>NC_088840.1:20645715-23265715 GCF_904066995.2 Poecilia reticulata | reverse complement strand
AACGAAAAAAAAAACTGAATAAGTGTGACGAAGACACAGCTTGTCAAGTCTGACTTTGTTCTTCTCTGAAAATGGCAGTTACACACACGCTCACACACACACACACACACACACACACACACACACACACACACACACACACACACACACACACACCCCTGTCCCCTTTAAAGGTCACAATTCACACCTGAAACACTGCAGGTGTGTGTCAGGTGTCTTGTGGGTGTGTGGATTAAGAATGAGGCGTTTCACTCTGCAGACGCTCCTCAGCTCTCCGGCTCTCTTTAGATTCTCATTTAGTCTCCAGTGTTCATTATTTAAATGAATGAAGTGTTACATTTATGAGCTGCTTCAGGGTGTTCAAGGAGGCTGCCGCGTGGGTGGGAGGTAAACAAAGCGCTTTGGCACTTCGGTGCAATCTTCAGAAAGCGGTGAAATAGAAGGTGTCACTGTTTTCTGTTCAACAGACCCGAGGTACTGGAGCAGAAAGGCAGACACTTCTACGCCGAAGAAACGATTCAAGCACCAATCGCCAGATAAACCGAGAAGCCGGCACTTTACATAGGTGACTGATCCCTGTGGCGTTTGCACAAACTGGTATGTGCAGAAAGGAGGAACTATTTAAAGCAGCAGTAGTTCAACTAAACACCGAACGGCCTCTGGGTAAGTTCAACTCATCTCCATTTAGAAACCAAGCATTCAGGCTGATGAGCAGCTTCTTACCAATCCACATAGACGTCACACATCTGGTTACATCCATCTGTAATCAGGTATTTTGGGTAAATGAGGGAGCAGAGTAGTTATAAAACCCTGCAATCTTAGATATTTTTTTATTTTTTTAAGTCACAAACATCGCAGAAGACTACGGGCTGATTTCATGAAAATACTTGCAATCACAAGTTGTCAAAAGCAATCAAGAAATCTGGTTAAGAACTTTTCACACCAAATTTTAAACGTATGAAACAAGAAAAACTGCAAAAGAACTAAATTGTCGAGCTGCCAAAAAGACTGAAATGTTCCTAATGAAATGGGCTTTTCTTATTAAGAAACACTGAAAAACAAAATAACCAATGTGTTACCAGTATTTCCTGGTGCACAGAGTAAACAGGTTCCCAGTAAAGTCAACATCTTCATGAATTATTAAGCAAATTACTGTGGTATAAAAATAACTTCATGTTTTCTGACACACAGAAGATTCAACTATTATGCAAATGCAGAATGGATTTGAGTAAAAATAAAGACTCGATAAATAATTTGGTTTTCAGTTGGAAAGTATAAACTCTTTCTGAAACAAATAGATTTGTAGTCTATTCAGAGCCTGGATTTAAACACCGAGCAGAAGCTACATTTTATTGTTCAAAACGGAAGGAACTTTGTATTAATCTGGAATTTAATGTGTGTAATGAAATGACACATTAGGCACCGATGTGGTGATGATGATAACCATGATAACCATTGAGGGCAGGGTGGGATGTCTCTCTAAATGCTCACTAAGTGGCATTAATGGACTGTTCACTCAGCCTTTTAATGGAGATATTCTGTGTGATGATACTGATGCGTTAGCTGCATATGCATTACATTTTTTGCTTTCATATTCAGCTTTCATCCTTTTACATGTAGGAATGGCTGCTCGACAATCCAGCAGCAGAAAAAGAAGTTAAGCAACTTATAAATGTAGAAACTTTAATGATATGATGCTCAGTAAATCAAAATTCATCATTTCTAATTTTTCTGTGTTTTAGATCAACTGATTTTGAATCAGTGACCTGCAACATGAATATCTTCACACGGTTATTTCTAACAATAATCTAAAGGACCACTATGTATACCTCTTGCTTTAACCTTTGGGATGTTTTGACTTATTTTATTTAAATAAGTGAAACATGCATCAAAGCATTTAGCTACAAGGCAGCCTAGTGCTAAATGTAAAACAATGAGATGTAAGCTTACAATTTATTTCTTTTACGCATCAATTCAAAATAATATCAGCACTTATAATAAAGCACTTTATTACTTGTTGACCTGCTTAGTCATGCAGTCATCCATTAAACTGATCTGATTGATTATGTGCAACAGATATAGATCCAGAGCTTCTGGGAAAGTTAAAATATGAATGCAATTATTAGTGTCTGCATTTTAATACAACAAATCCTCCTTTACTCACGCTGCACAGAAATGGACAATAAGGTCAAAGTTTCAGCGTGAATTCAATGCATGTAAATGTCTGGATCAGGTGTAGATGTGGATCTCCAAGAACCTCATGACACAGTTAAAAAATAAACAATGATATGACACCGCTCTGGTTTTACCTGGAGATAAAACTGGGAATGCCACATCAGATGCATGTAGAAACTAAATGCTGGGATGTTATTTACCCGAAGCTGCTCATCTGAAGACGCCATAGAAAGGCAAGGCAGACGAACAACGTGGAAGGAGAATTAAACAGATCTGAGGCTACAGTGAGAGTAAGCTCGAGTCCTGTTCTGCTTCTGATGCAATAACGTTCTCCTCCTGCAGCCGCTATCGTTTCGATGCCAAAATGCAAATGACAGACACTTCAGTAAACCTCAGCGGCATCTCTTCATTTAGCAGATCTGAATCCTGCGATGCACCTTGGGGATGATTGAGAGATTTCCAGCCAGAATGTGGAGCTGACAGTTCAGTGAAGATGATGAATCATGTTGACATGAAACTGAATCTCACAGGAAGGTTTCGAGCACATCAGGACAAAAAGAAATGCAATTTACGTAGGGAAGAGGCCCAATGTTGGCTGCTGCTAAAAAAACCCAAAAACATTTAACTTATTGTATAATCTGTTATTGTCAACCATCAATCAAACTTCACAAGTTTCTCAAATCTCACAGGATTCCAAAAAACATCCAAAGTTGTCTCTCAAACTGGGTGAATAATATTAGGACAAAAACTCTTCCTTGCACACACAATTTGTATTGTGAGTTTGTGTTTAACCATCAATATTTGTGTTGCAGTTTTGTTTTAGGTTCAAAAATTAACATTTCAACAAACGACTGAAGCTTAAAACCAAAGGGTTAAATCTGCTTCAACATGGCAATTCAGTCGACTTTTCTCTGCTGATGGTCCGTCTGGGTGTTCAGGGAGATGAAGGCTTTCAACGTGTGGAGAATTTCCTCTGAACTGCAAGGAATTTAACAGCAGTTCAGACTGAAAAGTGAGGAAAATAATATGAATTTGGATTTAAAGCGTGCCAATTTAAATCAATTTGAGGACCATTTTCAACATGTTCGCTGTAAGATGCAAAAAGTTTCATAATGACAGCTGCTTTTCATCTATGAAGCACAAGACATTTTCTCACTGCTAGTTTGCATATTTGGATTTTTGAATACAAATGATCAACTAAGAGAAAAACAGCTTGGACCTGAAAGTCGTTTAGGATTCTTTGCATCTCTACATACCAAGTATGCAAAACCAAGTCTGTCTGTTTTGCTGCTGTAAATGATTGTAACTCATCAAAACAAACTACATGGACAGTTTGATGTCATTTCCTGCTTTTAAACACAGACTAAAGGGTCTTTATATGGGGTCATGCATTTGTTTTGCAGAATCAACACAAGACTCATTGTATATATGTATATATTGTAGTCTGCTCCCCTTTATTCCCTTAAGTGTTTTAGCACTTTCAGCTTTTGCAATGTTTTGCCTGGTGAAGCAAAGATTTAACTAATAAAGATGTGAAAAGAAGAGAGACAGAGCATGCAGAGGGCTAGTCAAATGTACCTTTTATATTTAATCTGTAAATAAATGACATCCTCCTAACTGGTGAAGTGAACAGCATCTTTAATACCATGTCAGTTGAGTGATTTAGAAAGATTAAATTGCTGGTTTGCACCCAGCAACCGTAGTTAGATCATTACTGCTCACAAAGAAAAAGTGACCTCAGTGATGATGGCTGTAAACTAAAGCTTAGACACAAAACCTTAAAACTATAATTCATACACAGAGAATGTGTCATCATGTGACAGGACGTCACACTGACATTATTCCACTGGTGAATTGTATTCATCCTAATCTTCAGATTAACCCAACAGGGATCTTGTACTAAATCTTTTTTCCTATCACCAACCTACAGGACTCAACGACGTCGTCTCAGAGTGGGTCAGTTCTGCCCTAAAATCCCGGCCAGGTCATTTCATGAGCTGTGTGGAGTTTCTCTCCGGTTTTTCCCGATGGAAACGGGTCCGAACAGAAAGTTGAGCGTCGCGGTCAGGTTGCATAAACAGATTTGCATCCACACATCAACTCACATAATAGTACCCACTTATACAATCATGTGCTTATAAAAGAGCAATAAAGCTGCAATCAGCCAGGTCACAAAAACAAGTCGGTGCATGCAGTTTTAGTTAGACCAGTTTCTAGAACATTTCACCTTGCATAAACACATTTCTTCGTTAGCGTAACTGGAAAAAAAAAAGAGCCTAAATTTAGTCAACACATTGCGTTGGTTTGCTTCTCTCAGGGAACCAAGCTTAGTTTTTGGCTACTTTCATAAAAATTGCACAAAAGTTTACATGTTATTCAATTTTGGGGATTTCAGAGCTAAATCCTTTGTCTTCAATTAAAAGAACTTTCACTATTTCTATGAAAGTTGCCAGCTTTTATCTGACAAAGTGTCCTTGTAGGTGAATGGCGACATGGAGACAAGTCTTGCACATAAGCTCTGGGAAGAACTGAGCCAAAAAGAAAAGAATTTAGATAAAGCAGCAAAGTGCTTTTTGAACATTGTGGTAGAAGTTTTCAAACTCCTGGTTCTGCATGTGTGTAATATTTATAAACCAAGACAGTCAGAAATATCACCTTCATCACTCAAAGCCAGCTGGAGGCTCATTAGCAACAAACAGCCGCCTGAAATTCATCCAGTGAAGCTGCTTATACCCTTTGCCTCATTTTGCTCAGCGCTGGGAGAAGATGAAGACAATTAGCGTCAATACGACCGCTTTTGGCTGCTTTCTAACACCTCTCATCCCCGCCTGTTCTGCATGAGCCACATAACGTACTCAGTCCATTTGTAAGAGCTCCAGCTCATTAAAAAACACTTTAACACGCTTTGATGGCTCTTTTGCCTGCTCATACACGTGCATTCATAGAAGGAAAATCACTCACCAAGCCATTGGCAAGCACATTATCACACACATTCTAGACTTCTACATGATACAGACAACATCTTTTGTTGCACCTTATTGTGCGCGGAAGTACACGAGAAACACTCATGCAGAGTAATTGCTCTCTATGTGTCTCTGTTATCCACAGAGTAATTAGGATATTTTCCGTTACAGAGAGTGGAGAGATAGCAGTAAGCACACCTCTGGGTTTCACCACAAAGCCAAAGATCACATCAGCTGGCACCTTCCTAAACTGCATGAACGCTTTAGGTAAAAAGGTGAAACTTGCACAAATGATTATTCCTAAATGTTACAGCAGGATGGTGTTTTAAATCAGAATTCTTCTAAAAGTGTAAATCTGATTTGGAAAAAATGATTTGCTATTTAAGGTTAATTCTTGCAAAGAGCTTCAAATGAAGTTAATATTTTGTCCACAATGAGGTCACTGCACCAAAATGTAGGAAGAGGATTAGGGCCACTGGGAAAAAAAACAAAACAGTTCCGACTTTAATCTCGGAATTCCGAGATTAAAGTCAGAATTCTGAAAAAAAGTCAGAATTCTTAGATTAAAGTCAGAATTCTGAAAAAAAGTCAGAATTCTGAGATTAAAGTCAGAATTCTGAAAAAAAGTCAGAATTCTGAGTTTTTTCTCGGAATTCTGAGATTAAAGTCAGAATTCTGAAAAAAAGTCAGAATTCTGAGATTAAAGTCAGAATTCTGAGTTTTTTCTTGGAATTCTGAGATTAAAGTCAGAACTGTTTTTTTTTTTTTTTTTTCCCCCCGGTGGCCCTAATCCTCTTCCGTAAAAATGAATCTTTTTAGATTTAGACAAGTGGTTTATTTTTTACATTACAGGCGTTGTAGGTTGTAATAAAGCTTCTCCCTGCCACAAGTCGATTTGCTCTGGGAGAGACAATAAACTGAAGTTACCCACCGATTTGTGCAAAACTCAGAATGTGACAGAGAGAAGTGTTTAGCATATTTAGTGGTTGGCATGAGTAGAAAAATACAACATCAGTCCATTTAACATTTACCCTTTTTCTAAATACATGAACTGTTGAGCTTCCTGCTCCCATTTATTTACAATGAATATTTATTTAAAATAGGCTGCGAAGGAGTAAGCACAAACTTTTTGCATAGTTTAAGGTTGAAAATCTTTAGTCAAAAACTAAAAAGATTAGAGACGAGCAGCATTCTCAATAATGTCTGTGGGGAAATTGCAGAAAAAGGCAATAACTTGATGCAATGGCTTCCTTAGACAGATGTTCTTTACAAACTGGGCTTACATCATCGATTGACTGGATTATTTTATAATTAAGATAAAGTTGAGATGAGTGAAAATTGGACTCTGAATGTTTCTGCATGAATTGATTGTTGTAGAAATAATTAAATCTCTTGAACATGGAGTAGAAACTGGACATGAACTGAATCAGTGTGTTTAGTATTGTGTGTGTATAGTTTTGTGTGTGTGTGCGTGTGTGTGCAAAACGTTACTAACCTTCATTAAAAAACACATTTTATTGTTATTGTAGCAAATATATCAAAAGTTTCAACACACAAACTGAAATTAAATATAAAACAAAATGGCTGCGTGAAAGAAAAACACAATGCACTTTCAGTTTCATGACTAAAACATGATTCACAGGCTGGTCGGTCACTTTTTAAAATGGATATGTGGCATTTTGGCAGCAGCTCTGTCAGGCTGAGCGAGGTGAAAAGGAGCCTCACCTCTGTTTCTTGAAACAGAGGTTTTCTTTTAGTTGTTCCCTTCCTGTGGCAGGCGGGCGGATCTAATGAAGACGTCCCGACCTCCTCCACCGAGCTGCAGCTTCCCTTCACTTAGATATGCTCTTGTAAATGCAGCTCATGCTTTCATTGCACACACACACACACACTCAGTGGCAACATTTTCTGCTCAGTTAACACTTATGAAGACAGAAGATACTTTTTTATTTTCCTATTTGTTTGCGTCTATTTGTTTAACTTTATGAAACTCGACAGGTTTCCATTTTATTTCCATTTTGGTTCTTAGCAAAGGCACTGATGCCCGGTTTATAGCGGTATGAGGATCATGTGCAGTTCAGATGAAACATGGTGGCAGCAGCCTGAGAAAGAAAGACTGGTATATCTTATTCAATATTTAGGAAAGAATTGTGGACCACAATCCAAAGGATGCCTGAAAAACACATTGATTTTTTTGTTAAATGATGAAAATTGGGGGCTGCACAGTGGCGCAGTTGGTAGAGCTGTTGCCTTGCAGCTAGAAGGTTCTGGGTTCGATTCCCGGCCCGGGTCTTTCTGCATGGAGTTTGCATGTTCTCCCTGTGCATGTGTGGGTTTTCTCCAGGTACTCCGGTTTCCTCCCACAGTCCAAAAACATGACTGTCAGGTTAATTGGTCTGTCTAAATTGCCCCTAGGTGGGTGTGTGTGTGTGCGTGTGTGTGTGTGTGCGTGCGTGGTTGTGTGTCTGTGTTGCCCTGCGACAGACTGGTGACCTGTCCAGGGTGACCCCACCTCTCGCACGAAACGTTAGCTGGAGATGGGCACCAGCAACCCTCCCGACCCCACTGAGGGACAAGGGTGCAAGAAAATGGATGGATGGATGGATGATGAAAAGTGACTAATAAAAATGCTACACTTTCACAAAATGTCCTAAAAGTATTTCAGCTCTGTAATACGACTGAAACATCCTGAAAATACAGAACAGCATCAATCTGATCTTTTAAAATATTGCATTTGAAACTAAATTGAAATGAAGATTTAAACAAATAACTGCTTATTTAACTGCTACAGATCATCCATATCAACTCATTTTTCCCATTTGTACAAATCTCTGTATGCTAACCGTTTTAAGGTTTGAGTTTTGATGGCACATCTTAGACTGCATGCACTACGAGCTGGTTGATTATAATCCTTTGGTTATAAGAGATGTCTAAAAAAAATCTGTTGGTTGTTTATTAAAACCATAAAATCAGTCGCAAATGCTGAAAAAGGCAATTATTTGTGAAAAATACTGTAGATACGTTAATGAGTTATGCTCCTTGATCAATGAAAATTAAAGGGCAACATATATTTGGGTATACAGCATATCAAATCCAACCATCTGTAGGAATAATATATAAATGCCTAACGAGCTATTAATTGAAAGATATTCCATATCCTACGTTTTATTGTTCCAGACATTTTTCTCTTACAACATTCCTAGACCCAGTGCATATTTTAACGTCACGTCTACAGTTTTTGTTGTGTGATTAGTAAATTAATGCTCCAATTAAAAAGCATCTGAGCTGCTTTAAATGTCAGCTTCTCGCATTCATGTAATTACAAGCAGAAGAAGCCGTTAAGTCACACCATCGACTCCCTGGAGGCACCAGAAATCGCCCCAAACCACTGGAAGGAAGGAGCCGCTCTGCGATCAGCAGCAGCAGCAGAGAGAGGCTGGAAAACAGCCAGACGCTGCTGGAATAAATAAAGACTGAGAGCTGCAACACACAGACTTTGCCCTTCATGCACTGGAGGAGTTGTCTTAAAGTTAAACAGCTTCCAACGTGTGTAAAGTTTTAAAGTGCAACTGAGCCCATGAGTCAAATTCACATTCAAAAGAACCAACACAATTGTTCTTGGAGAACATTTAGACGAGGTTAAAGATGGTTTTTCTAGGCTGTTTGTGGACACATTTATCACAGATTTGATCAGATAGAGAGCTTTTGACTAATTATTACACTGCGATCATTTTTCTACAAATGTCTATGACATAACTGACTGCCAAAGAAAAACTATGTTGCTCATTAGAGATCGGCAAAATCAACACCAAAAATGTAAAACATCAATCTTTCATGTTTTAACTCAAGGTTTGAAAATGTCTAATTCTTTGAGGTTAAAATGTATAAGGAGAAATTACAGTATGTCATATTTTCCTAACTCACCAACATTCACAGCACTGTAGGACCTAAAAATCCATCTTATTTCAAAAAAATATTTTCATCTCTTTATCCGTTTTATTTCATTGTAGTAATTTTCTATTATATTGGTACTGATTTTGATATTTTGTAATTTCTTCTCGTTGGTCCCATTGTTGGTGTTACTGGTAATATTAATGATCAAATCATTTTAATCACAAGTAAAAAAAAAAGGTTGGATTTTCTCATTAAATTCATTATTATTAGTTTTAATACCAGAGTGAGTATTTGAGCAGTACTGAACACTCAGCCACTTGTCACCGTTTTTAAACCACTGGAGTGAAATCTGGGGTTCAGTCCCAAATGAGCATCTTTTTAATTCAGATTTTCCTTCTTGCTGCCAAAGAGTTAAGTGTCCAGATATGCGACCTCTACCTGCCCAACATGGCTTCCAGTCAGACCTCATCAACTATCGGCCTAAAACCCCTGCAGCTGTTTTAAAACTTGGCAGGAAACATGAAGGAAAAAGGGAACCGGGGGGCTTGTTTCTGAGAAGAGCAGATATTTTTAGCCAAGTATTTTGCCTGGAACTTTAATTGAATTGAATAAAAGAGCATTGGAGACAGATCTATGGAACCACAGCAATGTCAGGTCGCTGGCGCACACAGCCTAACATCCTCAACTTCTTGGGAAGTCAACTTAAACGACTTTTTAATTGGGAATTATGAAGCCAGGCACTCCAGCTCACCAGCAGAATAAACTTAATTTACTGGATCGTCTGCTCAACAACAAGTAATTTAAAGGTCACAGGCTGCATTTATGTCCTCCCAAAACCATTATAATTTGCATTTGCACCACTCATTACGCACAATGTCAGCTCTCATCAAATAAAAACATTAAAAAAAAAAGTCTGTCCTGTAAAAGCACAGGACCAATTTGTGTCCATTCAGGCCCTGAGCTGGATCTACCGGGTTTCTCCTCCTCAGTGCATTAAATAAGCAATCTACTGCAAAAACCTCATTAAGGGGATAGTTGCCCACCAAATTATGTCATTACAGTAATGATAACCAGTGTAGCGTACTGCAGATGAATAAGGGCGCACACGGGCTAAAACATCAGTTGGGAGCCCTTCACACCCGACGCTACAGAGTTAATGCTGCAGAGATCATCATGCAGAAAGCACCTACTGACAGTTTCACCAGTAAAAAACCCCAAAATAACACAATATAGCTTTGATTAATCACCATCATCTTCACAATGGAACCACTAAAAAAAGAGAATAAAAGGGAACATTGGTAATGTTAAAAAAAGATGTGATAAAGTGACTGGCAGCTCTTATTGTGCTATCGTGCAATTAACTCCCCTGGAAAGCCTGCAGGCGACGCAAGGTCTAAAACTTAGATGACAGTTTATTTCAACACAATTAGAACAAGTCAAGCAATTAATCCCAACAAATGCACGGTTTATTATAAGGCTGTGGTTTCATTTAAAGTATTACATTAGATCAGATATACGACTGTAATCAAAGTTGGGCTAATCTTTTCACCGGAAGGTGGAGATTTGTCTGCAAAGTCTTAATTATGCAAAAAGAAATTAAGACATAAAGCTACAGTTTCATAATTTAGGACGTGGATAATGGCGGACTCTCTTTATCCTAACATGATGTATGTTTGAGAAGATAAATAAAAAAAAGGTTGATTTCAGAATATAAAACACCAGAGCAGCTTGTGGGTTGAAATATTATGTCTACTTTTAATTTAACAGATAAATGCACTGTAAAAAGATATAAATCACAGACTTTATACATCTTTTTTATTACCTTGCATGTTTTTATGATGTTGCTATTGAGTTTAAATTGAACTTAAACTTTCATTCCAGTTTTTAAATACTATTAGTGTTATAAGACTGCAAAAGAAAAAAAAAACATCTAATGGGAAAGTTGTAAATTATGCAGGAAATTTCAACCGAAGGAAAATGTTTTGGTGAGGACCAAAGAAAAATTAAATAATATTGGTGGATAAATCTGTTGAAATAGAATAACTTGTGCTAAAAGCACAAGATACAAAAATGTACAAAATATTGACAGCAGAAGAAAAAAAAATCATTGGATTTTACCAAAAAGTATTTCATTATTTTCTACTGAATCAATTTAAAATATACATTTCAGTGTGAAATTATGCAACACCGATAAAAGCCACACATTTGAAGGCCTTTTTACACATATTTGCTATATAAATGAGCTACAGTTGGAAGCAACTTTGTCATATATCTAAATAAACATGTTAATAGATTTAAAAGGAAAACTCACTTCTGTCTTCCAGGTTTTCCTTGCATTGTGTTCATAGTTTTGCGTCCATCTCTGGAGGCTCATTGTGTGTTTTGCCTGTTCTGGGTTGCAGTGCTTTGTGTCATAAACTCTGTTAAGGCCAATAAGATTACCTGAAAGCCTTAATGCAGGAAAATCACTCATGTTATAAAATAAAAGAATGTAAAAAGAAATGCTGTATCAGAAAAATATTTTCAATGTTCATCATTCTTTCTGTGCCATTTACTGCTTGATGACTTAAATTGCGTTTGAAAAATGGCCAATTCTTTAGAGAATTTTAAAGGCCAGGAAACAAAAGCCAGCTGCCACATTTGTAACCTTTATAAAAGTTACTGCATGTATAAGAACAAAAACAACACTTTAAAAAAAAAAAAGCTTATCCTTTGTTTTCAAAAGAGCGTACACTGAACTAAATTAATTTCACAACAATCTACAAAAAAAAAACAGGATTAAATCATATAATCCAATAAAGGTGACAATAAATAAAGCCGACTATCAGCTGAATTAGAGTCTCTCTGCGCTCCACTTCAGTTTTCCTTTTCTAAAAGTATGATTTTAATTCTTGTCAACTAACACAGCCTCATTTCAATTCCAGGTGGATGCAATTAAGCTGAGTGGTAGAATACAAAGCGAGGCGCTCTCTGTGCTCCGACGGCTACGGCTCCAACCTTCGCTCTCATGGCCTACAGTGAAATTACCTCAGGAGATGCTGCGTCTGACTCAGGGTTGCTCACTTTAAAAAAAATTACTTCAATACATGGACGTGGCAATGTCAAATGGAGGCGGTGATTGAATTTGAAGAGACTGATGGAGAACATCATTCAGAGTTGAATTAGGTCTGTAAATGTTTTCAGTACGTGGTAAAAAAAACGGACTAATCATTGATCGCTTTCATTTCCCTGATTCATCGGGCTCACAGTCTGACGACCTTGCTCTCCCTCACCTTCGTTCTCTTCATCAGCGCTGCTGACACAACGCAGCCTCTTGGGCTCAAGTGTTCCTAAAAAACAAACTCGGCTCGAGTCAAGTGGACCACAAACCAAAAAGTGTCTTTCTGGCCGTCCCCTCTCCGGCTTTAATCACTGGATGCACCACATAGAGCCGTAATGGGATTCACTGTGTGGGTTCGGCTGCTGCTCGGTGAATGACAATGCTGCTGCTGCTGCTGGTGGTTTACGAGAAGGACTCTTGACAGTCAGGTAGCAGCTGAGCTGCAGCAATGAATACAGAGCAGGTTGCTGAGCGAGGTCGGGCTTTGATCTGCTGGACTGTAAAGTGGTGGAAGGTAATGATGTCAAACTGAGCAATGAGTTGCTGTACATTAACTTGAGCCAACCAGGCGACAAAACGGGGTTTCTCCTGGTTGAGTCTACGCTCGTTAGCAGAGACGTCAGATAAGGAAGTTCCTTGGCCTCTTGGTTTTAGGGGATTCTGTCTGAGTTTCAGAATGTCATAGACGTGAAAGAATGGCATGAATGCTGTTTTTTAACAAATGGCCAGACTTATACAGATCCAACAAAGCACAGTGCACTACCAAGTTTTGACAAACCTGCAAGCTGCATTTTATGGGAACAGTAACTTTAGGGCTACACCACAAACAAGCAAAGTTGCATTTAGATCTTCTCTAATATTCTCTAATATTAAACCTTTCCTAAATATCTGAGATAAACATCTGGAGTCTGAGACAAATAAACCCCATTGCACCAAAAACACTCACTTATAAACTTACTGTCTCCTATTACCATGTCCTACTTTGATATATTAACCGGAGTCAAAATATGAAAAGAAAAAAACCAGTAGACATGTTTGTGTTTACCGTAGGCAGAGTCAGCTGCTGATTCCTGGTTTCGTGTTGTGGCCAACACATCAGCTGAACAAAAGATAACACAACACCAGTCAGATTTCATAATACTGTAAAGATAACACCAAAATTCAGTGTTCATTGTACTGCAATGTTATCCTTTTATCTGACAGGAATGTTACACTTTAGACTGAACAGAAGAAAAATTCAGACTGGTTTCACACATCAGTTATCAGGAAAAAAAACTAAACTTCTCAGGATATGAATGAAAATTTGAGCAACTGTTACAAACCAGTAAGATTTGATTTGGAGACTAAAAGCAAAGAACAATCCCAGCTATTAAACAGAACAGATAAAAGAAAAACCAACAAATAGCCCAAACACTGAGCTTCAACACAATATATGGTCAATCTTTCAAACATAGGATAAAATAAAAACACAAGCAATGGGGTCTTGCAAAAACATTTCACTTTTAGAGTGAAGGATACTGAATAATTTGTTATTTAAATAATTAACAGACAGAACTTGGTCCACCTGTAACCACATTAGAGACAGAGGTAATTATCATGGGGTCCATAAGGACAAATAGTGGGAGATGATGACCGTTACACTCAGAGAAGTGCTGTATTCCACTGGGTAAAGGGCAGGGCAGACAAAAACTCTAATGTGTTTCTTTGGCTCCACTATTGGCTTAGAATTTCTCCAAAAAGTAAAAACTAAACAGTAAACCAGACAGTTCATTTTTTACATGACCCAGATTTTCCAATTAGGTCTAAAACTAGGATGAACTCCATAACTTGGATTGTAAAACCCATGGAAACAAACCCCAGGCTGTGTTTTAACAATCCATAACCTTTACACCTCTGCAGCTCATATCATGGCTCCGAAAATCGTTACCGAGGTTTTAAAAGAACAGATTTATCTTACTGTGACAGTTGTCGGGGTAGAAAGAGTGGTCGCCCTCTATATCCTGTTCGAACCCGGCTCTGCAGAGAAAAAGACAACAGAAAAGAGCATTTAGAAAAGAAAATCTTCACACACACATCAGACATGGCTTTCATTTTGTTAGCTGCTGTCGGGTAAAGCTTATCAGGAAATCCATCAGTGACTTGGCATCTATAAAGACGAGATAAGACGTTTAATTAGCTTATCACCCACACTCCATGTCCAAGTTTTTATTTAGTTTGAAGGCCAATGAATTTCAGAGGTCGAAAGAGGTGAAGCAGCAAACTTCTTCACCTCCTCTTTGTCCTCCAATTAAAGTGGAAAAGGTGAAACTCGTCCAGACAGGAGACAGGCTGTGACGAGAGGTGAGCATGAAAAACACTCGCGCTCGCCGTCAGTGGCAGTAAAGTGAAGCGGCCTATATCTGAGTGCAGCGGCAGTAAATGAAGCCATTTACCCTCGTCTGAGTGTCTGTCTCTGGGTCTGAGTCCCTGTTGTTTACCGAGCCTGCCTTCCTCACAGCCGACACGTCCATCTGACCTTCAAATCAATTTTTAAAGGGACTACAAATCAGGATTTCACAGCCGCGGAGCACAAAATTACTTCCGTAAAGCAAAGGTGTCCAAGACGAGGAGCTTTGCTTTATTTTCACCGTTTGTCCGCGTGAGGAAATAGAAGTCATTTAACTGTTAAAAACTAAAAGATAAAATAAAGCAAAATGAGGGCAGATGGAGGTGAAACCTTTATTGTCCTCCAGCACACAGTTGACATCCCACCAATGAAGTTGTATCGATTAGGCCGATGTGAAAGAACAATGGTTCCTGCTGTAGAAACCGCAGCCATCCCTCATGTTTTGTCGCTGGCATTTATTTTATCTCGATGTTTTACAAATAAAATAAAAGCCTTGAGAAAGTTGAAATGGGGTCGTGACCGTCTTACTGAATAGTTTCAGCCAACATCGAAAATAGTGTTTCATCAATAAGAAGAATCTGATGCCAAAGAGAAAAGTTCTGTTTGGCATCGGTTGTAGTTAACACACATTTCTCTTATTGATGATCTCCCATCCAATTCTACAGTCATGCAAAAAACAGGGTACATGTTTTATAATATACCTAGACCAGGCGGGAGCGATGGGGGGATCTAGGGGTGCAGCTGCCCCCTGGCCTGGGCCAGATGGGGGCCCGGGTCTGGAAGGGAGGAATGTTTTCAAGTCACTTTAATGTCTGTTCAGAAAGGTGTATGTAATATTAAAGTTACTGTCCCTCAGTGGAATATATAGTAGTCAGTCCCAGTGACTGTTTCACTCACGGTTTAGCCAATGTGCTTCCTGGGTAAAAATGAAATGAGAAACGCGGCCCAAACTGAACCCGCACCCCCTGTCCCCCCAACAGTTTCCAGCAGCGCAGGTGACACACCTGAGGGGCCCGGTCATTGGCCCCGGTCATTGGACCCGGTCATTGGCCCCGCCCCCCGGCCCGACGCCGACTTGTTCCGCTGGTGACCTGGACGTTCGAATGTTTAAGACTAATTTCAAATTATAGACATCTACACAAATAGAAATGCAGGTAAATCTGGTCTGGACTAAGTTGGCACACTACAACATTTGTTCCAACTTAAAATAGCCAGAATAAGACACAGGTGAATCGCATGAGGAGCTCATGATGAGAACAGTGTTGCATAGCATTTTGAAAAGGTTTGGCCTGTTTAAACCACATTCATTTGCTAAAGAAAACGCTAAACACCACTAAAATGTTCTGAAGTAATGTATAGAAAGCTTTAGCTACTGTTGATGAAAGAGACTTGTTTTTGTTTAAGATATGTGAAAACATAAATGTCCTCACATGAGTGAGAAATGAGTAGTCAAAGCTGATCTCCTTTGTTTCTCCTCATCTTTTCCGAGACAAAACCACCAGTAGAGTTTGATGTTATTGGTGGATTGGTTTGTAAAAGCACATCTAGTAAAAGGTCCTATGTTTGTCAAACTGCCATGATCCGTGTCAGAGTCATTTGGGAAAACATCATTTTCCATCTGTATAAAAGAAAACAGTGGTTAAAAACTCTTGTTTTAGTTTAATGAGCTGCAAGATTACTGCTATAAAAATGATCTCAATCCCACGATTTCAACTAACCCGCCTTTCTTCTCCCTTGTTTCACAAAACTATCCTTCCTCTACATCCGTCTTCACTAATGTCTGGGCCGTATTTAACTCCTCTCGCCTTGTTTTCATTTTACACCCCAGCAGATTTCCTGGTGTGATGCTGCAAGCGAAAGTCTGCGGCTCAGCAGACTGCACTGCCTCAACAAGGGTGAGCACAAATGCCCAACCGCTCACCAACTGTTGTGTTAAAGAGAACTCAGTGCACGGCTTGGAGTCGTCATTCAGTACGCTGCATTGACCAGCCAGAACGCGGAGCATGCAGAAGACAAGCATCGAGAGTTTACCCTCCAAAAAATTTATGTTAAAGCAAATGTGACCCAATCTGCAAGATGCATTTTTTAACGGCTATCCATTTTGAGTTGGAGGAATTCAGTGTATTTCTTCACATATGGATCTGTCTGATTGGGATCTAAGCATTAATTCATAGGTGCTGTGTTTGAGAAGTAATACAAAAAGCAAGGTGTTCTTTTGTCTGGGCTCATTTCAAGCCAAATGATGCACTTTGAGTTCAAATGTCATTCTGTAATGATGCAACCTGTCAGATATTCCCTTCTCTGCCATTTTGATGCTTCTTGTGGCAGTAATGAACATCTGTCTGTGTTATGACGAGGTCTCAGGGCAACTCTGCGCATTGAAAATATATGTAAACCACTTGCAGCAATGATGCTATACCCTGGGCATACAGAAAGCGTGATTTCAGCTTAGAATCAAGCTGAACTCGGCACAAAATGCACCTCTGTAAGATGCATGCACGCAAAAAAGTGAAGGGCAAAATGGCCGTGGGTTTTTCTGGAAATCGCTGGAGCTAATGAGTTATTTTATTTTACTGAAGAACATTTAAGTTGGATTTGGCTCCAAAGTCTTGACATGAGCTGAGAGTAAAATGAAATCGGATTAAAAATCTTAAGTTTGACATGAACCCAACATCCTAAACATTGACTGTGGGCTTTTCCTGTCTCCATTATCCATTCTATCATCTTATGGGTCAGATGCTTTGTCACAAAGCATTTTTCTCAAAATTTGAAATGCACACACAGTCTACCCTTTAAAAAAAAAGAAAAAGAAAAAAAAGAAAGGGGTTGCACACGTCCCTCTGCGGAGAGACCTGCAGGACCCTTGGAGGCATTTGGCAGCCAAGCAGACACCCAGGAAGCGTGAAACACATTTTACTAAGATGCAGCGTATTTACACTTCATTTAAGCCTTTCATTAAATCCCTTTAATTTATTAAACGTACATGCACCAGCAGTGAACTTTAAACTTTGATGGACTATGCATTTACATATGAAGCCCTCAGCATTTCTTAGTTGATTGACTGAACATTTGATCACTCCGCACGTGAACCAGAACATTTGTCTGCAGTAAAATGTGTTCAACAAACGTCAGAATGGAGACAAACATGATTTAAAGTTCATCTTTGGGTTTTTTTCCCACACTCAGAAACCGTGGCAGGAAACGGAAATTAAATTTTCTTCAACAGTGACTGTCCACCTTACATTTCCTTTTATTGTGTTCTTTAAGTTGTCCGTCGATACTGTATTTACATGGCGGTATAATAAACCTGCATTACACACGCACTAAGTAAATTATGTAACAGACGAGAAGTGGAAACATTTAGAGCCCATTTAATGAAATGTAAAAGCATCATTTTAATTTCCTCCTCTCATGCACTCCACTTCATATCTCTGTACCTCATATTTGCTAACTCGTCCTCCCCCTCAGCCACTCAATATTTATCTCCCCTCATTGCTCGTTTTCTCTCCTTCCTTCTCTTGCTGCTTTTCAGCTTGAGCTTCATTTCCACCAGCGTGGGCTGAGCTGTAAGTGAGGAGGGAAAAAAAAAAGAAAAAAGGAGAGAACAGGAGGAGGTCGATGCAACGGTGAGCAGCTATATATCCCAACCGCTCTCAGGCACCTGAACGCCTCGCTCATCTAGCGGGGAGCGACTCGGAGGAGGGGATGAAAATAGACTCGGTTGGAAAAGACAGCCAAGTTATCAGACGCCGGCGTCGCTTACATTGTGATTTCACGTCCCCGGTGTTGCGGCTCGGCGGTGGAGGCGTTAACGCATTTGAAAGACTGTGAAATGTAATTGCGATGTATGCGCGGCTGCGGGAGTTTACTGCTAAATGAACATTCACAGGTTGTGTGTACTTCAAAGAAGTAAAAGTTATTGAGACTTTGAACAGCTTGCGGTTTACTGACAAACAACTTCATTTGACACAGAGCAGCTCAAGTCTTTAATAAAGCTTTGAATCAAATGAATGGAGGGATATATTTCAGGTAGTCTGGTTGGGTATAAATAATATTACATGTTGCAAAACATGATTCCAATTGGAACGCCAGAACGTGGACTAGCTTGATTTCTACGCATGCAAGCATTTAATGCAAACGTAGCTATAAAGGTTCAGAAAATAAAACTCGCATTATATATTTTGAGACGAGACCAAAGGTTTGCTTTAGATAAAAACTAATCCCCTTTTCATCAGAGTGAGGATACCGAAAGAGCTTCAAGAAAAGCTGTGAAGACATTTACTGGTCGCGACCCAAGTCAGGACTTCACTTCAAAAATCTGAAGCAAAACTGGAATAAGAAGGAAGAAGCTCCTTAACATGAGATTAGAAGAGGTTATTAGACACACAGAGAAATGATGGAGTGATATGATGGAGAAATATTGTGAGTAAAAGAATACTTATAAAGTCACTGCATGTGACAGTATAATGTTTTTTCCCCTTTTGGGTTCAGTTTCATACAATGCAAAAATATCAGCTGTTCATGATAAACTTGGAAAAATGTCATTAATGCTGGAGTGAATGCACAAAGTGTTTTTTTACAAAAATGGCAGATTTTGCAGCACCATTTTATAACTTTAATTGGTTTTGAGACAGAATGTGAGCCTCTGTTTAGTGTTGGCTGTATTTTCTTGAAAGAAATATTGGTAACATTTTATTTGAAGCACAAGACTGACACCACACTGTCAACATGGCACCTATCATGAACATGAAGGAGTCTTTATGAATGTCTATGACTGTTGTCATGAAGTGTCATTTGGTAAATAACATTTTAAATGCAAAGTTGCTTTAAAAGTTGCATTAAATGTCAATTAAAAGTGCCGACGTTGCCTTATTTGGTAAATAAAGACACTTTGATGCAACGTTGACTAATCTAGAGGCTGAATCTATTCTATAATACGACTTTGAACTCAAAACTAAAACATAATTGGCTCCAATTTTAACAAATGCTTGTTCTTCATGCTGGCAGGCAAGATGACTCTTTCCATTTCATCCACCTCCTTTCTAAGACGGTGCAGTTTCTGTTTCGGGTTGATGTTATGTAAGACGTTACTCTTCCTCTTCAGCTCTTTCTATTCTTACTTCATCATCCTTCCCCTCCATGTCTTTCTTCTCCCTGGAGGAAATCTTTTACTCATCAGCAGAATTTTGCGAAGCTAAACTCACTTCAGCTTACAGACAGTCGAGAAAAACTCTGAGCCGTCGCTCTGCCCGTGGAGGCTGTTCTATATTTATCCTTCAATCAGCCTCGCTGAGGTCAGCCTGAGCAACGGCTCTGTGCTTGCTTTGATTTGATAAGACCTCAAGTCATCATTTCATAAAATGACGCATTGTGTGGTTTGACGTCACTAAAAATCCCATGGCATGTTAATCTTATCCGATTTTGACACTGAAACTTAAAATTTATTTTATTTTTTTTTTTAAATCAAACTCTGAAAAAAGTATGGGGAAAAAAACACTTTACTGAAACTACTTTATAGATGTACCTGAGCAGTGAGTAGCAGGTACAATGTAAAGGATGTCAGAATGCATTTTATAACATTTTAAACTTTAAAGTCACATGACACTAAGGAATTTACACATCCTTTGAAGAAGGAGATCTTAGTCCTTCTCACTTGCTCCATTAAACTTCAGTTATGAGCATGATATTTTGTTTTGCTGCTCTTCCCTTCTCCCAGATGGGGATGCTGGAGATGCAGGACGAGGACCTGCGCCCGGACTGGCGTCTCGGGAATCTGTCTAACCCTAGTGTGATGCTAAGTGAGGCGGACCAAACGCAGGACGAGTGGGCTGTTGTGACTTATATTGCTGTGATGTGATGCTAATAGAGGATAATGACTGAACTTGGACAAACTTTCTTCCACTGCCTCGCAGAGTGTGGAAGACAAAAAAGAAATCGGAACAGAGCCTGTAGCGCTCAACTTCTTCAGTTTGTCAGGAAGCTGTAACTCATTATGAGGTTTACTGCAGGGAATAACCGCCGCCTTCAAACTATGTACAAATCTGAGACTTTGGAAGCATGCAGCACCAGGTGGTTTTAGTAAAACTGCAGTCACTCCCTCACCTGGGAAATAGTTTTTGTTGCAGTTTGCTGTTGCTTTAGCCCTCCTCTTCCTGCTGTTCACTCTGTTTACATCAGTCTTGTCAAATAAAGTTTTCATCTCATCTCACAACATGCAGCTAGTGATTAGTTATGTCCTGATTCAGAGTTTGTAATTTAAAAAAAAAAAAGCTGTGATTGCATTTAGAGCGTTTTTTTCCTCTAACCCTATGTAGTAAACACTTCCACACACAAATTATTGGCCAAATTAATTCGATGTCTAATTAAATCAAATGCACTTTTAGAAAATATATCTAACACACAATCATTTGGACTTAAAAAAAACAAAACAGAGATTTCAGAAATCAAACAGTTTTTGCAGTTTTCACACCTCTTTTCCACAAGCAAACTGAATTTTTTTTTTTCAATGATTCATAAAGTGAGATATTCATAAAGTATTTTTGTGGACCCTTTGTGACTGATACAATCCAACCATTACGTACTTAGTGTTTTGACGGTGTGGGGACATTTAAGTAAAGCTTCAGCATTGATTTCCTTCACATCTGATACTGTGGTATGCAGAATGTGATCTCCAGCTAATCTGGTGGCCACAGATTAGCTGGACATGCAGTAAAAGTCTGTGGCATTAGCATGTTAACTCAGACATACCGTGAATATGTGCCACTGCTAAATGCTGCACTAATCAATTTTATACACCATGCACATGCTTTGTCTACACTAATGAAGCTTTAGTCACTGGGGAAGTTGAATGCTTGCATCATAAACTGTGTATTGACAATTGATATTATGAGGTAATGTATTGGTGTGTCATTACACACCAATACATTTTACACCCTGGGCTCCAGTGCACACCAGGTATAGATAAAAGGTTCATCATAAACAATATTCTGATTCATAGACATAACAGGGCTTAATCTTTTGCTGGATTTCTTCACAGCCATGCAAAAAAAAAATAAAATAAAATTAGGGTTACTTTGTGTGTTGTGTTTGCTCGATGGAAACTTTGGATGGAATCTGCCTAAACCACGAGCAGCAGATTCAGAAATAATTTAGTTTGTGAGAAAACACTGACTATGTCATGATTAAAAAATATAAAACAATCAGGTGATTAGCTGCATCAGTGAATTTGCTTTGGTAAATTAAGGTGGTGACTTTTTGTGGTCAAAGTGGCAGCTTTTCCTTTAAAGAGAATTAGAGCCTGACTGGATCTGAAAACACTCGATGTGGTTTGCTTAACAAAACAACTGATTGAAAACAAGCCCTGATTTATAATTGCCAACACAAAATCAAGAAGAAAAGCTCAGAATGAAAATAAAACGGCTCTCTTGAATTGTATGTCTATATCTGTCTTGCTTTTATTTCTTCATCCCTCAAGTGTCTGACACAGATATTGCTCTTGTTTTGTAATTTTCCGTCTCATATGTTTTGCCCCCTTTCTTCTTCCTTTCCGCATCTTGCATCACAGCTTCGCTTCCCCCTCAGTTTCCTTCCTCGCCTCTTTTTCATCTCAACCTGCTCATCCTGTCCATTTTAATCTTCCTGCGGCGTCTCCTCTCTGCTCCATCCCCACTCCTGTCTGTATTAAAAACTACGAGCCGAGCGTCTTTTGTGCTGCCGTGGAAGATATTGTTTCCTGTGTCTGTGGGCAAATGGACAATTCTCTGAAGTTAGCAGAAAACAGTGTTTTGACTTCATCTGGCATTCTTTTTCCAGATGAATTGAAATATCTCATTTCGAAAGTAAATGAAGCAGACCAAAACAAAACTGCCTGCCAGTTTTTCCATCAGCGCCATCATTTCAGCAGCGGTTTATCAAGCCCGAAGGTAAGGATTGATGAGGCTGTTAGAAACACTGGACATTATTCTCTCACTGCCTTTGTTTCTCAGCTGTTTTGCAAGTATTTTTTGCATATTTTTACAACTTTAAAACAAACCCAACATCAACTACAACAGAAAGTCCTCTATTTATTACAACAGAGGAAGAAGATCTGATTTAGCTTCCGATATTAATGCCAGGCTAAAAACAGCAAAACAAAACTCTGGGAGTTCAATATGTGTCCCAAACAACTTTGTTGTGAAATATTAGTCATTTCTTTCTTTCCATTTTCTTTAGCTTAAGATGATTCAGTTCTTTTTTAGTCCTAGAGATGAGAAATGTGAGTCATTGTAAATTATTTGTTTGCAAATATGACAATGGAAATGTTTCCATACGGTTGTAGTGTAGATAGTTCACTTTAGTGCAGTTTTATTTCATGTTCCTACATGTTTAAAATATTTACAACTGAAAGACGTCAGGCACATTAGAAAGACGCATAGAAGAGGAATGTTTCATTTTAAAGTTTTAAGGCTTTGAATTCCGTCTTTCCTGCTAATCTATAGGTAATCCCATGTAGATAAATCGTTGCTTTGCATCAGAAGCCACAACATCATTTATTCCATAACTGGTTTTGTTGTGTATTTGGAATCCGTGTCAAGTTTTTCTCCTTCCTTTTTATCCCAAACACTTTCTGTGAAGCACTGATGTCACCACTAGTGGTTTCCCATATGACTAAATCAGGCATGGTTCTGATGGTTTACTTTTTAATTACATATTGGACGAAGTAGCAGGCGCTCCATGATGCTAACTGCCTTAGCTTAACAGAGTCGAGTCGGTACTGCATGTTGGTCGCCTCCTGTAGGTTTGAACATGAGCTACAGCAGCGCTCAAAGTTTTATTTTTTATTTAACTCTAGCATCCATTTAGAATTGGAAATAATGAATCTCTCATTTGTTTCCATGGACTGAATACTGTGAACATGACTAATAAATGTGCAAGCATGCTCACCAACTACGAGTATAGATTTATGGATTGACCTTTATTTCTCTGCTGACCACAGATAAGCTCTGAAGCGCCAAGTTGTTATAATAGCTCCCTAAAGACATGGAAACCTTTACGTAAAGCCCGTCTCAAAACTCATTCCCTGTCATAATGACATGATCTTATTAGAAACGCCAATCATGTGTCATATTTATCCTAAAGTCGTATAACAAACTCCTCAAATTCAACGAGAGGAAAAACACGGCATCTGCAGCTGCAGTTCTCAAATCAAAAGCAAATTTATCATCATTTAAATCATGTTATCAGAATCATTTTGCTAAAGAGGTTTTTGAAAACAAAAAAAAAATGCTTTTAATTAATCAAAACTAATTTTAACCAACTCAGTGACTTGTGCGGAAAGCTTCCCTCTACCTTTGAACAAGTGCCCATAAAAAGTCGATGAGTTAAAAGACAGGCGACTGCCCCCTCTCTCCTCGCATCGATCCACGAGGAGAGACGGATAAAAACGATGCAGGCAAACAAAGAGCTGGCAGCAGAGGAGCCAGATCAATGCTGGGATTATGTATGCCTGCTGGAATATTTGTGTTTGACACCGATAATGTTCAGTTTTGATAGAAATATTGGTGCGATCAGACTGGCTTGATGTATAGACAAAAAGAAAAAAAAGAGCAGAAAATCTCAAGTCGAGTGCTGCTGTAGACCTTGTAGGGCTCAAAGTGCCTCAGAGAGGTTCAATGAAACTCAATTTCCATGCTTCGTTCCAGCGGACAGCTTTCCCTTAAATTGCATGAAAATGTGACATAAATATTTAAGACACGGCCGTTTCACTATCAGCAACCTGAAATCCATCAACGGAAATTTCTAAAAGATGCTACTGTTCTGTTTTGACATAATACAATATAAAAAAGTATTAAAAAAAGAAGAAAAAAGTAAGATGACTGTAATGTGGTTCTTCATACGAGGGGACAAGTTGACCCTGTCAAATTATACTGGGTCCCTGACAGCCTGGGTCTCGGAGACGGAGGCTTCAGTAGCAAGTGTAAACACCGTCTAGACGGAGAGATGGTGGGAATATGAGCTGGGAATGAACCGAGCAGAGAGAAAGGTTTCACTGCGGAACATTTATATGGCTTTAAATCTTTTAAATCCAGGGTTATAATAAAAAATGCAGCCTACCCAGGCTGATCTTGGATTTATTTATATATAAATTGGAGGACATTAAACTCGTTGTCCCGTCACAAACCAGACAAGTTCCAACTTCAGAGCACAGCATGAATCAGCGTTATAGTTATTCCAGTATTTTCTTTATTTTAAGAACTGTTCCTAACAAATACTGCAAACAATTTTCTAAAAGAACATTCCGAAATTATTGTTGCATCTTGTGACATCTACTTTGATATCGATTAATCCACATTTTCCTCTTTAAAATTCAAAGGATTTAAACGTGAACGCATTCAGCTTTTTAAGGCAACTTTTTAAAGCGTATTCTGCAAAATTAACTTTTTAAATTACATTTTAATATTAGTCCCAGACTCTACCCAGCCATGCATGTTTGAGAAATCCTTGATTCTCCCTTGGCAGCCTTTTGGGTGCCTAAACGTTTGCCCCTCAAGACTAGCAACAGCAGCCATTATCCAGCACCTGGTAGAACTGTGTGCTTAGTTAATCAAATTCACTACAAAGCTCCTAATAACGGTTATAAACGTCATCCATGGACGGCAGAGAGAAGCACTGCTGTGATGATATGCTGAAGGGGGAGTCGCAGAAAGGCTTCTTAAAGAGACAGCACCCCATTTCAAGGCTTCAGCTACGGCTATGAAGTCAAATTCCTTTTAAATTGTTTTTTATACTCAGCCGTTTTATAACAATTAAGGTAACAGTTACTTGACATATTACATATTTTATGATGGAATATTTTGTACATTTTGTTAATTAAGTTCAGCATCAACGATTTGAAAACCTGCAGAGTTTCTCCTTTAGGAGATTCTGCAGACTCCCAAATGAATCGGCTCAATTCATAACACCACATTCATACCAAGAGATTCTAGCCCTAAGATAAAAGCCCACTGTCTTCACATCGAGTTTGTCAATATTCTCAAGCAGTACCAGGATTAGAAATACACGCAGATATGCACAAACAAACAAACTCAGCAGGCAGCTTCTAACTTGCGAAACCCAGTGTTTGTGGAACCTCTCAATCAATACCTTTTAAGTGTCGGGTAACTCGGGCTCACGATGCAGCACGTCATAACATCGATCTGCGGCTATTGGATTTTTTTGCCATTCCTCCAACCCTCCGCAAATCGAACTTATATTATTTTCACGTATGTCTCCAGAGGAAAGCCTTGTTCTGAACCTCAGGGAGCAACGAAGCACCTGCAACATTCTGGTATGTAAATATAATCAGTCACAGCGAAGTGATCAGAGAGATGCAGAACATCAGTAAGACTGGTTCTGAGATTAAATTAATGGACTCAAAACCATGTTTGGCTAAAATAAATGAAAGCAAATTGAGGTTAGGAGGAAGAAAAAGATTCTAAAATATATATAAGCATAAAATTAGTGACGCTAAGGAAGGACTAAACATAATCACGTTGCTTTGTGGGAGCAGCAACTATTCTGCTTTAGTCTTTAGGTCAGAGTTGAACCCTGAACCCATCAGAGTCCTGAGACTTTCTCTCAGCATCCACGTTCAGCTGCACCAGCAACTCCCACCTGTTCTGAAACCAAGCTGCTTCTTGCAAAGGCAGCGCAGGAACGACAAAGGTCTCATCTGCAGATCAGCAGCACAGATCAGTGATCAAAAACCAGCCGCACATAAATGGCTGGAATGCCAGCCATCTGCCAGGGACGGGAAGCTGAGGAAGCGATTTTTCAGCACCTGGTGCAGCGTCGACGGAGCGAGGCTGTGTCCTCAGATGATCAAAGTTTAACTCTGGGAAATTCTGTTAAAACTCGGAGTCGGGGGAGATCAAGAAGCTTCCCTGGGTACAATCACAGAGCTGCACAGCACACCTATGTGAGCTTTATGAAAAATGATACTCTGAGGCTTGGGAAAGTGGTGAGGTTGGATAGCATGCGTCGCAAATGTAGTTCCAATGAGAAAATAGTGTTAAAGCTTTGAAAATTAGACTGAAATAAACCTGATTTTAATTTTTATTATATTTTAAGGTTTGAGTAACTGACACATAATGTCCACAACTGTTAATGATTACATTAATGAGAGACGCAGCAGCTCTGATTATACTACTTATTAAATCCACTCTGATCTAATGTTTGGATTCAGCCAAATATAATTTGATGCAAAACAACACAATCCCTCAGTTTTTAGAGAGGAAATTACGGACGGTTTTGAAGACTGTGATGAATCCAGAGAGAAAACAAAACAGCATTTTAGTATTTATTTTGAATATTTTGCAGGTATCAAAGTTATTTAATTATTTAAAAGTTCTGCTGGGGAAATCTAAAATTGTCAAACTAAGCAGCATGAAAGAAACAAATGAAGGATGGAATTTCTAAAGTTACAAAAACTCTTTCCAAACTAAAAGTCTGGCATTTGATGGAGTCGCTGAACGATAAAATGTGACCAAAAAGATTTGTGGGAATTCACATCAATATATAAAAAACAAATCCCTTCTGCACATGTTTTATAAAGATGGATCTCATCACTGGATGCTCATTACTATGAAAAACCGAAGCAAAATAAGTGATAATTCAAGAACTGTCGCCGTCAGCAGGACAAATTGCTCAACAGAAAGTCAGAGGCTG
Source organism: Poecilia reticulata (assembly GCF_904066995.2). Taxonomy (NCBI): domain Eukaryota; kingdom Metazoa; phylum Chordata; class Actinopteri; order Cyprinodontiformes; family Poeciliidae; genus Poecilia; species Poecilia reticulata. The sequence continues at coordinate 23,238,513 of NC_088840.1, read as the reverse complement.
AGTTTGTTTGTGACTCAACAGATTTTTGATTTAGACCAACATCACTCCAAGAAATCCTTCCCAACATTGGTCCTCACTGCACTTCTACATCCATCCTTTCACTCTGGCATCACAGATTTACAACTTTCAGACGTACGACCCTTCTGCTGCCAGGGCTGACAGACGAGCAGGACCTCCGGAGCCTTATTGGCCGTCAGACCGATGATAACAGGAAGTACGGGGAGACAGAACGGCAGCGCGACAGTGAGAGAAAGATTACGAGGAACTGGAACATACTTGAAGCCTGGTGCCATGTTGGCGCATGTCCCGGTGCGGAGCCAGATGCAGTAAGGGTCACGAGAGGCCAGGCAGGCTCTGGAGGAGGAAAAGGAAGAAGACGGGGATTTATTGTTATTTGCTTTTTCCTTCATGAGGTTAAATTCACACACAGGCTGTAGTTCAAGTGGTTCATGAACAATTCAGATCTCCCCATTTTCCCCATAGCACTGATCTAATTCCTTCATTATCACATAATAAACCTTCGTTACTTCTCCGTTTGTTTTCATTGATTCAGCTGACTCTGCTCATCTACAACGTTTAGCTCTGCGAGTTAACATGGACATTTCAATAGTTTCTAATCAGTTGCTCTCCATTCAAAAGATTTAATGAAACAGGAGATTTCATTACATTTCAAGAAAGTCACCTGAACAAATCACAATTACTGGTAAAACAGGAGTCAATAACGAACAATATGGCAAAAATATATTCTTGCAAAGTTAAATCAAAGTTTAAATATTATTGCAAATAAATTTGAAAAACAACCCTTAGAAAATACAACAAAGATTGTAGAACAAGGAAAATATTTAGTTCTTTGTGTAATTTTGCCAAAATGTAAGATCCAAAAAGTGTAACTTAAGAGCTAAAATAAATTTAAATTACAAGGTAGAAATAAGTTAAGCAGAGTGGAGTCTTTTGGGGATTTAAGATTTAAATCTCACTTGTATTCCGTCTGTTTTTATATGAATTATTGATAATTGGATTTTGTTGCAGTTGTTTGTATATGAAGAAGAGCTAAAGAAAAAGCCATCTTCTCTTTACTGTGCACGCTACAGTATCCTGCTTTCAAGATAAAAGTTGAACCTTCAAAATGGCCCTTTGACAGTCGTCACAAAATATCTCTACAAGTCAGATAAACAAAGACGTGTTCAAAAACCAGACCTGCATTTAAGATCAAGGACACATTGATAATACAACATCTGAGTTTCCCCTGCTTTTGTTTAGAGACAGTGAGCCGTCACACCATCTTTTCATGTGTTTCTGAAACACAAACAGACAAATGCTCGTGACAGCAGCTGCCATCAGGTAGCCGTTTCAAATCTAGCAGACCCTCGGTAACGCAAACAACGGCCGCCAACAACTCGCACGTCTTTGCACGTCTATTCTCAAGCGCCTTCATTCATTACCAGTCCAGTTTTATTCGGGCTCTATCAATCACGCACGAATGCACAGTGGCACGATTCACAAGCAAAACACCGAGGCGACACGGCGGCCAGCCAAAACAGCAGTGTAAGTATTTACCAGCGCTGTCAAACAGTCACAGCGCAAGTCATTCTGATAAAGAGAGCAAGTCCCAGCAACCAGGGGGTGAAGTCAAGGCAACGGTCAGAAAAAAAAAAACTTTTTTTCTTTTCAGTAGAAAAACAAGTTCAGGTTCGGGGAAATGAATGATACCGCAAGCAAAAGACAAAAGACATAAAAACTAACAGACAAGCAATCTGAGTAAAAAAATAAATAAATAAACATTAGTGGCAGATCGTCACTCCTTTAACTTCTAAAGTGGGTCAGACAACTAGAGCCAACCAATAAATCAGGTGTGTGTGTATATATATATATATATATATATATATATATATATATATATGGTGACAGACGCATGATAAACATGAAACAGAGTTTTCATTTATTTCACTGAACTGTGATCCAGAACCGCACAGCATTCTGGGGAATGTAGGCAGAAGAAAGGCCTTAGCCGCTCAACCGCTCACAGCCAGATTAGCTAGGTTGGTGGAATCAACTCACTCACTCGTTTGTTTGTTACCTAGCAACTCACTCATTCTGTGGTTACCTAGCAACAACCAGTTGAGTAACTTGTGCAGCAGCGGTTCAAGGTTTTGCCACTGTGCCTGATAGCAGTTTAAAAAATTATTTTAACACGTTTGCCTGCATTTCAGATATTTAAAACAAAAAAAAAAAAATCAATAATTATTGATAATGCTCCATATGAAAGGCTTATATAATGATAGGTTTTTCAGCCATATTGTTCAGCGTAGCTCCACCTCCTAAAGTTTACATTCTTCTTCTAGTTTCCACCAGATGTAAAACACGAGGTAACCTTCTTGTGTTGCTCCATGGTACAGTTCGGATGCAACATGCCTATTATTGGTACTTTCGGCAGTAAAAGGGTTCCCACATGTGCTCTCTGACTGTTGTTCCAGGCTGCATTTGGCATGAGATTATCCTTCCACACACGTTAATAGGCGTCATTTAAGGTCGATATTGACCAAAATTTACCTCAAATATTCTTCACCAACAATTTGCTTCATTACATCGAAAGCAGACGCCTTGTTCATACTCGTTAGTTTTTCCGAATCTGAATCTCGGTTGGGTGTAAAACCCACAGTGAAGCTGGTGTGTGATTGGCTAGCAGCAGAGCGTGCGTGGCTTTGCGTGATGGAGTTACAGCTGGTGCAAGCCTCGCTTTGCCACTGCAGCTGTTGCCACACCAGTCTGGCTGGCTTTCATTCGTCCTGCTCAGTGATTAAAATGAGCCTGATTAACACCAATGTGAGTGTGTGCATGTGTGTGAGTGCACATGCATCCCTCTAAAGTGATGAATGTGCTCTAATTTGGGCAGTGAGCTCTGTTCTTTTCAGCCTAATGAAGTCTATAAATAAAGTTCTTTAATGTTCATATTTTACGATTCAGATTCCCCCCATTATTATCCCGAATGCACATGTGTTTCTACAATATTTATTATGCTACCAAATTAGGCTTGCTATTTTAATAGTTAAATAGATTTGTAGCTACCAAACTTGAGACTTTGTTAAACTCCTACGTCTCACAGTGACTCCAATTTCATTTTTAAAATACATTTTGATTGACTGTAATTTCCCTACGATTAAACGTTGTTAGTTTTATTCTCGTTTCCTTACTTTTTACAGGCTCCATGTTGGGTGCAGCGGCTGAGTGGCACTCTGATTACGCAGCTGGTAAAAGCAACAAACAGTGCATGATGGTCCTTGTCCAACTCCAGACCCAGAACCCTCCTGTCCTCCTGACCCTGAACGTTGCACCTGAGCACACGAATAAACAGAAAACGGAGCATTACTCTGAAACCCGGGCCCATTTTTCAACGCCAGCGGTAGGCGGATTAAAAATGAGAGGAGCAGTACTTGGATGGGTTATAAACGTCGATGTCCTCCAGGAGTTTGGATCCAAAGCTGTCATTGGGATGTGTGCTGGCCAGAACTTTCAGGACACGGCCGTCGTCTGAGCCCAGGAACATGACTGTCCTGTCCTTAAGGGGACCGGCTGAAACATCCACCACAATCTGGGTCAACTTGGACCTGAAAAAAAAAAAGAAAAAGAAGAAAAAAGAGCTTGAAAATTCAATCTGTGTTGTGTCTCTCAACAAACTCAAATAAATAAGCCTGAAGTTGTTAGAAGCTCCATAACCTCAATGTCCAAAAGTGCATCTAAAAATTCAACTTTTGTCAATACTTCTTGCGTATTATGAAATCATCAGCTACTATTACAAACTAACTTATCTATACAGTTAATAGTTATGACAGGTTAACTACTGTATAGTTGCAAGAAATTGTTCAATAATCCAATAAAAATCAATCAGTAAAGTAGTTCACAGCCGTTTTTAGAGGAAAATCTGACCCAACAAGTTTAACAAGGGGAACATGTGAAAGATCTGTCCTCATTTGGTCATAATAACAGACAGCATCAAGAAGAGTGCTGCTACCAGGAGAAAAGCTGCAATGGCATCTTATTAAAAAGGCTAAAAAGTGGGATAGTGATATAAAGCCCAATGTGGTTTAAACCTCAAACTAGTTCCAGCTGTCTTTACATAATAAGTAAAAAGGTTGGTCTCATATTGAAACAAGAATCTAAATTTCTCTTTATGGTTTAGAAATCTGCATCAATTCTTACAGAAATCATTCAAAACCAACGATTTGATTCCTACTTTCCTTTTATCGTCACTTATCCTCGTTCTTCATAAAACTCACATCCAAATGGAAACAAACTGAGGCTCACTCCTTACCCGAGTGCTCCGATGGGCTCAGACCGTCGAACTGACTAATGCTGCATAAAGGAGTCAGCAGATTTGCGCTACCCTTTGGATATCTGCATCATCATTATCTGGGTCAGCCTGGACCTCTCCAGCAGAGAGGCTAATTCGAACATGGAATTAAGAATCTCATTCTCATTTCAGACTGGTAATTAGAATCCATCAGAAACTCATTTGAAATCTACAGCCGGAGATTAAAAAGGTCACAGAATCTCCGAGCTGCCGAGTCGGTGGGAGCCGGAGCAAGAACTTACTGTGAGCCAGCATCTAATCACGGCTGATACAGATGATTATCCTCCAGGCTTTAGGTCGGGTAGCGGATTCACTATCGCTCGCTGTGGCTGTAATTTTCCAACTTGCCCCTTCCGGGTACACTTTACATCCTGCTCTTTCATTTTGACCTTTAAGAACTCTTTTTTTTATTGTCCTGGCCTTCCTGGAGCATTTAGTTCAGGTTTTCTCTGGGTGATTAAAAAAAAAACAAAAAAAAAACACCAAAGCACTTTTCTTGTTGCAGCAGTCTGGCATACATGTACTCACACTGCTACAACAGCACATCTGACAATAATTTAAAGAACAGATTTATTCGTGGATGCCAATTTCTGCCAAAAACAAGAAGAAGAGTATGAAGGTAAGGGGGGATTTGGGCAGGTGTCATCTGTGGGTGTAAGCCAGTCAACACCTGCTTATCTTGTGAAGCAGACTCCTTCTTTCCCACTATCTGCAGCAGGTGTAACGGTTGCTAAATTTTCTATCTGACAGCAAATGACAAACTTAACTCTCTCCACCTACATGTGTAACCTGGCTATTGCTGATGATTTGGACCTTGCATCGCAGGATGAGCGCTTTCTAAAGGTCTAAAAAGAAAGCATTTTACCCAAACACAACATGCATGTTTAATCAAACTTCACAGAAGATTTGGAGCAGAACATAATGGCTCCTGTGTTTCCAAAACGGAGCTCCTTGTATTCTGAACGGGCGCTGATATTTTAAAACATGATCAGTCTCCTTCATGGCAGAGAACCTGAACCGGAACCATCTCAGCATTCATATTGTGACTTCAGGAAGCGGACACGAAGCTCTGATGCGTTTTACCTGCTCGACGTCCGTGTGAAGCAGGGCCGGTCGTTGACGGAGGGCACTGCCTCATCCATCAGAGGATAAGATTTGATGAAAGTCAACATCTCATCTGGGAACTGAACCGAAGATTTGTAGTCTGAGGCCGGACCGTCGCCTGCACAAGTACCAGGTCTGGGAATAAAAGAAAAGAAAACTTTTACATTCAGCAACCTCACTACATTCAATATGATAATATTCGAATCATGCACACAATTTTTTTTTGCATCTAGATTAATGTTTCTGGTTACTCTGACTTGTAGAGAAAGCCCTCACCTTGGTCTGGGAACTTGTTCGTCTGGCACTGGAGTCCAGGATGAGTCACTGGTCCTCTGCTCTTTGAACTTCCCGTTGAAGACTTTCTCGATGTCGTCCATGTAAAAGGCACAAACTGCTGAGCCTGGGATGCTGGAGAGACGCAGGAAATGATGACAGCAGGTATGCATCATGAAACATTCTGTCTTGTGTCACGTGGCTCGTCTGCATGGCTCTGTTGGTGCCGATTCTGAACTGGGAGCTTGTTTGTTGTTTGGCAATCTGTTGGCCCAGGTCGGCTGCAAAAACCTAGCAATAACCCAACTGTCTCGCACCATGATGGCCAGGAACAAATGCAGCATTTCTGACTCATGCCGGGACCCATTTAGCAATTTAAAGTTTATATTTCCACAATGGCAGCAAAATCAGACATTGGACTGACTACTCCACCCACTGAGCCACATTTGCCTTCGTAAACTCAATTTTTATGAAATAAGCTGCAACTAATGAGGTCAGCCTCATGGATTATTATGAGTATTCTGAAAATGGAAGGAAAAGACAGAGCACAGAGTAAAAAAAGGAGGGAAGGGGATTAATTAATTGAAAATGGCAAGGGAAGAGAGATTCCAAGAAAAACCTGTATATATTTTGCAGACAGTCATGTAAAGCTGTACCTGAGGAGACCCCATTTGACATGTTATTATCCCTGACCCAAATCTTTACAGGGACCCAATTTCTTTGTGAAATCTTTAAGTCCCGAGAGTAAGAACCTGGGTACCGCGTTCCTAGTTTTTAAATGATGTCCTCATTTCCATAAATGTCGAGTGAAAGAAACGTCTTTGCTTTCCAACAATAACCACACACATCCCTTCTAACAAAAACGTGCACATTTAAAAAAGGCCCCATATTTCCAAATGACCTCCTTAACAGCTAAAGTACCTTTATTTTTTTAATTCAACTAAAACTAATTTAATAAAAGAAAAGACATGCACCAGTCTTCTAAAACATTTTCTTGCATAATTTTTCATTAATTCTCCACTTTGATAAAATTGTCTTAATTTTCTGTCCACTTTCCAAAATTATGCTCAAAAGAGGACGTCCTAAAACAAATTTAAGAACTGAAGACAGCCATGCATACCAGAACTACTAATCAACAGAAACCTCAAAAACATGAGCTTTCTCACCAAAGTAACTTATTTCCTGTAAAATGTCTCAACATACTTGGTGAGCTCACCTGTTGGACTGAGTTGTAAACACTCCAACAACTGCTGGCCTCTGGTTGATCTGCAGCACGTTGGTGAGAGACTGAAGAACATCGAAGTAGAAGAAGGAGTCTCCTGGAACCGAGCAGTTCAACCGAGCCTGAAGAACACAAACTGATTTAGAGATGGGCTGGAAATATTCACAAGTGTTGCAGTCATCTTAGATGTTTTCATCCACTCCAGTTTGCTCTCATGCTAGGCTAGTGTTAGCATATTCACACTGCTTTGGTATGAAACGGTGCCCTTTTCCCATGGTTATGAATCACAACAGCTGTCTAAAAGTAAAACAGAAAGAAAGAAAGAACATCCTTCGAGCTGCACTTCATCCAAAACCAGAAAAATCCGTAATGAAATTTTACAAAAGGAACAAACCAGAGCTACTCCAACATGCTGCCACAATGAGGTTCAATTCTAGCATATTCATAACTGTATTTATTCGCACACAGCTGCATTATGTGACATATTGCTGGAACAGTGACCTGTCTCGTTTAGACGAGATCTTCCATCCCGACTCTGATCAGGTACTTGAGATCAAATCAACACATCTGCAACTTTCACTCAAGAAAATCACCTTCAGGAAAGAAGTCCAGTATCTTTCCAGAACTCTGGGTGATCCTCCGTTATCATTCTTACAGACACGCGCGACTCGAGAAAACACAACCTGCGGAAATTAAAAAGAAAAAGAAAGAAATGAAGACGAGTAAACATTGTGCGTGGCTCATTTAAATTTATTTTAAAAGAATACGTTTTACTGCTTTCAGGATTACAAAAACACAACAAACTACTGTTTAAAAAGGATTTATTAATATATAAGCTCATCTTTTAGGGTTTGTTTCCGTTTCATTGTTATAAAAAGTTTCAACCAACTTGTTTCACAGTGGAAGAGACTTTTCACACATGCACGTACCTTGCCCAAGGCTGTATATTCCACTGCGATCTCACTCAGGAAAAAGTAGACATAGTTACCATAGTCGATGGCATGCAGGAAATGAGGCTCTGCAGAGAGAAAAGAATAACCATCAGCCGTTTCATCTACTTTCATGGTGCATTTTTCTCTAACATTTAAACTTCGTTTCTGTTTAAATCATCCCTGGAATGATCAGGTTGGAAAACAGATTCTATGTTTTCCACAATCCTTTTCAGAAAAAAACTAAATATTTGGAGTATAAATTAAAAGGATTGACTTGTGAGGGACAAATTGATCTTACTGTCCGTCTTATACAGTGAAGAGATTTATTATTCCTGCAGTCCGCCAGGGTAACGCTAATTTTAATTTATTTCACCATTAGGTGGACCAATAAAGGGACAATACCAATGTGGCCGAAACACTTTTGAGTTTTAAGATCAATTAGGTCTGCCTTTATAAATAGGAAAATACAGATTTTGGGGCTTCAAAGCGTTTAAAACTTCTCACTCTAAACACCAACAATACAAGTTGTGTTTTGAAAGCAAACCCGTTTCCTTCATTTGCTTTCTATTGAGGTTTTAATAGAATAATTTTTCCCAACATTAAATCAGAGGCTCAGCTTTGGTTTCAGCTGGTTTACATCATAGGTGGCTGCTGTGAAGATCTGCAACACCGCGAGGGAACATTCAAAGCATCTGTAGGAGTCTCTGCCACAGACTGTAGGGACTCATTGACTACAAAGAATATTTCACACAACTGGTAACCATTGCAATTTATTCTGTTAAAAGCCGAGAATTATCTTTAAAGGTTTTCATACTGATGCAAACGTATTCAAATTAGAGAAAATAGCTTGGATTTTAAATGTAGTATTAAGTCGATACATGCTGCAGGCTGCACTGCTGAAAGGTGCGGCGCCTAAATGTTATTAAAGATCAAAAATAAAATGTTGCCGATGGTGAAGATGATTCCAGCCATGAAGTGTTCAAAGTCATGTTTCTGCAAAATACCTCGGAGCCATTTGGAGTCGTATTTGACGGTCCTGAGTACCGGCCGGCCCTCGCCCAGGCTTCTGTAGATGACGGCATCGCTTGCTAGAAAGTCCGTCATGGTGGCCGAATAGAAATCTCCCCCTGCAAACAACAGGACAGTCAATCGATGAAATAAAATTAGAAAAAAGATTGAAAGCACCATCTATTACAGGTAATTAAATGTCCCAGACAAATGAAAGCTTCATTCTATGTCTAAGTATTTGCTTTTTTAAATTACCACCCAAAACTAGGGGATGTTCAGAGCTGGTTTTCGTCCACACATTTTATTTAGCACATAAGTTAAGGTCTCACCAGACCAGAGCAGCTGGTTCTGATTGGTTTATGTGCTGCATATATGGCTACTATGTCACTGCAGCATGTAAAAGTATTACAAATTCAGTAAGCAGGAATAAAATCACATTTCTCTTTACATTGATTGCATATTATTTCAGAATGATTGATGAAAATATAAAGTGAATTTTTATGATAAACTAAAACTTACCGGCAAACAATCCAACATTGGACTGAATGGACTCAAACGGACAGCGAGCCTGACCCACCACTTCCTCCCCAACCTGCTCCAAGGAGGTCATCTGAGCACCAGAGAAAGAAAATCACATTTCTGCCCACCCAACCAAGAAACTCGAGACACTTTAAAATAATAAAAATGTTAGTTTTAGTTTGACCTTTTGGAAAGATATTAACAAGATGTCTGCAAATAAGATAATAGTATTAATCTGCTGGTGTCAGTCAGTGTTCAGCTGCAAATCACTTGGTGTTGCTGTGCTAATAATTCACACATGTTGTGCTTCATCCTTCCACACTGCAATGAGACTGACGGTAACAGCACAGATGAGCGCATTTCAAAAACAAAAGGTCACCGTTTAAAATGCACGACAAAACAGTTCCTTTGGTAACAAATCCCTCAGTTATTCGGCCCACACTGCAGACAAAAAAAATCCATCAGGAATCTCAACATCTGTTTGCAAACAAAGGACAAGTTTGTGCCTCTGATAAGGTTCTGTTTTATACATCTGGCTTAATTATCATGCTGCTAATATTCAGGCTGGCCGGGTTGCCCTTTGGTATCATCTCGGCGTCGCCCTGGCAGACAGCCGCTTTCTGAGTGTGTTAGCTGAATCTCTAACAGAGAGAGTTTAGAGTCCCGAGGAGCCTCATAAATACACCTGTCTGCTATTTTCTCCCTTGGGGAGCCGAATCCGTTTCGAGCTGCAAATGCTGAACTCCCCGACGTTTCTGCCAACCTACTTTGCCGTTTTAATTCCTAATCCAGCCCTCGGTTATTATACTTCCTTGTTTAAAATCGGAGCAGGGCTTTGTTCCTTTCGTGCGTACCTTTACAATTCCTTTTTGGATTTCTAAAGTCTCCTAACTTTCCAACTCAGGAGATTAACTGGATTTAACCTAAAACCCAAGTCAATATTTAATTAATGTCATTTTTCCTTTTTCTTTGGCGTTTATCTCCAACAGTCTCGCCTCAACAGCCACATACAGAGTAAATAGACCCTAATTTCCACCAGTATTATTGTTCATCGCCTGCTGCTGTTGCAGCGCTTGGAGACGATGTTGATGAATTAAAAGCCCTCTGCAGGAGTAGGCCAGGCCATATGAGCCCGCATTTATAATGACTTGCTGGCCTGCATAAACAACTCTTAAAGGGATTTTGGATCATCATGGCCTCAATACAAAGAGAATATATAAAATGATCTCTAATATCTTAAATGTTGATTTGGCAGACTGTAATTGTTCTAACTTACAACACAATGTTCCCAGAATTACAGCATAAGAATTCAAAGCTGTCAAACATACAAGCTAAGCTTTGAAATCATTCAAGAGAAACATGACTTTGCGGTTTCTCCAAATTCCAAATGTCTACTTTTAGATCCCAATGTTTCAAACTGGAATAAAAGCTCCTTTTCTTCAGGTGAACATGTTTTTTGTTTTTTTTTCTCCTCCACAGCAGGAGATTTCAAAGCTCAAGAAGTTTCTGCTAAACAGGGTCATAAGCTGTCAATCAAACCTGCAGCACTGCGGCGGAAGGGTAAAAAAAGAAACCGCCGCTCCTGAGTGGCAACTGGGATGGTGGGATTTGTGAAAGTTTGTTTGGTTTCGACGAGGCTGCCTATTACGAGTGAGGGGAAACTCCGGCAGAATCAAAGGCATCATGTCCCTGAGACAGATCTCCGGCTTATTATCTAAAACACGGGAGGCAAACAGGGCTTGTAAAGTGAACAGCTGGGAGAGTAAAAAACAATAAAACCACAATAATCTCTTGGAGGGTTTTAACAGAGAATGGAATAAAATATACAAATGACAGAAACAGCTGGATTTTTACTCATCGGGTGACGTTAGAACTTGAATTCTTTCTGATTTGGTTCATGAGGCCCCAACTGATCTAAACTCTCTATTCATGCTGCTGATACAATATTTATAAATTAAATTGAACCGGATTGCCACTTTATAAAAAAAATCCAGCCATTTTTGTAATCATACAAAGCTCTTTAAACGCAGTGAATATAATTATGATCAAACAAATCTTTTCCTAAACAATAGAAATGCTTTGGGATTTTTTTTAATACCCATTATAAAGGAGTTCAGGATGAAAGAGAGAGAGACTGTACCGGCTGCTGCTGCTGCTCCCCATCTATCCATTTCATACATGACCTGTTCTTCTCCTAGAGCGGCATGTTTGGAGGACAACTCCAAAGATGCAGCTGAAACACCAGATGCTAAATTCTTTAACGTTAAAAGCAAAGTTCTAAGTTTATTAGGCATCTTCTTTTTCTGTGCATTCTTTACTGGATTTACACTGAAGCATGTGATGCATTATAAGTGAGTCATATTGATGCAAGCTAGCATGTAAACTTGCTAACATGCTACTATTAGCCTAGCACCTTTGCTAACATCTCTGCATACCAACATCCTTAGCAAGAGCAAAACATTATTGAAGATTTAAGTCAAGTCAGTTGTAATTTAAGCAAAACCATTGAATTATGAACATGTTATCCTGCTTTAGGCAATGTTTTGTCAAAAAAAATATGCAGCTTTCTTAAGGTTACTATAACACATGCATTTCATTTATTTTATTCAAAATACAGATGCAAAAGAGAGCTCGTCTCTTATTCATTTCTTTTCACATCTGGCAGATGACATAAATTAACACCAATTTACAGCAAAACGAAGCACAGAAGAAACCAGGGTTTCTTTTTGAACCCTGATTTAAAAAGAAACCCTGATTTATTAGCTGGAAGTAACATAGTTTTAGGTTGTTTTAGAACCTAGAGCCATAATAATAAAAACAACAATAATAACAGTAATAATAATAATAATAATAATAATAATAATAATAAGCAGGTGTTTTAACTAACACTTTCGTCAAAACCGTCACTGAAGAAAATCTGATCTTTAAAATTCATCAAACTCCTCTGTGTGAGATCATGATTGTGAAATAACATGCAAAGTAGTGTTAATCTTAAAATCTGTTCTGAAATGAGTTCCTGTAAGTCTTTTAGGAAGAAAAGACGACCTGATAATCAGAAGCTATAACCTAGTTAGCAGCTTCAACCTCTTAATAAAGGACAACAGTAAGGCTTGCTTGCATTAATTATTGAAATATTAGCATTATGACAAAGGTTCAGTTGACATTCACCTTCAGAAAGTGAAGAAATGACCTAAAACCATCTCACACCTCCATTTATCTGCTTATTTTCCATCAGCCGCCTGCAGTCTGTCAGTACAGAGGTTCATTTTACAGCTGATGTGATGGAACAAGGTGGGAGGATAAAGGAAAAGCAGATTCAGATTCAATCCACTTTAAGGGGAAATACTATAAAATACTCTTATTTTTAACACACCTAATATAAATGTAATAATCCAGGTGACAATGTTTGATCCTTTTTTAGCAATTTAATTCTGTTTGAGGGGTCCGAGACCCCCCTCTATGATTCTTAGTGTGTTTTAAATCTATTAGGTAAATTACAGGATATTTGCTTCGGATTTGATACATTTCATTTGGGAGTTTTACATGCGGATATTTAGTATGTTTTATGAAGAGATTATTACTGCAAAGGCTACAGTAATCTGCCTTCTGCTTTTGAGGAATATAATCCAACTTTAACACGTTGTACATATAACTTCCTACAAGACATTGGGAGCTAATGCAACTGTGAACCACTGCTTTATGCCACTTCTACTCGTCTGGGATTTATTAAACCATAATCCTTTCAATCCCTGAACCAAATAAACATTAGAAAATAAATGGAATTAAACAGTTATCAGGATTTCTGTTTGCCTTTTCTGATAACTCAATATTTTTTTTAAGACCTTCCAACACCCAGGAGTTATTTCCCACCATTTCAGCCTGGAAACTATCAATATTTATTGAGCTGGGAAAGAGCTCTCACAGAATGAATAAAAATGTGCTGGAAAGAAAAAAAAAAAGAAGAAAAACACCCGTGGGATTCTTCAAATGCCCTAACGAGGAAGAGCGCATGTCTGAGGAAAACGGTTTACCTTGTAGTTCCGGCAGGTTGGGTTGAAGGCATTGGTACCACAAGCAAACAAAGTCTCATCGTTTCGAGGCACCAGAACTTTTACGTAGTTATAGCACTCATCCTGCAACACAAACATATATTAGAAAATATTCTTCCCATGAAATTAAACCGAAAGGGAGTAATTGTTGGAGGCAACATCTGGAAAATGCAGACAGAAGCCAAACAGACTGAAAACTCACGCTGTTCTTTCCCCTGACTGTACACTTGCTGACGTCTTTGGATCTCCACGTCAGCTTCTGAAACACAAGGCACACGTTCGCTCACTAACAGAGCAGACCTTCTCTGGAGCTCTGCCTGGTGAAATCAGTTGATTAGAAATAAAAGCCGCTGCACTGATGAGCAGGAAGAAGGTGAGTCATATGCGACTGCAGAGCTGCAAACACTTCAGGTCAATCAGGGAGGCAGCTGCGGAGGCTGCAGCTCAGGTAAGTGCTGGGAGAAGTTTTGCCATTATTCCGTTATTGGTTCTGAATCGAACTGTTCCAGAAGTTTATAATATGTTTGAGATCCTAGATTAAGTACCAGAGTAACTAGAGTTTTTCCTCCTTACCTGCTGCTTGGTGTGATCCAATCGATTGACTAAAAAATGCCAAGTCAAATTTCTTTAAAGCTTAATTTTTATAACAACTGAAGGTAACATAATTCTAATTCTGCTATTAAAAATCACTTTGTCTGAAAAATACACAACACTCTCCTTTTAACCAATATATAAGCAGTTGGGTCATGCTGACATCTATGCTTTATGCTCCTGCGTTTGTGAATGAAGGCAAGAGTGAGAAATCTAGACCTTTCTAGAATAGAAAATGCTTGTGATCAGTAGATGTTAGATTTTTGAGTCAAATATTTCAGTTTTAAATCTGTATGAGATCGTTTGACAAAATGCTTTTAGTTCAAGAAAGCATACATTTGCTGACAAGGTTTCCAGAAAAAATAAATGTAAAAGTGAGATTATGTTCTCCTGATTTTGTTCTCTTAATAGTAAAAGACATTGTAGTGATGCTACCAATCAAGTCATGACAAACTTCCATTCTAGAAGCACCAGTTTCACTATAATTAAACCCACCGAGAAGCAAAAGCAAACATGTTATTGTGAAAATTTAAAAAACACAGGGAGCTCAAGAATTCCCAAATAAAGAAGAAAAACATTTCTATGAAGCAAACGGTGCAGAGATGCAGAGCAGAGATGCCACGCGGTTCTCAGATGCACCACTGGGATCGAATCATTGGTAACGAGTGTAACATCTCACATCAAAGAGCTGCAGCGAGCCCACAATCCCACAATGCACTAGAAGGCCTATTACTGTCAGAAGCCACCCTGTAACCTTTTCCCTTTGATGAAGAGGAGGTGTGAAGATCAAAGGAAGCTTGTCCTTTGTGCTGCCTCAAATATTACAAGCCGCTTTAGTTTTGTTTTGCCGCCCTGATATTTAATAGATCTATTGTGCAATAAGGAAAAGGGTTCTTTGCTGCATTGTCAGCTGTCAGCTCTAATGCTGCCCTCTCTGCTCTGAGGAAGATAACCTTATGCAAGACTAAAAATCAGAATGAAGCAGAAGCGCATATATGAAGTTCACTGAACCGCCTGAAATGAACAAGTCTATTAATCATTGCATGCATGCATACATGGATATATTATTAACCTTAAAGTGTTACTATGAAACTTGCTGTGAATACAGATTTTTAAAAATGGAGCTCAGCACAGTCGAGTTAGAAGCGGTGTGCCACCTGGCTCTGTCCTTGGCACACATCAGTATATCAGTTTTGCTTCCATGATGTGAATTATCTAGATCAGTGGTTCTGTGGTTCTTAACCTTTTTTGAGGTACCGAACCCATCAGATTCGTATGCGCATTCACTGAACCCTTCTTTAGTGATAAATAAAATGATTATTTTTTTCAAAATTCAAGACATCTGGGTGCCCCAACTAGAGTTTAGTTGGGTCATTTGAAGAAGATCACCATGTCTTCTTAAAAGGTAGAGTCTCAGAACAGTTCTTCAAACTATAGTCAGTGTTTTCAGCAAAGCTGAGCCGACTGTCCAGGAACAACCAAGTTATTTAAAATTTGCCACAGTTTCAACAGGTTGGCCATCGAGAGAAACTGGAACCACTTTAAGGTCTTGTTTAGATCATTTAATTACCTCTACGTTCTTAAGATAAAGAAAAATTAATAATAAATAATAAAGACTCAGCGGTATAATGATTTAGTAATATAATTATATTAGCTGTGTTACCACCCCCACGCCACTAGAGGCAGTAGAAAGCCCAAAAAGATGCGACTAAGGAGCAGATTTAGAAGTTCACCGAAAGCTACAGAATTTGGTAAAAACGGTGAGCTTTGCTGAAGTAAATAAAGACACAAGTTCAAATTCATGCTGAGAGAGGAGCTCCTTCAATCAGTGCTCCTCCGCAGCTGATTGGCTCAGCAATGTAACGTGATCCTCTGCAGCAAGAGATGGCAAAGCGTCATCACGACTTTACACAAGTGTGTCTTTATCTTCGCGGCAGAGGCTCCGCCAAACCCCTGAGACCGACTCACCGAACCCCTGGGGTTCAATCAAACCCAGGTTAAGAACCACTGATCTAGACTTTATGTCTGCATTTTATTTATTTTTTAATAAATACAAGTTCAGCTTTACTTGCAAAAGCAACTAAATATCTAATTAAATTGAACATAACTTCAATTTATGTGTGCTTTGTTCTTTCACAACAATTCCTGTCATCAAACAGGAGTGGATATACTTCAAAATAAAGTTACTCCTACCTTTATTATTCTTATAACTTCAGTTCTTTCAAAGCTTATTTTAAGTATTTTTGAAACACCTTTGACCGACACTGAAGGAGAAAATAATGATTTTCAAAACAGTTCAACTCTGTTGAATGACCAATACACACAATAAAAATCCATAAAGTGCTGTATACAGATAAAAAAAAATTATAAACTGAGTCACAAACTAGGATATTATATATATATATATATATATATATATATTGCAAAAAAGGGTGAAATGCAGCTGTGTACCTCTGTCTGCTTTGGGGCAGATAGAGGTAACCAGTCAAAGTCATTCTGACATCAAGAATACTCGATGCAGGCATGTTTGTGATCTCTTAGAGCAACAGATCCAAAAATAAACTGTTTATCGTATAAATTTACTCACCAGCTGTGGAACAAACTCCTCTGATGCCGTCGTGAGGTTCACAGCAAACACATGATCCCTGAAGAGTTCAAAGCACAGAGTCGGGCCTCACCGCACACACACACTCAGATTTACTGAATTATGAAGGTGAAGCTTCAGATGCATCACATATAAATGCTTCCACATGTGGAAGGTTGTTTTTCATCCAATCCAGTTCTAGTGGTAATAATAATAATAATAGGACCTGCATGTTTGGTCCCCTTTTGTATTTATACTGGTTTTAACTTTATTTACTTTGTCATGTCTGAATATGAATATTTATGAAAATCAGAGAATAAATATACTATATTATATTATCAGAATGTGTTCCAATCCTGTACTTTACATTCTGTCTACTTGCATTTGCTCCATTTATTTTTTCTTTAGAGTCAGTAACTACATGTGAGCAGGAGGATGCACTTTAGACGAGGCTTGTGGATGCCGTGTACCTTTTAAATTACAATATTCTTTTTGAGTTGGGCAGAACAGATGGAGACAGAGTGTACTACGAGTCCTACATATTAAATGTCAATTGCACTTAATGGTTTTTGGTAAATTGCACAAACTGAGTAAAATCAGTTTGGGCTCCAATGCTTCATTATAGCATAATTTTAAGGGATATGACTTTACGAATGAGAATACACAGACTAAAATTACACAAAAGTACTGATTGAACCATTCAAATGGGCAACATTTTATTACAATAAGTACTCAAATCATCATTGTTTTACCTTATTGATACACTTCTATCAAGATGCACAAAAAAATGAAACATTTTATAGTTTGTGGCTATAGATATTCAGTACAGGAATACCAACAGTCAAGTGTAATTAGCATTGATGCCAACTGCTTTGGTTCTGACCGACTAACCTTGCTGCGATGTAGAGAATGTGATTGATCCGCAACATTCTCTGAAAGTCCAGACCCAGACGCAGCGTGTCGTTGTCCTGCAGCAGACCCTGGAAGCCTGGATACTGGTATGACTCTGCAAAGAATTTGGAAATGTCACTTATCAGCTCATTTCTTTTAAACAGCCTCAGTAAAGATACATCTGTGTAAAATTAGAACAAAGAAACTGCATTTTGTCTGAAAAAACAAAAGTTAATATAGTAAACTACATATTTATACAGTGTACTTGGATATAAATTGTTATAAATTGTCAAGGTTTGATATTAAATCGGATTAAATGTTTCCCACTTTTTTATGAGATGTAATTATGAAATGTATACATTTTTTATTCATTCCCTTTAAACTTTGATTCTTAAATTTTAAACATTAAGTTAAATGTTTCTCACAATAGTTTATTACCAGACCTGTGGAGGTTCAAAATCTTCTTCCTGATATCTTAATATTTTTTAGTGTTTTACAAAAAACAATGAACTTAAATGTTTTTTTTAATATGCCATGCTTCCTCTTAGATACTTAGACTTCATATTATCGTCAGAGATTCCCAAATTGTATAAAAAGCATATTAATCTTATTTTACATAAACTTCTCAATACGAGACATTTAAAAAAATAGTTTTTTTCATCATTCTTGTATTTAACAAGTAGAAATTGTAATTTTAGCTGATCTAAAAACAGGAAAAGTTTACTCAGATTTAATAAACAAAAATCAAAAGCTTATCTGTCTTTTTACAGTGTATGACAACAGTGATTTCCATTTTTGTTCTGAAATGAATTATTGGTGATTGCAAATTGTTATAGGACCACATCAATAAGGCATAAGCTATGAACCAGATACAGATAAATTTAGCAGCATCAAAAGTCAGCACTGAGCCAACTCGTCATCAAGACCGACATGGCCTCAGAGGGATTCACTCACGCTCCGAGCCGACAACATGGAGTGGCTCCAGGTCTTTGGGGAAGGCTGTGGTTGAGGCCGACACAGGCAGAAAACGCGAACGAAGCTCGAGGACCGTCAGCAGCAGCGGCAGCCGCCGCAGCCACAGCCAGCCGGTCGGAGCCATTTTCATGAGAGACCTTGAGAACGACGGAGGGTGGAGGAGGTCGGGGTCAGTGGGTCATCGCGAACATCCGCTGCGAGTAGACAGAGAAAGAAAGGAGGGTAAGACTCTCAAAAGGGAGACGGAAAGCTTCCTTTCTCTCCTGAGGGTTTCATCTGTAGCTATAAATTAGAAGAAATTAGCATTTAGCCCTGCGTTAACCGATACGACCGCAGTGGAAAAGCTGCAGTCATTTACAAGCATTAGCATACTGATGGCATGTTGGAGTCACCATACAGAAACGCTTCCATCATGATGAAAACAGTTTTAAAGGACCTGGTTCATCAGCAGAGACTGGGATCAATCGTTTTCACACTGTGTTTTCACAGAATCAAAGCGTTGAGCCGTTTGTCGCGCCGACAACAGAAGTCTGGAAGTTTATTTAGATAACTTCAGCTGAGCTGCATTTCCTTTTTTATTTAGATTTTGCTCGTTTTAGGGGAACCGCTTCAAAAATCGAATGTTAAGACCTCAATTATTTCAGCTTCTGTTGAAATCCTCTGAACCAAAGTTGTATTTTAAAAAGCTCCTTTAACTTGCTCTGATTTCTGTCTGCAAGTAATTAACACTCATCTAAACCTCAAGGCAAGGTCAGATTATCACATCGTACAACTGTAATCGGATAACTTAGTGGAATTACCAAGGTTTTCTTGGCTTCTCACTTCTCATTTTATTCTATTTTTACCATTTTATTCATCAATTCTGTTCTTAAATGCATTACTATTATACATTTGGAATAATCGTCACCTTTTTTCTCATGTGTCCCTGTCTCGTCATTCATGTTGCTCCGACTGCATACCACTGAATTTCTGGCTCCTCTAATATTCATTTCTGTCTGACTTTTTCCCAAATCCTTGTTTCCTTTTTTATCGTCACCCAAAGTGACAAAGGAGAGCATGAAGGTGACACGCTTCCCTCTCGTCCCCTCTTCAATCACCTTCGTGTCATCTCCTCAATCTCTTGATTTGTTCTGTCGTACGAAGTGACAAATGAAAAGAAAAAAAGGTGAACTCAGACATGGCAAAAAAGAAAAACACTTCTTTCTCCTCATTCTCAAAGGAAATGCATAAACAGAAAAAAAAATGAGCAGTCGGAGTAACGACTTTTTTCTCCTCCCATTTGCATCCTTTTCCATTTTGAGCTGAAAGCGTCATCAGTTATGTTGTCTGCACTTTTATTGCTCACTTTTCATCTCAAACTACAGACGACCCAAGCTATTCTTAATGTCATCCACTTGATTTATTCTGTGTGCGTTGAACGGGGAAAGGTGGGAAGAGCAACAATGGCAGAAGAATCAGAAAACACACATTACGTAGGTAACGGGAAGTAATGTGGCAATTCCACCCCAGAACCATGAGATTGACCAAGATTATCAGCGGTGGAAATTTGCCATTTTGTTCAGTAAAAATGATCCTGCTTTGAAAAATCCCTCAGCGCAGCGCTGATATCTTGTTTCAAGCCGCGTACCTTTGATAAAACGGCTTCTGTGATGTGATGATTGCTGGAAATCTTGTACTGGAGCTTTGTGGCTTCGCAGCGTTTGAACAAACTGCTGGTGGTAATAACCATCTTTCACTCTCCCTTTTGACAGTTTAGCAGAGGCCGCTTCCTTTTTTTTTCCCCCCTCTAGCTGCTTTTTATTGGTTTTATACATGAGACAATTTAAGTAATCAGCTTTAGACTGAATTCCATTTAGCGAATTCTCATTCAGTCATCACTGGTAGATTTCCTTCTTTCTAATGAGATTATGTTGTGATATATAAGCTGGGAAACAGAAAGTAGCCCAATAGCTTTGTGAAGTAATTTAAATGATTGAAATGCAAGAAAAAAAAATCCTATTTATTCAAGTCTCCCAGATACAAAATCATTTCACACTAATATCCAATAAAAGTGACTCCCACAAAAAGTCTTGTAAAACGAAGAAGGAGCATGTGTTCCATCTGTTGTGGGGGAAAAAGTTCATTAGTTTTAAATTTGAAAAGAAATTAGTCAGCGAAAACTACACATTCTACATCTGCAAAGTGATGATCTTACTCCATCTGGCCCATGAAGTATTAATTTGCTCATAAGTCAAATGTAGTCCGACACAGTAATTAGTCTGCTTGCTCGCATCACATAATTAGGGCTTATTGTGGACACTGGTGCGCACTATTAACTACTGGTGTCCAGGTCTGGTCCACAGTATTGCACATCATCACATTTTTAATAATCTGTGTTGGTGTCCTTAAATAAACTCAACTCCTGATGCCTGTTGCTTGAGTTGTGTTTGTGATTTTCAGCCATGCAGGTGCAAATTGCACCACCAGCGTTTTAGCAATTGTAGCATATTTTCATTTGAACAGATAGAAACTGTCTTATAGGTCTCGCACATTTTGTCTTGCATGAATGAATCTGGATTTTTTTATTATTAATTAAATGTTTTTAACCCTTTGGGATGATGTTCACGGTTCAAAAGAGAACTTCATGCAACAACTGCAGCAGGATTACACTCCACATGTATGAAGTCCAATGTAGCTGCACTGCTTCTGCTCTTCCTTAGATATTTAGTGTTATGCAACCTAAAATCTACTGTTACATGAAATCTTATCAAAGCGGTTGGCCTCAGTTTTAGCTAAGCATTGGTACGACCGTGCAACTGGTGAAAATAATTAGCACTAATGTTATTAGCATTAGCAAATACAAGCTTTATAGTTTTCAAAGACTTCTCAAACTCTGGCTGCCATTTGGTGCAATGCAAGAAAAAACAAACTTACAAAGTGAAACTTTGAGGATTTCTTGTTTCTTGCATATTTAGCTTTAAAAAAGTAGTAAAAAGCTAATTTATGACCAAGCTCTCTGTGGGATGAGTCATATTTTTCAATCAGTGTGCAGGTCACTGCATGTGTGTTTTATTCCTTAAATCATTAATTGGTTGCTGTGAGCTAAATCAGCCCTGATGTCAATTATCATTCAATGAGACGAGGCCGAGACAAAGTATGAGCACTAATGAATGACCAGTCAGTCAGTCAGTCAGTCACGCTTGTACAGCTCAGAGCTCACACCTTGGAGAAGAGTTTTCTTTATTTAGACCTCGCTCTGCCTAAAGCTGCGTCCAATGTCTCATGTGTAATTTACACCTGGATGTGTACTGCTGCATGGGATGGACGCATGGAAAACCTTCCAGTCAGTCGAGACATAATGTGTCGATGACCTGCAGGTATGTATGTTTATTTGGAGTCTACAATATAATGTGAGCTCATGTCTATTTTCACTCTTTGCCACTTTGGTTTCGTTGATTTGTCAACAAATTCAGAGACAGCATGCATGCAACTTGCATAACAAAAAAAAAAACAAAAGTAATGAGTTAAAAGCAAAAGATTGAATGTAAAAGATAAACTACATGATCGACTGTGTGACAGACATGCATATATTACTGTGGCAATTATACCATAAGTCTTTTTTTATGTACACACCAAACAGGTCTCTGCTGCATTGCTTCTTATTTCAGCTAAATTTCCAACATTAGCATAATACCAAAGAAAGCTCAGAGTTGCTCCAGTTCATGTCATTTTAACAAGCAGAACTGCAGCAATGCAAATAATTCCCTAAAATCCAAAGGATCCAAAATGCTGCAGCCAAATTGGTCTCTTCTGTATTCGCCTCTCAAGATTAGCTTTCATGTACAATCTACAAAAGATCATTCAATTAAAATTGCCTCAAGGTGCTGCCACTCAGTTTTTTTAACTGTGCCGTTTTAGCACAGAGTTACGTTTTTTAGTGGTAAATTTTAAAAACACAGGTTAGTCAACGGTTAGCCCCGACTTGTTTGTAAATGGAAGATGGTCGAATTAAAATACTTGTCTGTCACTGAATGTAAGTAACATTCAGTGACATTAAATGACTGATGCACATTTAAGTCAGAAGTATGGGATTATTAGAAGATTGGGGTTCTATGGTGAGGTTATTAGCAATAATCATCTTACCTAATAGACAGCTCTTTGAACATATTGAGTTTGGATGAACAGAAACTGGTTCAGTTTTGTGTTGATAGTCATTTTCTGAATTGCAGACCAATGTGAAACACAGAGGTAATCAAAACAGAGTAATGTAGTTTAAAAAAAAATATTCAGCTTCTATAGAAAACAAATGTATTGTCTGGTTAATGTCTTCGATAAAACTCTGCGCACAAGCACAATCTTCAGTTTAAATAGCCTACCTACCTTCTCCCTGTTCCAGCAAGGAACCACACAACTTCATTTTTATTTTGTCAATTTACCATTCTGTCCATGTTCCAGTCCTAAGTGAAGGTCATGAGCTGTTTTTTTTTTCTTGACTGAAAACACTAAATCCTTGATGTAAGAGGCTCAAATAAGCTTCCTCCCTCCGTGGGGTGGAGATGGCGTGAGGAGGACCGTCCTCTGGGGGGCACCTGGTGGAGCTCCAGTTTCTTTAAATAAAAATGAGCAGATGAGCTTAGTTGCGGTCTCTGGTCAGGATTCTCCTCACAAATCTCCAAGAACAAACTATAAACTAGCTCTAGGGAGAGGTGCATCAGTTTCACTCCTGGATCTGATAATTTCATGATGCAATGCAGTGAAGGGAGGATACAAGTTTGGTGTAAACGTGGAAGCATGCATGATATATTTTACTTATTCTCATTATGAATCCACCCCAGGCTCAAACCAGTTTGCATCTTCAAACAAATGTTGAAATTAAACAGGTGGAATAAATGCCACATACTGATGGGACTTCCTGATTGCCTATCAGTAACATTTTTGCCCTTCTGTTTGGAGAAAAATGTGATGCCATAAGCGCATTGGCAGCCTATTTAAAAACTCCAAGAGATTCTTGGCTTTTCCAGTTTTAATCATATCTCAAAGATGCAAGAATCTAAGGTTACAGCTCTTCCAGTATTTCTTATGTGGTGGGTCAAGCTTTGAGCAACCTTTGTTTTCTTCCTTTAAAAAGAAGATGAACGTCACACTGAGGCTGAGCATTTTTTTTTAAATCTCTTGTCATTGCCCGTCACTCAACCGGTAACCCATTTGGATAATTGAAACATCTTGTTCTCCTTCTCCTCGCTGCATGTTTTCTGCAGTCTGAACATGAGCATCTATTTGGCAGGGACGATCCGTCATCTGAACTGCAGAGCTAATGTGCCACACAGGGTTCAAACAAGAGCACCAGACTCTGCAGTGAAGTACGGTGATTTATAGAAAAGGCCAATATCGAGATTTGATCATAAATCCGATCTGGTTTGGCTGCTGTAGTACGCCCACTGAAGAGAGTTTGATCGATTGCACATTTACAACAGGATTAATCAATAGAACACTGCTTCCTGTGGGAGTTAAGACATTAAGCTGAACAAGTTTAACTCTTTACCACCCATCTTTCTGCCTGCAGCAGAAGCAGAGCTTTGTACAGCTTTGGCATTTCATATAGAAGTAGATTAGACATATTTCACTCTTAGTTCTTCTGCCATCACAAAGCTTCATATTCAGACTAGTTGGAAGGACAGCAGTGATTTTCTTTCAGATCAGTCAAACAAGTCAGCGCTGAAGGGAAGAGCATCACTGTAAAGGCAGCTGGCTTGTAGACGGCAGGCAGTTCTTTTAGACGGAGGCAATCCACTTGACCTGCACAGTATGGATCGTCTTTTCTTTATTCAAAGCTATGGTTTTCCACAGTATTCCCAACTTTCACTGCAGTCAGTTGTATGAAACCACAGTTCTGTTGACCTCTGGGTTATATGATTCAGTTAAAGATTATTTGTGAATCTTGGAGCAGACAGGAGCTGCATCAAGACGACGTCTCATAGTTTTGCTCATGGCAGGTTTAGTCTCAGTTCAACCGTCTAGAAGTTTCATTGGGCTTCAGAAGATCAACATTTAGTGAAAACGGAGGAAAACTGAGCTGGTATTTAAAAGGTACCACCTAAAACACAAAACAAAGATGGCCTGGATAGTGGCAAAATGCAAAAATGTGAATTTTGATAAATATAACAAATTCTCTGCTAATACAAGGACACACAAGCTACATTCAAACATTTGTCAAATTAAATACTTACTAAAATACAAATTAAAGATTTTTCCTCACTTATCCCAAAAGAAATTAATAAGTTATTGCCATCTGAGTCTTAGGTTTATATATATATATATATATATATATATATATATATATATATTATATATAACTGCATAAATAAATTTCTCATGGCGCACCAGTTCACAAATAGATTATTAGCTTTAAATCATCTACTTATGCTTTGTAGAAACATGTAATCTATAAATCAATCACATTAAAATTAAAATTCAATTACAGGCATTCAATAAGAAAATAATTTGAAAAAATAATTCACTCCAGTAATTCAATTCATTAAGTGAAACAATTACACACACTGATGTTTTGAGCATTTTTTTATTACATTTAATTTAACTATGATGATTTTTAGCTTATAACTAGGTGAAAAAATACATGTAATATTGGAATATTACATTAAATTCCCGAAGTACATGTTTAACATTCCTAAAAGTTTTTTTAATATATATTTTTAATCTGACAAACGAGCCTCATCAGAAGTAATTTTCTACTTTACTGAATATTACTGTCCAATTCCATTTAATACAGTAAAACAAAGTCAAACTCACTTTAAAGAGGCAACTGCAATTTTGTTTTAAGCAATAGGAAACCTCTGGCAGATCCAGCTGAGGACTGGGAGACGCACAAAAGCACAAACACACTCAAAATGTCCCAAGAGGGCTACATGTCTCAGTAAGTGGTGGCCATCAGTGTGGTAATGTGTTACTGAGGCCAACACTTTATTGTCATTCACCATAAAATCTATCGCCATCAATACATTCCAGGACAGAGTTTATAGTTTTCCTCAAAGCTGTTGCAGTTCTTCACCACGACTGGTGCTGCTGCCAGACCTTTACTGTGTTTTTTTAAACAGCCGGTTTAGGTTTACACATCGAGACAGACAGCTAAGAGATGCATAATTATATCACTAAAAACATGTTTTTGAGGAAATGTGTCATTCTGCCTCTGCTGTATTTTTAGTTCTTTAGCGGATCCCAATGGAAACGACACAAATCACTATGTCAGCATCTACTACCCTGTCATCACCATCACAACCTAATCGAGTTTGAAAGCTTCAAAACCCCAACCAGCCAATCACTAATCAGCAGCAGCAGCGTTGCAAATGAGACAAACACAGCTTACAGAGCAAGATTCAACTAACTGGTGATATTCAAAGACCAGCACTGTCTGACGATTCAGTGGCAAATGGCATTTATGGAGCCAGTGGAAAATAGTGGTCGAAAGTCAGCGAACATTAGTGATGAGGCCAGATTAACATGCAAAGTTTACTTTTTATTCATGCTAAAGCTCAGTTTTACTATTCATCAGACTGAAAGCAGAAAAGATTTGACATGTTGCTTAAAACATTTCGATTCTTTGGTGATCCACATGTGCCAGCATGAGATAGTGCCAGTTTTAGATCCCACAGCTACGCTTTGGAAACAAAGAATTGGTGCAAACCAAGCAAGAAAACCGTCTGTTGGAGGGAGCTATCCATGGTGCTGACACACACGCACACACACACACGCGCGCGCACGCACACACACACACAGGAACTCGGAGCTGACAGAGAAAAGCATGTTTATTATTCCTCTGACATGATCTTATGGTAATGCTCAAAGACATTTTGCTTTTTGAAAAAAAAAAAAAAAAACTCTTTACAGATATGACTTACCTCAAACTAAATATCCAGAAATTAACTTGTTCAGGAAGTTTGTGTGCCATTTTTGACATCATTTTTCAGACAAAGCTGCCTCAGTAAGAACAATTATGCATCGCCTCAAGAGACAGCCTGCCAATTAGTGTGTTTTTGTGACTGCAGTGACATGTTTATATTCCCATTTCCTGAGGGTAAAATTACCTTCCCATGTATTTATTCCAACATGAATGCAGACAATCTGAAACACCAAATTTGCACCGTGTAGAAATTAACCTCTTGCCTAGCTGCTCATTTTACTGCAGAAAAACACATTGCACACACAAGTGCAGTCTCGAATAATATGGAAGTAATTATGTGCCATCAGAATTTGAATAAAAAATGCATCTGAAATTTGAATGTTGTATATTTGTTCTTACTTTTTCAATTTAAAAATTAATTCAGAATATATTTTTGACCTAAAAAAAATTTCAGTGTCATTATTTGTACATGTATGCAAATTTCATTTGTTAAAAAAAATTCACATTCCTATTTCAGAGATCAAATTTTCAATATATATATTTTTTCAGTGTTAAAAAAATTCAACATATAAAAAAATTCAACTTTTAAAAATTCAAATGCAATATTTTCAGTGTCCTACAAATTCAACTTGCTCAAATTCGCTGTCTCAAATTCAACATCTAAAAATTCGCTGTACAAAAATGGCGAGGTTACTTCAGGTCACAGACATTAGCAATCGTTGTCAGATTTCAACACTGAGCTAATCACATGACCTAAGCGTCATATTGAAGAAATACCAGCATCACCGAGGCCAGCGACCATGGAGGCGAACGCAAACCCAACGGTGAGTCTATGCTTTCATATTTCTGTAGTACATTTTATTTTGCGCATGAACTTTGATACATGACATTAAAGCTTGATTTAAAACACGGGTTTGGGCCGTTGTTAATCTTACGCCATGTAATGCTGGCATATTAGTTCTCGCTACCCGCTAGAGCTCCACCCCCTTCTCTTGGCTGTCCTACGCCCAATTTTTCCCTGTTTTATTTAAAAAAGGAGTATCACTTGCGCCAAGTCTAGAATCTTTAAAGATAACTGATGGGTAGCGACTTTCCGGGTTGTTTGTATGTTGTCTTAGAGGAGACTGATCAGGCGGTCTTAGTAAAAGTCGTAATTTTCCAGGAGATGCTACTGCTAATGTACCAAGCTAACATGGCTGCCTTGTGTGCTTCAAGGAGGGGCTGTGAACTCTTCCGACATTAATTATAACCACAACCCCATTCTGTTCATCTACGGTATTGTTCATGTGACTTCATTTATGAATAAATTTATACATTTATGGTCATTATAGCGTCATCCAAACGGCTGCTTCTCTTATCTGACAAGTGTTGATATATATTAATTTACATTCTTTTACTTTGCGTTACAAAACGTCGTTCTGTTACCTAGCAACATTACAAACAACCTCCCTTGTTTTTTCATTTGATTTTAACTCATTTTGAAGAAAATATATGCTTGCAAGTACAGCTGTTAACTTATTAAAATCATTTTAATCCCCACTACTTTGTATCTCCAAAATATATCTTTGGTTACAAAGAATGTTTGAGCTATGCTAAAATTTGTGATTAATGTTGTAATTAAAAGCAAATTCTGATTAAGTTAGACACCATTCAATTCCTGAACCCCACAGTGCCTTGATAGAGGTACATTTTAATTGGATAATTTAATGTGTAGCATGTATACTATCATTCATTTAATTTATTACATAGGAATCTGCAATCAAGTACATTTGAGTTCTCTTGATCCCTTCTTTGTGTTTTCCAGGGTGTAGATTCCCGAAATTGAATGGGAGGAGAGCGGGCTTCCTCTTCAGGAAGAGTCAAACGTCACAGTACCAAATTCAAGTTGTGCAACTGACTGACGAACAAATGGACTTAAGAGACGCAGTAAACCCAAAAGGCACATCACTGTCTTTTGGTTGTGACATTTATATTGGTGCAGTTCTGTTTTGTGAACAGTTCTTCACTCTGTGAAACTTGTCCAGTTTCAAAATTCAGCATTTATGAAATGTAAAGCTAAGTGCTGATCATATTACCACACAGGTAAAATTTGTGATTTGGAAAAGTGAGTCATAGTGCTTTTATGGTAGACATGTTAAAGAACTAAAATGTTCTACATTTGTGAGTTGATTGTTCTTTTTTTCTCAAAAGGAACCTAGTAGGTACAGTTGTGTAGGACCTTAATTTTCTTGCATTATAAGAATGGAAAAGTTAAGTTTGTCTTATGTCATTTATTTTCTAATACTTCAAGCATAGATGAATATTCAATAAATATTGCATAAAACAGTTTCCGTTTCATATTTCCTGTACAAACAGTGCTGACTCAGAAACTCTGAACATAGTTACTCTAACATTTAAGATTTACAGGGATGCTTGACAAACATTTCAGGTACTTAGTCGTCACTTCAAAGAACAACTTAATGTCAAGACTGCGGTGAATGATGAACAGTATTTGTAAAAAAAAAAAAAAAGAAGCTAATAATAAAACGACTTTGTAATTTTACTTAATTGCCATATTGAAA
The DNA here is from genome assembly GCF_904066995.2 of Poecilia reticulata. Classification (NCBI taxonomy): domain Eukaryota; kingdom Metazoa; phylum Chordata; class Actinopteri; order Cyprinodontiformes; family Poeciliidae; genus Poecilia; species Poecilia reticulata. The sequence continues at coordinate 23,209,562 of NC_088840.1, read as the reverse complement.
TGCAATTATTGAACAAATGAAACACCAATGCACTGAGTTCTCAAAGAAGACCAAAGCCAGTCCCAACCGATTTAAGACACACCGTCATGTCAGCATACAGAGCCTGGTAGGTAGAATAATGGCTTGGAAGGCGTAAACGTTCACTGCAGGTGGATGAAGTGGGCTTGTGGTTTGGTCCAGTTGACTGCACTACTTCAGGCTTCAGTTCCTGCCATGGAGCCTCCCAGCCAACCCAAATCTCATGAGCTGGTGCAGATTGTCTGAAAATGCTAGGAAAAGTATAATTTTTTTTAGATACATGGTGAGTTTCCTGTAGATGGAATCATTCATAAAGCTGACTTTGAGATATGACTTTATGCGAATGTCTTTTCCATCTAAGAAACTAATGAATATGAATGTGATGTCCTTCAAAAATCATGCTGGTATAATACCAGCATAATACATTTGTTATTTATCATTCTCAAAATAACAAACATTGGCCAAATGTTTATACAGACATTTTACCTTCTTTGAGAAACTGATGGAGAAACCCTGTCACCTGCATAGTTTCTGCTTCCAAGACATTATCACTGTCGTCACCGTCATCACTTTGCTTCTTCACCTGTGGCCAACTGATTGACTGCAGGACCATCTGTAATTGTAGAAATAGAAATGGCTCCAAACGATCATGGAGTCTATCAAAAATATGATCCATATGTTCCTTGAAAAGAAAAAAGAAAAAAAATGTCAAAAACATTGTCAGTAAAATAAAAAAACTATTTTGAAATCAGTAGGTCGGAAATCAATTAATGTCGGAAGAGTTCACAGCCCCTCCTTGAAGCACACAAGGCAGCCATATTAGCTTCTACATTAGCAGTAGCATCTCCTGGAAAATTACGACTTTTACTAAGACCGCCTGATCAGTCTCACCTAAGACAACATACAAACAACCCGGAAAGTCGCTACCCATCAGTTATCTTTAAAGATTCTAGACTTGGCGCAAGTGATATTCCTTTTTTAAATAAAACAGGGGAAAATTGGGCGTAGGACAGCCAAGAGAAGGGGGTGGAGGTCTAGCGGGTAGCGAGAACTAATATGCCAGCATTACATGGCGTAAGATTAACAACGGCCCAAACCCGTGTTTTAAATCAAGCTTTAATGTCATGTATCAAAGTTCATGCGCAAAATAAAATGTACTACAGAAATATGAAAGCATAGACTCACCGTTGGGTTTGCGTTCGCCTCCATGGTCGCTGGCCTCGGTGATGCTGGTATTTCTTCAATATGACTCTTAGGTCATGTGATTAGCTCAGTGTTGAAATCTGACAACGATTGCTAATGTCTGTGACCTGAAGTAACCTCGCCATTTTTGTACAGCGAATTTTTAGATGTTGAATTTGAGACAGCGAATTTGAGCAAGTTGAATTTGTAGGACACTGAAAATATTGCATTTGAATTTTTAAAAGTTGAATTTTTTTATATGTTGAATTTTTTTAACACTGAAAAAATATATATATTGAAAATTTGATCTCTGAAATAGGAATGTGAATTTTTTTTAACAAATGAAATTTGCATACATGTACAAATAATGACACTGAAATTTTTTTTAGGTCAAAAATATATTCTGAATTAATTTTTAAATTGAAAAAGTAAGAACAAATATACAACATTCAAATTTCAGATGCATTTTTTATTCAAATTCTGATGGCACATAATTACTTCCATAGAATAAGCACTAAAAAAATCTAGAAGGCCATGCATGCATTTACATTACTTGCTTTTTTGTCATTTTTATTATTATTATTATTATTATTATTATTATTATTACTATTGGTGGTCACGATTGATAGCCAATACAAAATTATCTCTTTTAAACAAAATTTACTTTAGTATCAGATATTTTACATCTAAGCTGAACTTCATACAAGAGCTGGATACAAAAAAGATGCAGTTTTTAAACATAACATTAACGGCTTAACAACATTTCTTCCTTTCCCTGAGCTACACCTGAGGCTTCCTCTGCCCACCTGTCATGTCTTCAGATGAAGCAGAATTAGTATAATGAATGAATCTCATTCTTACACAGGAAACCATGAGCAGCCATTAGCTAAGGTCCTTAACAACCTGCTGTCAGTGGTTGAAAAGAGGATGAAAAAAGGGGAAATAAGAATTATGTAAATCTATTCTTTACTGCCATACTTAAAATATTGGGTCAATTTATATTTTGACTACTTACTGTCATGTCCAGTGGTTTTCCATCATCTCTGTATGGAAAATTTAAATTACAAAAGAATCCTCGATGAGGCTTTTCATAGCTGCTTTTTGGAGTAAAAACTGACAAATAAAACAAGGATTGCTGAAAGCAACAATAAAATATGTATAAGAAATGAGATTCTAGTCTTCACTAAAACTTAAATAAAAAAAAATAGTTGTCATAATAAACAACTTGAGCAAATGAGCTACAAGCGGGTATGTGTAATAGAATGTGATCTTTACTAGGATATTTCCATCATTACCATCGTTTAATATATTTATTAGAAATGTCCCAATTCAACCCAAAGTACTTGATCGCAGCTTTATTAAAACAAAGTTTCCCGACTAAATTCAACTTCAAATACTGATTTTTGGTGCATCGTCTGATTTTACAGAATAATTAAGTGATCAAGTTTAAAAACAGAAATGTCAGCACAGCTTGCAAAAAGCTATAGGCTGCATACTCCGAGGTTAAAGTTATTTTAAAGACACTTAAATATGTAAAAGTAGAATATTAAAAAGCTGAAAACAAGTGTCCAGAAAGTCATTAGGTTTGTCTTTTAAGTTTTACGCAGCAGGAATAAACCGAGTGCTGCTGTGTAGAAGAAACTAAACCTCCATGTTGCTAAATGCCTTCATTATTCCTGCTTGGCTTGCAGGGAAGCTGGACACAGTGGAGGCTCATCAGTGAGCTGACTGGACCACTTCACAATCTGCCTCAAGGAGCTTTTTCCAGTGAAACATAATCACACCAAGTCACCAACAAAAATCAAAAATTAAACGGAGACACGATCAATTATGTTCAGTCAATGTGAATGTCTGAGATAACACCATCACTGATGAGTCTTTTTATGCCTCTATTGGTTAACAAATAGAAACAGAACACAGTAGCTGGAGCAAAACACTGAATTGTTGGAAATCGACTAAATAGTTGAATGTACTGGACTCCTGTTAAAATTAAGTATCTGTTAATGTCGAGATGGATGTTGTGGGTATTTGTTCGTGAGTTAAGCAGGACACGTATTACTAATGTAACATGTGGAACCATCAGGGGTCGCTCCCCAACGTAGTGAGCTCCCATAAAAGGGAGGCTGTCAGGCTGGTGGCCAATTGTCAATCTCCTCTGTGCTCGTCCAGGTGTGTTGGCCCACACGTTTGTGATCAGGTTTGTGTTTGTTGTTTTTTGTTGTAAAGACAAAACTCTTAATTTGATTATACTAAGTCAGTGTTTGTGGTGTTTCTATATAAGGCCACATTTCATGTTTTGATCGGATGATTGCTCTATCTGGGCGTGCGGTTGATCGACGCTTCAGTTGTCGCTGCACCCTGCTGTTCCTTTAGAATTTGATTTTCTTTTTCTATTGTTTTTCATTTATTTTGTTTATCTATTGTTCTTGCAAATACACATCCTCTTATTTTGTAATAATAAATATTGTCCCTTTTTTATACTGGTTGTTTTTATTATACTATAAGTGGCCGTAACACTAAGATCATGCATTACTAAAAAACTTGCTGTGCATCGTTTTACATAAACAGACTGCGACTCAAGTTCCTTCATAGTTTCAATATGTTTCTAATGACAACTGCAAGAGTAAACCACCATTTTAGTACAACCATTATGTATATTATAACTATTATCCTAAAACGTAGATATATTCAATTCTTAGTATTTGCATCATCTTTAATTGCAGAAGCATCACAGATGATGCACCAATCACCAACACTGTTGGTGCATCTGCTTAACAATCCATCTCTCTTCTGCTTTGCACAGCCATTAATTCTTACAGCTACCACCTTCTTTGTAAAGCAGCTCCTCCCCTTTGAGACACTGCAGCTGCTTTCATTTAGATAATTGACAGAAATCATTCTGTGGCAGCTTCCCGTTTGTGTGCCAGATGAACAGCGGTTCACCTCGGCGGCCCGGTGGCTCTGGATTAACCGTTATTGGGAGAATGTCAGAGCAACTCTGAGGTTTCAATGAGATTGGTGTCAGACGGGTCGCGGCGGCTGAAGCGGCTGTGATTATAGTGAAGGCTGATAAGTGATAATGAGATTAGGGTCTGCAGCATGAGGGCAGATCCACTGATTTGGTCATTTACAGCATCCACTGAAGAGGTCGGTTGAGATGCTGTGGCTTCAGTTCTCTCATTTGGAAAAAAAAAATGGATTTAAACCATAAATAAAGAGAAGTTGGCCTACTAGTTGGTAGAAGTTAATTTTGAATTTTATGTTCTCTGGCCAACTTCCTTTAGGTCTTATTGGATATATTTTTCTCTTTTTGGCGATTCCTACATATCCAGTGAGAATGATTTTAGTATCCGTCATTTGATGCTTGTTCTTTACATGATAAAAGTATTTTAGTATTCAACTATTTGAATGGATTTATGCCAAATGTGTGGATTCTTTTGGTTAATTTGAACAGAAAAAGTGCTACTGGAACTATTTTAGTCACCCACATTTCAAATGGTTAAATATTTCACTGAGAAAGGGTTCAATGCCCGTTTTCATTTGCTTGTTGGGATGAACTGACAGTAATGTGAAAAATAATATGCCGACTTATCAAACCACATGTTCTCACAGACAACACATTTTAACAAGGTAAGATGCTATTGGTGCTGTATTCATTCTGGGTCATGGAGTGAATATGAATGTGAAGACATTCATATTGGTTGGATGTCAGTAATGTTGATTTTAACAGAAAATATTCTGTTGCAACACATTTTCTGTTTTGAAACAGCCAAACAAGAGAAATGGAGCAACACTTTTACCCTGATGCATAAACAGATTCGACTGGACAGGGATTTGCATCTTTATTACGGTTTTATTTTAACCCTACAAGAAAGAAAATATGCTTTGCTGCTGCAATCGTGTAACTTTCAGTAGGAATTAGTTTGACTGAATTTCCATCGACTGTTTTGCCATTAATCTTTTTTTTATCTAGTAGTTTTCTGAAAACTCCAAAGCCAATTAAATGAAGTATGTTTCATCGTACAATAAATGATTGACCTTGAACTCAGTATTATGAATTTCTTGGAGCTTTTGAGTCTTAAAGATGTTTTGCTACATGCGCATCATTCCAGAACTGACTGTTAAAATGCTGCATCAGGCACCGATTAATTGTGGAGAGTGACTTTTGACTAAACGGTTTGTGCAGATGGGATCCATTAGTCAGGACATTTATTCATCTGGTTCTGGAGCTCGATCTGTAAACACAAAAAAACCCCACAGACAAAGATAAATGTGAACATTTATAGCTACTGGTACGACTTTATCACTATTCTAGTATATTTTCCACCTCAGGAGTTTAGAGTTTTTATTTATACTTTGAATCAGATTGATTTGAGGAAAGTTTATTGTTTAAGAGGATGTTGGTCAGATCACCTATTTCTCATATGTTGTGGCCAACATTTAATTGTAAGTATAAAAGAAAACATTTTGAATGCATCTTTGTACACACATTAAGGTCAGTTTAACCTGCTTTACAAACAGATTATTTAAAGTTCTTTTTTTATAATATATTGACAATCAACTGTCAAAAAAATTGTGCTTATGTGCCTGGAATGATCATTATCTACCAGTAGGACGTAACTCTGTTATTCTGGTTTGAAAACATGTCAACAAGTTGCTACTAGTTAATAATGCACAGTCAGCAGGATGCATCTGGCTACAAACTATCAGAAAATTGAAGTTTAAAAAAAAACTGAAAACTGTCAAATTAACCAGATGGGTGCAAAATGAAAGCAGGTGTAAATGAAATGGGAAGAGATGAATATGAATTAGCAAACAAAAGCTGGTCCATCTTCAGTCTAAGTGAGCATGCATCAAATCAGGCTTTTATTTACATTGTAAAACATGGTTTACTACTTTAAATGTACTTAAAACACGTTTCACTGCTGAACTGCATCACTTCCCCGTGTGTCTCCGTCAGTCTGGCTGTGTGTGGGACTTTAAGTGTGTGCTGGGTTGATGCCTCGCATGCATGTTTGTGTGTCTGCTGGCCTTGAGTGGGCGCCCCAAGTGCCAGACTGAGAAAGTGGAATCAGTTTTCATCCTGACAGGCAATACACCAGTTTCTGCCGCTGTGCGCCTGTGTGCGTGGTTGTGTTTTTGTGTGTCAGGCTGAAGGACAAATTCTAACAAAAAGACTTCACGGGTGCCAGAGTAACTGAAAGACCACCTAAATGAAACTGAAACTATAATCGGACTGAGGAACTAACAGAAAGAGGGAAAGGAGAATAGTTATAGTCTTTTGTTTCTTTCCCCTCCCTCCTCCGGCTCTCACTGTTTCCTTTGAAAGTTTACGGTATTAATGAGTAAACTATGGATCGGGCACAAAACTAATCCAGGCTGTAATCAATCTGCAGGCCTCGGTTTGGGGAGGCGCAGCAACACATTTAGCTCTGTGAAATCTGGATTTCATGCAGCTTGAAATCGGCTCTTATGCTTCCTGTGGTTCACTGCTGGCTGAGGAGACCCCTGCCAACCGACGCCTGGCCTCGGTACAGATTTGCTTTCTGTGTCTCTCCACACTAAACATGTTTAAGAAAATATATAAATAGAAAGAAGGAAGGTACTTTGATCTGCAGTCTGATGCAAGCCCATGAACCTAAATGTTAACCTAATTCAAAAGAAAGGATTCCTGTGTGTCGCAAAGTTATTTCTTTCCTCAGCCATTGCATCCATTATGCTTTCATCTACTCTATAAGCATATAAAAATAAAAATAAAAGTTTTGGCACCACACAGGTCTTGGACAATCTGTGAACAACCAAACGTAAGCACAAATCCACCCAAACTGAAAACACAGCTTTATGTATCAAGTCATTAATTGAAGAGTGTTGCAGATGGGATATCAGTATCTTATGTTTTGCAATCTGTGCCGACAGATTTGCGAACTGAGTGCACACATTTTCAAACAATATCTTTGTTCAGAGAACATGACGGTGTGCCAATGTCTACGGGAATTTACAGGCCGCCCACAGTTGAGGAAATCAACTTTATTCCAAAGCGTTACGTTGAACAATGCCAAACTATGCATTAAAAAATAAATAAATGCACAATATCACGGCTGAGAGGGGGAGTGGTTTGTTTTTAATCTGGTCACTGAAAGTGGGAATCAAGAAGCCTGACAGCATCTTTTCTGCATCATTCCTCACCTCTGAGCTGAGAGGTCTAAATGCATCATTTGTTATCCAGCGACGTAGGCTGACGATTTTAAATACGGTACGTCTAAAATCGCCTCTAGAGTGGGTTCTGACCCACGGGAATAAAAATGAAATTGAGAAACAACAGTTTTCTTGTGCAAATATGCAAGATGTGCATCATTTATGAAGCCCCCATGTTTTACATATTTATAAATCGCTTTTCTACATTTAAAAGTAACCTGACCACCTTGGGCTGAAAATTCGGACTTTGTGTGAAGTTGAAAATAAAATATTTCTTAAGAACTCCTATATTGGCATTGAGAGGAATTTATGACCAGAAACTGCAATGGATCTAGAATTTGAAATATTTAACATCAACCCTCAAATAGGGATATAAATATTTGGAAATGTATATCTTGACTTACACAACCAGACTGCATGAATTCATAAATATACTACAGCTATTTTTTAATCATATAGCAAATAATCCACAGCATACAGCATGGATATTAGATATTAGCTGTTACACCCCAAGCAGTGTGCAATCATCCATCAACTGGAAACGCATATATATTTTATTGTGATTATTTGATGATTTTATTTGGTCAACGCCACATTTACACAAATCCCATAATTGTTGCATATATCCAGCAGCTATAAGTGACATTTACCGTTTCTGAATTAAATCTAAACCATCTACAACAGTCAGCAGTGCTTCTGCGCACGTTTGATTTTCCCATATTTTTACACATCAGACTCATTGATAAAACAATTTCAGCTGCTTGGACTAATTAGTTATATTAGTAATAGATTCTTAAAAGATTAGCTGCAGGAGAAACTTCAAAACAAAGTCAGGCTGTGGTTTTTGAGTGATGCGAAATAAAGAGCTTCTTCTCATCTTTCCACTAGAGTAAGGTGTCACATTTACATAACTAGTGAGAGGAAACAAATTAAGATTCCTCAAAATAGATCAGAAATGAAACTCCAGATACATTTCCTTCTGGTTAAATTGCAACAGCATTTTCCTTCCAGATCCTTCTCTTCTGTAGATGGTTGTAGTTGATATTTTTAAACCGAAAACAAAATAGTAAGATTGTGTTTGAGTTGGTTGTCAATTCAGACATCTAAATATCAGCTATCGGGCAAAGGGAAAAAAAATGAAATTTCAATAATCCGTCCCATTTAAAAAGCCATTTCAGGCTCTCAGGCTGAACAAGAAGCAGTGATTGAGAGCTGCATCAGACCGCCTGCCCTCAACAACCTCTTCTTGCTCCATTTCCGTTCATTTTTAGTGTTTCTTATGAACCATTTCATTGCCTCACCATTGTGCCACCACATAAGCGATGACTGCACTGATTGTGACATTGGGACGTCTTTTTTTTTTTCTTCTATTTTTGCACAAAGTGCTGTCGAGCTGAAACATTTTAAAAAGCATGTGAGCGAGTCAATCTAGCCGTTCTTGCTTTAGAGGTTGCAGAATGTCGTTTTTGTCTGGATTTTGTAACTGGATGAATGGAGTAAAGTCAGGAAAGGAGAATAACAGAAACGGAGGGTCAGCTGGAAAATGTCATCGAATGAGAAGAAAAAAGGAATTTCCATGAAAATAAGGACCCAACAAATCCAAACTGTGAGGATGAATGAACAGAGATTAATAAGAGGAGAAAAAAAGTGAAGAATGAAGGGAGTATATTGCAGTTTGGATGAAAGATTCTATAAAAGGATGCGAGAACCGCACCAACCAAACAAGAAATAAAATGATGAATAATGAATATGTCAAAAAAGGAACCAACAGCTGAAAGGCAAATGAAGCACAGACAGAATGAGGAAGCTTAGAAAAAGTGACTGAAAGACATTACCATTTGAAAAAACAAATGAAAATGGGAAGAATCGAGTGCAAAAGAGAAAGAAAATACAAAAAATAAATCCAGCATCCCCTCCATTTTATTCGAATTCTGTCTTTCTGCTTTCCACATATCTTTTATCCCCAGTTGCAACACTGTTGTGACATTTACTGTTCCAAAGCAGGGAATAAAAACAGGTGGACAAAAAAAAAAAAAAAAAAAAACGTTTTTAAAGCGAGAGGCATCAGAGGCAAACTGTTTGAACCAGACTGAAAAGTTTATTCCACAAAAAGAATAAAAAAGGCAGAAGAAAGAAACCTCTGGCCAGCCAGTGGTGGTTAGTGTTTTGCTTTATGGAGGCCACACGTCTGTTCAGATACCGCAGGGAAAAGTAATCATCCAATTTTTATGGTGTTGTTATGGTTCATCTGGGAGCCGCGCGTTATGTTGTTATTGTTGCAATTTAACACAGTTGGATCAAAAACGGTGCCTTGGAAATCTTGCAGCGTTTAAAAATTGTGCAGCAGAAAAGAAGCTACAAAGTCATAGATGAAGACTTTAATCTGGTTCACTTACACCTTTACAGCTGAGCAACGTTTCCACAAGAGACCAAACGGTTACATTTGATGGACCCAACCCAAATGACTCAAATCACTTTATTTTAAAAATGACTCGATGCATAATGACGCAGTGATTCCTTTTGTTCACATAACCGCACTCAGATCAGGGGCCACCATGTTTCAAATGTAGAAGTAACTGTGGGCCATAAGCTTAGCTCTGTTCAGAACAGAAGAGGTCATTAGAAGCAAATCAGTTCATTACTGAATTTTGTGCTTGGTAAAGAGCCGTCCTAACAGATTCGCCCACTTGAGCCTTCGAACACTGCAACTTGACTGAACAGCTTGTGTAAAACCAGAAATCTACTTCCCAGTTGTTTAAATGAACAAGGTTAAGGAGTTTCAACCAGCTGATGAAGGCGACACCTACACCACTTATCTGTCGGGAAGAAGCTGAGTGGACAAAACAAAAAAGGATGGATGAACAAACCTTCCTGTGAGGCGAGAACCAAAAGGAACAGAGATGCTGCAACAAAAAGCTGCCTAGAGGGAAACTCTGAACAACAATCTGCACTTTGCAAAATAACATGGAGCAAGAAAATAAAGCAGAGAAAAGTGATGAAGCAGCAAAAGAAGGACTTGTAAAATATTGCTTCACACATTGGCATTCACGCACACACTGAGCAGATGTTCTGTTGGATTCATTTTTATCTCTGATTGCTGCTGGAAAGTGAATCAGACCATGTTCATTTCACAACGCAATGCCTTTGCTGAAGCTGAATATGTGGCATCATTATTTCTTTTTCAATGACTCTGCATCTATTGGTAAAAAAAATGAAATGAGAGCACCGACTCATGTTGAACGATAGTTTGACTGTACCTTCAACCACAATCAGCTCATAGTAGCCATTCTAAAGAAAAACGGATAACAACAAAGAGTCCCTGCACATTATTAATATAGCAACAAGCCACAATAAAACTACACTGAGAATTGATTGATTTCCTGTTTTTGGAGTGGTGGACCACGGCCTCTGCTTCCGTTCTCTTTTTCTGAAAGTACACTCAAACCGACAACTGCACTTATTTTGCAATCTCTTTACATCTGCAGCTGCACCTGAGGACCGCAGCCTCGCCACTGCAATCTAACAACTTGAAGAGCAACTTTGCATTTGAAAAGAACAAAAAAAAAAAAAAAAAGCAGACCCCTACAGCTGAAAAACCAGTGAGGTTTCTTTGCGGCTTTTAGCACATAACAGAAAAAGTCCGTTCACAAGGAAACCTGCATGGTGTATTGACACAATAGATGCCATGAGTTCCTGACGCAGCTGTTTAGGATTTGGCACAATAACTCCTCCTCCTTCTGTTTCGGCCATTTCCTGGAGGAGAAGCATGGTGGCCAAGACATATCCAAAAACAAGTTACATCAGGCTCCTCATTTACATCACCTGTTAATTGAGAGGACAACAGTGGGTGCAAAATAAGGCCAACCGCAAATATACCAACTTCCTTTAAACCAATAAAAATTATAAAAATCAAAAGATTTAATGTCAAGAGCAAGAAATGCGTGTTTTTAAACTGTAAATATGTGTTTTCTACTGTAAATTCCTGCATTTTTGACCATAATTGCTACAATTTGATTTAAATGGTTACATGAGTCAAATTTGCTGAAAAGTACAAAAATCCATACAGCAGTTTATTCTTATTATTCTGTACAAAGACTCAACTTTAAATACATTGGGATGCAAAGGTTAAGTGTACTTACAGTGTTAAAATATGCTGCGTCTCATCTGTGGCTCTTCCAGCTGGAGAGGCGACAGCGGCGTGAAGAACAAGTCGAGAGGCGGGGGTGGACCCCCTCAGATGTCCTGCAAAAACAGAAATTTACTTATGAGTTTTCATTTCTTATACTTGGATTAGAAACAAATCATGCTCATACTGTCAAGTCAGATAATTTCCCAAATGTTTCCATTTCCTTTTGATGGAATGTGTTCGAGTTTGGCACCAAAGTGGACAGGAGGCTGTTTTTTTAGTTTAAGGTCTATGTGGAATCCATCCTGTTGAATATCCAGAGAAAAGTTCAGTGAGGATGTGTGCAACGTTTCCTTTCCTTTCCTTCCAACAAATGATTTTATTCATACTGATGTACTTTTATCTTAAAATGTAGGAACCAATTACTACAACACCCATTTGAATCGGCAAACGGGTTCATTGAGAAAATGGTTTAAAATTCAATCATGCAATTTAAAAAAGTCAATACAAACCCCTCCGTTAGTTTGTATTTCCAAAGTCCAAAATGAAACGTTATAAATTCAGTTAGAGATGAACACCTCCATCTATACAAAGCAAGGATATAAAGAAAACATGTTACCTTTCACTTCAAGGGGTTTGAGAGTCAGGAGATTATAAAAAAACGATCTGATCTCTATCAGATTCAATCTCTCTCAGTTGAACAATCTTTGTATCATTACATAACAATAAAGTGAAAGAGTGAAACTTCTACGTGAAAAACAAAATCTGCTACAGCATTCTGCACCTTTCCATCTTGAAGCAGCTCTTTTCTTTATGACACCATCAGTCCTTCAGGCTGTTGTGGGAGAGTTCTGGTTCAATCTTCTCTACAAGATTGCTTGCACGACCCATTGTTGGACACGCTGCCTCACATTTTGACTCTGGGATACTTTTGTATACAATAGAGATCATCATCCATCACTGAAAGGTGCCCAGGTTGTGTGACTGCAAAGCAAACCCACATTTAAAACACTTGCACTCCTGTGCTGGTATGTGGTGATGCTACATTTGATTTTATTTTAAAAAATTAAATAAAAATATCCTCTCTTTGATTTCGTCAGTGCGAAAGTTATCGTTTCAGAGACGGTGTTTTAGTTCATTTAGATGCTTCTCAAACCATAGGAGTTAAATATTTCTATAACTTTAACATTCAGCTGAAGCTCGTATGAACAGAGAGAAATCTAGAATTTTGCAATTTCAATAAATTTGTTGGGATGTTGATATTGGAGAAGATTGACAACTATCTTAATATGTCCATTTATTTTAAAAAAAAATGTCACTACAAACAATTGAAAATGGTCTTCAAACTCTACCCGTTGATCAACACTGACTGACTTCAGATCATGTTGGCATCACGTAGCCAAATCCATTCAGTGCTTGAAATACAAACAAGTTGTCAAACACCATCTTCCACATGTTTTCTAAATCAGATTCTGCTGAGGAACATATTTCTCACATCAGACGGCTTCTGGAAGATCATGCCGTGTGTCTGCTCTCCACTGCGAACCACAGAGTCCTGCTGGCTCTGCAGCTGTCTTTGCTTTGCATCATATCATTATGTGACACTCATTCAGCAACCCCAAGCAAGTTTCAGACTACCTCCCAATGAGACCAGGAGTGCAATAATATTATAATGTTCCTGACTTCAAGTCAGGAGCGTAGCTTTGCATGCACCACAACAAGCTCTGTTGAATATTTTTCTCCAAAGTTTAAAAAAAATTAAAAAATGTCCTACATAATTATTGATGGAAGGATTTTATTCTGCATATGGCAACACATCAAATGACAAAAGTAAGCACCAATCAGATTAAAAAAGGCCTCAAATTACATGTAGAAAGGATTTGTCCTGCGTTGCCACCAGGCAGGATTCTTCACGTTCTGGAACTAATCAGATTTCTCCGCTTGGAGGATTGTAGTTTGAGTCTCTGGAGGATTGAAATCTCATCTGGTGGCAGAACTCCAGATCGAAGGAAATCTAATCAGAAGGCGTTTGGCATGAGGCGAATCCCAAAGCTGGCTCTCATTCATGAAGAAGCAAGAAGAAGAGCCAAGGGGAGATCGACGAACGTAAATTAGATCAACATGCAGGGAGGAAGAGAAGGAATTCATATCCAAGATGTTCCCACCTTACAGTGAGTCGACTAAAGGTATGCGAGGGTTTTGACTTCAAAGACGACGATTTCAGCCACTCAGTTCAAATCTGAGTTCGTTGCAAGTGCAATTCTCTCCACCTCAACTTTGAAATTCTTAAGACTAAAAGGATAATAATCGTTTTAGCCAAACAGGAGGTGTAAAAAATGGGAGGTTATGATTTAAGGTTGACCCAACAAGTTCAGACAGGGTACGATCAGTGGAGAATCTAGAGCAGCGCAAAATTCAAAGGGGAGCAGGAATTAAGTGGAGACAAAATGATCTGGAACAACTTTTTTAAAAAAGTAACAAAACAAAAAAACAGAGCGCCCAGCCGCCATTACCTGCTATTTGAGAACATTAATATTTGTCACGCAGCTCTCAACTGAACCCATTTAAATTAATGAAAACATAATGGATACTGGAGTAAAATAAGCTGAAGTGTAAATGGCTACCTCAATTAACTCAAACAATACTGTATTTTCTGCACTATAAGGTGCACCGGATTACAAGGCGCACCTTCAATGAATGGCTCATTTTAAAACTTTTTTCATATATAAGGCGCACCACATTATAAAGCGCATAGAATAGACGCTAAAGTAGAGGCTGGAGTTACGTTATGCATCCACTAGATGGAGCTGCACTAAAGGGAATGTCAACAAACAGTCCAACTCCAGTGGAAAATGAAGTCGGCGGCTTCTTACAGTAGTTGCTAGACCTGTTGTGGCTCATTATTGGTCCATATATAAGGCGGACCGGATTATAAGGCGCACTGTTTGTTTTTGAGGAGATTGAAGGTTTTTAGGTGCTCCTTATGGTGCGGAAAATTCGGTAAATTGTACAAAATGTAGTGGGAGTGGAAGAAATCTCCATGGATGAGTCTGGATTTTTCCAACAGCTGTAAGTTATATTTACATACAGCTGATAACAGATTGATGAAATAAGAGGTTTAAACATCTTTTATTCTCAAATATTAGTATAGTTTTATTTAAAAATGTCTGTGTTTTCAAGAGGTTTTATTGATGCAATCAGCAATCGACCATACCTCCTTATGCTACTTTATTCTTTGAAAAATATCCAACCCAATTTAAATCCAATTCTATAATTTGCACTACATTTGAGAAAATATTTTTTACTGCCTGTAAGAGTTTAGTTTTTTCTTGATTAGAGCATACCTAAAGCATAGAAACTAATTTTGTGAACATTTCCATACTGCTTACAGTTTTATAGCACCTTGTTTTAGTTCAGGTAAAACACAGCTGTAGTAAAACACAAAACGGGGTTCAACACTGCTTTGATTATTCCAAAAGTCAATGATTGTTGTCCAAGTTTGTGGAAAACACAAACAGCGGTTCATGTTTGGAAAACATGCATCTACAAATCAAATGATTCGAGCTCATAAAACCCACTGTCCCTCTGATTTGGATTACAAGGGGAAACAATACTGATCACACAGTGGGTACAGTTTAACATTTTGTTCTTGGAAACAAAAAAGGTGGCCAGTTCCAAGCAGACACTGGTGGCTCCAAATCTACGAGCCTGCCAAAACACTTTGCGATGGCAGATATACGCTGGCAGGATGTCAAAAGTTAAAGTTCTAATAAATCCACCTGCTGTTCCTTCAGCTGTTCAAGAGCAGAGTTTTTTAACCAACATGCACAGTTTGTTCCATTAGAAAACAAGCCGTCTATCAGAAATATGCCCAAAATATTCCTGCACAGCGGTTCTCTTTACCAAGTGAGAGTGAAAACAAACCTGACAAGGTGGGACTACTGCAGGAAACTCCTTTGTCACAGCTGGGAAGGAATTGAGGGAGGCAAAGTAAGGATGTTGTTTCAGAAACGCTCATTTTAGAACAACAAATTGCCAGCTTGCAGTTGGTCTCTTAAGTTCAGCCATATTGTGTTGCATAAGTCCCCATTTAGACCCTCGTTTGGTCAGACCACGTTGTAAAAAAAACAAACACTCAGGTATAGCATGAAAAAGCTATGCCTTAACTTAGAAAGTTTGTTCACATCACTAAAGAAAAACCAAAGATGTGACCAATGAAACATTAAAGAATCTGATGGATAACGATGGGAAAATCCAATGTTTCAATTGTTGACTGTGTTCCATGATTTTGTATTTTTGTGTTATGATGTGAAGCACTTTGAAACGCCTTGTTGCTGAAAGGTGCTATATAAATAAAATTGGATTGATTGACCATTCGTAACACTCAGATGCAGGAAGTGTGTGTGGGAGTGTATGCATTAGTGAGTTGAATGTGAGGATGGGGAAGAATATTTATATAAATTTGGAGGTTGCAAGGTTGTTTATGAAAATGTATGTCATTTTTGGATCTCGACTTATGAATTGTATTCACTTTAATGCTTAGAAATCCCCAACCAAGCGCTGGTGATGTGAATTATCTTTAGCTCTGTAGTCTGGGTGAAACGGATCAGTTACAGACGTGTTATGTTCCGTTTGTGCGCAGTGTTCATGTCAAGTAAACAATTAAATAAAAGGAGTTCTGCCTATTTGAGATCGAGTCGTAGAGGCTTAGAGAGAAAATAATTATATGGTCTAACTGAAATTGAAGTTTAGTGGAAGAGGTTTGGCGAGTTGAAAATTGGGTTTTCCTTTTCCTCACAATTACTAATCCAAAGGGGATGCAAGTTTGGAACAGATTCACAATCCCTTCAGCAAATTCCAGGCCCGCCCTGCGGTTTTTCTCCCAGTGTCCAAAACTCCTTCCCATTGGTGGAACTCCTCACCTCATCTGTACGGTTGTGCATGAGAGGAAGCTCAGTTCGGCTTCTTACAGCTGAGATCTCGTTGTCGGAGCCACGGTCTAAATCTAATGACCACAAGTGGGATCGAAATATAGACAGAACGCTAAATTAAGGAGTTTGCTTCCTGGCTCAGCTCTTCACAGCGAAGCACTGACTGCATTATTGCAGAGAAAGGTCTATTCTGTCTACTCATCTCCCACTTTGAAGAACTGTGCAATTTTAAAGCGGAAATGTGTTTCTCTAGCAAACTATAGTACATCCTACAATTGAGCGTTGATGAGCAGCTCCTCATGACCCCAAATAGCATGTAGGTCATGTACAATTAGATCTTTGAAAGTGAAATTATGTTAATTTAATTCCATTCATCTCATGTTAGAGCAATTATACCATTAACTCCCTGGCAGTCATAAAAAAAAAACACTGTTTTTAAGGGCATTACTTGAGCTATCAAACATTTACTGCAACATAGCAAAGTTTAGGAATTTTGGCAAAAATCAAATCCTGAATAAACGAGGCTTTCAGGTTTTCATTGTTTTACATTCACGGGTAAGATACCTGGAGAAGATAAACTCATCGGTTAGTCAGAAGGGTGACACTTTATTAAGTGGATGGCAGCCATGCAGGCTTGTCAGAAGATCCTCTGATTGGCCACGGTCTCTGGTTTCCATAGATACGATTATGATGCTTCATGTCTCCACGTCTTTGAGGTTGAGGCCGTTATGTTTGTTCTTCTGTTTGAGCCTCAGTCAGCAAACATATTAAACCTCTCAACAACAAATCTGATCTTTATCGCCCGGCTCAGGCACGCACAGAAAAACACACAACAAGGCAAATGGGCCGAGTCAGATTTTCATCTGTTTGTCCTGCAATAATCCCATATGTGATCTTTCCATGGGTTAATCCCCTGTGCCTCTCTGTGCCTCCATCCGTCTGCTGCTGTAGATTTACTTTCATCACTACAGACATTTACTCAACTTCTTTATCTATCCTCTTCCTCCTCTGCAGTTTAACCCCCAAACCTCCATCATTTTCTCTTCAATTTCACAGTGGTTTTTCATTTTTCCCCTTCTTTTTGTCCGTCTCTCACTCTCTTTCTTTCAGTTTTATGACTTTATGTAATCACTGCAAATCCCAACAGGCTAAAAGCTTTATTGGCAGGAGATCTGTGTTCGTGCCACCATAGCATTCAGAGCAACACAGCAAACAGCAAATAAGATTTACCAAAGAGAGCGTCTCTGCAGTTCCAATAAAAATACGTCAAAGGGTCCTTAATGGCGTTCAGACTTAGCGGGAGTGCAGCTGTGGTTTATTGGTCCTCTAATGGCCCTTAAACCTGTCTGCAGACTTCATTCATCATGCTGCTTGAACAACATTCAGATCTTTATGAAAGAGGATGTTCGAAACGATGACGTAACGTCAGTGTTTGCAGCTCTATTTGAGCGTCGTTAGAGTTGCATAAAATGACAAATAATCATTCAAGATTACACAAACAGGTTAACAAGTTAAAATAAATAAGGAATAAATCCTACAATGATAAAGTTTAAGCAACAGATCTTTTGCATCTGTTTTATGGTTTTTCCTCAATTGATTGGCTTTTCTTGCTGTCTCCAACAATCTGCAAGGGTGAAAACTCTTCCCTGATTGGTCAGCAGGACAATGATAGACAAATATGAATAGGGTCTGTATTTGGGATGTGAAAATTATGTCATCAAGCATGTATTATCTCAATCCATCTCTTTGGTAAACAAAGAAAAACACTTGAAAAAAAATATGTTCACCAAGTTTATCTTCTGTGAGAGAAAAAGCCTTTTGGAGCAATTTTAACTTTTTTTCCCCACACACATATTGTGGAGGAAAAGCAATAAAGTAGCCTCTTCAAATAAACTAAAATATTTATAGATTGTGTATGAACTCAGTACAACTGGAACAAATAAATATATCTGAGCTGATCTAATGGAACATTGATTTTAGAGACCATAAGTGAGAGTGTTGCCTCTTTGAGGTTTGAGTTGCATAAGAGAAGGTTCTGGTTGTTTCGTGTTCAGGCACCAAGCAGCAGCTCCGGTTACCCGGCCTTCTGGGAGCCTCCGAATGGTTTCCTGGAAGGGAAGCCGTCTGAGTGTTTGGCTCTGCTCCTCTACGACTCTTTCCCCAGGTGGGAAGTGACCCAGGGTGCGTTCACACTGCAGCCTGAAGTGACCCAATTCCAATTTTTTGGCAATTCCGATTTTTTTGCCGGGGTCGTTCATGCTGCCAGTAAATGCGACCTGTATGCGTTCTGCAGTGTGAACCGGCAAACAACCTGAAAGTGTCCCGCATGCGCACTAGAGGGCGCAATAGCGCCAGCGTTCTCAGTGTTCTGCTAACCGCCATAAAAAGAAGAAGTGCTCAGTGTTTGCGGAAGTAAACATGGAGGCTAACGATGGAGCTTAGCTTACACATTTGAAGTTGTTGTCCAGCCGGAGCAGCACATTAACAATTTAATCATCATATAGTCCGTCATGGTTGTTGTTTTTCTTCCCGCTTGCGCGTATCAGGACGTAGAATAATGAGATTTGTTGAGAATCAGTGACGTTCAGTTCGGATGAATGCGACCTGGACGTTAGGTCGCATTTGAATCGGATACGTATCGGATATGGGTCACATTCGAAAAAGAATCCGACCTGTGCTGTTCACACTGCCATGAAAAGATCGGATACAGGTCACATTACGTAAAAAAAAAATTGGTCACTTCAGGCTGCAGTGTGAACGCACCCCCAGTCACCAGGAGGGGTCCAATTGGGCCAACCGCAGAGATGTGCTTTTTTTCTAGTTGGATTTTTGTGCTCGGCTTGTGATATCCATAATGATCAAACACCAGGTGGCTCATAGGCTCACTTGGGACCAAACGGACTAACCAAACGTCCATAATCAGACTTTTGGTGTTTTTTCTTGGACACTCAGCTCTCAACTGATCACCACCTGGCAGCACATTGGATTGCCAGGGGAAGCTTGAGGACAGAATCAAAATGAGAGGGAGGGGTGAAGAATGAACGCCTGGAGGTGGACCTTTCAAGAAATCCATAATTTATCCCTCCAGAAGAGCTTCTCTAAAGGTCGTTGGGATTCAGCGGCACGGATTAAAAAGTGGCACCTATTTTAGATGTGCCATGTGGGAGCTGTGGCCTGAAATGCGCCGGTGTGTGCTGGGACAGCAATTAGAAAAGAGAAAGGAGGACATTTTATGCCAAATCCTTTAAGTTTATATTATTTAATCATTTGGTTTTTATTTAGCTTCTTTCATTCTTTTTTTATGCATTTGCACAGCTTTCTATTCTTCCAAAAATACTCAATAATTCTTTTTTTTTTCCCTTTTGGATTCATCTTTTCAGATTTCCACATTTATACATAATATATGAATTATACATCGCTTTCTTCTATATGCGTCTTAAGATTACTGTTGAACCTGGTCCAAATGCTTTGGTTCCTTTCTCTATTAGTTAAAGGTCATCATCATCATCATCGTCATCTCTGATGTGATCTGTCCAAAACAACAGCCCCTAATCACACCCTAACTCTTGTCCCGCGTTTCCATGGCGATGTAAAAAATGGAAAGCTAATGAGCTGGATCCTTGTTGGATCATGAAGTATTGAATCATTCCCGTCTCTTTCCTCTTTCCTTACCCATCTGTTTGAATTCTCTCATCATTTCTTTAATTAGATTCTGTCAAGCTTTTCTTCCTCCACCTCCTTTACATTTTCTACTTTTTCACCTGATCCTTGTCAGTGTCATTTTCAGCTATAATGAAAAGTCAGCTTCAGCCTCTTTTATTATTTAACAACAAGCTACTATCTACTCTTACTTTACTATCCATTTTGTGAACTATTTTTTAGTTTTTTTTCTTCCAACTTTATTCTAAATGTATATTGTTGATCAACATTCCTATAACATTCATTTCCTCAGGTTTTTGTAATAAATTTTCTCTTTTATTCAGGCTGCAGTCTCACTGAGCCATTTCCATCTGATGTTAAATTCAGTACTTGTCTTAACTTCAAATAACTTATGCTTTAATTTAAAAAAGATCAGACAGACTCCTAAAATAAAATAGTTTAAAACAACACATCTTTTACATTGCAGAGATTTCAAAAAGTTTGGCTTTTGAGTAATATTTCGTTTTCAGAAAAGTACATTTCGGCCTCATCTTTGCTAATTTGGTTTCATGTTAAAACACTACAGTTGGTCTATTTTCAGTCTAGTGTATTATTCACATGACTGCATAATCTACCTAAACTACATATTTTATCTCATCTTTCTATGTTACACCACACCTACATAGAAATAATTGCATCGTATGAGAAAAATAAAGAAAAAATAAAATAGGCAAACTATTGTAAATGTTAGCTAGATAAATAGTAGGTCTCATTTATCTGGAAGGCCCCAGCATGATCCCGACCTGGACAAATTCTCCATCTTCCACTCCCTGCTCAGCCATTCTCATTCTTTAATTTCTGAAAATCATTTTCTTGTCAGCTCATCTATTCAACCGTTTATGATTTTGTCACTTTTGAATTCATTAATTCAGTTTCTTTCCTTATTATCCCAAACTGACAGATCATCATCATCATCATCATCATCCTGCCTCCGTCTCATGAAGTCCATCTGCTAATGAACATCTTATAACTCCAAATCATCTGTCCAAACCTAATGTCTGTTTCCATCTCTGTATTCTTCCCAAATTTTTTTATGTTGAATTGCATAGATATTACATTATAGACTAAATATAGAATTTTCATTTACAGTTTTCTTCTAACTATAAATGTCATATTTCATGCAGATCCCAGTCATTACTGATGCTGTGCAGGTTTGCAGAGTATAACCCATCATCTATCAGATATTGATGTTTTCTGAAACATTTGAAGTTCAAAGTTAGTGTAGCAAAGGACTGGACTATTTTAAACCTTTTCAAGCCATTTTTTCTTCTTCTGCCTTACAAATCCAGGTTTTTTTCCTTTTAATGTTACGTGCAATCAAACCCCATAAGCACCAACCCACCTAGTCAATGACAAAACCACAAATCAGGGTTTTCTTCTGCTGCTACGATCAAATCAGTACTTCAGTCTTCACCATTTGAAAAGCATTAAAAGTACTCTTACTCTGATTCCAGAAGAGGTGCTTTTTTTTCTTTTTTTCCCTCATGGTTTCTTTATTTCCCTCCGACTCGTTTATTCTTCTATTCTGAAGTTACAGATCAGCTACAATATTCCTTTGCAGATGATCCAGAAATGACTCATCTCAGAAACAAAGAATGTAAACAGAAAACCTCAACACATCTCTAAAAAACAGTAATCAACTCTGAGTAATCAATGGGTAATATAATGATCAAACAGTAATCCATTATTCAGTCAGACAAAAGTTAAGCACTAAAATGGAAATAACTGAAAACCTTCTGAGCATATTTTGTAAACAGACGAAGCAGGAAGCAAATAATTCATTATTTAGCAAAGTGACAGAAAAATGTCAGCATATTTTTCCACACTTCAGAATTCAAACACTGTTCAGAATTTCTTCTTTTATAAATGAAACTGCTTAAACGCGTGGTTATTTTCAGCAGCTCTGAGGAAACAAAATGCCATTTGAAAATCTAAATATTTAATAGATGCAGTCTGTCCTTTTTTCCAGTTAGTTTGTTTAGTTTGAAAGAAAAAAACTCAAACCTCAAGAGCTCTTAAAATGTCAGACATACGGCACCAATATGAGAAAAGCTGAGACAAACACTTTCTTGCTGGATGCAGAAATATACAGTCACACACTGAACATACAAATTCAGTTCAGTTTACGGAAAAGCTGTCAGTGTACTCAGTGTGTGCAGAAATGCACCAACTGTTCTGCAGCTCTGCTACGTGAAAGATGGGGGCAGCTTTCCACCTGACAGCTACCTGATTTATTCATGTACCGTCTTTAGCAACGTGTCTGCATTATTTTAGACCATTAGGTTCTTCCTCCCATGACACCCAGAATCAAAGTATCAGTCTAAAAAGAAAGGGGGAGACCTTTGCTGCAGATCTTCCTCCTTTCTCCCTCTGCACACCTTTAGTTTGAGGAACATAAAAACAAAAAAAGCATATAGAAACACCTAGCTGTATAGAAACTGCACAAATAGCTACACAAATCGAGCTGGTTGTTTCAGACAAGAAAACTCTTCCAGTAACCAAAACTTTTCAAGATATTGATAATACCTCTATCGATTTCTAACATAACCAGGATGTCTCTTATAAATGGTCACTGCACGATGGAAAGAATGAGCCTCAAGAACTCAATGATCACATAAGACTTAAAAGATTAATTCTGCACGGCTGATTGGATGGCATGTCACAGAACAGATGGACAGCGACTCAAAACAGACTGGAAGCAGATCAGGAGTTTCTCAAGATAAAACTAGCAGAATATCCTACAGCTGTCAGATCAGCCGTGTCATCTCAACCTGAACGGTGAAGGAGAGTCATGAATATAGAACTAAATGGCTTTTATGTTGAACTGTGGATTTGTCTGGAGGTCATTATGCAAAAGGCAGTATACTGTACTGTTTCAACTACAAGAATAATTTGAGAAAAAAATATTTTCCTTCTTTACAGCAGTTCAACTTCTAAAGTTCAAGACTATTTATCGAGATTTTTAGAGTTTAGAATCCAGAAATGTTTTAACATCCAGCAGAAACCCCGTCAGGTTATTCACAAACACGGAGAAAAAGAAAAGAATCCAACATCATCAGTTTAAGTGGTGCTTCCTATTGGAGCCAGAATGTTAAAAATACGGAAAAATAGGTTTAAGGGACATTCAGAGAAGAGCAGACCGACTCTACAACCAGCTATGCCTCCGATAGCCTGGGGTCGTGGGTAGGAGGTCAAAGGATCCAGCTGATTCTCAATTGAGCAGATTACAAGCAGTACAGGAGGGGGCATGGGTCACATAGGCATATGATTGGTGTAAAAGCTCTGGGGATTATTGTAGTCTTTCTAGACGTCAGCGGTTGTGAGGGCAGGACCCAGACGAACTCTCCCTGATCTTCTATAAGTGCATGTATTGGCTCTGCAGTAGTTTGTCATTCCAATGTGAAAGACAGATGGGCAGGAGGTGCTAATACAGGCCCAGTCCTTTGGGTTACATTGAAAATGGCAAAGAAAAAAAAAAAAAGTTAAATACTAAAAAGTTAAACAAAATGACATTACAGAGCAGGTGAAGTCATACAAGTAGAGCTCAAACAATGGCCAATAATCAGTGGAAATGAGGGCCAACATTTCCAATATCGAATGAAACAAGTACCGCATTTTCCACACTATAAGGCACCTAAAAACCCTCAATTTCCTCAAAAGCCGACAGTGCGCTTTATAACCCAGTGCACCTCATATATGGACCGATATTGAGCCACAACAGGTCTAGCAACTACGGTAAGCAGCCGCCGACTTCATTTTTGCCCGTAGAAGAAGAAGCGTGGATGCATAACGTAACTCCAGCCTCTACTGTAGCATCTATTCAATGCACCTTATAATGCGGTGCGCCTTATGACATTTTTTTTTAAATAGGCCATTCATTGAAGGTGCACCTTATAATCCGGTGCGCCTTATAGTGCGGAAAATACGGTATATCAAAATCTTCTTGAATTAAAAAGCGTACATCTATTTTAATTAATTTCACATTGGGGGCAGTAAAGAGGTCAGGAGGCCATCCCAGTGGTGGGATGCACCCTGGGCGGGTCAGGGGTTAAAACAGGTTAAATAAAAAAAATGTACCCACATTTTCAAAACAAGCCCAAATGATTAAAAACCCAAACACAGACAGCAGATGTAAGGTTACTGGTGGAATCAGTAGAAATTTACAAAAGTGGCACTTTCATCCTTAAATTTTCTTCAAGTTGTTTAAAGCTCGTTAATATTGGACAGTAAATCAAAGCCTGGTGGATATTTCTTTGCAAAGTTGTTACTTGCATGTTAAGCTTCATCTTAAGTTATGTGAAAACAAACATATATGAATAACTATTATAGCTGTGACAAAAGGAAGACAAAGACAAATTGCGAGAACAAATCTGGGTCAAACTGCCAGTTCATTTCCACATGAACTTCGCCATTTCATCCCAACCCATTTCCATCGTTTCCCCCTAAAAAGAGCATATTTTCTTATTTACAGCACACAGAAGTTAACTTAAATGAGCAATTAAGTAATTGGTGCAAAATAGTTATGAAAATGTATAAATGCATCTGAGTATATTGCACTCGTTCCACTGATTGTGGTTCTGATCCCCGTTTGGACCGTTCCATTCTCATCAAAAATTAGCTTGATTGAACCAAAATAGCTCATTTTTATTCACTTATATCCAAACGTTGCATACAAAGATTAACATGTTGGTGTATAAAACACTTGAGAAAATAATTGTTGTGCGTCTGAAAATCATACAAAACTACAAACAAAAAGCAAAACAGCCGAATCACCAGCGTCTCGGGTGCCTTTTTCCAGATCAACCCTTAAATCAGTACAACTAAGATATATATATATATATATATATATATATATATATATATATATATATATATATATATATATATATAAATAAACACACACACATATATTTTCTTTAAGGTAATTTCTTTCAGTTCCTTCAGACATGAGGAAGATCCATTATGTGTGACCAGCACCTGATGACCCAGAGACTTTATGATCAACTCGATTCAAAGAGAAATCCAGATCAAAGTGAGCAAATGCTTTAGTACTAAACATGAATGCAGGATTACTTTACAACTGTCCCTGCAATGAAAAACTCTGTATGCCAGTTGAATCTTTTTCCAGTTCTCTGATACAAACGGCGTCTCACCGATATAAGAACGATGTGATGCAAGATGGTAGAAGCCTCGCATCACAAAGCGGTTCATTCAGAAAAAGAAAAGCCTTTTTCATCTTACTCCCATTCTTTGAAGCAAAGGCTGCGTTTTTATTCCCCCAAAATGTCTGCGTCACTCATTGTGGTAAATAATAACAGTGACTAAGTGAACAGCTCGGCCTGCAGCGGGGTTTAAATCTCTGCTAAACCTCCCGATTTGATCCGGTTCCAGCCGAGCGGCGTTGTTGCCACCGAGCGTCGCCTCCATCTGTCGCTCAGTCTTCCATCGCTGGCGAGCGGATCAGTCACTAAGGAGACGACGGCACCTGAGCACAACTGTCAGCACATCACTGTCAGCTCTAGGCACTCAGGTACTAAAGCAAAATCATGTGTTCAACCAGGATCCAGATTATTTTTTTAAAATAAAACTGTACATTCAGTGCGACAACTTGAGCTACTGATTTCTCATCAGCAGAATCTTTAGTGGAATTAAACCGGGCCTAAATACACGTTTCTCTGGGTCTGAAGTAAGAATGCACACCTGTTGGCTTCAAGGTAATGCAAACCAGTCATGTATTATTTTCAAACGTTCATATTACTGACCAAAACCAATAAAAAAAAGCCTTTAAACAGCCAAACCAAACCAACTTTATTTACAAAGCACTTTAAAACAACCACAGCTGATACAAAGTGCTGTACATTAAAACATAACATAATAAAAAAAAATTTAAAACTTAGTTTAAAAACAAAAACATACTATTTAAAACTAGATCCCGCTAGTGCTGAAAGCCAAGTAAAATAGATGGGTTTTAAGACGAACTTTAAACTGAAGTCTGTATGTTAATCAGCTGAGTTTCCCCTGAAACAGTTTGGATTTACTCTGTAAACAAGCTGGATTCAAACACAATGTTTATCGCTTTAAAACCTCTGAAAATGTTATTTAAAGCATGGGTGGCGTCTTCATGACTACAATTACTTCATTGAGAAAACAAAAGGAAACAGTTTTAATGCTTTTTCTCTGTTTCTACTCTAGCGGGTTGTTCCTGGTTTACCTGTGGCACGTTACAATTTTGCTTTAAACATCAGTTATTGCTGATCAGAAGGTAAAATATTGCAAAAGGCAATGAAAGGAGGGATGTCCTCCTTATTCATTAAATTCAGCTAAACTAA
Source organism: Poecilia reticulata (assembly GCF_904066995.2). Lineage (NCBI taxonomy): Eukaryota > Metazoa > Chordata > Actinopteri > Cyprinodontiformes > Poeciliidae > Poecilia > Poecilia reticulata. Next base: position 23,183,082 of record NC_088840.1, on the reverse strand, counting down.
GAACTCCCAGCATTTTCAATCCATCAACATGTCGACCAAGACAATATGCGCTTCTTTGAGTTTAACATTTTAAAAACTTTCCTTCATCTTTTTGTTTTCTAAAGGAATGCTTCTGCAAAGACTAAAGCACATTTCTTTCTTCCATGTTTTCTAGTGATTAGGGAAAAAAGAGAAAACAAAACAATGGAATCGGCTCGTCAGACCACAAAGAAAACCAGAAGCTGCTATGGGTGAAATAAAAGGAAAGTCGGTGCATCTCTTTGAACTAGATGCAAGAGCAGGTCCTGAAGTGACCCAACTTTTCTAATGTTGCAGAGTTAAAGTGGCCCAGCTTTTCCTGGAGCTGCAGCTCAGCTGGCCAAGTTGATGCTCCAACCTTTTTCTTATTCTTACAAAAGAGCCTGTTCAGATCTCTGGCTGTGAAAAACAAATAGCGGTGGTGTGAAACTGACTAAATGAGTACCTGAGATGGTCCTCACACACAGACACTGTTTGGAACAAATCCCAGGGAAAACTCTGCTTCCCGCGGCAATTCAAGAGAAGCAGCCAACCAAAGGAGTTCGTCTTCTACCTTATCCAGTCTGTCCTGAGCAAACCTGTCGTTTCGCTCATCCTCAAAACAGAATAGACTCAAACTGCAAGCTGCAAAACGGTCTGCAGCAAGGACCGTCAGAGTTAACCTTCCTTCTGTGAAAGGGCATGCAGGGTCCGGAAAAGGGCAACTAACATCTCTGCAGATCCCACACATACTGGACATGTTTTAGTTTTTGGTAAAAACTCTTGATGAAAATAAAACATACTGATATTTTAGCTGTTCTTTCATGATGTCTCACTAGCCCAAGCCTATAAAAAATAAGTTATTTGACAAAGTTAATTTACAAACATCTAATCAAATTAGAAATGTTAAAATAAAACAATATTTTACGTTCACAGATGTGCATCACATGCAGCAATGTGATCTTATTCTTTGCTGCACTCCATCTTGTAGATATTTAAATGAGTGAAAACAAAGTTAGTTTGTTTATCATACGTTTTATGCATAAATATCCAATGCTGGGTTTGACATTTTCTGAGCATGAGAACAGGGACGAGCACGTTGTACAGCTAGCTTGATCCCTGGGCAGCAGAGGCAACAGTCCAGAGATGAGAAGATTACACTGGATTCATACTTGCCTGATTATCTGCTACATGGAAAGTGTTGTTTCTCTGCATGTGTACATGAAGGGATTGTGGTTTTATAAGAAATTGGCAGTATTTGACCCAGAGAACTGAGTGTTTTCCTGGGAATTTAAATCTCTTGCTAGTCTAACCTCATGTAAATTTTAATACAATTATCCTGGTGTCTGCAGGACTCGCATGTACAACCGCATGCTGAAAGGTTTCCATGCCATAAGTGTTTGAAGCAAGTGGCAAAGTACACATGCCTTCAGGCGTAAATGCTACATCTCAGCTAACACTTGACACCCAGCACTTAAGTAAATTGTGAAAATTAAAGTGCTATAGAATTTACATGAAGAGGCAAGTACGTTTATTATTAGCTATGCAACTGTTTAATATGTGCAGACATTCAGAAGACAGAGAACATCTAATGTACTTTCACTTTAAATCAGATCTGTAATATTCAGGATTTAACATTTCAGAAAAACAAGACAAAGTTATTTTACAAGCAAGTTCAATAAATAATCCAGCATGTTTTTAGCATTAGCATAAGGTCAGTTTTCTGCTGGGAAATTGTTTAAGAATTCAAAAGTTATTTTACCTATATAAAACATTTCCAAAGCCATACGTTGGCACCTGTATGTATTTTCCGACTAAACATTCTGTGTTAAGAGCAGTTTAGCTGGTACATCTGCAGAGAGCGAGGTTGTATCCTGTCATCATAAATGATAGCCTGACGGTAGGTCTGGAAGATTTTCATAGCAATAATTTGGCCGTTTTTCACCCACTGACAGATGGACTTGTTCTGAAATACTCCGAAGCAAAGCTAGAGAAAACCTAAAAGGCTTCTGTCAGATCTTTCAGGGCCCTGCTTCATCTGCCGACAAGAAGAAATTAGACTCAAGAGCTTAAATCTTAAGAGGAAGATGTTGATTCTCAGGCCTGTCAAAGAAAAATGCCTCTAATGGTGAGAAAATGGGGAAAAGTTTGAGCAAAGGAAGTATTTACTGTGAAAAAAGAAAAATCGACAAGTCAGACGCCACCCAGCTTAAAATGTAGCAATATGAGTGCAATAGGTTATTTTTTTATTGTCTTTTTAGTCTTTAGACAACGAAAATGTGCTCAACCAACATAAAAAGAATGATTCTTAAGTTTTAGTTCCTTCAGGCAGTGATCTACAATTAAAAACTGTTAAAGCTACAACATCAAATGTATTTAAAAAAGATTACAAGAAACATTATGCAATTAAATAAGCAAAAGTAGATCAACATAGAACAGACAATGAACAGCAGGTCACGGTCCAGTCCAGACCAGTACAACTGTACTGGTCATGGTCCAGTACAGAAATACAGCAGAAAAAATGAGAAAATCCAGCAGTAGAAGCCGGTTTCTTTTCACTTCTTTCAAATAGAAAATAATTCTCAAAGAAACAGGAACAGAAAAAAAATAAAAGCTTTTGTATGAAGGGTGCTGCTGTAGGCCACCACGCCAAGTACAGGAAAACAGGAACTGTGAACTTTGAAATGCATTTCAGAATGAAACATGTTTCCAAAACTACTTTGAAATAAACAAAATAATGGTATTCATTTAGTGTTTGATAGTGTCTGATAGTGTTGTACCCAGTAGGTCAAAACAATACCTGACAATGCAATTTTATGACCAGTGGGCTTTCCATTAGTCCAGCACTCACACTGCATTATGGACATATTAAAGAAACTTACTAAAACGAATTATTTTAACCTAGAAGCTAGTAAACAAATGCCATCATCAACTTTCCAGCGAGTCCTACTCCATAATGTGCTGACATGTCACTCAATGAGGATGAAGCCATTACCCCAAAAGCAACATAAAAAGCCTGATAACAGGTTGTAAATACCCTCAGGAACAATGGTCTTAATTTTTGGAGGCAGTCTGTGGCATGATGAAATTAAAACTGAAGTGTTGTATTTGGAGGAAAACGCCTGCCTGAGAGCGCCGTCCCTGCTGTTAGGATTGGCAGCTTCATGTTGGGAAGCGTTTTTTTTGTTTTTCCCACAGGAGACGCACAAAACAGACATGATGTGCACAGAACAAAATGTGAAAATATTAAAGCGACCTCTGTAGACATTAGCCTGGAAGTTAATCTAGGGAATAAATGGGTCTTCCAAATCAACAATGAACCAGAGCGAACCACTAAACTATTAAAGCTGCTAATAAACAGCAGAGTCGATGTGCTGAAGCAGACAGACCTGATTTCAGCCCCATGGAAAGTGTGAACCTGGAGCTGCAGGTAAACACAAACCTGACTCAGTTCAGTCAGTTGTCAGGAAAAAATGGACCAAATTATCAAATGTTGCCACAAGTTTGACCCATGTCATACCATTTTCTATAAAATGCTCAATAAATGTGCAAACATCTGAAGAAAACAAAAAATAAGCTAACTAAGCATGATGTATTTTATACCGTGGATGAAAATATCAGTTTCATTTGTAAATAATAATAAAAAAGATATCTGATAAGATAACCTACTTAAATGTACAATTTCCAGGAGATTGTCTGTGGTCATTTGTGACTAATGAAAAAGGAGAGATCATGACTCCTGATTAATAAACTTGACTGAGATTATTAATTGTATTCTTCAACTGGAGACTAAACCTACAAATCACTTCCACTTTAAGAAAATGCAGAAAAATGAGCTAATATTATAGGAAAATGTTATAACAATCCACACACCGGTTTCAAAGCAGAAATACTAATTGATGTTTTTCTCTGAAACAGTGTGGTTAATGTACACATTTCATAACCTACACACCAATATTTTCACACACACAAAGCTGGGTGACATTTCTCAGCCTAACAAGCTTATCCTGCAACACTAAACAGAGACGCTGACAAAGATCTGCTGATGACAACATTGACCGTTTGTGTGTGTGTGTGCGCGTGTGTGTGCGCGTTGGCCACACGCTGCGCGACTCACCGTGATGATTGAAGGAAATGAGTTTTTGCCCTTTTTATCTTCAAGATTTGTTGTGTTTTCAAAAGCCTCTTTTAATGTAGTTCTGACATCCAATTCACTCTTTTCATCTAAACAAAGACACAGATTTTCTTTCTTTGGGAGGGAGGGATTACTTCAATAAATTTAGAAGTGCCTTCAAATAATCACTCCTAACAAGGATAAAAGACTCATCGTTTAGCTGGGTATTCAATAAAAAATAAAAGTGGAGAATAATTGTCTTGTGAAAACTGTAGATTGCCAGACAAATCAAGATGAAGGTCTCCATTTCAACTAATTTCCATGTAGTGATGAATAATTCTATATTTCATGAAATACGGGAGTTAAATGTTTGATCGCAAATCAAAGAACCTATTTTTCTGTCTCATAGCCAAACACAAAAGCACAACATTTTGTCCAAAAACCAATTTACAGTGGTCAGCAAAGCAAAGCAGTAAAATGGGTTTATTGGACATTGAAAATCTCCTGCTTCATAAAAACAGACAAATTATGCCCCGACTGTATAAACTGTCTCATGTATAATGGATTTGTGAAAATATGGAGAAACACTCACTCACATTTTTGGATCATCCAAATCAGTTTTCTTTGTCTCTAATGCACAAAATGTTTTCAATCGATCATCTACTTACTCTCAGTGAGCAAAAAGTATAATTTATAAATATGTTCACCAAGTGTAAAATCCATAAAGCATTTCTCTTGTGTTCTATGTCGCATATGAATAAGGTTTAGCCACAAGGTTTGATTTCTTTAGATTTAAAAGTACGTTAAGATTTCAAATCCGAAGTTTACAAATGCCATAATTTGTTGCTTGTATTTCACATGCATACATGATGCCACCTTCACATGAGCAGCCATAAATCCTCAGAGCAACATGCACACACATTCAAATAAAATCTAAAAAGATTAAAAGTTCAACAGATTTAAACTCGAATACCAAGAAACATGTCTGATTGCTAGTCTACATAATGCCAATTCTGGGATTTCATCAAACTCCCAAACCTGCACACTGGCAAGCAAAGCTTTGCTTCAGCAGATAATCTACGTATAAATCCAGCGCAGTTCTGTCAGCTCTAATCTGCTTCTCCTGTCGCTCAGATATCAGACTAACTGTCTTAAGTGCTGCTGAACAACATTTTTCTTTACTTATGATAAAGAACACCAGTGGGGGGGAAAAAAAAAGAATCACTATTTGCGATATTCATAATCACAGAAAACACTAAAAATAAAGTTTGTTTTAGAAATGCCCGATATATTAGCAATAGCATTGGTCTTGGATGATGTTTGTCATTTAACATTTTGATATCGCTTCGGTAATATTGACCCAGTTTTACCAAGCGGGGTAAACTCAATGTTTGCCCATGTTGTTGCATTTGTGTTTCTGGAAGGGGCCGGTCATGTGACGTTTGTTCAGTAATGTGACAGTGATCGAGAAACAGTGGAGTGTCTGATGTTGAAACAACAGGAAAATGTGCATGCAGTTGGTAAACATCAGCTATCAGTCATTATACCAATATTAATATACCACCCCAAATTTTTGCAAGTTAATCTGTAATTTCTTTGGCCTACAGGTTTAATATAAAATGCACAAATGTGCATGTCCGGTTTTGTCTGTCTAAACATAAAAACTCATATCAAGTGCAGGTGGTTATCTTCACATGTAATGAATTGTTACATTACTGTACTTCAGTGTAATTTCAGATATGAGCATTAAACTACTACTAGAACATTATCTTCAATATAAAAAAATGCTGCAAATTATTTATTTTTTTTAATTACGAATATTTAACTCAACAAAAAGCACAAATATGCACAAATTTATGGGAGAAGCCAGCATATTAGTATGTCATTTTACTTTGAAAGAAAAACATGTTGGGTTCCTAATGCTCCATTTGAGAATCATGGGCATAACAGGGCAAACGAGGAACCCACATGTACTGTTACCATGACGATCAATTTGGTAACCGAGAGGGGAAAGACGGATCATAATTTACTCAAATGATTTATACTTATTAGCTCACTTTCACTCTGATCGCACAAGATGAAGACGTTTCATGCGACTCAAGTCCCAAATCTCAAGTCTAAGTCAAGACTTTGTTTCTTCAAGGTTAAGTTTAAGACTTCAGTCACCAGTTCTCCAGTGACCTGGGCAGACAACAGTGAATACGATTATTTTCAACAAACATTTCAAACCAGAAATAAATGAGGTTAAGTATTGAAAGCGGGAAAAGAAGCTAATTACTCATGATTTTTGAACAAGTGAATTAAAAGGTGAAATTAATGAGTTTGTTGTTGTTTTAGTGGACTTCTGTAAAATCGTAAAAATTCCTTCAGCTTGTAGTTTGTGCTTTTCCTTCATTAAATTCACCAACAGTATTTCTGCTGGTGAATTTGAATTAAAATCCTTGCTGGCATGCGGGTTTTAGCAGCCGTCATCCCCTCATCAAAGACAAGAGTCTGCAAGCTTAGTGATGACAAGAGAATGAGCAACAGACGTATAGATGCCGAGTTCTCCTGGATGACTGGACCTCAGTCCTAGCAACACTCAACTGCCTTCACAGGACAGATTTTACAGATGAAATATTTGCAGACAAAGAGACAAGCTGAGACTTCTAAAAAGTGATAAAAGTTTAAAAAAAAAGAAATAAAAAAACTTCCTTTTGTCCAGAACTGAGTGAAATACTGACCCAGAACGACTCGACATGCCGGTTCTGGCCCTTATCAATCAAGTGCAGAAGATGGGAACTGTGCAGCTTTTTGAATTGGTGACAACAGCTTTGACTTATTTCTGCAGAAACTGCTGAAAAATAGAGCTCTGAGGGAAGAAAGTTGCTGTGTATAACATAGAATGATAAAAGCATAGAAATGATTGAAGCAAACAAGGCCACAAAAATTTAAATAAAATACACATTCGTTCCAGCTGGATCTATTTCATATGCAAATATTTTAATGACCAACTCTACAGGAACAGTAACATCCAATACAGCAAATTCCACAAAAGTTAAATAATTCAAATGAGCCCAAAGGCAAGCTTTACATTTGAGCTGCTTCTGCTGCGACTAAATGTTATTTTAAGGTGCTTCTGCAGAACCCAATCAAATGCAGAAAACAGCGCAGGGATCTTGTTACTAACTTTAGCATTACGAACAAACACTCTGAACTCTGACTGTACCTGCTTTTATAGGTGGAGAGACTCTGGAGATGCATTGTTTATCTTCGCAAATTGAGTATGTGCCTCCCACACCTACCCACCCACACACACACACCCACCCACCCACAAACACTCACACTTTCTCCCTCTGGCTCCCAGCTGAATTGACTGCAGACCAGCCTACCGAAGAGCTGAGAACGCATCAGATCTGAGCTCCATTAATTTGTCCTTCCAATAACGTCCAACACACACCGCTAGCTCATAAATACTCATCTGTGTGTGCAGACAGCACCACACAGACACCCGTGGAGGTTTAAATATAATAAAGGCCACACATGGACAGGCAGGAAGGCACAAAGCAGGAATAACCAACTGCCTGCCAAAAGCTCTCTGCACACAATTATACTTCCATCTTTGTGTGCAGCCTCATTGACAAAATGTCCCACAAGTAAACGGCCAACCCAACACCAGGGCTACTCCTGGCAAGACATTAAGACATTCATGAGAGCTTGGTTTTTCTAACAAGAACAGGGAAAACATGACAGCACAACATATAACATGGAGTCAGAAGCCCTTATATGTGGTGCATGAAGCTTCGAAGACTTTTTTATGCATAAAATATGCTGTAAATACAGCGACAAACTGAATTATCTCCTCACAGTTATGCAATAACAAAGTCTGGGCTTCCAACTTGCACATTTGGAGGCTTTTCTTTGACAGGTAGCCGTTGTTGATGTATGTCTCACGATGAAGAAGCTCTGCAGTTGGTCTGCTAGCGTCAGCACAAAGCAGGCGCTAGTTTTAGGTCCCATGTAGACTGAATGGGTGGTTTATCGATTGTCCCTCTGTAAAAACAGGATACACTGGCGCTGACACGGGGATTTGAACAGACTTGAGAATCTGCTGAGGGAGAGTAGTTAACACTCTGAAGTTTTCCTGAGCGCATAGCGAGGAGGGTAAACGACGACGTATATTTCAACCAATCGGGTTTACGAAAAAAAGCCTAAACCTTGGCTGACAGAACATTTCAGTTGAGCTGAAGAGGATTTAAGAGAACAAACAGCAAGCTTGACATGTCAACGCTCCAACCAAGGCCCAGATTTACAGAAGCTCTCAGACGTTTGCGTGATGTTCGAATCTGAAGCGGTGCTGAAAAGTTGGCTTGTGTTCTCTTTAGAGTATTCATGCAGCAAGTCTGAACCTGCAACGTTTACCTTGACCCATCCGTCATTACCAATGCTCTCCTCAGCTCAGTGGCACCTTCTTCTGATCTAATGCTGATGACAAGAGCCTAACCTCCTCCACTCAGTCTAGTTGCCCCTTGTGGAGTATGCAGCTGCCAGGGCAACCCCGACACAGACGAGAGGAAAAGCGTGAAGCAGCAGCAATGGGGTGATGTACAGAAAAGAGGCGAAGGAGAGAGGATGAAAAGATGAGACGGGGATGAGACGGCGACACTCAGTCTAAACCTGAAGTAAATCAGATTTGCAAAGATCTGAAGACACAGCGAGATGCACAGAGTGGCTCTCTGCTGTTGGTTAATCAGCTCTTGGCCATGCCTCTCTGGGATTAGGATGCCGCTGGGAGTCCCTAAAGAGATCAGCCCTACACATGTCTCAAAGAGAGCCGCAGGTTTTCTAGATCAGGGTTGATCAAAGCATTTTGAAATGTGGTCAGTTTCTGCTCTATTAATCCTGCTCCATTTTCTAACATTTGGTCATTTATGATCATTGCACTGAAAATGTGGAAGAGTTGCATCCATATATCAGCACTAGCTGTCAATACGTAAAACGCAAACGGTCAGATTTAAAAAAGAAAACATACGGTCGTGTTACAGGTTTTAAAATCAGAAATGAAAAAAATCATCCGATTTCACTTAGAAATGGCAAAAAGGCTTAAAAACTCAAACTCCCCCTTTGCTATACTGAGATTGTAATAAGTTGCTCAAACAAATCCGACTAATTTTGGTAAAGGAAGATACTGTATTAGTTATACTGAGAAAGAAATAAACACATTTAAACCAAACTATATGCCCCCTTTACTTTGGAAGGATTTTGTTTCTCCCAATTCATTTTTCTCCCACTTCAGGTGCAAGAAGATGCAAGACATTGATGACATAACGTCAGAGATCGATTTTCACACTGCAACTAGATACCGACTGGTCAATCTAATGATGCACAGGATGAACATAGTTTTACTGCAGCTCCACCAACCACTGAAGGTTATCTCACATTTCAAGAAACCCATAAGAGCAGGATTAATGTGTCTGAAATAAAAACTGAGATTTTACCGCTTTAAAAAACATACAGCTACTGTAAGTATTTGTGAAATAAAATTCACAAAAATAACTACATATTCAAACATTCTATTTTACCATGAATTTCAATAAATTCAGTAGCCTTCAATAAATACTTATAAAGGTCTTCACATTTTTCACATATTTGTCCTTCAGATAAATTCACATGGGAAGTTATTCTTAACGCAACTACGTACTTTAAATAAACCTACCCAATGAATAAGAGTAGGTTAAAAACAGTGCTACCGTTTCTTCACATTTATTAACATTCTGAGGGAGGAGACGTGAACAAATAATGTTCAGTGTATCATCTAACATCTGCATCATTACATTTAGATGCAAAAGGAACATCGTGACCAACACTGAGGACACACTGAATAACTTTCACAGGCAAAGAGTTTGAAGACTGGAGGTTCACACCAACATACTGGTCCAAAAAGAAAAACAGAAGATTATGCAGATGTACAGCATCAAACCACTGACACAACAGACCAACTCAAAAGTGAGAATAATTTCTACAGTTTTGACTGTATTCTTTGTTATGTTGAAAGGTTGGACCAGGCATTTCAGGTTGTGAAGATTTTACTACCAGATGTGTAGTTGTTAATTTGTTACACAATTTTCTTATGATAAAAAAATCTTAATAGACTGATTGATCAACTATAATGTTTTACTCATTTTCAGAAAAGGAGCAGTTTGATTCTGCAATACCTGCAATTTTGCACTTGATTTAAATCTTCAGGACTGGGCAACATGATCAGCTATTGACAGGTTATGACAGCATGATCACTTACATTATTACCAACATCATACTAACAAATCACACTGACATAGAAGGAGCCCTTTTTAAAATAAAAAACAAATCCCGACAAGAGTTGCCTTCTTTGTTTCAGTAAAAATGTGACTTACTGGACTTCCCCCTGTGAAGACATGCTGTCCTGTTCTAATGGAACCGTTTGTGGCATCTGGATTAATCTTTTATGTCAAGTCTTCAAAGCCGAATCCACCCTGCAGGTGTGAGCATAGGATGTTGATAAGTTGAAAACAACTGTGGCTTTGCCAAAATACACACAGCTTGAAGCGAGAAAGGATGGGTTGAATCATGGCTGTAATCTCACAAATCTTGGGAAAGCTTTTTTCTCCTTACAATGGATGCTTACCAACACATGGCTGCACAAATTCCTAGAAAGAGTGTGAAGCAAAGACGATAAATTATTTAAGATTAGACAGCTGGGTCGCACAGATCATCTTTTTCTTACAGTTTGAACACAAGAAACGAGAGTTTTTGTCTCTTTTTGTCCCATAGACATCTGAGGAAAGGACATGTTGAAGCGAACCACCTGTGTGAGCCGTCTGCTGGCTCAGTGATGTGGGTCAGGTTCAGACAAGTTAACCTGGGACTTTCTCCATCTCTGCACCAGTACAGGAGCCCATCTGGCAGATTACTTCACTGGTTTTTAACAGCTAAACTTAAAGCGGAGCTGGCAGCTTCAAAAAGCCGATTCGCCAAATAATTATTTGAGCTGTTGGAGTGGGGCAGAATGTAAAGTTCTGTTTTGCTCACAACCTGAGAAGGTAACGAGTAAAAAAATAAATCTGGGGTTGAGATCTAATTAAAGCAAATATATTGATTTATTATTAATATCTAGACTTGGATATGAAGTGAAAGCAGTTGAGTGGTGAAGTGGACATGAGTTTCAAAATGCTTTGCTCAACTTATCGGTAGAATAAGTGTTGATATGGGATTCTGATATGGTGATTGTTTTAGAAATTACATCAATGCAATAGATTAAAATACTCCCAATCATTATCTGTTCCCTTTTCTAGACTTTTGATTGAATTTTTACAGCATTTACAACAGATTACACCAGATTTAAAAAGTATCACTTTTAGCTCTACAATAGATAGTCAAATTTCAATTTTGTTAACCTTTTGACTCTGGATGAATTGAGTTCAATTAAACTACAGTGTAAACTCACTTATTTTAGCTTTTGTTAAAAATCCAGACCATGTCCCACTACAATCATTTCTATGGCCATAAAGGTATGAAATGAACCTTTATGCATGCAAACATTTATCCAAGATTTGGTAACTTGATGGATTAGAAACCATCTGAGCAATAAATCCAGTGATGAACTGTCCTTACTACTAAATATATGAGAGTCAACTGTTAGTATTCTTATAATAAAATAAGAGTGAGTGGGAGAAACACCAACTCGGCCAGAAACTGGATGAATTGAACTGATTAAAGTGTAGAGGTCACCAACTTTACGCAGAGTCAATCGAAACCTCAGATTCTATAGTCAATCTTCGGATTAGCCATGGCTGAGCAGATCCATCAAAGCTTTGATAGATGAAATGTAAATTGCAATAAGCAGAGAGGTTGAACAGTTTGCTCTGGACCAGTGAAGAGATTCTCTGCAGTAGAGCATGAGGCTGCTGTGATTCCAGGTCCATAAAGACATGGATGAGTAAGTTTAGCAGGAAGAGTTTGATTAGACTGCAAACTGTCCAGACCTCAAACCCAGTAGGAAATCTTTGGCATGAAATAAAGCCAGACCTTCACGTTGGGTCAAACAAGTTTAATTTTGGAAGAAAGATTTTTTTTTTTTAAATCCAATAAAATCTTCATAAACCTTGTGAAAAGATCTTCCCAGAATAGCTGTTATAGTTGCAAAGATTATAATAATAAATTCTGTTTACACTCTGTCGTTTTCCCCCAAGCTGCTGCATTAAACTGGCTTAATTTCCAGCAACATTCAAAAACTTTTATTTTCCATTTCCGTTCACAGTTTCATTACCGCTAAGGTTTTAAATTAAACTCAGAGGATTATATGGTTGGCATATTCAAACCCACACAATTCTGCAAGTCAGCAGCATTGAGTCAGTCAACCATAACCTTCATAAACTGAAGCATAATTTCCACTTTATGGCCATTATCCATCAATCCCTTCCACAAAAGTGTACAACTAGTCTCACCAAGATGGGCATTTACAACAGAAATTATTTGAAAATGCGTTTTATTTAGAACAGCCCTCCGCTTTAAAACGGGACATTAATCCAGCTGTGGTCATTAGACACACAGACTCCCCAGTGCACCACAACCAGATGACTCTGTCTGACACAGTTGCCAGGCTGCAGGCAGCAGCCAGTTTATCTGTAGTTCACTGAACCTCTACTTGTACTTACACAATATCCCTGCCCTGCATAAACCCCTGGATGGGCCAGTTCATTTGGACCTGCTCTTAACTGCACCTCAGCTGTTTAGATGATAAGTGACAGACAAACAAAAGCACCGATGCTGCCTGAGAGCCACTACTGCAGCTCTGTCTGTAATGATGATTGGACTGAGAAGCCATTACATTAATGATCCGTCTCCACAGGGAGGTTGTGGCTAATGATCGATGAGGTGGACAGAAAGGACAAGAATGGAGAGAAAAGCAGCAGCGAGAGAAACGTTTAGGAAAAGGTATGGAGCAAAAAGAAACTCAGGCAAGTCAGAACATTTTTAAGGAAGCTGTAGTTTGTAGTTGCTTTAATACTTTCTTAATAAAAATGCTTTCAATGTGACTTTATGTACAGCTTTGGTTGGTAGGTTAACTTACATACTTATGTTTGTAGTCCCAGGCCAACTCCATGGTTCTACAATCCAGACCAATATGAAAAACAAAACAACTGGGTTGGAAATTCAGAATATTTTTATTTTGTCAAAAAAAGAAAACCAAAAATCCTAAATACAAAAGTTATCCAAAATTCAGATGTGGAACTAAATTAAGATAAAATCATATCCACCATCTTATCAATCCCTTATCCGTCTAAAGTATGTTGTTTTAGTTTATTGTTATATGTGGGAGTTTGTTTGTGTGCATTTCCCACAGGATCCTGCTAAACATTTCACTATAGGATTTAGATCTCGGTAGGATTGGATGGCTTCGAGTTTGACTTTATTGAACATAGTGTATTAAAACAGAACTCTCCTACTTTTCTTCTTTTGTTTGTTTTGAATTGATATTTTGAATTGTATTTATAACTTTGTTTAGTCTTTTATTACACTACCTTCAATAAAGTCAAACTCAAAGCCATCAAGGGCTATAAATATATTACAAACAGTTATGGCTCCAAAACATCTACAAGGTATTTATTGAAATCTCAGTAAGTTATGGAGCTCAGAGAAATGCAGCGTTGCTGATCCCCACCTCCTGATGGCTATTATGCTTTTAAATAAAGTGATGCCGTTTTAAAACTACAGTTTGCAGTTTACAGGAATAATGAGGGATTTTTATTTATTTAAAGGAGGGTGTTATGTAAAAATCGACTTTTCTGTACAATATGTTATGCGAATCCCTCACATAAACTGAGCTTGTTGCTTTTATTCTATCACACGTGTCTGCTGAGTTCATCTATACTTCTCAACTCAAAACTCCAAAGAAATGTCGTAAACGGCATAATGGAGATGCATTGTTGTGACAGAGGCTCAATTTCAAGGCTTAAAATTGCCAAGTCGAGTTTCTTTAAGGTATGTTTGATGTATATTTCTTATAACAACTCAATTATATTTGATTGTGCTATGAAATGGCACCATGTGCCTGGAGAATATATAATGCCCCCTGTTAAAACAAAAGCTATTTAGTCATGGTATATGACTTTCTTTTAATTTTCTGTTTACCATCACACTTTAAACTGCACTACTTTTTGTTAAGGTCGCTGCACCATAAGAAAGGTCCTGAACATGCCTGTAAACTGCCTTGGTGAAATAGGTGCTGCTCACAGAAACATCTTAATGCAACTCTGACCATCTCCCTCATCGACATCGGCAGCCATTCAGCTTCAACTCCAAACTCCACTAGAGTCCTTGAACCTTTGAGTCACAGCAGGTTTTCAAAACCAGCTGACAATCAAAGCATTTTATGGAAGGGAACGTTCAAAGATGGTGAGCAGCCATCAAAGTGTCGTTCAGATGCACTTGGCTTTTTAGCCTCCAACTGCTAAGGAAAATGGATGAGCATCCTTGGTGCTTCACGTAGCAGCCGTGAATTTCTTTTCTACATAAATAAAAATGCTTCTGAGGTCAACTTGCACACCTCTAGTGTCGCATGGTTTCTTTTCCAGTTGCCAGGGTTTGTTGGCTGGATGGTCTCTGACTTTTTTTAATACTTCAAGAACACTTTTCATCTAAATTATCTTCATGTCAGTTCCAGACGACGGGTGGCATTGCTTCAGTGAGGATGAATGGGTCCTGGCAGTCAAACTCAGTCAGCTTTTGCAGCCATTTTCCCATTTTCTGCTCCATCACTGCCAACAATAAAAGTTCGACAGAACGAGCTTCGGCCCCTTTAGCTCTCCCCCTCTCTTTCTCAGTCTCCATCTGCTTTGAAGGATTTTATCCTCATCTTGTTCTCTGAACAGATGTTTACCTTACATCTTTCAAGCAATTAAATCTAACTTGAACTGCAGATTTAAAATGCAGAAAAGAACCAGAAGCGGCTTCAGACACTGAATAATGAATGATCGAAGTGATTGCCACACCAGACTAGCGGCAGGTTATTATCATGCAGCAGGTTCTCTGGACCTTACCATGGATCTCAGTTTGTTTTCTGTCTGACTGAAGGTGAATAAATATTTGCTTCTGTGTGGGGATATGTGCCAGCTCACCCACTTACATCCAAGTATTCATATGCATCGGAAGGCCAGGTGGAGGCGGACTCTCCAGGAACTCCGCAATTAATTGCAGTTGCGGATTATCCCATGGACCATTATGGTGATAGTCACTGTTCATTTCCTCCTGATAGATGGTCACATTTAATAGAGCCAGGGTGACCAGAGGAGCAGCATTGTAAAATGAAAGGTGAGCCCTGGACAAAGCAGGTAGAAAGTTTCACAAAGAAAATATCTCAGAAAACTGATACATACTGTTTTTTTTGCTATTTGACAATGAGACATGTTGGGTCAAGATTTTGAGAACCGATTTGTCTTGATATAATATATCAGCGCCTTTATATGAAGGTGAACAATTAGTTTTCATCCCAGTACTCAAATCCAGACTTTAAATGATAGAGTCATGCCGTTGTCAGGTTATACATCGACACCACTGGACCGCAGAAAGATCACATGTTGGATTTATTAGGGCAAATTAATCCTTATATTCACAAATAAAAAGTGCCAGAGGATTAAAGAGATGTGAAGTTCTGGTGACTAGAAGACTTGACTTCAGATGATCCAGATACAGCAGCTTTTTGTCCCCGTTTAGACACCTTCAAGGTTGGTAACGTTATTAGAAATATGGGTACTTATAATCTAAATTCATTTATATATTATTCTTACAAGTCAAGACATTTTGTAGCTTCTGAACTGCTTGGCCAGCAGCACTAATCATGGAAACAATATGATCGTAACAACCATAGCGAGTCAATTCACACTCTTTCCTCTCTATGAAATCTCAAATGGATACAAACCTTTTAATGTTGCCCGCTACCTTCACCTTTTATAGATTTTCAAAAGAAAGGACAGAATGGCCTTACTAACTACAAAACACAGCTGTCAAAAGACTTTTATATTAATATTTTGGCATATTTAACAGAACTCTAGTTAATTTCACCCGACTGTGTGTTTCTGCTTTCTTTCATGGCCTGATCCCAGGCCTAGAGTGGTTGCGTTTTGAAATATCAAAGCTAGATGGCAGGAAAGGGAGACTGGCAGCAGTGAGATCGCAGCAGGTTTGAACTGACGGCTCAACCTGAAGTAACCCGGCATGAAACAACCAAAACTGCAGAGATGGGAAATCAGAAATCTGACAAAACGACCAGCAAACATGGTAAAAGCAGCAGCAGTGAGTTTTAACCAAACAAAATGCATAGTATTTGTGATTTTTCTTTATGTAATGAACATCTTAACTGATATTTAGCCATTTTAAAGGAAGATTAAAGAGGAAGGTATGAGGGGAAAATGTTTGTTTCAAGGTGAAATAAATCTATTGCTTCTTAAAACCCAATGAGTAATTGCTTAAATAAATAAACTTCATTTGTAGGGATGACTAAAATAATAATCACTGATATTTTCCCGTAATAAAGCAGCCCTAATATCTATGATCTCGTTCACGTTCTCTTCCCATGAGTTCACACTTCTTTTCAACTTCAGGGCAGCCTTTTTGTTGACTGCAGCACGTCTGGCAAAGCTACATAAAAAGTGGGAGCCATTACCCAGAAGCAATGGTGAAAATATGTTGCGAGTTCATTTCCTTTTGTTGGCTGAATAGAGAGCGGCTCCAGAAACTGTTTGCTGAAACATATTTCTCCCCAAGAGCCCATTTTCCCTCCAGGCAAGTATCCAAAAGAAGTTGATTTTATTTGTGTACACACGGAAAGTAAAAAAAAGAAAAGAAAAAACCTTCTACAACCACACATCAAATCAATATTTGGAGCACATTAAAGCTCACAGCTCTGAAAAAAGGCCTCCATTAGTTGCATTAAGTAGTTTGAGAATAATCAGCTATGAAACTCTGAACGTCCCGGCTGTAATTTCAATATCACAGATCGGCATTTTAGCAGCTTAGCTCAGTCTTACATTAGAGCTAATGTTGATCCAGAAGAGCTGCACCGAGCGTGGCATCTTCTCATCAACAGTTGATCTCAGATCTCAACCATAAACGCAGATATTTGTAGGGATGGAATTTAAAATGATATGAAAAGATTGAAGGGCGAGAATGAGAACAGGATTAAACTGCAGCACAGATACAAATCTAACATTTAATTATCTGCATAATGAGGCCTTGCCCAGTTTTCCCCCTACGCCTGGGTTCCCACAGGAGGCAGCATCAAGTTCTCACAAAAACACGCATGTCACAGTCTACGGCTGCGATTTGAAACTACGAACTGCAGCTTGAACTATAAACATCAGAGCGTCTCATTTCTGCTGCCTCGTTCCAGATAAACAGACACATCAGACAGACAATTAACACTGACAGAGCCAGAAACACTCAGAGAGGGAGACTGCTGATTAGATGGGCCAAACTAAAAATAAAACTGACTATAAACAATAACAAGTGTGAAATGAAGGGAGGAGAATCAAATGAGAGAAAGTGGAGGCATCTCGGAGGTGGAAATGAATGAATCACTACACTGCATTTTTCTAGTGATAATCCCATTTTACTACACAGCTTTTGAATATAAACGACTGATTATTGTATAGTTATCACCAATTTTTTAAATCAGAAACTCTGCTTGCTTTTAAGAAAGAACAACCACGTGTGTTTAGAGTTTGAAAGTGTGTGTTTTTGTGTTCTTGTTCGTGTCTCACCAAATTAATTTGCCCCCCAAAGCTGCCAAATAAGATAACGGCCAATCAGATCTCCCTCACGGCTCCCCAAACTGGATAAGTGAAGGGCAGAAAGTTAATAGAAGCACACACACCATTCATCTGTGTAATGCCAGGTTTAAACAGCTGTGATCTAAATCCCATCAGTTTATGGTAGCTGCTGGCTTACTTCACACCTAACAAAAGCTATTATTTAAGAGCAGAAAAGTCCTCCAGTCATTTCGTATAGGAGCTCTCTGAGGAAGCCATTTTTAAAAAAAATCTGAATTATTAAATAAACTTCTGAATGGCAGACAGAGCCTTAGGAGACACTTGCAAAACTAAATAAGAGAAGCGGCTCTCATTTCCTGTGAATATGAGCTCAAAGGACAAGATCTGAACCGATGTGTGTTTAGGATCCATATTTTGCATTTCACAAAAAGAAAAACAGCATTGAGGAAAAAAAGATAGATGATAGGCA
Source organism: Poecilia reticulata (assembly GCF_904066995.2). Classification (NCBI taxonomy): domain Eukaryota; kingdom Metazoa; phylum Chordata; class Actinopteri; order Cyprinodontiformes; family Poeciliidae; genus Poecilia; species Poecilia reticulata. The sequence goes on along the minus strand of NC_088840.1, from coordinate 23,164,718 downwards.
TTATTTTAAAAAAGCAATCATTTTATATCAAGACCAAATAAATTGGTATCTTTTTGTGCAAAGTGAACTCTCAAGCAGCTTAAGATGGTTTAGTTGTTTCCACTCTGGATCATTATGTCACTTTTCAAACTGATTTTCTATATTTAGCTTTAAATGCAAGACTGTTCACACCCGGTAGATCAAGAGGATCGGGGAACAAAATTGCAACATTTGTTACATTTTCAGCAGATGAGGTTTGCATTCACACTGCACTGTATTAAACAGTCCTAATTAAATAAGAACCTGTTCACCTCCTTCCCTGTGGGGGCGCTGCATCAAGAACCACTGAAGGAAACGACAAAAACCTGTGAAGACGACACTGAGCGCACCTTATTTCTTCAAGAAATGTAAACAAAAACAAAGTAGTGTCAGATTTTAGCTGTTGTTTTAGTTGTAGGATTTTCCTTTTGACTTTGGTAAAAGATCACAAGCCATGTTTTCCAGACTTGAACGTTTGTTTTGGTTGTATTTACCCAAAATGCCCTACTTCTTGCTTTTGGAGCGGTCTCCAGACCCGTTGTATTCACATTTGCATTCAAACCGCGTCAAAGTTCACGTCAACCGAATCAAGACCAGAGTTTGTTTTGTTGGTCTGCATCAGTTTGTCTCTAGGCAGATGAACTAGAGTTTCATTAAAGTGGACTAAACGGGGTCGGTGTGAGCGCACTCTAAAACAGAGACAAACTAATTATAAATTGTTTTCTGTTAATGTGAGATCAGATGGAAGGATCTGGGGAAGCAAGTCACTTTCTTTTTTATTTGAATTCAGTGCAATCTAACTTATTCCACTTCCTGTAGAGAAAAGCTAAGAGAGTCACTGTTCAGCTGAATGGACAGTGGGAAAAATAGTTAACATTTTTTTAGAATGAGCAAGTGAAAGGTGTGAATTTAAGAGATTTTATAGATCTTCAGCACAGGTCGCAAATTTGTACACATTTGTAGTTTATTGTTCACAGAACCTGATGGTCTTCAAGGCGTACCCCGCCTCTCGCCTAATACTCCATTACAACTCAGGAGGTTCAATGTAAACCAGCAAATAAAACTAACCAGACATTAAAATAGGACAAGTCATGTGTGAAATATTAACCACAAACATCAACATGTCTTAAGTAGAATTACTCGTTGAAGTGATCAATAATGTTTTCTCTCAATGCAGGATGCTTTAACAAGCTGGTAAAGACTCGCCTTTAATTCTGTGTAAATATCAAACTGCATCACCAGCCGTTTGACATTTACACAACAAATTATGCAGTGTTTGACCAAGTCTCCCAACTTGTCATCAAGCTCCAGCACAAACCACCCCTCCGTTTCCCTACAGCCAACAGGCGAGAGGCTGAGAACGCCGCAGACAGGTCATCAGTCCGTCACAGGGCAACATGCAGGCAGATCACACTGCACACATGCTAATGTAAGGGCAGAGTGGCAAGTTAACCTGGCATGTATGTTTTCGCACCAGAAATAAGCCAAAACACCTAAAGGAAACTCGTACATGCAGGAACACCAAAATGAAACCAGGATTTTCTTGCTGTGCCAACAACTGTTCAACTGCTAAAGCTTTTGGAGTTAGATTTTAAATTGTCAACTCTCTCAAGTTTTCACTGTTCCAATCAATCTATCACCGTTTTTCTCTCATTTTTGTTTTTTAAAAGTGTCAAGTTTTTCAGGTTGGAAAAATTTTTTTAAACAAAAGTACTCAATCTTTAAACCTTCTTCCATTTTGACATTTATAACCAGGCCTGTGTAATTGGTGGGGCTCTTATGAAGGAGCACAACAAAGTTGTGTTTGTGTTTTAATCTATTGGCCGCAAGTAAAACCCAAACTTTTGCACACCGCGTTTCTTCGTGCAACTTTTCTTGTTCTCCAAAGTTTCCGGCTGAATGAAGTTTACATGCCTTTACGTCCATTTGGAAGTTGGAAAAAAAAAAGGAGAAGTTATTGACAGGGTGCAGTTTTTGCTGTCACAGTACGACAGGAAGCCCTGAAGTGGTGTTGTGTTTAAGTAGCAGCAGAGCAGCAACAGTAGCCTCTTCACACTGTCACTCTGTTCTTCCACTTCACCGTTTCAGTTCGCTGTAAATGTCAGAATGATTTTCCATCCGAGGTGATGCTCAGCAGTACGGCTACATCACAAAAACAGTCAAATTAAACAGAGCAAACTCACAGCTCCACTTTTAAGGTCTCCCTCTAGTCGTCTGTGCAGGTGAGCAGGACGAGTCGTTTCTCATTTTAATTCAACATTAACTATGAATAGACACAAACAGCATGATAATATAGATGCAACAACAGGAGTTTCACTTGTTTTGAGGTGAAATATGACAGCAGAGTCACAAATCAATTTATATTCTATTTTTCTCTATAAGATAAAAAAAAAAAAGAAACCTTTAACCTCCTGCTGCAAAAAATGTTTTCGGCACTCAGGTAAACACTTGAAAGAGTCTGCATCTAGAAATAATTTAAAACTAAAAACACATACTTGACAGGAAATATGAATAAATTATTGATCATGGAGCAGGCACCAATTCACTATGAATAATACAATAACAATGTGTCACAGTGTTTGCCCTGCTAGCCTGGCCCGTTCACAGCCACAGCTGCCGCAGGCTGAACACGAGAGACTGCTGCTCACTGCCATCAGCATTTTCTAAAAAAAAAAAAAGTTTCATGATGTCAGGATGTGACTGCATGAAAAGACCTTTCAGTTGCACATTTCACATTTATCACATTTAGCCGTAATCTGATTATTTTGTATCAAAGTGTGTGATACAATTATCTCCGTTTACGTTTGAGTCTGAAAAATGCATCCTATAATGACGAACAAAAAGTCAAATAGAGTGCAGAAGAAACAAGAAACTGTTTAATTCAACAGCAGCGGAAAGACGCTCCAAGTAGCAGCCTGTTCATCTTTAGAGCTTCTGCATCGTTTCCACTTGCACAGAACCCCAGGGAGATTGTTGACAGACATGCAAACACACCTGGTTCACACCGTTTTTGATCCAACGGTGGCCAATACGCAAGAGTCAAGAGATCTGCACTTAACTTTAACAGATGGTAATAATAACACTAGTGGGGCGGGGTATAAATGAATGATATATTTAGCTGGGCTAAACCTTATAGATGGGGTGAAGACCTCTGACCGGAGGTCAAAGTAGAGTCACTGCTCCTTTAAATGGAAAAGGAGTAAGGAGAGGCAATTCAGCCTTTCTGATCAGAATCAACCACAGAAAAGAGTCAAAGTCAGATGATCGGGTCAAAGTTCAATGGCCCAGAAGACAACAGATGCATGAAGGGAAGGTGGGTAAGCAAAAAGACTTCTATGCAATTAGAACAGAACAAGTTTCTTTTCAAGGATTATGGAAAAATAATGGCCTAAAGGCAGCAAAAATTATTTTGAAAGCTAATGGTTAGATCTGGAGCTTTATATTATAATTTTGTCAACATGAAGTTTATTATCCAATAGAAGAAACTGATAACATTACGCCATGTCAGTCAGTAGCAGTTTTTGACAAAGAAATGGGTTCAAGTCACACATTACAAAATATAATAAGAAAATCCAAACGCATATAATGAGATGTATAGATAAGAAATGTTACCCATGTAAAAACCTAACTCTAAAAAGTTTTAAATTCTCTCAAACTTCAGCAAAATGTTGGAAAAGTTCAAATTATTCACAATGTCTACAGAGAATGTTTGAAGCAGAACATGATGCTGTGACCAACACTGTAATCAGAGCCCAGACGCCGACACATTTTAATGACTCAGCACAAACAGGCAGAAAAACACTCGTCATGTGATCAAAGCCATCTAGAAATTACCTGGCAACAGCAAGCAGAAACAATCACCAAGCAACCAGAGGCAGAAAGGGAGAGCAGAAAAGGGGCGGGGCTGGACAGAGGAGTGAAGGAGGGGTGGGGGAAAAGACAAGAGGAAGAAAATGAGGATGGCGAAACAGACAGGAGAGGGAGGAGAAAAGAGGAGGAAAAGAGAATGTTTTTGATCAAGGTTGAAAGATTGTAAAAGCAGGAAAGGTAAAAAGAATGAGAAGGAAACACAGGAGAACAAAAATCGGATAAAAGAAAAATGTGGAGAGAGAAGAGAAAGAAATGAGAGAAGGAAAAAAATTTAAGTGACAATTAGTAAGGATAAACAACCCATAAGATACTATAGGAAAAGAAATAAAGAGAAAGCAAAAAGCAAATGTGATGGAGGAACCAAAAAACAGAATTAAACAGGAATACAGCAAAAATATACCTCAAAAGAAAAAAGGCTCGTTTTAAAAATGTGAACTGTAAAATATGTAGAAAGAAGGCACACAAAGACTAAAAACAGAAAAAGATGAGAAAAAAACTGGTGAAGAAATAAAATGCATCGACATCGGTTCTTTCTTCCCACAACAAAGTGAGAAATGGGGTTTATATTCATGTTCCTCTGAAACTAAAAAGAGAAAAACTGCCAAGAAATGTCCTGTTTAATTAATTTACAACAAGGAAAACTGATGCTTTGGACTGAATCAGTTCATCAAAAAACTACAAACCACATTTTTCTGGGTCTGTGTTGGTGCATGAGGCTCTGAACTCGGAACAAAATCCAAAAAAAGCAAAGCCAAAAATAAAAGCTTTGTGTGTGTGTGTGTGTGTTCTTGCAGGAAGCAGAGAGATAAGCCAACACTCAGGAATGCTGTCACTCGTTTTTCTTCACAGGCTTGATAAACTTTGTCCCGCGTCCTGCAGTTTCCCAGCATTCCTTAGTGATGACCACTGCACTTTCACACACATTAAACCCTGATAGTGTCAACCACTTACTCCACTCAAACGCTGCTCTTGCTTTCAGTGAATGGTTAACGATTTTAGATTTGTGGGATTACTATATTTTACCGTTATTTAGGATATTTTCCTCCTCACTTGTGTAAAACATGCTTTGATAATTGTGATATTTCTTTATTGATATTTAGAAGAAACTCAGACCAGACATCATCATTCAAGCAGAAAATACTTTCTCCCTGTCAGGTTCACTAATATCATCTGATAAATCGTTCCTCTCTAATGTAATGCTAACGTCAGGCTGATTCCTATTCCATCATGGATGCTGTCATTCCAAATAAAATAAAAAAATAAAAAAAAACATAAGTTTAAAACATCGTCATTTAAAAACCCCAAAGACGTAATTATTTCCAGTAAAAAGAAAAAGCCTTTACAGGTCAGAAGTGTCATCCTGAACACTATTACCTTTTCCACTTGTGTATAAAAATAAGTGTATTTGTTGTAAATAAAGCAGTTAATAATTTTCAAGATGAAAGTGAAGATTTGCTACTTTCACCCAGACATGTTTAGAATTCCTCCATATTCAAAATGACATTTTTTTTTTTTTTTTACTTTTTATTTTCAATCCACATTAAAGACATCAAGAATACAAAGACCAGGAACATAATAATAATATTACAAACCAAATTTAAAAAGTACATGAGAGGGAAAAGAAAAAAAAAAAAAAAAAAAAAAAAAAAAAAAAAAAAAGGAAGTAGGTGTCGAGGTTACATTATGAGTTTAGATATAGTCATCCATCTTGTTTCAAAGGTCTCCATCTTAAGTTGTAGTCGTGATGTTGTTTTTTCCATTATATAGACTTGTTTAATCCTCTCTCGCCACTGTGTAATGGTGGGAGGCTTTGGCCTTAACCAATTATACGTTATACACTTTTTAGCAATCAGAAGCAAAACTCTGATCAGGTACTTTTTCTCTTTATTGATCATGTCAGGGGGTATTATTCCTAATATATAGACAGATATATCCAGATCCAGTTGAATGCCCATAATACTTTTTATATCTGTTTGGACATTTTTCCAGAACTCGACCACCTTCGGGCAATCCCAGAATATATGAGTAAAATCCCCCACCTTTCCACAGTTTCTCCAACAAAGCTGGGATGTTTTAGCATATTTAGATGTGATGATTGGAGAGTTAAAGAAACGCATCTTAACCCTCCAATCAAACTCCCTCCATGTCGGACTATTAGTTAATTTGTGTCCAGAGCTAAATGTTTCTTCCCAATCCTCGTCTGCTATTATTATGTTAGCCTCCAATTCCCATTTCTCCTTAATTTCTTTATTGTTTACATTAGATTCATATTGCAGGCCTTTGTATATTTTTGATATGAGACCTTTTTTAGAATCACCTTTTGCTATTGATAATAGAATCTCTTCCGTCTTTGTCATGTCTGCTGAAAGTTTCTGCCAGTCACTATGATTCTGGATATAATGTCTAATTTGTAAAAATCTATAAAAATCAGTTTTTTGTAGACTAAATTCCTTTCGAATTTGTTCAAAAGATTTCATTGTTGACCCTTTAAAGAGCTGTGCCATAAATACCAGTCCTCCTTTTGTCCATTTTTCAAACCCTGCATCCATAGAAGCTGGGGTAAAATCTGGAATCTTAGCTATTTTTAAAATTTTTGATATAGAGTCAGGAAGGTTAAATTTCTTTGTTATTCCTGACCAGATTTTAATTGTTTCCTTAACCCAATAGTTTTTAATCTTAAGATTTCTTTGAACCATCTTTGTTGTAAAGGGCAGTGTATCTAGTGACATTTTTGGGCAGGCTCTTTGCTCCATATCTACCCATATTGTCTCATGATCCTCTGCTAACCATAGAGCTATGGCTCTCAAATGAGCAGCCCAGTAATAGTTCTTTAATTCAGGTAAACCCAACCCTCCATTACTCTTTGAGGACTTAAGTATTTTAAGTTTAATTCTTACCTTTTTATTTTGCCATACAAACCTTGATATTCTTTTATCCAACTCTTTGAAAAAGGAGTTGGGAATGGAAACTGGGAGTGACTGGAATACAAATAGTAGTCTTGGTAAGATATTCATCCTGATTGTTTCTACCCTTCCCCCAAGGGTTAGTGGTAGAATCTCCCATCTTTCTAGGTCTGTTATAATCTCCCTCTTCAGTTTCTCATAGTTTGCTTTGAATAATTGTGAAATTTGAGGTGTGATAATTATACCCAAGTATCTAAATCCTTTATTGGTCCATTTGAACTTTACTTTTTCTTTTAGCTGCATTGGGCATTCACCTGATAACATCATTGCTACCGACTTACTTTCATTAGTTTTATATCCGGAAATATTCCCATACTCTTTGAGGCTCTCTAGTAGAGCTGGCACTGATTGGAGTGGTTCTGTTAAGAGTACTAATATATCATCAGCAAACAATGATATTTTATGTTCCACCCCTCCTTCATCTTTTATTCCCTGTATTTGTTTATTCTGTCTTATTGTTTCTGCTATTGGTTCAATATTAACCGCGAATAGTAGAGGACTCAGACAGTCTCCCTGTCTGACTCCTCTCTTAAGATCAAAGAATTCTGAACAATAGCCATTAATTCGAATTCGGGATTTTGGATTTTTATAAATTATTTTCACCCAATCAACAAATTGTTGTGAAAATCCAAATCTTAGTAGTGTCTGATATAGAAAGCTAAATTTTACCCTGTCGAAAGCCTTTTGGGCATCCAAGCTAATCAAGAGAGAGGGTTGTACTCTAAATTTTGTATATGATATTACGTTTAGTGTCCTTCTAATGTTGTTTGCTCCCTGTCTGCTCGGAATAAATCCTGTTTGGTCTGGGTTGATCAATTTAGCTATATGTTTTTGCATTCTTTCTGCCATTATACTTGATAATATTTTTAGATCATTGCATAATAAACTCACGGGTCTATATCCTTCACACATAGTTGGGTCTTTGCCCTCTTTATAGATTACGGATATAATGGCTTCAGACCATGTTTTGGGGGGGTCGCCTGTCATTAGTGCATAGTTAAACACCTTACATAATACTGGTGTTAGTTCTTCTTTAAATGTTTTGTAAAACTCCCCTGGCAGTCCGTCCGTCCCCGGGGATTTATTGTTTTTGAGTTTCTTAATAACGTTCAGAATTTCCTGTGAGGTTATAGGTCGGGTCATTTCTAGCGACTCTTCTTGTGACAAAGTTGGGAGGCTAATTCTTTCAAAAAAAGAGGATGTTTCATCATCCTGAGTATTTCTGTCTGAATCATCATATAGCTTTTTATAATAGTCTGCGAATGCTTCAGCTATTTCTTTGGGTTGTGTTTTAGTCTGCATATTTGATGGGTGTTTTATTTTGGGGACGTGTCTATTTGCTTGGGCTTTCCTAAGTTGAAATGCCAAGAGGCGACTCGCCCTGTTGCCCATTTCATAATATCTTTGATTTGTAAAGCGTAGAGCACCTTCTGCTTTAACCGTTAGTATCTCCTCTAGCTTGTCTTTTGTCTTTTTAAGCTCTCCTATTACATTTATCCCATAGTTTGTGCTCCCTTTTCTTTGATCCTATTTTCCAACTTCCTTTGTTCTTTCATTCTGGCTTTTTTCTGGATATTTCTATTATTTTCCCTCTTATCACTGCTTTTCCTCCTTCCCATAATATTGTTGGTGAAACTTCCCCATTGTCATTTATTTCAAAGTATTCCTTAAGTGACTCCTTGATTTCTTTGACCGTATTTTCATTGGACATGACTGAAACATTCAATCTCCAATATCTGAAACAGGGTTCCTTATTTATGTTTAAAGTTAACCATATAGGTGCATGGTCACTTATAGTTATATTTTCTATATTACATTTTAAGACCTTGTGTATATGTAGCTGAGATATATATAGATAATCAATTCGGGAATAGCTTTTGTGTGGGTTTGAGTAAAAAGTGTAATCTCTTTTTTGGGGGTTGATATTTCTCCAAGCATCAACAAGACCAAGTTCTTTAGTAATATTATTCCACATTCTAGATTTTGTTGCTTGTGGCCCGTAATCAGAGGGATATCTATCTAGTATATTGTTTTGAACCATATTAAAGTCTCCCCCCATCAGTATTATTCCATTTGCGTCATTAGTTATTATATTGACTAGTTGTTTCAGAAAACCATCTTTCTCCTCATTTGGGAAATATACATTTATTAATGAAATTGTCATATCACCGATTCGTCCTACAATCATTACATATCTTCCTTCTTTATCCTTGATCTCTTTTTCAACTTCAAATAATATCCCTTTTTTGATTAAAATTGCTACCCCCCTCCTTTTTCCAAATGAAGCATAGAATACCTGACCCACCCAATCCCTTTTCAACTTTTTGTGTTCGTGCTCAGTTAGGTGTGTCTCCTGTAATAAAGCTATTGAGCCCTGTAAGTTTTTTAGTTGAGTCAGAATCTTCTTTCGTTTAATAGGGTGGTTTAGGCCATGAACATTATAAGATACTATATTTAGCCCATTCATATTACTACCATATCTGGGGCTGTGCTGTACCTGACACCTCTTTGACAAGAAAAACATGCTACACAGGACAAAACCTTAACCAAAAATGAAAAACGGAAACATAATATAAACACACTTATTGGAACAATAACCCAAAAACACTGACTGGAACATGAACAAACGTCTTCCAAGAATCCCCCCATCAGAGAGCTGTGGCCTTCTCTCCGATGAACAAGCACTATGTGCATCAACAACTTTCTAGTAGTTGTCTAAAAGCCCTAAAGACTAAAACTCCTCAATCTTACACTCTAGTGAACACGATTTTCTCGTAATCTAATATGTTGTTTTGTAACTAGCGTTTTTTTTTTTTTTTTTTTTTTATGTTTACGAAAACGGATATCACACTCAATTCTTTGCAAATTATGACAATTACTCTCTCTATAGAGATGCATATATCTACTTACTTATTTTCACCATTGTCACAGTCTCTACTGATTTCTCACTCCAGGAGTGCCCTCAGATCCGCCTCTGTGATCTCCGACTGTCTCTTTTTGCCCCCATGTCTGGTCCCCTTTGCCGTCTCCGTCATCACGTGGTGGATTCTCTCCATTCTGTCCTCCTTCACCTTGATGCCCATCTCCTTCAGCATAGGCGCCGCGTCTTCCACTGAGTTGAATATCTTTGTTCCCGTGTCCAGAAACACTTTGAGTTGGGCCGGATAGGGGGACTGCGCCTTCACATTCCTCTCCTTAAGCTGTTTGATGACTTCTCTCACCTGCTTCCTTTTCTTTTGGACCTCTGTTGTGTAGTCTTGGTTGAAATAGACAGTTTGTCCTTCGTAGCAGATCTTCTGTTTCCAGGCCTGCTTTATCACTTGTTCCTTCGTTTTATAGTCCAAGAAGCGTACGATGATCGCTCTCGGGGGGGCCGAGCTGTCCTTTGGTTTAGTCACCAGTGAGCGGTGAGCTCTTTCAATACACAAGTCCATCCCGGCTGCGATTTGAATCTGAGATTTAATAAATTGTGTAATGAAGTCGATGGTGTCGTTTTTTTCTGCTCCCTCGGGAATGCCATGGATTCTTATGTTATTGCGCCTCATCCTCGACTCCAGGTCATTGCATTTCTCTGATAGCTTAGTAGTTTCCCGAAGCAAAAATGTCGCCGCCCGCTCCATCCGCGTCATCCTGTCTTCGTTGTTTCCCAATCTCTCCTCCATGTCATTTACCTTCTGTTCCAGGGACGTTGTCCTGACCATAAGCTCCCCAATGCTCCCTTCGAGTCGAGTTAGTGCTTTCTTGTTGTCCGATACCGCTTCCGCGTGTTCTCTTCGCAGCCCTCGTAGCTCGAAAAGTATGGCCGAATCACGGTCCTCTTTCGGCGGGTCTGAGTACTCCGCTTCATGGCTCTGTGCTTTCGCCATTCCGGTACTCTTCTCTTTTGCGCTTTTCTCTTCTGTATTTTTTCCTTTCTTAACCATATTTTCCATGAGTGTTCTATATTACTTTAAGAGCGAATTTTCTTTATGTTTTATCGTTTTTACCTTGTTTAAACGCTAGTTTTAATCGTGTTCTGTAGAGCAATCTTTTCTCCTGCCTTTTACAACATGGCGCCACCCGGAAGTCTCAAAATGACATTTTAATGTGTAATCGAAGGTCAATGTTTGTATTTTTCACAATGTAATAAACAGGCTGTAGTTGTGCCGACACTTCTTATATCGAATTAATCGTCATTTGTAGCAATAAGCATGAAAGGCTGTCCGTCTTTTCTCGTCTGGGTTTTGTGTGCATGTGTCTAAATACACACATAGGCGTCAAGAAATTGAGAATGAATGTGTGTGGTCTTAACTTAAAATGCTGTACCCTATTAAGGAAATAAATTTTTATTCCACAAAAAGCTGCTTTTCATGAGAAGCTCAACTAAGAAATAAAGACTAAATGAGGAGAACTTAAGAGATTTTTCTTTCTCATGTGGTAATATTTCTAAAAGTCCCAAGCAATGATAACTGAACAATTCTTAAAGTGGAAAAATCAAATAATTATCCAGCAAGATGGAATTCACACAAAAAAATAAAAATCATCCAACATGACTAAAGTGGCAAGCCAAGAACAGTCACAGAAAACAACATGTAATCTGGTCTCCGTGTTGCTGCCACCCTCCACATTTTTTTCCCGAGTCACAGAAAGGTGCACCGGTTCTCAACTTTTTCAGATTGCAAGCATCTGGAATAATCATGTTGATGGTTGCAGGTCCATTTCCATCAGAGGCTTGTACAGAAACACTCACAAAGGTTGGGGAAAAACCTGAGATTTACTGTCCTGCAACCTAAATTACATTTCCGAAAAGGGTTATTTTATGTACAAAATCATCTGTTCTGCAGCTTCACCAACCTGTACTCTCATCTTTTTCCACAGAAACTGGTGAGCACCACCAGAATCCTAGGTATTAACTTTCAAAATGGTAAAAATTGGAACAGCACAACTATAAGAAGGTAAGAAAAATGCATTACGGAACAACAATGGACACTTGATTATTTAAGCATTTTGAGTAAAAATATATTATTAAAGAGCTAGTTGTGATGGTTGGAGCCAACAAACGGGCAGAAACTGCAGCCTGTATTAATTAAATCTGCAAAAGAATGATGTGTTCATTAAAACTATTGCACTGCTGTCAATACAGTCAAAATGTCCTGTGAATTTGTTGATTCTGTGAAGATGCTTTTTTATTTTCCTCTCTGAAGATTCTAAAACAAGTAAGATGCTTCTCTTGCAAGACGATGATCTGAAAACTGTATCCACATCTTTTTTTCCCCTATTGCTGGTTTAAACTATTGGAATGAATTCACTCTTATCTGTTTTTGCTTAGAAACCGTGACTTTCAGTGGACCTTGAATTTCGCTCCCAGTCAGCGATATCGTATCTAGTTTTGTTTTGGAGCCGTCTCTCCTCTGAAATGCAAACAATATGGTACCGACCAGATTGCTGTATGACGAGCCATGAACACACTTTTTTGAAACTCCTCCAAGAAAAGAATATGCCTGATCACATCAAAATGGGAGCGACTTCTGTGACAGACTGAGAAACACACGGAAACAAGAAGAGGTCCAACAAGACTGATCAACCAGGATGCATTTGTGATGTTTTACAGATTTTTCACTTAAAGCCAATAAAAGTTTGCTTTGTTTTGACATAACCACGGCTGACCTTGAGGCTGGGTTGATGTTGTGCTGATCAACAGGACGTTCAGAACTAGTCCTGATCACACCGGTGGCACATTAATACCCATCGACTGAGGTTTGACCGTCGTCTTCCTGACACGTTGACGTAAATCTGGAGATGAGTCGGGGATTATCATTCCAATGGCAAGTTGTCTGTAGAAAATTTTGAATGGAGGATGCTTCAATGTCAAACTCAATAACCGCAGATCACCTATAAAATCTAAATCATTATCTCACCACCATATTCAGACAAAATGTGTTTATATGCTGGGTTTGGTTTTGTCCAAATAAGGAAGGAACTGTGTGGAAAAAGCCAAGCATCTCCAGTTTGGTCTCAACTGTTTAAAGGACAAAGGTTTGGAAAACTGCTTCTGAATATCCAAAAAACGTTGCTACATTCAAGATCAAACGCATCGTCTGTTTCCAACTGCGGCGTCACGAACTTTGACCTCAACAGTTTCAGATGGAGCTGTAGGATTTCTGGGGTCCATTTCCCTGATTGTCCTTGAGGTCAGTTTGATGGGATTTGTTGTCTTAAAAATGTTACACTTGTGACTAATCTGTTAAAAAACGACTTCCAACAAAAATTTGTTGTAGAACTTCAAACATGCTCCCAAAAGTCACAAAATGATTAAAGCTCAAGATGACCTTGGAAGATTGACTAACATTCAGATGTTTTGATTCTGATGCAGACCAGAAACCCTCATTGCCATCCCCAACCAGTCGTCTCCCTCATATGGAGATCCGCCTCTGTGAACCACATTCCAGCTGACTAATCAGTCTTCTGAAGTGGCGATAAAAGAAAATATTCCCCGGAGGAAGAATCCCTTATGGTTCTTGCTATTGAATTTTGCTTCAAATGAAGCTGCTGCCAATCATCAACTAGCTCCCAAATACACTTGAAGAAGAAAAGGTAGAGATTCCTAATGCTTAGCTAAACCCCCTGCTCGCTTGCTATTGAGCCTTTAAGGGATAAATATTAGGAATTAGGCAGGAAATATTCTGCCTGGAAACCTTTCAGGGAGCAGAGACTGAGAGGCGAACTGCCGCTGAAGCATAAACTTTTTGACAGAGTCAGTATGAGCCCTGCATAAGGAAATAAATCACTTGACTTTTAATGAGACTTTATGGCCAGGGGAGAAAACACACAGACAGAAAGAGGGGTTGATGGACAGAGCTGTTGTTTTCCAGGAAGATGGCTGGAAAACAAAGAAGGAGGATAGAGGGGAAAATGGAGGGGCTGATTGGGAGAGGAGGGGGACAGGACGCCAGAGGGGCCACTTAAGCTAATTAATGGATCGTTGTGCACATTCAGCGAGCGTGCACGTTGTGTTTTAAGGGGGCTTAAGTCTTCATCCATTAGACAAATGAGAGGGTAGGAGGGAGGCTTCAAGTAGAAGTCTAATGGGCAGCAACACGCACACACTAATGGCTACATAAAGTAATCAGTCTCCTGGACTAATCAGGATTTTTTAATGAACATGCAATCTCTCACTCCGAGGCTACAAAACGCACTGATTGAATTAGAGCATGGCTCGAACCACAGCCGTGGGGTAAAGCAGCAGCAGCAGGGGCGACAGGGGGAGAAGAGGGATGTGTTTTTTTTTAGGGGGAGGGAGGAGGAGAAGGTGCACAAGAACCTGAGCAGGTGATTTAGTTTGAGTGAAAGTGAGCCCAGAGCCCCAGTCGGTCCCCTCCCCTGTGTCGCACCTCGTCACTCAGATATTTATGCATCGGTTTTAACCCTTAACTGACGGAAACAGATTTACAAACTGACCCATCTACTTCAATTTTCAGCAATACTGCATCAGCCGTTATGCTTTTTTTTTTTAGCTAAATATCCATCAAGTGGTAGCAGGGTGCTGGATTCACAGTCCCACATACTATAGTTTTCACTCCCAACATGTGCTTCTGATGGTATGCGTCAAGTTATTTCTGGTGCTTTGGCTCTTAACCACTTCTTATATCATGCCAAGTTGAAGAGCAAGTCTGGCTGCTGCTCCCCTCTCTGCAGGCAGTCTGTAAGCCTCTCTATGATATGTTTTTAGAAATAATAATCAGATTCATTCTGGTAGATTAGAGCTCCTCGTGGCTCCGTAAATACCCCAGCTCACCCCACACTGGCTGTCGACCACCTCATCAGTGACTCAAAGAAATCTCAACATTTCTTCTTTCCCCCCCCCCCATTCAGTCCGAGGCGACAGATTAAACAGATTGAGCTCACAGCAGATCTCTGGGTTAATTTCCATTTGATTTAAATATTCACTCCCCTCTTTGAGGAACCGGAGCCTGACTGATATCTGAATCTGATCTGAAATGGCTCCTTCGAATCTCTGAGCACACTGCTGCCTGGAGAAAGGAAGATTTTTAAACGTACTCACAATCATACGCTTATAAAAATATGGAAGACTGAGAATACCGCCGGTTTCCTGACAGGCAGAGACCACTTTGAAATCTCAAACCCTAAAGTGAGATAAATGGAAGATGCCTTTATACTCAAGAAAGCCTAAAATGTAATCCCGTTTCATGTTGCTTAGCTTTTTCTTTTTCTCCCCCACAGCAAAGTAGCACAGAGCGTATTTAGAAAACCACAGTGAAATAAAATGTGTCAGCTACAACCACGGCAAAATCTGCACCAGCAAATACAGGTCTGCATTTGAGCAGATATGAAGCTCAAGTTGTTGAAACAATTACCATGAAAATTAGTTTTATGACAGTCGCACTGAAGACAAATTATGCAAATTTCATGCAAGTAAATGAATGACTAAATTTATAAGATGCTACGTTATACACTAAACATACTTTTTTGGTCATCAGGACTAAAAAAGGGAAAATAAAAAATAAACCAAAAACTCTGATCTAGAATCACATCATCACTTAACAGTCGCTATTCAAAACGAGAAATTCTTACTCCATGTACTGGTCTGATATTTCTAATAAAAACATCATTTTTCACTTTTTATACATTGTGTATTCTGGTAATTCGATTGTTTTAATTCTGATTTAGATGCAGTGGCTCATACTTTTTATTTTTATCTCATCTGGAGTTTTGTCTGGTAAAACAGAGGAAACTAATAATTCTAGATCCGTTTTGTCAAACATTAACCCGTCTAATCCATCTAGGTGAATACATCCATTAGCTTCAGAGTGACCCATGGCTCTACTTTAGAGTCCTCTCTCTTTTCAACTGACTTCATACCAAAGAGATAAAAAAAAAACGAGGAAACGTGACGTACGTATGCATTTTAAGTTCTATTCTGTTGATTTCCTGATATCCTGATGTGTTTATTAGCTCAGTTAACGTTACTATCAAAGGTAACATTAACTGACACGACATTGAGAAAGTGATCCATTGTTTGGATCAGTCCGTCATTCATTCCCTGCAAGTTCTCCGAAATCCAGCCGCTTGCCTTCTGAAAGCCAAGAGACATAAACGCCTTATGCAGGTGTTAGCCTCTTTGCTTTGGATGGTTTTAAGAGTCTTCATGGACTGGCATCGGATTATTTTAGCGAACTATTAATCAGTCACATGCCCATCAAAGTGTTGGAAATGTCACACCAGCTACTTTTATAAATTCCTAATGGGGGATTTTCATTCCTGGCCCTTGAGCTCTGGAACAATCTCCTGTTTCAAGTTAAACCAGGACTACAATGTCTTTAAAATAACTTTAAATCCTCCGTCTCTACAACAGGCATTTTGCACATGCTGGTTTCCATTTTTTTACTTTTTTTTATTTAATATTTCTACTTATTCATTTATTGATTTTATACATCTTTTTTCTTTTATTAGACTCTTATATCGTGCTAAATTTGCCCGTAGAGAACTTTGGTGTAGCTGCCGTTTTTAAATGTGCTCCATAAATGATATCGAACGATGCACAATTGGCTGTTTTACAATTAAACCAACCAGCAGCAAGAATAAAAAAAGCTATAACGATTCTGTTAAAATCCCCCATAAAGAGAAGTGTGAACATCTCCTCTGAGCCCTCTCTGCCCTTGTTTGACAAAATGAGAACACTGAAACATACTAGACCCTCCATGTTGAATTTCACCTTCAAATAATGATATTTTTCTTCTTCGCCTTCCTCCCATGTGTCTCACTTTCACAGTCAGACTCTCCTTAGTGTTAGTTTTCTGGGTCAAACAGGAAACAGTGGCTCTTTCAAATTTGGGACACTGTCCAAATTAAAAAAAAAGATGAAACTATCCAATGTGGGTCAACAACAAGATAAAATGACCAACCGAATGAAGAATATCCAAAATATCCATGGTGTTTTCTTCTCCTTCTCAGACATAGAAACGGTAGACATGATATACTGTCTTGTTTTGAGCTGCTTGGGAAATAAGGTCACAGACTAAGATAACTTTCAGGGTGAGAAAAGGGCAAGTTGGGATTAACAAAGACACAAAAACATCTCGATCAGGACGGAGCGGTTTCTGTCAGCCTATAAAAAACAGCTAACTGTCAAACAAGCTAATAAGTTTGTTTTTGGAACTATTTAAGTGTGATTATCAACTTAAAATCTATCAGCATCTAGATTTTCTAAATCTACTTCAGTGTTTGGACTCGTGGAAAACCTGGATGTTGTCACAGTGAGTGAAAACATACATGGGTCACTTTTTGATAAAATGTTTTCCAACTTTATTCTGACATTTCCATTCATTTAAGTGAATAATAAGATACTACAATTAAAGCTGGAGCAACAAGTTCATTGGCACAAACACCATAGGAAGGCAGTTGTTGTTTGAATCCATTAGAGATATACTCAGATTGGTCTAGTGCAAGGGTCTAGAAAACCTAGAAACTAGATCTAGAAAACATTTCACAGTAGTTGAATGTTCTCCAGATGCAAGTCAGAACAGCAGAGGGATTTACCAAATCTGCTCAGGCTAACAAAACTGGCAACACAAGCAAGTAAGATAAGACTGTTAATATTTGCAAATTAACTCCGTATGTTTGACTACAGCTGAGCCTTAGTATAAAATCCTAAGCGAATTTGTAAATAAAAATTATCCAAATTTCTCCTTATGCACACTGAAAACAATCTTTGGTTATGTTCAAATATGATATGCGTTATAAAAACCATATCATATAAGCCATAACAGATTTTGAGCTCTGGGCGGCTCAGAGTCAAAAACCAAACTTTGAACTGTTCACACATCGTTTGTTTAGAATTAAATATTTCAATAGAGTCTAAATTGCAACTGAATGCAAGTTAAACTGATGGCTAAATGACATTTCTCACTCAAACCTTCTCTTCCAGGTATTTTCACTGGAAGTTTTTCATCATTCATGCGTGATTTTGTTTACATAAAAACAAGCATCTTATCTTCCACACTCCGTTTTTGCTTTTTGAATAATCACTAAAATGCATCATTTTCCAACCGACTAGTTACTGTGAAGATATGAAGCCTGGCCTGTAAATAAAGAAACCCAACAACTTGGTACCAGTTCAGCTAAAGCAGCTTCTATTACAGAAATTCCACATAAATCTTGAAGAGGCCATTTTAAAACCATTAGCAACAAAGAGCAGAGTCAACAGACGTACATTAGAGCTGTGCAGGAAACATTCAGAGTCGTACATCACAGGCGTTGGTGGGGAGGGGTCAGAGGGCATTAGAGCGTTTTTCAACAGGGGGGGGATTAGAAACATGGGGGAAACAAGGCAGGAGGAGGAGGAGGTCGAATCTTATTGTGTTTAATCTTAAAACAGACGTGAGGCCCCACCCCAACACCGCCAACTGGTCAAGGTCACACACCAACACACACACACACACACACACACACACACACACACACACGGACAAGAAGATTAACCCTTTCAGCCATTTAAAGTCGAGGAAACGGAGACAAGTCAGAGTAACAATCTGAGACGGAGATTCCATCATCATCACCACATGACCTCATCCAGACCGAGGGAAGTCGGGAATATTAGTGAAAAACATAATGTTTGGTCCAAACTCAATTTGAGGCAAAATCTAAAACTTATCCATATACAGCGCATGACCAAATATTACATTTTTTGATTGAAACATATTTATTACTAATTAGTAAAGCATGTTGTAATGGGGAAAAAAAAACATAAAACACAAACACCAAAAACTTATTTTTGCATTTAAAGTCCACCATATGCAACATAACGAGTTTCATTTTAGTAACCCGTTTAATTCAGATTTACTAATAAAGTGTTTTAACGTGACCATAGAAGGAAGCATGGCCCTTATTCTGGATGCTGCTGCAGTCGGGTTAACGGTGTGATTACACATGGCTGCTCCCTGGAGTCAGACTAACAGGAAGGTTTTTCAGCTACTTGACAGCAGAGAAGCAACTCGAGGTAGGGGATACTGGGCCCAGTCATCTAAATCAGCTCTTGGGTTAATGTCGAGGTGCTGAGACATGTTTTTGTTTCCGCAGCATTTCCGTTTACAGGCACAATTTCCACAGTGCTGCACACTCGAGCCAACCCTGGGGTTTGGACTTTTCTGCACTAAGAAAAGAAGACAACTGGAATGTTACACCACTCTGACTTCAAGATTGCTGCTGGTTTAACATATTTCTGCTGTGTGTGTGTGTGCGTGTGTGATTCACTGTGCGTTGGGGCGACTCAGGCCTTCACCAGGACAAAGATCAGATAATCCCTCCTGCCCTTAATCCCTGATCGGGGAGAGGAACAGTTGGGAAACGCAGAGGGGGCCCAACATGCTTCAAATGTTTGGGGTGAAGAATAATCTCCAGCCAAAAAATGTCTATAGAGTGTTTACAAAAGTACTAAAAGTGTGGGTTTATTTTTATTAATTTATAACTGCTGCTGTTTGTCTTTTAAATATGCAGAATGTTCTGGTAAAACTAAAGTTTCAGTTTTAAAAGCTACATCAAGTTTACACTTATGGTATGAATTCTGTTATATACATTAGGGACCTTCAGCAGTGAAGTCTCCTTAGGAGGTTATAAGTCGTCAACCAGCATATTTTTATGTCAAAAACAAATTGACATATTCGACTTTATCAGTGATGTTGTTCAACTCACTGCAGTGCATCAAGAGCTGATGCAGTCTTATTATGTTCTTATTCTGTACACCATTACATAGAGACATAAAGTAATAGTTTGCCTTTTGTAACATAAAAGTTAGATTGAGAAATTGTTCAAAATCTCCGTGAAAATGATCCTACTGCAAACTGTAGGGTTAAATTAGAAGAGCAGCCATATGTTCTTCCTGGGATTCGGTCCATCTGGTCAAAGCTGCCAGATCGGTTCATTTCAGGGATGTAACAACATTTAACCGACGAGACGATATCTTTGGTTTGTACGAACAGGATAAGAGCTTGGCACCATCTTTTTCCAGAGTTGTGGTAAAGATTTAATGAACTACAAAGTGCATTTTCACAAAAACTTGATTTGTTCCAATTACCACTTGTTTAATGTGGCTCCAATGCCAACAGAAACCTTAAAAAAACCTCTTACCTCCTCTGTATTTTACAAACAAAATAAAGCCAACATAAATCTCAAACCGTTTCAAAGTTAAAATATTTTAGGTTTTAAACCTAGAGCTGATCAAACTTAGTAAACACTTGAAAAAAAAAGATAACTTTTCAACCAGTAGGAGGAAACATACGAGATGACAAGTTCAGCTTCATTAAACCCCAACGGTTAGAAAGCTGCATTCTCACAGAGCCTCCAAATCATTTCCATGTTATCCGTCAATGTCAGCGTTTCTTTTTCCTGTAGAAGCCCAGAAGTGCCAGCACATAAATTATTTTTAAAACCGTCGTGTTGCATTAACACTTTTGTAGCCAAGTGTTGTCAGGCAGAGAGTAAAGAGATTTCATGATCAGTTAAAGAGCAACTTCCGTCCAAGTTTCAACATAAAAACATGGATGCTGATAACTGCTTATGTTTATTTTCGAACTATTATATGCCAACAAAAACTTTATAGACTTTTCCAACAAAAAGTTCATTTTGAGAAACGCTGAGACGTTTCACATAATGACTTCGAGTGACGTCAAAACTGATTGGCTTTTAATATCCACACTAACCAGCAAAGAGGCAGTTTCAATAACTTAAAAGCTGGTTGTTATCAATTCCACCACTACATTCAACCAATACTTGACTTTTAATTACTTTGAATTATTTTTAATCACTCTAATGATGCAAGGTTTCTTTTAAAATTACCCAAAACATCAACGCCAACTTTTACCAAAAGAAAAAGCTTTTCAAGCAGCTCGTAGGAGTTGGTGTGAAACTGATTTCATTAGTAATTTTAGGGGTGTCTGTTGATACTTGGCCTCTCAGAAAGAGGTGCTGGTTGGCATCTGATTCTCCATCTCAGCGAGGCGGGACAGGAGGAGAAGCAGGAGGAAACGAACCAAAGCAGCATTTGGTATTTTGGTTTCGTTGAGTGTTTTTATTTGGCAGCACAGAAAGTGAAACTCGACTGTCAATAAAACCAACATTTGGAAAGTTGTGTCTGTTGTACAGCAGCCAAGAGGGTCAGCCAGAAAATTTGGAAAGCTTTTATTTTCACAACCCACACACCTCTTGAGTTGTGGAGATATGAAACTGAAAGGATTATTTAGGTAATTATCTGATTATTTTTCTACACTCTAAAAAGTGTTTTTGGGCTGCAGTTCATCTTATGGACTTATTTACATTAATTTCATTTAATTCTTTTGCTTTTGCTATGAAAACTTACTTTTTTGTGTTCATTTAACTCAAAACTTACAAATCTTTAAACCTAAAGGAGCTTTTCACTTTGACTTTACTTAAAACAATTGAGATCAATGCCAGTTTCGTATCCTATGTCTGACCAACTCAATTTATTATGATCATCCAACTCAAATCATTAAGTCCTTCCAACTCAATTTGCCAAGTTTTTATAACTTAATTCATAAGGGGGTTTAACATGACAAATTTAAGTCACTCTCAACTCAAATCATTTATTTTCTTCTAATAAACATTTAAAATATATTTGACTTAATTCTACAGAAAGTCAACTCAAATTTTTAAGTAGTTCCAAACTAAATTTAAATACTCTTTTTACAGTGTCATCTAAATACACAAATCTTTTCCTTAAATGACCTTTTTAGTTTGACTTTACTTGAAATAATTAAGTTCAATACCACATTTGTATCCCTCGTCTGACACCATGACTCAAGCTTACAGGGACAGATTCCCGTGGCTCTGTGGGTAGAGTAGTCGTCTTGTGATCGAAAGGTTGACGGTTCAATTTCAGCTCCCTCCTGCCACATGCCAATGTGCCCCTAAATAAATGTGTGGATGTGACTCTAGTGTAAAGTCTTTCAGTGGTCAAAATGAATGGAAAAGCGCTATATAAGTTTATTTACCATTTTTGAAGTAAACTAAATGATTTGAGTAAGACTGACTTAAATCTGTTATCTTAAACATACTTAATAAATTTGTTAAAAATAAATTGGATTGAGTTGGATTATAATATATTAAATTGGTTAAACTTAATAAATTAAGTTGGATAAACGTAATTGAATTGCTCGTCACCTACAGAAGCAATTCAATTAAGTTGGCTCAACTATTTTCTTTTTAGAGTGTATTTAGCTTTAAAAATACATATTTCCAGTCAATTTCATTGTAATAACTTAGATTTTTTTATTCAAGGTTTTTGTTTAAAGCCAATTTCCAGGGTTTTCTTTGTTTTTCTTTTGCAATACAGTTCTGTCAACGAACCATGACCTCAATTCCTTTATATTTATAAACCTATCTTAACTTAAAATATAATTTCCCTTCAGTAAATTCACAGTAAGTGAGGCCATATTATAACACTTAAAATGCACAAAAAAAGGAAGTGAAGATCTTTGTTCTGACTATATGTAAAACCAATAACCTGCTCACAAGATCAAGTGATGAAAGAAAAAAGTTGTGTGGTGTCACATCAGTTCTAAGCTCAGCTTCTTCTGCTGTCACTCGCGTAAAAAAAAAAAAAAAGACAAAAAACTGAAACAACAAACACATTAAATAGACAGCGTCTGAGTTGGAGGCAAATATCAAAGACGCTCCCAGTTGGAGTTTGACGAAGTGAAGTAAAAATAGAAAGAAAGTCGGTGTTATGACTGCTCCTGTCAAACGAGATGCAAGGAGGAGAGCACAGAGTTTCATCAACCCCGTTTCATCACGCACACAAATAAGACATCACTTTCTTAAAGGAATTATTTTGAGATCATTAGGATACAAACATAATTTACTGTACTGCCTATGAATGTACACACCACCTGTAGCTCAACTTTTTAAAGATTCAAAAATGTATTAAACATTCACATCTTCCTGATAAATACGCTAAAGTAAATTGCACTGATTTCAATGATTAAACATAGACAGAAGCAAGATTTATATACCAAACTAAATGTAAAGTTTGATGCTTTGCACTATGAAGTAAAACTAAGAAATCATCCTGGAAGCAAATTCTCTAAGGCCTAAAGAATTATTGCTGTGGAATGTGAAGGATGACGTTGAAGTACAGCCACCAGGAGATGCATTTCATCCCAACCATGATGAGTCTTCCTCCTGCAAGCCGCATTATGTGATGCAACAACCAGTAGCTGAATGAATGTATCTGGAGCTTTAACCCCCTTGTGTCACTGTTGAGCCTCACTTTACACTGGGATCCTGTGCAGTTTGAGAAACGGTGCACATCGCAGCATTTGATTTGGTAGATAAGCAAAAAGTCAAGAGACATCGGAAACAGATAAGCACCATTACATAAATGTTGCATCAAACCCCATTTCCATCATGGGAAAAAAGTGGAGGAGTTGAAGGAGTGCAAATACCTCAGCGTTCACCTGCACAACAGGCTGGACTGGAGTTGCAACACTGAACAAGAAGGGACAGAGCGGACTGTACTTCTGGAGGAAGCCAAGATCTATGAAGGTTTGCAGCAAGAAGCTGCAGATCTGCTGTTGAAACTGTCATCTGTTGGGACTTAAAGTTCAACAACCCGACACAGAAGGCCGATTCTGTTCTGGAGACGATGGTGCAAAGATAGATTCTTCATAAAAATAAAAAAGAACTATTTTGCTTCACTACAACAGAGTATCTTCAGTCAGAGGCTACTGATCGCTGTAATACAGTCTGCTACAGGAGATCATTCCTCCCTAAAACCAGCATCTAACAACTCGGACAGAAATCTGAGTTACAACAACTTTTAATTTTCTTTTGAGATCAAGTGTTTTCAATTAAACTGAATTGCACCTCATCCTTTCCAGATTACTGTTCTGCTAACAATCTTATTGATTTTATCCATTTAAAATGTAATTTGCAACCATGTGCCATGATGCTTGGATCTGTGACAGGAAATCGTGACTAGGACATTTCAGCAATCAAAACATTTTCTTGAGATTGAGTTGGCGTTTAATGAAAGAAGTTTTTGACAGGATGATGTGGAAACAAGCTACAGAATTGGAAGACTATACATTAGTTAAACAAAAACAAAAACATTGAGTAAACAAACATTATGAAGGACATCATGCCCCCATTACCACATCAGGCCTCCCTAGAGGGAAACTTTCACAACATCACCTTAAGGCTTTATTATGGAGTTTGAGCAACTTGTAGGACTATTACTCATGCTGCTTACGAGTCTGCTGAACAGCAGCTTTCACTTGGAGACATACAGCAATTACTGTACACTCAGAGCATTTCTTCTTTAGGAGCAGTGAGTTCCCACAATGTAGTGTGTGCCAGGAAAATGGTTCCCACAATGCATCAAATACAGAATACACACCTACACACACCCACACACAACAGGCTTTTAGTGGCTTTGATGAACCAGTGATGTCACTCATGCACTATGACATCACTGATGACTGTGATACATCACCCTTTAATACCAAGTTCCACAGAGCAACTCATTTGACCTACATGTCAGAAGACCGAAAATCAATTTCACATCCTTGTACTTTAGAGCAACAAATGAAAACAATGTCTAGAGAAGAAGGTAGAGACGAAGATGTGATGGGCGAGCTTGCCAGCATTTTTCAAGAAACAATTGTTGATGACGGCTTGGACAGACTGGAGAAAGAAAACCGCGAATTAAAACATATCGTGGAATGTCTTCGTAGTAAGCTCGAGCGATCCAAGTCGTGTGCAAATGCTTGCTGGGATAGAAACCTGCAAGCAAAATATGATATGGCAGCCAGCCGAAACAGAGAACTCCGTGCGGAACATGAGTCGGTTCGTGCAGAACTTGATAATATGGAGCGCGAATATGAAAATACCAGAGATGAGGGGCGTCTTTTAGAAACCTCTCAAATATCTCTGAAAAGAAAACTCAAGGAGATTCTGGTGGATTTAAAGACGGCACAGAGGATCCTGGATGAAAACTCTGGAGAGCAGGAAAATCTTCGTAAAGAAATTAACATTCTCATGAGCCTGGATGCCTTTTGTAATGAAGATCTAGAGATGTTAAACAGAGAGAACATGGTTTTGTGGCAGAGAAATGCTCTGCTAAAGTCGAAGATAAGAGAACCAGGAGAGGAGGGCAACCGGGGACAACGTTCGGTTCTGAGGAAAGTGGGTAACTGGGCATTTACCACTTTAAAGACGATGTATAAGTCGGGAACACTGAGGTACTGGGTCCCACCGTGGCTGGTTTAGTTTCTCTGGTCAGTCTTGAAAACTGTTGCCTTGATCTTACTGGCTGTTCCTGAGTCGCTGGCTGTTCACTAAATCTCACTAAACTGCATTTAATAGAGGTGTGTCGATCGATCGGCCACTGATCATAATTGGCCGATTTTCGTGAAAAAGTGCATGATCGGTGATCGGCGATCATTGGCTCTTGTTGCCGATACCGATCACCTGCATCTCATTTCTCAGCCTGCCTGTGCAGCTGGTCTCCTCTTTCCTTCACACTGCGCAAACGCGTAGCAACAAATCCTAAGCAATGTGGAACTATAACGCACTGAGTGAATGGGGACGTTTGGATTTTGCGGCGGAAAATTGAAGCAGGTCAAAATGCATCAACACAATGAAGCTAATACGACATAAAAACAATGCCATACTTAATGGAGTTTGGCTACATCGAGGCTCACTGCAGTAAAAAAGACATTTGGAGGATCAGATAGCAGGTAAAGCAACGCACAGCTGACCGGATTAGCATGACGGTCAGAAAGCTAAACAAATAACCCGCAAAATTATTTAAGTATTCGAGCTGCGATGTAAGACGCTGGTTCTGCTCTCGCTGTTGAACCGCTGCTACGCGCTACAGGTAGTAATATTTTACAAACGGAGCGCCGCTTCTGCTCCACCTGGTAGTGACTCTCACACCAAACCTCTGCTTAAAGCTGCAGCATCTAACTTAAGAAAATACATTTTACATACGTATTAAAACTTACGCTGTCCTAACATGAGACAGATAATCTCTAAAAAAATAATCGATCTCCTCCCTGCTCTGCATAATTACTCTGCTCAGTCAGAAACAGCCACTCACAACTAGCAGTAATCAGCTAGCCGCCATGCTATCAGGAAGTTTTCATTCAGTAACTCAGGATTATTAATTGTAATGGATCCTGTATTTGCCTTTGAATGTTAAGTTTTATACTTGAATTATTTTGGCAATGTTGAGAAGTTTTATTTTGACTCTTTGCATTATTTAGCCTCTTCAGAGCCTTCATATGTTTTCAGTCTGTTAAAGATAGTATTACCAATAGCAGTACAATTTGCACAATGCCAGTTTTGTTTTTTCTTGGAAAAAGTAATTAAAAAGTTGTTGTCTAGGTTAATTTATGGTTCTTTTTCCATATAATGTAACCAGTAGTACTTATGATAAAAAAAATAATAATAATAATGTGATCGGAATCGGCAAGAAAAAACCTGATCGGCACTTCTCTAGTATTTAACATGTGAATTACAGACATACAGCATCTTCCTAACGTATTCATACCCACGTGTAGTCAGTTTAGGTGGCCAGCCATGTTTTGGTCAAATTACAGTTTTTCCAGATGCTTTAAACATCTCTACAACTTTCACAACAAGATACACACACACACACACACACACACACACATACACACAGTCGTGTTTTCATCACTTGTGGGGACTTTGCATCGACTTCCATTAACTACAGCCTCTAACCCAGGGGTGCCCAAACTTTTTGAGACCAAGATCTACGTTTTCTCTCACCAGCCGCCTGAGATCTACCTCATGACACAAAGACATAAAAATAGCAAATTAAACTCTATTGACTTATTTTATATGTGAATATACATCAGTTATAGCAGAAATAATAAAGTGACAGAAAACCTAATCCAGTTTCTTCCTCAGTGAGATTCTGACACTGGGAGCAGCTTACTGGTTTCTCAGTCAGAAGCTGGTTGCAAACCTGACGCCAGCAGGTGTCAGTCAGTCAGTCAGTCATGGTAGATCTGAAATTTGATTTTTCTCAATATGAGAAACTACAGATTGATAGGAAGAACCAAAGAGCCCAGTAAGGGTAAAGGCAAATCTTCTGAAGTCGGGATATAATTAATTTAATTTCACATAATTATCGTGGTAGAATTTGTTGAAACTTAATTAGATATATTTGTCCTATTTGATGTTTGTTGTGACGTATAGTCACGAACGAACGAGGTCGTTAGTCCAAGTTTGTCATTTATTGAACGTTCAGAAACTACAGCAGGTGTAATGAGCCACAGCAAAGGTAAACAAAGGTAAAACAATCCGAAAAGACGATCAGCTCAAAACCACTACTACCCTCTTTATCTGTCCCCCCCACCTTCACTCTCTCTATTTTTTTTGTCGGTTAAGCACACCCGTTGCCGTGGCAACCACCTGCGCTTAAGCAGAGCAAAGATTATATTAAAAACACAACATTCAGTCCGTTACATATCAGGTTTCCAGGCTTGATGTTTATTTCTCGATTATTAATAAGCCTCTCATGAACACAGCGGTGGTTAAATAGCTAATTTAAACTCCTGCTTTGCTCGTCCGTCGGTCTTTGAGTCGCCTTTTTTTTCTTAATTTTTTTTTGTTAATGGAACCGAAACGCACAGAATTGTGCAACACCTTGTTGAAACAATAATTACTGATTATTAATTTTAACATGTTTCGTTGACTTTTTATAATTATTCTTTTTTAATGAAGCTACAAACGTTTAGGATCTTGGTGAATATTTTTGATAAGCCTGCAGAGGAGGAAGTGCTGGACTCAGCGTCCTGGCGGCGTTCAGTTTGTCACCTGCTGCCGAGATCGACTCAAAATCTTTCCGCGATCGACGTATTGAGCACGCACCCCTGCTCTAACCCAACCATAATCCTAATCCTATCCCTAACCATTACATACCTAACCCCCACCTTAACCTTTACCATAAACCTAACCATCACAGACCTCACCACTAACCCAAAAACAACAATTTCCCTCTTGGGGACCAAGAAAATGTCCCCACAAGGTGAAATGGTCCCCATAACCCCACATTGTAGACAGAAATAGGTTCCCATAAGGATATGAAAACCTGGTACACACACACACACACACACACGTTTGTTTCGCTGTCTTTGTGGAGACTTTCCATCGACTTCCATTCATTTCTACAGCCAACCAAAACTTAATTCACAGCTTGGACCTAAACCCCTAACCCCAAAACAGCATTTCTTCTTTGGGAGCAGTGAGTTCCCACAATATGGTGTGTGCCAGGAAAATGGTTCCCACAATGCATCAAATACAGAATACACACCTACACACACCCACACACAACAGGCTTTTAGTGGCTTTGATGAACCAGTGATGTCACTCATGCACTATGACATCACTGATGACTGTGATACATCACCCTTTAATACCAAGTTC
Organism: Poecilia reticulata; assembly: GCF_904066995.2. Lineage (NCBI taxonomy): Eukaryota > Metazoa > Chordata > Actinopteri > Cyprinodontiformes > Poeciliidae > Poecilia > Poecilia reticulata. Next base: position 23,136,402 of record NC_088840.1, on the reverse strand, counting down.
CACAGAGCAACTCATTTGATCTACATGTCAGAAGACCAAAAATCAATTTCACATCCTTGTACTTTAGAGCAACGAATGAAAACAATGTCTAGAGAAGAAGGTAGAGACGAAGATGTGATGGGCGAGCTTGCCAGCATTTTTCAAGAAACAATTGTTGATGACGGCTTGGACAGACTGGAGAAAGAAAACCGCGAATTAAAACATATCGTGGAATGTCTTCGTAGTAAGCTCGAGCGATCCAAGTCGTGTGCAAATGCTTGCTGGGATAGAAACCTGCAAGCAAAATATGATATGGCAGCCAGCCGAAACAGAGAACTCCGTGCGGAACATGAGTCGGTTCGTGCAGAACTTGATAATATGGAGCGCGAATATGAAAATACCAGAGATGAGGGGCGTCTTTTAGAAACCTCTCAAATATCTCTGAAACGAAAACTCAAGGAGATTATGGCGGATTTAAAGACGGCACAGAGGATCCTGGATGAAAACTCTGGAGAGCAGGAAAATCTTCGTAAAGAAATTAACATTCTCATGAGCCTGGATGCCTTTTGTAATGAAGATCTAGAGATGTTAAACAGACAGAACATGGTTTTGTGGCAGAGAAATGCTCTGCTAAAGTCGAAGATAAGAGAACCAGGAGAGGAGGGCAACCGGGAACAACGTTCGGTTCTGAGGAAAGTGGGTAACTGGGCATTTACCACTTTAAAGACGATGTACAAGTCGGGAACACTGAGGTACTGGGTCCCACCGTGGCTGGTTTAGTTCCTCTGGTTAGTCTTGAAAACTGCTGCCTTGATCTTACTGGCTGTTCCTGAGTCGCTGGCTGTTTACCAAATCTCACTAAACTGCACACACTGACTATTTAATAGAGGTGTGTCGATCAATCATAATTGGCCGATTTTCGTGAAAAAGTGCATGATCGGTGATCGGCGATCATTGGCTCTTGTTGCCGATACCGATCACCTGCATCTCATTTCTCAGCCTGCCTGTGCAGCTGGTCTCCTCTTTCCTTCACACTGCGCAAACGCGCAGCAACAAATCCAAAGCGATGAGGGATTATAACGCATTGAGTGAATGGGGATGTTTGCATGTTGCAGCGGAAAATTGAAGCAGGTAAAAATGCATCAACACGACGAAGCTAATACGACATAAAAACAATGCCATACTTGACGGAGTTTGGCTACATCGAGGCTCACTGCAGTAAAAAAGACAAATGGAGGATCAGATAGCAGGTAAAGCAGCGCACAGCTACAAACACTCACCTGGATTAGCATGACTGTCAGAAAGCTAAACAAATAACCTGCAAAATTATTTAAGTCTTCGAGCTGTGATGTAAGACGCTGGTTCTGCCCTCGCTGTTGAACCGCTGCTACGCGCTACAGGTAGAACTTGTTTCTACCTGTGCCTGTATTTCACAGACGGAGCGCAGATTCTACTCCACCTGGTAGTGACTCTCACACCGAACCTCTGCTTAAAGCTGCAGCATCTAACTTAAGAAAATACATTTTACATACTTATTAAAACTTTTGCTGTCCTAGCATGAAACAGATAATAAATAATCGATCTCCTCCCTGCTCTGCATAATTACTCTGCTCAGTCAGAAACAGCCACTCAGAACTAGCAGTAATCAGCTAGCCGCCATGCTATCAGGAAGTTTTCATTCAGTAACTCAGGATTGTTTATTGTAATGGATCCTGTATTTGCCATTGAATGTTAAGTTTTATACTTGAATTTTTTTGGCAATGTTGAGAGGTTTTATTTCAACTTTTTGCATTATTTAGCCTCTTCAGAGCCTTTATATGTTTTCAGTCTGTTAAAGATGGTTTTACCAATAGCAGTACAATTTGCACAATACCCGTTTTGATTTTTTCTAGGAAAAAGTAATTAAAAAGTTGTTGTCTAGGTGAAGTCATGGTTCCTTTTTCCACATAATGTAACCGGTAGTGTTTATGATAAAAATAATAAAAATAATTATGTGATCTGCATCGGTGATCGGCCCTCATGGGTGATCGGTATCTGTATTGGCAGGAAAAAACCTGATCGGTACATGTCTGGTACTAATGTAGCCTGAAGAGTGGTTTCTAACCAGTTACATATCCAGAAACATCATCTTTACCTGCTTAAAGCATTCACACAAAATCAGAAATGCATATACAAAGTGTTCCTTTCTCAAACGTCAAACAATTATGTTGATGGTTTCCCATCAAGATCTCTCCAATCTAAACATTTTCCATAATGTCTCAATTCTGAAAATATACATTTCTAAAATATGATAGCAATCAAAATATTCCCCAATCCTTCAGACGTGTTTTAGCAGCAGCTCCAACAGCTTTCATCCTAATAAATGTTCTGTTAAATGTATTTAGAGGGAAATATGTGAAGCAGAGGTACCTGGTGATTTATCACATGAAAACCTGTTCATCATCTTTCCAGGCTGTGTGAGAAACATTCCCAACACATCAGCTGCAAAAAAGTGAACTGAATATCTTAACAGAGTGGAAATAATTTTGCTGAAAAATGCAATGATCCAGACATAATGACATGAAGAAATTAACAGCGGGAACTAACAAAACTAGTATTTCAGTGACAGATAATACCTTGCTGTTCTTTGTACAAAGGTCATCACCTCTAAACAACTGTGCAGAAACATTTTTTCTCATGCCCCACATTTCTACAAACTTTTTTTTTATGCAACAAACCTAAACGACTCGTCCAGATTCCCTTGATGTTAATTAGCGACACTAAGCCCCTAAACGAAACTCACTTCACTTATAAAATGCAGAAGCTGAACCAACTCCCATCTGAAAACACTATTTTTATCAAAACCACTGGATACAGTCTTCACCTCTCATCCAGAAATGAACTGAACTGTGCTGCATGCGTTTTACAAGTTCAAGCAGGTCTTTAACCTTCACTTTTCCCACGAGATATCTGCAACGATTCAAAGTAATCTGGGACTAGTCCAACTCCACACACACACACACAGAGAGAGAGATCCTGTAGATTATATTCACATTCACACAGAGCAGGATTCATAGCAGGCAGCTGTGTGAACCTTCCACTAAGATGCAACACGTGCCTTTCTTAGAGCAAATTGCTTTTCTTGGACTGAGTTCAGGAAAACTATTGATTCTAAAGAATGATCTACACACAAAAGAATTACACAGAGAAAGATGTTATAACTAACCTTGTGAGGTTCACCGTTCTGTCCAGTTTGAATAAAGAAACAATGCATTCCCCATGCATGAACTGAGATTCAGCAAAAACAACCGGAACAAAGAAAGCAAACAGCCAGAATCTATTCAGATATCTCTTGTTTCATGTTTTCTCCAGTTGACTTTAGGGTGAAAGTCATGCTTGAATGAAGATGCATGCATCAAACTCTATAAGCCAAACAGAACTATAAGAGCAAACAGTAACTTTGTAAACCATCTAGAGCACATTACCTCAGTGAACATCACAGCTAAAAAACTTATGTGAATAAATCGTGAGCACAATATGCACGTCAGGTTTGGTTCCAGCTTCCTCTCGTCACACGATGAGCCACTGCACAAGAAAATCTGTTATCTGTGTATAAATGTGCTCATTTGTGATTGTGAATGGATGAATGTGTCTGGATGGTCAACATGACTGGAATGGGGCTATAAAAATTCAGTTCATTTATATACAGAGATTTCATACAATGAAGCAGTATTTTATACTAACACAAACATGTTTAAGATAAAAATTCTGATACAGCAGGAGTTACAGATTAAATCAGGAGTAAGATTCACAAACTTCAGCCCTCTAATACAAAGAAACACACAATAGGAACAATAGCAACAATCTCCTTACCTTAAACATGGGAGTGTTAAGCACAGGCAGCGTCGGAGCAGAACCAGTGACGGAGCGAGACGCTACCACAGCCAAGGGAAGGCCGTTTCCGTCCCGATTGTCCCTGTGAGTTTATAAATCTGCAGAGAAGAAGAGACGGTGCCAGGAGTGAAATCAGTGTTATTTTACTTTCACCCCGATGCACAGTAGGATTGGTTCCTGAGAACTGGGACACGGATATCAGAATACGGAGACGCTGGGCTGATCATGCTCACGGTTGGAGCAAATATCAGGCGCCACTTAGGTAAGGTAATTTTATTTAGGGCATTTTCAGCAACAAGGCAATTAAAAGTGCTTTACATTAATTAAAATGAAATGCAAACAAAACAAACCATAGGAAAGACAAAAAGAAGAAAGTTAAATCCTTTAACACCAACTAAAACGTGTCAGCGGCAGATCGCATCGTCACAAGAACTGGGAGGTGCGCTTCTTTCTAGGATCATTTGTCTGCTTCCCTGTATGAACATTTCCACATTCGATGAGTGACGAGCAGAATGCCCTCACTGCATAGAGGCAGGTTTAATGTTGGTAGGTCTAAAAACAACTTGAATTACTAGTCAAGTTCACAGAAGCACCATGTTTGCACAAAGTACAAGCACATATACAGTTTTTAGTTTGCAGCTCAATTCAGCACCAATTCATCTAATCTCAAGCACACTAGAGTAGTTTTCTATGTTAGAGGAAAGTTTTGCCAGTAGTCAATAATTTAACAGCTCGAGATGGGAGAAAATACCAAAATTAATCAAATTTGAACAAAGTAAAATACCCAAATTATACAGAGTTAATAAAAAGCTATCAGTCATTTTAAAATTACAGATTAATTCATCTCAACTAAAATGTGCAACACCACATTTTCTCCTTCGAAGTTATTCTGACTGAACTGAGACATTTTTATTTCTAGTTCCTCATTTTTGACTTTCTAAACAATCAAGGTTTTTATTATAATTACATAAATATAAGGTGACTAATTTGACTAGAAGTGACACTTTAAACATTTTTTGCATGTTTGTCACTTCAGAACATGAAACTAATTTAGATACAAGTCAAAGGAAACAAGTTAACACAAAATCCAGTTTTTAACTGGATGGAGTTTTTCATTAAAAGGAGAAAAAATCCAAACCTACATCATGCTGTTTAAAAAAGTGACAAACGTTTCAATCTTTACCCTAATTTACCTAGAGGCATATCTGGTCTTGATTCTCAAAGGTGGCATTGATCAAGGTGGTGTGTGAATAATTGAGGGTGCGTGAAAAACTCACTCTTTCATAAATGGTTCAAGTCTGCTTTTGCATTTCACTGCAAAAACCAACCAGCCTCAGAGAGAATGCAACGGGTTTGCAGAAATAACTAATGAGCATCAAAGTCAATAGATCCATGTTTTCCCATATATAATCTACATCTTGTTCACCTTTTCACACATGCTACAATATTTTCTTTTAGAGGGAACATTTAAATAATGCATCCTGTTCGATAGACGCTGCTAAAATGTTTTATCCTTCACCCATGCAGATTGACAAACGTAATGCAAATTAAAATCAGATTCATTTTGCCACCTTAAACATCTTTACCTTGAAATTATCATTTGAAATCTGAATTCATTCAACACAAAAGTCAGACATTCAAACCTCAAGTCAAAAGTGACTCCAGTTGTATTTTAAAAGTTGTTTTTTTTTTGTTTTTTTGCTCAGTGCTAGAAATCCCTTTGCCTCAGTATGCTTACTGTGAAACAGACAGATGACTGCTTCATGGTTTTTATGTATTCTAGATACAGACTTTATGCACCAAAAGCAGCTCTTTGAACTGAGCGAAAATATTTAACCACCTGAGTGAGAAGTAAAATACTGGGAATCAGGCCTCCAGCTCGGTTACAAATTGGAGGTGCTCAGAGTCTGCTGGCGGCAGCTGAACTTCCAGAGCAACAACATATTAAAGTGGAACTTACCGCAACTAAATGTAGTAAAATAAAACCGAATGGGCTGCTGAGGGAGTAAGCTAGTTTACCCTGATGGATTGCAAATGAAAAATATCTTTTAAAAAAATCACTTGACTCTGTAAAAACAAACAGAACAGCTCAATTTGCAGCAACTGATGCTCAGATATCAGAATAAATAAGTGTGCTTCACTTCATAATTATTTTATCTTATGAATTTCACACAACTTGCATAATATGTCACTGTGTTTGTTGCCATCTCACTTTGAATCTCAGCTCTAATTATCTGCCTTGTGAGGCAACAATGAATTTATAGTGAGCATGAAATCGCATTGCAGTCAGAGTTACCAAGAGGCAAAGAAGTTTTCACCATCCACCAAATCCTATTTATACATAAAAAACAAAACTGTGACAAAATGATACATGCCTCCTTTTAGTTACAGATTTTAAGAAAAATAAGTTATTGAAATCAACCTGTCTTGCAAAAATAATACAGCTAAGATCAGTGATAATGATTCAACAGCTTCCTCACATTTTGTTGATTGAAGCAAAACAAGCGGACGTTTTTTTTCAATGGATTCGGCCATGTTTAAAACACAGTAGTGGCAGTGTGATGATCTGGTATCAAAAACAATAAATTACACTTAAACATGCAAGAGTGGTGAAAAAAGGTTAAAAAAAAAGAAAATAAATCACTTGTTCACAGCAACAGCCTGAATCATAAAATGTTCTGATGGAGGAAACCAGAAGAGATTGTAACATCTGGGAGACTCTTAGTGCTCATTATCTGACTTTTTCAGGATTCTATAGCCAGACATACAGCTTCCACCTCTGTAAAGGTTTTCTCTCCTCATACCAGCTGATTTATGATTCAGTTTTTAATTTGCATCAAGTGCCAGCAAATAAAACAAAACCCACACAAGGGAGGATACAGCAGGGTATTTTTCATGCATCGTTACTCCTTAAACTACCTGTGTGCAACAGAATAGTAGTAAACTTTTCATTTAAATCATAGCCGACACGTTGAACCTCCACACGCCATTACCCAGCAGCCCCTGCTGTGCCTCTATGACACGTGCGCTCAAGGTCGGTTCATTAACGCCTCTCAGCAACACGTTTTGTGTTTCCATAATGAAATTCACAAAAACAGCCGAGTTGAGACCAAATCAATTCGTCTCCATTTATTTTTTCTTTCCCTTTCTTCTTTGACAGACATCACACATACCCAAAAACAAACAGTTTCCTGCAGAGTCTCCAGTTGGTCGGAGCTCTCAGCCACTCTGAAAAGACATTTCAAATCGAGACTGTAAGGCTGAAGAAATCACAGATTATCTGCCACCGGAAACAACAAGGGCAGGATTGAAAGATGAAGAATGTTAAATAATTCCCCATGGAAAATAAAATAAGAAAATCACATTTTAAAAAGTGAGGAGAGAATACAGGGAATTTCAGAACCGAAACCAGAATGTTGTGTTTTTGTACACAAAGTTGGCTCAGAATAGATTTACACAGTCTCATTTATTTAAAAACATTTACTAAAATTAGTATTACCATTACTGTAGTTGGTTGATTGATTGGGTAATAGGAAGGCAGGGAGTTATTTTGTATTTGGTTTGGTCATCGGTTAATGGTCAAGTTGGTAATTGTGGCTCTTCAGTTGGTAATAAATGGTTAATAATTGGTTGTTTAGGAGGTAGGTAATATTTGTGGCTGGTTAATTGATGGCAACAACTTCAGTTGACTGGTGGGTAATAATTGCATATGGTATAACTGTGGCAGGTTATTGGCTTGTTGATTGATAATTATGGCTAACTGTGAGGAAAAATGATAACTCGGCAGTATTTGTTTGGTTCGTAATTAGTTTGCAGATAAATATGTGCATAAATTGTCGTGGTGGTTTGGTTACCTCAACATGTCATTTTTATTGCTACAATGATCAGTAAATGAAGTTAGCTCTTGGTCCGTTCATGTTTGTCAGAATTTCAGTCACTTTAGATAAGATTGATGAATAAATAATTTAAATGTTCTAGATAATTTTTGAGCTGATGAAAAAGTAAGTTAATTACAAAAACTTACAATTACAATTAAGAGTGTAAGAATTTTTAAAAGAGTGTTTCTCAAGGCGACACTTTGTTTTTAAGAGACACAAACTGCAGTAATATTACTCTGATTTTAAGACTTTTTACACGAGTGCCAAGACTTGAGGTTAATGTAATAAATACATTTTATGCATTTGTGAAGTAGATGGATAAAATGTGATTCCCACTATCGAAACGTGTGTCATTGCATTGAGAGCCGTTATCCCTTTACAGTAATTAAGAAGTCAAACTGGCTCTCTGGCAGCCAGTGGCTCATGAAACAATTAGGAGCTTTGCATCAGAGCAGAATAAAGATCGGAGGAGTGTTCATAATTAAATATGCAAACCAAGAGGGTATCATCGCATCAAGGTTCAGACAGGTGACTGGGTCTCTGTCCATCTGCTTTCTCAGCTGAAAGGTCAGAATCCCATCAGGTAAGATGCAGCGTTTACACCTGCAGGCTGTGTGATGACAGAGCGAAGACACCTTGTGGAAAGAAAGGAGACGGGTTGCGCTGAGGTTGACAATGGCCAGCAGGTGAAAACAAAAAGGTGTAAACAGCTTCAGTGACGAGGCAGAAGTTTAGACTGCGAGCACGGGAGCAGAGCAGCAGGGGAGGAACTTATTTAGAGACGGCGGGAGAATAAAACGGCAGAAGAATCGGATAGGAAACAGATGGGGTGAGGCAAACCCACTGGCAGCTCTCAGTCAAATTTCTCTTCATGCAAACATGGCGGCTGAATCGCATTTGATTGTGATTTGATTGCTGGCTCACAGTGCAGAATGCTCCTTGACCGTCGTGTTTGTTCAGGATGAGACTCTGTCGAAGGAAAAAAGATGGTCTGCTTTACTGGGAAACAAACCCTGCCAGTTACAAATTAAGCTCCAAGCAAAGACAATTTCAAAATGTCCAGCAAATTACAGAGAAAGCAGAAGGCGGTAATTGCAATTACAGCATGTAATCATTTACTTCAATGACAATGTCCAACAAGTAAAACAGAAAGGAAACTGCAGAACTTCAACAATTAGTGACATGAATAGGCAGCAAGTTCCAATTCAACTTTACATCACCATGTAATCAAAGATCTAATTACAAGCCAGACATTTGCACATTTTAATTAAAATGTTTCTCAGACACCAATTAATTATGAAGCTTTTTGTTTCCTGAAAATGACAAAAATCTGTCAAGAAATAATCGAAAACAATCCAGAAACAACCAGAAGTTTTGAGCGCATATAGCAGTTTATTAAAAATATCCACTGTACCCTGAATTTCATGCATCTTTTGGAAATTTTAACTTCTACTTGGTCTAGAAAAAGTGAGCACATGGATTTATATTCATGAGCACACATGAGCTTCCTGACTAAACATACATGTTAAAATTAAACAAACATACATATTCAGACAGTCATAGACTCTCCGTCTCGAGAGGGACAGCATAAGCCTTGGGTACAGTGGAGAAAGTTTTTATTCCTCGGCTTTTCAGGGACTTTATCGTCATTTTGCCCGAGCGTCACCAGGCTCTAGAGGATCTTCTAAGACTTATTTGGACTCTTTAGAGAAATTTTCCCAGCTGTAATTACAACACAGCTTAATCAAAGAGCTACACCTGTTTCTAACTCCATGAAATGTTTATGACAAGTTTTAGTCTTTGTCACTTTAAATTGCTGGATGGAAGATGCACAAACTAACATTTAATTTGTGTTTAACGTAGATGTAGGCGCAGCAATCAGGGAGTTTTGTCCTTTGGACGTGAATTAATCTAATTAAACTAAAAAGTCCAATAAGGCAGCCATACCCTCGCCAAACTAATGCACATCTGCCTTGTTTTTCAGCAAGAGATGCCAATTTATGTAAATTATATTCTGGCATTTATTTTCTATATGTTATGTAGTTTGATCTCCAGCTGAGCCAGGCTGCAGCATGTAATTGGACATGTAGAAAAATAATTTTCAAGTCAAGACAAGTTCATGTCCGTAGAACATTTTATCTTTTCATCAGTTGAATATGAAAACCAAATATAGTTGAATTCAAGTTTCTAAATCTAAACCTGGACAATGAAACCATGTTGAGCTGTTTTACTGGAGGAGTCATGTCGACAAAACTTTGTCACTTCCTTCATCACAAAATAAAGCAAGTAATAACATTTTATGAATATTATTATTGTTGGGGCACAAATCCTTAAGGGAAGCTGATATTTTTATGACATGGAGGCGATAAATGGAAGGGTGTGGCTCTTTAATGTACAAAGAGACATTCAACCGGCTACAGAAAATGTTAAAGGTATTGGCAACTTTCTGTAAGCTCTATAAATGAAAAACAAATGCAGGATAATCTTTGATTTTCTGGTTACTCAACGCATTTCCACCCCCCCCTGCTTTCTGAGGACGGAACTCTGACGTGCATATTTTAATGAAAGATCTACGAAAGATGCACTTAAATGATGTCTGTTGTGATTTGGTGCCAGAAGCCCCACTAGTATAATGGTAAGAGAAACACTTAACACATTCAGGCTTTGTTTTATTGGTCCAATTTCTGGTTTCTAAATGGTATCTTGAGGTTTTAAAAATGTTACGCTTTTAAAACTTCAAAAACCTTTCAGTCACAGCGCTCCTACGGTTTAATGTCCTTTTAATGAGATGCTAGAGAAAAGGCTGGAGAGCACATTAAAGCCACAGTAAATGAGTTTTGGCTCATGGCGTAGAAATAAGAACACTGAATATCTCTTGGGCCCGACTTCCTCAGATATATTTACATTTTAATTGTTTCAAATAATGAACATAAAGCAGCAAGTTCTTTGAAGAAAAGTTCGTCTGAATGCAAGTCGTTTCTCTATATTGATATTTAAACGCAAATGGCACAATTGTCAATCTTGTCGGTTCTTTTTTGTTTTAGAATCAAGTATGAAAATCGTCCTGCACCAACTCTCATATTTACTGTAAAACACGCGAAGGCATCTGTATGTTAAACATACAGGTCACAAGCATATCAGAAAACTGAATTCACTGCTATAATACTTGAAGTATTAACTGGATAGTTGCCTGTAGGTTGAAAGATGCCCCCCTTCCCTCTGTGTGCCGTCAACACATACCATGAAACGCTGTTGTAGCTCTAACAGCATGGCGGCTTTCTGTTGCCAGTTAAGCAAAATTCATTCCAAACTCCACAAGCCGACTGAATCTAATCCCAAGCATGAAAAGCTGCAGGGATCCAGGCATGGTTACACCCGGTCCCGCTTCACGCTCACACACTCTGCAGCCTGCGTGGGTTAATAAGTGTAAATCTGCTGCCTGTGTCTGCAGGAAAACTGTCAGATCTGTCACCTCATGCAGATTTACTACACCGGCGTCTCAACCTCACAGGGTTAATGTGCCGCGCACAACGCGGCAAAAAAAAAAGCTGCAACTTTACATCTGACCCCTCAACTTTGGCATATCTTTAATGATGCACACGATTGACTAATGTAAGAATTATCATGAGTGCTTCAGCAGAGAAACCATCATTTAGTCAAATATTTGATTAAAGAGTTATTAAATTTCAACTCGGAAAGACTCCACTTCTGCACCCGATTTTTTTTATAGAAATTTATTAAGGAAGGGTAATGTAACTGTCTCAGGCTGCCATAAATGATCAGGGTTTTGCCAGGTTTAATGCAAGTCATCTCACTTGACAGCAAATCCCATTTCCTAGTGCTTCCCCCTATTAATAGGAATTTAATTTGAAATCACAAAGAGTAGCAGTTCAAATATCATGCAGCAAAATGAAAAAAGAACAAGAAGTGGTCAAAGGTTTTTGTTAATGCATGTGATAGTAGGAAGTTGGTATAGATCATGGCAACTAGTTCCAGATCCGTTATCATTACTGAATTTGTGGTCACACATTTCTCAGCTTTGCGCACATCTTGGCGTCTCTAAAAATGCTTTTTACACGCGTCAAAATGTGACGAAAAACCACACTTTATGAAGAGAAAAAAAGAAAATCACATCCTTTCTTGAATATTCAATTCGTGCCATTTATGATTCACCCCAATTAAGCAAACTCATCCACTTCATCAGGTTTATCTGGCTGGCACCATGCTGGGTTCACCTCGGCCGTCAGAACCGTCGTATTTTCTGCACCATAGATCACAGGTGCCCAAGTCCAGTTTTGGAGAGCAACCATCCTGCAACGTTTCTTTCTCCAAAACCTCTGAATCCAATAAATGCTCATCAGGCTTCTGCAGAGCGCAGCGACTGTCTAGGACTGGACCTGGACGTCCCTTAGGTTAAACGAGGTGTTGAAAGCATTACTCAGATTTTGCTCCAAATCAACATGATGACAAAATGCAGTTGATGCACATTTGTTGCTTGAACAACAGTCATGTGAATCTCCAAGGGATGCTCTATTAATATATAATCTGATGACTGTGGAGGCCATTGGAATACAACAATCATCATATTCCTTCATATCCTGGTTGTAACAACTGGTCGTTTAAGCCTTTTTATCACTTTGAACCAGTCTGGTCTCCTCTGAAATCAACAATCCGTGCCACTGCTGCTTCCCAAATATTTTCTGGTTTTTGGAGCAGCTTCTGTAAACCTGGAGAGACTTCGCCAGAAAAACCCAGCAGATCAGGAGTTTCTGAATCACTCAGATCAGCCAATCTGGTGCCAACAATTATGCCCCAAAGTCACTTACATCCAGTCTGTCCAATTCTGATGCTCTGAATGTAAGCAAATCATCTTCACCGCATCCAGATGCAGTTTGTTGACTCGCCATTTTTTGCTACATTGCTTGTATAGTATTTTGGGTTGAAGGGGGGGGGGCGTCTCGCTGAACAGAAAGATCCACACACAACTTAAACTCAAATAAAAAACCACAAAGATACAGAAAAAATTCTTAGATGCTTCAAAAAATGACAATGTCCAGTTTTAAAAATATCTTTACAGACAAAAGATGTGAACAAATACACAAAACTTGATTTGTTTTAGCTTAATTATAATTTTCTCCCCTTCAGGAAGGAAAGGAAGCTTAAAAGGTTAATCATATACACCTCACTATAAGCCGCACCCACAGTTTAAAACAAAACAAACAACAGGAGACGTAAATAAATAAGCCCCACCGGACTATAAGCCGCTGGTATCTCCAACGTCAAACCATGAATCCGTTCACGCAGAGTTAACGTGCAGCGAGCGGCTCCATTTACTGCCGGATCGACGGCCTTCAACTTAAAGCTGAATATGAACTTCTATCTTCGCGTCGTTTCCACGATGAGGAGGTTTGAGTTTGAAAACATTTCTCTGTGGTGCCTGCTGCCAGCATGTGCTTGTTCTAAATGAAAATTAGCACTTTCTTCTTTGCTTTCCAAATTTGACTTCCAATGATTCACTTCCTGCTAAAGCACCCCCTGGTGGTTGAAGAAAAATACACAAAAAAGCTGCACTGGGCTATAAGCTGCATGGTTCAAAGTGTGGGGGAAAAGGTAGCGGCTTATAGTCTGAAAAATACGGTACTCGCATACTAGAGCAGTGTTTCTCAACCCTGGTCCTCAGCCCCCCCATCCCCCTGCCCTGCATGTTTTAGGTGCTTCCCTTCTGCCACACACCTAAATTGTATCTCTGGGTGATTAACGGTTTTCTGCAGTACTTGATGGTCATGCAATCATTTGAATTAGCTGTTCTGGAAAAGAGGCACATCTAAAACATGCAGAGCAGGGGGGCAGTGAGGACCAGGGTGGAGAAACACTGTACTAGAGATTTAAAAATAAACATTTCTAAAAACTTAAAGGGCTTGTTGAACACCTGTGAGCAGCTAAAACTGTGTTCCCATCAAACAGACTATAAGGTTGCTGGAGAATACTCAATTGATTTTGAACAAATGCGTTTTGTTTCCTGTAGTAAAAGAAGGTAAATCGCCTTGTAAGCACACACAGCAGATTGTAATAAATGGGTTAATCCCACTATTGTTCTCACGATGTGTGTGTGTGACTGTGTGGAGTTTCAGAGCTTGTGAGGAAAGGTTTCCACAGACTCACTTTGGACCTCAAATGATCGTTTCAGAGCCAAATGGGATTTAGATGCAGTGAAACCACCGTCAGACCCGTAAAAGGGGGGAAAAAAAACAGGCTACTACTTGAATTCAGTAAAGAGAGGGATAAAGAAATAGATGCTCTTTCATCAGCTTTGCACTCCTGACATGAAAAGTATCCCAAACTCAGGTAAAACAAGAGAAAGCAGATCAGAATAATGTTTTGTGTCCAATTGTACGGTATGATTGAAAAGGGGTAATAGCAGAGCTGCAGGGTAAAAAGAGCAGCATGAGCGGACAAGTGAAAGGGCCAGAAGCGAACACGTTCAATGAAATGCACACTGCGAGTGTGAAAAGATCTGCTGCAATCCTCCGCATGTTTGGCTGCGTTTAGATCCTGGCAGCTTGGAGGTCAGCCAACGCACACAGAAAAAGGTCAGCCAAATAGGTTTTATGCTTTGAATAAGGTTTTTTGAGCCTCTGGCATTCCTAAACACTGAAAATTGAGCCAAGAAAACGCATCGAGCTGAATACAGGTGGCAGCATCTCTGACGAAGAACAGCAGTGCTTGCACACGAAATAACTCGCATTCCATTTCTATTTTTTTTCCAGAACGTTTCCTCCACATCTTTATCTCTGGCATTTATATCTTCTTTTTTTTCAGCAGCAAGAAACACTTCAAAACATCTCTGCAGATGCTCAGACATGAATGCCAAGTGATATTCGTTTTCTTATTTTGGACAGGGTGTGTTCATTTTGCATGCACAAAAGGTAGAAGCTGATAAATTAACATGATTGCTGTGGTCGGGCTTTTTGATCTGAGGGAAGGAGCAGCTGCTGACAAAGCAAAAAAAAATCCCCACAAAGGAAACTATTCTGCCTTTAATGTGAAAAGCTGATTCCTTTAGGAAATTCAGGGGGAAAAGTTTATGGATGTCAAACTTTGCTGTGACCTTGTAGGAACAAATAGGAGGGAAATGAGAAAAATGCAGCCGTATAAATCAAAAGGTCAGTTAATCAAATCTTTCCACTCCCTGGGAAAAAAAAAAAAAAAAAAAAAAAAAAAACTATTTCCATTAAGGATTCGGCACCAAAGTGTCAGAGCAGGTTCTCATTTGCGGTGGAGGATGAACGCCATCGCCGCTTCATTCTTTAAAGCCCCAGCAAGCGGCCTGATGGATCTGTAGCTCCACGCCTAAAGGTCAGACAAATGAAATCACAGAAAGCTGCAGGACATGTGTCGAAGCCGCGCGCGCCGAGCAAATTCCATCCATCTTCATCTGAGAGGCGCAATTTTACCGGAGACCTGGGTGACTCACGGCGGGAGCGGGGTGAAGAATGAAGGGAGGGGGAGCGGAGGGGAGCGGAGGGGAGCGGGGGACCTCGAGGCAGGGAAGCGGAACGAGAACAAAAACAGGACAACAAGAAAGGGAAGGAAGAAAGTGAGGATAGATGTCTGTGTGCGAGCGCAGACAGGCAGAACATGAAAACAGAGCAAGACAGACGGCGTGACCACAGAAAGACAAAACCCCAAAAAAACAAAAAAAAAAAAAAAGCTCAGTTTTCCTCTAATCTGTCACTCAAACAGGAAGTGCTTCACTTGATTATTTGAGATCACATGAGCGTCTATATTCTTGTAAACATTGATTGTGCTCAGTTAATCTGAGGTTATTTTAAAATTCAGTAAAACGGAACAGGAAAAGCATTACCTCTGGTTGGTTATGAGTAAGTGCTAATCTACTACATGCACGCTTATGAAATGGCCAACTATCCAACATTTCATCCATTTACACAAAAAGTAAAGGCAAAACTTTGCAATACGTTGTAAAGCAACCATTTCAACTGTTGCAAGGAATATTAAATATTGAACATTTAAGATATGATGTTATGTTTTTCATTTGTTTTGTTTGGATTTCAAAACAAAAACCCAAATAAAAACCTGCCAATGTAAGTTTTTACATACAGTTGCTCCATCCTCTGCTTCACTGAGTAACTCGAGTATAACTGCTAAATATTAGCTGGATAATTAGCCATACCATCTCCTTGGCTAGTGAGCCGACAGTTTTCTGCTCAACAGACAAGTTGCTCATAGTTTGCCAATGTTAGCTTTCATTCTGCATAACATCATTCTGGTTATTCTGCTAGTTTTCCATCTTGTGAAAATGTCTTGAAGCTGAACAGTTGGAAAAAGTTTGACATTTCTGTAACTGGATCATGTCTGGTCGTATTTCCACCTCCGTCTTTAGTTTCCAACAACATACATACTTTACATTTTAGATGTCTGCAACTTTTATTGAAATGACAAAAAAAAGATTTGGAACTTGCAACCTATAATCTTAATGCACACTTTGAATTCACATTTTCAATTAATGCACTGAGGCAATAACTAGTTATGAGAATATAAAAAGAGAAAATTGAAGTAAAGCAGATTATAATCCCTCTAATGAGGTCACACACCTCCAGTGTTTACAGAAAACTCAAAATAACCAGTATTACTACCAAACACTTATGATAATCTTATTATAATCCATTAATCTCTGCTTTTACCATAGATCAACAACAAGGGTTGTTAAACCCTTTCTTTAAGTAAAGCCATTGCTAGAAGGAAAAAACATTTTCTGCAATCCATAAAGAATCATGCTGGAGTCTCAATACTTTTTGGCATGAAAGAGTCCATACGATGGCATCGATTCAAAAATAAAATGACCGTGAATGTGACTGTACATAAACGAGTGCCAGATATTAAAAACAGAAAGTCTATATAGTTTAACATGCATTCAAGATTCATTTAACACTTTCAGAACAGATTCAGATAAGTTTTATCCATTTGTAAAAATCAGAAAACACTTAACTCTGCTGTTATGACAGGCAAAACACTAATGTTCATCTTCTTCCTTGTATGCCGGTTTATCTAAAACCACTTCATGTGCAGCTAATCGTTAATAAATCAAATATATTCGTCAAACTTTGAGCCAACTCAAAGCAAAACAGTTTTGCATCCAAAATGCTACAAAATGTCAAAAAGCACAAAGATAAAATATTGTGAAATGGCCAAATGACCAGCAGACTCAATCAATGAAAGTTTTAATCTCATTTTCAGTATTTAGAAACCAAGACAGAAAGTCAAGTTGCCTCTAATAAACACTGCAGACCTCAAAAAGAGAGAGCGCTTTTAATAGTCCACATTTTCTACTTGTATTTATTTATGCCAAGACAAAATACCTGAGTGATAGTTAAATTCAGGGAGAAAACATTTGAGCATCTAGATAAATAACGTTTAATGAGTTTCCCTTTAACTGCGTTTCCAATATCTATCCAAAGGTTAATAGTGAAGCCAAGTTTTGATGAAGAAATCAAAATGTTTGTCTATAAATCTCAGTCAACTCCCAAACTGCAATTTGTTTTATTTGTTGAAAATCAGGCACTGTTGTTGTGAAGTCAGAAAATGAAACATTTATTTCCCCTCTTTCTTTAAAAGTGTTCAACTTTGGGCTTTACAAAAACATGAGAAAATGTATCCCAAGGCAAAGCAGGAGGGAGGATGAATGAGGAGGAAAATTAAACGACCCCCTGCGGAGCGAACAGCTCTCCTAAAGCGTCGAGGCTTCAGCTCCTGCATCCATCGCTCCGTCTCCCCCAGTGCCACAAACAAACGACAGCAGCGCTGATGAGACCTTCACAGGCCAAAAGCCTCATCCATTATGCTGCTGTCAGACTGGGAGTTTAACTCTGCACCTCTTACCATAATAGGCTTCCTGATGATCAGTGGAGTCTAAAGATCAGCTTCAAAATTCAGCTCGACTGAACTCCAAAAGCCTTTACGAGATCCGACTGTTTGAATTAAAGGATTCTCAAATAGTTTGTTCACAGGAGTCGACTCCCGGTGTCTTCCAGAAACGAGGCGCAAAATCATTTCCAAGAGCAGCTTTACTTCGCCGCTTCACTGAATATCAACAAAAACGTACAGCCAGGAGAGCAATTTGTCTTCATCTGATGCAAAACAGATTGCCGTGATGAAACAAATGAGTCAGGCTCGGTTTGCTCTTCTAAGAATCTCAATGCATCTTACAGCATGGTCACAGTTCTCATACGCCAGCTCAAATTCAAGTTTAGACTGGCAAATCTCGCCGCCATTGACAAAATTCAAGAAAGACTAATTTGCAGAGAGCTTTAAAACAAATAAAACTCAAAATCCATCAAATGGCTGGAGGTTGAGCTAAATGCTGACTAAGACTCGAGCTTCATTCTGGCTTCAGTAAGACTGAACCATTAGTTCACCTTATTGCATGATGACTGACCAAAGCCCAGGCAGGAAACTAAAAAACTGAAGAACATTTCTGCTCGGAAATTACTTCTCCTCATGTAGGCTGTAAATTAGGTTTACTTCCACCTTCTGCATATTTTTTAGATCTGTGGCTAGATGAGTCATGCTAATGCAGTTTTTGCTCCTGTTAAAACCTCGACATTTACATAGTCTTAAACGATTCATAAAACCTGGCTACGTTTCTTTTGAGTTAAAAAAGTTAGCAGAAACTCATGTTAACGTATAGAAGAATGATTGGATTAGTAAACTAAGCCCAGAGAGAACTACTGCCAGCGTGATTAGTTTTTAGATGATTGGATGTTTTTTTAAGACAGAGCCACTAAAAACTGCTTCAACTTATACGAATGATTAAATTATTTTCTCACATTTTTACCAATGAGTAGCTTAGATATGAGTTGAAATTGGGCTTTATGAAGCGGGAAAGTATCCAGCACAGTTAGAGGAGAAACTGTAAGGTCTCATTCATGCCCATTATAAGCATGGGTTGCAGAACATCAAGACGCAAGTAAACAAATTTGACAATAATCATTCACTTGGTATTTAAACTGGCCTCAACTGACCTGATGACTTTCACCCACTTTAATCACAAAAACATCAAGAGGTCTGCTGATGTTTCTGTAACATCATGGATCCAGTCATTAACTTCAGCTACACCATTATTCAGACATCAACTCAGCTAAAATGAATCCGAGATGCATTTTCGTTTAGCTATTTTGACTACAAAACAAATTTTTGCATTTTTAAATATGCAAATATAGACGGAAATAATCAGTACAAGACATAATTTGAACCCCTTACACAGTAAAACATTTGATGGCCTTTTTGAACACTTGCATTCATTTACACACACCTCCTGCAAAATGAAGGGACATGTTTTTCCACATGCAGGGAGAATCTTTAACTCTAGAATAAGTTGTTTTATAATGTGAAGATTGCAGCAGCTGGTCAAAAATTGGCTGCAGAAATGACTAACAACAACAAAGTTGAGAAATGCCTCAATGTCACAGTGAGTTGCAGGACATGGAGCATTCAGATGGTCAAATAAACAAGTGTAGATACTTTGGCAAGTCATTCACAGGAAAAAAAAAAACATCAATAAGTCTAAGAGTTCACACTTCTGACCAAACATGATCGAAAAATGTTAGCGACAAACAAGAACCAAAGGGCAGCTTGCATTGGCAGAGTCAGACACATATCAAAGAAGTACACCCATTTAATTTACCAAACAACCCACAGCGATGGCGCCTGGTTGGTGGTGCAACACCCAGTGGCTCTTTTTCAAACCTGCCCTCTTCTGGAGTGTTGGTACTTCTGATGGGTCTAAAATAACATCTCCTTACTCTGTCCTGCACCGCTACAGCTAATGTGTGCTTGGCGAAATGCTCCCAATATGCATTTCACTTTAAAAGAACACATTTTTTCCAAAGCCCAGATTTTGGAGGCCTTATTACGTTGACGCTTCAAAATTTCTATATGGAGACTTTAGAGGAAAATTGGTGCTGGAAATGAGTGACAGCATATTTATTAGAGTGAAATCATGCTGGCTTTGACCTTGGTAGCATCTCTCCTGGGAGCAGGTGACATAACAAATGCCTTGGTTAGTAAGCCGAAGCAGGAGAGTTATTGTCGGCACACCTCATTCCCTGAATCATCCCCTGGTCTCTGCATCTCGGAGCTCAAACTTTGAGAATTAGCCAGACAACAAAAGGAAAAAGAAACGTTTCTGCAGCAGCCATCGCAGTTTCATCACAAAAGGTGTAATGGCAGCATCCAAGTTGGATGAAACTTAGATGAAGATGAAAATGAAAAAGAGATCATTATTTTTCCCTAGTGAAATAATATAAATATAATTTTTTGGGTTTTCTAAAACACTCAAAATTATCACCTGCTTTGGGTATTTTTAAATATTTATTCCAGCTAAGCTCATTAAGGCAAATTATTTTTCAGGAAGATCAAAATCTCTCAAATAAAGAAACAAAATAGACTGAACAACAGTCATACCAATGCGTGTGCCATCACATTTGCAAAAGTATCACAATTAACTGTTTTCTTCATATTTAAATCTCAATTAAAAATCACTCAAAGATTCACACCAACAACAGAAGAAGATTCACAGTCAGTATTAAACATGTTGCTGCACTCAAACTTCAGGCACAAAAAACTAAAACTGCATGAGAAGAGCAGCAATGCACAGAGGCAAAATGACAAGCAAACACAGCCAAATACAAGAAAACATCTTAAAAATGTTTTTAAAGTCAACAAGGGTAAGACTGAAAACTGGTAGAAACTGTCAGATGTGCAAATCATCAGGGTGAAGCATAAAGATCAAAAATCTTTTCAGATTAAAGTTTTGTGCTCATAATTTCAGTCCACATTACTGTGCACAACTGTGCCAATAAAATGATGTGCAGCCTATTAATTGAATATTAAAGGAAAAATTCAACCACTGACGCCGTAAACACAATTAAGCCCAAAATATCACCAGCAAAATTTGAGTTAACATTTTTTATTTACCAAAAACAAACAAAAATAATGAAAATCTTTCTTGGTATTGCAGCAATCAAACTCTTATAAATGCTGATCAGTGTTTTTGTTTTCTAAATTAATTTTTCCCAATGAGAGCCAAGCCTCCTTTCATCCCCCTAATGTTTAGCTCCTCCTTCCAGATTTTCTTTTAGATTCACGTCTAAACTTTGATTAGGCCACTCAGAAATGTTGTTTTGTCCACAATCTGACTTAATGTTCGTCTCCTGCAGCTTCTGCTCAGATCTGCACCTTCCTAAATAATTAAATTGGACTCATAATGCATTTCTGTCTGCAGAAAACAGACTAAATGTCAGGAAACATCTTCTTTTCTATCGATTCTTTCTCTACAGGCAGCAGGAAGTTTGCGTCTGCTGTGAACCAGCTGTCGGTAGACTGCAACACACACACACACACACAACCACAAAACACCTGCCAGGAGAGCAATGTGTTGTGTTGCTGATCAATAAAGATGGAAGAGAGGCTTCACAGAGACACAGAGGTCACCTGTGTGTGTGTGCAAGTTTAGGAGTTTGTGTGTTTAACACATGAGAATGTTGAAAGATGTCAGTACCAACTCTGAGAGGTAGGGGGCGTGTCAACACTTAACACAGATTACGTACAAACAGAAGTTTAATCTGAGGGGGAAACACCACATTTATTTCCATCTTGATCATTATAATCCCGTTTTATTTTCCATTTCACTGTTTTCAACTAGAATTGATTAAAATTACAATGGCAGGAGATTTGATAAGATTTAGAAATGAATCTCAACAGATAAGCAACATAAACTGTTGCATTAATCAGGAATACACAAGAGTGCCAACTATGCTTCATCATATGATGTGTGTAAATAAATCCTCTGCCAAATGTTTCTAATTGCAGAGTTTACACAATCTCTCTCTCTCTCAGGTGCAGAGAGAGAGAGAGAGAATGAACCCTAAAAGCCACTGCTGTGAAAAGCATTGCATTTATAACGACATTCCCAGACAGGTCAACCAAAACTAAAAAGAGTTGGCTAACAGATACAGAGATCTGCAACAAGACAAGATGCAGAACCTGTGAGAAAAAGCCTGACGCTGTCCGTGTAACCGTTACAATGACAATTTTTCAGAGACTGGCCAATCCTCTTTGCTAGTTTTATTTATATCATCATTCTGTCTTTTTCCAGGAAAAAAAAAAACAAAGGTAAAAAGACAATTTCATCAGGCTGAAGCAAAACCGTAAGAATGGAAATAAAGAAAAGTGCATCTAGCAAAGCAATCTGCCTTAAATAGTTTGGAGGTTTGCAGAACAGATGACAGGGGGGAAAACAAAAACAGCAGCAGGCAAAGCAATAAAGTGTGCTGCGTATCTGAGATACGTTTTTGAAAAGATCGGGATTACCTCGCACTGAAGGAGAGGCGAGCACAAAGCTTCAAGATTTGATACGATTTTAAATGCAATTTCATGGGGTGCTTCATTGATCATGCAAAAAAGTATAATTTTCATCACCATGGCAGCACCTGCAGAGGAAATGTTGGGTTTAATAAGCCAAACCTGGTATGGGATTGTCATGATGGGTCTTAATGAGCACAACTTTACAGTTTCAGGTTCGTTAAATCATTTCAACAATGTGTGATCTTAACAGTTATGATTTTAAAGGTGATGTGATGGTCACCATGAATGTCCCTTTTTTTAATGAAATAAGTGTAATAGCCTTATTCCAGTCAGCTGACCAGCAGTGCACAGGAGCAGCCGTGGGAGAGGCAACTAAAAATTAGAACAAAGATACAAATCCAACTTTTCCTACTCCATTTTCCTACTCAGTCAGGTGAGCAGTGTTTTACCAATCATTTAATACCGATAAAGTATATATTAGGGTTGTGCAATATCAATTTTGCAATGTATATCGATATTTTCTTTCCTAGAAAAAAAAAAATCGATATTTATCCACAAGTATCGTAACATCCAACTATCACCTTGCTCACTCACTGCTTGCTTCGCCGGGAGAGTGATTATGTCATCAGGCTTAGAGTGATTCCTTCAGATGTTAAGTGTTAAAAAGGTATCAATCTATTCAGAGCAGGGTGCTTGGTGCACTTTATTTACTTTACAAATGCATGTAAGCTACAGTTTTTACTGTTTCAACTAAAAGAAACATGTTTTCTCACCACTTCTTTGATTCATTTTGTCCAGCTGTCGACTTCGAGTCTGTGTCCAACCAGAGTCAGGTATTGTGTAGTTGGTGCTTTTAATCAGTTTTCAGTTAAATTAATTCAATCCAACTCTATAACTGTCACAAAATGTCACCAAAATAACTCTGTCCCTCTAAAATCTTTCAGAAAATCACAAAAGTGTATTGAATTGTATCGTTCGCTGAATATCGCAATATATATCGTATCGTGAGCAGAATACTGTGTATCGTATCGTGAGATTTTTGTATCACTACAGCCCTAGTATATATAACAGAGAAATTTTACTTGAACTTTCAACATATAATCTATAATATTCTTCACACCATCTAAAACAAGCCAACACAAAATTAAACAAGTAATTTCTCCATTCAAAAAAAGCAGTAAAGGAAGTAAAGGAATGGACACCGGGAATTTTAAATCTGCGGTAGAAACATGTGTTTTATGAATAATTAGCTGTAGCAGCCTTATTATACTGCTCTGTGTCTGGGCCAACTAACAGAATGACATTTTTAGATGTATATTAGTTAAAGCCCAACAAGTAAAACCGTCTGATTAAGAACTGTAGAGGGTCTGAAAAAAAAACAACATGGCTCATTAACATGAGATATTCTGGTGAGATTTGTTCGGAGAAATAAAAGTGTTGGACATCAGAGCTGGAGAACAAATTACAATGTCTGACAGGAAGCCTGCCAGGATTCAATTATTTTTGAATTTTCTTTATTTTTTAACACAAGTGGGCTCTTACGAGGTAAATTACATGCAGAATGGGCTCATCACAAAGAATATTTACATCCCTCTATACGGTGCCAATTCAAGACTCATGCAGTTCTTCTGACATATTTTCCCTTAATGCATAAACTACTATAAAAATTCAACCTGGAGACTTTGAACTTGTTATGCACCCTCACTGCCTTGTGAGTCTCATTTTCAAGCAGTCTATCAATTGTTGAGCAGCTTTGAAAGTTGTGCAATTATATTTATTCATTAAGCTCTCATTTAAGCTTTTCCATCTGTTAAATCTCCCTGCAAGTCATCTTAAAGGGCAGCTTAAATTAGAAAATGCTCTTTTTTAATGAGTGGGACCCCAAAAAAGGTGTTAAATATTAGATAATTGAACAGAAAATCTATAAGTTCTACAGTTTGTTTTTGAGCTTTATCATGTTAAGCTTACTTTGTGTTGAAAACAGCAGATATTAGTTTTAGGCTATCCGGTTTGAACGAATACTGTATCTAAAAAAGACACATCTGCACAAGGCTGCAATTTCCATACCAAGCAGCTGCCTGATAAAGAAGTTTCCACGTATTAATTAGGGAGCAGCTAATGAAGTTGGATCTAGATTAGTTTGAGCAGCTCTTTTTATTATTAGTCTTCTCCTCTCTTTCTGAAAATAAGCCTTAAATTTTATGCTCAACATCCTAACCAACAGGAAAATGCCCTCCAGGTTTGTTTGCAGCCAGTTTTCATTATCTTGCATCACCAATATGAAGCATTTTATCAAGAAAGTGTTGAAACAAAAAAGGGCCGAAGCAAGAAGATGATCACAGACAGGACAGAGAGGATCAAGCAAACGCTGCTCAGGACAACCAGGTACATTTGATGCATGACACTGCAGTGCCTGGAGAAGCAGAGGAAAGCACACACAACCGCCGATTCCCTTGTTTTGATTTACTAGGCAATGCAACACCATTCCACACTGTAAAAAATGTGTATATCAGGACACTGATATACACAGTGATGCAACGCACAGTGGCTTCTGACACCATCAGAGCAACTCCTGAGCTAATGAGGCTTAGAAGAAAGAGAGAAAAGGGCAGAGAAGAAAAACTGCGTTTACTCTGAAATTAGGAGTTTCCTTTTACTTGTGTGAAATCACAAAATGTAGAGAGCAAAAGCAGACCGTGAAATATATCACAGTTTCTGTTCATTTTCACTTGTCACTGTGTCAATCAAATGATCCCAGGTGTTAAAATGAAACTGGAAGATTGAACAAGTCAAGTTCAGGTTTGGTGAGATAAAAGGACAAAGTTGTTACTTCAACAAAAATGCATAGTTTTGCTGTGAAAAGGAAATCATCTTGTAAAGTCTGCCATTTTGGTCCAACCCAAGTTTACTCTCTGCAACTAATGGATCATTTTTAATGGAGAAGAGACTCTATTGTGGTTTAAATGGGTTATTTTTTTTTGTACATGATGCACTAACTATTGATTTCCACTCAGATTTTTGACAAAACGCTGCAGATTTTTGCTGATTTCTTGTGAACATAAGTAAAATACCTTAGAAATAATTTAACTGTCCTAACAGCAAAGTGCTTAAATTTTAATAATTTTCTCCAAAGCAGCCAAAGCTGAAGAGCTTTTTTCTCTCTTCAAAGAAGTTTCTGTACCACTTCAATATAAGGAACAACAGCACAGATTTAATCTATTACAGAATTAGTGCAACAGTCCAACCACTTTTAAATGCAACACAAGTCACATCACAGACAGTATTTTTTAAAAACTGTTGTCTGTAAATTATACATCTATACAGAAGCTTTAAGTCTATGACAACAGTAGCTATTTATATTGAGAACACAGTTAACATTAACCCTTTTGTCGGAGAAATGAGGCCATTATGAGTTGAGTTTACTGATAATTCAGGACAAAGACAAATATTAGAGCTGATATTTTAAACTCTTAATTAGTGTAGAATATTCCTAGCAGCATTCAGGGCTTACCTTCCCTGCAGACGATTATTTCCAGTGATACATTTAGCTTCCCATTATCCGCTCCCGTCCAACTCCCAGTTTAAAGGTAGCAGCCTGAAGAAACAGCCAACATGCCACTCTAGGAAAATATATTTTCCTTTTTAGAAGCTTCCTACATCCCTGCGCTTTTTCCAACCTTTTTTTTTTTTAATTGCCCAATTTGAAAATAGCGAACCAAGTTTTCCTCCTGCAGTAAAAACTTTCACACAGGGAAGAGTAGCTGTTAGTAAGACCTGGTAGTTACTGATTAGGAAAGAATTGAACTTCTAAGGTGTTTCCACACCTGAAGGTCTGGTAAACTCTAAGATTGAGGACCAAAAATGCAACATTTGTTAAATTTTCAGCTGGTGTGGTTCACTTTGAAAAACCTGTTCCCCTCCTCTCCTGTGGTGGCGCTGCACCAACTAATACAGAAGAAAACGACAAGTATGTGGTTTAATGTCGCCTTCGAACCACAGAGTTTACTTTAACCAAATCGACTACAGCGTTTTTGGTCCATATCATAGTTGAATTTCACATTCACAACTCCTAAAAACAAACTGTAAACTGAGTTTAGTTAAAGTGGAGTAAACATGGCTGGTGTGAATGCACCCTTAGTTTCTGACCAGCTGACGAAGTGAAATTCAAACACCAGTTGTTGTGCATCTCTACTTTTAATCACAGCGTTAAAAGCAGGAATGAACGCAAAAAAGAGAGTTCTTTAATCCCGCTATGCTCTCCAAAAAGAGTTCAATATTTTAAAACGGTAAGCTTACAAATAATGACATCACTTAAGAAGTAAATCTGGATTTTTTTCCATTTTTAAAGCCCAAAACCTTGCTGCATGTTTGTGTCCTAAAGCCACCGTCTCAACTGTAGCAGGGCTTCTCTGTGATTTGGTGGTTAGCACTGTTACCTCAGAGCAAGAAGTTTCCATGTTCAAATTATAGCCTTTGTTTGTTGAGACGGCTTGATCCTCCTGAGTGTTTGTGTGGGTTTTTTTCCGGGATTCTTTGGATTCAGGCTAAAATCCAAAAACCTGCACGTTTCTCCAGCTGGATAATGTAAATATTCCAGAGGAGGGAGTGTGTGCAAGACTGATAGTCTCATGTTCCCCAGTGGCCGTCCTTTCATGCATCAGTGGAGATGAGCACCAGCCCCCTGCTACTCAGAATGGGACGAACTGGGTATAACTTAAAACGAAAAAAAATATAAATCAATTCAAATTGGACAACTCCTCGAATGCATGATACTATTATAAATTAGAGGAAGAGAAAAATCTAGACCAGTCATCCTCAACCCTGATGCTTGGTGTCCACTGTGCTGCATTATTTACATGTTTCCTTGACGTCGTCCAGCTGATTTAAATGAAATGATCGTTGACAGCCGTCTGCTGTGGCTTTGTCACACCCAGAAACAAACCGACGACCATGACTGACCAACAAACTCTAGTTCACACAGCATCACTGAAATTATGGCTGGATAACATCACAACATAGGCGATATCCATATTGGTCGATATCAGAAATGATTGATTCATTTCTGTTACATCTGAAATACGACCAAACTAGTGACGCATCCTTTCCCGTTTAATCCAAAGTTTTCACTCAGCGCCGTTGTTTTTGTTCTTTTTAAGCAGCTGACACACGGTGGCAAAACCTTAAACTTATGTTGCGCAACGTACTCAACAAGCTGTTGCTAGGTTACCAAAAAGCAGCGAGTTGCTAGGTGACCAAAGAGTGAGCGAGTTAGCCACCAACCTAGCTTAGCTGGCTGTGAGAGGTCGAGAGCCTCTGCCTACATCCCCCAGAATGCTGTGCGGTTCTGGATCAGAGTTCAGAGAAATTATTGATTATATCAGATGCATTATCGTTGGTTATTGATCACATATCTATCGCCATATGTATTGTTATTGATTTATTGTCCAGGCCTACTAAAAAATAAATAAAAATACTCTCAGCTGCCGACTTTCTGTGGGCAAAGTGCTAAAATCAAAAAACCATGAGCATGCTCACGCTGGAATCCTGGTGATTGAAGAAAGAGAACCATCAACCATGTTTTTTCTTTAAGTAAGCTACAGCCAAAGGGAGAAAAACGCATAAGACTGACTAAGGTAGACCAAATAACTGCTCTGGCAGCAATGAGTCCGATTATAGAGGAGCAAAGCTCAGAAAAAGGGTCAAATCTCAAGACACCAAAGGTTTTCCTGCAAAGAGAAAGCAAAAGAAGTGACTAAAGCCTACATACTTTTAGACTGCAAGAAATCAATTTAGAGATAAACAACTAAGGAGGACACAAAAGGAGGATGGGATTGGAAACAAAGAAAGAGGCATGGTAAGATTAACGTGGAAACTTTAATTGGAGAGAAGGTCACAAGTCTCCAGAGTCGACACACACTAATGAGCTGCTAGCCGATTAACAAACTGTGTGAGGGAGACACAGAGTCACATGAGGACTGAGGAGGTCCTAAAGTCACTAAAACGGGAATAAAACCACGTTTCTGAAATCAGCAGAAATCCACAAACCTCAGAGCTGGAACTTAATAACTCCCATGTTATTCCAGGTTTAAACGTATAGAATAACTGTTCATTGGAGGCTAGAGCAGAGCAAAGCCTATTTAAACATTAACATATTTAAAAGATCAAATGAAGAAACTGCTAATTAACAAAGAGTTATGCAACATACAGTTACAGCCTACCATCTTCCATCTGCTGCTCTTCCTCATCTAGACCCTCAAGACCCAACGCTTCACTGAAAGGCTTCACTTGCATCAGACCTGATGTTCTGCATATATTCAGTGTTTTCAAAGAAAAAAAATGACTGTGCAAACCAGTTTCTATTTAATCAGAGCATAAAATGTGCTGTCATCACACAAAGGCAATCAATTCATAAAATTAGATGAATCAGACAAGTTTAAAATGGCCTTTCCATTTCTCTACGTTGAGGCGTTTTGGGACCCAAACAGTAGAAGTAATTTCTTTTGAGCATCATCAATAAGCCCTATAATGAGAAAACGTTTGGAGCGACACCTGTAGATCATTGATGAGGCTTCAAAACCTCTTCAATCTAGGCAAAACGACCCATAATGCACTCTGCCTGGTGTAACGCAGCCTCTGAAGCAGGTTTTACGTTCACAAATCCCACTTCACCAACTTAATCATTCCAGGAAGCTCTTGAATGTTTCTGAAATCTGGGATGCATTTGGTCAGAGTGCTGCTGGATCAGCGGCTTATCAGGGTCCTTTTCCCAAAACTGTGGCGTCAACCTGGAAAACGGGAACGATGTTGCGATCGGATCGCCTGTATTCCAGGTCTTGCACAAACTGTCACATTCACCAACTGTTGTGAACAAATATTACAAATATTAGCTGCTAATGTATTTTATATATTTAATCACTGCAGCAATACATTCACAAGCAGAGGTTGTAATGTATTCTGCATGCAATTAACATATTGAATCTTAAATGGTAAGAAGTGCTAATTAAAAGTTTATTACAATGACAATTTAATCCATGCGGGAAAGGCATTGGGTTCTAAGGTTCAGGTTAAACTCGAGGTCCGTGGGCCAAATCCGGCCCGCCGTGGCTTTTTATGTGGCCCTCTAGAATCTAGACTAAACACCAAGTGTGCTTAAACATTTTTTCATCAAATTATTGCAGTTTTTAATGACTTCACTGTCAAATTATATCAGTCAGTCCTTCCAGTTTCTTGAGAATCATCACTAAAATTCACAAAAAAAAAAAAAAAAACAAATCCCTGCACTTTTTTGCACTAATGCATAAGTGGGTTTAGTGAGTTTATCAAAAATTGTCAAAACCTCTTACTTGTACTAAACAGCTACCTCAGCTTTGATCGACGTCAGATTATAGTCCAAGATCAATGCATCGAGTAACAAACAGTATCACAAAATCCTGGAGGAACTGAAAAGATGTTCAATGATATTTAATTTTAAGAATCCGTTGATGCTTTTCCAGTTTGTGATCAGGTTTTATCATCAATGCATTTGGCCCTTTCAGAGCCTCCATGACCTGGATTTGGCCAAAACAGAAATGAGTTCAACACCTCTGCCTTAAACCAACCATGATGGAGAAACAGCTTACACACTTCCAACCTCACAGAAACAGAGATGGTCCACAAAGCCACTGAAAGCTTCTACTATGAAGGGATTCGTTTCTTTCTTGGTAATTTCACACATTTTCTCCCAATTTTGGAAATGCACTAGCCGCTTATGATGAGCAATAAAATATTAAATCTTATTTGGATAACATGAACATTTGTTCCAGTTAACACGCAGGGGTGACATGGCAATTTTAAAAGGAAATCTAAATTGTTTAACAGGAAAATTACATTTGTTCACTATTTTATCCGTTTTTCCTCCACGTGGAAACACAGCTATTAAAGAGAAACCTGACAAACCATTTAGGCTGCACAAATCTCTGAAAAGACTAATCAGTTTGTCAATACCACTCAGTAAAGTACACATTTGTTACTTTTAAAAAAGCTGGTTTGTAAAGTTAAAGGAAAGAGTTGGAAAATAGCATGACTGTACAAAAGCAAAAAGCAGAAATGTAGTTTATACAGCATGTAATGTATACAAAACCAGAAGTACATGATCTTTTTGGTTGATCTAAAGCAGGAGTGTCTAAGTCACTTTCATTTTGGGCCACATCAGAAATCTGAATGTTCTTAAAGGGCCAGCTGTGTCAGAATGTACTGATAAAACCAAATTAAATATTAATAAAGTAATAAGTAGCCGTTAGCTTCAGCATTCAGAAAACGCATCTTAAAATAAATTTGAACATCTTTTCACGCCGATCCTCCAGTGTTTTATGATTGCTTTTTGCAGTCCAAGTCACAGATTTTTCTGTGCTAAATTAGAAATATTTGTAAAGAATATCTGCGATATTTGCACTAACGTGTAATTTTAAATGTGCTTTACATTAATTGCCACTTTTGACCAAATTTAAGAACAATTTGCAGTAAAAATCAGGGTAAATGAGGGAATGTGTGGATTTCACAGATTGGTGAAAAACTGGAGGGACTTATTCATGTAATCTGGAGTCTAGAGGGCCACATACATTCACACCAGTGGGCCAGATTTGGCCCCCGGGCCTTGAGTTTGACACACATGATCTAAAGCATAAATAGTTAAGTAAGATTTAATGTCAGATGAAAAAAATAATTATTATTATTCTGATGAACAGAAGTAATCTTTCACAGAGATTCACAGGTTAGCATTTTATAAAATTGACTTTTAAACTGCATGAGATGTGTCTTTTTATACAATGGTTCAACTCTTGTTCTATATAAACAGAATATCAGAACTTAACTCCTTTCTTCTCTCTTTCCTACCTTTCCAGTGCCGTTTTAGATGCACAAAAAGTTTGTAGTTTTTTTTTTCCTCCGAGGGAAAAATATCCAAATACAAATTCAGAGCGACCAAAGCAGTTTACCGTCTAAAAGACAAAGACAGCAGCACCAGGGGCCTTTGTAATAGGAGCACTTTATCCGTCAGCGGCGGCATCACAAGCGATTACAGTCCTACATTACGGTTTAGAGGCCTGACAGTAAAGCCCGGGCCTCGGGACCGGAGTCGTATTTTCAGGCCGATTACAGCAGCGATTTGGCCTTCATGCCTCATTCTCTGAACCATCCGAGGCCACGATGCCCATCTGCCTCCTGCGGCTTTGTGGATCAACAATCCACCTTTGAGGCCGTCTTTAATGCACCTGTTACTCATCCGGATCTGCTCACCAGCCGAGGTGGGCAGTTTTATGGAGCGGTCCACAGAACATGTCACATTCAGGCCCAGCGTCCTGCAGCCAGACGGACACCTGGTTGTTATCTTGGTGAAGGTGTAAAACTACAAACACGACGGTTTAAAACCCGTCTGCAGATGTAAACCAAACCTTTTACATTTCCATGCAACAAATATCAAGATAATAATCTCAAGATTCGGTTCTCAATTTCCAAATGATAGATTCAAAATCACATTAAGTCATTTCAAAACCAGATTTCTAGCAAACTGGTGGACTGTTTCAGCCTGGTTGGTACAAGGCACATCTTTTGCAGCTGCATTTAACAAAGAAAGTATCCGCACTCAGTTAAGGCTCAACACATAACTTACTTCTCAGCTTTTGAGGCTGCAGCCTCTTCAGCAGTCCTGGCTTTGACGACGCAGTCGAGTGCAACACTTCAAACCTCTCTGCCATCACGACGGCACATTATGCCAATGAAGGCCACTAATGATAATTTTGCACATTTGCCTCTTTTGAAAGCAGCTTCTGATAAACAACTGAAGAAAATTACAAGATGAGCAAATATCTGGAACTTGTCTGACTGGATGGGCGATACGGGAAAATAAAACAAATTGTAATCTTTTTAAAGCTAAATCACTTTTGAATGTTATTTTCTCAACATTTTCCTTAAAGCAAAACCAAACAGAGCCTGTAGATGAAACAACATTTCTGATTAGATTTAAATCCATCCGTGCATTTTAGCCACTTCTGATAAGAACTAATGACATTTAAGAAATGCGTTGACATATTTAAAGTACACTCGGACTATTTTACACAACTCAAGCATTCATTTTCCTGGCAAAGCTAAATATTGTCAGAAGCAATCTGTTGACTGATAAACTCTTGGTACATGAAAGCTCGTTTATGAAGATAAAGGAGAAGGAGGAAAATTAGATTGATGCATCTGTGCAAGGAAATAAAACAGGATGCGCCTTGGAGAGCTTTCTACAATCCTCCTGCTTTGGCAGACAGTTCGCATTTTCCCTTCCAACAGAATTTAACCCAGAACAAAGTCTGCAAGCAGCCTTGAGTTGTCACAACAAACCACCTATTGTACTGTTGTCTAAGGTTGCACATGAGAAAAACACGCCAATATCAATTACATTTAAGGCCATTTCTTTCCAAACATTTTTAATGGATAGAAATTTACAGCCCATCCAACTGACCAAATACAGAGCTCCAATACCGATTTTTTGGATAAAAACATTTTTGAAAGTTCAAAATCAACCTTTTGATAACGGCAAAGGTTCATTTGCCTTTAAGACAACGCACAGCAGTAAATAAACCAAACTAATCAAAGATGCTCTCTGTCAAAACCTGAAAAATTAAAGCAAACAGTAATGTTGATCTTTAAATAATGCAACATGCAGCTACTACAGTCATTTTACATCATTTCTTAGAATATGCATCAGGATGACAACCTTCTTTATTCCTGGTTTTAATTGTGCACAACCTAAGCCGGCATTGGGATGAATTCAAAACAAAATCTAAAGCATGCATGATAGATATCACTCATATGTGATATTGGATGAACCCCAGATTTCTCTTCAACTCTGATTCTTTTGCTCATGTGTCAAAGTTTCTTCTTCGGAGACGATACAAGCCAAGGAAATTAACATTCGGAAAGAGATGCACCCTTGACAATAGGTTATTATTTGTGCCTGATTATGTATCCTGTAGTCAGCCTCCGCTACATCAAAACACACACAAACACACACACACAAACACAGGATTAGAACAAAAGGCGAGTCCCGCGGCACAGATTTGCGCAGAGAACATAATGGCTGATGACATGCGGCAGTTTGGAGGCTTTCAAAGCGACGCGGCTAATCTTCCTGCACTGGAATAACATTATTTTCTCCGCTTCCTCCTCCTCCTCCTCTTCTTCGCCGCCCGCCCACCGGGGACTCACAGGTTATTGTGTCCAAACGCACCCCAAGGTTAACCCACACAATGAACGGGCAGCGGTGAGCCACGCAGCCGGCTGATCGGGCCGCCTGCTGATAGATTGTGATGAGGCAGGTGATCGTTTAGAATGGGGTTCAGACACAACAAAGAGACGTTTCAGATTGTAGCACCTTCACGCTGAACAATAAAGCAGAGAGGCTAGACTGTAAGGGAGATTAAAAAAATAAAAAAAAGGGGGAGGGAGAAACAGAAGGGGCCTGGAAAAAGTGTTTTTGGTGTCAATCCAGGTTTATATTGTGTGTTTAACAAAGAAACGTCTGTTCTTTGACCGCAAAGTGAGGACAGCCTAGAAAAACAATAATGATCAAGAACAATGGAGAGAAACCCCATAGCAAAACAACCAAATCTCAAATTTTAGTAGAAAGTACTTTGTCTCTTACCACTAGGAGACAAAGTACTCTTAGTGGTAAGGCAGTTTTGACAAAACTGCCCTGTTAGATCAGATACAAGGCTAAAAACAAATAAAATAAAAAATGAACTGGCTTTTCATCTGAGCGACCAAATTCAGTAAAAAGAGGAAATGAGATTCCAAAATCCATAGTCATAAATTATGGAGTGCATTGATTGTTTTTCATGTGTTCTGGCCATTAAAAAGCCTCCTATGTTGTAACAAACGCAGAGTAAAAAAAAAAAAATTATTGGAACAATTCATGTCCAATTTTCAACAGGTCCAAATTATTGAAGTGTTCAGTCCAACATAGAACAAGCTGTAGTTACTGTAATGATCTACTCCGGTTCTGATCAATAAAACATCAGGATGGTAAGAATGGGAGGCAATAACCCAACATTAATAATGTAAATTAGACTCTGTAGTTACGAAAGATGTACTGCACACAGGCAGAAACTTAAGAATATTCATCTAAAAACAAAACAGTCCTTCAAAGTTGATGTTTTATTCTCTTTAGCCATCTGTCTCGGTTTTAAGACATGCTGAATCACATATATTGTGTTTCCAAACAAATCAAGTGAATGTGCTACCTCCAGTTATGAAAATGTACCAAAAACAACTTAGAAGAAATGACACTATTGGTTGTTTATAACATTTCTAAGTTCACCAGGTGTTTGTTAATTGCTGCTGCTGCTAGTCTGGTGGAGCAGTGTGAAGGAGGCATGGGGAGGCTGTGGACTGGATGCTGGGTCCCCAACCCAGCTCCAATGGGACTGAAGCTCCAATGAGGAGATTTAGGGAAATGGTATGAACAAGCATTAAGACTTTAATGGCTGCCACTGGAGGATCCAGGTTTTATCAAACATGCATGAATAAATCAGAGAAATAATCTGGGAATGTGCTTTATCAGTTAACCACATTATAAAGTGATATACAGCTCAAGAAAGTCAACTTTGCATAACATCCCCCCTCTAAATCTTTTAATAGTACAGTTCCAAAGAAAAAATAAAAATCAGCCAAAGCTTTACAAAAACATGAGACTGAAAAAAACGACGTTATGTTATGAGGAAGGATAGAAGTAACAATCCTCAACAACATTTCTGGAAGACTGCAAAGATTAGTGTTCATCATCAGTAATTGGATGCACATTACTTTCTGAAAACTGAAATGCTAATGAAATCACGTTTCCTCCTCTGGAGATGTTAACATCCACGCCATGTAGCACAGAGGCTTATTAGCTAGCATCACAAAGAACAAGCCAAAAAAAAAAAAACATGATTAGCTTTATTGTTGCTGATCTTTAAGATCAGCAGCTCCAATCCCATCACTGCTGTGTGGCGAATAAGTTCAGAGAATAAGAAGGAAGCCAAGTTGTCTCTGAAATGAGCCCATCAGATGCTGTGGCTGCAGCGCCCGATGTAGTGCCATCCATTTGTTATCATAGCCTACAGGCTTGTCCCTGGGAGGCATTAGCCGTTATTGGCCATAAATCCAGTTTTGCTTTAGTCACAGCATTTGTATTTCCCAGGAGAATCACGTAACAAGTGGTAAAATGTAACAATTTAATTATTTTTTCAAAAGAGTCCATGTGATTAAAAGCACACCACTTTGGTTTAAAAATTCACATTTGGCAGGCTGAAGAGGAAAAGCAGTTGCATCTATTTTTACTAGTCATAAAAAAAAAAGTTAAGTATAAAGCTTTCAAACATTTGCAAAGATTACCCCTTCAAACTACAACCCCAAATGAATCGCAGGTCGTTTTCTACCCATCCACTCCTGTGTCTCTTGTTTCAACCTCGCATTATTCTGCACACTCAGATATGATCAGCTCATAAACATTTATGTCCGGCTTTTAAATCAGATGCCGCCGGCAGTCATTTTCCTTGTAAAATAGCGGTAAATGTGTATTTAACCTCCATTAGACCCCCATCTCCTCCCACATATATTAACTTGTTTGCATTCACCGACAGATCACAGTCTGTGCCCGACATGCGGCGGTAGCTCTGCATGCTGACGTCGTCCTCCGCTACAACCCTGATGCCAAGAAGCATCAACGCCGACATCACCGATTCAATGTCCCGCTCCTAAGGGACGGCTAATTGGTGGAACAGTGTCCTTCCCGAAGCGACGGGTGGGCTGAAATTTTTATTTCTGAACGAGAGAGGGGGGGGGGGGGGAAGCATAAATGAAGAGGAGGATGACCTTCAGAGCAGCTGCTCTTTTACCAAAGGTAAAAGAAATTAGCTGTTAATACTCATCAATCTGCACGCAGTTTGGCTAATGAGAGGCCGACGGAAGCCAATTAGGGACAATTTAGGATGTTTACGCTGAAATTTTACCCTTAAACTGCCAAAGCAGCGTCTCAGCAGCGACTCCCAGCTTATTAAGACTTTTACTAATTTAAAGTTTCGCAGATTTAGTGTGGTGGTCGTTTTCTCTTAACTTTTACATTCATCTCTGACAAAACAACACGAATAGAGACTAAAGATGTACCGTTTAAGATGAATATCACCAGCGCATGATAAATGTATCCAGATCTTATTCCCCAACCCTGATGCTCATCACTGCCCTGCGTGTTTTAGATGCGTTTCCACTCCAGATCAAATTGTTGCAGAAATCTGCTACCCAGCAGCTCATTTAAGCCAGGTGTGTAGCAGCAGGAAACACCTGACCCATGCAGGACATGCAGCGGCCCCGAGGACCGACCGACCGGGGGTCAGAGCGATCCTATCCAACCAAAGAGCTCAGTGGGAGAAACTAAATATATCACAAAGGAAGTGGTTTTTAGATAATAAAGCATGCAGTGTGCCATATTAGAACTTAAAATCACCAAGGCTGGAAAAATGAATCTCAATTCCTCAACCTGCTGCTGAGATACTGGTCAACATCTTCCTAAATGTCAGGATTACATCCTCTTTTTGTTGCTTTTGCCAAAATCTTTACAACTAAAGGACACAAATGAGAACTGAGAAAATAATATGGCAGAAATCAACCGCTTAGGGCAGGGGTGTCAAACTCCAGTCCTCGAGGGCCGCTGTCCTGCAACTTTTAGATGTGCCTGTGCTGCACCACACCTGAATAGAATAATTAGGTCATTAGCAAGGCTCTGGAGAACTGATCTACACAAGAAGGAGGTAATTAAGCCATTTGATTCAGGTGTTTTGTACCTGTGGCACATCTAAAAACTGCAGGACAGCGGCCCTTCAGGACTGGAGTTCGACACCCCTGACTTGGGGTGATAATTTTGTTCCTTTGTTTCACTCGTGAAGCTCTTTTGGTCTCAATGTTCTAACAAAAACAAAACCGGCCTCCTAATGGGAGCTCCTGGGTCCTTGCTAAACAGATGTCATCTTTTTGACTGGTGAACCAGGAGGTGCAGAAGTCATCCACCTCATTAGCAAAATGATCTAAATTCTCCACCCTCAGGCTACCAACCTGCCAACGTGAGAGAGTGAAAGCTGGTGTGGCAGCACTGGAGCCCCCAGGAATATAAACTGTTTAAAGACAGCAAAGCACTGTTGGAGGATTTACAATTGATACTATAAAATATGAAATAAAACTATATTAAGCGTGACATGACGTCAGGGATTTTATCTCAGAAAAGTCAAAGAATGATATTCCTGAAACCCTATCCGATCGAAACTGTTTGACTATATGGGCTATGAGAAATATTGATCGGTTCAGTGATTGGTCCTTTCGGGAGACTAAAATCCCCCTGTGGATGAATCATTGATGAGCATAAACGCCGCTCGCAGCTGTGCGCCGCCAGGTACCTGGAACCAGAACAAGAGGATTTCTGGACTCAAATAGCACCTCTGCTGAGCTGAGGGGGGGACCGGGACCGAAGCAGTCCAAACCCACACACAGACAAAAAAAAAAAAAACCACACCAGTGAGACCCATCACCGAGAATCCACCTGGCGTCTTAAGACAAAGACATCCACCCAAAACGTCCGCGCCGATCCCGCCGTTACGGGTGTCTTAACGCAACGTTTTCACGGGATTTGCGTCCCAAACACACGCAGCCGGAGCCACCGGCCTCAGCGAGCCAACAGACGGACTGAGACCGAAGTTGAACCGCGGCTGAAGGTGCGCGGCTCCCGCAGATGCACGTGTGTCGGAGGTAGTTTGACCGGTGCAGCTGCGCGGCTCACGTCCGGCTCACGTCCGGCTGACGTCCCGCTGACGGGCAGGTGTCAGTCAGAGGTGTGTGAAACGCGCACGCGCTTCGTGAGAAAAACCACGAGCACGAACAAAAGGTCACAAGAAAACAACTATTTAATCTGTTTATCGAACAGATACTCACTCCATGAAACTGCACTCAGCCGTGAACGCGCACACGCACGCACAGAGTGTTTATAAGGGCAATGCTCCATAAAAACAAGTATAAACGCACCTTTCTGTCTGCAAAGCTCCAAAGACTCCGTTGAGGCTTAGTCCGTTCAGCCGGAACATTCACATTAATCCACAGCCGCTCCGCTTATTTCCAAAATCACACCGGGACCGAGCCGGTAAGAGGATCCTTTCCCAGCCGGCACCGAGAGGTTCGTGCAAATAAATCCACCAGGAGAGCGAGCTCACGCGGAGCCGGAGCCGGGGATGAGGTGCGCCAAC
This sequence comes from Poecilia reticulata, assembly GCF_904066995.2. NCBI lineage: Eukaryota > Metazoa > Chordata > Actinopteri > Cyprinodontiformes > Poeciliidae > Poecilia > Poecilia reticulata. The sequence continues at coordinate 23,098,004 of NC_088840.1, read as the reverse complement.
TCCGGGTCAAATCACACAATGAGGCGTTTCTCAGCAGCCCAGAGTCTCCGGGCCCCCGAACCACGCCCTCCTCATTATCATAATAGATTGACCGGAGCCAATCAGAGAGCGGGACGGCGGCACTCGGCGTGCCTCTCGTTCAATTTAAAGTCGCTTTGAATTTCTGACCGATTATCCACAATAAGAGTCGTAACTTCTTCGAGTAACTGATATATTAAATTGAAATGCATTTTTTTTTACTGAGTTTCTAAATGTCTGAATGAAGGCTGGATGCTAAATAATCAATAACAAATACTATATTGAAGCAAACCAATACACTAAATAAGTATTAGCTTGTTCCTGCTCTGCATCCCCAGAACCAGAACCAACCATGGAGAAGCAGCATCCAGCTTCTGCGCACCACAGATCTGGAACAAACTTCCAGAAAACTGCAGAACAGCCGAAACACTGAATGCCTTTAAATCTAGATTAAAAACCCATCATCTGTTTATAGTTGCTTTTGAAACATAATCAATGAAACATTAATCGACAATCTGATTTATGTCTAATCAGATTGACATTGATTAAATGTAAAGTTTTTGACAAACTTTAAAGCTGTGGAGAGAGATTTCTGAAGGTTCTCTAACGCAGATTAATAATGAATCGTGCTTCATTGCTCCATACATCCATACCACATGGGGTTTGGGAAACCCCAAGATAAGTGAATGAAGAGCGAAAGCATGCAATTTAAAAGGAGTGATGCTTGGAACCAAGAACAGTTGAGTCTAATTAACTAAGTGTTTTGATGCAGAGCGTGGCTGCAGGAGCAGAGGGAAAACAAGCAGCTGATAAAGATTTAACACCTTGGGATTCACTTTAATAACGAACTAAACACAAGAAAACACAGCAGACACGACCAAACGCTAAGATAATCAGACAAGCATGAACAGAATAACAAAACTGAAAACCAAAATGACAAAGTCTGGATCATATAAAGATAAAACTCAACAGACTGTCATTTTGAACCTACTGTTTAAACTTCTTCTTTGTTTAAGTGCATCTAAAACAAATGGATTATTTCTCAGTACACTTTACCTCATAAATCAATCTGCCCTCTTCATCTGAGTGTGTGAATTATCATGTGGCAAAATTAAAATACAAGAAATTCTGGTGTTCTCTCTTAAAAAAAGTTAATTTTGTATTAAATGTTTTCTCAAGTATAATCAATAAAACAGTTTATTGACATGAATCCTGGTCAAGATAGCATAAGAAACGCATGGTTTCTTATTCTTCACTGCAGGACAAAAATCATCCTGAAGCTAATTAAAAAATTTTTGACAAACCGGTTAAATACTTTTGAGAATGCAGTGTGGTCAGAAAAACCCAAAATTGTACAGTTTAAATGTCATTTGACTAATCATGTGTGGAGGAGAGGCAGCACTGCACATCACCTCAGATAAACCACAGCAACCATGGAGTCTGGACTGGGAACGTCTCTGAGCATAATGGTGAATTTATACAATTAAATGTTGGCTGAACGGAGACAGTTTTGGTAAGAGTCTGACAGATACGAGCCTCAACAGAGCCATGGAAACTCTCAGCTTGCTTTACTTCCTTTGCACACGTTTCTTTGTTGGAATTCATGTTGAGGTAGAGATACAGTTACAAAAATAAAGGCTTAGGTGCTCATTAATTATTTTCTCCGCTGTACACTTAAGGTCTGAGTTGTGAAAAAGTGAGACATCTACTTTCTACAGCGCTTGCTGGAAATGTAACTACTGAAACTGGTATCAGTAAAAAGAAGAGGCTTGTCTACTCCAGAGTGCGCCCCGATGTTGTAAAATGATTTCCTGGAGGAAACTTCAATTAAATTTCCGGCTCACAAACTGAATTTATTTCTCAGCAGGATAATTAGAGTCAAGTAAAAAAAAAAGAAAACTGAAGGAGGTACTGCAAATGCAGCACCTAGATTAGAAAGCAAATCCCCTCTGCTGCATCTCTGTCCGTTTATCTGTCTGTCCTTCGTCAGATCCTCCTCCTCCTCCTCCTCCCTTCCAGCTCTCTGTTTATGAAAAACAACAAATTAAAGGATATGAGAGCTGCCAATATCTGGGGAAATAAGTTTCCAGTTGTGCTTTGTGTTAATGTTCCTGTGTGCCTGATTAAACTGCAATCTCTGCATGTTTACTCCGTCCTCCCTCCCAAACACAACACTCCACTGACATGCAGGAAAGCAGGAAGCAGCAGGGGGTCCAGGTAATTCAGAAGCGCTCTTCGGTGGCAGCAGAGGAAAATTTGAGATCATCCATCTCCAAAGCCGTGTTACAGATGCAAACAACAACCATCAGTCTTCTGGTGGGTTCAAAACATCTCCAGGTTGTGTTTCAAACCTGATTGTCTGGTTTTTGGTCGTGATTTCTCAGAAATGTTTTGCAACAAGGTGCAAAATCTCAAAAACAAAAAAAACGGAATGGGAAAAACTGAGAATACCATCTGTCTTCTTACTCCCTTGTCCGTCAGTGGGGTCGGGAGGGGTGCTGGTGCCTATCTCCAGCTAACGTTCCGGGCGAGAGGCAGGGTCACCCTGGACAGGTTGCCAGTCTGTCGCAGGGCAACACAGAGACACACAACCATGCACACACACACACTCACATCTAGGGGCAATTTGGAGAGGCCAATTAACCTAACAGTCATGTTTTTTGGACTGTGGGAGGAAACCGGAGTACCCGGAGAAAACCCACCATGCACAGGGAGAACATGCAAACTCCATGCAGAAAGACCGGGGCCGGGAATCCAACCCATACCTTCTTGCTGCAAGGCAACAGCTCTACCAACTGCGCCACTGTGCAGCCCACTGAGAATATCAGTCAACCGAATTACTGCTTTGTTTATACACTGAAAACATCCCAATTTGTACATCAGACACACACATTTATTTTCCCCTGGGATCAAAAAACAGAAATCCGTGACTTTAAACCACATTTAGTTTCATTTTTCTATGTGCTTTGAACAAATTTCAGTCAACACTCCATGTGGATCTAGTGGATGTTGCAATTTGTAAAGTTGTCTGAGTTCTATGTTGCCTTTCAGGGAAAGAGCCACAGTCTGATCAGAACAGTAGATTGAGGCACCTACATACAGTCCAAATATTAAACACCAGCTGGAGGAGGGATTTCTCACCACGACCCAAAAGAATGAAATGCATGACATAAATAAATGCATGAGCGTTTCCATTTCTCCCTGCCACTTCGGCAGCTTTTAGTCGTCGCTCTCGTCGGAATAGAATCAATAAATCAGACACGTTCAACCCCTCTGGGCTCGAACACAGACACTAAATCACATCAGCAAATGTCATAAAACACACACTTTGAATGAGTTTCATAAAGGGGAGCCTTTCATCGGATCGCGGGAGCGTTCCCGCCGGAGCCACACGGAGTTAAAGATGGAAGAAATGCATCAACCTCTGAGCTGAAACAGCCTTTCTGTTTATTCGTTGTGTTTCCTGTGTTGCATGGAAAGAGAGATCAGAACAAGCTGGGTACAGCTGAGAGGCAAAAAAACTAGCAACTTCTGGAAAAGAGCAGGAGATGTGGCTCATATGGCACTCTATCAATATTAATGTGGACATATAAACCACACACCGATCCACAGGGTGAGGGAACAGCTGCTGAGCATATAACTTGATGGCTGGTAGACCTCATAAAAAGCAACATCTGGGAAACTTTGCTGGAAAAAAAGGCAGATTTTAAAGTTTTGTGTGTCTATGATGTTTCTGTTTTTTGTAAAAACTTAATAATTTTAAAGGAAGAAAGATAAAAAAAACTGATGTATAATGAGTTTATGTCATGGAATATTTGTTGTGATATTTGAAATGTGTAGAAATGCAATCAAACTTATTGCAGACAAGCAAATTGAAAGGCACTGCTTCTAGTAGAATAGAATAGAATAGAATAGAATAGAATAGAATAGAATAGAATAGAATAGAATAATGGTGGACAAACAGCTTAAAAAGCAAACAAAGATAGAAAAAGAAAACAAGAATCAAAAGCAATGAAGGATTAAAACTGGTCACTTTGTGAATAAACTATTTCTATAGAAAGGCTTGATAAGTACTAAATGCTAAACAGAAACATTTCTCCAGACTGTTATTAATTATCAAACATCTAATCTGGTGAAATACCTTATGTTGCCTCTACAATAAATGAGAATGAAGAACCAGACATGAACTGGTTGGATATCAGGCAGGTAAAAGCTCATTAAACAAATGAACACTTAACAAAACGGTTCAAATTACATTTATTTTCTTGTACTTACGTTTTGTGTGGTTTTCTCATCTCCAATTTGTTTTAGTTGTAAAATCTATTGCGGTTTTTATTCATGTTTGGGCCAGTTCACTCTTACAAACCGTGACAGATTTTGACCTTTGACGAAACCAAAGCATCTCTAAGAAACATCCTGCTGGAAGACATTTATTTGACTCACACAACCACATTGACTGTGAGTGGAACATAGAAATTTACATGAACTCATCTGTTGTCAAAGCGGGTAGACAACTTCCTCCTCACAGCCATTAATTAATGCAAAGTCAGCTTCGCTTCGCACTAGAAAAAGTTACAGAATGATAAAAAACTCCAGGTAGGAAAATGATGCAGGGCTGAAATGACCAGCGCCGTTTGCAGCAGGGTGAAAACTTCAGCTGCTTTATTTAACAGTTGTTACCTGCTGCTGCTGCTCTGGGTGGCTGATAGGGATGCCTCCCAGGTGCCTCCCTCCGGAGCTTTTCCTGGTCTGACCCAATTGGAAGCGAGCCCAGGGCAGACTCTGGGTTTCCCCACTGTACCTGTTCTGCCCAGAACTTGATGATACACACACTCAAATATATAACCTTCATTCCTTAAGTCTAGATATTAAAAATGCCCCCTTCTTTGCCAACAGGCCAAAGCTGGAGATCACTCTATCAGTGGGCTTTCCATTAAGGCACTCATGAAGTTTGGCCATGTGAAATGAGAACGTAGCTGGATTTTATTAGCAGTAATAACTGGACTGGTGTCTGTTTCTAGGTTGGTTCTAATCTATCTTAGCTTCTGCTTAAACTACTCAGGATTTATTTTAGCTTTTGGTTTCTTAAAGATCTTCCTTTATATTGATTAATGATTTTTATTTTCCATTTTATTTTACTGATTTCTTATATTTATATATTTGTGTAGACGTCATTCATAGATTTACACATGAATCTATAAAGTTAAATCCAAATAAGTTGCTGCTGGCCATTCCTCCAGATCTCAATGTTTATATGCGCACATGAAAATGGCTGCAAACAGATGCGCAATTATACAACTGTACGTCTTTAAAAAAGAGAAATGGAGCCTGCAGCACAATCAACAACAATGCCGCAAGTGGTTTGTGAATGGTGAGTCAACAACAAAACACTTGTCTTTTCCAGCAGCCGTTGTACAGCGCAAACAGCAGTAAAACCAGCTGACAAAATATGCTGGAACTCAGCTTTGGTGACGGGCTGGGCTTCGGCATGGTTGCTAGGTAACGGGCTGGGCTTCAGCATGGTTGCTAAGTAACAGGTTGGGCTTTCACTGGGGTTAGTTGGTGTTTTTTTAATACTTGGGCAGCTTTTAGAAGCAGTAGAGACTCCATAAAAGTACAAAAATGTGCAAAATGGGACAGTCTTTTGCATGCGAGTTGGTCAGTAAAGTTATACAAAGTTAATCTGTTTTTATGTCATTTTAAATTGTTCTTCATAAAAACGTCTTGCAAAATTATCTAAAGATAACAGAAGACATAAAGCGTGTAAAAGAACCCAGGCGCAATAAGTAAAAATGGCCCCTTGGGTTTATATAAAACAAGTTAAAGCTACTTGTGTAGCGTTAGTCATTGTCTTTGTCTCATCGCAGTCGCAGCACAAAGGCTTAAAACAATATACAGAAAAAGCCAATAATGATTTGGTTGATCAATAAAACTATGCTTCTGCCTACAGCCTGATAGATATGGTCTGATAATCCCACACTTCCACATCGAGGCTCTGATGGATTGCAGTCAGACAGGAAGTGATCCACCTGCTCAGGAAATCATGCACATGTTGCTGTTTGAATAAACATCATGTACCTGATTTCTGCAGCAGCTGCACAATGTTCAACAACTCTACAAGCATGACATTTAACACTGCGATATATCACCTGAATCGTACGTGCTTCGACTTCCTATAGAAAACACAAACACATCCAAAGCTTCCAAAACTCGTAGACATGCAGCTTGCAGCTGTTTCCCAGATTGAGATGTTTGGGGACATGCAAAGGTTTATTCAGTCACACTTCAATTGTGTTAATTTGACAGGTTTTTACACTTTTGAAATATTTGTATTTCTGTTTAATAAATTAGACCTTGTGTATTCAACTCTGACACACTTTCAGCTTATAAGGTGAAAAAACTCATACAGGGAAAGCTTTGTGTTTTAGATCTTTTTAGCTCGGATAATTCAAAATTAAATGTATGTATAAATACTAATTAACAGTTGTACAGTACAAAGAAGGCATTTTTCCTTTACAATAACAATAATACATTTTTTAAACAGCAGCAAGTCTTTTCAGTACATATTAGGTCATTAAGTAATGCTACCTAGAGGTGCTATAACTTTTTTTTTTTTTGGCTCTTGGAAAGAAAACATTTCAGAGAAAACATTTTGGAACATAAAGGAAAGAGTGACGACTACAAGCAGTTCCACTGAAAAGCATCTTTTGATTAAAATGCAGAAGTGCTGAATCCAGCTGCATAATAGGGCTCAAGGTTAGTTTTTCAAAATTAGAACTGTCTTTAATGCTCAGAGTGGGTGGGTAAATTGTAACTGATTGCTTACAGAGGCAGGGAGACGAGTGTTGGAGGAATGCTGTGGATCCCAGGGCGAGACGGTGGAACACGAGGAGATTTCAGGATGAGTAATGGGCTAATTACAGCCAGGCACATATGTGAAGGTGGCGGCTGATGGAGATGAGTGATCGAAGGAGGGCAGATGGGCAGGTGAGTACGGAGGATCGTGACTGTCTGACCAGAGGATGTTGAATGCAGTTCCAGAGACGGTTGTCGTGCAAAGAGGACCAGCAGACACGACCTGCAGACACGACCTGCAGACACGACCTGCAGACACGACCTGCAGACATTACCGACCTGCAGACACGACCTGCAGACACGACCTGCAGACACAACCTGCAGACACGACCTGCAGACATTACCGACCTGCAGACACGACCTGCAGACACGACCTGCAGACATTACCGACCTGCAGACACAACCTGCAGACACGACCTGCAGACATTACCGACCTGCAGACACAACCTGCAGACACGACCTGCAGACATTACCGACCTGCAGACACGACCTGCAGACACGACCTGCAGACTCGACCTGCAGACATTACCGACCTGCAGACACGACCTGCAGACATTACCGACCTGCAGACACGACCTGCAGACATTACCGACCTGCAGACACGACCTGCAGACACGACCTTCAGACACGACCTGCAGACTCGACCTGCAGACACGACCTTCAGACACGACCTGCAGACACGACCTGCAGACACGACCTGCAGACACGACCTGCAGACACGACCTGCAGACACGACCTGCAGACATTACCGACCTGCAGACACGACCTGCAGACACGACCTTCAGACATTACCGACCTGCAGACACGACCTGCAGACACGACCTGCAGACACGACCTGCAGACATTACCGACCTGCAGACACAACCTGCAGACACGACCTGCAGACACGACCTGCAGACATTACCGACCTGCAGACACGACCTGCAGACACAACCTGCAGACACAACCTGCAGACACGACCTGCAGACACGACCTGCAGACATTACCGACCTGCAGACACGACCTGCAGACACGACCTGCAGACACTGGCAAGTTTCCAGGGGAGTATTTGGCGAAAGGTGGAAGGGGAATCAACATTATCCAAACGCATTGTTACCTTTTCAACTTTCACACATTCGTCACAGTCATAAACCTCAATTTCATGGACGTTTATGCGTTAGGCCATTAAAAAAATGGTTACTCTTGAGGATCTGCAGAGATCTGCAGCTCTGGTGAGAGGAAGTGATGAAAATCTGGCTTTAATGGAAGACTGGCAAGAAATACCCACTGCTGAAACAAAAGCCACAAGGAAAGATGGGAAGATGGATGGAGGTAAATGCAGAGCAAACCTGGAAGAAAACCTGTTAGAGCCTCCAAGATACTAGAAAGTGGGATGGAGGTTCATGTTTCAGCATGACTGTCACGGCCCTGGGCCTTGTGGGCCTGGGTTGCAGGTCTTGTTGTCTGTCTTTGTGCTCCTCCCCTTTACAGGTGCTGCTGATCAGGTTGATTGGGAGCACAGAGTATTTGAACCTGGCTGTCTCCGTCTTGTGGGTCGCCTCCAGCGTCCACTCTGCCGCTTGATGGTGTTTAATTGCCAGGCCTCAGCTCCCCTCCCTTTTGCACTTTTGAGTTTGTCATTGTTTTGGCACTTCAACACTTCCATATGCACTCATACAACACATCCAAGCATTTGCATTACACCACTGATACCGATATCCACAATCCATTGTTGTTTTTGTTAATAAATATTCATTTGTATGCACTTTAACCACTGCATGGTCTCACATTTTGTTATGACCTTGAGCCAGTCGTAACAATGACAAAATCCATAAATTCATATATTAGCATGAATATGAGGCAAAATCCAGAGCAGACAGAAAACCAATCTATTTTTCTGACATGATTTTCATTCAAATGTGTGAAAATATTAGAAACGTACCATAAAAATACCCACTGCAAAACATGGTTTTGCAAATCATTGACCAAGAGGCACAAAACATTTGATCCCTCTATCCATTATCGTTCCAGTATCAACATGTCAGAGAAAGAAACTAAGACATCCCTCAACCCAGAAAGCCTCATTCTGAAGGGAAATATTGAGAATAATGAGAAATTTACAGAGTAGAGCAGCAGCAGGCCGGTCTGTCCATCCGTCTCCTGCTCCATCCTAACATCACTCCTCCACTGGAGACAAAGATTGACTTCCAACCTTGAGGGAACAATATAGGTGTCCTGCATCATGAAGTGGAAACTTCACAATTACGCACCTGGTGTTGGTTTATCACACAAAATACCAACAGAATACGCAACACTGACAGCACAGCGGGTGATGGGTAGCTGTAGATCCGATGTGCGAGTTGATTGAGATGTTGCCCTTGAGATGTTCCAAAATCGTAGACAGAGATATGGAAGAGGAGAGGAGGAAGAGGAGGGGGAGAAAACAGGAGCTAATCAAACATCATCTACAAAGACGCACTGAATTATAGAGTAGTTTGTTTTAAGGTTTTAATGAATCAATCAAGTTTATTTCTATAGCACATTTCAGCAACAAGGCATTTCAAAGAGCTTTAAATCACAAAAACACAAAAAAGTCACAGACAGTCAATAACTGAAGCATTACATTTGGTGAAGTGTCATCATTACATTTTAGATTGTTAATTAATGTTTCATTTATAATGTTTCAAAAGCAACTCTAAACAGGTGGGGGTTTTTTTAGCCTAGATTTAAAGGCACTCAGTGTTTCAGCTGCTTTCCAGTTTTCTGGAAGTTTGTTCCAGATTTTTGGTGCATTGAAGCTGAATGCTGCTTCTCCACCTGGGGGGTCTGGAAGGTTGCTATGACAACAGCAGATCTTTAATGTATTGTGGTGCTAAACTGTTGAGTGATTTATAAACCAACACCAGTATTTTAAAGCCTATTCTCTCAGTGTAGGGACTTTAGAACTGGGTGATGTGCTCTAACTTCCTGGTTTTAGTCAGAACCTCAGCAGCAGCGTTCTGGATCAGCTGCAGCTGGAGGATTGATTTTACCCAGATCAACGAAACTAAAGATGAACACATGGATGAGTTTCTCTAGATCTCGCTGAGACATAAATCCTCTAATCCGGAAGATGTTCTTCAGCTGATAGAAGGCCGACTTTATAACTGTCTTTATGTGACTCTGAACGTACAAAGATAAGAACTTCAGTTTTGTTTCTGTTCAGCTGGAGAAAGTTTTGGTACATCCGCGCATTTTTCTGTTCTAAGCAGAACAATAAATTAGAACAATTTAATTTTAAGAATAATAAATCATAGATACATGAACACGCTTTACTTGTCTCACAAATCCTGAAAGTCCCTGTCCTGTCTGCTGCCTGACAGAGGCTGTGAGTTTCAACATGGTGAGACAATGATCAGACAATTTTAAGGCATTTTATAAACTGTAATTTCCTGTAACCGATGTATTCTTGCACTGTAACCATCTAAAAGCAGATTAACTTGAATAAAAACCTGATTTCTGCGGTTCTGACTGATACTGGAAGCATAATTAATAGCTTGAGATCTTCTAACCTTGCTCACCATTTGAGCTGCAATAATCCCCAGAGTTCACTAAATTCACATTATTCTCCACGACTTGTTCCGGTCAAACACGAGTTAAAGCGTTGCTCTGTGGACGCCTCAAACTCCAGCAAGGAAACACAATAACATTTGAATAGTGAGCTGGACAGAGTTTCACATTCCAGCTACAGCAATCACATTCATCATTTAGATTGTCTTTGTTCATGGCTGCTAACAGAGCGTTGATTACAGCACATCTTCCTCGAAGGCTGCCATCTCGCTCATTGAATATTCAGGAAACGGATCTCATCAGACCTCCCGCCGCTGCACCTTCATTCCCCTAATCCTCCTTCTTTCCATCTTTGTCCTTCATTCTTTCATCACATCCATATCTTTTCTTCCTTTCTGTCTTTACTACCTTTCTCTTCTTTGCGTCCGCCACATTCAGTTTTAATATTGAGAAATTGAAGCCAACACAGTATAATGTGCAATAAAACAACAGGAGGAAGTGTTATTCTATGATTGTTCCACACATAATTTAATCTTTATGTCAGAATACAATCTATTCTTTATCTTAATTCCTATCTATTGTGTGTATGTTACTTTCCTAATGCAAATCAATTCTAAGCTGCTGTGTACAGGAGAGATGAGACCTTATTATTTAAATTATATTTTAGATTCAAATCTGTGTGTGTGTGTGTGTGTGGGCGTGTGTGTGTGTGTGTGTGGGGGCGTGTGTGGGGGTGTGTGTGCGTGCGTGTGTGTGCTGTAGTGTTTGTATTTGGGCTTGAGCGTAAAGTTGTGTGTGCCGTTATCTTAATTCTCATCAGATTGCAAGCCATTGTGCTGGCAGGGTTTGGCATGTGTGTCCTCCTGAGTGTGTGTGTGTGGCTGTGTGCGTGCGTGCGTGTGTGTGCGTGTGTTCACAGCAGCAGCTTTTGTTGTGGAGTCACCTTGAGCTGAGGATGCAGACAGCTGAAACAACTGGCGTCTGAGAGGCAAAAAACACAGAAAATTCAAGAGAAATGTATAATTTCACGTTTTTAGGACATAATGTTGGGAACATTAATTTACCCTTTATATTTATTAAAGCTTTATATATGCACTTAGTTATTTTTAGATATACTGACTCACAAATTCACGATAAATGTTTAAAAAAATGAACCATATCTTTCCCCAATTCTTCCAAAATTGTATCTACTTCTACAGTATTTTTGTAGATATTTAATTCGGAGCTGAAAGCAGGTTGCCGTCGTCAGAACATTTCTGTGTAAGGAGGGTTTTCTGGGATTTGCTGTAGTTTTCTGGTCGTTTTCTTCTTTTCCACAGAAAAATATCCTGGAACGAAGGACGGAGTTTCAGTTTTATTCTCATCCTTTGGGGGAAAGTTAAACATTTGCAGTGTCATATTTCCCTCATCAGTGTTTGAACAAATCAATAGTTGATATATTTCCATTACTTTAACTCAGTTTTGAAATCTTCTGTTGCATCTGTGGAGATTAAGCGATTAAGTCCTGAAGTAAAATTAATATTTTAAAGCTTCAAGTCATTTACCCTAACCCTACCCTAACCCTAACCTAACCCTAACCCTATCCATAATTTAAATTCAGAGACACAAACAAAATGAATAACAATTCCCATAAAATGTGAATTGTTTAAGATTTAGCTTTAATGAGCAGACCAGGCTCTCAAACTCATTTTGTGTGGGTCAAATCCAGGTCATGAAGGCTCTTAAAGGGCCGGTGTGCCAGAATGTATTGATAAAATCTGATCACAAACTGTTAAAGTATCAATGAATTCTTAAAATTACATAATATTTAATTTTTTTTCAGTCACTCCAGGATTTCATGATTGTGATTTTTAAAAAAATACAAATCAAAGTGTTTGTGGTACTAATTTGGAAATATTTGCGATATTTGCACTTATTTATGACGGGAAATGCGACTTTTTATTACTCGCTGTATAGATCATGGATTATAATTTGACATTAGTTAAGGCTGAGGCAGTTTTTAGTACAAATAAGAACCTTTTTGACAATTTTTGAGAAAAATCTGCAATAAACTCCCAGTTATGCATTAGAGCAAAAAAGTTAGTCAATTTGTTGATTTCCATGATAATTCTGAAGAAACTGGAGGGACTGATTGATGTAATTTGGCAGTAAAGAGATACAAAACGGCATTGATTTGATTGTTAACATAATTTTAAAACACATTTAGTATTTAGTCTAGCATCTAGAGGACCACATAAAAAGCTACGGCGGGCCGGATTTGGCCCACGGGCCTTGAGTTTGACACACGTAGACCAAACTGTTCGGCTAGACTCTGGTTTTCATTTTAAAAATCTGTTCATGAAATGAATCTAAAACCAGTCATATTTACACATTTGTACAGAGTTTCAATTAACGTCGGTGTTTTGTTGCTGGACGTCATGGCATTTGTGTTTTCGGAGAGTCGTCTTTCTTTTTTTTTTTCTCCATTTACACATTTACTCCGTAACAGGAGCAGGAGTGAAGCTAATTAACATAAACATAAACAGTGCAGGGAGGTTGAGGGTCTACGGTAATTATTTGTTTTGGGATCTAAAGTTCAGGTTAACATATTGGAAGATGTTCATGCGTGTTAAATGAGTTCAGAAGGAATTTAACAGAAAACTTGTCTTGGTGCCAGAAAGGCTTTCTGAAATCATTCCTGGGATTTTAAAGCACAACCATCTGCTGTGTTGACCCAGAATAATCCACAAACAGAGATCATATCCAGGCTGTGTGATTGCTGAGGTCAGAGGACTGAGAAAATAAAACATGGATGGAGATGCTGCATCAGGAATCAGGTGAAATGTAATTTATCAACTCTGCAAATAAAACTACAGTTTAATCATCTCTGTCATTCTTACCTCTAAGGAAACTGATGCCTGGTCTGAAACATCTACAGCTGATTTACACGGTTGGGCCAGAATTTGCCATAAAAACACGAATCCATCCTGCCTTTCCTCACTGGTTCAGGCTGCTGCTGTGGTTTAATGGTATTTATTTGCTCTTTTGCCTCTTAGTAACCACTGAGCATCATTACGTGCCACTTGCTACCCAAGTATTGTTGCTGACTGTCCATTCCTTTAGATTTAGGGTTTACAACTTGTGAAGGTTTCTTCCTGCAGAGTAATGCACCGTGTTACAAAGCTGGAAGCAGCTAAAGCTGTTTTATTTAACATCTTAATGAGTTTAATCTATCCTAGTCCCAGTCAGATGATGTCCATCCATGTGATACGGTGGATATGCAGCCAAAGTGTGAAGTCGCTTTGGGTAGCAAGCAGCAAAATCCAACTAATGCAAAAAAGATGGTTGATAATTTGTTTGCAAGTATCTGTGAACTCCACTTGTTGCTCCTCATGAGTGTCTTGTGGTTAAAGTTGAATTTACAGGTCAAAGGAACGAAATGAAAACGGTACTTCTTTTTAAACTGAACTAAACAAAAAAAAAAAAGAGTGACTTAATGTGAAACTAAGATTAAAAATCTCCACAGCATTGTTTCTCATTAGGGCAGACGTGCGCACACACCCATATTAACACAGCAACATGGAAATCAATGAACCAAACACACTGACGAAGATTTGCTAATATAATTTGACACAGCAGCATCCTGGCACACAGAAACTGCTGAGTCAGAGTTTTCCTTCTCAGGGTCAAAAGCTTTAGGGAGACTCAGCAGTGTTCCAGGTGATATCTGTGATATCATGTTTTAAATACACTGTTTTCAGAGGTCTCATCACGATGCCTCGCTTTGTTTCTGTCTTGTAAAGCTCAGTGTTTTTCATACTTTTGTTTGTTTTTCTTTAGTGTTTCTGGCTGCAGTTTTTTTTTCTTCTTTTGTGCCCAGAAAGCCCATTAAATAGTTGATGTGAAAAACCCATCGACAATCTCCAGGCTTCGTTTGTATGGAAACGCAGTGATCTCAACAGCTGCAGCTCCCTAGTGCTTATTTTATGCAACTAAATGCGCACTTATCAACTTAAAGAAGTCATTTATATTATATATATATATATATATATATATATATAAAAAATTCCCTTCTCACCCTCCGCGGGTGGTCTGTTTCATCCTCTGAGCTCGGGTCCTCTACCAGAGGCCTGGGAGCTTGAGGGTTCTGCGCAGTATCTTGGCTGTGCCTAGAACTGCACATTTCTGGACTGAGATGTTTGATGTTGTTCCTGGGATCTGTTTGAGCCACTGCTCCAGTTTGGGGGTGACTGCCCCGAGGGCCCCGATGACCACAGGCACCACTGTGGTCTTCACCTTCCAGGTCTTTTCCAGTTCCTCCCTGAGGCCCTGGTATTTCTCCAATTTCTCATGCTCCTTTTTCCTGATGTTGTAGTCACTTGGTATTGCTACATCCACCACAACGGCTTTCCTCTGTTCTTTATCCACCACCACAATGTCCGGTTGGTTCGCCATTACCATCTTGTCTGTCTGGATCTGGAAGTCCCACAGGATCTTAGCTCGGTCATTCTCCACCACTTTTGGGGGTGTTCCCCACTTTGATCTCGGGGCTTCCAGTCCATATTCTGCACAGATGTTCCTGTACACTATGCCCGCCACTTGGTTATGTCGTTCCATGTACGCTTTCCCTGCCAGCATCTTGCACCCTGCTATTATGTGCTGGACTGTCTCAGGGGCCTCCTTGCACAACCTACACCTTGCGTCTTGTCTGGTGTGGTAGATCTGAGCCTCTATTGCTCTGGTGTTTAGGGCCTGTTCCTGAGCGGCCAGGATGAGAGCCTCTGTGCTGTCCGCACACACACACACATATATATATATATATATATATATATATATATATATATATATATATATATATATATATATATATATATATATATATTGCAGCACACTCTCATAGTCCAGATTTATCAGGTTTCCTGTGCAAAATCTTTCTGAGAGTTTAGGAAAGGGAAAATAAAAAAAAACTTGGAACTTAATACCCCCCAAAATAGACATAATTTCTCAATAATGCACCTGAAAAAACAAACAGAGGTAGCATCAGTTCAGCCACACCTTTCAGATCTGCCGGTGTTTATAGAATCTTATCTCTATGGTGCAGAAAACTGTCTGAAAATTGACGTATTAACTGAGTGTTTATGTTTAATTGGTATGTTTTATTTATCTGATGTTACTTGTTTGTAATGTCAAGAAAATGTACTAAATACTGAATAAAAATACTCAGACAGGTTGAGATTTTCTACATTTCCAGTGAAACATTTACAACGTAAATAAAAAATGGAATTAGTTTTGTGCCATTTTAAACATCTTTACAGCATCTTTAAAAGGGTGATGGACCTTATTAAGCTTATCGGGGTTTGAAAATCTCTTTATAGTCTGTTAATCATTCACCCATATAGTGCCTTCAATTACATGGAAACAGGAGGGATCATCTTAAAGATAAGACGTTACTTGGTCATGCCGATGTGTTCAAGGGTTTTCTTTTTCTTAATCTGAGTTTTGACATCATTTCATGCATTATCATCACATTACTGCTCCTTTGACAAGTACACTTGTTCACTAATCCACACAAGACATCAACAAGGATTTGTGTTATTGAAGATTCTCTCCAACAGGATTGTTTGTTGATTATCCATTTAAAGGATCAAGTCGCTAATCTTTCCTCTAACTGCGTCAGACTAAGTGTAAACAGCCAGAATCAGCACATTAAGCCGGCCGTCCAGAAGACAAGGTGCCAGTCGCTCTGACAGTATTAAAATCATAATGGTTTTAGTGTTCCACCGCTCCACCCTGCAAAGCCTCTCGCCCTCTTAAGACACTGAAAGCTGTTCAGCATCAGACAGGAAGTCTAATGCAGTTCAGATTGTCCTTTTATTACAGCTCAACTTTGGCCAAAGTGTATTTAGTGCAGAATGAGATGCCTCACAATAAACATTAATCGTCAAATGCACTTGACTGGTCTCAGTGCAAGAATGCTACAATATGTACGACTTTTCTCTCTGCGGACGCAGCACAGTTTCATTTAAGATTATGTATTTTTCAGCCAAGTGCCTGGAGATTTTTACACTGAAGAATTATTCAGAAAAAAGACTTGAATGTGCCCACAAGGTTTTACATTTCATATTTAGACATGTGGACAAAGGGAATGTAAAAACTTTAGTTTTTCTTGTATGTAATGACACAAAAAACCTTATTAATATATACAGCTGCACATTAAGGTCCCAGGATTGCTAAAATATTAAACTCTTTTATAAAGCTGAGCATTATTTTTAGTTGATTTGAGTATCAACTAAAAATAATCTTTTTTTTTTAGAAGTAAACTCTGTAACTCAGAGTAACGTCAAATCGTTCCGATTTTAACTGAGCCGCTTTAATTTGAAAAGTTAAATATAAGTAATAACTGAAGTTCTATCAGCAGAACTCTTTAATTAGTCTTTAATTACTCAATAAAAGATGATGCATTAAAAAGTTTCCCTGCGCTGCTCCGGGTGGCGTGACTTTCTCTCTCACTTCGCCGCAGCTCCGCTGCAGTAAAACTGATTTTAAATCTCCTTTTACAGTCTCATTTGTCTTCCCGTTAATGTGGCGCGAGGTTTCCGCTGAATCATCAGCGGCTCCGTGATTTAGGATCTGACAGTTATTGGCCGCGGCAGCGCTGAGGCCGGTCGTCGAGGCGAGGGAGGAGGAGAAGCCGAGATGGCTCTGACCCTTTGACCTCTGGCTGTCAGATCGCGGGCCGAGCGATGGGACCTCTGCGCTGCCCACTGGGACCAACAGCCACATATCCTGCAGAGATTTCCCAGGGTTTAACCTCGCTGTCCCTCCGAGAGACACTTACGGTGCTGTTAACATTTCTTCGCTAAGCTTTAAAGCCCCGCAGGGCGGCTGCGATGCTCCGTGGTCGGACTTTTCCCAGAATCCTCTCTGGATAAAATAGTAGAGGGAAGTCAGAAGAGGGTCAGAAAATGACCAAATAGAAATTGGAAATATTGTCTGTAACCTGCTATAATTTATTTGCCAAAAGTTCAGCTGATAAATTTTTAATTTGTCTGGACAGAAATATAATGATGAATTTCTCTTTTAATAAGCAGCAACTTATTATTTTTAATAATATTTAGCAAAACATCTAATCTTGATTGAGCTGTTATGGCATTGATTTGTTTCAAATATGCAGGATAAAGGTATTCCCTGCAGAAAATCTGATTTATCAAAGATTTTTAATTAACTGTGCACTGAAAAAACACAAAATCGTGGGTATTTTTGGTTTCGTTTTTAATGCAAACATCTTATGAAATAAGACAAAACTAACTCAGAACAGAAGTCGCTCTTCATCAAGATACCAGAACTCAATAATTAGTATCTTTTTAATCAATAATAACGACTTATTTATGTAAAACAAGCTCGTATGTCTTGATGAAGAGTTTTGACTTATTTCAAGACGAGATAAAACCAACATATTTGCACCAGAAACTAAATACTTTTTGCAGTTACATTTGTTCACATCACATCCACATTTGTTGATTGTTTCCATATATAATCACCTCCATGAATTTTTAAATGCTTCTGTACTCATAAAACATGACATCACATCACATTTGTGCTGCTTTCTGTGTCAGCGGGTCGGAACAAACCCAGCGGTAAAGTTTTAAGCTGAAATAAGGCAATATGCTGCTGCGTAAGAACATTAAATATGACAGTCTGAGGATTGGAGAATTTTTGTTATGTGGCTTTTCCGGAGCCAAGTTGGAGTTTAATCTGGACTATAGGGATTACGGCCGACAGTTTGGGAACGAATAGCTGCTCAGTCCAGACAATCTTTGACAGCGGTTTTACTGCATTTGGCTAATCCATGCAGGCCCAGCTGTCATTTCAGAGACTCTTCGTCCTGCTGGTTTGTCAGCTCATCATCTGAGGCATATGGACCCTCATTGTTGGTGGGGAAGCTCAGGGTTAAAGGGTTACAAGGACCTGATGGGCTTTAAGACTTTGCAAAGCTGCCTGGAGCCAAAGTCTTCACTGCAATTCCTTTTCTAAATATTTACCCCTTTTAGCATTTAAGCCCATCCCTGCTGCTCTTATCTGAACCTTTTTCTTCCTGTGGCTATTCCTCTCTTATCTCTCTGGATTTTATTGTTTGCCAACATTTTCTAAAAAGCTGTTTTCACGTTAACTTTTAACAATTCTGTGTCGTCGCAGGACAGCGTTGGAGAATATTGGCAACAAAAGGAACACAGTTTTATTTATTTGCTCAAGTATTTCAAGTTTGTTGAACTGCTAATGAATATTAGTTTGTTCTGTTGGAATGATGTCGAACACACAGCTAGTAAAATACTTTATTTTATTGTTACCAAGCAGACAGGAAGGCATTTCTTTACAATTAATAAACTGTCCCTTTTGTTTTCTAATGTAAGAGAGAACAGAGAGTTTGGATTATGTTGTATCTATTAAGTAAAGAAAAATATAAATTAAAACTTAGACAGTTGCCAAGTTAGACATAGAAGATGATTCTTCAAAACGGTACTCATTTGTAGGAATACTTCAGAAAAATTGGGCTTAGCTAGAGCCAAGTGAAAATATTCTCCTACAAATATTAGTGTTGAAAAATACAGTGACCATATCAGCTCAGATCAACCTATATTTTCCTCTCTTTTCTCCTATTTAAAGGAGATTAAAATCCGAAGGCAGCGTGTGGCCGTCCAAACGGCCAAGCATAGTATCTGCAAGTCCAGCATATATCCAAGGTACTTAGGATAAAAATAGCCTGACAAACATGGCATTCAAGCACTCCTCTGTAAAAGTGGCATTGCACACGTCGATATTACAACACGACAGTCGCATCCAGTTAATGGTGCAGCTCTAGTTATGACCAGTGTCCGTCTTGCCTGCAAGACAGACATTTATTAGAAACCTCACTTTGATGAGACAAGAGTTCGATTTTTAAGTAACACTAAACGCTGTGGTTGAAACTGCTGCCACCTTGAAACATGTTAAAACAGTTCATATAAAACATTTTTGAACATTTATAGCTAAAAGATGCATAAAAACAATGTTTACACCCTCCAGACACTTTTAGAATTTATTTAGTTTTAAACTGAACATCTTTTGGTAATCTAAACTAATGTTTCAGCACAATTTAGTTTTCCAAGCATAAAATAGTAACATGTATTGTTAAATTTGGACTGGATTTATGATTATAAACATGTTGTTTTAACCAGCTGAGCTGCACATATTTCAAAATGAAAATGGAAATCAGGACTCCATACGCGCTCCGGTCATTGCTTTGCTGTTGTTCCTGGAGAACTGAACTGCTTTTCTTAACAAACAGGATTTAAACCTCTTCCAGTTCAAATGGTGTCATCTCTGTATCATCAGGATAAGTTGGCTACTTAACATTAAGGTCACAAACCTGCTGCTGTATAAGAGTGAAGTATTGGATCTTCTGACTAATAGGGAACCAGAACCAGCTCCACTTCATTCTGGTGATATTCAGAAGCCGCCTTGTCAATCACTATGTATAAAAACACTTGAAATAAAAGTGTTTGTTGTTTTAATTTGCCACTACATTACAAATGTATTAATTTACCTCCAACATAAACAGAACTGCAGAAACTTGTTCCATTAGTTCACATGTTTTTCATATGTTTTTACAGGATAAAGTTACTAAAGTTCTGGTTTCTGCTTTCCAAATGTCCAAACGTTTAAGCATTAACTTGGATTTTAGGCTTAAGACTGAAACACGTCTACATCAGGTCTTCGTTTGGCCTGAACAGTGAAATCAGGTGTAGGAAGCATCATGTTTGTGAAGCAGCCTAGCATGCCAACGGCCCGGTTCTCTTTGTTCAGGATCACGCTCTCATTTACAGCAGAGTCAGTCCTTCATCTGCTTTTCCTGCTAAACGTCTTCCTCTGTTCGGCAAACCAGCATAAAAAGGTGCATCATTGCCACCAACTGGGTGTTGGCTATATTGCTAAAACGGAGAAGAGTAAAAAAAAAAAAAAAAGCTCCTTTTGTTCGTCTTAAGCAGCATCTCACTGCATTGCTGCTTTTCAGCGACAGGAAGTCAGAGTTCACCTTCTGAAAACATCCAAGACTATGACAGACTGCTGTCTATGACAAAGATGCTCCTGTGCATTATTTGGGTGGATTAACAATCTTTTAGTGCAGTGTAAAGAGATATTGTTTTAATTTAAAAAAATGCCGTTTTATTGATCGACACTCCACCATTCAATTAGATTGCAACAAACTTTTGAAAATGAGAAAACAGAAAACTAAGCAGAACTTCAGAAAACGGTTTCAAAACTAATGCTAGGAAACAAGACGCACATTTCCTCTGCAGCGTTCAGAATGAACTCCATTTATTCGCAGTCGTAGGAAGACGCCTAAACATTCAGTATCGACAGACTGAGCAGGAACGGGCTCCGGGTTGCGGCGTTGCTCCCAGAGTGGCGGCCTATTGATCCTCTGAGGTCGGATTTGAACAGAACAGTCCATTACAGTCAGATCACAGGACACGGCGGTCTCAGATCTGATCCGACTTTCAGGCAAAAGAATGTGGGACACGTCCTGAAATAAAAGTAAATAAAACTGTTAAATGGGAAAAAAAAAAAAGTTTTAAAATGCTTTAGTAGTAATTGAGTAAGTCTTATTTACTCATTCACAGCACACCTATTTGACTTCTTGCACCATTTGAAGTTGAACTATTTCACATTGTGAGCTTTGTGTAAAGTACTCTGATATATTAGCTTTTTTTTCCGCACGTTAAAAAATGGCCACACTGTGAGCGATGCAATCTCTAAATACAACACATAAGCAGAATCCTTTCAACTGCAATTACTTCTTAAATGTGCAGTGACCCAATAATATAGTACATTAATCCCATTTGTCTGACCCATCATTTAAATACCCTAAATGTAGGTTTTATATGAGAATGTTTCAGATTTTATCCTTCAAAACTCTAAAATTTAGACTCTCTTCTTTGTCTACACAAACTGAAGCTGTACTTTAAAGAGGCTTATGATAAAGATTCAAATCTTTAAAAAATTAGCTGAACAAGAGGATAAGAGACCAAAAAGGAGGAAAAAAAGAACAAAATCAGACAGATGAGACAATAGAGGAGAGGCAGAATCAGAACTGTGTGCAGCAATATAATAAGAATTAGACAATGAAGGTCTTTTAGATGAACAAAAGAATGGGATGAGCATTAAAACATGCAAATGGGACAGATTTACAAATGTAGATGAATTGGTTCAGAGAAGCAGAAGGGTGACCGAGATAGTGGAATGATTGAGAAGTGGATCAATAGATGGAGGGTAGGTCTGACAAAGGATGGACGGATAGATGAATGGCTGCTTGAAGCAACAAAGACACGCAGACGGATGGATGAAGCAGAAGATAGATTACTGTTCAAGAAAAATCTGTCAAAAAAATAAGCTCCTAAAATGTCACTGAGCCAATTAATCTCCCTCTATCACCACTGACTCACTGTCTGTCTCCTCATCCCTCCATCTGCTCATCCATCCATCTGTATATCTTTTCACTTTTGCAGCTCAGATGATTTTCTTCTTGAAGAATATTCCCAAGCATTTGGTGACTTTTTGGCAGACGGAGACGTTTTTGATCAAGTCTTTAGCACAACTGTGACACCAGAATTTTCTAAATGGCGTTCTGTAATTCCAGCCGAGGCCGACCTGAACTGACCGATCACTGGCCCTGCAGTACGATGATCAATAAAGCTCAGCCATCCTGCAGGTCGGATGACAGAAGTCAGATGAGCCATTTCCATGACATATCAGGTTCGTGGTGTCCAGCCGCTTTGCATCATCTCACATCCTGTGATGACATTTGGTCAAGTTGAACTGCATCACAGTACGAAGCGTCAGGTCCGCAAGTAGAATATTGTCATTTTGTTGATGTGAAACTCTTAATGGGACAGTATTGTGTAAAATTCACTCTTCTGAGCTTTACATCATGTTATAATGTTATTCCCTCATCAAAAACAAACCTGGAGCGTTGCTTTGACTCTTATGTTTGTTTGAGAAATCCTGTAATCTCCATGGCAACCATGCAGCTGTGCAAAACGCCTGGGTGGACCGAGCTCCGCCTTCAGTTTCAGGCTTTGTATTGTAGCTTCCGTCTCACACAGCCTCTCTCCTCTACACCTCCCCCAGGAGCTCCTGCAGACTAGCCAGCAGCAATTAGCAAACACCTGCTGGAACTGAGCACTCTGAGCTCATTATAGCTGCTACTTTTCAGTGCAATGCTGGTGAAAACGTTGGTAAGAGGTTAATAGAGGAGCCATTTTGTGATGACTTCCTGGAGGCGGAGTTTCAGTAAGAGCTGAAGTTCTTAAAGAGACAGAGGCCCAATTTCAATAGGTCAACATAACTACTTTATTCTGCATAGCACTGCCCCTTTAAGTAATGTGATATTGAAAATATCAAAAGTTTGTAGCAATGGGAATCCAAAGAGCCTTTTCCTCCTTCCTCCTCCCAGTCTGATTGGTTTAGTACTGGCTCTTTTCTGGGAACATTTTTAAAGTGTGGCAGCAGAACCCTGAACAAGCTGCAGGCGTAACAACAGAGTCTGAGGTAAAGTCAAGACAAAGAAAGTTACCAAGTCTAATCTGGAAGTGACAACCGTCTTAATATTACACCGGGTTACAAATAAATTATCTTTGGAAGTTGTCCATGGTTTTTTATTTCTCAAATGAATTAGGACAATTTTCACCGCTGAATCCAAAAATGACATCCATTTTTCTCAATCCGATCCGGTTTTTATTCCAATTTGATTTAGAGAAATCCAATCTTCTTACTAAATTGATTACATTTTTGTGACATTATCAGTTCATTTACATTATTTTTTTCTCATCTAAAAAAGGTTTTTGGAGAAAAAAAACATGTTTTCTAATACAGGGTATAAATTAAATGTTACAAACTTGAATTTCTTCATAACTAAAGCAAGTGAAACTTTAGTGTTCATTTTCTAAAATGAATATTAATTCTGCACAAGTGATCACTAAAGCCTGCGACAGACTGGCGACCTGTCCAGGGTGACCAAGCCTCTCGCCCAGAACGTTAGCTGGAGATGGGCACCAGCAACCCTCCTGACCCCACTAAGGGACAAGGGTGTAAAGAAAATGGATGGATGGATGATCACAGAAGTTTGAACGGTGAGGTTTTGCCAGAAATCTGCTTAGTTCCCTCTCCTCCTGTTTTGATATGACTTGTTGATTTGACTTGTGAAATGTTTTCTTTGCAGATCTAGTTTTTTATGAGTTTTTTATTCATTGTAAGAGTTGTTTTAAAGTGTTATTTACTGAATGTTCCACATCTTCATATTGAGTTCTGTGCTAATTAAACCTTTCTGCAACTTTCTTTTCACTGTGAAGAGGGAAGAGCGATGTACAAAAACTGTGGATTTTGAGACCAGACCATCAGGTGTGAAAACACATAACATTCAGACATTCAGGCCTCTAAATGTGTGTTTCAGCAAACATATAATCGAGCCGTCGCTGAATTAAAAATGCTGCAAAGGAGGTGAGTTAACTACAGACACTTAAGCTGAACCAGATTCCTCATTGAATGAGATAAATAAGTGGCAATCGATTGGAAATGATGCATTTTAAGAGGAGACATGATGAGATGAGGGAAGGTCAGTGGAATGGTGACCCCGTTCACCACCTGCTTATTTACACCTTGCTGCCCTGTTAGTGGATGAGCAACACTTGTAAAAACACCAAATTAACTACAGTTGGTGCATCAGACCCAAACTCGTGTTTGGTAAGCCACGTCTTTCTAATCATCATTAGATTAAGACGCACTCGCTCCCGAAGATGAATGTGGCTGCAAGTTGCAGCTGCTCACAAGTAATTTGTCCAGATTTGAAAGGCTCTCTGGTCAGTGTTTTTATAGCTTCAGTTACACAAATCTGCGTTTAACAAGCAGAGTCACATTTATAAATTACAGAATGTTAACGAGGCGGATCCGTCCTCCTCCAGAGACTAACATTGTGAAAACGCTGATTTATGTTCAGCATTCTCATAAATGTTAACAGTAAAATCTATACTTTCATCTGAAATTAGGAATTCATTAAATAAAAAGGTTTCTCCCCGATATCATTACTTAATAATCATGTAGCCTCTGCAAGCACATTCAGCGCCTTCGTTTTATTTTGAAAGGGAGGCTGAACCAACATACAGTAAATAGTCTCAGCACATTGCAGTGACCTTTCCCCCCATCCTCACTGGATTCATGAAAACATTCCATTGGAGGAAACCAATTTACCAGCTCCTTTTATAGCAGCCCAGTTTTAATTGTTTCTTCATTAAACTGTGCATATTTTTGCATCAAATGCATAGCCCCAATCTTTTGCTTGTGCAATTACAGTAACTTTAGCCTGGCCATTAACTTTCTATGCGGTTCTTCTCGATTCTCATCAACTTTCAGTGCAGCAAAAATGCCAACGAATTGTGGTTGTTTCCTGTGCAAATATAGTAGTACACTTGAAACAAGAACAAACTTAAACTTAAAGTAACTTTCAGGCAAGATGTAAAATGTAGAACAAGGGGCTGGTTTCTACCGGGCTATGATAACATAGAATAGAATAGAATAGACTTTGAAATGACATTTATTATTAGTTGACAAGCTCTTCCCTCAAAGGCATTAAATATTAATACAAATATAACCATAAGAGACAAAGTTTGTAAAACATACAGTGGTGAAAGTAATTCAATATGACTGAATGTACATAAATAAAAAAACAAGCATACACATCCAAATATGTTAATCTATAAAAAAAATCCTGAGTGCAGAGAAAATTTGATTTAACATGAGAAATGTTTTCCGATATTTCACACTGAACTACATAAATTTATTTATGATTATTTATGATTATGGTGAAATGCTTAAGTTGGCTCAATAACATTCAACACACAGTTATACAACACGGAACACCTTTGAAAAGCAGAAGTAGAGCCTCCTGTGCAACCAACAAGAATTTAGCAAGTAGTTTCTGAATGGTAAGTGAACAAAAAAGACTTTCCAGCAGTCAACCTTTATTACCGATACCTGATTCCTTCCAAATGTCCTTCATTTAATCTCCTCACTGTGATATTTTTTAAATCTCATCTATTTTTTTGCTGTCTTGATTCTTCGTATGATTAATGTATTTAAAATAGAACAAGCTTAGACGTAAACTTAGCCATGGGAAGAAGAAAGCTTTCAAAAAACCAACCAAAGAAAAAATAAATAAATTTTCTTTGAAGCTGTTAACTTCTGAATCAAAATTTCTCGGCGCAGCAGCTCAGCTAACTGGCAGCTAAACCTGCTACATGTCAGCTGATGGCTGCGCTTCGTCTGACTTCCTGCAGGTTATTCAAATCTCACTCAGCTGGATTGATTTCATCATGCCGCATGTTTCAATGTGCCACCGCCGGCGCTGCCTGAATCTAATATCGATGCCCAGCGGAGTGTGGCGACTCTCTGTAAGGCTCAGCGTCACTTCAGGGGAGGTCCTGGATTACTTCACAGACCCTTTACCGACAGCGTCATCCTGTATTCACTCGGTGATTCATCTGCTCTATATTATTTAGTCCCAGCCGACTGAAACGGCAGGAGTTGGTGTGTCTGATGTTTGGTCAGACAGGAATGGTCTGGTTTCTGCTGTTTAGCGGCCGCAGTTAGCCAAAACCTCTGTCAGTCTTGGAGTGATAAAATGGATGCTGCATCACACCGCAGTGTTGATATTCTTTGTGAACAACATGGTCTCATGTTTCACAGGTAAACACTCAAAGGCAAAATACAAGATGATGAGGTAATAAATAAATGGCTGATTTGAACCATTTCCAGCTCAGAAAGGAGTGGGATATAAACAACTCTGGAAGAAATTAAGAGACCACTTAAAATAATCAGTTTCTCTGATTTTACTCTATATAGGTTTATGTTTGAGTAAAATGAACATTTTCTCTTGTTATATGAACTACTGAAAGCATGTCTCTGAAGTTACAAGCAAAATTTAGTATTTATTTGCAGAAAATGAGAAATGGTGAAAATGCAGAGCTTTCAGACCACAAATAATGCAAAGAAAACAAGTTTATATTTACTTAGAAACAACAATACTAATGTTTTAACTCAGGAAGAGATCAGAAATCAACATTTGGTGGAATAACCTTCAGCTTTTCAATGGGGTTCAGTGCAGTGGTCCGTATACCATTGATCCATATGTAACCCTATGAACTCAGCTCTGTTAATATTATGAAACTATTTGCATTTAATGTACAGTACAGTTAGAGATATTTCAATCCCAAAGAAAAATGTGCTTTTATGTAAAGTTACATTCTACTGATTTATGATTCTACATAAAAGCAATAATAAAACAGCTTCGTTTAATACAGTAATTTATAGGTTTGACAACAACTAGCAACTCAAAGTTATTGAGTTTCTGCACCATCATTTCACTTGTTATGTGCAGAACTTTCCTAAGTACAAAAATAAAATCTGCTGTCACAGGATTTAAATCTGACCCAGAGTCAAATTCAGTAACCATCAGAAATGTAAAAAGTTGCAAAGTTTAAAAGGTCAAATCCATATTTTGTGGCTGTTTTAAAGCAGTGAAGCCCTCTGTCACAGCATCCACTTCCTCACACACTTTTTGACATGTGGCACATTAACGTTTTCTGCAGGACTGCTGGAAAGAATGTTCTGACACTGTTAATTATAGATCATGAAGATTTGTAGTTTTTTCTGTAATTGGTAATCTGGTCAACATTAGTTGTAAGACTGGCTGACCCAACATTTCATCCGGTTCTTCTCTTCGATTTTAAGTCGGTCTAATTTACATTTAAATAAAACAGCAACACATTGTTATTCTGTATGCTGCGACACCCTCAAGTCCACAGCTTGTGCAGATAACAAACCACAAGCTGTTGCTTTTGTGTACAGATTCTTAAAAAAAAAAAAAAAAAGGGAGGAAAACTGCAGAAGGTGTAGATTGTAATCTTCCAATCGATGCAGAGATGAGGGATGTGGATGGAGGAGACAGAAAAATGGCTGAGTGTGTGAGCTGAAATCTAATGATGTCATTTGTTACTAAACTGGGAGGGGAAACAAGGAGCTTAATCATCAGACAGACACTTTTACAATTGATTAGTTTTTTTTCCTGATGATTTCTGTTTGTTGGTAATGTCGCAGTGTAAAGACTTCCATAAGCCTTTAACGTGTAAATTTATCTTCCATAAAAAGTAATCACTGTATCAGAAATGAAGATTTCAGCCTGGTTGTAATGGATCTTCTGCCTCTGATGGATGGAGCACATTCTGCGTGTCAAACAATGCGGTAAAATGTGAAATGAATGCAGACAGCTATATTTGGACGCGTTTACACACGGAGGCAGCCAGAATAAAATGAACTGCAGCATCAAAAGTCCGTAGTAAAAATAAAGGTTTTAGCAAAACTTCAGCTTTCTGTAAATAATAAACAGTAATATATGTTGTAATGTATAAGAGTTATTACTGTTGCTCTGTCACCTGTTCATTTCACTGAAGCATAAAGCAGGTAAACAATAATGAGACGAGGATATAGCAGTTTCCACCAGAGGTTTACACACTAAAGAAAAAGGCTTTTTTTTTTCCTCACCAAACTTTTCCTGTTTTAGATCATGTAGAATTGACTAAATTATTTCCATTTGCTAATTTCCACAATTTCTTCAAGTATTTAAAATGTGAAGTTTACATGCAGAATGATCTCTTCAAACTACAGTGGAGAGACCAGATGGTGATGTCGCGGCTTTGGAAGCGTCTGATAAATGAACGTATATATTTGAGTTATTTGGAGGGAAACTTGTGGACGTGTTTTAAGGTCAGACCTGGAACTCACTGCTTTCTCGTTTGACTCGATGGGAAAGTCAAAAGAAATCTGCCAAACTGGCAGGAAGATGTTTGTGGGATTTCCTGGAAGATGGTTTTCCCACAGCAGTTTGAGCTTCATCATGTGTTCATGTACATTTCATACTGTATGTTGCATGAATGTGACTGTCTGATGTTGTGGGGACGTTACAGATTTCATTCGTTCTACAAACAAAATGGCACGGTTGGTAACAGGCAACCAACAGTCTGCATGGTGTGTGGTGGATTCTTGGTGAGTAAATCCATCTTCCTCATGCATCGACATTGTTTATGATCACGCAGGGAGGAGCATCACACATGCTTTGCACATTTACATACATTGTGATTTATAAAAGAGGGAATGTCTGCAGACATCTGGTATTGCCTCGTGTGCCTCAGGTACACAAGGTTTGAATCTATAAATTTAAATCGCAACATGTTCTACATTATGATCCGTAGGTGTGGAGGTGAAGGTTTTATTTGCATTCTGTGCGATTATTATTAATATTCAGGTGTTGCCATATTTCCTTCCAGGCTGTTTATTGTTTTTAGTAGGATTTAGTCATAAATTCACTGCTTCGAATTAAAATTTTTAGTGTCTGTGAATTTCTATTTATTCTCTCATTTTAGTTGATTTGTTGCTCCTTCTGTGTTAAGTTGGATAATAAATTTAAAATGAAATAAGCTCCACCATCACATCCAGTGACTGTGTATGACGTTGCTGCCTCCACTACTGCACAGATGGGACACATTTATTTGAAAATGTGAACAACCATGCAAAAACAATTCACAAAAACTCTGAATTGCGCATTAAGGCTTGCAGTGTGAATGTGGCCTATGTGTATTTGTCTCTTTCCCTTGGCTCCTTGCTCAGCTGTCCAGTATATCCCTCATTAGATTTGCCTTATTTCCATGCCAGAGACACACCTCCAGTAATTAAGTTTGTTTTGTATTTTGTCTGACTGCTGGTTTCTTCCATTATGCTCAACCCACTTTGACATTTTAGATAATTACATCCTTCACCTCACCCTACTGCTGCCAAACTCTTAAGTCCTGCTACAACTTCACAAACCACGACAACAACTGCATGTTTTTAAGATTGAAATTCAGTTCAATCCGAATGCAGATACCTATAAATAAATAGAAATATGGAGAAATTATAGGGTGAGTGCTGCTCTCTGTGTGAGTGCATGCATATGGTTTTGCACTTTCTAGTCATTAATTACTCAGGAACCCACACAACAAACCATGCAAACCTGCTACCACATGCACTTCAGCTGATGGAGGCAGAGGAGCAGAATCTGACACATGGGAGGCAGATGTTTGATATGAAGTGTTAGACGATTGCTGCCTCAGCAGAATATCTGTGTGTGTGTGTGCGTGTGTGTGTGTGTGTTAGAAAATGGGTTACAGTGGTGAGTTACTGAATCAATGAAAGATGCAAAAGGGCATGAAAAAGAATTTGTTTTATTTGAAATTATGCATACTATCTTAGCTTCAGGGAGTTTTAGCCTTTAAAGGAGAAATGGTCTACGAACATGGGAACAGTTTGGGGGAAAAAATAGAAACTTGTTGAAAAAAATTGTATTTTAGGCGCCTTTTTGTTTGACAGTAATGTTTGTTTCTTTAATGAAGCATCTTTGTCCGATGCAACAGATTTTAAGATGTTTTTCCGTGTGAGAGGCATGCAGATAAAAGAAAAAGGAGCAAAGCTCATATGTCCATATAATATGTATTGAAACTTGAGCTGCTCTCACATTTTTGCCACATAATCTGTCATATCCAAAACATTTTTATGTGAGTCTTTTTGCATCAAGTCCCGTCAAGAATATAAAGTTTGTATTCATATATTGCATTTGCATAAGAATATAAAAACAGGGTCCTAAAACAGTCTGTTGGTATTTAATTGCCTCCGATTGGCTTAGGAGACTTCTGGATCTACATTGTCGTCTAAATGTTGCGGAAATATTTTCAGATGCCCTTAAATAATTACAATGTCAGCTCTAATGCCTGTTTACTGCTGTGTACTTGAAGAACTTTCACTCAGTGTCTAAATATGTCCAGGCTAAATTTGAAGATATGATTGAATGTTTTATGTCATTTGTTAAGAATAAAAGTCTTGTGTGTGATTGAAAAGTCCATTAATTCTCCCATCAGAAACCATTTTCTTTTTTGACATTATATCAGACATCACTGCCTGTTAGTGTCAAACCTTTGGATTACACTAAACTCAATACAGAACAGCCTACAACAGGCTTAATTTGAAGGCACTTCTGGTCAGTTTTTCCTAAAGACAACATCTACAACATCTAGTTCTAGCCAGTTCTTCACCCTTCAGGCCCAGCCAGATTCGTCTCCATTTGCAGATCCTGCACTGTTCCTCCGTTTCATCGATCCACCTCAGGGTTGGTACGAAGCCAAGCTCGGTGTTGCACAAGTGATTTGATTGGCGGCAGAGTGCATTTGTTGATTTACAAACAACATCTCAACCACCATTTTTAAATCAGCGATTGGACTGCGGTAGTTAGCAAGACGGCTAACTGCAAATCGATATGTTTATGGTCAAATCTGGAGGTCCAAACCTCCCAGTTTACTGTGGAAGTGAGTAAATAACATCAACCGGATGGGGCATTCTGAAATGAACAATTACAGTAAAAGATTTTGGTCAAACTGGTTACCCAAAAGTACACATGCAGAGTTTGCTTTTAATATAAACCAAAGCAAAAACGTTCAATTATGATTTTGGCTGCTAATCTATTTAATTCACCTTTCCATGCAAAAAATAAATAAAGTAATGTATCTCATTCCCTTTCATTTAACAGCAATAACCTTCCTAGAGTGTGACTAGACAATTCTATCTCACAATGTTTTCTTTTTTTTACCATTTCTGCATTTTCCAAAGGCCAAAGAGCAGCTCTGGTTTAGTCAGAGGAGATTGAAAACAGAACCTCTCATTCACAGTCCTTGTGTCCTCTTCCTCTGCCCCCATCAAACATAACAGATTGATAAAAGAGTAATAATTCTGAAGACATGAAAGACTGCAGAGAGGTGCCAGGACTCTGGAGCACATTAGAAAAAAAAAAACATCCAATGTCAGCTTTGTTAGTGAAGGACGATTAAGATTATTCTATAAAAATGACACCATTAGCACATTTATCAGGAAGTGTCTCTTGGGTGGAACAGTTCTGCTTTTGTCCTGAGGGATCTGCGCTTACGTTCAGCTAAACGTATTGCATAATAACTTTCATTATTCATCCTTATTTTGGGGTCGATCTTACATCCTTGAAAGCATCATTTCTCTCGTTTTATCTGATGAGCTCCATTTAGATCGCTGCAAAACTACAGGATTTATAAACTTTGAATTCACGTCTCAAACTTGCTCAGTAAGATTTTTATACAGTAAATATAAGGAAAAAACTGTAAAACTTTGATGTTTATTGTCTTTTGGGTCCAGTAAAAATCCTACAGACCACTACATAATATTGACCAATCTTTCAAATGATCTAAACCAACCAACAAAATAAATCTAGCGACCATAGAAGCACGTTTTTTTATTCTCCTCACACATCTTGGAGGATAAAGAACACAAGCTTTTCACTGGAAAGCACAAAAGGTTCTTCCACTTAACTTTTTCATTAAGGATTTCCAAATTATTTCCTTTGTCCAGGAGACAATGATCCTCAGTACATCGTGTCCCTCAGTCAGGTTATGATCTGCAGAGCATTTGTTTCTGTGAGGACAGGGCAGAGCCGGCTCAAGGTCGCAAGTAGCTCTGAACACAGTTTGATTATCCTATAAATAATTTGTGTTCCAAAGTTTGGGTAAAAGTATTCATACCCCTTAAACTTAGAATCCATGTGACCGACACAATGAAATGGTGCGTTCACACCAAACACGCCCAACACTTCGAGTTCGAAGCACTTCGATCGCCAGGTGCATCGGGCGAAGAATTCCCTTAAATTTAGCAACATCTCCACAGCATGATGGAGCCACCACCATGTTCCCTGGTGTGGATTTTATGTTCAGGGTGATGTGCACAGGTAGTTATATTTACGTCACCAACACAACTGCAGCTCTACTAAAGCATGACTATAAATCTAAATTGAAGTGTAATAAAGTTTTACGCTACACTTTTCAAATTTTTGTTGGCAGAAAAAATTAAAAACGTGTTTTTCTTTAATTATGTAAATGTTTATGGTTCTTTTGTTACAAAACATTCGAAGGGTGTGAATACAATTGAAAAATTGTAAAATATTAAATTGAAACAGAAAATATTACAGAAAGATAATATGCAAATCAATTGGTGCTGCTTGAGAAGCGCAATTTAGTTATATGTGCATTTATGTGCATTTAAAAAAAAAGCACATTTCAAACATGATAAATATTTGAGTTTTTTGAGAACGTCAGTTACTACAGTATAAAAAATTAAGGGTTGCCTTGTAGAGCACAGAAATGATTTAAGAGAATGAAATCAGAGTGTTGCTGATTTACTACTTAAAAAACTAAAGTCTTAATTCACAGAATTTAACAAGAGTTCTTAAATATATGCTACTCTGAGATGCCATGCTTATTGTTTGGCATGGACACAAATGCTTCAGGGCTTCCCAGTGGATTTCTGGCTGAATCTACTTTAAGGCAAACGCTGCTTTGAAGTTTAGTCTCTGCACTTGAAGATGCCCCGATCAGCAAAGTGGGCCAGGTTAAAAATTAACCAAAGTGCATCAGAAAATTCATCAGTAAAGTGAGCAGATTCAGCTGACCTTATTGTCTGGAAAGCTTTCAGGTAAGATGGATGGAGAAGAAGTAAAAGAAAGTGATATGTAAAGGTCGAAGCAGTCAAACTGGATGATTAAAGAATAAGTGGCATTTTCCAGGTCAACCATGTTAGCTGGGTAATAATAAATCTGGCATGATTGATCGGTTCGCCTGTAATCTGATTAGCATCGTCAGTCGTCTGATTTCTCCCTGGCCCAGTATTAGTATTTTCATTTCATCCATCCTTAAATTGTGTTATTTCTTTTCTTTCTTTAATTACACTCGTGTTTGTTTCCTTCACAACAATATTTCCTGTCAAATCTAATTTTCTTTTTCGCCTGCTAGATTTTTCTCCCTGCATGTTCATGATTGCCTCTGTTGTCTGGGAATTATTTTCTCTTACTCCCCTACCTTCCTCTCATTCACCTGCCGTCTTTCTTTCTTTGTCTGGCTGTCATTATTTTGTTCCCCTTTCTGTCGCTCTTTGGCTTCATCTCTCCGTCTCTGTCACCGATTCATTTTTCTAACGTTTTCATTGTTTCCGCTGACAGATGTGTCAGCAGAATAGACCGTTTGTTTTCTTGGAGACCGAGTCAAACAAAGACAGAAAACTGTTTTCTTTCTTCGGTTTCCTTTTTGTCAACAAATCTAATTTGCAGACAATGAAATATGAGTAAATCTTTTATCATCTTATCAAGAAGAAACATAGAAATATCAGTTTTCATGACACCAAAAACACATTTTTCCTGCAGATGGCTGGGACATTAATATGTTGGTGAAGCCTGTACGTGTTGAGTCATGGAGAAACATCTGCTGCTGAACATCATAGGCTACTAAATGCAGAGTCGTTTTTAAAGTATACAGCTCTGGAAAAAATTAAGAGATCGCTTAAAATGATCAGTTTATCTGATTTTACTTTTTACAGGTAAATAATGCAAAGAAAACAAGTTGGTATTCATTTAGAAACAACAATACTACTGTTTAAACTCAGGAAGAGTTCAGAAACCAATATTTGATGGAATAACCAGGAGGTTTTCAATGGGGATCAGTAGGTCTGTCACGATAACAAATTTTGCTGAGTGATTAATTGTCTAAACAATTATTGCGATAAACGATAATATTGTTTAAAGACCTCGACACAGATTTAATGGAAATGACTAATAATGCATGCAATTTCCTGCCATAGATAGATAGGTGTTCTTTTCAAAAGAACACATAACACTGGAACTGAAACTAAATAAACAAAACAACCGAAAACAAAAATAAAATGGATTCTCAATCTCCAATAACAAAAAACGTACTTGAATAAAAACTAAACAACATAAAGCCAAAGTGGAAATAAATACTGCATTCAACCAAAAGAGTGCAGATTATAAAGTCTGTGTGCTATATTGCCCTTCAGTCCTCACTAGATTTAAATAGAGAAGATGGGCACATCCCAATACCTAATGCAATAGTTCATACTACATGATATTAAATTGCCCCTAATCTTAGATCGTTGGCCGATCTAAGATTGTCGGTGATTTCATAACCGATCATCCTGCAGTGTGTGGTGGGTTACGGTAGATCGTCGTGACTGGGAGCTTAACGCTGAATGTGACAGGTAGCCAATCAGAAAGCACGGATTCACCTCCGTGCTTTCTGAGGGGAAATTATGGAGGGGAATCCCAAACAACTGACACAACAACCTGAAGTCCAGCGGACATTTGGAGATGATATGTAGAAA
The DNA here is from genome assembly GCF_904066995.2 of Poecilia reticulata. Classification (NCBI taxonomy): domain Eukaryota; kingdom Metazoa; phylum Chordata; class Actinopteri; order Cyprinodontiformes; family Poeciliidae; genus Poecilia; species Poecilia reticulata. The sequence continues at coordinate 23,063,264 of NC_088840.1, read as the reverse complement.
CAACATTAATATTTATTCAACATTTCGTGCAAAGAATATAGAAATGACAAGGAGAGGAGTTGGAGCCAAATTGCTACTGCAGTTGATGAACCTGGTAAGTTTTCAGCTGTTCTTTGTTAAAGTGACAAATGGGTTATAATGATTCAGTCAGGACTTTACGCTGACTCTATAGCCACATGCATCACAGGTAGATTCTAGTAAAGCATTGATTAATGCCCGATTTTAAAATTTGTTAACTGGACTTATAGCCGTTATTTTGTGCCCATGTGGCTGGAGACCACATGGCACGACGAACCCGATTGAACCGTTATGCCTGGGATTTCTGTCGGCTAATGTGTCTCTCAGGTTTTGAAAATGGGCCGTCAGTCGACAACTCGTGTAATGTAATGCTGGACATTACACTAAGGAAATGAGGAAGGGAGGGTCAGTGGAGAGCACCGGAGTTGAGCCTTTTTTCATTCAGCGTCACAGAATGGAAAAAAAGGCAGGAAGACACGATAGAGCCGATAATTAAAATGAGGTCGATAGGTTTAATTTATTGTACGATTAATTGATTTATCGTTTATCGCGACAGGTCTAGGGATCAGTAAAGTTGGCTTACGTTGTTCCACAGCTGCACATTAAGGTAAGATCACTATATATGATGTATTTATTTGTATGAGTTAGGTTCTGCCTTTCACATATTAATTTGGGTAATGGAATATAGTTAATAAGATATTAAAGACAGTTTAAAATGCCAAATTCATTTTCATCTCGTCTTCGTTTACAAATAATAAAAAAATAAAATGAAACGCGTAATAATCCTGTTTAACTGCAGGGCTATGTAACAAAAGGCCAAAGTAGCTAATTTAATTCACAACAGTAAACCCAACCTTGTGGACATAAAGTTAGTAAATTACAGTCTATACAAGCGGCAATTATTTTTAAAGTTTTTACCATTTTTGTTTTGCTACCACTGAACGTATTGGAATAATTTTTCATTCTGAAATTATCTTTTACTCTTGATTAGATTTTTCAATATATACAGAAAGAAGAAGTAAATAGCTCTTACCAATAAACCAAGAGGCTGAAATCGGCAGGTCGGAGCTTTAGAGAACAGGAAATCAGCCTGTTTAATTTCTTCTACAGATTCCTAATCTCAGGCTGTTCTGAAATCTTCTTTAGTCAGAGGTAATCCTGAAACCTTTTCAAACAGGCAACCTTTTCTAACTTTATTGTTCCGAACTTTTTTTGCTTCACTGAACCCTGCAGAGACTTAATTGGAGGTTTTTAATTCCCTTTTTTTGTGTTGGCACTTTTTTTAATTTCACTGAAAATTTCATCCATTCATGAGAAGATTGACCCTTTCCTCTGTAAGTTTTTGATTTTTATTTAAAATGGTCTTTTTTTATTTCAGAATTAGGCAGAGTGCCTGTTGTGAAGGTTCACTGTTGGAAACTTTTTGACAGACATATCTAACATTGGGTTATTCGAGTTGTAACACACCAATTTCATCTACATTTATAACAGATAAAGAAGGGCCTTTTTAGTATATTATCTAAGAAAAACAATTAGTTTATCCCCTTTTGCTCTCACATTTATATATTTTTTACTGTTATACATCCTCTTCTATAAACTTGCACCTGTCTGATAGTTATATAACTGTGTAGAAATGTTAAAGTGGAAATAAAAGGACAGACAACAGTCGGACTGACAGACGGACGTGTCATGGCTCATCTGTGAGCTGTAATTGGATTGTCGCCTCGTCAAGTTGCTGGTTGACACTCTGTGTAATGGACAGAGACATTCAATTTAGGTGAAACACAAGTTGAATGCCAATTAACTGCAGGACACTTTGAGACAGAGGAGAGGAGGCGAAGAAAACAATGGAGACGGAGGATGACGAGGATGAAACGACTCCATGGGCGATTGTGGAAACATTGAAGTATTGATTCAAAAGGCACTTTGTCACTTTGTTTGGCTGCCAGTGCACTTCCGGTTCAAATGAAAAAAAAAAAAAAAATCAATCAATCAATTGTCTCTAAAACTAACTTAAATACTCAGATCTATATTTGACCCTTAAAAATCTGAAGAACTTTTAAAAGTTCAACATTTGTTCAAACGGGAACAAATTTGCACATATAGATAAAAAGCTTCTTCTTGTACTTGGACATTCCTCTGCATTCTTTAAAAAAGATTCGTTAAAGAAGATCATTGTTTAAATCATCCTGGGAGCCGGATAATTAAGATGACATACTGAAAGGCATCGCTCTTCCCCCGGCCCTTTTTTGTCGTTTCTCTTCTCCCTCACTTGTCTCCTGTAAATTTTAACAGCCGCTAAAGGGCAAAGTGATGGAGAGATTTACAGCAGGCTGTAAAGCCAGTACATCGCTTTCACTCATCCTTTTTCTCCCAGACGTCCTGAGAGTCTCCGACCATCAGCAAGTTTCCTCTTTCCAGGCTCTATCAGTCATCTCCACTCTCAAATGTTATAAAATTAAAAAGTGAAAAACTATTTCAGGCAGTGGCTTTGGCCCCTTCAAAGCAGATATTTGACATGAAGTGCAAGGAAACGTTATAGACATTATTTGTGGTTTGCAAAACTGTCCAAGGTTAAAGCTCAGCCTGTTTAATTAGGGTCAGCATGAAGCAAACAAGGATACAGATTTCCATCGTAAAAAGATAACATTATGCCACGTTGGGCTTGATGTAATGCTCTCAAATTGTTTCATTTCCAGTTTTCCAGCTGGTGCATTTCTCAAAACAATTAGTAAAAACTGCAAAGCCTAGATGACAACCTGCAAAGCGCATCAATTACTCAGAACGGATAGTTTATTCATCAAAAGCAAGTATTTCTATGGGTGAAAGTGTCATCAAAATGAAAAGTCATGACACCATGTTTATGTACAAGATGCTCAAAAGGCTTTGTCATGTTTTCACAATGCTAAGAGTCAGGTATTAGAGACACTGCCTGAAAATGTTCAAACGGCTGTTCGCACATTACTGCATCTAGTGAGATAAATGAGTCCAAGACACTGAATACGTCTGCTTCACATTTTGCTCTCTGCAGCTCGAATTTCTTCACAGCATTGTGAGAAAGTCAAGAACAGCAAATAAAACTATGCACAACTGTAAACAAGGTCATTTCTGAAAGCTGAGGGTAATGGTTCGATTTGGGAGCCAATTTCTGGAAAGAATGTGCATAAAAACGACAAATTTTAAATATTTTTTGTATGTAGTGACTCTTTCAGTTTTATAAGGGATGGCAAGTCAGCATTCATGGAGACAGTTAAATTTTAAACAAATGATAATGTTATAAAACAGCAGACAGAACTGATGCATGTCCAATAGGACTTACATTTTGTTGGACAGGATTTGGTACTAGGGCTGCACAGTGGCGCAGTTGGTAGAGCTGTTGCCTTGCAGCAAGAAGGTTCTGGGTTCGATTCCCAGCCTGGGTCTTTCTGCATGGAGTTTGCATGTTCTCCCTGTGCATGCGTGGGTTTACTCCGGGTACTCCGGTTTCCTCCCACAGTCCAAAAACATGACTGTCAGGTTAATTGGTCTGTCTAAATAGCCCCTAGGTGTGAGTGTGTGTGTGTGTGTGTGCATGATTGTTTGTCCTGTGTGTCTCTGTGTTGCCCTGCGACAGACTGGCGACCTGTCCAGGGTGACCCCGCCTCTAGCCCGGAATGTCAGCTGGAGATAGGCACCAGCACCCCTCCTGACCCCACTGAGGGACAAGGGTGTATAGAAAATGGATGGATGGATTTGCAACTATAAGATAATGTTGTGGCTTTTGAACCAACAGTCTGATCAGAAAAATGACCCAAACAAATTGGAAAAAAAGATGTGATAACGCTTTAACATCTCCGTAAACATCCTGACCAGAAATAATTTGAAGGATTTTGAAAACAAGAATGGCCAGAGAGTAGAAAGTTTTCTCGGTCCTGCCTTGAGGTCGAGCTCGACTGCTGGGTCCAACTACATAACAACAATCAGCGGGCTTCCACCCTGCTGGGACCATCAGGTGTCCAATCAATAACTCAGGGCTTTCCTCAGCCTCCTCTGAAATTGATGCGTTGCTCAAAAGACAAAGTGAAATTTATGATTCGGATTCTGTAGGCCGTTCTGAGGAGGACTGATCAATATCTGAGAGAGAACAATGAGTAAATCTGAAGGTGCTTCGGGTCAGAAAACAACAGGCGAATCATTACAGATCAATGTGATCCGGACAACAACCGCCTCCCCTCTGCTCACTGTATCTTAAAAATGGTTTGTTTTTTCACATGTTGCTTTGTTCATTGATTTTAAATATTTCCTGTGTTACGCCTCTGGTCTGGGGGAATCCTGAGAAATGACAGGCTGTGTGACTCTTGGATCTCTTCCAGGTCAGCAGACATGGCCAGAGCTGCACAGTGTGGATCCTGCTTTATGGACACAGTCGGTGTTGGAAAAATGAGCACAAGAACTTTCCCCAATTTAGGTACAAAAATGTCCAAACTATATAATTTAATTGCTAAACAAGAAACTGAAAACCTTAATTTTCTCCCCACTTTACAGTTTTGTGCCGTATTTAATTTGTTTTACTTTTAAAAATCCAGTCAATATACACAGGAACTGGCTTAAGGTGTGGAAAATCACCATTACTGCCCTGACCCATTGCAACTTAATCATTGGAGGTGCCATGATGGACGTTGGAAGTAGAGACTGAAATAGTTTTCCTAAGTTTTTGCAGTTTATTCATGGCTTCTAGTTGTTCGAGTCAAATTAATTTGTCTGTGAACGTAACGCTCCTGGTTGGGACTCATAGACGGCTGTTTTTAGTTATAACAGCTAGCTTAGAAACCGACCCGGACCTCCTCCTTCCTGATGTGTTGATCAAATTACAGACTTTCCCTGGATTCACACCACATGATATGTCATAAAGAGAGTTTCTCCTCACAACAGAGGAGCCTTTACAACGGACAAAAGACGAGATGCTAACCAGTTTTTTCCGTACATGCTAGGCTACATGATGGTGCGGCGTTATCTCCATGGTTACCAACGGTTAGACACGTACCTTCTCCACAATGACAAATCGGATATCTTTCTAATCATTGCTTACTTCTAAAGTATATGAACGTTAATCTTCTTACCTTGTAAAAAGTGTTCGCTGCAAATCCGCGGTTACACCGAGGACTGACAGTAACAGCTGACGGCCATTATGATTAACAGCCGTATTTTTCCTCATTAAAAGTTATGCAATAAAACGATAAGTTCGGTTTTTATCAGACAGCGCAGCATCCTGAGACCATTTCTAAAAGTGAAATCAACGAAAGAAAAGCGATGTTAGGCTACCAGATGTCTGTTTTTTGTCAGGCTTTAAAGGAGCGCATTGGTGGTTTTAACGTCCGTCATGGCGGAGCGAGGGGCGTGACGTCACATGAAAAGGGTCAAGGGTTAACATGAGCAAACTTTTAATTTCTCCACAGTCGTGTTCATTACTTATACAGTTAAAATTCTGCCTAGGTAAGAAAGTCAGCTGAAGATAAAATTAGCTGTATCTTCTGGTTAGGTAAAGAAAAAAATGTGAGAAATTTTAAAAAGTCCAAATTGATTTTTTTTATTTTTTGTCTCAATGTCCTAACATATGGCTTAATTAAGAGGAAATGCAACAAAAAAAAGAAATAATTTTTTACAATTGCAGTAAAAAGTCAGTTTTGAAGGTAAGACTCATTAAAGTTACGGATGAGACTGTCCTTAGTATCTCTGCTGAACATTGTGATGATGTGGAGCCTTTTCCATTAACCTTTCACGCGTCAGAACAACACCTGCTACTTAGAAAGCATTAAAATGCTACATGAATTTAAAACGCTGTTAAGAAAATCCTAATTAAAATGTCATCACAGATAGACGCAGCCCTCCACAATTACTGGCAAATTCAAAAAATGCTTGAAAATAAATGAATCTTTTATTACAGGAAATTTGTTTTTGTTTCACAAAATGACACATTTAGTCGCACCCGAACAATGTCAGCAAAACAAATGTGACTGAAGCATTTTCATTTATTTATGCCTTTTTAATTAACTTTTAATTCATAATTCATGATTTACTTTTTCTCCCAAGAAATAAGGTTTTATCCACGTGAAAACATCCCATGCAAATAAGACAGTTTTACAGATTCATATAGTTGCATATTTCTATCTATCGATGTTCAAAATGTTATTATATTTTGAACATCGATAGCAGCTCCAACACCATGAAAAGTTTAAGTGATGTACCTTTTTAATTGCCTAACTGAGACACAAACAATTATCTGTCACTTATAAATAAAATGATCTGATATGAAACAAATTAGGAGTTATTTACCAGGATAAAATCTGTGCTGTTTCATAACTCAATGCCTCTGTGTTTAATAATCACTACTGAGTAATTTTCCAACATAACAACAGCATTTTCCTTTGTACTGATGATTAAAGACATATAATCTCAGGCTTGGTTCCAAGAACCAGTCTTTAAAGGTTGCTCGTAGCAGAAATAATGTGAATTTATTTACTGATTACATAATTAATCACATATTACAGCTGAGATGGAGACTTTGGATGAGCTCATCAGGTAGCTGGAGAATTTAAATGTTTACCTCTCAGGTTTCACACCAACAGATATGGTTCCTATTTTACCAGCTATAAATAAAACAAAGACTTTGACATCATGCTGCAATAATCTTCTAATCCAACATCCATAAGAGGAAAAGAAAATCCGTTTCTGGCCTAAGCAACCGTAAGGTTTTTGAGCTTCAGTGGGACGTCGCTGTTACACTATTGATTAAAGAGGCTGGATTCTTTTATATCGCTGATTAAAAGCACCGGATTCCTTTAGACTGAATCCAGACACTGGAGTTGCTTACAGTATTGATGACGGACACAGCAGCATTCCTATAGATTATTGATCACACACACTTGTTTGCTGCAGATTACTGACTGCAAGCGCTGAATCGCAGGCTGAATAAAAACCATAAAGTTTCCTATAATAGACACCTATTTTTTTTAATAGTACTAACTGAAGGCTTTGAGTTTCTTTACAAAATTGATTAAATCCTTCTTAATTTTGTTATTACAGTAACTTGATTTTTCTTACGGCGTAAATCGCTTGCAGTATTGGTTTGATTTAGATAAATGTCGCTTTTAACACCACTTATTGCATTTCAGGGTTAAAGTTCTGCTCATACGTTTCTGCAAAGCTCAGCAGACATGGAGCAGCTAATATCAGTTATGTATTTCTAAATGTGTGGCATGTTTCTGCCAAATTGTTCCCTGAATATGAGGAAACATAATTATGGAGCTGACACTCGAAATGGATCTTGAGCACAAACGTCGGTAAAGCGAGAGGCGTTTTAAAAAGACCTGCAGAGTTATTCAACATCTGAACACTCAGCCAAGGATCCACACAAGCAGCAGGATGTCTGCATACGACACGCTAATAAAACCCGCTACACACACGTTTCATTATTCAGCTGTACTTTTATGCTGCCACAAACTCCAGGACCAACACGTAAGCAGGAAAATATTAGTCCAGGGGAAAAACTACAACTGTTTTGCATAGGATACTGTTGTAAAAATAAAAAGTTGTTGTCTGACATAAGATTTCCTTGATGAACCGCCTGTTGAGCTGTGAGTGACGACGTCCTTCCAGCTCAGGAGGATCAACAAACATCGTCTTATTCAACAAAGTGGAAATAATTGTTTGCTCTCATGAAACCAGATTCCAGTGTAAATTAAGAGTTTTCCCTAAAACCCACTGATGGTGACTTATGAAGCTTTCTCACCCAGTTGCATAAAATATAAATAGCTTTTCATTTTATAGCAAACACTTATTCTATTGTTGCTAGAAACATGAAGATATCGTTACACTTTGTGCTATTACAATAAAAACACTTAAAATCACCTCTAGATTTACACTACACTTTTTAAATGTATACATAAAGTCTTTAACTAAAGATGGGAGCATAACTTCAGACAAACATCTGACTTTTACTTCTCCATATTGGAAACAGTGATTTTAATCCTAAAGTCATCCATCCATCTTCTTACTCCCTTGTCCCTCAGTGGGGTCAGGAGGGTTGCTGGTGCCTCTCCAGCTAACGTTCCGGGCGAGAGGCGGGGTCACCCTGGACAGGTCGCCAGTCTGTCGCAGGGCAACACAGAGACACACAACCATGCACACACACACTCACACCTAGGGGCAATTTGGAGAGGCCAATTAACCTGACAGTCATGTTTTTGGACTGTGGGAGGAAACCGGAGTACCTGGAGAAAACCCACACATGCACAGGGAGAACATGCAAACTCCATGCAGAAAGACCCGGGCTGGGAATCTAACCCAGAACCTTCTTGCTGCAAGGCAACGGCTCTACCAACTGCGCCACTGTGCAGCCTCCTAAAGTCACCTGCAGCTTTAAATGTTGCCTTTATTGTAAGTGAATAATTGGTGAAGAGACACTAAAGGAATCCTTCATGATGAGTTTCAAAGTCAAAGTTTCAGATTATTAGACAAATATATGAGAATCAGCTACTTGGATGGCTTTTCTTATTTTGCCCCCTGAACATATCAAAGATTTAAAATCAGCTTTAAATACTTTAAAGCTGTCCTAATCAAAAATCAAAAACAAGTTTACAAATTCCCTTCATTTTTTTGTCAAAAATGTGCATCTTATGTGACACCGAGGCACAAACATTTTTCATGAATAAACGTCATCACAAATATCAACGTCTCAGTTGGATTTCTAAACATTTTCTCCAGAATTCAAGACATTCCCCTAAGGGATGTTGTGAAACAATCAGCCGACCTCTTGACCTGTTAGCTTAGATCGGTCACACCGGGGCGGACAGAAAACCTCCAGCCTCATCCCAAAGTTTCAGCTCCAGTTTGGATTATAAAACTCCTCACTTTTTGCAGACTTGACTGCATTTAATGTCATTATGGGACTCTGCACCCCATGCTGCCTTAAAACTCTCAGCAGCTCTTGTGACATGAAAAGAATCCAGCAAATGAAATCCCACAGTTTCATAAGATTGGAGCCGTTTCTGTTCCAGGTCTGTTTTCTGCTGAGAGCAGATCCGCTTCACTCTGTGGCTGCCGCTCGCGTTCAAAACGCCGCCGCCGCCGCCACGGGTTGCCTAGCTTAGCTTTTATTGCACTTCAGTTGGTAAAAATAAATCAGCCACCCCCTCATTTCAGCTCAGTGTGTTTGTATTTGCTTCTGCGTGCGTCGGCCCTGACCCTGTTGTTTGAAACATTAGAAAACACAGTATGAGCGTTTGGAGGCTGCTGCTCTTCTGCAGCTATATTTCTCACATTAAGCTAATTATATGGATGTGTGTACGTCTGGCAGTGAGTCAAATGATCTTTTACAAAGAAAAATACCAACAGAAGGACGAACGTTTTTCCAGAGATATGATAAAAAATACATTTAAAAAACTTTTTTTTGTTTTGTTTTTCTCTCTGTCAAATAAAATTTTAACCAGTTTGTAGTTTGAGAGCCTTGACACACAGACATGTTTAGATAGTAAACAGATGACAGTATTAAGACAAAGCCTCACATTTTAATCTTCATCTTTTTTTGCCATTTGTAATATTTTTGTCTATATCGGTGTACCTCAAGGCTGAGTTCTTAGATCACTTCTGTTTTACTTCTTTGGTGAATATTTGCCATGTTTGGTCCAGATTTCCAGTCATTATGTGGCAGATTTTAAAAAACTGTGTCCGTTTCAGCACAACTGGAGCGTTTTACAGCACAGTTTGAAGTCACGTTTCACGTTGAGATTTACAGAAATTATGATTTTACTATATGAAACCAGTCCCAAAAGTAAAGTGTTTTAGTGGATTCCCAATTCAATTTTAACACGTATTTCAAGAAGATGACAAAAGCAAACTTATTTAGCCTAATCAGTGTCCTACTTTTAAGACATCTAATGATTATTTTTCTAACTTTAAAAGCTTTTCATGTTCAAAAACAGCTTCAGCAACCCTTACGACTGAAATAATATACAATTTAAAAGACTTTAGGAAAGAAGATCAAACTAAATTAATGAACAATGATAGGTTCGGAGTGACCAAGTCAAAGTTAAATTTTAACAGATTATGCTAAAATAAACCAAAAAATCAGTGAACTCCCTGATCTGCTGACATCCTGGCTGAAAACTGTGTTCAGTTTATTGTTGAAGATCTTCATGCGTTTAGTTTTTATTTCCCTCTCAGTGACTTTGCATTTATTTGTCCTGCAAACTTTCTTGTTTTCTTGTCCTTTTTTGTCGGTGAGCTCATAAAGTTTTAGTATTTTTATGACTTCTGGCTTGTTTGCAATTTGAGAAACAAAAAAAAAAACGACTCAATAAAAGCCTGAGAATATACTTTTTCTTTTATACTGTAATTCAACACAAAATAAAACACCAGCTTGTTTTATCTGAAAGGGCAGAAACACCATAAAATTCAAACTCTTTCTCCTGTTTCCTTATATTAAGTTTTTCTTTTAGTCTTAAGGAAGCTGTCAAATCCAGACATTGTGTTTTCTCTGATTTGTTATTCATTTGATACCTTTTTTTTTTGTTTTTTGTGCTTCCCTGACATCGTATCTTTGATGCAAACAAGACGCACCCACACCATCTTGTGTTTTGCTTTGCTGCAATTTCCTTTCCTGTTCCGGGACGGGAAACGGTTCTGTTTATTGTCATGTCATTCTTTGCTGATGGCTTTGGTTGGGATTGGTCCACAGAGGCTCATGTGTGAAGTAAACAAGTTAATAATTAATCCCTGTGATGAATTATACAAACACGCCGTCTTGATTTATCAGCTGCTGGAAAACAAAGTCGTTGCTTTACTTGACTGATGATGTTTGAGAAGGAAGAAACATTCAGCTGCTCTGGATGAACAGGTTACTGTTTTGTCTTCTATTCTTGTTTGTATGTCTTGGTAGAGATGATCTAATTAAGGAATATTTTCCAGCACAAATACTTCTGATCGAATAATCTAGAGCACATGTGTCAAACTGAAGGCTCGAGGGCCAAATCTGGCCCGCCGCAGCATTACATGTGGCCCTCTAGATTCTAGACTGAATACTGAATAAATCGAATTAATGCAGTTTTCATCTGTTTACTGTCAAATTACATCAATCAGTCCCTCAAGTTTCTTCAGAATTATTGTAGAAATTCACACAAAATCAACAAATCCCCCAACTTTTTTAACTAATACATAATTGGGAATTTATCACAGATTTTTCTCAAAATTTGTCAAAAACGTTCTATCATGATCCGTGTTTCTGTGTGTTTATTTTTGAGTTTTTCTGTGTGATCCTGTTCCCTGTGAGTCCTGTCTCTGCGTCTTTCCCCGTTGATTGTCTCCCAGGTGTGTCTCGTTCCCTTGATTACCCCATGTGTATTTAGACTCACCTGATGTCTCTGTTCTTCGTTGGATCCTCGTCAGTCGTCTAACGTCGTACGTTGAAGCTCTCCATTAGAACTGTGAAGTCCTGGTTTGCTTAGGTCTCGTTTAAGTCTTCAGTTGTCAGTTGCTACCGGACTGTCAAGGTGGGTGGTGGTGAGGATGGACGCAGAGAGCCAGGTTATTGATGAAAAATGAAGAATTTAATGAATGAGCTCACAGTCCAGGACAGGCAGCACGGCAGCTAATTAGCACACAGCTAATACCGGTAGCAACTGACATAAAGACTGAAACAAGCAACCTCAGGACTTCACAGTTCAACTGAGGAGACTGACTGACTGACAAAAGACGTTAGACGACTGATGAGGATCCTCAGCCTGAATTGATGTCAGATTATAGTCCATGATCTATACAGCGAGCAATAAAAAGTTGCATTTATTGTCATAAATAGGCACAAATATTTCCAAATTAGTACCACAAACACTTTGAGGTAACACTTTATTTGAAGGGGTGTGCATAAGACTGACATGACACTGTCATAAACATGACATAACACCTGTTATGAACATAAATAAGTCTTTATGAATGTTTATGACAGTTGTCATGAAGTGTCATTTGGTAAATAATGACACTTTTAATGCAAAGTTGCTTTAAAAGTCCATTAAAAATCCATAAAAAGTGCCAACTTTGCATGATTTTGTAAATTATGATAATTTAATGCAAAGTTGGCATTTTTAATTGACTTTTAATGCAACTTTGCAATTAAAAGTGTCATTATTTACCAAATGACACTTCATGACAACTGTCATAAACATTCATAAAGACTCCTTTATGTCAGTCTTATGCACATCCCTTCAAATAAATGTTACCCAGTTGGATTTATATTTTCAAAAATCACAAAAAGTCATGAAATCCTGGAGGATCTGAAAAGATGTTCTACAGTACTTAATTGGAAGAATTCATTGATACTTTAACAGTTTGTGATCATGTTTTATCAATACATTCTGGCACAACCGGCCCTTTAAGAGCCTTTATGAAATGAGTTTGACTCCCCGGGTCCAAACCGTTAGTTGGTTTTATGAAATGTTTTGTAAATTCTTGGTCAGATTTCTTTTTAAAGGTGAACTTTTTTGTCAGCACAGGCGTCCTGCCTCTTCGCTTCGCCCTCAGACCTTTGACCTTTGTCGATCCTTCCTGTGGGACGACCTGATTGTTCTCACCACAGAGCTGATCTGCTCAACATGACACATGCTGCTAATTGGCATTCAGGTTAACGCGACGCCCTGCGGTCGCTCTATACGTGATTTCAGATCAGAACTTCGAAACTGAAAGCACCACTACTTTATCAGCCTGATTTTGCAACGACGGTCACTTTTTATGAGTTTCAGAAATCCTGTTAAACGTTAATTCATGTTTGACACAAAGTGAAATAAGAAACAGCAGCTTGTCAAAGTGTTTTACCTTAAATTATGTTTAAAAGCAGAAAAAGAAAGAAAGTAGAGCTGATGTTGATAGGATGCTCTGCAAGCTTAAAAACTTGATTTATGTCTCCATTGATACATCAAAGGGTTTTTATTTCTGATTAAACAGAAGCATGAAAAGAAAATTAATGTTTCCAGTAAATGTTTTGATAAAACATTGAAAGTGAAGCATCAGTCACTGCACTGGCTTAATTATCAGCATAAACTAAAGAAAAATAAGTCTAAGAATAAGTACTTTTTATGCTGTGACCTTCATTATGTTGAAATTTGACTAGTTTCGTTTAAAAACAGATTTTTGGTAGACTCTCCATCTCGATGCTCAATCACTAAAATAATAATCGGCCATTTTGTGCCTTTGAAGTTTTAAAAAAACATGAAATGTCCAGTGGCTTTCTGTGATTTCCTCATCAGGAAATGTCTTTAGACTACAGTAAATAATCTCTGCCAGTAAAACTTCACTTGGAGTTACTTTAGCATCATAACGGCTCATTATTTCTCCTCCAAACTGGGATCAAAACAAAAATAAAGTGAAATAGGACGTAATGCACCAGTTTAACAAAAACGATACACAATAAAACTCGATGTATGTTCGCTCTGTATGAACATTCATCATATTCCACCATGACATGAGCATTCAGACATTTCATGTTGTGAAGTTTAAGTCAAAGTTCAGGTGAGAAACAGTGGGAATTTTGACCCACAGTCATAAAACATGATTTTTATTATTATTATTTTTAATAACTAGATGCTTATTAGATGCAAAATGAGTCTGAATTTCTTAAATCTGGTTTTTCTGCACAGCTTGTCTGGAACTGACTTCCAGTCTCTTGAGACTCTGACCTGCTAATTCTGGTTTAAATAAGATTTATCTTTTAAGGAAAGCAGCAGCTACAGACTCGGTTGTTTAAGCTCTTGTTTTGTTGAAGTAAATCCAACAAACTGAGCAGAGACAGAAATCTGCTGCTGATTCGTTGCTCGTGTTTGTTAGTAACAATAAGACTAAAATGGTCTGAAAATGTTTTGATTTGACAATTTACAGGTTTAGTTAAGCAGCTTTTCTTATGTCCTCTACTCCTTCCTTCTCTTCCTACCATTCCATCCTCATGCCCTTTTTCCTCTCCTTCTGTTCTTTCCTCATGTCCATTCTTTGTCTTTCCATGTGTCTGATCTATTTGTCCTTCCCTCCTTTAATCCTGGCTCTCATTTATTTTCTTTTTCAGTTTCTTGCACTTTGCTTCCTGACTTTCTTTCTTCCTTGTATCCTCGCTTTCGTTCCCTCCTCATTTCTTCCTGTCATTCTGTCCATCCTTGTCTCTTCCTCTCTTTCCTCTCTTTCTTGCTCGTGTCCCATCACTATTCCTCCTCCTCTGAGGAAGCAAAGTGTCTCTAATGACCAACCTTCTCGCCTCCTTTCTTCTTCTGCATCAGCCGTTTTACTGTCGCCAACTTTTGGGAGAGTTTCACTGTTGCACATAAAAAAAGACTACAGAAAAAAAAGCCCAGTTCTCCTCAGCAGTGAGTCAGAACCGAACTTCTTTTTCATTCTACCGCTCTATTTCTGACTCCGTCTCTCTGCCGAGGTACAATGAAAGGTGACTCATATATGATTCACAGAGGCAGCGATCGCGGTTTTTCGCTCGCGTTCGGCGCGCCGCTCATCTCGGAACGCAAATAGCATCGGGGGGGGGGGGGCATCATGGGAAAAAAAAAACAAAAACACACTTCTGCTACTGAGGTGCTGCGTTCCCCTTCATGTCGCTTGTTAAAGTTTCCTGTGGCGTGAAGATCAAAAAGCACTCAGGAATCGGCATTATGAGTCTGCTGCTCTGTTTTCATCATCTGTAGATTGGATAAATATTCTAGCCGTCCTACATTTCACAGCATAAAACACAGTTGACAGAAATACACTGGAGGTTAAACTGCTGCCACCCGTCCTCAGGAGAGAAAAGCTGCAACAAAAACATTTTCACCACGGGATAAAATCTGCTCTCCCGTCCTCACATGCTGAATCTGTGTTGGTACATGACTGCTTGAACTGTTTTGGCTTCTTTTGTGCTCTGCGCTGCTCGGCTCTTTTTGTTTTCCCACGTTTTTTCCGGCAGCACGTCTGGATTCACTCGCTGGTCGTCTGCTATTTTAAAAGCTGGAGAAATAATGCGCCGTTCGTGTTGCTTGCTCGCATGTCTGTGTGAGCCGGGCCGGTCCTGCTGGGCCCTGATGTTGTTCACCTTCAGAAACACTCAATTATTCAGCAGCGTATTGTTCGGCTCCAGTGAAGCGGCTGTCATTGACCACTGTAAGTGCATGAATGTGTTATGTGTGGGTTTCCTGCTGTCACCTGGTAAAAAAAAAAACAAGTTGCGATTCGTGTGACTCCATGTAAGTGTAACTTTTCAAAGAGAAATAAAAGTTCGACAGCAAATAGTGCAAACACTGCAGGGTCCCCAACAAAAACCAGCTCTGGTAGCTTTAGAGCACATATGTCAAAGTCAAGGCCCGCGGGCCACATCCGGCCCGCAAATCAATTATCTATGGCCCCCTGAATGATATTTAATTACTATGAGAACCGGCCCGCAAGCCAGAGCCGCCCGCTCGTGTTTTGCCTGCAAACACTACATTTCCCATAATGCAACGGTAGCCCGCGAAGTGACTACAGCGCGCCCAAACGGCTTCATTATTCATCAGCTCAGAGCCTCACCCCGAACATTGATGAACTTGTACAAAAGATGAGACACCTCCAAGTATCAGGCTCAGCCTCAGACAAGTGAGCATCACAGAGCAGTAACGTATTTTCAGTTTATAAGTTTCAGTTAAATTTTTACATTTGTTTCTACAAGACGTGATTTTTCTTTGAATGAAGTATTGTTTTGTCTGTGTGCCATATATTTTGTATTTTATTTTATTTTTTGTATTTATTTTTCAGTTGAATGGATTCAGGTAATATTGCAGATAAGAGCCATGAGAAAGAATACAACTGATTTGATTTATTTTTTTACTTTACTATTTGAAAGCAGTGATCGGTAGGATCATAGAGCAGCACAGTAATGCATTTTCAGTTTATAATGCATGCACTTTGATTTATGCATTTATCTTGATATTAAGAAACATATTTTGTTTTTAAAAACAATTAAATTTGTTGCTGTTTGCCTCTTGAAAAATGTTTTCCCTTGAAGTTACTGACAGAGCCATAACAAAATATTGCTTTATTCATTTAATCGTTAAATAATACACTCTGTTAGGTCTTGGTTCAATAGGCTATGTGCAATCATTTCAATATGTTTTAATAAACATTAAACCAGTCCGGCCCTCGGCTTGTAGCAAATTTGTTTTTTTGGCCCTCTGTGTATTTGACTTTGACATCCCTGCTTTAGAGCGAAGCGACTTTTCTCAAAGTAGCTTTTATTCTACACAAACTGCAGGCTACGGTAAAGTGAACTAAAGTCCTAGTCAAAGCACCACAGGATGATCATCAGTTTTGACGTCTCAGCAAAATCCTGTTTTGCTCAAGACATCAAATCTTAATGAAACATCTGTCGACCTCTGCAGCAAACTGCTGTGAGCGGCCAGATCTCGACTGGATCAACTCCATCAACAGTTTAAACAACGTCTGAGCCGATTCTGAAAAATCTGAAATCAGGAAATTACTGGGATATTTCAACAGGAAATCTGGTGTAAGACGTGTAAAAAAAAGGAGAAAAAATGATTTTAGATTGATATAAACCTGGATTCTATCCTGTGTTTTAACGTCTTCTCCATGAAACTGGAAAAATCCAGAACTTAAGATGCTTCTAGGTATCTTCAATACATAATTACATTACAGTGACTGTACTTCCTTTTTCTGTAACAGGAGGATATAGAGGTAAAATGCATAATCAATATAATTAGCCCTCAGTGGCTGCTGGTCGTTTCAACCTTTCACTGTTTGGTACTTTTCTAATTTTTGTCATTTCTTTTCCTGATTCGGATAAAACTGATCAAAGATCCATTTCTATTAAAAGGTAAATCAATCCGCATATTTACTTTCCTTCAGCTTTAATAATATTGTGTTATATTTAGCATTATTTTGCACCTTCTTCTCTCTTTGTTGAAACCAAAGATGCCTGAATTTAGGCCCTGCAGCATTGTTCACCTGTTGTTCATCCATTATTTGGGTCGATTACAGGAATCTTCCACCGCTGGATGTTTTTGCTCAAATTTGTTCTTGCTTTGACAATAGAAATCTACCAGAAGGCTTGAACTGTTCGGGTTTATGAAAGGTTACAGTGTAACATTTCCAAGAAAGATCAACTGGCTGAAATGGGGATTAAAGTCACACAACAGAAAATTAAAATAAAAAACGTGACATTTGGCTGCAGGAAAGTCATTTTTAGTCATGTAATTAATCTCTATTTCTTTTTTGATGGGAAAATGTAATTTGCCCAAAAAGTCTCAAACTGGACTGAGATTCTGCAGGTCAGGCGAAACGAGATGCAACGTGGCATAAGCTATTCTGACATTCGACTTTTAAAAGATGGTAATCAGTCACTTTGGTTCCTGATCAATTATTTCTGTAATAAAACAAAAGGAAGAATCTACTGCAGGCTGAATGTTTCAGAACCTCATTTTAAAAATCCTCAACTATCCCCAACCTCAAACTGGAAGTTAAATGTGTCTTATGTAGGTCTAAATCATTAGCGTTCACATTTGCTTTCCAGTTTATTTTCTAAACTTTGTGTCAGTTTAGATGATTCAAAGTTACCTTCAGCTCCGATAAAAGCTCAGATACAATTACTCCGAATGACTCCAGGTCCTGTTACAGTTCAGATAACTACTTGAACTCTTTTCTCCTTTTCAGTGTTTTCTCACAGCGTTACTTGATATTTCGTTTCTGATCTTTTCCCCCTGACATATGGAGTTAAACTGCTTTAATTGCTTCATCTATTATTTAGGAAACTTGTCTTGAACTTAATTGTTGTTGAAAGACAATGTTGAAATTTGCCTTGACTTCCAACATCAGGTTACACAGTGTGTGTGTGCGTGCGTGTGTGTGTGTGTGTGTGTGCGCGCGCGCGTTTCTTTGTAATACCTTGTGGGGACGATTTTGCTGACATACTACATTGTGGGGACCATTTGCTCCGGGGAAACCCTGTTTTTGGGTCAGGGGTCAGATTTAGGGCTAAGGTATGAATTGAGTTTTGGTTGGGGTTAGGGTTAGGGTTAGGTATGTGATGGTTAGGGTTAGGAAAAGGGCAAAGGTAAAGTTTAGGCTGTAGAAATGAATGGGAGTCAATGGAAAGTCCCCACAAAGATAGCCACGCAAACATGTGTGTGTGTGTCCGCGTGTGTGCGTGTGTGTGCGCATGCGTGTGCTGATCCGGTCCTTTGTCCTGCTTGCCACCCCACAGTATCAGATGAACACACATGTACATGATACACATGTGTTTTGTATCCTGTTGTCCGTCGTTTCATTTTATATTTTGAAGGCCTGGAAGCGATAAAACGAACCTTGTTGTGACTCAGCGGCTCAAGTTTCAAATGTTTACCTACCTGATGTCACCTGAACTGATTATCAGAACTTGTGTTTAAAATAAACATTAAAAAAAGAAAAGCTTAAAAATTATTTGAAGTGGGTACCTTAAAAATTAGAGTCTGTTTTTGTCGTTTTCCCTGACCGCCACACATCCTGACCGCAGCCGTTTGGTGCTTCGCTGCTCCAGAAGCGCAGAGTTTCCTCCACGGCACATCAGCAGATTCTGCAGGGGCCTGGTCATTAACCATTCACTGGACTCAGGTGTGATGGAGCCGAGATGCATCCAGAAACAGCAGCGAAGGCCTGGAGCTACACACTGCAGCAGTTCGGACAAATGACCGTCAATCTCCTGTTGAGTCGGTAAAAACAAAAAACAGGCTCTAAATTTTAAAGGTAATCATTTTGAAGCTCCTCTCGCTGCTTTTGAATTTACTCTCCATTGAGTCATTATTTCAGCCGTTGAAGTAAATCAAAGTGAAGTGTTGCTGGTGAACAACTGGGTCAGTTTTCCTCTTTTTAATTCATAACATTTGTTTTTCTTCTTGCCCTTATAGTGAGACTGCACTGCTTCTCCACATACCTGTGTGTCCATATACTATGTAAATGGCATTTTGGAAATAAACTCACTTAATGGAAACACGTTCATTTTGTGATGAAAAGTTTTGGTCCTAGGATGAAGGGTTTTTTTTTTTTTTTATTGATTTATTTTTCAAAGCTGCAGTGAAAATACTTTTTTTTCAGATCACGAGTCTCATGACCAGGAACTGGATGTTGCCACAAACCGTGTAGGATGATGGAGCTGCAAGTTTTCACATGAACACACTTATTATTTTCTTATTTAATGGAAACACAGCGATTGTGAAGTTGCTTTTATCTCCTTATTGTGTTTGCATTGCAAAGGTTCTGCACACATTAGTAATGGGAACGCAGCTTCCGGCGACGTCTGAATGATTAAAACATGTTCAAGTGATATTTTTACAGCCACATCTCTCAGTTAATTTTCACATTTTGATCATTTCTTTCTTACTGGTTACGATCAATTTGCAGCTGAAGCACCAAACAAGCAGACGATGTCGTCTAAATGCTGTTTTCAGGGTCCAGTTTGGAGGGGATGTGAAGATCCTCCATCCTGAAGTCAGCTCTCAGCTCCTCCTTGTGTGTTTGCTGATGAGCTCTGCATGTTCTTCATCAGCGGGTTCCTGCTGCACGGCGTCTCTGTGTGAAGCGCCGACTCAGCAGCCACCCAGCAAGGCAAACATTCAGCTTCCTTCAAACAGCCACTAACAAACTAATGAGGTCATTAAGAAGGACGGGGAGGATAAACGGCTTCAGGCTGACGGGAGGAGCGCGGGCAGTGTGAAGGTGCTGATCGCTCCAGTTGTTCTCTTCATCGATTCTGCGGTGAAACAGAATCACAACCAGCTTGGTTTCACTGTAAATGCAATATTTAAAATCCCGTATTCTAGTTCACAGAACCAGCCTGGACTCGTTCCTTTTCTCTCGTGTGGCGTCATCTGACGGGTTCAAACTGAATCGCTCTTACTAAAAAACACAACAGTCCACACAGTAAAAATGCCGGTGTTGAATTTACACCCAAAAGTGTCTATATGTGTCCAAGTCAGCAGGTGTTAAAGTAACACTTTTGAAAGTGTTAAAAAATTGACACCCATTTTTTTTTTGTTAAATTGACATTGGTCTATAATACTGAAATGGGTTTAAGAAAAGTTAAATTTTCCATTTCTGTGTATTGTTTTGAATATTTTCCACTGGATTTGATTGATATTGACACCTTGTGGGTCAATTATTTACTTTTTTAACACCACATTATGTTTTGTAATCAACACTGCACTGGTGTTACCTTTAATATATTTTAACACCAGCACCGTTGTAAATGTTAATGTGACACTCTGCATTGTTGAATTTAACACCAGCTGACTTGGACACATATAGACACTTTTGGGTGTTAATTCAACACTGGCATTTTTAATGTGACTTTGAATCTGTCCAATAGAGAGCCATTAAAATCTAGTATATTTATCGGTCCACAGAGAGGAAACTCAGGTGCAAAGGCGTCTGTAGGTTCACACGGCGAGCAAAAAGTTATAAAAATGTGAATAAAAACAAGACTAAGAGTAATGCACTGTTCTGTAAAGCCATCAGAAACAGCAGCTTGTCTGAAGGAAGGTGCAACTCTGCAGAATCAGATTTTTCTTTTATTTACATAACGTGCACGTGTATTCATGCATTGAAGACTATTTACAATATATGACAGATAAGAACTGTGCAGAAAAACAGAGATGCAGCAGCAGCAGAAACTTTATGTAAAATGTACAAATACCAGGATGGATGTAAACAGAAAACAAACTATTGTATGTTTCAGCCTGTGGGAGTCATTTTGAGCTCCATGCACTGATATAACAGCTTTATAATAAATTACATGTAATAGTTGAGTTTCATGCACATATTTTCTGTTTCCACAGATAAACATGCAGTTCACTGCTTTGCAGAATCAGATACAAAAGCAGAGAGCAGAGTATAGAGCTGGTTGGTGGAGGATATTGTTGCCTATGTAGCTTTTAGTCATGAGTTTATCCAAACTATTTAAAATCAGTAAATAGTTGCCAATACTTGCACCCCAACGTAAAATAAATCCAAATTTGAGGCTTTTCCTGCCTTCCATAACTCAAACATTTAAAAAATGGTTTCAATAACAGGAAATTTAGCTTCTAAAACTAAATTTCAGATTAAAATTTAAACTCATTTTCATCCAACTAGGATTTTATTTTACTGATAGGAAACAAAACAAGCGTCTCTGCAAAGATTTTGAAAATAATTTATCTCGTCAATTTATTTACACCCTTCCCAATAACCTGAACAATCCGACGTGCCAATGCTGCTGTAATCATTAGTGCTGTTTGTAAGTGTTGCGCAACTTTCTGCAACTGCATCAGAAACGTCGGTTCTGGAGAAGCACCACACGTGGATGAATGAAGCTCCTGCAGCTCCACAGCTGTCACCGCTCGGCTTCAGGGTTTGTGCATCCGGCAGTTTGATGAAGGCTGTGCGTGACAACAGCGCCACGGAGCCCAACGTGTCATAAATAGACTCCTGTCTGCTTCAGCAGCTCTGCACCGACTTGTGCTCCTGCAAACATTTTCATTAGAGCTGTGGCTTTACCTGAGTCTGTCCCACCGGACCTCGCTTTCACTGCTCACCTGTCGAGAGTTTGCACACACCTCAGCGGAGTCTCCTCGGTTGTCATGCATTGCGGTAGTGTCAGATTTGAAGGAAGTGTTGCTTTGCACATTCTGTATTTAGCTTGCCAGTAAACAGACAAAGGAGACGCCGATGACTCAGCGCTGGAACAACAGCGATTTGGTTCTGGATGACTGTTTTATATTCAACATTGTCAGTTTTGTTGATTCATCGCTGCAGCTACTTTGTGAACGTGTTAACGAGTTTGTATTTGAACAAATTTGGTATTTAGTTTTGGAAAATGAAAGATCTTCACAGGACAGTTTGAAGACTTTTCACGCCAAATTCTCCCCGTTAGGAAAACTATCCGTGTCTTGAAATAAAATGAAAACTAAAAGAGACACCGTTTGGTGTTCAAACACCAAACAGTTTCTAGATTATTGGTAAACTGTTATAATACGTTTCATGCTAGTGCAGTATTCTGGTGTCACATTCATCCCGTGTTTTCTGGGAGAATAATAATCTAAAGCTGAATGCGTTCATGTTCTCTGCAGCCTGGAGGGAAATTTAATTGATTATTAACCGACGTCTTTAACTTAGCATTAGCAGTTTAGCCCTTCATTATGGGGAGATTTTAAACAGTGTTGGAGCCGTTTTCACTGCTCCATCATTTCTTCATTCTTTCTTAATCCTGCAGTAATGAGAACAGATGGAGACCATCTGAGGGGGATGATTGGAGGTCAAAACGTTGCTTCCGTGGTTACCATCTCCCAGGTAACTGCCTTGGTACCTCGTCTTGTGTGTCCTCTATTCCTCACCCCCAAGTTTTATTCTCACTTTAAAGCGTTTTGACTCCAGTATTTTTGTCTGTTTTGTCTCATATCAGGATTTCAGATAAATTATTAAGAACCTTTAAAATTCTGCTTGTTTCTTCATATATTCAGTCTTTCCTTTTGTTACCCGCTGGTTTTTCTACAGTATCTTCTAATCATTGTTGTCTCTTAATTCTTTGTAACTATAAAAATATTTTCAGGGTTGGAAGATGAATTATTTCTGGAACAACAGGAAGTGGAAGGAGGACGACGGTTTGTGTTTGTTTCTTTTGGAAAACGATCAGCTGGCTCCGCCGTGGCTCCGTTTATAAAAAAGTTTTTGAACATTTTGAATCCGCAGCTCTTCTGTGAAATCATGGGGTTTGTTTCATGCAACTGTTTACATCTGTCTCTGTCGTGATCTTTAATGATTTAATGCTTATTTATGTCATATTTTAATTATATTTCTTATTTAATGGAAACAGAAATTGCAAAATGTAGTTTAAAGATTTTGCACACATTCATAATGGAAACGGTGCCACAGTTTATATTATTATCACAAAACTTTCCACTATTTACACCATGATGGTAGTAAAGGGGCTGTAAGGAAAGAGGAGGTTTCCCTTTGTTTCCACCTACTGAGCAGGTTTTAAACAAATCTGCTCCTAAATCCTACAAGCACATCCGTTTAAAACAAATAAAACCACACGGTTACACCTCCTGTTTCAGCCGCATTGAGCTTCTCCTCTACGACAGACAGTAATATGACTCAGTCATGTCGAGCAGCTGGAATGATCCAAACGATACATAAACCTGAGCGAGGAGGAGTAATAAAGTAGCGTCAGGCAATCACACCAGGCATCCATCAAGCCCAGCGTAAGCAGGGATGACAGTCGTAAGCTTCATTTAGCAGCCAGCTATGGAAACAGGTTCATAAATACAGGATGGGGTCCCGTCCAATAAGCAAAGCCGTCTCACGCTCCAGAGTCTCGCTGATATCAGGGGAAAAAGGTATGGGGCTACATTCACTGCACTTTACGGAAAGGTTACAGCGTTCAAAAGCTTTTACTGTCACTGCACATCCCAGCGGACAAGTTGCATTGCAGAAACAGTACATCACTCCTTATTGTTTCCTTGTAAAGTCAGTGTAACTTTAATGTGCGCTGTATGAAGGCAGAGCAGCCCAGTGAGCGTTTCTGATGACATTCAGCAGGTTGGGGTTTTATTAAAGGCGTGTTTGCAGCCAGCGAGGAAACACCTGCCAATCTCCTGTCATTAGAATTCACTGGCAGCATATGATGGGGCCATATGGGCTATTAACAAACCCAACCTCTCCGTAGACGGAGGGAGGAAAGGGGGAAGGAGAGACTGCGACCCGCCATATGGACCAGAAAGATGTAAAACTGCAGCGAGATGGAGGTAGGGAAAGATAGATGGAGTTGGCAAACTCCCAGGAATAGTTAGCACGTCTTGTTAGCATTAATTTTACATGCATAGATGCATAAATGAATAAGGGAGATGGATGGATAAATAGAAGGATGCAAAGGTATGAAAGGGAGACAGAAGACGGAGGGGAAGGAGGCCTTCAGGTGGTGTGATGCCCCCTGCTGGAGGCGGTTAATTAGCTCTCAACAGCTGATGGCGTTCCACACTTCGCTCCACAGGAAGCATTTCATGGTCACACAACATCCGGCTGAAGCGACTGAGCTGGAAAAAAAATACGTGATTTTGACTGAACTACGACAGGTAACCAACAGATACTCGTAAAAATATACAAGACAAAATCCTGGGGTTAGTTAGAAGTGGCATTTTTATCAGAAATGAGCAGAAATGGATCCAGAAGCTGCTCTCTCAAAAAAAAAAACAGAAAAAGGTGATGACCAGACGGCGACTCAAGGACAAAATCTCTGCAAATAAATGATCTTCCTTTTCGCTAACCGCTCGCCGGGCCAATTACAGGTTATTCTGACAACATGTGCTCCTTTACAGCAGGCTGTTAATTAAGTGTGACGGCAGTAAGCTCACTCAAAGACGAGTGGAGTCCAGTCTGCAACGTGGACAAGATGGAAAATATTTATTGAGCCATTTTAAGTCCTGAGTGGCGAAATAAAGGAGCGAGCAGTCTGACACATCAAGCTGGATGGACGGAAATTATAAACAAACATGTAGCAGGAGGAACCAACGCAATGCAGAAAGGTTAAAATGCACAGACAGCTCTGGAAAAAACTCATCAGTTTCTCTGATTTGACTATTTATAGGTAAATGTTTGAGTAAAATGAGCATCGTTCTTTTATTCTCTGAAATTCCAAGCAAAAATGTTGTTTATTTGGAGAAAAATAACGAAAAAGATGCAGCGCTTTCAGACCTCAAGTAATGCAAATACTAATGTTTTAACTCAGGACGAGTTCAGAAATCAGTATCTGGTGGACAAACCAGGAGGATCAGTGCAGTTTGTATATTTAACTGCAACATTTATAGTTTGAAATTACATTAAATTATTTTAGAGCCAATAAAGGTGGAGGAAAATGTTCTGTGTTTTGAGACAGAGAAGCTGAACCTGTTCCTGCTTCACTGGCTGAATATTTAAATCTATAAAGTAACCAGGTGTGAACTCCACGCCGCCTACCAGATGCTGAGAGTTCATGTTGTGAGCTGAAGACGTGAGACGGCGCCGTCTGCACAGAAAGACTCTTCACACATGGAGTTTCAGTCATCGCCACCTTCACTGAAGGTTGTTACTGGACAGCTGAGACACACCAAACCTGTACAATTCAGTAGAGTCTGCTGCACATTTAAAAAAACGAGTAACGGAGCTTTCCTTATATTATAAAAGGTTGTCATGTTGCAACCTGCAAAAACACAACAATACAGTTCAATGCTGAGAGTTTTGAGTCTGATATTATTTCTACTGTTGGATTATTTTATCCCGCTCACTTCACCACTGCGTTGTAGGATTAGACATTAATCCTGTGGTTAAGTCAGGTTTTGACCTGAACATGTGACTCTTGGCTGTTTAAAACAAATCAGGTGAGGTGAGTAATGACCTGCAGACCTCGGAGGAGGAGGAGGAGGAGGAGGAGGAGGAGGAGGAGGAAGTCTGGAAGGGAGTCCAGATGGTTCCAGATGGTTTCTGTAGAAGTTCTGCAGAGTTTTCTTCCCCGGGATTTCAAATCAGGTGAGCGAAGAAGAGCAGGCCGGCCGGCGTTCACCTGAGGAAACGGAAAGATGAACCTGGAAGCAGGTGAGATTCCAGGTAAGTTTGAATCTCACTCCAGGGATTCAGCATCTCGTGACCTTCAAACAGGTGGAAGCACAGCGGCGGCGTTGGAAGAATCTCACAAAGGAAAGTTGAGAAGAGGAAGTTTGGTCAATTATTTCTCTGAAAATACCCAGAATCACCAGCAGCAAAAGAAAACAAAACTTCCTAATCAGGAGATCGCATCCAGGTGTGAATGTTCCCACCTGGCCACACACACTGGTGAAAACCTGCATCCAGACACACACACACACACACACACACACACACACGCGCGCACAAACACACTTTAATAAATCTCCATCAAAATGTACTGAAATCAAAATGTAACCATCGGGAGGATTTGATGTAAACAATCATTTTATATTTTTCAGCTACTTTAACCTGTGCATGTTTTCCACAATTTAAATTAATATATTTTATTTTTAACATGAAGAAAATGTCTGATAACATTAAAAACATGAAACCTACTGACTGCTGAAAATCATAACATTAAATCCAGTTTTTATTGTTTGTCGTGTTGATGGACCAACAGCGAAGCTATTCTGAGTTTATTATTTCTAAATTATGAACTAATTACACGGATCATTTCAGCTGCAGTTGTTTTTGGGCGTCTGGGGAAATAATGGAAATGACAAGAGGTCAGTTAGGGACTAACAATTAATTAATGCGCTGCATATTAACAAGGCCATGTTTGTGCGCTTCCTCTTCCTTCACTGTGTTTTTTTTTTTATTTTTTAGCTAATCTACATAAATTAATGACCAAATAAAGAAAATCCACTGTTTTGTTTCTCACATCCAGTTTGAGATCAGTGAATTTGTCTGCAGAGGAAACGGCTGCGCAGCAGCTGAGGGTTGGAGCAACGTGTCACGAGCTGCAGCCAGGACAGTCCGTCAGACGAAGCCGCTGATGGAGGGATGGTGTCAGAGATGAACCGTCAACCATCTGGACTGCTAACATGTCAGCACGCAGATAAAAGAGGCACCAAAGACGGCTGCCGAGTTTGTTTCTCTCTTTCTTTGCTGAATTTTCAGCCCAGATAGCTTTTAAACTACGGCGTCAGTTCTGTTCCCGTTAGTTAAACAGAACGGAGCTGGAGAAACAGAAGCAGAGATTTTCTAGGCACGTGGAGGAAACACGTTGCTGCGTTCGTCAGCATTTGGCCGAATAAAAACCCCAGGAAGAAAAAGCCGTGTGGCTTGATGCAGGCAGGATGTGCAGCCGATGCATTTCAGTGGAAACGTGGAATCAGTGTGCAGGAGGAGTGGAAGAGTAATATCCATCTGCACCCCGTAAGAAGAGTGAGATGGAACAGAGTGAGAAGCATCTTTATTAAACGAACTAATGCAGAACAGATGGATCTGCAAACAGCTGTTCTGTGATGGTCGTAAATGTTGCAAATGAACTTTCAATACATCATTTTAATCAGAATTATCTGCAGATCCACGTTGGATATGATTTTAATTAAAGCTTATAGCATTTTATTAAATACATCTGAGATGAAGGAAGTCCAAAGTTAGAAAGAAAGAAAGAAAGAAAGAAAGAAAGAAAGAAAGAAAGAAAGAAAGAAAGAAAGAAAGAAAGAAAGAAAGAAAGAAAGAAAGAAAGAAAGAAAGAAAAAGGTCCATGTTCAGTTTTTGTACAAGCAGTTCTTTGTATTTTTTCCATTTGTTTTTTTGTCTCCTCCACATTTTCTTATCAATTTCTTAGGAAATTAATTTTTATTACTAATAATGCTGAATACTAGTTATGGGAGCCAGTTTATCTGTTTTTAGTGACACGTCGAACCGATTATCTGACCTTTTTACAGGTGGGCTGCAGAAGTCCAGACACCCTTTTTGTTGGGTTTGAATTGTTTTTCTGAGCAACTTTTAGATAAAGATGGATTAACTGAGGTAGTAAAAGCAAAAAATGTCTTCATTCAGGTTTAGATATTCTGTTTTTTCAGCAGAGGAAATCTGCTGAGGGCACAATTATAAATAGTAATACTGAAAATATAACAAATGCATGTAGAAAATAAATAGCACAATGAAAAGATAACACTGTACATTACAAAGTTAGCATGCTACACAAGAGAAGTCCCCATTAAACTGACAGCTAGAAAAAGAAAAAAACCAGCGGTATGCCTTGACCTTTTACTAACGGGAATGCGGCCATCATTAATAAAACTGAATTTCCTGCTGAGACGTGAAAACATCTGCTGTGAAAATGGTTTGTTGCTATCAGATGTGAAACAGGAAGTCATCTAATTTAGTTTTCTCCTATAGGCTCCAATTATTCACAGGCTTCATGTGTTTGTATCTTTTTTAAAATAAGAATAAAAACACAACGGAGGCAGAAATGAACAAAAAGGTCTGTAATGGTGAAACAGTCATAAAATTCATTCTTATGGATTCAAAGCTGATTTCTAAAAATATGTTTGAGGGTCGAAAACAAATGATGAATTAAAACTTACTTAGATTTACAAACAACTAACCAGCAAAATAAGACAAATCTACTCCAAAAATAAATGTAATTGTCCCAAGACAGAAAAATATAATGAACTTATAAAGAACTTTTTGTATTAATTTATTCATTTCAAACAGGTTTTTTTTTAAATGAAGCGAGAACAAGCAAACAAAACATTTGCATTGCAACATGCAAACGTTTTGCATGTTGCAACGAACAAAATAATTTGTTTACTTCGACTTTTCTGTTTGAAAAGGAGGAGGAAGACGTGAACACGTATTTAATCCTGATGTTATCTCAGTTTCATGAAATATATTAGCTACTGACTCAGTAATGATCAAAAATTTGCAATTCAAACCATTTTATAATATTCAATATATTGAAGAGACAGCTTTTGATGCTTCAACAAATAGATCAAAAAATGACCGAATTATAAAAAATAAATTAAAAGTAGAACAAGAACAGATCAGAATTTATTAGAGGAACTTATAATAAAAAAAGTTCTGCTGACTTTCAAAACGCGTTTCTGAAATTATACATTTTTTAAATCATAAAACATAATTGTGTATTTACAGTGTGAGAAGCAACACAAACTATTTTGGCATTTTATTTACAATCTGGAAGCACAAACTGAACCTCATAAAAACTCCTGTTAGTCTATTAAAGCTCATTCATTCATTCATTCATTCATTCATTAATCGGTTGTTGATTAAACTTAGTGGGTCAAAACTAAAACAGCAGATCTTCATCTTGAGCCTCTTTCTCACTGACAAAAGTCGATTTCCTTTCCTTCTCCTCCACCTGCAGAGCATGAGATGAACGAGAAGAGAGCCATCTGTGGATGCTGGGAGGAGCAGATTGGAGAAAACGAGGGATGAGGAGGAAGAAAGAAAGAAAGAAAGAAAGAAAGAAAGAAAGAAAGGCACCGCAGGAGGGCAGAGATGGACTGGAAGAGGAAAGTTTTTTATTCATCTCACATTAGTTTAAAACATTTTAGCCTCTTATCACCAACATGTTTTTATTTGTTGCTGCAGGAAAATGAGAATATCTGCACAGAGAGGACAATTTTACAGATTCTTTATTGTGAGGAAATATAATCCAGTTTGAATCAGATTAGAACAAAAAGTGACAAGTCTGGCTAAAGATTAAAACCTGGACTATAAGCAAAGCAGCAACGATTTATCTGTTCAAACCTGAGCTGCTGAATCTGCTGTTTGCTCTTCTGACACAAAATAATAGTTTTAAAGAAACAAACGGCACTGCAGATAACACCTGAGTGAAAAGGTGTAAGTGAGGAAGAATCCAGTTTAGATTTTGAATGTTGGAAACATCCGTCAGTGTAATATATTACACACATATTATTATTACTTTATAATAATAATAATAATCCAGTTTATAAAACAGTATAGTTTAACCCCACCAGCCACCTTCAGATAAAAAAATAGCTTTACTTTTGTCTAGCTAAAGTTTTAATAAACGGACGTTTAAAACATCAAATGTTTCCTTTTCTAACCTGCAACTTTCATCTGCACATAAAGAACATTAACTTCTTTTAATATACTATTATCTATTGATTTCAGCAGCTGTTTTTCAAACACAAAATGTTGCAGTTTGAAAAGTTTATCCCTTTTTATGTCAAGGAGAGAGACACATTCTGGAAAAGTAACATTGAAGTTTTTCAGGAGTGATTTAAAAAGGCGAGACCTGAAATGAGGACGATGCAAAAAGCCGTAAAACAGCGAAGAAATGGAGAGACTAGGAGGTTTGAGAGGGAAACAATTAACAAAAAAAACAGTATGATGGAGAACGTGAAGACCATACGATGTGCTTCAAGTTAGGAAACGTCATAAAATATTCCAGAAATGGAAAAACGGATGGAAATGTTAACCTTTCACCAAAACAAGCCGAGCTTTGTTACTAAAATGTGCTTTTATCATGAGGAAATGTTGCTGATGAGGGTCAGAAAGTTTTCTCAGCTGATCGTGTCGTAAAAACTCAAGTCGGGATCAAGTCTGGTGAGAAACATTATGTTTGACCTCACTGTCAAAAACAAACACTAGATGTTCAAGAATAAAATCATACTGAAAAAAACTTAAAGGAGGCAAGTTATTTGTTTGTCATTAGATGAGCATTCACCGTGATTAATAACCCATATCCTGTCTGTTTATAGATCAACCAAAAATACCGTAAAGTGTGAAAAAATGTCCCGTAGAGTCAGAAAATATTTGCTTTCACTCACAGTTCGCCACAGGAGCGCACGTCTGGGATGCAGCAGAGCCACATGTGTCTTGTTACGGCTTTTCACAAGTGACAGCACAGCTCCATGTGCTTGATATCACAGCTGCGCTCCCTCTCAGACAGTCTACAGCCTTTCAAATGGCTCCTAAATCACTGCCACGCAGATCCCTTCCTATAGACTACAGCTGGCTGTTGATGCTACGGATGAATAAAAGCAAAACGCAGCAGTCAGAATTGCTTTTAGGTTGTCACAAGTGGTCAATCACCAGGCGGAAACAAACGCATATCTTTCTCAAGATGGCAATGTGACGATTGAGAGGATTGCACAGCTGCGGAACCGGTCTGCAGCGTGGGCAAAATAAATACTGGAGATATTTCTTTCTTGGTCAATATTTTTCAAATGTTCAGGATCTGTTCACTTCAAAGAGCCGTTCAAATAATCCATTTTTGAAAATTCACAAAAAAGTTGAATCATCCGTATTAATTTTATTCTGTATTTTATTTTATACATATACACATTTAACCCGGTGAAAAATGGGTCCCTGTAAACGTATATTTTGTAAATCCTGTTTTCCTTTTATTTCACGTACTGGTCGTAATTCTTGTTTTTGTCAGCAGGTGGTGCTGTTGTTAGACAGAGGTCCAAAATTAGCGGAAGTTTAAAAAAACCTAACTGGTAAAACGGAAACAGGGACATTTTTGATCCGAGACCTGCGTTCTGATTCACACTCCATTCCAGTAGGTGGCGGTAATGCACACCTTTAAGTTGCTTACCAACCAAGAAGAAGAAGATCCCGAGACCATAGACATAATATAAAAGTATTATATTATGTTTATGTCCGAGACCGGTCGGATAATACGACTTTATGGCCAAATGAGTGAAGAATCCAGATTTTCAAGGCGTCTCTGCTGTTTTTATGTTTTCTGTGAAGCTGCGATGCTATTAGCATTCTGCTGAATGCTAATAGTGCTGCTAACACGGCATTTTGCTGGCTAGGAGCTTTATAGTAGTATTATGCGTAATAAAAGACTATTTTCGCTCCATATATTGAATATTTTTCATTTTTGCAACTCATAATATTGTTCTCTTTTTCCTCTATTATTCTGTGTGCTCTATTAATTCCAGCTTTACGACATTTTAGTGATGTTTATACAGAAACAAAATAAAAGGAAAATATACAAAACAGAGGAAAAAAGTGGACTACAGTTGCTTTGGAATAAAAAAAACGTTTAACGCACCATTAAATATAACAATTAAGGCGACCCACTAATACAAGACTCAACTACAGGCACTAATGAAGAAACGAAGAAGGGAAAGCTGCACACGTCTGCTGCCATGACACAAACCGTGAGCGATGAGAATGCGCTTTGTGTGTTCATACTTCCAGTCTATTCTTGTATTTTATTTATTTGGCAATTAAAAAAACAAATATTTTAAAATAAAGGCCATTTTAATGCTGTAATGACTGGAGCAGTGGCGTATCACTGCTGTAAGTAAGCAGAGGGTTGAGGTGCCATCTTTACTGTTTTATGTCGTACAGCTTTATGCAGCCATGGTCAGTCATTCGTGGGAAGGCCCTGCTAAAGTCTGTCGGCAGTAAACAGATTTCAGGACCGACTGGAGCTTTGCTCTGTAGCTCTGCTGGATGTGCACACAGATGTAAATGCATCTGTTTTTACGCTGTATTAAACTTTGCAGAGACACACACACACACTCCTTTCTACTAAGTTTTAAACTCACTAGCACTGACTGAACTTTACCACCTTTAGGGATGGATTCACACAGCTGCTGCAATCTTATCCAGCTCCTGCCAGCCTCCCCTACATGTACCACTGAATTTAACTCTCATACACACGCATTAAAAACAATGAGACCAACACACTGCATACACACACACACAGAAGAACACCATCTGCAGGACCATATGTCAGATTCAGCTTTTGTGCAGGCTGTACACACACGCACACACACGCGCACACACACACGCACACCCACACACACCCCTGCGCACGCACACACTCCTGAGACCAGGTGTAAACAAGCTTGTTTCCCAGCTGATGTGTTTTCTGTCACTCTGCATATTCTTCTTCCAGTAGACCAACTTCGTGTGTGTAGGTGTGTGTGTGTGTGTGTGCATTTATTTCTGTGAGGACTAGTTTCAGTTTTAACCCTTGAAAACACACCTTTGGTGCTCATTTTGTGTTAAAAGCTCTGTGGGATTTAAATTGTATTTCGGATTTATGTGGTGATCATGAGAACAGGGAGGTCCTCACAACGTTGGA
Source organism: Poecilia reticulata (assembly GCF_904066995.2). Lineage (NCBI taxonomy): Eukaryota > Metazoa > Chordata > Actinopteri > Cyprinodontiformes > Poeciliidae > Poecilia > Poecilia reticulata. The sequence continues at coordinate 23,030,644 of NC_088840.1, read as the reverse complement.
GGCCTGCTGGTGTGTTCAAGCTCTGACAGCCTGACGCCTCCAAATCCCTCGCTGCCTTCTCTAGAGTCATATACATATAAACACACTATACGCTTGCATTGTCTTCCTCAAAAAAAAAACACACACACACACATGCACTGCAGACTCACACACTCATGCAAAAACACACATGGGCTTTGACACCAAGTAGATTTTGACAGCTGAAGAAAGGCATCTCCCCTTCTGGAGCTGAAATCACTTCTTTAGTTCAACACTGCAGACCAGATGACAACAAACACACTTAAAATACTCCGATTCCAAACCGATGGATTGTTGTTGATTTCAAGCATTAGAGCTGTTGTAAACGATTATTTTAGTAATCGAGTAAAAAAGTTGATGAAGTAAAATATTGGTAAATTCTACCCTAACGGCAGTATCCCTAGCAATTACTCACTGTAGCATAGAAAATTAATCTGTAACAATAATAGCTACATTTTTAAGTGAACATGGAGAAAAATTATACAAAAATATGAAATGATATTCAATGTAATAATAAAGCAGCAGACTCACAAAGACTCATAAAAATGTCTAAAAACAAGTTTTTAGATTTTTTTTTCATTTCAAACAGGTTTTTAAAAACAAGCAATCAGTAGGACAGAGAAAGAACAAAGTAAACCGTTTACCACTGTTTTTCTGTTTGAAAAGGAGTAGGAACAAGTGAACACTTATTCAATCCTCCCCCTTATCTCAACTTAGTTCATGTATTCATTTTCAGTCGGTTTAATAGATGACCTCTCTGTTTGCCCAGCCATTTATAGCTTAGCGATGGGATTTGGCTCATTTGTCATACATTACAAAAACAGATGACAGATCTACCACAATCTGCTCCGTTACTCATTTATTGCGACTGGGATGGTGGTCAATTTATTTTCTGGTTTGACCATAAAGCCACACTTACGCTAAGAGTCAATTACAGCACAGCAGCCCGCAGTGTTCAGTCCATCCGCTCACCTGTATAAATGCACCTGCCGCGCTCTTCACCGCTGTTCGCTCTGAACTGCCACCAGGCAGCAGCTCTGGGAGGAGAAAGGCTGCTGTACTCCCGGCATCGCGCCAGTCATTTTAAAGGCTGTTTATTGGTCTCCTGAAAAACGATAAAAACCAAGACATTATCATAAATCAATAAAATCCCCCGAAACGACCTTAAAAACTAAAAGTTATGCTTCTAGCACTTAGCCTTGCACAACATAATCAATCATCCGGCCAGAACACGGTGAGTTCAATAACGAAACATAATTTAACGAAGCTTCAAGGCAGGTAAATTTCCTCAAGGAATTTTAAAAAGCGAGGTATTCGAATCACTCGAGGAACTGTTACAGCCCTAAAAAGGACTGCAAAATATCGCAGTAAAATAATAAATCCACATATGGTTCTTTTAGAAACTTATTGACCACAAGAAGTTTCCACAATTTGGTTCACATTTCTCACAGTGAGTTTAGGAGACATTTAAACTCTTACAGAAGTTATCCAGACAATAAGGCAACAATTATCATATACAGTTTTCTGAAATAAAGAGATAAACACTTCTGCATTATTTGAACATGTTCTCTTGTTTTCCCTATGTTGAAGAATAACCAAGAAAAAAATGGTCTTTTTGGATGATCCTTTCCAAGGTGTGTGAACCAACTCAAAAATGCAAAGGAGAACTTTTTAAAAAATGCTCCACATAGGGAAGCCAGTAAGCCGTTTGTCTTCGCTTGTGGACATTTGGGATTCCCATTGCTTCCTGTTTTCCAGGCAGCCATGTCTTTATCCTCTAATATCTGCAGAATGTGGAGCTCAAGCCTGACAGATTTGACTGATCAGGTGGGATTTAATACCAGCAGAAAAACACTGCACAGCATGAGACAGTGGAGCAGCGAGGAGCAAAGCATGCTGGGATAGGGGATTCAGCTGTACCCCACGCTGTCTGTCATGTCGAACGGCTGTATTATTCTCAGAGGGAACAACCAAAGCCCTGAAAAGAGATTGTAATGTTGACAGGGGAGCAATGTTATGGCTCACATGGATTTATATTCATGAGCACACATGAGCTTCCTGACTAAACATACATGTTAAAATTAAACAAACACATAAATATTCAGACAGTCATAGACTCTCCGTCTCGAGAGGGACAGCATAAGCCTTGGGTACAGTGGAGAAAGTTTTTATTCCTCGGCTTTTCAGGGACTTTATCGTCATTTTGCCCGAGCGTCACCAGGCTCTAGAGGATCTTCTAAGACTTATTTGGACTCTTTAGAGAAATTTTCCCAGCTGTAATTACAACACAGCTTAATCAAAGAGCTACACCTGTTTCTAACTCCATGAAATGTTTATGACAAGTTTTAGTCTTTGTCACTTTAAATTGCTGGATGGAAGATGCACAATCTAACATTTAATTTGTGTTTAACGTAGATGTAGGTGCAGCAATCAGGGAGTTTTGTCCTTTGGATGTGAATTAATCTAATTAAACTAAAAAGTCCAATAAGGCAGCCATACCCTCGCCAAACTAATGCACATCTGCCTTGTTTTTCAGCAAGAGATGCCAATTTATGTAAATTACATTCTGGCATTTATTTTCTATATGTTATGTAGTTGGATCTCCAGCTGAGCCAGGCTGCAGCATGTAATTGGACATGTAGAAAACTAATGATAATTTTCAAGTCAAGACAAGTTCATGTCCGTAGAACATTTTATCATCTTTTCATCAGTTGAATATGAAAACCAAATATAGTTGAATTCAAGTTTCTAAATCTAAACCTGGACAATGAAACCATGTTGAGCTGTTTTACTGGAGGAGTCAGTAATTGCTTCCCTAAGGTAACCTAAATTACAAACTTTGATGGATGGGGTCAGTGGGGAGTCATCCTCTTGAGCTGCCAGGATGCTGGGATGGAGAACAGAAGGTTTGACGTAGGACACTGTGAGACAGTCGTCCCTGAAAGGGCTTCAGTGAATTCCTCGAGGGGCATCGACACAAGGATTTCCTGGCCTATACAAGTCAGAAGATGATTTTTTTTTTTTTGCCTGAGGCCAGAATATGAGAAATGTTTCATTTTTACTACAGTATTCGATCAATCATTCTTGACCCCCATCTGGTTAGACTCACTAACCAGCTGATGTTCAGGGCTTGTAGTTCTTTTTGGAGAGATGCACAAACTCCCCTCTTCTTCCAACTGAATCCCAAACTGCAAACAGCAGAAGCATGCCTAATATGGGGTTTTATGTTTCTTTATTAGACTAAAGCAAAGAGAAAACAACTAAAATATGCTGAAAGTAAAAGAAGCAATCACTCAAAGTACAGAATATGTCTTTTTCTAATAGGAATCAAGCAAAGGTTAATGTAATTTTGTTCATCTATCCATTGTTTTCCATTTATCTGGGGCTGAGCTGTGAAGGTAGCAGCCTAAGTAGGAAGACCCAGACTTTCCCCAGCTCCTGTAGAGGAATCTCAAGGCGTTCCCAGGCCAGTCGAGAAACATCGTCTCTCCAGAGTGTCTTTGAATCTGGAGTCTTTCTCTGGGTTTTATCCTGATGGGATGAGCCAGGAAGCCCGAGCCGCCTCAACCGGTTCCTCTTGACATGGAGGAGCAGCGGCTCAACTCTGACTCCTTCTGGATGACTGAGCTTCTGAGCCCTTCTCTAAGGGACACCCTTGGTCCACGGTGTCTGGACGCCCAGACACCCTGATTTTGGCCACTTGTATCTTCGATCCCGTTCTTTCGTAGATTGACTGGTAAATGGAGAGTTTTGCCTTTTGACTCTTCACCTCGATGGAGTGGAAAAGCAGCCGCTTCACTGCAGACGCAGCACCAATCTGCCTATCGATCTGCCGCTCCATTTTCCCCTCATTCGTTAACAAGACTCCGAGATACTTAAATTCCCACGCATGGGGCAGGACCTCTTTCCTAACCCAAACAATGGACTCTACCCTTTTATGGCTCAAGGCCATTTGGACGAATTTGGAAAGACTCGACTGTCTAAGACCTTTTTACACCACTATTGGATCACTCTAACAGTTTTTAAGCTTTATGCCATATCTACTCACAATGTCCTTTGAGGAAGTTTGGAGTGTTGTGGTCCTTAAAGTATTGATATTGGATATTAATCTTACCTCTTTTCCACCTTCCAATGAATAGAGTTACATTAAAGTAACACACACAAGTTGCCAGTTGTAAAACCTCTCAGTTTTTCATGAACACACACCAGATGATGTTTTTTATTCAGAAAGTGTCTCTCACTTTGTGTCCTGTCACTGATACATGAAGTGAAAACAGGCAGCAGTTCACATCGACCTTTTTCCTGGTGACGGCTCGTTCTGTTCCCATAGAGACAAGCTAAAGCTGGGGTCTGTCTGACCGAGGTGTTATTTACCGTCGCCGACATGCTGAGACAAAGAAACATTTTGACATGGCCGCTTTTCCCCGTTAATTGAATGGCGAGGTAATGGAGAGTCATTAGCTTGTTCCAGTTAATTCCTTCATTTATCAAAAACGTAAAAATATTTTTCCTTTGTTTCATCTGAAGTGTAGAACGAAAAGAGAAAACATCTGAAAATGGAAAGAGTATTTCACTGTAAATCTACCACAATCAGATTAACACCTGATTAATCAGGTGTTAATCAATTGCCATGATAATTTTGGAGGAGCTGCAGAGATTCACAGCTCAGGTGAATAAAATATTGTTCAAAGACGATCTGGCCTTCAAGAAGAAAGCAACAAAGAGGTCAGAGAAAACAGGTGGAAGACTAAAATGTCACCCAAAGTGTGGGGTCGGATTCACATCAGTCTGAAAATATTGCTCCTTTATATTGACAAAATTGATACTCGGGGTGTGAAAAGGTGTGAATGCTTCGGAAAAGTGTCTCCTCTTTTTCCAATGCACAATATTAAATTTGGCTTTTGTGCGGTTGCGATCATGTTGAGTTTGTTTGTTTGGTGTGACTCTCCAATTAACGGTTTATCTGATGTTAGAGGTGAGTCATTCTAGCAACATGATTGGATCAAATCCACAAGGCAAAAGACAGAAATTTAGTTCAAACATGTGAATCAATGAATAGGATGTTTTCAGTTACTTGAGACTGAAAAATATATATATATTTTAGAGCTTCTAAGAGAGACATTTAAAATCCTAAATAAATTACACTTTTGTGTCTTTTGTGACTTTTTTGGTGTCTCGTCCTCTAAAAGGCCGTCAGGAAGAGCCTCTCCTCTCCTGATGAATCTTCTCTGGTTTTCCATTTTGCATTCAGGAAAAGTCTTGCAAAGCTCTTTTTTGTACCCAGCGTTGTTTCCAAAAAAAAGACGTCAGAGCTCAGAAAGCCTTTCGGAGTTTAAGCCCTCCACAAAGTGGCAGAATGAGGCCTAGCAGACAGATGGCATAATTCGGCTCTAAAATTGGAAACCCATTAACAGCGAGCTGGCTGATTTGTCTGCGGTGTCCAACTCAGCCCGCCTTGGTGACCTACGACCCAGTCCTTGCCTCGCTAATCGAATCTCTTCATTTCTTCATCCCCTAGTCTCATCAGACACGCTTCTCCCCAAGACGCTCTTCTTCTTCTTCTTCTTCTTTCTGAATAACGCTGAGCAACGCTGAAAGAGAAGCCTCATCTGTTGCAGGCTTCGGGATTATAAGCCAGTGCAAAGCTGCAGGAGATAATTGGTTTTGGGCGGTGGATGAGGGGTAAGGACAAATATCTCAATAAAAAAAAATCTCTGAGGGAATAAAGTTTGTCAACTTGCTTTACTGACGGGAATAAACATCGTCAAAAGGCAGACTTCATCGGGATAAAAACGGACTGCTGCAGGACTTCCTATTCAAATATGACTGCATACACAAGATGCATGTTGTCGTAGTGTTGACAATTAGTAGCAAAGCACCACAGACTTTTTTCCTTTATATGTCAAGTGTTTAATAGAGCATTTAAAAGCACTTGCATTGCTGTGTGCATTGAACATCCCATGCATGCACAATCCAGTAAACATAAGCGCTATTCTTAACTTGGACCACGTGTACAAAAAACCTCAGAAATATTAATATGATGGCTTCTTCATGGCTACTTCACTGCATCAAAAACTGTAATTTTGAACATGACAGTGAGTTAATTGTGCTGCAATAACCTTTTATCAGATCTCAATCTAACAGAGCTCCTAACACAGTCACATAATGGATGCACAGCAAACAAATCTGTCTCTACCGCGGTTCGCTGTTGTGTTTGAGGCAAGATTCCCGTCACCGTTTTGAATCTACGGCACAAAGAATCAACACTGTTCAGAAGGTAAATGCTGGTCCAACACAGAACCAACATAACCTTACACATAACCTTACACTCACTTAGTAAGCAAGTGTTTACAGTGATGCTGTGAATTTAAAATTAACATACACCCAACTTTACTTGACTGCATGATATTTTCTAACATGGTCAATGAACCAAGCTTGTCCTGGAGCTCAGTAATCCCCTCCAGTTTAACAAATCTAATTATTGGATACATAGTAGAAAAGGTAGGTGAGAAAAGCTCGACTCCCTCCAACTGTCTAAGCTCTGTCTTTGTCTGAAATGCTTTTTTCCAGACCTGACTCTCTGTTAGGACGAGACTGTGGATCAGCCTTTGAACTGAAAGTCTTACTTTGTACATCAGCTCATGGAAGATCAATCAATATAAGGGCAGCCAAAGTCAGCGCTTTGATCCTCTACTACTCCTTGCTGTGAACAAGACCTTGAAACTCTTAAGCTTCAGTGGCTCCATCCCTATTTACTGAAGGCAACCAAGCAGGCAGCGAACCACAGCCTGAGTGTTGAACTTTAGCTCAGCGACAAACTGAATGACGCTTTAAAGAAGAAGGTGATTACAAAACCTTTATCCATAAAGCCTGGAAAACATAACCTACTTTTACATCCTTGTTTCTGAATTTTAGAAAACTTCAACAGTTCCCTTCACTGAATTTGCACCTCCAAAGTTATGCTAGTTGAAAAAACTTTAAGGACTGCATGGTGAAGTAATGATGCAAGGATGTAAAATAGATAGGGTGCTGCGAGCTGGTTTTCTCCTGACAGCCAATGAAGCAAGTCCAACACATCAGAACCGAGAACACTCAAGTTAAGTGCCAGCACCACAAAATTTTAATTACGCTCACCATTTTCCACAGCTGCTTGGAGAAAGAAATGGAGCCTCTGGTCGGGTTTTCTGCTGCAATCGGTGGCAAACATGAACAGACTCATTTTATAGAGGTGAAGTATTTTAATCTGGCTCAACTATGACCCGCTCACACACCAATGTGTGTTTAATTAAATGCCCAGGACTAAGAGAGTCCTGGGCATTTATCTGTTCAGCTGGATTACATTAGATTCTTCTTGAATGTTGCAGAGTTTAACTCCTGTTCATATTATTGGCCAAGGACGTGCTCAGTGACAAGGAGATAAAATCTTAATTCAGTTTAGTCTTTCTACTTCACAGTAGAAAATCCTTCAACAAAGCAGAGAAAACACCCAAAAAGCTGGTCAGCAGTTATTAGAAGCATCTAAATGCTTTTAAAACAATTTATATTCTTTACTGAAGAATGAAAAGGCTACAGATAAATTTCTGGAAGTCATTAAGTCTGAAATATCTGAGTCCTAGACATAAGAACACACAATTTAAACGCAAAAAATAAGCAGAACAGCCTTTCAGAAACAGTGATTTGCTGCTGTGTGATATTAAAAATATCATATAAAACAAAACAGAAGGTTTTCGGTTATCAGATAACGATGGAATTTATCGAATTATAATAAAACAATTTTGGATGGCATTTTCCATTTGTAAAATCAACATGATAAACGTTGTTTATTTAATATTCTGGTGCATTTATTCAACCACAATCCTATTTTTTCACTCTAGCCGTTTTCCATAACCTTCAATGTAAATGTCTAATACAAATTCATCACTTTACACATTCAGGATGCAACAGAAAAAATTCATCTAAATATTAAATATTAAAACATGATGCAGTGAATAAATGTCCCTGGAAGCTCAGGTGTTGCAGAAACTTTTTGGTTTCATTCCCCCTCAGTCTGTGGGTGTTTTCCTGCCTCCTCAGACTGTAACTTTCTTTTCCTGCCACACTGAGGTGAACGCAGCTTCACCGAGTGAAAAATGAAAGACTTTGTAAACTCTGCTCCCCCTTTAAATTTCTGCTGCCTCTGACTCGGTTTAATGTGGCAGACACCTCTCAGCAGCCCTGCTGACGAGGGGAACATATCACACCCGCGTGCCGCAGGAACCCTCCCACCGCCCCCCTCCCTCATCAAACCGCTGGTTCTCCAGCCTTATTTAAGCAAAGACCCGTCTCGAGATTTTGCTCCTGACAGCTGGGAGACCGCCTGTCATCTTGCCTGCCGGCATCGCAGACGACGACGCGTGACAAACTGAGATGGACACACACGCTCCCTCCCCGCCTCTGTCTGCCTGAGCTTGTGGTTCCCCAACCTCGCAGAATATTTGAGGCGCTGATTCTTCATTCTGGTGTGAAACTTTGACTCAGATCTCAGGAAACAGATGCCAGATTCGCACTCATGAAAAAAACATTGTGTACACATTATGAGAGATGTGTGTAAACACAATGCCAGTCAGGAGTGTTTGCGTCGCTCAGACTCTCCTCAGGTGGGAGAATCTGACTTATTCTGAAAATCCTGACCGGCTGAAAGCAAGAAAAGTTTCTTATGATTTAAGGTCAGACACTAAAAGGAAAAGGTTTTCTAAATGTTTGGAAATTGCCTAAAAACTTTTATTGTTTGCATTAACTGTCAGTTGACTTGAAAATTATGAAATATATAAGGAAAATTAAGGTCTCATCCTTGTTCTCATTGATACACATTTAAATAAATTTAAAAAACAGCTTTCTCACATGGAAAATTGAATTGCAACAGATTGACTCTCCTGTGCACAATGTGGGCAAAAACCCTCTGTACATGTGATATTTAGCGTTTTGTGGTTTAAATGTGATCACAGGACACAGAGATGATTCGTTCATTTCTCTGATAATAATCTGTCTGAAATAATTCACCCCGTTATCAGTATGTAGATTAGCTCTGATAATGAATGAGTCGCCACTCTGCGATCACCATCGCTGCTAATTAACTGATTTTGCTAGATTGCATCTCCTCCCACTCCCCTCTATTTGTCAGGGTGTTTGTGTAGGGCAGCAGGACATGAAGAAAGGAGAGTGTCTACAAAAAAGGGAAACGGAAAGAAGCGATAAAGCAACAGGGAGAATAAAGAGATAACAGAGGCAAGAGTCAAAAAATGAACACATTGGAGCTAGAAAATGAAACAATAAGAAAAAAAGACACTTGGCAAGGCAGAGATTGGAAAAGGAATGAAATGGATATACTCAAGAGATAAGAGGAGGAATCAAGAAAATGAATGGGCGGAGAAAACAGAAAGTAATCTAAATGGAAAGTATGTTAGGAAACAGGTGAGACTACTCCTTACTTTTCATGCTTAATATGATAAAACAGCTGGAAAATTCTGGTATTTTAAGATGCTAATTGGGAATAGCTCCACTTTTACACAGCAATTCTAAGAAACCAGGTATCCGCTGTAGTTGTCATGCCAGGCCACTAGATGGCTCTGTGGTTTTAGCATGTAATTGAGATGGCCTTTTAGACCCTTAGTTCATCAGAGAAAGGTTACTGTTTTCTAAATAAGGTGAAAGCTAAGTATTCATGTAACAATTTTCTTAAGTTCAGTTAAATTGAACTTAGAGCACAACGCCATCCGCTGTTGTTCTGGTTGTTTTCTGCCTGTTTACGCTTGCAAACAAATCCTGCACTTTCTGCACATCTGCGCTTTCACACCTGCAGAGAGAGTTCTTCCCAAAACGTTCCACTCTGAGATCTGGTTTCAAAAAGCACCAGAATCAGAAACTCTGATCACTGGAGACGTGTAAACACACAGCTGGATTAAAACAATGATGTTACGGTTTCACTGAAAATCCAGATTTGTGTAAATCTGTGTAAACTGGGTCTAAAAGAAAATCACCATCCAGGAAGAGCGGTATGAAGAAATGAGGAAAATGTCACAGGATGAAACTGTGTTGTATGTTTTGGCTTTGTGTCTTAATCTGAAGCATAAGTCCTTCACCTCGCTGATGGTCTTTTAATGAGGAACACTTGGTGACTTTAATGCCCAGTGGGGAGTCACCAGGCTGGCCAAAGAAAAAACCATGAGTGGTGGCAAAGAAAAGCATTTAAGAGAAAAAACGAGGAGCAAACAGTCGAGATCTCAGCCCTGCTGGAAGAAAAGTGTTTAGAGACCAAACCAACACCAGCATTAATGCTGGAACAGCAGCAGGAGTCAGAAAAAGTCAAACCAGAAGAAAAATAATAGAGGAAAGAGAGAAACCAGGCGACTCTACATGTTTGCTGCCTGCTCTGGACTTTTATCTTGTTATTTTTGCTCTTATGTCATTGTAATAAATTATCTACCTCATTTTTATGGACTACCTGCTTATTGAACTGCCTTCTCCACCTGATGGAGAACATGAGGCCTTGGTATTCACAGACGGGTCGAGGAGAGGATTTATTAGGCAGGGAGCAGTGAAGGCTATGTAATTTGGTCACCTAAGAGACAGTAACCACGGCAGCAGGATTTGTCCTGCTATTATCCTCCCTGTCCTGGATATTTTAGCTGTCAGTCACCGAGCATGTGCAGCCAAAAGCATCGCCAACAACATATTTTTCTGATTTTGTCACTACAGATTTCTTGGTGATGATTTTCATGTTTTTTTTTCTTCTTTCCAGATTAGATGGGTATAAATTTACAGGACAGAGTTAAATTAAATGAAGTGGGAAATTATGTATTTTCCAGATACGCAGTGCCATTTCACAGATCAAGTAGCTATGCTAACTTCACTAATAAGAACGGTGAATATGTCAAACAACTTAAATGAACGGCTTGAAATTGGCCTCTGTCTCTTTAAGAAGCTTCTACTCTGCCACTCCCCCTTCAGCTCATGAACACCACAATTTACAACTGTTTTTATTAATGTTGTGTTTTCAAAGATAATCTCAGCAGATCCCCAAATGTTTGGTAGTAAAACTACTAACTAACATATTTACACTCTCATAACTGGTGCGTTTTCTACATTTAATAATGACAAAATGATTTTAGATAACAAAAAAAAAAGAAAAAAATGGCAAAAGAACTACTGATATTTATTTTATTTCAATATAATGTAAAAAAAATGAGAATATTTGCCTTTGCTAACATGTTATTGTGACAAAACTTCACATTTCACCTCATACTTCGTCCTGGATGTGGTTTTTATGTTGGTCAAAGATGAAGAGAATGAAACATAATTACAAAATCCTCAAACTTTATCCAAATAAAAGCTCCCATATGGTTGAATACGTGTGAGATTTCTTCATAAATATCCTAAATCATCTTGTTTTACACAAATACTGCACTATGCATTTCCTGTGTTGATTTGACTAACGGTAAAATCAAAATGCAATCCAAGGATTTCTGATTGAATTTCTATATGTTCCATCAGTTTCTGATAGCTGAAAGCTCTCTATTTTATCATTTATTTATTAATGCCATGCAGTAATAAATCCCTGTTTTTGAAAAGCTGTTCTGTTTCTTTTCCTACATTTAAAATGTTCCTGAAAACCAAATGTCTTTTGGGTCGAGTGTTAAATTCACAGGCAGAGGGCAGATGAATCTGGGTCAGAGACCAGTAAATTTTACGCTACGGTTGCCAATTTTTTAAAATCTGCCTGGAAACAATATTCGACAATGTTAGCACTTTTTGTTTTAATGATTACTCACAGGCTCGAGGCAACATAAACACAAGTGAACTGCGCTCTAGCATGATATTAACATGTATAAACTGTTTGGAAAGATTAAAATAATTTCATTTTAATATATTCTATAATAAAAAATCTGCCTGACAACAGAAATCTACACAAACAACGTGGATATGAAGGAGTGAAACGTTCCTGCCTGGATCCAAAAATCCTATTTAGCATATACACTTCTTGTCTTTGATCCCCGGTGCCCTGGCCTGCTTTAGATCCCGGTGAAAACCCCTGATTAGAATATCAAAGATAATCTATTTTACCCCCAAACTCATCTTCTGAGGGTTGAGCCGAGAAGTTTCACCTCCACTGCGGAGCATTTTCCCCCTGAGGAGAACGCTGCGAGGCGCTCTGCAGGGAAAACAGCAAACGAACAAAAACAATGGAAAGAAAAGTAGAGACGACAGAATCAAGCTCTCAAGTTTTGCACATTGGTAATCTGACTGTTTTTGTTGGGTTAAGCCTTACCCAAAAAAAAGTGAAGGTAGATTTGAGCAAGAACTCAGAAAAACTGGGAAAATAAAGCTGACAAAATGTCCCCAATGTTCTGGATCACATTTATTAAACCTAAATATGCCTCAAATTTTGCATAGGCATGTAAAAACATGCAAACATGGCTGCAGCAAAATGCTGTTTTCTATTACAAATGTGCACAAAACTAACATCTGGTTGAAGGTCACATGACTCATGAGATGCAAAAAAAAAGTTTTGCTAAATAAATGTATTTAGATACAGCTGGAAAAAAACTCTTCACTCCAGTTAAAAACTTTATTTTAATTTTCAAATTGGTGTTTTTCCATTAACCAAATTTAATTTTATAATTCCAATTTGTGCAATAACGTAGCTAATGCTAACAAAGCTAATGGCTATTAACACAACTTGTTGTGTAGTAATGAAGAAATGTGATCAGAAAACACAATGATACATAAAAAACACAATCAAGCAGAAGCCATTTTAGAAACTATTCACCACAAATTTGGAACAAACTTCCAGAAAACTGTAAAACAGCTGAAACACTGACTTCCTTTAAATCTAAACTAAATGCCCACTGGTTTAGAGTTACTTTTGTATCACAATAAATGAAACATTGACCAACATATTTGATGTGTAATGACAGCACTTAGAATGCAACCATCCAACCAACCAAAATGCAATGTTTTAATTTATGTTTTTATGATGAAAAGCACTGTGAGCTGCCTTGTTGCTACACAAAAATAATTTGATTTGATTCAGTATACAGTATATATTCACAAACTCGAGGTCTGAATGCAGACAAAGCTGACAGACCTCAGATCAGAAACTGTTTCACGGTAACAAAAACCAACCTCATCTTTAGGGTTCAACTAAAGTTTTAATCTCTCAAATCTCCCAAAATGCCTTTGTTCTAAGAATATAAACCTTTTAAATTTTTTTCCAAGCCTTTCCGGTGTTAGAGGGCATGATTAAATGAAAAGGGTTGAGGGTTTTAACACCGAATCATCGAATGCGGGGGAATCCCGTCTGAATCAGAGCGGCTAATTGACTTTCACTGGCAGGGCAGGATCTCAGAAGGCAGCTACAACACACACCCAGGTAATGAGATGTTAACGAGTTTCTGCGTATTTCAAGACTAACTGGGAGATCTGGACAGAATATGAAACCCCCTTATTAATTCTGAGTTCAAAAGAAAATTAGCTGGTGGGTGTAAACGCGGCGGGTGGAGGAGGGGAACTTTAATCTGAAACACCCTAAAGCACCGATGGACGTTAAAAGTTCAAACTCATCCAAAAAAGCAAATATGACTCAGTAATGGTGACTGTTGGTTTTGCTTGGACGACTTTATAGACTTACATCCAATTAAACAGGGAACAATGAAAAGTGAAGTACTTCACTCCGTTTCATTATCATTCATGCGTCTTGATTAAGAATAGATAACAGCCGAGTTGCACAGCCTTTGTTTTTAATGTAGGTCCTGTTTCTGTTTCTAAATGCTTGTTCTATCCGGGGTGGCTGTTACAGGAGCAAACACTTTTTGTTCTGGGTCTTTGTCTTGGCTCTGCTAATAATTCAGTCAACATGATATAAGATTTAAAATTCTGCATAATAAAGAATGAAATTATCTGGGACGCCCGGCCAGTGGGACTCGGGACTGTTGATATTTCTGAGGTTTGTTTTGATGCGTACAGAAACAGCTCTCAGTGTTACTTAAATATGTAATGTCATATTGTTGATCCCAAGTCCTATTTTCTTCACAAAACAAGTAAAACTAAACAAGATCTTTATATAGCTTTAAAACATGACATATTTGTGCTGAAAAAAAAAAACCGAACTCTGATTATTTACTACTACAAGCAGTTGGTGTGTAAATTAACCCAATGTGCAAGAAGAAAACCCTGTAGACCAATCATGGAGGGGCAGCCCTCCTTTCAACACCAACAAACTGAGGAAAAGTCACATCTTTTGTTTTCATTTCAGTAATTTATCAATCAGTCAAAGTTTGTTTGTGTCATGGTGGGTTTAACGGATCTTACCCACATGCAAGAACACCATAGGAGACGGAGTTATAAAAATGAAAAGTTTATTTTACAGAAGGCAAACAACAGAAAGTGAAGCTGGTCCAGGAACTGCTCGGCTGCTCTCGGAGCACTGAGAAGACAAGGGGAGTGTGGTGAGTTCAAGTGCTGGGAAATGGGAATTTGTGAATGAGTAATGGGTAAACTTACTGGCTCTGTGCGTTCAAAACGGCTTGGAGGGGACTGGTAGGTTCAGGGGTTCCTTCAAACTAATGAGTCGTCTCCACGTGAGGCTTGGTGGGTCGGAAAGTGGCGTTGGAGGGCGGACAGGAAGGTTTGTCTTTGAAGGCGGCGGGGTGTAGGTGGAACGGCCGGTCGGAAACTTCTGAATTGCAGGTGAATTTACGGAAACGGATGAAACTTGGCTTTCAGGCATCTAGGGGAGGGTACCCAAGACGACGTGGCTGGGTAACCAGAAAACAGGCAACCAGATCTGGATGGATCCATCTATGGTTGACACTCTGGCGTCGAAGTACCGGCGTTCCACCCTTCTTATGCTGCCGTCAATTAGATGATCAGCCTCTGGTGTGAGGATGACGTCATCAATGAAACCACAGCCCGCCACCTCTCGGACTCCACCTGGTGGGGAGGCAACTCAGCAACCCAAAGCTAAAAACCCCCAGAACCTAACAGTTTGTGTAGCACATTTCAGCAACAGGCTGGTACAAAGTGCACAAAAGTAAAACGTAATAAAAACACAATCAAGAAAAAGTAGCAGCAAACATTACATTTTGATGAGAAAATGATCAATGCACATCAAATATTTTGGTCAGTGTTTAATTTATTATGGTTCAAAAGCAACTTTAAGCAGGCGGTGTGTTAGGATGCCTCCTCACTGCAGCCTGCATGACCCAATTCAGGTTTTTTTTTGCCTTAATGTGACCTGAATCTGATCTTTTCATGACAGTCTGACCAAAATAGATCAGGCTGTTTCGAATGTGACCCGGGTCACCTGGATGTCCGATACGTATACGATCTTTCCAAATGTGACCTGAAGCTGAACGGCCAGGTCGCAATGGAGATCCCATGCAAGTCGCATTTATTTGAAAGCATGAACAACCACAGCCATAAAAATCACAAAAAATGGGAATTGGGTCACTGCAGTGAATTCGGGCTGCAGTGTGAACGCAGTATTAGTCTAGATTTAAAGGAACTCAGTATTTTAGCTTTTTTTTTGCAGTTTTCTGGAAGTTTGTTCCAGATTTGTAGTGCATAGAAGCTGAATGCTGTTTCTCCATGTTTGCATCCCCAGAACCAGAAGACCCGAGAGGTGTGGGAGGTTGCTATGACAACAGCAGATATTTAACGTATTGTGGTGCTAAACATTTCAGTGATTTATAAACTAACCCCAGTATTTTAAAGTCTATTCTCTGAGCTGCAGGGAGCCAGTGGAAGAACTGGGTGATGTGCTCTAACGTCCTGGTTTTAGTCAGAACTCCAGCAGCAGCGTTCTGGAACAGATTGAGTTTTTTTAGGCCGACCTATGAGGACACTGTTACAGTGATCAATGCAACTAAAGACAAACACACAGATGAGTTTCTCTAGATCTCTCTGAGACATTCGGACTTTAATCTTGTAGATGTTCTTCAGGTGATAGAAGGCCGACTTTGTAACCGTCTTTATGTGACTCTGAAGGTTCAGGTCAGAGTCCATCATCACACCCAGATTTGGGTCCTGATCTAAATACCCTATAGCAGTGGTTCTTAACCTGGGTTCTATCGAACCCCAGGGGTTCGGCGGAGCCTCTGCCAAGGAGGTAAAGACACACTTGTGTAAAGTCGTGATGATGCCCCGCTTTGCCATCACTTGCTGCAGAGGATCACGTTACATTGCTTAGCCAATCAGTGCTGCGGAGGAGCACTGATTGAAAGAGCTCCTCTCAGCATGGATTTGAACTTGTGTTTTTAATTACTTCAGCAAAGCTCACAGTTTTTACCAAATTCTATAGTCTAAATCTGCTCCTTAGTCGCATCTTTTCGGGGTTGGTACTGCCTCCAGTGGCGTGGGTGTGGTAACACAGCTAATATAATTACATTACTAAATCAGAATACCGCAATTTGGGGGGAGGGGTGTTGGAATAAGAAGGGCTCGGTGAATAAGCATATGCAACTGGGGGGTTCGGTACCTCAAAAAAGGTTAAGAACCACTGCCCTATATGAACCGAACAACAGCTTGTGACTGAAAGACTGCAACCAACAAGGGACCAGACTCTTGTTTCCTTGATAAATAGTTTAGTGAAGTTGTACATCAAACTCTTCTTCACCTGAGAATCAGGTCATCCAGTCTCTCTTTGATGTGGAGATGTTTTATTTTTGTTGCCGAGAACAAAATTAAAGCAAACAAGAGGGAATTAAATTACCTTCAACTCACCCAGCTCAGGCTCAACTCAATTTATGATAATTTTAATTAAATCAGAAACTTTCCTTGTTGTTTTTCTCCTTCTTTTCTCCTCTGGCTCTTTTTTGATCTCTGGAATCATGCATAATATTCATTTGCATTCCAGAAAGTCTGGGCCGGGCCTTCCCTTTTTGTCTGCACACTTTGAGAACTAAAGGTTTATTCAGACATACATCAGTGGTGCTGTGTTCATGTTTGTTGCATTCGGCCCAGAGAAGATTTTCAGCTGTTTTTACTCCTTGAAACTGAAAGTCATTATTGTTTCTGGAAATAAATACACAACTATTCTGCATGTAATTAAATTAAAGAGATCTGAGTGGTTCAGTTTGTTTGTTTTCACGTTTGGTGTTGCGTTTGGTATTTTCTGTAGATGCACAGTCACCTCTCCGTATATTGAATGTATTTCTCTGTTGGTTGGTGTTAAATCAGTAGATATCCTACTTTTTGATTTTATAAATCCAGTAAAGAAACTGCATCAGGGCTGCATAATTAAAGTGATTGTCTATTGTTGCTTCATGCACATTCAGACGCAGTGAAAGCTGCAGTGACTATGGCGTTCGCTGGGTTTCCTTAAATAAAAAACTTTTTAAAATAATTAGAGTAATGAACTGAGCTTAATGCACTGTTAGACAACTATAATCAATTGGAAAGTATGTGATTGAACTGAAATGACTCGAGATGACAAATTGTGAATTAAAGCTATATAACTGTTGATCTATCTCTGCATCAACGGTGCGCAACGTTTCCAAGGCCAGCCAATTAAAACTTGTTTAGAGCCACTGATGTCACAAGACATATAAAGAAAGATGACTTATAATATTAGACAAATATCTATGCGAAGATATTTGTCATTTTTAAAGGCTTTAAAATGAAGATAAATGTAACAATTTGCAACTTTTTTCCTTTGGGATGCAAAACAAAAATCACATTGATTCTAAGAAAAACAGATGTAGAAATGTAACTTGTACTTTTTTTGCACCAGCTAAACACTGTTTTTTTTATTACAGCTATGTTCATATGTGATCTATGTTAGCCGTCTGTGTCAGTGCCTAACCTGGGGGGTCAGAAATCCTGATCTTTTATATAAAAATCACACGTAGAAGGACAAAAAGTGCTCCAGACTTTGAGTGTTTTGTGATCTGAACCTAAGTTTATTATATGTGCAGCTAATGTGTCTGTTGGCAGAGCAAATGTTCAGCTAGCAAGACTCTGTTCTCTGTCAGAGATCCAGCACTTCAAGTTTAATAATGGCTGTACATCAATATGTCATTTGTTCAGAAAAAAAAAATCTATTTCTGAATGAAACTTCTGTTTGTGTAAATTATCCATTCTCATTATCAAATGACATGTTTTGTAACTCATTTAAAATGCCATAAAAAGTGCTTTTCTGAGAAACTTGAATATGTATGATTCCAATAAAACTTTTATTTCAAAGCCTCTGAAGATGCTACAAATAATATTTTGAATGAAAATGTTAATATTAAACTTAAAAGTCTAAATTCTTCTGATTTTTTTCACTAAATGAATGTCAGGCCCATTTTTGTTGAAGCGTAGCAGTATTGGTTATCTGGTCAGGCATCCTCTGACCGTCTTCACTCATTTAAAAATGTACCCTTGAAATAAACAGGAATAATCTCTTACATTTATTTCAACTAATTCATTGTCAGATTATTCACACTTAAACGGTCAGAGAGTCCAGACCTAAAATATCATAAGAGTTTATTGACCCTTTTCATGTGACGTCACGCTGATGACAGAAATCTGCTCGCTCCGCCATGACAGGCGTCAAAACCACCAATGCGCTCCTTTAAAGCCTGACAAAAAACAGACATCTGGTAGCCTAACATCGCTTTTCTTTCGTTGGTTTCACTTTTAAAAATTGTCACGTTTTGCTGCGCAATCGGCTGCAGAAAACAACAGGGATAAAAACCAATCTTGTCATTTTATTGTATAACTCTTAATGAGGAAAATAGAGCGATGATGGATAACAGCGGTCACTCATAATGACTGGCAGCCCTCGGAGTAACCGCGGATTTGCAGCGAACACTTTTTATAAAACAAGCGTTCATGTACTTTATATGTATGATTAGAAAGATATCCAATTTTGCATTATGGAGAAGGTACCGTTGGTAACCATGGAGACAATGCCGCCGCACCGTCATGTAACCTAGCATGTATGGAAATAACTGGTTAGCGTACTCGTCTTTTGTCCATTTTTAATGCCGCTCTGGTTTAAGGGGAAACGCTGTTTATGACATAGTGACATCAGTCATGTGGTGTGAATTCAGGCACAGTCGGTAATTTGATAAACACATCAGGAAGGAGGAGGTACGGGTCGGTTTCTAAGCTAGCTGTTTCCAACTTTTATAAATCCCGCCGTCTGTGAGCCCAACCAGGTGTGTTACGTTCACAGACAAATCAGTTTGACTCAAACAAGTAAAATCCATAAATAAACCGGCAAAAACAACTTTGGGAAACAATTTCAGTCGCTCTGTTCAATTCTCCCATCACTCACTTCTGATGTCCATCAAGGCGCCTCAATTGATTAAGTGATGTAGTTGCAAAGGGTCAATAGAAAATTCATATTTGTACTTCTTCTGGTCAAGCACCCTCAATTTACAGGCTTGAATTCACACCATGTATCTACGTACAGGGATAAAAATGAGGAGCTCATTTCTGTCCAGAGGGACTTTTTTGTGCATCCATCTGAAGAATGCTGGGACACAAAGACACAAACATAGACCACGATTAGTAATAAAGGCTGACGTTTTCTCTGGCTGCAGGAATTTAGCTTCATGTCAGGAATTTTTCCATCTTTGTTTATGCAAAGTTATACTCATAATTTAACTGTGACAAAAGCATTTTAAGCATGTAAGGGCAATAAAACCATGCAGGAAAAAGACACTCAAAATCCCAGCATTAACCAGATGCTATTCAACAAGAAAAACAAACTTATTGTCACCCATTTCAAGTCCTTCTGGGCTCTTCCCTGGGTGGAGGCTTTAATTACTTCCTATTCCCACTCTTCACATGACGTTCTCTCTTTTCCGTTTTTATCTGCCATCTTAGTCTCCAGGTATAGAAATATCCCCCATAGAGCCGCTCTTGACGGCTCACACCGAGTCAGGTTCTGCTGGAAGTTTCTTCCTGTCAACTGCGACTCGTTTCTTTCAACCGAATCCACATGCTGACTCAGGATTACTGCAATCAGTTCGACTTAGTAAAAGCTGAGAACCGACGTCAGACTGCAGGGAAAGTTCCTGTGTTTTAGTGAGAATTTAACTTTGTATTTAATTGGGTTATTAAAAAAAAGCAGAGCTTCCCACCTTGCTTGAATGGAATAGAAATAAATTTGAAATATTATTTTATTGACCCAAGATGCAAAACTTTCTGCACAACAGCAGCAGTGGCAGGCAATCGAAGCAAGTAGACAAACAAAAGAAGAATTTAAATTTAACAGTAAGAGTAAATTTTCAATATAATTATACTATGTAGTTGTAAATAAAAGTATGCTTTACTTCATGACTGCCATTTTAGTAAAAGTGTATGCTTTATTACAAACTTAATATTAGTATTTTACTAAATGGGATTACAGTTAAATAATTTTAATACATTCAAAAAATATATTTTAATAGAATTGATTTGTCTTCTAGCTTATAAATGCAGATGATTATAGTTCAGAAATATTAACTCCAAATAAAACGTTTACAGGCTGATAGACAAAAGTTATTCCTTTAGTTTTGTTGGGTAGCAAATGTTGAATGTGCAGAATGAAAAGCGCCACTCAGGTTTATAAAATAAGAAATTTACTTTTCAAAAGCCTGTGTTGGTTTGATCCTCTCCAGACTGTTGAGTGAATTTAAAGTGAGTTTCACTGAAAACCTGACATTATTTAATTCAAGTCTGAGTTTTATTGGTGCTAAATGATTCAAATTTGACATAATTTTAAATTCAAAACCCCTTTTGTCTTATTTTCCACCATAACTTGTTTTTGTTGACGGTTTATGTGACCCCGTCCTCACATCGTCATTTCTTCCTCCTTGCTCCTCACGCAGCAGATCTGTCCTCGTGTGCCAACAGGCTCGCTCACGTCTCACCACCAGCCTCGCCCTCCCACCTCATCACCAGCCAGAAATCCTCACCGCTCACCAAGTCGCCACCTGCCTGCTAATTTTGCACTGCTGTTACAAGCCGATAAACTGGGCCTCAGCGACGGCGTGTATCCGCCGCTCTCCACCTGCTCTGGCCACGCACCTCCAGCCTGCAGAGCTTCACCTGCTCCCCAGCCCTGCCGTTGTTTACCCCTTACACCGTAAGACCTCAGTTTTACAATTAACCTTTCCAACTTTTGTGCTGTTGCTGAGTCCAACAAGTTGCAGCCTCCCAGCCTACACCCGGCAATGCATCCTACGTATCCAGTATGGACCAGAACGACAATAAATCATAACTGCTACCTTAAAAGGAATAATTAAATCTAATTCAGATTTAAAATGCCACCAAACACTGTGTGTTATTTATTTTGCTATTTAGAAAAACAGAAAAATCTTGTGAATTGTCTTCTTTCAAGCTTTAGTAATTTTGAAAAATCCACAAGTTATGATAAACTCGATTGATTCATTCCAGACGTGACCCAATCATTGTGTGGAGCAAATACACATTAACACTAGGATGAATGTGTGCATTCATATAAGTTACATATAAAATACAATAATCCTAAACAAACTACAAAGCAATAGCTTCCAGTGAGCAGTTAGCAGCAGTTCACATTTGTTAAATTAAACATAGCTAAAATGGACTAAATTAATAATGATAACAGTTAAAAACATTTACACATGAAACCCTGTATATTATTAAATTTGTCTAGAATATTAAATATAATACTTAATATAATATAATTATACACAGAGCTGATTCTACTACAAACCAGTTACCGACGGCAACACAAAAAGGGGGAGGAGCTTTCAGTTACCGGTTACTACGGCAACCACCAACTGCCAAGGGCAGCGTAACTAAACTGAAGAAACAACTTAATGACTAAACAAAATAAATTCAAAGATTTGGACAAACTTCACATCTATATTATTAAAATAAAACCCTGTTACTTTATACATACTCACACAATTGGAACATATGTAAAAAATAAACTAGTGTAAATAAATTTATACCAATCAATACATCGACTTTAACGGAATGCACACAAGAATAAATCTGTAAAATAACTATATGCCCAGTAAATACATACACAACAACATACATAACACAAAAGTCCAATTTAACATGTCTGAAAAGAGGAACAATTTATTTAATCCAACTCCTTCCTAAATACAACAAACATATACACCTATAGTCAGTACCAAAAATAATCTAGTATTGTTCCAATGCTAAACTTTATAGCTGAAAATTCAAGTTTTAACATTGAAGAAAGCCATTTAAAACAAGAAAAGGTTAAAAATGTCTGCTTTCAAGCAAAAATTAAAGGATTTTTTTTCTTAAAATTTTGTTTGCTCCAGTGTGCAAATCGAATCCCTAAATGGCCAGTCTGGTTCCTCAAGCTCCGTTTTTTTCCATCATTCTCTAGTTTAGTTTCCTGACTGATCCTCTCTTTCCTCACACTACGGCCTCTGACTCTGACAAATCCTCCAGATCCCAGCTGGTGGAAGTGTTTATGTCTGCCGTTCTCAGGGAAGTCGATGTGAGCTCTGGCAGCGAGCCACAACCTGCTTGTCTTGGTTTGGTTTTGTCTGTTCACTGCTTGCAAGTTTATCAGGCAAAATAAAAGTGACGGTTCTGGATTGGATGGTTGACAAACCAGCGGACTTTAACTATCCATCTGCAGTCACAAAAAAGCCATTGTAGCTGTAAAAATGACCCTTTTATTTGAATCAAATTTTTTCTCCTCCAATTTGTGTTTTAAAAGTTCTGACATATAAAAATATATATTTTCAAAATTATTAATATTAGTAATTAAAACTTGATTACCTTAATTTTTGAGTTTTTTCCCTGCAGAACTGTAACAACACCCACTGATTCCTGACGGTATGCATTCGCCTCATGTACAGACGGCACAACATTTTTCCTTCTAGTCAGATTATTTAGGAGGAAACTAGAAAAACTGTACATTTTTCAATTTACAAGCAGAGAAGGTAGATGGAAAAATTCAAACAATAATTTCAACATATGTAACTTATTTAAAAACTGTTTTGACTGTATAAGGAAGATAATATGTGAAAAAATGGATCTGTTATGTGAACAAATACTCTGCCCCGTCAGAAGCATCCAATCAGAACAAAGAGGAAGGTCTGGACGCTGCTAATCAAGCTCGTGTACGCGCAGGTCACACTCTCTGTTTCACAACAACAGATGTTTTCACAGATTATCTGTCTCTTACTGTATTGTCATGACATGGTGACATTTTTAGTAAATATGTAATAAATGTTTTCTGTAATGTTTGCAAATATAAGCGATCGCCTCAGTTGTGCCTCTTGTGATGTCATCGACTTGATCTATGCAAAGTAGGACGTTTTTGTTCATGTTCCTTTAAATAAGCTGAAACTTGTGAAATGTTTTTTGAAAATCTGTGCAATTCTATTTGTGTTTTTATTTCCATTGCACAATTATTTAAAAAATAAAAAAGTGCACACCTGGGTACGAGCTTTAAAATTCCCTTACCTATTACACACAATTATTTTATTATTATGAGATCTTCAGAAACATTTACTTTCTACATCAGTGATATCAATATTAAAAAGCCAAAAGACTTTTTTAAAAAGGTTAAATATTTAACATTTTTAAAGTCACGCTTCTCTTCCTTTTTGCCCAAATATGGTTCTATTTTTCAGCTGCATTCCTTCTTGAAGATGACCCTCGTGGGGAAGCAGCAGAAAACAAGCAGCAGCTGTAACTGTGTGGGCTTTGTTTACATCCATGTCATGGGAACTATGAGATCTAGAGGTCAGAGGTCAGCAAAAGGCTGTTTGGCGTGTTCTGCCCACAGGAGACAGAATCACTCAAAGGAGCAGCATCCCGGAGCTCCTGCCCTTTCACTTCCTGTGTCGATCTCTGCTCGTTATCCCCAACAAAAACTCACACTATCGACTTATTTTGTGGTTTTGTTCTGTTAAAAGTCTGTTCAGCTCTTCAGTCGTTTCTCCATCTACTACCACCAACCCGTCTCTGACCCCTTTTCTGCTTCATAAAAGTCAGCTAAAAGGGAAAACAGGATTTCCTGGAAGGCATAAAATCACCCATTTAAACTTGTCCACAGTCAGCCCATGAACAGTTCACTTCTTTTCTCCCGTCAACACTTTCTTCCCTTTCTCCTCCTGCAGATGAGCTCTTGGCGTACTCTGCGGGGAAACTCGGCTCGGAAAAGAGAATTAAACACCCTGCAGGGATCAGCAGAGGAGCGCTCTGTATTATTAGACTTTTATTCAACACAATAAATTAATTCTCACTCACACACTTTGTACAGTAGCTATAATCTGCTTCCAGGCAGGGGGAGGAAAAGCCTGGAGAGACTGGCGACCGGAGGCTCCGAACTAACAAACTCAAGAACTTCTATCCAGGAAGACTTAGCGGCGTTCGCTGTTTAACTGTGACCCAGATACAGATTGTTATATTTCCTTTAAACCACTTATTGCTGTGTTTCTCTCCTTCAGCAGATCGGCTGATGCTGGATGAGGTTTCAGAAGATCTACTTTTCTATAATTACAGTGGACCAGTTGCTTACAGTTTTTATAGCAATGACAGCTTTAAAGCATTAGGAGTTTATAAAGTAACACAATCCTAAGCCAAAGAAAGTTTTACCTCTTCCAGATGCTGTATGCAGATCTAGACCTGTTGCAATAAGCAATAAATCAATTGATCACAAGATAAACTAAAACTAGCTCATTAATTTGATGATTTATTGTTTTTCTCTTTTCTCTCTTTCTACCAAAAACTGGATGACAAAAGTCTCCATTCTGGGACTTTGGTGTCAACTAACCCTTCTTTTTCAAGGACAATTTTATTTACGGAGATTTTACAAATAATTTTATTTGTCGTTTCTGTTTATTTTGGATATTTAAAATATCTTCCAGTTCCAGAGTTAAATGTTCATTAGAATTTAAAGTTTATTCATCTTTGAGAATGTGCTCTTGCATTATCCCATTACCAAAATGGTCTCAAAACAATATTTTTGTTTCATTTATTTAATTACTGGGACAATTAATCATCTTGCAAAATGTGTCATTGTGACAGGCCTGTGTAGATATGTTCATAACTGCAAGCTGTGATTAAATAAGCTTCAATTTTCTCTCCCTAATTTGTTTGTTCTAGTCGTTTTACTCCTTCACCATTTGATAATATTACAATTCAAGTCAAACTGTAACAGATTTTTCAGGAATCAAAACAGGAGAGGAGTGTCTTTAGGACGCTTTAATGTTTTTCTTAAGCATAATTCCAGATAATTTGCAGAAATCTTCCTGTCCACTATTTACAGCGTTTGTAGTCGCTATCCTCTGAGGACAGTTAGTTTTTTATGAAAATAAAACTGACAATAAAAGTCAAAATAGTAATTTTGAAAAAGTTTTCCTGTTTAAGTTATGATTTTATTTTTACAAATGTAATAAAATCCTTCCATCACCCTAATCTGTAGTTCCTTTCATAGTCAAGTCTCTCCAAAATGTCACCCTTACTTCCAGTGATAAGAAATACATCTGTAAAATAAAAAGATATTTAAACATAAATCAGCGAGGGGAATAAATATTTTCCCATGCACATGAATGGCTGAAGCTTTTAGAAATATACGGAAGATGACAGCTGATTATTTAAATAACCGTAACCCAACGTTTTAGTACTTTTTAAAGCCGACTGATTGAATTTCCTGGAAATTGTTGATGCTCCATAGTGAATAAAACATGCAGCGACTCTCTTATCGAACTCTAACGTATCGTATTGAAGGCTTCGTGCTGGAGCAGCAGGGAAGTCTGTGTGGAGTTTGCATGTTTTCTTTTTGCCTGTGGGTGCTTTCTCTGCTGCCGCTCTGCAGCCAACATGCTGCTCTCTCATCAGTAGACAAGATGTCAAACACCAGGTAGAAGACATGCATCCATCTTAGACTTTTGTTTGCATTTTGTCCAACTGAGAAACCCTTTTTAAAAAATCCCCATGTGGATAGACTGGTTTGGTAAATGCCTTAGAGACCCGAGACAGAGATCTGCTTTGGTAATTGGGTGTAGACGTTTCTTTAATTAGGACGAATCCTTAATTTAAGAGCACAGTGCATCAGTCAGACACACTCCGACAAACAAAAGAACTCAGATCCAACTTTATGCATTATTCCATAAGCCCTCCAGTGTTTCAGATGCCAGCTCTGAACTAGGATCAGCTGGAGCTCCCCTGGGTTTGACATCCTGTCACTCTCATTTGCAGAAGCGCTGCAGATCTTTAATTGGCGCTGGAGTCCTTCATGGAGCCGCACTGGGCCTTCAGCACTTCAAGGAGCCGTTAATGAGCCTTTTATCTCACTCCGCACTCGTTTCATCTTCTCTCTGTTGGTGGTCAAATGCTATAGATACAAGAGCAGCCTCTGCTTTCTCCATCTTGTTTTTATTTCAACATCAATGCTCAATCTGTCTCTCTTCATTCTGTGATTTAGTTCTGGCTGCTGATTGATCGTCTTGTTTTTTATTGAAACTCTGGAGAGGACAGATGGAGCAGCTTCAGATTTATAGACGACAACCAGCTGAAATAAAGCGTCACTTCAATGACGAGGCCTAGGGGTAAAAACAGATGCCAATTTATTTAGAGCAAGAAACCCAGTGAAGAGCAGAATAACCCAGAACTTGTTGTTTTTCAGGGCTCTCGGTTTTGAGTACAATTTTTCTTATTTTCAATCAATAATTTACATTGTGTAGGCTACAATTGTCACGTCATAAATATCTCCCATGTTGCGTCTCCTCTGACTAGTTGTTTTTTAACCTTTTTTAAAACATCAGATTGCAAAATCGAGTTTTAATCTTTACTTTCTTTATTACCATCTGTTTTTAAAGGTGGCCTTTATGCCTCCTCGAACAGGTTAGGATGGATTTATGGTCAATAAAAACGTTTTCACTACATTTTTTGACACAAAGTCATTCTTAGTGATATTTTATTCTGCTCAGTTCTGCCTATTTTGAGCTCCTTTGAAAGTTAGTCATTTTAGGGCTTTTTGTCACTTTAAAATCCAAATAAGCTGTTTTTAAAAAACAGTTTCAAATAAATAAATCAAATCAAATAACGGTGCCTTATTGATTAGCTCACAATGAAAACATCTCAATGATCTGCCTGAAAATGCATTAATAATTAAATTGTGTTTTACATGTACACATTAATTGCAACCATTTCTTCATCCTTTCCTCCTGCATTGATTTCCGTTTTGTGATATTCTCGTTCATTCTTTCTTAAATCGTTTCTCATGGCCTCCATCCTTATTCTGTTCTGCTGACTGGAAGCTATTTCAAGTTCAAAGTCAAGGACACGAAGCGGAGGGGATCATGCGATGAGCAGAGGGGCTTCTGGACAGTTTGAACCTCCCAGGGTGAAAGGGAACGAGAAGAGGAAGGAAAAGCTGCCACACAGTGGGACGCCAACACACAGGAGAAGATGATGGTATTTGAAAATCACACATAATGTCAGACTCCTATTGTTCAAAATGGAGGCATTTTAGACACGGATGCTGCTGTAGATTGAAGCTCAGCAATAAAAACTATATTTACCTCCTGAACTTTGTTGGCGGTGAACTGAGATTGCAGGTAAGAAAACTTTTCAGAGATTGCCAGGTGTCGACATAAATCCTCATTTACATGTTTACAAAATTACATATTTTTGTGGATTCCTTAAGTTTACTGGCAGGTGTTACAGAAAAACACCTGCAGTCTCTGGCCTGTCCTGCTTACAGCTGCAGATCGTCTGCTGTCAGCAGACTTTAATGCATCAAACCCCAGGCAGTAGAAACGATGTGGGAGGTGTGTGGTTGGGGCTCCGGTCCCGTTTCCAAACGTGGCAGAAGGTCGTAGCAACGGTAACTCACACATGTAAGCAAATACGTCAGAAACAGGTAGAGGGTCTCAAGGAAGCAGCAGTAAAATCATGTTTTCTCTGAGACGAAAAAACATTAAGAATTTGAACTGAATCCTAACTTGTTGCTCCTGTTGAAGTAGCACAGATAGTCTTGGCAGGAAGTAGGAAAAGTATCAATTTACAAAAGCTGAAATTCTTTAAAATTAGTTTGCTTTTATCTTTACCATATGTCAAAAATCTAAGATCAATATTGTTGTGAGCTGTACACACTGTGTGTACCATGGGATTTTCTTAAGTAAGTAAAAAATAGTTATTGGATTTTTTTAATTATCTAACCCTCTTTATTATAAACAAAATTGCGGGGAAAAAGTGTATTTTGTCTCAAAATGTCTTGTTCGTAGTCCTCATCTGTGTGAGTCTGTGGGGGTGTGTTCGTCCTGAACCTAAATCTTATTGGTCTGTTTACTTTTGTTGGCAACTTGGAGCTCTTTTCATAAGCTAAATGTAGCTATGTAGTGAAGCTAGCTAAAAATGGAGCAGAGTTTGATCGCTCCTGTAGTTCAAACAATGGTCAGGTGAACCCGACTCGGTTCTGGCGGGGTCGCCGGTTTATGAGGGTTTTTGTGCAAACTAAAGAGTTGATGGGTCACATGGTTGGCCGACCGTGACATCTGCCGCGCTCTTTGTGAGCGCTAAAAATGTGGAGGAGATAAAAGCTTAAATCTAGTCGAAACTTTGCCAAAGAGTAGAAATCTAGCAAACATTATTGCTTCACCTTCTCCTCTAGAAGTCTGACACACCACTTGAACCTGGAACTCTCCATCCTCCTCCTCCCTTGGGTCACACAGGTAGGCTTTACCTTCCTGTCTTCATTATTTAGCGTAATTTGTAAAATAAATAATTAAATAAAAAGCAGATGTGGCTCTTGTGGGTCAGGTGCAGTGATAGTATTGTGCGTAACATCCTGCAGGTAGAGGGTCTACCTGCAGGATGTGAGTGTATTTAGATGTTTTCAATAGATATTAATGCTTTTTGGTGGTTACAGCCAGCAGAACAAAACAAAAAAATCATCCAGTAATAAGTAATACATCATCTCAATGCTTTTTTTCAGGTCTAAACATTGAGATAATGGCTTGATAAAGTTTATACAAAATGCCAGAATGTAGAAAAAAGACAATTTTAGTGACTTTGAACAGGACATGGTTCTCTGTGCCAGATGGACCCGTCTAAGTATTTCAGACACTGTTCATCTTCAGGGATTCAGGCAAAAATTAATTATGCAGTAAACAACTGTTGTGTTAACAATCTAAGTGATTTCTTCAAATTTTAATTTAGTTTGCTGCTGGGCAAAAAAGGGAAAAATACAAAACTTTGATAAATCAACATGCAAAAACCAGCACAGAAGTTATTTTCCATCAAAACAGACCATCAGACGAAACTCCTCATTGATGCACAAACAAATTTGTATCATTTGGAAGACACTAAATATGCAAGAGTTTAAAATGAATCAGAAAAGCATCAGTGTATTTTAAATTCTTTAAATAATGTTAACTTCTTATAGATTTGAGTTCACATAAGGGAATTCTGTAGAGCAAGCAGGATGTTTTTATCCGCCTCCAATGACGTAGAACATCTGCAAACTGTCTAATGCTTCTCTCCTTTTCTTTTCTTTCAGTTTTCTCAGAGGCTCAGGATTTCACACTGAGTTAAGCTGAAAGGGATTGCCGCTATTTACTCAAAGAGCGTTTTGCTGAAAGTTTGACAGCTACAGAGAAACCATTTTATCAGACCATGAACTTTCTAGGATGTTCTTGTAGCAGCCCTCGGTTATTGCTCATTTTGCTGCTGCTGAACTGTTTCGACGTCTTAACAGAAACTCCAGGCGGGGGACACAAACGGCATCAAACGCTGAAGAAGTGAGTTAATTTGGTAGCAGAATAAGACGGGCTGAAAGTGGGTTTCTACCACTTTCAGCCCAACTTTGTTTGTGTCTCAGTATCTTTTCCATCAGCAGGAAAAACAGTTTATTGCAACAGAAATCGGGGCAGTTTAAGGTTGCTATCAGTACGTCTTAAGACCCCTTAAACCAGAGCTGTAGTGTTGATTTTCTCTGCAGGATCTTGGAAATGCATTCTGGGGTTCATCAAGGACACAGTGTGCTTCACATTGCAAGTCATACATTGCTTTAGGGATGCATGAAACTCCCGTAGTGACATCCTGGCGGTTCATTATCATGCGAGCAGCAATCAAGGTTGTGAATCCTGCGTGGAGGAACCAACTAGCAGCAACAAGCGAGGCTCCAGTGTGGATTAGTTATCAGAGAATATAAAGCAGAACTAGCTTAACATCAATGCTCCGACCCAACTGGGCTCAGATTGTTGGCCTTGCTTTCAGCTTTGGGGCGTCTCACAAGAATGATCTCAACAAGCAGCTGAAATGAACAAATGACGACCTGCACACAGACAGTGCCGAGAAGTGATGCTTGTTTGTGGTGAAGCATCCTCAACTCTAAAATGTCCATTAATTAAAAACAGAAGCACTGTCTTTCTATGAAACGACGAAGCAACTTAGAAGAAGCCCCCAAAAACTTCAGAGCCTCAAAATAACGAGGAAACAATGTAACTGGTTGAAAATATTTAAGAAAAAAAACTTAAAATATGGCATTATTTAAGAGGAGTTACTGCATGAGTTTTAAATGTTAAGCATTAAAGATCATAGATTGATAAAAGAAAAGGTTCACAAACATGTCTGCTAACGAGACAGAACAGGAATATTGTTGTCTAAGCTAAATGGCTAAATGTATTACCGTCAATAAAACACAATATATCAGTTTGTACTATTATTCCTTTACATTTGTTGGGTCTGTTTGTGTTTTTCTGGTCTCTTTCCATATTTTCATTTGATTTCATTTTAGTCATTCTCCTAATTGTTCTTTGTTGACTTCCAGTTTCCTATTCTTCCCATTTGTCCTTTTTTTAATTTAATTTCCTGCTCATTTAGGATTGTTTTTTCCATCTTAATTCGCCTTTAAAAGGATCTTCTCGTGTAATTGGAAAACCAATGTATGCTGATGTGAAATTAGGGCCATTGTAGATAAACAATGGAGTAAATTTCCACCAAAAACAATAGAATAGTTTTAAAAGTTGCTATTAACTTTTCAAACAGAAATTTTCTTATTTTTCTAGAAAATTTCAGATTAATCTCAAATTTCGATCTATAACGGCCCAAAGCGCCGCCTGAATAGATGCGATACTGCAGGTGAAGTTGTATAGAAAAACTGTTCAGCTGCAAACATCTGCTGTTGCTTTTTGCAGACTATTGAATGTTTCAGTTTGTGAGTGACTGATGAAGTATGAAAATGTTAAAAGTTGGTGAAACGTTTTGATAAAAATGCCATCTGTTGCTCCCATTGAGTAAAAAATGCATTAAATTTAACGAAAGTTTCTGTTCCCTCTTAATTTAAAGCTGCGTTCTTCTGCCTTTGTTCTGCTTGTAACTTTAAGCTCCAGCATCAATTTCATTCTGTATTTCCATGAATTTCATGCGTTCAGGGAGTTTTTGTGTCTCAGTTTCAGCCTCCCAGCTCAGCGATCACCTGCGAAGGATCGATAAAAAGGTCTATTTGCTTTTACTGAGGACTTCCTGCTCTCCATCTTTCAGATCCTCTCCTGCTCTCCGCTCTGATTTTTTTGTGCAGCTGTCTGCAGGATTTTATTGGATTATTCAGCAGCAGAAGTCTTTCTCCCTCCAGTAAAGCCTAAAAACCCAGACTGCTGTCACCTCATTCACAGCTTTTGGGCTAACGCTGCAAAAAGAAGTCTGAAAAATGTGTTGCACGAACTAAAACAGGACAAAATAGTTGCACTTAGAAAGAAGTGTTATTCTAGTTGGACAATCTGATGCTTTCTTGTGCGACTTTTCTTTCACACCCACAAAGCCAAATCTCAGCTATTTGCAGTCCCATTTCTTTCGAGAGTTTCTCCACTCCTCGTTCAGGTGAGGACAAGCAGCGGCGAGACTCTTAAAAATCATTTTCTCCAGGAACTAATCAGCGCCATTCAGATTCCCGAGCTCACCTCCCCATTTCCATCCCGGGTCTCATAAAGGATTTGTGATTAGCCGCTGCTGTTGCTGAAGAATGAGGCTCAGGTGTGCAGAGACGAAACCAAAGCCTTTAATCTTCACCTCTGATGAAGCTGCAGGAATCTGGATTGAGGACGCTGATGGATCGCAGCTCCATACATATTCATGACCAAATTATTGATGTTTCAACATGTTACTGCCATGGCTGTGTTTGAACAAACCGCTGGAAAGCGAAGATCAATTGCAACAAAGAATGTTAATTTAAAAGTAAGCGGCGCACAATGATCCGCAGTCGGCAGCAGATCAGCAGAAAAAATGTGTTGAGGTATGAAAGATGAATTTAAAACATCTGCTAGCTGATTGGATTTTGATGGAAGAGTTACGAGAAGAAAGGAGGGGGGCAGCAAAGATGGAGTTTGCAGACCTTCGATGAGGGAAAGACGGAATAACAAAGAGATTTAAAGAACAGAGACCTGACTGGTGGA
Source organism: Poecilia reticulata (assembly GCF_904066995.2). Lineage (NCBI taxonomy): Eukaryota > Metazoa > Chordata > Actinopteri > Cyprinodontiformes > Poeciliidae > Poecilia > Poecilia reticulata. Next base: position 22,998,233 of record NC_088840.1, on the reverse strand, counting down.
GAGGGACACACCTGGGGGAGAAAGCAGATGATTTTGTTCAACTAAATTTAGACCCAAAGCTTCAGCATATGGACTGTTTGACTGGATAAAACCACCCAGAAAGTTAATCTACGTTTCCGATGTGTAAACATGATTCTGCATCACAGTGAAACATGTCATGTTGCTGCTGATGCATCAACTTTCCAGACTGCTCAGGTCTGCTGGTTCTGGTTTGATCGACAAGCATAAAGAAGCAGGACTCAGCTTCTATGCGCCACAACTCTGGAATAAACTTCCAGGAAACTGCAGACAGCCGAAACCCTGACTTCCTCTAAATCTAGACTGAACCCCGACTGTTCAGTCGCTCTTTGAGCCACAATAAATGGAACATTGACCAACATGTTTGATGTGTAGTCATGATTGTGATGATGGCATTTGATAAAATGTTTGTTGTGTTTTTAAGATGTAAAACCTTTTGAACTGCCATGTTGCTGAAACACAAACAAACTTGATTCATAAACTACTGAAATGAGAACAAAAGAAGTGAATGTTCTTTTTTCAGTCTCTGATTTGGTTTAATCCAGGATCAGCAGCTGAAACGAAGAAGTCCAGACTGTTTACCCTCAGACAGTCAGACTGGCTCTTCCAGGGAAATGAGATCAAACCGTCTGAAGAGGGTTAAAAAGTCATTTACGAGGCTGTGGGACACCAGCGACCAACTGGGAACCATTAATGGAGAAACATGGAGAACCTTCCCAGGAGAAGACGACACATGTGGGAAACCAGAGGGTTTAAGTCCAGTTACATCTGGATATTATTGCTAATGAGATGATTTCACTTCCTTCTGGAGGAGCTGAACAACCTTCCACCACCAGGTGGAGCTCTTCAGCTGAAGTCTACTATAGCTAAAGGAATCAGACGGCTGTCTGAAGCACAACGTATTTACTCCAAAATGAATAAAACAACTAAATAAATGTAGATTTTGTACTTAAATCTGACTGAGCTGCTGTGATCTGGACTATAATCTGTTTCTGTTTGAAAACCACGAGTTAATCAATCCTGTCAGCAAGATTATGAAACTTTTCCACCAAAATGGAAAAACCTCATTAACTTTTTTACAGTAGCCCAAGTTGGTTTGGACATTTTTCGTACTTAATTAAATCATTTGAATCTCATATTATCTTTGACTCACATTAAAAATTGTTTTATAATCTGCAACATTTGTTACCCAAATAAAAAGGGAGACAGAACATTTTAGTGGACAGCATTTCTGTAAAAATCTATTTATTTAGTTAATAGCACTATTATACTCCAGCAAGTCTTACTACAGGAGACGTCGAGGGTAATTAATGTTTTATAGCTTTTACCCACAAAAACAAAATGATCAAACTTTTTCTACTACTACAAAATCAGGGATGCTCATAAAACCCAAACAGCATAAAAGGCGGCTCATTCGTGCACTGACTTCAAATATAACTATGAAGTATTTACACTTTAAACGCTGCAAATTCAACCTAGAGGAGTATTTTTAAAAAAGCCCAATAACTGTTTAAAATCAAACATTTACTTTTGCAGAAAAATCGAAGCTGTTAAGTTTTCAAATCACTTTGGACGTCGAGTGTAAAAAGTCACATGAGCCAAAATCCCTGTAAGGTCATCGTTGTTTTTCTGCTCACCTCATTGAAATTAACCTGCCGGCCGACCTGCCCGAAAAAAAGCCACAGATTTCTGCTTCTTGAATAGGTCATGAAGTTTTTATTGCAGATGGCCTCATAAATCTGAAGGAAAGAGCAGAAGATCCAATGACCCCATACATCACAGAAAGGTCGGCGGCTTGACGCAGAGGAAGCCATCCGTCTTTCTGGGAGGAGGAGCCCAACATCTTCAGTGGTGTTTGGAGAATCCCGGCAGAAACGCCCAGAAAACAAAACAGGGGCATCAGTATGGAGGAGGAAGGAGCGGCGACCTTCACTGACAAAGGTCAGTGTAGGTACAAAGCAGCCGCAGCAGGAAAGTCAAAGGTCTTCAAAAGTTTCAAAAAGATCCACATAAGTTTTAATAAAAACGACTGATGGGGCGCTTTTATTTATAATTATAACTATGTCATACCAACAGAATTAGAGGGATTTTCAGTCGACGTCACGATGCGTCAGCAGCCAGAAAGCAGGCAGTAACACATCATTCTAATTATTTAAACTATTTACAGTTAGTAAAATAATCTACAACTCGCCACCAGCGCAGATCATGGTTTTATTTTTAGCATAAACTTTTTTTTTTGTGCGGACGGAGTGAGCTCTGAGTTTTTAGAGGGATCGTCAGGTACGTTTTTTATTTTTTGATGTTTTCGGTATAACAAGAAAATTCTAATAAAGATATTTTAGAATAAAAGAAGATGTTACATTCAGTGAGACCGAATGCTGTGATGTGGAGAAGGAAGATCATCTAGTTTGAATAACTTTGCTTTCATAAGAGCACATATGAATATCTCAGCTGGTCACTTTTTATAGCAAAAATGTTCTTTTGTTGATTCTAATATTGCGTAAATTGAAGTCTCTCGTTTATAATTGTGCCACTGAATTCATGCATGTTAATCATTTTCTTTTAGCTGCAAATTATTTGCCACTATTCCTTTAGGTTAATCAAGACTGCTTTAATTAAAGATGGAAGGAAAAAGGAAAAAAGTTATGGAGATTTTTTTTATTTTAAATACTAATCAGCAGGAAGTTAAATCTAAATTATCAGCCCTGGATTCAGAATTAATTGTCGTTTTCAGATAAAATATAAAGTAGCAGCTTGACTACTGATTAAAAAAATTAACACTTTGTTTGAAGGCCCATAATGTTCAGCTTTGAACCTAAAAAACAGGAGAATTTCTGCCAAAAGCAGCAATAAAAACATAAATGAAATAAAGTAACTAGAATGTATTTAGATGTACCTCCGTTTTTTTCCCGATTTTTCTGAATATCTGTGATCATTCTTAGATGGTTTTCAAGTATTTCTTTTAATATTAAAACAAATGTTTAGCTGCAGCACCAACATCAGAGATGTTCCTTCATGCAGCCACTGAGAACAGATCCAGATCAAAACCTCAGAGAAAAACTAACAGAAGAGCAGCAGCTCTTCTGTTAGAGCTGCTGCACAGATTTATGAGAACAAGATAAGCCACCCTACCAAAACCCAAACTGACTGTAGAGCCACAACAACTCTCTGACATCCTCAGATATTGTAGCTAAATATTTGTGTGATGTGTTGGACCAACAAGTTCCATCCACGCAGGTCACAGGTCACGACTTAAAGGACGGAAAAATCTGCTGTGAATGCAAATGTCTTGGTGCAAAACACGATGGACACCTTGACTGTCCACACCTCAGGGGGACGGGGGGTTGATTTTGGAGAAAATGGAGGAAATCATTGACTGCGTTTCCATTATTAATGTACACAAAACAACTGTGCAGTTGTGAAACGCAATTAAGATGTGAATAAATTTGTTGATGCATTAACAAAAAAAATAAAAAACTCAGTGATCTTTCTACCACTTCCTGTCTTCTTCTTTTATGCCAGTAGCATCTATTTGTTGATCACATGACTTGTGATGCAGACAAAGAAAAGAAAAAAAACAAAACTGGTGTTTCTAATAAGCTAATTTATTCTCATAACTCCAGCTTGTATGGTGAGTGGAACGGAGCTGGTCTTACGTAACCGGTCATAATGTTATGCCTCATCAGCCTAATTTTGAACGTGTCCAATCACTTTTCACCTTAAAATTATAAAACCCTGCACTTGGTTTTTCTGTCATCCCACAAATCATTTTTGTTCCCTTCGCTTTAATACAAATGGTTTAATTAAAGCTAACAGATCAAAGTTTTTAATTCACAACAGCGTCACGTTTCCCAAACGTCTCACCTCATTTCCTTCAGTTTCTTGGTTTCAATCAGATGCTGTAGTTTGTTTTTTGGACAGTCAGTCTGTGTTTGCAGTCATTTTGATTTGTTAAAGATGTTTACTTTATTTTATTTTTGTTCCTGCTGTAACAGAAGTGAGCACAATGCGTCCAACATGTTTGTGTTTTTGGAAGAAATGCTCCTCCCAGCAGTTTGACCACCGCTGACAGAAAATCTCCCAATTCGTTTTCAAGCTTCCCTGCTGCCGCTTCTGAAATACCGATCTAATTGGTTTCCATTCTCAAAACCTTTTAGACTGTAGAAGTACTGCTTTGTCACTTTGTGGTTTCTTTTTGACATCTTTACAATCGTTTCTCGCTTCTTCCAGTGATCCAACACACTTCCAACCGAGCAGCTCAGTGCTTCACGGCGCCTGAGCCTCAGAAAATCCCGACCAACTCTTTCTGCTCCGGCCTTTGAGAGCCTAATGCTTTCTGAAGACCAGCAAGAAAAGGAGAACCTTAAAATCCTGTGGGAACGGATCAAACAGTTAGCAGACAGCTCTGGAAGGAGACTGCATGCCCATTGGCTACCCCCGCCGAATTTTTGGGGCAAGGATAAAGGAAAGGTTTTTTCCTCTGAGAGCCTCGTAGCGGCTTGTTGTGATTTGAGTCGCACCAGTTGGTCTTTTCTGTATGACGCAACGAGATGCTGGGTTTACGTTTTACCACTAAATCCTTCATAAACACAAACCTGTGAAGGCATCTGATGGTTTTACTTCTGTGTAGCCGTTTGGAGAGAGAAATGGTATCAAAGTCAGGGTTAGAAGCAGCTTTTAACTTTGCTTTCAAAAGAGCGAAAGTGGAGAAAGTCCATAGGCTACAGCACCCAGAAATTATACTCAAGCAGAAATACTTTATAATAAAGTTACTAAAGTAAAAATAAAAAGTACACAGTAAGATATTCCTAAAAGTCAGGTTTTCCAAAAAGTGACTAAAGTAACTGTAACTACACTGGAACCGAGTGGAAAAACATGGGACAGATGTGGAAACTAGAAAAACAGGAGAGCTGGACTGAGGCTAAACGCAGCTGGGAACAAAAAGAGAAACAAGCCTGAGAATAATTTAAAAATATAAATACATAACAAATATTCCTCTAAGAAACAAAACATGAAGAAATAAACTAATGTTGGTTTTCTTCCATGCATTTTTCTGCATGTAGTTTATAAATTTTGACGGATTTTTGGTAACTTTTCTATTTCTGAAAAATCTAATTTGAACTTTTTTCTGTATTTTCAGAGAAAGTTTAGATTTGCAAAGCTACTCGTCCTGCTGTCAAGAAAACCTCCCGCCAGATGTCCTCCATGTTTTGTTAGCTGTGTCTTTGTCTTTTATGTGATATTGTTTCAACTCTAAAACATGAATCCTTTCCCTCCCACTTCACAGCTACCGCAAGAGCTACATCCTGTTGGTTTATCACATGAAGCCCCAGAAGAATAAAGTGAAGTTTGTGCGATCGCTGTGCAACAAACTGTGACAACTTCAGGGAACGTGGATACCTTCAGTGCAGGACGAACATGTGGGCCGAGCGAGTCCTGCGTCGTCTCCGAGGTCCTCCGTCTGCTCCGGCCTCTGCTGTCCATCATGATTAATGCTGGAATCAAAGGGGTCCAGAATCAAAGGCAGAAACAGGATGAATAAGAAATGAAAGCACAGGCCAGGAGGATGAAAACAGAAATGAGGCCTGATGCATGCAGGAAGTGAACTGGAAACAGAGACACAGTTGGACCAGCTCTGCTATTCAGCTGGAACCAGTGGAGACAAAAGTACTGATGATGATCAAGTTGATGTATGGAAACCGTACGCCCGGCGTTACCATGGTTACCAGCAGGAAACGGCGGCGGGAAATATTCACCCGTTCATTCTGAATGTATGAAAGGCTTATGTAGCAAAAGGCCAAAGTACATTTCCACAAAAAGAAGAAATAAAAAGATCTGAGATTTGCAAAAAAAATTAAAATAAAAAAGATAATAAAACTTCTGAATTTAAAAAGTTGAAAATTACCTGGAATTATTTTTTATTATTTTTTTTTTTTGTATTTTGGGATTTGCAAAAAAAAAAGAAAAAAAACTTCTCAGTTTGAAAAGTTCAAAATTTGCTAAAAAAAAAAAAAAGAGAAGAAAAAAGAAAGAAAAACTTCTAGATTACTCTCATTTTTTAGAAAAAAAATATGGATTTTTTTTTTTGTATTTTTGTTTAGTATTGCTAAAAAAAAGAACAAAAACTTTAGAAATATTTAGTGGAAAAAAAAAATTTGGATAATCTCACATTTTTTAGAACTTGGGTTTTTTATTTTTGTTCCAGTTTCTAGTGCAAATATCTTAGGACACTTGAATCAAGACAAAACTGACAACTTTTAATCAAAATATAGGAGCTTCTTTTCAGTAAATAATTCCTTAATATTCATAGAAAATCACTAATTCCACTTGCATGTTATTTCATTTATTACAATACTTTTTTCCTGATATAAAAGAAATAACCAGAGAAACTGGTAATTTTCTGTGAATATTGTGGAATTATTTACTTAAAACAATCCCCCATGTTTTACTCATGAATTACTTTGTTAGTTTTATCTTATTCCAGGTGCACTGAGATATTTGCACTTCAAACTAGACAAAAATATTTGGTAAGATTTTGCGTTTTTTTCCATCGTATAAAACATAAAAAGAGAAGAAACGTTTCAGGAACAGACCTGATTTCTCCTTTTTCTAAATTCAACATCAAAATCATGTATTTTGTAGGAATACAAAAAGAAATGAATGAGGCTCTAAGTGGAGTCAGTGATGTATTGAGCCGGTAGATTATGTGTGAAATGTGGGTGAGGAAAAAAGCCTGAAACCCAATCAGCTTCTCTCTGGTTTCTGTGCAGCGCTCATGAATTTGCGCTGCAAGAGTGAAAGAGGATTTGAGTAAAATGATTTTATTAGTGTCAGCAGGCCGGCAGCAGACTGCTGACAAGGTGAGGATGCTGAAATGTGCTCCTCATTGATAACTGATAACCAGGGACACACAGGAAACGTGGGCCAAGAAGGAAGATGACTCCATGACGGAGCGAAGGGGGAGAGCAGAGATCCTGCTCTATTTCTGAGGGAGATTATGAGGAAGAGGTCTGAGAAAAGGAGATTAAGGCCAAAGAAGACTTAATGTTGAGAGAATATCTGTCTGGGTAGACTGATACGCACCAAAGTTCAATTAAATTCAGTTCGGATCAGAGGAGGATGACTCCCTCCTTGGCCCAACCTTGAGCAGAAGGCAGCCTGTGTGGCCGCAGCGTCCGGCTGCTTTACTGCATGTAAATCATGAATTTCCAACATGAAGTGAATGTTTCAGTGGCGGTTAATCTTTTAATCCTTCAAGTCTTTGCTGTGTAATGAATCTGGGACAACTCGCAATCAAACTGAACATTTTGGTGTTTAATAAATTGAAAGTATTTGAGTAATTATCAAATCTGTGATTCAGTCATTGGAGAAAGAATCTTAAAAAACGAAATGTATTATTTCTGCTGAACAGACAAATTAACAATGTTTATGATAATGGATTTTGTTAAATATATGTCAGATGTTATAAAACTGTTTTCTTATTGTTCTTTAAACTATGTAGGCATATCTCAGTAGATTGGAAAATTAGTATAATATCATGGAAAAGTTTATCTTAATTCAAAATCTGGAAGTAGCTTTCTTGTTAAACTGCCACATATGCTAACTACCAAATGTTTAAGGATCAAGGAAATAATTATAAGTGTTTGCATTTTGTGTTAGTGGATCATCATCAAGTTGTAAGGCGAGATTCAAAATGAGAATGAAATGAAACCCATCAAAACCTTTAAATATTCACTGTTCAATTCGTACGGAAGAACATTAGGGCCACCAAAACAAGAATGAAATAATTCAGATTTTAATCTCAGACGATCAAAGTCAAATTCTGAGAAAAAAAAATCTGAATTCTGAGTTTAAAGTGAAAATTCTGAGAAGTCAGAATCATTATATTTTTTCATTGGCCCCAATCTTCATCCATAAATCAATTACTCTAAATCCAAAAGTCTTTTCAGGTGTTACATTTTAAAAGTTTTTTCTATTTTCTACTTCTTGTCTTTGGGTGCTTGTTGTTTCACATCCTTAAGTTCATTTCATTCCTTTGGATCAAAACTCTGTGGCAGCTTCTCATGAAAGTGTGACAGAACCGCGGTTAAACACTTCAGCTCGATTAAAGTGAAACTGAAACAACAAAAGCTAAATGTTGCACATCAAGCTGCTCACCAGCATTATGGAGCCAATATTCAGCAGTTGCTGCTGATAATGCTGTTTATTACGTACGTCTCCAAGGCGTCGTCTCCGTCTTATGATCTCCACCACCTGTTCTGGCTGCCGGCGGCGCCCTGATCAGCTCATGCTGCCGTAAAGTTCTGCCTCCTGGTGCTTCTTAAACACGCAGCAGTTCGTAAAAAAACTTTGGTAAACTTAACTGGTCTGCTTGTGAACCAAACTGCAAACAAATCAGACGATTCCTTCAGAAACAAACTTTGTAACTCAGCCAGAGTCAGTATTTAAAGGGAGGCATGGGGTTAAAAACAACTTTTTTGAGAGTTATGCTACTACATCTGGTTTGTTGATTCGAGTCCTTTGTGAAGTTATGAAGGAACTAAAACACCAAATGTTCTTGAAAAAATTAAACTTGAAGCCTTGTTTTTATAGACAGCGAATTCCTGCCTATTGTCAGCATGTAAAAACAGTCTTTTATTGCTCAGAAGTGTTGAGTGTCCATGGAAACTTTCACAAAGACCTGAAAACCCTTTTTAACTTCAAGCGGCTCTTAAATATCTTAAGCGATGTGATTCTGATGCGGTGAAGGACCCTCCAGTCTTTGTTTTGCATTTCAAGCGTTTTGTGGCAGGTCAAGGACGCTGCAGCTCGACCGTCTGTGGCTCCATCATCACAGAATCAACCATTTGTTTACAGTAATTCAGGGTCTTCACTTTAAAACATTCTTCCTGTTTTGCTGCTTAGAAAATTGTCAATTTTCTAAAGAGTTTTTTGTTTGAGTGAAAAACAAGATAATCAGACAAAGTACTAAAAAAAAAAAGCAATTGTAGCATCGCTCATCAAAAATCAGCAGACTTTGAAGTGGATGTTTCATGGTAAAATACCTCTATGGCAGTCTTTCTCAAACCGTGGCGCCCACTAGTGGCCCGCTAGGAACTGCATGTAAACAACCACTTATTATCTGTGACTTTAGCTCAAAGTGTGACACTACCGTGTTTAAAAATTATAACAGACAAATGGCTCAAGACTAAAAAGAACGCCTGAAGATACCGGTGGAAAGTTGCATAACTGCTGTTTCTGAACATCATTGCGATACGCAGCATGCCCCATTGATGCAGAGCTAGGTCTGCTGCGAGCAGTACTGCGCCCCACGCTCGCTAACTGCATCTTAACACCTAAAATAAAACTATTTACGTCAGGCCAAAAGAAAATGTTTGGTTTTGCCAACGCAACTCAGGAGTGTTTTTATTTTATTATGCTTCTGAAACATTATTAGTTCACACAACGCTTGTAGTGAATAACTTGTTTTGATCTCCGTGTGTTTTCTATCATTTGAAAGCTTAGAATCCAGACCTTCGGAATCTGTAAGTAACTCAAAAAGTCCTGAGTTATTCATGATTTTATTGCATCCAGTCACATTTACAAAACACCCTTCACATTAGGAGGAACAATGAGTTGAGACAGTAATGTTTTCATTTCAGGTCGAACATATTGAGAGGGCAATTTCACGTTAGGTGGTCCGCGGGCGTTTTTTAAATGGGGCAAGCGGTCCTCAGCCTGAAAACACTGATGTATTGGTGGATGTCAGTTAACCTATTGACCTCTTGGCATGTTTAGTTTTAATGGAGTCAACATTACGTACTGCCGCTGAAACTGTTTTGAACATTAGAACAAATTGTATTTAACACTCCAAAAACAGAACTTCCTCCATTTCTGCTTTCACACCATGTTTGCAGAACCTAAATCCCAACTTTATATAATTTCTTGTTATAAATATAAATGCTTCTTTTTAGGTCTCCAAGTCAGATTTGACGCCTTTACTTCCCCATCTGTTAAACCTCGGATAAGAAACTAATCACATATCCAGAGTACAGCTGCAGAAAATATCATGCACAGAAATAAAGATGCAACAAGCAGAGGAATGTAAGAGGTTCCTCAAAGCTCCATTCTTGGGACAATTTTTTTTAATATGTCCAAATCCACCAGTGATAAATTACAGAGTTTGAGGGTTTTTTTGTTTCCTCCTTTTTTGCACCCTTTTGGTAAAGTCTGCTATCAACACTTCACATCATGTCTTGTCAGTAATTGTGTTAATACCTGAAGTGGAAAAGGAGGCAGCATTTTGTTTTTATGCTTCTTAGTTTTGCAACAAACTTCTTGAAAACTTTAGAAATGCAAAAGCTGTAAAACTAAAAATCTATTGGGCAGAATAAAAACATCACTTTTGACCACAACTTTCCATGAATATATCTCAAACATCTCTGAATAATTTGTTTTAAATTGATCCTTTATAGTTTTTTTTAAATAGAATGCTTAAATGTCACCTTTTCATATGTATTTTTATTTTTTTCTTTATACTGTAAAGTACTTTACAAATCACACCCTTCATATAAATTTGCATTGACTTGTCACAGGTTTTGTTTCTAAGGTGGTGAGGCTGTCAGGAAGTCATAATTATCACCCTGGACTGAAAGCTACAGTTAAACAACAAGTTTGCCTTTGTGCACGATTATTATTTATTATATTTAAATTCCACCCATTTTCAAGATGATTAAGTTTGCCTTTGCAATTTTTTACAGATTAGTGTTATCACTTCTAATATAACATGCACAGTAAGAATGCTAATTATTTAAAGGGTCAAAGAGCTAAAGTAAATACTTGTAATTTTATCGACTAAAAGTGGTCTCGGTTTCCAGGTTGCACATTAGTCAGTGAGGTTTTGAATTACTGGAAAATTCAGCGTAACGGCGCTTATTTTTGTCTTCTCAGTATTTAAAGCTGATGTGTGAAGATGAACCCAACAGTTTGTCTCTCTTCGGGTTTAAAAAGAGAACTGAAACACAGTTCGCTGTTCAGACCCAAAGGGCGACCCGAGAACTGCTCATCGTAGACGACAAGTATGAGAAATTAATATTTAACCAAAGATACATTTCTTTGTTTATGCATCGATATGGGATAGGTCAGAAAGACGCATTTAGTTTAGTGTCCATGAGATGATATTCAGAAAGGATTTTTTATTAATTGATTTTAGTTGCCTCTGTGATAAACTCTTTACGTAAAGTCTATCATGTCCTCGTATGAGCACCAGTCAAGGGTGTTAATTATAACCTGTCAAATGACCGACGGGCTGGAAATTTTAAAAATAACCGGTCAAATACAGAAAATATTCGGTTAACGCGACCTCTGGCCTGTCAGTGTGTGACCAGTCGTATTTATGAATCCTTTTCTAAAACATTGCATTTCTAGTTTTGTGATTGCTTTCAATCTATTAGTGGCATTTTTTTTTCATAATTTTCCTCATTGTTGGTTTTATACCCATTTTCTCTCTCTGTAGTTGATTTATCCATTTAAGTAAATAATAAATTTGTAGGTCATGGAGTGAGAAACCTGTAGTTTGTGTATATATATATATATATATATATATATATATATATATATATATATATATATATATATATATATATATATATATATATATATAATAGTTAGTCATGGTTGTCTATATTAGACAACCATGACTAAATGTGTCCCCTCCTCAGTATTATGAATGTTTTATGTGTTTATTTTTTCAGACATCAGATTAATTCAACTCAAAGTGAATGCCTCAAATAGATTTTCCTAATACTTTTTAAACCATGTAAAACCCATGACTAACTATTGTTGGTGTCTGTATTTATGTTGCAGATGAAAAACAATAACAGCCTCACAATCACCATAAAAGCATGGCTGCTGCAGGAAGTTTCCGTTCACACCCAATTCTGCAGCTTCTCTTTCTTCTGCTTTATATTAACCCTTCGTTGGCTTTTTTGCTGAAAAGTTGCACTATTCTCTATCAGGAGAATCCCTCTGATGATGTTTTTTTGGACTGTGCGTCCAGGGAACTTGTGGCTGTTCCTAATGACATTCCCAAAGATTCTGCCGTCGTAAAACTCAACAGCAACCAGCTGAAGAGGATTAACACAGATGATTTTTGTGATTTATCAAAGCTGAGAATTCTGGATCTGGGAGATAATCAAATCTCTGGTGTGGACAGCGGTTCTTTTAAGGCTTGAGTTACTCTGAAAACACTTAAATTAACCTGGAATACCCTCTCCACCCTGACTAATAACATATTTCAGGCCCTGTCCAGCCTTACTGTGCTTGACCTGAGCAACAACAACATTCATTCCATTCAGACGTTCGCTTTCCAAGACTTGACAAACCAATCAGATCCAACAAGTTACTGACATTCAGATCTTCCAGCTACCGCAAATACAGACGGTTAACCTCACACACAATCTGTTCTCCTCCTTCGAGACCAAACACCTGCTTCACAATTTCACCTTAAATCTCAAAGAGCTAATTATTTCTTCACCTAACATGAGAACTTTCAGCATCTCAACACCAATATTTCCAAATATCATGAAGTTGGATCTTGCTGTGTGTAGAAATTGTACCTTCCTGAACTGGGACATACCTGACAAAACTTTTCTCAAGAACATAACACCTTTATACACCAGTCAACCTTGTTTTTCCTTCAAAAGCTTTCAAAAAGTCCTGCAGAGTCTTGACTCACTGAACCACCTGAGACTAAATAACATGGACAGATTCATTAAGGAGCTGCTATCTGCAGTTTGCAAAATACCAACCCTGAGGAAGCTGGATAACCATCTGAATAATTTGAGGCTAAAGCTTGCACTTTGCTCCCAGCTCACAGAGCTTGACCTCGGAGAAACACACATAAATGAACTATCAAAAGGTTCAATAAAGTCAATGACGAATCTGCAAACTTTCAGCCTGAGAATCAATCAGTTGTCAGAGGTGCCGTATGGCATAAGGAATCTTTCGACACTTAAAATCCTAAATATTGAATTTAATCAAATCTCCAAACTGAGCTGTGATGATTTTGTAAATACCACCCACCTTACAGAGCTTTACCTGCATGGTAACTACATTACCAAGCTGAAAAGTTGTGTGTATAGACTGCGGAAACTTGAAGATGTGTTTAAGTTAACCCTTCATAGGCTTGAGGTCTTGGATATAAGTGACAACAAAGTGACGGACCTAGAAATGGGTGTTTTTCAAGGTTTACGATCTATAAAACATTTAAATGTGGCATCAAAGTCCTTTGAAAGAGTGAAACTTGCAACATTTAAAGGAATAAACAATGTACGACCCCTTACTGTGTCACTTACACACAGGTATAAACCAGATTTCAGAGGATTAAAGTGCTTAGAAAATTTAACAATAAACCTTGAGATGGTTCCCTCTTTAAAAACTGATAAGTCGATGAATTACTGGGCTTTAATTCAGTTAAAGTCTTTGAAAAGCATCACTGTCATCTGCAGACACAATCACCAAGGTTTTCCTCTGAATGTACCCATTTCGTTGCTCCAACCTATGAAACATTGGTCGTTCTGGAGGACTTTACAGCTGTGAATGTCTACATAAATGCTCCATTTGCAGACGCTTTTCAGTCCAACCTACAACTCAAGAGTGTGACATTTGTAGAGACTGATATGTCCAATTTGGATCCAAACCTCCTTCAACCAATCCCAAACCTGCAGACTCTTGATCTCTCCAACTGTAAGATCAAGGCTTTGGATTTTATGGTGCAGGCCAATCTTTCTGCTCTCAGATATCTGAAACTGGCTTAGAATGAAATCAGTGTGATTAACTAAACAGTCTTCCACACTCTGCCCTTCCTGACGTACTTGGACCTGAGCAACAACCCGTTCACCTGCGACTGCTCAAACGCAGGTTTTATCCTATGGGCAAAGAATCAAAAGCAAACACAAGTGGCAAACACCCATCAGTACATCTGCTCCTTTCCTACGGACAAACGAGGAAGCTTGCTGTTTGACTATGACATCCTGTCCTGTTGGGACGATTCCAGCTTCTTCTGCTTCGTTTCCAGCTCTTGTCTGGTTGTTCTAACTCTCGTTACATCTTTTGTCTATAACTTCCTGAGGTGGGAACTAGGCTATACCTTCCACTTCTTCCGAGCCTTCCTCTACGACAGCAGGAAAAGGAAAGACGGAGACGATCCTCAGTTTGATACCTTTGTGTCCTACCACATCAATGACGAAGACTGGGTTTACAGAGAGATGCTTCCCATGTTGGAGGAGGAACAGGGCTGGAGACTCTGCCTGCACCACAGAGATTTCCAACCAGGTGAACGCTGGATGGTTTTATGACAAAAATGCTCAGTTGTATGAGAAACTGGTTGGATGGAAGAGTCCAGTTCCATTTACTGATATTTATTAACACCATAGAACTAAAGTGCACAAATATGAACAACACAGGCTGGTACATTAGAAAGAAAATCACGACAGGGCATTAGGGCGATTGCAGGTAGAGAAAAAGAAGAGTAGTAAATTTCCAAACAAAAAAAAAAAATCTGAAATTTTTTAGATTAATCTCAGAAAATTTGTAGAAAAAAATTGGAAATTTTTGAATTTTAAAAGTTGAAAATATGCCAGAAATATCTAGAAATTTTGAGATTGATCTCAGAAATGTTCAAATAAATAAATAAATAAAACTTGGAAACTTCTGAATTTCAAAAGTCGAAAATGTGGTAGAAGAACATAGAAATTTCATGATTAATCTCAGAAGTTTTCTATAAAAATGTTGGAAATTTATGAATTTCTAACACTGAAAATGTAGCAGAAAAATCTAGAAATGTTGAGATGTATCTCTTAGATTCAAAATCATGTAAATTGCAAAATTTCAAAAGTGAAACATTTTGACTTTTGAAACTCAAAAATAACCAAGTTTTTTTTCTGGTAGAAATGTATTCCTTTTTCTACTATCTTCAATGGCCATAATACGCCATAGTAGAAAATTAAATTATATAGTACTGAAGATAACAAAATCTTCAATACCCATATTGTTAGACAAAAGTGTCTTAAGAGCAACATGCAGATAGCTTTAGTATAAAGCAAGGAATAGGAGCATAGAAACAACTAGCTTAGTAGCAAGTGTTTGTATTCTTCCTCTGTGGAGCAAAAACTACTTCTGGTTTTACCGTGTCAAAATAAAAGCACATATCTCAAAATAAGATAACAGAACAGAGACGATTACAACTGGTCTCAAGGCAACTCTATTGGGAGTTCAGTCTATAAACATGGAAACTCCTTCAGTGAATAAAACACATAGGAAAAAATATATATGTTGGAGCTCATTTTTCAAGTTTATAGAATAAAATAGACACACCTATCACATCCACAGGGAAACCCATCATAGGGAACATCTCTGACGCCATCTATGGCAGCAGGAAAACCATCTGTGTGATCAGCCGCAGCTACCTGGAGAGCAAATGGTGCTCCAGAGAGATCCAGATGGCCAGGTGGGGCTCAACTCTGTTATTATGTGGATTTTTTTTAAATAAACATTGGGAAAATCCCTTTATTGATCCTTCATCAATGATCCTGAAATTGTCACTATGCTCATTCATCTGGATCAAACTCATTCTCAACCAAATATGATGGTTTGATGCAGTTAAAAAAAAGATTTAAAGTTTTTAATTTGCTTTTGTCTACTCTTATTTTTTTTTATTTTTTTTTTATTTTGCAGCTTTCGTCTGTTTGACGAGCAGAAGGATGTGCTGATTCTGCTGTTTTTGGAGGAGATCTCTGCTCATCATCTGTCTCCATATTACCGTATGAGGAAGCTGCTGAAGAAGCGCACCTACCTGAGCTGGTCCGTACAGCATCCAGGAGTTTTCTGGCAGAACGTCCAGAGAGCTCTGCAGGCAGGAGACGCTCCTGAAAACCCAGACATGCTGATCTGACCAACAGGACGCTGAGAAAAATCACAGAATTAAAAAACATTACTTTTGTAGATGCATAAACTTGTTTCGTATCAAAATTTTACCATACTCATCCATTGGTGCACAAAATTGCAACCTGGGCTACGTTCAAACAGCAGGGAAATGTGACCCAAATCCGCTTTGTTTGCTATGTCTGACTTTTTCACAGCAGTCTTAACACAAAATCTTACCAAGTAATTTTGGTCTAATTAGTGAAAATATCTTAGTACACTTGAAATTAAATTAACTTACAATTAACTTTTCAGCAAGATACAGGAGCTTGTTTTAAGTCGAGTGCAGAAAAAGTACAAGTTCGATTGGCTGCTTATTTTACTTGTGACAAGGCATTTGTAACATGTTACAAGTGAAATAATATGCCAATCGAACTAGTTCTTTTTCAACAATATTAAGGAATTATCGACTTAAAACCAGCTCACATATCTTCCTGAAAAGTTACTTATAAGTTATATTAGTCTCATTTCATTTGTAGTAAAATAACTAGACCAAAAATACTTGGTAAGATTTTGTGTTTTTTGAGTGCACAGCAGCTCTTGATGTTCAATTCTGATTTATTAATGAAATACATTTTTTTCCTTCGTACTACTAATTAAACCCGACCACAGTGAGACTTCTGTGCGACCTGCACATGCGGAACAGGAATATAGACTTCACTGTTTATGGATGGAGCCGTTTACGGGATCAATTTTAAAGTTTATTCAGCAGTATCCTCACAAGATCACAACAAGATGAAAGAAGATCGTACAAAGAAAGCATAAGAATAGAAATGGCTTTTTGTGGAGCACTGACTGCAGCTTCTGTAGAGAAGTCTGTTTAGATGCGTAGTGAAAGCAAAGAGTGGACGGATTGTGAGGTGATGCGCTTCACAGATGAGGCTTCTCTCATGAGTCCATCATTTTTAGCCACTGTTTATGTCCAGTTTTACTGCATCTGGCTTCTGTTGTTACAAAATTATGAGGATGTCTCATGTTAATGAGATAAAAGTCGACTAAAATGACCATTCAGACTGCAGACGCTTTGAAAACAATCGTATCCGAATCAGTTGTACATGTGAAAGTGGCGCAGATCAGATTTTTTGGGTGAAAAGATCTGAATCGGGCTGTTCAGACTGCTGTGAAGAAGTTGGATGTAAGTTGCGAATGTAGCTCATTTGGCTCCCATTGATAAACAAACGACGCCATCCATTATGGCTTTCAAAAACACTGCTATGTGATGTCAAAGTTATTCTTCTGCACACGCGGGTCACTAAAATTGTAAATGGGGAAAAACAAAAATTAAATCAATTACCACCTGATTGTTGTGAAATTATTTGATCTAGTTTCTTTTCAGCTATTTAAACCAACTGTAAAAAACGTAAAAACTGAGAGTGAATCTCCATGTTTTGATGTTAAAGAAAGAGTGCTACAAAGAGCATCTGCGACCTTTTTCTGCATCTGAAATCAGCCTTTCTCTGCTCACTCGAGTGTCTGTGGAGTGACTGTGGAAACTTTCACACAGAAGTGAAGATCTTTTTTTTATTTTCGAGCAGCACTTGTATATCTCAAGTGGCGCAGTCCTGATGAATTCAAGGATCCTCTATTCTTCCAGTTTTGCATTTCTAGCATTTTTCGTAGCAACTTTTCAAGTTGTTTACAAGCGAGGGACATAAGGACTCTTCACAGAGATCTCAACAAATTCTGGCTCCCTTATCTAAAAATGTAACTATTTCTTATAGGTTTTAAAACCTAAAGCATCGGTGTACAACCAAACACACCCAGCTTTAATGTTGGCATCTGAAGGACTGTTGATTCTCTGGAGGATTGCTGGAAGTCAGTTCATACTAGCGAGACATTTTTTAACACAGCCTGCCTATTTCTCATTTCATGTTAACTTCAGAACAAACGTTTAAGGAATGTTGAGGAATATTCAGTAAGTCTGTGTGCATCAGCTCTACCAAAGGGCTTGAAGTATCTTCACTAAATAGCTGAACGAAAGTTCAACCTTTCAAATATACAAACCCGTGGTTTTACAGAACATTCTCAAAAACAGAACTTTCTCTAAGCGAATTCTTAACACCACTGTTGCAAAATAAAGAAGTCCAACAACCAGTCACATTCTCATGCACCTTTTTGTTAACGTGGATGTTTTAAGCTTTGCTAGGTCACCTCATTTACACATCCATACTTAGAATCTAGCTGCACAAAGTTCAAAATCACATAAGTAAAATAAGACAAAGCCATTTAGTGGTAACCTTTGAAAATGACTGAGTGGTTTACGTGTATACTTAATAACCAGAGGTTGTCACCATATAAAAAATTTATCAATCAAATGTCAGAACACAGCACTACATCTGATTACATTTTCCTTTTTTTATTACAATTACGTAAAAACATGTAATTGTAATAAGAGAGGATTTTGTGAATACCACCAAGATGCTGTTTGTAAAAAAAAACACTCATACTACTTAAACAGTAAAAGGTTGCATTTCATTTAAATATGTATTATAGCCCAACACAAAGTAGAGTATCATTCTGAAGTGGGAGAAAAAGACATTTGCTTTTCAGAATTTCTACAAGCGAAACTCTTTAAAGAGTGGCATATATTTGTACGTGGCCTCGTTTACTATTATTCTTAAAATAAAATCTCGTGTAACTAAATAGGCTTGTTAGTGAAGGTAAGATAAGCAAAGTCATTAATACAAAAACACAGCAGACAGGCAGCCATGTAGTTGTGGGGAAGTTAGGACGTAAAATAGTACCACTAGATCTGAACATTTCACAGAATTCAGTCCATCATCTGCATAAATACGATGGACTGAATTCCACCTACATTACATTGCATTCACCTAAATTTCCAGGTTTGGCAAGGAGAGCACTGATCAGAGAAGCAACCAAGAAGGCCATGGTAACTCTGGAAGAGCTGTAGAAATCCACAGACCAAGCAGCAGGATCTTTTAACATAACAACTGCTGGTTGTTGATTCCAGAAATCTAACCGCATTGGAAAGAAAGCAAGAAAAAACCCATTACTGAAAGGAAGTTAGCTAAAAACAATATTAAATTTTCTTCACAAAGTGGTGGTGACAGCATAATGCTTTGGATAACATAAAATAACACTTTTCAAAGCCTTTGGTCTTCATCGAAACTGAGCAACAATGCAGAGAATTAATAAAACACATGTGTTTTGTGTACAGGTAAACCCATACTGGAGAACATCACTGATGCTATTTATGGCAGCAGGAAGACCATCTGTGTGATCAGCCGCAGCTACCTGCAGAGCGAATGGTGCTCCAGAGAGATCCAGATGGCCTGGTGGCGGTCGACTGTTGCTTTTAAGTCTTTTTAAGCAGAAAGAAAAAAAAAAAATTTGGCAGCAGAAAGTGGAAAGTTGACTCGGCGTGTCACAGAGCAGCAATCCTGTGAGATTTGATGCTTGGACAAATTTAGTCTTTAGCACTAATGCAGCTTGTCAGGTAATGCACGGACCTGGATCTTAGTGGAAAAATGTAAAATATGTTGTTTACCTGAAAAAATAAGAATTAATAGAATAAAAATAAACTAAAATGAAAATAAGTATTAGATTATGGAATAGTATAAGTTGTAAAATTTCCATTTGAGGTCGGCCCACAGCACCACTGACCTTGTAATTTCCGGTTTTTAATGCTGTAAACTTTTACATTAAGCCTTTCGAATGTACATGTGTGTTTTTCCCTGGTGATAAATTGGCCAATGATTAATTAAGTTGACTGAGCAGAAAAATGCATTTACCTTGACAATAAGATCAGGTGGTTCACTTTACCTAAATGGAAAACTGCACCAGGGATAAGTGGCTAAGCACAATTGTTTTATTAATGCTACTTTTTTTATAAGGTGACCTGAGACAGTATTTGGTTGTAACTGATGTTTTTACAGTCAAACTACCCTAGATGCATTGTGCTAAAGGTTAGCAAGCCAGAAAAATTATGTCATCACATTACCTAAGAGTCATGTTGTCCTCCAGGCATAGATGTGAAAACTGCAGTAGGACGATGCATCAGCAGAAAATGTGTTTCTCGGTTTCTGACATTTGGCGGCATTCTCTTCTCATGTCTGCCTTTTGTCTTTTCTCAAATTTTGCGCTCTCCCTTTGTTTCTTCTCCATTTTTGAACTTCTGATTCCTCTTCTTCTCTGGTCTTTATTGGTAGTTGGCAAACAACAAATTGATGCACTAATGCCATCAACTGGCATGGAGTTGAATTATTAGTTTATTTATTAATTAATTTTTTTTTTTTTTTGGCTGCACCAGCCCACCGGGAACAGTCCCGATACTCCTGATGGCCAGTCCGTCCTTGCTGGATACAATTAATCATTTTATTGGTTTGACTTTCTTCAGCAATTGTACCAGAGGGACTTGTACTCATTGAGCTATATGCTGCTCACTTGGTATCTGGTCATCACGTCCCATGAAAAGGATCCCAAGCTATAGTGAGACAAAAGGTGCCAATATTAACATTGTTGGTACCTCAGCAATCCAATAAATCTATGACTTCATAATCTACTGTAATCAACTTACAGCAGACTTGAAATGTTGTCATTTTGATAGGCTAACCTTTTTGAACAAAACTAAAACATTGCTATTATACTAATACAATTTCTTTGTAATATGAAATGTTTGATGAGAAGAAGGATGTTCTGATCCTGCTGTTTTTAGAAAACATTTCTTCTCATCATCTGTCTCCATATTACCGCATGAGGAAGCTGGTGAAGAAGCGCACCAACCTGAGCTGGCCTCAGGCTGCACAACATCCGGGCGTTTTCAGGCAGATCGTCCAGAGAGCTCTGCAGGCAGGGGGCGCTGTCGCTGAAAACACCAACCTGCTGATTGGATCAACAGGACAGTAAAAACTTTAACATAGCTCTAAACTCACTGAGCTGAATTATCTTCCAATTTACTTTTTCTATTACAGATTTATGTAATCAATAAGTTAAGGTGAGATTTGGTTGAAAACAACATTTGAGCACGCAAACATTTTTTGTTAAACCCACATGTCTCCTTTAATTACTGATGTAATATTCTAATCTTTAATATTTTGTTTCATGAGTTGCATGTAAAAAAAATTTATAATTACCAGAAATAAAGGTTTGAAAACAATGTCTGTAATTACAATATAGAAATATGATTCTAGTTTATTAAATATGAGTGCATATTTAAAACTAATTAACTACTTATTTTAGTTATTAACATGTTATCTGTTTATTTAACCTTTTGTTCTTCATATATTTCAGTTTTCTTAAGGCTTTATCATACATGTATTTTGTTTTACTGTCTATACTGTGAAGACATTCAGGATGTTTATCAAGTCATCTTAATTTGAATTGACCTTTACAGGCTATTCAATAAATCATAAAACAACTTAGTTCATTTATATGAAACTGTTTTAATAACCTGCCATAAAATTATTACATCCTTTGGATATAAGATTGTTAAAGTTACATTATGGTTCAACACCAACAGTAACAGGATGACCTTTTGTTGACTCTGAAGGTTGAGATCCCAGAGTTTTGATGATTTGTTCCTTTTCTGTTTCAGCCATGATAGACCAAAAGCGCCATCTAGTGCTCGCCCTTCATTTTTCTTTTTTTTTTGGTGAACTGTATCCTACAGCAAGCAAATTATTACACTAATAGTCTCTACTCCAGAAATATCTGGGAGTTGTTGTTGTTGTTGTTGTTGTTGTTGTTGTTGTTGTTGTTGTTGTTGTTGTTGTTGTTGTACATCACGATAAAAAATGTCCAAGGGAATTTATGAGAAAATATCTTCTGTTTTTATTTTCTTGTTTACAAAAAGTAACATTCTGCAAATTATTTAAAATCTTCTTACTCACCTTTAATAAAACTTTTTTGACATTACAAGAATCAAATCCTTCTTATAATTTTGGACAAAGTTTTTATATGTTTACACTTGTGCTTTTATGATTTAATTACTACCTTCAGGAAAGGCCGAGAAGCTTCCTAGCTACAAGCCCAACCTTTCACTTTTGGTACAGACATTATTTATTGTTATCTATCACACAGCTTTTGCCAGGGGAAAGTTAAACATGCATATGACGGTTGGCACACCATGTCCTGGTTGGTGCGCTGCATCACTACAGATGTTCTGTTACACATTAATATTTTATACAATGTGTCCATCAACATCCCCTTCGAGGTGTCAATTAGATTTGATTGTTTACCTACAACTGTAAATATAGTTTGCAATCCTGATCAGAAACTCCTAGATTGGTCTTCTCTCTGGAAAAGAACTAGCCTATCATTATGGCTGGTGATCAATTGCTACGCAACAATAAATTACCAAGACATGTACTTATGTGGACAGACTGAATCAATACTTTGCCCATGTTTGACATAAAGCATTAGAAAAACACAAATATGTACAATTTTTTATTAAAAATAACAAGCAAACCATGAAGGCTAATTTCTTGGCTAACAAACTGCTTGGTCAGGAGTCAAAAGCCTCTGGTTTAAGGTTTAAGGATCGTAAACCTTTTTGGTGAATTTTGGTGATGACACTATAGCAAATTATTTATGTTTTTGAGACACAATCAGAGATTAAAATAACTCAGAATGCGACTGCATTCTGAGTTTTGCACAAGCATTTTGGTGGCTGATTACTGTCAAGTCTAATGCTGATACAATTTGTACTTCACCCAGATGAAGGAGGAGTTCACAGCTCAACTCTCCAGGGGGGGACAATATTAGACAAGTTTCACTTCTCTAACACTTTACAGTTCATGACCAACAGACAAAACACAAAGATCTGATCACCGACTGTAAGTATGAAAAACAATTTTTTTTAAATCTCCAAGCAAGCATAACTGAAAATTTTAAAAATACCAACATGTAATGTAACTTAAGCTATATTTTTTGTTTTTTATTAAATGGTGCATATAAATTTAGGTAGATTTGGTGCAACAATGGCACTCAAAAATGACAACCCTATTAGAAATGTTTTATGCTTTCCTCTAAATCTGCACATCAGGAACTGAAAATAAATGCCAACATCTTAATTTCAGCCGTCTCTACATCTCATGTGTTTTCTGTTCTTTTCTCTCAAAAAAATAAATCAGTCAGTTTATGATAATCTATGATGAATCTTAATGATTGAAAAGATGACTGCATTATATTTTAAGATATATGATAATGATTTCTAAAAAAGGCTTGGAAAAATATTTGAGTTGAAGCCTAAGTCGAAGGTATGATGGTAATTTGAGACCCAGGAGGCACCGTAGTGATAGTTATCTACAAAAATACTATCACACTTTTTAATATCACTGCAATTAAAAAATAAAATATTGAGATAAAATATTATGTCAATCACTCATCTGAACTAAGTCAATCTGCCAAGAAAAAGCTTGGATCAACCTTGTTAAGGTCAAAGAAATATTTTACCAAACAAACACGAAGCCTCCATTTTTCTTTTTACCAATGCACTTAAATACCAAGCTCTATAACAGTAGGAATAAATAACTCCATAATGGATAATGGAGCGGTGTGGATGTATATTTTATTAGTTTATATGTATGTTGTCTGCAGATGATCATCCTCGAAGAACATTAACAGCAGCATCAACAGGAACAAACATGCTCACCAAAAGACGTTTGTTGTCAAACTTCATTTGGACATTTCTCTGTCTCTTGCTTCAAGTTAGCCCCTCTCTGGCCTATTCACTGAAAAACTGCACCATACTTTATCAGGAGAATCCATCTGCTGATGTTTCATTGGACTGTGCAAACAGGAAACTACTGACTGTCCCTGATGATATCCCTAAAGATGCTGCTTCAGTCGATCTCCACGTCAATCTGATTCAAAGAATTAACAAAGAAGATTTCAGTGAGATGCGAAAACTCAACATTTTGAATCTGATGAGCAATATAATTTCTCATGTGGATGATGGAGCTTTCAGTCACTTGACTTCATTAAAAACTCTCTCCTTCAGCATAAATAAACTTAAAAACCTGACAAACAACATGTTTCAGGGCCTGTCCAACCTAACTCTGCTTGACCTTAAAGACAACAGAGTTGAGTTCATTCATAACTCTGCCTTTAGTTTCCTCATCAAATTGGAAGTTTTAGAGTTAAATACAAATGTGATACAAAAGATCACTGACATCCTGCCCATCCTACAGCTACCGAAAATAAGGAGGCTCGGCCTAGGTTGCAGTGAATTTAAGTCTTTCGAGACCAAAGACCTGCCGCTGAATCTGTCTTCAAGCCTTAATGAGTTGGACGTTTCGAGTCTGTACCTGAAAATCTTCAGCATAACAACACCAGTCTTTCCTTACCTACAGAAAATAGATTTGTCTGCATGTTCACTTCAATCTGAAGCAAAGTGGGATAAACCTAACAAAACATTACTCAGCACCATAACACAGCTTTATTTTAAATCAAGAACGGTGACCTACGAAACTGCCCGAGACCTCCTACCAAGTCTTTCCTCACTGCGTCATCTGCAGTTGAGTCAATTGACAGAATGGATTGAAAAAGCACTGCTGTCAACAATCTGCAAAATACCAACACTAAGGAGGCTGGACTTGTTGGACAATGATCTTGAAATTTTTCCCACTGAGCTCCCAACATGCTACCAGCTCACAGATCTGGACCTGTCAATCAACAGGTTGACTGAACTGCCAAAAGGGTCAATACAACCAATGACGCTACTGGAGTCCCTGAACATGAGTCAGAACTTGCTCTTCAGAGTCCCACAGGATGTCAGGACCTTCACCCACCTTAAACTCTTAGACCTGAGTTTGAATCGCATCTTAGCGCTGACCTGTGAAGATTTTATGAACGCAACACATCTTACAGAGCTTTACTTGAACTCAAACCGCATTGCCAAACTGGATAAGTGTGCTGTTCAAAACCTCACTGAATTGAAGCGCTTGGATCTGAGTGACAATCCGCTTTGGACATTTGGAGACACCTTCAAGGTTTATTTAAAGAAGCTGGAGTTCCTGGATATAAAAGACACCCTTATACCAGCTCTAAGAATGCGTGATTATCAAAGTTTGCAGTCACTGAAGCAGTTAAATGCCGGGACATACTTTTTTGAAATGGGAAAACCTAAAACATTTCCTAAAAGGAACAACCATGAACCTTTACTACACAGAGAACCGATTGTTTATGGATTACAGCAACTGGAAATTTTTACTTTCAAATACGTTGAACAAAACACTTTTACAACTTCTGATTTAAACATTGATGATAATCCAGATATTCCCTTTAAGTCAATGAAAAGACTGACAGCTATCTGTTTCGGAGATCACCCTGGCCTTCCCTATAACGTACCAGACAACATGATGAGGCGGATGGAGCATTTGGAGTCTTTTACAGCTGTGAACATCTATGCCTTCCCTCCATATGTCAACACGTTTGAGTTTAACCCACAGCTGAAAAGTCTGGCGTTTGCGGAAACCGACTTGTCAAACTTAAACCCTGAAGTTTTTCGACCAATTCATAAGTTACGGGCTCTGGATCTTTCTAAGACTAAGCTGAAGTCTTTGGATTTTCTGTTCCGAGCCAATCTTTCTGCACTCAGATATCTAAAACTGAGCAACAATGAGCTGACTGTGATTAATGAGACAGTCTTCAACTCTCTCCCGTCTCTAACGTACCTGGACCTGAGCAATAACCTGTTCACCTGTGAATGCTCAAACGCAGGTTTTATCCAGTGGACAAAGAACAACAAGCAAACTCAGGTGGCAAACACTCATAAATACATCTGTTACTTTCCCATCAACAAGAGAGGAAGTTTGTTACTTGACTTTGACATCCAGTCCTGTTGGGATGACGGAAACCTTTTCTACTTCATTTCCAGCCTTTGTCTGGTTCTTCTAACTATGATTACATCCTTAGTTCACCACTTCCTGAGGTGGCATCTTGTCTACACATTCCACCTTTTTATGGCCTTCCTCTACGACCAAAGAAAGGGGAAAAGAGGAGATGACCATCAGTTCGATGCCTTTGTGTCCTATAACGTCCGCGATGAGGACTGGGTTTACAGAGAGATGCTTCCAGTGTTGGAGGGAGAGCAGGGCTGGAGACTCTGCCTGCACCACAGAGACTTCCAACCAGGTGAATTCAGTCCTTGTTTCTTTCTCTGTTATGAACCCTTTTGGGAAGGTCACATTATTGCAACTGACACAAAAATTAAGTGACTAATCTTGGTTTGAAGAGGGCATCGACAAACGCCGTAAAAATAATTTCATGTAACTTCTGCACACTATTTACCAGTCGAGTAGCAATAATGAAAATAACAGGTGTATAAATGAGGCCTATTTTTGTTGTCGTTGCAATACAAATATCAAATACTGTGATGTTATTTAGGATCTAATATTGGTCACCTTTAAACTCCTGGCATGGATGGATTTCATCAAAGGTGGAAGCACATGGGGGCTTTTTGACTGAACAACAAGACTTTGATGTTTAGTGCTAGATGCCATGTAGAGTAGTCTAAATTAAGATACAATCTTTCGACAATTATATTTAGGGAGAGACCAGTGGAGTATAGAAATGTATAATTAGTGTAAAGATAAATGGAGAAACTATAGCAACTAGAATTTAGTTTGTTATGTAGATGGAAATTGGAGTGGGACCTGATACTAAACTCTGTGGAATGCCTTTATCTGTTTTAATGCTTTTTTTATTTTATTTATTTATTTGATTTTTACATTTCACGTCTGTAGTTGTAGCCCCCAGTAAAAGAATGACAGATCTGCATGCAAGGTTATTATTTTACATAAAATATTGTTCTGGTTTGGTGCAGTATGCAGTGTGAAATCTCAAATTAAACTTTAAAAATATAATTACAAATATTCTTAACTGTTCCACAGTGATCAAATTCAGATGCAACAGCAGCAAATTAACATGCAACGTATTTTGTTTCTCATGCTTCACAGTCTTTTTCAAGTCAACCATCTTTTGAAAGGTGACCAGAGTATTTTTAAAGCTTGTTAAAACCACAGTGAACTTTGCATAAAGAGGAAACTATAAGACGGGTGTGCTTTTTTTTAGGCACATGTGACTTCCATTCAAATTTCAAATCATATTCAAAGTTGTAATCAGAATAAAATAACTCATGTTTCACTATTTTAGCAAGGTTGCTTTATTGTAAAGACTGCATATAATTTTAACAGAATGTGTCATTTTCTAAAGACTTTGTCTTGACAGACACTTTTTTTATGGTTTTAGCAGTTTAAGTTGGTCAGAACCATTAAAGTACTGCGTTGTGTCCACAGGTAAACCCATCATAGAGAACATCACTGATGCCATTTACGGCAGCAGGAAGACCATCTGTGTGATCAGCCGCAGCTACCTGCAGAGCGAATGGTGCTCCAGAGAGATCCAGATGGCCAGGTGGGGGCGCTGTTTTTAATAAATTGCTTTTAAAATGTCAAACAGAGTACAGTTTTCTTTGTACTCTCTCGTCATCAGATTTGAGAATTAAAATGAAAATATTTTTGTGTTTTTGGATTTGCTGCTGTTCTTCTGTTCTGTGGATGTGCATCTCAATAAATTAAGATATTGTAAAGTGATAATTAGACACAAAGTGTGATTGGAGCAGTTCCTGTCACATTTTTTTCTTCCACTTAACCTTCTTGATACAGCACCACCAACCTTAGACATAAAACTACACCTCCTTGAAGATTGTACCAATGACGGTTGGACAACCAAATAAAACTACTTGAGTTGTAAAATATTTAACAACCTGAATGAAGATGCCTGAATTTTGAATACTAAGAGGGTCAGGGTTTTGTAAGTAAGCTTGTTTAAAATGCATTTGGCATTTAGTTTTTAAATTATTAAATAATTATATTTTTTATATCCTTTCTATATCATCTTAATTATAGTTTAATCAATTTGCATCATGTTTTATTGTAAAGTTAACAAGCTGTGCTGACTGGAGGAAACTAAAAAAAGATCAATAACTATATAAATAAATAAATATAGAATATAAACCTGAACTTTTAGCTCAAAATAAAATACTTTTGTATCAAAAATTATTTTATTAAGATTTATGATGTGAGAGACAACTTTGTGGGTTTTTGTTTGCTCCAATCAAAACAATAACAGTTTCCATGGTAACATGAGTAATTAAAATGCACCTGTACATGAGAATAAATGTATTTTCAGTGCTAATAGAGTATGTGGCAGCAAATCATACCAGCTATAAAGTTGTTACTGCAAACACAGAAAGAAACTATAGATTGAAACTACTTGCCATGATAAAACCATTTTAATAAAGTTTGAATTATTATTTAATTTTTACTTCTTTTTTTTTTTACATTTTGCAGTTTTCGCCTGTTTGATGAGAAGAAAGATGTTCTGATTCTGCTGTTTTTGGACGAGATTCCTGCTCATCATCTGTCTCCATATTACCGCATGAGGAAGCTGGTGAAGAAACGCACCTACCTGAGCTGGCCTCAGGCTGCACAACATCCGGGAGTTTTCTGGCAGAACGTCCAGAGAGCTCTGCAGGCAGGGGGCGCTGTCGCTGAAAACACCGACCTGCTGCTGGACGGACCTGCAGGACGTTGAAAATAGTAACTCAGATGAAAAAGATCCAAATGGTGAATAATGTAAAACTAGAAAAAGTCAAGTAACTGTTTTTGTTTTTTATTACTTAAATGTTTACTGAAATTTTAAAAAACATTAAAAACATAAAATACAAATATCACATAAAAGAAGCAGTATATATTAATAATACATTCACAAACAAATGTAAATAATTGTAAACTGAAAGAAACTTTAAAATGTCAATTTTCAGCTGCTTAGAGTGCTAAGAAAAAAAATTATTTCAGAAAAAGTGTTGATTAATCTTAACGTTGAGTCACAATAAATAATCTTGAGAAAAACAAATAAATGCTCTGGCAAAACATGCATGTTTATGTTTTGTAAATGCAAAACAAACCATTTATGTTTTGCATAAATGGTGTTTGATTTATGCCAGTGTTTCTCAACCTTTTTCGGGCCAACGCCCCCCTAGCCTTTATCCAGGTCCATCACCGCCCCCACCAAAAAATTTGTAGGCTTTGCACTGACAATTATTTTATTATTAATGTTACTATCATTATTGTAGATGTATTGAATCGGCGCACCGATTATGTTTAAGTGTACCGTACACTTCAGCGTGCCTTACGCTCCTTCACCTCGCGCACATAACGGGCTAAATGTAGCTAGTTTTGCACTAAACGTATCAGCGTCTGGAGGAGGGGGGTTGGAATGGGGGGAGTGTATGTTTCTACGTTCCTTCGTGGGGGTGCCGATTTATGTTTTCGCATCCACCTGAATAATGTGTAGTTGCGCCCCTGCCCATAGCACTTCAACAATATTACTTTACCTTTTATCTGGAAATAGTGTCTGTTTATTCTTGCCATACAGTCCTCTGTATTAATTATTGCTTGAAAGGTCTTGCCATACCAGTTTATTCCTCTGTATTTAATTTAGTTTCTTAGTTTATTCTTGCATTTTGTTCTTCATTCATTTCATTTAGTTTCCTTTGATTAGTTTTATCCTCTCTTGGTTTATTGCTATGTCCACTTTAGTTTCTTTCCTGTTGCTAAATCATTATCATTTATTGACCATCAGTAATCTTCACTCATCACCTGCTGCGCCGCCTAATCGTCATGTGTTTCACATCATGTGTTGATTTTTCACTGTTCAGCGTCGGATTCTCTGTTTTTATGCCATAATTCACATCTAGTTCGTCGCTCCGTTTTGCCCGCTTCTCATGTTTCAGAATTTTGCGCAATGTGCGCGTCGTTTTTTTTATTTTTTTATTTTTTAACTCCCTAAGGTGCAGGGCGGTCGGGAAACATATTGATGGGGAAAAGGCAGACTGACATAAACCTTTTAAAACAACGGAAACAATTTCGGTATTCTGATTATTGAAATTTAAAAGTGCTGTGGTACCGTTGTTCCCTCAAACCCGTTTCCTGTCGGACCACTTGCAGCACCGGTGTTAACGCTATAAAATGAACGCTCTCTATCGTGGTATCACCCATGGAGGGATTTCTTTATTTAAATGGGATACAAAGTGAAGGTATCGTGATTTTAGTAATTACATGTTTGTAAGAGCGATTTTCTGTTGTCCTTCCATGGAAGTGGGCAGCTTTCAAATGGAAATAAAACACTTTTTATAAATATATAAATTGCTGCTTTGACATGATCACAGAACTGCAAAAACATATGTAGCCTACATAAATACCAGACAAAGTGAATCACAGCAACGTCATCAGCCGGTGTAACGCTGAACTGATGCGGAGCGGAGCTGCGCCATGAAGCTACAAACACTGAATAGAAGAAGAACTGCCATCGATACAGTTGCAGCCAAGCATGATTTAATGTTACACAATACAGTTTTACCAAGTTGCTCAAAGTCTAAACTGGCATTGTTGTGCATTTAAGGTGTAAAGTTTACCTTAGACCAAACACCCCCCAAAGGCATCCCAGCGCCCCCCTTTTGTAAAAATGTCAGTCAGCGCCCCCTGCCGTCCTCTGAACGCCCCCTGGGGGGCGGTACCGCCCACGTTGAGAACCGCTAATTTATGCAAAACAGGTTGATGAATGGAAAGGTCTAGAACTGAATGTCTAAGATTATAACTATGTTATGAATATAATAAAAACAATGTTAACTGTTATTATTATTACTCTCTCATTAAGTAGCTATTTTCTGTCCTCCAAATATGCAGAAATGGGAAAACACCAGTTATTTCCCGTGTGAATGATGCATTGCTTGTCACTGTTTCAGGAACAGGGGCCTTATTGTTCCTCTTGTTTGCTTCCTGTCACAGCCGAGCAGAGAAAGCAAAACCAAACATGAAGTTCATATCTGTCAAATGTCACTTTTTACTCATCTTACGGGTTTGTTTCAATTTAAACATTTTACACTAAACAGATTTACCAGTTGCTATTTTATTAGCTTAATTTTAAGGCAAACAGTTAAGCTCAATAAGTAATTATTAATTACACATTATAATAAAGTAAGTAACACCACTTTTAAATCATGGTTGGTAATACAAAAGAGTTTTAGCATCACAGTTTTATACATGTTTGTACATGTATATAACATGTATAAAACAGTAAAAACAGCAGCCAAATGCACTGGTTTCTTTTTACTGGTTTGGAAGAGAAAAATAAAAACAAATAACCTGAATCTGCTGCTAAAAAGGAAATTGAAAATACTGAAAATGAATTATTGCCCTGCACACCATAGCCCAAGAAAAATAATAAATTATCAAGTTACGTTTACTTCATTTATTGTGAGAAGATAAAATAAACTAAAATGGTAAACAATACGTAATAACTTTTTTAATGTTTTTTGTTTTTTTACTTCGCTCTTTTGGTTCTTTAGGTATTAATTTAGTCACTTATTTTTACATTCATTGATTCTTTATACTATTTATCAGTTGCTTTGATGTAGAGGCTTTAACTTACTATAAAGTTTTATTAATAATTATTTTGTTATGGTCTATGATTTTAGTTAAGTTGACTGTACCTTGCCTTTTTTTCTTGTTTTTTTTTTCAGATTTGGTTTCGCTTCACTGGTGTTCCTGAAATGCTCATGCTTTATGCTCCGTTAGTCACGGTCTCATTCCTTTTCTTTTTGTAAAACCACTCACTTTTTCCTGTATTTCTCTAGTGCTCGCTGAGTTCTGTAACTGAGAACCGGAACCAGATCTTTATTTTGGTGGTTAGATACATTCTATCATCACGTTGCACCATCCAGTTCTCCTTTAGATTTTATTTATTTATGAGACATGTTCCTCAATAACTTTTTGATAAACATGGTGGATTCTAAGATGGTGAGCTGTCCAGGTCCTGCAGAAGCAAAGATTATCCCCAAAATAAAAACCAATACCGTCACCTTCATGTTTCAAAGTTTGCATGAGGTTTTTTTCCCCCAAGGATACAATTTGATCCATGTCAAACATGTCCCGGAGAAATGATGAGACGGGAAGCAGCATGTTCTGGTTTGATGAAGCCCCGCTTTAATGTCTTTAATTTCAAATTTGTATTCAAAATTAATTTCAATTCACATTTCTGTTATACATAAATAAAATATAATGTTTATATGTTTAAGATACATTTCTATTCTCCTTATAATTATCTTTTTTTTAAATAATCCATTTTTATATGCTTGTTCATATGTCTCTTTATCTTTAAACATATTACCTGAAAATAGTGCTTTCATTTGGATGAATCTGTAGCTTTCCACACAATGGACCTTACCACAGGGGTCGCATTTCATTGGCTAATGCCCATTTTACGTCACAGCGCAGCTACCACGTGCGTGACCGTCTCACAAACACAAGCTACAGTAGTAAACACATGCTAATGTACATTGTGGACTAGCAGAGCGGCAGAAAGTTTTTGCGTCAGGACTCAAAAAAGAATGGTTCTCCACCGTCAGTGGGGTATCTGTACAGGCGATGTCAGGCATCCTGATCGTATTTGTGGAACTAAATTCAGATTTCCAAAATGTGAAACGGAAAGTCTTGCTTGGATCAAAGCTTGTGCACAACCGCATTTGCAGCTCAACCGTCGTAGGATCAATTAGAACAAAGGAGTGTCTGCTGGTGTATTATTGCTTTGCTTTCTTTGTGTTTAGTGAATGAAAAAAATAAAGTCAATAATAAACACATCCATTATGAAAACCTTTTAGCCAAGTACAGCATAATGGCAGTACCGATACAACTTCTACGTCTTGAAGCCTGTCTGTTACACAGTCTTACGTTAGCTGAACAGATCAATGTGCAATGTGTACCGTATCTGACATACATTAAAGATTTTATTTCACCTGAAATGGCTTTTTACTAAACTGTAATCGTGTTAGCCACGCTAACTGTGTTAGCCTCCGAGTACCGTGCATCAGGCCTAGGCACATACGAACATTTGCCAACAGAAATCACCCTCAAAACCATGAATGCCCGACTTACCCAGCCTTGCAAGAACAATAGCCGTCAGTGATCTTGTCCACAGCTATATTTATGCTGAGGGTGTGAGGATCTGCTGTTTTCCTAATCGACCGGTAGCATTTAGCTGTGCCGCGCACAATGTTGGAGGCATCGCGTGGCTCAAAAATCTTGATGTCGTCCAAAAAAGATGACATGAACTTGTTGGTTCCCTTGTCCATTGTTGTGGCTGATATTTTTTGAAAATCCGGCAGAAATGCTACACTAATCGACTCAGAAATACTCTACAGAGAGTCAGTCGAAATGAAATTACACATAGAAACTAAACACCGCGAGGCTTTGTTTGTGAGACATGCAGTCACGTGAGACTTTCGAGGGGCGTTTCTGGGCGGAGCTTGGTAAGGTCCATAGCAAACTTATGTAGTTAAGTGAGTATCAACTGAAATAATATTCCCAATTGTTTCTGCTTGGTCTATTAATCAATTATTTTTATATTTTCCCAAAGCAATAATAATCTATATTTAATGTATAAACGAAACTAGCCATTTTCCTATGACAACTAAACTTTATAAGAGCGTCCGGGATTCTACACTACTACTAATAAAGAAGGGGTGAAGTGCCGCCATTACACAGCTTGGTGTCTACGGCAGTTAAAGAAGGGGTGGAGCGCCGCCATTACACAGCTTGGGTCTGCTTGGTAACGAGCGCAGCCTAACCGTTCCGTTAACATGGTTAAATTTTAATAAAACCACAAATATGTTGGCAAAAAGGCACCTAAATCACACACAGTTTTACTAGTTCTGCTATATGTGAGTTTGTATGCATTTTATGCAATATTACCTGAATAAAAAGGAGAAATGATGAGACGGGCAGCAGCAACACTGATCATAAGGTTTCCTCCGCCTGGCGGACCTACTGAGTTCATACTACTCCTTGAGGCGCGCTCCACAACAGCATTCACCTCAGAATCAGATTACCAACTTGCTAAAATTATTTTTCACTTACAACTGAAATGCTCCTTATAACGTGTAAATTACCTAATCTCAATATAAAATAAACAAATGTGACTGTGCAATTTGTGTGCGTCACACTGGTTTTTCTCAGAGTTGGGTAGTATTTTTATTATGCTGTACTTTTTACTCTTAATTGAGTAATTTTATTATGAAGTATTGCTACTCTTACTTGAGTAAAATATCTGGATTCCCTACCCATTGAAACATATTTTAACCAAATATTCACCAGATACAGACACACCTGCAGTTTTTGTTAAAGTTTTTAAAGTCTTTTGGGGTTTTTTAAAAAATTTTTGGAAAGAAACTAATTCGGAAAACTTTTCTTTTGCGTTATTTTTTGTTACTTATATGAATTATTGTGATTTACGTCTTTAAAATACAAAAAAATTCCACTTAACTTTATATTTTTGCTCTGTATATAGAGTATGTAATTTTTAAATATTAAATGATTGACAGTTTGATCAGATACTCAGTTCTTCAGCAGACTTTTTACCAAATACTTTTTCACTTTCACTCGCAATTTTTTTTTGGATGGCTACTTTTTACTTTTACTTGAGTAAAAAATAAACACCTCCCCACACTGAAAAAAGAGATAGAGCTCCAACATAAAAAAAAGTTAATGTAATTGATTTAAGTGTGTCAAACTTACTTTATTTACATTTATTTAACATACCAACTTAATAAATTTACTTGGATTTATTATTTAATTTAATGTGTGAATAATCAAATCCATGCGATTAAAAACACAGAAATTGTGTTTTAATGATTAAAAGCTTCCAACAAATCTTTCGTCCAATTTTTGTGCTTGGTGAAATCACTTCCTCACAGTAGAACCACACATTTACCTCCTCTGGCCACACTTTGTACTCTATTTATTCTGTTTTATTGCCTCACTCCCCTTTCACTTCAGTAAACTACCTTGTGAAAGGACAGCAATGCATCTGAAACAAGGAACTAAAGTGACACACAATAAGGAAAAGGTCAAAATCCAGATGGGGATTGTTTTGTCGGTACATGTTACCACTAAAGGAAATTAACAACCTCACCTCAACTTATCCTGAAGACATTTTAAATATCTATCTGTAGTTTGACCTCTAATAACGTACAGCATGATAAACCCTTCCAGATATAATTTTCAAAGAAATCTACAGTATTTGTAAAATCATCTATATTTAAATCTATGCTTAATTTATAATGACAAATCATTTAAATTAATTGTAACAACAGGGCTTGATGCTATTTGGACACCTTCAGTGTTTTAAGCATTTTAATGAAGCCAAAATGCATCACATGCCTTCAGTTTTCTTTTTTTAATTTAAGGAAGTCTCAAGAGAGATAGTTGAACACCCCTTTCAGTCCTCATTTCTCTATTTTAGCTCCAGAAATTGAACGTGAAGATGTGAGGACAATCAGTGAGTATCAATTACATTTATTAATCGCTGAACAACTGACAAATATGAACAAAGTTTAATTAAGTTTCTACGTTTTCATGAAAAGGAAGCATTTACCTTTAAATTAAATTAAAGTTTGTTGTTTAGATATACATGAAACACTATGAATGTGAACTCATGAAGTCAAATAGACTGAATGTGGTGTGCAGGATCAATGTATCATATGAATCCTGAACAACAAAAGATATTTACAGTTAGTAGGAAAACTCTTCGACAGCGAGATCAGATGTTTATTTTGGACACACGTGTCATGAAATCTTCAAACGTGGTGAGAAGCCAGTCTATTAAACTCATAAAATTAATTATGAAATTTGTTTAACTTTTTTTTTTACCTTAGGGTTTTGTTAAAGTCTGTAAATGACTATACCAGACAACGTTCACAATGAGAGTTTAGAGACAGGAAAATAGGAAGTCTTATGGAGTCTAACAGAAAAATTGTAATTCTGTCTTATTGTTTTTATTCAAGTTTCTAAAAATTAAATAAAATTTCTGTAGATTAATTCCAGGTGGATTCACATCAGCCCCGTTTCATCCGCTTTTATCAAATTTTTGTTCTTTGCCTATAAAGTCTGGTTCTTAGGCTAATTTATCACGCTAGATTAAATTTTGACAAATGGTTCTCATGATAAAATCCAATTAATGATGTTTTTTTGGGGGAAAAAAAGAATATTATTTGTATTTCAGGATTATTATTTGTTTTGTTTATTTTTTTTTACTATTTGGTTGGCATTAATAAATAAATACGTTATATAAATGTGATAAAATGGCTTAAAAAAAGGAAAAAAGAAAGTCTACTTTGTTAGATTGCACAATCAAAACTTTGAGAAAAAATTTTTTTTTAAAAACTCTGGTCCGCCTCAAAATCTAAGTCTCGATTCGAAGGCATATGTGGACATAAGCGGCCGGAGACCACTCCAGAAGCAGGAAGCGGACTGTAGCACAGGGCATTCTGGGTAAATGCATCCAAAACAAACATGTTAGATGGAGAAATGACTGTTGGTCTTTTACAAAAGATAAAAAATAAATCCTTCAACCGCTAAAATCTCCATTTTTGTTTCCATTTTTTAAAGGAGGAAGATGCGTTCAGTGTCTTCTTCAGAGGTTTGCATGCTATTTCCTTCAGCGTCTTGTGGTGCAGCGCCACCACAGGCGAGGAGGGAAACAGCTTTTTCAATTAGTTTGGTTCGTTTGCACTGTGAAAGAGAACCCCACCAGCTGAAAATGTTGCAATTAATGCAATTATTAATGAGAAATGTGTTGCTTATTGTGCTCCACAGATGATCTACGTAGCAAACTAAACAAGCATGGCTTTGCTTTCCAATTTCATCCTGAGACTTTTCTGTCTCCTCCTTCATATTAACCTCTCTCTGACTTATTCACTGAAAAACTGTTCAATACTTTATGAGGACAGCCCGTCCGCTGGGGTTTCTGTGGACTGTGCAAACAGGGACCTAGTTTCCGTCCCTGACGACATTCCCAAAGAGGCCGTTTCAATTGAGCTCAGGGGCAACAGCATTCATAAAATTACAGAAGATTTCCGGGGCATGACTAGGTTGCGATACCTGGGTCTGAGAAAAAGTGGCATCACTTCTGTGGATGATGGATGTTTCAATGATTTGGTTTCATTGGAAACACTTGTGATGAGAAACAACGACCTTTCCGCCCTGACTGCAAACATGTTCCAGGGTCTGTCCAATCTCACCACGCTTGATTTAAGCTCTAGTGGTATTTATTTCATCCATAGATCTGCCTTTAGGTTCCTGACAAGCTTAAAAGTTTTGAACTTGGATTATAATGCGCTAAAAACCACTGCCGACATTCAGCCCATCTTTCAGCTACCACAGATACAGACGCTCAGCCTTAGATGTAACGAACTGTCGTCCTTTGAGAGCAAAAACGTCCTGCTGAACAAATCCTCAAGTTTACAGCAGCTGTTTATTTCTGGTGACTCCCTGAGGAAGTTCAGCATCACAACACCCATTTTCCCTCACCTTCAGGTGGTAGAACTGTCAACATGTTTAACACCAACCAAACTAAAATGGTACATATCTGACAAAACGTTACTGGAGAACATAACGCAGTTTTATGTTGACGAGGATGCATTTTCCTTGAAAGGAGTGCAAAACGTCATGCAGAATCTCATCTCATTGAGACATTTCAAAATAAATACGGTGGTCAGTTGGATAAAGAGAGGACTGCTATCTGCTGTCTGCAAAATTCAATCACTGAGGCGGCTGGATTTGTTCCACAACAAAATTAACAACATGACTTTGAAACTTGCACCTTGCTCTCAGCTCACAGAGCTTTACCTGCAGCAAACTAATTTAGATGAACTGACGAATGGCTCGATACAATCGATGAAGACACTGCAGGTCCTAAATATGAGTGACAACAAGCTCACTAGAGTTTCATACGACATTAGGAGCCTCGCCTTTCTTAAGATCTTGCACTTGGATAACAATTTTATCTCAAAGTTGAGCTGTGAGGATTTTAAGAACACAACCCGTCTCGTGGAGCTTAATCTGAACACAAACCAGATTCCAAGTCTGGAGAGATGCGTTTTAGAGCATCTTACCGAGTTAAAGCATTTAGATCTGGGTTACAATAAGCTGAGAGCATTTGGAGACACATTTAAAGTCGCCCTGCATAAGCTCGAGTTCTTGGACATGAGTGAAAACGATATAGATGAATTGTTTTCAAATGCTTTTGAGGGTTTACAGTCCCTAAGACATTTAAAGATGGCAAGTGATGATTTAACATTGATGAAAAGTGAAACATTTCCTGAATTGAGGAACCTGGTGGACCTAAATGTCTCATTCCCATTTGGGTATAAACCTGAACTTCAAAGATTGCAGCGCTTGGAAAATCTTACTGTTTACTTTGGAAAAGGTTTTGCTTTTAAAAATTCTTATCCAAACAAACATGGTGGCTTAAGTGATTTGAAGTTGTTAAAATCTCTCACAGTGATCGGCTGCACAGACCTCCCCTTTCATCTTCAGAGCCTAAAGGAAATGCTTGAAGCTATGGGACATCTGGAAGCTTTCGAAGCTGTGGATGTGTTTGAGGAAGCTCCAGATGTAGATACATTCCAGTTCAACCCCCATCTCAGGAGCCTGACATTAACAAACACCGACATGTCCAATCTGAAACCTGAACTGTTTCGACCAATCCCAAACCTGCAGAGACTCGATCTCACCAACTCGATGCTGAGATCTATGGGCTTTTTGCTGCAGGCCAACCTTTCTGCACTCAAATATCTGAAACTGACAGACAATAAAATTATTATGATCAATGAGTCTGTTTGGGAAGCTCTCCCATCTCTAACTTACTTAGACCTCAGTTACAACCTGTTCACCTGTGACTGCTCAAATGCAGGTTTCATCCAGTGGGTGAAGACCAACAAGCAGACACAAGTAGTAGACGCTCCTCAATATAAATGTTCCTTTCCTGTTAGCAAAGAAGGAACCTTGCTACTAGATTTCCATACACAGTCCTGCTTTAACAACAGCAGCTTTCTCTGCTTCATTTCCACCACTTGCTTAGTCGTTCTGACTCTCCTCACATCCTTGGTTTACCACTTCCTAAGGCAGCATCTAGTCTATGCATTCCACCTCTTCCTGGCCTTTCTCTATGACAGCAAACGGAAGAAGAAGAACGATAGTCATCAGTTCGATGCCTTTGTGTCCTATAACGTCCACGATGAGGGCTGGGTTTACAGAGAGATGCTCCCAGTGTTGGAGGGAGAGCAGGGATGGAGACTCTGCCTGCACCACAGAGACTTCCAACCAGGTAACACATCAGTTCTGCACCACACAGACTTCCAACCAGGTAACACATCAGTTCTGCACCATAGAGACTTCCAACCAGGTAACACATCAGTTCTGCACCATAGAGACTTCCAACCAGGTAACACATCAGTTCTGCACCACACAGACTTCCAACCAGGTAACACATCAGTTCTGCACCACACAGACTTCCAACCAGGTAACACATCAATTCTGCACCATAGAGACTTCCAACCAGGTAACACATCAGTTCTGCACCATAGAGACTTCCAACCAGGTAACACATCAGTTCTGCACCACAGAGACTTCCAACCAGGTAACACATCAGTTCTGCACCACAGAGACTTCCTACCAGGTAACACATCAGTTCTGCACCACACAGACTTCAAACCAGGTAACACATCAGTTCTGCACCACAGAGACTTCAAACCAGGTAACACATCAGTTCTGCACCACAGAGACTTCCAACCAGGTAACACATCAGTTCTGCACCACAGAGACTTCCTACCAGGTAACACATCAGTTCTGCACCACACAGACTTCAAACCAGGTAACACATCAGTTCTGCACCACAGAGACTTCAAACCAGGTAACACATCAGTTCTGCACCACAGAGACTTCCAACCAGGTAACACATCAGTTCTGCACCACACAGACTTCCAACCAGGTAACACATCAGTTCTGCACCACACAGACTTCCAACCAGGTAACACATCAGTTCTGCACCACACAGACTTCCAACCAGGTAACACATCAGTTCTGCACCACAGAGACTTCCAACCAGGTAACACATCAGTTCTGCACCACAGAGACTTCCAACCAGGTAACACATCAGTTCTGCACCACAGAGACTTCAAACCAGGTAACACATCAGTTCTGCACCACAGAGACTTCAAACCAGGTAACACATCAGTTCTGCACCACAGAGACTTCCAACCAGGTAACACATCAGTTCTGCACCACACAGACTTCAAACCAGGTAACACATCAGTTCTGCACCACAGAGACTTCAAACCAGGTAACACATCAGTTCTGCACCACAGAGACTTCAAACCAGGTAACACATCAGTTCTGCACCACAGAGACTTCCAACCAGGTAACACATCAGTTCTGCACCACACAGACTTCAAACCAGGTAACACATCAGTTCTGCACCATAGAGACTTCCAACCAGGTAACACATCAGTTCTGCACCACACAGACTTCCAACCAGGTAACACATCAGTTCTGCACCACACAGACTTCAAACCAGGTAACACATCAGTTCTGCACCACACAGACTTCAAACCAGGTAACACATCAGTTCTGCACCACACAGACTTCCAACCAGGTAACACATCAGTTCTGCACCACAGAGACTTCCAACCAGGTAACACATCAGTTCTGCACCACACAGACTTCCAACCAGGTAACACATCAGTTCTGCACCACACAGACTTCCAACCAGGTAACACATCAGTTCTGCACCACAGAGACTTCCAACCAGGTAACACATCAGTTCTGCACCACAGAGACTTCAAACCAGGTAACACATCAGTTCTGCACCACAGAGACTTCAAACCAGGTAACACATCAGTTCTGCACCACAGAGACTTCAAACCAGGTAACACATCAGTTCTGCACCATAGAGACATCCAACCAGGTAACACATCAGTTCTGCACCACAGAGACTTCAAACCAGGTAACACATCAGTTCTGCACCACACAGACTTCCAACCAGGTAACACATCAGTTCTGCACCACAGAGACTTCAAACCAGGTAACACATCAGTTCTGCACCACAGAGACTTCAAACCAGGTAACACATCAGTTCTGCACCACAGAGACTTCCAACCAGGTAACACATCAGTTCTGCACCACACAGACTTCCAACCAGGTAACACATCAGTTCTGCACCACAGAGACTTCCAACCAGGTAACACATCAGTTCTGCACCACACAGACTTCAAACCAGGTAACACATCAGTTCTGCACCACACAGACTTCCAACCAGGTAACACATCAGTTCTGCACCACACAGACTTCCAACCAGGTAACACATCAGTTCTGCACCACAGAGACTTCCAACCAGGTAACACATCAGTTCTGCACCACACAGACTTCCAACCAGGTAACACATCAGTTCTGCACCACACAGACTTCCAACCAGGTAACACATCAGTTCTGCACCACACAGACTTCCAACCAGGTAACACATCAGTTCTGCACCACAGAGACTTCCAACCAGGTAACACATCAGTTCTGCACCACACAGACTTCCAACCAGGTAACACATCAGTTCTGCACCACACAGACTTCCAACCAGGTAACACATCAGTTCTGCACCACACAGACTTCCAACCAGGTAACACATCAGTTCTGCACCACACAGACGTCCAACCAGGTAACACATCAGTTCTTCTTCAGTTTGTGTTACAAATCTCTGAGACGTAATGCAGAAGATTTAAACCTGGAGTATGTATGACAGGTATGACAGTATGAGATAGATGATCTAAAAAAAAAATCTGTGCTAACTACTGAAATTAAAGGTTGATCAGAAACAACCAATCAGAGCCAAGAGGAGGGTCTTAGTACTGTCAATCACCCTTGTGTATGCATTGCTAATATAAAATAAGTTCAGATAAGATAATACTTTATTGATCCTCAAAAGGGGTAAATTTGTTTGCCCCAGCACAGCACACAATAAAAAAAGTGAAAATAATAAAAATATATAGATAGTATTGTATGATGTATGCACAAGCTAATTTGCTGTCAGAAAATTAAGTATGTGTTCATCTTATGTAAAGAGAGCTCTGTACTCCACTATACAAAAACAAAAAACATTTGTTATCTGTTTCATATTATACTGTCACAACATTTAACAAATAAACAAATTTTCTTTTAAATTAAATGCTTTAAATAAAAACAAAACTGACATTTTTCTTACAGTTGCGTAGCTTTAAAATATACTGAAAACATTTTAAATTAATATTTAAACAAACAGCCCTTTTTTGGTAAGTGTCTCTTCAAAAGACAGCTGGTTTACTGCAGTTTCATGTCCACAGGTAAACCCATCATAGAGAACATCACTGACGCCATCTACGGCAGCAGGAAGACCATCTGTGTGATCAGCCGCAGCTACCTGCGGAGCGAATGGTGCTCCAATGAGTTTCAAATGGCCAGGTGGGGATAAGTGTTCACATATTATTCAGACAGGTTGAGAAAAAAAATTAAAAATAAGCATTGCATGTTGTTTCTGAAACGGTTGCCATGTTACGACTACTGAGCAAAGTTTTTATTTACTAAGAGAATGAGGCAAGAAGATGTAATCTGATAACACTTCAACCGAGAATTATTTAATCTCCACTGTAAATACCTTCAAACTTTTATCAAGCTAAACTGTGCAATACACATTAAAAACTTTTATAGTTACATTAGATAAAATTAACCTCCAATGGTGGCAAACCGTAAGATATTTACTGCACAAAGCAATAAATAAATATACATATAATATGCTTTACCAAAGAATCTGAAGCAATACATTAAGTCATTTCTTTTTCTAGCCATTTTTTTCTTGTTGTTTATTTGGGGGTGGGGCATTTTCTCAGGTGATTTTGTTTTCACAACTGCTAAAAACTCTATATTTAATAGTAATAATTTGGTCAAATATGGCATTTTAAAATATCTGTGGTATGTATTTTGTTTGCAGGTCTTACATTATAAAAAAAAGCATAAAAGCTGAATAAAGTGCTCCGTTGAGTGAGTAACTTAATCGTCTCCAGTTTTTCTTTTGTCTGATTTCTTGCAGCTTTCGCCTGTTTGATGAGAAGAAGGATGTTCTGATCCTGCTGTTTCTGGAGGAGATTCCTGCTCATCACCTGTCTCCATATTACCTGATGAGGAAACTGGTGAAGAAGCGCACATACCTGAGCTGGCCCCAGGCTGCACAACATCCGGGGGTTTTCTGGCAGAACGTCCAGAGAGCTCTGCAGGCAGGGGGCGCTGTCGCTGAACCGGTACCAGCAGGACGCTGAAAGAAGCAGCAAAATGGAAGTTTATTGTAAAAGTTTGCAGCATAAAATCAAGAAAGAGGAAAAAAGGAAAGTCACTTTGCTTGGGGAGGTTTTGTATGAAAAAGCCACATGTTAAAATTAATATTCAAGTAAAAAACTTTCTGATTTAATCTAAACTCCAACTGGGAAATGGCAAAAGTTTACTTTGTCTTTCTGATAAAGGATCTTCAGACAATCATTAATTTAACACAGAATACTTAGTTTAATGTCACTGCACACTCGTAAAATATTAAATTTGTAGTTATTCAAAACTATTTTCACCCGGATCTATCAGTTAATTATAAGAATATTTTTTTCTTTATCACAATATCATTTAGTTAAGATCTTTGTCAGTTAACGTTTTGCTTACATTAAGTTTCAGAAATTATGTGTTTTTCAATTATGGTAATTTTGATTGTCTATGGTAGACAATTATTATTATTATTGTCTTCCTATAGATAAAGTCTTTAGTACATTTTAATAAATTATTTCGGTCATGGATATTTATCAAGTAATTCACATAAACGACAGTCATTTTTATGAAACAAAATTCATTTTGAAAGGAATGTTGTTAAATTTAAATAAAATTATAATGAATAGAAAATTGTATTGTCTTTTCTTACTTGTTCCTGAAG
Organism: Poecilia reticulata; assembly: GCF_904066995.2. Lineage (NCBI taxonomy): Eukaryota > Metazoa > Chordata > Actinopteri > Cyprinodontiformes > Poeciliidae > Poecilia > Poecilia reticulata. The sequence continues at coordinate 22,954,406 of NC_088840.1, read as the reverse complement.
GTACAACAGCGCCCTCTAGGGTCAGATTTATTTACAGCAATGTAAATATGTGAACAGTTCGTTCCACATTTTCAGGAAATTAAAAAGAAACAGAGAATGTGAACAATTTTTACTGTCTTTTGTAGCTTTTATAGTTTTATATATTATCTAATGTTGGATTTCAAAATGGGAAGGTTTGACCCTGGCGACAGACAACTTAACACCAACTTCTATAAACTGACACTTATTGTTGCAAATTAGTCAAAGCCGCAATGAACTTAAATCAAATCTTAGTTCCATCCTCCATCTAAAAATTAAAAACGGTATTAATCCCCAAAACGTTGTAAGGCAACAAATCACCCATTTTGAATGCAACAGATGTCTACTGTAGGGTAAAGTTTATTTTGGAGTAAGATGGGTAAATATGTGCATTTCATCTTTTTTTTCTTTTTATACAAACCGATAGGTAGGAAGTTTGAATTTTTACCTCATTCATGTGAAGAGGAACTAATACAATAAACAGAAAACCGTAGAGAGAACAATGATGCTCACAGAATTTGCATCTTAATGTTTTAAAATCAAAACACTTTTCTGTCAGTCCTGACAGATTTCTAAGAGAAATCCTGATCATTGAGAAAAGGAGAGAAAATTAACTCTAAATGAGTGTGTGAAACAATATGTGTGAAACAAAATGTGACCCTTCTGCTTTATTTACAGTGTAAGGAGTAAAACATTTTCCAAACTTTAGAAATTTAAAGTCATTACAGTCCCAGACCTTCACACCTGTCACAAATAATAAAAGGTTTATTTATTTAGCTAATGAACTCGATAACAAGAGGAAAATATAGGCCTCAAGGAGGAATTGGAAGGTTTAAAACACACACACACACACACACATATATATATATATATATATATATATATATATATATATATATATATATATATATATATATATATATATATATATATATACACACACACACACACAGTTGGAGCAGGCATGTCAAAATTGTTAAAATATTAATAAAGTACTTATTAAAATTAAATAATATTGAGCATTTTTCACACTGTTCAGACCCCCGAGGATTTTGCAATTGTTTTGTAATTTTTTATTTTTTTTGTAATTTAATTTTTGCTGAAATTTAGAAATATTTACACGTTTGGAGAAGCGGTATGAAGTACTGCCACCTGCAGGTAGGAGTTAATGTCACTCAAACCCAACGTTTTCCAAATTCTTTGTAGAAAATGTGTGATGAACCAACAATAATGCATCAGTGTGAAATAATGCGAGTATCTGTGGATTTGTGTAAATTTTCGTGGTTGTGGAATCACAAAAACTAAAGGAGTGATTTGCCAGTAAGAAGATAAAAACTTCTCTAATATTAAGGCACACAACTATCAGGGCCACATAAGATGCTGTGGTGGGCCACATTTGGCCCCCGGGCCTCAGGTTTGACACCCAGGATGGGTACTGAACAGAATCTGGGTTCACTCTTAAAACAGATGTGTTAATATCAACACAAAATGTGTCAAAAACAGCATCAATGTGTATACATAACAAAACATTTTCTTTGCTAATAATTCAAGACTTATTGTGTTAAAAATTATTTAATTAAATTATTTTATACAGTCATTAAATAATTTTAATACGTCAGTTGTGTTAAACTATTAGCAACGTAAATGTGTCGAATTTAAGACAAACTGGGGTAATTTAATTGAAAAAATGTAACCAAGTAAAACATTTACTGTTACTCTGAGGTCATACATTTGATGCAAAGTATCTTTTGCTGATTTTTTAACAGATACTGAATTATTTTTTCTTTGTGTTAAAATATTGGTTAAACTCCATATGAAGCTCTGAGATGTTGCTTCTCCTAATATGATTAAATAAATGTCAGCCAAACGCCGACAGGACAGAAAAAACAATGAATTTTACTCTTTAATCTTCAAAGCAGTTCCTGATTTTACCAGTCAGATAAACGCACTGATCGCAGCTCTTCCCTCACTGAGGTTCCAGATACACTGCAGTGCTTTGTTTGGGTTAATTGGCGGGTATTAAAAAAGGTGAAGCAGTTTTAATCAAATGCGATGGTCATTGTCTCTTTCAGGTATAAAACAGGGAACTTATCTAAGGTCAACCTGGCATGAAAGACGAACGTCGGGTAACAAACTGTGAGTATCAGAACCATTTATGCATCTTTTATTTAATATAACATTCACTTTTTGAATGAAAGCGTTCATTTTAGTGTAAGTCTTCATCAAATATTTGATTCAACTACAAGAAAAGCTCTGTAAGAGAGTTTGGCATGGAATCTCACTTATTCTGATTTAATTTTTTAAAAATAGGCAACAATCATGTTGATGCTATATTTAAGAGATATTTAAATATTTATCAACTTTAAGACTAAAACTCATATTTTTTAGTCAGTGAAAAGAAGCCGGACATGATCAATAAAATTGATCATTTTGATGGAACTGAAACCATTTATCTCATTTTTTTAAATGACTGACGTCTTTCTTTGCAGAGTACTAGGGCCATATTAATAAAAAATTAAATAACGAGAATAAAGACATAGTATTACAAAAATGAAGTCGCAGTAATACAAAAATAAAGTCAAAATGATATGGGAATAACATAATATTTTGAGAATTTAATCATAATATTACTAGAATAAAATGAGAATGTTTTGACTTTATTCTTGCAATCCTATCAATATATTCTCGTAATATTAATTTTTTACTTTTTTCTTAGCGTGGCTCTAACACTGTCATATTTTCAAGTCACTATTTCTGTTAATTATAATTTCCTGCTATTGCAAATGAAAACATGATTACATTTTGCAGACGCGATGATATTTTGTCTCTTATTGCAGGCCTGAAGAACAAGCTCCCTGTAATTCCCAAGCATGGCCACTAGGGGACACTTGTTATTATTTTTCATTTTGGAACCGTTTTGTCTTCTTCACATTACTCCATTGCTGGCTTACTCACTGAAAAACTGCACCATACTTTATCAGGAGACTCACTCTGCTGACGTTTCTCTGGACTGTGCAAACAGGAACCTCGAGACGATCCCTGACGACTTTCCTAAAAATGCTGCTTCGGTTCAACTTAACAACAACAGGCTGAAGAAAATCACCAGAAAGGATTTTTCCAAAATGTCACAGCTGAGAAGACTCCATCTTGGATTCAATCAAATTGACAGTGTGGACGATCGGTCTTTCAGTGATTTGGTTTTCCTTGAAACACTTTCCATGGAACATAACAACCTCAACCACCTGACCAGAGACATGTTTCATGGCCTGTCCAACATCACACTCCTCAACCTCAGCAGCAATTTCATTCAGTTCATTCACTACTCTGCTTTTCGCCACATGTACCGTTTACAAACTCTAGATTTAGGCAACAACGACCTCCAACAAATTGTTGAGATCCAGCCCGTTTTACGGCTACCACAAATCCAGACCCTCAGACTAAGATGCAACCAGTTTTCATCATTCGAGACCAAAGAGCTTTCTCTGAACTTCTCCAGTCTGAGAGAGATTGACATTTCTGGTCCAAACCTGGAAAGATTCAGCATCACAACTCCAATCTTCCCTTTCCTCCAAATGATAAGTCTGTCTGGATGTGAAGGAAATTCAACCCTTAAATGGGACATAACAGACAAAACGTTACTGAAACGTGTGGTCAAGCTGTACATTGCAGACGCTGTGTTGTCATTCATAGAAACGGAAAAAGTCCTGAAGAGTCTCTACTCAGTGAGCCATCTCAGATTGCAACATTTAGATGAATGGATTAGGAAAGGATTATTGTCTACTGTCTGTAAACTACCAGCTCTAAAAACACTGGATTTGTCTAACCGTCTGAGCAATTTCACTCTTAAATTTCAGCCTTGCTCTGAACTTACTCAGCTTGACCTGAGAGAAAGTTACATTAGTAAACTACCAAAAGGCTCACTCCAATCCTTAGAACAGCTGCAGTTCTTGAATCTGAGCACCAACCGGCTCACCAACATACCGTTTGACGTTAGACATCTGTCTTCTCTGGAGATCTTGCTTGTTGGTAACAATCTAATTTCACAACTGAACTGTGAGGATTTTCTGAACACAACCCGTCTGATAGAGCTTTACCTGAATAACAATCGCATTACCAAACTGAAGCAATGCGTCTTGCAGAATCTCACTGATCTGAAGGTTTTGGATTTGAGTAACAATCTGATCTTGACAGTTGGAGACACCTTTAAAAAGACACTGTTCAAGCTAGAGGTCTTAGATATAAGCCATAACTCTATCATATCTCTAGAATCAGGCGATTTTCAAGGCTTACAGCAACTAAAATATTTGAATGTGACAAGAAACTCAATTGGAAAAGTAGATCCTAAAGTGTTTCAGGAGTTAATCAACCTGGAATCTCTTACAGGATGTGTCCCATATGATTATGAACCTAATTTCAGGGGACTACGACTTTTAGAGCATATTACATTGTATTTGTACAATGATGGCATTTTAAAAACCCCTCATTCAAACATTAATGAAAGCTTTTTTACCTTAAAATCTTTGAAAACACTCACGATGATCTCCAAAGACTATCACTACGGCTTTCCGATCGACATGCCAATTGAGCTCCTCCAGTCTATGAAGCATTTGGAAAGTTTCCGCGCCGTGAATATCTACATAAACGCCCCACCTGTGGAAACATTTCATTTTAATCCCCAGCTCAAAAGTCTGACACTTGCAGAAACAGATTTGTCAAACTTGAATCCTGGTATGTTTCTACCGATCCCAAACCTGCAGACTCTTGATCTAGCAAAATGCAAAATCAAGTCTTTGGATTTCTTGACGCAGGCCAATCTTTCTGCTCTCAGATATTTGAAACTCTCCGACAACGGGATCAGTCTGATCAAAGATTCAGTCTTCCAGTCTCTCCCGTCTTTAACGTATTTGGACCTGAGCAACAACCCGTTCACCTGCGAGTGCTTAAATGCAGATTTTATCACATGGGTGAAGAGCAACAAGGAAACACAGGTTATAAATGCTCATCAGTATGTTTGTTCCTTCCCAGTACACAAACAGGGAACCTTGTTGCTAGACTTTGATATCCAGTCCTGTTGGGACAAAGGCAACTTTTTCTTCTTCGTTTCCAGCTCTAGTTTGGTTGTTCTCACTCTCCTCACATCCTTCGTCTACCACTTCCTGAAGTGGCATCTCATCTACATGTTCCACCACTTTCTGGCATTTCTCTATGACAGCAAGAAAGGGAAGAAGGCAGACTCCCACCAGTTTGACGCCTTTGTGTCCTATAACTCCCAAGATGAGGATTGGGTTTACCATGAAATGCTTCCTGTGCTGGAGGAAGAGCAAGGATGGAGACTCTGTCTGGATCACAGAGACTTCCAACCAGGTAAAGTATGGATTTTACTCTGTTTCTCTTTGTTTTTTCAAAAAAAATGTCATTTTTTTAGCTTCCCTTTTATTGTCTGTCTATACTTCCATATAGTTTTACTCAAGTTAAAGTAAAAAGTCACCATCCAAGAAATTACTTAAGAGTAAAAAGGTGTTTGGTAAAATATCTACTCAAGTACTGAGTAACTGATAAAATTATCGATCATTTAAAATTTCTGGATTTTATATCCACTGAATCAAAAACAACATGTTTTAAACAAAAATTCACCAGAGATCTGCAATTTTTGTTAAAGTTTCATATTTTTTAATATATTGTTCTTGCTAACTATATGAATTATTGTCATTTTGGTCTTTAAAATATCAAATTTTCCATATAACTCTATACTTTTGTCCAACTGATGGTGTCCTTTTTAAATATTAAATGATTGATAATTTGATCAATATCAGTAGATATTTTACCAAATACTTTTTTACTCTTACTTCAGTCATTTCTTGGAAGGCTACTCTTTACTTTTACTTGAGTAATAATATGTTGAAGTAGTGCTACTCTTACTTGAGTACCATTTTTTGGGTACTCTGCCCACCTCTGCTCATAGTGTAATATTAAAGCAGAAACTTTTGCTGCTCTTTTATTGTCATTACCTGGTGAAGTTTCTTAAAGACACTCTGATGCACCATATATGTTATATCCACAGGTAAACCCATCATAGAGAACATCACAGATGCCATCTATGGCAGCAGGAAAACCATCTGTGTGATCAGCCGAAACTACCTGCGGAGCGAATGGTGCTCCAGAGAGATCCAGATGGCCAGGTATCTCTATTCAATGAGAAAATAAGAATGTAGATGCTTCATAAAACAATATAAACCTTTCCAACTATCAATTACAGAATCAGGAACTCCCAGTAGTACTAATGACACAAAATCTCATTTGACCTCATCGATTGAAAAATGAGAACATTAGTTCAAGATTTACATTTCTTGTTATGACAGACAACAAATGAGGATTTTGTGAGTTGAATATAAATTTCTGCCTAGATTTAATTCCCATTTCATCTGACCTCTTGCAGTTTCCGCCTGTTTGACGAGAAGAAAGACGTGCTGATTCTGTTGTTTTTGGAGGACATCCCTCCTCAGCATCTGTCTCCTTACCACCGCATGAGAAAGCTGCTGAAGAAATGCACCTACTTAAGCTGGTCTAAGGCTGAAAAACATCCAGGAGTTTTCTGGCAAAACGTCCGGAAAGCTCTGCAGACAAAGGACGATCCCCCTAAAAACCCAGCTCTCCTAACTGGACCAGCACGATGCTGAGGGAAGTCAGAGAGTGTAGTCCCATTGAGAAGCTTTAAATAAAGATCTCTAAAAAGAGAAATCTTAAAACTGCATAGCTACTGTATATTGACCCTTTGCAACTACGTCACTCAATGAGGCGCCATGATGGACTTCCAAGTGAGGGACGGGAGTATTGAGCAAAGAGACTGAAATTGTTTTCATAAGTTGTTTTTGCCAGTTTATTCGTGGCTTCTTCTTGTTCAATCAAACTAAATTGTCTTTGAACGTAACACACCTGGTTGGGGCTCATAAACGGCACATTTACAAAAGATGAAAACAGCTAGCTAGCTTAGAAACCGACTCGTACCTCCTCCTTCCTGATGTGTTGATCAAATTACCGACTGTGCCTGAATTCACATCGCATGATTTATATCAAGATGTCATAAACAGCGTTTCACCTCACACCGGAGGAGCCTTTAAAACATACAGAAGACGAGATGCTAACCAGTTTTTTCCATACATGCTAGGCTACATGACGGCGGCACTGTCTCCATGGTTACCAACGGTTAGACGCGTACTTACTCCATAATGCGATATTTTATATCTTTCTAATTACACTTACTTTTAACGTTAATCTTCTTACCTTGTGAAAAGCGTTCGCTGCAAATCCGCGGTTACACCGAGGACTGATTTTAACTAACGGCCGCGCAGCATCCTGTGACCATTTTTAAAGCGAAATCAACTAAATAAAAGCGATTTTTGATTACTGCCTGTTGTTTACAGGCTTTAAATTAACGCATTGGTTGTTTTGACGTCTGTCATGGCGGTGTTCTGAAGAGCATGACGTCATGTGGAATGGGTCAATAACTTTAAACTCGCAACCTGTAAGCATGGAACTGTTTATGTTATAAGACAAACATGTTCAGTGTTCAGTCCAACATCTGGAATTATGAAGATAAATGCAAATAGTCTAAAAAAAAAATATCAGTTTATCCAAAGTTCAATTTTAGGATGTTATTAAGTTTGTATGAATAGCTGAAGGAGGTTTGAATTGTCATTCATGAGTCACATTCAGGCAAAAGGGGAACAAATAACACAAAGAACCACTGACATTTTGTGAAAAGCTCCATGTATTGGATTTACATCTCATTTTATGCTTCTTTTTTCTTTTTAGTTTATTGAACTTTTGTTACTATTCTTCACAAATGTGTATCTTACGTGTTTAAAAAAACAAATAAAGAATCTCACTGGTGCTTTACCCTGATGTATGTAAAGGTTGAGTCTGTGCAACAATTAAACACTTCTTTCTTAATGCGTTTAAAAAAATCTCAGTGAAGACAACACAACAGTGGAGGGTCATGAGGGTTGTATCTTCCTATTTTCCATATTGAGTAACTGAAGTCGGCTGGTGTCTTTCAGAGAAATAAGGAGGAAGTCTAGCAACGCAAACATTTTACGCTTCGCTTGACACAAGTGCCTTCACTGTGAGTATCAGAAACTTTATTGATTCAATCAGTGACTGGAAATTCCTGCATTTAAGGAAAATTTTGTTGGTTAAAAGTTGCACCTATTCTGTGAGAAAGAACACTTTATGTGTAATTGTTTCTAAGCTAATGCAGGAAAAAATAGTGATTACATAATATGTTGCAAGTTAAATAATGCCCATTCCCAACAAACTAAAAATGTAAAATAAAACTTTATTGTGAGATGATACTTAGATTAAGAAGTTAGTGAAGTATTCCAGTATAGTTTTTACAAAAAATAGCATACTTGGGTAAACTTTGACTTGGTTGTTTACGTTTTTGTGCTCGCTGTTTTGTTCAGCTGTAGTTGTTTTATCCCATTCTCATGAAATACATCTTAAAGTTTTGTTCAAAGTTTCTGTCACTTATGCCAAAATCATCATGTTTATGACTGGAGCATATAAAATGATAAAAAAAAAAACATAATTCAAAACACAAAAAGTTTTGGTGATATGCATTTTTATCAGCTTGACTACTGTGAGGGACCAAACTCAAACGAGGACAAACATTTGTTCAAAGTAGAAAAAGTTTCAATTTTATTTCTTCAAAAAATTGACAAAACATTCAGATTTAAAGCAAGAATAAATCAAAGAATAAATAACAAATTTGGATCCAAATTAACTGAGGTGGGGCTGCACAGTGGCGCAGTTGGTAGAGATGTTGCCTTGCAGCAAGAAGGTTCTGGGTTCGATTCCCGGCCCTGGTCTTTCTGCATGGAGTTTGCATGTTCTCCCTGTGCATGGTGGGTTTTCTCCGGGTACTCCGGTTTCCTCCCACAGTCCAAAAACATGACTGTCAGGTTAATTTGCCTCTCCAAATTGACCCTAGGTGTGAGTGTTGTGTGTCTCTGTGTTGCCCTGTGACAGACTGGCGACCTGTCCAGGGTGACCCCACCTCTCGCCCGGTACGCCAGCTGGAGATGGGCACCAGCAACCCTCCCGACCCCACTGAGGGACAAGGGTGTATAGAAAATGGATGGATGGATTAACTGAGGTCAACTGAACTCTAACTGAACACATCAAAATCTGACCTGACAAACAAAGAACAAAGGCTGGAGTAACCTAAATCTACCACATGATGGAGGTCTGACCAAACAAAACAACAAAAATACAAAATTAACTTTAACTTAGCACAAACAATAAGTGAATATTTGAGTGACAAAATTAAATTAAAAAAACAACTTGAAGTCTCCCCCTTCAGTCTTTCAAGAATTTGTAGCTGGTTCCTATACGTGGCAGCTCAAATAAAAACACAAGTATAAATGAACCATTCATACAGACAATAACTAAAGTGTGCACCCATTAGAAAATATATGTCTAAATGAAATAACTAACTTAAACAAACTATACTAATAAATAAATAAATACTAACACGATGTGGTGGTAGGAGCATCCACCACAACTACAAACATTTAGAACAAACTAAGTAGATTTTTATGAAAAGATTATCTGTAAATCATTGTTGAACATAAATGTAGAATTTAAATAATGTAAGAAAAGCATTAATTTTCAAAATTTTGCAGCGTCAATGTTGATTTATTTTCTTGGTGAAGAAACATCTCTTATACTTGGCAAAAAGAACGAAAGATAAATAACTTTTTTTTCTATAACAATCAGCAAAATTACTGAATGACTACACCCAGTTCTGCTTTTAGTAAAAGTTTTAAAATGTCTGGTCCAGTTTGCTCAGCAACTCCTCTAACCCTGAAAACATATTGCTATTAAAAGAAATAGCAATATGCAGAGTGTGACAAATGTTGTAAATCTGATAAAAAAAGAAGAAATGAAACAAACACCGTCATTCATTCCTTTTTTTGGATATTGCTTCAACTATTTGTTTTTATCTCTCCCCAAATTTGTTTCTTAGCCCGTCCTACAGCTCAGCAGGCATTTTCTGTGACTTTGTTGATCGGTTTTCTGCCTTGATAAACTTCTAGTTCAACTGAATTTCGCACAGGAGAAACAAATTGTTGAAGCATCTCAAAGATTACCAGTAGAAACCAGATGCATCATGGGAAAGGGTGGGAATATTTTTGTCAAATATGTTCAAATTGATCACTTTTTTGTCTGAAAACGTGATATTTTCTAAAGTTTTCAAAAATAAATCTTTGTCATCAACTAAGGAAGTTGCACTAAGTAATTTTTCTCTGTTTTCAGGTTTTCTGCAGACAACCATCATGGAACAACACTGATAAAAAAGAAAAAAAAAACTAACCTAAAATAAGCATGGCTGCAAGAGGAAGTGTGCATTTTCATTTCACTTGCAAACTTCTCTGCCTCTTGCTTCATATCAATCTTTCGCTGCATTACTCATTGAAAAACTGCACAAAGGAAAGTTCCTCTGCTGAAGTTTCTCTAGACTGTGCAAACAGGAAGCTTGTGATCATCCCTGACGACATCCTGAAAGATGCCGTTTCAGTAAAACTTGGACACAATTTCATTCAGAGAGTTAACCAAAGAGATTTTTGTGGCATGTCACAGATGAAAATCCTGCATCTTGAGTACAATCAAATCGTTCAGGTGGATGATGGCTCTTTCACCGATCTGGTGTCACTGAAAGCTCTCAACATGAGGAAAAACAAACTCACCAACCTGACGAGCAACATCTTCCAGGGCCTGTCCAACCTCACCGTGCTCGACCTCTCTGAGAACCTCATCCAGTTCATCCATGACTCTGCGTTTTGGGTTCTGACCAGCTTAGAGACTGTCTATTTCCAGGAGAATTTGCTCCAACAAATTGTTGACGTTCAGCCCATCTTGCAACTACCACATATTCACACCGTCGACCTTAATTACAATAAATTCTACTCTTTTGAAACAAGAGATCTCCATCTAAACTTTTCTTCAGGTGTTAAAGAGTTGTCTGTTCATAGTCAACACCTCATAAAATTTGGCATCACAACACCAATATTTCCTCATCTCCATAAATTAGCCGTTTCTATGTCTTTGCAAACCAGCTCACGATGGGATTTACCAGACAAACCGTTACTAAAGAACGTGACACACTTGTGTCTTGAAATGCTTCCACTTTCCAATGAGGAGATTCAAAAAGTCCTGCAGACTTTCTACTCACTTCATCACCTAAAACTATATTTTACATACATCCGGTTTCGGGATGGACTGTTGGCTATTGCCTGCAAAATACCAACACTGAGAAAGCTGGATTTGTCTGAAATCGATTTCAGTATTTATACTCTCAAACTTGCACAATGCTCTCAGCTCACAGATCTTGATCTCTCCCTTTGTGTAATAAGTGAACTTCCAGAAGGATCAATGGACTCAATGAGGCAAATGAGGTTTTTCAACGTGAGCTACAACAGGCTAAAAAAGATCCCGCATGACATTAGGAGCCTCTCCTCCCTTGAGATCTTGATTATGAATGATAACATCATTTCCCACTTCGGCTGTGAGGATTTTGTGAACACAACGCATCTTACAGAACTACACCTAAATGGTAACAGAATTGCCAAAGTGCAAAGATGCGTCATGGAAAGTCTTACTAACCTAAAGTTTTTAAATTTGAGCGGCAATTTGCTCGTGACGTTCAGAGCCTCCACCAAAGTTGGCCTGCAGAAGCTTGAGATCTTGGATTTAAGTCAAAACTTTATAAAATTTCTCAATAATTATGATTTCCGAGGCTTACCTTCCCTGAAACATTTGAATGTAACATCATATTTTATGATCTATCTAAAATATTATACATTTTTGGGACTAAAGAGCCTGAAATCGTTTTCTGGATCATTTCCACTATATTTTGTAAATTTGAGAACTTTGCCACAGTTGGAAAAGATTCAAGTCAACTTCAAATTCAATGGCCCTTTCAAAACTCCTTATTTAAAAACCTATGAAGACTCCATCAAGGTGAAATATTTAAAAAGTGTCTCGATGGCCTGCAGCTACAATCACCAGGGTCTGATCTACTACCTGCAAGAAGGAATCCTTCGTAACATGAAGCATCTGGAATATTTTAAAGCTGAGAATATATATTTGAGTGCTCCATATTCAAACACGTTTCAGTCCAACCAGAAGCTGAGGAGTCTGACGTTTACGAAGACGGATTTGTCAGAGTTACAACCTGAACTGTTTCTTCCAATCCCAAACCTGGAGAGTCTCGATCTCTCCGAGTCTCAGCTGAAGTCTTTGGATTTCCTGGTACACGCTAATCTTCCGGCACTCAGATATCTGAACCTGACCGGCAACGAGTTGAATGTGATTAACAAGACAGTTTTCCAGTCTCTACCGTCTCTAACGTTCTTGGACCTGGACAAAAATCCATTCACCTGCGAGTGCTCAAACGCAGATTTCATCCAGTGGGTAAAGAGCAACACGCAGACCCAGGTGGTAAACGCTCATCAGTACGTTTGCTCCTTTCCTGTGTCCAGACGGGGGAGCTTGTTGCTGGACTTTAATTTCCGGTCCTGTTTGGATGATGGCGGGTTTCTCTGCTTCGTTTCCAGCTCTTGTCTGGTTGTTCTGACTCTCCTCTCATCCTTCGTCTACCACTTCCTGAGGTGGCATCTCACCTACACCTTCCACCTCCTCCTGGCCTTTCTCTATAACAGCAGGAAGGGGAGGAAACGAGACCTTCACCAGTTTGACGCCTTTGTGTCGTATAACGTCCAGGATGAGGGCTGGGTTTACAGAGAGATGCTTCCTGTACTGGAGGGACAGCAGGGCTGGAGACTCTGCCTGCACCACAGGGACTTCCAACCAGGTGAACTCTGCTTTTATCTGGGCTTTTTAAATCATTTTTCACAGTGCTGATCGAGTCAAGACATATAGTTTTATGGATGTAGTTTTTCTCCGATGGTTTTCTCAAGAAAAACTAATTTCCTGATGGTTTTTCCAAGATAGCGAGTTACTTTCCTGTTTTCTGCATAATCTTTTTCCCAATAGTTTGCTCAAGATAACAAGTTAATTTACCATTTTAAAGATACTGTATTCCGATCATTTTCTCGAGATAAATTAATTAGCTCTTTTCAACATTTTTCTCAAGGTTTTTTTTCCCCCGAAACAATGAGTTAACTTCTCATTTTGCACATATATTTTATTCCGACGGTTTTCGCAGAATAAGTTAATTTCCTCAAGTTTTTTTGTTCATGATCTAATTTACTTAGCTGTAACAGACTATTTTACTGCTGTACTGGGCTTAATAAATGGAAGATTAAGCCTGAATGACTCATTTAATCAGCATAAAAAACATGGAATAGTTTTATCATTATCTGTGTTTTGTTAGACCAAGTATTTCATCGTTTATTTTTGATTCAGATTTTAAACTGTTGCTGTTTTTATCGTAACCCTCTCATATCATATCACAGGTAAACCAATCATAGAGAACATCACTGACGCCATCTACGGCAGCAGGAAGACCATCTGTGTGATCAGCCGCAGCTACCTGCAGAGCGAATGGTGCTCCAGAGAGATCCAGATGGCCAGGTGGGGGCGCTGTCTTTAAACAGTTAATCTCAAGAATAAAGCTCTTTTAAATTTAAATATATCAGCTGTCGTAGTAAAGCAAAATTTTATCTATTTCATCCATTTTATTATTCAGAATGTTTATTATGTGAAGCTTATGAATTTTTATTGACCTATAGGGTGCGCTGTCTCTCGATAAATCATTTTATCTTTTAACAAAATATAACTTTTTACTCTATAAAACATTATCACTGACAAACATTTGATATTTTCCAACAAACAACAAATATATCCAACTGGGACATTTTTTTTATGTATTTCTTACTTTTTAAAGTTGATTAAGAGAAACAAAGTGTAACAAAATGACTTTTCAGGTACATTAAACCAATATTATTAAAATAACTCGAGTTGGCAAGAGAAACGCTGTATGAGGATGATGGTAAAGAAGTAAAACATAAATCTCCAAAGATGTTTAAGAACATAAAAGTTTCATGTAATCCTATTGCAACAATTTGTCTTGGTGGACAGAACACAAACAAAGCCAAAAATGTAGCATGAACCAGGATTCGCTGATGCTACAAAAACAAACACGAGAAGAAAAGCTTGTTGGTTTTTCTCCTTTCTTCTATATTATTCTGTCCATACAGACATGAAAAAACATATAGAAAATATAACTTGCACACAGTTTAGCTAAATGTGTTCTTCCTACTCTCACATGAATGCAAAAGGCCTGTATGCTGCTCAGTGTATAAATAGATTGATAAAATAAGGTGTTGCAAAGTGTAATATTCTGTTTTATATCAGAAATACTAATTAGTTTGATTTGAAATCCCTTCAGATTTATGTCTTAGATGAAATGTTTAGATAAAATTAAGCTAATGTTCTTGGAAAGTGTTCTGCAACTACAAGTCAGTGTTTGATAGCTCTACTGTTTTTCTTTTGTCTGATTTCTTGCAGCTTTCGCCTGTTTGATGAGAAGAAGGATGTTCTGATCCTGCTGTTTCTGGAGGAGATTCCTTCTCGTCATCTGTCTCCATATTACCGCATGAGGAAGCTGGTGAAGAAGCGCACCTACCTGAGCTGGCCCCAGGCTGCACAACATCCGGGAGTTTTCTGGCAGAACGTCCAGAGAGCTCTGCAGGCAGGGGGCGCTGTCGCTGAAAACACCGACCCGCTGACCGGACCAGCAGGACGATGAGAGACGTCACAGATCACTAAGAAATAAAAGATAAATCAGGAATACATGCAAATCCTGATCTGTGAAACCATCACATTATTTCTTTTTATAATAATTTAAATGCTTAAAAAAAAACTGAAAATTTCTCAATGAACCTTTATTTCTTGTAAAATACGATTAAAAATCACATCACTAAACATGCCAACCGTGTATCAGTGAGTTAAATTCATTCATGAACTCATAAAACAGAAGAACAAACTGAAATATCAGAAGAAAACTGATGTGTGTTTCTATTATTCATTTTATTTTTTAGTGATGTGAATCTTCACTGTAAAACCTTTGAGCTGCACTTAGTTGTGTCTTCTATCTTCTGCTCTAAAAGTCAAGTAAATTTTTCCAGTTTATATTTTGAGTTTGTGAAAAATAAGTTGTGTTAACTTTTTATTAATTTTGTCAAAACTCTTAAGAGTTGAATAAACAAGAGTTAGCTCTTTAAAAACAGAGAGAAAAAAGACAGGCGTAAGAACTATTTCCCAGAATGCTTAGCGGCAGGTTTGTGCATCCTGAGATGGACGTGTGTTAGATTGATCTGAGTCTTGTGTTTTATTAAGTCAAATGTTCATTTTTAATGTCCTGATCACACTAAATGTTTTAATATTCATTGGGATGTTTTAATAAAATTCATCATCAGATCAGAAATGTTGTTCATGCCACTTAAAATTTAAATCATTCTAAAGTAAAATAAGTATTTATTTTAACTTGATATTGTGAGTAAAATCATAGAGAAATGTGGCTCTTTAATTACGTGAGGGCAGATTTTTTTCTTGCATATTAAGAAATAATTATTTGGTTTAAATTGCAGCATTAAGTTAAAACTCACAATTCAAGATTAATTAAGTTAAAAAAACAAAGTTTAGACAACTTGTTTCTTGTTAAATCGACTTCATGAACTTTAATTTCAGAGTTAAAACCAAAACAACTTGAATTGAATTTTCACGGCAGCAGGTGGATTTTCATTTTCAATTTAAACCACCTTCACTAAGTTTTACAGTGTTGCTGGATGAGCTTGTCTTCTTTCCTCTGTCCACTAGGTGTCACTGTCGTACAGCTTCTAACGGACTCCACATTTCTGCAGCTCAGGTAGTTATTGTGCGTTTATCAAACAAAAACATTATTACTCCTATTTAGTATAATAAGTGCTCATCATCAACCTGCTTTAATGCCAGATTACAACATCTCTACTTCTTATTAACTAAATTTACCAAACATTTGATGCATTAAAACTAAAGTACTAAAATGCTGTTAGAGGAAGACATTGAACAGTACATGTAGGGAGAGCGTAGCTTCCTTTTTGTTGGTGTTAAGACGTGAAGCAAGTCGTCGGTTCAGACATTTACAGCATTGGGCATCAAACTGTGAGTACTAAAATTTGTTCTTAGCCTAACTTTATGCAACATTAAAGCATCTAATTTTGGTTTTCATTTGGTATACCAAAAGCTGTTTGGGTATATGTATAGCAGGCTAGGCTTTTAGGAACCAATGGCTTTATTTCAGCAGTTTCAAGAACAATAAATCAGTCAATTGGAAAAAAAACAGTCAACACCAATGAAACGTTGACTGAACCTCTCAGGTGAAATGTGAAAGGTCACTTAACTGAACCTGAACTGAAAATAAGTGCATGCATGTCAATCCCTGGACCTCCTTAATGCGTAATATTTATGCGTTATTACATTAATAATGCATAAATTACATTACATTTGATGCTGGTTATGTGATAATTGTTGTTATGCTTACTTTTTATTTTTTTGATACATGTAGAGATGAAATTCTCATTATGCATCAGTAGAAGACTCTTTAAAGAATACATATACAAGATATTTTAGTTTTATTTGTTTATTAAAGTACTTTACTGACTTCCTCTTATGCAGACATTCGCTCCTGGTCTATAGTTATGTGACCATTAACACTACCAACATTAAATTGATATTGCTTAGAGTATACAACCTTTTATTTTGTTTTATAACTTCAATTATCAGCCAAAAGCCAAAAAAAAAAAACACTTTTAGACCTTCAAAAAGTTAGAAAAATGTCTGACACCAATTGTTGCTTATGGGATTAAATGGGTGATCCTAACCAAGTGTTATTCTTCCACTGCATTTTTCTTTTGCAGGTGATGATCTTCAAATAAACATGGCCTCTATAAATACTTTATCTTTATACTTTATTCTTAATCTTTTCTTTCTGCTGCTTCCTGTTAACCCTTTGCTTGCGTTTTCATTGAAAAACTGTACGATACTTTACAAGGAGAACATCTCTGCTGATGTTTCTGTGGACTGCAGAAGCATGAACTTTGTGACTGTCCCTGATTACATCCCTAAAAATACTTCGTCAATACAACTTGGAGACAATCAGCTCCTAAGTATTTACAGAAAAGACTTTTATGGCATGTCAAAGCTGATTAACCTGAATTTAACAGTGAATAAAATTGCTTACGTTGAACCAGGGTCATTTTTTGACTTGGTTTTATTGGAGACACTTGATATGGGAAATAACAAACTTACCAGTCTGACAGTCAACATGTTTGAAGGCTTGTCCAACCTCACAGTTCTGGTCCTCAGCAGAAACAAGATCCAGCATATTCATGAATCTGCCTTCCAGTCTTTGACCAGCTTACAAACTCTTGATATCGCCAATGTTCAACTTAAGAAAGTTGCAGAAATTCTACCAGTCTTCCATCTCCCGCAATTACTTACACTTAACTTAAAATACATCAGATTTACTACTTTTGACACCAAAGATCTCCCTTTGAATCTCTCCTTGAGCCTTAAAGTGTTGGAAATTTCTAATTCTAATTTGAAAATCTTGAGCATCATAGGGCCAATTTCCCCTTATCTCCAGACAGTAGACGTTTTAGTCACAGATAGTGTAAAATGGGTGTTATTTGACAAAAGCTTACTGAAGAACATAACAAGCTTGGATGTTGCCATAGCATCAGATTCCTTTGACGTAATCCATAAAGTTTTGGAAAGTCTTGAAAGACTGAGAGATATAAAGTTTGAATGTGTGGATAACTGGATTGAAAAGGGTCTGCTACCTGCAGTCTGCAAAATACAAACACTCAAGAAGCTTACTATTTCCGAAAGCCATTTTTACAATTTTACTACTGACCTTGCATCGTGCGCCCAGCTCAGAGAACTTAACCTGGAAAATACTTTCATGAATAAACTGTCAAAAGGTTCAATGCAATCAATGACACAACTGCAATTCTTAAACCTGGGTTACAACTTCCTCACCAAAGTTCCAGATGACATAAGCAGCCTCTCTACTCTTGAGATCCTGATTATGAGTGCAAATGACATCTCTGGGTTGAAATGCGGTGATTTTTCCAACACCACGGGCCTGAAAGAACTTTACTTGAACATTAACCGCATAACCCAACTGGAGAGGTGTATTACTGAAAACCTCGTCAATCTAAAGGTTTTGGATATGAGTACCAATAAGCTGATGACATTCGGAGATTCTTTCAAAATTTCCCTGCAGAAACTTGAGGCCTTAGATATCAGCCATAACCCCATAAGGTATCTCGAGAAAGATGTTTTTCAACATTTAAAGTCTCTCAAAGAACTGAAAGTGGAAACCTATCATTTTGTAGACGTACCTTATTTCAGTGGCTTAGAGAACATTGAAAATTTAACAATCTACTTACATACAGACAGGACTTTCCAAAGTCTTCAATCAAACAATGATAAACCCTTTAGTGACGCTAACACAATGAAGCAGCTAACTCTAATCGGAAGCAGCAATACCCAATGGGTGCCCTTTAATACAATTAGGGAAATGCTCAGAGCTTATGGAGATTTGGGAACCGTCACGGTTTTGAATATCTCTATAAATTACTACGAAGTGGAAACATTTGAACTGAACCTCCAGCTAAACAGTCTGACCTTATCATCAACGGATTTGTCACACGTAAGCTCTAAATTCTTCCTACCACTCCCAAACCTGCAGCACCTGGATCTCTCCAAGTCTAAACTCAGGTCTTTGGATTTTCTGGTCCAGGCCAACCTTTCTGCTCTCAGATATCTGAACCTAACTGACAATGAGATCAGCGTTATTAACGAGACAGTCTTCCAGTCTCTACCCTCTCTGAGGTTCTTGGCTCTAGACAACAACCCGTTCTCATGCGAGTGCTCAAACGCAGGCTTCATCCACTGGGTAGTGACCAACCCCCAAACCCAGGTGGTAAACGCTCATCAGTATAAATGTTTCTTTCCTGTGGACAAACAAGAAGCCTTGTTACTAGAATTTGATGTGCAGTCATGTCGAGACGATGGCAGCTTTCTATACTTCATTTCCAGCTCTTGTCTGGTTGCTCTGACTCTCCTCTCATCCTTCGTCTACCACTTCCTGAGGTGGCATCTCACCTACACCTTCCACCTCTTCTGGGCCTTTCTCTATGACAGCAGGAAGGGGAGAAAGAAAGACCCTCATCGGTTTGATGCCTTTGTGTCCTATAACGTCCGTGATGAGGGCTGGGTTTACAGAGAGATGCTTCCAGTGTTGGAGGGAGAGCAGGGCTGGAGACTCTGCCTGCACCACAGAGACTTCCAACCAGGTAAACTCTGTATTGACGCTTTGCACGTGACGTCACGCTCTCCATAACTCCGCCCCTCCGCCATGGCGGACGTCAAAACAACCAACGCGGTCCTTTAAAGCTGGTCTAAAGACAGACATCTGTAACCTAACATCGCTTCTATTTAGTTGATTTCATATTAAAAATGGTCACAGGTTGCTGCGCTGTCGGCTGCACAAACAGGCAGGGATAGAAACCAAACTTGTCATTTTGTTGTTTAACCATTAATGAGGAAAGAAGCGGCAGCGATGGAAAGTAGCCGTTAACAGTGACTGTCAGCCCTCCGTGTTACTGCGGATTTGCAGAGAACACTTTTTACAAGGTAAGAAGATTAACGTTCATCTACTTTAAATGTAGATGAAAGACATCAAATACCACATTATGGAAAAGGTTTGCGTCTAACCGTTGGTAACCATGGAGATAACGCCGCACCGTCATGTAGCCTAGCATGTATGAAAAAACTGGTGAGCATCTCGTCTTTTGTCTGTTTTTAAGGCTCCTCTGGTGTGAGGAGAAACGCTGTTTATGACATAGTGATGTAAATCATGTGGTGTGAATTCAAAGTCTGTAATTTGATCAACAACTCAGGAGGGAGGGAGGAGGTATGGGTTATAAGCTAGTTATTTCCAACTTTTGTCAGTATCGCCATCTTTGAGCTCCAACCAGGAGCGTTACGTTCACAGACAAATTAGTTTGACTCGAACAAGAAGACGTCATGAATAAACGGGCAAAAACAACTTTGGAAAACAATTTCAGTCGCTCTATTCAATTCTCCCATCCCTCACTTCAGACATCCATCATGGCGCCTCAAATGGCCCCCTATGGGGGTATCAATGACGTTCAGGTCGGATGAATACAACCTGATTGTACAGATTCCGGACATATGTGAAAAGATCAGATACATATCGGATATCAGGCCTGGTTCGTATTCGAAAAAATCCGATCTGTGTTGTTCAGCCTGTCATGAAAAGATCAGATACAGGTCGCCTTAAGGCAGTCGGAACTGTCGGAACAGTCGGAACTGGGTCACTTCAGGCTGCAATGTGAACGCAGCATTAAGTGACAAATATCTTTTATAAAAGTTACATACTGCAGCTTTAAACACAACCATTTTCTCATTTACATTTTGGTATTCTTTTCATTTCCTACCTTGAAAAACTCCAATCAAATAACAACTAATGCGTCTGTAAACAGGTAAACCCATCATAGAGAACATCACTGACGCCATTTACGGCAGCAGGAAGACCATCTGTGTGATCAGCCGCAGCTACCTGCAGAGCGAATGGTGCTCCAGAGAGATCCAGATGGCCAGGTGGGGGCGCTGTCTTTCTGAATATTGAAAGCATAACAATTCTGTCTTCCAGAAAAGATTATAGAATTTTTGAGAGAGCAACATGAGAGAAAAACGTGAAAAAATTGTTACGTTTTATGGAGTTATTTATGGATTATGCCAAATTGTAAATGTCTGCAACAGACAGGTACAGACAAAAATATGTGGTGCACCATTTCATGATTTTGCGTGATCACATTTCTACAGCTGCAGTTCACTGGCAACACCTACAGGCTGTAATGGAAAACCTAAGATGTGTTTTTTGGGAGAAGTTTCAGCCAAATTATTGTCATTTTAGCTTGAATTTAAATTTATCTTTCTGTTTCCACTACTGCCACCTGCTGACACAACGTAGGTATTACAGTACTTTTCATTGTTATTGGGCCAGATGAAGTAATAGTCTGAGCAAAGCAGCAGTGTTCCTCGTCAGACACAAACAAGATGAATAAAATGTAATACTATTCGAATCAAATCTAATTTTAGTTTTATAGCACAGTTCAGCAACAAGGCAGTTCAAAGTTCTTCACATCACATAAAACAACCTACAATTTTGTTGATTACATTTTTACAGTACATTTTCCCAAATACTGTCCAACATCAAAATGTTGGTTAGTGTTTCATTCATGTTTCAAAATCAAGTCTACAGTCTGATTTTTAGTCTAGACTTAAAGGCACTCAGTGTTTCGGCTGTTTTACCATTTTATGGAAGTTTGTTCAAGAAGAACTGGGAGGTCTGGAAGGTTGATTATTATGTTTTTCTTTTTTGTTTTGCAGTTTTCGCCTGTTTGATGAGAAGAAAGATGTTCTGATTCTGCTGTTTCTGGAGGAGATCCCCTCCTACCATCTGTCTCCATATTACCGCATGAGGAAGCTGGTGAAGAAGCGCACCTACCTGAGCTGGCCTCAGGCTGCACAACATCCGGGAGTTTTCTGGCAGAACGTCCAGAGAGCTCTGCAAACAGGGGGCGCACTCGCTGAAAACACGGACCCGCTGACCGGACCGGCTGGAATTTGAGAAATGTACAATGGCTGTTAATGTAACTTAAATATTAAGAACAAAAATTCAAATCAAATTATACAATCACAATACACATCATATCATCATAACATTTAAAAGCAAAAATGGAGAACAGCTGACATTATTTCTTCTTCATACCACAAATAACAGTCAGATCAAAGCATGAATTAATGTACATATTGGCTGTAAGCAGAGGGTCGAGCATTTTTCTTAATGTTTATGGCATCATTGTTTTTCCTTTTTCCAGGGTGGATCACTCCATTTCTTGCTATTGTTAACCTAATATTTTACATCAGGTTTGTGGTGTATCTTCATTTCTTCTAATATATAGTGACCATTGCTCCTCACAGTGAAAGAATGAATGGCTTACATCACATGTGCCAAACTCAAGGCCCGCGGGCCAAATCCGGCTCGCCATAGTTTTTTGTGTGGCCCTCCGGACTCTTAATCAACACATAATTGGAACCATCAAGATAACAGCGTGCTTAAATATGATTTTATCAATCAATTTAGTTTTTCTTTGTTTACTGCCAAATTGCATCAATTAGTTCCTCCAATTTCTTGTGAGTTATCATGAAAATCAACGTAAAATAAAGAAATACCTGCATTTTTTCACGTTGTGAGTTTATTGGAAATTTTCCGGGAAATCGGTGAAAAACATTGGATCTAAGTGACGGCTTACTCCCACCTACAGGTGGCACTGTTTCTTACTTCCACTGAAGAGATGCCTCACTTGATGCTAGATGCATAATCATACGGCAAGTAATGTTACCATCATACATAGAAGTGCAAATGTTTCTAAACTATTACCACAAACACTTTTCTTCTGCAAAAGAAAAATCACAAAACTCACGAAATCCTCGAGGGATTGAAAAGATGTTCAATATTATTTAATTTGAAGAATGTATTCATATTTTAACAGTTTAACGGGTTTCATCAATACATTCTGGCACAACTGGCCCTTTAAGAGCATTCATGATCTTGTCTTGAAAATTAGTTTGACCCCCCTGGTTCACATAATTATTACTTTAAGCTTCTATTGACAGTTTTAATGTTTTTGCAATAACTTTTTATATTTTTGGCTTGTATTTAGTACAATTTTCCATTAATTTTCTAATAGCAAACAGAGCAATAAATAAAAAAAGCAATGAATGGTCTTTGCAATGTAAATGTGTTCAAGAAGTTGTTGCTAAAAAGGATGCTGCAGGCAGAATTAAAATTTGTACTGCTTTTTTACTCAGTTCCTTAAATAAAAGGAGGAAGAATGAATATGTAAATAAAACTGGTGTGTGGTGTTTGTTGCCCAGTGCTCATCCTTCTTTAAGTCTGAAATAAATGTAAATAAATGACAAAAATTAAAAAGAAACAGCTTTGAAAATGACAGAATTGGAAAATTTGTACTGCAGTATCAAATGTTTCAGAAATTTAATTACGGTGAATTCCTGGGAGACACCAGACGTGAAATTTCCTCTCTTCTAAATTTTCTAGTCAACTATTCAGTGGTTTTAGTTGCATTTCCATTACAAATGTGTGCAAAACTTTGACAATATCCCGATAACGTCAAAAAATATGTCAAATATAAAAAAAATTCCCAGGTGGAAACATAAAATTACATTTATTTCAGGCTGCACTTAGCCGCCTGTCATGTTGCAGCAGTTGAATCCAAATGCAGAAGAGGCTGAAGGTAGTAGTTAGTTATTTTAATGAAAAAGATAATAAACTTACAATGAGAGGGATGGCATAGTGATGCAAGTAGAAGCAAACGCTAACAGGGGAGATGGAAAAACATAAATCGAACCATAAAAAAGGATAACTAAAGTCTAGCAATAAATATTGAAGATGATCTAACTAAAACAACTAAGAACAGACTGAAATAATTAAAAAAAATACAGAAAAATATCAAATGATCAAAGGGTTTTTATGAACGCAGAAAATCATAAAAACAACCCAAGAACCTGACAGTGCCACTGTGTTAACAACACCTCTATACTATATCCTATATTTAACTTTGTTTCAACATCGTCATTCACACTGATAACTAAACATAGGTTCATCTTGAAATACTGTCCACAGTGAGTTGGTCGGGCTGCACACAGCTGCACACTGCACAGTGGCGCAGTTGGTAGAGCTGTTGCCTTGCAGCAAGAAGGTTCTGGGTTCGATTCCCGGCCTGGGGTCTTTCTGCATGGAGTTTGCATGTTCTCCCTGTGCATGCGTGGGTTTTCTCCGGGTACTCCGGTTTCCTCCCACAGTCCAAAAACATGACTGTCAGGTTAATTGGCCTCTCCAAATTGCCCCTAGGTGTGAGTGTGTGTGTGCATGGTTGTGTGTCCTGTGAGTCTCTGTGTTGCTCTGCGACAGACTGGCGACCTGTCCAGGGTGACCCCACCTCTCGCCCGGTACGCTAGCTGGAAATAGGCACCAGCACCTCCTGACCCCACTGAGGGACAAGGGTGTAAGAAGATGGATGAGTTGGTCTTCATTTGAGGGTTTCAGCGAAGGAATAGAAGTTAAACAGAGTGAGCATACGATAAGACTTGTGGTTTCCTGTTTTTGTATTTAAAGAACCGAGACATGACCCAAAACTAAAAAAGAAAAACCTTCAGTGCCAGTTCAGAATAATGCAACGCAGACATCAGATGTGAGTACCAGAAACAGCTACTCTTCTTTTCATTATCAACAATAACAATCGCCATTTAGACGGAAAATTAATAGATGAGATTGTTCTTCTTGTTAAGAGAGTATACCCAAGCTGGAGATGACCTTAAGTAAAAACAAACAACAAAAACTGTTAATTGAGTAAAATGTCTGGATTATCTACCCACTAGTTTTAACTAAACAAGTAAATTTAACCAAAAATTCACCAGATGCAGATACACGCCTGCAGATTTTGTTAAAGTTTCAAAAGTTTTTATCGACAAAACCTGATTTAGAATTTTTTATATTTTTGCCTGATGTTATTTTTTGTTACTGATATAAATTATTGTCTTTTTAGTCCTTGAAAAACCAAAATTTCCATAGAACTTTATATTTTAGTCTGGATGATTGGGTAATAATTGATAATTTGATCAGTAACTCAGTACTTGAGTAGAATTTTTACCAAATATTTTTATTTTTACCTGAGTGAAATTATGTTGAAGTAGTGCTACTCTACCCATCTCTGAGCTTACATTTGTGTGACTTTTGCATGCAGGTAATTATTCTTGAATGACATTGTCAGCCACCTCAAACTAAAAAAATGGCTGCTGCTAGACCTCCGTCTTCATGCTTCGTTCTGCGGATTCTCCTTCTTGTTGTTTATTTCAATCTTTCACTTCCTTACGTACTGAAAACATGCACCATACGTTACGAGGAGAATCCCTCCGCTGGCGTGGCTTTGGACTGTGCGAACAGGAAAATCGAAAATGTCCCCAAAGACATCCCCAAAGACGCCGTTTCACTGAACCTGAACAACAACTGGATGCAGAAAATTAATGAAGGAGATTTTTCTGGCATGTCAAAGTTGAGAATTCTGGATTTAACATCAAATCAAATTTCTCAAGTGGATGAAGGGTCTTTTATCGATCTGATGTTTCTACAAACTCTCTGCATGGGAAATAACAAACTTAATGTCCTGATGAGCAACGTGTTTCAGGGTCTGTCTAACCTTACGGTGCTTTTTCTCAACAACAACGGTATTCAGGTCATTCATACAACAGCTTTCCAGTTCCTCACTAGCTTACAAATTCTAGATTTAGGAAACAACAGGCTTCGACAGATCACCGACATTCAGCCCATTCTACAGTTACCTCAAATCATGATGCTTGGACTTAAATGCAACGGGTTTTCATCCTTTGAGACCAAAGACCTGCTGCTGAATCAGTCGTCAAATCTCAAAGAGTTGGATATTTCTGGTGATTCCCTGACAATTTTCAGCATCTCTACACCCGTCTTTCCTTACCTCCAGAAAATAGAGATCTCTATGTGTTTTTGTTACAAAGACCTGCAATGGGAAATCCCTGACAAACAGTTACTTGGGAACATATCGTATTTATATCTCGGGAGATCTATTCTTTCTTTCGAAGGGATCACAAAAGTCCTGGAGAGTCTTGACTCTTTACGCCATCTAAGACTAGAAGCCCTGAAGATGCATGTTTACGAAGGACTGCTATCCACAATTTGCAAAATACCAACACTGAAGAAGCTGGATTTGTTTAACAGTCATATCAAGAATTTGCCTGTTAAACTTGCACTCTGTTCTCAACTCACAGAGCTTGACATGAGAAAAAGTGATGTAGACGAACTGCCTCAAGGGTCACTGGGGTCAATGAAGCATCTCCGATCGCTAAACGTTTGTGACAATCAGCTAACCCAAGTTCCACATGATGCGAGAAGTCTCCGTTCCCTCGAGATCTTTAACCTGAATTACAATTACATATTAGAGTTGACCTGTGAGGACTTTGTGAACACAACACAACTGAGAGAGCTTTACCTGAAGAGAAATCGCATTAGCCAAGTGGATTACTGTGTTTTTCTAAATCTTGAAAACCTAAAGCTTTTGGATCTGAGTTTTAATCAACTGATGACATTTGAAAACAACATTTTCTTGCCAAAGCTTGAAATTTTAAACATAAACCACAATGAAATAGCTTTCTTAAAAATACTTGATTTTCTTGGTTTCCAATCCCTGAAACAGTTGGATCTAGGAACAGCTTTCTTTGATGGGATGACACAAAGATCATTTCATGAAGACAATAAGAATTATATTTCATCTCGTGACAGAATATGGGAATTAAAGCTCTTGGAAAATTTAACAATAGAACTGAATCCTGAAAACCTTTTCAGCAGTCTTCAAACAAACTATTCTAGAGATATCGTGGTCTTTAAATCAATGAAAAGATACACAGCGATCTGCAACATTTTTTGCTTTCCACATCAACTAGCAGATATACACAGGTCTATGAGATATTTGGAGAATTTTACAGCTGTCAACGTCTTTATTGAAGCTCCTACTGTAGACATGTTTTGGTTCAATCCCGATCTCAAGAGTGTGACATTCATAGAGACTGATTTTTCAGACGCGGGTCCAGAACTCTTCCTTCCAATCCCAAACCTGCACAGTCTTGAGCTTTCCAAATGCAACATCAGCTCTTTAGATTTTCTGGTGAAGGCCAACCTTACAGCACTCAGATTCCTGAAACTGACTGACAATGAACTTTCTATAATTAATGACACTGTGCTCAAGTCTTTCCCATCTCTAACGTACTTGGACCTGGACAACAACCCGTTCACCTGTAACTGCTCAAACGCACACTTTATCCAATGGGTGAAGAACAACAAGCAGACACAGGTGGTAAACGCTCATCAATATAAATGTTCCTCATCTGTGGATAAACGAGAAAGTTTGTTACTAGAATTTGACGTTCATTTGTGCTGGGACGATGGCAGATTTTTCTACTTCATTTCCAGCACTTGTCTGGTTGTTCTGACTCTTCTCACATCGTTCATCTATAACTTCCTATGGTGGCATCTCACCTACACCTTCCACCTCTTCCTGGCCTATTTCTATGATAGTCAGAGAAGGAAAAAGGAAGTTCTTCATCAGTTTGATGCCTTCGTGTCCTATAACGTCCACGATGAGGGCTGGGTTTACAGAGAGATGCTCCCAGTGTTGGAGGGACAGCAGGGCTGGAGACTCTGCCTGCACCACAGAGACTTCCAACCAGGTAAATAAAGTCTTTTAACTTGTTATTTTCATCACGATACTGTTGAATGACTGATGTGGTGGATTGAGAAATTTTGGTGAAATTTTTAATAATAATTTTCTTTAATCTGGACATTTTTATGAAAAATTCAAATTTTTCTACTTCCATTTGGATCTCTACTGCTTTTAAAAACCTCCCAGCTTGGTTTCAGCTGTAAGTTAATGTTTTTTTAGTGTGTGGAAAATTACTAGTTTCAAAACTCTTCGGAATGTAAGGTCAGAAATCAGCAGGCTCTGGCCTTCACCTAGTGATCCCAGAGAAGTCCACCCCGTTACCTAGAAACCCCAGGGAAAGCCCAGCCCATAAAGACTTCTTCATGTTCATAACAGATGTTATGTCATGTTTATGACAGTGTCATGTCAGTCTTATGCACACCCCTTCAAATAAAGTGTTACCGAAATTTTTTTGTTTCAATTTAATAGCGCCCTTTAGAAAATAAAAATGTTTTTTTTATTTTTCATCCAAGTTAACGTTCTTGGTGGTTGTTGTGATATTTTCCTTGCAAAGCACAAATAATTTTAAAAAAACAATATGCATTAAGTATAACTCTTTCAACAGGAAATTAACTTATATGCCGGTATGTCATAAATTCATTATATTATCAGAGGAAGGTCCTAATGACAATAACATCAAAAAGCAATCAATTTATTGTTTTCACTTGTCAATTTGTGTGTTGTTTTATAGTTTGCTGACTTATAAAACAAGTTTATCAATCCTCTTTGTGTTTGCTAATATTCTGTTTGTTTCTTATTTTCTTTAATCAGAAGTGGCAAAACATACACTTAATGCACCACATGTGTGTCCACAGGTAAACCCATCATAGAGAACATCACTGACGCCATTTACGGCAGCAGGAAGACCATCTGTGTGATCAGCCGCAGCTACCTGCAGAGCGAATGGTGCTCCAGAGAGATCCAGATGGCCAGGTGGGGGCGCTGTCTCTTTTTATAAACAACAAGAATATAACTCTATGGATCAATAACATCACCAACTAAATAAATCCAGCTTTTCAAACTGTAATGTGAGAACTTAATAGAAGAGGATACAAGATGTTTTTAACATATGTGAAACAATCTGTGGGCACCTCAGTGATAAACCATTCAAAATTAAAAATAATGCATTTTTTGCTAATTAAATACTCTAAATGAGTCCAAAGTTTTTGTTCCAGGGACCAAAACCGGCAAATTTAAACGACTTGTGGGCCACAAAAATCATTAAATAATAAATGAAAGAATTTGTTTGTGATTTTCCCTCTTTAGTTTCACCTACTCAATAATAAGCAAAACTTTAATAAAATCTATAAATCCTTAAGATCCAAAACATTAAAACGGCTTTGGACTGCTGCCATTATTAAAAGAAAAACATAATTTCAAAATATGAGGAGTCCTCAGTTGATTTCTGGTTTGTTGACCACATTTTTACACTTCTCAGAGGGCCGATCAAAATCATTTCAAGAGCCACAAATGGCCCCTAGACCACACTTTGGAAACCCCTGCTTTAAATGGTTTCATGTCTTCATTGTGGCAATTAGGGTTTACAGCTCATGAAAATCGAACATATATATATATATATATATATATATATATATATATATATATAGAGAGAGAGAGAGAGAGAGAGAGAGAGAGAGAGAGAGAGATAGATAGATAGATAGATAGATAGATAGATAGATAGATAGATTGATTGATTGAAGTGCAGCCTCTGATCAATGACTGAAGTGCAATAAATCCTTTGTAATTTTTATTTTTCTTATAGCCTCTTCTTTTTCAAAACTCTGTCTTAACAAAAACTTATCAAATTTGTAATAATGTTTGCACTCGTTTTTCATCAAATAAGCAATAATTCATAACCAGACATTGTCACTGAACCACTCTTGTTCACATTTAGGCAATAATATTGACCTTTAAGATTAAAAGTGCACTAATTACACTGAATGGATTAAAGCTATAACTAATCACTATTCACAAATATTGGCAAATTATATCTCTCTTTCACCTGACTTTTTTTAGCTTTCGCCTGTTTGATGAGAAGAAGGATGTTCTGGTCCTGCTGTTTTTAGAAAACATTCCTTCTCGTCACCTGTCTCCATATTACCACATGAGGAAGCTGGTGAAGAAACGCACCTACCTGAGCTGGCCTCAGGCTGCACAACATCCAGAGGTTTTCTGGCAGAACGTCCAGAGAGCTCTGCAGGCAGGGGGCGCCGTCGCTGAAAACACGGACCGCTGACTGGACCAGCAGGACGATGAGGAAATGTAAAACGTCGTAAGATCACAGTTGAGATTAACCATAGATTAACTTTATTTGCGGGTGTTAAAGGGGCAATATGATGTAAGATAAATCTTTTGTGCTTCACATCATTTTATGTTTTCAAAAACATACCTGGAGTTTTGTCTCCAGGTATGCATGCGTAAAAAAAATCCTTTAATCTCCATGGCAACCATTCAGCTCTGCAAAATGCCTGGGTGGACCTGGCTCCGCCTTCAAGGCGCAGCTCCTCCTTGGAGCTTCTTGAGACTCTCCAACTCAGCTCCTTCAGACTTCTTTTTTTCTTTATTCACCAATTATTGCACACAGAACAAACATTGGTGTGTGCAAAATAACCAGATAAGAGAACAAATAACGGCAACAAAAATAAACGAAACAAAAAGAACGTATGCATTAAGATGGATACAGCTCCTTCAGACCAGCCAGCAGCTTTCTGACTGATCTAATGGAGAAACGGTATGGCTGATGGTTTGGCATAAATGTAAATAAATGTCCAACCCACAACACTGTCCTTCAAACATATGTACAACTGCCGTAGCATTACATAGTTAAGTAAGAGCTTGCAAGACAAAGTTGTTAGATTTGCAAATCAATGTTTTTCTTCATGTGTGATTATGAAGCATAACTTTGCACTGCCATCATGAAAAACCTCCAGGCGCTGTCTTCCAATGTGCAACAAGTTAGCCTTTGCTCATAGTTCACAGTTTTTTCAGATCTTTTGCAAAGAATAGCCGAGTGTTGCCATCAGAGGAACTGAAAGCTGTTACTTGTCCCCACTTTTTTTTTTACTTTGCAGATATAATTAGGCTGTGATGCATTTCTGTGCAAACTGGAAGTCACACATCTCATCAGCTTTCTGAAATGTTCCTCTTTCTGATTGTGAGGAGGATTTCTACTGAAGTTAAACGCATTAAATTTAAGAGAGAAAAGGAGCTCGGACTCAACCTGACAGCAGACCTGGAAAAAATGATAGTTTTTTCTCATGCAAACGCTGTAGATCTTTGAAACTTTAGAGTACTATTAAGTTGACATGGGGAATGACAACATATAATGCGACTTTAAGCACAATTTACTACTGATTTGTTTTTATTTTCTGTGCCATCTGTTCAGTTCTATCTAGTGTTTTTTTTAAATGTCTTCTTCTCATTATGTAATTTTAACTTTGTCTTATTTTACTACTTTATTCTTTTGTTTAAAATAAAATCTTAAATTTTCTTACACAAATAACATCATGTAATAACTTACATGATTATGGACTGCTGAGTTCTTATTAGTAAGCTACACAAGTTGGTTGGTGACAAAGTGCTGTATTCAAAAATATTATTGGAATTTTCCAATTTCCAAAGTTTGATGCAGGAACAGAGGCTGGTAGAAAAAGACGAGTATTAACCTTGTATTATGAGTGCACACTGTTCAGTGCATGGACATACTTATCAATAGTACTTTATTTATAAGAAGAAAAAAAATTGGTTCCCCTTTTAGGAGCGCTTATAAAAGAGACACATCCAGAATCTGATACAATCACAACAACACAGCTCACACATCGTCTCTCTTAAAGTGACTGACAGTAAGAAGAGCGTCACTCCGGTCAGATACAACACAAACTGCTGAGGATCAAAAGTGAGTATTGCAAACATTGATTCTGCTGTATATTACTATTATTACATACAAGGCTAATTCTAACTACGACGCATTCAATTTACTTAACAGTTGGATTGTTTTTTTTTTATCTAAAATGAAAACATATTTTGATTTATTTAGATGCCTTTTTGGATCCTAAGGGAAAATTAGGAAGAATTTAGGATTTTTGTAGATCAGATATCAGGACAAGTTAGGGAGAAACTCCCAAGCCCTGTTTACTTTCAAGGAAACCGCGTTGGCTTCTGCTTTTGGTTTATTTTTTAGCTTTGTCTCTCTCGACCGGAGGCGTCATCAGCTTTTGACACAGTTACTGTCCGCCCATGGAGACAGACAGTAACTATAACTGGATGTTCAGCAGTTCTCATAATTAGAAATAATTCCAAGGAATAATTTTGAATATTTTAGTCAACTCTGTGTTAAACTGAATAGGTTAAGTAGTACAACACAAGACAATGCTATCTACCACTATTTTTGTTGCTAACTGCCCATAGAAAAAATGCTGCACCTGTGCGTTCTTCACACCTGCAGAATACGTCACACCTCCGCAGGACGTGTTGCTGAAAAGTTACGCACTGAGACTGGGTTTCAAAAAGTACTAGAGCCAGAGAGTCGCCAGAAACACGTAAATGGGCAGCAGGATGATAACAAAAATGTTACTTTCCTAAAGGTCTTAAAGCGTAAAAGCTAAACCTGGCAAATTTTGAAAAATTAAACCAAAGTGGGTGGAGACAAAAAGCATGAAGTGAAAGAAGCCTGTCCTCAGCTTACAGAGGTGGATAGAGTGCCCACCTCAAGTACCAGCAGCACTACTTTAACAGATTTTTACTTAAAGTAAAGAGTAGCCGTCCAAGAAATGACTAAAGTAAGAGTAAAAAAAAGTATTTGGTGAAAAGTCTACTCAAGTACTGAATAATTGATCAAATTATCAATCATTTAATATTTACAATTTACATAATTAAACAGGCAAAATATGAAGTGAAGTGGAAATTAAAATAATTCACAGTTACAAAAAATGGAAAAATCAGGCAAAATAAAAATTTCCCAAATCGTTTTCTTTCAATAAACTTATGAAAATGTGACTGCTTTGGCACTGTTCAACCAAAGGAATCAGCACTAATGTAGTTTTGGTAAAATATTGCGAAACTAAAAGAAAAATCACATTATGAAAATGTCAAAATATAAATTTACAACCTTAACTCATTCAGACGGTTGTTTTGGGGGTTAGCTACACGGTTCAATGTTCAAAGTACAACTTTACAGCTACAAAGAAATCATGAATTTGTGTAAATGTCTTTGCAGGTGATCACCATTGAATGATAAACCTGCAGTTATGGCCACCAAAGGAAGTTTGTCTTCACTCTTGATTCTGAGACTTCTTTTGCTTCTGCTACATTTTAACCCTTCTCTGCTTTACTCTCTAAAGAACTGCACTATCCTTTATCAGGAGAATCCATCTGATCATGTTTATGTGGATTGCTCACAGAGGAACCTTTTAGCTATTCCTGATGACATCCCTAAAGACGCAGTTTCATTACAGTTTTGTGAAAATGAACTACCAAAAATTAAACAAGATGATTTCCGTGGTTTCTTCAAACTGAGGCTTCTTGAAGTAGAAATAAATAAAATTTCTTATGTGGAAAATGGATCATTTCTTGATTTGGGTTTATTAAAAATTCTCATCATGAGATGGAACGAACTTACCAGTATAACAGCCAATATGTTTCAAGGACTTTCTAATCTTACCCAGCTTGACCTCAGTTATAACATGATCCAGTTTATTCATAAAACTGCATTCAATTTCCTTGTCAGTTTACAATCTTTAGATTTAAGTGGAAGTAAATTCCAACAAATCACTGAAATCCAACCCATTTTCAAGTTACCACAGATACAGAAACTTAAACTGTTAGAAAATTCATTTCTTTCCTTTGAGACAAAAGACCTGCAGCTTAATTTCTCATCCAGTATTAAAGAGTTGTATGTTTCTGGGTATAACATGCAAATGTTTAGCATCACAACTCCAATTCTTCCTCATCTCCACCTTATAGAACTTTCATACCAATCAGGAGATTCTACAATGAAATGGTACATATCGGACAAACATTTTCTGAGAAACATAACACATTTACATATTGACTTGTGTCCGTTTTTATTTCAAAATGTCAAGACAGTAATGAAGAGCCTTGAATCTCTATCATATTTATAGTTACAATCAACAAGCAGGTGGATAGAGAGAGGGATATTGTCTACAGTTTGTAATATACCAACACTGAGGAGTCTGAATTTGAGGTACAGTGATCTTCATAATTTAACTTTTGAACTTGCATCATGCTCTCAGCTCATAGAGCTTGACTTAGCTAACAGTCAAATGACTGTACTGCGAAAAGATTCAATACAATCAATCAACCGACTACAGTCGCTGAATGTGACTAGCAACCAACTCACCACAGTTCCATATGATATAAGAAACCTTATCTTCCTTGAGGTCTTAAATATGCAAAGAAACACAATCCTGACATTGAACTGTGAGGATTTTGTAAACACAACACGTCTTAGAGAGCTATACCTCAATCACAATCGTATAACTGACATCAAAAGTTGTGCGATTGAAAAACTTCCTAATCTTACGGTTTTGGATTTGAGCTATAATCTACTAATGACATTTGGAGACTCCTTTGAGATTCCCCTACATAAGCTTGAGATCTTGGATGTAAGCCAAAACCCAATACAAATTCTATATGATAGCATATTTAAACAATTACCGTCCCTAAAAATGTTAAGTGTGGAAGCAATGGATCTACCTGACTGCAGTGACTTACAGTACTTGCAATATCTAACAGCATATTTACATTTCCTAGAGAACTTTAAAACCTCTGTTTCAAACTATTCTGAAATACACATTAACTCACACTCACTGAAAAGTCTCACAGTGATTACCAAAAACCATCCCACTGACTTTAATACAGTAAAAAAGTTTCTTATGACTGTTAAACCTGCCGAAAAGTTTACAGCTATAAACATCTATGGAGACCCTCCTGATGGAAGAACATTTAGGCTTAGTCCTCAGCTCAAGAGTCTAACTTTAAAAGAAACTGAGTTTTTAACCATAAAATATGAAATGTTCCTACCAATCCCACACCTGCAGACTCTGGATCTTTCCGAGTCTAAGATCAAGTCATTGGATTTTCTGATGCTGGCCAATCTTTCTGCTCTACGATTTTTGAATTTGGCAGACAATGACATCTCTGTGGTCAATGAGACTGTCTTCCAGTATCTCCCATCTCTAACATATTTGGATCTGAGTAATAACCCGTTTACCTGTGAGTGCTTAAACGCAGGTTTTATCCGGTGGGTAAAGAGCAACAAGCAAACACAGGTATTCAATGGTCATCAGTATGTATGCTCCTTTCCTGTGTCTAAACGGGGTACCTTATTACTAGACTTTGACGTCAAGACCTGTTGGGAAGATGGCAGCTTTCTTTACTTCATTTCTAGCACTTGTCTGGTTGTTCTAACTCTTCTTACATCGTTTGTCTATAACTTCCTGAGATGGCATCTCAAATACACCTTCCACCTCTTCTGGGCCTTTCTCTACGACAGCAGGAAGAGAAAGAACATGAACCCTCATCAGTTTGATGCCTTCGTGTCCTATAACGTCCACGATGAGGGCTGGGTTTACAGGGAAATGCTCCCAGTGTTGGAGGGAGAGCAGGGCTGGAGACTCTGTCTGCACCACAGAGACTTCCAACCAGGTAAATAAAGTCTTTTAACTCTTCATTTTTATGATGATACTGTTGAATGACTGACATGTAGAGGATTGAGAAATGTTGGTGACCTTGTAAACTTTCAAAAACATTAATGTTCTATTATGGGGACATATTATGAAAAAAAAATCACATTTTTACCCGTTTGAAAACTCTTCGGAATGTAACACCAGAAATCAGCAGGCTCTGGCCTTCACCTAGTGACCCCAGAGAAGTCCACACCGTTACCTAGCAACACCAGGGAAAGCCCAGCCCGTCACCTAGCAACACAATCTGAGTTCCGACTGGGCACTGTACATTGTATGCTGGAAAAGACAAGGGAAAAGTTGTTTAGTTTTGTTTTACTAACCATTTAGGAAGCATTTGATGGATTCTTGTTAGCAGCAGCTTATTTTGATTTAAAGTGACAAGACTCCCTAAAGCAGCTGAAAGGAGCTCAAAATAGGCTTAACTGATTAAACTAATTTCTTATTAATTAGGAATGATTTTGTGCAAAAAATGTGATGAACATGTTTTGTGCAGCTCATAGTCTTATCCTACCCAGTTGAAGGAAAATAATACACTGTAAAAAAAACTGTAAAAAAAAAAAACGGGTAAATGTACTGTAGAAATTTGAAGGAATTTCTCCGTTTTTTAGTTTTACAGGTATTTGTACCGTATTTTCCATTTTCCGCATTGCATCATGGGAACAAGAACATTCGCGAAGCGCGAAAATTGTTCAGACGACATTTCAAGCTCGCTAACCGGACCCTGGAACATATATATGTTTTGGACTTCGGTTGGATTAAGAGATGGAGTTACCATTCTGCCACCTCCCTGGTAAAGTAAAATAAATAAAAACACATTCTTTTCTGTGAATAATGTTTTGAAATATTTGTAGTTGACTTTGTTTGACTTTGTGAGACTCCTGGCACAGTCTATAATTGCAGACTGTTTTGCAGTCTTTTTTTTATTTTATTTTTATACAAAAAAGATATTTTTACAATGCTGTGTTTGCTTGTGTATTATAAAAGTAAAATGCGGTGATTGCTGTATTACTAGTGATGGGTAAATGAGGCGTCATGAGGCGTTTCGACTCATAGCAACACTGTATTGATACTGTGTCGATACTGTATCACTCAATACTGACACCTGCTGGACATTAAAAATTCCTACAGGCAACGTAGTGATTTGATGACCAAGTCTGTACAATAAGATTTAAGCTCTTTGTATTTTATTGAATATTATATGTTGTATTATGTCATATCTTCAGTTACATTTAAAATATATTTGATATACAGTCAATAAAGAATGTGAACATGTACCATAAAGTGAAAATTTAAGTGAATGTGTTTGGAATGAGGTTTTTTCCCACACATATATATATATATATATATATTTATATATATATATATATATTATATTAATTTATATATATACTAATTATATATATATATATATATATATATACTAAAAAAAGTTTTTACAGCCTTTTGAAATTAAGCCTGTTAAGCTTTTTTGACAAAACTTCTGCTGTAGAAAAAAATTAAGTAAACACTACATTTACAGCGAACCCTTATTTTTCGGTTGCGTTCCGAAAATAACCCGTGATAGGCGAAATGTGCATCAGTCGGGCCTTATTAATGTGATCCGCAGTCATGTCATTACAGCGTCTCCTCCAAGCTGCCCTGTGAAAAGTGAACCGCGTTACAGCGAGGATTCACTGTATATGAAATAATTTATAAAAAGCAACTGAGTAATTTGTAGAATGACTGCATATCTGAGTTTATCTAGGTGTATCTGGGACTTCATTCTCATGTTTGGCCTCATAATGCCTCAGCATTGAAAAGGTGGATTTATTTAAATAAGACAGTTTAGTTAAACATTTGCGACACTTAACCTGCAGAACATAATATGAAGTAACTAAAAGTCAGTTTCAGCTGATTGGGTTAGATAGATTAAGTAGAAACTGACAAGAACCGGATGAAACGACAAAAATGAAACAATTTATTTTCCAATATAGATCAAATGGTCCCACACTGCGGAAACATTTCCTTTGAAGCTGCTCCATAGTTGACATGTAAAAAATCAAGAATTTGTTTGGCAAATGCTTTT
Source organism: Poecilia reticulata (assembly GCF_904066995.2). Lineage (NCBI taxonomy): Eukaryota > Metazoa > Chordata > Actinopteri > Cyprinodontiformes > Poeciliidae > Poecilia > Poecilia reticulata. The sequence goes on along the minus strand of NC_088840.1, from coordinate 22,917,147 downwards.
GACAGATTCGCTTCCTTATAAACACAGTTTGGCATCCAGTGTCATTTCGAACAGTTCCTGTATTGGTCACGTGACTTGCTGATCCAATACGCGCACCGACACGGTCTGTGGCTTGATGCTGCCCCGGCGCGTCGGTGTTGTGGACCATCACTTGTATTACTATTCATGTATTTTACCGAATTCAACGTACCGGCTATTTTTTCAAGTCAAACTGAACTGGGCGCGTGAAAGCTAACCGTTCATAGCGTCATGCTACTTATGTCTCAATCCTGCTTTTTAAAAATATCAAGCTGCAGTTGTCTTATTTGATAACATGATTTGATGTCCCGGTTGTTAACATAAAAGCAGGTGGCCATTTAACTTCGGTAAATATACTTTCAATGTCAAGTTTGGGGTTTTAGAATATGGGAAATGTCGCAGGTGGGGAGTATGGTGGGGTCGAACGACGAACGAACGTAAACTTGGGGGGAGCGGGAAAGACGGACGAACGTAACGTGGGGGCGGAGGGAAACCATTAGACCAGGGGTCGACGGTAAGACTGGGGTGGCGACGGCTCGTGTTTCACTCAGCGTTAAATTTGTTGCATGTTTGGTGCTCTAATCAGGCATGTTGAGATTAGGTTATGTTGATAAACTGTTACAATGGGTCAGAAGCTTCTTGCCTCATATAAATTGTAAGTTAGTGGATTGTACATACAATAGTTAATTTTCATATTTCTGAATAGAACAACATCACTGAGAGTAAATAAAAGCGACGTTTGCAAAAAAAAAATTCCAATTGGGAGTTTTTACTGAATGTCTACTTGCAACTCGTTATTGGTTATTGTAGCTTAGCTTAAAACTAATAATAGTACTGTTCTAAATTTGTTGTCGGAACAATTATTTCATTTTATTATAAAAAAAACTAATTGATTTATTATGTAGACTTGCATGTTTGGTGTTTATATTCTTTCTCCTTATATGGTTATGTTGTTTCCTCTCCTCAACAGCTGCATCCAGACTTCCTGAACTTTCCTGGAAGCAACAGACTCTTTAAATAGGTGTGTACATTTGTTTTGTTTACTCACCTGTAACTTTAGTTTAATTAAGAATATGTGGTGTTTCTACAATAACATAGGCATAATTTTGTTAAGTGTCTTTCTAATAATTCTAATGCAGCACTATATAACTTATGATAAATTTTTACATATATGTTGAACTGTCACTGTGGTGCTGTCATCCTATTTCTCCCTGATCTCTTGCATTGGCTACTCTGCAGCTATCGTACCTCTCATGAATGTAAGGCTAGTTAGCATGGACACCGATGACAGTGGATAAATGGTTTCCTGTAATGTTAAGTTGATTGACAGCATGAAGACGTTGATTGACAGCGCTAAGATATCCTCCTGTCTCTGATGGTTGGTTTTGGTTGGGAGTGATGGATTCTTCAGATGGAATGTAGCTCAGGGGAAGTGGAGGATTTTTATTTCACAATTATACGTCTCGTGACATAAAATCATGAATGGTCACTTTATTTAACAATATGCAAAATCTGTGTATGTTTTTATTTCAAAAGAAAATATTTGTGTATTGTGTATGTTAGGGGTGCACCAATAAATCTTCCCCAAATCTAATTTTGAAGATTGGTGATCGCCAATACATGTGAAAGTGATTTCATCCACTGATCTTATCTACCTCAGCAAAGATCTAAAAATCAACCGCTTTCCTTCCTGTTAGAGACGTTTGACTGATAGACCGGCCCACCAGGTCATGTCCATGTTGCAGTATCAATAGTCACCCCACTGTGCCAACCACTGATGTTTTCTGAATTTACCAATATTCAGACAAGACGATCAGTATCGGCCAAAATCAGAATTGATAAGTCAGATTTTTAAAGATTGGCCAGAAATCTGCAATTGACACAGTTCTAGTGTAGATTTTTTAAATAAAAATTACTCAATGTTGTTTGTGAAAGAGCTATTAGCAATTGGTGAGACGCTGATGAGCAAGGTGATGTGCCGCTGTAATGTAATTTAGAAGCGTTTTGTAAAAAGTATGTTTATAACATGAAGTGCTTCTGTGTTGAACTTGAGTATCCATTCTCTTGCTTATAGATTTCTGGCTCAAACCTGAATGAGGTCGACTCACACAATGCAGAGAGGGTGAAGAAGCAGCTTTGCATCCACCAGATGGTTCAAGTCCCTTAATGAACTGAATGACTGGGATCCATGGAAAATTTGAGCCTTTGAAGTTTAAACGTGATTGATATCTCATCAAACCTGGTGCACAATAACTGGTCACAGAAATTTCAAGCCTTGGTTACTGGACTAAGGTTGGATTAACCTTTTTTTTTGCAGAACATAACATAAATGGACTGTTTTGTTTATGTTACAGTGACTAGAGGTATGAGAGACACACTCATGAATCCAGTGTCTTCCACTGTCATGGCATTAGGCTGGGTTATGTAGCATTTGATTTTAACTAATATTTTACTGTATTCATTATTTTGAAGTAGTTGGTCTGTTACAACTATGATTTTATGTTCCAAAGCAATTTTGTATGTTCCATCTATAATAATTAACAAAACTGTTTGACTACAAGACTAGAGTCAATACTGCTTTATTTAATTTATACGTTGAATTTGTATAGTAAAATGCAATAAATTAGTGTGATGTGCAGAAGATAACATAGCAAGCTCAATAATATGTTTAACTCTTAATATATAATAGCAAAGGTTAGTTATAAAGACTAGATGATGTCATTTATGTCTTAAATTGGCAAAATAAAGTCTGCAAGTTGATGTAAATGGTTTCATTTTTATATCACTGCATGATAGCTACTTTCACCTAAGTGTTTTGTGTTCTACAACTACATTTACTGTGGACTAGAATTAGTTTTGTTTCAAATTGTTAAGAATATATTAATACATTACTTAATATATTTACACTATAATACTATATGGTACAGACTTCATGGTTTGGAAGACAAAAGTATTGGAAATGTCCAAGTTAAAAAAAAAAAAATTGTGATATCAAAAGAGTAAAAGACAGAGATTTCAGTTTTGGGTTAACAAAATATGATAAATTTGACACAAAAACTGTTAATTATGGAAAATATTTGATGGAATTCTGAAAAATAATAAAAATACAGAAATGTCTGGTAATTCACTGCCAGATATTTTCCAGTATTTTTGCAGAATTTCCGTCAGAAGTGTCCCGTAATTTAACAGTATTTTATTTCTAATTTTTTCGTAAAAAAACAGGGAAATGTCCTGGTAATTTTCTGCCAATACATTTTCTGGTTTATTATGGAATTTCCAGCAGAATTTTTCTGTAATTTAACAGTTTTTCCCGGCTTCTAATTATACTCTAGCCCCCGAGTCCGCAGATTAACGTCTCTTCTTCACCCCCCTCTTTCTACAGCCAGACCTCCTCCCCCTTCTTGCAATACGCCGTCCATCCAGCCCCCCCAGCACTCAACGGTACGCTAGACCGGCCCTACCCTCTTCGATCCCTCCACTCTAATGGTACACTAGCCCCTCAATGTCTCTTCTTCGCTCCTCTTCTTTGCTTCTCCCCCCCACCCTCTAACGATACGTCGCCCCACCATCTCTACTTTCTTCAAACGGCTCTAATTATACTCTAGCCCCCAAGTCCGCAGATTACGGTCTCTCCTTCGCCCCCTCCTTCTACAGCCAGACCTCCTCCCCTTTCTTGCAATACGCGGTCCATCCGGTCCCCCCAGCACTCAATGGTACACTAGCCCCCCCTCAATGTCTCTCCTTTGCCCCCCTCCTTCTTCGCTTCCCCCACCCCTCACCCCTCTAATGGTGAGGGGTGGGGGAAGCCCCTTCGAGACAGGAACCGCGGTCCATCCGGTCCCCCCAGCACTCAATGGTACACTAGCCCCCCCCTTCGAAGGTACTCTAGCCCCCCAGTCCGACACAGTTCCCTCAGCCCCCCATTCTGACTCTTCGGTACACTCTTCCCACATTGCTCTGACTGTAACAGCAGATGACTAAAGATTTCCAGTATTCTCAGATTGAAAACTTGTAAGCACTCTTAAGGCCATAATCATCCACACCCGCAAGTTGTGAAGTTCTGCTGAAGAAACGCATCCAGTTTTGACACTTCTGACAATGTGTCACTCCGTTGGTGAGAAAAAATCCTCAAGACACCGTTAGGCATGAGGACTCGGAGGCAGGCCCTGTCTCAGAGGTCTGTCCACTCGGAGGCAGGTCCAGTCTCAGAGGCGGGTCCAGGCTCGGAGGCGGGTCCTGTCTCGGAGGCGGGTCCTCACTCGGAGGCGGGTCCCATCTCGGAGACGGGTCCCGTCTGGGACGTGGGTCCTGTCTAGGAGGCGGGTCCAGACTCGGAGGCGGGTCCTGTCTCGGAGGCGGGTCCAAACTCTGAGGTGGGTCCTGACTCTCAGGCTTGTCCGGTCTCTGAGGCGGGTCCTGTCTGGGAGGCGGGTCGTGTCTCGGAGGCGGGTCCCGTCTGGGATGCGGGTCCCGTCTCCAGACTCGTAGGCGTGTCCAGACTCGAAAGCGGGTCCTGTCTCGGAGGCGGGTCCCATCTCGGAGGCAGGTCCTGACTCGGAGGCGGGTCCTGTCTCGGAGGCGGGTCCACACTCTGAGGCGGGTCCCTTCTCGGAGGCGGTTCCTGTCTCGGAGGCGGGTCCTGTCTTGGAGGCGGGTCCCATCTCGGAGGCGGGTCCTGACTCGGAGGCGGGTCCTGTCTCGGAGGCGGGTCCACACTCTGAGGCGGGTCCCTTCTCGGAGGCGGGTCCTGTCTCGGAGGCGGGTCCTGTCTCGGAGGAGGGTCCACACTCGGAGAAGGGTCCACACTCGGAGGAGGGTCCTTTCTCAGAGGCGGCTCCTGTCTCGGAGGCGGTTCCTGTCTCAGAGGCGGGTCCTGTCTCGGAGGCGGGTCCTGTCTCGGAGGTGGGTCCAGACTCAGAGCTGGGTCCTATCTCTGAGCCGGGTCCTGTCTCGGAGGTGGGTCCTGACTCGGAGACCGGCCCTGACTCCTCCGAGTCAGCACCGACCTCTGAGCAAACGAAGCTTTGAGTCCCAACTAAGCGTGGACTAAGCACAGCGTTCGGTCCACTCTTGGTGGGTTCTTGCCTTTCTTCTTCCTCTGAAGCGTCTCCACAACACACAGCCTTTTTGATGAGCCCCCATGCCTTTTGAAGAACGGTGTCTCGGAGAATGATTTTCCGCGGTCGTGCCAGGGTTCTTCTGAAGCATTGGACAACCTTATAAATAACGATTGGGTTGTCGCTTTTTATCAACTTGAAGAGCAGTTCTCTAACTGCATCTTCATTGCCCCAGAGAAGTTGCAAGATGTCTCTGCAGATTTTTTTTTCCATTTTCTCAAAAAGACAATCTATGTCCTTCTTCTTTCCAGATTTTGGAGCAAGCTTTCTGGACTGGTTCGGTGTGCTTCCTTTTGAATGCCCATAGCTAGATCTGTAACTAGACTTATAAATCATTCTCAAAGAATATTTCCACAATTCTCCTTGTCTCGTTCCTCGTCTGAAACCCATCCTGTTTGCGTCCCTCAAAACTGTCAGGGTCCATGGCTGCTGAGTATAATCCTCACAGGCAGTTTCATCTGTACAGTCTTCAGTAGAAAAATGTCTTTCTGAACTTCTTTTGTAGACGCTAACATTTTCTCTTTAGGACAGGATTCTCCAGGTGCTTTTGAATTTCTCCACAATTATTGGTGTCCTTCTGGTAATCAAGGAGTGCTATTAAATGCAGTCCACTGGCAAGTGGAATGCATCTTCGCAATACTCTGGAAAATCTTTCTCCTAGCTCTTCTGACACCTCGGAGAGTACGTCTACGTTAATTCTCCAGTTTTTCTCAAAGCAAGATCAAATTTTGCTGTGTTTTCCTGAAAGTGTGTCTGACAAGATGCAGAGTTGGTCCATCTGCAGCCTTTTCAATCACTTCCCACAGAATTCACTGAGAAAGTTCTCTCTTGTAATCTGGGCTCTTCGACCAGGATGAACTGTTGACAATGTTTTCTCACTTTTGTCCAAAAAGAGACCTTAGGCCTCACATCCATTCTCTCTGTGGGCTTTCGTCGTTCATCTTTACTGAGCTGTGCTAAAACGTCCAATGAATTGTGCTGATGACTTAACTGATTGTGTAACTGATCAGAGAATAACTGATCAGTTGGTGATGTCATGCCTCTAGACATCACAGAGTCAACCTTAGAAGGCCCTCATGACACATACATCATTGAAGTCATGCGATAATCATTGTCAGCAGCATGGCAACTGTTGCTAGGCTAATAATAGGACGCAGTGAGCATGCGCTATGAAAAAAATAGAATCTGTGAGCACTAAATGCATTATTATCTAAGTCTGAACTGCATGATTTCGCAGCGTAACAGGACGGTCAGGGAACCATTGGCCCTCCACTTTACCGCCTACCCATTTATTTGTATTGGGTTCCATCTCCTAACAGGCGTAGGGCAAAGTGTTAATGGAACCGCTACATGACCTGGTTGTTTTCTATGTTAAAAACTTTACATATAAAAGCTGTTAAATTACGGGAAAAATTCTGCTGGAAATTCCGTAAAAAAACAGAAAATGTACTGGCAGAAAATTACCAGTACATTTTCCTGTTTTTTACGGAATTTGAATTCCGTAAAAATTTAAATGTGACCTGTGTAGGTCACATTTATTAAAACTCCCAAAAACAATTACTAGAATTTATATCTGAGAATGAAGAATAGCCCATTATTAAATGCTAATTTGTTTGCTTTGTTTCAAATATGAACCATTGGTGGTTTTTGATATGGGAAGCCATCCAGAGCGGTATCAGTAGGGGGGGGGGGGCACAAGAGCCCTTAAAAAATAAAAATGACTTACTAATTTTTATTAGTAAGTTTAAGGTGCAACATTTATACCTTAAACAATTTATATGATGATTTCATACATGTGTAATTTAAGGGAAGTTGGCACCCCCAATGGGAAGAGTAGGTGACCCTGAGAATAAACTTGACAAAGCTACATTTTTACAAACTGCATTTTTAGGCAAAAGTTGAACTGGAGGCTTTACTATAACGTAGACAAGGTCTTTTTAAGATTCAGTTGAAAATACATCTGTTATATTCACAGGTAAACCCATCATAGAGAACATCACTGATGCCATCTACGGCAGCAGGAAAACCATCTGTGTGATCAGCCGCAGCTACCTGGAGAGTGAATGGTGCTCCAGAGAGATCCAGATGGCCAGGTGGGGGCGCTATTCTTGAACTTGATGCTTTTTAAATGGAGAAATTAAATGTATGTACCTTATTTTCCGCACTATAAGGCGCACCTAAAAACCTTCAATTTTCTCAAAAGCCGACAGTGCGCCTTATAACCCGGTGTGCCTTATATATGGACCGATATTGAGCCACAACAGGTCTAACAACTACAGTGAGCAGCTGCCGACTTCATTTTCGCCCGTAGAAGAAGAAGCGCGCGGTGCATGCTGGGATAGTTGTCAGAACGCTGGTTTGTAATCTGTTAAGAAAGTTTTGACTGACCTATCTACCTACCGACCGTCTAGAATCAGTTCATGTAGCATCACGTTCTCCACGAACATGCTGTGCGCGAACGGAGAAGGGCGATCATCGTCTGGCCAAGTCACGGAAGGCTCTCCTCACCGATCGGAGTCGGATTGTTTTATTGACATTCTCGTTAGTGCAGCTCCATCTAGTGAATGCATAACGTAACACCAGCCTCTACTGTAGCGTCTATTCTATGCACCTTATAATGCGGAGCGCTGTATATATGAAAAAAGTTTTAAAATAGGCCATTTATTGAAGCTGTGCCTTATAATCCGGTGCGCCTTAGAGCGTGGAAAATACAGGAAATGTATGCTTCGTGAAGATTTATGTTTACAACAACTATGCATCGTTTGAGGTATGAGGGTGGAAAGTGTGCTTCTTGTTTGACTAGTGCAAAACTAATCTCTGTACTTTTGGGTGTTAGCTTTGTCATTTTAAGAGATTCTCAACTATTTGGATGTTTATATCTAGTGTTCTCCTTATCATGCAAGTTCGTTCATCATACAATGCAACAAGCACCACTAATGATTGTTTCCAATGTAATTTCACCATAAAGAAGTGCATTTTTAACCAAAATTAATATAACATTAGTGATTATTTGGAACAGATCTGGCAAAATTAGGTCTGTTCAGTTACACTTTCCGTTACACATTTATGAACAGCGTCAGGAAAATTTCTGACAAGTTTTCTCTGACATCTTGCAGCTTTCGTCTATTCGACGAGCAGAAAGATGTTCTGATTCTGCTGTTTTTGGAGGAGATTCCTGCTTGTCATCTGTCTCCACATTACCGCATGAGGAAGCTGGTGAAGAAGCGCACCTACCTGAGCTGGCCTCAGGCTGCAGAACATCCAGGAGTTTTCTGGCAGAACGTCCAGAGAGCTCTGCAGGCAGGGGACTCAGCAAACATGGACCTGCTGACAGGACCGGCCGGATGCTGAGAGAGAGCTGCAAGGTGACTAAAACAGAACAATTATCAAATCTTTTCTGTTAAAGCTGCACTGTGTAACTTTTGAAACTGTTGGAATGTCTTGACAAAAAATCTGTGAAAAAATTCACGCTCCTCTGCCTTCTTCCAGTGTTAACTGGAAACAACCAATCAGAGCCAGTGGGAGGGACTTGGCACCGTCAGTCATGCTCACCCCAAACCCCTATTGCTCTCTGCTCCATGTTATGTTATGACACCTTTAACCTCCTGAAGATGCACCAATAAGAGCTTTTTGCTAATCAGTCTTGTAACCTTTGACATGTTATTACCTCCTTACCAGTTTTTTTTCTCAGAGAGGACGGTATTATGTAAAATTTACTTTTTTTATCCTTACATCGTGCTATGTTATTTTGTTTTTAAAATGTGATAGGAGTGTTGTTTTGATTCTTTCATGCATGTTTGAGACATCCTTCCAGTAGCCACCATGTGAGACGCTTGGTCTCACAAAGCTCCGCCCATTTCCACAAAGCTCCGCCTATTTACACAAAGCTATGCACATTTCCACAATGCTCCTTCTTTCCCCCTCTCTGTTCCTCCAGACTAGCGGCAGCAGCAACTAGTAAACAATTGTAAACGGCATAATGGAGTAGCACTGTTGTAAAGATGTGCTGAAGGCGGCATTCTGGAAAAACCAGAGCTTCTTAAAGAGACAGAGGCCAATTTCAAGGCATCAGTTTGCAAAGTCAAATTTCTGTTAAGTCATGTTTAATATATACAGCTTATTTATAACAACTGAAGGTAACATAGTTATTACTTTATTGTGCTTTAAAATGGCCCCATATGCTAATATGAGATATTTTATTTCTGATATGGGCATAGATGAATGCTATGCTATTTGTGTTATTCTGAGAGGAACTGAAAACAATCGGTGTTGCTGATCTTGTGACTCTCAGTTTCTCAGAGACGATTAGGAACTCTAAGGTAAATAAGAAGCAACAAACAGGAAGTGGCTGCATATCAGGAGGCAAAAGTCAGATTTTAGACATCCCAGAATAAATATCGTCACACCCACCTTATCAACCTCATGTTCCCTTTTTCAATGCGAGATGGTTTCCTATTCGGGTTGCGAGTTCTGCTTCTGTTTTTAGATTTTTGCACCACTGTGAAATTTTAGACATAAAGAGCTCATCTGTAAACCAATAAAAGTTGCTTACTCTAAAGATAATAATCTTTTTTCTTATACATTAAGTCTGTGGTTATTTAAAATTATTCTGTAAATTTTTATTTCTTTTTAGTTTTATTGGTCTCATCTTTTCAAGCACCTCAGAAGACCTTAATGCTACTTATATTTTACTTGCCTTATTTGCATCATATCTTCAGTGAAAACAATTTGTTCTGTGTTTTAATAAATAAACTTCCTTTTATTTTTAGTATTAATTTGATAATACATTAAATACAAAACCTTTGTTTCCGACTCTTTTCTTTCATATGTTTTATATGTGTGAAACAAAAGATAAATTATTTGATTTGATTTATACCAGATGAAACACAGAGAAGCATATTCTGCCAGTAGCCCATGAAAATCACATAACATACAGTAATTAAGTGCAAAATGAAAACTTAATTACTGTTTTCATAAGTTATTTTGTAGACTTGTTACTAAAACAGGTAGCTAAGTAAATGTTGTTTTTTTCTTCAAAGCTTTGTTTTAGATTTAACTATTTTTTCTATTGTAAAAAAATAAATAAATAAAATGTGATTATTCCAGAAGGTTCTACAGGATTTGTTTTGGTCTCTGCTTATACCAGGATGTCCTCATTATGTAAATTTAATCAAGATGAAAATTAGACATAATTACATTAAACTGATGTCATGATTCGTGGATCGAGAGTTTGGATGAACACAAACATGACCAGCAGAGGGCGCTGGAGTTCACAGAAACACAGAGCGGAACTGAAATAACATTTCACAATGTTTGAAATATTCAGCAAAGGTCTTTTGAATTTAAAAACATATCTGAAAGAGAGGGCTGAATATGTCAATGTTGCTTTAGTTAGATACTTATCTAGGAACTACTTAAATAAAAAAATATTGAATTAAATAATGATTTCAGGCTTATCTTACATTTCTTAAAACTATTAATGCTCAAAGTTCAACACTTAAACATTTAATTCACACTCAAGTACTGAGTAACTGATCATATATTCTGATTTAATATCCTAAATCAGAATATTTAATATTTTAAAATGAAATATAATTAATTCAAATTTAATTATAATTTCTCTTATTTTAGGGTTTTTTTATTCGCCGTTTTGTTGGCGGAAAATTATGTAGGTTTTAATATGTTAAAGTTAGAAAATAAATTCAAGGCTTATAAAGTTAATATAGCTTTAAATGCTGAAACATAAAGTTATGAGCAAATTCTGGTATTTTAAAGACTAATACAAAAATATATATTTCTATAAATAAAAAAAACATAAATTCAAGCAGATGAAACACTTTTTAAAAACTTTTTTTTACTATGAGACTTGTGAATCTAATACACAAAATGGGTATTAGTTTTAACAGAATAAAGTACTTCTTCCATTGACAATATGAGGTATTTAAATATTCACTTGATGGCACAAAAAAAAGACAGAAATTAACATTAGAACAACAAACCATGTGCACAAACAATAAGTTTAATTTAATGTAAATGTATGTCTTACATTGAGTGGGACCTAATGTAAGGCATACATTAGGTATTTTACATTTAGTAAGATACTTAATGTGCATTTATGTTTAAAATATATTTGTTTTTCATTCAGCAGTTACTTCCAATAGGTATCCAGAATTTTACTCAAGTAAGAGAAGTGATTCATTTTAGGTAAAAGTAACATTTATGTTGTAGTAAATCTACATCTAGAAATACACTTTTCTCCAAAACGTTAGTAAAATAAATGCATTTAAGTCTGAATGCTAAGGGTAGTTAGCATGGCTTTAAACCGTTTTCCTGTAACGGTGAGTTGCTTCCCAACTACTAATACTTTTAGCAGCGTACATGAGGTTGATTGACAGCGCTAAGACCCTCCCCTGACTGGTTGTTTTTGATCAGGCATTTATTCAGACAGCAATAGCAGCACAGATTATCGGCATCTATTTTTTAAAATAAAAGTTACATCCTGAATCTTTATAACCATCTCTAGTGACCAAACTGTAAATGGTGCATGACGCTCATACATGATCCTTACTTATTAATGTTTTTATTTATCCTTCGCTGAGGAGGTTCTGCATCTGAGACATTTATCTGAAACCTTTGTTGTTCGACACCAGCTGGTGAAAAGGGTTTCTTTTACTCTCTGTGTTGCGTCGGGGCAAAAGAGGCATGCCATTTGCCGTATGGCGAACAGGAGGGGAATCAGGTCTGGTGTTGGCAGGATGCAGGCCTTTGGGAAGAAGCATGCAGGGATGGAAACAAGGCAGGTGGGAGAACAGTGAGCTACTTTAGGCTCATGAACTACAGAGGCTTTGATTCCCTTTAATGCCTGGAAAATGCAGGACATTATTCATTTTAACAGCTTGGCGGACCTTGAGGACACCCAGATAGATAATAAAGACTTTGTGAAGAAATTGAACCGGCGATGCCTCCCAGGCCTTTAAATAAATGCATCGTTTGTAGATCCACACAACGTTCAGGAAGTGTTTACGTTTGGTTTAAAGCTCTTTACGGCACAGAACCGGCATGTTTAAAAGACTGGAAGAGCTTTTTATTGGCTGAAAACTGAACCACTCTTCTACATTTAGACCCCAGCTGCCTCTGGCACAGTGGACCACAGCATACTGCTGTCTTATTTGGAGCCAGAAAGAAAAACCTTGTTTCACTGATTTTAAGTTTTATATCTGAAGCTAGACCAAACATTAGAAACTAGACGTGGTAAGATTTAGAGTTTTTGCAATGTCGTTATAAACCAAAATAAAATGTTAAATGTTGCACCACGTTCAACAAAAGAGATCAAGGCCACAGCACTGTACTGATCAGTCTTTGTCCTCCATTGTTCAAACACAAAGGACGTCTAACGTCAGTCATTTTAATTCAGAGTATTTTATTTTTTTTAAATTAACCCTCTAACCTAAGACATGACAGTATGAAAGCCAAAGCTCTAATAAGATTTCAGCTTTAAAGCTGCAACAAATTGGTTTTTTGCTACTTTTGATCTAACATAATATAAGACAAACTACTTTTTTTTTATCTCAATTGTTTCCTTCATTCTGCAGAAGGTTTTGTTCCTAGCAGCAAAACAACTCAGCGAGCTCGAAAGCAGCCGTGTTTTGCTCCCCCTCGAACCTCTGGCAGTGAAAAATCACACGATTTGGTGCTTCTCGTTCTCATTTTAGAGGTACACTGAAGGTAACATTAGTCTTGTCAGATGTGCACTTTTCCTTCTGGATGAGTTGAATTTGCAGTGAAATGTCACCATCTTAACAGCTTCCGTCAGCCGGAGGGACGATGTCAAGCTGTGATTAGTGCATTAGAGAAAGGCCACAAGCAGATCCATCTAAAATAATTCACGATTTGAATTTTTTTACTTTACCAGGTTATAACCAGGTTTTAATTTTAACAACATTATAGATGTGAAGTTTGTCCGACTGTGTTTATTTATTCTTTGAATTGGTTTTGTTTAGTCAACAAGTTGTTTCTTCAGACATTTATTGGTGTTTTAAGCTCCGTTACGCTGCTCTTGGCGGTTGGTGGTTACCATAGCAACCGGAAACCGAAAGCTCAGTTGCTGTCTGCAGCTGAGAAAAGTTGCAAACAGCCATCAGTTCTGTATGTGTTAGAATCAGCTCGGTGTTTTGCTTTACAAGTGTATTTTAACATGTATTTTCTGTCTCACTAAAGTCCTCAGAGGGCTGGTTGGAGCAGAACGGATTAATAAAACCCATTAAATGTAGCTAAAATGTTAAAATATTTGATGAGTATGTCTTAAAATGATAAAATATTGAACATCTTTTTTGACATTAATGTAATTTGTCAGCATACAGTTACAAACTGTCTTAATTTGACTGATAAAAACATATCTAAATGGTCAGTATGTCTTTTCTATGCACATTTATAGTACAATCAAGTAACTATATTGACGTTAGTTGCTAGAAAAATGCATTTTTATAAACGTTTTTACAACAACTGACTCAAAGATGACTTAAAAGACATTTGACATTGTAATTTAACGCCTGAAAATTGGTCATCTGTCTTTAAAAACTCCTGCTCTTTCTGAAACTTGATTTTACATAATACTGACCCTTTAAGCACACAACTGTCCCCTTTTTTTAATCTCTTTATGTAAAGAAGTTTTAAAGGTCTGAGTCCTTGTCAAATGGTGGTTTGACTAAAGTCCTACAGAAGGAAAGGCTTGTAGAGCCTCTTATTTTCGAGGAGACCCCATAAGATCAAGTCCTCATGCGGATAATGTTTTTATCTTTTTTTTTAAATCTCTTTTCCTTAAAGTTTTTATTTTTACTTTTTAATTTCTTTTTATTTCTCTTTCTGTTTTTTTTTATCTCTTTCTCTTTCTTACTGTTTATGCTGTGCCTTGCTGCTGAAATGTGCTATACAAATAAAATTTGATTGATTGATTGATTAAAGCAGTGGTCCCCAAACTATGGTCCGCGGGGCAGATCCAGCCCACCTCCACATTTGGTCCAGCCCCCTGAACAATACCAGAGAGCATTCAGATTTTTTTTCATATATTGTAATTTCCGGACTATAAGCCGCTTATATGTGGATTTTTCTTCAACCACCAGGGGGCTCTTTAGCAGGAACTGAATCATTGGAAGTCAAAATTGAAAATAAAAGAAGAAAGCGCCCATTGAAACGGAATTAGGTTTTAATAGGGAATTGAAATTTGAGAATGTTGTTGACCAGTTGAATAGCATTGAGGGGAAAAAGAAGATTTTTCTTTTTTTTAATAATACTGGGATCATTATGAGAATTTGAGGTATAGATATTGGGATCCAGTAAATGGCAGTAGTGCAACAATAATGGATGCAACCTGCCGTTGAAATCTAAAGAAGAAGAAGAAGAAGGCGGCCATTTTCATTTAGCAAATGCTAGTAGCAACACGAAGGATCAGCACTTATACTCTTGCAATTACCGTTTGAAAACTACCATAATCATTTCAGTTAAATCTAAACTTGGCAACGTTTTCTTTTTCAAACCTAATAAATGTGATATTCAATTGACCTGTTATGACCTGTCAAATTTTGGGTGTCCGCCCCCCTCTGCTGCTGCTGCATCGTTGTGGACAACCTGGAGCGGTAGAGATATCTGCGGTTTAGATGTGTATGTTTACTGGTTTTTTTTGTTTTTTTTTATGTTGGTGTTGTGGCTTATAGTCCAGTGCGGCTCATAGTTCGGAAAATACGGACTATAATCCTTCCTGGATTTTTTCTGTGAAGAACCCAGAGAGGGTTATTTGATTGCTTTCTGGAAAACAATAATATTTCACATTTAGGCAATCGTCACACTTTTTCTGTTATAAACTGACTCCAGCCCCCCAACAGAGAAGGGGAAAGTTATGTGGCCCTCACAGGAAAAATTTTGGGGACCCCTGCTTTAAAGGATATTTATATGTGGCCCGAATAAAACCATATGGCGGGCCTCCGGGCCTTAAGTTTAACACATGTGGTGTAGACTCAGAGCTTATTGTGACCAGATCGAATAGTTGGTTAATTTAAGATATTCTGACCACAGTCAAGTCCTTCTACATGAACACATGCTAAAATAAAGTACCTACACTAGCCTTCCACTAGCAATGATAAACTCAAGCATCTTCTATAAGAATCCAGCCTTATTTTGAATCAGCAAAATCAAGACTGATCCTTTTTCTGTGTCTTTATACCTGAAATACACAGACAGAGGTGATAATTAGTGCTCATGCGGTGTCTGAGCTGTGATTTTTTTGTTCCCTTCGTGGTGTTGTTGCAGATGCTGTTGTGACGCCTCCATCAAACGTTTGAAATTACCGGCCTGTAATGACACAGCTGTCTGTCAGTGCAGCTGCAGCTTCAAGTGGGCATGTTTGGGATAATTTTAGGTTTGCACTGATTGCAGTCACATGTCGCCTCTTTGCTTTTAGACAAACACGATCTGAACACAAATAGTGTGTTCATACACTCACTCAGAGATGATACACTGATAATGAACAGTCGTATATAATCATATTTAACATTATGAGTGTGTTTTTATTTGGAAATGCATTCAATACAGAGGTCTTCCACTAGAGGGAGCTCACAAGTTCATGTTTAAACTCAGTGGTGCTACCGACCTTCTCTTTATATTTACAGAGAGAAATAGATATAGAAAGATAGATATATAGATTGATATCAATATGTAGATATATAGGTATCTATATATAGATTTATATATATTTAGATATATATTTAAATATATATTTAGATAGATAGATAGATAGATAGATAGATAGATAGATAGATAGATAGATAGATAGATAGATAGATAGATAGACAGACAGACAGACAGACAGACAGACAGACAGACAGACAGACAGACAGACAGACAGACAGACAGACAGACAGACAGACAGACAGATAGATAGATAGATAGATAGATAGATAGATAGATAGATAGATAGATAGATAGATAGATAGATAGATAGATAGATAGATAGATAGATAGATAGATAGATAGATAGATAGATAGATAGATAGATTTAGAGGAAGATAGATAGCTCTTTCTGTTCCACATTGTTTACGTTTCCTTTCTCTAAATCTCCCTTTAATTAATAAATTTGTCTGATTGTCTAATTTTCATTTTCGAATTAGAAATAAAAATTTTACAATGGATGAACATGAATACTGATGTTGAATGTGGGGGAAGCCAGAGCACCTGGAGTGAACCCACGCCTACATGGGGAGACATTTCCCCCGTGCAGTCCTGACTTTTTAATATTGAAATTCCCGCCTTTGTCCAATTCCCGCCAATCATCCAACCCTTTTAGAACCCAGACTTCTAAAAGGCTCTTTACCTTTTCTTTCTCTAAATCTCCCTTTAATTAATAAATGTGGTTGTCTGATTTTTTATTAATCTTACAGTGGATGAACTGTAAAATTCATCCACTGTAAGATGAATCTTCAGTTCAACAGCATCGTTCAACAACTGATGCCGCCAATCATCCAACCCACAGGTGGCCCCACCCCCTTTTTAATCAAATATCCTGGAGACGTAAATTGGTTCTATGCTGGAGGAACTTCATGTCTGTCTTTGAACTAGTGCCAATGTTTGGGAGTTAAAACCTTTTTGAATTGCCTCCAGAGTGAGATTTTCTTCCTAGGTCTCTCTTGTCCGCAGACATTCTCCTCTGATGACTCTTCAGCTGCTTGAGTTTCTGGTTCTTGAGATGTTGGGATTATATCTTCCTTTACTGTAATCTGTGGAGGGGATGTTATTTCAGGGACCATTTCTTCTTCTGTCACCTGCTCCAGTTTATCAATCGCCGTTTCACTATCAGGTTTTATGATGGCTTTCTGATCCTCAACTGTAACTCCTTCTTCTTCACCGTTTACTCCAATAAACTTTTCTTTATTGAGGCCTTCTAAATCAAAGGCAGCACTGAATGCTGCCTTTCTAATGTCTTCTTCTGAGATTTGCTGGGGGCTGGAGATAATTTTTTCTATCAGATTGACATAATGCCGGCTGTCTCATCCTCAACTGTTTCTGGTATAGAAACTTCTTGTTCTTCATAAACGTTGTCATTATTCAGGGTTTCTGTTAGGTCGGCCTGCTAATCCTGATCTCCGTTCACGTGTTCTACAGAGGGCTGGTCTTTCAGCAACAAACAGAGCTCAGTTTGTGTTGACATGGAAGGACGGACTGGTTCTAACTGTTCATCTGTCTCTGTTTGCACTGAAGCACAATGGACTGGTTTCTCTTCTGATTTGTCTTGTGAATCAGTCTGAACCTGAACAGAAACCACGGATTTTTTGAATTGTCTTTGCTCTGCGAGAACTTTCTTTATCAGACTGTTCTGCTGTTTAACCTTGTCAAATAATTTATGATTGAGTCTGACCGTCCCATCCAGGCGTTTCATTAAATGGTTCTGAACTCTGATGTATTCCAGTTTGCGCTCCTTAAATTTGGCTTTGCACGAACATTTTTCTTCAGTTGTCTTTTCAGAAGAGTGGGGCAGTACTTCCCTTTCTACAATCTTCTCGGACGCAACTTCTTCCACTCTAGGCTGGTTGGACTCCATTGTGAATTGCTAAATGAATTCTCTAGAGAAACGTATCAACAACGGCTCCTAACAGCTGAATGGGATTGTGTTATTCATGGACCTTACCAAGCTCCGCCCAAAAACGTCCCTTGAAAGTCCCACGTGACTTCATGTCTCACATTAACCTCCTCGCAGAGCTTAGCTTCTATGGGATTTTTTGTTTCGACTGACTCTGCAGAGTATTTCTGAG
The DNA here is from genome assembly GCF_904066995.2 of Poecilia reticulata. Classification (NCBI taxonomy): domain Eukaryota; kingdom Metazoa; phylum Chordata; class Actinopteri; order Cyprinodontiformes; family Poeciliidae; genus Poecilia; species Poecilia reticulata. The sequence continues at coordinate 22,899,215 of NC_088840.1, read as the reverse complement.
TTGATTAGTTTGCATTTCTGCTGGATTTTCACAAAATATCAGCCACGACAATGGACAAGGGAACCAACAAGTTCATGTCATCTTTTTTGGACGACATCAAGATGTTTTAGCCACGCGATGCCTCCAACTTTGTGCGAGTTGCAGCTAAATGCTACCAGTCGATGAGGAAAACAGCAGATCCTCACACCCTCAGCATAAATATAGCTGTGGACAAGATCACTGATGCCTACTGTTCTTCCAAGGCTGGGTGAGTCGGACATTCATGGTTTTGAGGGTTCGAATGTGCCTAGTACGGTACTCTGTGCTAGCGTGGCTAACACGATTACAGTTTAGTAAAAAGCCTTTTCAGGTCAAATAAAATCTTTAATGTATGTCAGACACGGTACACATTGCATATTGATCTGTTCAGCTAACGTAAAGCTGTAACAGACAGGCTTCAGGATGTAGAAGTTGTATCGGTACTGCCATTATGCTGTACTTGGCTAAAAGGTTTTCATAATGGATGTGTTTATTATTGACTTTATTTTTTTCATTCACTAAACACAAAGAAAGCAAAGCAATAATACTTACGCCAGCAGACACTTTGTTCTTATTGATCCTATGACGGTTGAGCTGCAAATGCGGTTGTGCACAAGCTTTGATCCAAGCAAGGCTTTTCGTTTCAGATTTTGGAAATCTGAATTTTAGTTCCACAAATACGATCAGGATACCTGACATCGCCTGTACAGATACCAGGCAATGTCACCACTGACGGAAAACTATTTTTTTTCGAGTCCTGACGCAAAAACTTTCTGTGGGTCTGGTAGTCCACAATGTACATTAGCATGAGTTTGTGAGCCGGTAACCCACGTGATAGCTGCGCTGTGACGTAAAATGGGCATTAGCCAATGAAAGGCGGACCCTGTGGTAAGGTCCATTGATCTGGTTATGCTCAAATGCGGTGTTTTCTTTAGAAAATTGTTTTGAAACATAATTTTCACATGTAACATTAAACATATTTGCGTCAAATGGGATTTATAGTAAAGTTTTGCAACCGGTTTTTTCACGCAAGTAGCATTTTTCAACAGGCATCGACACAGCCACCTACAATTTGGATATAGTAGTGACATCATCGTTGCGTATCTTGGTTCTTTTTTCAGTATTATGATTTTTTAAATGTATTTTTGTATACTTTGATAATAGTTTACTTGAGTTAGATGTAAATGTTTTTTGTTTGTTTCTTGTCTTCTTGTGGACCCCTGTGACGCTGAAGGAAGGCGTCACAGGGTCACCTACTCCCCTTTACGTTTATATCCAACCGCCAATAAAAATCTCTTGTTTGCCAACCGCCATAAAAAAGGAAAAGAAGTTTCAACTCTCAACCGGTTGCACTGAATATGATGGACTTCTGAGCTGCTATGGAGGTACTGCTGCCTTTTTGTTGTTGTTTGTTTTTTAACCTGCCTGAACGTAGATTGTAAATATGCTACACGGTTTCTCCAACTTTGTTCACCTGAATATGAGCATAATAAACAGTGTATAAGTGAACTACGGCATTAGTTGACAAGTTTTGTCCAAGTCGTAACAGAGCCCCGCCTCGAGAAACAAGAAGGTACTTGGTATAAGATCTTGTATTTTTACAGTGTGAGGATTGTTTTTTATTATTATTGTCTTCAAGGATAAAATCTAAAATTATCTGTGGTAATTCTATAATTCCTTCAACTATTTTCCTGTGATTTGGGGACATTTCTAGCTAAACTATTATTTTATACAAGTTCCTTTTAACAATTACTGGGGAAAACGCTGAAAATAATATACAATAGATGATTTTACCATGAAAGTCGAGCAATCTCTAGTTGGGTGTCGTTTGTCATTGAGTGACACATCTTTGCTTTTTGCCACTAATGGTCTTGTTAGAGTCTTAATTCTTTTTTTTTCTTCTTTTTTTTTATCAATCATTTAGCGAATATAAAATAAACATTGCAGATAAAAAAAAGGCATAGATCTACAAAATGACCAGATAAGAGAATGAAAAATAGCAACAAAATAAAACAAAAAATCAACATATGTGGGTTAGGATATACCTTTCCCCCTTTAATATTAGCAGTTATTTTCTGATTTGCGTTATTATTTTCCTTGTTTCAGACATTCATTGATTAATATAGGGTCACAGATATCTTGGGTAGAAATGGAAAAGAGAGATAAATAAATAAATAATCTTCTTAAGGCTATTACCTCCGGAGTGCATTGGATTTGTTCACAGCCAAGTGCGAAGTAACTTTGATAAGAATCAGCTCATCTAACTCAGAAACCAGAGATCTGAACCAGACAAGCGGAGGAGTTCAAGTATCTCTGTGTCTTGTTAAGTGATGGCAGGAGTCAGACAGAGCAGGAGATAAAGAGGAAAATCAGAGACTCATCAGTCATAATGATGTTGTTGCTGCGGTCTTCTATGGTGAAAAACCAGTTAAGCTTGACGTCAGCCGCTCCAGCAGAACCGTTCAAGCTGACAATGTGGAGGGTCACAAAAATCTGATGTTTCTTTCATTAAAAATTCAAAAGAAAACTTGTGATTTTTTTTTGTTATTTTTATTTTCCCTGAAATAAACTAAACCTGCATTGTTTTATAGACATTACGACAACCTGATTGTTGATAAAATGGGATTTCTAAATCATATCAATTTGAAAATGCACAAGTTTGAACTAATTTTGTGCAATCTGACATCCATCTCTGTCGTTGTGTAGATTTGTAGTAACTGTGCAGTACTTTATTTTATACCTGATGCTGCTGTCACATCTGAATTGACAATAAAGGGTGTTTTTATTCTATTATTTTCTAAAAATAAAATAAAAATTTATGTTGTACAGAAAGAAGAAAATCTAATGCATTTAATGCAGAAAATTAACACTGCATCAGCCCATCAGATGGTTGACTAATCAGTTTAACAAAGAGAAAAGTGACTAAATGTGCATTTAATTTTCTTATTTTACAAAGTTTTATAAGAATCTGACACTAACAACTCAAAACAGAGTTAAACTAAATATTCAAACATATTTTTCTCTCTTCTCGCTCTTTCACAAAGTCTTATGACCTGCAAACTTCCCAATAATCATTCCCAGTCTGCCTCCATCCCTCCATAGGCCTCCCAGCTTCTCCATCATCACCTCCGTCTCCCAATGAGCTCAGGTCCATCGCTATAGCAACTGGTTGCCACGGGCGACGAGACACAGCCAGCGCCAGCGAGCATCTTCCCCTCAGTTGTTGTCGAAAGGCAGGCGGAGAAGAGAGAAAGGCGAGGCGCCAGCAGAGCGGCGGAGAGAGACACTGAAGAGCTTTCTGCCTTGTCAAAGTAAAACCCGCCAAATGTTCAGGAAGATGTAAAAACAACAAGCGGATCAAGTCGCCCGGATTGCTCTATCTCTGCTTCCGTCTCCGGAGAAGCTGCGAGAAGATGGTAACAACTTGTTCACACAGGAAAGTGTCGCTTCAGCTCTCGGCATCGTCGGAGTTCAGGTGGTGACCCCGACGCCAAGAAACACAAAAAACACCCAGCGGCACCCGACGCCGCCGCCTCTGCAGGGTGAGTCCCAACTTACCTTTGTGTCACTTTGTGGGGGTTTATTTCATTTTATTTTGACGTGGTTTGTGTTGTTGGCCGGCATGTGGGTCCAGAATGTGAGGGTTCAGTGTGGTGCAGGGAGGTGAGCCGTGTCATGGACCCTTTCTGTGCCAGTCTGGTGTGATGGCGTCTCCCAGCCGGTAAACACCCAGAAAACTGTGGCCAAAAACTGCCTCTGTCACTGCAAGACGTTTGGCAAAATCACGCCCAACATTTGCATGGATATGTCTTTTCGTTCAGAAGATTTTTTTTATTTTTCCTCAGCAAAGGAAATAAATGCAAAAACTGAGTTTGATTAAATAAACATTAATTATACATTTGTGAAGTAGCTTAAATGATTAATTTTAATTAGTTCTCATCTTAACTATTCATCACCAAGTTATTATTAATTACTAACAGAGTCAGAAAAATCACATACATGTCACTTTTCCCTCAAATATCGGCGTTATTCATTAGTGTATAAAATCGAAGCGTTATTGATAAAAACACGTTCACCCAGACAGAGATGCTTGTCGTGAAGCAATTTGTTGGGAGAGATAAGAGATGAAATGTGTGTGAGCTCAGTAATGAGCTGCCGTGTCATCCACAGGTTGTTGCTGCTCTTTGTGAAACGTTTTCAGTTTCATTTATCTAAATTTGTTTTGTTTTTCTCTCGGTTTGTCAGAGAAATTGAACATCCTATTTTATGATGTACGTTTCAGGTGTGTGTTTATTGCTTAATTACTTTGGTAAGCTGAAAGCTAAGATCTGGTAGAGATCTGTTTACAGTTCTGGTAGAGAAACTCGGCATCAAAAATTATATTCTGGGTGGATTCTGGGTGGATTAATTAGACAACTCCAAAAAAAAAAAAAAATTTAGTTGAGAAAAAAATGTTATTTTATTTTTCAAAAGTATTTATGTTTGTTGACTTAACGAAAGAAACACTCAGGTTTGCTGTATTTATTCTAACAAAATAGGAAATCAAGTTGGTGGTCAACATCACCAGCAGCTTCGGCCCCCACAGTTACCGACGGCAACTGAAAAAAGGGGGAGGAGCTGTCAGTTACTGGTTGCTATGGTAACCACCAACTGTCAAGAGCAGCGTAACAGAACTTAATACGCCATTAAAATGTCCGAAGAAACAACTTCTTGACCAAACAAAATAAATTCAAAGAATAACTAAACACATTTTGACATGTCACATCTATAATGTTGTTAAAATAATAACCCTGTTATGAAATGATTGTGCCAGAATTAGTGAACCCAACCTATAAACTGCATTAGTTTAATATCAACATGGTGCTGTAAAAAGTATTTGCCTCCTCATATTACTTCTGTTCTTACTTTTCGTCAACCTTGAAGGTTTCAGATTACTATCAGACGATGCTAACTTGAGTAAATGCAAAAAGCACTTTTTAGACGATTATTTGATTTAGGAACAGGAAAAAAATGGTAAAACCAGATTTAGTCGTACGTACAAAATTTTCTGTTATCAGAAATGTAGAATCAAGTAGATAGAGCCTGTTTAACAACATGAAGTACTCAAAACATATAAAGGCACATTTCTCAAAAAAACCTCTTCATAAGGATCTTCATTCTTTTTGGATGGTGCCCATTATGATGCCGCATTTGAATTAAAACAGAAAATGTGGTAGTGGCAGTGTGACAATATAAACTCAAACACACTTAGCTTATTTAATAGGACGGCAACTTGAAGCCCAATTCAAGTCCACCTCTGAAATACTAACCCCACCCACACACACACACACACACACACACACACGCACACACACACACACACACACACACAAATAAAGGCTTTGGTGTGCTAAAAACCCCACAAATTGATACTGATTTATTTTAGCTTTTTTCGCAATAACACGACCAAGTTCTGGCTTATTTGTGAAACGTGGGAACTTAAGAATTAAGAAATGTATGTATTTTTACCTGCTAAATTAAACTTGTAGTGATACACAATCAAGAAACTTTATTAGCAATGAAAAATGTTTTTTAGTTCCCATTCAGATGCAAAATAACTTAGAGGGCAAATTTAATCAGGAGTAAGCTGGAGGAAATTATGGTGAAGCTGATTGTAATTTTGCCTCTTTTGTATTTTTTGAAGTTTGCTAATTTTGTAAATGGAGCAACTCAAAAATACAGTGTTTTACCAAGTTGCAATTTCAAATGTAGACCCTTCAGAGCTTTGAAATTTCTTCTGGCATGTTCTTTCTAGAATGTAAAAAAGAGCTGCAATTGATTTGTGGAGTTATTGGCTTTCAGCTGCAGTGACCCTCGGCTTTAACAGAGTCTCCTATGCCCAGAATAAAAAGTGCTTCTTCTAAAGAACTCCAACAAAAGAGATGGAGATGCCTCGCCTGTTCATCCACACTTCAGTGCACAACAGTGGACCAGCTTTGCTCAATAACTGGGCTGCAGAAACCTTAAACTTGCTCCTGTGATAACTGTGCAGACGGATTCGTCTTTGGGCCGTTTTTCCTCAGCTTTCTCTGAGACGTGCATCTGCTTTAATTTGATCTCAGTCCAAATTAAAATGGAATTTATTAGAAATTACAGCAGATGTTTGAAACAAGGCAGCAGAAGCTTTGTATTTTTAAGCAAGAGTTATCAGAAAATGTAACGTTTTGTGCATTATTGCTTTTTCTGCGTCTCTTGAAAGCTTCAGCTGCATACTGTATTAAATATTTGGGAATTTAAGACAAAAAGAATATCTGAGGGATCAAATTTAGGATCAAGCTGATGGAGGGGAATAAGAATATAAGATAAATCTTTTGTAACCTAGAAAAGAAAAAGTGAGTTGAACACATTTATTTGCAGTAAAAAAAAAGCACTTCAAAGTGGAACTATTATGTATTTTCCAGGAACATAGTGCCACTTTATAGCACAATAAAGTAACTACGTTAACTTCAGTTGTTATAAAACATATCTATTAAATATTGACTTCGTAATTTAAGTCCTTGAAATTGGGGCTCTGTCTCTTTAAAAACTCCTGCTCTTTCTGAAACTCCGCTTTCAGGAAGTCATCACAACATCTTCTCTCTATTAATGATTTAACAACTTTTTTACTGAAAAGTATTTCTTATAATGAGCTCAGCAGATGTGCAGTTCCACCTGGTGTTTGCTAATTGCTGCTGGCTAGTCTGAAGGAGTTTGGAAACATGAAAGCAGCAGCTCTGAGGAGGAGCTATGCCTCGAAGGCGGAGCTAAGTCCACCCAGGCATTTTTACAGCTGAATGGTTGCCATGGAGATAAAAGGATTTATCAGACATGCATGAAAGAATTAAGGGAACACTCTAGGTATGTTTTTAATGAGAGAATAACATTATAACATGATGTAAAGCTTAAAAATCTAGGTTTTACGTAACACTGCCCCTTTAAGCAGAAAGTTTTTGATCTGTTTTTGTATTTAAAGTCGGTATTAATCGGCATGTTCTGATTTTTCTTTCCTCCTCCTGAATATTTCTAACTCCCGGAGCTGAGTTAGTAACAGGAGCGTTTCTGGTGTTCAAGAAGCTTCTTCTGCAACATTTTAAAGTATTTTTTTCACACCATCCAAGGTGAAAGTGTTAAAAACACACAGAGTGAAAATGCAGTGACGCCAAAGCTGTTGACATTCGGAGACGGCCCCAGAGTGGACGGTCAATACGAACCCGAATCCCAGACAGAACAGATGATTGAATATGGAGAAGAAAACAGATTAGCTGTCAGATCATTTATATCCAGACTCAACCTCTCGCATCTCGCTTTATATTTAGATTTTTGTTATGTTCATCTTTGTGTTTGTCTTGTCCATATTTGCTGACTCACAGAGGAAGAGCTAGACAGCTGGGAATCAAGAGGAAGACAGAAATAGCTTCTCAAAGCGAGAAACACAAAGGTTTAAATTTAATTAGAGAACGACAGACCACAAATGTAGAGACATTAGTGATCTCAAAGACACAGAAATAGACCTTAAAGAAGGAAAAGATAAAACATACTAAGAAGAGAGACTAGCAAAGATCAGTATTTGCTAGATTTGCTCCGTCAGTTTTTATTGTGATAGTCTGTGTTGGGCGCTGTCATGAAGAGTGATCCCCTATTAAATTAAATTGCTGTAGTGATTATTGAACTACCTTCAATAATGTTGCCTTTTGTTAATCAATCACTTTCACAATCTAACAAAATTAATCTGAAGGATGCAGCCAACCTTTCCAATCTGTTACATAAGATGAATCACTCTATTTCTGTTCAAATTTTAATTCATTTCGATTCACAAAATATGACACTTTAAGAAACAGATGATAATCAAAGGCTTTAAGAACTGCCCCTTATTAATCATCTCTCTAACATTCTCTACTGACTAGAATAGGCAAATATATGTATGAAAACAGACAAAACTATGCTTTCTTCTCCCAAAAACTGCTCCTATGGTGATGCTTTGTCACCTTAAAAGTCTCTAACAATACAGAAAAATGTCACTGGATTTAAATCACTAAAGTAACTGAGCAGGTCTGACAATGTGGTTTCACAGTGCTTTTTAATGCACTTCAAATGTATTTTAAAAGGTTGGCCGGTCCTTTCTAGACTGTTTGAATCGTATTCTGTGCTTAGCTGTTCCGGGGGAGGAGTAAGCATGAGGGACTGATTAGCCAATCAGAGAAGGACTTGAGGCTACATAAGAAAGTCAATAGAAATTAATTCAGCATTTTTCAGACCATGAGAGATCTACTGTGCTCATTTAAGGCAAGTTCACATTCAAGATTTAACACCATGAACAGTCAATATTAAAGACTTCACTTAATAAAAAAAACTTTTGCTCAAAGTTTCTAAATGAACAATCAAAGCAAGGTCACATCGTTGTTGCATTTTGGAGATATTCGAGATCTGCAAGAATGAGAAGTAGTTTTGACTTTGAAATACAATGGACATCATTTCAAAGATCTCTTATTTTGGGTTTCCACTACAAATACAGGCAAAACTTTTACAATATTCCGCTAATGTAGAAAAAAAAAATTTGCAATTGCAATAAGAAACACAATTAAAATTATACGTGAATAAGTTTGTTCACAAAAGTCAATAAAAAATATAATCCTCTAACCACTTCCTGTCAGGTTCTTTGTCGTCTCTGCCAGTAGAAACATCCGGTGGTTGGTCACATGACACCAGATTCAACAAAAATGTTGCAAAATACAACAAAAACTCTTAGTGCAAAATTTCAAAATTATTAATGAAACTCTTTGTGATATTTTTGATTTGGTTGAATCAGCAGTGAAAGGCTGGTTAAAAACAAAGAGATGGTAGAAAATGTTCTTACTTTGTCCATGTTAGTTTCCTCCAGGGAAACACGTGCTGTCATCGCTGCGTTTTATCAAGAGTTTCACTGGCAAGGACGTTGCTGCTAGTAAAACTTCACACAAATCAACCATTAATTAAAACATAGAAAAAAGCAGATTCCAGACTATCTCATAAAAATGATGCAACTGAAGTGTCAGGTTGCCATCTTTTTACAGATATTCCTTTTTCCAATGATACAGTTCCAGTTTTGTGATAAATAATGCCTTTTCTAGCATCAGGAAGCACCGTGTCACAAAATAAAATGTTAGTTTTTAAAGTTGCTTGCATGAAAAACCACAGAAATCTGGATTCTATTTATAATCTACAAGTTTAAAATGTTTGTTATTCTTCAACTCCAAGCAGTAAAAAGACTTGACAATGTTCTATCAGTCTCAGGTGATTTAATTCCCCACATAACACCAGAAATATTTCTGTTTGTGTGTGAAGTCATTCAAGTTAAAAATCCCTGATTCAAAAAGTAAAGAAATGTTTCTTTCTCACCACACTTTGCAATTATGAATTATGAATTTTCCTGCATAATGCGTCTAATTCCTATAATGTGTTTAAGTGAGAATCCATGAAGGCAAAATGTTCAAAAGGAAACAGAAACCGCTTGCAGGGATAACAAGTCAGAGGACTGGGATGGTCACAAAACTATTTCAAAAGAGGGAAGAGGCTAAAAACTCAAAATATCTGCAAAATGACCAGAGAAGAAACGTAAACTACAAAAATCTAAATTACGTCAGAGCGCGTAGATTTAACAGAAGGAAAGAAAAGGATGATTTAACTGAAAAAAGCTGTAAAAACCTTCATGAAAGTGTCCATAAATGTTGATGTATAGCAAATACAGAAACTAAAAACATCAGGAACATGAGAGAGACGTATGGAGAAGACGACACGATGTTTTCAGCTCAGGACGTTGAAACGGAGCGACGATCGTCCAACTGGAACATCAGGGCGTCTGAGAGCATCGCTCTCTTTTTTCTCTGCGTCTCGCTTCGTTGGTTTTGTCACATTCAACGCTTTTTCTGCAGATTTACTGTTGACTAGACTGAAAGTTGTTTGGTGAGAACGATCGCTCTGTTGGCTGTTTGGTTTAAACGTGTCGTCCCACATCAATCAAAAAATTACTTAAATTGAATTCATTTCTGCAATTTTAAGGGTTTCAATTACGATTTTACCTAGATGTTAAACATTCACATTTTTCATATATGGGCAGAGATTTGATTGGTAAAAATGTAAGTTCTTTGCTACTCCATGGTGTACGGAACACCATTAGGGCCAATAACACAAAAAAAATTAACTTTAGTTTCAAAATTCTCACTTTCTTCTGACTTTTGACTTCCTACAAGAAGGAATAAATAGTTATGTGATTATTTTTATCTATACTTACAACATAATTGACGTACAGAGATTGACACTAAATTTAAATTCTGATAATAAAGTCAGAATTTGGATTTTAAATAGCCAAAATTCAGAGCAAAAACTCACATTTCTGGGAAAAAAGTAATCATTCTGTGATCTCAGAATGCTGACTTTCTCTTTTTTTCACGTCTTCCGTATGTGTGAGCTGTTCAAGATTTCTGAATTTCTATCTGAAAAATCTTCCAAAACTATATATATATATATATATATATATATATATATATATATATATAAATATATATATATATATATATAGTTTTTGCTTTGTTTATTTCTGCAGTGCCCAGTTGTCCATTTGCTTTCAAAAACAATGTTAAAATATGGAGAAACTGGGTACAAAAGATGAAATTGGGTAAATATTTCCAATGTGCTAAAGGAAACAAGCTACAATAGTTGTTCTCCAATATTTTAGAAATCTTTCCAGAGTGAATTTTGTTTTCTCACTTGTTTAAATTCAAATCAGTTGATAAAGTAACTTTGGGTTTCCTCTTGTTCGCGATTCAGCTTTTTAGCTAAACTTTCTGAGGCAGAAAACAGAAAACTTTGCATTTTAATACTACATGAAGTTTTCTGCTAGCATGCAAAGACCTTATCTGGGGTTTATGACGCTCTGAATTTTTTCAGTCTTTGCTTTTTGAAAAGACAATCTGATTTGTAGTATCCAGGATTCTTACCAGAAACACTGTAATACCCACTCCCTTTCAGTAGGTGGCAGTAATATGTGCATTAATGATTAGATTTCAAATAAATAAAATACTCAACATGGGTAACGCTGTGCTAAGCAATCCTCCTCCAACAACTGCAGCGTATGTTTAACCTCCAAACAAAGTTACTATTCATTTCTAAGATTATGTAGTAATCTCTACCAATATTCTACAAATATCTTGTACACAAAAACTGAAATGTAAAAATATTATGCTTCAGAAGGTGTTCAAAAACTTTTGTTTTCCTGAACAACAAAAAAAAGTGCTGAAGGTGAGATTTAAAATCCATTTTGATACAGTTGGATTAATCTGGACGGGGCCTTCGTTACGCACAGACTCTTGCTCGTTCAAGGTGTCGGGTTTGGCAGTCGGGGGTCATTTTTCTTTCTTTTTCTTTTAGTCGAGACGTCGGCGATGTGTGCAGGCGCAGCGGGGGAGCCTGCTGACACCACTGATTGTTTATGCCGGAAAATCACAACCAAACCTGAAACGGAGCAAGAGACAAACAGCGTAAAGAAAAAAACACGGATGGACAGATGGAGGGATGAGGAGAGGCATTGACACCAAAACACTTCCTGCCATCAGATAAATAGATTTTATCAACAGTGAGATGAGACGCAGAGAAAGTAATTACAGCAGCGAAGTAAAGCGAGATGAAGTGTGGAGAGACAGAAAACGAGTCCAGAAGCCTGAGACGTTAGAAACTGAGAGCAGAAAACATTCAACACCCTGCTGTCACTTTCACACTCCGAATATCTTCATGAACAGTGGGAGACAAAGAAGTAGCAAAACAAAAACAATGAAATCAGAAGAGCTGTCATCAACCCTTAATGTTGAACACATGTTTCTGACATAAAAAACCGCTGACGGTAATGGATCGTTCTCATGATTCTCACAATAATGAGAATCATCTGGACGGCGGCCATGTTTGCTCTGACTCCAGCTTTTTTCTGTCCACTATTAGCTCAGCAATCATCCTCCTGCGTCTGGACGCAGCTGGGCGCCGCTCCCTCTGCGCCGGCCGCTAAATTGAAAAGCGGAGAGCAGAAAAACGTCCTAATGTTCAGCGCGCTGTCTGTCCTCCTCTCCCTGCTCCCGCGCTTCCTGTGGGCAGCGTTGGTCTCTTGCTTGTCCCTGTCCGGCTTACCTGCTGGGACGACTTATTGACGAGCTGTCAGGCGTCACTGTGGCAACAATCACTTCCCCTAGTTAGAAACACATTCAGTGGTGGAGCTGAAGCTCTTCAGACACTAAGGAGCAGCGGAAATCGATGCGGCTGCTGATTAATGTGATGTTTAATTACATTTTATTAAAACGGTGCAACCAGGACACTGGATGCTATGTTACCTTGGAGAGGTATTCAGATACCAGGAACATTTTTACATTTTGTTGCCTTACAAGCACAAAAATCAGCTTATTGGAAATAATTCTACATAAAACATTTTACTTTCTGTTACTGCGAGTATTAGGGCCCGGCTAAGAAAAAAACATAATACCAGAAATAAGTCATATTATTATAATAATAAATTTGTATAAGTTGTAATTCAATTAAAAAATACTTTATTGATTCAAAGGGGAAATTAAATGTTAAAAGTGTTCCTATTTTCCATCTCTAATCTTTTTTAGACCAAATAACACATTTGTTCTCATTTGCTCTTATTTCTGTGATTCTCAGTTGTCCAGTTGCGTTGAAAAACAACGTTAAAGTCTGGAGAAACTGGGTACAAAAGATGAAATTGGGAAAATATTTCCAATGTGCTAAATCAGTGTTTCTCAACCTTTTTCGGCCCAGCGCCCCCCCTAGCCTTTATCCAGCGCCCCCCCTAGCCTTTATCTAGCCTTTATGAGGTCCCTCATCGCCCCCCTCCAAAGAATTTGTAGGCTACTTTGCACTGACCATTATTTTATCATTAATATTACTATCACTATTGTAGATGTTTTGATTTTTATGCTTGTTTCTATATTTATCATCAAAAATAATTTCCCAGAGAACAAAAAAGTCATGGGAATAGAAATTATTTTCACAGGCGTCTACGAAAAATGCAATGAACATTCAAGTTAAAATCTGTAGGCCTAGCAGCAGCCAATCAGAGTGGAAACAATTATTCTTATTTTGTGCCATTTTCTAATTGTTAAATATTCCACAACATGACCAGATAAAAGATGTACAACATGCCGGTTTAAACTTTGAACTATTTGCAAAACGACTGAGCTCTGCAACATTAAAACATGGATAGAACTGTAACTACATTAATCATAGCTCTTCTTCTCTTCAGTGTTTGTCAGTTTCTGGTGGTGCATCTCTGTGCTGCCTTCAGGAGAATGGGACATCAGAGCATCATCCATAAAACTTCACCCACATGGCATTTATTGTGCAAACCAGAGCTTTCAGTGGAAAAACAAAAGTTCCTTTTTATGCCATATAAATATGAGACAGAAACATGGATTACATCTTTATATAGACCTGGATTGTCTAAATCAATAAATCTATTTATAATAGATTATTTATAGATTATTTATAATTAATAATCTATAAATCAATAGATTTATAGATTATTAGTTTTACTGGACAGAAATTGCAAAGAACAAATCTGGTTCTTAATCAAATCCTAATGAGTCAAATTGAAAGTGTCATGGAGTCATCAGCCTCATGACATTAACTCTGACATGAAAAATAATATTGAAGAAATAATAAATCTAATTAAAAACATAAATAAGTGATAAGTTATTTACTGTTATGGTCTGTAACATATTTATTATAAGTACTAGATGTGGTCTCAACAAACCCATGACATTTCAACAATATTATTTTACCTTTTATCTGGAAATAGTGTCTGTTTATTCTTGCCATACAGTCCTCTGTATTAATTATTGCTCTAAAGGTCTTGCCATACCAATTTATTCCTCTGTATTTACTTTAGTTTCTTAGTTTATTCTTGCATTTTGTTCTTCATTAATTTCCATTTAGTTTCATTTGATTAGTATTATCCTCTCCTGGTTTATTGCTATGTCCACTTTAGTTTCTTTCCTGTTGCTAGATTTATTTGATCGTTTATTGACCATCAGTAATTTTCACTCATCACCTGCTGCGCCGCCTAATTGTTATGTTTCACATCATTTGTTGATTTTTTCACTGTTCGGCGTCGGATTCTCTGTTTTTATTCACATCTAGTTCGTCGCTCCGTTTTATGTCCCGCTTCTCCTGTTTCAGAGTTTTGCGCAATGTGCGCGTCTTTTTTTAAGCCCCTAAGGTGCAGGGCGGTCGGGAACCGTATCAATGGGGAAAAGGCAGACTGACATAAACCTTTTAAAACAACAGAAACAATTTCTGCATTCTGATTATTGAAATTTAAAAGTGCTGTGTTGTTCTATCACCCCCATTTCATACCGGACCACTTACAGCACCGGTGTTAACGCTATAAAATGAACACTCTCTATTGTGGTATCACCATGGAGGGATTTCTTTATTTCTTTATTTTAATGGGTTCATTTTTCAGAGGGATACACAGTGAGGGTATAGTGATTTTAGCTACCATTAGCAGGAGAACGGAGCTGCGCCAAGAAGCTAACAGAAGCTACAAACACTGAATAGAAGAAGAGCTGCCATCGATACAGTTGCAGTCAAGCATGTTTTAATGTTACACAAGACAGTTTTACCAAGTAGCTCAAAGTCTAAACTGGCATTGTTGTTCATTTAAGGTGTAAAGTTTACCTTCGACCAAACAGGGGGCATCCCAGCGCCCCCATTTTGTAAAAATATCCGCCAGCGCCCCCTGCCGTCCTCTGAACGCCCCCTGGAGGGCGGTACCGCCCACGTTGAGAACCACTATGCTAAAGGAAACATGCTATAATAGTTGTTCTCCAATACTGTAGAAATCTTATCAGATTTTTATTTTCCACTTGTTTAAATTCAAATCAGTTGATAAAATAACTTTGGGTTTAATCTTTCTAGCGATCCAACTTTTTAGCTAAACTTTCTGAGGCAGAAAACTTAACATTTTTAATAAACAGTACATCAACAATTTTCCACTAACATGCAAAGACCTTGTCTGTAGTTTATGACGCTCCGAATTTTTTCTTTCTTTGTCTTTTTTAAAGATGATCACATTTGTAGCATCCAGGATTCTAATCAGAAACACTGTAATATCCACTCCCTTCCAGCAGGTGGCAGTAATGTGTGCCTTAATGTTCAGACTTCAAAAGAACAAGATAACGCTGGATTATGCTGCACTAAACAATTCTCTAACAATTGCAGCATATGTTTAAATTCCCAACAAAAGAACGGCTTAATAATATGTAGTAATCTTTATCAATAATCTACAGATATATTGTCCATACAAGCTGTTTTTTTAATTATGCTTCAGAAAGTGTTAAAAAACAACCAAAAATGTGTAGAAGGGGAGACATAAATGCTGCAGAAATCTCTTTTGATATAGTTGGATTAATCTGGAAATGTTAACATTTCCATGTTTATTTGTACAGGACATTTCAGCAAAAACACAGAAATGCAAAGTCCCACTAAACCTTCGTTATTAAATAACACCTTAACCTCACAAAATAAATCTATGTTCTTCAACAGGTGATATTTTTCTATGTGTTAAAATTACCAAAAACAAAACGATTGGAAAACATTTTTTAGAAAAAATCAGGCAGTGTATAAAAAACAGAAAATCTTTGGAAATTGGAAGTAAAATGTAAAGAAATTAGGTTTACTTACAGATTTACTGCACCAGTTCTATAACTTTATGAATCTATTGTTGGGTACTATGACTCATATTTTCTGAAAATAAGTATTCTTGGAATCCTCAAGTCTCCAAATTCATCCGTTTAACAGTAAAAAAATATATTCATATAACATTTTAGCACAAACTAGTCCCACCATCACAGCAGCATTTCATAAAGTCAGTCAGAAAAAGTGGACAATATATGTGACGAAATGTCATTTTATATTATTCCCATGGGAATCTCTCCTCTTATGGCTACCACCGAATTTTTAAACTAACTTTCAATCAATCAATTTAGTTTATTTTGGACATAATCATTTAAACCTGTGGACGTTCTTCAGGCGATAGAAGGCCGGCTTTGTAGCTGTCTTTATGTGGCTCTGAAGGTTCAGGTCGCTGGTTTCTGCTGTTATAACTGGAGCTGTGTGCTGACTCCATCATGTGTGTGATATCAATCAGCTACCCAGTGTTACCAGCAACATTCCAGCACCAGCTGCTGGGATTAATGGACCAAATGCTGCAGAAATGGATCCAGGCTTTCTTGGAAGGAATAAAAAATCTATTTCTATTTGGAAGCAGAGGGGAACAAACTTGTGTTTACACCAATTTAAAACATATATATGTAAAGTAAAAAGCATAAGTTTTCCCCCTTAATGAGGAGAATCCATTTCTTGTGGGTAACACTTTATTTGAAGGGGTTTGCATAACATGTCACTGTCGTAAACATAACCTGTTATGAACATAAAGGAGTTTTCATAAATGTTTATGACTGTTGTCACGGAGCATCATTCAGTAAATAATGACACTCTTAACTAGGGCTGTAATGATTCCTTGAATAATTCCTCGATTATTAAAATTCCTCAAGGAAAACGTACCTGCCTCAAAGCTTTGTTAAGTTATATTTTATTTTTTACCGCACAGTGTTCCGGCCGGGTCGTTATTTGCTTTGCGCGGAGCTCTCACTTCCCCTCTGAGTTGTTGCTAAGTGGGGAACAACTTCAAAATAACGTCCAATTTTCAAGTTCGGTCCGGGGGGATTTCATTAACTGATGATAGTGTTTGGGTTTTTGTTGTTTTTTGGGGGGACCAATAAACATCCTTCACTGGTGACGGTGAAGAGCGCGGCAGGTGTATTTATACAGGTGAGCGTATAGACTGAACACTCCGCTGTAGATGATTAACGTTAAGTGTAGCTCTATGGAAGAACCAGACGATAAGTTTCATATCATCCCGGTTGTTGAGATGGAGCGCATCGTAGCGGAACATGGCTAGTAGATGTTTCTGTGTGTGACGAACAAAGATGTCAAATCCAGGCGCTAACATGAACACAAAAGCTACAACGTGAGAGTTCATCTATTAAACTGACTGAATACATAAACTAAAGCTGGAGTACAGACATTTTTATGAGCGTATTTTTTCAGGTTAACTTAGAAAGTGAGCTGTTGTTGTTACAGGTAAATTTTTCTAATCTACAGAAAAGTTATTGTAGAGAAGCTCAAACATGAAAATTTGAGTTGATGTTGATATCCAATAGTAACACTGCTGTTGTGATAGAATTTACCAATATTTTATCACATTTTATTTCATTACTCAATTAATCATCAGAATAATTGATACTCGATTACTAAAATAATCGGTTTACAACAGCTCTAAAATTTGCATTAAAAGATCATGACAGTAGTCGTAAACATTTATGAAGACTCCTTCGTGTTTAGTCATATTTATGACCAGTTCAAATACAGTGTTACCCGTTTGTGTTTGTGGACAGTTTTGTTTTCTAATATCTGAAAAACCTGTTGCTCTTTCTCACCAAGAGGGCCGTTATTGCTTTTGCTGTTTCTTTCTGTCGCCATGGTTATAATCTCTGAGAGCCCATTGTGGCAATCATAAAAAAAAACACTGAGAGGAGGTAAAATGGCCTGAGAGGCACATTTTTATTTTTTTGTCTGTTAATCTAAAACTGCAGCTTTCAGGGCCACCTGGTTCTCCGGCTCTAAACCGTAAAGACGGAGACATGAAGATTGTGAGTCATGTAGCTGAAGTGGCGTTGTTGTGTTTGACATTTAACTGACATGCAGAGGTACTTTCTGCGCCTTTCCTGGAAACGCTACTTGTCTTTAAATAATCCCCTTCCTGCAGGCTGATAGCTGGGTGGATCTTATTTCCCCCCCAAAATCTCTGAATATAAATAGTTGAATGTCCCACAAGATGAGTCATTCACACACACACACACACACGCACACACACACACACACCTATGAAGATATGCTTGTCAGTAATAAGAAAGCAACAGCAGTCAATAGCAATTGTTATGTAATGGTGATGATGATGGAGCGTCGTTTCATCACAAGCACAGTTTGGACCGCTCTGCATCGATGAGGCGGCGCTGAGCTACAATCTGGTTAACAGACTCTCTGCTTCTGTGTGTGTGTGTGTGCGTGCGTGCGTGTGTGTGTGTGCCAACATGAATTTTAGGCCCTGACTGACCCTTCTACGATTTGGAGTTTGAAGTTATATTATGCAGAGTTGGGTAGTTACATCGGTTTGAGTAATTTTTCTGAAAAGAAATTTACCTTTAGGAGTAATTTTAATACTCTGTTCTTCTTACTTTGAATTGAGTAATTTTATTATGAAGTATTTTTACTCTTACTTGAGTAAAATTTCTGGGTTTTCTACCCACTAAATGAGAAACAAACATGTTTTAACCAAATATTGACCAGACACACACCATCTCTGAATATAAATGGTTGAATGTCCCACATTCAACTATTGGGAATAGTTGAATTCCCAATAGCTGAATTAGGAATTCAACTATTGGAACGCCTATCACAAGTTTATATTGAACTTGTGAAGTTTCACAAGTTCAATATAAACTTGTGAAACTTTGTTTCACAAGTTTATATTGAAAGAAACTGAAAATTTTTATTTTCCCCGATTTTGCTGTTTTTTGTTTTTTATCTGAATTATTGTCATTTTGGTCTTTAAAATACAAAAATTTCCACTTAACTGTATATTTTGGTGCATCTGAGTATGTGATTCTTATATATTAAATCAGCGCTTGAGTAGATTTCTCCCAAATATTTTATTTTTACTTTTACTTGAAGTAGTGTTATTCTTACGTTACTAGGATTTTTGCGTACTCTGCCCACCTCTGGTATCACGTCATCATTCGATATTATAAAACAAAAGATAAAGTCTCTTTATAAGGAGAGGTAAATGTGTTTTTTCTGACATTTCTAAATACTGTGCAGTGAAAAAGTATTTCTCCTTCTTTTGTAACACATGATCAAAAGCAGACAAATATATCCTGATTAAATGAAAAATACAGTTTTCAACTGATGGTTTTATTCATGAAGAACAAAAAGTGAACTGAAATATCCAGGATTTATTCTTAAAAACTTAATAAATTAAATTGGATTGAACTTTCTTAATCCTCCAGGAAGCTTCCTCTGGGAAATTTGGAAATTTCCAGCAGCAGAATCAACAGAAACAACTAAGCAATAAATATTAGAAAAGATAAAAATATAATAAAAATATAAAAGGAAATGAATTAGGACAATAAAAGAGGTATGGAAAAGCAAATAGCAGCACCTTCACTCATCACTCATTATAATAAATTATTGAACAACAATGATATGGATGCTGTTCTGTGCCAATTAGCATATTATTAGAAATTATTCCATATTATTTGCAATCTGCTCCCTGCGGTCTAAATTACATCTGCTTGCTGATCCTCTTCTTTGTGCTGCATTTTAATAAGGGCAATTTTGGAACATGGTTTCTTCCATTAACAGTTTTTTCTTTTTGTTGTCAAAAAATGCTAAATTATTTAAAAATGTTAATTCAACAATCACCTCATTTACAAGTTTTTTAATTGCAAAACACCTTCTGGGCAGAGCTGACGATGCGAGCGTCGGGTAACGAAAACAATTTAAACCGCTTTTGTTCTGGACGGACGGATTGTAAAAAAAGAAAGCTTGACGTCAGGACTGCACAGAACGATGCAACATTTTTGCCAAAAAGCTCAGAAATTTTGAGAGTAATCTCTGAAAATGCATCCTCAGATTTGAGCAAACGGTCACAGATTATTAGATATTATCGTTTTCCTGGAATTTCTGTTTAAAATAAACAGCTTTAATCTGACCTTTGTCTTTTTCTAATTACTTCTTTATGCAGTTGCAATTTTTGTGGAAGTGAAACAAAATATTCAATATTTCTAATATGAA
Source organism: Poecilia reticulata (assembly GCF_904066995.2). Lineage (NCBI taxonomy): Eukaryota > Metazoa > Chordata > Actinopteri > Cyprinodontiformes > Poeciliidae > Poecilia > Poecilia reticulata. Next base: position 22,879,226 of record NC_088840.1, on the reverse strand, counting down.
CAACTTGATAATTCCATATTTTTAATAAAACCTGAGTGGGTGTCACTGCTCATACTTGCAGGAGTTACTATAACTCCTCTAGCTTCGTTCCTTCGCCTGGTGAAGAATCGCTCTGGTTACAGTAACACTTAGAAAAAACACCTTGCTGGGATTTAGCAGCCATTTGTCAGAAGCAGCTGGCAACAAATCCGACTTTTCCCGACGGAGGGGAACAAAGTTCAAGTGTTGACTCGCACAGAGTCTGCTGACAAATCGCAGCCTGGGCTAATCCACAGCACGCACACACACACACACACACACACACACACACACACACAGCACATTTCATACGCCTATTAACCCATGACATTGCTTGGTGACATATTTGGTGCTAAGCAGTCTGATGCTAATGGGAAAAATGAAGTCATTGTTAATCTGTGTGTTTGAAATTTTGCATGCATAAAAATAAATTATGGAGGTTAATGCACAGGGGTTGTTGTGAAGCGATTTACTCACCTTTTTAGTAATTCAAATAGCCTCACATCGACTTACTTAGGAGTGATGTTCAAACCAATTAAGGTTGAAGTGTTATCTGTGTATATTTCAGTTGTTTTTTTTTAATGAATTAAAGGTTAATATGGGCTTAAGGCTCAGGCTGCAGCAGTGCATGTAAATAAAAGCTTATTTGCTGCCTTCGGCTTCAGCGTTAATGTACAAGTGTTCCTCGAAGAGTGAATGCTGTTTGCTTTATGTAACTAGAGTTGTAAATATTCACAACTCAGGACTGTGAACCGTAGCTCACAGAATATCAGGGATAAAATTGTGGAGAAGTTTAAAGAGGATCTATTATGCTAAATTCATACTTTGTTTGTTTTTGTACTTCTATTTTTGTTTCTGTTGCTTCTAAAAACAGCCAGCTGATATTTGGCATTGAGCTAATGTTTTTGGTGTTCAAAACCTTCAGAATGTAACGTCACAAATCACCTAGCAACCCCAGCTGAGCCCAGCTCGTTACCTAGCAACCCATGTTGAGCTCCAGCATGTTTGGTCAGCTGGTTTTACTGCTGTATCTCTGTACAATGGCTGCTGGAAAAGACGATTTTTGTTGTTCACTTACCATCCAGAAACCACATGCTGCATTCTTCTTGGTTGTACAAGCTAAAACACTATACCAACATAGTATTTAGCGGAAATTAATGCTAACATACTAAAGTGCTAAATTCAATCATTTAGCAGGTATTTAAGATACCTTTAAAGTAGGGTAAGTGTTGTATTTTTGTGTTTTTATGTAAGTGTTGTGTACCTCCTTCATTTGCTTGTTTTAGACTTCCCATCTGATCAATAAAGATTATTTAAATAATAAAATATTTTAACCTGGGCCTGGTGTCGAGTTTGGCAGAACGCAATGACGCATTTCTCCTCACACATCTACATCGTTATCTGCATTTTTATTGGCCATTTACGATGGCAAATTTGCTTAACGGAAACCCAAATATACATATATTAAAAAAAACTATTTTCAAATCAACAACCGGATGTTACTACTGGTGGAAAAGACAAAGAAGACGAAAACAGGAAGTAGTTGGAGGTTCATGTTTCTTTAATGACTTGATGCATGAAGAAACTTTTTCACGTGTGATTTTAAGTGCCTTTCTTATTACCGCGAATGTGAAAATGTGTGGGAATATAGACAAAGTTTTACGTACATTTGTAATGGAAAAGCAGCGAATGAGAACTGATTTTGGCTCTTAGTTGCTGTACAGAGATTGCGTCGAAGCCGTTATGTGCTGCATGTTGCCTAATAACTGTTCACTGGTTGCCGTCCGGCTCTGTTTCTTTCTGTATTTCTGATTCCTCAGGCTGGGGACTTCAACTGTGTCCTGATTTACATGATTGCGTCTTTGACTTTCAGAAAGTGTCTCTTGTCCAGGCGCTGCTGACAGGCAGACAGCTGCTTCTTATCCGGGAAGACAGAGACGTCTGTGTGCGTTTCATAGCTGCTCGCTCCTCGTGTCGGGCCTTAACGGTGCAGTCAGAGGGAATATGTGTAGGTTCTCTGATGCAGCAGGAGGTCCACGCAGCACTTTCTCTCTGTGTGAAAGCTGTGATGTTGCAGTGGTTGTTCAGTTTCTGCCTGCAGGAAAAGTCAGGGGGTTGTTGTCATTCAAGGCTGCAGCAGCATCACATGCTGAGAAGGCTGTACTGCGCCTTTAAATAGCCCAGAGTGTACAGTGAGCTAAAGAGACAAACATAAAAATATACTCAAAGGACAAGAAGAGAAACTCGGCTGGTAAACACAGGTTGTGGAATCAATGTTTATTTTAATATTTCAGTTTTTGAGCAATGTAATATTAATGGTGCCTGTATTTTAAGTAGGTGTTAAAGTAATGAATGTATTTCCTCCAAATATTAATACTGTATTTCACAGCAGCTGCTTTGCATTAAATAGAACAGAGAGATCGTCACAATTACAGTGGAGACAATGCTAACTCTACGGAAGACAATTAGGGACAATAGAAAACAAAGAACTCTGACCTTTTTTTTCTCAGAATTCTTTTTTTCTCCGAATTAAGATTTCTTTCTCAGAATTATTTTCTCTGATAATTTTGAATTTTTTTCTCAGAATTCCGACGTTTTTCAAAGAATTTTGACTTTTTCCTCAGAATTCTAATGAAAACCTTTCTGGATCGGGGTTTTTTTGGCCGTAATCCTCTTCTGTATTAAGTTTTTTTCAGATTTTTTTTTTCAGATCGGCTGATAAAGAAAAGCCTGGGGTCACACCTGTGTGTTGTTTAGAAAACACTGACTTCTGGGAGATGTTGTACAGTACCGGGTATTTGCACTATAAACACTGTCATGTTTTCACTATTTCTTGAGCTGTTGTTATGAGTAATTAATTTTAGTAAAGCGGTTAATTTCATGTCGATTCAAATCATCTTTATGTCCACTTTAGCATCTGTGTGCTTCGTCAACCTGAATCTCACTCCAGCTGCAGGGTTTTCCTGTCTGATGAAAAATCAACCAAAGTCAGAATAAAAAACTCTTTATTCTGTTAGATTTAATTTATTTCTGTCCCTGAATTTCTTTGCTTCTGATTCAATCACTTTATTTGCGATGATGGTGGGGAAGACTGATTGTGAAGTTAACACAAATCAGGGAATTTTGATTATAATTTTTAAGAGAAACAAGAAAGAAATGTTTAAAACAAGTTTGAATTGTGTAAAGAAAAAAGTTTGGAAAAAACTGCAAAGCTAAGAAAAGACACTACCAGTATGATGTGCACACTGTGAAGAAATACACACCAATTAATGTAGCAGGGAGGGAAAATAAAAATAAATCAGGCTTGCAAACATCTTAAACAATCTCAGAGGAAAATTTGGAGGAAAACGATCAGAAATGTACCATATTTAACATTTATCCTAAATTCACAAAAATGAGAAAAAAATCCTGCTTCTTACTTCATTCATCTATTTATTTTCCACAAACCTGCATGGCAAGATAAAGAAAGTGGAATAAAAATGACCACAATGTCATTAATGGGTTATTAAAAAGAAAACTTTGTGTGTTAATTTGCAAAATGTGATATATTTTCAGTGCTTTAAATTCTAAAATTCAGTTTTGTTCTCTACAAAATACTACAGATTTAATTCTTGCATATAGATAATTAGTAAAAAAAAAAAAAAAACATCTAAAATGCTGTTTTGGCATCACAAATAAATAGTCTCTATACTGGAGCACGTCACACTTTGGTGTTTATGTGTGCAGAACAGACGTCTGAATGTGTGTGTGTGTGTGTGTGTGTGTGTGTGTGTGTGTGTGTGTGTGTGTGTGTGTGTGTGTGTGTGTGTGTGTGTGTGTGTGTGTGCGTGCGTGCGTGTGCGTGTGTGTGTGTGTGCATGTGTGTGTGTGCAGAACAGACGTCTGAATGTGTGTGTGAGGGTAAGAAATGAATTGTTAATTGCATGAATAAAACTCCATCATCTCTGTGCCGTCAAATCCAAACTGGAGGCTCAGTGAAACTACATCATCTTCTAATTGAATTCTGTCTTGCATGAAAGCCGGACAAACACACACACACACACACTGTAGAAACAGCGGAGCAGTAAATTGATCGAATGAATAATCCAAAGTTTTATTCATTGTTCTTCCTCTTGTCTTGGCTTCCTGAAATAAAAAATTTAACTTCTGCAAATTGATTCATTAAATTTACAGCATCTGAAACTAGTGACATCTGGTTTGCTAAAAAAAATTCAATATTAACTAGACGGTTGCAACCGTTGCGGGTTTTCACATATATCAATAACAGAGAGATTGTAAAGATTACCACACCACATTACAGCGCAGTTTTCTTTTTTACTAAACACTCTTGAGCTCCAGCGCTCTACGTCTCTTTAAGAGCTTAAAGAAAACGTGTTGTTGTTCCTCGGTTCTGCAGACCATTGACCCAAACGGTCGGTCCAGTTGATGGCGAACAGAAGAGGCGGCTTCATCACAAGCTGATTTCATAGAAAGCTTTGTTCTTTCCGTCTCTCAGATTAACACCTCAGATTTAGTTTAAATCATTCAGCAGATTAAGAGCTAGCACGCAGGTGTGGTCCTAACCTGCTTGGTGTCTTGGGCCAACAACGCCCCCCATTGCAAACACATTTAGTATTTATTTTAATATTTCATTTAAAAACATGGAGGAAAGTAGAACACTGCTAAAAACACATATAACAAGACACAAACACTCCTTAACGTTAAAGATATATATATATATATATATATATATATATATATATATATATATATATATAAAAATAATAAATACACTGCAAAAACAGAGTATTTGTAGTCTAGTTTCTAGTGCAAATATCTGTAACTTACAAGTAACTTTTTAGCAAGATATAAAGGCTTTTTTTAAAGTAAATAATTCCTTAATATTGATGAAAAAGTTCTTGTTCCACTGGCAAAGGGCATTGCGCTGTTACCTAGCAACCCCAGCCAAGCCCAGCCCGTTACCTAGCAACCCCAGCCAAGCCCAGCCCGTTACTTAGCAACCCAGTTTTAGTTCCACTGGCAGATTTTTGAGGTTGTTCATTTTACAGACACCAAGAAAACATTAACTTTAGTTTTTTAAGTAAATTTAATGTTTGGTTGTTTTGGGTTTAGCCCCAAATGGAAGAACAAAAACTGCGTCAAATGGAAGAACAAAAACTTGTGATACAAATAATCTTCAAATACTGTGATAAACTTTAATATCATGTTTATTCTTTTACAGGTAGTTGTTTTATACGACTGTGAGAAAATAATTTGTTTTCTGGGGCTTATAGCACATCTGTTTGTCTGTCTAATACAAACTGTGACAGTGAAGAAACAAACAAGAGTCTAGCACAGAGCAGCGTCTCGTACAGCCGACAGTATTTTATTTTCAACTCTGAATTTTGTGCCTTCCGCTATATATTCTTCTCTCGTCTTGTGTTTTAAGTTTCTTCTCCCTCTCTCTGACGGTAAACTCAAGCTTATTGTTTTTCTATATCTGCATTACATGAAGCTTAGGCATCTTTCTTTTCTCGGATCCAGTGAACAGAAGTTTTTCCTGCTTTATTTACTGTGTTTGTGTGGAAGTGATGAGCGTGAGCCGAGGCCAAATGGCATAATTTGAGTTTTATCTGAATATACATTGCTCTGCAATCCCATTTCAAAAAGAAAAGTTAAGATGCAGTTTAAAATGCGGAAAAGTATGGGGGCTTTTTTTGTTTAATTTAAATCACTGATCTTCTCCTGTTAAACATTGTTTTTCAGTTTATTGATGAATCAATCCTGAACACTTTGAAATGCCTTCAAATTAAAATCACACCTGGAGTGGTGAATGTAATTAAAATAAGAAAGAAGGAGCTTGTTCAGGTTAAGTGTCTGCTGCAGAAGCCGGTTCCCACGCAGACTGACGTCCTCGCCGTCTCCCACTCCTGCGCTCCCACTGCACTCCCACTCAGTTTTAACAGTGAAAAGCTTCAGGAGGCCTCAGCTGCCTTGACATGCACTGAATATCTTCAACCAATGATGTTATAAACTGTAGAAACAAATATGGAGCTCTTATCAGAAACGGCTCACTGATTTCTCTATGAGGCATTTTGTTTACAAGTGGATCATAACTCCAATCAGATTCTGTGGTTTAAAGAATCAAACGGTTATTGACTCCTAATTCATGACATTATTTAGTCAATTATTGTATTATTAAAATAATGTTTTTATCTTCTGCTCTGCGTTGTCAACACTGTTTGAAAACATACCAATTGTAGTCCTAGTCTTACGCATATTTTTCCAAACTCCTCAATTAAATTTGTTTTTTAAATAGACTTGTTTTTAAATGCTCGCCTCTACACTACCATTCACGACATCAGAGGCTGTCGTGAATGCTAATGCTAGTTAGCATAGCCACCGCTCATGATAAATGGTTTTCCTGTAACAGTAAATTGTTTTCAGCGAGTACACAAGGTTTATTGACGGCGCTAAGACCCTCCTCCTGGCTCTGATTGGCTGTTTTTGGTCGGGAGCGGTTCTTTTCTTCAGATGGCAGTCGTAGCTCAAGGAGGAGACCGAGAAGATTGATATTTTCACAGATTATCTGAATCATAACAAACTGTCATGACATGGAGACATTTTTCAGAAATATATTTTTCTTAAAAGGAAATGTAAGTTTTGTTAAGTCAGCAGTATCAACAGAGTTAAACCAGGCAAGCTGAGCAAACTGACCTTGACGTATAAAATCAGCGGATTGACCCTTTAACTTCCCCATTAGCACAACTTGCCCATCGTGTCACGGCAGAACCACAGCAGAACCGCAGCCTCAGGATCACTTTGACACAGATTGAAGAAGAACAGCGAGCTCAGCCCGGTTCTGAACTTCTCCCAGAACTTTTCTACATTTCTTTGATTTTACGCAGATGGTTCTTCAAAGGCTCCGGGCTTCGCTTGGCTGCGATGAGTCTTTACGGCTAGAGTGACACTTCTGAGGTCAGCATGATTTGTTCCATCAAATCTAATTACTTTTTTTTTTTTCAGCTTTCACGCATTTTCTGAGGCAGCAGCTGCAGCCTGGAGGGACTCTGGTACTTTATATCCTCCAGTGTGTGTGTGTGTGTGTGTGTGTGTGTGTGTGTGTGTGTGTGTGTGTGTGTGTGTGTGTGTGTGTGTGTGTGTGTGTGTGTGTGTGTGTTTAACCTCCGTTATGATGAATCAGCAGAAAACAGCACAGAGTGTAAATAACTACATGATGTGATAAACATCAGTTTTAAGGGATTAACTCCACTCTGACGCACCGGAGCCGTCTTTCAGGGGTTTCTCCTTTGTTTTGTTCTTGAACAAGTTGGGGAACTTGAAGGTGAACGGAATGAAAATGAGGAACGAGAGAAAGACCAGCAGTGAAATATTAACGAGGATGGCAGGAGGGAGTTTGAATACACAGACTCAGCAAATCCTTCACAGACGTTCTGCGCTCGTCTTGTTCAAACTAATCAAGTTTAGCGTTACGTGACGCATGTAAAGTGATATTTCATGACATTTTATATTAAAAGCCTATGTGGTAATTTTTGCAGAGGTTTAAGTTCACCTTGCAGGACATGTTGGACAGTGAGTCCAAACAGAAAACTCTAGAAAATGCCTTTATTCCTTTTACTTACCAGACACAAACTTGAGGTTCAAGAGGACAAAATCCCCTCTAATCCATCTGTTTGTGCATGTAAACGGCTTAATGTTCATTTAATTTCTCACCTTCTGATTTTGGAGCTCCAAACCGAGCCTGAAAAAGAGATGACAAAATTTAAAGCCAATTGAGTTTGGCTTTAATCTCCATGTGGGAAGGAAATAAAAAGCTTCTTGCCAAAACGATGCGTTTAAAACTAACGACACCCACAATCCCACCCACAGACTGCTGGGAAGAGAACAACAGTGTGAGGGGAAAAATGAAGTTTGAAAGACACGACTTAAAGAAACAGCTTGGCTTTCTGAGAACACTGAAAGCACTCCATGCTGCTGCAGAAAATAACCATTATGCTCAAAGAGGACAAAGGTTGGCTCCATTTAACAGAACCTACTGGAGCAAGCGGGTGCAAATCTGCACAACAAACCAATTTATTTAGAAAAAATCACAATAAACCCAACAATCCTCCACCCAGTTGCATTAAACTGGGACCAGAGCTACCAAAGCACCAAAAACCAGTTCATGGGTCGTAAGATTTTAGTCTGAGGAAACGAAGAAACAACCACATTTATCAGGAGCGTCAGAATGAGATACTTAGGATCAGGAATTAACTTGGAAAATAAAGAACTGAAAACTTCAGTTTATTAAAAAATAAATTAATCTTTAAAGCTGCAGTAAGTTTTATTAAAAGAATAAATGTTTTTCACATATTTGATAAAACTGTCACTGTCATGGCAGTACGGTACGAGACGGATAATCTGTGAAAATATCAATTGGAGCCTCTAGGACACATATGTCAAAGTCAAGGCCCGCGGGCCACATCCGGCCCGCAAATCAATTATCTATGGCCCCCTGAATGATATTTAATTACTATGAGAACCGGCCCGCAAGCCAGAGCCGCCCGCTCGTGTTTTGCCTGCAAACACTACATTTCCCATAATGCAACGGTAGCCCGCGAAGTGACTACAGCGCGCCCAAACGGCTTCATTATTCATCAGCTCAGAGCCTCACCCCGAACATTGATGAACTTGTACAAAAGATGAGACACCTCCAAGTATCAGGCTCAGCCTCAGACAAGTGAGCATCACAGAGCAGTAACGTATTTTCAGTTTATAAGTTTCAGTTAAATTTTTACATTTGTTTCTACAAGACGTGATTTTTCTTTGAATGAAGTATTGTTTTGTCTGTGTGCCATATATTTTTGTATTTTATTTTATTTTTTTGTATTTATTTTTCAGTTGAATGGATTCAGGTAAAATTGAAGAGCCATGAGAAAGAATACAACTGATTTGATTTATTTTTTTACTTTACTATTTGAAAGCAGTGATCGGTAGGATCATAGAGCAGCACAGTAATGCATTTTCAGTTTATAATGCATGCACTTTGATTTATGCATTTATCTTGATATTAAGAAACATATTTTGTTTTTAAAAACAATTAAATTTGTTGCCGTTTGCCTCTTGAAAAATGTTTTCCCTTGAAGTTACTGACAGAGCCATAACAAAATATTGCTTTATTCATTTAATCGTTAAATAATACACTCTGTTAGGTCTTGGTTCAATAGGCTATGTGCAATCATTTCAATATGTTTTAATAAACATTAAACCAGTCCGGCCCTCGGCTTGTAGCAAATTTGTTTTTTTGGCCCTCTGTGTATTTGACTTTGACATCCCTGCTCTAGGAGAACCTTAGCGCTGTAAATAATTTTGTGTAGGGGCTGCTTAAACCCTCCCTCTTGCTCACAGCTTTTCCCTGATAGCCAGGAATGCTCAGAATAGTTAGCATGGCCACTGGTGACGGCAGATGGACAGTTTTCCTGGAACAGAAACCTGGAAGAGAACCGGCTCTACAAAAGACGAGTCTTTCAGCTTCGAAACGCTCTTTATTTATGAACTAGAAACAGCCAATCAGAGCTAAGCGGAGGGTCTTAGCGCTGTCAATCATGCGCGCCTTTACACCCCACCTGCTCTCTGCAATGATACAGCTAGCATGGCCTGTCCTGAATGCTAAGGCTAGTTAGCACGGCCTCTGTTGACGGCGGATAAACGGATTATCGTCTGTCGCCTCATATTTCAGCTTAACTTGGCAAATCTGAATGTTTTGTATGTTAAAAAATAATTTTGTTTTTATGAGAAGCCTTCCACTTGCCTAATTTTATGTTTGTTTTGTTACAAAATTAAGCCTTTTGTACTGAAACACCAAAACAAATGAACAAAAGGCTGAAAAAAGAAATCTACCAATCAGATTCATGACAGAAACGGAGCCAGCAGGTAAATATAATGTTGCCAATCAAAACAAAGTTCTGAGCAGGGCGGAGCCACTGAGAGTGAGAGCTGAGCACCGAAAGGGCAAAAAACGGGGGGTCGACTCTTTTCATTCACTTTTGAGCATGACCACATTAAACTGCGCGTACACAAGCATGATTGACATCGCTAAGGTACTCCTACCGACTGGTTGTTTTTAACCGCGATCAGTCAAAAACGGGTGTTGTAGCACGAGAGGCAGTGGAGGAAATGTATTTTTTACACACTGACAAAAGATAGTGACAGTTTTAACTTTCCTTTTTATAAAAGTTACAGGCTGCAGCTTTAATATGTTCAGTGAGAATGATTTTATGAAGTCAAACTGTGAAAATGAAAGCAATAAGAAAAAATAGTTGTTTTTTGAGACAGAAATATTAGCATAAATTATTCAGAGGCCTTCTAAAGCCAGCCTCAGTGGTCTGGGGAATTCTGCTCTTTTTCTTCATGTCTGCCAGAAAGAAGAGTTTGGGTTTTCTTTTTGCTCTGATCAGTTCCTAGCTCCTGATTTCAGTGTCTCTTTATCTGAATTTTATTTCTTCTCCCATGTGCTGGCGTATTCCCTCTGCCTCAGATCGTCTACCTGCACCGTTCCTCATAAACTCACCTGTTGTCGCTCCCTTATCCTCCTGGTTCCTCGTTCAGCGGTTTTTCAGATCCCCAGCTTTGTGGCTGCACAGCCTTGTTTTCCTGCAGGCGTCTAACTTCATGTTGCATGTTTCTGTCGGCCGACTCGCTGCTTTGGCAGCGCCTCAGGTTTTGTTTTTGTGACATGAAGTTCATTAGTATTCAGCTCTGACCTCCTGCTTGTTCAGTCCTGCATTTAGTTCCTGCGCTGACTTCTCACTGCAACAAGAATAAAAATCAATTTACATGTAAATGGGGTGTATTTTTCTTTCTTACTTTTTATCATTTCTCTCTGTGTACTGAGGAAAACCATTTTCTTTGTTGCTTTGAGACATTTTGAGTAATTGTCATTGCAGACATTTGCATTATTATCTCTGTATCAACATCATGTATGACAGATTTACACCTTGTGAAACTGAAAGAAGTTAAATGAAATGTGTTTTATATTAAAAAAAACTCAAATATTTCCTCATACTTTGTATGAAAAGCAGAATCTGATTTATTCTTGTTTAATTTATACATTTAACTCAGTGATTTTATTTTTCATTGTAATCTCTTAAGGAAATATAAGTTTGTTTGTTTTTTATTGTTTGCTTTTATTGCTTTTTTCAGGCTTGTAGATTTTTTTTCCATGTCATAAGTCAATACTTTTTTTTTTAAAAAAAGGAACCATAAATAAATTTAGCAAAACACAACCAACACCAAAATAAAAAGATGACACTCTGAGACAAAAATGGCGACATTAAAGCCTTCAGCTACACTTTTAGACAGAAATTGTATTTCAGAAAACAAAAAATTTGGAAGTTTTCAAGTTAATTGGATTTTCTGAGCCATTTCTGATGCACACGGATCTAAATAAAAAAACATTGCAATTGCTAAAATTGTGTTTTATTGACATGAGTGACTGAGTGACATTTTTTGCACATTTGTGATGGAAACGCTGCATATGTCAGCAGAATAACTTTGGTTAATATTCTGAGTAGAAACATAGCAGTAGTGAATGGAAGCAGCATAAAGTCTCACTTTCTAAACATTATCAGTTGCAGTACTTTTCCTCACAGTATGACGTTTGACCTGTAAAAATCCACTACAAGTAAATACTACACGTAGAGTGGCTGAATCGATTCAAAATACTCACAACTGATCATTCATTTGGCTCAGACACCAAGAAAAAAAAAGGCTTCCATTTTTTAAAACTGTAAAATTAAGTAATACACAAACTTTCCTTACTTCTCTTACTCAAGAAACTTTATGCTCACAAATTAACAATCAATATTTAACAATCTTTTTGTGTCAGAAGAATGTCTGAAAATTAGTGATCTGCTATTTAAGATTTTTTTTTTCTGTTTAAAAGTTTATACGCAGTGTTTCTCAAATTTGTTCGTATTTACAGTAAAAATAACATATTGTTCTTCTTTGCAGAAATCTCAATCAATTTGACTCCTCTGCTGTAAAGATGGTTTTCAGTGGACAGATGAGGATGTTCCCGAACTGAACCAATCAGAACCATCGTCTGAACATGGCGGACGACCTCTACAGCAGCACCTTCTCAGCCTCTGAATCGGACTTCCCCTCCTCCTCTTCCTCTTCCTCCGCCTCCTTCCTCACGCTCGAACAGAGGGCTGCTTTCGTCTTCGTCCTCATCCTCTTCATTTTTCTCGGCCTACTGATCGTCCGCTGCTTCCGGATCCTTTTGGACCCGTACCGCAGCATGCCGTCGTCTACCTGGACGGACTACATGGAGAAGGACACGTTCGATTACCGGATTTCCTGACAGGCAGCCTGAGAGGCAGCAACCCTGACAACTCAATGCGTAAACTGAGGCAACGATCACATTGACCAATGACGGCACCAACACTAATGCACATTTTCTTACTTCTGTTTGTTCTACAAATCAACCAGAGCAAAATGTAATTAACTATTAGTAGAATAAATCACAATCAGCTGAATCAGCTTTGGGTAAAAAAAAAAAACATCACTCTACAAAAACAAGTAATTTTGGTCTAATATCTTCGCAAAATTCAAATAAGACAAATATAACTTGAAAGTAACTTTTTGTTTTAAGTAAATAATATAAGTTAAATAATTTGTCAATGGGACAATATTGATAAAAACGTTCCACTGGCAGATTATTTCACTTGTAACACGAGCAAAATGTCTTGTTTTAAAGTGAAAGAATCCGCCAGTGCAACTAGAACTGGTTGCTAGGAAACGGGCTGGGCTTGGCTGGGGTTGCTAGGTAACGGCTTTAGTTCTCTTCGCCAATGAAACTAGAATTGTTTCATAAATATCAAAGAATTATTTACTTTTAAAAAAGCCTCTGTATCTTGCTAAAAAGTTACTTGTCGGTTAGTTTTGTCTCATTTCAAGTTTGCCAAGATATTTGTAAAAAGAACTAGAGAAAAAAAAATACTCGGTAATATTTTGTGTTTTTGCATGTCAATCAATCAATCCAGTTTATTTGTACAGCACATTTAAGCAACAAGGCCGTTCAAAGTGCTTTACATCATAAAAACACAAAAATACAAAGACATGGAACACACTAAAATAATTTTAAAAAATCTCTTAAACTACTTTATAACGCTAATTTTAAAAATTCCTCAAAATACTACTTATTTTGCCTTTTCCAATTTCTCTTACTTAACCATATTTCCTTGCAGTAATTGGGGTGTTCCCAAAGCAACACCCCAAACGTGGATAAAGTTTGCCAAACATAATTACCTAAAGACACATAGTGCATGTAGACATCAATTGTATTTGCACAACTTGAAGATTTTTACACAGAAACATAACTTTAACTTAAAGGGCAACAGGAACGTCAAATTGTCAAACGTCAGAGGTTTTGATTTGGCTCTGAAACCTTTTTTCTGCCAGGACCTTTAAACTAACAAAGAGAAAAGTGCATTTTGTGTTCTTGCTGCTTTGTGATCGTTGTCTCACCCAGCAAGCGTCACATCTGAGCAGAAACACACCAACTAACAAATGCAGAGGTGGGCAGAGGATCCGAAAGTTACACTGAAGTAAAAGTGTTTGGTAAAAAGTTACTCCAGTAAATGTGACTGAGTAACTAGTTACCACCCAACTCTGCCTAAATTCAGTCAGTTTTGTTGAACAAATGTCAAAGAAATCATATTTTCTTGCTGTGAAAGAAGCGAGAAAATATTTCTGAAAATGTTGCTTTCAGAGAGATTAGATTTGCATCATGTTTGGCAAAACCCACAACCCCTCTGATGAGCGCTGTGCGTCTGTAACTCGACGTCCAGTCTGGTTTCTGCTCAGATGTGGTGAAGGTTGCAGAAATCCCCGAGCTCCGCGGCTCCCCAGCATCACTGCAGGAGTCGGCAGCGATGCGGCGGATGGTGGAGAGGTGATTTCATCAACCGCCTGCTGGGCAACATGCTAGGGTTGCTGTCTCTCATGGGAGAAGAACTTGTTTTTGTTGCTTTATGTTTATTTTCAAAACTTATTAAGACTTTAAAGACTTGTTCAAACATGTTGTGAAGTTCACCTGGACGGTGAGGCGTTCATTTTTGGTTTTTTTAGCATGTGGAGGAGGATGCAGAGGAGGCGCAGGAGGAGGCTCAGGAGAGTTGGAGGACAGAGTGAACAAAGCTGCGTTGAATCGGTTTGACTGCAGCGATGAGACGAGCCGGTTTCCAGCGGCTCTCTGCCAGTTGCTTAGTAACTGGTGTTTTCAGCTAAAGTCTACAGTCAAAATGTCCAAATTAAAGAGGACCTGAAGAAACAAGTGACCAACGCAAACACATTCCTCCCAGCGACACATCTTGTGGGTTTGATGCAGAAAGGGACGTCGGCATGGCGTCTCGCCGCTTTACTGACATCAACAGGTGAGTCTGAGAAACGGCCTCCAAATGTCAAACACTAAGATGAAGTGAAATTTAGTTGTTCCTCAAGATGTCACTGAAATTAGGAGAAAAGATAAACACATCACCACCCGGAGCAACAGTACGACTCGGGGCTGGAACCAAGGGCGTGCGGGCCAAACACGGCCCGCCGTAAAGGTTCATGGGGTCCAGAGAGAAAAGCAAATAAAACCTTGAAAATAACCGTTGAATAATTACATAATATCTTATCAATCAAATGAAAGCATCACTCTTCAAGTGACAACTCTTCAAGTTTTCACTTGGAGTATTAGGGCCACAAAAAAGAAAAAATCTGAAAATATTTCTCAAAATTCTGACTTTTTTTCTTGGAATTTTGACCTTTTATTCTCTGAATTTAACCTCTAAGATCAATAGAATTCTGGAGGGTCAATTCTAAGAAAATAAATTCAGAATTCCTGGGAAAAAAGTCAAAATTCTTGACATTTTTCTGGGAATTCTGTTATTTGACCTCAGAATATTAAAGCCAGATTTTCGTTTTTTCTTCTCCACGGGCCATAATCTTCTGTAGTTTTCATATTTATACTGCTAAAGATTGTATTTGGTAAAAGGTAAGTAAGTACTGAGTAACTGATCAAATTTAATATTTAAAAATTACATTACCAGAAAGACCAAAAAAAAAGTTAAGTGGAAATTTGGGGGATTTTATGGATGAAAATGACAATAATTCATGTAAGTAGCAAAAAATAACAAAATCCAAAATCAGTTTCTTTCAATAAAAAAGTATTCAACTTTAATAAAAAAAAACTGCAGGTGTGTCTGTGTCTGGTGAATTTCTGGTTAAAACATTAAATTTTACCCAATCAAGAGTAGAAATACTTATAATAAAGTTACTCAGATAAGAGTAAAATGTACAGAGTAAAAATACTCCTAAAAGTATAATTTTCAAAAAGTTACTCAGGTAAATGTAATTGAGAAAATGTAACTAGTTGCTACCCAACTCTGTCTACACTCAGCTAAAAAGGTAGGATTTTGTGTAAAAACACAAAATCCTACCAAGAGTTTTGGCCCAGTTTCCGGTGCAAATGTCTTATTACACTTGAAATAAACAAACTTAAAGTAAGTTTTCAGCAAGAAGCTTGATTTGAGTAAATTATTCCTTAATATTGATGAAAATTGTTTGTTCTTTTGGTAGATAAGTTAATTTATAACATGGGGAAAATGTCTAGTTAAAAATTAAATAAACTGCCAGTAGAACTAGAATTATTTCATCAATATTAAGAAGTTATTTACTAAAAACAAGCTTCCATATCTTGCTGAAAAGTTACATGTAAGTTTGTCTAATGTTTAGTTTCTGGTGCTAATTTGCACCAGAAACTAAACACAACATACTTGGTAAGATTTTGTGTTTTTTGCAGTGAATAACTTTCTAAAACCCACAAACCCAACTATTATCTGAAACTAAATTAACGCCAGGAACAGAAAACGGATCGATAAATGTGATTTTGCATTCCCCAGACCAGCTCCTCCTTCGGTTTCATGCGTCTTTCATGTACATTAGGATTCCAAGACGCATTTGCAGGCGCAGCAGAGCGGCAGTGATGTGTATCTGTTTCTGTTCTGCAGCAGGGACCCCCCTCAGGCGACCAGCACACACTCCGCCGTAATGGGCCTCCTCATGGTTGGAGGTCTCCTGTCAAATCTCGGAGCTGAAAACCCCCCCGGAGAAGAGCGAGGGTTTGAAGTCGGAATAGAGAATCAGACGGAAAAGAGAAAGCAGCTCTCCTCTGGGCTTTTCCTCGCAACCAGGTGTGAACGCTGGAAGGTGGCACGGTTCGCTTCCTGAGTGGATGAAGGCATCAAAGCGCAAAAACCTAAACACAATGGACAGATTTCTGTTTTATTCTCAAAGAACTCGGTTTAGACGGTTATTTTAGGCCTCTGGAGGACGGTCCAAAAAGAGAGGTGCTCAACCTCAAACTCACTGGAAAAACACAAAATCTTACAGAGCATTTTTGATTTAGTTTCTAGTGCAGAAATCTTGAAATAAGACAAACTAACGTATAAGTAACTTTTTAGCAAGATATTTTAAGTAAATAATTCCTTATTTACTGGAAAAAGTTCTAGTTCCATTGGCAAGGAGAATTAAAGCCGTTACCTAGCAACCCCAGCCAAGCCCAGCTCGTCTCCTAGCAACCAGCTCTAGTTCCACTGGTGGAACCAGTGGAACTTTTTCACCAACATTAAGGGATTATTTACTTAAAATAAACCTCTGTGTGTTGCTGAAAAGTCAGTTTTAAGTGAGTTTCTCTTATTTCAAGTGTAACAAGATATTTGTACGACAAACTGGGCCAGAAATTCTTGGTACGGTTTTGAGTTTTTGCAGTGCTGAAACCAACTTGTAGCTTTCTCTCCTTGCAGATGGGCAGAAAGCCTGGAGCGATCTTCCTCCCTCCTCTTCCTCCTCACCAGGACCCAATCTTCTCTTGGCTTGGTAAATCTTTAGGTTTCTGAAGATCTCCAGAGGCGGGCTTCGCTGCAAGGAAGGTGACCGAACCTTCACCTGAAAGGAACAAAAAAACGGACAAAGTTTTACAGGACGGTTTTCATTTTTAATTTCCTCTCTGGGGGAGAAGGAGACTTTTCTTCCTGTCCTTATCGGAGCCTCTGCTGATTGAAATCAGCATAATCAGGTGGAATCGAGGATTTTAAATCTTATCAACTTGAATTATGTCTGGATTTTATTGTGTTAAAAGTTGCAGGAAGGATTTTTGTAGTATTATTATTATTATTCTTATTAAGTTCTGGATCGCCTCCCGTCAATCCCAGACGGAGATCAGAGATGGAGTGTGAAACTATTCATTCATTCATTTATTCATTTATCCACCCAGCCTCCCATCAGGGCGTCTTCAGATTGAAGCTGTAACCATTGAATGGTTTCTTATACACATTTTTCCATTTAATTACAGAAGAAATCACCGTCTCTTCACTCATTAACTCAGTGTCTCTACTTGCTGTTTAATGGCAGTTTGTGATTCATAATATTAGCTTTGCAGCCATTAATCAACTGCTGTGTTTAACAGAGTATATATTTTATATCTTTATAATTAAGATTTTGTCTGTTTTGAATTATCTGCAAAAGTATCAGATAAATTCTGTCTTATTTGCCTCACAGAAAACATCATAGTGGGTATTAAAAATCTATACAACCATGTTAAAATTCTGCTTTTTTGATGCAAACATGACTTTATTTTATCATTTGGGGTGAAAAAAGAAAATTTAAATGGTGATACTGATTTTCTACTAAATCTGAAAACAGAATTAAGAAAATTTAAACTTTTTCAGTTGTTTTTTTTTATTTATTATTCCCCCTTCAAGATTTCAGTGTGTAGCTAAAGTGAGATATATTGGTCGTAAGTCTACAGAGGAGGATTAGAGCCCCAAAAAAGAGACTAATCTCAAAATTCTGATTTCAATCTCAAAATTCTCAGATTTGAAAACTCAATCTGGGATTTAACTCACAATTATCACTTTAAAATAATAAAAATTCACTTTTTTTCCTCAGAATTATCACCTTAAACTCAGAAAATTGACTTTTTTTCCCCAGAGTCAGAGTTATCCATGAGGCAAATCTGGTGTTGACACTGAAATCTACTAGATATATTTGACACAGACTTTCAGTGCAGGTTTACAAATCTTTTGTCACGTGATTATTTCCATTTGCTATCTGCACACACTTTGGTTATTTATTTAAATTTACACAAAATTATAAATATGAGTTGAGTTCTTAGATAAAAGTCAAAATTTGGGGTTCAAAGTAAAAAAAATTATTATTTTTTTGTAGTTGGCACTAATCCTCTTCCATATAATCACACTAAATATGGATTTTTTTAAATGCAAAACAAAACCCTGCCATTTCAACATGAGTTTACAGGTTTTTATACCCACTCTTGTACAGCAGAAATGTTTATTTTCCCAGTGTGATGCATTCATGACCACATATTCACTTCATATGCCTGTCTTGTAAACACATTCACTCATAGAGAGGAAATGCTGCCCTGCACAAACTACTGCTGACTGTCCCAGCGTCTCACTGCCAAACCAAACCCGTTCCTCTCCTCCATCCCTCCGTCCTCACTGCCGATTTATACCTTTACTCACTTTATCTCCTCTCCCTCCACTCTCATTGGATTTTTTTAATCTCCGCTGGCTTTACCACCTTGACAGGTAAATACATTTGAGTTGCTAAAGCTCATAAAGGAGTAAAATGGTGATAAAGGAAGAAAATAATTCTCCAAGACGTCTCACTGTCTTATCTTCTCACTTGCTCTCGCGCCTGTCTCCCCTTGAAAGAGCTAAAACTCTCATTACTTCGCTGTCAGCTGCTGCAGAAAGAAAGAAAAAACCTGTGAGTAGGTTTTTCACTGCAAAAACACAAAACCTTACCAAGTATTTTTGCTCTAGTTTCTTGTGTAAATGCCGTAGAAAACTTGAAATAAGGCTAACTTTTCAGCAACACACAGAGGTTTATTTTAAGTAAATCATTCCTTATTATTGATGAAATATAGTTTTTTTTTCTATTAGCAGGTAAATTATCTCATTTTGTGGGGAAAATGTCTTCCAGTGGAACTGGAACTGGTTGCTACGAGACGGGCTGGGCTTGGCTGGGGTTGCTAGGTAACGGCTTCAGTTCCCCTTAGCAATGAAACTGGCACTTTTTCACCAATATTGAAGTGCATTTTTGGCAAGATATAAAAGCTTATTTTCAGTAAATAATTCCTTAATAAAGTAGTTCCCTTTGCAGATTATTCAACTTCTAACAAGAGATTCTTCCCATGTTATGATTTATGTGCCAGTAGAATAAGCACTTTTTCATCAATGTTAAGGGATTATTTACTGAAAACAAGCCTCTATATTTTGCTCAAGATTTACTTTTAAGTTAGTTTGTCGAATTTCAGGTGTTGTAAGTAACTTAATCTAGAAACTAGACCAACATTACTTGGTAAGGTTTTGTGTTTTTGCAGTGTTACTGAAGTTGGAGTAAGGTGCTTTAATGGACGGCTGGTTATTGTTGCTCTGCCGGGACAAAAAACATTCATAAAGCGTGTTTAAGTTGACGTTGAGACAACATTTTCTTATTTTCTTTGAGATAAATATTTGTTTTTTTTAGTTTTGGTCATCAGAGACTCAAGAAGGTAATTTATATTTAAAACATAATTTAAATTGGTATTTAAAGTAAACCTGTAGTAAAAGGCGTTGGCATAAAAATATCAAGTAAAATACAGTAAGATGATAACGGCTGAATTGAAAATGATCTAAAATAAACCCCAGATAAATTAAAATGATGGTGGAGGGAGTCGATATGATCATTCAGGATGAGTCATAATTTACTTTATTCATTTAACATTTGCAACACGAGATCATTAATTTGTTTTATGAGCTACTGAGAATAAATTATAACTTCTTTAGCCTCTCCAAGAGCTTAGGCAAAATGTTTAGTTATTTTTTTATGGTTTTGTCAACATTTCTTTCAAAATTAAAGTTACAACATTGACTGTTTTTAGTGGACATTGTCTGAAGGACCAAGGCTTGTGCATGTATTAATGGAGACCTGGATTCTGTCCTTTTCTAAACTGCATTCTGCATAGTAACAAAAAGAAATGTTTACAGCTCATTGCAAAAACATCGCGCTCAGTCTGACGTATCTACATGCAAATATCTGCGCTCTGATTTCATTATGGAAGGAAATGGAAAAATTTACCAAAGGCTTCAGATGCATAAAATTAAAAAGACTTCATGAAAAAAATATATATCAGTAACAGAAATTGGTAGAAGAGGATTAGAGCCATTGGAAATAATATAATTTTGACCTTAAAGTCACATTTCTGAATCTCAGAATTCTGATTTTAATTTCAGAAATCTGAACTTTTTTTTCCTCTTTTTTACATAATTTTGACTTTAATCTCAGAATTCTGACTTTTTTTCTCAAAATTCTTAATCTCTGAATTTTTACTTTTGATGTTAGTAGATTAAAGCCAGAATTCTGAGAAAAAAGTAAAAAATAATCTCTCTTTTTTTAGTGGCTCTAATCCAAACAGTCGATGTGAAAATAAAATCCATTTTCTTCGTGTTTTTTCTGTTCAAGCTGCAGCTCTTTTTTTGCAGAAGTCGAGTCTTTGGTAAAACTTTGTGTCTTTAAACCCTTTAATTCTGCCGTCTGCCTTTCAAACCATCCTCACCTTTCTCTTCCTTCTTCACTATTGTTTCCTCCTCCGCAGCTTCATCCCCTCTCTCCCTTTGCATCCTTCCTCTCCTTATCCTCCTCTTCCTCTTTGCCTTACACTAAGTCTGTTTACATGGGATTAGAAACTCAAGCAGTGCTCTTGCTGATGTTTTTTACCCTTTAAGGGAGTCGGGACAGGAAATCTGTTTCTGCTGAGTGTTTGTTTATAACGTGTGTGTGTTTGTGCTAAACTTCGGGCACGACCGCGGCTTTCGTAGGTGAATTTCACCCTCAGGCTGTTGGTTTACTCGAGCCGTCTTTACTTTCACGCCGTACTTGAAGGAAAAATCCACCTGGAAACATAAGCAGAATAATTGGGTCCTGTTGAAAAAAGGCTTAGAGGTTGAAAGTGTCAGCAGGTCTGGGGGTTGGAGATGGAAACAAG
This sequence comes from Poecilia reticulata, assembly GCF_904066995.2. Taxonomy (NCBI): domain Eukaryota; kingdom Metazoa; phylum Chordata; class Actinopteri; order Cyprinodontiformes; family Poeciliidae; genus Poecilia; species Poecilia reticulata. The sequence goes on along the minus strand of NC_088840.1, from coordinate 22,858,129 downwards.
TTCTACAAAAAGGAAAATAACTGCAAAGTTCATAAAGAGAAATACGCAAGGCAGACACATCCAGATTTATCAGAGAAAAATGTGCTGTAAAAAGTCTGAATTTGGAAATACAAACTAAGGAAATGTGCTTAAAATATTAAATGTTTCAATATTAACACTTTACAAGTAGTTGGGTTTTATCCCCAAATTAAATATTCATAAAAATGTTTTAAAAGACGTGTTTGTGGTTATTGTTTTTAAGTGTACAGTAGCAGAAGGTTATCTCCACTAAACTGCCATCTTTAAAAACAAATTAATTGTAAGAGAGTAATAATCTCAGGGGGCCCTGCACATACATTTCACAATACTGTTACATTAAGCCAAAATTTTCAACATGCAATTCGTCTGTTAGAAAATAAAACTTTACAATCTAACTTTCTATCAACTTTATGGTTGCATAGGACTGATTGATGAAGAACCCTGGGGAATTATTACTTTAAGTTGCCAATATTAAATCAATACATTTGTGGCATGAGCGTTGCTCCTTAGAGACGCCACACTGATAACAGAGGAACTTATACTCATGCTACACTATGCAAACGCTCAGTCTGCACTGACGAAAATACACTTACCTCGGTATGTTGAATGGGACATGTAATGGGAGCCGAACCTATTTTCTATAAATAATAAAAATATTACAGGCATCAGAGGAAATGTCGCTAAAACGACAATGCCTCGTTTTATTTTCCTAAAGGCACAAACACCCTAAAAAGCACACACACTTCACAAATGTAACAGTAGCTAAATTTATGCTTGTTTGGACTTTGGTAAAAAGTCCAAACATTGGTGACGATAGGAAACACCATAGGTGACTAAACAATGGCACCTAGTGGAGCAGCTAATCCTGCATTTTACATTTGCCTTTATGGCACCACAATGGTTGCCCCAGCAGATTAGCACAGATAGGTTACTGCTAGCTTGTAAACCACTACAATTTCAGTTGGCAAATATCTAGTTTACTAAACAAGCATAGCTAGTGGTTTAACAGTACAAGCTAATGGTTTACTAGTTAACACCAAGTTGGTGTAAACCACAACAAGCCAGTTGTGGTATAAGCTAGTTGTAAACCACTAGCTCAAGCATTAGTAGCTAATGCTGAAGTTAGTTAGCATTAGCTACCAATGCTAATCCGAACTCACCAGGAACATATAATATATTAAAATAATTCAGATTTTGTTTCTGTGCTGCTAGTAAACTTTATGTTGTTAAAGGAAATGTGATGCTTGTGTAAAGTTACTGTTTACATCCTTCATCCATCACTTCCTGCTGTAATGGCTGCCGCTGTCGGCGTGAAACATAAATGCTGCTCTTTAAGCCAGAAGAAAACAGCATTTTGTTTGTCAGAGGTCAGTAAGGTGTATTTTTCCTTCAAGTGCCGCGTGTTGGGAATTAAACTGTGAAGTCTCCTGTTTTAAATGCGCTATTTGATGACTAAATAATGAACTGTTCACTCTGGTCTTTTCGTGTGTTGTGGCTTTGAAAAGGTGTCACATACAGTACAAGAACAAACTGGTATAAACTTCAGCTCAGTGTTTTCAGGGTTTTTTGTACCAGTTATACGTCCTGCTCTCTGCAGTGTTTCTCTATCTGGTGACAACTGTGAATTTCCCTTTGGAGTCGCAACAAAAAAATATCTAAAAACAAATAATTGGTTAATTTTTTCTTGTTTTTTTTTTTTCCAAATTCACATTTTTGGTAATAACACAGTTACGAGTAGCCGCTTTATGGAGACGCAAGTTACTTTCTGCAAAACAGGAAATGTAATTGGTCTAAACACTGTTATGTTAAAAACAAGCAAATAAATGTCAGATGCTAAGGATAAAAAAATGCACAACTGTTTTATTTTTTTTACAGAATTATTTAAAGCTCTAAGAAGCTTTAAACATTGTGATTTAAAGATAGCTTTAAAGATTACTTTTAAGCTTTTTTAAGAAAAACAAAGTTTAAAGGTAATCTTATACTGTTTAGCAAACATTTTCTATGAGGTTATAAATACATTTTGCATAGTAGCTGTTAAACATGGCGTAAAATTATAACTAAATATGTTATTTTAATCAACTTTAACGGATTTTCAGAGTAAAACACTCAGTTTTTATGTTACAGTTCTGAGCCTGCAGAAGATGAAAAGCTTATTTTTTTATGTTTTGTTTTTTCAGCGGTTTTGATTTATTTGCTTTCATAACTGTGTGATGCGGTAATCTCTCAGCTGTTGCTTTAATCTGCTGTTTTTTACAGTGAAGGTGATGTGCAGACTGTGTGTCAGTGTGTGAACAGAGCTTCAGTGCATCAGTGGTTGCAAGTCGTCACGTTAAAACCCGAGGAGTAGATTTACCTCCCTGCCTTCTGTTTCTGTATGAGGCTGCACTTCTGTTTTGTAAAGAAATAAAAACTCCTGTTGGGTCTTGATTTGCTCCCAGTGATTTTTGTTCTTCTTAAACACGAGGCGTACAAATGTTTTGCCAAATTGTACACTAAAAAGTGTTAGCGGACCAAAAAGGCAACCTAAGATTGAGCAAATAAAGTAGCCAGATGTTTAGTGTAATCAAAAACACAAAAGCAATTTTTACGACGGTAAAAAAGAAAAAAAAGGATTACATTTCTGCCAAAAACTCCGAAATTTTGTGATTAATCTCTGAGAAAGTGAAATTTTCTAGAAAATTTTGGACATTTGAAGTTAAGAAATTTCCGAGTTCATTGTGGAAAAATTCTGATATTAATCTAAAAATTTGATCTATTTTTTCTAGCAAATTTCTGAAGTTTTTTTTTGCATAACTTTACTACTTATTAATACTTTAAGTTTCCATGTTTGCTGTATTGACAGAAAGACATCATGTTTTTAGTTTCTTTTAAACTTCGAAATTTGTTTTCAGTCATAAGAGGATTCACTTTATTTTAAAACATTAGCCATTTTTAGCCAAATTTAAGAAAGAATTGGACGCAGCTCTGGATAAACTTGGTTTAACCTTTTTATTAAATACTTTGTGTTGTTCTTTGTTTTTTCCTGTGCAGGAAAGTCATGTTGATAGCAAAAAGTCTCCATCTGTATTTGTTTCAGATGGAGACTTTGATCCAAAAATTTGTATAATCTTTGAATTGCACTTGGGGGCCGCATAAAATCAGTCCAAGGACCACAAATGGCCCCCGGGCCGCACTTTGGACACCCTGTCTAAGCCCTCAGTTTGAGGTTTTTCTTTTCCAATGTCTGAAATTTCCCTGCAAGTTGCACTTTATTTAATAAATTATTTTTAGCTCTTATGCACAGAAATCCAGAGACTTTCTGTTGAAATGTGAAAAGTTGCTTTCAAAGATTTGAGTCGTATTTTTAAATTAAGCTGCTTCTCTGGATGTTATTAGTCTGTATTTCCATAATCTGCATGTGAGAGTCACACATGAAAGCTGACAGATGGTTGATGGGTGGAGACAAATTATAACATGCTGCTGCTGCTGCTGCTAACAAAAAGGGGGATTTCAGCGTTTTTTGCAAAGCCGGCATATTGATCTGATTTGGGTTTTTTGAACAAGCAATGAATCTTAAAAGAAAAAAAAAAAAAAAGGTGACAGGAAACCTTCATGAAGTTACATCAAAACTTTTTACCTGCTGAACCAGGCAGGATTAAAGACTCTAAACTTTAAAAAAATAAGCAGGTTTAGTACAAACGCGTTTTCTCTCTCCGTGCTGGCAGTTAGCAAAAAAGGATACAAAAAGTGTGGTTCCCATGGCAACCAGTATTAAAATAGCGGCATGACAACAACACCCTGCATCAGTGAACTCACGCTTCGGGAAAAGTGATAAAATTTTAAATACGCACACCAAATTAACAGGGTGGTTTGCAGGTTGGTTCCTGTTTTGCGTTGTTAACTTTATGGCTGTCTGGAAGCTTTGTTGTTTTTATTAGATTTGTTTGAATTATTTTCGCTGTTTTGTTTTTCTTCTTTCCTCACAAGCGAATGGTTTACTAGTTTACACCAAGTTGGTGTAAATCAAACTATTTGGTTTGGTTTTTCTTCCTGTGTGGTCATTTTTCTGCTTTAGTATTTATTTTTACTGGGTTTTGGTTGTTACTTGTCAGATCCTGGTCGCTTTTTTTGCTTCTCTCCCGGTCAAATCTCTTGTCTTCAATCAGTCAATCAGTCAGTCAGTCAAGTTTTTGTATTGCACATTTCAGAAACAAGGCGCTTCACGTCGTAAAAACACAAAACTGTCATAACACAGTCAACAGTTGAGAAAACCAGTAAACCTTTCACCAGTTGCCATTGTTACACATCGAGGCCAGGATTTACACCTGCAACAAACTAATGGAGCAAAATCCAAAACATGAGGAATTAAAAGGGAAAAACTGGCAAATACGGCTCACCAGTAACCCACATGCTGGTTTGAGCCGATTCGTCTTGGTTCTGGCGGGCCCGCGTTACTCTTACCTTATCTAACACCTTTAGAAACGCCTGTGAAGCGACAAAGCTGCCCGAGGGCAGAGCATTTTAATGAAGGAGATGAAACTCAGGGAAACCTGAGCAGGTTGCTGATCAGAGCAGAGAAAGCAGGTCAGCCAGTTTGAACGTCTTCGGTTATGACAGGATTTAATCAGTGGCGCAAAAAGTGGGTATGCAGTCAGTGCATGCAACGCATTGGGGCGCACAAAAACGATGTGGGGATTTTTTTTTCTTTTTCTAGCCAGCATTTACACTCATCAGCTGTTTGTGTATGAAAAGATCAATAACAGAGGAGCAGCACTGATTAGGCGCCCCTCTGGGCTCACGTCCCTTCAACAACTGAGATGCGATTTTTTTTTTCTTTTAAATTTGTAAATAAATTTCTTATAAATTCTGCAGCCAGGTCCTTCTCAAACAACAAGGTGATGGTGGGTAACTATGGCAACCGGTGACGGTTTAAAAGTCCAACCAGCCTAGAGTGGAAGAAGTTGCGTCCGAGAAGATTGTAGAAAGGGAAGTACTGCCCCACTCTTCTGAAAAGACAACTGAAGAAAAATGTTCGTGCAAAGCCAAATTTAAGGAGCGCAAACTGGAATACATCAGAGTTCAGAACCATTTAATGAAACGCCTGGATGGGACGGTCAGAATCAATCATAAATTATTTGACAAGGTTAAACAGCAGAACAGTCTGATAAAGAAAGTTCTCGCAGAGCAAAGACAATTCAAGAAATCCGTGGTTTCTGTTCAGGTTCAGACTGATTCACAAGACAAATCAGAAGAGAAACCAGTCCATTGTGCTTCAGTGCAAACAGAGACAGATGAACAGTTAGAACCAGTCCGTCGTTCCATGTCAACACAAACTGAGCTCTGTTTGTTGCTGAAAGACCAGCCCTCTGTAGAACACGTGAACGGAGATCAGGATTAGCAGGCCGACCTAACAGAAACCCTGAATAATGACAACGTTTATGAAGAACAAGAAGTTTCTATACCAGAAACAGTTGAGGATGAGACAGCCGGCATTATGTCAATCTGATAGAAAAAATTATCTCCAGCCCCCAGCAAATCTCAGAAGAAGACATTAGAAAGGCAGTATTCAGTGCTGCCTTTGATTTAGAAGGCCTCAATAAAGAAAAGTTTATTGGAGTAAACGGTGAAGAAGAAGGAGTTACAGTTGAGGATCAGAAAGCCATCATAAAACCTGACAGTGAAACGGCGATTGATAAACTGGAGCAGGTGACAGAAAAAGAAATGGTCCCTGAAATAACATCCCCTCCACAGATTACAGTAAAGGAAGATATAATCCCAACATCTCAAGAACCAGAAACTCAAGCAGCTGAAGAGTCATCAGAGTCATCGATATATAGATGTAGATATTTATCTATAGATATATCTCTATCATCTATAGATATCTCTCTTATTTGTGTGTGTGTCTCTCCATACATATATAAATCTATATATAGATATCTCTATATATCTACATATCGATATATATATATATACTGCTCAAAAAAATAAAGGGAACTCTTCAGTGTTCACTTAAATGTTAAAGTGTTCCCTTTATTTTTTTGAGCAGTATATATATATATATATATATATATATATATATGGACAACGGGGATCCTCGTCTGGTCAATCAGTGTTGCTCCCTAAGTGGACAGTTTGATTTCACAGAAGTTTGATTTACTTGGAGTTATATTGTGTTGTTTAAGTGTTCCCTTTATTTTTTTGAGCTGTATATATATATATAAACACTAATCTTTTTACGCACGGATATTTTGAGACTATTTTCACTCCATACTTGTCCGTTGAGCTGCCATCAACCCTCGTCTTTTTAAAATGTCCACTCGGTTCTCCGCCGTCCTTAGAACAAAACCTCTGGCAGAAATGCAGACGTGAGTGGAAAGACGCACATTAAAGGCCAAACAATTACAGTGAAGTTTAATAGGGGCATTAAAAACTGGGTCAGTGATATTCAGTGGCGCACAGTGAGTTGTTTGGTATCAGACAGAACGGGTCAGGAGAACAGCGCAGACCCGCCAGAACCTACAGAACCTACAGAACCAGACATTAGTCTCTTCATCCCTCAATCATTTCCTGAGCCTGAAAAATAATATAAATGGCAATTTAAAGAACAAATCATACAAATAGATTAATAGTAAATAAATAAGTTTTGTGAAAATAAACCGTTTATTTTTTCAACATTAAAAACGTTTGTTAGGATTGTGTAGGAAAAATGTTGATATCTTTTATAAATTCAGTGTTTTGTGGTCAATATTATTCTACCATTTTATTAATGTGGGTTGCCAGTTTGGATCAGGTTTCCTATGAAGCTATGAGAATGATAGAAAACCTGCTAACAAAAAGCCTCAGACCTGCAGCCCGTCGGCGGCTCTAGACTCAGGCCAACAGAAGTAGCTCTTTGGCTCACTTACATGTTAAATGATGAAATATTGCCCTGATTTTTGTTGTTTTTAATTGGCCTGTAGGCAGCAATTTATTCACATATACGTATATTGATTATAATTGATACTTTAGTTAAATATGAGTTGTAGAAGTTTATGTCATCAGGGGGCACAGTGGGGCGCCGATATGTTTGCATGCACCTCAGAAAGTACATAGTAGAAACTACTTGATTATTTCACATATAATGGGAAATATGTCTGGTTAAAAGTGAAAACAATGGAACTAGTACAATATTACAGAATCATTTATGTAAAATAAGCTGCTATTCCAGCTAAAAAGTCACTTATAAGTTGCTTTAGTTTTGTTTCAAGTATACTAAGATATTGGCAGTAGAAACCAAACCATAAATACTTGATAAGATTTAGAGTTTTGCAGTGAACAAACTGCTGATACTATATTAAAGTATATTCCATCTAAGAAAACTCAAAAACCTTCTGCCTTGGACATTATTCTAGCACATCCCAGATCTCTGATTGATTGACAATTCACTCCGTCTTTCTGCTTCAATCATCTCATGTTTAATGCTCATGTCTTTCTCCTCTTTTCCACCACCAACTTCGGTTGACTTTGACCTTTCCTGCTTTTAGTTAAGCCGAACCACCTCCACGCTTAATTATGTAGAAAGTAGCAGTTTTAAATGTCTAAAAGTAAAAAGGCATCACTCACTGCGTGCAGCCTGTCGTCCTGACACTCGGCTGAGTTCAGATCACACGGCGTTGGGAGGATGAGAGAAGTTAGTCTTTTGTACTTGGTTACTGTACTTAAGTGCAATTTTCGTGTATCTGTACTTTACTTAAGTAGATTTAATAATGGGTACTTTCTACTTTTACTCCACTACATTTTACAGTAAGTATCTGTACTTTCTACTTCACTAAATTTCTACAAAACTCTCGCGTTACTCGTTACATCCAAGTCGCGTTGCGCTTTTTGTCCGTTAAAATGTGAAGTTCAGGGACTTAAGGTGGCGCCGTAAAATCCAAGCAATAACGTGACTTACGTGTCTGTCATCACCCATCGGCTCCACCTTGGAGCTCCAGACATGCGCAGTGGTTTCCTCTGAGCGGAACAATGTCTGTCTAATCGTCAGTAATATAATAGCGCTGCATAAATTGATATGGCGACATGGAAAATAAGCAGCGCTTCGCTTTCAGACGGTGGAACTTCGTCCAACTTTTCGCGTCACTTGGAAGGAAAGCTTAAAGAAAGGTAAGCTATGTGGACGTGATGCTAGCAAAGCTAGCTGTACAGAGACACATGTTGCATCTGCGATGAAAAAAAGTTGTCACCCATGTGCTGAATTATTATGTGGAGGTGTTGACTGACCTGTCGCATGTATGGGACAACGCTGGTACCAAAGTGCAATATAGTAATATGACATTCAGGAACAATCTGATTCTTTCTGTACGGATCTTTACTGATTACATTTATTTCAGCTCTAAGTATTTAATATCTAAGTGTTTTATGAGAATGTGGATCTTTCAGATCAATTTGAGAAGCAATTTTGATTGGTTAAAACAAAATTTTTTTGTGTCACATAGCGCAGGGTGCTGGTCTTGACTTGGTCTCGGGTAGGTGGTCTAGACCAGTGGTCCCCAACCCCCGGTCCGTGGACCGGTACCGGTCCGTGGACCAATTGGTACCGGGCCGCGCAAGAAATAGTGAAATATTTCTGTTTTATGTATTATTTGAGTCTGGAGGATCTTTTATTTTGAAAATCCTTTAACCGGATTCTCTCGGTTACTTACGCACCAACACTGAGCCCACAAACAGCAAAATGAGTAAGAAACAGATCAGATGGAAAGTTTCTTTGCCAAGGGGAAAAGACCCAGAGAAGAAACAAGAGAATGGATTTATCCCGGACCGGTAGGTGAGTCCCACGTTACAAGCCGCTCCGACCGGCTGCTAATGAGGCAATGAAGCTTCAAGCGGCTTCACCACGTAAAGACCAAGCAGGCTGTGGATATAAGCAATACTTCGGGTGTCATTGTCTCTCATCACTCCCAGATGGGACTGTCTCGTTGCAGAGAAACAAGCTCAGGGTTCCGTTAGTCATTATCGTGAGTTAAAGTTTTCACGAAAGTAAAATGTTCGTTTTTGTGGCGCATCTGTATCTTATTTTGACGGGATATATAAACGTTACCATAGCGACCAGAGTCAGAGCGTTTGGGCTGCGGTCGTGAGTCTTAAGTCTGGTTTAGACTGAAAGATTTAAGAATTGTCGGCCGATTCTCCAAACCTCTGTGACCACAGAGCTGATAAAAGTCCAACAATGTTTCCAAGTGGGCTTCACTTGACTTGGATGCCTCAGCACCTAAGCTGGACTTTAAACCTTCTGTCAGTACAATATTATTTTGTTTAGTTTTTTTCTTAAATAGTTTGTTACATTGGATGAAACTGACCAGACAGCCTCTAAAATCTCTTTTCCAGTCCGTGGAACATTTTCCCTGAAGTCTTGAAGACCATCACGATGTTTCTGTGGGAAAAATTAGATGTTCTTTTTGTTGAACAAATGTTTTAGCTTTGAAACATCTAGCTAAAACATCTCAGTTTTTTTTGTTCAACATTGATCTTAACTTATCTGCAGTGGTTTAGATGTAGTTCTTGGTGCCTCTGAACGATTCGTTGTGGTCATTCCTAAGAATGTTCACCATTTTTCCATGTTTTCTCAATCTGTCAACATTGGATCTTACTGTGGATCACTATCATGCTTCCTTGAACAGGTTAGAATAAGTCTATATAAAATATGTTAATTACATTTTTTGCACAAAATGATTGTTAGATAATGATATTTTAGTCTGGTCAGTTCTGCCTATTTTGAGCTCCTTTCAGGGCCTCCTGTCACTTTAAATCCAAATAGATTCTGCTGGCCACACCCCCCAGATCAACGTTTACACTTTTACGTGAAAATGGCTGCAAACAGACGCGCAGTTCTACATTTTTGAAAAGCGGAAGAGCCTGGTAGGCCAATAACAAAACATGTTTGTATTTTCCAGAGCATGTAACGGTAGAACCAGGCGGCCAAACTTGCTGGAACTCAGCTTGTGTTGCTAGGAGACGGGTTTGGCTTTGCGGGGGTTGCTAGGTAACGGGCTGTGCTTCGCTGAGGTTAATATTTACACAGTGCCTGCTGATTTGAGACGCTACAATCTGGAGTTCTTTTTTAAACGGCTCATCTTCCAAACACCAAAAAACACATTAATCTAACGACAAAAAACATCAGGGAGTTTTTCTTAAAGATGTTTGTAGAAGCAGTAGAAACCAAAATGGAAGCACAAAAACTTTCCGTTTACGGCCAATTTAGCCAACTTCGTGTTATCAGAGAGGGTTTTATTTAGATGATTTCTTGATTCAACAATCCTGATTGTATTAGATAACTATTTCTTTTACAAGTGAAATGATCATTTGAAAGCAGCTTTTCATATTTACCCAGGTTTTATTTGTCTGATATGGAAATACATTTTTTACTGGATTAAGCCTTTAAAACACTGTCGGCTTATTTAGGCGTCTATATTCCAGATCTAAATACACACCGTGTTTCTTCTGATCATGATAAATGACTGCAGTGTGATTTATCAGGAGAGAGAGTTGGGACCAAACGCAGGATTCACTCAGGTCTGTTTATGTCCTGAACCAGCAAAACTAATAAACAAACACTGCAGTTTTCACCTGCATAAAGACCATCTCTTTACGAACCAATATTTCAATGATTCAGACTGAAAAATGCACATAAACAATGAAACATTCATAGTAAAACACTGTATTATTCAAAATCTTGTTTGTTTTTTTCATTTGTATTTCTGTCTTGTTGCAGCTTCCTGAATGTCTTTACATTTACAAACGGCTTTGGTTTGTGATTCCTCGGCTTGCAGGAAAGTAAAGTAATGAATGCGCGATCGTAAAAAGCGTCAACCAATCACCTCCGGTCTGTTCTCCGGATGCACCGCTTCCAGCTGCGAGGAAAAGAAACTAACAGAATATGATGAGGTAATTTAACTCTAATAAAGTCGGTTTTATTCATCATCAACACAGCAGGAAATAAACCCTGGGATTCCTCACTTTTTTCTGTCTCTCATTATTCTCACTGATTATTCTAATAAAAATATAAAATGTGATTGACACTAATCTTCCTGCAACACTATTTATATTTTTTATTTAACTCTTGCTGGGAGAAAATTGCTCATTTTCTTTCTGAATGAAGCTTTTATTTCATGATTGTTTCATTATTCTACGTGAGGATTTAAGCCTTTAAAGCTTTCATAGTACATTAGTTTAACATTGGGTTTATCTTTTTTTTAGTTTTACATTGCTGTTTTTCCTGGATATAAATACATACTTATATTCCTAATGCTGCCATTGAGCAAAATGCAATAATAAAACTGTTTTCTGCAAGCAAAGACATTTTTTAAAAGTTTTCCAGCGTTAAAAAAGCTCTTCAAAATATTTCATGGATTCAAAAGTTCCCTAATTGTGGGACTTGGAAAGTAATTTTTATCAGATCCTCAACAGCCAATGCCCCACATATTTCAGATTATCAAACTCTACTTGTCATTTTATGCCTTAAATAAACATTTTATTGTTGCTGCTGCAGTAATTTACTAGAAAGGATTAAAAAGAAATTAAGTTAAGCCCAAAAGAGTGGATTAGGGCCACCAAAAAACAAAGAATTATGAAAATTAAAGTCAAAATTTGAAAATAAAAGTAAGAAATCTCAGAGAAGAAAATCTTAATTTCAAGACAAAATCTGAATTCTGAAATTAAAATTCTAAGGAAAAAGTCTAAAGTTTGAGGAAAAAAATCCTAATTTTGAGAAAAAAAGTCATATTTCTGATATTCAAGTTAAAATTCCAAGGAAGAAAAAGCAACAAGTCTGAGAAGAAAATCTTAATTGCAAGAAAAGAAATGTGAATTCTGAAATTAAAATTTTTAGGAAAAGAGTCAGAAGTCTGAGAAATAAAATCCTAATTCTGAGAAATAAGTCACAATTCTAATATTATGTTACAAATTTTGAGAAAAATTCAGATTCTCTAAAGTCAGAATTCTGAGACGAAGGTTATAATTCAGAGTAAAAAAAAGTCTGAATTCTATGGGAATAAAACCTACATTTTTAGATTGAATTCAGAATCATGAGTGAAAAACTGATTTTATTATTGTTATTGTTATTTTCTGTTTTTTTTTGCTTTAATCATCTTCCGTACATTCGGAGTTTCCGTTCATAGGTTTATTTCTAATAGGAAATGCGACAGATGGTGAAGAGAACATCTTTAATCTGCTGTCTGGTTCTGGTTCTGGTTCTGGTTCTGGTTAATGGAGTCAAACTCTCGCTTCTGTCATTTACACCTTAGGAGGGTTTTGTTGTTTTGTTACGTCTCTTGTTTAAGTTTCAGGTCGCTAATTAGTTAAACTCTGACTCCTCCTAGCGTTCATTTGCTGCTACTGCAGCCATAGTAAGGTTTGTTTTCATACTTCAGTCTCTGACTGGATTTCTTAGCATTTTTAAGGTGACATGGAAGAAAAACACTTAAATTATCTTTAAATTAGAACTAGGAAGTGTTTTAAATCTTTGCGTTTGAGTGATTTGTAGATTATATGAGTTATTGACCTGCTGAACTGAAGTATCTTTATAATCTATCAGTAAAATATTTGAGTTTTGTCTTTTTTATTTATATTTTACACCTTAATTAGTTTTCCCACTTTATGATTTGTCCTTTTTTTTTAAAAAAATGTAATTAAAATAATAAAATCTCATCTTTCTGATGAACTTATTTCAGATGTTTTGAGGTCCAGAAAGAAAACGAACTATATGCTCTGTAACTGTGAGTCTTCAGCGAACGCTGAGCTTTGTCAAATGTTTGTTTTCTTGAAAAACAAACAAACGGGGGATCTAGCTCACCTATCCAGGAAAATGAAACCTGTCACTAACTAGTTTTGGTCTGAAGAATATTTTTTTCTTTAATTAGAACATTGAAAAGGACATTTTACAATTAATTTCAAACATGGCAACAACATTGTTCATCTTGGGATGTTTAGAGATTTAAAGTGGAAGCAGAAGATCAATTTAATAAAATATGATCCCCTTCTAACTCACAAATGCTCCTGGGTCACATTTGGACTCCCCTGGATATTTATCTCCATTTAACTCCTGGAATCGCTCAGATAAAAGTCGGATTTCTGCGTTTAACCTTTGGCCGTTTTTTCCCGGTTCTGATAAACTTGTTTTCTGAAACTTTGTTTTGACCTTTTCATCCCTGTTGGTTAATAATGTACTCAGAGTGGAGGGATTTTTATCTGTCAGGACAAATAATAAACACTTGCTTCTTAATATTTACTTAAAAAGTCACATCCGTTGGGGTAAATAATGGTATCGTTGCCCTAAATATTATAAATGTTGCTGAATCTTGTGTCAGTACATTTTGTGTCGTGTCAGTGAACGCAGAGTTCAAATGAATGAAACTATTCAACCACAAATTATTTACACAAATGTAAATATCTTTGGCTACACAGTTATATTTTTTCCTTTCAAAACCTCCAAATGTCTGAAAAAAGTTGAAAAATCCGGATGCTACAAAATCAGCAGATTTTGACCCTCTGTAATCTTAAAATGTTCTCTGTTGGTTAAGTTAATCCCTGGTAAACAATGTTTGTTTGTTTTTTCTTGAAACCAGGTTAAATGTTTCCTTAAAGATATTTTTTTTCCTCACTTAGTATCTCACATCTATATGCAACACCGTCAACAAGAAGTACTGAATTAAACAATAGTTAAAGGTTTTTAAAACAATACTGATCTAATTAGAGAAAGAGACTAACGAACACAGAATAATCAAACTTGAATGAAATAATCAAAACAGAAAATGATTAAATTTAATCTTTGCTAACCCATTTTATCAACTCAGCATATTTTCAGGCACTTTCATCAGGTTTATAATAATTAGCCATGTGGCTAATAGCCTCCAAAAATGGGCGTGGCCTAACCCTTGTGACGCAGAATCATCTAGGGAGGATTGTGTCTGTGGCGTTTTACCTCTATCAAGGAACATCTTCAGTTTAGGGACAGCTAAGGGATTACGCTCCCTGTTTTATTAGTTTTTTTGTTTAGCATCCGATACATTTCTCAGTAATCTGTGCATACAATCTCTGAAATATAACGTTTTAGTATTTTAAATGTCCTTTTAGCAGACTTTCAATAAAAGTCACTGCTATGAATCAGCAGCTTCTCCTGGTTTTTGTTTAGTTTGCAAATCTGAACTTTGCAGCAGTCAGAAAAGGGACAGCGGGGATTCCAGGTGGAAATTCTCCAGGAATTTTCTGGCTGAACAAAGTTGCAGATCTCAACTTCACAGAAATCAATGTCTGTGTGGGATAACCCCACAAAGTCCTTGATTTTAAAAGTCAAGTCAAACAAAAAAACTAATGATTGCTACACAAGCCAGACACTATCATTGCAAACTTTCACACACCTAAAACAAACCTTATAGAGCAAAAACCCAATTAAAAAAAAATTTCTTACACAACCGTTGGAAAGTCCACAGAGTTGTTACCTAATCAGATTGTATAAAAGTCAAGCAGCTCACATGACGTGCTGCTGTGTCTCCGTCGTCTTGCATCCTTTCTTGGCCTGATTGTCTCTGTGTTGTCATCATGAACCTGTGGCTCGGCTCGCTGCTGTTTGCTTCGCTGCTTCTGATTGGCTCAGCTCTCTCACCTGAAGAATGCCAGCCGCTGGTCGCACCCGTCTCTCTGGCCGACCCGTCTGTGGTAAACGCTTCCTCTCGTTCATACCCCAGTGAGATTAACACTCCGTTAATGTCTGGATTTACTCATTTAGCTCCTGCTGCAACAGTAACGTGGTCTCCATTGTTGTTTCTGTTTGCTTTTCACCTCTTCATGGCACAGAATGGTAGTTTTATGTTGTGATTCCTGTCGCTATTTGCATTTCCGTTGCGTAATTTTTCAATAAAAAGTTTTGTCACGAGGACGAGGTAATTTTTCAGCTGTATCAAAATTGGTTTATTTCACAAAACTGCAATGGAAACACTTTTATCACATCATACAAGTCACATGATCAATAATCAGACCAGGAAGAAGAAAACAACAGGAAGTAGATGGAGGATCATGGAGCGCCATGTTTTTTAATGATTTAACGCATTAACAAAAAGTGTGATTTTAATTGCACTTCTTGAAAAAAGCACAGTGCAGGTGAAATTGTGTTTTTTAATTTATACAATCCAGTCACAAAATGAGCATTAGCTCTTTGTGAAACGTTTGTCCAAGTAGGATTTTAATACGAACATCTTTGTCAAAATCTTTTAATGCAAACCTTTACCTGATGTTCTGAAACTAGAAACAGTGAACGTATTCATATCCAAATTGAACTTTGGATATAAATAACCAAACAATAATTTGGTTCTACAGATAACCAAATGGTAAAGTGTCTTGGTTTGCTATTTAGCTACAAAGCTAACCAGCTATGTAGCTGTAACCAGCTTATTTAGCTGGATAGCTGGATAACCAGCATTTTACCATCTGCAAACAGTAAAAACACAACAAATATTTAACATAAAATCAGTTATTTCTTCATATCTCAAACACGTTCATGTTCTGAAAGTAACCAACTTCCTGTTTGTGTGCAGATCTATGGGAAAGTAAATTTCCTTGCAGGCTACACGGATCATGACTTTCATGGTGACATGCTGAAGTTAACCGAAAGCTCCTGGGTGAACATCACAAAGTCGCCCAAAGGCAACAACGAGATTGTCATGATTCAAGGGAGCAATATGTGAGTTCACAGTAAATATACACATCTACTGCATGTATAGAAAGAAAAGCAAAACACAACCATAGAATTACTGAGATGAAAATACATAAAGGAAGGAAAAAACTGTTTATCTGAAAATATTGGATAACTGAGTCTGATCAGGAGGTTTTATGTAAACATGGAGTAGCTTTTCATAAATACAATTTAGATAAATTGTTCTATTGGTGGTTATATGGAAGCATTTTTCAGTTTGTGTGTCAAACTGTTGAACTGACCAGACTAAAATCTCACCAAAGAACGATTTTGTGTAAAAATTGTAATGAACATGTTTTTCTTATCTTACTCTGTTTGAGGAAGCACAATAGTTCAGCTTTAAGGTTGTGAATTCACCTTTTTCCTCAATAGAAATGGAACCTGCTTGAAAAACACCCAGAGCATGAATATAGAGGGCAACACCATAACGTCCTCAAGTAAGTTTCCCAATGTGATCCGACAAAAAGAGTCAAAGTCCTGCAGGAGAGGCCAGCCTGCAGCTTCCAATTAAAAAACAAACATTTCAGGGATTTTACATTTGCTTATTTTTCTTTTTTTTTAAAAATCCAATTCTGCTTACAAACACTGCACATTTTCTCAGTTTTATTGATCATTTTCCAGATTTTTCATCCAAATTTCTATTGATTTTCTTGTTCATATATACTGCTCAAAAAAATAAAGGGAACACTTCAACAACACAATATAACTCCAAGAAAATCAAACTTCTGTGAAATCAAACTGTCCACTTAGGAAGCAACACTGATTGACCCGACGAGGGTCCCCGTGGTCAATCAGTGTTGCTTCCTAAGTGGACAGTTTGATTTCACAGAAGTTTGATTTACTTGGAGTTATATTGTGTTGTTTAAGTGTTCCCTTTATTTTTTTGAGCAGTGTATATTGATAATGTACAAAGGGTTATTGGGGCCACGCTAGGAAAATAAAAAATAAATAAAATTATGAGAAGTGATAACGTTGCGATTTTATTCTTGTAATACTTTATTCTCATTATATTATGACTTTATTCTTGAAATATTTGATCTTACTTTATTGTCCTGTTATTTTGACTTTTTTTCTCATTTAGATTTTATTCTTGTAATACTGTGTCTTTATGCTTGTAATTTTATTACTAAATTCTCGTAAAACTACAAATCTAATCTTGCAATGTTTTGAATTTATTCTCATAATATTGTGACTTTTTTGTCATCATTTTATTACTTATTCTACCATTTATTTCTGTAAAAAAATATTAAATTATTTATTTTCCTAAAAATAAATAAATATGAAAATTAAGATCCATTTTTCCACTTTTTTCCGTATTTATTCCCAGTACTTAACATGACCTCTGAGTCTCACGTGCTGCCGAGCTGCGACGGCTGTTTGGTCCTGATGATAAACAGCACCACCAAAAACGTCAAAATTCTCATTCAGCTATTTAAACTCAGCGCCTCGAACACCCAGGAAGAAATCAGCGCTCGTTCTCTTTACTTTCTAGGTGAGAAGGAATCAGTCGCATGGATGCATTTTCTTGGTTTTCTTCCAAACTGTAGTTTAATTCATTTCCATCATTTGTTTTCCAGGCAGAGGATCGGCCATGGCAGAGTCTGACATGGAGCTTTTTAAGAAGCAGGCCAGCTGCTTGGGCTTCTCTGGAGAACCAAACTTCCTCCACAAGCCTGAGAAAAGTGCGAACAGCTCCGAGGTTTCTCTGCTGTAACGGTTTAATGTGCTGGGATTTTCATTTTCCTTTTGTCTGTTTCCGCAGGTTTTTGCAAAGAAGAGGAGAGCATCCAATTGCCAAGTTCCTTTTAGTCATTCTGCATCTCATTTGCACAGTGACTGAAAGGTTTTTTTTCCTTGTGCAACATGTAGGTTTAAGGCTGCAAAGAAAATAAAACTGATGAATAAATATTGACTCTTTGTGTTCACTTTATGGTGAAGGCGGTCATAAAGAAGAGCCAAAATGCCAAGAGCAGCAAACAAACGTTAAACACACAACAATCCAACACAAGACAAAGACGTGAACGTAAATAACAGAGAATTACGACAATATGAAGAGATGAATAAACAAGAGAAAATGGAGAAATAAGAAAAGGTCAGACATGGAAAACAAATGAAGCAGGAGAAGAGAAAGAAAAGCAAAAATTTTAATAAATTAAGCATGAATTGAATAATTCAGAGGAATAATAAACCTACACTGTAGGTGGTTTAACTTGAAACTTGCTGCCTTGAAAATCCTATTTAAGTCAGTAAGACAGTCGATTTAACGAGACACAAGTTGTCTAAACATCGTTTTTTAAGTTC
Source organism: Poecilia reticulata (assembly GCF_904066995.2). Lineage (NCBI taxonomy): Eukaryota > Metazoa > Chordata > Actinopteri > Cyprinodontiformes > Poeciliidae > Poecilia > Poecilia reticulata. Next base: position 22,840,110 of record NC_088840.1, on the reverse strand, counting down.
GTTAATCTTGAATTGTGAGTTTTAACTTAATGCTGTAAATATTTATTTCACAACATGCCAGAAAATAAACTGTCCTCATCTAATTAAAGAGCCATATTTCTCTATTATTTTCACTCAAAAATATCAAGTTAAAATAACTTATTTTACTTCAGAATAATTTAAATTCTTGTTTCAAATTGCATGAACAAAATCTGATAATGAATCTTACTAAACATCCCAATGAATTCAGTTCAGAAACATTTGGTGTGATCAGGACATTAAAATAAACATTTACCTTAATAACACAAGAGTCGGACCAACGTAACGCAGGAGACAGAAACATGCCGCTAAGCATTCTGGGAAATAGCTCCCACTCTTTCTCTTCTTTTAGTTTTTTGAGTGCCAACATAAAAACTAGTTTATTCAACTCCTGGAGGTTTTGACTAAATGAAGTTTGATCAACTGTTTCTCTGGCTTAAGGCTTCATGTTAGATGTTTTCTCTGTGCCTTTAGTTTAAAAACGTTTCCATTGATGAATAAAAAGGTTAAAGGATGACTCTGAACACACATTATCTTTGGACTGAGGGCCCCCGCGGCCACAGAGTCATTATAAATCGACCGTCTCAGTGACTGTGAGTCAGTGTTGGGTCTGAAAGCAGGATGGCTGCAGCAAAGGTTGCATTGTTGCTGCTGTTAGCAGCGATCGGCTGCAATGCAGCACCGGCTCCAGAGGCGTGCCAGCGTCTGGCCAAACGGCTGCCCACCAAAAATCTGCATGAGGTGAGTCTGGTTCTGGTCAGTCTGGTACCTTCATCAGTGTTTTTCAACCTTTTTTGAGCCAAGGTACATTGTTTTAATTGAAAAAATCACGACGCTCACCACCAACCAAAAATGTAAACAATGATAATCTGTAGCCGCCTATATTACATATATAGTCATTCTTATCAAAGTGTCTTGAATAGGATTCAAATAAACACAAAAAAATATTTTGATCACATTTTACATTTCTTATTTCAACCGTGTCCACTTAACATGAATGTAGCAACATTCATGCGTTACTAATTCTCTTGTTTTAATGTAAAATGCTCTGTACCTGCTGCCATCTAGTGGTAATAAAATTACATGATTACGCTGCTAGTCACTACAGCAGAGACGCTCAAAGATGGCATCATTTACAGATAATTCGTTTTCAAAAAATCTTTTAAGACCAATTACCGTATTTTCTAGACTATGAGAGCACCATACTATAAACCGCACCTTCAATTTTTTTCAAATGGTGTCTAGTTTCTAATGCAAATGTCTTAGACTATGAGAGCACCATACTATAAACCGCACCTTCAATTTTTTTCAAAGGGTGTCTAGTTTCTAATGCAAATGTCTTAGTACACTTGAAAGCAGACAAAAGTAACTTAGATCATATTAATATCATATTATTAAGATATGGGAGTTTGTTTATTGGTGAAAAGCGTTCTAGTTCCACTGGCAGATTATTTCACTTGGGAAAAATGTTTTACGTGAAATAATCTAGAATCAAGCTTTTTTATCCTGCTAAACATTACTTGTTAGTATTGACTTAGTTCAAGTGCACAAAGTTATTTTAACTAGAAACTAGATCAAGATTACAACATTAATTTTTTTCTATTGTTTAATCATGTCAAACAATTGGAAACACTTGCACATTTTACTCACTGGAAAAACTCAAAATCATACCAAGTATTTTTAGTTAAGTTTCTACTTTAAACATCTTAATACACTTGAAATAAGACGGCTAACTTAGAAGTAGGTTTTCCAAACGATTTAAGAACTTTAAGACAATAATTCTTTAAATAATTGAAAAAGTAGTCGTTTTGCTGGTAGAGAAATTTCTTTTTTAAATCAAATACTCTGTACTAGTAAAAACTAGTAACTTTTTAATTAATATTGTAGAAGTACTGACCTAAAAGAAACCTAAATCTTTCTGAAAAGTTGCTTGTAAGTTGTTTTGTTCTAGATATTTGTTCTAGAACAAAACATAAAATACTGAAGAGTTTGTGTTTTTGTATCCCTGCTTAAATTTACCTGAAGCTTTTGCAGTGATTTACTCTAAAAGTCATATTACCAGTAACACAGCAGCTCAGTCTGCTTAAAAACATTTTGTTAGTAATTGCTTGACTGTTAATCAAACATTCCCTCTTTTCTGTGTTTCTGCAGATTTTCGGTGAATGGGTTCTGGTCTGGTCCGTCTCTGACTTCCACGTTGGCCAAGATTTACTGAGGAACTTGACCAGCTCCCACGTTGAGTTCAAACTCCATGCTGACAACAAAACAATCGAGTACAACGAGAAGAACACATTCTCGTAAGTTTTAACATTAATAAAACCTTAAAATCCCTCAGAAACTGAAGCTAAATTTAAAGCTACACTGTAAAAACACAAAGTCATATCATGTATTTTTACCAAGTAATTTTTGGTCTCTTGTGCAAATATCTTAGGACACGTGTTTTAAGTGAAGAATTCCTTCATAAAAATTATTAGTTTCTAACTTGAGGAAAAGTTTTTTTTATAAGTGAAATAATCTGCCAGCGGAACTGGAACTGGTTGCTAGGTGACGCGCTAGGCTTGACTGGGGTTGCTAGGTAACGTCGCAGTGATGGCTTATTGTGAAATAAATGAAAAAATCTTCCAGTGGAACTTTTTTAAATCATAATTAATGAATAATTGACTCAAAACAAACTTCTATGTGTTGCTAAAAAGTTCATTGTAATTTAATTTAAGTGTACTAAGATATTCGCACTGGAAACTAGATGAAAAATGCTTGGTAGATTCTGTGTCTTTGCAGGGGAAAAAATAGATTAGAATGTGACGTTACAATAAAAAGTTGGAAATGAGATGTCTGGAGTTGATTCAATAAATCCTTTTTTTGAGAGTTTAAAGTTCAACAGACTGCTGGTGTCGTTTCTAATCTGTTTCATCGACTTCTAGCAATTCCTGCACCTCCTACTTTATCAACTTGACGGCTCCCTCTGACGACGCTGAACACCACACATGGACGATTCATTCAATCAGCAAGTTGCACAAAAACACAGAACAGGACAGACATGTTGGCTGTGAATATTTTTACTGAGTCAGCGTTTTAAAGAAAAACAAGACAGAGTGAACAACAGGAAATAAAGAAAACAGGGGTTGTAACTAATCATTATCTTTAGTAATCAATTAATTTATTGATTATTCTGATGATTAATTGGTAAATCGGATTTAAAAATTCTACAGATTTTTAATTTGACCACTTTAACCACTAGATACATATTAGAAGATGGAAATAAACAAATCATGAAATTCCTTTTCTAAATGAGAAAATAAATGTTCATTTCTTAAAATTCAATAAAGTTGGCAAGTAAAGCTGAAACTACACTGGTTGAGGAATTTTGGCTAAAATGTATTTAGACAAAGGTGTTTTTATCTTAAATGCAAAATGTATGTATTTTTGTACAGTTTTGGTTTAATTACAGCTCTGAATATTAAATTTTTTTCAGTAAATAGTTTCTTTTGAGCCTATATTCTCCAGTTAACAATTAATGGATTACTAAATTAGTTAATTCAATAATCAATTAATCACAATGAATTGGACCCAGTAAAACTGGGTGAAAAATCAAACACAACATAACTTCTTTAGAATAAACCCTAACAATCATTTGACTGTCACACAATAATGCCTCATTTATAACATGGGAAAATCCCCTAAAAGTGAAATAATCTCCCAGTGGAAGTATTTATTTAAAACAAGCCCTTACCTCTTGCTTAAAAGTGACCTGTAACGTCTTTTTGTCAAATTTTAAGTGCACAAAGATATTTGCACTATAAATATTCACCATATATATTTGGCATATTTGGTGTTTTGTGTAACCAGCCTGTATTTCTGTGTATCAGGATTGGAGAAGAACGGAGTGGAGGTCGAATATAACGACACCGGGGATGTTGAATTCTACGAGAGCTGCGACGACTGTTTGCTGATGACCTACAAAAGCTCACGAATGAAATTCCTGCTTAGCTACAGTAAAAGAGACACTCACTCACTCTAATCAATTAATTTTATTTGTATAGCACATTTCAGCAGCAAGGCATTCCAAAGTGCTTTACATAATTAAAATAAAAACAGCATGTGACAGTGAATAAACAGTTGGAAAGAAAAAAGATAAAAACATTAAAACTCGCAGCCCTTGTAGGACTTCAGTTAAACGACTCACACCTCAGTTTGAGGCGTTTCAGTTAAACGCCATTTAACTGAAACGTTAAATGGCGTTTCAGTTAAAACGCCATTTAACAAGGATTTTCACACCTCAGAGTTATAGTTAAAACATAATTTAACAAGGTTTCTCACACCTCAGAGTTTTAGTTAAGATGCCATTTAACAAGGATTCTCACACCTCAGAGTTTTAGTTAAGATGCCATTTAACAAGGATTCTCACACCTCAGAGTTTTAGTTAAGATGCCATTTAACAAAGATTCTTATACCTCAGAGTTTTAGTTAAGACGTCATTTAACAAGGATTCTCACACCTCAGAGTTTTAGTTAAAACGCCATTTAACAAGGATTCTCACACCTCAGAGTTATAGTTAAAACATAATTTAACAAGGTTTCTCACACCTCAGAGTTTTAGTTAAGATGCCATTTAACAAGGATTCTCACACCTCAGAGTTTTAGTTAAGACGCCATTTAACAAGGATTCTCACACCTCAGAGTTTTAGTTAAAACATAATTTAACAAGGATTCTTACACCTCAGAGTTTTAGTTAAGACGCCATTTAACAAGGATTCTCATACCTCAGAGTTTTAGTTAAAACGCCATTTAACAAGGTTTCTCACACCCCTAGATATAGATTTGTTTAACTGGGATGTTTTCCGGGAGGGCTTTACATAGGCAGTGTGAAAGAGAAATAAAAAGAAGTTAATAACTAGATGAAAAGTAAAGATAAAAACATTATAAACATCGAAGATATCAAAACCTTAATTTAGCCATAAGCAACTATAAACAGGTGGGTTTTAAGTTGAGATTTAAAGGAACCCAGTGTTTCAGCTGTTTTACAGTTTTCTGGAAGTTTGTTCCAAATTTGTGGTGCGTAGAAGCTGAATGCTACTTCACCTCGTTTTGTTCACTAAGGATAATTTACGTAATGATTTATTATTTGTGAAGTTTTGTTGAAGCGATCTTGTTTTGTTGGTGAATCAGGGAAGGAGGGTTCGCACCGGGATGTGGAGCAACACAAAGTCGCCCACGATGACAATAAGAAACTGGCCGAGTGTCTGGGAGTCCCACATGACAAACCATTCATCTACGACGGAGTGACAGGTCTGCCACTGTGAACAGAAACACCACGACGCCACCAGCAACTCCAGATAATTCATAGTTCATCTTTTATTTCCCTTAACAGATTTCTGCCACAAGAAGTCCGCTCCAGAATCAAATGCCGGCCAGTCCTGAGTGGAACGAAGAGGAAGAGTCGGCCTCCATGGAGAAAGAGCGATTAAAACACATCAAAACACTATCAGCATGATTGGTTTTCTCTTGCTTTTCTAAATTTACTAATTATTTTTTGTTTAGTGATGCAAATATTTTAATACAGTTTAAGACAAAACTAACTTGTAAGTAACTTTTGAACAAGATATAGGAACTTGTTTTAAGTCACTTATTTTTTAATATTGGTGAAAGAATGTTAGCTCCACTTACTTTCTGCCAGTGGAGCTAACACTTTTTCATCAATATGAAGGGATAATTAACCTAAAACAAGCTTGTATATCATAAATCAAGCTCATATAACTTGATAAAATTTGATTTTTGCAGTGTAGCTTCAATTTAACGTCAGTTTCTCATGGGATTAATTTTTATGTGTTTTCTGCTCATTCACACTTTTTCAGTCACTTTTTCTTCATAGACTCATCAATAATCTTTGGTGGATGATTCTCAGTCATTTTGAGTCATTTTGTAGTTATTTGGATATTTAATTTATGAATGAACAAAAAAACAGCGTTGAACAAAAACTCATTGAAAAACAAACAGGGATCACAGGGAGCCAGAGAGAACAAAAAACAGGAAACCAGGAACAAAAACCAGCAGGGTGAAACAAGAAAGTAACAGGATTAAACTGGAGGAACCAGCAAGGAGGTGAATATATACTGGGAGAGTGAATAGACCAGGTTAATTGACTAACTGGCTGCAGGTGTGTGGGAGAGAAAACGCACAGCACAACAGGAATCCTCTATAACTAGACACACAGAATAAGTAAAATAACAAACAGGAATCACTGAGAAAGAACTGAACTAAACTAAAATAGATACAAGAATCAATAAAAACACCAAACCAGGTCCTGACACTTTCAGGATACAAACAGGAAGCAATAAAATCTGAGATGAGTAAATTTTACCTTTGGCCAGTTCAGGCCCAGAACCAGTATAAACCAAACGGTCGTTTTCCAGTTAGTTCCTCCCCTGACAGAGTGCGGTGCGTTTGTGTTTTTATTCAATCTCAGATCAGGATGACTGTAGCAAAGGTTGCATTGCTGCTGCTGCTAGCCGTGATCGGCTCCACTGCAGCTCCGTCTGCAGAAGAGTGTCAGGTTGTGACCAAACGGCTGCCCAGAGAAGATCTGCACAAGGTGAGTTTGGTTCTGGACCGGGTGGCGTCTCACTTTATCACCAAATGTCTTCATTTTAAAAAAATCCTGACTATTTTTACATGTTAAGTGTTCCTTCTGAATCAGAGGAGGAGATTTAGATTGTTTGAACTTTTTACAACAGAATTAAATCATTCTTACAAAAACAACAGACATAATGTCAACTACTGATATAAAACAGTGTAAACAAAGTGCTGTGAACCAGTAGGAACTATAAAATCTAAAGGAATCCGTTCTTGAATCTGGTGGTTTTTGTTTTAAGACACATTTCAAGGTTCAAATGATTGGAAGTGATCAACACTGTTCTATAATTTTAGTACAGTGGTTCTTAACCTTTTTTGAGGTACCGAACCCACTAGTTTCATATGCGCACTAACTGAACCCTTCTGTAGTGATAAATAAAATATAATTTTTTTTCCCCCTCCAAATTCTAGTTGGAGGACTCTAGTTGGGTCACTTTAAGAAGATCACTAAGTCTTCTTAAAAGATAGAGTCTCAGAACAGTTCTTCAAACTATAGTCAGTGTTTTCAGCAAAGCTGAGCCGACTGTCCAGGAACAACCAAGGTATTTAAAATTTGCCACAGTTTCAACAGGTTGGCCATCGAGAGAAACTGGAACCACTTTAAGGTCTTGTTTAGATCATTTAATTAGCTCTACATTCTTAAGAGAAAGAAAAACTAATAATAAATAACAAAGACTTTGCGGTATTCTGATTTAGTTATGTAATTATATTAGTGGGGCTGCACAGTGGCGCAGTTGGTAGAGCTGTTGCCTTGCAGCAAGAAGGTTCTGGGTTCAATTCCCAGTCTGGGGTCCCTCTGCATGGAGCCTGCATGTTCTCCCTGTGCATGCGTGGGCTCTCTCCAGGTACCCTGGTTTCCTCCCACAGTCCAAAAACATGACTGTCAGGTTAATTGGCCTCTCCAAATTGCCCCTAGGTGTGTGTGTGTGTGTGTGTTTGCATGGTTGTGTGTAAGGAGCAGATTTAGAAGTACACAGAAAGCTACAGAATTTGGTAAAAACTGAGCTGCGCTGAAGTAAATTAAAGACACAAGTTGATATACATGCTGGGAGTGGAACTCTTTCATCACAACATTTACACAAGTGTGTCTTTACCTCCGCAGCAGATGCTCCACCGAACCCCTGAGACCGACTCATCAAACCCCTGGGGTTCAATAGAACCCAGGTTAATAACCACTGATTTAGTATAAATCAGTTCAACATTTAACACACTATGTCATGATGACATGTCATACTTTTCACATCGAGTTTACATAACAACTGATTAGCCATGACCTTAACCTTTGACCCTCGATGTGTTTATATTTGTCTTTCTGAGTGCATGTATGAACTTGAATTATTGTGTCACAAAATCCTTTTCAGTATCATCGAGCTTTGAAAAGCACTGACATCGTTTTCCAATTCAAAAATACTTTATTGATCCCAAAGGCAAATTAAATGCTGTTTATATATAGTAACCTGGATATTTTTATGAAATCTAATTTTTTAGGAGCAGACCGGAAGCAGTTTCACTAGTTGCGTTTCTATTGGCCATAAAATAAATTCACTCAATTGAAACACTACAATTTTTAATTAAATTAAAAGTTTTGACGCCGGGATTATGTAGTTTTTCGGCTGTATTAATGTTTATTTCTGCAATGGAAACCCTTTTTTTCGCGTCACATGATCAACAACCGGATGTTGCCGCTGGCGCAAACCCACGAAGAAGAAAATGACAGGAAGTAGTTGGAGGATCATGGCGCAGCGTGTTTTTAAATAACTTATCGTGTGAACAAACGTATTCATGTGTAATTTTAATTCCGTTTTTTATTTAATGGAAACGGAAATTATCGATATTAATTAATTATTGACTAAATAAGCTTTTATTTCCTGAAGAAAAGTTACTTGTAAGTTAGTTTTGTCTTATTTCAAGTATATTAAGATATTAGCACTTGAAACTAGACCAATAATATTTGATAAGAATGTGTGTTTTTTCAGTAGATGACATTTTTAATAAAGGTTACTTATGTATTTAGCAAAATATATATTTACAGAATATATTTATTAAATACATCAACATATTTTTTGATGTCATGAAAAAGCATCGTTTCCAAACTAATAAGGGGCATAGCTCTAAAAAAAATATTTGTGGTACTTTATTGTCACTTTGTAATAGAAATTCAGTATTATCACCCCATGAAGAAAATATTAAATTATTAAAACCTTTATTTATTAATCTGTTATTGTTTATGAATTTAAAAACATTTCATTATTATTTTGAGCTATTTGACAGCATTGTCCCTTGAAAAGGTTAACCATTAACTCAATATGTGGAAGCTTTTATTAATATTTTATATTAAATATAACTTCTTTATTTAATATCTAAAGTATCTGCTATCTTCTTGCAGAATAACGGTGACTGGGTTCTGGTCTGGTCCGTGTCTGACAATGAGTTCATCCAGTTCATGCTGGAACGAATCTCCACCTCTCACCTGGAGTTCCAGCTGCAGCCTGACAACACAACAGTCAAGTTAACCGTGAGGAACATTTACCTGTAAGTCCTGCAGCTCAGGTGTGCAATTATACAGAAACACAGCTACAGTAAAGACAGTCGCTCTGAGTGGACTGCATGTAAACTCTGATATAAGCCGTTTTATTTTCTGAGTTTCTCTCTGCTTTTTCAGTCATGACAGCTCCTGCACTGTCTACTTCATCAACATAACGGTTCCCACAGACAATGCTGAAAACAGCACTGTACATAAGAGTAAGTTGTACTCAAATGGAATCTAAATAAGCATATATGCATGTATATCAGCAGAACAGATAAAAGTGTCAGGAAGCAATTGATTAGGCCAGTGCTAAAAAAAAAAAAATTTTTGTAATTTTATTTATTTATTTTGGGTCAGATTCCAACTTTAACTGGCTGTTAAATATTTTTGGATTATGAGCTACAAACAAAGTTAGTTAACAGACCCAGGTCCATAATTACACACAAAAAAAATGCAAAACAAAAATCTATATTGTCAGAATAAAGTCAAACTAATATGTGAATAAACTGTGAGTATTTGGTTTTTTCTGTGCGTTTATTTAGGTTTCTGTGTCTCAACCCGTTAGTTGATCATCCCCAGCTGTCCCTCGTTTCCCTTGATTACCTTCCTGGTGTATTTAATCCCAGCTGTGTTCCCTTGTCATGTCACATGTCCTTGTCTTTGCCTGTTACCAGTGTTACCAGTGCTATCAGTTCTATTTTGAGCTCCTATCCTCAGCTGTGCTGCCTGGATGTTCTGTACTTCCATTATTAAATCAGTTTTTCTCACCATAACCTGAGTCCGCCACGTCTACCTCACCATCCTACAACTGCACTTTATGACAAAGTCATAATAGTACAAGAATAAAGTTGTAATATTTTGACTCTATTCTTGTAATTTTATTCATTTATTTATTTATTATTTTTTAATTATATTTGTCAGCTTTTCATTAAAGTTTCAAAACTACAACAGTATGATATTCTTGTAATTTTTATGACTGTAATTTCATTTAAAAAAAGATAAAAATATACAAATAAATAAAATTACAAGAATAAAGTTAAACAAGAATAAAGTCATAATATTACAACTTTATTCTTGTATGTTTATGACTTTATTGTCATATTATTTTGACTTTATTCTCATAATATAGATTTTTGTTTTGCATTTTTTGTGTGTAATTATTGACCCGGTTCTGTTAACGAACTTTGATTGGAGCCCATAATATAATATATTTAACGACTTACCCATTCTAAGGGTGAATCTGGACAAAGATAAGTGGAAACTGAGTGTAACATGAAGTTTTCAGATGTATATTCAGTTTAATAAAATTAAGAGATTTTAACCATTTTTTTATATCTAGTTCTATTCCCAATTCATTAAAACTCAGAAACAAAATAAAACTGATAAGCCATCGTTTGCAGACATAAGTTTAAACATTTTTGTACACAGATGCAAGACAGAAGTTGTGAATTAGTATAAAAGTGTTAAATAAAAATGTTATGAGGAGTTTGTTGTGTTTTTTTGTGTTAGGAATGGAGAAGTACGGAGACGTGGTGGAGCAAACTGTGACTGCTGACGTGATTTTCTATGAAACCTGCTCCGACTGCATGTTGCTGACCTACCAAACAAGAAAGTACCGACTGCTGTTCAGCTACAGTAATTCACACAGTCCAACACTTCATTCACAAATTTGCTGCAGTTTGTTCAGGCCAGGGAGTCAGACTCATTTTTATTTTGGGCCTCATAAACATCATGGAGTCTAGAGGGCCACGTAAAAAGCTCTGGTGGGCCAGATTTGGCCCCTGGGCCTCGAGTTTGACATATGTAGTTTAGACAACGCTTCCACTCATTCTTCCTTTTTTTTTTGTGATTCAGAGAAGGAAGGTTCCCACCGGGACATGGAGCCGAATAAAGCAGCCAATAATGATAGAAAACTGGCTGAATGTCTGGGATTCCCTGTTGAAAAGCAGTACTATTACGACGGAGTTGCAGGTAAGTTCCTGCGGTGAGCGTGACCAATTCATTATTGCACTAATTACTCTTTATTTTTATTACAGATATCTGTCCCAAGGAATCCGCTCCAGAACAGCCCTGAGTGGAAACGAGGAGAAATCAACTTCAGGAAGACTTTAAAGATTAATTAAATGCATAAAAACAGTCAAAAAGTTTAGCTTCTTCTTTTTTTTATGAATTTTATTTTATTAAGTTCAATATAATTGCCTAAATGTGGTTTTCCAAAGAGAAATATATCAGGTGCTCTCGGCTCTCAATTTAAGCAAAAAGGCTTCAGATGTGAATTTAACAGTTTTTGTTGACTGTTAAGTTTCACAGCTGCAAATGTTATTTTTAAGCTGCAAATAGTTGTTAGAGTGGTTTTTTTTTTGCTCACATTCAGTTTTTTTCCTCAGCTCTTAGAGTGAAACTAACCTGAAAACTCATCAGTAAAGTCTCATCCTTGATTTGGGGTCAAGGGGCGCCTCAAAATGGAAACCAGAAAAAATAAATAAGTGTTGAAAGCAGCTGTTAATCCTTAAATAAAGATAAAGATTTGAACTTTCATCATTTTATTTTTAAAAAGTCTCTATTTTAGGGAAATAAATAAAAAATTTTCTTACTTGTAAGGTTTAAAACTCATTTAAAACATTAAAAACACTAATGAACCTAGAACAACTACTGGGACAGCGCCACCTTGTGGTTGTTTAGCACCAAGCCGTTAATGTGTTAATGTGTATTTTTAATTGCAGTCAGCTACGCTAATCTCCTTAGATCTTAGTTGTTTAATAATTGGTATAAAATAAATTTGGATGCAGTGTATAACAATTAGCACATAATTCTGATGTAATTTTATTTATTGTATGTAATTTTATTTAAATCTGTCTAGATTTAGATTTTACTGTCATGATTTGTTTAGATTTCTGGACATGAATTGTGTTTATCTTCTAGCTGAATACGCTTTTTTGGAAAGGTGCTACTTAAATTAACTGAATTTGACTGGATCAACTAAAAACTGGACTGATAAAAACTAATCCTCTCATGTCTGTCTGGGTGCAGACAGAAGATCTCGTTCTGTTTTATCTGTTTCCAGACACAAAGCAGGAGTTTCTGTTTTGTGTCTGACCGCTCTGGTGTTTACTCAATATGGCCCCTTCCTAAGACTCATCAACATGTGTGAAGCAAATTTATCAGTTCATTAACTTTATATTCAAATAAATTTAACAGATCCGATCCTTAACATTTCTTAGGAAGAAATTCTTGAGCTTTTTCTGTTCAGGATTCATAAGATATCTGATTGCTTCAGCTTCAAAGGCTGTAATCTTCTAATAAAAACTCAGTGATTAGTTTTTATATAAACTTTAACATGAAAAATTATCTTTACATAATTAAAGGTCACTAAAAGGGTACTCAACAAATTTGCTGTTTCAAACAAGAGAGCCTGGTTTAAAATTGTTGCATTTTGTGGGTATCATGATTTTCTGCATGTGTTCTTTTGATTATTTGGATGCGAAATGTAATTTTTGCAAAAAAAAAGTTAAATATTTTGGCCCTTTGCAACTCTGAAGTAAAGAGAGTTGAGCTCAAGATTAATTAAATTGCTAGATATATGTTCAAATTCCAGCATTGTTTTGGAGGTTGTGGGGCTGCTTAGTTTGTTTATAGTTTGGGCCGGCTCTGTCTCTATCAGATGACTTCTTAATAAGGCATAACGGGGCTTCTTTCGTCTTCTGACTGTTCCTTTAGGACACTAAATATCCCGCATATTGTTGCCATATTACTGTTACAACCTTTATTGAAATGAGAACACACTTCCGTCCTCATAAAATATACATTTCGTTTCCTTGCCTTGGAGGTTAATCGCTTTTGTAGCCATTCACATAAAACTGTGAAAACTATTTATTACCTCAAATATTTATGACCATAGTACAAATCTAAACAACAAAACATCAATGTGTAACTCCAAGTTAGAAATTCGCCTGATTTAAAGTTTTGCCACCCAGATTTCCTAAAAACGCAACACAAGTGACGTCACCCTGGCACGAGAGCTCCGATTTCCGAGGCTAATAAAACGCAGCATGAGTTGACAAATGGCCGCTCGTATTCTCTGTAAAAGTTAGAGTCATTGCTGTCCTGAGCACAAACGGATCTCGCTGTAGAATAATCCCATATAAGCCCATATTTTATAAACAAAAGTTTTGTCCGGGCAGGTTAAACTGGCGCTTCAAGCTGTGACGTGTCAGTTATCATTTGGTGGGCGGGGCTTACCGGAGAGGAATGTAAACAGCTAGCATGCCTGTTCAGCAGCTACCATCAGCGCAGATCACTGAGGCGCAGTCGATGCTGAAAAGGTGAGGCAGTTAAAACGTATCTTCTTTTCAGAAGTGACAGCAGGAATCAGCGTCGTATTTCTTTTACACTTTCCACCTTATCAGTTTATGTTCTTGCTGTTTTAATAGGTAAGTTAGCCCAGTTAGCCCAGGGAGCTAGCTGCAGGTTTGCTAACGCAGGGAGTTGTGTCAGAAAGCTGCTTAATGATGATGAGGCATCAGCAGGACGGGCGTTTCATGGCTGAGGCAGGTTCCTTTTGAGGTGAGGCTAGTTTTAAAAACTCTGTGCTAAGCTAATTCTGTCAGGAGTTTGAAACAACTGTTTCAGGTGAAAGTTTTGGCTAATAAAATGTGTTTAATAGAGCGACGCTGTGTTTTCTTATCTGACTAGGAAGCATTGTGGTAAACTTAAGCAGTCGCTTTGCTGACTAATGATCGTTGTCAAGGTAGCCATTTGGTTAAAGGGAAAAACCTCACTTCGGTTATCTTTCACTTCCAAACGATATCGTACACCAGACAGTTCCTTGCGTTCACTTCCTGTTTCGCCTGATATACATTTCTAAACTATAAACATGTGCAAAGCAGGGTGTGGCGAGGTCACCTGGCCACATATAGATCAGCAACATTTTCAAAAGAGTCGAGCGTCATAGCAAACAAAAACACTGAAAGAACCTTTAAATAATACCACAATTTTGTGATAATTAAGGCATCTCCAGAGTCTCAAAAGATGAAATTGTGAAGTCATTTCGTTTTATATTAAAACCAATGGGACACTGTGACCAATTTTATTTTATAAATTTCAATAAATTCAATACAAAAAAAACTTTTATTAATTCCAGAGAGTAGCTCATATTGTCCAAGATTCTTTAGAGTTGTTGTTGATGCTGTGGGAAGGAAGGCTCTCCTGTAGCAGTCTGTATTACAGCAAATCTGGAGAAGCTTCTGACTGAAGACACTGCTGTGAGGCACAGCAGTCTCATGAAGAGGACGCTCAGGGTTGAGCATAGTTTTATTGATTTTTATGAAGAATCCTTCCCACCGTCTTCTCCAAAGGTTTAGAACAGAACCAGAACCAGCCTTCTTTATCGGGTTGTTGAGGTTTTTTTAAGTTCCAGTTCTGATGCTGCTGCCTCAACAGATGAGATTATATTCTCAACAACAGACGTGTCTATTATATGCAACATTTTGCAGATCATACAAAATCTTATCCCCAACTCCAACCTCTATCTTCAGCCAGATAGAGAATATAAGAGGAGTGGCAAAAGCAAATGAGGTGGATTAGCAGTGCTTGCTAACAACTTGTGTAATCCAGGACATGTTGCTTTGGGATATCATCTCTGCTGCCCAGAAATTGAGCCAATCATCAGACTGTCATACAACATTCTTCAGTCAGAGGCTCCTTCAGATTCGTTGTGAGATGGACTGCTGTTGGATGTCCTCAATGCCCACAGAATCACCATCGAGATATTTTGATATTAATCTGATTAATTGTTTCAGCTCTAAGCAGAATTATATCTATGATAACAAAGAGTCTCAAAGTGACCACAAATAGATCTTTGTTTTCTCTCTTCAGGTCTGACTGGACGTCTGCTGACTGAAGACTCAGAAAATCCTCCGTTCCTTTTCCAATCCTGGAACGAAAACTAAGAGGACAGTCAATTCTTTTTTAAATTTTTTTGGGGTCTTCCAGTTCTCCGGTGTTCATTCTTCAGGTCAGGATGAGAGCCTGACCGGCACCTGAAACTCTGGATGTTTATTTACAGACAAAAAGGCAGAAAAATGCAGTTTTTTCTGGGAGTTTCAGCAGAATTTGGTCACACTGAGATGTTCTTCACGACCCACAGAGCCTCATCTTCCACTTAAATCACCCTGAAGATAGATGTGCTGATCTCATGAGCCATAAATTCATTTCTCCTTTAAAATCCGGAAAGTGAAAGCCCGAGTCCGTCTGCATCCAGTTTCATCGGTTCGGCTGATCATGGCAGAATCCAGCGCTCCGCCAGCCGCTCCAGCTAGCCTGCTGATTGGACGCAGCAAAGAGGAGCCGAGTCTGAACACGGAGAGCCGCTCCAAAGAAATGAACGACTCCGTTCTTACAGATGGGTCCGACCGGGAGGCGAAAGTCCAAAACATCAGCAGTAAAGAACCGGAGGAGGATGACGAGGCCACGCCCACACCACCCGAGTCATCGCCTAGTCTGTCGGAAAACGAGACGATGACCATCGCTACGACGGAGGACGAAACTCTGTCGGTCCAGCTCAGACACATAAAGACTGAAGGTGGAGCAGGAAGAGGAGCAGAGCCAGGTAAGATGGCATCACGGATAAATAAATGTTTAATTCAGCCGTATTTTGGTAACAAGTTCATGTTTTATGGCCGATGTGTCAAACTCGAGGCCCGGGGGCCAAATCTGGCCCACTATAGCTTTTTTTTATGTGGCCGACTGGACTCCAGACGCCAAATTATATAAATCAATCCTCTAGTTTGGTGTGATTGATCACTGACATTTTTTTTCGCTAAAGTGGTGGAAAACATTGGGTTCAAGTAACAGTAACTCCCACTTGCAGGTGACAATGTTTCTTACTTTTACTCCTCTGCTGCCTCAGGAATACTGGATTTCAAGTTAGTGCAGTCAATATGACGGGTAACAAAAAGTCACATTTTCACAAATGAGTGCAAATATTGCAGAATTTCTTTCAAATATTTCTAAATTAGCAACAGAGAACCATTGATTCTGATTGAAAAAAATCACCAAAATAATCATAATAACCTGGATGTTCTATACCATTTAATTTAAGGAAGAACTTATCGAATACACAGCTATTTATTGATACTTGAATAGTTTCTTAATGGGTTTTGTCAATACATTATTCCACAACTGGCCCTTTAAGAACATTGATGTGGCCCAAAATGAAAATGAGTCTTTCTGAGGGGTCATTTAAAAAACTTCCAGAATGTAACATCACAAATCAGAGGCCTGCCCGTCACCTAGCAACCCCAGCTGCGTTCCGCCCGTCACCTAGCAACCCCAGCGGCATTCCGCCCGTCACCAAGCAACCCAAGTTGAGTTCCAGCACTTTTAGTTCTGGAAAAGCCAATTTTGTTGCTGACTTACGTCCATAAAAACTCTTTAACATTCTTGTTGGTTGTGTTTAAAGATGTTCGGTAGTGTAAGTGCGTCTGTTAGCAGCCGTTTTAAGGTGTGAGTGTAAACGTTGTGTTGGTGGGTGTGACAGGGAGTTTATTTGGATTTAAAGAGACAGACAACTTAAAACATTTCATTCTGAAAGTAACTCAAAACAGGCAGAACTGAAAAAACTTAAGTCTAACTATAATTTTGTGCAAATAAAAAAAAAAAGTAATAATAGACACTTTAACCCAGAAGATGCTAAATGGAGTTCTGGTAGTTCCCAAAAGAAAGAAAGCATCTGCTTTGAGTGGTTTTAATTTAGTTTTTTTTGTTGTTGTTTTTTTCAGTAAAATGCTGTAATAATGCTTTTTTTTTTTTACATTGGCTTTCCAAAAAATAAATTTTAATTGGAGTCAAATATGACAATTTCTTATTATTTTATAATAGGATAATGATAAATGTGGGTATTTCAAAAACAAGCAATGTTAAAATAAGTTTAGTAATTAAAAACAGAGGAAATTCCCATGGTGCCCAGCTAAACTAACTAAAACCTGTGTACATTTTCTTTACTTTACCTCAGCTGCATCAATCTTTTCACAGCTAATGTGGATTTCTGGTTTTATGCAGCATATTTCTAAAAGGTTTATTTATATATACTGTATAAAAAACCCAAATAATTTTATGTCCCGTCCTCATTTTCTCTGAATCTGCAGCGGCTGCTGTGATGGTATCCGTCCTTCTCTACTCATTAACAGACTCCTCTGGACCTTTAGCCTGTACAAGATACACTCAATGTAGGACCAGGCTGTTATCAGTACAAACTTGATGATTATTACAAATTAAAGATGAAAGAGTTTCTAACAATAAACTATATTTTAACTATCCACATATAGTTTGATATTTGTGGAAAGGAGCCGAGATAAAGAGGGTTCAGATGTGAATCCGGTGACAGTCGGTCCCCTTGGTGTTAGCGGGGCATTAAATGCCGAACTGGCTGGCTGTATTTGGTACGGCTGCGTTCCAGCTGGTTAATATTCAGGAAACTGAGACGGAGCAGAAAAGCTTCAGTGATCCTTTGTTTTTACTGGACAGTGGCGGCAGGCCAGCAGAGCAAAACAACGGGAACGAATCCCACCAGCTGCTTAATATTTAAATTAGTTTAAATGGGATTAAATCATATTTTTTAATAAAGTAAAGTGCTGCGTAAACAGCACTTTTCTGCTAAAGTTTTCATGTAACAAAGATTTTAGAAATATTACATCAAATTTTATTTGGATGGAAAAAGAGTATATTGTTTTATTTTTAGAGAAACTAAAATCCTCCATTATTCCTACTGTAACTGAAACTTAACGATGTTTTGTAGCTCTTATAATCCATCATAACTTTATATTTGGCATATTTTTTATTTGAAAGTAGCAGCTGAATTGTTTTGTTTTTTTTCTGTAGATTTCCAACTTCAGTGAATCCAGATAAACAGAATTAATTAATTTAATTAACAATAATCAGGGTAACATTTAAATAACTGATTTCTGGATTCTGTTGAGGTTTACAAGATAATATTTGAAGTAAAATGTGATAAAATAAAGCTGCAAAGTTCTAATAATGTCATAAAGTTTGTGTTTTACTGCCATTAATATATTTTGACTTTAACAAACAGTCAGAATAAGGACTGCACCAATATTAACATTTGTACCAATATTGATATCTGAAATGAATTTTGCTGTTATGGCCGATAGTTGATATTAAAAATATTTCACTACAGTTTTAACACCTTTTGCAAAAACAAAAACAACCAGAAACAGTCGGAAATAAATACTGTTTTATTTATCGGACCGATACGATATGTTAAAAAATGACTAATATCGTCTGGTACCAATGTTATCGCTGATGTATCGTGCATCCCCAGTCATGTTAAATATTTTATATTGATCATTATGTCGGAACAAATCCTCTGGGTAATGAAACTCCTTCCTGCTTCGTTCTGTTGCCTTCCTGTTACCTAAATCGGCCTGAATCATCTTCTCTCTCTCTCTCTGTTTTCCAGCTCCAGACCCGGACCTGGAGGAAACCTCGTCGGGGATGACGGCGGCGGACTCCGATGAGCAACGGGAGTCCTCCGACTCGGCGTCCTTCTCCATTCCTAGCCTGGACCTCTCCGACGGCATCACGACCACGGGGAACTCCCTGGACATCGAGGACGGCTTGTCGTCCGCCTGCTCCGCTCCGGGCGTCGAAGGCGGCTCTCCGTCCGCCGAGGCTCCCGGTCTGAAAGCCCACGAGGCGCTGGAGGCGGCAGGTGAGGTCATCCCTCTGGATTTAACCGTCATTAGCCGCGTTTCTGTTATAAATACGCGCAAATCTTTGTCTAATTTTGAAAAAACACAATTTCATAATTGCGTTGTTTCCATTAAATAAGAAATGCAACAAAAATCACTTGTGAATGAACTTAAATCATTTAAAACATGCAGCGGCTTCATCCTCCTTCCACTTCCTGTCGTCTTCGTCTTTTTCACCAGCAGTAACGTCCAGCTGCGAAATACCACCTCATCCTCGTGCAACAACTTTTTATCAAAAAACAAAACTGCCTTGTTTCCCATTAAGCAAATTTATATTTACAATTCCAATTTCCAGAATTGGCCAATGGAATCGCAGCTAATTAGCATAAAACTACACAAAATAAATTTTCTGAATGGAAACATGACAGTTTTAAGAAAGTTTTTCAATTAAAAAGTTTGTAAGGAGTTGTTTTGTTTTGCGTTTAATCTCATCACTTTTTCACAGATGTTTTACAGCCATTAATGTCGTTATAAATGTAATGTTTAAGTTTGACGTTTGAGCATTAGCTGTAGTTTTTCTGCCTGACCACAGGGGGAGCTGTTGCTGCCGCTGCTGTTGTTTCTGCTGCTGTAGCTGCTGCAGCGGCTGCAGCTCCTGCGGCCGCAGAGCCGGGACCCTCCATGCCGGCTTATTACCTGGTGAAGTGGATCACCTGGAAGGAGAAGAAGACTCCCATCGTCACCCAGAGCGAGAACGGACCCTGCCCCCTGCTGGCCATCATGAACACGCTCTTCCTGCGCTGGAAGGTAGATCAGACCGTCCTTTAAAGCTCCTAATAAAACAATGGAGTTTTAGAAACAGAAAAAAAAAAATTAAGAGAATAAAGTAACAAAATTACTAGAATTGAATCATACAGGAATAAAGACAAATTAATGAGAATAAAGTCGTAATAATCTGAGAATAAATTCATAATATTACCAGAAGAAAGTCGTAGCAAACATCAGATTATTTTCACTACCAGGACACAGTCTGCTGGTGATTTATTTGTAAAACCAAACTAACTTCACAAGACGCTCAACAGTCATAATTTTACTGAAGTTGTAGTAGTGTTTTTAGTCTGGCCCAAATATAATAATAAAAAGATCCTACAGAATAAAAAATGGACTTAATCTGAACAAAAACAAAATACATGTTGATTCAAAGTAAATTTTACAACAAATTATGTTCATAATAATCAAGTCTGGTGTAAATTTGTGGTGCAACTTAATTAGTAATCATATAATTTGTTGCCTTATCTGTTGTCTTTATCAGAATAAACTATAATTTTTAAAAGAAATTAAAGTATTTCAGAAGATAAATTCTCAGCTTTTATTAAAAACTTCTAACGTTACCCGAATGGCCATGAATCTGATAGTTTCTACAGATTTAATGGCTGCCTGCATGATAAACCTTAAAGAGCTGATTTGAGCACATTTATTGTTTTTATTCTGTTTATTTAGGCCAAACTTCCTGCGCAGACGGAAGTGGTCACCACTGAGGAGCTGATGGCTCATCTGGGTGAGTTTCTGGTTACATCTCTGCATTTTTCTGAAACATAAATGACAACGCTGGCTTTTTTCTGGATTAGGCTTATTCATTAAACAGATTTAAAAACTGCGTCTAATATCCTGAATGTTCTGTTTTCGCAACCTGCCGGTTCCACAGTGAGCAAAAAACATAAAAACCGGAGGTAGAAATGAGTTGGTAATCTTACTGACGCGCGCGCGTGTGTGTGTGTGTGTGTGTGTGTGTGTGTGTGTGTGTGTGTGTGTGTGTGTGTGTGTGTGTGTGTGTGTGTGTGTGTGTGTGTGTGTGTGTGTGTGTGTGTGTCTGTGTGTGTGCGCCGTATAGGAGAGTGTGTTTTATCAGTCACACCCAGAGAGAAGACGAACGCCATGGAGCTGAACTTCCAGCAGGTACCAACACACTGAAAAACATCCAGATTTAAAACAAAAACGTTTCTTTTTTTAAAGAAACTTTTCTTTTAGTTTCAGTTCTGGGCGATTATGGTTCATATTTCATGGAACTACTGTTTTTTTCACACCATGTTTGATTTCCAGTCTTAATTGATACTTTTTGTTTCTTTCCTTTCTTAAAAAGAAATTACAAATGACAGGAAATATTTTTCTATATTCATCATCTGTGAGTTGATATTGATCGAAAAGTACAAGTTCCCATGTTACGTTTCACTTGTAACAAGGGAAAAATGTCTTGTTATAAGTGGAAAAAAACTGCCAGTGGAACTAGAACTGAGTTTCTAAGTAACGACCTGGGCTTGGCTGGGGTTGCTAGGTAACGAGCTGGGCCTGACTGGGGTTGCTAGGTAACCGCGCAAGAAATTATTTAGGCAACACAAGCTCCTATATTTATCTGAAAAGTTACTTGTAAGTTAGTTTTGTCTTATTTTAACTAGATATTTGCGATAGAAACTAGATGAAAATGTTTGGTAAATTCAGTCTATTTCAGTTTCACAACGCATTATTTGCAAACCCAGGATGTCCACACATCCTTTAAAAGGTTTTATATTAATGTATCTAAAATTAAGGCCTTAAAATGTTTTAGGTTCATTTAGAAAATGTAAGTTGGCTTTAATCAGGAGTGTTAATCTCATTTTTAATCTCGTAGATTTTTTTTGGGGGGGGACGGGGGGGTTAAGGAATTTTACTGTCAGGCAAATGTTTGAGTCATCTACAAGCATAATTATTGCGTTTTGTGGCTCAGTGCTGTTGTGGCTACCGCTAACTAGCTGCTAAAATACCAGCTGGCTAGATATTTAGCTTTTATCTGTCTTGGTGTGACGTTCGTCTTCACCACTGGCTCACTTTTGTTGCTACACTAATGCCAAATAAAACATGAAATTCACTTTGGTACATTTCTGCTGTGATACAGGTCTGAAGTTTCATTGTTAATGGTCTTAAAAAGTCTTAAATTCGTGACTCTGTATGTTGTTTTTGGAGTGATGGTTTCTTCCTTGCTGAGTGGCCTTTCAGTGCGTCTACAGAGCAGAAATCTCTGTATTTCTTGGTTTCAGACGTCGATGATCAGGACTTGAGTTCAACCTAATGTTGTTGAACTGACTGGCAGCTTTGTGTCTGCAGAACATGAGCGACGCCATGGCGGTTCTTCCGAAGCTGTCCACGGGTCTGGACGTCAACGTGCGCTTCACGGGAGTCACGGACTTTGAATATACGCCAGAGTGCATCGTGTTCGACCTGCTGAACATCCCGCTGTACCACGGCTGGCTGGTGGACCCACAGGTAACACGCTAACCCAGAGTTAGCAGCAGCGCTCAAACGTCAACTAATTTAGTAACTGATTAATCATTAACTGGAGAATACAGACTCAAGAGCAAACAACACTCAGAGCAATAATTAAGCCAAAACTGGACCAATTATACGTACATTTTGCATTTTGTGTAAATATATTTTACCCAAAACTGCTCAAGTGGTTCAGATTCACTAAAGGAATGTTATGAAAAATTTAAAATCTGTAGAATGTAGCAACTTTTAAATCGGATTAATCGTCAGAATAATTGATTATTAAAATAATCGTTAGCTGTAGCCTTAGTTAGCAGTAAGCTAACGTGGAGAACATTAGTTTGCATCTTCTGTAAATTCCTCATATGAGGACGTGTAGAAGCAGAAACTCTTCCTGGACTCGTTTGGCTGAAGAACCGTCCACTTTGTGTGAGTTTAGAGTCCAGAGACGGTGGCAGCTGTGGGGAAGCTGAGCTACAACCAGCTGGTGGAGAAAATCATCGACTGCAAACACTCTGCAGACAGCAGCCGAGTCAGTGAAGGTGAGCGCACTACATGCCTGAAGAGGCATGTAGGACGACATGTTCAAAGCTGCTGCCGCAGGTTCGAGTCCCGGCCTCTTCACCGCGGCTCCCCCTCGCTAATAATCAACGTTTCCTGTCAACTCGCTGCAAAATAAAGGCCACAAGAGCCAAAAAAGCCTTAGAAAATAACTGGCAAGGGGTCATTTTCACATTTCATCCAAATTTTCATGTTCTTTAAATGTGTCTCTAAATAAAATATCCAATGCCTTTTACAAAAATAAAAACAAAACAATGAATAGTTAAGGATAAGGTTTGGGGTTTTTTGAGTGTTTTTGTTTTAAACCTGGAAAACCTGCAAAATACTTTTGACTGCTTTGCTTATTTTATTAAAATATTCTTTATTTAGTTTATTTGTAGCTGGTAAATTAAAAGATAAAATAGTTTTGCAGTATAATTAAGAAAGAGAAATACTAAAAACAATGGTTTTATGTGTAGGTCTGGTGGCGGAGCAGTTTCTGGAGTCGACGGCCACCCAGCTGTCATACCACGGTCTTTGTGAGCTCAACACCACAGCGAAAGAGGGAGAGATCTCCGTTTTCTTCAGGAACAATCACTTCAGCACCATGATCAAACACAAGGTGAGGAAACGCTCCCTGCAGTACCACCACACACCGCCAGGGGAGAGAGAGTGAGAGAGCCTGCAGTACTACCACACACCACTAGGGGGAGACAGGCACCCTGCAGTAACGCCACACACCGTCATTGGGAGAGAGACATCCTGCAGTACCTCCACACACCACTAGGGGGAGACAGACTCCCTTCACTGCTACCACAACGCTAGATGATGGAGACAGCCTGCAGTAACACCATACACCACTAGGGGGAGACAGACACCAAATGCTTGATTAAAAATGCAGTTTTTTTAACTATTTTTAACTGCAGATAAATAAACAAATAAAAATAGTTTTATTTGTTTAAAATAAAACTATTTTTATTTTAAACAAAATAAATAGTTGTAAATATTTATGAATAATGCTATTTTTCTTTTTTTCAAAGTGTCAGGTAATGTTTGTTTAATTAGCTGTACTGAGGGTGAAAGTGACCTTTGCCCTCTGCGTCCTCCTCAGGGCCACCTGTACCTGCTGGTGACGGATCAGGGCTTCCTGCAGGAGGAGAGTATGGTCTGGGAATCGCTCCACAACGTCGAAGGAGACGGCAACTTCTGCAACTCCGACTTCAGGCTGAGCCACGCGCCGGAGCGTCCGCCGGCCGCCGCCCACCTGCCGCCCAGCAGCCAGGAACAGCAGAGGCAGATCGACCAGGTCAGGACTCCTCCGCCGCTCGGACTCCTTGTTATCCTAATTATTATTAATCAATGATTTCGCTTCAGGACTACCTGGTCGCCGTTTCGCTGCAGCAGCAGCAGGAAGGCCCTCCTGGACCTCTCAGTGACTTGGAGTTGGCCCGGCAGCTGCAGCAGGAGGAGTACCAGCAGCAGCAGCAGCAGTTCCAGCAGCAGCAGCAGCAACAGGCGGGGCCAGCACCGACACCACAGCAGGTATCAGCTGCTCAGAGTGCTGAAAACACAAAACCTCACCAGAGAATTTGGTTTCTACTTCAAAAATTGTTTGAAATAAGAAGGTTTTCAACCGTCTTATTGAAGTTAGCGCTTTAGCGTTAGCTTCTGCAAAATGCTGTGCTGGTGTGGCGCTGTAGCTTTCATTAAATACCAAATATGTGTAATGTGTTAGCATTAGCTTCTGCTAAATACCTTGTTGATGTAACAATAGTTAAATACCATGTGGGTTAGTGCTTTAGCATTAGCTCCAGCTAAATGTTGTGTTGGTGTAACACTTTAGTGTTAGCTTCTGCTAAATCCTGTGCTGGTGAAGTGCATTAGCATTAGCAAAACTAATGTCTGATTAGTTCTTTAGCGCAGCTAACATTTTATTTTAGCTCATAACTGATAGCCGTGTTTCCTCATCCATAATAAAGAAACATAAAATGATATTCAGTAGTATTGTTGTGTTTTCCAAGCGTGACTGTGTTGTCTGTGTTTCCTCCAGGTCAGAGGTCAGGGGCCGCAGCAGGCCAGAAGAAGAGAGAAGGAGTCGGACTGCGTCATCCTATAATCGCGTCCTGTTTAGCGCCTGCGGCCTCTCGGAGTCTCGCACACTGAGTTAGCTGGACACCAAACATGGCTGCTTTCGTCCAGCAGGTCTGTGTCCTCCAGTCGGGAAAACGTAATCAAAGGGAGTCCGTCGGACCGGACGGGTCCAGCTGAAGAACGGACCCGCCTCCATGAAGGGCTCACCGCAGCAGCCGAGGTCTTTACCTATAAACTGTCTAACTGCTGCTCTACGGTCGGTTTTATTCATTAATGAGAAACGGAAGCTTAACTGTTGCCAACACTTTAAACCTTCTGTCGGATATTTAATTACTTCAGATTATTTGACAGCGAGTGAAGCAGTAAAGTTTTATTTTACTATCATTCAGACACATTTTCTAACAGTTTGGAGGCCAGTGGTTGGTTGCTTTGTCAGAAACTTCCCCCACTTATTAACACGTCAACAAAAGTATTCAGAACTCTAACTTTTTCACATTTTGTCACTTTAAAACCAGAATTTCTCAATTTTATTGGGATTTTATGTGATTGGCCAACATGTGCAAAATTATAAAGTAAAAGTTAAATAGTTCCTATTTACAAAGAACAGTCATTCAGATTGGACTTTGAATGACTTTGAATATCAGTTTTTAAGTGTTGACACAGTTGTACTTTGACTAGGCCATCCTAACGCAATGATATGCTTTGATCTAAACTCCCCTAGCTGCATGCACTGCAAAAACACAAAATCTTACCCAGTATTTTGGTCTAATTTCTACTGCAAATATCTTGGTACACTTAAAACAAAGAAAAAACTAACTTAAAAGTATTTTTCAACAAGATACAGCAGCTGATTTTAAGTCTATAATTCATTAGTATTGATGAATTATGGACTAGAAAAAGTTCTAGCTCCACTGGCAGGTTATTTCACTGTAAACAAGACAT
Source organism: Poecilia reticulata (assembly GCF_904066995.2). Taxonomy (NCBI): domain Eukaryota; kingdom Metazoa; phylum Chordata; class Actinopteri; order Cyprinodontiformes; family Poeciliidae; genus Poecilia; species Poecilia reticulata. Next base: position 22,814,359 of record NC_088840.1, on the reverse strand, counting down.
TTTTACCATCTTATAAGTAAAATAATTTGCTGGTGGAACTGGCAAATTCACACTACTTTGTGTTGGTCTGTTGCATAAAATCCCATTAATTCACAGCAAAAACAAAACTTTACCAAACATTTTTGGTCTAGTTTCTTGTGCAAATATCTCAGTGAACTTTAAATATGACAAAACTAACTTGCATGCAACTTTTCAGCAAGATGCAGGTCATAATATTGACTTTTTAAAAAGCACCAGATACACTGGCAAATTATTTCACTCTTAACAAGACATTTTTCTCATTTTATAAGTGGAAGTAGTACTTCTTAAAATCAATATTAAGGAGTTATTCACTTAAAACAAGCTCCTACATCTTGCTGAAAAGTTACTTGTAAGTTGGTTTTGTCAACTTGGTCTATAAACTTGACCAAACTTAAATGGTAAGATTTTGTGTTTTTGCAGTGCATACAGTAAAGTTTGTGGTTTTAACAAACTTTGATAAAATGAACAAAAGCTCAAGGTGTGAAACTATATTTCCAAGCTACCACTGGAATAATTAATTTACTTCAGTTTTTTAAACATTGATAGAAACTTACCAAATAAATCGTGAATCATGGACCTTTTATTAAACATCTCTAATATGTTTCTTTGGGACTCACTAAAGCGATCTCTAACTGCGAGTCTCTGCTCAGCAGCGCCCCCTGTTGGGTTACCTTTATGGTTTTTTCCAAACAGAGAGGTGTAGTCAGCCCATTGATGCTGACAGCCCCGTTATGTCGGCTTCCTGAATCCTCCATTTTGTCCTCTCTCGTCTCTGTTGTTGGCTCTGTTCTCCCAGCCGTGTTGGTTGTATTGCAGAAAACCTGAACGTTTCACAGAATGCGTGAAAAAGTTCACTGAACTGTTTAATTATGAGCTCCAGAATATGCAGCTGGTCTCATCTTACACCACTGTAAGATCATTTTCCGTTCCCTGTTTGGTTCCTGAAACATCAGAACCAAAGATGGGGTTCTGAAGCAGGAGGTCTTACTCTGACTCTTTTTATTCCGTTTAAACGACAGAAACGCAAAAACACCAAATCTTACCGAGTGTTTTTGGCCTAGTTTTTACAGCAAATATCTTAATAGACTTTAAATAAGACAAAACTAACTTACAAGTAAGTTTTCAGTAAGATATAGTGGGTTGTTTCTAGTAAATAATCCCTTAATATTGTTAGAAAATGATTTAAAAAGAAAAGATATTTTCACTTATTTCATAGCTGGCGTTACCTAGCAACACCAGCCAAGACCAGCCCGTCGCCTAGCAACCAGCTCGAGTTCCACTGGCAGATTATTTCACTTTCAGCATGGGAAAAATGTCTTGCTGAAACATTTTATTTCAGGAATACAAAGATATCAAAGATATTTGCATTAGAAACTAGGCCAAGATTTTGTTCTTGAAGTAACTTTAGTGTCATAGAGGAAGAAAAAGCTGTTAAGTTCACAAACATAAAATTGTTCACTGCAAAAAAGCAAAATCTTACCGAGTGTTTTTGGTCTACTTTCTTGTTCAGATGTCTTAGATTTGTCTTATTTTAAGTGAACTAACTTACAAGTAACTTTTCAGCAAGATGGTAGCTTGTTTTAAGTCAATAATTCCTTCATATTTATTAAAACGTGTTGGTTCCACTGGCAGATTATTAGACTTGCAACACAATTTTCCCATATAAGTGAAATAATTTACATGAAACAAGCTTCTAGTCCGTGCTGAAAAATTTCTTGTAAGTTGGTTTTGTCTGATTTCAAGTGTACTAAGATATTTTCAATAAAAACTAGACCAAAAATACTCTAAGATTTTGTTTTTGCAGTGAAAATTCTCACTTTTGTGTCATAGATGAGAAAGAAATCCTGTTTAATCCACAATCGTGACATTTTTCTGTTTGCTTTGTTGCCAAAATCCAGATTCCTGCAGCTCTGATTCCAGCTGGAAGCCCAAAGATTTGCTTCTTAGATGTGGAGGATCTTATAAAAGCTTAGACAGAAGGAGATTTTATAGAAACTGGAAATTTATTTGTGGTTTACTGGTTTGGTAAATCTGGTCCAAACAAACCGGTGGATGTCCGATGAGCTCCGATTTCGTTCTTTGCACTAAAAAAAACTGTTTCCGTTACCAAACCTGCTCTGGGAAAAGAAACGATCCGTTAATCGCTTGTTGATGCAGACGATTAGCTGCTCTAATCTCTGGTTTCCTCATCAGAACCGACCTGAGTTTGATCAGTTTCTCACCTCCAGGTTCATCTCCGTCATTTAGTCTCACTGAAAACTAAACATATTTCAGTAATTCAATTTAAAAAGAGGGAAACAAAAAGCTAAGAATACTGAAAAGGAAAAGCACTTACTCGTTAATGTTTTTTGTTTGTTTGTTTTTTTTACAGCAGTTTTCTTCCTTCCACTTAACTTTCCGCTTGGATACAGAACTCATCTTGTTGGGCTATAAACTTTCGTGGCTTACTTTTCAAAACTGTCCCATGGTCATCCAGTTTGATATTTAAAAATTAGATTTTATTTATCTGGAGTATATAGTGTTTGTTATGAATCAGCCTGTAAATAACGTGTCTATATAAAAGTTTTCATCTGAATTACTGACACTCTCAGACCACTTTCAGCCTTATTTGTGTCAGTAAACATAAGTATGATTATTCAGAGCATAACAAGTCAATAAGAAGTATTAAGTCTTCAAATATTAATCCAATCAGTAGAAGATGTGATTTCCACAGAGGATTTTACTTAAATTTGAGCCTTTCTGTGTTTGTTGAAGTGAAATTTATTGAACTGAGGTGATTCTGTGGGTTCTGCTTAAATCTTAAGAACATTTTCCAAAGATGATTTAATCCTCGACTGTATTTGCTAAACCTTAATTTACTTTAATTTTATGTCTTTGTTTGAGCCGTAGCGACGTCATGAAGCAGAACCTCCATCAACTCTGTTTGTGCTGCAAAAAACACAAAATCTTAGAGTATTTTGGTTTAGTTTTTGGTGCAAATATCTTAGTTTTCTTGAAATAAATCAAAACTAACTTTTAAAAACTTTCCAGCAAGAAATAAGAGCTTGTTTTAAGTTAATAATTCATTATGAAAAACTTCTCGTTCCACTGGAGTTTTGCTTGTTATAAGTGAAAAAAAATCTGCCAGTGGAACTAAAACTGGTTGCTAGGTAGCGGGCTGGGGTTGCTAGGCAACGGCGCCATAATCTGCCATTAGAATTAACACAGTTAAAACAAGCTTCTATTGGCGTTTTCGCACTGCAAGGAACGGAACGGTTCCGACCGTGTTTGCATTAGAACTTGCGTCCGGTTCCACCCGGTTCCAATCGGGCCGGCCAAGCGGTTCTGCTTAGAATCAGCAGCTGATTGGCCGCTGGTTGCTATGGAGTCAGACGTTGATTTTCCGTTGACAGCTGGCTCTCACTAAACTATATTTTATTTTGTAAAGAGTGTTCGTTTCAATATGTTTATTATTAGTTTTAATTAGCAATGGATTCGTCTCAATATAGTGCCATCACCTGGTCTAATGATGAGGTCATTTTTTTCCTCCGCTTACTCGCTGATGAACGAGTACAGAAAGATTCAGATCGTCAAGAATGAAAAAGTTTTCCGCCGCATCTCTGAGGAAAAGGCTTCGGCCATTAGTTTCAAAAATAATGACGTCCGGTTCCGCTTTGATGGCGCCCTGAGTGTATCTGCAAACACAACAGGGCTGGAACCGTTCCGTACCGTACCGTACCGTTCCGTTCTGTTCCTTGCAGTGCGAAAACGGCTTATATGTTGCTGAAAAGTTGCCTGTAAGTTAGTTTCCTTATTTCAAATGTACCAAAGTATTAGACCTGTAAATGAAACCAAAAATACTTGGTAGTATTTTGTTTTTTTCGTGACTTTTCACTGCGGATGTTTAATGGCTTCCAGCTGAAATATTTGATGTCGTGTCTCCAAGCTGCGATATGAAACGTGGAGTAAAGTCCCAGTGAAACCTTCTGAGCGCCGTTATTTCTGTACTTTATCACAATTTGATTAAAAAGCTCTGAACATCTCCTGCTCACCACTGACGCTGCGCGGTTGAAGGTTTTCTCCTCTCCAGTTGTTTCCTCCTGACAGTCGGTGTTGTAGCTCCAGAACCGGGCGGCCCAAATCCAAGTGCCATGTTTGTTTTGGTGGTTTGAGAGCCGGTCTGAGTTTTCCTGTTTGTTTGTTTGTTTGTTTGTCTTCTTTGTTCTCTCATGATATTTTAACCGTTTAACTGCTGTCACTACGGTAATGATCTGTTTAATTAGCCATTTTGTCAAACTGTCAATAAAATCTGAATCAATGTAAAGGTGCAGTTCGTCACTCCGTTTGTCTCCAATAAGAAGTATTTATACTATAAAGCAGCTTGATTTTGTGTAACTGTTAAATAGATGCTCTTAATTTTATGGATTTATTTATTTATTTTAATTTAGGGCTGATATTTAAATAAACTAATTCAGTTAATCATTAACTTGAGAATATACTGAAAGGCAATGTGCTAAAAAAAAAAGCAGTAATTAAGAAACTGTAAAAAAAAAAAAGTCCATATTTTGCAGTTAAGTTGTAAATGGTGTTTTTTGTTAGTTTCAATTGTTTGAAATGCTGTAAAATAAAAATAAGTTTCTTTTGAATATCCTTTTCTACAAATAATCAAGAATTCACTAAAAGAAGGCCGTGAGGCTACATTTGAGGAAAGTTACAAAAAAAAAGAAAATGTTGCAGATTATTTTATTGCTTTTGCCATTTATCAAATAGAAAAAAAATTAATTCTAAAAAAATGAGAAGTTTGGTCGGATTTAACAAAGTATTAAATGTAAAACTATATAAAAAAAAGTTATATAAAATCATACGAGAATAAAGTCAGCATTGCCACTTGTCGTAAAACTTGTCCTAGTCCAAGTTTTACGAGTTGATTCTCAATTTTTGGCTAAAAAAATATTTTCTACAATATGGACAACATGACTTAAACTACATAAGCTTATTTTCTAAGTATTTAGCTTTAACTGAAATTTTTTATATAGTTTCCAATAAACAACATAAGAGCTTTTAAATCTGTTTTGTAGTAAAATACAATGAAATATTTTCATGTTTGCATCTTTTTTTTTAGTCAAAACCAGATCAAAACACGTTTAGATTTGACCAAGATGTCTTTAATATATTTAGTGACATGACAGAAAGTTAGAAACGGGGAATCCTTTCAAACGAAACATATTTAGAATAAATGCACTTAAAGTTTCACATTGAAAGTGTGGAGAGCTGATGAAAGGAACAGAGAAGGCAATGAAAGGTCCTGGATATCGGAGCGAGTTGGTAATAAAACTCGCTCCGATACGTTCAGATATTCGATATAAAAGCACTTATGAGGGCTAAAAACATTCATCCCTCTGGTTGCATTGATAAGTTTGTTTGCTCTGTACATATCAAGGCATCTTTCTTACTTTTCTTTTTTTTACATGAAAACGTATTCACACAGAAAAGAGAGATCACAAAGACGGTTTGCTATTTCAGTTGCTTATCTGGTAAACTTTAGTCACAGCTATGTATAAAGTAAGAGGCTTAAAGTTAGCAGAAAGTAACATGATGCTGCTTTCACAACAAATCTGTGCTTGTCCTTCAATAGTGGTTAAACCAACAAAAACAAAAAAAACATTCAGGAAACCTGGAATATCAGTCGCCTTTCAGCACCATCGGCTTTATTCCATTTGATTATTTCTGGAAGAGATTCACAGAAAATATGGCTGGAAAAATAAATAAAACACAGGAAGTGACCTAAACTTGCAATGGAGCGGGCATTAGTCCTGGTTTTCACCACGAAAATAACATTTAGAAATTTATTTCTGTCTGAGATAAACTAGCAATTTAACCAAGTTTCACTTTATTAAAGTTTAAAAGTTTTTGAGGAGGAGTTTGATTCATTAAAGTGGAGATTTAAATAACATTTGGTGCCTCAAACCTAAAGTTTAGTTAACTTTGTCCTTGCTAGCAATTTAGCATTAGCCAAATAAAGAGAATAAATGTTTATCAAGCACAAGATCAATTTACCATGTAGAAGTTAATGTTTTAGAGAAAACATGAGAAATGTTTTGTCATTTCATAAATTAACTGACTGTACTGTTAGCTGCTGTTAGCGAGCGGATGCTAATTAGCATTTTTGTAACAATGTCTTCAGTTTCATTTCATTCATCCAGATTATAAAACTGTTGTTAAATATCAACGTTGAGCCGTTTCATGACTTCACGATGAAAGCTGACAACTTTCAGACAGCTAGCTAGCTAACATGGTAAACATGCTAACACCTTTTGGGCTACGCTCACCATGTTCACTCATTCAGAATAAAACGTAGTTGGTAAAATTTGGGACATTTTGATGAATTTATCATAAAAATGTCTGACTAACCATCAAAACGACAATGTTTTGGTTTGAAGTGAGACTTTTAGTCATTTTCCACTGTTGGAGTTTTTATCTTTCAACTTTTTTAGAAATGGTGGAAAAAATGGGGGACAATATAAAAGCTAGTTACATATGATTAAATTGGATTATATTCCAGATTTTTACAACTACTCATCTGCATAAACACAGAATTTAGCTTTTACACAACGGACGTAAATTTATTGCTTAGAGGTAGTAAGGGGCTAAAATGGCAAAGACATGAATTGACTTGGTAAAAGTCATTATATAATCTTCAATATGCTAAATATAAACAATATTAACCATAAACATTTGCAATTTATGGTAATTAGCTGCTACATTTAATGTTTTCTTATATTTGATGCAACATGTTGGTAGCAAACTTTAAAAATGGCCTAAAGTCTGTTTTACAGTGAATGAGAGAAACATTCAAACTCAGCCCAAAATCTGCTAGCAAGTCGACTAACTTCTACATTTTCATTAATGTTAGTAAAGATACACATTTCAACTAAAATACTAAACCACATGAGGAAACTTTGTTGTGTTGTATAAATATTGAGTTAATACTTTGTGTTCGGGACTCTGGAGTGAAGTCGGCGTAACATTAGATGAGCCTGAAGTTTCTGCTCGTCAACACTGAAAACGGACATCACGACATTTTCATGGACTAAAGAAAGCAAAACAAACACTTCGACATGTCCAGAAAATCCCTCGTCACTTTAAAAACCCTTTTCGCTCCTCAATACGGACGATCCTGATTGGCCAGCACTGGTTAGAGGAACGTGTTTTAACCAATCAGGGGAGAGAATGTGGAGCGTTAAATTCACAACACTAATGTAATTTGTAACAAGCTAGGCTATCTGTTGACGTAGCAGGCAGCTAGCGGAGTCGAGAGCGAGCTTCGATTTCATCTTTTCTTTCAGTCAATGCTTTAAATTTTAGCTAATGTTAGCAGTTTTCCCAAAACAAAAATAAATCTGATAAGAATAAAATACTTGCGTAGTTATTCCTCTGAAATTTGGTTTGGACCGACAACGAACAATGAAAGCTTCTGCACCAGACAGCAATCACATCTGCAATGTGAATTCAGCTTATTAAAGTTATTATTGCTTAAAAAAAACAAAACAAAACTGTAGTTTGTTACTTTCCACCCAAAATGAATGAAACATTTAGAGTAAACCATCTCTTAATATTAATTTAGCTAATAGGGTCGCAGCAAAACTACAACGGCATTTTAGCGCCTTTGTAGATAGGAAAAAAAAGGAGTAAATTTAGTAAATTCCCCCCCAAAAAATTCTGAAATTTTCTAAGAAAAAAAAAAGGGTAATTTCTAAGTGTGAAAAGTCGAAAATTTGCTAGGAAAAAAAAAATTTTTTTGAAGAAAAAAAACATTGAAATTTGTGAGTTTTGAAAGTTGAAATTTTGACTTCTGAAACGTTTTTTTCTTCAAAATTATCTCAAAATTTCGGGGGATGGGGGTTTCAAGCAAACTCAGAATTCTTTTTTAATTTCTTCACAATTAACCTAAAATAATATATATATTTCTATTTACATTGGCTCTAATACGCCGTTGCAGCAAAACCTTTAGCTTGTTAAAAAACTCTTTTCCTTTCAAGTGTCGCCCTCTGTTGGCCATGAAACAAAACACAGCTTTAAAACTTCTGCTTCCCTCATCAGACAGGAAGGCTGATGATGTTTTCCATCTTTTCCACAGTCACTTTGCGTTTTAGGTTTAAATACGATTCTTTTCTAAGAAGTCGACACTTTAATATTAGTAAGTGTGCAGATTTTGCAGTTGTGACGTCCGTCTGGTGACATAAATACCACTGTGGGGAATCCCACGGAGACAAAACGACTCCACACACCAAGTAAAAGACAAAAAAAAAACAAACATATTCAAGTCTCTTTTCCGTCCCTCTGCTTATCCAGAGAACAAATCCAGAAATTAACACCAACAACCCTCAGCTTCCGATGTGCTTTTTACCGCGTTAGTGTTCCTGTTCTGTAAGAACAAATACCGATTCATTTCCCCCGTCGCTTGCTGGTGTTCGCTGCCCAGTTTGGTTTTCTCACATGCACTGCAACAAAACACAAAATCTTCCCAAGTATTTATAGTTTAGTTTCTAGTGCAAAAATCGTAGTGAAATAAGACAAAACTAACATACAGGTAACTTTTCAGTACGTTGTAAGAGCTTGTTTTATATGAAATCATTCATTAATTCTGATTTAAAAAGTACTAGTTCCATTGGCAGATTATATCATTTTACAGTCAACTGGAACTGAGCCGTTACCTAGCAACCCCAGCCAAGCCCAGCCGGTTACCTAGCAACCCAGTTCTAGTTCCACGGGCAGTTTGCTTTACATTTTCCCCATTTTATAAATGAAATAATCAGTGGAAGTTGTGTTTTTTTCATCAAAATAAGTGAAACAAGCTCCTATATTTTGCTCAAACATTACTTATAAGTTAGGATACTTTAAATAAAACAAACCTAAGATATTTGCACAAGATATGACAAAAATGCAGGGTAAGATTTTGTGTTTTTTGTGCGATTTTCAGCTTGAAAGGGCTTGCTAGTATTTTTAGGTTTGAAGTGGTCTAAAGTTTCCGTATAAATAAATCTCTGGATATCGTTTTTGCTTTACTACTACAGGGTTCGTCTGGGAACAACCAACCGGCTGATATAATTTCTTGCAGATTGTTAATAAGTGCACCATAAACTTTTTCTCTTTTTTGGTTATTTTCTTAAGGCTAAGAAATTATTTTCAACCGAGTTCCTCTGTTTTCCAGTCATGAAATCTGCTGATATTACGTAGAGTTGTGGTATTTTGTAAAGCACTTGATTCTTTTCCAGGTCAGGCGGTCCGTTGTTCAGCTCGAGCCCAAACAGAACCGCTGTTCAGTCGTAAATCTCACAAGTTTGGAGTCCAAATTACAGTTTGCAGATCGAGAAAGTTTCTGAAAATAAACGACAAAATCCTTCATGATGAAATGACCGTTTCACAGCAACAGCTTTAAAACCGTCGACTGGTCCAGACATCAGGACCGGCAGCCTGCGGGTTCTGGTTCCGAGTCGAGTCCAGTAGAAGTGGTTTAGGTCCAGCAGCACAGTAAACTCATGCCCGATGCCGTCCGACACGTTTAGTGTTTGTGATCCGAAAACGATCCAGATGCTGCATTTTTCCAAGATCCGAACAAAAGCCAGATCAGATCCATCCGATTCCAGAAGAATCACAAAATCCAGTAAATCCAGTCGTTGCCACGGTAACTCCTGAATCCCAAACAGAAAGTGGCAGCAGAGGTGTGTTTTTTTTTTTGTTTGTTTGTTTGCGTTTTCCGCCGGGGTCACAGGTCACATGATGCCGTTGGTGACGTACTGGAAGGAGTCGTAGAGTTTTGTGGTGATGGAGCGCATGGACCCGTCCACCAGCTGCTCCACCAGCAGCTGGAGCTGCTCCTCCGTCAGGGACATGTGGAAACGCTCCTTCAGGCCCCGGATGGTGCTGGAGCCGTGGAAGCAGGGCAGGTGGGAGCCTGGACCAAAAAAAAACAAAACAACAACAAAAAATGAGACTTTTAGGAGATCTATTATTCAAAATTCACATTTTGAACATTTTCTGTATTTCCATTTGCTTCTAAAAGCAGCCAAAGTGCTTAAAATAAACCACCAGCCGTTTCTGGTGTCTGGAAAACGAGTCGTTTCAAAATCTCCGTAATGCTGAGTCATTCTGAGCTGTTGCCTAGCAACCCAATTGTGTACATAAATTTGGGTTTTGTTTATGTGTACATAAAACGAAATGCACACATTTCGTTTTACTGCTGTACAATGGCTGCTGGAAAAGATGAGCGTTTTGTTGCCGACTCATCATTAAGAAACCACTTGCTGCATTCTTGTTGATTTAGCAGGAGGCTCTACTTCTGCTTTTCAAAGATGAACGGTTGCATCTTTTTGCAGCCATTTTTAAATTATTATTCAATTCATTATTTTACGTTTGAAAATGAACATTTCATATGTTGAGATAAACAAAAGATTTTGTTCTTAGTTGGAAGAACAAAATCATTTCAGAGCCACAGACGGGCCCCGGGCCACACTTTGGACAACCCTACTTTAAACAATCTGATTAAGATGCATTTATTCCCGTTTTATTTAAAATTCATTACATAAAATTTACTTTTCATTTTGATTGCATCACTGTTGTACCTTGGTACTACTAGCGTATTTATTTAACTCCTTGAAATCTCTAAACTGATTCTTGGACAATACAGTAATTAAGTGAGTTAAATCAAAGTATTTTATGGCGTTTCTTTTACAGCTGAAGTCATAAAATGGGGTTTTAATGAGGCTTAAACAAGCCGCTGTGCAGTAAAAGAGGCTATAAAAGCAGCTGCTTCATAACTGTGGTTAATATTGCACAGATAAAAGGTGCTGCACGTTTTATTTTTACCTTGCTGCATGATTTCTACGATCTGCAGCACCTTCTCCATGTGCTTCCTGGCTGCAATCAGACCCTGCAGCATCAGCATCTTGTAGTAAATAAACATGTCTCCATCGAGGCCGCCCATCACCTGGAAACACCAGAGAAATCTGTCAAATTAAAAGCCTTTCCAGTTCAATAAACTGGTTCCCAGTTCCACTCACGTCTACGAACTCTGACGTGAGTTTGAAGGCGGACGTCTCGAAGCCGAGGTTCCTGGGAGAGCTGGAGAGGATGAAGCCGAAGTCGATGTGGATGATGTGGCCTTCGGAGTCCAGCAGGATGTTCCCGTTGTGTCTGCCGGGTCACACAGAACGGGTCGATCAGAACCAAAACACGACCGGAACCAAAAGAGAACCGGAACCAAAAGAGAACCAAAACACGACCGGAACCAAAACAGAACCGGAACCAAAAGAGAACCAAAACACGACCGGAACCAAAACAGAACCAAAACATGATCAGAACCAAAACACGACCGGAACCAAAAGAGAACCAAAACACGATCAGAACCAAAGCACGACCGGAACCAAAACACAATTGGAACGAAATCAGAACCAAAACACGTCAACCGGTTTCTTTACTATCTATTGCATATTGGCTGTTATTCTCCTAATTTTACTGTTTATTTAATTATTTAATCTGCGGCTTCAGATTATCATGGGCTGTAGGGATTTATTTCACAGTGAGACATTTTTGTTAAATCTTAACTTTAGAAGATTTTTTCTCTTTAAAACAATTTTTGTCTCGTAATTAAAGACGTTCTTCTGGTAAAAATGTCTCTTTATTCTGCTAATAGTCAGATTATATTCTCATAATGAAACACAAATTCTCGCAGCGTGACACTGATATTCTGTCAAACAATTAATAACGGTCAATATTTTATTTTTAACGTGTAATTTTAGAAAATAAAGCGACAAAAACCCCCAAATAAAATCAGAAATGGTAGGAAAAATTCAGAGATTAAATTTTTACCCTGTTTACTTTAAGTTGAAGCTGAATTTCTTTCCCTGCTCACCTGTCCTTGACCTGCAGCAGGTAGCAGATGAGGCTGTATCCGGCGCAGCTCTGGACGAAGTTCCTCTGAGCCGTGAGGAACGCCTCGGTGGTGAAGCTGCCGTGTTCCTGCAGGAAGTAGTCCAGCAGCGACAGCTGGCTCTGCTTCCTCACCTGATTGAAACAAACAAAAATCTGTTTATTTTTACATTATCGTCAACACAGAAACACGGAAACACGACGGATTAAAGTTTGATGTGATCAAATGTTAAGCCTGGGCTTTGTGGGGGTCAAAGGTCGGCCTACCTGGTGCAGGGAGACGGCGTTGAGGACAGGCTCGATCATCCCGCTGTCTGATGACATCACCAGGATCTTGTAGGGTTTGATCCACAGAGGAACTCGCTCCTGCTGCCAGATGGACTGAAAGTCACAGAAAAACATGAAGACCAGGCAGATGCTGCAGGCCTGCAACTGATCATTGCTTCAGTTATCAATTATCCTGGTGATCAATCGAATAAAACACTCAATTTTATTTAAAAATATACAACAAATGACTAAATTAACTTTTTAAATAAGAAACACTTTTACAGCTGAAACAGATTTAAATGATCAACATGTGAAAATCAGTGCTCTTTCAGTGGAGGATTGATCTGTTGATTATTTATTCAATTAACTTCTAATCGGCGGTACCATAACTCTGACAATGTAGGAAAATGTCAAACAGTTTCTGAAAGGTGAGACGTTGTGCTTTCCAGCCAATTTCACTCCCTCCGCTACAGGGAGCCAGTTGGTCTTTGGTTTAATCTGATGAAACACTTTCAATAGGTGGGAAATTGTGAAGATAACTACTAGATATTGAAAGCTCGAGTTGTTATGGAGAAAAGGGCAAAAATATTCACTCATAGGACACTTAAAGAACTTCAAACAATGAAAATAAGCAAAAGCATCCAGGCGGAGATTTGAAACTTGGGCCTTAAATGTCGCTGGTTTACCTGCAGCTGCTTGAGGAACTGGTAGGCCAGCAGCTCCTGCCTCAGGTCGTCTCCACATTTCACGATGACCGACAGCAGCCTCCAGTTGGGCAGGTGGCCGTAAGGAGAGCCTTCTCTGATCCGCCTGACGGCACCACAGAAGAAGAAACTCAGGTGAGGGACAGAGCAGTGTTAGCTTACTTAACCCATTTAACAAACACCAACTTAAACATACCTGCAGTAACATCTAAATACAAACAACCTGAAATTAAAGTATCGTTGTCGTCTAATGAAAAAGGTGGTTTGTGTAAATGTGCTCAGCCAAACTGAGCGTTTTGGGTTAATTACAGGTTTTTACAGTAAAATGATGAGAAACACATGGAGATAAAATAAGGAGTTGGGTTGTGAACATTAATAACATTTTACATTTTATTTGTAATTTAGAAGCAATTTAAAAAATAAAATTGAGTTGCTTTGTCTGAAACAAAAATCCTCTTCTGCACAATTAAATACAAAAATAATTTTCAGATTAAATCATTTGTAATTAAATAAAAACAACAACAGCTGTAATTTGGCCGTGAACGAACTGTTCAAAAGAATCGAATCAGTCATTAATACTCTGACTTCTCTTCAACCAATCATATCCGACTTCTCTTCGTCCAATCATATCCTAGTGTTGCTTCTTTTCTTTCCACCTGTATTTTCTGTTTTTCTTTTCAGTGACCCGTTTTTAATCCATTTATTCATTATTGTTGTTAAACACAATCATTTGGTGAGCTAGCTGTAGCGTCGATCGATGAGCTAATGAACGTTTGTTTACATGCAGTACCCAGCGGGCCACTAGGGGGCGTCAGAGGGCCACAGTTTGAGAAGGACTGCGTTAGAGGACCAACCTGACTTTCTCCTCCCAGGGTTCCTTGAGAGCGACGGCAGACGGGTCCTCTGGGTCTCTCCTGAACGTGGTTGGAGTCTGAGCGAGGTTCTCCGACAGACGGCGTCTAAAAACAAACATGGAAGCAGAAATCAGACGACCAATCGGACGACGCCGCTTCACTGCCTTCTAGAAACACCAAAAACTGTTTGTTTTTACCTTAGCAGAATATAGATTAATCTCAGAAACTGAACATTTGTAATGGAAACGCAGCTACTGAAGCGTTAGCATGAAAAAATGTGGTAATTTGCTGATTTTACGTGAATTTCCGTGATCACAGAATTGATTTATTTATATAAAATTTGGCATCATCCAGCTGAAAACCAAACAAGGCTCTATTTATGAGTCCCTCTGGAGTCAGGAGGGCCACCTAAAGAGCCGCGGCGGGCCGGGTTTGGCCCGCGGGCCTCGAGTTTGACTCAGACCTGATGTCTCCAGCAGCGATGAAGACGGGCTCCTTGCTCTCCAGGCTCGTGATGCTGTCGACTGAAAACTGGCTGATGTTGTCGCTGCTGCTGGTCTGAGCCTCTCCCTGAAAAAACAAAACTTGTTTATGGTTTCTCCTGAACAAACCGAGAGTGAGACAATTAATCTGATTAATCAATTATTGAAATAATCATCCACTAATCCATTAATCGTTAAATCTCAAAAAAGGCGATTTTCTCAACACAATCATCAAACTAAAACTGTACAAAAATATAAACATTGTGTTAAATTTTGTCTGTAAATCTGTTCTTACTAGAACTCAGGTGGCAGTTTTAGCTCCAGTTATCAGTAGCTAATCTGAGGCCGTTACCTCCACCTGCAGCTGCCCGATGTCGTCGGTCGCCCAGGCGTCGTCGTCGTTGTCGTAGTTCGGCACGGTGGAGAAACTTCCTGCTCTGTGCTCCGAGGTCATGCTGCTGCAGCCGTTTCCGGGCGTTCCGCAGTCCAGGTTCTCCGCAGAGCGCGCCGAGCGGATCCGGGTCTCCGGGATCCGCGTGGGAACCGGAGACGTCTCGAAGCTGTCGCACTCCAGGACCTCCACGTAGATGATGTACGGCGCCTGAAGGAGGAGGAACAAATACACAACAAAGGCTTTTAAATGCATTTTCACAATTTTTCTGACAAACTTTAATGAATTTCAGCTGATTTTTATGTGGCAGATCAACACAAAGTAGTGGACAGCAGGGAGGTGGAAAGAAAAGGATGCTGGTCTTCAAACGTTTACAATAAAAAAAGCTTAAAAGTGTGGCATGCACACCCAATATGTTCACATGTAATGAGTCCATTATTCTTCAGACTTTATGAAAAGCATCAAATTTAAACCATTTCCAGTGAATCTTTTCTGGTTCAGGCTTTAATCCAAAGCTGTGGATATTTGGTTTGAGTTCTGCTGGATTTGAGTTTTTTAAAACCTCCAACAGGTTTTATTCTAATGTTGAAATGATTCGGTTTAAATGATACCAACTCCCACCTGCAGGTGGCAGTATTTCTTACTTCTGATACACTGATGTTTATTTAAATTCAAGTTAAAGTTTTGTTGTTGTTTTTTTTTCAATTATCACGCAAATTTATTTCCATCATTTCAATTTGCGCAATTTTATGGTTAAAAGAAATCCAGCTTTTGAACATTGGATTGAAGTGATACTAACTCCCACCTACAGGTGGCAGTATTTCTTACTTCTACTACCTGCTGCTTTAGCCAAGTAATGGATCATCATTGATATGGAGAGTAAAAAAGTCCTATTTACTGTCATACATAAGCACAAATATTGTCTCAAGTGATGTCACAAAATCTGTGATTAAAAAAATAAAAAAATAGCAAATTCCTTGAAGGACAGATTAATGTTTTAAAAAAATCATTTAATTTTAAATGAAGGGACAGATAATTGTTAATATTATAACATGTTGATAATGGGTTTTATCAATTATGGCAGAACCGGCCCTTTAAGAACATTAATAATCTTAATCTGGCCCAAAATGAGAATGTCTGTCGCCGCTGGTTTAAATGTTAAAGGAAACCTCAGACACCTTGTTGCCCTGTGTTTTACTTCGGGACGTCAGAGTAAAGGGGGCTTCTGAACCGACCTTGTCCTTGGAGTTGAGGACGACGGCCTGGGTGTGGGGGACCCTGCAGACGTGGTGCTGGTGCTCGGCGGTCGGTAACCAGACCCGGGCCGGCAGCTTGTGGTTGAGCAGCGACAGCTCCGAGATCAGCCGCTGCGTCTTCTGCTCCTTGGTGGGCAGCGTGGCCAAACGCTTCCCGATGCAGAACAGAGACTTGACGAACTCCCTCTGAGGACGGAGACGCTCCGGCTGCAAACGGGTTCAGATTCACAAAGAGGACCCAAAACATCAAAAAACGACCCGATAATCCCTGCTACACCTCTCCAACGCCACATGAACACGAGTTTCAGGGCTTTGAAATAGAAAACAGTTTTTAAAATGGAGTAAATTTCCACAAAAAAATAAATAAATAAATAAAATTCTCAAAAGATTTGCCAGAAAAAAATAAAAAAGTCAAATTTTGATACAAATTTCAGAAATATTCTAGAATTTCAGAAGTTGGAAAAATGTTAACTTTTGAAACAATTTCTGGAGATTTTCCAGCAAATTTTCAACTATTCAAACTCAAATTTTCCTGTTTTGTCTAGGAAGATTCTGAAATTAATTCAAAATTTTTTCGACTTTTCAAACTCAGAAATGTCCAGAAAATTTATGAAATTAAACAAAATAAATTTGACGTTTTTCTATAAAATTTTCAAAACTTTTTTCCATAAAATTTCTCTATTTCTTTGCAGAAGTTTCTAAAAAAATTATCTGATGCATTTATTTACACTAATTTAATTGGTTCTGAATCAATTATTCAATATTCCATCAAATGTATTATCTATTGATATTGATCACGTGTTTATTGAGATACATAAACACGTTATTGATTTATTGTCCGGCCGTAATTCATGACAGGTTTTGTATATTCTACAATAATTAACACAAAGATGTATAAAAATAAACTCACTAATCAGAAAGATGCAGCAGCTAATTCATCAAAAACCTGATCATCATTTATTTCTGTTTTTTATCCATAACATCCCAGTTGTTTCCACTATATTTTTACATTTATTGAGATACTCATTTATTATTATTTTATTCAGTTATTTTACTTGCCATTTTTAAAATTTCATTGTGCTTTCTTTTGTGCTCGATGACAATAAAATGAATTCTGGTTAAAGTGTTTTTACATCCTTTGATTGAGACCAAACAGGCTGAAAGCCAAACACTGAACTCACATGTACTTTAGGTAAAATAACTGTCAGCGAACATTGTAATATAATAATTATCTTGGCCCCTTTGTGTTGCAACATCTTCAGAGTGTCACCACACTGATCTAAAATGATAAGAAAATGTGCAACAACCAGAAACAGGAAATTAACGTCCGACAATTCATTTAATTATTGCTCAAATGTTAATTTTCATTTAAAAAAAAAGAGAAATCTCGCTGGTTAAGAGTAGTTTGCATTTGCATCATGAATATTTTAAATGGAGTCTGGCATCTGTTGCATCTGCGTCCTCCTGCCGTAAGCCGACCCTCGTCTTATCAAAACCGGGCCACCTCCTCCGCTCCGTCTCCACGGCAACCACTCCTTTCCACAACGGCTAGTTTATGTTGCTTGGCGGCGGCGTGTCGTGTTCCTCTCCCTCTGAACTTCTCTCACATTGTGCTCCAGTCCACTTTCATCTCTTTGTGACGCAAAGAGGCAAAAGAGGAAGTTTCAAAAATCGAGCTTCCGCCTTTCAGGTAAAAGACGAACAGAGAAGAACTGCGTTCTGTACTTCCCGTCCGCATTAAACAACCAAGCGTTGAAAGAAAAGGCTTCACCAAATCGGAGCAAACTTTGTGTCTGATTATGAACCAGACGTCAGATGGACGGGCCTTCCTGAAGCCCGGCTGTAAGCAAACGTCTGACGCAGCTCGGATTGTGTTGCATCAACATCCAGTTGGACGCGTCCGTCTCCCAGCCAGGCTTCCGGCGCTCTCCGTTCTCTTTTGCAAGTTAAACAAGCTGAACCTGAACGTACCTGCTGACATGACAGCCGCAGTCTGTCATGTCAGCAGCAAACATTCCTAACGTCTCAACGTCTGCAGCCAAACTCAGAGAAAATGTTTGACTTTCTCAGTTCAATGCCTCGGTTGGTTGCTCTGTCTAATCTGCACCAGAATTTCTTTCTAGTTCTGCAAAGGAAGCGAGATCAAAATCAAACAGAGCAGCTTTTCCTTATCGGCAGTTCAAAAGTTCAGCTGCAGACAATAAAGAAGCTTTATTTCCCAGATTCAGTTTTTCCAAACCAGAATCGACTAATACATTTCAGATGAAGTGGAAAATGAGAACAAAAGTGACAGCAGTTGTTTCTTTAAGTAGGTATTTTCTCCGACCACGTCACAGAGAACGTCTGGCTCAGAGCCTGGATGTGACCGAGCTGCCAGCCTGGAATGTGACAACACACTTTTATCTTTTGGTTTCTCTGCAAACTTTGACTGGAAACCAGTTTCACCTTCCTCATTTGACTTCGCATCGTGTTTGCTTCCAGCTAAAACCGTCTGTGTCCGTTAAAAACCAGACAACCATCAGATTTTCCTGCTTGGGTTGGATTGTCTGGGGTTTATTTTGGATGAGTTTCCTTCAGAATCAGTGGTGCTTTTAGATCATCTGCAGATTCTGTGCAACATGAAAAACATCTGGAATGCAAACCGGCAGCATTGCCACTACAAAATGTCTGCAAAACTTCCTCAATATTACACCAACGTAAAAAAAAAAAAAAAACTTTTTTGCATTTGTGGAAATGTAGTTAATAATTAAACTGCACACAATAACATCCATCCATTTTCTTGCACCCTTGTCCCTCAGTGGGGTCAGGGGGGTTGCTGGTGCCTATCTCCAGCTAGCATTCCGGGCGGGAGGCGGGGTCACCCTGGGCAGGTCGCCAGTCCGTCGCAGGGCAACACAGAAACACACAGGACACATACACCTAGGGGCAATTTGGAAAGGCCAATTAACCTGACTGTCATGTTTTTGTACCTGGAGAAAACCCACCATGCACAGGGAGAACATGCAAACTCCATGCAGAAAGACTGGGGTTGGGAATTGAACCCAGAACCTTTGTGCTGCAAGGCAACAGCTCTACCAACTGCGCCACTGTGCAGCCCCCACAGAATAACATATTTAATCATATTTTTAAATTTACTGGTAGTGGAACAGACAAACTGTGGAAAAAAAACCCATTTCTAATAAAGTCAGTTTTTTAAAGCATCATTAACTAAAATTTATTGGGGCAACAACAAATCAAAATTCTTATGATAATAAAATTTCATGATAAATGACAACCGCTAGATAGGGCTGGACAATGTGGCTGATAAACGTATCGCGATATAAGCGATTCATATCAGTCGATATCAATAATTATTGATTTTTATTTTAAATATTTACCTATCAGTTTTAGCTCCATGAGATCGTTTTTGGTTTTATTTTTAAACAGTTATGAGGCACAGCAGTGAAACCTTAAACTGCTGCTGTGCCAGTTACTCAGCAGGTCGTTGCTAGGTAACCAAGGAATGAGTGGGTTGCTAGGTAACCAGAGTGGGTGAGTTAGCAGATTCTACCAACTTAGCTTAGCTTAGCTAGCCTCGACAGTTTAAGCAGCTAAAGTCTTTCCTCTGCCTACAACTCCCAGAATGCTGTGCGGTTCTGAAGTTCAGTGAAATTATTGAACATTATCTGTAGATATTGATTAAGTGTTTGTGGTGATTTACTGGTTGTTATCGCAGCAGAAACCCGTCCTGACGTGACGACCTCTCACCTCTTCCTGGACCGCCTCCACCTTCGGGTTGCTGCCCGTCCGCCTGAGGCCGGCGCCGGGGAAGCCGCTCGCCATGGTGGCGTCGGACTTGGATCTCTGGTGGGTCCTCCTGGACGGAGAGACGAACACGTCCCCCTGGTCGGCGCTGTCCGGGGAGCCGCAGGCGTCCACGTTGCTGCTGTTGTGGCGCCGGTGGCGGTGGGGCGGCGAGGGCAGCGGGCTGTCGGAGACGGACCCTGAAACGGACCGAGGCTCGTCCGACCGCGGCTTGAGGTCGTCAGACAGGATGAGCTTTCTGAGCTTGGTGCCTCTGGAGTGGCGCTGCGTGGAGATGTGCATGTCGGAGGAGTAGGCGCCCAGCAGCCAGGCGGACAGCAGGGAGAAGGTGATGCTGGACCTGCAGCGGTGGACCTGAAGGACAAATCTCAGGGTTAGCTTCTGCAATGCCAACAGGAACTCCTGTACAGATGTACAGTAACCAGGAGCGGTTAAACCAGTATTTATTAACCCAAAACGTACGTCGTTATGGTATGAATGAATAAAGATGTAGAAAATCAACAAGGTCAGCAATTTAGGTTATTTTGAAACACAAATATTAAACCCATTGTAGATGAAAATATACAAATTTTTCCTGCCAAAGAACTAAAAAAAGAAACAAAACAAAAAAATGCTCAGAAATTTGTGAGCTCCAAAAGTCAAAAATCTGGAAGAGAAAAAAAAAAAAAAAAAAAAAAAACAAACATATTTTGAGACTAATGTCAGAAGTTTTCTTGAAAGAAAAAAAAATAATGGAGATTTTCTGAGCCTGTAAAGTCGAAAATGTTCAACTTTTGGAACTTCTTTGATTCAAAAGTAAAAAAAAATTAATTTTTAGAACTTTGAAATCTCAAGTTTTAATCCCAAAATATCAGTGTTTTTTTTTTTCTTGAAAATTTTCTACTTTTGTAGCTCAGAAATTTCTTTGTTTTTTCTGAAAATATGTCCTTGATTTTCACCTCAAATTTTAGACGTGCAGCTCAGAAATGTTCACATTTTTCTCAAAAATTCTTGAGATTAATCTCAAAATTTGAAGTTTTCTGGCAGAAATTTACTCCTCTTCCCCGCTTCACCCCTATCCACAATGTCCGTAGCAGAAATGAAACAAAGTGCAGTGGTCGCCACCTTTTGTAATGTCGACATAAATGTGATAATGTTATTACATAATGTGGCAGAAAGTATAAAACCAAGGATTTTATTACATATTGCAGCTTTAATTATGTTTTATTACATTTTGAAGCCACATTTTATTACATTATTCCATATTGTGATGTCGTGACATAATGCGGCGTCACCAGATGTGTGTGTGTGTGTGTGTGTGAGTGTGTGTGTGTCTATTGCTGTGTGTGTGCGCGTGAGGACTCACCAGGTAAGGTTTGATGGCGTCGCCCACCTCCGTGTCCATGTGGACGTACATGTTGAGGAGCTGCGGCAGGTAGAAGTCCACCTCGCCGTCCGGGAAGCTGAAGAGCCGGTTCCCGATGTACGCCTGGACGCCCGGCTCCTTCGACTTGTACAGGTAAGAGATCGCCATGGAAACGTCGAACAGCTTCGACTCGAACAGCCGCAGCAGCCACGACTGCTTGGAAGACGACTGCGAAGGCGACTCGGACGGCGCTGCAGGAGGCGTCTGCTTCTGGGCGGCAGGAGTCTCTCTCTGTCCTTCGTCGTCGTTCTCCTCCTCTTCCTCTCTGATGGAGCTGGTGTCAGGGTTCATGTGCCACGGCGGGCCGCAGCAGTCGGTCGTGTCCGCATGCTGCTGGTGCTGCTTCTGGTCGTCTTGCTGCTGTTTGTTGTCGAGCAGCTTCACTTTAAGAAGAACCTCCTGACAAGCCTTGAGCGCCACCTCTGGGTCAATCACTGGAGGAAGAGGAGGAAGTAGATGAAGATCCGTTAGCAGCTCGTCTTCATCACATTCATAAAGTCGGTTAAATATAACCGCAATAAAATGGTTTATGTAGGCAGTCGTAGAGGAATAATGTTCAAAAATTCAAGGTCACACTTTCACCATTTCAGTCCTACTTTTAAAAACGTCAAGCTAAATATGTAAATCACAAGCTTAATATTTAGTTTAAAAAATAACTATTTAGCTTTCAAATGAAATATTTAGTTAATATTTAGTTTAGACAATTTAGTTCTCACTTTTGCTTCTCACCAAGAGCATGCAATATTTAAGTTGCTTGCTAAATATCTACCTGGAAAGTTAAAGGTTTACCTCACAATTCTGATTTTCTGAAAGCTAATTTGCATATTAGCTAAATATTTAGCTAGAATCTAAATATTTAGCATCCTAGATAAATATTTAGTTCATACTTCTGCTTTTCAGAAAGCTAATTTGCATATTAGCTAAATATTTAGCTAATATTCAACCTAAATAAAGCAAGCAATATTTATATTACAAGTATTTAGCAGGTAAGTTAAATATTTAGCTAAACATTTAGCAAACTAAATGTTTAGCTAAAAACAGCATTGATTTCTGGGTTGCCTGCTAAATATTTAGCAAGTAGTTCTTAAATAAATAATGCAAAAACTGGATTACATTATAAAAATCCAAAATAAATGAACAAAACAACAAAATGAATTATGAAGTCTGTCCTTCAAAAACAAGTTGCTAGTTGAGGCCAAAGTACCAGACAGAATATTTTAATCATCCAGTTTTTGGTAGAAAAAGAAACAATAAATCATGCAAATGTAAATTATTGAGTTAGTTTTAGTTTTTCATGTGATTAATTGATTTATTGCTTATTGTGACAGCTTGATGTTTAATGTGTCTTATTTTCATGACTTAAATTAATTTGGTTTTAGAGCTGCAGCCGTCTCAAATCTAAATAAATCACTTCTGTTTATAGCTAATTATTATCAGCTGGGAGCCGTAAATCTGGACCTTCGTCCTGGAGAAATTAGTTTACGATCCGTTTTCATATCAGACGGAAACTTTAATCTGTTTGGAAGTCGTTACCTTGATCGACGACCAGGTCCATCTCCATGGCGTCCTCGGAGATGACGTCCAGCAGCGGGCTGGGGCCCCGCTGGTCGCCGCCGCTCGACACGCCGCTGCTGCCGATGCCTTCGCTGCTGCTGCCCAGGCTGCCGGTGCTGCCGATGCTGCCGCTGGGGCTGGAGCTGCGCGGGCTGGCGCTGGGCGACGACGGCTGCTCGCTGAGGGGCGGCGGCGGCGGCAGCTGGAGCTGAGGGCGAGGATGATGATGGTGGTGGTGGTGGTGGTGATGGTTGGGGCAGTCTGAGGAACTTTCAGAGCAGGAGGAGGATGAAGAAGACAAGGAGGAGGAAGAGGCACTGGAGGGCGAGGAAGGGCAGGAGAAGGTGGTGGGAGAGGAGGAGGAGGTTGGCGGCGGCGGCTGGGCAGAGTGGGCGGGGCTAATGTGGAGCGGGCAGAGTGCCGGGGATAAGGAGACCTCGGTGTCGGCCATTTTGGGGAAAAAGGCCTAAAAAAAGAAGAGAAAATGTAAATACTACGGCTGTATAATATATTACTGGGTAGTAAGTAGCAACATTCGCTCAGTTATTTAGTTTATTTATTTAAAACAAATTATCAGTAGGACACGAGAAAACATACAAATAAAAATTTTAAATATTTAAAAATTACATCATCAGGCAAACCAAAATATAAAGTTTAGTGGAAATTTTGACAATAATTTATAATCAAAAACCAACAAAATCAAAGTAACATTTTTCCAAATCAGTTTCTGCAGGTCTGTGTCTGGCGAATTATTGGTTAAATATGATTGTTTTTCCATTCAGTGGGTAAAAAAATCCAGAAATTTTACTCAAATAAGAGTAGAAATACTTCATAATAACATCACTCAGGTAAAAGTAAAAAGTACAGCGTAGTAAAAAAAATACTCCTAGATGTGATTTGTTTTGAGTGATTGTAACTAGTTACTATCTGACTATGGAAATGATCCATATCTGTGATGCAGCATCAAACATGGCCGGAGGCGGGACAGGAAGTCCTCCATGCTGCGTTGGCGTGCCAACGGCGTGACGCAGGCGATGTGCATCATCACCATCATCACCATCCTCATCCTCTTCCCTGTGTGTCTGCAGCCTGAGGAGGCGTCTTGTTTCTATTTAAATGTTTCATCAGTCAGCGCGCCGCTCCCTCACATTTCTTTTTGTTTACAGATCACGATGCCTCGAAAGCCAATGAAAGGCTGAAAAAATTACATTTATTTTGATTTGGTGCCATTTTAAGCCAGATTTTCAGACGCAGCTTCACTGAAGACACATTTTCAATAATTTTTATATTTTTTGGTGAAGGAACCCAGCAAATAAAACTGAGTTTTTAAGTCTTCCTCAATTCTTTCTCTTCACACACCAAGTGAAACCTACAACTGTGATTTATTGACAAGTTCACCAGTGAACGCCTCTTACTTTTGATTATTTTTTTTATATGACTAAGGACGTTTTCACTCCTGACAATCCAGTAGACTTGTTTTGACTGGAGGCTAAAATTGTTATATTTGTTATATTTTCAGTTGCTGCGGTTCACTTTCACACTGTGCTGTGTGAAAAGAACCAAGCTGATTGAAAAAGCTGTTCCCCTCCTCGCCTGTGGGGGCGCTGCACCAGGAACCACTGAAGGAAACGACACTAAAACCTCAAAACGTAAACAAAAATGGAGTAGTCAGATTTTAGCCGTTGAAGGGTTTCTCTTTTGTCTTGAGAGGTTTCTGTTTGTTTACCCTCTCTCTCTTGTCTATTAACTTTTATATTGATTTAAGGTATGAAGCAATTAATCGCATTAACCAATTATTGAAATGTCAACTAATTTAGTAAGTTATTAATTGCTAACTTGAGCATACAGGCTAAAAAAAACTCTCAACTCAACAGTAATTGAGCCAAAACTGAACTAATATGAGCAATAAAAAATGTATTTTCTTGCCATTTTTTAATCTGATTAATCGTAAAACACCACAGGCTGTTTGTTTTGGTTTTAATTACCCAGAATTCCCTGCGCTGTGGTCCACTTCCTGCTTTTTGAACTGTCTCCAGTTTTTAGGTAACCAGAGTTGCCTTTTTCAGTCCAGATCGGAGTTCGATGGTGCATTCACACCTTCCCAAACGAATCGGACTTCCTAAATAAACAAACTTGAGTTTGATTAAAGCGGACCAAACAGGGCTGGTGTGAACGCACCCTAAGGGTCTTCATCTTCCTAAAGGAGTCCCTGATTACACACAGCTGAGCAGCATGAGATCATCCCACTGCAGAGATAGTGTTGAGCTAACACACGACTGATGCTTTCCAGATGTGGAGGCTGTTGTCACGGTGACGTCGTTTACGCAGGGGAGTGCCGGCTCGCTGTAAATTGTTTCTATCAGATTTGTGTTTTGTATGCGCGCCGGGATTCAGATCCTGCAGCTGTTTCTCATTGCCGCTCTCCTCTGTGACGTCTGAGGAGGAATTCAGGTCTCACTGGCCGACCGATCCGGTTGCAGAACTCGGGTCCAGACACTCGGGTTCACGTTGTTTAATTAGCCAGAAAAATGGGGTGTAGACACAACCTGGCAAGACTCAAAATATGGTCGGGTAGCAGGAGTTGAAAATAACAATTTAAAGGGCTTTTTTGAAAACAAAGTGGATGATTTTGTTTCAGTTTCTAAAATTAAAATTATGTGTTTAGGGAGGTAGCACTTCAAACTAATTCTACATTTTAGATCTGATTCAATTTGTGATGTAAAAAGCATCCTAAACTGTGAGCAGAAGATTAAATCGGTCTAAATTTAAGATGCTTAAGTTAACGATTAATAGTGATTAATCTATTATTTAAATAATCAAACTCTAAAAATTTCCACTTGTTAAAACAACACAGTCAGAGCAGTAATTAAGCCAAAACTATACAAAGAATATATAATTTTGTATTTAAGATGAAAAACCTTCCTTGTCTGTAAATATGTTCTACCTAGAACTCAACTGGGATTGTTTTACCTTTATCTGGTTAAAACTGTGCAAAAAATAAAAAAAATCTATTAAGCACCTTCTGATGTACATTAATTAATCCACAAAATTGTATTTTAATGCATTTCAAATATTGTGTAAAAAGGCTAAAGTGGTTCAATGAAAAATGTGCCAAATTTTATGTGATTAATCGTCACAATAACTGATTAGTAACATGCAGCCTTAGTTTAAATCCAGAGTGGATGTGATTTCAGGAGCTGCTTTGATGCTTCACACAGGGAAGCGAATAATGAAACAGTTCAGAGGTCAAGGGCTGCGACTGATTCGAACAGACTCTGTGAACGCAGCATCCTGCAGCGATGAAGGGGGGAGACGTGTGCAGCTCGGGGCAAAGTGTGAGGTTTATCTCAGCCGCTCTGAGGAGAACCACAACGATCCAGCCGTCACTTCCACTCTTCATCAGGAAGTAAAATCCATGTCAGCCAGGTTCCTTTTTTAAAAGGCCCACAGAAAACATACCTTCCCAAATAAACACGGTCATACGGACAAACTTTACTCGTTTGTGGTGAGAGGCTTGTGTTCGTTTTACCGTCTCTCTCATGATACTTTTATTTTGACGTCAGGGCTGAAACGATTAATCGGATAAATCGTTAATCAACTATTGAAATAACCATCAACTAATTTAGTAATCGATTAATTGTGAACTTGAAAAAACAGGCTCAAAAAAAGGCCATTTGCTAAAAAACAGCCAACATACGTAAATTAACTATTTGAATTGTGCATTCAAGATTAAACACCTTTGTCTGTAAATATGTTTAAACTCAGCAATTTTAGTATCACATGGTTCAGATTTACTAAATTAATGTCATGTTGTTGCATGTTTGGCAATAAAAAAATATATATATTTTGTAATTTGAAAAGGAAATTTAATTATTTGTTTATTTGCATCTCTTCTTTTTTTATACGATTAATTGTTGGAACAATCTATAGATTAATCAATTACTAAATTAACTCAGTCCAACTGGCTAAATATTACATTAAAACAAAAAAATTTATGTTCAAAACACTTGGAATGTGCTAGCCAAAAGTTACTACCCTTCAAATAATCGTTAGCGATATGAATATTGCCAACTCTGATGTTCCGAAGAGGATATGTTACAAATTAGTACCTCTAACTCTTACTAAGGTAATACCGTTTTAAAACTACTTCTGTTACTTCATAAATAGTAGGAAAACAATTTACTTTCAGGTTATCTTTCTGCTACTGCTGTAATGTTGCTAGTTTTCAGTTAAATCCCTCTATAATGTAAATAAGCAACGAAACTCGGCTTATAAAGTGTTATGTTATTTGACTCTTAACCTTCTTTATATTTACGTAAGCACACCTTAAATTATAATCAAAGTAGAAATATGAAAATAACCATGAATTAAATGGTTTTTGACACAACATGCAGTTTTTGACTAGAAGCCATTTTATTTGGATCGCTAGGAGTTAAAACGAAGTGCCGTATTCTAACCGTCACACCTGCTGTGGTTAGAAAAAGGTGGGAAATGCCATGGTAACCACGTTCCGAGGCCGGATACGGCTAAAAACTGACTTTCACAATAAAGCTCATGAACATGATTCAAAATAAAAGTCGCCTTTTTACGAAGGGTTTAAATTAAGAGATCCTTTAAAAATGTATTTGTAAAAATAAACATAACACTTACTATTTATTTGTCAATATTAAGAGTTAGTTTCAAAATTCAAACTGAAAAATGACTAAATAAAATACATATTCTTAAAACTATTATAGGAATATTTCATTTATATGGATTTTTTTGTATTCATTTTTTATAGTAAATAAGATCCATGCAGAGTTCCGTATAAACCCACAATATGATATGAAAAATTGAGGATAGAAATGTCGTTTTGAGGATTAAAGTTGAAGCAATTTGATGTTAAAGTGTGTGAAGATACAGGAGTGTGACTGCCAACAGGACAAGAGGAGGAGGAGGAGAGCCGCTCCCTCCTGATGAAAACAAACTGGAGGAAGGAGGACGATAGCCGGGCTACAGAAGGCCCACACCCGTGGATTCAACGACGGGGCAGCCGAAGAAGCCGCAATGCTAACAGCGGTTTAACGAAACTAGCAAAAACAGAACCAGAACTAAAACTGAAAAAGTGAAACGTAGTGAAAATACCGAGGAAAAGGGGGGACTTACCCGGCTACTTGAGCGCCTTCACTCCGATCAAAAGCTCCGATACACAAGGTTATTATCCAGTTTAATCTTTTTTTTACCCCCCCCAGTAAAGTCCCGGTATTTAATCCAGGTTGTGGTACGGGTTCTGGTCCGTGTTTTTAGGCTCCGTCACGGTCCATCTGCTCCGGGATTCCGTGGCCTGGCCGTTCACGGCTCCCTGCTTTAAAGAAGCAGTGACGCAAGATCCGTAAAGATGACCGTTGCATACAGTCTGCAACTTCCGGTAAAATTTACATAATAAAAGCATATTAAAGTACTGCTATACGAAAAAATATTAATTGTTAAACTGAAATTGATTAAACTAAACTAACAAAATGAAAAAGATTATTAATTCATAGATCTACGTCATGTTAAACTATGAATATTATCTCTTTGAAAGATTAAAAATATATAAAAATATCTCAAATGGATTCTAAATAGAAATCTTAATGATCTAAAATGAACCAAAATATTCCACCCTCCATCATCTATATGGAGGGTAAAATCATAAGAACATTTTAAATCATAAGAACATTTAAAATCATAAAGTTCTTACAATTTTAAATGTAAATTATTAATATATTGTTTAAATCTAAAATAGTTACATTTTCATGTTTTGCTTTTTATCTCAGTAAATGAAGACAGTTCTACTTATTTTAACCCCATTTTTGCACCTTGATATTGCTATAATTATTCTCATTCGGTGCCAATTTGATGCAGATGGAAAGGAAAACCTTTTATTTTGAAGTTAAGACGTCATTAGGTTTGAGGTTCTTACAGGTAAATTGACAAAGCAGCTGTTTTTGGTTGTTTCCGTTTTGGACCGAAACGACAATCCTGTCTTCCCACACAGCTCTCATCATCAGCTCATCAGGAAAACCTTTCAATTACCACGCTTAAGATTTTTTTTATATCCTTTTCAAAAACACCAAACATTTTAAATTTATTATTAAAGAAAAGATTAGAATAGAGTAGAAAGACAAATGATCATAGAGGGAATAAAGTAAACACCAGAAAATAAATGAACGTCACGTCTTTTATTCCATCAATGTAGGAAAATAGATTCACATTAATGTTCTGGCTTCTCTCCTCCGTCACTCTATTTAATTTCACAACAAAACAGGGCAAAATAAAGGTGCATTTCACTCAAAACTATCATCTCCAAGCCAAAACATATTTTTCTCCCTCTCAGCCTCATTATGGAACATTAAAAGTAAAGTGCAAAAAAAAAAACATAAAGCCAGCAGGTTAACAAAAGAAAAACAAAAATCAACATTTACAGGTGATAATAAAGAGAACGAAACAAACAGCCACAGGGAAACCATGCGACGAGCTGGCAGTGTCTTTCACAAATTAAACAAAGCAGGGAAGATTTTTAGAGCAACCGTAAGAAGGAGGGAAACGACTGCACATCAACGAGCTGTACAACTGTCTGAAACAGCAAAGACACACAGCAATACGCAGAACAGAAGACCGACAGCAAAATAAAACAATACGGGATTTTTCAAATACATTTGGAGAGCGACAATTAAAAAAAAAAAAAAAAAGCTGCTCTATGTGTCAAATCCCCACTCAAGGACTACATTACCCAGAATTCCAGAGGCAGAATCTTGTTTTAAATGTTTTTTGCTAAAGTTTAGACAATCTTGAGTGGGTTTTTGACAGCTAACAGCTTCCTTCACATCAGAGTTCACCATCATTACATTAACTGCAGAGCTGATCATGTTCCAATTTATTATCAATTTTATTTATCCTCTCGACATTCGATGTTGTTTCCAACAGATATTAGGCAACAAAATCTTAACAAAGGCAGCTATTGTCAGCTTCTAGAATAAAAAAAAGCTAATTTTATGTTTTTAATCACAGCCAATCCAGTCGTCTGAATGTTATTTTGAGCAGGCTGGATGTTTATTTCATTTACTTTAACAACTTTTTTTTTACTTTTTATATTAGCTAAATTAGTGAAAATACTTTGGAATTAAAAGCGACACCAGGCTGCACTGCAAAAAAAGACAAACTCTTACCAAGTACTTTTGGTCTAGTTTCTACTGCAAATATCTCAGTATACTTGAAGTAAGACAAAACAAACATAAGCTTTTCAGCAATGTATAGCAGCTTGTTTTAGGTCAATAATTCCTTAATATTGGTGAAAAAGAACTGGTTCTATTTATGGGAAAAATATCTTAAGTGAAATAAGCTGCCAGTGGAACTAGAACTTTTTCATCAATATTGACTTAAACAAGCTCCTATATCTTGTTAAAAAGTTATATTTAAGTTAGTCTTGTCTTATTTCAGAGATATTTGCAGTAGAAACCAGACCAAACATACTTGGTACGGTTTTGTGTTTTTGCAGTGTGTAAACAGGAAGTGCCATCGGAGAGCGTTTGCGTGACTTGGTCTGATTCTCCAGCATCATTGCACCAATACCCGAATCCCGATTCATTATCTTTGCTAAACTGACCCGTTTCTGGATTTCCACAGTGAAAGTTTTCTTCTGCTTTGCACTTTCAAAGCTCAGTTCCCAATGCAGACTCCTAGCAAGGCCATGCTGGACCAGAGTTAGGCAAAACGAGGCTGGCCAAACATTTGAGACCATTTCTACCAAGACCTTTACCAATTCCACCTCTTGGTCTGTTTTAAATCTCAAACAGCAAATACTCGCTCTTCTTTTACGCTTCAAACATTCAAAGTTCCTGTAATTCTACTTCCACTTGGCTCAGAGAAAAGATCACGCTGGCATCTGAACTGCCTGAAGCCAAACTCGGTTTTCCTCTGCAAAATTCAAGGCATTTCTGATGACTTTCAAGCAAACCAGCTGACAAAACTCTGACCTTTCCGTCAACATGTTATCTGATAACTCATTGTTTCTTATTTCCCCTGAAGTTAAAACTCCAGATCAGAATGCAAACCAACATCAGAAACGTTTTACTGCATAGCTCTCCTTCCAAACATTCGCAAACAGCATTTGATAATAAATCTCTTCAGATAAATCAGTGAGAGCGCCAAACAAAGCTAGATTAGAGTTATAACTCCGGTTATAAACAACCAGTTTGGCCCAGCATGGTCCTGCTGGGGGGAATCGGCTGCTGCATATCCTCAGGTTTAACCTGAACTATTTAAAACATCTTATCCCCTGAAGCAACATTTCACTTAGAGATCAGCATCATCTCTAACTGGGCTTTGGTAACAATCTCACAACACCTTAAACTTGTGTTGACAGACCAATAATCATTATTTAATCTAATTAAAACAGTCAAATAGAAATAAATTCACTTAAACTAACCCAAACTGTAGGTTACTGTTGCAGATCCAGACTTCTAAACATCTGGTAAGTCTTAATTTTCTCATCTACTTCATGGAAATTGTTTTAAAAAATACCAAAAAACCCAGCATGAAGTCTCTCAGATGTGCTGCAGTTTGAGATGCAACGTTTTAAAAGAGGATCAGAACCATAATTAACGCAAATGAGAGGTACTTCAAAATATGATGAAAATAATATGCGATTATATTTAGCATTATGCAAATTTGGTGCTGCACAGTGGTTGGTAGCGCTGTTGCCTAGCAAGAAGGTCCTGGGTCCGCCTCTCACCCAGAACTGTAGATCGGCAATAGCACCTCCTGACCCCAGTAGGGACAAGGGTGTTAGAAAATGGATGGATGGATTATGCAAATTTGGGGCATTTTATGGATATTTATCCATAAAATTTACTACTAAAAAAAGAAAAAGAAAAAAAACAAAACAATGAAATTACAATAATATAGTCATAAAATTTCAAGAATAAAGTTAATATTACAAGAATGAAGTCATAACATTATGAGAATAAACTCGTACAAGAATTAAGGTGCAATAAAATGAGAATAAAGTCATAATATTGCAAGAATAAAGTCATAACAAAGATAAAATCATAATATTTAGAGAATAAAGTCATAATTTGTGTAATACTAAAACTTTGTTCTCATAACTTATTATTTTCTTAGCGTTGCCTTAACACGCCGCTGCAAAGTACAAATGGTTTGTTTATTGGAGTGAAATTTATCACTCCATCCACACGGGAATGGTTTTGTAAAACAGACTGCCGGTTTCAAAGACACGATCGTCCACACGCGACCGTTTCCGAAGATGTTTTTATCCACACAGAAACAGAAAGACCAAGAACCAAAATGTTGTTTTTACTCCCCCGAACCTTTAACCTCGCTGGTACGCCACGGGTCGGAGCAAACAGAAAAGAGCAAGCGGAGTGAGTCGTAGAACATTTTGCAACAGCAACACCACGAAAATGTAATCCGCCATTATTGTTGTTATGTATGACGCATTTGGGGTCATAGATCTGGTTAGCATGTCAGCAATTTCACCAAAGATGCAATTTTGCTGTTGGCACAAATACATACGGGCAAATTTTTCACTACTGAACCTGTTTAAGGAATAAAAAAAGTCTTGCTTCCTTATTTCTGTGTGGACTTGGGACAAAAAGGTCAAAAACTTTACCATTTTAGAAGAAAACGTTTCCATTCAAGTTTATGTCTCGGAACAACACATTGATGCAATCAGAAAACAAAGCAGAACCTGTGGATGCATCTCCTAAGCCTTGATATTTTATCCCTAAACCCACCATAATCAGTCAGACGAGAAACAAATTGACTGGATGCTTTTGAACTAAATCTGCCTGAACTTTGCTGCATTAAACCTTTAAAATCTCAACTGTTGCAACCAAAGCCCACAAGTGAAATGTTGCTTTTACCCACTCAATACCCTACAGTTATTTTAACCTTTATATAAAAACAGAGTTTATTTTCCTTTTTAAATTATTATTACTATTAAACTCTAAACTGAGTAAAGTTTAAACCAGGGTAATTACGCTGGTGAAATAAAAATCTGAGCCGGCAGATGTCGGCCTCTAGCAGAGTGCAAGAATTAAGCAGAATATTACATCACTCATAAATACTTGACAGAGTATTTTCTCAGTACAATAAACTCATAATATACACACAGAGTCCCTCTTTAAACTCTCAGCAGTGCAACGTTTGTTTCAGTTCAACGATGAATCATGTTGGCACTTCACCAAACTCAGGCGAACCACTGACATTAATATTCGTGCTTCTTTTAAACGATAAATTTAGGGCAGTGAGCGAATAATCAAGCGGTTTTCTTGCGTCGGAACGCAACGAGGTTGATTTTTTTTTTAATATATAACAGTCTTGATATTTTCAGGGTCCCTCTAACAGAAAAAAGAACTATGTGTGAGGACAGAGGGAAACACATTTTACACAAGTCCACAAACTGGCTTTTTTCTTTTTCATTTTACAAATTTGTGGTCACATGGTGGAAAAACAGGCAGGACAGACAAAGAAGTGGAGCCCTATGGCGGTGTAGCACCAACGAAGAAGAAGAAGAAGACGTCCGCCAGTGGAGCGGCGGACCGTTTGGTAGAGGTGAAGAGTGTCAGCAATGTGACGTTTCCATGGCAACCACCTCCAAAAGTTAGAAGGTGAAAGAAGAAATTATCTATTTTGCATACTAACTGTGAGAAAAATACCGAGATCTGGGAAACCTTCTGAGAGATTTGAGATGTTTTGTTGAAAATGTTCATCTCAAGGTTAAAAGAACGGGGGGAAAAAAAACAAGGTTCAGGAGTAAATTTTCACCCGAGAAAACTCCGAAGTTTTGGGATTAATTTCACATATTTACAAGAAAAAAACGTGGACATTTTCTGACGTTGAAGAAACATAAGTACATTTTAAAACCAGAACCGTGTCGGTATCAGATAAAGAGATAAAATCTACCAATTCACTCTGAAAAATATCTCCATGTGTTTCTACGCTTTACCAACTCAATTGTAATTTTTTTTCATCTCGGTAAACTTCTTTTTTACTTTTCCGAGTTTTAATATTGTACAATTTTGACTTTAATTTGTGAAAACTGTAAAAAAAAAATTGCAAAAAAGAATGTTAAAAAACATATCTAACTGAAAAATTTCGGCATTTTTTGATGGAAATTTACTCCGACAGCAACATTTTTTCCCTCTATTCTTTATCCAACAATCCTGAGTTACTTGGTTTTTATATTGAGATATTTGAACTTAAGCTTTGCAAAAATCAGGTCAAAATAAGGCAGCGAAACTATTTTCTTTGACGGCCATCGAAGAAAGTAAGAAAACGGTGTCACATTGCTGACTGCGATGTAGCTGCAACAGGTGGCTGGAATCGGGGCAAAGGTCACAATGGCAACATACAACAGCGAAGCAACCCGTAGGTTAAACGTGAAATTAAAACTTCACCACAGAAACAAACCAACAACAGCGCAAATATCACCCAGTAGTTAAGACATTTTACTGCATCAATGTGTTGGTGCTATGTGGCAGGTTACCTTGTGCTTTGCTCTACTAGTGCCTGAGCTGAAGCTTTTATTTTTTAGCATTTACTATTGTTTTTAGCTCACAGCCTGCATTGTATGATTTATTCTCCCAATTTAATCATTTTTTTGTTGTTTTAATAAGTTCTGTTCAGTGTCAGTAGCCCCTTTCAGATCATACATTTCAATCACAGTATTTTCTTTTAAATATTTGCCTTCATTTGAAGCATTTGGACAAAAAACAGGAAAGAAAATTTCTACACTGTCAGTTTTTCTTGGAGTTTAAAGTAGTGAAACATCAGGCTGGGAGATAAATCGATTTTATTGATTCATCTAATTTTTGATTGTTGAAGATTACATTTTTTTGGAAAAGTCTGGATTTTTATTGGAAATCTTCTTTCCACCAATGTACTCCTTGGGTTTCGGCCATCTTGTTTGCCAAGTGTATTTCACAGCTTGTTTATTTGGACTTTCAATTTTTATTTTTTTTATATAATTACAAGAATAAAGTCACAATAATGGAAGAATAGTCATAATGTTAGGAGAAAAATACAAATTTTAAATAAGGAGTGTTGAGCATCTTGTGAAGTTATACTTTGGTATCAGTTTTTATAGATAAGGACATATGTGGTGCTTTAGCTAAGCAACAACAAATTATCATCAACTGCAAAAAATAAAATAGGACCTTGAAACCATTTTAAACAAAAACACAAGCTGATCGGATCATGTCAGATCTCGTCGACTATAAGCTATTTTCTGATCATTTAAAGACATTTTTCTGGTAAAATGCATCTTTATTCTGCTAATATCATAACAATATTCTTGTAATTTAACAAAAATATCCATGGCCTGGCCTTTATACTCCATCGCACAACTAAAAGGGATTGTTGAAACTTAAACCAATGTTTGATAGCATTTTCTGTTAGCAATCTTTTATTGTATGGTATGAAAAATCAGAAATGTTATTTTTAAGCCATATTGCACAACAAAATTTTGAAAATGTATAAATTTGCTTCAGTCAAAATATCTAAATGTTATAATTCCAACAGGAATATTATTCCACCAAGAGTTGGGAGTAATTGTTGCTTCTTCTATTACAAATAAAAGTAGTTGGATGAGTTAAATGTGTCTTGCTTGATGAACTTATGTGACATTAATGACCCTTAAAAAGCAGATTTAATTGGAATGTTCCTAACCAGACTGTGATCTGAAAGGGGCTAATGTTTTATGAGAGAAAACTTAAACAGTTGGGTCAATTCTGCATGTTTTAGTGGAACATCAACATTTAATCGGTTTTAAGTTAAGCAAACAGCTGAAGCCTTTTAGCTGACAGTTAAATAAAACCGTCGTTTTTGGTTCTCAATTTACAGGAAACCTTTTCCGTTTCTGCAGCTTTTCTCACATTTTCAAGCTCAACCTCATATGTTCCAGATTTTATTTTACGAGTAAATCTACTGAAATCTACAGGAGCGATTCCAACTCTCCGGCTACGTTTTCTGAAATAATTCTGACTTTGTTAAGTTTATGTATAAAACTGTTGCTTTTCTATATAAAATGACTAATTTTACTTGATATATTATTCTGAGTAATGAGTAAATTTAAGTTTTTAATCTTTCAAACACACAATCAGAGACATGTACAAAGCTCCCTCAGATAAAAACACAAATCTGCTAAAAAGGAACTCTTTAGAAGAGCAGAGCAGGACCAAGCTTTAATTCACATTCACCAAACCGTTAAATATTATTATTAATCTTATTAGAACTTCAACAACTTCCTCAGGAATAAATTGTATGAACTAAAGGTGAATCAAAGCTTGGTTCTGGTTCAGTTAGCACAGAGAACCTTTACAAGGATCTAACCCGTATGTACCACCTGACGCCCGTTTCACAAACATGGCACCTTCCGTTCTTCCTCCTTTACACTGCAAAAAAGACTTTAATCTTACCAAGTAATATCATGCACATATCTTAATACACCTGAAATAAGACCAAAGTAACTTATAAGAAGCTGTTCAGCAAGATAAGTCAATAATTCTTTAATATTGATGAAAAATACAAAGTCGGTAAGATTATTTTACTTGTAACATGGAACAAAATTCTTGTTTTTAGTTTAATGGTCTGTCAGGTAAACCAACATTTTTTCATCAAGATAAAGGAGTTACTGACTCAATCCAGTTCCTATATCTTGCTGAAAAGTTACCCATTACTTAACTGTGTCTCATTTCAAGCGTACCAAGAGATTTACAGCAAAATTACGTGGTAAGATTTTATTTTATTTTTTTGCAGTGTTATTTCTTTAGTTATTGTTCAATTATCATTCAGTTTTTCTTTTTTTTTTTTTTTTTTAAAAAGCACAAACAAACCGCAACACACAAGTTTTTGGGAGGTTTGGAAACACAGCGAATAAGGCGAGGAAGGAAGTGGTTCAGATGTACACTGCAAAAACACAGAATAAAAAAATAATAACAAAAGTATTTTTGGTCGAGTTTCTAGTGCAAATATCTTGGTGCACTTGATACAAGGCTAAATTAATATACATGTTTTCTTCAGGAAAACACAGCTGCTTGTTTTAAGTCAATAATTCTTTGATATTGATGAAAAACAACTTGTAACATTTGTAACATTTATTAGTTTATTTAACAGGGACAAATGTCGCAGTGAAAAAAAGTCTTGTTATAAGTGAAAAAAGAATGCCAGAGGAAGTAGAACTGGTTGCTAGGTGACAGGCTGGGCTTGGCTGGCGTTGCTAGGTAACGGCGCAGTGCCAACTGTGAAACAAGTGAAGTACAGTGGAACAGGTACTTTTAAAAAAAATGAAAATTAAGGAATTATTTACTTAAAACAAGCTCCTATATCTTGCTGAAAACTTACTTGTAAGTTAGTTTTGTCTCATTTCAAGTGTACGATATCTGCTTGAGAAACTAGACCAAAGATCCCTGGTAAGATTTTGTGCTTTTGCAGTGTAAACCACACGTCGCTCACAAACAAACATGCAGTTAAAGTGTAGACTTCTTGGCTTCATTTATCCTACTGGATTGGCTTTCGTGCTCCAGCCAATCTGGGATTTCCACCAATCAGGACGAGGATGGAAGGAGGAGGGGGTGGGAGCCTTGAGGTAAAATCTGAGTGAACACAGAAGTAGGTGGATGATGAAAGCTAATGTCCTCCTTTCTGGGGCGGGGGGCTGTTGTCTACTTCCTCCTCCTCAATCTTTACCACCATGGTGGAGGAGATTGAGAGGGAGGAGGCAGGAGCAGCAGAGGAGGTGGAGGCAGGTGGCGGGTTGACGTGAACCTCCACCGGCGTCAGCGTGATCTCCACCTCGCCTTGCTCCTCATGCAGCATGGGCGGGGGCAGCGGCGGGAGCGGAGCCATGCCAAGCCCGCCGCTGTTGTTGTTCGGCCTCGGCGCTTTCTGGATCACCTCCACCATGGGGGTCCGCTCCCAGCTGGGGTTCCCAGGACTGTGGAAGAGCAGCACGGGCCTCACCTGGCTGTCCGGGTCGGCGGCGCCGCCCGGCTGGCACTGCACCACCACGCCACGGGGGTCCACCAGCCGGTGGGCCGGGTCGGACATGGTGGGCAGCTGACCCAGAACCAGCCCCGGCGGCTCCTGGATCACCAGCTCCACCACCGTCTGCGCGGTGGACGACAAGGAGGAAGTCGCCTTCTGGATGACGCCGCCGGTCAGCGGCGTGATGATTGGCTGCTGAGGCGGCGGCTGAGGAGATGGGGACGGAACCGCGTCTTCCGGTCGGGGTTTCCTCGGCCGGCCACGTTTCCGTTTAACCGGGGAAGTGCTGAGAGAGGAAGCAGCCGAGACACCGACGGATGACACTTCCCCTTCCTGGGGTCGCTTGGTGGCGGCACCCCGAGCTTTCTGGACCACCGAGGTCGGCGCCGCCACGGCGTGCTGCTGGGCAGACAGGGAAGGGGGTGGAGCTACCTT
This sequence comes from Poecilia reticulata, assembly GCF_904066995.2. Taxonomy (NCBI): domain Eukaryota; kingdom Metazoa; phylum Chordata; class Actinopteri; order Cyprinodontiformes; family Poeciliidae; genus Poecilia; species Poecilia reticulata. Next base: position 22,776,255 of record NC_088840.1, on the reverse strand, counting down.
CTCTGCCTCAAAGGACAAACAGCTCTGAGGAAGAATCATCACCGGCAGCGTCCTGCCCTGCGGCTGGGGCAGCGTCGTCATGGTGATGACCTTCACCCCACCGCTGTTGGCAGGAGCGGTGACGGCGGCGGGGCCTCCGTGTGCAGACGGCACGCCGACGGCGGAGGCGTCCGCCGGCGCCTGTGGGGGCACAGCGGAGCGGACGGAGAAGCTCTTGTCAGGGACGGTGCTGCGAGGAAGGATTCTGGGTAACTGCTTTATGAACGCCTCCACCTGCAGCGCCAACGGAGACGTGTCAAACACGCCGCCATGTTGATTCATCAAAAAACATTTAATCCTGCCTACAGGCTGACAGGCGTTGCTTTGAGAAAGTAATCACACCCTTTGAACCTTTTCCACACTTCGACAGCTTCAGCCAGACTTCAGTTCATGTAACTGTGAAGTCATGGAGTCGCTGACTTAATTTGGATTAAACAGAATAATTGATATTCATTTTAATTGTATTTTTAATTTGGCTAGTTGTGGGTTTAAATAGCGTTTCACTGGCGTTTTTCCGTGTTACGGGAAAATATGACAGGAAATGTAATATTTTTACATTTCCTGTCAACTTAACACAGTGGACCGCCTCGGCGCCCCAACCACCGGGCCCAGCAGGGTTTCTGGGGGAAACCCTGTGTTGGATGTACATTTCAGTACATTTTATGTCCAGATATTTTTCTGATTTCTGATCGTAAAATATTTTGTACATTTTGACTTTTAGTCGCATAAAATCCAAAACAAAAACACTAAACTTTTGGGAGATAACCTGATAAAATGGGGAAAAGTTTAAAGGATGTGAATAGTTTTTATGTCCTTCATTATCTGCATCTCAGCTACATTTAGAAAATTAAATTGTGTCAGGTGGTTGACTCACTGCTGGTTGCAGAGAGGCAGAGGAGGTAGAGGAGGAGTGAGGAGGAGGAGGAAGAAGAGGAGCAGGAGGAGGGGCGTCTGCTGAGCAAGGCTTGGGGACGGCTGATGTGGATTTGTCCCCAGAAGACATCTTGGGTGAGGACGAGGACAGGTCTCCCGGTTCCTTCTGTGAGCAGACAGGAAGCAGCGGTGAGCGGCAGCAGGCGCAGCTCGAGAGGAGAGCGATCGGTCGGAAACAAACCTTCTGGTCTGCGGCTCCGTCTCCGTCAGCGGGAGACATCACAGGAGTTTTCTTTATGACTTTATGGGTTTTAGCTGGACCGCCTGAGGAGCAGGAAGATGACAAATGACCCCAGAAAAAGAGTTTTTATGACCACTGCAGCGTTACACTGAAAACATGCTTAAATCCTTACAACTGGAATTAAAACACTTCTGAGGAATAAATCAAGGGTTAACCTCACTGCCTGCTGTGTCCAAAGCTTTGGACGACATGAAAGCACAAATTTTTTAACTAATAAATATGTTCTGCCTTCGTTATTGTAACTGATCAATAAATGAACAAAAGTCAGCTGTCCAAACACTAACTCGAGCATCTGGAGGGAATACATAGCTCCGTGAACTTTGTAACCGACGGCCATCTTGGCAGGCCATCTTGGAGTTGCTATGACAACAATAAGCAAGCCACAAGCTTAGAACTACCAAAAAAGTTTGCAATGAATTCGATTAACTGATTAAGGTTTATAGAATAGAATAGAATAGAATAGAATAGAATAGAATAGAATAGACTTTATTGATCTAAGAGGGGAAATTGCTTATAATTTGGCAAGCTACCCCATCCGAGGTGATAAATATTAATAATACAAATATAACCATAAGCAATAAAATTTATATGTAAAAAAATCTAAATAAAATTAAAAAATATATATATACAAACATATAACTATAAACATATATTGCAATTTAAACATGACTGAATTTAAATAAATAAATAAATAAATAATATGTTATATATTTATACCGAAAGTCTGACATTGAAGTCATTCTTATTTGGGCCACAATCTTGGCCAATAAAAGCTGATTTTTAATTTTTAGAAAAGCAAATAGTTTCCAAGATTATGACAATAAAAATAAAAAAAGACCTAAAAAATCTCACGGGTTGTTTTGGAGTCATTCTGTGGTGGATTTTTAGGAATTAGTCCATTAAAAAATCTGAAAAAGGTGCTAAAACTTGCATTAATTATCTGTTTATTAAAATATATTAGTTAGGTTTTTATTATTACTTTTTACCAAAGTTATTAGGAGAAACGGGTTGCAAACCCCGGGCCTAAATAAATCTTTGTCTGGTGTCAAAATTAGTTGGATGATCTGAAACACGTGAGAGAACGACTGGGGCAAAAAAAATCTGACCTTTGTCCAGTTTACTAAAAACAAAAACCAGTTTGTAACGCAGTAGCGAGTCGGACCTGCGAGCGCCGCGGACGTGACGAGCTTGGCCTGGTTGCAGCGAGGGTTGACAATGTGCTCCTGGATCAAGTAGCGAGCGATCTCAACCACCGTGTCGAAGGATCGCTTCAGAATCTTCTGGGCCCAGTCACAGATCAGCTCGCAGGCCGCTTCCGTCACTTCCTGTTTGTAGGTCTGGACCAGCTCAGTCAGCTCCGACTGGAGGCCAGGAGCAACACGACAGCAGAAATTCAGTTAAACTGGGATTATTTATACATTAACTATTTATTACCTTAAAATCAGAACACTGATGGTTTTCCAAAATGGTGGACAAATGAAGTCATAAAAAGGATATTTTACAACAATAAATATCAAATGTAACAATTATCCATTTACTTTTGTCCTAAGTTCCTGAACCTAAAACCTGAATACATGAGATTTGAACATTTTAAAATTTGTGTTTTAACATTTTAACAACAATTTTATATAGAAATACATATAATGTGTCAAGAGTCACAAAATCTGCATGACTGCCAGAAGAAACATTTTTAGGACTACAGCTAAAACGATTTCTGCTCAAAAGTGACTTGTTATCATTTTATCCAGCTTAATAAAAATCAAAGCTTTAAAAAAGTATCTGTAACATTAAATTAATAAATAAAACCACTAAGTAACCACTCTTATCATATTTCTACATAAAAATTACTTTAGGCTTAAAACAATTAATTGGTTTAATCATGATTAATCTTTTATTCAAATAATCTTCAACTAATTTGGCAATCAATGATTAATCGTTAACCGAAGTATACAAACTCTAAAAAGGTCATTTTCTGGAAGAACATTCTTAGAGCAGTAATTAAAACAAAAACGTACAAGAAAAATACATTTTTAATTTAAGGTAAAGAATAAAAAGTTATTTGTCTGTAAATATGTTCTACCATAGTTCTAACATAGCTAAAGCTATGCTAACGTCTCGAACAGCACAGCTTTAGCTTCATCTAGCTTCATATATTATTATTTGTACCAACCTTTTAATCGACAGAATAATCAGTTACTAAAATAATCGTTAGTTGTAGTCCTAGATCATTTTTGAATCATTTTTGACCAGTTGTTGAGATCCTGGCACCAGCTGTGGTTTAAATAATAAAGTGGTGGAGTAGGATTGGCAGTACTGGTTTGCAGATGTACTACAGGTTTATAGTTAGTGTGTGAGTACCGGGTCGTTCTTCAGGTCCAGGTTGGGTAGCAGAGGCATGTTCAGAACCGTCTTCCTCCTGATGCCGCTATAACAGTACGTATCAGCCACACAGGTTAAGGAGTTCAACCAGCAACTGCAGCCATCTGATCCACCATAACGATACGTATTAGATAAATAACATTAAGCTCCAAGCAGCTGGTAATTGGTCAAATTCAGGAGTTTTTAATGGGGGCGCATATTAAAAAATTCACTCTTTGCACATTTCTATTCTTCCATTTGGGTCTCAACTGCTTCTAAAAACTGCTTAAATTAACCCACCCAGCTGTTTTATGGCAATAGGTTCATGTTTTTTTGGTTTCTGAAAACGAGCAGTTTCAAAAACCTCCCAATAAGTCACATTCAACAGGCACTGCGCCGTTACCTAGCAACTCCAGCCAAGCCCAGCCTGTTACCTAGCAACCCAAACTGAGTTCCAGCACATGTGGTCAGCTGGTTTTACCCCTGTATGCGCTGTACAATGGCTGCTGGAAAAGACAAATGTTTTGAGGTTGACTCATCATCCAGAGGCCACTTGCTGCATTCCTGTTAGTTGTAAAGGAGGCTTTACTAATGCTTTTCAAAAATGTACGGTTGAATAAATATTCAACTAACAGGAATGCAGCATAAATGTTGCCAGTATAAATGTTGAATTGGGCAGCAGCAGCTTATTTGGATTTAAAGTGACAAGAGGCCCTAAAACAGCTCAGTCTGAAAGGAACCAGACTGTAATCTCATCATCTAAAAATTATTTTATGCAAAAAATGCAATGAACATGTTTTGTATAGACCCTATACCTATACTAACCTGTTCAAGGACGCATAATACGTCACGTTTAAACTCCTGTGCTATATCTTACCATAATGTATTACCAGCATGCCGGGTTTAAACTGTAGCAGATGAAAATGTCATCAATAATCTGGACGGCTCTGGGCTCAAATTCAACCTTAAAAATGACGTCATTCAGACATTTTGCAGCTGCACTCGTAAACAGCTGCAGGGAAATTTTGACTTTTATAACCAACATAAATTCATGAGATTTGGCAAAGCATCGTCCCTTCATTCAGTTTATTCAGAGACTTCCCACAAATTAAATGTGCGCTAGACATAGAGAAAGAGGAGTGATACTCTACCTCTGTATGTGAACCTGACACACTGATTTATTGCTAAACGTGAACTAATATGCTTCCTTGAACAGGATAGTACACATCTATGGTCTGTACAAAACATGTTTATTACATTTCTTGCACAAAATCATTCTTAGATAATGAGATTTTCGTCTGATCAGTTCTGTCTATTTTGAGCTCCTTTCAGAACGAGCCGTTTCAGGGCCTCTGTCACTTTAAATCCAAATAAGCTGCTGCTTTCCATCCCCCAAACACTGTTTACACTGGCGTGTGAAAATGACTGCAAACAGGTGCGCAATTATACGACTATACATCTTTGAAAAGTAAAAGTAGAGCCTCCTCCACAACCAACAAGAATGCAGCAAGCGGTTTCTGGATAGTAAGTCAACAACAATTGTAAAGCACATTTTTGTCCCTCCTGAAACACCCTGAATCAAATAATTTAGCTGTTCAATTTCGAAATCTTTAATTAAATCAAATTAAGTGGAAAATCTTCAGAAATACCAGATTAAAACCTGAAGAATGAGTCGGGCTGCTTCACACAGCGCTTGAAAGGATATTTGGACTGTCCTCTGCCGCCGAGTCGCCTCGCCTTGATGTTGGGGAAAATGTCTCTGATGATCTTCCCAAAGTTGGCAGCACTCAGGGGTCGATGCTGCAGGTTCTCACAGTACCTCCTGCAGCACGCAGATTACACCGTCAGAACATCACAGGCAGCGTTTCCATTACAAAATATGCACAAATCTTTGTCAATATTCTGCAAATGTCAAAAACACAATCCCCCAAACACTGGCAAGTGTTTCCATTAAACAAGAAATAAAGTTACAAATCACACGTTAATAAGTCATTATGAGTCACAGCAGTGACGGATATAAACAGTAACATAAAATATTCATAACTCAGCCTTTGGAGGAGACTTCTGCGTATTATATTTGGGAGCAGTTCAATATGCGGCATTTTGGGTAACTTGAATGACGCAAAAGTTTTTATGAACTGTGTTAAGCTGTGGGCTGCACATTGTCCAAAAAAACACAAAAAACATCATCCTACTACTTCCTGTTATCTTCTTTGTTGTTTCTGTCAGTAGTAACATCCAGTTATTGCAGAAAGATTCCGGATGTTTGTTAAATGTATTTTTGATCAACCCAACTTTTCACCAGCATCTGCGATGTATGTGAGTGTTGCCTGGATTTTTTTGCCCTGTGGTTAATGCAGGGGTGTCAAACTCCAGTCCTCGAGGGCCGGTGTCCTGCAACTTTTAGAAGTGCCTCTGCTGCACCACACCTGAATAGAATAATTAAGTAATTAGCAAGGCTCTGGAGAACTGAGGAGGTAATTAAGCCATTTGATTCAGGTGTTTTGTACCTGTGGCACATCTAAAAACTGCAGGACAGCGGCCCTTCAGGACTGGAGTTTGACACCCCTGGGTTAATGGAAACGCAGCCACTCTGTGTTAGTTGTTGTTGTACTGAAGGTGTGTCTGTCCGTGTGCATTTCCCCACCTGTATGTCTCGTAGACGTCCTGTTTGGGCAGACAGGTGTCTGAATGCTCCTCCAGGTGACTCCGGATCCAGTTACAGGTGTGCAGCTGGTCAGCTGTGTTGAATGAACTCGGGTCGCCACCACTGGGTGTCACACACACATCAGGTAATACATCCACCATCCCATTAATAATGATATGAATCAGAGGAAAACTGGACTTATTAGGTTAATTTAACAACAGCTTGAACCATTTTGGCCCAGTTTGAAGCACTTTGTAGAAAATTGCCACAATTCAAAATATTTTCAACTGTTACTTGGATGACTAACATTTTTACCTAATTAACTTTACATATAAAAACTATTTTTACTGCTTTTATAATCAATACTTAAGGACATTTTCCATCCCAACATTTCAGACATTTTCAAATATATATACACAAGTAGAAATGTTTATTGTAATCTTGCGTGTTTTAAACCCTATTTGGTTATTTTAGCATTTGTGAGTTGTAAGTAAAAAAAGCTTCAGATCTGCACAAAATCCACTTTATAAATTGCACCACAGCCACCCATAGTAGACCAAACCTACATAGCTGTATCTTAAGCTATTTATTCCAATAAGTTGGAATAACAAAAGCTGCATATGTTGTTTTTTTTTGTTTGTTTGACATCCATGCAGATCATGTCACCCTGGGCAAAAGCCATACTGCCCATATCAAGAATCACAATAACATATCTGAGGTAAACAGCTGAAAATATCATTAAAATGTCTAAGCAATCAGCCTAAATGTGCCATAAACTGAAACTTAAAATGTTCATAAACAATTCTCACGTTTTGTCTCCGGAGCTGGGCCCCGAGGGCAGCTGGAGGTACAGGAACAGCTTGTCATTGTCTGAGAAGCGCTGAACGTCTTGCTGTTAAACAGAACAAACCTGCATTACATTCTGCAGATGCAATATTTAGATTTAAGATTAAAAATTATTTTTTTTTACCAAGATTTGATCCACTTTGGTCTGAACGTTCTTTCTGCAAGAAAAAAAACAAATACAGTCATTAAATTTCAGTTATACAGAAAGAAGTTTAGGTGAAAACATACTAATTACATATCAGTAATCATGATTTAACCGAAAAGGAGCTGTTTGCTTCTTAATGATAATATATTCACTTCCAATCTGACCATCTGCTGAAAGAAAAGCTCAAATTACTCTCAATATTTCTAATTAAATGGTCAAAATATTTTAGATTAAATATCCTAGTTCACATTTGGCTTTTTATAAATATTTTCTGCAAAACAAGCCTAAAACTCACATTAAAAGTTAAGTTTCTCTTACTTTCAGTTTAAACTACTCAATTTTCTTTAGTTGTCATATTGACAAGAATAATGAAAGTAACATAAATCATTTTGAGGAAGTTCTTATATGACTTACGAGATGTTGCTGCTCAGCTTCTGCAGCAAAATGCTGGGCTCCGTGTCGCCCTCCCCCGGCTCCAGGCCGCCCTTGTCCCTGTGGGCGGCGTCGGCCCGCTGGTGCTGCTGGTCCTCCGACATCTGGACCGACTAACCGGTGCTGAGAACCAACATCTGAAAACACAGAAACCTGCCATATTACAACAACAGCTGGAGCCCGACTGGAAACATACAACGCAACAACAAAAGAAAATGAAAAACTCAGAAACTTTCTAGAAAAAACAATTTGAACATTTTTTACAAAAGACTCAGGAATTTTTTAATTAATGTCAGAAAGTTTCTAGTAAAAACATTGAAATCCTGAGTTTGAAAAACCAAATTTTCGACTTTTGGAAATCTTATGAGTTTCAAAAGTCAACGATTTTTGAGGCTTGAAACTAAATTTTTCTCGCTTTTTTTCCTAGAAATTTTATATTTTTTGTATGAAATTTAAAAATATATATTTTTAGGTTAAAAATAAATATTTAAATCAGTTTTAATTTTTTGTACCATTCCTACAGTTATTTTTCATTTTATATTGTTTTATTGAGTGATGATTTGCAGTATCTGCTGCATAATGTTCAAAATATGCTGTTCAACATATTTTGAACAACATCAATTTTGAACAAGATAAATTGACTGATTTATCAATTGATTGATAAATCAGTCAATTTCAGTTCATTGACTGATTAATCAAATTTTTGATAAATAAATGGAACTGAAAGCAGGAGTTTGCACAACTTAAAAAGTGTTTAAAAAATCACTATTATAAATATTAAAATTTCTCTGGATCCCAACACTAAACCACTAAGAGGTGCAGTACAAGAAAACATTTATATAGTAAATAAACTCTTTGTCTTATAAATTAGAAAATTTTATTTCATTTTTTTATTTTTATTATATGTATATGTTTTTAAAGAAAAAAAAAGTTTAGGTTTTCACAGACTTCCAGCTTAAAATACAAACATGTCTGATGCAAAATAGCAAATTGGAGGCCTAAAAATAAACACAACTCAGGCGGTGACACCACAACACACCTAAATATTTATCTATATTGTGTGTACTGCAGGTAAATCTGGGCCGAACTTTTTTTGTAATTGTTTTTGTCAAACAAAGACTGCAGAACTGAGCTGCAGGATTCAGTGACAGAAGAAAATCGGTTTTAAAAAACCACTTATTTTTGATCCAACTTTGCAGCTCGCTTCGTTTTAGCATCGCATCGTGCTGTCATTAAACCCAGAATCCAAACCGGTTCCGCTCTGACCGGCTGTAATAATAAAAAAAGGCCCGCTGGCTGCCGGGTAAAAACACATGCTGGCTGACAGGGTGTTGGTGAACTAAACTACCACAACAGGAGCGGGAGGAATATAAACACCAAAGCAGCCCGGTCCTCGGCCGCGGCCCCTCCTCACAGCCCGCCGGGTTTTAGTGGAAATGCCGGAGCTCCCATGTCAGCTCTGACTGCCGTGTTTACAGCGGGCGCAGCGCCGGTGGTCATGTGCCTGCCATTTACTACAAAACACACACAGACGCAAGTGTACATGCTACTGCGGAGCTAACTGGCTAGCGGGCAACACTCACATCCATCGCAGATGCTGGCAAAGGCAAAGACATTTAATAGCTGGGTTGATCAAGCACACGTTTAACAAAACATCCGGAATCTAGAGGATATAAACATGCGTTTGAGCCAAAAGATACGGATATTAAAGCGACTAATGCGGTTAACTACTCAGTTAGCTACATAGTGTCATTAGCATTAGCTAGCAAGCGAAGAAAGCCCTACTAAACACGTTTATGAGCATCATTTATAATTTAAAAATATTTCAAGGTAATAGGTAATTAAATATACTATTAATGTATGGCTTACTGGGTGACTCACATTGCAGCATTTATTTTAAAAAAGAAAAAGAAAGTACCTGAACCAAGATACAGCAAAAATCCCCTTTCAGATTTTTTTGTGATTGGACGACTGTGCTATGTCTGCCTGACTACAAAGGCAACGTCTATTGCGATTGGTCCGCTGTCAAAAATCCCCTTGGATACCCAAATTAGGCACTATTTCATTGGCTGAGCGGAAACATTTTTTCGTCAGACAATTTTCTGATTGGACAACGTGTCCTGGTCTGCCCAGTTACAAAAGAGATGAATTTATCTTATGAAATCTACCTAGTAACAGCCCCCTGATAAGACAAAGATATGAAACGAACACGAAAACAAGTGCTGCAGTCATCATACCAACTGCTTATTGTTCCTTTTCTACCCTGAACGTTATTAAACAATTGAATAGTTTACGGAGAATATTCCAGTTTTGTCTTTAAATATAAAGGGATGTTACACAAATCAAACAGATGTACAGATATTGGTTTTCCAAAACAATAACAAAATTTTGTTTTCTTTGTCTGACGTTCCAATTTCAATTGCAACCAATACAAATTTATTTAAATAAAAAAAAGTAGAAAAAAAACATGCTGCTGTTTATTTTGATCTTTTTCAACTGATGTATGAGCTTTTAATCAAACAAGAAAAAAATCACCTTATGAGAAAATATGAGAAATAAAATATCTCACTTAAGTTTATCATGTGAAAATGGTAGTTCTTAGTTTTAGGAATTTGAAACATTTTTGATATTTACTTGCACATAACATGCCAATCAAGGAAACATTTCTTGACTCATTGCTGAATCTCTGATATAAATCAATTTTAGAAAAAGTAGTTTATCATGTATTCAACTCATGTTATGGTTGATTTAATGAATGCTGAAATTTTTAAATAAAGAAACCATTCATGTTACATAAAGCAAATAACTAGATTAAAAGTAGAGTTAGATTCTATGTAAAAATAATATACAGTAAATTGTTACAAAATGCATTTATTTTACCTTAAAAAAATAAAAAAAGAGTTGACTTCCTTATTTAAAAAGTTTCACGTCTTTTTAGAGGAACTGGTAGTAAATAAAATGAAATGAGAATTGCAATAGTTTTTTTTTATTTACTGTATTTATTTTTCCATTATACAAAAGTGAACGTAAACAGAAAGAAACTAAACTGGGATAGATAAGTTGCATGGTGGGAAGTTACTTCTGACGTAGCAGGGAAACGGCTCCAACTCGTCTTCATTCAAACCCGCTGCAGAGAAAGCAGACAAAAACAAGTTACTGCAGGAGTAAAATTTCACCCTGTGAACATCATGAAGTTATCCTGAAAAGGTTCAACAACAGGGATTTGTGTCTAGAAGGAGATCTGGACGTACCTGACCAAATGAGCGATGTCCCAGTTGGTTTCTGATGACAGGGGACCGATGATTTCCACGCCCTCCGCGGTCACGATGGCAATCTCATGCTGGAATAAAAACATTAAAACATTAAATCCCCACATCCAGTAAAAGCAAAATCCATTAAAGCAGTGTCTTTTTAATGGAGGGCCGCCAGGGGGCGCTGTAGGAACCACAGAGAACGTGAGAAAAAACATGCAAGAACAAAAAATTCAATCAGAATTTTTGTTTTTCAATCAGTTTTTTAAAAATAAAATATACCTTAAAATGATTTATTTAAACGTTATTTCTGGTGTTTAGTTTCTGACATCAAGCTGCTTGATGTCATTTCAAGCAAGAAATGTAAACATTTCTGACAAGAAAAAAAGAAAAGGTACTGCTGCAAGAAAACAAGAACTATGGGGGGAAAAACAAATTTGTTACCAGGTAGGAAAATTCAATACCTGGTAACAAAGTCATAATATATTATCTGACAATAAAATAAAACTCTTAGCCATCTAATATCAAATGGTATTTTTTAAATAATTTTCTAATTTGATCCGGACTCATTTGTAGATTAATATATAACATATTTCCATGTGCATGCTTCTTATTTTATTTATTTAATGTATTTATTTATATTCAGTCATATTTAAACTATTTACATCAGAGTTATTTATATGCTTTATAAACTCAGAAATCATTTATGGTTATATTAGTAATATTAATATAGTATCTTTCCAACTAAAAAGCAATTTCCCCTTTGGGATCTATGAAGTATTTTCTATGCTATATGAATGTAGTACTTATGGAGTAGTGAATAAGAACCTCCTAAAGGTTTATGTCTCTTTCCATATTCTGTGTTTTTGTACAGGCGGTGTGTGGGCAGAGCTCCCGGTTAAAGTTCAGCTCAGTTGGTGTTTGTCTTTGGCTCTGGGTCTGACTGGAAACGTGAGCTGAACTCACCCTGTTGTAGGAGCGAGCGTCTCTGTAGTAAAGCACTTTGAGGCAGCGCTCCACCAGATCCCGGGCTTCCTGCTTGCTGATGTCCGCCTTGTTCTCCACCACCTCCCTCATCAGAGGCTGGAAGCACAGCGAGTCAAACTTTTTATTTAAAAACAAACACTTTCGACTCACATCAAACACTTCAGGGTTTGAAGTTACACAGTCTGGGAATCCTGGATTCCTCATGAAATTACGACTTTATTCTCATCATCATTGAAGAACAAAAACGTGGCCTGGCCCTAATACTAAATAAAAGCCTGGCCTTGGTGACATCACTCGTTACCATGGAAACGGAAGGAACGCTCCGGTGAAAAAAGAAAACTAAATTTGATTCATTGCCTCGTCCTACCTGTGTGTTTATATCCGATATAAACACACATTTTTTAAAAACATTTAAACTCTGAAAAGTTGTTTTCTCTTTTCACATGGGGACTCACCTGAGCCAGGTACGCTCCAAACCCGGTGGCGACTGTAGGAGCCTCGTAAGCAACGCCAAGCTTGTCCACATAACCCAGGAAGCTGGAGAAGACGAAACATTTAGGAAGGTAATACATTTAACAAAGCAGCCGTGGGAAGAAAGAGCAGCAGCTGGTTCACGTTTAATCAGTATAATCAGTATTAGCAGGCCGGTCACAATATCAATTAATCACACGATAAATTAAAACAAACTCAATAATTTTCTTTTTCTACCAAAAACTAGACGACAAAACTCTTCAGTCTGGTGCTCTAGTCTCAATAAGTCCTTATATTGAAGGATAATTTTGTTTACAGAGACACTATAATTAAATTTATTTATTGGTTCTGTTGTTTTGTTTATTTATTTTGGATATTTAAAAAGTCTCCCAGATTCAGTGTTAGATGTTCATTACAATTCAAAGTTTATTGATCTTTGGCAATTTGTTTTCAACCATTATATTATGTTAAAACGGTCTCAGAACAACAATATATATTTAATTTAATTTAACTATTTAATTTAGTTAAATTAAACAAAATTATAATTTATTTATAAAATTTAATAAAATCAAATTATATAAGATGTAATAATAATTTTATTAAATAATGTTATTATTATTGTAATAAAATTATTATTATTCATTTGATTTCATTTCCCTTTGGGATTAATAAAGTATTTTTGAATTTTTAACAATTTATCATCCAGTGTTTAGTATTCGTAAGCCTTCTGCCTACATAAAAAATATGATTACAGAGTGGAAACAAAGAATATTTATTTCTATTAAAGTCCAGTGAAAAACGACGTTATGGACATTTCTGCTCACCTTTCCCCGTTGTAGAAACCTCCGATGACCACGGTGTTCCACAGAGGATTCATCTTGCTGCGGCGGTTGTACATCACTCTGGTCAGCCAGGAGTGGATGGCCTTCGGACTGTAGCTGTGGCCGTCTCCGAGCAGCTCCTCATCGATGCTAACAGCAGAAACAGCATTTACATACAGAACGATCCAGAGTCAGTGCGCAGGTTCAGTTATTACAGCTGGAAACTACAGATCAGGTTCGATTGCTCAGACCTGAACCTTCAGAGCCACATAAAGACGGTTACACAGTCGGCCTTCTATCACCAGAAGAACGTTTCCAGGATTAGATTAGAGGACTAATTTCCCAGTAAGATCTGTAGCAGTGTTTCTCAAACTTCTTCAGACCCAACCAATTTAACAAAACACTCACAAATCACCCAGCTTGAAATAACACAACATTTTAATATCTACACCCTGAAATGAAAATATTAGTCCCTGAACTCATTTATTGTTGTTTTCATTGGTCGTCCTAATGAGAAATGTGTTGTTGTTTAGTAAATGTGAATGACCATGACCAAAACATGAACATATTGGGACGTTTTGAGTTATTTTCAGATTCTTAAAGTTTGGTTTCTAAGCAGGTTGTGCTTTTACTCCTTAATGAGGAACTTACACCATCTGTTCGATGACCTGCTTCAGGTACTGGTAGTCAGCGTAGTCCCCTGATGCTCCCAGGATGGTGTTGTCGTTCACCTATTTAAACAACAAACAAATAAAAAAATATTATAGACAGCTTTCAGTTATAGAAATTTCCGTTTTCTTGTTCTTGTTGACAGCGGTCGTCACCTTCATGAGGCGGGAAATGTTCCTAAACCGAGCCAGAGAGCCATAAGAACCCAACATGTCCGCCGCGATGATGACGCCGCCCGTGAACTTCACACCGAGCACCGATGTACCAGTTACCATCGGGTTACTGCGAAAAGAAAGAAGAAATATTCAATAACAGATGTGACTGTAAAAGTCTATAGAGTCTGCATATCATTGTTTGGTGAAAATATTCCTAATGAGTAACGTAGCTGGAGCACACAGAGAAAGATCAGTTTCTCTACAGTAAAACTAAAAATGAATAAAGATTTTACTAAACTATTAAATATCTACTTTTCCATCCTTACTTTTTGTTACCATATGAAATACGGCAACATCTATTTCTGTGTTTGCCTTCTCAGTTGGGTGGTTTCATGCTAATAAAAACATAATTACTGTCTTGAATTTTAATCGCAGAATATGTCAGTAATAGGCAAGCCTGTCACAATAAGCAATGAAAACGAGATAATTTCATTTTTAAGCAAAATGTTGTTTACATTATAACCAATTTTATTTATGGTTTCGGTTAAAAGTGTTTTTTTATTTCTGTTTCATTAATTGGTTTTGGTTGTCATGTTTTATTTTGGATATTTAAAATATCTTCCGGTTCCAGTGTTTTGTGTCCTTTACAAAATGCAATTTTATTAGTCTTTGAGAGGGTGAACTTATATTAATAATGGTATAATAATGTATCACTTGAAAATGGTCTCAAAATAATATTATAATTTATTCTAATAATTACTGGGATGATTTATCATCCCGCAAAATTTATGATTGTGACAGGCATAGTAACAGGCACCTATATATTCCACTTTATTTCCATAACAGTAAAATAATATTACTCAACTACTCTTGGAAATCAGGATAAAAATCAAAACAAAAATAATAAACATAAGCTTTATCTCATAGTTTTGCTTCTTATTAATAGTTAGTTTAAAGACTGCAGTCCGCCTTTAAAGTAATTATCTTACTTTTTATATCTGAGAACAACAAACTGCTGTCTAAGCTAGCTTAGCTAGCAGTTTATTATTTATCAAACGCCTAAAATCAGATTTAAATATATTACCTAATGTCTGATCATCTTTATTATTTAATTAACATAACAATTCAAAGTGTCTGTTTGCTTTAATAAAGTCGTAAACCTTAATGTTGAGGTAAACTGTTAAATGTTTTAGCCGTGGTTAGCAGCAGCCATTTCTCCATGATGATACAGCACAGCAGCGGAGAACAAACCGAAACCAGAACCGGTGTTCGGCTTCTACGTACATTACAAGGTTCTGGTTCCGAGCCAAACATCTACTCACAGTGTGTGTCTAACCGGGCCGCATGATGTTCCGTGCCCGGCGCTGCTTTTGCCAGGGAAAGAGTAAAACTGTCCGGGCTTTGGTCCGTTCTCCCAGAAGTTTAGCTTTACTCCGCTGGGCTCCATGTTGAATATGTCGGAAGTGAGGAGACAGTCGCCGAACGTCACTTCCACCCCAGCTTTATTTACAATGAGATGGCATTTTGTCATGATTTTGAATGAGAAAATAAAAGTTTTACATTTACGCAGAGGTGGGTAGAGTAACCAAAAATTGTACACAAGTAAAACTGGCAAAATTTCTACATATATTTACTGAAGTGAATTTAAAAAGTAGAAAGAAATTACTCAATTCAATCTGAATTCAATTCGGTTAAATTTAATCTCAAATTTTTTTTATTTATTTATTTATTTATTTTTTACATTTTGAGGTCAGAAATTTCCAAGGTTTTTCAAGAAAATTTCTGGGACTAACCTCAAAATGTCTGAGATTTTGCTAGCAAATTCTCGATTTTTGGAGCTCAGACATTTTCTAGTTTTTCTAGAGAATTTCTGAGATTTATCTGAAAATTTCTGAGATTTTTCTAATAATTTTCTTTATTTTTGAAGCTCAGAAATTTCCAAGATAATCTCAGAATTTTTGAGTATTTGCTTGTAAATGTTAGACTTCTAGAGCTCAAAACATTTCGTTCTTTTTCTGGCAAAGTTTCTGAGTTTAAGCTCAACATTTGAGTACATTTTTTGCACATTTTAGACTTTTTTAGAATTTTAAAGCTAAAAATGTTCCCTGTTTTTTTAGAATTTTTTTTTTTTTTAGAAAAAATAAGTTTTTTTCAAGCTCAAAAATTTTCACACGAAAAAAATAATTCTGTGATTAATGTAACAATTTTGGTGCGATTTCTTGCAAAATTTCGGCTTTTGGAACTCAGAAATATCCTTGTTTTTTTCAAGGATTTAATTCTTTTTAATTCTCGTGCCACCTTTGCTTGTTTGTGGTACGAAATTCGGATTGAGAAATCCAATTCACAAATAAAAATAAATAAACAAATAATAAGGAAAATTTATTAAAAATTAGAATTTCAGACATTTCTTCAGAATTTTTTTGACTTTTAAATTCAGACATTTTATTGTTGTTTTTTTCCTCTAGAAAATCTATCTGCGTGATAAGACAGAAACAAAACTTTTCAGCACCTTTTGACAGCTGTTAGAAGTATATTTCTTTACTTTTTGTTTCCTAAAAAGTAAATGCCCTTTAAACTTTTCAGTCTATCGCAACCCCATGAGACACAACTGTCAAACCGCAATAATACGAGCCGTGTCATATTTTGCCATGCGGATTCGTTCAGCAGGCAGCAACATGAACGCCGCCGTCTCCACCCCGGCACGCCCGCCTGCAGTCACGGTTGCCACAGCAACGGGGTGGGACCCTTATTGCTGCAACACACCTCCGTTTCCTTTATATACCTGAAAGTGCAGTCGGAGAGGTGAAGCACAGCTCAGGTGTCAGAGTCCGCTCATAAACGGATCAGCTGAGTCACCAGGTGTGGAGCTGGTTCCGATTCAGGTCGCCTCCATTTGTCCCGAACCCGTTTCACCTTTCCTCACCTGTCCCCCCCTCACCTGCCGGGGCCGACTGGGCTGAAAGAGCTGCTGTAAGTCTGCCCACTTCTACTCTAAAGCAAACTTTTATTTTAATCTTTTCTGTGGCGTTGGACTTTTACATTTCAGCTCAATCTGTTTCTGTAATCAGCGTTCTGCCAGAGGTAAATATAAATGAGAGCAGGAAGGGTTGTGGGTTGGGTTTGTTGTTTTCCTGGTTCGGATCCAGTGAGCAGAAATCTTAGAGCAGCAACATTTGGCCAGCCTTGTGTCAACAGTTCGGTTTGTTCCAGCTGTTTCTCATTTCAGCGTTTAAGGGCGTCTGAATTACACATTACTGTTTGAAATTATCAGAAAATATGCTTTATTTCTACAGCATGGTCTCCAAAATGTTTGTCATGGGGGCTAAAAAATGTCAAGTTGGAAGAACTTTTTAATGTTTTTGCTTTAAATATAATTGCAAAAATTATTTAATTAAATTTTTACCTGTTCAGCAGTCAACCAAACAATGTTTTAATGACAATGAAAGTAGTCAGATTTCTATGACAATATATTGGGACAGTGTTTCTCAACCCTGGTCCTCAGGCCCCCTGCTCTGCATGTTTTAGATGCGCCTCTATTCCAGAACAGCTGATTCAAATGATTGAATGACCATCAAGTACTGCAGAAACCTGTTAATCACCCAGAGATACAATCCAGGTGTGTGGCAGAAGGGAAGCGCCTAAAACATGCGGGGGAGGGGGAGGGACTGAGGATACGGAAGACGATTGGGACCATTGGAAAAAAAAAATAAAACGGTTCTGACTTTAATCTCAGAATTCTGAGATAAAGTCAGAATTCTGAGAAAAAACGTCAGAATTCTGAGATTAAAGTCATTTTTTTTTTCTTTTTTCCAGTGGCCCTAATCCTCTCCCGTATGAGGACCAGGGTTGAGAAACACTGTATCAGAACCAGAAAAACCAGAGCAAATTTCTGCCAAAAAATCTCAGAAATTTTCTAAAAAAAAAAAAAAAACGAGGAAATTTCAGTTTGAAAAATTTTCTAGATAAACCTTAGAAAATTTATGACTTTTAATCTCCCAAATTTTTAACTTTTGGACCCCAGAAATTTCCATGTTTTTCCAGAAAATTTCCAACATTAATCACAAAATATCTCTAAATTTTGAACTTTTTCAGACTTGGGAATTTCCAAGTGTTTTTTTCTGAAACGTCTCAGCTTGACGTTGAATCCAAATATGCTTTTGTTAGCCGTTAGCTACTCCATACAAAGTGTTAATGTTAACAAATGCATATCTGTATACAGAAAATAAGTGTGAAACTCTTAAGTCATATAAATATGACTTAAATATAAAATTAAAACATGTACACAGAAATGTTGCACATACTGTTTAGATTTGAGGCAAAACTTTCAAATGTGCAAGAAAATGTTGTTTTTTTAAAGTTGATTTTAGTTGTATTTTGTACAGTCAGTCCAACTTGGTAAAGAATAAATAAAATAAAGAATTAAAAACCCAGGAGGAACATGCAATGCATGTGTAAAATGACTTTGTTTGCACCTGTGAGTGTAACCGTAGGAACTGGTTTAGATGTGTGCTATTTACTGAAAACAGGTTTGAAAAGGAAGGTGACGTGGCGCAAAGCTGTTATTTTTAAGTTCCTGCTTCTGCCAGCCAAATCCGGCAGCATCAGTTCTGTCCGAGTCCAAAACCCAAACGACTGCATTCACCTTCTCCATGAACAGAAGCAACATGGAGTCCACAGGAGAAAAACACGAAGAAGAAACATCCAGGTCAGAGGTCAACCTCAGTACTTTTGCTTTATTTAACTGGGACACGAGAAATATAAAATACTTGAATCTTCACCGTCGAAGTAACCACTTTATCACTGTATCTTTCTGCAGGGTCGTTTTGGGAGATGACAACTCTGAAACCAGCCACCAAGATGCTGCAGATGAAAACATTTCTACTACAAGAACCACGACGACAGGTCCATCATCCGTTCACTTTACTTTTCAGCAGACATGTCGTCCAGGACCACCAGGAAATGCTGCATCAGAAGCGTGTAGAAAAAAGTCTTTCTGTACCATCATCGCAAATAAAAGGTTTACTGAGCTCTATCAGAGCCAGGTTTTTTTTTTTTTTTTTCTTTCACATTTTTGTCAAAACATGCATCTAATATAATCTGATACCTAATATCTTCAAGAACTTTCATTCAAAAAGTGAAGTTTATTTGAAGATTAAAATTCAGTTGTCATTTAAATGCAAATTTCATATTGGATTACCCAAATAAGTGTGAAGAAAAGTGTTGTGCACTGCAAAAACACGAAATCTTACCAAGTATTTTTGGTCTAGTTCCTAGTGTAAATATCTTATCTTGTATCAAGTTAAAACTAACTTGCAAGTAACTTTTCAGAAAAATATAGGACCTTGTTTCAAGTAAAGAAATCTTTTTAATATATCAATATTAAAGATTTTCCACAATCAATGGGTGCTGCACCGTTACCTAGCAACGCCAGCCAAGCCCAGCCATCGCCTAGCAACCAGTACTAGTTCCACTGATTAACATAAAATTTTTTCCATGTGACTTAAAATAAGTTTGTATATCTTGTTGAAAAGTTACTTGTAATTTAGTTTTCATATTTGAAACATGCTGAGATATCTGCACTAGAAACGAGACCAAAAAAACTTTTAATTTTGTGTTTTTAATGTTTATCTTTTGAGTGATATTTGCTCTATGTTTGCAGATCAGAAGACGCCATTAAGCGAATCTCAAAAGAATCAAACTTTTTTTAAAATTTTTTTTTATCGGAAATAAAAATCCAACTTGTTTGAAAATGTCTCCCAACAGAAGACGAAGAAATGGGTGGAAGAGAAAGTGGTTTCATGGCAATTCCAGATAGGGACTCGGGTAAGAGAAACGGGCATAAATCTCACCATCATCATTTTGAAGACAGGAGGACTGTCTATAAAACAATCTGTAGGTTTTTCAGATGTCCTTTATTTTAAGGTGAGGAGGAAGGAAGAGTAGAAACACCTGCTGTAGATGAGGAGGGTGAGAAATGCTGCAAGATTCCTTAAAATCCCAACCTCAGAAATGTCTTTGCTCATCAGTTTTATTTATTAATTTTTATTTTTTTATTGCCAGGAGGGATCCAGGAGCTGTCTGAAAGAGAGACAAGTGAGTTTACCAGCTTTTTGTTTCTTTCTTCTCCCTCAGTTTCTTGACTGACTTCCTCCGTTTCTTTTGTTCAGCTGAGGAATCGGAGCAGAAACCGTTAACACCCAGCAGCACGAGACCAGGTACAACTTTGTCATCATACACCTGGTGGATATGTCTTTTTTTTTAAGTTTTATTGACTTCTGATGCCTTTATATTTTCAGTCCAGTTCTTCTACGTCACATGTGTCAAACTCTAGGCCCACGGGCCAAATTCGGCCCGCCATAGCTTCTTAGGTGGCCTCTAGACTCGATGTGATGCATAAATAGAACCTTCAAGATGACATTTGTTTGCTTAAATATGATCAATCAAAGCAGTTTTCATCTGTATACTGCCAAATTATGTCAGTTGCTCCAATTTTTCCAACAGATCCCCGCACTTTTCCATACTAATCTATAATTGTGAGTTTATTAAATTTTCCACAGTGGTCAAAAATATTGGGTTAAAGTGATGCTAACTATCTAAGCCAGTGGTTCTTAACCTGGGTTTGATCGAACCCCAGGGGTTTGAGTCGGTCTCAGGGGTTCGGCAGAGCCTCTGCCGCAGAGGTAGACACAGTTGTGTAAAGTCGTGATGACGCCCCGCTTTGCCATCACTTGCTGCAGAGGATCACGTTACATTGCTTAGCCAATCAGTGCTGTGGAGGAGCACTGATTAAAGGAGCTCCACTCTCAGCACGGATTTGAACTTGTGTCTTTAATTACTTCAGCAAAGCTCACCGTTTTTACCAAACTCTGTAGCTTTCAGTGAACTTCTAAATCTGCTCCTTAGTCGCATCTTTTCGGGGTTGATACTGCCTTTAGTGGCGTGGGGGTGGTAACATAACTAAATCGGAATACCGCAAAGTCTTCATTATTTATTATTAATTTTTCTTTCTCAAGAATGTAGAGCTAATTAAATGATCTAAACAAGACCTTAAAGTGGTTCCAGTTTCTCTCGATGGCCAACTTGTTGAAACTGTGGCAAATTTTAAATACCTTGGTTGTTCCTGGACAGTCGGCTCAGCTTTGCTGAAAACACTGACTATAGTTTGAAGAACTGTTCTGAGACTCTATCTTTTAGGAAGACTTGGTGATCTCGGGGTGACCCAACTAAACTCTAGTTGGGTCACCCCTATGTCTTGAATTTGAGGGGGGGAATCATATTTTATCACTACAGAAGGGTTCAGTGAGTGCGCATATGAAACTGGTGGGTTCGGTACCTCAAAGGTTAAGAACCACTGATCTAAGCTATTTAATTTGAAAGCTAAAGACATTGTTTGTAAGCTAAATATTTAACTTGTGAATTAAATATTTAGTTTAAACTCCAACATGTAGAAATGCCAAAATATGACTTTGAAAAATAAACACCCACATTTTTTCATTATGACAGACTAAATAAAGCAAATTATTACTGTGTAACCTTACAAAATGCATGCAATGTAAGTGAAATAATCTGCCAATGGATTTGGCACTGGGTTGCTAGGCGACGGGCTGGGGTTGCTAGGTAATGGCACAGCGCCAGTGGAACTAGTACTTTTTGAAATTAATATTAAGGAATTAATGACTCAAACAAGCTATTATAGCTTGATGAAAAGTTACTTATCAGTTTTTCTTTTATTTCAAGTGTACTAAGATATTTGCACTAAACGTGATCAAAACAGTTGGTAAGATTTTTCTTTTTTTTCCTTTTAACTTTTATTTAATATCAGAGTAGAAAGTATAAGGTGTGATTTCTTAAGATTTTGTGTTTATGCAGTGAAGGGAAGCTCAACGTTGGCTAGAACGGAAAAACCTAAAAGCACATATTTATGATGTTATAATACGTAAACATCCTGACCATCATTTCGGTCCTTAGTCCCGCCCAGCAGTCTGAATCTGACTGGGGAACGACAAATGAAGAAGAAAGTGCTGGCAGCTCCAACTCTGAGTGTGTCATTAGGTGACAGTTTTATCTTATTTTTATAGTTTATTTATTTACATCTTTCTGCGTCAGCCTGTTTTAAAATTGTGACATTCCTCCTCCAGGAGGCAGCGAGTCGATAAAGTCTGATGACCTACAGTCCACCTTTCTCTCCCCGTCACCTGAGGATGCAGAGGACACGGCACTGGATTTTGATTTGGACGCCTTGGAGACGCCGTCCGACAGCGAATCCCTGCACTTACCCCTCCATGACCTGGATCTGGAAGGTAACCAAAGGTAACAAATCATGAACGTCGCATAAGAAAATTCACTTCTTCTTCTTCTTCTGTAGATGACATGCGGCGCCTCGGTGTGGCCTCCCATCGCCTCAGAGTGTCTGAGTCCAGATCCAGGTCGGGCTCTGGAGCTGGTTCTCTACCCGGGCCTGACCAGTTTGGACTGGGACCCTTGGAAAAGGAGGATGTGGTGGACGGCAAAGGCACCAGGTGGCGCTGTTTCACAACAGGTGACCCTCCTCAGGAGTCGAGGGTCGACATGAGCGTCCTGGAGTCTTATCTCAGAGTTCTGTCACACGGAGGTTCGACCTGCTTCCTGAACACCTAATTAACCCTCGCACTGCAAAAACACAAATCTTTTTTTGGTCTAGATTCTAGTGCAAAATATCTTGACACACCTGAAATAAGACAAAACTAACTTACAAGTAATGCTTTAGCAAAGCAAGAACCTGTCAATAACTTGACACTGAAAAAAAATTACTAGTACAACTGGCAGATTATTTCACTTATAACATAAGTAAAATATCTTGTAAAAAATCTGCCAGTAGAACTTGGTTGCTAGGTGACGAGCATGGCATGGCTGGCGTTGCTAGGTAACGGTGCAGGGAACTAGTACTTTAGAGTCAATATTGAGGAATTATCTACTTTTTTTTTTAAATGGATTTTATATGTATATTTAACACTTTGAATGGAGTAGCTTGTTAACACAGTATTTTCTATTCTAACAATAATATAGATTTTATTTTTAATGCCTTTCATAGAAATTAAAAACAAGCAATTACAATGGAAACGAATAATTACATTTCCAACAAAGTGAACATTTTTGCTAAAATTGTTGCTGTATCTTGCTGAAAAGTTACTTTAGTCTTGTTTGAAATGTACTAAGATATTTGCACTAGAAACTAGACCAAAAATAGTTGGTAATATTTGGTGAGGTTTTGCGGTGGTAGCTGTTAACCTAACCAGTGGCTGCCATTTGTCAGGTTACTATGGAGACAGTGGGGATGACATCATTGTGTTTTCCTCCTGTTACCTCCCGGAGAACAGTCTGGAAAACTACCAGTATGTGATGGACAACCTCTTCAGGTGAGACGCTGAAACCGATCGAATACTGATTGATTATTGGATTCTTTACCGTTTCTGTTTCCGTCTGTCAGGTTTGTCATCGGGACTCTGGAGCTGATGGTGGCAGAAAACTATGTGATAGTTTATCTCTGCGCTGGAGGGCAGAAGGAAAAACTCCCAGGAATCGGCTGGCTTAAGGAGTGTTACACCACCATCGACCGCAGGTAACGGCAACACATCGAAACGTCAGAGACTCTGGCTGCACTGCAAAAATACAAAATCTTACCAAGTATGTTTGTCTAGTTTCTAGTGCAAATATCTTAGTTTAGTCTTGTTTGAAGTGTACTAACTTAAGTAACTTTACAACAAGATATATGAGCTTCTTTAAATGAATAATGAAGAACTGATGAAAAAGTACTTGGAAATTGGCAGATTATTTGAATATAACATGGACAAAATAATCTGCCAGTAGAACTAGTATTTTTTTTAAAGCAATAATTTACATAATATAAGTGCCTATATCTTTCTGAAAAGTTATTTATAAGTTTTGTCTTATTTCAAGTGTACACTAAGATATTTGCACTACAAACTAGACCAAAAATACTTTAAAATAAGATTTTGTGTTTTTGCTCTGAGGTTTTCAATAAGTCCTTTTAGGGTTATTTCTTTATTTTTGCACTAATAAATGATCCCTGACAAATAATCATATCATGTTAAGATATGGGAGAAAAATTTGCTCTTTGGTCTCATTAAAATGTGGTAAATGTGTGTTTATAGCCCTTATGAACAATTTAAAGTCACAATTTGGATTTAAGTCCGAGAACAAACAGAAGTATTTCATAAGTTTATAATTGTGAAAAGGATTGTATTGTTGGATTATTACATTTTTCTCTTTTTCTGTGGAAGTTTTTATAAGTCCATTGGGCTTTTTCCTCTTCTTGCAGTGTTAGTATTATTTATCTCAATGTCTTTGATCCGTGTTTTTAATTGTGTAAACTGTAGTAAACAATGAAAATCTAATTTTAAGAGTTGCGCATAATCCACCTCTTTGTCTTGGGGTTTCATTTAAACTGTTATTTCAGTAGCGTGCCAGTAGAGGGAGTACTTTCTCCACAGTAAAAAAATGTAAAGCTAATTTAAGTCAACTAAACATATCCAACAAAAACACCAAGGATAAATTACAAAACTCAATTACATTAACTGATTTATATTTTAATGTTATAGATTTTGGTTTACATCTTAAATGTTTAGATGATGTACAATGTGAGTAAACTATATTAGTTAATTACATCTTATGAGTTTTTTTTGATATCATCCACTGCAAAAACACAAAATCTGACCAAGTATTTTTGGTTTAGTTTCAGTATTATTCACTTATTTTAAGTAAATTATATCTTAATATTGATAAAGTGAAATGATCTTCCAGTGGAACAAGATGAGAAAGATTTAAGTTAAAATGTGGGATTTCACTTAAAATATTGGAAAACTCTTATAAATTGGATAATCTGACATTTGTAGTACTTTTTCATCAATATGAAGGGATCATAAAGGGAGTACTTTATAAATATATACTTGTTTTGTATATATTTATACAAAACAAGCTCCACTATCTTACTAACTTTATTTTTGTCTTATTACAAGTGTACTAGGAACTAGGTTAAAAATATGTGGCAAGACTTTTTTACGTTTTTACAGTGTAGGATTCACAGCAGATGAATGTATCCGTTTGGAGATCCATCGACTCTAAAATCTGTTTGCAGGTTAAGGAAGAACCTGAAGGGTTTCTATGTGGTCCATCCCACCTGGTACACCAAAATCATCGCCACCATTATCAGACCCTTCATCAGGTTTGCTGCCTCCTCTTCTTCACTTTTTCCAACAGCAAAAAATGGCAGAAAAATGACAATCCTTTATCCGTTTCTGTTTAGCTCCAAGTTCAGCAGAAAGCTTCAGTTCGTCAACACGCTTCAGGAGCTTTCTCTCTTTGTCCCCACTGAGCATGTGCAGATCCCAGACTGCGTCCTACAGTGAGTCAAACGCAAACGATTATTTACCTAACAGTTTAACTCCCAACTAAAAACGCCAACAACGCGATACGTCTGGGCGATGAATCAATAACGTATATAATGATAGACATGTGAATTATTAGACATGTTTGATAGAAAATTCAATAAGTCGAAGATTCTATCAGAATATTCAATCCAGAACTGCACCACTGACTCACTCATTCTTTGGTTACTTAGCAACTCATTCATTCTCCGGTTGCCTAGCAACAACTTGTAGAGTTACTGGCGCAGTAGCAGTTTAAGGTTTTGCCTCAACACAAAAAAACAACACTGTTAAGTGAAAACTGTATAAAATAGGAAAGCTCACATCACCACTTTGGCCAAATTTAAGATATTGATGTGTAATGCTTTTATAGTGATGTGCTTTTCAGCCATATTGAAAAATGAATGGAAAAACAAGACGCAATATTTTACTCATGATTTGTGTTTTTCCTGCAGGTATGACCAGGAGCAGTCCAGGTGAAGCTCAGCCTGAACAGATCAAAACATTTCTCTGTATTTATTGTTCCTGCAGACTTCCAGTTTCAGGATGAGGATTACAAAATCTTAGTTTTTAATCTTGTAAACAGTGTTGATGGAAGCTGCAGAACTATACATTTCAAATTTCATATTTTCATTTTAAAAAGAGAAGAACATAATGCAAATTAACTATGAACACAAGCTGCCTTATTTTACAATTTTTTTTTGAATTTTTTTAAACTTATTTTTTGTCTAAAAATTTTACGAGCAAAGGTGCTGAGACATCACATAATAGATTTTAAAAATGGTGATTCAGCTGCTGTAAAAATTAGGAACCATTTTTTTAAAAATCATGTGAATCACCATTTTAATAAGAATTGAAGTAAATGAGAACTACATACATTTAGATTTTTTACATGTTCAGTCATTTTCTCCATAACCTGGTGGAGTTGGTCTTTTTTTTGTTTTTCTTTTTTTTGTTTTTGTTTTTTTCCTACACATTCAGTGTTATGAACAAATTTTCATTCATCAAACCCATCTGGATATGTGGGTGCTTATTTTTTTCTGATCAATAAAATTTTATAGAAATGCTTGTTAAACTTGTTTGTCTCTATGTTTCTGGAAACGGTGAACTCTATGCTTTTGAAGCATTTGAACCAATTATATTTCTGCAGAGGTCACAGAAATGGCATCATAATTCAGTACATCCTTCTGCAATCTGTGGAGGGAAATAACACGGACTTCATGAGAATTGTGTGGCAATATTTGGGAAAAAAACAGCTCTGAGTTTAGACATATTCTACTGTGAAACAAATCGGCATGTTGAATGGTCAAACATTTCTTTGTGGGTAAAAAAAAAAAACTGCAAAAAGACTGACATATTTGTCCTTTATTTTATTTCCCCTAATGTTTATATTTTACATCTGTACGTTGCGAGTCAAATTCTTTGCTTATGCTCATAATCTCTGCCATTAAAACTGATTCTGGAAGGTCTGTAGATGTTTCCAACAATGGCTATTTCATGGAAAATTTTGTTCCAGTTAAATTCTCCAATGTTTAAATTCACTCATCGAAACGTGATATTCTGTTTCTTTTAATCAATGTAAACCATTTTGTTTCTAGAACGTCTCTGATACAAGCATAAAATCCCACAAATCATGTAATCTTAAGAATACAATCCCACACAGTGAAATGTGGTGGTGGCAGAATGTTGTGGGTCAGCTGATGCGCTGCAAAAACAAAGTATTTTTTGCCTAGTTTTGAGTGGAAATGTTTTAGTACACTTGAAATAAGGCAAAACTAACTTAAAATTAGCTCTAAAGCAAGACATAGGAGCTTCTTGTAAGTCAATAATCCCTTAACCTTGATGGAAAAAGTGCCAGTTCCATTGGCAAAGGGCCCTGCGTTGTTACCTAGCAACGCCAGCCAAGCCCAGCCCATCACCTAGCAACCAAGTTCTAGTTCCACTGATTATTTCACTTATTTTGGGAAAGATATTTTTCCCAAAATGTTTTCCCCATGAGTTATAAGTGAAATAATCTGCCAGTGGAAGTAGTTTAAAATCAATAAGGAAAATGTTCCTTAAAACGAGCTTCTATATGTTGCTGAAGAGTAACTTGTAAGTTAATTTTGCCTTATTTTAAGTGTCTTAAGATTTTTGCACTAGAAACTGGACCAAAAAATACTTGATAAGATTTTGTGTTGGGTAATTTTTAGCACAATGGTCCATTTGTACATTCTAAACATGTCCTGGTTCTTCTCTGATCCAGATCGTTATGAAAACATCGGCATGATGTGAACACCGTCACTTTGACCAAGGAAGTGGACGTTAATAAAGAACCAGAACGCGTGTAACCGAGAGTGGAAGCTTTAAATATGCCGAACCACTTTCTGAAGTTCCCCCGCTAGTTAAACCACGACGTAAATCAGAAGAGTCTCGTGAAAACCGAAGGTTACGTCAGAGCTGGAGTGAGGTTACGGTCATGTCAGGATGTGTCTGCGCAGCCCGTTTGTCAGGATACGGAGCTGGACAGGAAGGAGGTGAGCTAGCTGCTGAGGAAACTCCATAAACAGGAACACACAGCGGATCATGCGCTGGTCCCAGTTCGCTTCACGCTTTCAGAACCAGTTCAAACGCATGAAGAAGCCGTACGTCACGTTTTCTGGTTCTGTTCCTCTTTCCCCAGGGTTCTGTTTTCCTACATGCATGTAAAACGCATAACGGGAACCTGAAAATGGGGAAGAAACTAAAGCACACTGGGAGCACTGGGATGGCTCGCTTATGTGATGGTTTTCTTCTAAAGTTGATTAAAAACATAAAGTATTACCAGGTATTTTTTGCGTGTGGATTATTTAGCCATTAGCATTAGAGGGTAGAGTAACAAAAAGAGTTACTCAAGTAAATGTAATTGAGTAAATGTAGCTACCCAAACCTGGTCATTAGCAGTAATAATTTCAGTTTCCACTTTGTTTTGGTCTTGTATAATGATCATTTCCAATGAAATATATTAATGTTTGTGGTTGTAATGTGACAAAATAAGGAAAAGTTTATATTTGTAAGCCACTGTAAATCAAAAAGGCAAAACAAAACAAAAATTAAATAAAATCTCTCCTCAAGAAAAGGAGAGCTTTTACATCAAGAAACAAGAACTGACTGTAGTAACTTTTATTATTTTTTTTTTTTATTTGTCCAGTCTCTCATTCTTATTTTCCTATATTATTTTTACGTTAACTTGTTGATGTGACACCTGAATTTTACCCCTGTTGGACAACAAATGATACCTCTGATGGGACATGTAGAACCAACAGTCTGTTTTTGGCTAAATTTACCCAGAATGCTCGGCTTGTGTAGTTTAAATCAACTCAGCCATGTTTTCTGTCAGCAGATCAATGTTAGGAAACGACACCCATAAACATTATTTCTCCACATCTGGCGAATTGAAAACTAAAGCCCAACATAAATCAGGAGCAAACGCTTTCAACTCGGACTTTCTCACCGTACAAAATGTTTACGCTCTTTCCAGCCAAAGGAGTAATTTCCTAAACAGCGGTTTTCATTTTGCAGTAAACTGAGTAGCTGCAGTCGTCCTGTAAAAGTCCTGGCCGTTTTTCCATGTGTTTCCCCGCACACCCGGCTCCAAACGCCAGCCAGCAGCGACCACATCTTTCATTTTTGGGCCCCCCACCCCGCCTCCCGTCCCCCCGGTGCCGGACTCTGGTTGCCGTGGAAACGCAGAGTTTAAACCGTCATTATTTCAGGCCTGTGGTCTCCAGCGCAGCTGCTTGTAATAAAACGTGATCCTGAAGTGTGATGCCATGTTTGAACTGGGTCAAAACATGTTGTACTGAGTACTGACTGCACTACACAGAGCTAAAACATAAGAGTATCGAAAGTTTGATACTTTTGTTTTTAAAAAGTAGTTAGTTGTAGTTTAAGTTTAGCTTCACCAAGGAGCCAAACCAAGGGCTTTAAATTCAGTGAAAAACATGCTCAGCTTTTTAACCAGTGTTTATTTTACTCTGGAAACGGCACAACTTTACAGAAAACTCACATTCTGCTCATATTTTTCTAACCATGCAAGACTGATAAAAGGTTTTAATGACATTAGCCACACTTAGCAGCAGGCAAAGCTACAAAATATGTCAGGAAAATGTAACTTTTTGAGCTATTTTTTCATATGTTTTATATAACATAATGTTTATGTTTAACAAATGAATAAAAGCATGTTTATATTACACTTAACGTAAACATAAACATTTGTTTAACGTAAATACGGTCTCATTCATTCAGATTTTAGTTGTCCAGTAGTTCTTGTGTTTTTTTTTTTTTTGTTTTTTTATTAGTTTCCTCAACAGGAAGGCAGCTTAATGGTTTCTTTGGTCTTTGTTTTGTCAGAAATGTTTCCATTTTATGCTAGCTGTGCTAGCTTGAGGAGCAATGTAACTTAATAAATTTAACTACAACCAATCAGAAAGATGAGCATAGCTAAAAACATTTCAAGAAGCAATTCTAGTTTATATATTTTTAAAATAATGTTTGAAAAACTAATCAGAAAAACTTTGTAATTAAAAATTTATGGTAAAAACTTTAGTAGAATCAATATCACCCTCATAAAATAATGAGCTAAATCTCTTTTTTGTCATTTGGTGACAATATTTTGTTTAAGCATTTTTCTTTTTCTCATCTTCCCTCCAACTTTTTGAGCCCCTCTTAGCGCTCTCTGGCGACCCTCCATGGGACTGCGGCCCCCACTTTGAAAAACGCTGCAGCAGGTTATGGTTCTGCTGTTGTTAAAATATGCTGGGATACAATATTTATGGCTATGAAGTTGTTATGATCAACTGTTTATTTAGAAGCAGGTTTTCCAAAACTCCAGTGCCATGAATACGTTACAGTGACTTCCTGTCAATTAGGAAAGTCTCAGCTTTCAAATGTTTTATTTAGTCATATCTAAAGAATTTAAAACTGGCACAATGTTGTTGTTTTTTTCTGGCAGATCATCTCTGTTACTGCCCACACTCGCTAAAATATTGTGGTGTTAAAATAGAAGACTTTCACCACAGAGATGCAGAGAGACGGAGGAGAAAACAGCAGATTTATTCAGCCCCCATGAGACATTTATTACATAAGGAGAATAAAGTCACTCTGTGGGTCCGGTCCTGTCAAGGAGGAACAGGTTACATAACAAAACAAAAACTGAAAATACAAAAAAAAAGAAAAAAAATTACCATCAGTTACACACAAACCCCCCGTTCAAAATACAACACAATCACTGCATATGATGTAAAGTAATCAAGGGGAACATTTGATGTATTTTGATGATATACTGAACTGGCAACTGAGATTTGATAACGATAAAAAAAATCATATTATATTTCAACAATTTTGCCTTTCAGCTGATTTTTTAAATAACAATACAACCTTCTTTTTTATGTTTGTTGAGCTCAGATAAAGTCTCAAAAGTTTAACTTGGTGAGGAATAAAATGTTTTAATTTTTTCCTCAAATCTACCAAAACCAAATTAGCAGGCCGTCACTGGAACAACTTTTAATATCTGTTTTGTCAGAGCTTGACATTATGACTGTAAAACATATTGTAATATAAGAGTTTCATATTGGTCAACATCGATAATTATTGATTAGATTTTTGTATTAAATATCTGAAATAAGCCAAACCTTTCCTCTTTTATTCACAGTTTCACTCCACCTCGTTTTTTTTTTTTTTTTCAGCAGTTATGAGGCGCCGTGGGGGAACCTTAAACTGCTACTGCATTGGTTACACAGCAGGTTGCTGCTAAGCAACCAAAGAATGAGTGAGTTGCTAGGCAACCAAAGAGCGAAGCGAGTCAGTTGATTCCACCAACTTAGCTTAAACTGGCTGTTAGAGGTTGAGCTGCTGAAGTCTTTCCTCTGCCTACATCCCCCAGAATGCTGTGAGGCTATACTGAATATTGTATTTTATTATTTATGATTATTGATTACATGTATTGTTATTGATTTATTGTCCAGTCCTATGTTGTGTGCTTAGTAGTTCAAATTTGATGGACACCTCAAAGCCGAGCCTTCAGATGAAACCAGTTAAGTTTTTTAGATTGTTTAAAAACACATTTAACACGCAAAGACTGACAGAAATCAGCTTTTTTGGGGGGATGTCAAATCATTCATAAAATAATACATTTTAGTTGATCATCTGGATGTTTTCTAAGCATGTAAACATATTTTTCATTTCTGGTTTGGACTGATTCTGAATTTTGTGATCAATAGTCGTGTATCAATGATATGTGACCTTCTGACAATATCGATAGTATTTTAGAAAACAACAAAAAGCACATGGATGGTTTCATAATAATGACGGAAGAGATAAGCATCATATTTCTGCTTTAAGGTGAGTCCAAAGGGGAAAGTGTTTTCCAGTGTTGTTGGACTGTAAGAGTGGATGGGAACCAAACAGGAAGAGGAACAGGAAGGGAGAAACTGTGGTCGAGATAAACAAAAGGAACTACACTTCAGCAGCCAGAGAACAGGTTAAAGTTTCCACGAATCAGAGGGGGGGAAATGGAGACGAGGACAAAAGGTCGGCATAAATGTGAAAACTTTTCATCCGTTTGTTCTGCAGGCTGAAGGAGCCTGGGAAGAACCTTCAAACTCACATGTGGCGTCCAAATGGGCCGATCCCAAATGCTCTGCAATACGCAGCCAAAAGTATTCCAGCTATTTATTGCATTAGTTCAGGCATCTGAGCTGAGGACTCTTTAAATACTTCTGTAAAACCTTAAAAATTTTAACGGGAGGCTTCGAGGTCTGTTTCACACACGCAGGTTTTGGGTGAAAACTTGGATTAAGAGTCTCTGTGAGCCATAAAAGGAACATAAGAGGCCATTTCTAAACTCACACAGCGAGAGGAATCAGATTTTCCCTTCAGCGGAAATTCACCATCGCTTGTGTCAACCGCTGGGAGGAAGTGGACGGTTGCTATGACTACAGCAGAGATGGAGAGAAACACAGTGACTCAGTGGTTTCCATGGAAACCAGGGACTTTCCCCCAGGTAAGTTATCGATACATTCATCACTTTGGAGTACTACCGCATATATTTTTGTTTTTGTTTCTGATTTAACTTTTAAAATATAATTTAAGGAGTTAGAAAACTCAGCAATATTCAAAACTAGCTAGCAACTGCTAATTATGTCTAAAATCAAAAGTCGCAAACCACGACACTTGGCAAAAAAAAAAAACATATTAGGAGACTTCTGCTTTTCTAAGTACCTACTGTAGCTGACTGTGCTACAGCACTTACATGAGAAGATTTTATGCCAACAGGAATGATAAGCTAACATTCAGTATTGTTAGAAGTAGAAATGTATCCAAAGCTGTTTAGTAATTTTACTTAGTGGATCAGATAAAGAGTAGTGGCCCGAGCATCGAGCCCTGAGGTATTCCATAACTAACAACGGAGTGTGAGGAAACTTTGTCATTAATATGAACAAATTCAAACCGGTCAGACGGAGATGAGCTCACCATACTTCAACAGTTCTATTGATCTTCAAAACATTTAAGTCTGTATTAGGGACTCTATCAAAGGACACCTTTACTTACTGACAATAGTTCTGTTTCATGAGCTCTTAGCTCAATATGTCAGCTGAACTTGAAGCTATCGTGGAAACAGGAATAATAAATATAGATTCAGTTTCAGCTGTTTTTATTTTTGTCCATCTGTATTGCAATGGCATAGCGAAAAAACCCTTTTTCACAGGTTCAGCTCACCACTTTTATAGCAGTGGCTAACGAGGCTTTTAAATTACAACTTTTCCAATTTCCTGTGATAGCTATGTTGTACTGCAATATCAACAATTATTAAATACCCTGTAATTATCTGCTGAAATGTTTAAAAGCAAACATTAAAAAAACAGTTCTGATTTATTACGACCACAAAATGTTCTGTTTGTAGCAGCTAGTCATGCTAATGCTAGCTCATATGCTAACATAAATGCTAATGGAAGATTTGGTTGTAAATGTGTTAGTTTCTCCATTTCCATGTTCCTCCAAAACAGTGTGACGCCTAATAATTATTGTATTATTCAAAAACTTTTACAGCAGGGACTCATTCAGTTCTAAGAAACTTTTCGTCTTCAATTGAATATTATTTTGTAAGGAAAATAATATTGAACTGCACTCCTATGGAAATGATAAAAGTCTCCCAAGTATTTATAGTTTTCTCTTTTCTGCGTTGTTTAATTACATGTTTGGACCAGAAATTAAAAATCACCGAATGTTTAATTTGTAACAAGTCTAGATTTTCACTCCCATTAAATATGTGAAGGTTTAATACTTTGAAAATATAAGAACTTTAGTGACATGACAATCAGTGAACATACACATATTTTATTCCTCTTCTCTGTGTCTTTATGGTGTTTCAATGAGCTGTTGACACGTTTGGACCTTGATGTAGGTACAAAATATAAAAGAAAAGTATAAAATGTTTACATAAATGTCTTTCAATTATTCAAAAATACTTTTCAAAGGGACTGTACAGTTTTATTTGGCACTGCACAAGATTTTATTCTTACAAAGTGCTGTAATTAACAAACGATTAACCAAAAAGCATTAAACTGGAACAAATTTAATATATTTTGCTTTTTAAAAAAAATCATCTGAAGTAAATATTATAGCTCAAAGTGTCTCAAAATAGTTTCAGTTTCACAATATCTCAAAGTGTTTAAAACTTTGCTCAAGACATGAAATACAGAAATTTTGACACGTAAAAAATTAAAAGCCTAAAATCTAAAACAAAAATCTAAATAAGCAAAATAAGATAATCAGGATGGGGTGAGATACCAAAGAAACGAGCAATATAAATTCAACAAATATCACACATGAAATCCCCCAAAACAGCATAAAATTACAAATAACACAGATTTTCTTTTAAGTCAAGCACTCACAACATAAAGCAGTCAAACTCTACGTCCGCTACCAGGTGCAGCATGAAATGTCTTAAAATACTAGAAACATCTTAAACAGTGATGGCCGAAAAACATTTCTCTCGTCCCGAGCCAACACTGGAGCAGGCCGAGCATTTCTTTTTTTAGAGCAAAACAAAGATTAAAAGAGAACTTGCAGACATGTGGGTTGTTTATACTAAACTGGGAACACTATGACACACACATTCACATGTCTGCGATCTTTTCTACCTTTTTGTAGGACCTCTGCTGACATCATGAAGTCCCATGGCCTCACATTTGTTTCTCTAAAAACAGAGGCCGGGACTTACCATAAATGTCCACAAATAAAATTACTGAAGTTCCTCACAATGTTCAGATATTAAAACATACACACACATACTTACACTCCTCCCCCTCAACACACACACACACTCCAGTCCAGTGTAGCAAAAATAAAAAAAAATAAAAAAAAGGGACTTTCCTGTCTCCTTAAAACAAGAGTCTGTCGTCACTGAGCACCCAGATGGTGACGACCAACCTGAAGGATTCTGGGAAATGAAGTCCAATGATGTCATCAGATGTCTAACATTGGGGAGCAGAGGGCAAAACACCAGGTGCTGAATAATACACTGCAAAAACACAAAATCTTACCAAGTGTTGTTGTTCTACTGATATCTCAGCACACTTGAAATGCAACAAACTAACATGTTTTAAGTGAATAATTCCTTAATATTGATGGGAACCTACTAGACCCACGAACAACAGGCGGTAACTGCGCTGTTACCTAGCAACGCCAGTCAGCCAGCCAAGCCCGTCGCCTAGCAACCAAGTTCTAGTTCCACTGATTATTTCAGTTCGAACATTATTCCCCCCCCCCCTAGGTAAAAATGAAATAATATGCCAACAAAAACAATTTGAAAGAATTAAAGAAAAGTTACTTGAAAGGTAGTTTTGTCTTATTTTAAGTGTACCAAGATATTTGAACTAGAAACTAGACCCAGAAATACTTTGGTCTATTTTGCGTTTTTGCAGTGTAAGAGTTCAGCAGAATAAAATATTTTGAAAATTTAGAATCACCAGCAGTTAAATGCTGTTCTTATATATATTCCTGCTTGGATTTTTTTTGATCATACAATAAAAGTTATGTCTAATTTAATACTGATGAAAGACCTGGTGCCACATCTACCACCCAAAAACAAAATGCGTACAATTCCTGTCTGGCTCCCTACTTTCAGACCTGACCAGGGTGAAAAAAAGAAACAATGAACATTATTATGATTATGACATTTGCTGTATAATTTTAACATGTAGGTGCCACTGTTGCTCAGTGTTGCTTCAGCAGGGCAGCAGGTGATGAAGCCGTCGGCTGGATGATGGAGGACAGGCTCAGAGGTTCAGAGTGCGGAGGAGGTCAGTCAGCTGGTCTGAGTCAATTTAATACAATCCTGAAAACAAAGAGACCCAGAGACTTCAAATTAAATCGTTTAATGTGTAGTCAGCATACAGGTAATTTACTCCATTAGAGTCATAATCCAAGAGGAAGTTGATCCTCAATCTGTGTAAGAGCTGATAAGTCAAAAGGAACTAGAGACATGAATTTTACATTTTTAAACAATGAAAATGTTTATCATTTAATTAATATCAAGGCATTTAGAGGTTTAATATTTCCCACACACAAAACAGGGCAGTTCTTGTGTGTAAATCAAAATTAAAAACAAGTAGATGTTGCATTGGCTTTTTACGTGATTGTTATGCAAACATTTGTCAGAGGAGGCTTTACTACTCTGGTTTTCAAACACAAAGGAAAGTTGACATCGACAGCAATATTACATCTTTTTTCCACATGACTTACATTTTTTGCACAAAATGAACAACTTTCCAACCCCATGTAGCATGTAGCTAGCACTACAACGCTAATATTACTGCAAAACTGTTAGCTTGAACATAAGCAGGAATGATGAGTGAAATAAGGTTTTTGCTGTGTTATTTTTTTATTTCTGTTGTATTTTATAGCAACAAAATAATTTTAAACAACCAGTTTTGTAGTAAGTAGCTGCTAGCTTTTATGCTAATATTAGCTTGTGTTCTAAACCGGAATGATAAATAATGACTCGGATTTTAGTTGTGTTGCTGTTTCACCTCTATCCTGCTCTAACCCGGTGCAATAACACTCAGATTCTGTGTAGATGTTTTAACTAAATGACAATCGGAGCTTTAAATGACCTTTTTTTAATTCCTGTGGTGGCTAGCAGTGCTAACGCTAGCTTATGCTTAATAATAAGCTGTAATTTGGCTTCAGTTCTGCAAAAGAGTCACAGAGGACATACAAATTTTATCTGAATGTGTAAAATATTTTGAGTTTTCAGCGTTTTTATAGAAACTCTTTCCTGAGAGCTGTTTTGTCCTGCAGCCGCAAAAATGGTCACTGAAGCCTTCAGTTCCTAATACTTTGCTTAATATTTAATTTTGGGGATCTAAATAATATCTAATGGTTAAAAATTAGGAACATTTTGCCAAAAAGACACACGGCTGTGATCAGACTGAGCGCCATCCAAGGTCAGAGTTACTGAACAAATAATGAATCATAAGGTTTCACAGTCACAATGCTTTCGACAGTTTTGCAGGTTGTAACACAGACTGAGTTACCCAACATTAATCTGCTCTGTTTTTTCTGCTCAGAGTGAGAGTTGTGTCCTTACCGGCTATAACAGGCTGTTCCTGCAGTTCATGTTGGGGCCTTTAGACCTCATCTGCTCCTGAACAGACCCTGACTGTTAAAAAAAACAAGAAAAACACTTAGTCACACCCGACAGGAGACACACAGCACATTAAACTATTCTCACAGGAAGGGATAACGATAAAAACAAGAGAAAAAACCAGTTATTATGGAAAGCAAGTTAGATAATGCATGTTAGTTTAAAATAAAAATTTATAAATTAGTAAGATAAAATATATTAACTCATTAAAAGCAAATTGAACACTTACTTTTCATCAAAAGAAAATATACATCTATTATTTAGAAGTTAATTTTAGACATAAATGAAGGAATAAATATGTTTAGATTATCTAAAATAATGATTCATTTAATTGTTCATCATGAATATTTTAACAAGAATGCAGCAAGTGGTTTCTGGATGAAAAGCCAACGATAAAACGCTCGTCTTTATCAGCAGCCATTGTACAGCACTGATCAAAAGTGTAGGAGTTCCGCTTGGGTTGCTAAGTAACGGTGCACTGCACTGCAAAAACACAAAATCTTACCAAACAATTTTACTCTTGTTTCTAGTAAAAATAGTTTAGCAAACTTGAAATAAGACAAACTAACTTAAAAGTACATTTTTAGCCAGATATAGAGGCTTGTTTTAAGTAAAAAAATTCCTTATGAATCGATGAAAAAGTTCCAGTTCGATTGGTAAATAATTTAACTTATAACAAGACATTTTCCCATGTTAAAGTTAATTCATCTGCCAATAGATCTAGAACCTTTTCATCAGTATTAAGGAATTATTTACTTAAAACAAGCCTATAGATCTTGCTGAAAAGTTTGTCTTATTTCAAATGTAATAAATTATTTTCACTGGGAACCAGAGCAAAATTACTTGGTAGGATTTTGTGTTTTTGCAGTGTGCAAGTCAATTCTCACTTAACATTCAAGAGATTTTTGAAACGGCTCATTTTTCCAACACCAACAAACATCAATTTATGTCAAAATAAAATGGCTGTTTTTTTTTTTTTTTTAAGGTTTTGGTCCATTTTTAGAAGCAGTGGAGACGAAAATAGAAATATAAAAAGTGAATTTCGCCAACAGAAATCCCCTTTAAGTAAACTTCAGGTGGAAAAACTCAGCCATTAGTCTGATGTATTCTTGCATTCACACCAAACGACACTGGAGCAGGATTTCTAGGCCGGTCCAGGACGACCTCAGTGACTGCCATGCAGATTTCCACATGCCAGATGTGAGGCAGAAAAGCCAAAATAGAAGCAGGAAGGATGCAGTGCCACAAGACACTTCCTGACACCCACGCTCACAGAGAGCGCCTCTGTCCTCATGCTGGACTGAAGCCTGGCCGTCTCCGTTTGCCGTGAAGCTGCACAGGTTTACTTTTACTTTCTCCTCTGAGTTAAACCGTAAAGGTCAGGCTCAGAGATTGGAGCTGCCATCTCACCGGCTGCAGGCCGTCTCCCATCTCCCCAGAGCCGATGTGCGTTAGGTGGATGAAGTTTGTCGGCGCGCCGATCATGCTACGGTCGATCTTCCTCCTGTTCTTCTTCTACACAGAGACAAGAGATTTTTCACTTTAGAGAAATCAACAATGGATCTGAAGGAGAAAGGACATTTTGAGACAGAAATTATGGTTAAATGTCATTAAAGACACAATAACAGGGTTTTAACTGAAAACAGGTTAAAAGGAAATAGACAACGTGGACAGATAGTGCACCTGTTGCTCTGCACTGCAGTATTTTTGGCCTAGTTTCCGGAGCAATCATCATAGTTCACTAGAAACAAGACTAAACTGACTTACGAGTAAATTATTCCTTAATATTTATTCATAAAAAAGTACCAGTTCTGTTATTTCACTTATAACATGGGAAAATGTCTTGTTATAAGTGAAATAATCTGCCAGTGGAACTAGAATTTGGTTGCTAGGTAACGGGCTGGGCATGGCTGGCGTTGCTAGGTAACGGCACAGTGCCAGTTAATTGTCAGTGTAAGTAACCAGTATTTTTATTTTTTAGCAATATTAATACATTTTTGTCATATAACAAGCTCAGATCTTGCTGAAAAGTGATTTGTAAGTTATCTCATCTCAAGCGTGTTAAAATATTTCCACTAGAAACAAGACCAAACATACTTGGTAAGATTTTACATTTTTGCAGTGCATGTATCTTTATAGGTGTTAATGGAAACAGCAGTTTATTTTATGTGCCTTTTTGTCATCGCTCAGTTTTATTTTGTGTCTTTTCTTTAAATGATGTCTCAATTTTTAATGCCTATGATACTTTTGTTTTCTCTGCATTTATTTTAATTCTCACTCTTCTCCAAGATTTTGTGTTTTTGCAGTGCAACATAAAATGTTTCATTATGGAAGTCAAACAAAATTAAACTAAAATTATTTTCTATTTTCAGATTTTAGAACAAATGAAATTTTGCGCAAGTATTTAAAGAGCAGCTCTTGTTTCTTGTTGCATCCATAATCAAAAATATTTCCTTATTGGTTCTTAAGAGCCACATGTGGCTCTGGAGCAACAGGTGCACTGCAAAAACAGGTATTTGAGTCCGGTTTGTAGTGCAATTATCTTCATACGCTTGAAATAAAAAAAACAACTAAGTTTTCAGCAAGATAAAGAGATGGTTTTAAGTCAAGGATTTCTTAATGTTGATATGAAATACATATTTCAAGTGTATTGAGATACTTGTACTAGGAATTAGACCAGTTACTTGGTAGGATTTTTTGCAGTGTAGCAGACCACTGCCCTAATGTGACGACTGTGATGTTGAAATACTTTCATATCTTTCTGATGCGTCTCTTTTGTTCCTCCGATGGTCTGTCCCTGATGTGTCTCCACATGTCCACATACTCTCAGTCTCAAATCACCCCACTGAATCATGTAGGAACAACAAAACGTGACGCAACAGACGGAGGAAAAGGAAAAACACCAGGAGGCCTCCGCGATCAAACAGGAACCCCACACACTTCAAAGCAGCGATTACAACAGATTTTACTTCAGAAATTACATCCAACACCTGAAATTAGGTTTCAGTGCAAGGCTCCTTCAGAGTTCAGCTCCTTTTGGTGCATTCAGTGACACTGGGAATTTTGGGAATCAGCCAATGAAACCCCTCATTAAAACCTCGTT
Organism: Poecilia reticulata; assembly: GCF_904066995.2. Taxonomy (NCBI): domain Eukaryota; kingdom Metazoa; phylum Chordata; class Actinopteri; order Cyprinodontiformes; family Poeciliidae; genus Poecilia; species Poecilia reticulata. The sequence goes on along the minus strand of NC_088840.1, from coordinate 22,736,066 downwards.
CGCCTCCCGAAGTCCAGTAAACCCCGCTGTGTGGAAACACATCCAAGCCGCAATCAGAACCATTTAGATGTGATTTAAGAGGCTTATGCTCGGGATTATCCAGAGCTTTTATGTAACACAGCAGAACTACAAGTGATGGGTGAACACAAGCGAGGCGACAAGCCTTAAAGAGTGCAGGAGGGAGAGGAGCTGCAGGATCATTTCACACAATGTAAGTTTAAAAAATGGTGCAGATACACTGGTCAGAAACTGGTTTATCAATGCGCAAGAAGAGATTCAAGAGGAAAGTAAACCCACAAATAAAACAATGTGAAGAAAATGCAAAAAATGGCTGAGAAAAAAGAAAATGCATAAGAAAGACCAGGGCTGAAGGGGCTTGCACCCTTGTTACACCTGCTGCTTTATAGTATTTTATCATTTAGTTTAACCTTGATATTAAGGGGCAGTATTGTGTTACAAAATTAAGTTGACTTGAAATTGGGCCCCTGTCTCTTTAAAAACTCCTGCTCTTTCTGATACTCAGCCCTCAGGAAGTCGTTCCTCTGTTACCCCTTTAAACCAGCGTTGCACTGAGAACAAGCTCAGCAGTCCCACCAGGTGTTTGCTAATTGCTGCTGGCTAGTCTGAAGGAGCCGAGTGGGGCAGGACGGGAAGCTCGTTAGCTGCGAGGAGGAGCTGCGACTCGAAGGCAGAGCTAGATCCACCCCGGCGTTTTGCGCAGCTGAGTGGTTGCCATGGAGACCAACAGATTTCTCAGAAATGTTTTGACGCTGCAGGCATGTTTTCGATGAGGGAGTAACATTACGACATGATGTCAAGCTCTTACATAATGCTGTCCCTCTTAATTTCATTAGCGGTTCCAAATGTTTGAAGAAAACAGGGGAAGTTTTCTGAGATGGAGACTCGGACCACACACTGCAGCGGCTTCAACCAGCTGGGAGTGACTCACCGCTCGGCCTACACGCGTCCTCCTCCACAGCTACAGCTGCCGCCATGGCAACAGTAATTAAAAAAAAGCAACCGGGCAGCGCTGATGGACAAACTGGGAGGAATTTTGCTCTTAATTTCATCAGGACATGAGAGTTGGGTTGAGGTGCTGCAGCAACGAGGAGCTGCAACTTTCAGCTCAACAGTTACACAAACCCTCCTTGCTTTGGTGAAGCTCTCTGTTTCAGATTTACTTGTGGTCATTTAGCAAAACCTTGGGATTGCTCACACAGCTGCGACTTTGCCAGATTTTAATGGCAGCAGTATGCTTTAAGATTCAACAAACTGAGGCCTAATCTAATCCTGGAGCAGTTTATGTTACGCAACACAGAGTCGCCGCAATTAAAGTGGAGCGGAGGGGAAAACGTCTCTCCTGGCAACCTTTGTGTTGGGCTGATAAACAGCTGCTTCTTCTTCACCCCAAATATCATCGTCACGTAATCTGAGTCACCAACATCAAAGGAACAAGATGGAATTTCAAAATAAAAGCACGTCACAGACATTTGGAGCTGATCCTGGTCCTATGTTATGTTTGAACTCCATCAGCTGTTCGACAAACAAATAGTGTTGACTGCAGGCCACTTTACTGCCTGTAACAGCTCACAGTGAATCCCCCAGTGTGAGTCAGTTACCAATTTTACAAACCACAGAAAGGTAAAAACAATTAAAATCACTAAATATTTGGTGCAAATTGCAATAAAACCCATCAATAATATTACAAAATGAAACTGAAAGGAAAAGATGCAAAACTGAAACTGAAAAAAATGACTCAAATGGACAAAAAGGGTTGTTTAAGAGTAAGAAAGACATATACACTGCAAAAACACAAAATCCAACCTACTTCTGATCTACTTCATGGTACAAATATATTAGTACACTTGAAATAAAACAAAAACTAACTTACAAGTAACTTTTTAGCAACATATGTGTTGCTAAACAGCAACGTTTTTAAGTAAATAATTAATTCATATTGATTAAAAAAAATACTGGTTACACTGACAGTCAACTGGCATTGAGCCGTTACCTAGCAACCCCAGCCAAGCTTAGCCCGTCACCTAGCAACCAGTTCTAGTTCCACATGCAGATTATTTCACTTATTACAAGACATTTTCCCATTTTATAAATGAAATAATCCGTACTTTTTCATCAAGATTGAAGAATTATTCACTCTCTAAAATGTCACTTGTAAGTTTGTTTTGTCTTTTTTCAAATGTATTAAGATATTTGCATTAAAAACTAGAGAAAAAATATTTGAAAATGTATTTAGAGGCAACAAAAAAAGAAGAAGCTTGAAATGACGACTAACACAGACAATCTTATTTTTTCTCATGTCTGATAAAACATTAATTTCCTTTACATCATTTTCTGGAACAGCTGCAGTTTTACCGTCCAGATCCTCAAAGAGAAACGGCTATTTTTGGTTCCAGAGTGAAGTCCCTGCTGGCTGCTGTGTGTTTGTTAAAGGTGTATTGTTGCAGCGCTACAATGGAACAAACAGAAAACTCTAAAAATACAGGCGGAGGAAGGAGGGAGGAGGTCCCTGGAGGGAACCAGCGCAGAGCAGAACTTCCTCCCAGGACCGCCAGCGTGCACCGTGTCTGTACGCTCAGTGTGAAGGTACATGTGGTGGGGTTTCACGCCCATAGTGCCAGGGGCCCACGCTAACTCTGTTAGCTATTTGACATGTTAAACATTACAGTTCAGGTGAGGCATTCACATACAGTCACCATGGGGATAGCTGCAATAAAATCATATTTAATTTCCCTTTGGGATTAACAAAGGAGTTTTGAATTAGGTTTGGAATGATTTAGGTTGTTTTCACACCTGATAGTCCAGTAGACTGGGTTCAATTGGGAATCAAAGTTACAACATTTGTTACATTTTCATTTGGTGCAGTTCACTTTCACACCAGACTGTCAAACAAACCAAATACTTTGGAAAACTCGTTCCCCTCCTGGCCTGTGGTGGTGCTGCAACAACAACAACCACTGAAGGAAATGTCATAAAAACCAGAGAAGAAGACAACTTGCTTTTTCACAACGTGGAAAAGCATCAGACTTTAGTAGTTGTAGGATTTCTCTTTGGTCTTTGTAAAAGACTACGAACCATTTCTTCCACTAGCGCCAGACTAGCGTGTTTGTTTTGATTGTATTTACCCAGAAATCCCTGCACTCTACTTCACTTCCTGCTTTCTGAGCGGTGTCCGGTCCGCTTTCCATTCACATATGCATTGGAATCACACCAGAGTTCACTTTAATTGAACCAAGACCTTGATTTCTAGGCAGACCAGGGTTCACCTTTTCAGTCCACATCAGAGTTCGATTACACATTCACACCTCTTCAAACGAACCAGACTTTCTTCAGTTCGACTAGAGCAGACTATACAGGGGTGGTGTGAATGCACAATTAGTCAAAAAGTAATTTTCCAAGATGAAATCTGCACAAAATACACCTTTAATCGATTCTCAACTAAAATTGAGTAGACACATTTTCATTTATTGTAGATTTCTGTGTCAGGTTGCACTTTGGTGCATTTGGTATCACTGTTGCAACAAGGTCCTGAGTTTTAATCTTCTGCTGAAGTTTGTTCTCAATGTGAATGCATGAGTTCTCTCCCGGTATTCCAACTTCTTCCCTCAGTCCCAGGTTAATAAGTTACTCCAACATGCTCTTATAGTGCAAATACCCAAACTCTTCCTAGGTATTTCTTGTCTAGTTTGTTGATCAGAGATTTTAGTACTCTTGAAATAAGACAAAGATGTGGGCTTGTTTTAAGTCAAAAAAATTTAAAGTTCCAGTTCCACTTGCAGATTATTTTACTTATGGGAAAATGTTAATAAGTGAATGAATCTGTCAATGGAACTTGAATTTGGTTGCTAGGAGACGTGCTGAGCTTGACTGGGGTTGCTAGGTAACGGCGAAGTCCCTGTTTATTGTGAAATAAGTGAAATAATCTGCCAGTGGAACTAGAACTTTTTATAAATACTAAAGAATTATTGACTTAAAACAAGCTCCTATCACTGAAAAGTTACTTGTAAGATAGTTTTGTCTTATTTCAAGAGTACCAAGATATTTGCACTAGAAACTAGACAAAGATACTTACAGGAATTGAATTATTCAATCAAACAATTATTAATCCAATTTTAATGTGACATTGATGCCAATAAAGCATGAAATTTGACTGAATGGAACCGTACATCCACGTTTTCTTCTTGTCTCTCTTAGCAACACCTGAATCGTAATCAGGTTAATAAACATCAGAAGCTAAATATTTTCCACCTGCAGTGACTGTAGAATAAATGGTTCTGTCAGTACTACTGTATGCTGTTTTGGCACGAAGTTTAAAAGGGGGAACTGAGAGCCTGGTTCTGTTTTTGTTTTCTCACTGGTGAAGACATCATGAGGACACATCTGCAACACGTTGGAACAAATCCAGTAACAATGCTTCAGGTTTGAACCTCGTTTAGGTGAATCGACAGTCAGCGCTCAGGTAAAGTTAGCTTTAAAGCTTTCTCCCTTCTCATTTCGTCCACAAATATTCTTTACACAAGGCTTTAAATGCACATTTAAGATGTGCAATAAACAAATCTCATATAACGTGACTGGAGAAATTAGAAAAAAATGCAAATAAGATAACTATTTACTAATGTAACTATAATTTACCCAAATCATCTGTTTTCCTGAATGTTTTTTTTCTGTGGAACGTAACTCCAAATTATTTGTGGAAAATTCACCTATTGCAGTTCTTTATAAAATATTCTTAAAAATAACACACAATGTGCAAAGCTACTTGAGGCAACATCGGCTGTTTCTTTTCCTGGATGCTAACTGGTTGAACTGCAACAGTTAGCACCTAAATATGCACTAGAAGCACATTTTAGCTTCTAGTGCTAATGTTGCACTCAAGAAACAGACAGGAGTCCTTCTTCAGTTTAGTCTTCTTCAGTCCTTACTGACCACTTTAGTTTCCACCAGCTGTTTCAATGGATATTAAGGTCTATTTGGTGTTTGAACTATTGAAATAGGTTGTTATAAGTGTTTTTTGGAGGAATCTTAAGTATTGTTATATTAGCGATTAGCTTGATTAGCAACGTTAGCACTACTAACAGCAATCCCGTGAGTATTCCCAGCAGAGGTAGCAAATTCTTACCCTGCCAGGATTTCCTAATCCAGAATAATCTGATAACCAGAAATAGGCTCCTCAAAACGATGAAGAAGAACAACTTTGTTTCAACAGATTCAGATTCCTGTAACTTCAGGCTGTAGGGCGACGTGACCCTGCTGACAAAACGTTATTTACAATCTAGTTTCCCCTCAGAACTAAAAATAGTCTTTTTCAAAATTTCCACACCCAAGAGTTTCAGATCTGACCCAGTTATGCATAAAATCAGCTGATTACGGGCACCAGACAATTTCTCAGTGCATCTTCAGTGATAATAAATAGTGTATCAATCTAATTGTTGGTAAATTATTTTAGGTTAACCATTGAGTTGATCAAATGGTTAACCATTTGATCAACTCAATGGTTGATCAACCATTGAGTTGATCAACTCAATGATATAAGGTCTGATGTATTTATATCATCAGACTTTCTTGAAAAAGTGTTTTCCTTCGCAGTTTTGCTATGAAAAAAAACTTTTAAAAGTTACACTGTAAATAATGAACAGTAATTTGGTTTGGTTTAATCAAAATGTGGATATTCATTTTTCAAAGTCATATTTTCCTCTATGCTACTGACACATTTACAAATGTAGGAGTCTCAAACTAAATATTTAATTCACAAGACAACATTTGGGAATTAAATATTCACAAATATTTGATTTGTGAATACTAAAAAGTCATGAAGTTATTTTCTAAAACAAAATATGTTCTCACAAAATATAAATTTCCTAAGTACATGTTTAAGTGGGAGCTAAATATTTAGTTTTCAAAATAAATATTTATCTACAAATTAAATATTTTTTTGCAAACTAAATATTTAGTTCAGAACTAAATATTTATTTGATAGTAAGCAATTAATTTCCAAGCTAAACATTTAATTTTCAACTAAACATTTAGTTGTGAATACTACAAATTAAATATTTTTTAAACTAATTATTTTCTAAATAAATATTTAGTTTTCAAACTAAATACTTAACTCCAAAATATTTTTTTAACTAAATATTTATTATTCAAAATAAGTATTTAGCTAAGACCTAAACATTTATTTGTGAACTAAATATTTAGCTTTAGAACTAAAGGTAAATATTTAGCTATTAAAATTTTTATTTTGTAAACTGAATAGTTAGCTTGCAAATTAAATATTTAACTTGGAACTCTGACATTTTATAAATGAACTCCTACATATTTATCCTCTATGACAGACTACTTACACCAAATTTACTCTGTACATTTTTTACGGTGTAACTTTAAAATGGCTTCCCATGTGGATCAGAACCAGAGGTGCTGGTTTCTCACCGGAGGAGGCTTGGCTACAACGCAGCAGCCCATCTTGTGCCAGAAGTCGCTCATGCCGACGGTCTGCCTGTCCAGCGGCTGGCCGTTGCTCTCTGCTGCCGCCCTGCAGGCCCGAGAAGGAACTGCAGTCTGTGGATAATCCTGGGGCATCCAGACAAAAAGCCACACAAATGTAGACAGTCAGAGGGTAAAACCCTGGAAAAAACCCACTGTAGATTAAAAAAATACAAATCTACAGGGACTCCAGGTGGTTCAGATTGGAAAAAAAAGAAAATCAGGATATCCACAAATTTCCTCTGGTGAAAAATCCTCAGGCAAAAAAATTAAAATTAAAATTTACTCCTCAGAAGATTCAAACGTTGAAATCCAAACATCCTGCGAAGACACACACAAAAAAACAAAAACATGACAAACTTTTTCTTTTTCCAGATTCAGAACATTAAATAATTTAGTCTCGTTATAAGTTCAGTCCTCTGGTTCGTCGTTCTGAAAGTTGCTCCTTTTATTTATCACATTATTCGCCTTTCAATGCCTCAGCGACCAGGAATTATTTTAATGCCTCTGCATGTCCACCTCAAAGACTCAAACGGCCTCAAGTTTCTAAATTACCACAATCAATCTGCAATCTTTAAATGGCTCCACATTAGGTTGCTTTATCTGCTCGCACTAACGGCTTGATTTAAAACAACTAGACCTTCATCTAACCTTCAGTTCTTTTCTTTAAAAACCGCCCCAAATCAAAGCCTCAATGCAGAGCAGAGATTCATGAAGCTACCAAATAAGGCTCGGTCAGCGAAACGCTAACGGCGTATGTGATTACATTTTTTAGATGCTTAAATAGCACTTATGGTCCAAAAATCACCACATTTCCAGGAGAAATGCTCAAACATGAGCAAGTCGTCTGCAGACGTTGAGGCAGTCTGTCATTGGGCTGCATGGGAACCAAACCCTGGGAGACGTCAACACGGCAGCAACATTAAGCGTGACTAAACATTAGGTGTGGTCCAAACACGGAGCAGCAGGAAGTAACACAAGCAGACACGCACACCAGGAGCTGCAGGCCTGGAGGAGCGGCGCCGGTGGGTCAGATCACGAAAACTACTCCGGCTCACTAACACTCAGGAACCAGCAGCCTGAAAATAACACATCACATTTATTCACATTAAAATATTTAACTCTTTTCTTTGCTCTTTGAACAGATTTTGAAATAAGTCGTTCTTTAACTACCAAGTGTTGTGAGCATTAATAACATTTGCGGCTATTTTTAACTTAGAAGCACAACAAAAGAAAAATAGACTGGAGCTGCTTTGGCAGCCATTAAATATAAATATAATCCACTCATTTCTACATACTTATCCATTTAATTTTAATCTTTTTACATTTAATAAAAGTAATAATAGCTGTGAAAGACAGCACCTCTAAGGACCAGTTTATGCAGCTTATCTGCAACAAATAATTATACTGGGGTTTAGTTATTCTTTAAACAAAATAAGCAAAAATATTCTACTGTTTGCAGTACCCGCTGTTCAACCCAAAGAGGGCAGCACTGAGCCGGTTTGAGTCTAAATATTGCAAAAAATAAACAAATTTACAAAAAATGTCTCAATTTCCACATTAAAATGAAGATAGTACCATTAACAATCAATTTATACAGCTTTTTTGCAACAAAAAAGGTTGACTAGGGGTTTAGTTACTCTGTAAATGAAATAAACTAAAAAATTGGACTGTAACCAATGGGAAATTTTGGTTGCAGTACCCACTGTTCAACCCAGAGGGCAGCACTGAGCCGGTTTGAGGCTAAATATTGCAAATTTTACAAACAATTTTTTACAATTTGCGCAGTAAATTGTAAAGTTGCTTGCAGATAAGCAGATAACTTCTTGCTTATCTGAGAAAGAAGTTCAGATAAGCAACTGAATGTCAAAACAAAATAAATTGCTGCTTTTATTGCTTAGAAAATAAATAAATCCTGTGAAATGTAAAAAAAAAAACAAAAAAAAAAACATTTGAAGATCAAAGATCAGCTTTCAGCAGGCACAAAATGTTCAACTGCAGGCATCGAATGTAAAAATTATTCATCAACCAGAGCAGGAAACCTGTGCCTTCGGGGCAGAGCTTGTTTATGGGATCAAGTGTTTCCTGATGGTTGGACATGTTGCTGGTGGCAGATCTGGATCACAATCATCTCCACCTGATGTTTTTATCCGTGGTTCAATTAAGGATAATAAATCTGATTTTTCCCCGTTTGTTTCTGTATTTCAACCAGGCGAACCTCGGCTGGATGGCGGGAGGAGTTTGCTGCGTCCCGATCAAAAGCTCCAACTGCGTCTATTCTGAGTCGGCTCTGCCTGGTAGAAAACTATCTGGAGTCCCTCCAACACATTTCAGCAGATGATAAGGGAGGAATGTGGAGGCCAGAAACATGTAGCTTCATGCTTGACATCCACAAAGATCAGCAGAGAGGAATTCAGCCCGAGGGGTCGGCTTCGCCAAGGAGAGGACTTCCTGTTTGGGAATCAAACAGTTCATCAGACTGAAAAGTCTGAAGGTCTCCACCAAATCCTGGGGATTTTTTAAAATTATTTTCCATTTTGACGACTTGGTTCCCTTCATCAGCTGGTTTCATCTGGACTCAGACAAGCACTCAGATCCTGTGTTGTCTGAGCGAGCCATCACTCGAAAAACATTCCACACGTCTGAGCTTAATCTTACATAAATTACCCAAACCATCATTTCGACTCATCAGGACAGAAAACGCCTGTGTGTGATGGTTCTACCTCCGTTTGTAAACACTTTCGCTCTCAGGGTTGGTAACAAACGTGTTCACCTCTGGATTACAACCAGAGTGTAAATGGAAACAGACGAGGTTTGGTGGACTAAAAACTGCATTTTGTTTTATAAAATTTAAATTTACAAAACTTTAATTTCTGCAGTTTTTATGTGACCTGCACTGCAAAAACACAAAGTCTAACCAAGTTCTTTTTTTCTAGTTTCTAGTTAAAATATCTCAGTGTACTTGAAATAAGACAAAACTAACTTATGAGTAACTTTTCAGCAACATGTAGTAGCTTGTTTTAAGTAACTAATTCCTTAATGTTGACGAAAACGTTCTAGTTCCAGTGCCAAGGGGACAAAGCCGTTACCTAGCAACCCCCAGCCAAGCCCGGGCCGTCACCTAGCAACCAGTTTTATTTTGCTTTTGACATGGGAAAATGTCTTATTTTGAGTTTAAATATTTTTTCATGGATATTAACAAATTATTCACTAAAAACAAACTCCTAAATTTCACTGAAATGTTGCCAATAAGGTAGTTTTGTCTCATTTGAAGTGCATTAAAGTATTTTCCCTACAAGCAAGATTTGGTATTTTTCCAGTGAGACAGCAGAAAAATTCTGCTTCATGTTAAATATTATTATAAACAAAAGAAGACTTTGACAGGACTGGAGAAAAGGGAAGCAAAGAGGCTCAGTTGTGTGTCAGAATTTGAAGTGATGCAAGTTTTCAGGAATTTACATTTCGCCGTCTGCAGTGGATAGACGGACAGACGAATGGCCGTTCATGAGTATAAGCAGCACAATGGTGCAAACTCAGTCTAAACTTCCTGTCCTGCAGTCTGTTTGTTCGTCCGCTGTAATAAATTTTGTCCCATTACATCACTGGGAGGAGGTAAAACTGCCTCCTCGCCTCCCATTGTGTTGTTTGCAGGTGGCAGGATCCACAGTCTGCGCAGAAAACTTGATTAATTCCCGTTTATTTATTTAGCTTTGCTACCGATCTACAGCTCTCCAGCCTTTCTGAAGGTCTTTGACTCCTAAACCAAATGATTTCAGCCACGTTTTAGTAAAAGTGACCATAAGAAGCATTTTAAAATTCTTTTTTAAGGTAACTGTGTCGCAGTAATTATTGTCCCACAAGCACAAACAGTGCTGCTGAAGAACATTCCCATTTGTAATGCGCTTTTTTGGGACACAAAGAAGTATGATTTATATACTTAAACTGCATAAAGTAAGTGCATTTAATCATAATCATCTTGTCACTTTAAATCCCAATAAGCTGCTGTTGGTCACGCCCCAAAACTCAGCGTTTACACCTGAAAATGGCTGCAAACACATGCACAATTACACAACCGAACATCTTTGAAAAGCAGAAGTGCAGCCTCCTGCACAACCAACAAGAAGGCAGGAAAAGACAAAACACTTGTTTCTTTCCAGCAGCCATTGTACGGCACATACAGCAGTAGAACCAGCTGAACAAACGTGCTGGAGCTTCGGATGGGTTGCTAGGTAACAGGCTGGGCTTAGCTGGTGTTGCTAGGTAACGCCGGAGAGCAGATGAATGTGACTTAATCAGGAGATATTTAAAATGGCTGATTTTTCAAACACCAAAAAACATTAAATTAATGCCAAAAAAAACAGCATGGTGGTTTTTGAAAGTTGATTTTAGAAGTGGTAGAAAGCCAAATGGGAAAAAAATAAATAAATAAACCAAACGTATCCTCTCAAAAAGTCAAACATAAAACATTATGCTGCCTTCAGAAAGCCTGCTCCTACTGATCAGGGAGAATTTAACAAATTATAAAAAAGACTGGTTGTTTGAAATATCTATTCAACAAATACAGAAAGATTCATGCTTAAAATACATGATTATTTACTTTATTGGGTCTATATTCCAGTTTTGGTGACATATTTATCTGCTGGACAGTCCAAAAACATTCAAACAACCAAAACAACAATAAAAACAAAAAGCCACGGTCGCCACCGGCCTGCTGATGTGAGAGCAGCTGAGCGACAATCAGCTGGAGGGCAGAATCAGCTGAAACGCCACAAAACGACAACAACAGGCCGCCTGTTGGAGGCGAGCGGCTGCAGGTCACACGATCACACTTCAAGCAGACGGGAGAGAAACGCTTATTTACACAAGACGGCCGAGACGTCTGACCTCTGGTTTCACAACGACCCCGGCGAACTTGATGACTAGCGTCAGAAAAGCCTCCAGACAAAAACCTGAAAACTGAGACCTGGTTGTCTTCTCTGTGGGAATTAGTCACTTCTGCACTGAAAAACTCTAATGAATAAGTTAAAGTCCAAGAAATTAATTTTAATGCTAAAACAAAGCAAATACATTTCCAGTTTAAAAGCAACTTTGAGTTTCATTATTGATTTTAACAAACCTTTAATGTCAAATTATGAACAAGACTGAAAAAAATCTGAGGAATTGCTGAAAAAATAAATGCCAGTTGACATTTTGTAAGCTATGAAAAAGCCCCGTGTAAAACATGAATCATTTAAATAAAACAGAGACTGAGCTGTTATTCTGCTCCACTTCCTCCTTTACAGACCTGGTCACACTTCCTGCTGCCGTTTGTCTGAGACCATAAGCAGGCTGTGATAAGGCAAAAACAAAAAGACAACCAAGCTGAATAAAAAGAAATGGGTTCAGATTCAAGAAGAAGAAAAAAAGGATGGAACCAGGAAAACCAGGTTTAGGGTTTCACAAAATCTCCGTATCGTTGCTTTTCAAGAAACTATAAAATCCTCTCAGGATGATTTACTATTTTAGTTTTATAATGTACAAACTAAATAAACTTAAAGAATTAACCAGAAGAATCCAGTCTTTTCATTAACTCCCATTGTTTTTTGTTCTTTATTACATCTCTCTCTTTTTTTTGGCATTTTTGGCATCCCGTACAGAGAAGCTGGTTGCCAGGGGAAAATTTTGTTTTACATAGACAATATCTCAAGATAAAGTGTTAATTATGATAAGAATTTTATTAATTCATGTCAACCTGAAGAGTTTTCACTGATTCAGACCTTTACTTGGAAAATATTACAGATTTTGTGATAATTATTTAGACTTTTACTCCAGTACAAGTTCTAAATAACAACAAACAAATGACATAGAAAGCAACTCTGCACCTTGACTATAGTTATTATTTGCATATTTTCCATTACTTTTTATTTAGAAGTACAATCATTTTTGATGTTATGCCTTTTTGTTTTACATTTTTGAGTAAAAACTGTGAAATCCTGGTACTTTTACTCAGAGCTCTGGTTGTGTTAGACTCTTTTACTGGCACCACTTGAAAGGCAGCAACTCGTTCTCTGTCATTTTCATACTTTTACATCAGTTTTTAACATTTTTTCTAAGTAGAGACACTATTTAGGGAATGTATTTTAATTCATTGAGGGTTTTTTGAATCCTCACCATTCAGTTTTACCCCATCATCACATTAAACATGAGGCTAAACTGTTAATTACTCCCTGATCAGTCATCTGAAAGCAGCGAACGATTCCTTTTTGACCAGACTACCAGGCAGAAATTACGTCTTATTCTCAGATTTTCATTAATACTGACCTCAAGAAACCTAAAGTCCCCATAAAAAAATGCATCATTTGTTTTTATGTGTTAATTTAAAGCTGGAAAGGACAGACTGCGTCACCAAAACCACTTTTCGTCTTTGATTAATCAGCGCCCTGATCTGATGAAATCAGAGGGACCTAACGGACTACAAAGTTCATACACAAAGTAACGGATTACTCATCAGGATTTCTGCAGTTTTCCAGGAAGTGGCCATGAGAATCATTAAGAAATACCTTCAAAAGTTATTCCTTATTGCTGTGAGCCAAGATGAGGCTGTTAATGTGCAACACAGTGGAAGAGAAATCCAACAGAGGCGACACATTGTGCTAAATTCACATTTCACGCGTCTTTTACTTCCATTTGGGTTTCAGCTGCTTCCAAACACAACCCAAACCCACCCGGGCATTTAATGTTTTGGTGTCTGGAAAATGACTCGTTTCTAAAATCCACAGAATGCAACCAGGAGGCACTGCGCCCGTTACCTAGCAACCCCAGGCAAGCCCAGCTCGTTACCTAGCAACCACAGAAGGCTCCAGAACAGCCAATTCTGAAAGGAACTCAAACTAGTCAGTTGACCAGACTGAAATCTTATTATTCAAGAAAGATTTTGAACAAAAACATTTAATGATCATGTTTTGTACCAGTCCTAACCTGTTCAGGGAACTGGTCACTTTAACCTCCTGAGGAGCAGCGCGGTTAGCTAAACTACTCAAATGTTTCTTAGTTTACCTTTAGCTTGTTCTTCTGTTTTCATCCGTCACTCCCACAAAGCTTTCACTGAAACAAAACCACACAGAGCCTAAAGCTTCTTTCACTTTCAGGTTATGGAGTCCTGGTACTTTTCCTCTCTGTATTACTTTCTCCTACTACTCTGCATTATCTGCAGTTATTGTCAATTTTCACTCTTTATTTTTGCTTTTCATAGGATCTTTTTTACGTAATCTTCCAAAAATGTCAACATCTGACAGAAGAAAACTTGTCCTTTTTCCCTTACAAATCTTTACTTTTTTATTTAATATGCAAACAGAAATAGAACTGTGTTTGTTTAAAAATGACAACAAAATTGTGACCTTGTTTCCCCCCAATTTTAGCTCTGAATGAGTTTAATTTAACTGGACTGAGAGCAAAAACGGCTCTTTGACTTATAAAGATTACTGGTAAATTTACAGCGTTGTGGAAAGAAAGTTTTCCTTCCTGGAAGCATCATATAAACAATCACACAGTGAAACATTTGGCTCGGTGTTTCTGTTTATTGCAAAACAAAACCATTTTTTCCAAGCTGTAAAACAATTAAAAGGGTGTGATGATAATGCTGGAACATATTTGGGACTTTGTCAAAGTGACAGCCTTTATTAATGTTCCTTTTAACGCTATGTACTTATTGTTCCAGCTAATTCTGAACGACGACGTGTTGTGCTACATTTATGAAACTATTGGTTGTTGTAAGTGTTTACAAAAATGATTTTTAATGAGCCAAAGTCCTGAACTCCTTATCAGGTTGTCAGTGAACTTCTTGGACTTTCTGTTTGCGCAGGTAAGTGAGAGCTGTAAAATAAAACCTTTTCATGTTAGCGCAGAGTAAACACCAGCCAACAGGACGTCCCTCTCAGCTTTCCCTTTTTAAAAAATGCTTCTTTACGACAGGAAAGCGTCGACCCCCGAATATGAAGACAGGGCGTTTAAGGTGGCAGAAAGCGGAGCGGCTACAGCTGGAGTCCAGCTTCACAATGGCGCCTTTTCATCCAGACGTTTAAAGGTAGAAAACTTTCCAGCCGGTTAACGGGCGACCCTCCTGTTCTGACACAACGAGCAGCTTTCACTTCTCTCCCCCGGGAAGCAGAAAGTTAACACACCTCAAAGTGACGCAAGCCTTCAGGTTCACACTGAACAATAACGCCGATTCAAAACGCTCCACTGATTATTCCAACCATCAGACATAAGAACCGTTTGCACGTTTTTTATTTAACCACTTAAATCTTCTTTCATGCAGTATTAGAAGAAGGATTAAAAGATGCAAATAAGCAAATAATTCAGTTACTTTTTAAAATTAAGAAAACATTTTATGGCTTACGAAACAGCATAGCATTCCTTTAGTGTACGTTTGATCATTTAATTGGTACGTTTTTGAATTAATCGATTAATAATTGGATAGCAAAAGGTTGTTAATATAAAATGTTGTTGTTTTGTTTCTTTCTTACAGATTTTGAACAGAGTGAATCTAAAACTACGGCACTGGAGGAATTCTGGGTAAAATACATTTCCACACAAATTATTTTTTACAGTTTTAGCTCTGAGTGTGGTTTTCAGTCTGTACACTCCAGTCAACCATTAGCCAAATATTAGCTGACAATTCTTTGAGTAATCGATTAATCACAATCGATCTGATTAATTGTTTCAGCCCTAACTTTGTTCGGTTTTTATAGACCAGAAAACTCTTTTTTTATTTATTTTTACAGAAAATAACTAGCAAAAATGTATAAATTTACATCATCAGCCTCTTTTAAATTAACATTACATTGCCTGTAATAGGATAACACAGAGCTCCTTTAGTGAGCATTTGTAGATTAATTGATACATTTTTGCATTAATCAATAAATTGGACAGAAAAAGGTGCTTTATAGAAGTATTTTTTTACTTTTGTGTTTTACAGAATTTAAAACAAAACTAAAACTGTGCTACTTGATGGGTTTTCTGCAGAATATATTCCCAAACAAAAGGTTTTTATTTATATAAATGCTAATTTTATATCTTTTTCGTGCAGTTTTGGCTCAATTATTGCTCTGAATATGTTGTTTTTTTCACCAAATGGCCATTTTTCGGTTTGTTAAGGAGTAACTAATTACTAAATAAGTTGATGATTATTTAAATAACTGATTAATCACGATTGATACGACTAATTGTTTCAGCTCTAGTCTGAAATTAAACATAAGATCAAATTAGATGTAAGTTTTTATTGTGCATCCATCAGATATAAAACAGTAGATATATAGATCTATATATAGATCTTATATAGATTTAAGAGAAAATCTTAAATCTATGCAGAGATTTTCTCCTAATTTCCAAATTTAAATCGGTTTCATTGATCCAAGTACGACAACAGAGCGATAATCTAAACACCAAGTCTAAACCAACTCCACTTTTGAATGTCTCAGTTTCTTACAAATCAGGGATCAAATTTCCTGCAAAACACATAAAAGCATTAAAGACTCTGAACCAAAACAGAGACTCTTTGTTTTGGTTCAGAGAGTCCAAAACAGACTCTCTGAACCCAGAACCAAAACACTCGGTTTTGGTTCTGGGTTTTGGTTCTGGGTTGGTGAGAAGGTTCAGTAAAGCCTCCTGCAGTGATTTAACTGGATGCAGGTTGTTGAAGGGATGATCTCAGTGAAGCGTTTGACTCCATGACACACACATCCGCTGCTGGTTCTGAGATATTTGTCAGAACCTGAAATCCAGCCAAGCTGACGTTTAATGTCAGTGAACCGGGCCGACTGTGGGAACCAGATAACAAAAGAAAACCAGAAATAAACATCTGAGACAGAACCCTTACAGGAATGTCTTAGTAATCACATAATTACTCCAGGGTTTCATGCAAAACCCACTTTTTGGGTCCTTAAAGTCGGGAACCAGCCAACGATTTGGGAGGCAATTCAGCGAAGACGTCAGACCTCAAGCCTCCATATTTTAGAAGCTGTGTTGACGCAACACATGTTGCACAACAACGTTTATCCTGACTGCATTTCATCTGCAGCAAAACATTTATGAGATTGGCAAAAGTTTTCCACTTTAGACAGAGGAGATTTCTTGGCCTCCACCATCAGTTTCAGCCTTGAAGGGGATCTATTATGAAAAATTCACATTTTGCAGATTTTTATTTTTCAGTTTGGGTCTCAACTTCTTCTAGAAACAACCCAAGTGCTTTAAAAACAATCACTAAGATATTTATTGGCAATAAATTAAAGTTTTTTGGTATCTGGAAAATGAGCCATTTCAAAAACCACCTGAATGTTAAGTCACATTCGATGGGTGCCGTGCCGTTACCTAGCAACCCCAACCGAGGCCAGCCCCGTTACCTAGCAACCAAAGCAGAACAGCATGTTTGCTCAGCTTCTGTTGATGTATGCGCTGCACAATGGCTGCTGGAAAAGTCAACTTTTGTTGTCGTCTTCTAGAAACCATTTGCTGCATTTTTGTTGGTTGTGCAGATGGCTCTACTTCTGCTTTTCAAAGATGTATAAATGAGCATCAGTTTGCAGCCGTTTTCATGTGCGAGTGTAAACACTGAGTTGGGGGCGTGGCCAGCAGCAGTTAATCTGGATTTAAAGCGACAGGACGCCAAAACAGCTAATTCAGGAACGAGTACAGAGTTCAGAGTGAAATCTCGTTATCTAAGAACAATTTTTGCAGAAAAGGTAAAGAACCTCTTTTGTTCAAAGTGTTCGATTGGTGTACAAACTTTTTGCAAAGTTGGCCAAAATTATCAGTTCAGAAATAATCTCAGAACAAAAACATATATAATTTTTAAAAACGTAAAATCACCAAAATGTTATTGTGATTTCTTTTAATCTAGGAACTATTTTATTTAATCAAATAAAGTAAGCCAATTTTTTTGTAGGAACTGGATCATAGAACCAAAACTGAAAATAGGATTTGCTGGTTAAATGAAAGAAAGAAAATTTGCTTTTCATTTATGGGCTCAACTGAAGAAAAGTAAAACTATATTTTTGTCTATTTTGAGCGATAGAAACCGGATCTAGCTCAGTCTTCATTTGAAAACACTTCCTGCATTCATCTGAGCTTTAACAGAGCAATAAAAAGCAGATTTAGGTCCACCAAATGACAACTTTAGAGTAGATCTTAATGAGTAGAGCTGGTCCTAGTTACCATGACAACAGAAAGAAACCAGGAAGCTTGGAAAAGATTATCAGTTTATATGGCATCTAACATTTTTGTAAGTAGATTTAATTTCACAGGTTTTTCCTAATTTATATGATTTACTCTTGAGGGGGGGCCGCACAAAATCAGCTGAGGGACCACAACTGGCCCCCAAACTTCACTTTGAACACCTTTACCCTGAAGAAAATGCTATTTTTATGTCTATGTGACATTTTCACTTGTTTGCATAATTTTCAGCAACTTATCCAGGTCAAAATAACTAAGAATAGTTTTACTTAGAAAAAGGAATGGATTTATATGGAGAAAATTAGATCTCGTTATCTTGAAAACAGCTTTTCAGGCCGTTCTCTGCTTCTATTTTGAAACTAAAATCCAGCATTAACAAGACAGGAACGAATTTATGAAACTAATTCAGAACAATTTTGAAACAAAGTCTAAAAACACAATCAGCAACAAGTCCAGAAACAGCAAGAACGATGCAGAAATCAGTTTCCTTGAAGCCAAACTGCTTGTATTTAACTTTTCCTGGTAATCTTCAGTCGTTTAAAAGAAAAAATATCTTCTCATGACTTTGACACCCAGTCAGATGAAACCAGCCCCCCTGCTGCTGCAAACAGGACTAACTGGGTTATCTGTGAGGAGGTCAAACCCATAACTGGGTCACAGCTCAATGTAGCGTTTAGCTTAAAACGCTGGATTTGCATTTGGCACAACAACAACAATAAAACAAAAACTGACTAAAACCTCAAAGCTGCAGCAGAACTGATGAGAAATATCTGCTGGCTCAGAGGTTTTCTTCTTTTAATTTTCCAGAAATGTTTGCCTGGAGAAACGTGAATCCCAGTGGAAAGTCAGGGCTTTCCAAAAATGACTAAACATGTTGCTAACGTAACCGCCGTGCCGCTGTGAATACATCCCACAGACACTGGGAACAGAGCGCTGCAGTGTTTCCCTCCTTCCCGCTCGCCGCACGCCTCTACACCCTCTGCAGACCTGTAATTTGGCTCCAGATCTATAGATCTGCACCCAGAAACTAGAAGCTATCCGTCACAGCCCAGCAGTTATTTTTGGCTCATCCTGAGCAGAGGGGTCGTCTGTGACCTCCGACCTCTGACTTTAACCTCCACCTTCTCGCTCTAATCTTCTGATTGTTTCCGCTCTTTTTGTTTTTTGTCCAAGAAAAGAAAAGTCTTTTTTTTCAGGAGAGTTTTTAGCTGCAGATTAATTTAAATATTTAGATTTTACAGAACTAAGCGATCAGCTTCCTCTTTTCTTGATTCATTACGGTTCTTTATTCAAACTGCACTGCAAAAACACAAAATATTACCAAGTTTTGGTCTAGTTTAGTTGAAATATCTTAGTACATTTGGACTAAGACAAAACTAACTTACAAGTAACTTTTAAGAAAGAAATGGGAGCTTCTTTTAAGTCAATAATTGATTAATATTCATGAAAAATACTTTATTAGTTAACAAAAAATAAGACATTATTCACTTCTTAATAGAGAAAAAAACCTTTCAGTGGAACCAGTCATTTTTTAATCAGTATTAATTAATTATTTAAAACAAAAAGCTTCTATATCTTCTTGAAAAGTTACTTTTGTCATATTTTTAGTTCATCAAGATATTTGCACTAAACTTGACTGAAAATACTTGGTAAGATTTTGTGTTTTTGCAGTGCACAACTCAGACAGACATTTCTCTACACTGCAAAAACATACAATCTTACCAAGTCATTTTTTTGGTCTTTTTTCTGGTGGAAATGTCTTAGTACATTTGAAATAAGACAAAACTAACTATCAAGTAACTTTTCAGCAAGAAATAGGAGATTTTTATGTAAATATTTCTTGATTATTAACTAAAAAGTGGTCATTTTTTTCCCACGTTAATCTTGAAATAATCCACTAATACTTTTTCATCAATATTAAGGAATTATTAACTCAGAACAAGCTCCTACATCTTGCTCAAACGTTTATTCTACGGTAGTTTTGCCTTTTTTCAAGTAACCTAAGATATCTCCACTTGAAACAAGACTAAAATTACTTAGTAATATGTTGTGTTTTTGCAGTGCACAGAGGAGAAATGAATAAAATAGATTATGTGCGATAATTTCACCTCGTCCAGGCAGGAAATCCAGCCCAGAGAGCGAAGGGTAATGAAGCCCAGGGGAGTTTTCCTCCCAGGAGTTCTGGTGGTATGCTGTATCCTGTGACCCGTTGGATTCTCTGACCCGATTAGAAACTTCACTCTGCTCTCTTGTACCTTCAACACAACCTGAACCTTCATTTCAGGAGGTAAACAACCTTTAAGGCTGGTGATATAAACTGAACCAGAAAAGCGCCTGAAAAGCAGTAATTACTAACATGTTTCCTGCCCAAAGCGAATGGGAGCAAAGAGGCATCTGAAAACATTTAAAAGCCTCTAATCTAGTCTCAATCCACATGGCAGGGTCATTTAAATTACGTGAAGTGACTCTTGTGTACAGTAGATTAATAATTCACAGATTAATCTGTCCTTCAGGGAGGTGGTTGACCTGAGAACTTCAGCTAACATCTGAAGATTTTATGCATTTTAATCAGTTTACATGTTTCTCCGGTGAATTACAATGAAATAATTGTTCGTGTTGCTTATTTTTAGTAAAAAAAAAAAAAGAGGCAGCGGACTCACCGGAGAGGAGCAGCAGGGAGGCAATGAGCGGCTGAAGGAGTGAGATCATGAACCAGCTGCAGCTTTCTGACAGACTCTCTGCCTTTCTCTCTCTCTGTGTGCGAGGTGTGGCTCCAACCAGGAAATCCGCCCTCTTTTTTCACTGAAGACCTTCATTTTTCTCTTTTCTCCTCCCTTTTTACTGCTTCTGAACGGCCGAACAGCGCCTCCTTCTGGCGTTAGACAGTCATCTGAGTACAACACGCAAAAAGACAGTTAACCTCTTTTTGGGCGTAACCTGCGAGGGAGATTATAGATGAAATGGAAAGGTTCATTTCTACCAAAACATTTTGAGACTGAGCTCAGAAATTTTAAGGAAATATCTGAGTCTGAAAAGTGGAAAATCTACCAGTAAAAACATCAGAAATTTTGAAATTAATATCAACATTTGCTAGGAAAAACTGACATTTTGAGATTAAGAAAAAATAAGAACATTTTAAAATTTTGCTGGGGGTGAAAAATCTAAATTATTGAGATTCATCTCAGACATTTTCTTGAAAAAGTTAGAAATTTCTGAGTTTGAAAAGTTCAACGTTTGCCAGAAAAATCTGAGAAATTTTCCAGAAAAAACCCAAGAAAATTTCTGAATTTGAAAATTTGATAGAAAAACCAAAATAATATTGAGATTAATCTTCAAATTTTCAGAAATTTCTTAGCATGAAAAGTGAAAAATGTGCTAAAAGATTTTCAGAAATTTTGAGATTAATATGAGAAACTTTCTAGAAAAAACAAGGTAATTTCTGAGTTTGAAAAGAGGAACGTTGTCTAGAAAATATAAGAACATTTCTGAATCTGAAATTTGATAGAAAAAAAACCCCAAGGTATTTTTACGAGTTTCAAAAGCCGGAGATTTTCCATTTTTTCAGAGAATAGAATAGAACAGCTGTTTATTTGTTTAGCCAACCGCGCCTTCATCCAGCTCTTCTTGCTTCTTGAGCAACATAAAATAAATAAACTAATGAGTTAATTTAGTTAATATTAGAATTTTAACCTCGTTATGTGGCCACATGGTGCACACATGTAAATAGGTTCGTGCGGGTACCAGCGTGCGCTCATTACCAAACCCAGAAGGGACAAGGGTGTCAAGAAATTGGATGGATGGATGGATGGATGGATGGATGGATGGATGGATGGATGGATGGATATTTTCATGGAATAATTGCACTTAATTTACACTAACAGTACATTTAATTTGTATTAAGATCTATTTTTCTTGCTATGTGGATGGAAACTAAAACATCAGCAACACCTAAAAACTGCAGCCATATCACTTTTCAAAAGGCTAGGTAATATTTGCGGCTCTAAATCCGTTTTATTTGGCTGGACTGATGGGGTAAAGGGTCTTCCTCTCTTATTTTGAAGTGCTCAACCGGAAGTTCTTCTGTATAAAACTCCTAACCTGACGCTGAGCTCATTAAAGCTGCGGCAGAACCTCAGCGGCACCACCTGACCCACCGGCTACAAAAAGAAACCAGCGGAACAAAAGGAGAGGGAAGCATCCTGGTACAAACAGGTAGAAAAATATTTACCTGCTCTGCTGATTAAGAATTTTATTTAGTATTTATCCCTGTTTCTTTTTAATATTCGCCGCATCATGAGGTTAATCTAAAAATAAAATTACGCTTCTAAAATAAGGAGCTACACACTCTATTCAGTCTAGTTTTGATTTATTTAGTGAAACCTGTTTTGATTTGTTTATTATTTTATGGACCGAGTCGTGATTTCTGCGCCGGCCAACGCCTCAATCTGCGGCTGATCCTCCACCGCCACCAAAAACCAATAATCAATATCTCCAACAACCGATACAGGCTGCAGATTTTAACCCGCTTTGTCTTTGTTTATTTGACGCCGTGCAGCCTGGAGGTTTTTGTCGGTGCTGATATGAATGAGCTGACGCACGCAGGACGCGTTTCCAGGAATAAAACCAGCCTGAAATAAAACCCGCAGAAATCTGAGCGGCATTTCCGTCTGCGGTGACCCCGTTTTTCATGTCGGTGTCAGGAATAATCCGCATCTGTTTGACAGAATAGAGGATGACTGATGCAGAACCACACCCGGCTAACAATAATCACCTCCATCATCTTCTAATTTAGCTCCATAAACGGGAGCGTCCATTTTGGTCTTATTTGGTCTCTGTGATGCTGCGGCTTCACAAATGTATTCTAGTTTACTTTAAATGTACTGCACTGTTGTGTTTTTTTTATTGCTAATAAATGTATCAATAAAATAAAAACACGGCCGGGTTATGTAGTATTGGTTTTTATGCCACGATTTTACAAAATAAACAGCATAGCAAGTTACTAGTGCTGATTTGTGAGCTGCGGAGTTGATGACATCACAAGAGGTAAACGAATCAAGCTGCCGGAGAGTTTTTGAAGCATCTTTGTTGCGTTTGAGTTACCAGGGATTCAGCTGTTTGACCTGGTTAAAGTTGCAATACGTACCTTTTATAAAATGTTTTTTTTCTTTGAAATATTTGTTGAAATATCAACAAATATTGTTATTTCATGTCACTCTGTTGTGAGATAATTAACTTGTGAACAGATCGATCTGTCTTTATTACACTGTAAATAAGACAAACGCAACATTAAAGTAACTTTTCAGCAAGAAATCTGAAGTTGATTTAGGTCAATTCCTTAATATTTATGGAAAAGTATTAGTTCCACTGGCAAGTTACTCCACTCATTTCACAATCAACGGGCACTGTGGCGTTACCTAGCAACCCCAGCCCGTCACCTAGCAACCAGTTCTAGTTCCACTACAGATTATTTCACTTGTAACAATATCAGTGAAACTATTACTTTTTAAAATCAAAATTAAGGAATTATTGACTTAAAACAGCTCCTATATTTAGCTTAAAAGTTACTTGTAAGTTACTAACTTACAAGTAACTAACTTATTTCAAGGGAACTAAGATTTTTGTATTAGAAACTAGACCAAAACACTGCAAAAAATAAGTTTGTATTTTGACGTGTTCAACTAAAAATGCACAATAATTTTGCTTTGTGTTCTTTTCTTTTTAACAAATTAACTAATATTTTAAGTAAAAGGTTTGAAAAAGGGACTGAAAGTTGCACAGTTTCTTAACTCTTAACTCGTTGGTCAAGATGTCAACTTTAGATTATTCAGCAACTAAATTGACTCTTAACTTGTCTATGTTTGAGTAAAATATTACTTTAGATTTACTATGGCTAAAATGAGAAAAACAATTGCTTTGTGCAGAATAGTTTCTATTTAAGATGTACATCTGTTATTGAAAATTACATACAAAGAAAAACAAAAAGTCTTCGTCTGCATCAGCTCCATTTGCTGGAGTAAAACTGAAGAGGTGGTGAAAGTAGCACTACTTCAACATATTTCTACTGAAATTAAAGTAAAATGCCGTGGTCCAAAAAATTACTCGAGTCGGAGTAAAAAAGTATTTGGTAAAAAGTTTGCTCAAATACTGAGTAACTGATCAAATTATTAATCATTTAATATTTAAAAGTTACATCATTAAATGGACCAAAATATGGAGTAAAGTGGAAATTTTGGCATTTTAAAAATGAAAATGACAATAATTCATATAAGCAGCCAGAAAATGACAAAAACAGACTAAATAATATTTTTACAAATCGGTTTCTTTCAATAAACAACTTATGAAACTTTAACAAAACCTGCAGGTGTGTGTCTGAGTCTGGTGAATCTTGGGTTAAAACATGTTTGTCTTTCAATCAGTGGCAAGAAAATCCAGAAATTTTACTCTAATAAGAGTAAGAAGTACAGCGTGCTAAAAATATTCCTAAACATAAATTTTTACAAAAAGTTACTGAAGTAAATCTAACCAGGTTCTATCCAACTCTGCTAATCTGCGTCCAGGGCCCACACGGAACTGCTGCATGCGCCACACATGGCCCCTGGGCCTCACTTTGGACAGCGCTGCGTGTCTGTTCATGTTTATTTTAAACGTTTTTGTTTACAGACTGCGACAGGATGGAGAAATCCAGCAGCCAGTACGACTCGTTCCTCTTCTGGAGGCAGCCGATCCCGACCCTCAACCTGTCGGAGTTGGAGGATCTGGGTTTCGCCGTCGGCGATCCGATCAGCAGCAGCAAGGCGAAGGATAAGACGTCCCAGCTGCGCGGACAGGACGACGAGGCGAGCTGATAGTTTGCAAACCGTTTCTGAGTTCATTGGGTCGTCCTGTCCCAGAACCTGCAGCATCTTTACGCTTGTTTTCCCTGCAGGACGAGGAGTTGTCCGAGTTTTCCTCCTTTAATTACTGGAGAGCTCCCATCGCTGATGTGGACGCTCTGCTGGCTGACCTGAACCTGCTGCCCTGAACCCACCAGAACCTGAACCCGGATCAGCCCGACTTCATCCAGAACCGTCACTAATCTGAGACTAGACCTCCTAATTCTGCAACCAGACTAAAGTTCACCTGATTATCTAAGGTTATTTATTTACATCTCAGTTTGTTCAAGTTTAATTATTTGGATTTCACAAACTGCAACACTTAGAAACACCTCATATATTTTGCATAATCAAAAATAAATGAGTTTATTTTAATCTATCTGCACATTTTGGCTGCAGGATCAAACGACTTCCTGTCCCATTTAGTCTGATTCATCTGGTATGAAATAAGACTTTAATAATTTAACATCCTGCAGTTTGATTTTTGTTTTACGAGTTAACATTTGTGCCTTTTGTCATTTTCTTAGGATCCGCTGTACTAACAGCTAATTCTTCATGTTTTTATTTATTTATTTATGCATGTATTTATTTATTTTTGTCACTTGCTGTTGAGCAAAACTGAAACTTCAGAACAGACCAGAAATAAAAGGCTCCTTTTTTTTAAGAGTCCAGTCTGATTTATTTAAAATGTATCAATCCCCCCACAAAAAAATTGAATCTGAGTAAAATATTAAGATAATTAAAAAAACTTATCCAGTATATTTGGAGTAAGTTTAGACTAAGGCACCATGAAAACTGAATCAAAACAAAATCCAGACAGTCACACAGTGTGTTCTAATAAGTTGTATTTTATTGCATTAAACAAGTATTTTAAAGCAATAAAAAAACAACAAAACTTAATATATAATACAACAACATTTGTTTACTTTTACATGACATGGAGGAGCGGGAAGGCATTTGAGTAAAAAAAAAACATTGTATAATTTTATAAACTAATCACATTTCTCCCAAGATTCAAATAAATTATCAGCAGAAAATAAGCTAAAGTAAAAAAAAAATTGTGTTTTCACACCTTAAAGAAAAATCCAGTTGTATATTATTTCTACTGTTTGAAACGTGAACGATACGTGGATTATTGAAGCAGGTAGCATGGAGCCACGCAGATGGTCAGTAAACAATCTTAAAACAGAACTAGCTAGATCTCTTTTTGTTTGCTTTTGATACAGTTTAAAATATAGCTTTTAAATAAAAATACACAAAAACGTAACATATTTGCCTTTCAAGTTTAAAAACCGATAACACTCACTTTGCAAATTGTCTAAACCACGTAGTTTCCACGTTTAAAAATGTGTTTATTTTTGGGAGTTGAGCTAAATTTTTTATTAAATTCAGCTCTGCGGTAAATTCAAGTCTGACATTTTTTAAATAGTGTCTCAGAAGGGACAGGAGAGCTCTTAACCCCCCCGCCCCCCTGTTCTGGGATCAGCATGTTTTCTGGCTTCGCGTGAGTCTCAGCGTTATACACGCTGCAGTAAACTGATCTCTGGTCTGTTCTGGTTCGCGCTGGCTAAGCCCCGCCCACAGGGAGGTTAACGTATTATGGCTTCCACCTCCGGTGTCGCGCCGACGCCATATTTGTATCAGACAAAACACAATAATCAAGAGTTTTTAAACGGCTCATCGGCGGGTGAATCCCTGCCAGACGATCACACACCCCTGTTGAAATACGGTTACAGGGTTTACCGGGTAGCAAAAGAGGCAAAAACCAGCCGAAATCTAACTTTTTAACCATTGAACGCTTACGGGCTAACTGCTAACATAGTTATCTGGTAAACAGCAGAATGAAAAAAGTACGCATTTCCTGCCACAACTTTCAAAATAAAATGGGGGCGGTGATAAACTGGTATTTTGGTGAAATACTTCAGCGTATTTTGACTCACAAAAAATGATCTACACTTTAAGGCTTTAATTTTTATACCGTATCTTTTTATATATTGGAAGAATATTTACTTTAAAAGTGGTTAAATATATATAAAAAAATACTTATAACATGTAAAATGCAAAAAGTCAGTGGGCAGTTATGTTAATTTTTCTAATTATTTTTGATAAAAAGTTTCTAGTCAGTGTTGTGCCATATTTTTTATATTGTTTAGTCTGATGCAACTAAAACTGAATATAATATAACTTTTTAATATTTCTGTACAAAATAAAATCTACAAAGAATTGGTCAAATATTTTAGTGGTATCCATGGCACAGGTTGTGATCCAATATAGTGTGCAGCTCTGAATTTAACACGATACATCTTAGTAGAACTTTAAAGCTGAAATGACAAAGTATTTCTGGTATTCTTCTAATTTATATGAAATATTTTGACAAGAGTTCAAATATTTGACCATTTTAAAATCTAACGGAATCGCATAAATTGGAAGACGAGATAAAAGCTGCATTTTCGTGACATTTAATTTTCTTAAATTGAAATAACGAGAACTATTCTTATTTTGAAGGCTCAATATCAACTTCCGGCTGCGTAACTGCTACCGATTGCTAACTTTCAGCAGTAAACAAGCTCTGAGGACTACGACAAGCTACAGAGGTCCCAAATGCCCGTTTTTAGAGAATTTTGAAACAGATTCCTCGCATATCTGGCCCATGCTACGTCTCGGAGAACCATAAAAAATCGCACAAATCCTCTTCACGCGGCGGGGTTTGCGCTTCTTAGCCGGCTAGCTTGCTAACATTAGCAGAGAGGAGCAGCCTGGTTGGACCCGAACAAACCTGAACGCGGTAAGTAGCGCTCTGCCGTCCTACGCCAGGAGAAGACTCATATTTTCCGAGCTTTCTTATATTTAAAGATTACAGAAATAACCACAAAAGGTGGAACAATATCATCATACACTCCTCCGGTAAGCGCTTTGGCGGTGCACGCTTGCAGAATGCAACTTAACCGGATGTGGAAGTAGTTTTTTCTCCGTGTGTAAAATAGGAAATTTCTGTGTGACTTCCCCCGGAAAACCAACAACTTAATATCAAACAGTTTCCTGTCGGTGCTTCTGTTTATTTCTCGGTAGCACCGACGGAGATGTTTATATGTAGAATGCCGTAGAAAGCAGCTTAGATGGGGGGACGGGGGTACGTGGCACATGGCGGTCTATTTTCTGGCCGTGAAGGCGCGTAAAATGGCTCCTCGGCCCCGGAGACAGAGTCTCGTCCCGCTCCGCTGTTTCGCAATAACAAATACTGTTTGTTCGCAGGAGTTCCATTATCGGACGGGACTTTTAACAGTTACAAAAATATTAAATTATCATTATAAACTCACAGAAGGTCCTCAAACTAATAACTCGTTTTACAAAATGGTCCCACTTTGATTCTTAAGGTGTTGTTTCTGTATAGTTTTAGCAAAAAGGAAGGTAATAGGCTAATGCTTGAATGCGAGTAATTCCATAATCGGACACATATGATTATGTATGCGTGGTCCTGTTTATAAGACCATAATTTGCTTTTATAAATTTGCTCACGAACCCGAAAAGTTGTTCAATTTTTATTTTTTAAACTAAATTATAGAAACTGCACAAGTTTTTATTTTGTTGTAAATGCAGTTTGTTACTGAAAGGCGGGGTTTTGTCCGATAATGGACACATATTTAGCTTTGAAACCCCGTTACAGTGAATGGAGGGGGAAGCTAACACACCCTTCTTTTTTTAAATAAATTTTTAACTTTTTTTTGTGGAGTGTTTCAATGAAATAAAATTAGGTTAATTATGTTTTGGTGTTTAATAAATAAATCCTCTTAGGCTTAGTTAAATATTCACACCGAACTTAAGGAAGGCATCATTAAAGATTATAAGCTTTCATCAGCATTAAAAGAATATTTTCAGACATAAATAAATCAGTTTATGTGGATAATGTGTGAAACTAAATCCCAAAACATTTGCGAACCATTAAAACCATTGTTGTAACCATTTAAAAACTGATTAGGTTTTACATTTTTGGAAAAAAGCAACTGTTTTTACTTTAATCTATTTCTAAACTGCTCTTAATTCATTTTCCTGTCTTAAAAACTAAATGAGTATCTTTTAATAGAAGTGAGATGTTATAGTTTGGAGTTATTTTTGGTTTTTATTCATGTAGCCATCACTGCCTGTGTTTCATTTTCATGTTTTTAGCCACAACATAAACTGAAAATACAGTTCAATAAATGTTCAATAAATTACATTATTATTGAAAGGTACGCCACAGACTGATGTTTTCAACCCTTTATTTTTGTTAATTATGATGGTTTTCTCCTTACGGCTAATGAAAACACAACATTTAATATTAGATATTACATCAGACCAATAAACTTTGCTAGAAAAATTGTTCAAAAGGCTTTTAATCTGACAAATGAGCCTCATCAGAATTCATTTAGTAATTTACAGAATGTGGCTCATGCTGCTAATCTAAAATCTGTATTTTGGACGAGGATAAGCATTGGAAGTGTTTTTTATGAGCTGCTGCTCTGATGTGTGTTAGATGTCGCTGGTGGATCTGGGGAAGCGGCTGCTGGAAGCAGCAAGGAAAGGAAACGACGACGAGGTCCGAAACCTGATGGCCAACGGAGCGCCGTTCACCACCGACTGGGTGAGACGCCCACAAAACTAATTTACAATAATCTGTTCTACCTCTAAATTATGCAATGACTCGATAAAAGTAAAGCTTTTTTATCATTTTGTCATTTCCAACCACAGACTTTAATGTATTTTATTCAGAGCTGCAACTAACAATTATTTTAGTAATCGATTATTTGGGCAGTTAATCAGATAAAAAAAAAACATTTGGCACATTTTTCATTTAGCCTCTAAGAATTTTTAATACAATATTAGAAATGCATTAAAAATGCAAACAGACAAATAACTCAGTTCCTCTTTTAAATAAGAAAATAAAAACTTTATTGCATAAATGCAATAACGTAGCATTCCTGTAGTGAACGTTTAATCATTTGTAGATTGATTGAATAATTTTTGGATTAACAGATTGACAAAAAGTTTAGGCACCTTTTGTCACTCGATTATCAATTGTAGCAGATTTTTTTAGCTATTTATTTATTTTTAAATCGGTAAACAATTATTTTAGTAATTGGTTAATCACAAATAATTGTTTCAGCCCTAATTTTACTGGAATTTTAAGTCAAACACCAGAAAACTAATTTTTTAAATGTATTTTTTCATATTTTCTGAGGAACCAAATGGAGAAAAGAGTTGAATACTTTGATCTTAATATTAAGAATGTAATACAGAGTTCAGGTTGTTCAAAACAGAAACTTATTAAATTCATTCTGTTCTGTTACAACAACATTTACTTTAATGACTTTTGTCTCTTTTTGTGCTTTTGATCTCACTTTTCCACACCGACCAGCTGAAGCAGCCAGTTTAGTCACTGCGGTGACGTCACAGTTATTTAATCTGCATGTGACTTCTTCGTCTTATTCTTCCTCTTCTTCTTTCTCCACAGTTGGGGACGTCGCCTCTCCACCTGGCCGCCCAGCACGGCCACTACTCCACCGCCGACGTCCTGCTGAGAGCTGGCGTCAGCAGAGACGCCCGAACCAAAGTGGACAGGACCCCACTGCATATGGCAGCTGCTGAGGGACACACAGTCATCGTAGAGCTGCTGATCAGGGTGGGACTTCAGGACCGACTGGCTGCAGTTTGTTTCAGTCGGCCATCTTTTCTTTACCTTTATGACATCACCAAGTGGATTCAAAGACCAGAAAATAGTTGGACAGAATTGTGTTTTTGGACTCTGAGAGTGCGTTTAACGTATATAGACAGAACAGTGGACGGAACAGATAATGCTAAAAATTAAAAAGAATAAACAATAAAATAACGAGTTTATAAGCAATAGATGAACCAATTTATAAACAGTAATTCAACTAGTTTTTAAAAAATGAAACAGCTAGTTTATAAGCAGTAAAGCAATTAAAAACAAACAGTTTGTAAGCAATGAATCTAGTTATATAGTTATGTAAAACCACTAAAACTTTAAAAGTAGTAAATATGAAGTGGAGGACAAGACAAACAATAAAATCTTAAACATGATTGTGAAGTAGTTAAAAAGAGCAAAAGTCTTTAATGATCACATGAAAGTTTGTGTGAAACGACTAAACGTTGCATCAAGACTTTCACTCTTTGCTCTAAATGCAGACGACCAGATAAATTCATGTGAATTAATGTTTTAAATCGTTTTTGGTAAACCTGCTTCAGAGTGGTGCGGACATCAACGCCAAAGACATGCTGAAGATGACGGCCCTCCATTGGGCGGCGCAGCACGGACACCACGGCGTGTGCGACACCCTCATCAAACACGGCGCCGACGTCCACGCGCGCAGCAAATTCGACAAGACGCCGTTCGACATCGCAGCCGACATCCAGAACACGGAGCTGATGCTGATGCTGCAGGTGAGAGGAACTGCGACATCCAGTCAGCTTTGCCTTCTTCTGCCAAATTAAGTTGCTTTTAATTATCACTGCAGCTGCAAAGCATCTTAAACATTTACTCTTTCTGCTGGATGCCGCATCAAAGTGCCAACTTAAGATCTGCACCAACAGAATAATTTTAAATGAATCCACTGTAGGAGCTAATTAGCCAGATGTTTGCTGGTGTCTGCTTACAGGAGAGCATGCAGAACCAGGTTAACATGAACCAGGTGAGCATGAACGTGGAGACGAGCAGCACCACCAACCAACCGCAGTTCATAATCCAGGGAATTCCCGCCATCCCTGGGGGCGTGGTGAATCTGGCGGAGCTGCTGAACAAGGCCAGCGCAGGTGAGAACAGAAACGCCACAGTTCAACGGCGTTTAAATACTCTGACCTGGAGAAGACGAGGAACTGAAGCCTTCTCAGGCCAAGGAGTGAAGTTTGTTACTGTGACATGAAAACATGAGAAAAAGTTTTCATCGGGGGTGTTCAAGGTTTCCTACAGTAGAAAATGTAAAGTACGACACAAAGTATTTGTCTTTGTGTTAGAAGCTTTTATGATTAACAGAACTATAAACTTTTACTGAAATGTCGACTTTGCTGAGCCCAAATCATCTTTCATTTAATTTATTAAACTTGGCTAATTATAGCAGGCGTTTTGAAAGAAAGTGACTGAAATCCTGTTTTTAATCAATTTATTTAATTAAGTTAAGAACAAACTGAAAACTAGATTTTTAATACAGAAATGTGCTAAATCTTTGTTAGATTTTTGTCTCATATATCAATATATTATTTTATATTTAGTCTAGATTTATGTGTATTTTATTATTTATCTGTACCAGTAACGCTTGTATTTTGTGTTTTTCAGTATTTTTTTATACGTACTCATTGTACATTGTTGCCTTTGTGCAATGACAATAACTAGTAAAATCTATTTCGTGCAGGAAAAAATTCGGGCTACTTTATTTGCTTGATGTAAATTTTTAGAAATATTTTCTTGACCTTTTGATTTAAAGTTTCAAATGTATAAATATTTATTTCAGCTGGTTGTAATGTCGGGGCCTCCAGCTGAAGCGATTTCTCTCTCTGAAATGTTTTTGCTCTGCAGGAGAGTCGGAGGAGGCGATGGCAGCTAGCGCTCTGGACTCCAACATCCAGCATGCCGCGGTGGTGAATGAGAGTGGTCAGCGGGTCATCACAATCGTAACGGACCAACATGGCAACCTTCAGACCACGGGGGGGATGTCCCAGCCCTTCTTTGTCACGATGCAGCACGGACAGCAGAGTAAGTCCCAGGCTGAGGGCTGGAGGCTGCAGGACGGTTTGTGTGCCGATAATTATTGGTTTGTTCTTTTTTCTGTCAGTGCTCGCAGTGCCGGCCAACACGGTGACGGAGGAGGTGGTAACAGAGGAGCCGCAGCCTCCACCCTCCAGGAAGAGGAAGCTGGAGGTGACCAACAATCACAACGACACAGGAGAGACTGTGAGTACTTCCTGTTTACGTAGCTGAATTACATTTAACACAGGGTTATTGCAAAGTAAAAGACATTTATTTACACTCACATCTGTCTGTTTGAGGTGATCTAATTTAATTGAGTGATCAAAATGTCCCTCCAGATATTTTATTGTAAAGCAGGGAATTCTGGGTAAATACAATAAAAACTAACGCAAGCGTCTAGGGCAGTGGTTCTTAACCTTTTTTGAGGTACCGAACCCCCCAGTTTCATATGCGCATTCACCGAACCCTTCTTCTTATCTCCCCCCCCCCCCCCCCCACAACATACTTTGCGGTATTCTGATTTAGTAATGTAATTATATTAGCTGTGTTACCACCCCCTCGCCACTAGAGGCAGTAGCAACCCCAAAAAGATCCGACTAAGGAGTAGATTTAGACTATAGAATTTGGTAAAAAGAGTGGAACTCCTTCAATCAGGGCTCCTCCGCAGCTCTGATTGGCTAAGCAATGTAACGTGATCCTCTGCAGAAGAAGGAAGTTGAGTTCTTGTCTTCTTCAGAGGTTTTCATGCCGTTTCCTTCAGTAGCTCTTGGTACAGCTCCCCCACAGGAGAGGAGGGGGGAACAGGTTCTTGTAATTAATTTGGCTCTCTACTGAACTATCAGGTGTAAAAACTTCCTTAATCTAATAAACAAGATTCATCTGGATGTGTGTTATTTAAATTATGTTCAATAAAAAATTCTAATTGGATCACGAGCTGCTAAATTGAATATTTCAGTTATGAATAAATGCATTTTGGAGATATTAAAGGCTAAATCAAACTTGCCCAAGTACAGCACCATGTGGAACACCAGAACTGACTGACTGGTGAATGTGGAGAAATTAAAAAAGAAACGGAAAACAAACTTTGGATTATCTGGTTCTGATGGGATTTACTGGTTGGTTCGGTTCTCTATTTTGTCTGTTTTCATTGTAAACGTTTCTTCTTCTTCGCTCTTCAGGAGCTGCTGCAGAGACAGCTGCAGGAAGCTAACAGGAAGGCTCAGGAGTACCGGCAGCAGCTCCTCCGTAAGGAGCAGGAAGCCGAGGAGTACCGCATGAAGCTGGAGGCCATGGCCCAGAGTCAGGCCAACACCAGCAACGGCAACGCCGCGGCCGGCGCCAACGCTGCCAGCCCGGAGGAGGTGGTGGGAGGGGAGGACGAGGAGGAGGGCGCCGTCGGCGTAGTGGAGGAGGAGGGAGAGATGGTGGTACTGCAGGAAGGGGGAATCATCATGGAAGGGGAGGAAGGTCAGGTGACGCTGGTGGAGACGGGCGGCGAGGCGACGCAGGTCAGCTCCTAACGCAGGAGGAGACGCATCGTAACAGGAGGCGGCTGATTGGACTCATTTAACTGAGACGGAGGGAAGCAGCTGACTCACTACAGGAAATACAGAGCATCCGAGTCAAGATGGATTCCTTACAGAGAGACGGACCGGCCAGGAAAGTCCAGCTCTGCTTCATCTTAAGCCCCAGAATGACCGGATGCTGACAGATCAGCTGACCGTCGCTTCGATGCAATCCAACAGAAAGGGAAAAGATGCATGAGCTGACATGGACCTTCATGTCGCGTTTGCTTTACGTTGTCATCCGTCTGCGAAGTTCAGTGTGAGGAAATGTGGGAGCGATTCGGCATGGAGGCGAACGTTTCTGTTCCTGATAGAACTACATCCCTCTTCCCTATTCGAAATGTGACTCAACAGAAACTTAGACCTTCAGTTTGGCCTAATTCAAGTTTGAACATCGGAGAATCAGAGCCACGCTAGGAAATAAAAATATATAAAATCACAAGATTAAAGTCAAAACATTATGTGAATAAAGCTGAAATAATACAACTGTCATAATATAAGATTAAACTCATATGACAAGAATAAAGTCAAAATTATACAAAAATAAATGTGAAATAATACAGGAATAAAGATGAAATAATATGAGAAAGTTGTACAGGAATAGATTTAAAATCACCTGAGAATAAAGTCTAAATAATAAAAGTATAAAGTCATATTACCATTTTATTGTGGTAATATGACTTTATTGTCATGATTTAGAATTTATCCTCATATTATTTTGATTTAGTTCTTGTAATAATATGAATTGTTCTCATATTAGGACTTTATTCTCATATTATTTTGACTTAATTCATGTAGTATAATTTCATTCTTGGACCATTAAGACTTTGATCTTGTAATTTTATGACTATCCTTTTCTTTCAACTCTATGCTCTTGTTATTTTGACTTTATTCTCCTTATCCTATGATTTTATACTCGTAATTTTAATTTTTATTATAATTTCTTAACGTGGCCCTAATACTCTCTAAGTATGTCTTCTTTTTGAAGGCCAATAACTATTCCATCAGACCCTTTTGTTTTTGTTTTTTTTCTAAAACATGTATTATGTTCTGTTTTTGTCGTTTAATTTAGTGAATCCCAAAGTTAGCTGACCTGGTGTGGCCATAACTGAGCGATTATCGAGACACTGCAGTGATTCCTTGTAATGTGATCTTCATGTTTGGTGCATTTGGAGGGGATTTCATCATATTCAACATGAAATTCAGATCTGTCATCACCGCAAAAACACAAAATCTTACCAGGTAGTTTTAGTTTTGGTCTAGTTTCTTGTGTTAGTTTTGTTTTGAAACTAAACAAAACTAACTTTTAAATAACTTTTTAAAAAAGATTTAAGAGCTGGTTTGATATTGATGAAAAATACAAGTTTCACTAGCAGATTATTTTACTTTTAACATGGAAAAATATCCTGTTATAAGTGAAATAATCTGCCGGTGGAACTAAAACTGGTTGCTAAGTAACGGGCTGGGCTG
Organism: Poecilia reticulata; assembly: GCF_904066995.2. Lineage (NCBI taxonomy): Eukaryota > Metazoa > Chordata > Actinopteri > Cyprinodontiformes > Poeciliidae > Poecilia > Poecilia reticulata. The sequence continues at coordinate 22,700,718 of NC_088840.1, read as the reverse complement.
GGCTAAGGTTGCTAGGTAACGGCTTTAGTCCCTCTTGCCCGTGGAACTAGAACATTTTCATCAATAAAAAGTAATAAAAAGGGATTACTGACTTAAAACAAGCTACTAAGTTTTGCTGAAAAGTTACTTGTAACTTAATTTTGTCTTATTTCAAGTGTTCCAAGATATTTGCACCAGAAACTAGACCAAAACTACTTGGTAAGATTTTTATGTTTTTGCCATGATTGAACCCATTATATTGCAATATTAAATTATTTAATACCATACTAACTTAGCAGTTACACAGATATTTTATTACATGTTTATCCTAACAGAAAACCCACTCAGACAGTTAAAACATTTTAATTAAACCTCGAGTTATTCAGTCGTCTTCTGTGCAGTAGACCAACAAACTGTCAAAAGGTTAGCCCTAAACTGTTGTGTATATTAAAGGTGAACCCAGATCAACTGTTACAGGCAGTAAAGGAGAAGGTTTTCCCTCGAGAAGCTGAAAAATACTTGATGTCTTCCTTTTGTCCGTGCATTCTCCACCTAATCTTTGATCTTCATCCAATTCTGCAGCGTTGTCTGCGGTTCTGGTTTGGAACCAGCTCTGTGACAAACAGCAGCACAGTGTTTCTGAAGGCCTGATGCATGAATGTTTGAGGCTTCAGGAGGGTCTGGATGTTGGCTCTAAGCTTGATTACACTGCAAAAACACAAAATCCTACCAACTAAGTTTGGTCTAGTTTCTAGTCCAAACATCCAAGTACACTTTAAAGAAGGAAAATGTAATGTTTGAGCAAAATATTGATTAATAAAAGTACTAGTTCAATTGGCAGATTATTTCATTTATATTAAGATACTTTTCTTATAAATGAAATAATTTGCCAGTGGAATTGGTTCTTTTTCATCTATATTAATTAATTGTATCTTGCTGAAAAGTTATTTGTAATTTTGTTTTGTTTTATTTCAAGTCTTCTGGAATATATACACTAAAACAGATACAGATACTTATGATTTTGTGTTTTTGCAGTATGATTTGTGGTTTGTGTTGAAACTCGTTGTTTTGTTGTGATTTTTATCAAAATGGTTGACGTTAGAGATGCACTGATCAGGCTCTCCCTTGCTATTTCAGGTTCAGATTTTGACCAATTTCTCTTTTTTTTTGACTCATACAAGTGAAAATGTGTAATTTAATTATTGCTAAACTGCAAATGACATGTTTGTGGTTAATCATTTCTCAACCAAAAAATGGTTCTACAATTTGATGTAAAGAATAGAACAGATCTGCTGATCAGAGCTTATTGAGGAGATATTGGCTGATTCCAACTCGATCGGTGCGTCTCTGTGAAATCTGTATAAGGGCATCAACTTTCTCATCTCAGTTAAGTTTACAGATGGTTACCACCACAAACTGAAGCAGAACAACCTGTTTACAACTTTACGGTTTGTAAAAAAACAAGTTGTGGAACAATCCTGCAGTAAAATGAAGTACTACTAACCTCATTTAGGACTGTTTTGGCTTTTTCTTGCAAAAAAACTGAATTTTCTCTCAATCAGTTAGTAAAAACTCAATAAATGAAATTCATGCGCACCTACAGGAACCTTTTGAACATGAAGGAGTTTACAGTTATGTTGGATTTGAATCCCCTGAAGCCAAACACATGTTGGTCCGGTTCGTGTTGCTGAACTTCACTGTACTCGGATCGATCACATGTATTCTCTCAGCTGCCTGCCACCCCCCACTTCTCCTTCAACCTGAGACCAGCTGTTTGTGTTAGTTATTTTTATAAGCTTTGCAAAACCAACCCTTTTCTATGTACATACAAAGTTGTATTTTTTTAACTTTACCTACTGGCTTCTCTGACATTGATGATGATGATGATGGCTGCCTGCAATTAAATATAAACTTCTTTTTTGTTTTTGAAGAACGTCTTTGTTGTGTCTTTGAGATTTCAAAGCGATGATGACCATACATAGTTTGCTTCATTTATTTATGAGCTCTCTATAGTGTTTGGAGCACAGCGTAGCTCTGTAGTTTAGCGTTGGTCATGATATTTTTGTAAAAAAAAAAAATTGTATTTGTAAATAAGTTTGGTTTTTTTTTTAACTAATCTTCATTTTATTATGTTCTTTTTCAATAAACTTTGTGACATTTAAAGCAACACAATATATGGCAAGATAATTTATTGGAAAAAATCTTAATAAAATCCTAATGTAGGTTGCATGTATATTGAAATTTAATGTTGGTAGAGTTCCCCTGATTTTTGTTTAATTAATATTTATTATCTTTGAAGTAGAAACAGTCCCACAGCATCACAGATCCTCTACCATACCTAACAGTGATTTTCAACATATTTACCAATTATTTTAACCCACAGCCACTTTAATTTTTATGCCAGAAATCCAATTATTATGGTATTTGAGAAAAGTCCCATATCAAAATCTATGTTTGTTTGTGATGAAGGGACAGAAAAGGCTTCTTTTTTTACCATTAATCCCAAACAATACTTTGGTAAGTAAAGGTTTTCTAATAGACTGATCCTGAGAGGTTACTACAGCATGCCTATAAGTTTTTTTTTGGTTTTGTTTTTTTTAAACTTCCTTACCACCATTGTCTCTGTGAGTGGTGGTAAGATAAAAATAGGTTCTCATCCAGCCTAGTGGCCAGTTGTCATGTCACATTTATAATACAGGGAAAAAGAAAGTCATGGATTACTAGGAGTTACTCTTATAAGTATCTATGAACTGATCAATTTAAAAAAAAAAAGGTATGTTAGAGGAAAAACCTCCATATACATCAATTATAATGGGATTGTTTGTGGCACCAACTATTGAGCTACTCAGTAATGTGATAAAATATTTTCTTTTAAAAATATATATTTTGGAGATATTCCTACATATCCAATACATATATATATATTTGTGATAATATATTAATAAAATATATATTTAAAAAACACATTCTGCAAAAATGTTGGTAAAAATTACATTAATATTTTTAATTGATTGATTAGATCAACAACCCCGACAAATTTAAAAATGTCACCCGCATCCAATACTACAACTCCTACGCCTTTTAAGCCATCCAGATAGAGGATTATTATACCGATGATCGTGATTGACGTCTCTGTCGACCAATCAGAAGAGAGGAAAACAGGGACGGCCAACCCCGTTCTTTCGGTGGGCGGGGGTGTAGTGGAGGGGGCAGGGCGCAAGTTATCATGGAGGATCAGTAGGCAACTTGCGGCCAACAGAGAAGGGCAGCTACCCGTCTGATCCCCGGGACTTTTCTCAACTGCTCAGCGCTCGGTTCTAAACAACCACACGTCACAGTTAAACATGGATATGAAGAAGAGGATTACTTTAGAGCTGCGGAACCGAAGCCCAGCAGAGGTAAGCGACTTAGACAGTAAGAATGTGGTAATTGTTGTCCGTGATGCGCGTCCGGAGCCCGGACCTTGCTTCTCGCCTTTCAGCACTTACTTACTCCCTTTATTGAGTACGAGCGGGCTAATCGCATGCTAAACTATATTTATCGACGCGCTGACAGTATGAGTTAGAGCCCAGCTCGTTATAGTTGTTTGAGGTATATGTGGAGCATCTTACGGGGTTGCTCGGTCGTACCGCCCCCCTGCTCTCCGACAAAATTCCGTCTCTCACTCCGGCTCAACGGTCGATACACGCTGCTAATTCCTTCAACTTGTTCGGCTTTAACTTTTTTCATCGTATCTGCTCCTCGGGGAAACTCTTCTTTAAAATAATAATATTTGTGTTCAATCTGTTTTTCCTGGAGTACGGTGTGGGTAAACAACAACTCATCTGATGTCCGTTATAGACTCGCTCGTCCTTTATGAGCGGACATTTTTAAGTCGCCGCAGCTTTAAACTTCGACGACATTGTCTTACAGCTGACTTTCTTTCAACAGGTCCGGTCACGCCACGCAATGTCCACTTTAATTCACAGTCAAATTATTGTGTTTTCGTGTCTTTTCTTTTCTTTCTTTTTTTTTTTTTGCGGTGGTTTCGGTTCGACCCAGCTCGCTGGCGCGCAAAGGTCGGTCACAGGCTGCGCGGCGGAACGGTAACGCGTTACCGACCTGCCGCTACTGAAAGCGGATTAGCTTTCGTGTCGAGCGGAATTTTCGACGACGACGGCGAAAATGTCGACTCGGTGACCTACAGAAACTGGTTAAAACAAGGCGGCGTTACACCGCGGTAACGTGGCCACCAGGTAACCGGGGGGGTTCGGCGACGGAATAAGGACGACGTAACGGAACAAGATGGCGTTACACCTGAGCCGTTAGAGTACAAGAAATTAGATTACTGTGTGTTCACGTAGCTCTCGAGGATCTACGTGAAAGCTGTGAGCGCAGATACTGGTGTGCCCGTTTGTGTCCACTGCTCCCATAAACCGGTTCTTTAAAGCTGCATGCCTGTGTGTGTGTGTGTGTGTGTGTGTGTGTGTGTGTGTGTGTGTGTATTATATAACCAGCAGCTCAGGTTAAATAATACTCCAAGTTAATTTACTTGAACAGATGAAACGCTGCGGTCATGTTTTATAAATTGGGGGAAGCCGGCAGATGGTTAATGCAGAGAAACCTCCACCTCCTCCTCCTCTTCCTGCAGCACTCTGCATGCAGATTACAGTGGGTTAAACCCTGCACACTCACAGCGCAGATGATGATGGAGCTGCAGGCTGATGCTCTGCTCAGGCTCTTACGTTATATAAGGCTTGGAAGACCAAAGGATTCTGGGAAATAAAACCAGCTACTAGTCAGAGTAAAACCAGTAGTCTCACCAATACAACAGGAACTACACTGTTATTTATTTACATAAAACACAGGTTTAGTTAAAGCTGCAATGTGTAGCTTTCATATATATATATATATATATATATATATATATATATATATATATATATATATATATTTACATATTTGTTAAAACTATCACCATGTCATGAGAGTATAATATGAGACAGATAATCTATGAACAGATCGATCTCCTCCACATCCTCCCTGAGCTGCTAATACCATCTGAAGAAATGCACCACTCCCAACCAAAAACAACCAGTCAGAGCCAGGAGGAGGGTCTTAGCGCTGTCAATCAATCTCATGTACTACTTAGTGTGCTAAAGGGGGAGAAACAACTTCCCATTACTGGAAAAATATTAATCTGCTGTCACTGGTGGCCATGCTAACTGGCCTGAGCATTCACTACATAGGAGGAGCAGCAACACAGAGTGATTGACAGCGCTAAGACCCGCCTCCTGGCTATGATTGGTTGTTTCTAGTTGGCACTGGGACAAGGCTAGATTTTTCACAAATTATCTCTCATATTATGCAACCATAACATAGAGACAGTTTCAACAAATATGTAAAAAATACTTCTTTAAAAAATTTACATACTGCAACTTTAATAGAGACCCAGATATTTAAACTCGTCCAACTCTATAGGCTCTCCTCTTCCTCCTCCTCTTCCTCCCTGCTCATTACAAAGTCATCTGCAAACATCATAATCCAGTGGAGGCTGACCTCATCTGTCAACCTTTCCATTACCATTACAATGTCTTAAAAAATAAACATTTAATGTACAGAAACTATATTGAGATACATTAATAACGACAACAATATTGTTGTTTTTAATAGTTATTAGCTTAGCATATTTATATACATATATATATATATGATATGTTTTATTATTAAATACGTATTACTAGTCAAAGACTCAAATAGGTCAGTTTAGATGTAAATGCAGAATAAATAAATTCATTTATAAATATAAATAAAACTTATTTATTTGTAAAAATGTAAGGCCCGTGCCTTTTTTATTGTTTTGTTTGTTTTCTGATCAATTAATTTTTAATTAATTAATTATTGTTTAATTTTGTCATGAATAAACATGAAGCAGATTAGTGTAACAGTTTCTAAATTAACTGACAAATTAATGTGAATTAATGATCATTATTTATGCTGTTTTTGCTCAATCTAAAGCAAATTGTACAAAAACATTCTGATCCGTTTGCAGTCATATAATGTTGGATGTTTCAGTTTCTGCTGTGTTTGGTGAACACAGAAGTATTGATTTCTAATCAATGGGTTTATCTTTCAGATTGTGGAGTTGGTTGTGGACAACAGTCGATCTGCTGATGGCGAGGTCGAAGGTCTGACGGATGAGTTCACAGAGCTGGAGTTCCTCAGCGTGGTCAACGTCGGTCTGAGCTCACTGGCGAAGCTGCCTTCACTGCCCAAACTACGGAAGGTAAGCCCACCTCACCTGTCACCTGAACCACAAACATTTACACTCTGACTTTGAGATCTAAGTTTAAACTTCAGAGATTTAAATTCAAATGTTTTTTTCAGAGAATCAATATGCTAAAAAAGAAATGCAGAATTAATTTAAATAGTTCAGAAATGTCTAATGGCGGCGGAGGGGGAACGAAGCGTTTTGTTTGTTTTTGTATTGAATAATACATGTAGTTTACCTGTTAGTCCACCAGGTGTCGCCATTGTGCTGGTCTCAAACCCAAAACTAAAGATCGCAGCAATAAGTAGTTTCTCTTGTTTCACTGGTAATATAAATAAAAACATAATTTGAGCAAAGATAAATACTTTTTATGGTTTTTCTTTAGTTTCAGCTATTTATCCAACTTTCTCAAGAAAGATTTAAAGGAATATGTGGCTGTTTTCAAGCTTATTCTTCCATAATTTGGTTTTCCTATTAGATCCAAGTGCTGCCACTAAATACATAAATCACTATAACTTTTAATATACTTTTAAATGCTTAGGAGTCCATATGCTACTGGGTCATATTCACATAGCATTGTTAGCTTTGGTGTTGCACAGGGTTCTGGATTTGGACCACTGCTGCTCTCTTCAGGCAAAGCTCTTATTTTTACACTGATTTATCCATAAGTAAAAATTACTGCCAGTTGGGGTACAAAGTTTTTTGGGGGGTTTTAATGAATCCAAATATGATGTTTGTAAAGTTAATACAAAAGTAAAAGTAGTTGAAATAATTAAAAACGGGACTATTAAAAGTGTAGTTTATCACTTTTAATAGTTTTTGAAGAATTAATAAAGAAAATATTTGATGGTTATATGGGTAAATAAGTTAAAATTATGTTGTATTTTATTTGGTTTTCATTTTTTTTCTTTCCTTTTCTGTTTAGTGGTTTTATATATATAAGACATTATATGTTTTGGGTTTTTTATATATTGTAATGCTTTATTAAGGGGTTTGTTAATTTAATGAGGGCAGGCATAAATATAAACCTTGTACCTTTTTAAGGTACAACGAGGAAATTAGTTGATGACTGAATAAAAAATTCAATCCTTTATGCTTTGACAGAACTGCAAGGAGCCCAAGATATTTAAAAAACAACCTTTTTTATCATTTGAAGCATTAGGAAATAACTTTGAAGCATTAGGAAATCAGTACTTAACTCTGAATTACTGAAGATAAAATAAACTCATCCAGACTGGTCTGCTGTTGTAATATTTTAGTTAAAACTGTGATTTTCAGCTATAAAACTCAGTTTCTGAATGTAGGCTCAAGCAGGAATGTCTACATGAAGTTATTTTTGTTCTCCTGAATATTAAACCAGTCATTTTCCTCTCAGTTGGAGCTGAGTGACAACAACTTATCGGGGTCTCTGGAGACTCTAGCACAGAAATGTCCCAACCTGACCTACCTCAACCTGAGCGGGAACAAGATTAAAGAGCTCAGCACGTTGGAGGCGCTGGTCAGTTACCTCGTTTAGTTTGCTTCGTTTTAGTTTGTCATTATTATTATTATTAGGAGAGTCTGACTTTGTGACGTTTCCTGCTGCAGCAAAACCTGAAGAGCCTGCAGAGTCTGGACCTGTTTAACTGTGAGATCACCTCCCTGGAGGACTACAGGGAGAGCGTGTTCGAGCTGCTGCCTCAGGTGACTTACCTGGACGGCTTCGACCAGGAGGACAACGAGGCGCCGGACTCTGAGGCCGACGACGAAGGTGAGAGGATGACCTCCGCCCGATCCCGGTTTAATGGACCGAAACGACTCAGCACCACGGAAGAGGGCGACGGCCACCAGAGCAGAAAATAATGTTTAAAAATTCTTACTTTAATCTCAGAACTCTGACTTTTTTCACAGAATTCTTATGTTTTCCCTGAATTTTGTCTTTATTTCACAATTTTTACAGAATCCTGATTTTTAATCACAAAATTTTAATTTCTTTCTCAGAATTTTGACTTTAAACTTAGAATTGTTACTTTTTGTTAGTATTTTGACTTTAAACAGAATTTTGGCTTTTTTTTTTTTTTTTTTACAGAATTTAGATTTTTCTCAAAATTGTGGCTTTTTTTCAGAATTCTGACTTTTACCTCAGAATTTTAACTTTTTTTGGTCGTGATTTTGACTAAGAATTTTGACTTTTTTACAGAATTTTGAATATTCTGAAAATTTTTCCTTTTTCCTAGAATTTTAGCTTTAATCTCTTAAAACTCAAAATACAAAACAAAGTGTGGAAAAAGGGCTGGTTTGCAAATCCTACAGCAAGGAAGAAACTAATATGTGATAATTTTTCATATACCAACGACATAATTGAAGAGTGTTTGGTTACTTGTTTGAATTTAGACGAAGGTTGACAGAGTTAGAATGAGTTTAGAGGATTTTTTTCTGAATCCTGATAAAAATGTCAGATTTAGTTTTGGTTCCATAATCCTCTTCCGTACTCCGTACTGTCCTGCCCTTCGTGGGAACGTTTCTGTCTGCTTGTGAAAACGTTCGGTGTCGGTCTCTACTTACAGACGAGGACGGCGAGGACCGGGCGGGGCCGACCGGCGACTACGGGGAGGAGGATGACGAAGAGGAGGATGAGGATGGCTCAGAGGGAAGAGAGGTGGGGCTGAGCTTTCAGGTGAACCAGGCCAACCAGGTGGGCAACTCGCCTCTGAAACCTCAGGACTCATAGCAGCCTCCTCCTTCCATCCCTCCCATCCCATCACGCAGTAGAGAACAGAGTCCTGCATCAGAGCTGCTGCTGGTTCTGTTAGACCCGGTCCAGTTAGATGGACTCTCCTCAGGCATAGTGTTGTTGTGGACCAAGTTCAGCACCAGAACAACCACCACTGACGGTACACGCTGCAGAAACACAAAACTGTTTTTGATCTAGTTTCTAGTTCAGACATCTTATTGCGCTTTAAATAAAATAAAACTAAATTACAAGAAACTTTTCAGCAAAATCTATGAGCTTGTTTTAAGTCAGTAATAAGTTCTAGTTCCACTGGAAGATTATTTCACTTTTAATATGAGAAAAATGTCTTGGTTCACTCTGAGCGATAAATCAATTTGATCAATTGGTCAAAGAGTTAATGTTTGGAAAATAGGGATTTTTTTTCACCAATCGACTCCTTCGGTTCCGTAGTTCAGAGTGATGTCAGCGGCGGCCATTTTGTTTTAAAGTTTAAACTACTTTGACTTTATCGTGAAAATAAAGTCATACTATTGCAAAAATACCGTTTTAGGGCAAGAGAGTCGAAATAATGAGAGAATTGAGCGTTAATATTATCAGAATAAACTCAAAATTTTAGGAGAATGAAGACATAATTTTATGAGAACTCCAACACAAAAGTTAAAAAAATAAATTGTAATGAGGAATGTTGAGAATTGTGTGAAGTTACACTTTGGAGTAAATTTTACAAATAAGGAAATTCTTCACTTTTTACATAATCAAATTATTATCAGTGGCAGGACAACAATTGACAAACCACACGGACTGATCTGGTCATGCCAGATTGAGATGACTATCAGAGCTTTTCTCATTAAAACAACTTTATTCTGGTAAAACTGAATCTTCATTCTGCTAATATTATTGTTTTATTCTCATAATCAAACAAAAACTTTGATCTGGCCCTAATTGTTTGCCTTCCAGCTCACAGAAGGGATGGCTGAAACAAAATCCACTTTTTAAAAGTTGATTAAAATCAGATCAGAGATGAAAAAATCTGAGATTTTACTTGTAAGCCACATTGCCTTAGTCTTCTTATTTCAATCTACCAGTGAAACTAGTATATTTTAAATCAATATTAAGAAATTATTGACTTAAAACAAGCTCCTATTTCTTGCTGAAAAGTTGCTTGTAAGTTAGTTTAGTCTTATTTGAAGTGTATTGACATTTGCACCAGAATAGAGACCATACGTACTTGGTAATGTTTTGTGTTTTTGCAGTGCGTTTTAAAGCTGTTTTCAACTCTGGAAGCTTCAGATCCAGTCAGAGTTGGTCCGATGGTTGTTGACGCGGTCTCCATGTTGTCCTGACGGATAGACAAAGAGCCTCATTAGTGTCGTCCAATCAGAAACATCTAACGGTTTTCACGTTTTTAACTTCAAAGTTTTAAATTTTTCTCTTTTTTGCGTCTGCTCTTCGTTTCAGGAAGATTACGAGGATGAGGATGACTATGCAGAGGAGGAAGGTGAGGATGCTGCAGCTGGTTGAAACTTTTACTATTTTTACTATAATTGTAAGTGATTGAGACAAAGTGGAAGGAAAGTGATCAATTGTTTTCAGTTTTCTTTTTCAAAAACTGAAACTTCTTCATTCTTCTTCATGAAAAAGCTCAACTGAGTCAGACTAAACAGAGAGTTTTCATGTTTTTTCCACAATCTAAACTAGAGCTGCAACTAATAATTATTTTAGTTATCAATTAATCAGTTATTCTGGCAATTAATCAATTAGACAGATAAAAAAAATGGCTCATTCTGCAGCTTTTTTATTTAAGCTTTTCTAAAACATTATTAGAAATGCATTAAGACAGGCAAATAAAAAAATATTTCAATTCCTTTTTAAATAATGAAACATTTTATTGCCTAAAATGCAATAGCATAGCTTCCTTTAGTGAATTTGAACCAGGTGAACATAAAAAATGCCATCTGAGGAGTTCTGGGTCAAACATTTACAGTCAAAATGTTTTTTGTATATCTTAAATGTAATATATATATATATATATATATATATATATATATATATATATATATATATATATATATATATATATATATATATTGTTCATTTATATAATTAGTGCTCTGAAAATGTTCTTTAAGCAAATGGCTTTCTTTGACTCTCTATACTTCCGTTAATTATTAATCAGTTATTAAATTAGTTTATGATTATTTCAGTAATTGATTAATCATTATTAATTCAATTAATCGTTTCTGTCCTGATGTGGGGCCCCATCTTTTTGCTATTTTACCCAGTAAAGGTTTATTTATTAATTTAAATGTAAAATGTATATTTCTTTGCTCTGTTTTGGCTTAATTGTTCTGGCTTTAACTGTATTGTTCTTTCAGAAAATGACTTCAGTTGAGTCTGTATGCTCCAGTTAACGATTAATTGATTACCAAATTAGCGGATGATTATTTAAATAGTTGATTAATCACGGTTAAACCGATTAATCGTTTCAGTCCTATTCGTAATGTGACAAAACATAATGAAGTCTTAGTGGTGTGGATACTTTTTAAGGCTCTGTGTGTCCTCCCGTCTCTGCAGAGGAGCAGCAGGGCATCAACTAAATAAGTTGATGATTATTTAAATAACCGATTAATCAAAATTAAACCGATTAATCGTTTCAGCCCTATTCGTAATGTGACAAAACATGATTAAGTCTTAGTGGTGTGGAAACTTTTTAAGGCTCTGTGTGTCCTCCTATCTCTGCAGAGGAGCAGCAGGGCGCTCAGGGACAGAAGAGGAAGAGAGACGTAGACGATGAAGGCGAGGATGACGACGACGACGAGGACAACTAGTCGTCCGTTCGGCCGTCGTCTGCGTGTCGTCCCGCCCCGTCTGGACCCAACCTCCACCAAGCAGCAGCCGCGGCGCTGCGACCCGAGATAGTTGGTTTCAGTTTGTTAGAGAGTCACTCGTTTTTTAGATGAAATTATATTTAAAGAGAAAGAGATTTGATGTGAACTTTACCTGTTGGCTCCAGCTGAAGACTCCACACGTTTCCCTTTAACAAAAAAAAAAAAGAAAAGAAAACCTGCTTCAGGGTCAAACCCAGTGTTCGCCCACAACCAGAACCCCCTGACCCGAATGCTGGCCAGCTGACGTTCTGCTTTCCTCAGGCTGCTGCAGCTCCTGCCAATGTCAATCTCCAAGCACAGAGACCCGCTAAACACGCCTCTCGCAAATCTTCAGGGAAAACCTTTTAAACCGAGAGCCGATCACTCCCAAATTCAGATAATACGAGAGATTTCTGTCCACATCCGTAACTCCAGGTTGTTTTATTACAGAGAGCTGCTCAAAAAATCGCTACACGGGCTTTAAAAAAACCCTCTGAAAACAGAAACCCAGCTTGAATCCTACAAGTATTTCTACTAAAATAATCTTACATTATCTTACCAAGTACTTTTAGTCGAGTTTCTAGTTTAAATATCTTGCTACACTTAAAATAAGACAAAAATAACTTATAAGCAACTTTTCAACAAAATAAGTACTAATTCCACTGGCACTGCGGGTTACCTAGCAACCCCAGCCCGTCGCCTAGCAACCAAGTTCTAGTTCCTGGCAGATTATTTCACTTTTAACAGGACATTTAATTCAGTTCAATTCAAAGATACTTTATGGATCCCAAAGGGAAATTAAATGTTTTTCATTTACATTTTTTAATTTTTCCCATATTTCAAGTGAAATAATCTAAAACCTGAACTTTTTCACCGATATTAAGGAAATATGTTCTTAAAACAAGCTCATATTTCTTGATGAAAAGTTACTTGTAAGTTAGTTTTATGATATTTCAAATGCACTAGAAACTAGACCTAATGTACAGGAACTAATTGCTGCTTTCTATTGGAATAATTTAGTATTTTAATAAAAATACTCTATATATCTGTCTGTCTGATTGGAAGCTATGAATTACTGGTTTATTTTCAAACCTCTAAATCATGAGTGTCCAAACTTTTTATCACATCAAAATTAATCACAGGCCAAATATAATTTTAAAAAGCTAAAATCACCAAAAATGTGATTTTTTTTTAAAACCTACTCGACAATAAAGTAAACACCATCTAATTTAATTAAACAAATAAAGTAATCAGATTTTTTTTTATAGGAACAGGAAGCAGATTAAATTGTTTTTGTATGTTTTCGTCATTTTTAAAACTTATTAATTCATTTGGTAGGGACAATGCACATTAATTAACATTTTCCGTAAACTTTGCCAGAATTATCCTTCATCCATCATCCTGCTAAAAACAAAGGTTATATAAACAATGTTAAAAAGACTCAACGACACACATTTTGTCAATAAATGAAATCAGTAAGTACAAGACAATTACAACACAATTATTACAAATTATAAGAAATAATCCAAATGAAATTAATGCAAGTAAATTAATGAAAGGCATCATTAGCTAATTATTTTAGGCTCGACTGAATAAAACAGAAAATATTTTGTCCTCAGTGATAAAAACGGGATCTAGGTCAGTCTTCATTTGAAAACACTTGCTGTCAGGTGAACTTTAGAGCATCAGTGAATGAGCAGATGTGGTTCTGGTTACCATGACAACACTTTGTGTTGCAGTTAACAGTTTTTGAGTAGATTTTCATTCAAAAGCCGTAGGTTTGTCCCAATTCATTTAATTCATTCTTTAATTGTGGTTGGGGTTGGGCCGCAAAAAATCAATTCCAGGGGCCGCAAATGGCCCCCGGACCCCACTTTGAACTCCCTTACTCTAGATTATGTCTAAATCTTTGCAATTCTCCTGTTTCAAATGATCCTGCAGTGACAAAACCTACAGTAAATCTTTTAAAAACAAATTTAAGAGCTCATTGGTGCCGCAGCTGGTTCCCCGTCAGAACCTGGGAGCCCATCAGGGAAGCCATGTTTGTCAGGGCAGAGCCGCGTAGATCCAGCCATGTCCGCTCCTCTCCAGGTAGTGATAGGAAGACCTGCCGCTCCTCAGGTCCACACAAGCAGACCCTGTCGTTCAGTGTGTGTTTGACTTGTACGTCGTTTTTTGTGATAGGGTGGAAGGAAATCTTAGATTTGTGGGTTTTCTTTGATTTGAGTGTTTTATTGTTTTCTTAATGTGTTTTTTTCTTCTTCTTGGTTTATGTTGTTTTGAATCAGCAGCTGTTAATATTTTTAAAGCGAGCGGCTCGTTGTTTCTTTTTTTAACTGTCAGATCACCATGATGTCACAGCTCAGGCTCCGCCCACTTCTGGCTCTCATGCTCAGATTTTAACATCCTTGACTCCTTTCCTTGCCTCCTCAGGCTCTCTTTGTTGTAATCAGAAGGGGGCGCTGTGGAGCAACAAAGTGTCAAACCAACATAATTACAACTACAAGTCTGAAAAAAATATATTTCCAGTTTTTATTTCCTATTTAATCTTTTAAAAGTTCCTTCCTTATGTCATTCACTTTCTCCCTCCTTGTTTTATTCTTCTATTTCTTATTTCCTTCCTTTTTTGCATCCTTTAATCCTTTTGTTTCTATTTTTCTCTTTTGGTTCGTGCTTCTCTTTCTTCCTTTGATTCACTGTTTTCTTCCATCTCTTCTTGCGTTTTTCATTTCTTTTCTTCTCTTACATCCTTCCTTATCCCCTTCCTTTCATCCTTTTTCCTCTCTTTTATCCTTTCTTTACATCTTACACTTATTTTGCCCTTCCTTCTTTTCTCGTTTCCTTTCCTGCATTTAATAGTTTAGTTTCTTTGTTTAGATGTTTTCCTCTCCTGTTCTTTAGTCTTCTTCCTTTTTCCTACTTTTCCTTGGTCACTTATATCCTTCTTTCTCTCTGCTCTCTGTCCTTCTTTTGTCTCTACACTGTAAAAACACAAAATCTCACCAAGTATTTTTAGTCTCATTTCTTAAAAAGTTCATATTTCCTGCTGAAAAATTGCATATAAATATTTTTTTTCTTATTTCAAGCGTACTAATATATCTGCATTAGAAACGCTAATATTTTCTGGTTTTGCAGTGTAGTTTTTCCTTCTTTCTTTTCTCTTTTTCCTGCAGATTTTGAATTTTAATCCTTACCTCAGTTATAAACATCTGGAGTAAACACAAGGTGATTTCTTGATTCTGAAACTGGGAGCTAAGCTAATTTAAGGAGAAGTGGAGGAAGTGGAGGAAGCCTGAATTAACAAAGGGAGACATCTTTGTTTTTTAGAGCTGTCATTTTAAACCAACTTAGGCTCAACCTGCTGTTTGACTTTCTGTCTGTCTGTCATTTTGTTATTTTTATGATCTCTGACAGATCAGCATTAACAGTGTTCATTAAAATCTATTTATTATGACTTCGGTTTGCTGCTGGGTTTGTTTGCCTCCTCTTTTATTATTCAGTTTTAATTCCCTTAAATGAGGAATCTGTCCTTTCTGTCAGGAAGCAACAGAAAGGAGACAATCTGTTGGACATGTTGAGGTAAAAACAAGTTTTAAGTAAATATCTTCTTAATATTTATTAATTCTAAAATAATATTTATATAAAAAGCTTCACCAGCAGATTATTTCCCCTATAACTGGACATTTTTCATTTCTTACTAGTGAAATGGTCTCTAGTACTTTTTAAAATCAATATTAAGGAATTACTGACTCAAAATAAGGTCCTATATCTTGCTTAAAATTTACTTGAAAGTTAGTTTTGTCTTATTTAAAGTGTACTAAGAACAAAAACACTTTGTGGGTTTTTGTGTAAGTTTGGGTTTAGTAACATTTAAAGAAAGAAAATTAAAACGCATAACTTTGGTTGTCATGAATTTATTAAATACATTAGCTTCACTTTCTGAGTCAAATTGTTGAATTTAAAGAATATTTGATCCGTTATTCTGTAGATTTTGTTCATTGTTTATCCAGCAGGGGGCGGTCTTCTCTTCCTTACTGTGTCTTCCTGCTGAGCTTTAAATTATAAATGACTTCAGCATTTCAGAAGAAATATTCCAGCTGAGAGTTGGAGCTAAATAAAAGGATCATTTCACAGCTTTCTTTCTGTTACATCTTTTATTTCCACTCTGATTGATCTCGTTGCTGTTTTTCAAGACGTTTGCTTCTCTGTTTGATTTGAGCGACATTTGATCTGCAGAAGCTGCTTGAAACCAGCCACATTAAAGCCGGAGCGAAGGGAGTGAGGAAAGGAAACAAGGAGGTGAGATCAGGACGCTAATAGTCGTGACCTCCGATGTCAAGCCTCCGTTTTTATTCTCCTCCATTTGAACTACTTTGTGAAATTTAAACAGCTCAAACAGATAAACTGTCCATTGATGGAGGCAGCAGCTGTGAACACACACACAGTGCACACACGCTAACACACACAGAGACACACACACAGAGTGACACACACGCTAACACACACAGAGACACACACACGTCTCCTCTGGGAGCTTCCTGTCTGAGAAAACACTTCAAATAAAAACAGACTCAAAAATCTCCATAATTGCATAATTGTTTTCTTAAGGTTTTCGGTTTGGTGTTTTGGTCTCAACTTTCCCTTTTTTTGAAGAACAACTTTGTTTACAGATTTCATAATAAATTTTATTTGTTGTTTTGTTAATTTATTCAAAATGTGGTAAATTAAAGTTTGTTGATCTTGGAGCGGTGTTCTTCATGCCATTAACATGTTGCTTGAAAATCAGCAATTCAGTTTATTGCAACATGTTGTGGAATAATTTGATATAGTGACAAACATTCATAAAGGAAGGAAGAACAATCATTTATAGTGTTGTCTTAATGCGGTTTAAAAGCTTTAGATCTTATTTTAGGGGTTTATTTTCTTAAAGAGATAGCTGTGAATTGGTTGGTTGGTTGGTTGGTTGGTTGGTTGGTTGGTTGGTTGGTTGGTTGGTTGGTTGGTTCAGTGGTTTGAGTGATTAATTCCTTGGTTTGTTGGTTGACTAATGTTCTGGTTGGATTGCTGGTTGGTTGGTTCTTTGACGGACTGACTGACTAGTTTGTTGGTTAGTTGGTTGACTGGTTAGTTAGTGATGGGCTGATTGGTTGGTTGATTTCTGGTTGAGTTGCTGTTTGGTTGGTAAGTGACTGGTTGATTCTTTTGTTGATTAGTTAGTTAACTGGTTGGTTAGTTGTGGACTGGTTGGTTGTTCTTTGGATGACATGCTGACTGTTCGGTTGGTTGCTGTGTTAATGAGTTAGTTGTGTGTTGGTTGGTTGGTTAGTTGGCTGGTTGGTTGGTTGGTTGGTTAGTTGTGTATTGGTTGGTTGGGTTTGGGCAGTGCTGCTGAGAATCAGATACTGACCTCATTGTTTCTGGTTGACATGCAGCTTTTCACATTAAAATGATCATAAAATTAGAAATGTTTTATTTCTATGCAAATGAGGAGAATATTTCCCTCATTGGGCATCTATGCAGTACAAAGGGAACATTCAACCAACAGAATGCATATTTACATAGAGTTGTGTCAGTGCCAAAGTACTTCCTTATTACTGCACTGAGTTAAATATTAAATACCATAACCCAGAAAGAATTGGTTTGACCATCACTGGTTGATATTCCACAATAAATACAAAAAAACCTCTTTCTACATTTGTACATTATGATATGTTTGCAATAACCAAGCTGCAGAGATCATTACATTCTACATTTCTGTTTCTCGGAAAGCGTTCCCACAGATCAATACGAAGCACATTTATCAGCTCCGGTTTGCGTTTCCTCAGAGGAGTCAGTCAGTCTATAGCACAGCTTTTCTGATGAAATATGAATCAGTCCCTGCTGGCAGGGTTCATGTTCAGGTGCTAGCGCGTTAGCAGAGACTTATGGGTCAGATTTAAGATAAAAAATGCCTTTCTGACCACCTATGTGCTTTAGGTTTCACCTCCGAATGAGAAAAGTTTTCACTTAAAAATTCAGAATATCTAAGTTCTGTCAAATTGTAGGTTGACATCCTGATGCGTTTTAGCTCCTCTGAAATATTTAAACTCTTTGACCTAAAAGCCTTCTGCTGGTCATGGTCTTTTTATGAGACATGGATACATGCAGATGCTACACAATTTCACGTTTCCTCCAAGTTAGCTGGTGATTTTGTGTGTTTGGGTGAGTTATAGCTGAGTGATGTGTCCACTGTTACATTCTGAGAGCAAAGTGATCATCACATCATAAAACAGCATATTAGGTAACGGTTACTGTCCAGGATGACATACAAGTCAAAGTAATGCACTCCAGTGTGTGTGTGTGTGTGTGTGTGTGTGTGTGTGTGTGTGTGTGTGTGTGTGTGTGTGTGTGTGTGTGCGTGCGTGTGGGTGTGTGTGTGTGTGTGTAATAAACAGGAAGTATTTTTAGTTCTGTTGCTACGTCGGCAGCCGGATGGCGAGCTGCAGCGATGTCAGCCTGGCAGTCGCTGCCCAGGGCCTCGAAGCTCCACAGCATCCAGGATCATGTTGAAGCTGCAGATCGAGTGTTGATCCCGCCCTAAAGACACGGCTTGACTTAAAATAAAGAAGATAAAGAAACGTTTGGCATCCTTGGGGCTTTATATCTGTTTTTCACAGATGATGTGATTCTTTTGGCTGGTGATTTTCTGCATTAGTGTGGAAAATGGTGGATTGGGAATATTTTTAAAGTATTGTTTCGTAACTTGAGTTGGTTAGTAACTGGTGACATTTACTCAGTTACTTTTACTTGAGTAACTTTTTTGAAAACATGTTTTTTATGAGTATTTTAACTACGCTGTGCTTTTTTATTTTTACTTGAGTATTTTTATTTTAAAGTACCTCTGCTATTGCTTGAGTAAAGGTTCTGGATTTTCAGAATGAAAAATAAACCAGACACACATTTAGCTCACAGTGAGAGACTGTTGTTAAGGAAAGAGGATGGATGGATGGATGGATGGATGGATGGATGGATGGATGGATGGATGGATGGATGGATGGATGGATGGATGGATGGATGGATGGATGGATGGATGGATGGATGGATGGATGGATGGATGGATGGATGGATGGATGGATGGATGGATGGATGGATGGATGGATGGATGGATGGATGGATGGATGGATGGATGGATGGATGGATGGATGGATGGATGGATGGATGGATGGATGGATGGATGGATCAGCATCAGATTAATGGTAACCAGTTCAATGTTTGTTCCTCCAGTAAAGGTAAATGAAACCTGATGACGTCATGAATTGGAACCGGAAGTGTTTTAATGTTCGGCTGAATAAAGGAGGTCGGAGCTTCGGCTCCCATCCCCCTCCGTAATCCTCACTGCTTTAACAGAACAAGCTGTAACACTGACCTGGAACACCGACTCTGTGTGTGTGTGTGTGTGTGTGTGTGTGTGTGTGTGTGTGTGTGTGTGTGTGTGTGTGTGTGTGTGTGTGTGTGTGTGTGTGTGTTAATAAAACATGTAAAACACCGCCGTAGCTCCCCCTCCCCCTCCTGACGGAACCGAAGCATCCGTGCCGAGTCACCCAGATTCGGTGTGAATAATTTACTCTGATGCGAACATGAACGATCCGCCATGTCTACCGGTAAATAAACCTGTTATTAAAGAACAAACATGGGAACCAACAGACGCGCAAAGTATTGGCACCTGTACTGCTTGTGTATGAACAGTTACACTGTAAAAAATTAACAGCCTGTCATAGAGAGAAAAAAATGCGAGAATTAATTTTTCAAATTCATATTTTCACCAGGTTATTCATACATTTACAAATGTCAGAGTTCCAAGCTAAATATTTAATTCACATGCTAGATATTGAGTTTTCAAAATAAATATTTAGTTTTCAAATTAAATATGTAGTTTGTAAATTAAATATTTAATTACAGACAAAATGTTTTGCTATTTATCAATTCATGAGCTAATCTAAATTTGATTGGTCTAATTCAGTGTTTTTCAACCATTTTTGAGTCAAGGTACACTGTTTTAATTGAAAAAATCCCGAGGCACACCTCCAACTAAAAATGGAAATAAAGATACTCTGTAGCCGCCTATATATAGTCATTCTTATCAAAGTCTCTTGAATAGGAATCAAATAAACACAAAAATGTATTATCACATTTTACATTTCTTATTTCAAATTGCACTTAACACGTCCACTTCAAAAATACACCTGAACAGTGCAACAACACTGTGGTGTTAAATTTAAAGAAGTTGTAGAAAACTTCAAAGTGTTTTACAAACTAATCCACAAGCATCTTATAGCCAGAATACAGAAAATAATTCCTATTCTGAAAGAAGCAATAATATTTGGGAAACATTTCACTTCATATTCACTGTTACAATATGAAGAGTTGCATGTACAAAATGTCAATATCTGTATATTTTACCCACCTAGTGTGAAACCTGTGCATGTTTGGATGAAAACAGCTGATTTTCTGGCAGAAATTGAAGAAAGACAAAGCTCTTCCTCAACATCTCTGTCTCTCTGGTTTTAGTTTTTATAGTAGTCAGGCTGGAGAAGCTCAATTTCACACAGATATGTTGTGGGAAATGGACTCATGTTGTTTCCAACAACTGTTGAGCTTCACTGTCTTTTCCATCACTGTCATCACAGTCTTGCTAGATTCAGTGCTCTCACCGCTACCTGTAACATTCGTGCATCACTAATTCTCTTGTTTTAATGTAAAATGCTCTGTACCTACTGCCATCT
This sequence comes from Poecilia reticulata, assembly GCF_904066995.2. Taxonomy (NCBI): domain Eukaryota; kingdom Metazoa; phylum Chordata; class Actinopteri; order Cyprinodontiformes; family Poeciliidae; genus Poecilia; species Poecilia reticulata. The sequence continues at coordinate 22,680,147 of NC_088840.1, read as the reverse complement.
AGTGGTAAGAAAATTACATGATTACGCCGCTGCTTCTACTACAGCAGATACTCGAAGATGGCATTATTTCAGACAATTCATTTTCAAAAAATCTTTTAAAACCAATTACCGTATCTTCGGACTATAGAGCGCACCATACTAGCACCCTCAATTAATAAAATAAAATAAAAACTGGAAGCTGCTCTCGGTTTTCCATTAGGACCCAGCAGAATGCCTCGTCCTAATAAATCTGGTGGACGCATCACTCCGTCTCCAAAGCCGAACCATGGTTTCGTTCACACCGAGCTTAAGTGCAGCGGCTCTATTTCCCTCCTGTAGTGCCAGATCGACAACCCTCAACTTAAAAGCTGCATGATATGAGTTTGAAAACATTTCTCAGTCGTGCCTGCTGCTAGCATGTGCTTGTTCTAAATGAAAATTAGCCGTTCTTTGATTTACAATTTTGACTTCTAATGATTCACTTCCTGCTAGAGAGCCCCCTGGTGGTTGAAGAAAAATCCACAGAAAAGCCACCGCGGGCTACAATCCGCATGGTTCAAAGTTAAGGAAAAAAGTAGCAGCTTTTAGTCCGGAAAGTACCGTAGTGAAATTGAATAATTTCCACGGCACACCTGACGATCACTCACGGCACACTAGTGTGCCGCGGAACAGTGGTTGAAAAACACTGCTCTAATCGATCGACTAGCGATTAATTGACAAGCGGCCATTATATTAAAAAACTGAGTTATGCTGCACAAAGAGAAAAACAGAACCACATAAAGTGCATTTTTCATCCCACATCTGATTCTGTTTGGACTATTTCTCTTTTTCTGGTATTACCTCCGCCATCTTTGTTTCTGTATGAACTGGATACGCTTAAGGATGACCAGTGATGCCCTCTGCTGGTTGGCGGCCAAACTACAACACTAAAAGAAGGACAAACTAATTGAAACTAATTTTAATCTAATAAACAATTAATCATAAGCTCATTAATTCTTTGTATATTTAATTCAAACACTGACTAAATTTAAGTTAAACATAATAAGAAAACAGATTTTCTTTGGTTTCTAAAAGCTGGAACTTCTTCAGGAAACAGTGGTGATTTATAGCGGTGTGATCTGGCAATTTTAAGTTTGTAATCTCTACAGGTGACTTTATTGATTTTGTTCAGTAAAACTAAACATAACTTATATCTATTCTTTATCATGCATTCAGTTTCTTCATTTTGCAAAAACCAAACGCAGAAAATTCTAAAATGACACTCCAGTGGCGTTGTAAATATCCTTACTTTACATGGCAGTGTGGACTCTGTCCTCTGTGTTTGTTAATCTTGATTAATTGTTAGAATAATTACTAAATTAATCTTTAGTAGCAGCTCTCCTGTAATCATTTTCAACTCACACATCTTCAGTTATTGAAAAAAAACATTAATTTCCTATAATGTCGTTTAAACATAGTCAGAAGTAACTCTCATGTTTTTTTCAGGAAGGCTGAGATATTTATAGGGGTATTTAAAAATAATGAAGCCCCTCGTTCTGCTGCAGATCTGGGTTAAATCCCCATGAAGAGCTGTGAGTTTGTTCAAAATGCCCGCTAAGCGTTTTATTTGCAGTTCATTGGTCCTGGGCATTTTGTCCTGTCAGGCCGTCGACGCTTCCTGGGAGTCTGTTCCTTTAAGTTGGGCCTGGTTTTCTCATTCTGTGCGTTTCCTGCAGCGACACACGAATGCAGCGCCCTTAATGGCAGCAGATTAGTCATCAGGAAATGCTCATGCATGCATACATGATCACCCACACACACACTCACACATTCGTAGTGATGTTGGTGTGTGTTGTGGATGGAGGTGGAGCTGCGTAATGGAGCGATGCTCTTTGTCCTGCCCTACATCTGCTCATCTATCCGCGCAGCTCAGTGACCCGTTCTGGGTGTTTGTGTTGATGATGAGATGAGAAGTCACATAATGAGGATTCAACAACCTCATGGGCACAAAAAGATTACAATTTCATGCGACTTCTTAGAAATATAAAGGCGCAGTCAGTGGTTTTTCTATGAAAACATTTTTCTTTTTACAGCCTGTGACAGTTAAATGCTTTTTAATTATTAATAATTTCAGACTGCACAGGAATAATTAATATTGTGCACTTATGTTTGAATTAGCATCTTGGTATTTTTGCTATAGTTCAGAGCCAGACCTTTTCTAAAAGTCAAAACCAAAGCTTCAGTAACTTAACAATTTGAGAAACTTTTATAAAATTTCTTATTTGTTAAAACTGTCACCATGTCATGACAGTATAAGATAAATCAGTGTTTTTCAACCTCTGCCGCGACACACTAGTGTACCGTGAGTGATCGTCAGGTGTGCCGTGGAAATTATCCAATTTCACCTACCGTGTTTTCCGATAAGCTGCTACTTCTTTCCTACTCCTTGAACATGCTTCTTTTCTGTGGATTTTTCTTCAACCACCAGGGGGCGCTTTAGCAGGAAGTGAATCATTGGAAGTCAAAATTGGAAATCAAAGAAGAATGCGCTAATTTTCATTTAGAACAAGCACATGCTAGCAGCAGGTACGATGGAGAAATGTTTTCAAACTCATGTGATGCAGCTTCTAAGTTGAGGAGTATCGATCTGGCAGCACAGGAGGGAAATAGAGCCGCTGCATGTAAACTCGGTGTGAACGAAACCGGATTTGGAGACAAGAACTGCGTCCTTAATATATCCAGCAGTTATTAGGACGCAGCCCTCTGCTGCCCTCTGCTGGGTCCTTATGGGAAACCGAGAACGGCCGAGATACCAGCGGCCTGTAGCCCGGTGCGGCTGATATATGTAAGTTTCCGGGGAGGTCAAAAAATTTGAAGGTACGGTTTATAGTATGGTGCGCTCATAGTCCGGAAAATACGGTAATTGGTCTTAAAAGATTTTTTGAAAATGAATTAATTATCTGCAAATGATGCCATCTTTGAGTGTCTCTGCTGTAGTGACTAGCGGCGTAATCATGTAATTTTATTATCACTAGATGGCAGCAGGTGCAGAGCATTTTACATTAAAACAAGAGAATTAGTGATGCATGAATGTTACTACATTCATGCATCACACACAACAGTGCTCTGTTCAGGTGTATTTTTGAAGTGGACATGTTAAGTGCAATTTGAAATAAGAAATGTAAAATATGATAAAAATAAATTTTTGTGTTTATTTGATTCCTATTCAAGAGACTTTGATAAGAATGAATACATGTAACATAGGCGGCTAAAGAGTATCTTTGTTTGCATTTTTGGTTGGTGGTGTGCCTTGTGATTTTTTTCAATTAAAACAATGTACCTTCGCTCAAAAAAGGTTGAAAAACACTGAGATAAATAACCTACAAAAGATCTCTCTCTCTTCCCCCTCCTCCCTTAGCTGCTATGGACCTTACCAAGCTCCGCCCAGAAACGCCCCTTGACAGTCCCACGGGACTGCATTGCTCACAAACAAAGCCTCGCGGGACTTAGTTTCTATGTCTAAACATGGCATATTTAGTTTCAACTGACTCTCTACAGAGTATTTCTGAATCGATTAGTGTTGGATTTCTGCCGGATTTTCAAAAAATATCAGCCACGACAATGGACAGAGGAACCAACAAGTTCATATCATCTTTTTTGGACGACATCAAGGTGTTTGAGCCACGCGATGCCTCCAACATTGTGCGAGTTACAGCTAAATGCTACAGATCGATGAGGAAAACAGCAGATCCTCAGACCCTCAGCATAAATATAGCTGTGGACAAGATCACTGATGCCTACTGTTCTTGTAAGGTAAGTCGGGCATTCATGGTTTAGAGCAGGGATGTCAAAGTCAAATACACAGAGGGCCAAAAAAACAAATTTGCTACAAGCCGAGGGCCGGACTGGTTTAATGTTTATTAAAACATATTGAAATGATTGTACATAGCCTATTGAACCAAGACCTAACACAGTGTATATTATTTAACGATTAAATGAATAAAGCAATATTTTGTTATGGCTCTGTCAGTAACTTCAAGGGAAAACATTTTTCAAGAGGCAAACGGCAACAAATTTAATTGTTTTTAAAAACAAAATATGTTTCTTAATATCAAGATAAATGCATAAATCAAAGTGCATGCATTATAAACTGAAAATGCATTACTGTGCTGCTCTATGATCCTACCGATCACTGCTTTCAAATAGTAAAGTAAAAAAATAAATCAAATCAGTTGTATTCTTTCTCATGGCTCTTATCTGCAATTTTACCTGAATCCATTCAACTGAAAAATAAATACAAAAAAATAAAATAAAATACAAAAATATATGGCACACAGACAAAACAATACTTCATTCAAAGAAAAATCACGTCTTGTAGAAACAAATGTAAAAATTTAACTGAAACTTATAAACTGAAAATACGTTACTGCTCTGTGATGCTCACTTGTCTGAGGCTGAGCCTGATACTTGGAGGTGTCTCATCTTTTGTACAAGTTCATCAATGTTCGGGGTGAGGCTCTGAGCTGATGAATAATGAAGCCGTTTGGGCGCGCTGTAGTCACTTCGCGGGCTACCGTTGCATTATGGGAAATGTAGTGTTTGCAGGCAAAACACGAGCGGGCGGCTCTGGCTTGCGGGCCGGTTCTCATAGTAATTAAATATCATTCAGGGGGCCATAGATAATTGATTTGCGGGCCGGATGTGGCCCGCGGGCCTTGACTTTGACATATGTGGTTTAGAGGGTTACTTTTGAAATGACTGATTTCTTTTGTTTGCAAATGTTTTAGTGTGCCTAGGCCTGATACTCGGTGCTAGCGTGGCTAACACGATTACAGTTTAGTAAAAAGCCTTTTCAGGTGAAATAAAATCTTTAATGTATGTCAGATACAGTACACATTGCATATTGATCTGTTCAGCTAACATAAAGATGTAACAGACAGGCTTCAGGATGTAGAAGTTGTATCGGTACTGCCATTATGCTGTACTTGGCTAAAAGGTTTTCATAATGGATGTGTTTATTATTGACTTAATTTTTTTCCTTCACTAAACACAAAGAAAGCAAAGCAATAATACTTACACCAGCAGACACTCCTTTGTTCTTATTGATCCTACGACGGTTGAGCTGCGGTTGAGCTGGAAATGTGGTCGTGCACAAGCTTTAATCCAAGCAAGGCTTTCCATTTCAGATTTTGAAAATCTGTGAATTTTAGTTCCACAAACATGATCAGGATACCTGACATTGCCTGTACAGATACCCCACTGACGGAGAACCATTTTTTTTCGAGTCCCGACGCAAAAACTTTGTCGGTCTGGTAGTCCACAATGTACATTAGCATGAGTTTGTGAGACGGTAACCCACGTGATATAGCTGCGCTGTGACGTCAAATGGGCATTAGCCAATGAAACGTAGACCCTGTGGTAAGATCCATTATCGTCTGAATAAATGGACAGCTCCTGTCCAAAATCAACCAATCAGAGCCCGGAGGTGGGTCTTTGAGCTGCCAATCTAATAAATGTGTTAATGGCTAAGAAACAACTTACCATCACAGAAAAACTGTTTATCCGGCGTCAAACTCTTTCATTTAGGTAAAAATATAATGTTGAAAACACATATTGACTCTGTGTCCTTAATATACAAGAACATCTTTTAACTGTTTTGTAAAGAAATAAATATTTTTCTGCAACTATTTTTAACACAAGAAAAAAGTAGTTAATGTGAATTTTGGCATCATTTAAGTAAATGTCAAAGTCTTCTTTATTTTATTTCACAACTTTGCAGTTGCATTGTGAATTTGCAGCCGTGTAAGTTCATACAAGTTAATCCAAAATGCACACACATACATCACCATCCACATATTAGTCTAACAACCTTGTTTTTTTTATTATTATTGTTATTTAAACAAGAAATAAAAATCATCAGCTGGTAAGGTGAGATGAATCGACCTGCTTTGAGTCGATTTGACTCAGAAGTTTCCAATAACCCGTCATGGTGTTGAAACTAACCTAAAGCAAAACAAAGCAGGAGAAGCTGCTCACCTTACCAGCAGCTTAGCTTATTATAGTTTGCATTAGCAATAGTTGCACAGAAAATCAGCAGTGTTTTTGTTTTGGTGTTCCCATAATGCATAAAAAACATGAACAGATATATCTGAAGTCAAGTAAAATCAGCAAACCACGCAGGAACTCGTATTTCTATATAAACAGTGATTACAGCATTGGATTCTGCCTAGAAAATGCTTTTTTTTTTCAATGTGCATAAACATATAAATAAATTACAAATCAATACAGTTGTTTCACATCCTCTCAAAATCTCACAGTACAAATAACTCACAATGTGATTTAGCTCTGCCAGCGTCAGTGCTATTTTATCCATGCTCTCAGTATTCATGACAAATGTGCAAAAACTCACAAACTGGAGAAAAAAATTGTTCAACATTGCGACACTGCAAATTTAAATAAGAAAGTTGTATCTTACAAAATGTGACTTTTTACAGAGACAATATTCAACCTTAACAGAACATTAGCAGCTCTTAACATCCTTCATGTTTGAAATGAAAACTGAACTTTTAAAGCTGTGGAATTTATTCTGCTGTAAATTTGTAAAATGTACGTTCAGATTTATTCGACTTATTCATTGTATCATTAAATAATCAAGAAGTGATCAGGAACAGCAGTTATTTAGCCAAATCGTATGTTAGCTGACATTTTTTAATTTGTCTTTTAAGATAAGTGTTTGATCAATGTTGTAACAGCTAAATAAAATTAATGTGAAGCGACCCTAATGTGACTAACGGCCGTTAGCTAGCAAGCTAGCTAAAGTTTCAATCGAACGGATAATTTGAGCTACCTAGCTAACTGTTGCTAATGTTACCCGTTTTTGGTGCCCTCTACATGCAACCATAAAAAACATACAGGTATTATTTTTTTTATTGTTTCTGGTTTGTGAACTGGATTTAAAACAACATTTCACGTGCGCAAATTGTATTTTAGTGCAGCTATAACCATGTTTAATGAGTTGTTTTTTGACGTTGTAGTCTATTTAACCAAACGACACTTTCTTCCCTGCTTTGGTGTATTTCTGCGGTGGCGTCACAGCGCCACACACAGGCCTGGAGTAGTTACTACAGTATTTTGCGTTATATTCAGAGTTTTTTGTGCGGATGAACAAACATCTGGAAACAACAGCATAAACAACAACCGTTTTTCGAAACATCAACAAATATAAAGATTGTTTTCATGTCGCCAAGTCTTTGAACATTTCCGGAGGTGTGTTTATAGATGGGTTAACTTCAACTGCATCATAAAAATTACAAATGAAGTATGAAAATACCTTATTATTCAGAGGGAAAAAAATTGAGAACTTGTAGACAACCCAGTTTTTCATCTCTAAACAAGCGTTATTAAATATCAATAGTGTAACATTTAAAAATGTGACATAATAGTTCAAGCATCACAGTTAGTTTTCATTAGTAATTCATTAGAGTTGCATAATCATAAGATGTTTTTAAATTTCTTGAAAGTATCTTTATGATACCTAATATTTTGAAAGATGTGGTAGGATTACAGAAAAAAGTAATTTATGTAAATTTCTTTCTTTATTGTGATGAATTGTGGCCAGTTATTAGTTTTTGAGGTCAATTACATTTTCACACAGAATCAGGTTAGTTTGGCTATCTTTCTTCCCTTCCTAACTGAAATCATTATTTGCAAACTGCATTTTGTATCTACTCAGTTGATTTTTTTTCTTGATATTAAAATCTATTGGATGATCTTTATATAACAGAAGCACATTTGTTAATGTTCTGATGGGAAATAATTTAAAGGGACAAATTAATTATTTTTAAAAAATCCAACATTATGTGAGGATTTAATAAAAAGTCAACTATCAGCCTCAAATATTCAGCAAATGTGCAAATCAAATCCTGATTTCAGTTTTCAATCATACAGTAAAAGCTGGTTGCAGCAATATTGTTACAAAGAAGTTCAGTCCATAGTGCAGTTTATAATATCTGAGCTGGTCTGCGGCTCTTTTTCAGCCTGAAATTACAAACAAATAATAATAAAAATCAGTAATTATTGCTTCTTTTTTTTTTTTTTTGCTCATCTTTTACAACTTCAAACTCCCTGATTTTGGATGCAGCTTGAAAAGACTGAGATTATTTGAAAATCAATAATAAGCTGGAAGGAAACTTCAGCAGATCTGCTGCTCATTAAAGGAGACCTATTATACATTTTTATACTTCCATTTGGGTTTCAGCTGCTTCTAAAAAACACCAAGCGCTTAAAAAAAACACCAACCCATTTCTGGTAAGAAGTTAATATTTTTTTGGTATTTGGCAAAAGAGCCATTTCAAAATTCTCTCAACTGTTGAGCCACGTTCCATGGGCACTGCGCCGTTACCTAGCAACCACAGCTGAGTTCTGCCCGTCACCTAGCAACCCAAGTGGAGCTCCAGGACGATTGGTTAGCTGGTTTTACCCATAAAACTATGCTAAACTGTTCCAGGAAGCATAATAGGTCACCTTTAAGCGACAACTAAATCAGGCGATCAAACGATTTCAAAGACTTTTTAAAAGAAATGCTACAAAGAAGACTCAGTGATATATCAGCAAACAAGCAGGTTAAAGTTTTAAATCAGTGCAGAAATTGGAAGTTCATTTCGTTTCTTTAAAAAAAAAGTCATTTTGTGCTCTTCATTGACCATCATAAAAAGGTTTGACATCTTGGTTTTAAATGAACGGAGAGGATTTTCTCTTCAGAGACAGAGAAGGAAGCCGTGCAGCATCGTGAGAGAAGGTGCAGAAGAGCTCCTCTCCATTAAAGCTGCGTTAATTAAAATTAAATGTGGAGCTCCCGCCACAGATGGAGGTCTCCTGACAGCAGAGAGGGGGTTTCTGCTTGGTGACGACGGAGCGCCAGACAGGATTAAAGTCAATGAATCCCCTGGAACGAAACGTATCCCTGGTTTTTAAATAATCCACATTTATCGTCACGTGCATCTTGTTGCCTTAATCAATGAAAATTTTGAAATCTTTTTGGAAATACGATCAAAAATGTAAAAATTGTGTAAACGTTGTTAGTTTTTTGTGCATACACTGCAAACACAGAAAATCTTACCATGTATTTCTGGTGTAGTTTCTAGAGCAAATATCTTATTATTACACATGAAATAAGACAAAACTAAATTACATGTAACTTTTCAGCAAGAAATAGGAGCTTTATTGTAAATAATTACATAATATTGATAGAAAAGTTCTAGTTCAACTGGCAGATTATTTTACTTATGGGAAAATGTCTTATCAGTGAAATAATCAGTGGAATTAGTACTTTTTTGTTAATATTAAAGGGGACGTATTATACAAAGCTCACACTTTGCAATTTTTTAAAAACTTAAATCTGGGTTTTTACTGCTTCTAAAAAGCCTAAGTGCTTAAAAAACACTTACCTGGTGTCTGTCTGTAACCTCACAAATCAGCAGTCACTGCCCGTTGCTTAGCAACTCAATCTGAGGTCAAGGATGTTTGCTTTGCTGTTTTTATTGCTCTATGTGCTGCACAATGGCTGCAAGACAAGGGTTTTTTTTTTTGTTAACTTACCATCCAGAAACCACTTGCTGCATTCTTGTTGGTTGTGCAGGAGGCTCAACTTCTGCTTTTCAAAGATGTACGATTGCGTATCTGTTTGCAGCCATTTTAAAGTGAGAGTGTAAACATTGAGTTGGGGGCGTGGCCAGCAGCAGCTTATTGGGATTTAAAGTGACAAAACGGCCTGAAACAACTGGAAGGAACTCTAAATAGCAAAACTTGCCAGTCTGAAATCTAATTATCTGATAAGGATTTTGTGCAAAACATGCAATGAACTGTTTGTATAACCTATAAATCTATTCTATCCTGTTCAAAGAAGCACAGTAGGTCAACTATAAGGACTTATTTACTTAAAACAAGCCTCTATTTCTAGCAGAAATGTTACGTTTAAGTTAGTTTTGTCTTATTTCAAGAGCACTAAGATATTTGCACTAGAAACTGGACCAAAAAAATGTGGTGAGGTTTTGTTTTTTTTGCAGTGTATGCATGCAGAGTAGTGCTGAAGGATGTTTGTTCTCGTCATGGCGTCTCGGACTCCTCGTCGTCCTCCGGTGACGTCGGGGAGGCCGGAGTGTCGTCCTCCTCTCCGGCTGCGGTTGCCGCGGTCGCTGCAGGCTGCAAAGCCACCGCCGCCGCTGTCGTCATCTTCTCGTAGGTCCTCCTGCGCTGCCGCCTCAGCGTCTGGCTCTGCAGCTCCTTCACCTCCTGCAGGACCTCCTGCGCCTCTTTCCAGGACGACACCGCCTCCTCCAGCAGCCGCTCGGCCTCGGCGCGCCGCCTCTCCACCTCCTGATCCTCTTCGGGCGGCTCCAGAGGAGGAGAGACGCGGAGCTTGTCGGGGGTTTTGGGCAGCGCGGAGTCGAAGGATCTGTGCAGACCAGGGGAGTTTTGGTTCTGCTGGTTCTCCTTAATGATGCCCAGATGAGGGGAGTCAGTTTCGCTGCCCTGCAACGAACCGGATCCCTCCGCCTGACAGGAGTTGGATCTATTCAAACATGGCGGCGTCTCGGGAGTCTTCTGTGGAGGAGAATAATCCTTTCTGTTGGAACACGATGACCCCTTCGGTTTTGGAGTGTCGGAGCTCTTCAATCGAGGAGAGGCGCTCGGATCCTTCAGGCGAGGGGAGTCGGCGGCTTTAGCTGCAGGAGAGTGAGACCCTCTGGAGCGAGGCGAGTCGGCGGCTTTGGAGCGGTTCTTCTTGGCTTTGGATCGAGGAGACTCCCTTCCTCTGAGGCGAGGCGAGTCTTTGCCCCGGAGGCGAGGCGAGTCGCTGCTCCTGCTCCTCGGAGACCCTGACGATCTGCTGATGACGACAGGAAACTCTGTCAGCTAGGACTGAAACGATTAATCAGATTCAGCGATTTTTAAAAAATAATCGTCAACTAAGTAATCAATTAATCGTAAATTAGAGTATACAGACTCAAGAAAGTTAGATGCTGGAAAAAAAACAACCTATTCAGAGCAATAATTTAACAAAGCTGGACAAAATACAGCTTGCATTAATTGGATTAATCAATTAATTGTAAACTAGATACAGACTCAAAAAAGGACATTTGCTGGAGGAAACCTCAACAAACTCAGAGCAGTCATTTAACCAAACTGCACAAAATATTTATACATTTTGCAAGTAAGATAAAAACACCTTTATCTATAAATATTTTTTACCCAAAACTCCTGAAGTGGCATGTTTTTATATTCACCTGGTTAAAATTCACTAAAGATTGCATTTTAGGAAATAAAACATTTATTTTCCTAATTAAAAAAGTAACTGAATTGTTTATTTGCATAGTTTAACATATTTCTGATATTGTATAGAAAAGGCACAAGTGTTTAAATGAAAAATTTGTAGAATATACCAATTTGTTTATTTGATTAATCGATTAATTGTCAGACTAAAATAATCTCTAGTTGTCACAGAATGCGATGAGGCCAACCTGGAGTGGGGAGAGTCTGAGCCCCTGAGGTGGTGAAGCCGAGGGGAGTTGATCCCCTTCAGGTACGTTGAGCTGCCGCCTCGTTCTCTCTCCGCTTTGGCCTTCTGCAGCTCCTATAAACAGCGACATTTACCATCATTTCACAGCTTACAGCTGGAGGGACGGAGGTTTCTGAAGAAGTCCGACCTGCAGCCTCATTTCCTCCAGCAGCTCCTGGGCTCTCTGCATCCTCTGGGCGATGAGGCTCTGCAGCTGGCCGACAGGCTGGGCGGAGGAGCCGCTGCCCGCCTCCTCTTCGGTCGGACAGCGACGAAGAGCCGAACGAAACTCTGACCGAATCATTGCTGGTCTGGAAGAGCAGATCGAGTATTAAATCCTCTTATTAAACATTTATCAGCTTCTGTGTGTTCAGAGCACCAGAAGTCCATCAGTTCACTTTCAGTTTATGTGATTGTTCTACTTTTCTGGTCATTAGGTTGAAATGTGCACTTCAAAAACAAAATTTTACCAAGTATTTTTTATGTAGTTTCTAGTGATAATATCTTAACAGACAAAATTAATTTACAAACACATTTCAGCAAGATACAGGAGCTTGTTTTAAGTCAATAATTGCTTAATATCGCTAAGAAAAATACAAGTTCCGCAATCAATTGGCTTTGCACCGTTACCTAGCAACCCCAGCCAAGCCCAGCCCGTAACCTAGCAACCACGTTCTAGTTCTACAAGCAGTTCACTTAAACATTTTTCTCACGTTTTAAGTAAAATAATCCGTCTGTTCAGTGGAACTAGTACATTTTCATCAATATTAAGGAATTATTTACATAAAACAAGCTCCAATATGTTACTGAAAAGTTTATTGTTAGTTAATTTTATCTTTTTTCAAAATATTTACACTAGAAATCAGACTAAAAATACTCTGTAAGATTTTGAGCTTTTGCAATACAAATACACTTCAGTAAAGACTTGCTGCTGTAACTACATTAAAAATGTGATACTGTAATCAAGTTAATCAGGAATCTGGCCCGCTTTCTATTTTGATAATTATCATTCTTGTTTTCAATCTAATAACAATTTTTTTTTTTTTTTATTTTTCAATTTTTGTTATACGATGATAGTCATTTATCATACATTAGTTAATATTGTAATAACGTTAAATTTTTTATTCACCAAAATTTTTTTGATAAAATAACACTAAATAATCACAATAGAAACTATTTTTTTTTAATTTTATTTTTTATCTATTTGTGCACGATGCACAGGTGTCAAACTCAAGGCCCGGGGGCCAAATCTGGCCCGCCGCAGCTTTCTATGGCCCTCTGGACTCCAAATTACATCAATAAGTCCTTCCAGTTTTTCACAAATCTGCAAAAATCACACAAAATCAACAAATTTCCAAATTTTTTCCTGATTTTACTGCTAATTTTCTCAAAATTGGTCAAAAACGTTGAATCCGTAACTGATACGACGAGACACATTGACATCATACATTAGTGTAAATATTGTAAAAGAATAACGATTACAAGTATTTCTTAAATTCACCACAAAATCTGTTATTTTGATAGCAAAAATAAACACTAAAATAATCACAAATCCCAGAGGAACAGCTATTATTGATATTTTAACAGTTTTATTGGTTTTATCAATAGATTCTGTGCAACCGGCCCTTTAAGAACATTCAGATTTTGATTCGGCCCAAAATAAAAACGAGTTTGACACCACTGCTGTAATGTTTTAATTTAGGAAGGCTGAAAAAGTCTCTGTGTCAATCTGATAACGCAATAAAATTAAGAGTAAAGCCAATTAGAGAAATCCCATCAGTAGCTCCAACTACAGAAACATCCAGGTTAAGTCAACAGACCAACCATGAACAACCAAATTAGAGTTACTGACTCACTAACACGTGGTTCCGTTAGTAAACCGGAATAACCGGTGAAAATCCTAATACATGCAAAATGAGAATATGCAAAATCCAGACAGTAGCGCCTCAGTTGGGATTCAAATAGGGAAGAGGTGGAAATGCGTCTCTCTCTTATCTGCAACCAAACCAAGTCCAGAGTTAAAAGCACAAACAGGGATCACACTAGGAATCAAATTTGTGCTCACAGTTTTTGTGTTGCTTTGATGAGCCATGATTTTTTTATTATTTTCAGATTCAGTGCTCATATTTCACTTTTCCTGCATGAGTTAAATTGTTTGTCAAAAATCCCAGGATTTGTTAAAGTGCCCGTAAAATTAATTGACAATCTCTAATATCCTTCCTGATAGCATAACGGTTAATATATTTAGACGTAACAAAAAACAAATCAGTGTGACTGTAATTTATTAAATCTGACATATCTGGAACTGAAGAGGATTAGGGCAACTGAAATTAAAGCCAGACTTCAGAAATTAAAATCAGAATTCTGAGATTAAAGTCAAAGTTTTGAGATTAAAGTCAGAATTCCGACTTTAATCTCATAATTTGTCAGAGGCTCTGCTTGTCCTCCAGATTAAGGAGTTGAGTTTAAAACCTGTCATTTCTCTAGGTTATTGTAAAAGTGGATCAAATTAAATTACCAGAATATTTGATCCAGAGCCTCTAGCCAGTGAAAAGAACCACTACAAGATGATAATCTAGTAATTTCCAGCCTGATTAAGAGGTTAATCTGTGGATGTTTCACCTGGAGGACAGGACTTCATCCATGGAGGCGCAGCGACTCCGACCCTGCATGCTGAACCTCTTCCCTGGCTGCGGCGTTCGAGACTGGGCCTGAAGAACCTGAAGGGGCAAAGGTCAGATCAGCAGTTTGTGGCATAACCCGTTCACAGATGATGATGCACTGACCATAAAATCGCACAAATGGGAATTACAAAAATAAATTAGCTCAATGGAAACACACCAACTAAAAAAAAAATCTTGTTTTTCCAGGTGAGATGGTTCATGCTGGTCTGAAACCTCTACTTCCTGATGTTTACATCCATGCGTAGCGTCAACATATAACGAATCCTGCTAGCCTGGCTGATTTGCTCCAAACAACATGCATGAATATCGATAATTGTCTATATTTTTTGTTTTAAGTGTCTGAAATCCTGCCAAGCTGGTGATCTTCCCCGTTTTATCCACAGTTTTCACTTTACAGCGTTGTTTTTTATTTTTAGTAGTTATGAAACACAATGGAGAAGAAACCTTAAACAGCTACTGTCAGTTACTCAACAGGTCGTTGCTAGGTAACCAAAGAGTGAGTGAGTTGCTAGGTAACCAAAGAGTGAGTGAGTTGCTAGGTAACCAAAGAGTGAGTGAGTTGATTCCATACTGCAAAAACACTAAATCTTACCAGGTAAAAGTTCTAGTTCCATTGGAAGATTATTTCACTTATAACGCGTGGAAAATGTCTTGTTATGCCAATAAGACTAGAACTTTTTCATCAATATTAAGGAATTATTTACTTAAAACAACCTCATGTATCTTGCTGACAAGTTACTTGTATATTAGTTTTGTCTTATTTCAAGTGTATTAAGATATTTGCTCTAGAAACTAAACAAAAATTACTTTGTAAGATTTTGTGTTTTTGCAGTGCAGCAGCATTGCTTTCCTGGTCATGAGGCTATCGTCTTCTCTCTGCCTACATCTCCCAGAATGCTGTGCGATATTTATTGCTATTTATTTATCATCCAGGCCTTCTCCACACCAGTAGATGGAAACAAACCAAACTTACATTTTCTTTTTACAACATTTTCAAAGTTCGCTCAAAAACCTCATGACAGTTGGATGAAACACAGCGAGTGTCTCACCTGGACTTGCTGGTTCTTTTGGACTTTGGAGGCGTCCAGGGGTGACTGTTTGCCCCAGGAGCACTCGCTGCCTCTCGGTAAGCTCCCCGTCTTCACTTTGGGCTCTTTGGTCGTCACCCGCAGCTTCGAGACGTCGGTTCCTGCCCGCTGACGACCCCCGACCCCACCTCCGGAGCCCTCTTTCTGCAGGTCGACCCGGAAGCTGTCCTCCCAGGATTCATCGTCGTCATATTCGAGGCAGAAACCGTCCTCCTCGGCAACCAGGTCAAGGGTCAGCATGCCGTGGGAGGATGTGGAGGCCTGAGGTTTCAGAGACGATCTCATGAAAGGTGGTAATCCAGAATAACAGGAAGGAGGAATGGGGGATGTTTGTACCACGGCCATGAGGTGTCCTCTGGTTGGCAACCGGCGGCTGTGAGGGATCTTGGCCCGATCTCTGGTCAGATGGTCCAGAGCGCTGTCCTCCTCAATGGTCACCTGAAAGCCCATTGGAAAGAAATCAACATTTCCACCTCATACCCTTAAAAACCTCTAGACAGACCAGGTCAGACCTCATCTAGAACTCTGTTCTTGGCCTTGATTATAGCCACGTTCAGCGTGTTGATCCAGGACTCCTTCTCCTCCGGACTCACAGCCAGAAACACCAGGTTAGGAACCTGGAAAAGACGACATTTAATCTTTTATGACCAATGTTTTAAAGGTGACCTGTACATAGTTCCCACCAGTCTGAACCGGAAGTAATCCGCTCCATCTTAGTAGGGCGAGCACAATGTATAGAGGACCAACGGCTTTGAGACCAACAAAAAGGAAACATGGATACTCTTCACCAATGTACAAGAGAAAAAGAACAAAATGGCTACTGTCAGGACCAACCTGTTTGAGAAGGAAAATATGTCAGACGATGTGGACAAGCTGCCTCTGACCTCAAACTACGAGATAGTTAATAACTGCTTAGTGAACAGGAAGAGTTTGTACGACATGGAGGAGATTCACGACTTGGAATCATTGAACGCATACGATCAATATTTAAACGGATTTATAAAGAACGTACGAACTCTTCACGTGAATATCAAGGTTCTGGTGACTGGCAGAGTAAGTACTTGTACTAACAAACACGAAGGCTACATGTCCTTCTTAGCTAGTAGATTTAGTGACTTTTTAGAAAACCTTCCAGAATATTAATCTGTAAACTGAAGCGGACATAATCTACTACACACAAGAAAGCCGTTTCAGTCACGTTTTCTCTGCCTCAGTTCAGAGTTTGCACGACTGTAAGAAAGAGTAAGCAGGAAGACTGGCATGTGAAAGTGTTTCAGGGATTATTCTGCTGTAACTCACGGACTAATGGGATTCTGCAGATTAAGCTTTTTCAGGGGGTAAAGAAAAAACGGTCAGGGCTCGGCCAGTCAGAGCAGCTCAGGGTGAGTGGGAGGGAAATAAACGTTTAGATCCACCAATCCTGACGGGCAAAACGCTCCAATGGGGCGGCTGCGCCGGACAGTTGGGACGGCATAATCTCCGGAAGCAGAGGACAGACGGAGACGAGCAGAGACACATGGAAAGGACAAACTGTAGGAAGTTTTCACATCTGGAAAGGATAAATGCAGACTAACCGCCCATGAAATAGCTGATGTAACATTCTCACATATCTCCTTGTGGACAGGTCTTTCCGGTTCCTGACCGGATTGTTCAACTAAAACATTGTGAAATTGGACAGAAAGTGGAGGACTAGGGAGGAAGCAAAACAACACAAGCCTTGGTGATCAGGAAACAAAAAAAACACAAAGAGCAGAAACAGGAAGTAGAGGACAAATTAACCTGCAATTCAGCAGTCATTATGTGCAGGTTAATGGGAATCTGTTGGTTCTGAAATCAGGATTTCTGATAATGTTTGGTGCTTTTCATGCAAAGAAGAAAAGATGATAAATTGTTGTTAAGGAGAGAGGATGGACGGACGGACGGACGGACGGATGGACGGATGGACGGATGGATCTTCTTTAACATTTGATCTTTTCTCAGGTTCCTGAGTTACTTCAAAGTCTGAACTCTTAAAGTTTCTTAACAAATCAAAACATTCCAGGAAACTTAAAAGTTACCTAAAATAAAATTAACATAAAAAACCAAAATAAAAACTTTCAAAGCGGCTTTATAAATACTGGAGGCATCAGGAAGTGACAGATGAACATACGTCCGGTCATAAGGAAAAACATATCTTCCAATCATTTCAGCTGACGTTTAAAGTCAAAGTAAACCCTGTGGATTTCCCTCATAAGCCTTTTCAATAGATAATCTGAGCAGAAGAAACCGGTCGGCTGAAACCGGACGATTAGAGCTGTGCAGCGTCGACATCATAAGATCTGCAAGTAAGCCTCCATTCTGTTACTCTTAGTTTTTCACCAAGAGACAAAAGAGAAATCCTACAATCGCTAAAATCTGACACCGCTCCATTTTTGTTTACACTTTGTGAAGAAGGAAGTTGCGCTCAGTGTATTTGTCAGATGTCACTGTCGTTTCCTTCAATGGTTCTTGGTGCAGCGCCCCCACAGATGGGGAGGGGAACAGGTTTTTTAGAGGTTTTGGTTCATTTAACACAGTGCAGTGTGAAAGTGAACCACAGCAGCTGAAAATGTAACAAACGCTGCAGGTTTTCTACCCAGCTGAACCGAGTCTTTCGGGTTATCAGGTGACTGCAGGCAGAACTCACCGTGTTTCCTCGCTGCTTGCAGCGCAGCAATGTGAAGCGACTGTGGTTCTTCTTGCTCCGACTCTTCGCCTTCCTCAGCTCCTCTGAACGCTCGTAATCAGCCAGGTCAAACACTTCCTGGGCTTTACGCTCATCTTTAACCTGCAAACACCAACACAGAAAAAAAACGCTCAGATTACATCACCACTGCTTAATCCAGATGCTTGGCAGCAGCTTCTGCTAGGGCAGCAAAATCTGTGATTAAAGGAACCATGTAAAGTTTAAAATTCAGAGCGAGACACTGAGTGATGATGAGACTTTCACTCAAAAATAAGCACCCAAAAATGTAGCTAAACCTAAGGATGATACATCAGTCATAGTGTTTAATCAAAGTTTTGGTTTTAGAAGATTAAATTTTTTGAAAATCTGCATTTTTGTCACGTGCAGTCGTTGGGTTTCCATAGTTCAGAGTTACGCCAGCGCCTCCAAGGCCACCATCTTGTTTGGCGAGCGTTTTATTTATTTATTATTTGGACTTTGAAATCAGGTCAACTTTATGACAAAATGTATAGTTGGCCAGGATAGGATTATTTTCTATTTAGAAAAATAAACTTATGTTACAGTCATGATATGAAAGCTGCAATAAGTAGCTTTTACAAAATTTGTCTTTTCCATATTTGTTAAAACTGTCGTCATGTTGAAACCAATAATCAGTGAAAAGATTTCCTGCACTGCTCTCTATCAAAAATAACCCATCAAAGCCAGGAGGAGGGTCTTAGTACTGTCAATCAACCTCACGTACTGCATTTGCAAACACAATTATGCAAAAGTACATCTTTGAAGAGCAGAAGTAGAGCCTCCTGCACAGCCAACAAGAATCCAGCAAGGGGTAAACACTTGACTTTTCCAGTAGCCATTGTACAGCACATACAGCGGTAAAAACAGCTCACCAAATGTGCTGGAGATCAGCTTAGGTTGCTAGGTAACGGTGAGGTATCTGTCAAATGTGACTCAATAAATTGGACATTTATGAAACGGCTCATTCCAGACACCAAAAACATTAACGCATTACCAAAAAATGTCTGGATGTATTTTTTTTGAAAGAGCAGAGATTCAAATGGAAATCCAAAAATGTGCAAAAAGTAATTTTTGTGTATGTCCCCTTAAAAAAAGGTAAAAATCCACAGTAAGTGGTGTTTTAAAGCATTTCTTCCTGATTTAGAAACTCGTGCACATCTGTCTCTGCTGCTCGTTTAGCTTACAGTCAATGACACAGAAATAAGTTTGTGTTTGTACCACAGATTGTACCATCTGGTTCCATCCAGCTGCTCACCGATTTCATGAAGAAACCTGGAACCAAAGAACCGATCCAAACCTCCACCTTGTGGATCCGCTGTTATCGGAGCTTTTATACTGTCAGGGAGGTAAAATGTTTTTAATTGTGTTTAATCTAATGATGTTCTTAAAAATATGATTGGGTCATGGGCTGTTTGACCCATGACCCAATCGTCTATAATGTTTAATAATAATAAATAATATTGAAAACAGCTTTTTTAAACTGAATTATTGATTATTTCACGCAAATAAGAGCAGCTGTTTCCATTCCAGTTCATATTTTTCACATTCAGGTCGAACATCTGGCTCATTAGCTTGAAGATTTTGACTCGTTTCATTCAGATAAATAAATATGATACCGTCTGTTCAAGATGTAAAGAAGAAAACTTTAGGTTACTTTCGTAACCCCGGTTCTCTGAGTAGCATGAGTGAGTGTCTCACTATGGGAACGCCCTCGGCGTGACCTCATCAGAAGCTCCAATTACACTCCACCAGCCCTGATTGGCTGGGGATAAGTCTGTCAGTGGCCGGGAGAGGGGGCATGTCCCACCCCCTACCTATTTATAGGACTGGCCCTGCACAGACAGATCATTCAAAAACTCACCCCCTCTTCCTCGTTACGAATGAGCAAGGAGGGTGGCTAGGTGAGACACTCACTCTGCTACTCAGAGAACCGGGGTTACGAAAGTAACCTAAAGTTTCTTTCATAGCATTCGTTTCGTGTCTCACTATGGGATATCCTGACTCCCGGATTGCAACGCAGACCAAGACCGACTGCTGACAATATAAGTCATTGATGGGTGCTTGGAGCCACTGACGCCAAGCTGAGCACTGAATGCGCCAGCGGTTGAGCTGTGACATCAAGCTTATAAACCGAGCAAGGTATGGGGGGAAGCCCAGCTTGCTGCGGCACAGATTTCCTGAATGGGAACTCCTCTAAAGAGGGCCCATGAGGTGGTCGACCTCGTGTAGAGTGGGCACGAAGGCCCTCAGGAGGCTGCTGTCCCTTAGAGGTGTAGGCTAAAGCAATTGCAGCAACTATCCAGTGTGAAAGCCGCTGCTTTGACACAGGTTTACCAAGGTGACTTTTGCCCAAGAAACAAACAGCTGGTCACTGTTCCTCACATTTTGGTCCTATCCATATAAGTGTGCAGGGCCCGAACTGGACAGAGTCCATGAAGACGCTCCTGCGCCACTGAGGAAAAGGTGGGGGCTAAAGACACCAGTCTATTGCCGAACATGACCCCAACACCTTAGGCAAACGCAGGATTAGGAATTAAGGTCACCCTTCTATTCCCTGCAGAGATATGGTACAAGCTGGGTTCACTGAACAAGCATGAAGCTCACCCACCCGCTTAGCTGAAGTAAGAGCCAGTAAAAGCGCTGTCTTCAGAGTACAAATCTCAAATCCACCTGTCTCAGGGGCTCAAATGGAGCATCCATCAGAGCATCCAGAACCAGGGGAAGGTCCCATGATGGGGCAGGGGCTTCGAGACAGGAAGACGACGACGAACACCCTTCATAAACTGGCAAACCAAGGGGTGCTGTCCACATTTTTCCCACCAAAACCGACATGGCAAGCTGAGATTGCTGCCAAGTACACTTTTATGGTGGAAAAAGCCCTACCCTTATCCAGGAGATCTTGCAGGAAAGTCAAATGGTAACCACAGAGCACTGAAATGGTATTTCCTGTGCTTCTCCACACCATCTTTCAATATGGCCCATTTGCAGTCATATAGAGACCTGGTAGAGGGGCCCTCGCACTCTGGATTGTCTCATAACATTGTGTGGGAGACCTACAGAGTGTAAGTTGACCACTCACGGGCCAGGCCCATAGTGCCAGTCTTTCCAGGTGGGGGTGGAGGATTTCCCCCCTGCCTGAGACAGCAGGTCCCGCCGCAGTGGTAAAGGCCATGGTTCTCCTGGAGAAGCTGGATTATCTCTGCCAACCAGTGCTTTGATGGCCAGTGAGGCGCAATGAGATCATTGACAAGCCTTCGGCTCGAACTCTGGCTATTGTTGGCGAATGAGGGCTACGGAGGAATGCATACAGGAGAGCTCGGGGCCAACGGTGGGAGAGAGCATCCCCCCCAGTGGTGCATCCCGGTCGTGAAGGGAGAAATAGAGGGCACTGTGCGTTTTCCCGAGACGCAACAGGTCTATTGAGGCCTGCCCGTAACGCAGCCAGATCAGCTTCACCACCTCGGGGTGAAGTCTCCTTCTGCATACAGAGGGTTTCCCCTGGAGAGAAGATCTGCTCCCCGGTTTAACACTCCTGGGACATGAGTGGCCTCAATGACAGAAAATGAGTGCTGCTCCACATGACCAGTTTGTGGGCCAGCATATGAAGATGTTGGGATCTCAGACCCCCTTGTCGGTTTATGTATGCACCACAGTTGTATTGTCTGTCCGGACCAATACATGATGACCTTTAGAAAAGGAGGAATGTCTCAGTGTCAGGAGAACAGCCAACAGTTCCAGATAATTTATATGGAACACATGCATGTGCCTGTCCCATGTCCATTTACTGATTTCCCTTCGAAGATCCCCCCCAGCCTGACAGGGAGGCATCCGTGGTCACCACTTTTCTGCTGTGCATAGTTCCCATGGGACACCCTGAGTTAGGAAGTGTACACTTCTCCAGGGACGTAGAGCTGTGCTGCAGGTGGCTGAGACCCTCACTCTGTAGGGAGGGTGTAGGCCCCTCATCTGAGAAGCCACCCAACGTTGGACTCCTCTCATATGAAGGCGACCTAATGGAACACGTCTAAAGCTGAGGCCATCAGACCAGTAATCGTCTGCACAGATGGAGAGATACAAATTTTTCCTGTGAACAGGACATGCAGTTCATAAGTGATTTTACTCTCTCCTCCGTGAGTTTCACTCTGGCTTGGCAGAGTCTAGAAACAGACCGATAAAAGAGATTCTTTGCAGGGAAATAGGATGCTCTTCTCCACATTTATTGTGAATCCCAATCCAGCATATGTTTTAAGAGCAACTTTGTATGATCTGCAGACTCCTGCTGTGATGGAGCTGCGATCAACCAATCGTCTATGTACATGGCTACACGAATCCCTGCTGCCTGAGTGGTGCCACGGCAGCTTCTGTGCATTTCACAACACTCTTGGGCTCAAGGAAGGCCAAAGGAAGAACGAGATACTCGTAACATTTCCCCTGAATGCAAATCTTAGATATTTCCTGTGTGGTGGATAAATTGGAATGTGAAAATACGCATCCTTGAGATCGATTGATGTGAACCAATCGCCTGGACGTAGGAAACGTAACAGAGAAGCGTGTGTCAGCATTCTGAACTTGTATTTCCTCAGATGCCTGTTTAGAGCCGAAGGTCTAAGATTGCACGCATCCCTCGGCCACCTTTCTTTGGAACCAGGAAATATCTGGAGTAAAACCTGCTTGGTTTTTGTCCTTGGGGATCAATTGTATCGCTCTTTTCTCCAATAGAGAGGATATTTCCTCTCTAGGAAAAGAGCTGCGGAGCCACTGGCCTGCGATTGAATCACCCCTCTGAACCGTGGAGGCGGCAGGGCAATTGCAGCCGGTATCCACGGTTTATTGTTCTTAAAATCCACTCTGAGTTTGTGCAGTTTGCCCAGCTTATCAGTCTCAGTGACAGCGGACTGACAGGCCAGTTTGTGTTGCATTGGGTAATACCGCCCCTTGTGGCACTGGTTTGCGAGACTTCACATCTCGTACTGCGCATGCGCGAGGGCTTCCTCGGTCATGCGTCTGTTTATTGGGGGGAGAGGCTGCGCTCCTGTCAGGGAGCCGCAAACCAGCTCCCTTCTTATTGGTATTTGTTTGTTTGCAACATTTTTAGCTGCGCCCTTGGCGTTTTGCCTGGATGCGGCAGCTTGTGAAGTTTAATGTTCTGTGACACAAACAGTGCTTGTGGGACATGAATCGTGCCCAATGCGGGACATTCTGAACCGAACAGGGTCCCGTTTCGTGCGCACTGAGCGGCTCGAACATCCCCTCGTTTGTGCGCCGAACTTTGCTGAACTTTATGGAAGGGCTCGGTAACGGAGCCGTGTCTGAGAACGAGTCCAGCTCGCGCTCTGTCTTCAAGAGGCTGTCAGGCCAAACGCTTCCTCCTCCTCACCGTCTGAGTGGACGCGGGTGGCGGCTGATCCAGGCGAGCGGCTTCGGGTTTCCTAGGCCAGGAGCCCTTCACTGCAGCGCCTTCGAAGGAGGATTAGCAGCTGTCTGGGTCTTCGCAGCTTAGGGATTCTGAAGTGGGAGGCAAACGCGCCGCTGCCTGTGCGAAGGTTTGGCGCTGAGTTGTGGGGGCGGTGGCTGTGTGCACCGGCGCACGTCTTGGGAGACACAGCTTTAAAGCCTCATCATCCCTTTTCTTTTCCTCACACCTCTTTGCATAGATGTAACAGCTGCACCAAACAGGCCCTGCGGGGTGATGGGGGTATCGAGGAGGTCCTCCTTTTCCCTGGTGGAAGCGTGGTTAGTTTAACCATCTAGCTCTTTCCTGTAGAACCATGAGCCCCATAGTTCTCCCATAGCCTGGATCGCTACCTTATGGAGATGGAGACAGTGATCAGTGATGATACACACTTCGTCCCACAGTGTAGCGTCCGGTGATGCATTCATTTCCTCCTCCAGCTCCGCCTGATACGCCATTAACATGGAAGAGGGTTCATGGCGCGGACTGTTAGAGCGGCCGCCTTGTAGATTTCTCCGTCAGTTTGATTGGAAACGGTCCGCTGCTGAGGGAGGGATGGAGCCGACCACCCGAGGACATTGAAGCTTTCGGGTGAAGGTGCGCTGCCACCACCGGCTCGATCGAGGCATTTGGCGGGACCGTGGTCGTCCATTCCCTCGCAGTCTAGAACTGAGCCACCTGCCACTGGGTGCTTCTCCCTGTACGGTTTGCTGCGCAGGAAACTGAAATTCCTCCAGCAACTCGGGAAGAAGGCAGGAACTGCTTTCCCGTTCTCTTGGCTTTTGGCAGCTTTTTGCCGTCGAACGTGATCTTGCTGCTTCAGCCTGAACTTCGGGCCACTGGATATTAGTTTTGCTGCAGCGCGTTTACACACGTCATGCAGGTCCACATCCAGGCAGACGAAGAGTCGCCATCACGGCCTGGCTGACGCCCGAAGGTGTGGGTTTTGCAACCCGACCTCGGAGCACCAGAGGCGGTTCATCATCCTCATCGTCGTCGGTGATGAGAAGCTCAGAACCTGCATTCGAGTCTCCGTCATCATCACCTGCCATGGGGTAATCGAGCGAGCAAGCTGTGAAGCTATCGCCGCTCACATCCGGTGGCAACGGGTTAACAGCGTCAAGCATATCACCCCAGCTTGGTCCTGGTTCTGCATCAGGGATCGGCATCAGTCCTTGAGCTGCCGTTTCTTGGCTAGCTACAGCAGAAGCCAGGACGGGGTCGCCTCCGGACAGTGTCACTTGACGGACCAGACGGCGACGCAGCACTTTGAGAGAGAGCCGGCTACAATGAGAGCACTCCTCCGATGACTCAAGGGCTGCTTGGGCATGCCTTAAGCCGAGACACGTCACACACATTTGGTGAGTGTCCCAGCTTGAAATTTTATTTCCACACGGGCAAGTCGTGGGCCTTCGTTCGATTTAGCGTCAGCCTTTCCGGCGTCCATGCTAAGTACAGGACGATTTCTGCAAGCTACAGTGAAGCTGGTGACAGCTAAATGGCTAGCCTGATATGGCTAGTTGTACGGAGCGTTGCGGCTTACCCTGCTGGTAGCTAGCACAGTAATAGCTTGCGTGAAGTATCGCTACTTCTGTCGGTATTGCTACCAATGGAGTATTGCTACTCGAGTGAAAAACAGTGAAGCGTATGTCTACCCAGCACAGTTTTTCCTGCTAACAGTGCTGTTTTGCAACAGACTGAACGCTAGTTTTCTCCCTTTATACACTACCAGTCTGGAAGCGAAGCGCCCGGCGATCGAGTTCGCACCCGTATCTATGGACAGTTAAGCTAGGCTCCAAAAGGCAGGCGAAGAGAGAAAACCAGTTGGGACTTCTGCTCGTAACGAGAAGAGGTTTTTGAATGATCTGTCTGTGCAGGGCCAGTCCTATAAATAGGTAGGGGGTGGGACATGCCCCCTCTCCCGGCCACTGACAGACTTATCCCCAGCCAATCAGGGCTGGTGGAGTGTAATTGGAGCTTCTGATGAGGTCACGCCGAGGGCGTTCCCATAGTGAGACACGAAACGAATGATATGAAAGAGAATCTTTAGTGCATTAAGTCAATGGTGGGACAGAGTGTTTATTAGAATAAATATGGATGTTTTGCAGTGTTATTTTTATTAAATTTGGTTCTGGTTCATCTGTGCAGACGATGAAGCTGTTGGTTTAGTGAAAACGAGACCAGAGACGATTCAGTGTGGAAAAAACGAGTCGCCTTGCTGCATGTTTCATTCATCAGTCAAGTTTGCACTTCGTTCAACTTTAAAAAGTTAATTTGGTGAAAGCTTCCGAGCAAAAAGGAAAACCAGCTGGGTTTAACTGAGAGGAAGAGACATTTATTCATATTTAACAAAACCTAACTCTGCTGGAGCAGCAGTTCTGAATAAATGAAACCAGCAACAGGGAATTTTATCTAACCAAGCCACTCTTTAGTTTTACACTTTTTTGTTTTTTACTTTGTTTGTTTTTATTATTCCAATGATATATTAACTATTATTTATAGCCTGAGACCACTAATTCACACCTGTGCTAATAGAAATACTTCCAGGAAGGGTAATTTATATCTATTTTTTTATTTTATTTTTATATTTCAGTGTAATCATAAAAATAATATATGATTTAAAGAGAATGACAAAAAATGAAGATAAAAACAGTTTGACCACATTTTGCTTGGCTTCTGAAAAAAAGCCAAGTAAATGTAAAGAGAGTAATAAGTTAGTATTTTACATAAACACCAATAAGACTAAAAGTTGTGATTATTATAAAAACAAATGATTTGTTTGGCTTTTTTTGTCTGTGACAATGAAAATATCTTACAGTCCCGTGATTCCTTGTAATATTTGAACTAAATTATGAGATTTATTATTCATTAAGAGAATTATAACACTGTCTTATAACATAAATAAATGTTACACTTTGTCTATGTACGTTTAAGAATAATCCAGAATTATTTCTTCAAATGAACCAAAGGACCAGATTATGCTGTGTGACAGAGAGAATATAGATATAAGAGGGATCCCAGGATTTAGGTTACAAATTAGCAACCCCACCCCGTTACCTAGCAACCCCAGCAGAGCCCAACCCGTTACCTAGCAACCCCAGCAGAGCCCAGCCTGTTATCTAGCAACCCCAGCATGTACGTTTAAGAATAATCCAGAATTATTTCTTCAAATGAACCAAAGGACCAGATTATGCTGTGTGACAGAGAGAATATAGATATAAGAGGGATCCCAGGATTTAGGTTACAAATTAGCAACCCCACCCCGTTACCTAGCAACCCCAGCAGAGCCCAACCCGTTACCTAGCAACCCCAGCAGAGCCCAGCCTGTTATCTAGCAACCCCAGCAGACCCCAGCCCGTTACCTAGCAACCCCAGCAGGCCGTTACCTAGCAACCCCAGCAGAGCCCAGCCTGTTACCTAGCAACCCCAGCCCGTTACCTAGCAACCCCAGCAGTCCGTTACCAAGCAACCCTTAGCAGAACTCCTACATTTGGTCAGTTGCTGCTCCCTGTATCACATTCCTGAAGCCAAATGGACAAACTCCAGTTGGATGCTAACTCCAATAACTTCTTAATTATGACTGAATTATCTAGAAAGCTGCGCGTACGAAGACGATTCTCCAGAAGTTCGAGATTCATGACCCACCTGCTTGACAGCCTCTATGTACAACTGGCATTTTGTTTGACTTGTTGTTGCTGGTAACTGGCTAATAAACATATGTTTTATATGTCTTACAATGTTCACAAAAACAAACAATGGCTGTACAATGAAGCTTAATTGATTCATAAATGGTTTAGTTGGTCACATTGACCCATTTTTTCTACATTTGTTCCTTTGGGCACTGGTGCCGATTACATAACAGTCCATTATTGATTGGGAGACAGAACAACGAGATTCAATTGCATCACGTTTTTATCACACTGGTGACGCCACGTTAAGCATTTGGTTCCAGTTTGAGTCCAAATGGGAACTCTCTCCATAAAACAGCGAACCACTCAGTGGAAACGAGGAAACGCAGAACGTCTATTAAACTGGGGCAGTTCTTCTTTCCTTGACCAGCAGGTCTCACAAGAATAAATAAAAAAGAATCTAACATCGCTGTTCCAGTCGGATGCAGCATGATGCTCATGCTGCGGCCATGCAGTCGCTGATTTGCATTTGGAGCTGAAATGAGTCGAGGAGAACACGACTGCATCTGTAATCGATTAGAGACGGGATTTTCTGTCGCAGCTGGTGTCAGAACCAAATGCTGCAAAACAAAAGACGGCATAAAAATTCAGAAAATTAAATTAGAAAAAATAAAAAATTATAATCAGAAAGACATGAAATGCAATAAATGAAGAAGAAAAGAGAAATTCTAGTAAAAGAGACAGAAAGTCCATATTATATATATGTGAGCAGTTCTGTCACAATAAATCAGTTAATTGCATATAAATTAAAATGAGCCTAATAATTTCTATTTGCATGATTTACTGTTGTTTTTTCTTTTGTCTCTTTCAACTAAAACTGGATGATAAAAGTTTCCAGTCTGGTGATTTGATCTCAATAAGTCACTTTTTTTAAAGGATAATTTTGTTTACAGAGACTTTATAATTAATTTTACTTGTTATTTCTGTTGTTTATTTTGAATATTTGAAATGTGTTCCAGTTCCAGTGTTAAATATTCATTAGAATTTAAAGTTTATTGATCTTTGAGAAACTCACATTATTGGATTATTATTACCTGAAAATGGTCTCAACACAACAATGTTATCGTTTATTTCAGTAACTTCTGGGACAATTATATGTCAGTTACTGTGACATATATGAGAGACATTTTGTTTCCCTTTCAATAATAATAGAGAAAATCTTATTTAATCATTAATTTCAGTTTTTTTTGCTCCAAACCAAATAGTATAAAAAAGTCTAAAGCAGCTTTTTAGTGGGCTTAAAATAATAAATATATATTTCTATATGTTTGTGCTTTCATGTTAAAAGTATGTTTAGTTTCTCTGGGATGATGATGTTAATGAAATATTGGAAATATTTAATTTAAATGAGATAACTTTGCAGTTTATGTATTAATTTAAAACAAGTTTGTTGAACTTGAGACGTTTTATGAGCTAATAGTACAAAACTGTAACACAAATGAATAAAAGTCGCTTCATAAACACTCAGAAACCTTTAAATGTAAAATTGCTCCATTTCTTGATCATAATGATTTAACATTCCTCTGTGTCATATGGTGTGTTTAATGGCTGCAGGGTTCATGGCAGTCACATGTAGAGAAGCCATCAATACCATTATCAATACCACAATCTATACTATTTACATGGAGCCTGAGCCTCAGCGCCGCCGACATGGAGACGCTTCAGAAAATACGAGACAAAAACAGGAGCTCTGGGTGTCCGGACGATCAATTATCTGCATTTTTCATGAGAAATATCTGCATGAAGGAGGAATGTCTTCTCTGCTTTAGTTTCAGAGTAAACTGCTACCTTTAAAAATAGAAATCCAACACACACACACACGCACTCAGTGCCTCTGGCTGCAGTAGTTAGCGGACCCGGGTCATTCTGAGACACAGAAACAGGACGAATCCCCGAGACTCACAGTGAAATAAATATGTAATTACAGGAAACACAGGCAGGCTCGTTTCACCGCTTCAGAGCAGATTGCAGTGATTTACAGCTTCTCACTCACGCCTCAAACTTGTTTTCTTCTCACCCTTGAGCGCGTCTTTACCCATAAATCTAATGATTTACGATGTAAATAATGAGATGAAGCTCCCCGCCGCAGCGCTAACTGGGTTACGGTGAGTCATTATGACGCCGCTCGGTCCGGTCGGCCGGCCTCGGCAACAATAACAGGAACACGAGTTTCTGCAGCTAAAATAGAGCCGAACACACGAACAGAACCTCTCTCAGCAGAAACACGCACTTTATTCCTGACTCCGCATCCGCATGGAAATGTCTATTTTTAAAGCAGCGTAGCAGACAACCGACTCTGGTTTTATGGAAGATGTTATCAGTATTTAACCTTCTGCAGAGTTTGTGTTTGCAACCAGTTTGTGATTTTCTTCTTTCTGGTTTAATCTTACTCTCTGTAATCTTTCCACTTCTCTGTCCCATTAGATCAGGTTTTAACAGTTTCTGCTTTTAGTTGAGGTGTGATCAGGCCTGTCGCAATAAATCAATAAATCAGATGATAAACAGATAATAACAAGCTCAATAATTTCCCTTTGCCGTAACAATTTTCTCTATTTTCTCTATTTCTACCAAAAACCGGATGACTAAACTCTTCACTGTGGTGTTTTGGTCTCAAATAAACAATTTCTTTACAGAGACTTTATAATTTATTTTATTTGTTGTTTCTGTTGTTTTATTTATTTATTTTATTTTTTAAAATGTCCTCCAGCTCCAGTGTTCAATCATTTAACTATTGAAGTTGCTCCTAAAGGGCCGGTTGAGCCAGAATCTACTGCTATCAGTAATACTATCTTTAACAGACTGATAACATATGAAGAATCTGAAGAGGCTAAATAATGCAAAGAGTCAAAAATAAAACCTCTCAACATTGCCAAAAAAATTCAAGTATAAAACTTAACATTCAAAGGCAAAAACAGGTTCCATTACAATAAACAATCCAGAGTTATTGAATGAAAACTTCCTGTTAGCATGGCGGCTAGCTGATTACTGCTAGTTCTGAGTGGCTGTTTCTGACTGAGCAGAGTAATTATGCAGAGCAGGGAGGAGATCGATTTTTTTTTTTTAGAGATCATCTGTCTCATGTTAGGACAGCGAAAGTTTTAATATGTATGTAAAATGTATTTTTTTTAGGTTAGATGCTGCAGCTTTAAACAGAGGTTCGGTGTGAGAGTCATTACCAGGTGGAGCAGAAGCGGCGCTCCGTCTGTGAAATATTACTACCTGTAGCGCGTAGCAGCGGTTCAACAGCGAGAGCAGAACCAGTGTCTTACATCGCAGCTCGAAGACTTAAATAATTTTCCGGGTTATTTGTTTAGCTTTCTGACCGTCATGCTAATCTGGGTGAGTGTTTGTAGCTGTGCGCTGCTTTACCTGCTGTCTGATCCTCCATATGTCTTTTTTACTGCAGTGAGCCTCGATGTAGCCAAACTCCGTCAAGTATAGCATTGTTTTTATGTCGTATTAGCTTCATTGTGTTGATGCATTTTGACCTGCTTCAATTTTCCGCCACAACATGCAAACTTCCCCATTCATTCAGTGCGTTATAGTTCCACATGGTTTAGGATTTGTTGCTGCGCGTTTGCGCAGTGTGAAGGAAAGAGGAGACCAGCTGCACAGGCAGGCTGCGAAATGAGATGCAGGTGATCGGTATCGGCAATAAGAGCCAATGATCGCTGATCACCGATCATGCATTTTTTCACGAAAATCTGCCAATTATGATCAGTGGCTGATCGATCGGCACACCTCTATTAAATACAGTCAGTGTACAGTCAGTGTGCAGTTTAGTGAGATTTAGTAAACAGCCAGCGACTCAGGAACAGCCAGTAAGATCAAGGCAGCAGTTTTCAAGACTGACCAGAGGAACTATACCAGCCACGGTGGGACCCAGTACCTCAGTGTTCCCGACTTGTACATCGTCTTTAAAGTGGTAAATGCCCAGCTCCCCACTTTCCTCAGAACCGAACGTTGTTCCCGGTTGCCCTCCTCTCCTGGTTCTCTTATCTTCGACTTTAGCAGAGCATTTCTCTGCCACAAAACCATGTTCTCTCTGTTTAACATCTCTAGATCTTCATTACAAAAGGCATCCAGGCTCATGAGAATGTTAATTTCGTTACGAAGATTTTCCTGCTCTCCAGAGTTTTCATCCAGGATCCTCTGTGCCGTCTTTAAATCCGCCATAATCTCCTTGAGTTTTCTTTTCAGAGATATTTGAGAGGTTTCTAAAAGACGCCCCTCATCTCTGGTATTTTCATATTCGCGCTCCATATTATCAAGTTCTGCACGAACCGACTCATGTTCCGCACGGAGTTCTCTGTTTCGGCTGGCTGCCATATCATATTTTGCTTGCAGGTTTCTATCCCAGCAAGCACTTGCACACGACTTGGATCGCTCTAGCTTACTACGAAGACATTCCACGATATGTTTTAATTCGCGGTTTTCTTTCTCCAGTCTGTCCAAGCCGTCATCAACAATTGTTTCTTGAAAAATGCTGGCAAGCTCGCCCATCACATCTTCGTCTCTACCTTCTTCTCTAGACATTGTTGTTGTTTGTTGCTCTAAAGTACAAGGATGTGAAATAGATTTTCGGTCTTCTGACATGTAGATCAAATGAGTTGCTCTGTGGAACTTGGTATTAAAGGGTGATGTATCACAGTCATCAGTGATGTCATAGTGCATGAGTGACATCACTGGTTCATCAAAGCCTCTAAAAGCCTGTTGTGTGTGGGTGTGTGTAGGTGTGTATTCTGTATTTGATGCATTGTGGGAACCATTTTCCTGGCACACACTACATTATGGGAACTCACTGCTCCTAAAGAAGAAATGCTGTTTTGGGGTTAGGGGTTTAGGTCCAAGGTGTGAATTAAGTTTTGGTTGGCTGTAGAAATGAATGGAAGTCATTGGAAAGTCTCCACAAAGACAGCGAAACAAACGTGTGTGTGTGTACCAGGTTTTCATATCCTTATGGGAACCTATTTCTGTCTACAATGTGGGGTTATGGGGACCATTGCACCTTGTGGGGACATTTTCCTGGTCCCCAAGAGGGAAATTGTTGTTTTTGGGTTAGTGGTTAGGTCTGTGATGGTTAGGTTTATGGTAAAGGTTAAGATAGGGGTTAGGTATGTAATGGTTAGGGATAGGATTAGGATTATGGTTGGGTTAGGCTGTAGTTAAAGGAAGTCAATGTGAAGTCCCTACAAGTGATGAAAACACGACTGTGTGTGTGTGTGTGTATCCTGTTGTGAAAGTTGTAGAAATGTTTAAAGCATCTGGAAACTGTAATTTGACCAAAACATGGCTGGCCACCTAAACTGACTACACATGGGTATGAATACGTTAGGAAGATGCTGTATGTCTGTAATTCACATGTTAAATACACATTAAATACTAGAGATGTGCCAATCAGGTTTTTTCCTGCCGATTCCAATCACATAATTATTACTATTATTTTTTTTATTATAAGTACTACTGGTTACATTATATGGAAAAGGAACCATAAATTAACCTAGACAAAAACTTTTTAATTACTTTTTCCAAGAAAAAAACAAAACAGGCATTGTGCAAATTGTACTGCTATTGGTAATACTATCTTTAACAGACTGATAACATATGAAGGCTCTGAAGAGGCTAATTAATGCAAAGAGCCTACATAAAACTTCTCAACATTGCCAAAAAATTCAAGTATAAAACTTAACATTCAAAGGCAAATACAGGTTCCATTACAATAAACAATCCTGAGTTACTGAATGAAAACTTCCTGTTAGCATGGCGGCTAGCTGATTACTGCTAGTTCTGAGTGGCTGTTTCTGACTGAGCGGAGTAATTATGCAGAGCAGGGAGGAGATCGATTATTTTTTTAGAGATTATCTGTCTCATGTTAGGACAGCGAAAGTTTTAATACGCATGTAAAATGTATTTTTTTAAGTTAGATGCTGTAGCGCATAGCAGCGGTTCAACAGTGAGAGCAGAACCAGCGTCTTACATCGCAGCTCGAAGACTTAAATAATTTTGTGGGTTATTTGTTTAGCTTTCTGACCGTCATGCTAATCCGGGTGTTTGTAGCAGTGCGCTGCTTTACCTGCTATCTGATCCTCCAAATGTCTTTTTTACTGCAGTGAGCCTCGATGTAGCCAAACTCCGTCAAGTATGGCATTGTTTTTATGTGTATTAGCTTCATTGTGTTGATGCATTTTGACGTGCTTCAATTTTCCGCCGCAACACGCAAACTTCCCCATTCACTCAGTGCGTTATAGTTCCACATGGCTTAGGATTTGTTGCTGCAGTGTGAAGGAAAGAGGAGACCAGCTGCACAGGCAGGCTGAGAAATGAGATGCAGGTGATCGGTATCGGCAACAAGAGACAATGATCGCCGACCACCGATCATGCACTTTTACACGGAAATCGGCCGATTATGATCGGTGGCCGATCGATCGGCACACCTCTAGAGAAAACCCATTACAATATCTGTTAAAATATCAATAAACTGCTGTTTGTTTCAACCTTGAATAAGAGTTTCTTAAAATTAAATTGATCATATTTTCACGCTGATCAGCCCATCTAGGATTTTGTCATTTTTTTTGTGTGGTTTGTTGCAATCAGAATCAGATTTTGTGGTGCTAAATTAGAAACATTTCTAATGAATTTTTATTATATTTGCACTAAATGATGCTAAATGTGACTTTTTATTACTCGCCGTATCAATCAGGAACTATGACTTCACATCAAGTAATGCTGAGTTATTGAAACTAAATGTTTTTGACTAATTTTGAGAAATAATTGCAGTAAAATAAAATAAAAATGTGGGGATCTGTTGATTTTGTGAATTTTGCAGATTTGTAAAGAACTGAAAGGACTTACTGATGTCATCTGGAGTCTCGAGGGCCACATTAAAAGCTGCGGCGGCCATATTTGCCCCCCAGACCTGGAGTTTGACAGGTGATTTATATCAATCAAAGTGAGTTTAAACTAATGAATAAACAGCTCCTTCTTACGCTGGGAAAAAACAAAACAAAAACAAATTGACCAACTGCTGAAGCTGTTTTTATTGTTCAAACTCCTCGCCGACAGACGGCTTCCACCTCCTCAGATCTGCCTGTCTGCACTCTACAGAGATAAAACCAGCTGAGATGCAAAACTCAGAAGAAAGTGTTCGAGAAAGTCTGACTCAGCGTCCCGCAGTCTGTGTGTGGAGCTGCATAAAAGACAGTTACGTAATGCAGGAGCAAAAACAGAATCAGTGTGAACACTCGCCACTTAGGATCTAAACTGCCTCACTGACAGGGAGGTTCATCTGATTCCCGACACAAACAAACGGCCTGCAGTCAAACCACGCAGCATTAAAGGGGACCAATTATGTTAAATTAATATTTTTCAGGTTTTTGTGCTTTCATTTGGGTCTCGACTGCTTCTAAAAACAACCAAGAGCTTAAAAAAAGCCCCGCACAGCCAGTTTTTGGTTAAAGATTTTTGGTGTCTGAAAATAGAGCCATTTCAAAAACCTCTGAAATGTAACATTACAAATCAATAAGCCGTTACCTAGCAACCCTTGCCAAGCCCAGTCCGTTACCTAGCAACCCAGCTGGAGTTCCAGCATGTTTGGTCAGCTGGTTTTATTGCTGTACAATGGCTGCTGGAAAAGATAAGTGACTTGTTGTTGATTTACGACTTGCTGCATTCTTGTTGGCTGTGTAGGAGGCTTTACTTCTGCTTTTCAAATTTCAGTTGTTGTAAAATTGTGCTTCTGTTTGCAGCCATTTTCACATGAAAGTGTAAATATTGAGTTGGAGGTGTGACTTATTTGGATTTAAAGAGACAAGACACCCTAAAACAGCTCAAAATAGGCAGAACTGACCAGACTAAAATCTCATTAATTAGGAATGATTTTGTGAAATCAAATGAAATGAATGTTTTGTGCAGTCTGTAGATTAATCCTAACCTGTTAAAGGAAGCATATTGGTCCCTATTAACGTTAGTGAATTTGTCTACCACAGAGCAATAAAAAGATTCAAACTGATGTGAAGCAGTTTCTCTAAAGAGGATGTTGGATTTTCATACAACAGGAACTTGATGAGGTCGGTTCAGGTGAAAAGCTCACGTTTCAGAGCCGACCGGCCATCGTCTGAGCTGGAAGTAAACACAGATTACAGCACATTGTTCCTCCCTCGTCTCACTAAAACATCCATTTTACATCAACTGACTTCATAAAACGTCTAAACAAACAAATTCACATCCTGATTTTACTGGAGATTCTTAGATTTATCAAGATTTTAATCAACATCACAAATGTTTGACCCGTGTAATTTACCAAGGATGCAAATATTCATCAACTGTATCCATATTTCATTGGACTGTTTAACTAGTTGCTGTTGCCATAAGTCAAGAAATTTACCACAGTCAAAAAATGATAGTTCTTTTTATTCCTTTCAAATCTCTTTTTAATTAGTTTCTGGTTGTTTTTATTCTTGATGTTGGTGTATTGATGTTGTTTTATGGATGTTTTTTAATCTATTCTCAGCTTTGTTATTTTGCGTCTTTTTGGTGCTTGGAAGAATTTTGCTATTGTTTTATTTTATGATTTGTTTGTCTTTGCGATTTTATATACATCTCTGTGGTTGTCTTGAGTTTTAATTCTGAGTTTATTTAGCATTTATTTTATATTTAGAGTTCTTCTCTTTAGGTGTCTTAGTTTGGGAAAATATTTGAAATTGTCCATTTGAAGCTCAACAAGTTAAAAAATGAATGAATCAGCATTTACGTGGATTTCTAAGTGTTAGGATTCATGCTTTTGTGCTACCATTTGGGCTTCTACTTTTTCTAAAAACAACCCAAGCACTTCAAAAACCCACACCGACACGTTTTTACAATGAGTTAATGATTTCTGGTGTCTGAAAAATTGGTCGTTTCAAAAACCAGGCTTTATGCCGTTACCTAGCAACCCCAGCCAAGCCCAGCCCGTTACCTAGCAACCCAAGTGGAACTCCAGAACATTTGGTCATCTGGTTTAACTGCAGTATGCGCTCTATGGATTAGCTGCACAGTGGCGCTGTTGCCTTGCAGCAAGAAGGTTCTGGGTTCGATTTCCGGCCCCGGTCTTTCTGCATGGAGTTTGCATGTTCTCCCTGTGCATGCGTGGGTTTTCTCCGGGTACTCCGGTTTCCTCCCACAATCCAAAAACATGACTGTGAGGTTAATTGGCCTCTCCAAATTGTCCCTAGGTGTGAGTGTGTGTGTCTCTGTGTTGCCCTGCGACAGACTGGCGACCTGTCCAGGGTGAACCCGCCTCTCGCCCGGAACATTAGCTGCAGAGGCACCAGCAACCCTCCTGACCCCACTAAGGGACAAGGGTGTAAAGAAAATGGATGGATGGATGGATGCGCTCTATGGTGGCTGCTGGGAAAGAAGGAGCCATTTTCACATATGAACATAAACACTGAGCTGGGGGCGTGGCCAGCAGCAGCTCATTTGGATTTAAAGTGACAGAGCCCTAAAACAGCTCATTCTCAAAGGAGCTCAAAACAGTCAGAACTGAGAAGACTGAAATCTCTTAATCTAAAAATGATTTTGTGAAAAAACTGTAACGAACGTGTTCGGACCACAGACCCGGCGCAACCTGTCCAAGGATCGGTCGCCTTTAGAGGAACACAAACTCTGGGAGTTTCTGTTTCACTCTCCAACATCACGTCTGACTCCTGAGTCAGTCGCTGCTGCTAATCTCCGCTGCCGCTCCAGGACACAAACCGTCTCCGTCCCTCTCTGACACTAACCCACAGTGAGGTCGCTGACACCAAACAGCTGCTGAAGCTCCAGGCCCAGAACCCATCAGGCAAAACAACTCCCAGTCCTTCCAGTGCCTTCCCATGAACTACGTTTCCGTTTCGCTCGTTCCTCACCTCCTTGTCTGAGATGTAGAGGTGATCTCCCTTCAGCACCAGGTAACGGCTCCGCCACAGCTCCCTGAAAATCCCTCGACCGCAGAACTTCCTGATCCAACCCGCCTTCTCCGGCCCCTGGACGGCGAGCGGACCGGAGTCCTGCAAGCCCTGAAACAGAAGAAGAAGAAGATAAAAACAAAACAGCAACACAACAAGAGAAACCACAAGTTTACAACCAACATGACACCAACAAATCAGATAATTATAGATAGGAGGGCTAATCAGATGAATCGATTATTAAGATAACTGTCAACTAATTTAGCATATTTAAGCCAAAACACAAAAAATATATACGTTACGCATTTAAGATGAAAATAAACTTCTTTGTCTGTAAATATGTTTTACCCGGAACTACTCAAATGCCAAAGTTAGCTTCACCTTTTTCAAATTCTGTAAAATTAAATCTATTAATCCAATTATTAGTCAGTTAATACAAAAGATAATCAACAGCTCAATCCTAAATTGTATTGATACATTAGTGTTTAAGTATTTTTATTTAATAAATGATAAGGTGTTCAGCAAAAGAATGCTCCGCTATTCATTTTAGGCAATAAAATGTAGTTGTTTGTATCTTTTAATATATTTCTAATATTGTAGAAAAAAATTTTTTAACCCAATTAATCGACTCATCGTCAGATTAATCAATAGATTATTTGATAACCAAAATAATTGAGTTGCAGGTCTAGAAAGAATAAATTTGCGTTTTTAGTGTGTGATTATTGCATAAACGCGGAAAATAAATATTTTAATTTCACAAACAAACGAAAAAAGGATTAAACTCATAAGAAGATCAATTAATCTTATTTTTAGGTTAAAAAATGAGGAAAGACTGAAAAACCAGATGAAAGTAGATTTTAAAAAATGAGGAAATATAACGAAGTTAAAGGGTAAAGCTTTGGTCTGAGAGTAGAAGAAGAGGAAGAGAAGTGAAGAGGAGGAATAACGTGTGACTGATGGAGGAGTGCAAATCTTCACGATGATCGTGTTTGTCATGATCTCACTGCTCTCCGTCAGTCTGACCTACTTTAATTGCATAACAGCCTGACTCTGACAGAAGTAAGAGGAAAAAAGAAAGCTGGGCGAAGTGCTGCAGAGAGAAAGAGACTAAATGAAACCAACCAGGAGACGGGAAGCAACAGGACCTGACGGAGAAAACTTTCAAAGGGAAAAATTCAAAGAAACAACAAAAAAAGACATGAAAGTTGAGCTCAAAGTGGTTTGGGAGGTTTTTTATCCTCTGATCTGACAATAACAGGTTTCAGGATTCCAGTTATTTATCTGGAGGGGAAGACGAAGAAGAACATTTTGAAGATTTTTCCCACAATTTCTGACTCCATCTTTAAATTAGTTTAGTGAAATAAATACATTTCCTCCTCAGAATGTGTGTGAAGCGTTAATCTAAAAACCTAAATGATGGTGAAATGTCATGCAATATTCACTCAAAATTAAAATGTTCAACTGACCAGATAAACAAAACCTGGGTGAAAACATAAAAACAAAAAAAGGCTGAAAAAATATAATTAAACTTAATTTATTTACACAATAGACGACTAATAAATATGTAACAAAAAATGTTTAATGTTTAATTAAGTTAAAGTTATTGACGGAAACGTGGCAGTGATTAGGAATTTCAATGGAGCAGCTTGATGAATATTGATAAAAAAGGAACCTGATCAGAAATCTGAGGGATTTATTTTCATATTTATACTCTACTTTCTGCCAAATTAAACATTAAAACAACTTAAACCCGGATGAATGTTTAAAACTGACTCTAAAGCTAAGAATAAAAAATAAAAATAAAGAATAAAACGTGTCTGACTGACCCGTCTGCTTTGGTTGCTTTTCTTCATCCTCCCTCCTCTTCACTCCCGGGGGGAACCGCTCAGTCGGAGCGCTGGGGAAGAAGGAGGAGGTTCGGTCCGGCCCGGAGGGAGCTGCAGCCCGGACTCTGGTCGCTCCGGTCCCCGGTGAGGTCCTGATGTCGGTGCCGCCGCGTCCACTCGGGTCCACGCCGGTTGTGTCTCCTCCTCAGCGCCGCGGCTGTTGTCTGAACACAGGCTGCATCCTTTCCTCCTGCGCGTGCGCGGACCGCTTTGAAGCAGATGCTCTTTGGCTTCGAGCACGCGCGCTCTCCCCCGTACGAGGCCGCGCGCGGCGGGTTTCTTTTCAGCGAATTAGAAGGGAGCGCGACAGCGACACCCAGCGGCACCAGACAGGAAAGACACGTCTGAACATTTTTATTTTATCTAAAAGTTAAGCAGCAAAAGCGTGAGAAATAAATAAATAAAATAATAACATATTTCATTAAAAAAATTAAAAAAAACTATGAATTAGAATTCATGTTAAAATTCACATTATAAAATTATAATATGAATTATAATTCATACCATAATTCAGACAAATTGCCATAACTTGACAATTGTTTGCTACTTTTGCCAGACTAGTGTATTAGCACAGATTCCCATCTGCACTCTGCAACAAATCGAGACATCTGAGAATGAATGAAACAACTTTAGTCTTCTTCAGATTAAATATATTTATTAAACCCTACATGTTGTGTCAGGCTTCTGTTTCTTCCTTCATTTCCAGGCAAAAATCTGCAGAGAAACAAAACACTTTTTTTAAATAATCTGCTTTATGATCCAAATAATGGCTGAAATTGAGGTTAAATTTACAGAATACAGAGATTAATGTCTGTGAATGAACATGCGTGTTGCTTATTTTTGTAATTTGATATAAAAGAAAACAGAGTTAAAATCTTCTCACCAATTACGTAAAACAACGTCACAAATGTTTGGCTGTTATTTGGCTTCTATAACGACTAAAACATGAACTTTGAAGTATGTCGCCCAGTTTCAGATAGTAACTTTAGTCATTTTCCTGACCTGCCTTCCCGTCGTAGCGGAAACTCGTCCTGACGTTGAACTTGAGGCACTCGGCCATCCTCCTGTGTTCGCTCTCAGCAGCTTTCAGCTCCTCAGCATCCAGGTGTTTCCCCTCACTTCCTGTTTCACAAAAAATGACAGGAAGTCAGCATCCTCTCTGCAGACAGAGAATAAACTCTTTGTAAAGTAGATATTAGAGATTTGCAATGTTCTGCTTTGTTTTGTTTTTTAATTTAAAATATTTTTTTGTTTTGTTGTGGTTTTCTAACAGGGAGCTTTAGATTCTGGGTTTGACAATAAGGAGCCTGGAAGGAGCAGTGCGGATCACGGTGTTTTAGGACCGCTGTAGATAGAATAAAAAAAGAAAAATGTTGCCAAAAATTCAGAAAACGTTTTGCCAAATGTTTTGGGCAAAAATATTTCTGAATTTGTCCTTTTCCCCCCACAATTTTCTAAGATTATTTCTAGACCAAACAAGGACATTTCTGAGCTCCAAAAATTCAAAAAAGTAAAAAAATGTACGATTTGTAATTTACGGTAAAATACCAGCAGCTGTGGTTGCCAGAGTTTTACCATATTCACGTAATTTTACCATAAATACGGTGAAATTCTGGCAACTACAGATAAAATATGGATTTAACGTATTTATATTTATAATTCTAGCAACCTGCTGGTATTTCACCGTGAATTAGAGACGATTTTCTTTTTTTACAGTGTGTCAGTATGATTGAACTTATATTTGTTGTAATTTTGTGCAATATAAGTGAACTAAATTTATTTTACTTATTTTTTAGAATTATTTATTTACATTTACACACTTCCAAACAAAACAGCACAGGTATAGGTAATTAAACCGATTTAAAAAAAAACATTTCCCAATTTTATTGGTTTCCAAAGCTTTCTATAACCTATATGCTTTAAAGACAGATTATATTAGTCCTAACAGAGCCAAAACATCTTGTCTTCAAACAACTGATAATTTTGTCTTATTTTCCAACCAGTGTGGAGTTTTTGCAGATCACAGATCAGTTTTAATCTGGTGTCAGATGAATGTTCAAAGTGTTTTCCTTACTGTAAATGAGCAGCATCCTCCCCGGCGTACCCGCAAACACTCCGCGGTAGAAGACAAGCAGGCAGTTCGGACAGGCCTGGTGGACGTCCGCTCGACCTTTGTCATCGTATGGAGTCACCACACCGCCAAACTCCCGCACGCCTTCAAGGAATCAGCAACAATAACATCCCATCAACCGTTCCCTCTGTGCTGATTGGATTTCCTTCAGGGGTGTCCAAACTTTTAGTCCTCGGGGCCAAAACTGTAAAATTTAAACTATTGGCGAACCACAAGATTCATTAAATTAAAAAGGCAAATTTCATTTATTGCCATTTCTTTGTTTGTTTTACCTGCTACAAAATAAATTGAGCATAACATAAAAATGGCTTTGGACTGATGCCTCATGAGAAGAAAAACAGAATATTTCCAAATGTTTTGTGTTATGAATAGTATTTTTGACTTGTATTCTGGGGCCAAACACAATCATTTCAAGGGCCACAAATGACCCCCGAACCACACCTTCGACACCCCTGATGTAACTTTTATTAATATTGTTGCATATTTATTGAAACTGGCACTGTGTTGTGACAATTTAGTATGACACTGACAATCTGTGAAAAGATAATTGTTTATAAAACTGTTTTCTATCAAACTACTGCAGTCATTATTGAGATAATAACTCTGATTCTTATATATGTATATTCCCTTTCTGATTCTAGAACGTTTCAATCAAGAAGGTAAAGACTCCAAGAAACAACTTTAATATTTTAAAATTAAGAATATCTTGAATTTACAAGATTTTCTCTCCAGGGGGTTCATTATACATAAAAGTGCATCATCTACCATCTCCTAGCTTGATGCTTGAGTTAGCATATTGGTTGTTTACAGGGACAGATTGTTATATAATTATTATTATATTAGGGCCGTTGCTGATAAAGCCATAAAAGTATAAATTTAACATATAAAAGTATAAAATTAGAGCTTGTTCAACACTGACCATCAGCATCCAGAAGGAGCGTGTGGTTGGATGTCTCAGGATCTGGGACCGACAGGTTCCCACGGAAGATGAGACAGTTTCCAGCTCTGGAAAAAATAGAACAAAATTACATTTGAACCAAATAACTGAACCTTAGAAAGTTACAGAAAGCAGATTATAGAAACCCGGGATCTGGAGGTTCAATAAGCTATAGATGAAAGTCAAGAATTTTAATTTGAGTTACAACATTTACTTCCCCTTTGGTATCAATAAAGTATTTTAGAATTTGAATTTACTGGGCCTGGGTTCTTAGGTAACGGACTGGGCTCTACTGGGGTTGCTAGGTAACAGACTGGGCTCTACGGGGTTTGCTAGGTAACGGACTGGGCTCTACTGGGGTTGCTAGAGTAGACTGGGCTCTACGGGGTTTGCTAGGTAACAGTCTGGGCTCTACTGGGGTTGCTAGGTAACAGACTGGGCTCTACTGGGGTTGCTAGGTAACAGCTCTGTACTTTCTGATTTTGAAAGATTATTGAATCGGCTCAATTTCCAGACACCAGAAAACATAAACTTACTGCCAAAAAATGTCAGGGTGTTTTATTTTAAAGTGCTTGGGTTGATTTTAGAAGCTGTAGAAACCAAAATGGAAGAACAAAAAAAAAAAAAGTGAAAAATGTCCCTGGTAAGTAAATATGACATGTAACGTGGCTCCTACTGTGTTTCCATTAACCATATGCAATCTGACATTTTGAAAATACATTTGCTAAATGGAAAGAAACTAATTTAAAACAGCTCTTATTTTTTGATCAAAAGTTTTGGTGTGATGAAAATTGCTAAAAAAATAAAAATAAAAAGTCAGAAATTTTGAGATTAATCACAGAAAAATTCTTATTTTTTGTAGAAAATTTCAAAAATTTTCAACTTTTGAAACTCAGAAACTTCATTGGTTTTTCTAGAAAATTTCTGAGATTAATCTAAAAATTTCAGATTTTTTTGTCTGAGGTTTTTCTTTGTTTTTTTTTCTATTCCTAAAGGCCTTAATACGCCATCGTATATATTCTCTACACTGCAAAAACACAAAATATCACCAAGTATTTTTGGCCTATTTTCTAGTACAAACATCTTAAAACACTTGAAATAAGACAAAACTGTAAAAGTAAAATTTTTGCAAACATAATGAGCTTGTTTTAAGTAAATAAATCCTTAACATTGATTAAATGAAATAATCTGTCCATGGAATCAGTTTCTTTCTTAAGTAATTATTTACCTAAAACAAGCTCCTACATTGTGATGAAAAGTTACTTGTAAGCTAGTTTTGTCGTATTTGTCTTATCTCAACTGAAAATACTTATTTTGTGTTTTTACAGTGTAATAGATTCAGAATGTCCAGTTGAGCCCGGGTTAAACTCACACGATGTTTCGCTCAACAAACAGGAAGCTCTCGTTGTTTTCTTTGAGCTTCAGCTCCATGACGGAGCTGTTGGCGTTCTTCATCAGCTCCTCGCCTGCTGGATAGTCGGCTATCGCCTGAACCAGAACCCACCGGACCTCTGTCAACTGGAACCAGAACAAGTAACCAATCAGGAACTCTGCTGAGACGTCTGATGAGTCAAGATGTTCTGGTTTGTGATCTCACCTTGGGTAAGTCCTGTCGTTGCAGCTTTGGCGGCAGGTTGCATTCTTCAGCAGCGCTGCAGCTGAGCAGCATCAGAACCAGCATCAGAACCAGAGGTCCAGTGGCGTGAAGCTTCATGGTTCAGGGAGAGAAGTGACTGACTGAGAGGCGTCTGGTCATAAAGCTGGACCCACAGCGAGTCCAACACGAGTGTTTACTCTCAGAGAGGCAGGCAAACACTCTGACCCACTCACTCCCACCAATAGCAGAACCGATCAATACTTTTCTTTACAGGTGGATACTTCTACGTCATTCCTGCATCTCTGCATTTCAGGAAAATATTTTCTGATTCCAGTCTTGCAGATATTGTTCAGATCTTGGCTTTTATTTCAGCTTTCCTCATTCTACACTGTAAAAAATAACGTACTGATTCAACTTGACTCTTGGTTCCTTGTTGCGGTGACTCAGATAAGTTGCATCAACTTTACATTTTACAGACATTATTTTATTCAACTCAGGAAAATGTTCAAAATTATTGTAATAAATGTAGTTAATAATTTCTTGTAAAATTTTCCTACCCATTTTTTAATCTTGTAAGCACTTCAATGAATTGTATTTTTTGAACACTTTTGAACCGTATGTGTTCCTGCAGTTTTTTCTCTTATACTGGATTAAATATACAGCTGTCTTGAACGTTCCCATGACTTTATATTGTTTTTCTCTTTTTTTTTTTCATTTATTTGGGTTATTTTGTTAAGTATTTAAGATATTTAAAACAGCTTCCAACATGACCAGTTGTAATATTTTTAATTTTGAATCTTTTTATTTTTTTATGTAATTATTGCATCTGAACTGACAGGAAATCTCTACTTTCTTTATTTCACATTTCATCCATTTAATTCAGTTGCTTAATTTTCACTCAGTCCCTTCACCTTTGACCTCCTTTCAGTCTTTTTCCGGTGGATTCTTGAACTTTAGTGCTTCTTATCTAGACT
This sequence comes from Poecilia reticulata, assembly GCF_904066995.2. Classification (NCBI taxonomy): domain Eukaryota; kingdom Metazoa; phylum Chordata; class Actinopteri; order Cyprinodontiformes; family Poeciliidae; genus Poecilia; species Poecilia reticulata. The sequence goes on along the minus strand of NC_088840.1, from coordinate 22,635,549 downwards.
CCAGTGTTCACCTTTTGTACATTGCATGGTAAATATGTGAACAGATCGATATTTTCGTTTTTAAATCATTTGGAGCGGTTTTCTATACTATTCAAAGTAAACTTAAGTTGCTTATTAACAGAAAGATGAGAAATGTACGTATGGTTACAGAGCAGTCCACACAAACATTATTTTAGAAAAACAAAATACTTTACAGCAGAGAAGACAAATAAACTTGTTTTGCATAATACCTCAATCAGATACATGGATACTAATGATTAATAGTAATACATATTTAATATGTGGTGAAAGCAACAAAGAGTTTTCTGTTGCAATATACCTGATCCAACTTTAAAACCAAATTAAGAGTTAAACAAATATATTTTAAAATACATTTTAATATATTCACCAGTATTACACATATTCCAATTCATTTCTGGTACAGATTCAGATTCCAAACACAGTTTCAACTATGTTTTTTCTTTTTAATAGTAATCCTTTAAAATTCACATTCAGTCAGAAACATGTAAAGGAAAACACTGGAAAGTTTAAGGATGTAACAAGAGAATCACTGCATGACAGAAGCAAAAAAAAAATTTCCTTTAAACCAAACAGATGAAAAACTGCACTTTAAATCGAGGATAAAAAGCTCCAAGAACCCTAATTATATAACCACTGCTTTGAAAATATTTATAAGACTATATCAGTTGATTATATCCTAATTAGATTTGAAGATAATTTCAGGTTTCTGGTCTGTTACAGTACACAATGTCAAGTCCTGGCAGCAAGAATGCAACTGCAGAGCACATGCTTGAGTTACATCAGTAACAAAAACCTCTGCTCTGGAAAAAATAGGTTAGAGCAAACATTTTTATTTTTATTTTAATCTTGATGCTAAGAAAAATTATTCAATGTAGGTAGAAAGTTGACACGATTACTTTAGATATGCTAGCTAGCATTAGCACAGCGGCGCAGGTAGCAGAGTTTGAAAACCCTCAAGCATTTCCTCAGAGATTGCAGCACTGTTTAGATACTAATCAAAATATACTAATCAAAATATTATCAGCCGTAGACCAAAGATAGAAAAATAAACATGTTTATGAATAAGCTTGAGTTAGCAGCATTGAAGCAAAGCCATCTGCTACACGAAACTAAAAACTATCGTTTCTATTGCCTCATGTGTTCTAGGATTCTTAATATGTTTACAAAAAGTCATAGCTTCATAGTTTTGGCTCTGTTACAGAACAAACAAAGAAAAATGTCTTATGTTTCACGTGAAAATGAAACAATCTTCACATGTTGTTATCCACTAGTTGCTACAGTCATTTTCACAGCTGAAATGTATAAGCAGTTTTTCTTTAGGTTATTAAGATCCTTAAAGAAATACCTCTAGCAAAAGTCCTGCTGTTAAAGAAGACAGAAATAAATAGCATATTTTAAATGGAATCTTAATGATCTATTACGTTTTACAAATAAGCTAGCATTAGCACTGCAGCACCGCTAGCTAACTGCAAAGCTCTCAGAAGCCATTTCCTCAGACATTGTAGGATTGTTGAAATCCTAATAAAATATTATAACTAGCAGAGCTACTATAAATAATAACACATGCTGTTAATATGTAATGTAGCGCTAGCACTGAGCTATCTGCTACAGGAAGCTAACAAAGTAGCACTTAAGAATGAGCGACTCCTTGGTATGTTTGAAACTTTTTTAGATATTTGTAGATTTGTAGCTTTGGTCATGCAACAACATATTGCAAAATAAAAAATAAACGTAAAACTTAATTTTCAAAAGGTGTTACAGCAGTCAAGCTAGTGCCTACAAGAAATAGAGCATTTTTAAAGTTTTAACAGTTGGAAATTGCTGAGATGCTCATAAAATGGTTCTAGAAATAAAGAGAAGAGTCAAAACAAAAAATAACTGATCCGAAACTGAATCTTTACATGCTGTTGCTGCTACAAGCTCGGTGTTAGAATTGCAGCACAGCTAGCAGCAACAGGAATTCACAAAAGCAGCAGTTAAAGGTTCATGAAAATTTGCCTTTCTTGTAGCAACACTTTAGAAAGACAATCAGTGTGTTCAGTAGTTAGCCTTTGTTTTCCTGAGAATGTTGCTGCTACAAGGGATTAACAAACGCAAATATAAAAGTTCTTGTTTTGTGTTTATTAGTTTTCCAACAGTATCACAAACCTTTAAAGGTTATTATTTTTAAAGTTTAGACTGTAGCAAGAATTAAGAGGTCTGTTTGCATCCTTTTCTTTTCCCATGTCATATATTTTAAATTAAATGTATTAAAGTCAATATTGTTTTTCTTGACTTTATTCACTTTCGATGAGCTGAATCAAGACTCTGACAATGAGATGGATTTTCAACCATGACCAGAGTGTACTGTTACAGACCTAAAAACAAGATTGTTCCCAAATCCTACATCTTTCCTGATTGAGTAGCTCTTAATTTGCCAGTAATGGGGGTTTGTTAAACACAAACCCGTTGGTATTTAAAAAAGACATCCAGGTAATTCACAGATCTCTGGAAGCTCCTCTAAATACCGAAATAAACAAGCGGAGGGAGAGATGAAGTTTATTATACAAGAGTCAGAAGCAGAGTTAGTGTTCATCGCCTGGTGGAGTGGCGTCCACTTCCCTGTGCTCTGTCACCGCTGTGACCCGTCGCCAGCATCACCTCTTCAAGAAAACTGGAGAAAAAAAGCCATCAAAAAAAGTTGAAATTAAACTGAATATGTATGAATGTCTAATTTATGTGTCCACTGCATCTCAAAATAGAAATAAAATTATGTTTATATGTAAATGCTGCTACATATATAGGTCAAAATTGGTTGATTCATTTGCCAAAGTAAATTTGTTTTCCTCCTGCTGCGCTTGGCAGTTGGTGGTTACCATAGAAACCAGTAACTGACAGCTCTGCCCCCTTTTTTTTCTGTTGCCGTCGGTAACTGTGGGGCAGAATCTGTTGAACTGATGTTAACTTAATTATTTTAGTAAATACAGTGAATCTGGCTGTGTCTGTTGTGAAGTCAATCTGCTGGACCTGAGATGATCAAAGAACGGTTAAATATACATAATAATAACAGTAAAATGATCGAAGCTAAGATGCAGATTCAGACATTTTTAGTACTGAAAATATTTGGCCTTTCTTCTGGCTAAAACAACTGAAACAAAATGTCCTCCAAAAAAGTCCCTGTCCAAAAAACTACATATCTAAGAAGGCAAAATCAGAAGATTGTCTGTTTATGCTTCTTTATAACTACACTTAAACATGGAGTTCCACAAGGATGAGTCCTTGGGTCCTCTTTTGTTTAATTTTTTACATGCAGTGAAGTGAATCTAACTAATGAAAAGATAAAAATCAGAGTATGAGCCTCTGATACCTCTTAGTGTTGTGGATAGCGCTTCCTCCCAGCACAATCCGAACCCCCGGAGTGTTACGATTCAGGTTGTAAACAGTCAAAGCTTCTTCATACGTCGCTCCACCGATCAGGAACACCATAATGTCCTGAGGCCTGAAACATGGTTTCAAAACGTGACTTTCTGGAGAAAAATATCTGTGTATTTTATAAAGGTCTATTTTCATTCCCCTGCTCTAAACTCTTAATATTTCAGATGTAAAGAAAACAAATCATTCAAAGCCAAAAATGAAATATGTGAATTTCTATCTGTGAGAGTAATTTCTGTAAGGATTTCCAGGTGTGTTACCTGTCTCTCAGGCTGCTGGCTCCCAGGTACGGGAACTGACTGTCTTTGAGTCGACCTTTAATCAGCTGATCCAGAGTGTCGTGCAGCAGAGGCTGATGCTGTGTATACACGTTCTCTACGCCCTGAGAAATACATCAAAACACACAGTAAAATGCTGTTTTTTCTCTGAACCCTGCAGTAAGCTACATGCTTCTTCAGGGTTATCTGATGAAGTAAGTAATATTTAAATAACTATTGAGATCAGATGTGATTTTTTTACCTTTAGTCCTTTGAAAAACTGTTTGGTGATGGCGACAGCATCCGTCGGTGTGATGAGGTCACTTCCTCTGATTCTCTTCCCGCCGTACTCCACAACTGATTGAACCATCTGCAGCAGGAATGCACATCGTAAAGCTTCAATCTGCCATCCAGAGGCCAAAATCAGTAAATACATAAAAATAAAACCAAGAGGCTGTGATTACCCTGCGGTAGCGTTCAGACACTCCCTTCCTGCTCAGCTCCTCCATCAGCGACGGGAGGATGCTGCTGCTGTGGCGCTCATACCTCAAAGCGTAGAGCATGACGAGACGGACGGCGTCCAGCTCCGAAACCCGAGGATTCTGCAGCAGCCGCCGAACGTTCTGACAGAAAAGATGTCTTAAAGGTGACCTACGCTTCTATGGACTACACAAAACATGTCCGTTACATCTTCTGCACACAATCATTCTTAGATAATAAGACTTTAATCTGATCAGTTCTATTTCGAGCTCCTTTCGGAATGAGCTGTTTTAGAAAAGCATTAGTAAACCCTCCTGCACAACCAACAAGAATACAGGACGTCTATTCTGAATGGCAAAACAACAACACTTGTCTATACCAAGCAGTCATTGTACAGCAAATGCAGAGGTAAAACCAGCTGACCCAACATTCTGGAACTCTGTTTCGGTTGCTAGGTAACGGGTTGGCTCAGCTCAGGTTGCTAGGTAACGGCGCAGTGCCCATGGAATGTGACAATTTTATTAAAGTTCAATTCAAAAATACTTTATTGATCTCAAAGGGAAACTAAATAAGGTTACGCATCATAACAAAAGCAGCAAAGTGTAAAAAGAATTGGCAAAAATCAGTACAGCTACACCGAATCCAAAACAAGAAGGAACAGTTGTCCAAAAGCAGAAAAAAAAATCTCAATAAAGTACAGAGCTACTCCAACAAGGTTTATTTCCAGACACCAAAAAACATTAAGTTATTGTCAAAAAAATCTTTAAAAAACTTTAAAGAGCTTGGGTTGTTTTCAGAAACAGTTGAGATTGAAACGTTCCAAATGTGAATTGTGCATTTAACCTTCTGCTCTTCTTTAGGTTTCTGATTAGAGACTGAGGTGAGATGATGAAGAGAGTTACCTGCTGAGCGTTGGAGTGGTCGTTCTGACAAGCCAGCTCCTGCTCCACCTCCGACACCTCCATCAGCTGCCGCTCAGACACCAGGCGGGAAAGCTCCCCCACCACCGTCACGTGCTTCGACACGGTTCCCGACATCTTCTTAAACTGAGGGTAGTTGTCCACAAACGCCTGGAGGGTTGAAAAAAATAAAAAATCTTTGGCATCAATAAAGTATTTTTGAATTTACCGGAGCCTGGTTTTGGTTGCTAGGTAACGGGTTGGTCTCTGCTGGGGTTGCTAGGTAACGGCGCAGTGAGTGCTGATTTGTGGCGATATATTCGAAATGTTTTTGAAACGGCTCAATTTCCAGACACCAACAAACATTAATTTGTTGCCAAAAATCAGCTGGGAGTTTTTCGAAAATTTTCTAGAAAAAAGTCAGACTTTTTGAGATTAATTTCAGAAATTTTGTAGAAAAAAAAAAAAACAGAAAAATTTCTGAGTTCGAAAAATGTAAAAATTTTCAACTTTTGAAATATTTTTTGGTGGAAATTTTATCTTTTTTTTTGTTGTTGTTTTCCACCTACATTAACCCCAATATAAAAGAAAGAAAAACATTGGATTCAATTGTTTTATTTGAGTTTTTTCAACTCAATAAATCCCAACCTTCATGTCAGAAATGGACTCCAGCTTCTGTTGCTCTTTGGGTTTCTTTTTCTGGAAATCTTCCATCAGGTTCTTTATGTTGGTGCCGATTTCCCCGAAATTCAGGTACAAGTTCTGTAAACAGAAATATGGAACAGAATACAAAGTTGAATATTTTACATGATGATTAATACTAAAGATCTCTACTGGAAGTGTTAGTTAAACCATTAAAACACGACAGAGACTCAGAAGGAATGTCTACCCAACTCAGAGAATTTAAAGGGAAGTGACAATATTATTACTTTACTCTTATGTTTTTTTTCTTAGCCTGGCCCTTATACTTCATCGTATAAGAGAAACCTAAATGACAATAGAGACGTAGAAGCTGCCTTCAAACAACCAAAGCAACACGATAAACAACAGAAACTGTCAGAGTTTCAGACACACTGTTACTTTTGTTTTGTAAACCAGATTTAAATTTAATCAGCTTTAGGTGTGAGAACTCAGAATTAGCTGAGCGTAAACAGGAAGCCGTCACGTTTTTGCTTCAGGACTCACGTTGGCGTAAAACTCGTCGTTCTCGGCGGACAGCACCACTTCCCGCAGGTCTTTGCTGATCCCCGGGACTCTGGACAGGTCGATCCGGTTGTTGTTCAGACCCAGCAGCTCGTGGACCATCGCCTGGTACGTCCACTGCGACACACCGACCGGGTCTCGTCAGCAGGGCGAACATTTACCACAAAAACAAACATCCCAGCAGCACAGTTCATCCCCACTGTTCATATCTTCACAAAGTAATGAGGGGATTCAACACATTTATGCCCACAAGAGTTAATAAAACCATGTACATTTTAAAAAGGACCTTAAAAAATTCAATAATAAATCATAAAATAATACTGAATTGGTGGAATTTATACTTTAAGCGAAGATTGTTGGATTGTTTTTAATTTTCCTTGACACAGTTGAAATTTTGTGTTTTCATTTTGTTGTTTGTGTGTTTTAAGGTATCTCATTTTGTCCTTTTTCAATGTTTCTAAAATTTAAAAATTGTTGAGGCGGTAGATTTGAATTTTATAGTTTGATTTTGTTTCTCTTTTGTAATATGTGTAAAAGTATAATTTTATTATAATGTTTGTGGTGTGGATGCCAGGAAGAAGAATCTCTACTATGACAGAAACTAAAGAGGATCCTTAATTGAACAAATAAATAATTATTTTGTAATTGCTTACAAGTTCAAAATAAACCCAAATGTAAATTAAAAAATGCTTAACTGCCATCTTGATCACTTTCCAAACCAAAAATATCCCATATTGAAGAAAAATTTTCCAAAATGATGTCATAATCATACAAAAAAATCAGCTTTTAGAGACATTTTTATTTAGCTTCAATATTTAATAATTAAGCTTGTTAAATGGGTTTAATTTAATTTCAAAGATGGGTTTCAGAAACAGAATAAAGTACAAGTAAAAATCCTTTAAAATTAAAAACCCCTGTTTCTTGAGACAAGTTTAAAATAAACTTAAATATAATTAAATAAAAGCTAATTATAGAAACACATGTGTGTGACTGGTCACCTGGTTGAGCAGCGGTGTGATGGCGTCGTCGCTGCGGTCGAGGATCAGCAGCAGAGGAGGAACTTCAGTCTTCCTGAAGTCAAACAGCTCATATTCCTTCGTGATGATTTGCTGAGAGCAAACAAACAACATTTAATGATCCAAATTACGTTAAGTTCACAATTTCAATAAAAAAGAGAAAGAGGAGAGTGTATTTTCTATGTTTTTCAAAATCCACGAGAAAACAAAAAAAAATTAGCTTATTTTAAGTCCTTAATATTGATTAAAAAGTACTAGGTCCACTGGCAGATTACTTCACTTATTTCAGAATCAAGGGGCACTAAAGCCGTTACCTAGCAACCACACCAAAGCCCAGCCTGTCACCTAGCAACCACAGACAAGCCCAGCCCGTCACCTAGCAACCAGTTCTAGTTCCACTGGCAACTAATTCACTTTTAACAAAACATTTTTCTCATGTTATAAGTTAAATAATCTGCCAGTATCAATATTAAGGAACTACTGACTTAAAACCAGCTCCTATTTTACTGAAAAGTTACTTGTAAGTTAGTTTTGTTGTGTTTCAAGTACACCAAGATATTTGCACTAGAAACTGGACGAAAAATATTTGGTAGGATTTTGTGTTTATGCAGTGTGTCTTGCTTGTGTATTTGTTAGTAACCTGCACAGGATGATATTCCTTTGTTTTATTTTTCACTGAGTGTGTGTGAAACATTTGGTTCTCTGTTGTCAATACGAAATTAAAATAAAAAAGTAAAGTGCATTTTTTCTAACCAAATCAACATAAAAGCTCTTTATTTGGTTGTAAATTTGTTCTTTTAGATTAATGAAAAGGAAAGAAATCTGGAAACTAAAACATATTTATTCTTGATTTTCTATTTTCTGTACTTTTCCAAACTTAAGTATATTAAAAAAATCTAATTCCATACTTTCAATGGGCAATTTGTTCAACTGTGGTTGTTTTAAAATGTGCTAAATAAAGTCAACATTTTGTAGGAATCAGTTTTCACTTTAACAAAGTGTTTTGTTGGTTTTTTTGCAGTTTTTTGACAGAAAATGCTAATTTTTTTTGTCGTGGATGATTTGTAAGCAATGAAAAGGGAAAACAACCCAAATAGGAGGAAAACAAGTTAAAATGTAACATGGAGCGTGAAACGCTGTTGCGGTGGAAACCTTGACACTTTCTGCGAGGCGTTTGGCCATGTCAGAGGACAGCTGGTAGCGGATCATTGGACATTTCTTCAGAGCGAGCAGGACGGAGGTCAAACCCTGCGTGCAGCGCGACAACATGGAGGGTTCCCAGGTCCGACCCTGAAACACAAACAGGTTCTCAGAGAGACGCCGTGTGAACCAACCGGACTGTAGCGACACCAACCAACAGCCCATCAATCAGAACCGATCCGTTTCACCCAGTTTATTAAACAAATCAAATGTTAGAACCATTTTCACTGTCAAGAAGAATCAACCACCACCAGCAGGTACTATCAAGACCTTTCTCCTGAGGTTCATAAAAATCAGATGAAGGTTTGATTCAAACTGCTGCTGCGAGCAGGGAGCTAGCTGCTAGCTAGCTGCTAGCTCTCTGCTGCTAACAAAGAGCTAGCTGCAGCAGTTTGTTCGTTTTCATCAAAACGTTCTTAAGTCAGAATCAGCAGCTCTCACCTACCGGGAAACGGTTTCGGCCAGATAAAACCTGATCGGTGCGTCTCTGGTCGAGAAACAAAGATGGCGAACGTAAACATGACAAACATGTCAAAGCAACTCTCAAATACATGGATGGACCCACTTTCCAACAATTTAATAAAAGTATAAAACTTCCAGGGAAGATTATTCTGTTCTGAAGAGCATTGGGATAAAAATAAATGCTGCATTTTGAAGATTTTTCTTATAATCATTTTTTCCTTTTTTATATTAGAAATACATTAAAAGATGCAAATATTTCAATTCCTATTTTACATAGAAAAATAAAGATTTCATTGTCTGAAATGCAGTAACAGCATTCCTTTAGTGAACATTTGGTCATTTGTAGCAAAGGATCCATCTGCAGCTAAAAAAATACTTTTAACAGCAACATGAAACTTTATTTTTACAGAATTAAAACCAGGTGAAGCTAAAACTGCCTCCTGAGGAGACCTGGGTAGAACATATTTACAGAAAAAGTTTTTTTTTTATCTTAAAAAAAACCTTTTTACAGTTTTTGCTAATAAATGCTCTGAATATGTTCTTTTAATAAACAGGCTTTCTTGAGTCTGAATACTTCAATTAATGATTAATTGATTACTAAATTAGTTGACAATTATTTCAAATACCAATTAATCACAATTAATCCTTCCTAAAAAATTCTCCCGTCTATTTGTTCTCTCAGAAATCCATCTTTGTTCATCTTAACTGGCTCACATGGACCCAAAAAGACCAAAATTTTTATTACTAAATGATCCAGTTTTGGTGTCAGACACCAACATCGACACAAACTGTGATCCAACAGGAGTTCTGACAGCCGCCCAATTGAACCAGAACTAACATTTCAGATAAAATAAAAACTTCTTTTCTGTTTGATCACTTAAACTTGTGACACTAAACGCTCCACAGTTCATGGAATTTCAATCCCAACAAAAAATAAAAACAATATTTGCTCACGCTTACAATACATTGACTGAAATTGTTTATGTTTTACCTTATCATTTATACATTTTCTCTCCTTGTTTTGCTTTTACTTGTCTAATTACATAAAATATAAGCGTTTCATCTTTCTTACCCGGGAAACTCCCTGCAGGTTGAGAGAAAACAGGTGAGGATTCACAGCGATGAAATCTCCATAAAACTCCTGCAGAAAAACACAAATTTGGTTTTTTATTGCTCATAAACAGCATTTTCAGATAGTTACTTTATTCTGTTTTGCACACAGAAATAAAAATGATTCCACAAACCAAATTTTCCATATGAGAACATGTTAAAAAAATGTAGTTTGCACCAAGAAAATAAAACATAAATGGAAGACGACTGCTGTGAAACACACGGTAAGATAAGATATGATAAGAAAAAAATTATCCTTTTCTTATAAACCGTCTTAGGAAAACCACTCAGGAGCTCATGTAAAAAAAAGTTTCATGTCAAATAGTGCAAAAATAAAAATATGTAATCTGATCAAGAAGTAGGAAACTTAAGCTGTCATGGCAGAAACAAATTAAACAAAATAAAAAAACAATACCGTGTAAAAATATAAATACGTCAATATATTTATATAAAAAATACAGATGCGTGTATATGAATATACACACACACACAAATATATAGATATTACATATTATAACACTAAATTGTCTCAATTTCTGAAGACAACTACAGTCCAGAGTTAATCTAGAAAGTGTTTATTTCTGAAAAAAGAGGTCATTTTTAAATATTTTTAGCAAACTACAAATTTGACAGACCATTTATAAAATCTAATTTATAGTCTGTAGCTGCAGCATCTTTTATGTCTGTAAGTTTATAAACATTAGAGTAAAGCTAAAATGCTTCAGCTCTCACCTGGATTTCAGCCACCACTTCCTGTTCATCTGCCTCGGCCAGAGCTTTGATTTCACTCTTACTGATCACATTGCTGAAGTCTGAAACAGACACAGCCACAAACCTTAAAGGAACAGCAGCGTTGATTTACAGGAAACTAATAAAACAAGCATCTTTGTCACATCATACTCAGCCTAAAGCATCTCAGTAAAACCATCGGCTGACGTACAGATGAAGTAAACGCTGTACTTTGGTCTTCTTAGCTCCTGGATTAGATGCTGCACATTCTCCTGCAGCAAAAACTAATGTTAGTCTCCTTTTTATGAATTTAATGTTGCAACATGCAGCTGTTATTTTGTACATTGTCTTTACAGTATGACATGAGACAGATGAGCTCCTCTCCCAGTGTTCCCAGTTCTAACTAGAAACAACCAATCAGAGCCAGAAGGCGGGTCTTAGTGCTGTCAATCAGGCCTGTGTGCACGCCACAGATCATCTGTCTCATATTGCGCTGTCACAATAACAAATTTTACTGGATGATAAATAGTCTCAGTGATAAATGATACTATTGTTGTTTTGAGATAATTTTCAAATAATATAATGCAAAAACGAATTTTCAAAGATAAATGAACTTTAATTCCTAATGAACATTTAACACTGTAACTGGAAGACACTTGAAATATTCAAAAGAATAAATAAAAACAACAAATAAAATGAATTATGAAGTCTCTGTAAACAAAATAATCCTTCAAAAAAGGGATAGACGTGATGAAAACACCAGATTGAAGAATTTTATCATCCAGTTTTTGGTGGAAAGAGAAATGATTGAGTTTGTTTTAATTTATCATGTGATTAATTGGTTTATAACGTATTGTGACAGGCCTAACTGTCATGTAGTGATAGTTTTAACAACAACATATTATTTATAAAAGTTAGATACTGCGGCTTTAAAGACCGTTTGCTCAGACTGGTGGAAACGGTTTGCCTACCTTGGTTGGACGAAGGAAGCAGATGGCCTTCAGGTGCTTCATGCTGTCTCTGCTCTGAGAGTCGATCCGTTCAAACAGGTAAACCTCCTTCTGCAGGATTTCAGACTGGGTGTAAACCACGCTCACTATGCTGGTCTGGAAACACAAACATGTTTTACTCTGAGGTAGCCAAAATAAAGGCGGACAAACAAGGGCTAATCAGATTACTGAATTAATCAGCTAATTTTATAATCAATTAATTGTTAATTCGGGTTTACAGGCTCAAATAAAGGCAATTTGCTGAAAAAAATAGAAACATATTCAGAGAAGATATTAGGCTAAAACTGTGCAATACATTAATACAGATAAAAATAATCTTTGTCTGTAAATATGTTTGACCCAAAACTCCTCAAGTGGCATTTTGTTCAAATTCTGTATAAAAAGATCAACAGGGCCACCACACAGAACCAGAACCGACGCTATGTAGTTGCTTCACTGCAACACCACGACTCTAGAGTTACACAGTAATACTGCAGGTCCACACAGTACCAACAGATACCGGACTGTTTTAGTCCCCAAAGCTCAGACGGTACCACATCAGCCAGCAGGCTCTCACCGTCTCCTTGTCCATGAGCAGGACCTTCATCCCGGGCCCGCTGTTCTCGATCATTTTGGAGATGTACTGCTTCACCGCGAGCGTCACGTTCATGATGGCGACGCTGAGACACAACTGCGACAAAAACAAACAAATAAAGTCTAAACCAGCGGTAAAATGCCAGCAGCGCCCGTTCTGGAAGCTCTGTATGTCTGGTTTTTGTTGTTGTGAAGATCTATCAGCTGAGCTCTTGAGGCAACACCAATGCGATCTTCTTCCGGGTATCTGACGTCATTACGTACCACGTATCTCATTGTTTGACACATGCATCGGTGATGGAAAACGCGGACGAAAGTTATTGAATGAAAGTGAGGCAAGACTTTCTTTAGGAAAACTTGTGATAAAAACTCAGTTGAATATAAAAAGCTTATTTTAAATTATTATTTACTGATTTTTTTTTTTTTATCATTTATTTAGTCAATCAGAATTTGACTTGGTAGTTTTACACCAGATATGTATGGAGAGCCGTTACTATGGAGAGGCATTCTATGGAGAGCAATTTCAGCCAAAATTAAATAAATAAATAAATAAATGGATTAAATAAATAAAAAATGAGTAAAATAAATCAATAAATTAAGAAAATTAGTGAAATAAATACAAAATTAGTTAAATAATTTAGCTTTTTCAATAACCCAATTTTTCATTTATTTTTCATTTTATCAATTTCTCTATTTTCCTTTTTCATTTCTATTTTTTATTAATCTATTTTTCATTAACCCATTTTTCATCTATTTTTCATTTAACCATTTTTCAATTTAGCTTTTTCATTAACCAAATTTTTCATTTTTTTTATTTTTCATATTAGCAATTTCTCAATTTCTCTTTTTCATTTATCCCTTTACCCATTTTTCATTAATATATTTTTTATTTAACCACTTTTCAATTTCCCTTTTTAATTAACCCAATTTTTTCATTTATTTTTCAGATTACCAATTTCTCTATTTCTTTTTCATTTTCTATTTTTCATTACTCTATTTTTCATTTGTCAATTTTTTATCCCTTTATCTATTTACCCATTTTTCTATCTATAATCTATTTTTTAATTTAACCATTTTTCGATTTCCTTTTTCCATTAACCCGATTTTTTATTTCCCAGTGTCATTAATCAATTTCTCATATATCCCTTTTTTATTTACCCATTTTTCTTTTATCTGTTTTTCATTCAACATTTGTTTGAAAAAATTCTAATTTTCCCATTTTCCAATATCTCTTATTCTTTTAGTATTTCCTAATTTTCTTATTTATCACATTCTCTAAATGCAAATGAGGAGAGACACTTCATCTCACTACAACTTCCCCAATTGGTTGATTAGCCACTCCGTACTTTGCTTCAAGAAAGATGGCGACATACTAACGGATTATCAATAAGCTGAAGCTCATTAACTTCATTAGAAAATAGTGTTGTTACTCCTGACTTTAGTTTTCGTGTGGCAGCTCAGACAGAACGTGATTCAGTTGGCGGCTCTTATGGACTCAGAGCTTCACCGTCGGTTGTTTTTATAGTTTGGACGAAGCGGCCGCTGAAGTTGGCTTACGATTGAAGGTTCGGGACACCTTCGTAGCTACCAGCTGTGATCCAACTATAAGGAGCAGACTTTACTGTACATCGTAAGTGAACTGCAATATCCAGAGGCAGCTCTATGGCGCATCGAGCTGAAAGAATGAGAGTGGAGAGCCTTGGAGATCTGCGTCGGAGGCCATCTTTCAGACATGCACCGCTGCTGTCCGTCCAGGATCCTCCGGTTGCCCAGGCGTTGCACGGTAAGCTACTAACGCTGATGTTTGTTTTCCAACTACAGTCATATTTAATCAATAGGGCTCAGTTACAATCGCGGAAGGCTTTGAGTTGATCTCAGTAGTAGGTGACAAACTGAACGCCGCCAGGATGTTGAGACCAGCAAGTCCTCTGATCCAATACATCTTATTAAGGATAAAATCAACAAAACGTGTTCAAATTAATGGCCCAACAAAATTAATAATATCAGTAATTATTGTTTAAACAAGATGTTGCGCCTCGGTACCATTACAAAAATAAAAGGAGACTCAAAGACCGACTGATGATTAGAGCAGTAAACCCAGCAGATTAACTAATCTCTGCTGGGTTTGTGGATCACAGGCGGTTGCCATGGCAACAGGTTGATTAAACGACAGTAGACAGGTGGGAGTGGTTTAGAGTCGATCGCCTTGTTTTACCTTTGTTTACCTTTGCTGGGATGCATCACAGCTGCTGTAGTTTATGAACGTTCAATAAAGACAAACTTGGACTAACTACCTCGTTCGTCTGCGACTATATTTCATTAAGTAACAAACAAATGGCTTCTACCGCGATAATTATGTGAAATTAAATTAATATATATTTTTTAAGTTTTGTGCGCTCTGGCATCTTGCTTTGAGTCTGAGAGGCTTTTCATGTATCAAACATGCTATTTATTTAGTGGAAATATTGATGCGATAAAACTCTCCAAAATAACCTTTCAACTTTTAAAGCTCCACTGTTGAAAATGAGAAGTTGACATTCACAAATGACATTGAAATAAATTCTAGTCCAACTTCTGGTTTGTTGCGATTCCTCTGGATCCTGTTGGAGGAAAAATATACTAACTTCACAAGATGTGGCTTTAACCCAACTCCCGTCAGTCTGAAGTTTCTCGTATTTAGGTCATCAAACCAAAGTTCAGATCTACTATAACTGACTGGCACCTGCTGGCCTCAAGTTTTTAACCAAATTTGAGGCCAGCAGGTGATCGCCACCAGGTGAAAAGTACAGCTTTTTGGCGCAGCACATTCATTCATGTTTCCATCATGCATGTTTTCAGATGCAGACCATCCTGCAGGCCTCTGGTCTCAGTGTTTCCCTTCAGACTCCCAGTGGGCTCACAGCTTCAGGATGACCAGAGACCTTCGCCTTTCTGGAGCAGGAACACCCGGCCAAATGCTCTGGTGACACATAAACATGTTGAAGTGCTATAGTTATTCCTGGTGTACAAATTGTGGGTCCTCTGTCCACCTCTAAGGAACAGTAGCCAAATGTTGAGGCACATATGTTGACCAAAAACAGACAAACTAAGGTAGGCAAGTTATACATCCAGGAAGAACTACTTAAATTAATAGTCATATTTACTTTATATGTATGTGGGCCACACTAGGCACACTTCAGGGATGTAACCAAGAAAGGCAAAGATTGTAGCAAGAGTTCAGCTTTTCTCCATTCTGTACCCTCACTAAAGGTCACTGTATTCAGGTTGTCAGGTTGTCAAAGGTAAAATAACGGCGATTGACTCTAAACCACTCCTACCTTATTACTGTCGTTTAATGATCAATCTGTTGCCGTGGCAACTGCCTGCGCCTCACAAACCCAGCAGAGATTAATTAAAAACACAAAGGATTCAGTCCGTTAAGATATTAGGTTTTCAGGCTTCTTATTTATTTCTCGGTTAACAAGCATCTCCTCTCATGAACACAGCGGTGGCTGATTAGCCAATTTAAACTTCTGCTCTGCTCATCAGGGTCTTTGAGTCCCTTTTTATTTTGGTAATGGAACCGAGGCGCAACACCTTGTTTAAACAATAATTACTGAGATTATTAATTTTGTTGGGCCATTAATTTGAACACGTTTTGTTGATTTTATCCTTAATAAGATGTATTGGATCAGAGGACGTGCTAGTCTCAACATCCTGGCTGCGTTCAGTTTGTCACCTACTGCCGAGATCAACTCAAAACCTTCCGCGATCGTAATTGAGCCCTATTAATTAAATATGACTGTAGTTGGAAAACAAACATCAGCGTTAGTAGCTTACCGTGCAACGCCTGGGCAACCGGAGGATCCTGGACGGACAGCAGCGGTGCATGTCTGAAAGATGGCCTCCGATGCAGATCTCCAAGGCTTGCCACTCTCATTCTCTTAGCTCGATGCTCCATAGAGCTTCCTCTGGATATTGCAGTTCACTTACGATGCACAGTAATAAAGTCTGCTCCTTATAGTTGGATCACAGCTGGTAGCTACGAAGGTGTCCCGAACCTTCAATCGTAAGCCAACTTCAGCGGCCGCTTCGTCCAAACTATAAAAACTCCCGACGGTGAAGCTCTGAGTCCATGAGAGCCGCCAACTGAATCACGTTCTGTCTGAGCGGCCACACGAAAACTAAAGTCAGGAGTAATAACACTATTTTCTAATGAAGTTAATGAGCTTCAGCTTATTGATAACCCCTTAGTAGGTCACCATCTTTCTTGAAGCAAAGTATGGGTGTGACGCTAACCAACCAATTAGGAAAGTTGTAGCCTGATGACGTGCCTCTCCTCATTTGCATTTATTATTTTCTAAGTTTTGCGTGGAAATAGAATGTGATAAATAAGAAAATAAGGAAATACTAAATGAATAAGGGAAATTGGAAAATTTAACAATTTTTCAAACAAATGTTAGATGAAAAATAGATAAAAGAAAATAAAAAAATAAAAAAGTGATATATGAGAAATTGATTAATGAAACTGGGAAATAGAAAATCAGGTTAATGGAAAAAGGAAATTGAGAAATGGTTAAATTAAAAAATAGATTAATGAAAAATGGGTAAATAGATAAAGGGATAAATGAAAAATGGACAAATGAAAAATAGATAAATTAAAAAGAGAAATTGATAATCTGAAAAATAAGTAAATGAAAAAATTGGGTTAATGAAAAAGGTAATTGAAAAGTGGTTAAATGAAAAATAGATTAATGAAAAATGGGTAAATGGATAAAGGGAAAAATGAAAAATAGATAAATGAAAAAGAGAAATTGATAATATGAAAAATAACTGAAAAATTGGGTTAATGGAAAAGCTAAATTAAAAAATGGTTAAATGAAAAATAGATTAATGAAAATGGGTAAATGAAAAGGGAAATTGATAATATGAAAAATAAATAAATAAAAAATTGGGTTAATGAAAAAGCTAAATTATTTATTTAACAATTTTTTATTTATTTCACTCATTTTCTTCATTTTTTTAAATTTATTTTACTCATTTTTTATTTATTTCACCCATTTATTTATTTATTTAATTTTGGCTGAAATGGCTCTCCATATGGGGTCCGGGGTGGTAATTTTTGTATAGTGCTTGTGAGTTCAGCTGCTTTCGTGTCTACTTAAACTTAAATTGTTATTTACACAAAAAACGAATATAGAATTTGTAGGTCATAATCAATGAACATAGCACCTGTAGCAAAACATATTTTTATTAAACCCATAAGCAATAGTACTTAATTTAAGTAATTATTGTTTAAACAGCTCAGTTGTATTCTGAAATTTACAAATAAACACTGCTTTATTGAGTTATAACGACTATGGAAGAAAACTGCACTTAATGCAACAAAGAAATCTCTGGATGTAGTATTTGTTACAAAAGTTACTGCATGCTAATTTCTGATAGCATGCGTGTCATGCAGGAAGCTTTCTATTTCTAAAAACATAAATACTTTAACTTTTGTATATTTATAAGGAAAACTACTTAACTGCGTTTTGAACATTCCAAAAAAATTGAATACAGTCGGAAAATAACAGGATCTTTTGGTTTATCGGCTAGTCCGTTGCAAGAACCAGATGCATGCTATTCAGTTAGCATGCATAGCATACTTGAAGCTCTCGTCAACTTCAACCGTAAATTATTGATCTGCAAGTGTTTCATTATTGTTTAATTCATTTTCTGCTTTCTGGAAAAAATACAAATGACACAGTAAGGGAATAACTTAGTGTAATACCGTAATTTTTACAATTTTATGAGAAGGTGCGTGCTAATGCCTGTTAGCATGCATTAATCCAGGGGTCACCAACTCCAGTCCTCAAGAGCTACCATCCTGCAACTTTTAGATTCACCTCTGCTCCAAAATGTCTGAATTTCCTCACCAGCATTCATTCCTCTCTGCAATAGGCTGGAAATGAGCAGTTTATTTGATCCAGGTGTGTTTGAGCAGAGACACATCTAAAAGTTGCAGGATGTTAGCCCTCGAGCACTGGAGTTGGTGACCCCTGCATTAAACCTTCATACACAGCATTGAAGGAAAGAACTAAGCAAGAGCTTATTGAATATTGAATAGTTTTATATCGATGAGAACATAGTGAGGAGAAAAACGCAACTTTTCAAACAAATTCTCAGTCGTTCAAGAATATTTGGGTTTCTGTACAGATACATATCACTCCGCCTCGTCTGAACGTAGTACCTACCATAGAAGAAACAGCAGTAAAAGCACAGAGGGCGGAGGGATACGGCTGCCCTCTCACAACACACAATCAGCCTTAAACGTGTTCTTGGTGCTAAATGCTAACAGCAGAAATTCTCTGTTGATCATATATTCAGTCTTCATTTTTTAGAATACAGACGTTTAGTGGTTTCAGTTTTAATGGAATAAACAAATAGTTATCATACTAAAAGCGAAGAGAAGGTAAGTGCAAGCGAAATATTCTTGTCAAACGTATATCACACAGAGTTTATGAAGTGAAAGAGTTAGCTGTTCGGCTAGCTGTTAGCTTCGTTAGCTCAACCCCGAACTGGCTCAGGAAGGTGGGGGCAAGATCGTGCATGCAGGGAGAGCCCTTCGTGTTTGCTGCAAAACACAACATTGCCAGTGATTTTCAAAACCGCACGTCAAGATTATTAGACTGAAAGTAAGTGTAAAGTCATTAACTTCAGCAGTTAGTGCGCTTTATGGTTGTTAATGTTGAGGTAGCGTCTTTGAACTGTTTTTGAACGGTACATTAGTCGGTTAGCTCATCTAGCTAATTGAAAAGCTAAGCCTTAAAGAGGTAGTACATCAGTACAACATCTCAGTAACATCAATTTTAAACAGCATTAGATGCGATCATTTAATAGAGTATGCGAATTTAAATGAACGATAAAAAGTTACAAATCTAATTCATGGACAAATATGTTTGAAGTAGCATTTGTAGCACGGAGCTAACACTCATACCGTACATACGGTAGGTGTGAAATAAATTTTTATGGTTTACAGTTAAGGTGAAAATTATTTAAGTTTGGCGATTCCGTAGTTGAATAGTACATATATAATCTGTTTTGTTTCTGATCACTCACATATAATTTTTTTTCTCCTCACCGTGTTAACGTGTGATTCGGTTAAGATTTGATTTATACGTATTTTATTTGTTTGTGTTGATTTCAGATGACCGATTTATATAGCTGACATAATATAAACATTTTTCCTGCTGACAAATAAACAGCCTGGATAATTATTTAGAATTTTTTTAAAAAGTATCTAGAAATCCTAAATAAAACAAGTGTTAATATTTTGTCCCTTTGTTACTGTTAATATATTTACTTTTTTGACTCAAGATTTTTGGAGGTGTTTTACGTTTGTACGCACTTCAGAGTCATTAAAGGTGCTGTTTGACAACTAATTACTTCTTTTAATGCAGTCAGACTATTCTGGGTGCTGTGCATATGTGTCTACAGTAAATATTTTTGTTTGCTTATAGCTTCATAAATTTATCAAGACGATAGATCAAATATTATAAAAATAACTTTTTCACAGTAAATGATAAGCAGTATGATAAATGCCCACCCAAACATCAAACTCGCCATGTATTATTATTTTTAAGCAGAGCCTTAATTCATGTTACCTGAAAAATAAGATGTAAGAAAATATTGCATCAAATCAATTCTTTGTAATCGTGTTGCTGCGTAAACTAGAACTGCACAGACGATTGCATTGTCATATGATTTTTTAAATTTTGGCACAGTGATGCTAATTTTCTGCATCGTTTAATCTGTCGTTGTAACAAATGAACTGTTTGATGAGTTTAGATGTCTCATGGTGTTCTAGCAGCTGGTCACATTTTAAACTTTACAAAGAAAATGGATGTTTGTATTTAGAGTTCGTTTATTTAAAGAAAAGGGAATAAAGACACTTAAAATTGCTAATCTGACATTTTTTAACTACACTTCAAACCTCCAATTAATGGTGTCTTGCTAATTTAGATTAATTGAAAGGTTAAATTATCCCTTCAGTTTGTCACAAAGTTCTGCAAATAATCCATTTATATTGGTTGTGTTAAATTAGAGAAACAAAACTTGCAGGACTGGATTACTACTTAGTTTAATCTAGCTATACCTTTTATATTGTCTTTAATATACAAAAAATCTGAACATTAAATAATTTAATTTGTACGTCTTGAGATTCCTCAGCTGCCTGATATTCCAGTATTTTACACACTTGCTATTTATTTTGCATGGAGCCTATAATAAATATTGTGTGTGTTTTGTTTGCAGGTGAGGAGTGGGAGATGATGGAGGTGGAGACAGCGGATAAAGGTCAGAGTTCAGAGAGTCATCATAAAGCAACATATTGTTCAAAGTTTCTAACGGTGACACCAATAATCGTAGGACTGGATGGAGATTTGTTGTCTCTTTTTTCTGTGGAAAGTCACTTTTATTTTTGGAATTTTAAAATTTGTGGTGCAGGAAATATAATATTACTACCTGTAATAAATCTGCAGTTTGTAACTTTTATTAAAAAAATAGTTTTTTTAATTTTATTTTTTAAAACTGACTAAGTTGTGACAGTTTAACATGAGGCAGATAATCTGTGAAAAGATGAATCTCCTCCACTTCCTCCTGAGTTACTGCTGTCATCTGAGGAAATGCACTGCTCCCAAAAATAACCAATCAGAGCCAGGAGGAGGGTTTTAGCGCTGTCAATCCACTCATGTACTTGCTGCTGAATGTGCTAATGGTGGACAAACAGCTGACAGTTACAGGAAAACCTTTCATCTGCTGTCATTGGTGGAAATGCTAACTAGCATTAGCATCACAATAGGCTATGTTGTGGTGAAGCAGCAACAGAGCAAAGAAGGTGGGATGATGAGCATGAGAGTGATTGACAGCGCTGAAACCCTCCTCCTGGCTCTGATTGGTTGTTTCTAACTGAGTGGTAAGTTCCTGCAGTTTGTACTGGGAGCACTGGGAGAAGGCAGACATTTTTTCAAAGATTATTTGCCTTATATTAAACTGTCACAACATGGTGATACTTTCAACAGAAATGTAAAAATCCTTATTTTTTAAAATAAAAACTACATACTGTGCAGTTTCAGGAAGTTGGTTTTTGTAATGGTTGTGCCAATAATTGCAGGGCTGGATGTAGATTTGGCTTTTTTTTCTTCTAGGAATTGTAAAATCTGTGGTGCAGGAAATGTGTTGTTAATCTTTAATAAATTTGGTCTTGTTTGCAACAGTGTGTGCTTCATCCACCGCAGGGAATCATGAGTGGCAGAAAAGCCCTGAACCAGTTCGGATCATCCAGATCCCAGCCCAACCAGTCACCACAACCTCCACTCCCATTAAGACCGTGAAGGTAATGAGATATTTGCATGGTGACGTCACTGACGCCGACTCGACGTTGAACTGTTGTTCAGTTGTAAGTTGCTGTAATGACCCAGTTCATGTCTTCAGCCTGCAGGATCGACTTTGGGCTTCACGGTCAACGGTCGGCCGATCCACCTGCCGCCTGGAGGTCAGTCTGACCGGGTCACACTGGTTCAGGGTTCTGCATTATTACATCACACTTTAGTTTTATTTCATTTTGACTTTTTGTTTGTCTAGTTCAGTTACTTTTAATTAGTCTTTAAAAATGTTTCCTAGTTTTTATTAGTTAAATCTTGTTTACTTCAGTTTGTCTAAGTTTTAGTTGTTGTTTTACTTTTTTATACTGTGGTTAATTTTTAGATGCAGAATTAAAAAGTTATGGTTATGTACGCATTGATTGGATAATAAATACTCAACAGAAATTACTATAGCCAGTGATAAATGTAGACGACGTTCCCTGATCTACTTTTGTTTGTTTTGGTACATCATTGACTTTTAAATATAGAAATATTCAAATTAACGGTTCATTCACACAAGCCTTGTTTAATCCACTTTAATTAAACACTATTTTATCTATAAAGTTTGAAACTGATGCGGACCAGAAAAGTGAACCCGGACCCGTTGATTGAATTAATTATTTTTATGAAATCAAATAAATACTTCCTGAAATGCAACAACAGAGCATTTCTTTAGTGCTAAAAAGATGCATCCAACACCAACATTTCAAAGATCTGTCCTCCAAAAACAGGAAGAGGACTACAATGCAAGGAATTCTGGGTAAATACGACCAAAACAAACATCTAGCGCTACCAGGAGAAATGGCTCGTGGTCTTTTACCAAAAAGAAAATAGAAATCTTACACCCACTAAAATCTGACGCTACTCGATTGTTTTTGTTTACATTTTGTGAAGAAGGAAGTTGCGCTCATGTTGATTCCTTCAGTGGTTCTCGGTGCAGCGCCCCCACAGGCGAGGAGGGGAACAGGTTCATCAGTTAGTTTGGTTTGTTTGACGCAGTGCAGCAGCTGAAAACGTAACAAATGTTGAAATCTTGATCCCCAATCGAACCAAATCCACCAGACCAGCAGAAAACAGGGTTAGTTGTGGAGCTCAGCTCCTTCATTCACTAAAACGTTTCTGTCTGTCCTGCAGGTGGCGCTGCAGAGCTGAAGCTTCGCTCTCACCCTGGAGGCTCAGCCAGCGGCTTCACTTCGATCCAGATCCCCGTCACTCTGACCCTCAGCAGTCCTCTGGGGACTCGCTGCATTTCCACCTCAGCCTCCCTGACGGCCTCCTCTTCCTCCTCTTCCTCAGCTCCTCCTGCTGCTTCGTCTCTCTCATCGCTGCTTGAACCCATCCCCATCATCACAGGTTCTCACCTCAGCCACGTCCGGAGTCACCTGGCTGTGTTTGACCTTTGACCTGACTGTCTTCTCTGGTGCAGGTATTGTTTCGGGTGAGGCGGCCCAGAAGGTTCTGAACGACCACAGCGTGAGGCTCGACTCCGGCTCTCAGAAGACAAAAAAATCTCCACTGGCTGCCGGAGCCCCGAAACCGAAGAAACCCCGACCCCACAGGATCGCAGCGCCTGACAAGCTGCTGCGAAAAGGTTGAACTCAGCCGGTTTCAGGACTTCCACTGCTTTTCTCCTTCTGCGTTGATCATCTGCTCCTGTCACTCAGATTCATCAGTGGCTTATTGAACTGTTAGCTTTAAATCGGCACTAGCATCGGGATCGGCCGATTTGTATCGGTTCAATACTTATTTCCATCTGTTTGTTTCTGCTGCTGCAGTGTTCATGTCAGGCTGGAGATAATGATTGATTTATCCATCAGTATATTGATTATTCTGACGATTAATTAGATAGAAAAATTGGCATATTCTGCATATTTCTCATTTAAACCTTTTTATACACTATTAAAAAAATGAACAATTCAGTTCATTTTTAAATCAGAAAAAGACAATTTAATTATTTAAAATGTAACAACATATTATTCCTTAAGTGAACACTTGATTATTTGTTGCAGAGGATGCATCTGCAAAAAGAAAATACTTCTAACATCAACATTTACAAAGCTCTGCCTTTTCTGCATCACTTATCAATACAGCGATGATTTATTTGATTAACCAATCTATAATTGGACAGCAAAAGGTCTTTAATAGGAGATTTCTTTTTACAGAATTTGAACCAAGTGAAACTAAAAATTCTATTTAAGGAAACACATTTATAGTCCAAGATGTTTTTTATTATCTTGAATGAAAAATGTAAACACTTTTTACAGTTTTTGTTTAATTTACGCTCTGAATATCTTTATTTTTTCAGCAAATGGTCATTTTTTCGGGTTATTAGAGTTAACGACTAATTCATTACTAAATTAGTTTACCATTATTTCAATAATCAAGTAATCACAAATAATCAATTATTATTATTTATTTATTTGCATCTTGTAACATATTCCTAATATTATATGAAAAAGGTTTTAGTTGCTAAGTGAAAAATCTGCAGAATGGGCCACATTTTCTTATCTGATCGTCAGAATAATTGATTAATAAAGTAATCATTAGTTCCAGCTCTAATCTGAATGAAGCTCTGCCTCCTTTGGTGAAGTCCAGACTCTTTTTTTAAAATATTTTTGTTGTTTTTCTCTCCTCAGGTGAGATTGGTGCTGCCACGCCGCCCGACTGTCAGATCTGTAAATCTCAGTACAAACTCCTCCCTGAGCTGCGAGGCTTCATGTGTGTAAGTAACGACGTTATCGGACTCTGCACGTCGTTTTATCTACCCTGATCTAACCAACGGCGTTCCTCCTCTTCCTGCTGCTGCAGATGTGCAGCCCTGTGATCGCTGAAGCTCTGATCAACCTGAGAAGGCAGAGGATCAAACGCCGCAGGAGGGAGAGAGAGCGGAGAAAAGCCTTGAGGCTCAGCAAAGCGCCTCCGGTTTTCCACAGAGACTCTCCGGTGCAACCAGTTCTGTCTCCTGTGAGTTTAAACTTCAATCCCAGTTTAAATCCCCTCTGACTGCTGACTGGACAAAACTAATTAGAATTTAAAGTTATTGGTCTTTGAGAATGTATTTTTGCATTATTATACAATAATAATAATACTTAAATTGTCTCAAAACAACAATATAATCATTTATGGAAATAACTTTTGGGACAATTTATTCACTAGCAAAATTTGTTATTGTTACAGGTTTAGGTGTTTGTTATTTTGGATATTTATGTGGAGAGCTCATTACAAAATTAGTTTCTTGGTCTTTTAGAAAACAAATTTACATTTTACCATTACTGAGATGGTCTCAAAACAACAATATTATCGCTTATGACAATAATTACTGAGACAATTGTCCCAGAAGTTGCTGCGATAATCAATAATATTGTTGTTTTGAGACCAGTTCCAACTAACAATGGTAACAATGCTAGAACACATTATCAAAGATAAACTTTAGATTCTAATATTTAACGTTGAATCTGGAAAACATTTTGAAATATCCAAAACAAATAAACAAAACAGAATCAAATAAAATGAATTATAAGGTCTCAAAAATGGCTGATGCACCAGACTGAAGGCTTTTGTCATCCAGTTTAGAAAAAGAGAAAAACAATAAATCAGGACCTCGTTTTAATTTATCCTGCGATAACTTCCTTCATTTTGTCTCCTGAAGATCAAAGCCATCACTCCTCCGCGGAGGAATCCTAAGCATTCTGGAGACGTCCAGTCGGAGGAGCTCAGCAGCCCCACGTCTCCAACCCTCAGCCCCCCAACGCTGGAGAAGTTCCTGCCAGTCGACTATCCTCCCAGTAAACTGGTGATAATGGTGGAGGACTTCTTCTATGGTCGCGCCCCTGGATGCAGCACGGACAAAGACAACCCGGACGAGAAGTTCGGCGGGGTTTTCCACTGCATCCACTGCTCAGCTGTTCTCAGCAACAACATCCAGTGAGACTTTTCACTTTGAGTGGATTTGGTTTCGCTGAGTAAATCGCTGATTCTCGTTGCTTTGCTGTTTGTGTTGCAGGTTGATGGACCACATGCAGCAACACGTCTCTGTGTCGTCTCAGGAAGACGGACATGGTGACAGCGTGTCCACCTGTCCCCACTGTTTCCGTCATTATCCGTCTCCGTTCAGCTTGCAGAGCCACATAAAAGACGTTCACAGCCAGAGCGACTCAGCAGGTATCAAACTACAGATATTTATATGTATTTATTCTATATGTGACTCATATTAATTCATTTTCTTCAGTTATTGTAGATGGTTTTGGAGTAGCTCTGTGTTTTCTTTCAAGGTTTTCTGATGTGTTGCTACTGTTGGCTAATGTTTGCTTCACGTTTGACTCATTTTTATTATTATATCCTTTATTTTTCCAGCTACCTTGTATTCTTGTAATGACTTGATATTCGATTATTTCAAGAAGCATTACTTGTGGCTGTAAACATTAGTTTTGTCTCATTTCAATTGTTATATAATATTTGAACCAGAAACTAAACAGACTTACTTTTAAGTAGATTTTGTGTTTTCGCAATGAACTAATCAAATCAGAACTCAGCCAATCAGAAAACTGGCAGCTCAGACTGCTGACCATGTTGTGTTTTCAACAGTTTTTAAAAGATTTTTCATGAACACATGAACACTTTTAGGTTAAAATGTGTCCAAAATGATCCGATATGTCTGGAAATTGAGATCTGTCTGGAGCAGATCTCAAAAGTCCAAAATAAGCAGTCGGGTTGCAAAAACAGCTTCCTAACCTGCTGTTGATCTTGAAAACCTGTTGACTCTTTGTGACGATTTGTTTCCCTCTGCAGTGATATGCAAGATCTGTGAGGTGGCGTTCGACAACGAACCCGCCCTCCTCTGTCACATGAAGAGCACCCACAAACCAGGAGAGATGCCCTACGCCTGCCAGGTGTGTTTCTGCTCAGACTCTTCTTCATCCGCCGCCTCTTCGTCTGCCAGGTGAACATGATCCCTGCTTTGTGTCTGCAGGTGTGTGAGTTTCGCTCGTCCTTCTACTCCGAGACCTGGTCTCACTTCAGAGAGGATCACTGTGACACCAGGGAGCTGCTGTGTCAGTACTGCCTCAGAGTTCTGCACACCAACAGCTGTTACCAGCAGCACGTTGCCCGCCATCAGGTACGCCGCTGCACTGATTAACGCTGTGCAACCTGAAGAGCGGATTAAATAATCCTGCGTTTGTTTACAGAAGAAACAGACACTCAGCTGTGATAAGTGTCGCCTTCACTTCCTGTACGTTAGAGAGCGCGCCGAGCACAAAGCGCTGCATCATAAAACTCACGTCACTCCGCCCCAACTGAGCGGACTCAAACCTGGGACCAAGGTACGCCTCATCTCTGCACAGTCTGCTCTGAATCTGTTAAATCAACATTCAAAAACCTCATAATCCTGCAAAAAGACAACAAAATTCAAAAATACCTTTTTAATCCCAAAGGGAAATAAATAAATGAATGAATAGCTGTGAGTCTGGGTTTTCCCCATTCCATCAATTCGCTCTGAAGCACCTTGACAGAAAACCGTCTGCCCCAGAGTAATTTCTACAAGATTTAATTTAAATAATAACCTCACATTTACATTTTTCTCAACTAAAAACATTTAAGTTATTCCCATGAGTTGGTGTGCAAATGAATTTTTTGCATTAATGGTGGCCTGTTTTGCTTCCTTGAGCATGTTGGCATATCTCTGACCTATAGAAAACACTGCAGTTTTTGCACAAAATGATTCTCAGATAATAAGATTTCTGTCTGCTTAGTTCTGCCTATTTTGACCTCTGTCACTTTAAATTCTAATAACAATTCTAATAAATTCTAATAATGTTTACATTCATACCTGAAAGTTGCTGCAAACGGATGAAAATTATACCTCGAATGCATCTTTGAAAAGCATTAGTGGAGCCTCCTGCATAACCAACAACAATTCAGCAAGTGGTTAACAGCGCATGAAGCGGTAAAACCAGCTGACCAAACGTCCTGGAGCTCAGTCCGTCATCAGTTCATGTGACATGTGAGCCCATTAATTCACACATCTATCCATCCGTTTGTCCATCCGTACATCTATCAATACATGTCTGTTCTTTCAACTGCAAATTAATCAATGTTTTAAGCTTCCATTTTAAATTCAAACATCTGTAGAAATATCTCAAGTAAATTGGCAGGTTTTTTGTTGGTACTTTAAAGATGGGCCATAAAAGGTTTAGAAATCTTGATGATAATCTGGAAAAGTTTGGAAAACAGTTGGAACCCTCTGGACGATTTGACACAGCTGAACAAGAACATTTTGCAGCCTAAATGTTACAGACACTGAGAGTCTGATGGAGCAGCAAGTTTAATGTTTATGTTTTTCACTAAAATTCTCTAAATTGAGTTTTCAGTTTGTTAGTTTTAAGTTTGGTGAGTATTTCTTGAAATAAACTTTGCATCGTTTCTGTTCTTCCTGCAGGTAACAGTCAGGATGTATTCTATAATCGGATCCGAGAAGAAGGACGAACTGGACAAAGTTTATATTCCCTCAAAGGTCAGATATTTATTGAAAGGCCATCCATCCCATGCAGCAGTTTTTCTGCCATGTTTAATTAAATTTTTGTTTTTCAGGTGGTCGATGTGGCTCCACCTCTCCTCCAACAGGAAGGCACCAAACAGAGACCGGTCGAGCGTTTGGGTTCGCTTCTGTCTGGTTTGAGCGCCGACAGGTAGGATTACTGAACCTCCATCTCTTCTTTAAGACAAAGTAAAAACAAATCAAACAGCAGAAAATCTGGATTCAACAATGTAAAATAAATTGAATTGTGGTTTATTTGTTTTACCAAAATAACAGCTCAGAGTTGCAGCTCAGGCCTGTAAATGATTCATAAACATTAAAGTAATCAAAACCTGACATTTCCTTTAATCCTGTAAAGAGTTCCTTTTAGTTATTAGTGTTTGTTTTTTGTAGCTTTAATTTTAAGGCCTTAAACTTCATTTTGTGAATAAAATAAGCCTGGAATCGATGCATCCAAGCATCTTTTGTTTATTATAAAACAGTCAAGAAGTGGGGAGTTGTTTAAAGGAGCCAATCGTGTTCCTTCTTTCAGGGTTTTTTTAAATCACACGGCTCTTTTGGCTCATTCCCGTGTGAAGTCTAACATCTTCCCGGGTCCACAGAGTGTTATTGTCTTTAAAATCCCCCAGCAGCTGCACCGTTTACATTTCTCAACTTAATGATGAACTGCTCCCTACGTAAACAGCACAAACCTGTGATTAATAACTGTGGAAGGTTCTTGTTGGGTTTATAAACACTGTTTAAATTTACATCCATGCAGAACAAGACAAAATACACAAAGTTTGATTTGTGTTTTATTGTATTTATTCCACACACTGAAGCGCGGATGTCTCAATTGTATATCTAGTTTTCTTTTTTTAAGGTCTCCCGGCTCCTAAAGCTTATGTCAACAACTGAGAAATTAAGTTTGTTTGAATGTCCACATGGATCACTTGAATGGAATAAAAACTTAATGCAACAGGATAAACCTTTGTTTTTTTCCTCCACTGATTTCACAAACCCAACCGGTGTTTAGAAGAATCAGGTCTTATAACAGATTCAGTTTCTCTGTTTACCTGCTTGTCTCTGTCAAAAAAAGAGGAAAGGATTTTTCTTTGAGTGTTTTTGCAGAAAAAAATAAATATTTTGTTTTTCTTTTCAGGTGATAAAATGATCAAATTCAGTCCAGAATCTTTAACGATCAGATTAGTGTTCCTTTAAAGTAGCAGCAAAATGAAATCGGATACCTGCGCTGCCGGGCGGCCATGTTTTCTTCCAGCTCTTACACTGTAAACAACACAGAGAAGGTGGCTTAACGTTTGATTGGTGGAAAATGCCAATAAGCTACAAAAATATGTTCAAAAAGCACCTGAAATGTTTTTTTTTAAACAGTTTTGCCACCCCCTGTCACAGTGGCGCCCTGGACAAACAGCCAGCCATATTAGAACTAAACTACTGAATCTGTCAGTATTGATGCTGAGATCTGCTGTAATATAAAATAATTTAGTCTGAACGTTTGAAGTGAACATTTGAATACACTGAGCTGAAATAGATTAATTTAGAAGCAGGCTGAAGCCCAGAATCGTCTTTCTTCTCTTTGTGTTTCAGCGACTTTGACCCGTCGCAGCGCTGCATCGAGTGCCTGAAGACTGTCCCGGACCTGGAGATCCATTTCCCAACACGAGTTCACTGCTCCTTCTGCAAGTTCGCCACATGTTGCTCCAACTCCTACGCCAACCACATGATCAAGTATGTGTGCACTTCACCTCTGACCCCATCCAGCGTTCATTCTGCATAGCACAAGCACTTGAACCCTTTCACAAGTCGACACAATGTGCTGAGATGTTAGTGCAACGTTTTTGGTCAAACGAACATCACAGGGACAAAACTCTCCTGCACTTATTTATTTTGTCAGATTTCCTCTACACTGCAAAAAAACACAAAAGCGTAGCTATTATTTTTGTCTGGTTTCTAGTGCAAATTGGGGCTGAATGATTGTTATAATAGTCACCAACAAATTTAGCAATCGATTTGTCATTAAAAAAAGACAATTTGCTGTAAAAGTAACACTCAGATATATAAACTTTGCATTTAAGATGAAAATATCTTTGTAAATAAGCCCTGTTTACAAATATAAAATGCTATGTTATTGCATTTTGGCAATTTAATTTGTTTTCTTATTTAAAAAGGGAATTGATTTGTTTATTTGCATTGTTTAATGGATTTTTAATATTGTATGAAAATGGCTAAGGTGGTTAAATGAAAAATCTGCAGAATGTGCCAGTTTAATCAGATTAATCGTCAAAATAATCTGTAGAACAATCGATTTCTAAAGCAATTTAGTTGCTTCCCTTGTGTAAATATTTTAGTACAATTCAGATAAGACAAAACTAACTTTTCAGCAAGAAACAGAAGGTAGTTTAAAGACATAAAATCCTTAATATGGATGAAAAAGTACTAGTTCCACTGCAGATAATTTCCCTTATTTCACATTTAACTGGCATTGAGCTGTTACCTAGCAACCCTAGTCAAGCCCAGACCGTCACCTAGCAACCAGTTATAGTTCCACTGGCAGATTTTTTCACTTTTAACAAGACATTTTTGCCAAGTTATAAGTGAAATAATCTGCCAGTGGAGCTTTTTCATCAATATGAAGGAATTAATTATGTAAAACAAGCTCCTGTGTCTTGGTAAAAAGTTTTATGCAAGTTTATTTTGTCTCATTTAAACTAGCCAAAAATATTTGGTCAGATTTTTTTTTTTTTGCAGTGTAAATGTGTTATTTTGTTGACTTATTCTGCATGTTTTCTTCCCCCAGTAATCACACCACATGGAAAGACCCTCAGTTTCCAGCCGTCTTCCAGCTGAATCCAAGGTGAGCGATGAGAATCTGACGGGTGTAAATGGGTATTTCAGATGGACTGAAGGTGCAGGCCTGTTAAATTCCCTGGTTGTTTACTTTTCAGGTTGCCCCAAGCTTTAAAGTGCGATTCGTGTACGTTTTCCACCTTCAACGGGGACGCGATGGCCAATCACGTGACGCAGAAACCGGATCACCTTTGCATCATGTTAACAGACGAAGGTATAGCACATAAAATAACTTCGCTCCTGTTATTTCCAACTTATTTAACTAAAACATAATTTGTTAATTTTTGTGCACTCATTGCATAGTAATGCATACATGAGTGTTATTTGTGTTGTTTTGGACATTTGCTGTGAATTTGATGTCAGTAAGACAATATTTAATGAAATTTTGACATTTTTAAAACATATTTTACTTGAGGTACATATATGACCACCAGATGGCGCCACAGTTGAACTTTTCTGTGTTGTTCCATGTTGGCATTTTTGTAGTGACATCCCAACTTTAATTTAGATGTTTTGTTTTTTTCCCACACAGAGAGAAGTTCGAAACAACCTGAGAATCAAACGTTTGAAAATCGAACGTCTGGGAATCAAACGTCTGAGACTCAAATGTCAAAGTTTGAGAATCAAACGTTTGGGAATCAAATGTCAACATTTGAGAATGAAACGTCTGGGAATCAAATGTCTGAGACTCAAACGTCTGAGAATCAAATGTCAACGTCTGGGAATCAACCATCTGGGAATCAAACATCTGGGAATCAAGTGTCTGAGAGGTAAACACACCACTGAACAAAACCTCCCGACATATTAGACGATATATTGTAATTCAATTAATAATGATTAGATTTGAGGCTTTATTTGGATTTGTTAATGTCCAATTTGTGAAAACAAAGAAAAATAAAATTTGAAGGCAAAATAACGTTTATTTCATGAGACATTATTATGAAATTTATTTCCTTCATTGTGTTCATGAGATTTTGGCAATAATCGTTGAAGTTAACTGAAGTAATTGCTTGAAATGTAGCAACCTGAGTGTTATTGTTTGTTGTACCTAATTTTACAGTAGGTACAATAAACAAAGGTAACTTTACTCACTTGGTCTTTACATTCAGTAATGAACTTACTTGTTTTACCTTTGACTTGATTTTCTGAAATAAATGCACCCTCTGATTATTTGTTTTCTATCAAACTGAGATAAAGAAAACAAAATAATTTGATGAATCCTTTAGGCACGATTCTTGAACAGTTTCTTTTGTTTTTTTTATTTTAATTCTCTTTTTAATCTCGTTTTTGTTTTAGCCCCCCTGTCAGTAAGAACCTCAGTAATCGTAATGGCGTCTTCATCCCGATTCAACTCGTCCAAAATGGACAGACGTCCCCTCAGCTGTCCGTCAAGGCCCTCAGCGCCGCTTCCTCTTCGCCTTTCAGACCCGCCATGACCATCAAGATCATGGGGATTGGAAAGGTGAGACAAACTCCTGCAGTGGAGCTGAGGATGCAATAATTACATTTATTTAATTTCTCTTTGGGAAAATCTTACCAGGTATTTTTGGCCTAGTTTCTGGTGTAAAAATCTTTGTACTCTTGAAATAAGACAAAACTAACTTCAGTAAGATGTAGTAGCTTGTTTTAAGTCAATAATTCTTTAATATTTATGAAAAAAAATACTAGTTTCACAATCAACTGGCACCTAGCAATGCAAGTCAAGCCCAGACCGTAACCTAGCAACGCCAGCCAAGTCCAGACTGTAACCTAGCAACCCAGTTCTAGTTCCATTGGTAGATTATTTCACTTTTAACAAGACGTATTTCCCATGTTATAAATTAAATAATCTTCCAGTGGAACTAGAGATGCACTGAGCCGATATTAATATCTGTATCAGTCCCGATATATCAGTATTGGTTATTGGTGACATTGTGCTTGATTCATAATGGCAGATCTATTCTCAACGATGTCATTATGATTTATTTTATATTATATGTAGAATTTCTATCTGTACTTTCCTGAATCATTTGAAGGAAAGTTTGTTGCAGTTTGTTTTTACAAGGTCGCCAGCCTGTTGTTTTTGTAGTTTTCAGTTTATTATTTATTCTACATTGGCTGTTACACTCCTAAATTCACTGACTGAACAAAGTCAAGTTGTTTTTACACCTAAGCTTGTGAAGCTATATGTGTATTTAATTGTGCTGTACTGGTGCAGAGTTATCAAATACATTTGTGGTTTAGTATATTTATGTCTGTGTTTAAGAAAATAAATGTTTTAAGTCAGTTCAGCACTGCTTCACTATATTGGATAATTATCGGCTCAGAAACCTCGCATATCTGCGTTGGGATCAGAAGTGAAAAGTGCGTCGGTGCACACCTGAGTGGAACTAGTATTTTATTCATCAATATTAAGGATTTATTAACTTAAACAAGTTCCTTTATCTTGCTGACTAGATTCTTGTTTGTTTTGTCTTGTGTATTAAGATGTCTACATCCAAAGCGAGACCAAACTATCGTAGTATTTTGTCTTTATGTGGTGTATTTTGTCTTTCCTCCTCTCCAGCGGATGGGTCCTCTGTCCCACGACCAGCTCTGCGTCGTCCTCTCCTCTTTGTGCCACGGGATAAACGAGACGGCTCGCCGTACCAACATGTCCCCCACCACGATCCGGTCCTGGATCGCGTTGCAGCAGCGCGGCCTGGCACAGAGGAGGTGGGGCTGGAAGTCGGACAAGATGGCGGAGTGGGTCCTGAACCGCAGGGAGCAGCAGCTGAGCGTGACGGAGACGGTTCTGCTGCTGACGGCCCGGGCCGCGCTGGGCGAGAGCACCCAGGTGGAGGACTGCTACAGCTGGACCATAGACTTCATGCTGAGGCACGACCTGGGCCTGCAGACCACCAACAACAACCGGCTGAAGAGCATCCGGGAGAACAGCAACAGCTTCATCCAGTCCATCCACTCACTGGTCGGTTCAGTAGAAAACCCGGAAGGTCCACTTAACTTTATTTAAACCAGAAATATAACAGGATAAAATGACAGGATCTAGGATCTATTGTTGTTTTTATTCATGTTGTACTGGAAGACAAGCCTCCAGCCACTAGGTGGCAGCAGTGTTCAAATTATTATCATTGTATCATAAAATTACGACTTAATTCTCTTATTAAAATCAAACAAAAATTCTTACATTATTGTAAGCAAAGTAACTGCAGCTCACTGAAAAAGACCAGGCAATAGATGAAGCCTATTTAGTGATGAACATTTACAGTTTTAAAATGGTTTAAGTCTGAAAACTAGAGATGCACTGATTTACGTCTTTCACCTCCGATACCGAGGTCACAGAAAGCTGGTCCCAGTGGTTTGAACTGATAAATTATTGAATATTGTTTGTTTTTGTGGAGGATGTGAAAATATTCCTGATGCCATTTGGGTCACGACTGACGAAGTTTTTAAATGCTCTCCAGGTCCAGAAGGGGGCGCTGCCTCTGCACTGCTGGGGCTGCATGGACGAGCTTCCCGTCTTCATCGACTCGGACCTGTTCTCCAAGCAGCTGGCATCCGCCTTCCAGCTGTTCGGGTCGCCCGAGGACGAGCCCGTCTTCGACATCGTCCTGTCTGCGCTGTCGGACGGCCGCCTCCTGCCCCCCCTGCTGTTCTTCAGAGGAACTGCGTCCAGCGTCCCCGATGGTTTCCCCGACAACGTTCTGCTGGAGGCCCGGGAGGGCGGGTTCAGGGACGAGGAGCGCCTGCAGATCTGGGTTGATAAGGTCAGTGGCGCCATGGCAACGGGAAAGTGTTTGGTGTTGGACGTCGATTTAAAAAAAAAAAAATAATTTGTAGAAATAGTAAATATTTATCTACATCAGATCATTTTATCGCTTCATTTATTATTTGACCGTCTCTGTTTAGTTACTGACATCCGTCTATCAGCCCATCTCCATCCTTCCTTCCTTAATTCATTCATCTGTCAGTCTGTCCATCCATTTGCATCAGTGGCCTTTCATGGTCAGTGTTTACACCCTTCCTCACTTTCATCCATCTTCCTTTTCTGTCATTCTTCCTTCCTCCTTTTTTCCTTACATCAAACTTTTCCTTCCTTCTCTTTTATCTTCTTCATCCGCCCTTCTTTTTATCAAACTTTTCCATTTTTATTCCCTTCATCCTTCCTTCCTCATTTCTGAATTAAATTTTTTTTGTCATGTTTTCCTCATCTTTCCTATTTTCATCCTTCCTTCCTCACTTACTTTCACCAAATTTTCCTTGTTTTCTACTTTTGTCCTTTTTATTCCCTTCATCCTTCCTTTCCTCCTTCCTGTCTTCAGTCTGTATTTCTTTCCTTGGTCTATTCCTTCTTTCAATCCTTCCTTCCACATATCAAACTCATCCATTCATCTCTCCGTCCGTCTCTCATTGCTCTGTACTTTTTTGTCTTTTTAAACTCGACCGTCCGTTGCCGTAGAAACCAGGTCGTTTTCCTCCGGGTCAGTCTTGATCTGTTCATCTGTGTTTGGCGCCGTCCCTCCTCTCCGCTGCAGGTGTGGCGACCTTACGTGACCTCCAGATCCGGCCACAAGACTCTGCTGGTGATGGACGTCCACCGCGGCCACCTCAGCAAGGCGTTCAGGGACAGTCTGTCCGCCGTCAACACCCACATCGCCTTCATCCCCGCAGGATGCAGCTGCCGCCTCCAGCCCCTCGAGATCTGCGTGACGCAGGTGCTGCGGGATTTTCTTCAGGTAGGCGGCGGTGGAGGCGGAGCTTCTTTCCTTCCTTCCTGCCTCAGTGTGTGGATCTCTGATGTTGTGATTGGCGGTTCTGTCTCCAGGCCCGGTGGTCCCAGGTGATCGCTGATGGAGGTCTGGACGGGCTTGGACTGGACCAGCTGGCTCTGACGTTGGCCTGCTGGCTCAGTGAAGTCTGCTCCACTCTGAACGCGCAGACCGACGTCCTGCGCAGGTGAGAACACCTGATGATGACATCACAGTTATTTAAAGGCCATTTTAAACGTCTTTATTTGGGTTTTATGGGCTTGACCAACAGACACCTAGAAGACGATGCATGATTGTATTTTTCGGATACAAATAAGTATCTGAAAAGTGTGGCATGTGTTTGAATTCGGTAACAAATAATACTGGATGGTAAATTATCCCAGAAGTTACTGCGATAAACAATATTACTGTTGTTTTTGGACCATTTTCACCAAAAGTCACAGTAAATACATTTAATCATATTTTCAAATGTATTTATCGATACTCCATGAATAAACAGTGGAGAAAATAGTAAAAATAACAATATGGACAGTTTAAAAAAACATTAATTCTAATTTATTATGAAAACAATAAATCAAAAATTTTTATCATGACAGAAAATTTATTATAATAAATGACAACATGATAAATACCCATTAGGAATACATTAAAAGATGCAAATAATTAAATTCCTTTTTTTAAATAAGAAAAACATTTATAGTCTAAAATGCAATAGGAAAAAAATTCAAATGCATGCCACACTTTTAAGATAAAAAAAAAGATTTTATAACATGTTTACTTTCATCTCTTGCTTCTACGACCTTCTTCAAGGTCGTTCACGTTGGCGTGCAGCCTGCAGCACCTGGAGAACCAGGGAGAGGCGGCGAGGATGATCACAGCTCTGACCGAAGTGCTGACCCAGCCGCTCGACTCTGGATCTCCAGAACCCGGACCAAAACGAGAGCGTTTACTGGAACGGACGCCTCCACAGCCGCCGCTGCTGGTGATCAAGGAGGAGAAGACAAACGGTTGGGATGAAGATGAGAAGCAGGCGGAGGTCAGCAGCCTGTCTGCCCTGCGGCAGGTGTTCAACAGCGAGAGTGACGCCGAGTCGTTTCACGGCTTCGCCGACGTCTGATTCTTCACCGCACAACGTATAAACAAGCTGCTGCATCCGGAGCCTCTGATACTTTTAGAGACGCTCATAAATGCTACTGACACAAAGGTAGTCGAAGGAAAACAGGAAACGCTGTGTGTTTTTAAGGTGGAAAAAACTTTATAGACATTGGTATGTAATGATCAGAAACCTCAACATCAACACGAATCATGAAAAAGAATCTAATATTGATTCTGAAGCTCAGAATGGAAACATGAGTCTTTTCACTGCATAATTATTACAAATTAAAGTTGCAACTCTGCTGGGATTGTTTCTCACTGCTGCTTTGTAAAATAAACCTTATTTTTGTTACTTTTTTACTGTACCAATGAATTATGTGATGTTTTTTCTAGAAAAATAAAGGAAGTTATGTTCAAATTGATGTCTCCGACTCAATAAATCGTTCAGAACTGAATGAGAATTTATATAAGTGTCAGTGTAAACTTAAAAAGTCTTAATTGTATGTATTTAATATTAAGTCCTTTAAATGTCTTACATTTTGTTGTAACCAGGACTATTTAATCTCGTATAATATGTAGGGTTTTTTTCTCGCTGGACTTTTTGGTCAGGCAAAACTGTTGAATTGCGCGCATGCGCAGAAGCATAACTTGCGTTCTGTGAGTCGAAGCCGTTGAAGCTATGGCTAACTAGCTGCTAGCTGGCTAGCTAGCTGTTTTGCTTTTATTGTGGGTTAAATGCACATTTATCGGACGACGTTAGCCATTGTATTATTTCTGTAGATAAACCCATATAATAAACTGCATTTATTATATGCAAAGCACAAAGAACCACAAACAAACCTCAGAAATGTCACTTTTGATCTCCTTGCGTGGCTAAAGGCCCCCCAGAAAACGGTCGCCGTTTCTACTACTATTAGCACTGGCCTAAGAACGACACCTAAGTTGGAAGTTTAGTGGATTTTAAACTCGGTAGTCAAGCACTAATCTTGCCTATTTTTTTATTTCAACTAAATCG
This sequence comes from Poecilia reticulata, assembly GCF_904066995.2. NCBI lineage: Eukaryota > Metazoa > Chordata > Actinopteri > Cyprinodontiformes > Poeciliidae > Poecilia > Poecilia reticulata. Next base: position 22,597,555 of record NC_088840.1, on the reverse strand, counting down.
TTAATATGGAGGTTGTGGAGAAATAAAAAGATGCAATCAAGTATATTCACGCTTTGAGTGAGTTTAACATATTTTGAGTATCAAATATAATGGTTTATATTGCTACACTGTTAAACCCTTTACATTCTTATACTCCTCACAGTTTTAAATGTTTAAGCTAAGGATACGATGAATAACCTTGTTTGCATGCAACAGACAAGGAGCGCAAATTATGCAAGATGTACGGAATGTTCTGACAAGCAGAAGTTTCTGGTAGGAAGGTGTAACATCTAGTACGTAGAAGAAAACACTACTCCTTAAATGGTTAGCAGCCAAGAGTGGAGTGTTTTGTGCAGGAAAGGATTTGGCAGCTATAGTTTGTATGGGAATAGTTGGAGGCGTTCGCAATATTTCAGTGTGAGGATGAGAGATAAAAGTATGAGGTCCTCACTCTCCTCCTGCAGGGACTCATTGTGTTTGTGGGTGAGTTGTGTGTCCATTTGGCCCAATATTTTGATTTAATAAATGTCTTGTGAGTGATTTTACATTCCGGTTTGTGGCTCATTTTTGTGTCTTAAGTCCCGGGTAAAGAGACGCGTTTTTGAAGCAATGGTTGTTTCTGTCTCTCAACAGCTGAGAAGAAGGAGAAAATAAAAGCTAGCAGAACATGGAACCGAAAGAGAAGTCAAAGATGCAGCTATGATGGCGACAGACTTCAATTAAGTAAGAATGTGACAAGATCTACAGTTAATCTGGTTAAATGGTTTTAAACTTGAGTTTTGGGTTGGTGAAACTTTAGAAACCATGTATAAACTTTAGTTTTACACACTGAGGTTAACGTAAAAGAACTCAAATCCGTTAGATTTTTGTTGTAAAAGTGACCATCATCCCTATTGGTGCTTAAATATAGAACCATGAGAACAGAACCCGTTTCCCAGCATGTCCACCAGCACCAGGGCTTCGCACCCCCTGACCCCCAAGGACGGCTCTGATCAGCGGGGGGATGCAGGATTTCAGGACCTTGACTCTCCTCTGTTTAAATTTAGATTTAGGACAAAGACCAGACCTTGTAAATCCCACTCGGCCAAACCCACGGGTCCAAAAAGGCTTCTGACATGCTCAGAATGTACAGAGCTGTGCAAAAATCTCAAACCAAATCTCATTTCTTTAACATTTCCTCTCAATGATCCACATTTTCTGCTAACTTTTTTAAGTGTTTTTCATAGTAGCTCTTGAGATTTTCTCATCTTTCTTATTTGGGTTTTAAAACACAAAATGTTACCTAGTCTAGGTTAAGCAACACTCCGATGGGCATTGCAGCTCCCCTCACCGTCCTCTACAGGGCAATAAAATGTGCAAACTGTTTAAAAACTCTTTATTCTCTTACTTTAGCTCAAATCCTAATGTTGATTTTTCTGATTTATTATTGTCTCATTGATACATCTTGTTTTTTATTCAATAAACTTTTTGTTTTTTTCAGCTTTTCTTGGGAGACAAAAACAGAAAAAATGTCAGATGTCATCGTGAACTCTGACCTCTAACCTCTAACCTGCACATCTGGAAACTGTGTATTTATCAGAAGGCCGATTAGCATTCATTAGCATCCGTTAGCCTCCCTCTGAGCAGCATTAGCATGTTAAACTGTGGCCCAGCGTGCAGTCTGAGGCTCAAGGGGTCCAGCAGGGGGATCAGAGCAGAAAAATCAACCGTTTCAGAGTCGATTACAGCAGCTTTGATGTTCTGACTCGGTTTATCCTGAGCTGCTCCTCACTAGTTTACATGTCAGCCGCAGCAAAACGTCGATCAAACAGCTGAGCGACATGCAGAGTTGCTCCGTGCTTTAATCTGATCATCGCTGCTGCCTGATCAAAGATAAAACCTTTTTAATCTGGGATAATTACAGAGAAAATGTCTCAGCTGTCTGTTTGAGCTGGAAAAAAGGGAAAAATTAAAACACTGGGTGGTTCTCTCTGCCGCTGCGTCGTCTGAGCAAGCCTCTCTGTGCTGTGTGTGACAAATAAGAAGTCTGAATTTAATCTGAGTTAATCCAGCTCTCATTCCAGATTACAGTCTGAACTGATTGGAGCTTTAGAGGGGGAGCAGCAAGAGACAGAGACCAGCAGGAATTTAATGGGATTCTGACAATATTACACTAACTACTAGTGAGGAGCCATTAAATATGTTGATAAATATGGAGGTTAACGGTCTACTCAAAGTACCCGGGTGTCGAGGGGGCAAAATAAACCCAAACCATCACTCCTCCACCACCGAGCTTTATTGTTAGCATGATCCAGAAATCGTGTTGTTCTTTCAGGTCAGACTATGCGTACCTAAACCTAAAACCTGAACCTGTTCTTTAAGAAACAAGAAACTTCTCACCAAGAAATAGGAGGTTTTAAGATGATAATTGCTTATTGTTGATTTTTTTAAAGTACTAGTTCCACTGGCAGATTATTTCACTTACAACAAGACACGTTTCCCTTGTTATAAGTGAAATAATCTTCCAGCGGAACTGGTTGCTAGGTGACGGGCTGGGCTTGGCGTGGGTTGCTAGGTAACGACTCAGTGAAGAAGTAGTGCAATTTTCATAAATATTGATGAATTATTGACTTAAAACAAGCTCTTATATCATGCTGAAAAGTTACTTGTAAGTTAATTTTGTCTTATTTTAAGTGTACACTATAGGAACTAGACCAAAAACACCAGGCTAGATTTTGTGTTTTTGTAGTGTTTGGGCACCGTAATCGTTAGGGACACTACCGTACTTTGGCTTTTTCAAATGCCAGGTAACCACCATTTATTAATATTTCAGAACATTTTAGCATGTATTCTGATGTTTCACGATAATTCCTACTAAATTTACAATAATCTCTGAAAACCTTCTGAGTTTTCTGATAAATCTTGGCAGTTAATGATATTTTTCTGCCCAAACCTGACAGTAGAAAATGTTTGCATTTGACAGTTACTTTTTAATCAATATTAAGGAATTATTTATGTAATACAATCTCTTGTATCTTGATTAAAAGTTACTTGTAAGTTAGTTATTTGCTATTTTAAGTGCACTGAGATATTTAGATGGAAAAAAACTCCAGTCACTATTTAAAAAGGATAAAGTTGAGTCTGTTTTGAAACCTTGAACTGGTCCAGGACCAGTTGGAACAGTTGCCCTGAAGTGTTTGTAACCAGTGGACTGGAACAGGATGGAGACCCAACAGTTGCACATGCTTTCCCACTGAGCAAACGTTCAGATGTCCTTATGTGGACGGCGATGACATCACTGGTGAGGTCACCCTGCGGTGGATTTCCCTGAGAACCGACCTGAGTCTATTGTCCAGCATCCAGCTGTGAGCGACGAAACAATGAGCTTTTATTACGCTTTGAAGGGCCACACAGCAGATTTTCTGACGGGGTTGTTTTGTCTCTAACCGGCCGGATCAGTTTAACGACTCAGACGCTGCTGGTGTCTCAGCCTGACTGGACCTGCGGCGTTCCTGCATTGGTGCTGGAGCGTTCTGCTGCTGTGCGCTTGGAGTGAAGCGGCTGCAGCCTTGAGTTTTCCTGCCCTGCCAAGACAATGCGATGAGGTGGAGGGGGTGGCAAGACCAGACAGGAAAAATCTAATCAGATAAAAAAAACCCTCCGGAGTAGCGTAGGAACTCAGCCCGAAGTTCTCTGGATCCGATGCTGCTGCAGGAGCTCAAGAGAAATGATCAGCTTCGTTACACAAACTGCACTCAGAAATAACAGCTGACATGTTTTGTGTACTCCAGCTTCCTGAAACAGACCAGAAACATCACGGTCAAAGGTGAACAGGACGTCAAAAGACCAGTGACCATTTTATTTGTTGCACAAAAATCATCTAGATCATGACATTTTATTCTGGTTCTGCCTAATTTGAGCTCCTTCCAGGATCAGGGTTATGATAGTTTTGGGTTTTTCATTATAGTTTAATTTAATGTCATAGAGACTTTTTGTTTGTCTAATTCAGTCAGTTTTAAGTAGCATTAATAGTGTGTTTGGTAGTTTTTATTAGTAATTATTAATTAGTTACAGTAGCAGTTTTAGTTCTTTCATACTTTGGTTATTTTTTAGGTGCAGAAGTATTGTGATTATGTAAACATAGATTAGACAATTTATACTAAACATAAGATACCATCTTCAAAAAACATATTTCATTATTGTTGAATAACCAACTGACTGGCGTTTTCTCCAAACGTTTGCTGACTAGCCATTTTGCGGACTAGCATAATGACGATTATGGACTGCTGTAATTTCATGATGTAAATTGGTTGTGTAGAAAGAAAAAAAAATCAGATCAGTTTGAAAGGCTAATAACTAGATTAATAAACACAAAAACAATGGACATTATATCTATAGTTTCAGTATGTTTTAGTTAGTTTTATAAACACATGATATAGTTCCACTTAGTTATAGTAATTTTTCCCCATTAATTACCAATTTTATTTATTTCAGTTAACGAACAACAACATTTAAACATTAAGATGTTGTTTAATTGAACTGAGTTTAAAAGAAGCTCACCAGCAAACGTGTTGGAACTCTGATGTGGTTGCTAGGTGACGGGCAGAGCTCCACTGGGGTTGCTAGGTGACGGGCAGAGCTCCACTGGGGTTGCTAGGTGACGGGCAGAGCTCCACTGGGGTTGCTAGGTGACAAGCAGAGCTCCACTGTGGTTGCTAGGTGACAGGCAGAGCTCCACTGGGGTTGCTAGGTGACGGGCAGAGCTCCACTGGGGTTGCTAGGTGACGGGCTGGGCTGCTGAATTTGTGACGTTACATTAGGAAGATTTTTGAAACGGCTCTTTTTCCAGACACCAAAACATATTGCCAGAAAACAACTGGTTGGTTTTACAGTGTTTGGGTTGTTTTTAGTAGAAACCATAACAGACAAAAATGTGCAAAATGTGAGTTTTGCATATTACGTCCCTTTAAAATGAATGTGACGTCGGAATTGGGCATCAACACCGGCCGTGTGAATGTAACCAGATGCTTTTCCATTGACCTTATTGTTGTGCAACTTGACATTTTGAAAGTAAATTAGCTTAATTTTGAAAAAACTATTTTTTTGACAAAAACATTTGGGTTTTGCATGAGGTAGTTTGTTTTTTTTCTGTATGAAAATTGGTTTATTTCGCAAAACATCAATGGAAAACATTTTCCACATGAATCAGATGATCAACCACTGAATGTCGCCACAGGCGGAAACCGCAAAGAGGAAAATTGATTTATCGTGTGAACAAACTTATTCATGTGATTTTAATTACGTTTCTTACTTAATGGAAACTCAACAGATGCAAACTTGTGGAATATAAAGAAAGTTTTGTGCACATTTGTAATGGAAACACAGCTACTGTTTACTGAGAAGTCCTGCATCAAACCTGCAGCCTATATGGGCCAGAACTCAACCTGTAGACTATTAATCTCAGGCCCATGAGGGCCCCATATGTGCATGCCGTTCTGCAGGATGAGAGGTCTAGAACTGTATTTCTAGCCTGTCTGAATAAATTATGTTCCTCAGAAACTCATTTTGCAGCTTGAAATATTACATGTGCTGCCTTTGATGGTCAGCCGTTGTCTAAACGAAACATCCAGGCGCTAATTTTGGTGGTGAAAGGCTCCAAGTGAGGCTGAATATTGATCAAGGGGACGTTGTGCAGCTGCAGCCCGTTTGCATAATCTCAGATGTTCTCATTTTAAATGAGCCGAAGGTGCAGCGTTACAACTAATCCCTCTTTTTAAGATTTATACGACACTTTTTAATGGAAAACTAATGTTGTTCTGCGCACATGTGGGTTTCATTGTAACGTTCACTTTTCTTGTTCGAGCTTGTTCTTCCCCCCATGTGCCTCGGATCCCTACAGCGGAGGTGGTGAGTGCATGTTTTGCATGACTCACACAGACACAATAGCTGGAGGTAAATACACCAGTTTGAGGTTAAACTGGGATTTTCCTCTAACTTTAAGTAAACTAAGGAGGAAACTGATTCCTTACAAGAGAACATCAGAAAAAGGAGTGTTTTATCTCTTTGTTTCTGCAGATCTCGGGGGGTGAAGGTCTCTTTTCTTCACTTTTGGCAGGCTGGGGATAAACTTGGCAGGAAAACCATTGCAGCTCGATCCCCTCCTCATCCTCTCCTCCCCCTCTCCCTCTCTCTCTCCTCCCCCTTTTCTCTAGATGTGATCATGTTCATTCAGAGCTCAGGCGCTCAGATCATCACACCTCTCCGTCCTTTTGTCTTCTGGTTGTCCGCCTCTCTGTCCCTCCATGTGAACGATGTCCAGGCTCAGGTTTCTGTCCGTCCATGGAGGCTCCGTGCTGCTGCTGCTGCTGCTGACGGCTGGTGAGTCTTTAACTGTCTGAATGTTGCAGCTGTTCGACTTCCTGTTCAGCTGAACTTATTTCACTGCTGAACTGTAACCTGACATGTTAGACCCCCTCTTCTCCTCCTTCCCTCCTGCTGAAGCCACCAGAGGTCTTCCTCTTTGTTAGGATGACAGATGCATGTTTGCTTTAGACTTTGTTTTGCTTTTTACACCATTTAATTAAATCCACGTCAATCCAAGAAATGAACATTTCAGTTTAATAACATCTGTTTAGTTTGCAACCTGTTTATGCAAAAACAAGCTGACTAATCTGCTAATGTTTAAACTTTAAGGCTCATTCTTTGACAGTTTCTCTACTGTGTAAATATTTTTACTTAAATAGCAACACTGCTAGTTTCTAGTGCAAATCTCTTAGTGTTCTTGAAATAAGACAAAACTAACTTTTAAGCAATTTTAGGATCTAGTTTAAGTCAATTATTTCACTAATAAAATTTCATTATCCAAGGCTGTAAATGAAATAATCAACTTTTTCATCAATTTTCAAGGATTGTTGACTAAGAACAAGCCGCTATGTCTTCCTTAAAAGTTGCATGTAAATTAGTTTTTCTCTTATTTCAAGAATACTAAGATATTTACACTAGAAACTAGACTAAAATGACTCGGTAAGATTTTATTTTTGTAGTGAAAATATAGAAAATAAAAGCTCTAAAATTCACTTTCACTGCAACAACACGAATTTTTACCAAGTACTTTTAGTATAGCTGCAAATATCTTAGTTCACTTGAAGTAAGACAAAATGAACTTACATGCAAGTTTTCAGCAAGAAATACAAGTTTAAGGGAATAATTCCTTAATATTAGTTTTAAAAAACGCTCTAGTTTCACTGGTACTTTATTTTATTTATAACAAGATGTTTTCCCATATTAAAAATTAAATAATCTGCCAGTGGAATAAACACTTTTTCAGCAATATTTAATTTTTTAAGTAAAACCAGCTCCTGCATCTTGCTGAAAAGTTAGCTGTAAACTACTTTTGTCTTATTTCAAGTGTATTAAAATATTAGGATTAGAAACTGAACCAAAACTACTTGGTAAGAGTTTGTGTTTTTACAGTGTAGCATTTTTCAGCCTGACTGAAGTTGCAGATTTCACACCAGCCTCTCAGACTGGATGGCTGTTTGCTGTTTGCATTCACTTATAATCTAATTAACGTTAACTTTGGTGACTTTCACAGAGTTCAAGTGGAGGAAATCAGATTACATCCTCAGTATTTTTCAAAGTGTTGACCAAATGTGAAGCAACAAGAGTTTAAAAATAAGAACGATGGTTTGAGTTATAAAAAGGGAAATAAGATGATAGTTGTGAAGGTTGCAAACATCTAACTGCAGACATGGGCTGAGTTTAGGTGGAGATTTAACCTGCTAATTAATAATTCTGCTTTTGTTTTCTATTTATTTTTTATTTGCAGATAATTTATATGTCAACCTGAAGTGCAGGTATATTTTTGTTTGTAGCCTAAACAAAACGTTTTAGCATGTTGTGTTAAGGCTGATTTACTCGGTCAGATTAGTCATCCAGGATTGTTGTGTGGGAACTTGGAACAAGTTTTCCAACTAAATAAAGATGTTATCACACTTTACCAGTAATCTAACAACTTCTGAAGTGATCCACACGTGGAGTTCCGTTAAATTTTCTTTTAACTCAGATCATATTAGCATCTTCAACGAGCTGTTGGGGACAGGAAAGACCTCTGACAGCAGTCAGTTTCGCAGCTATTCTGAGGAGGTCTCTGACTGAAGACTGTTGTTGTATGACTGCCTCATGACTGTCCTGACATGCTAACAGCTTAATGTCCAGCCAAGAGAGATGATATTTTCCAGTAACATGTCCTGGATGACACCGTTGCCACTGCTAATCCACCTCGTTTGCTTTTGCCACTCCTCTTTAGCGGTCTGGCTGGTCATATGGTTAGAAAACCAGGCAGAGACCTTGGAGTCGGTTATGTGATCCTTGTCTATTATGATGGATTTAGCGTCTTAGTTAAGTTAAGCTTTTGAGATGCTAATCATCTGCTCCTCGTTGTAAAAACAATACCTTGTTGCCACGGGGACGCATCATAATAACTGTCTAAGAGGAAAAAAAACGGGGAAAAAGTCACAATAGTGCAACAGAAAGAGCAGTATGCTTTACAAACTGGAACAAATGTGGTTTTAGGTTTGCTCTTTTGGTGATGAAACATCCCATGTATTGTAAAGTTTTGTTCCCAAAGGATTTTTAATTGAAACTTCCTGTAGCTAAATGTGCTACAACTGGTGTTTACATAAACATGAACAAAAAGTGCAGACTTGATTACATTTTTATTTATCCTCCTCCAGAAAAAGCTGCCATAAATTTGTCCACTTTTCACCTGCTTGTGTAAAGTTGCTGTGGCGTTCAGTTGCTGTATTCCTCAGGGACCACAGGGGGGCGCTCATGCTCACCCCGAGTGAGCGAATCCGCCATGTGCTCCGCCGGGTCTGAGTAACAAAAAGGCTTTCAGCGTCTACTGGCCAGAGCAGCATTTATTCATTCATGCTTCTTCTCAACGGCAACGATCCATCAAATTGCTCTGATGCCCAAATGTGGCTTAATAAGCCGCTTCCTCCCACAGGCTTGACCCCTCTCCTCCTCGGGGGGCCACAGAAATTGCGGTCGTCATGGTTACGGGGATCAGCGGTGACCGTGCGGGACAGATAAGAACAGCTGTCCGCCTAACGTCTGCTTTTTTAGCGGAGCAGAAAGGTCCGACGGTCCTCAAAGTGCACACGTTCAGGTTGAGTTTCATTTAACTTCAGCCAAGCTGAACGTGTTTTACTCTCTGAAGTGCGTGGGCGGCAGAGAGTTTGTGTTGTGCAGCTGGTTTTGGTAAAGTTTCTCTCAGGATCATGTGACTTTGCCAACAAACACCCCCACACTCTGACAGACCCCCTTCAGGCTTTTATTTTTCTGACTTCCTGTTAACTTCCTCCCCCTTTTTCCTCTCTGCTAAATTCAGTCTCCAATCATCTTCCTTGATCATCGTCCTCGCTTGGTTTATGACTTCCCATTTGGTTTACCGTCCAATCCTGTTTCTTTCCCTGTTCCTCCTCCTCTCTGTCGATTCTTCCCTCTTTTCCCTTGTATTGTTTAGTTTAATTCCCAAAGTGGACTCATCCCCACCAGGGCCGGTCCTCGCATCTTGGGTGCCCTGGGCAAACATTCAGGGCCCCTTCCTGCTTTTTCATCCAACCACAATACAATCATCTAAATTCCTATTTGTCACAATACAAGCACACTTTCTTTTAATATCTCATTTGAAAAAAGTGGAAGTGTGATGCAGTGTCAAAAGTGTAAGAAAACATACCTTACATGATATTTGTAAATAATATCGGTTCATCCCTATTTAGTAGGTTATAAAATAGTTTCTAAGAAGTAGCCCAATACAATAGGCTAATATAACTTTTCCAACTCACGTTGGAAATTATGGAAAATTTACATTTTGTTCACTTTTGTGGTTCCATTTGAGCCTCAACTGCTTCTAAAACAGACAAGTGTTTAAATAAAACCACGCAGACAGTTTTTGGCAATCAGTTAATGTTTTTTTGTGTCTGTTTCAGAAACCTTTGGAATGTAGCAAATCAGCAGGCACTGCCCTGTTACCTAGCAACCACAGCAAAGCCCAGCCCGGTTACCTAGCAACCACAGCAAAGCGCAGCCCTATTACCTAGCAACCACAGCAAAGCCCGGCCCGTTACCTAGCAACCACAGCAAAGCCCGGCCCGTTACCTAGCAACCACAGCAAAGCCCAGCCCGTTACCTAGCAACCACAGCAAAGCCTGGCCCGTTACCTAGCAACCACAGCAAAGCCCAGCCCGTTACCTAGCAACCCAAGTGTGTGGAGTTGGGGGGGCGTGGAAAGCAGCAGTTTATCTGGATTTAAAGTGACATGAGCCCTAAAACAGCTCAAAATAGGCAGAACTGATCAAACTCAAATCTAATTATTTAAGAATAATTCTGGGGAAAAAAAGCGTAATGAGCATGTTTTGTATAAAACTTTAACTAACCTGCTCAAGGAAACATAGTAGATCAAATTTAAGGGGTTGTTGTACCGACAGCAAAAAACTAGGACAAAAACAAACAAGGCTACATATATTTCCAGTATTTTTAAATATTCAGAATGGGAGATCAAGCAACATCTTTATTGCTCTTATTATTTCCATTAGTAACAGTTTTACTTTATTATCTTGTAGTTTGAGATGGATTTGAGTGTTTACAACTGTGATATTTTATTCTGAAAACCAAATTTGTCATTATTAGCAGCTAAAAGCAAACAAAGTTCCTGCCGCCCAAGTTGAGGAAGCCGCCCTGGGCAGCTGCCCATGTTGCCCGTATTGATCCCATCCTGTTGATTGACAGCTGACGTCATACGGCGGGTTTCTGTGTGTGGGTCAGCTGGGTTTCATTTACTCGGCTCTGATGAGGCTGTGTGACTGACAGGCACTCAGAGACGACACACTTCCTCTTTAATCACTATTAGCAGCCCGTCAGTCAGCCGTGTGTTTTGATATCCCAGTGGGGACGTTAAAACAACCAAACACGTCCCACTCTGCCAGGTCGGACCGAGGTTTACGAGCCAGGGTTGCTTCATGTCAGCGCTGGTATGTGAGTGGTGGTTGGTTTAGAAACAGAAACGCAACAGGAGTCCAAAATATTCACTCCGCTGCATCCTCCAGCATCGTTTCTGTTCTGGATAATTTGGGGAGATAGTGTCTTTATTTCCATGTAAAAGAGCAAGTGGGAAATGTTGGCCGACAACGAACCAGATCAGATTTTATGGATTAAGGATTACGGACATTTGACCTCATTCGCTGAGTCGCTCTTCTACGTTTGTGAGCCTCAGTTTGGGTTTCAGGCTCCATGTTTAAAGAGAAGCTCGACTTTGCTCTGTTTTTGGTCATTTTGCTCTACTTTTATGTGATTTTTTACATGTTACCACAGTGAAATGTTGATTTATTTTAACACTTTTTAAATATTTTCACTAAATTATCCTGGAAAATACATTTAATTTGTCCCTCCAGGATATCAAAGTGTTTTTTCTTTTTTGTGATTGTTGCGGCTTAAAATTGCTGATTTTGTTGAACCTCTTTCAAAAGGTTGCAATGACAACTTTGCAATGGTCTCACAAAAAAGTTAAAAACACAGCAAAGGTTTTAGAAGATGATTCACATTTGTGTTGCTGGAAGTGAAAAAAAGCCATTTATAAATCAACAAAATGGAAAATAATTGTCCCAAGTTGTTAAACTACTGAAAACCTCATATTAGTCTGTTTTATCAAAATATTACCTGTTTAATTGTATCATATTTTTACTGGGGGGCATCTGTGGCTCTGTGGGTAGAGTAGTCGTCTTGTGATCGGAAGGTTGCAGGTTTGATTCCAGCTTCCACGCGTCAATGTGCCCCTGGGCAAGGCACTTAACCCCAAGTTGCCTACCAAGCTGCGTATTGGTGTACAAATGTGTGAGTGAGTGTGTGCGAATGGGTGAATGTGACTCCAGCGTAAAGCGCTTTCAGTGGTCAATATGATCGGATAAAGCGCTACATAAGTTCAGATAAGTTCAGAAAAGGTAAATACCTTTTACTTTTGCGTTTTTAATTGGGGAGAAGAAGCTAATTTTGGCCTCTGAAGATTTTCAGCCCTCGGTGAAAAAAAGTTTGGACACCACTGTGAAAAGTTGGTGAAAAGTAGGAGAAAAGTTGGTGAAAAGTTGGAGAAAACTTGGAAAAAAGTTGGTGAAAACTTGGAGAAAAGTTGGTGAAAAGTTGGAGAAAAGTTGGTGAAAAGTTGGAGAAAAGTTGGTGAAAAGTTGGAGAAAAGTTGGTGAAAAGTTGGAGAAAATTTGGTGAAAAGTTGGAGAAAAGTTGGTGAAAACTTGGAGAAAACTTGGTGAAAACTTGGAGAAAACTTGGAGAAAACTTGGTGAAAAGTTGGTGAAAAGTAGGAGAAAAGTTGGTGAAAAGTTGGAGAAAAGTTGGTGAAAACTTGGAGAAAAGTTGGTGAAAACTTGGAGAAAACTTGGTGAAAACTTGGAGAAAACTTGGAGAAAACTTGGTGAAAAGTTGGAGAAAACTTGGAGAAAACTTGGTGAAAAGTTGGAGAAAACTTGGAGAAAACTTGGTGAAAAGTTGGAGAAAACTTGGTGAAAACTTGGAAAAAAGTTGGTGAAAAGTTGGAGAAAACGTGGTGAAAAGTTGGAGAAAAGTTGGAGAAAAGTTGGAGAAAACGTGGTGAAAAGTTGGAGAAAACTTGGTGAAAAGTTGGAGAAAAGTTGGTGAAAAGTTGGTGAAAAGTTGGAGAAAAGATGGTGAAAAGTTCACTGAAATATGCAAATGATGAGTGAATTTCCATTAATAGTTTCATCTTCTTTAGGAACTTCCTGCCTGATGCTTCAGTCAGAGGTAAAAAATGTGCAGGAAGCTGAATAAATGCTAAACGTGTTTGACCTTCGTGTTTAAAAACAGCTGACGGGCGTTATGTCCGTGTTAAGGTTGAGTCAGTGAGCATCCTGGGAAAATTTTGCTCTTTTATCTGGAACAACTGCAGCCAAAATATCTCCTGTGTGAAGCATTCGCTCTGTTCAGCCTTGAGGGAAAAGGTGAGCCGCTCAGATTAGAAGTGGTGCGAGAAAAGAACCAGCCAAGGTAGTTGAGGCATCTGGTGGGGATGCCTTCCAGATGTCCTCCACAGGAGGAGCCTGGAGCCCGGCAGAGATCGTATCTCATGGCCGGCTTGGGAACGTCAAGATCCCCCCCACAGAGCTGGAAGAAAAGGCCTGGAGGAGGGAGTCCAGGGATCAGAGCTCCGTTCCCCACTGAGCCCCAGAGATAAGGGCAGGAAGATGGATGAGACGACTGAGAGCATGTTGGTGGGAAGGTGGGACATTCCTGCTGCTCGCTGCAGTCCTGACTCAGGGACAGAGCTTCACAGGGAGGCCGAGGTTTTACGGTCCGGGTCCGAGTCCTCTGCATGTGTTTGTGTTGTACAGGAGGAAACAGGAAAGAGACGGAAGAAAAGGCAGCAGGAAGCGGAGTCAGGACTCACCTGCAGAGCCTGCAGCTGTTTTTACGCTTCAGTCAGATGGTAAATGTGGCGGAAGAGTCGGAGGAACGAACATGCATCAGTGCAGCAAACAGCAAAACATCCTGGATGATCATCAGATCATCGGCATAGAACAGAACAGGGAGTCCAAGGTTTCTGCTCCGAAGCTGAAAATGTGCTTTTTCTCTCCAATATGTGAAAAAATATTTATCCACACGACAATAAATAAAATAAGTTACATTTGAATGAAACCAACATTAGTATGACATTTTCCTTTAATGTTTACATTTATTATACATTTTGGGTCAATTACGTTCTATTTCATTGGTCTATGAAATTCTTTGTATTGTATATTTTACATTTTATATAAACTTGAACTAGAACTACAAAAAGTGTCAACTTTCTATCTAAACGTGACCTGTTATACTCCCTTGAATAGCTTAGGATGGATCTATGGACTATACAAAACATGTTCATTACATTGTTTACATTGTTTACAAAAAGAAAAAAAAACTTTCTTAGATGATGAGATTTCCTTCTGCTCAGTTCTGCCTGTTTGAGCTCCTGTCAGAATGAGCCCTGCCACTTTAAATCCAAATGAACTGCTGGCCAAACCTCCCAATTCAACGCAACTGAAAACGGCTGACAACACATGCGCAATTATACAGCCGTACGTCTTTGAAAAGCATTGGTAGTACCTCCTGCACAACCAACAAGATTGTAGCAAGTGGTTTCTAGATGGTAAATCAACAACAAAACAGCAACCATTGTACAGCACAAACAGCAATAAAACCAGCTGGTCAAATGTTCTAGAACCCAGCTTGGGTTGCTAGGTGACGGGCTGGGTTTGGCTGTGGTTGCTAGGTAACAGCACAGCGCCCATGGAATGCAATTTAACAATCAGGTTGCTGTTTTTTTTGTCATTTTCCAGACACCAAAACACATTAACTTATTTCCAAAAAACGACTGGATGGGTTTCTAAGCGCTTGGGCTTTTCTTTAGAAGAGCCCAAAATGAGACCAAAATGGAAGTACAAAAATGTGAATTTTTGGCCTTTAAGGTTAATCACCTGCAGACTAATAAACTGACCCTTCAAATGGACCTTTTAAAACTGTCACAATGAATCACACACGCAAAAGTTTCCACATCTAATGCAGTTCCTGAACCTTTGTTTCCACCATTAAAAGAGCCAACGGCAACAAAATGTTTTGTTTATTCACATTAATGGACGGTAAACTCCAGATAAAAGCCAAATAAATCCTGTTTCTCAGGAGGAGGAACACTTTGACTGCCTCTCTGAGGCCTTATCAGTCACTACCGTGGGCTTAATTCACCAGAGTTATGATGTGAAGCTCCAGCGGAGAGGAAACTTTTTCCCAGGATCGTCTCTGAGGGTCTCTGGAGCGGCTGATGGATGTGAGGGAGGAAGAGGAGGCTCCTGAGGGAGCAGCTTTCCCATCAGGCTGAAGGGTTTTCTCATCACTGTCTCTCTCTGTGTGTCCACTCCTAAAACATCTCTGTTAATGGGTGATCTGTGTTTTTTCACCCACCTGCTCCGCTGCGTTTCCACTGGAGAATCAGCGCCACCTGCTGTTCATCTGCTCTGATGCAGCCAGAGGCAGTGGGAGGAAACCGGCTTTAATTTATGTTTACTGGGATTCTGGTGGCCAACCAACACAAACTAACCCATGACTGAGACATGGAAAAGAAAATAACGCATCGCCTTCGTACTCTGGAGATCCACCGTCCACTGGACTTACATCTGCGATTATTTTGATCTGATGATGCTGAAACTATTTTTAGAGCTATGATTCCTTCAAAATCTCATGTAAATTATGAGCACATTTTTAAAATTTAAAAAAGGTGAAACATTTACTAGGCCTGTCACGATTAAATATTGTTCCAGACGTTATTACGATAATCAATAATATTGTTTTGAAACCATTTTCAAGTAATATAATGGGATTAGCATAAATAATTCACAAACTCAAAGATCGATGAGCTTTAAATTCTAACGAACATTTAACTGGAAGACATTTTAAATATACAAATAAATAAATAAAACAACAGGAACAGTAAATAAAATGGATTATGAACCAAATTTTCCCTAAAAATTCAGCTAGTTGAGACCAAAACAGCAGACTGAAGATTTTTATCATCCAGTTTTTTGGTAGAAAGAGAGAAAAGAGAAAAATGATAAATCACTCAAATGGAAACTATTGAGTTTAATTTATCATGTGATTAATTATTATGGCAGAATAATTAATCAACCAGGCAACCCAAAGCTTAACTTCATCAAACGTTGACGCGCCGCTTGTCAGAAACAAACAGGAAGTAGAGGTTTCAAACCAGCGTGGAGCACACATTAGAAGACAGAGGTTTTCAGGAATGTGTTTCTGTTAGGAAAGTTTTAACTCCGTGTCTTTATTTAACTTGAACTCATTAACCTGTCAGCCGTTCACCAAACCTGAGATATAATTTAATGTTTGTAAACTTCTTAATGTGGGCTGGGCAATAAATCAACAGCAAAACAAATCGCAAAGGATTAATGGATAATACGGCTGACAGAATATTCAGTATTCAGTTAAGCTAGGATCAATCTGGTTACCTAGCAACTCTCTCACTCTGTGGTTACCTAGCAACGAGCTGTTGAGTAACTTTCACAGTAGCAGTTAAAGTTTTCTCCACCTTGCCTCATAACTGCTTAAAAATAAAAAACAATGGTGTGGAGTGAAAACTGGATAAAGGTAACGCCACTAGTTTGGAAGTATTTCAGATGTTTAAAACAAAAAACTAATCAATTATTGACATTCTCTGATATGAAATGCTTTTATCATGATATGTTTTTCAGCCATTTACCGCCCTACTCTGAATTTGAAAGTTTTCAAGAAGACAAAATAAAAATGTTCTCCTTTTAAATATAAATATTGTTGGTAATCACAGAAGAAGAAAAGTTTAGTCTGATGTGATATCAGTGAGAAAATGGTGCAGATGTTCACAATATCAGCTTTCAACTGTTTTATCTACTCATTTGTGGACCAGAACCAAGTTGGAAAAGGTCACCGTTTCACTTTCTCTCTGCTCTCCGTTTGAAACTTTAGAAAGTGAGAAATGGGTAAAGGAGGAGAAAAAGGCAGCATGAAATGTGTGCAAGAAGGATTTTAAGAAAATCTGCCAAAGCATTTGTGGCTCTGGAAAATCTCTGGACGACACTAAACTAATTTAGTTTAGCCTCAGTTGAAGCAAAAGCAAATGGAAACTGAAGGAGTTTAAACCGAAGTAGCTAAATTTAAACCAAGAATCACTGGGTCTGTTTATCTGGGCTGTTTGGTCTCGCTGCATTTCTTTTCAACTGTCTCGCTCAGACAACAGCAGTAACTCTGATTTACCATAAAGTGGAAACATGCACAGAGTTTATGTGAAGCCAAAAAATTCACAAACTCCCCACAGACTCTGCTGCAGGCTGCTGGAAAATAGCTTACACACATGCACATATAAAAAACTAAAACTAAAAAACAAGAGAAAACATTAATAGATCATCTCTGGTGGTAAAAGTTCAACTGTAAACCCTTCAACAAGTTCTTTATCCTAAACCGTCAAGAGATGTATGTATCAATTAGTTTGTTACTGATGAGCCATGGATGGATGGATGGATGGATGGATGGATGGATGGATGGATGGATGGATGGATGGATGGATGGATGGATGGATGGATGGATGGATGGATGGATGGATGGATGGATGGATGGATTATTAGTTTATAATTTTAAATATTGAGATAATTTTTCCACTGTGAGACAGAGAGTGGAGACTTAATGTTGACCTCTGAGTTTGTTGACCTCTGAATTTGTTGACCTCTGAATTCGTTGACCTCTGAGTTTGCTGACCTCTGAGTTTGTTGACCTCTGACCCCTTCACAGAACGCTGATGTTTGACGTTTTAATGTGTTTCCAGTTTGTGAGGCTGAGTACTACAGCGACTCCACGACGCCTTCAGAGTACGACTCCGACTACAACTCCACCTTCGAGGTCAGCTTCTTCAGTGAGTCCCGCGCTCTCAACCGTGTGGTTTCTCCATCCCAAACTGCTTCAACAGACTGATGTTAGAACATAAATAGCAGCTCAGGTGGAGGAATGAAACCCCTGCTAATGGCTGCTCTCCTCCCAGGTAACACCAGCATAGAGGAGCTGGACAAGTTCATCGGTGGGATGACAGAGGTCGTCCACGAGGAGGAAGCAGAAGAAGAAGAAGAAGTGTCTTTCACTACAGCAGCTACACCCAGGAAAACCACAGAGAGGAGCAAGAAGGAGCGAGGCGGGTCAAGAGGGGGCGGTGTTGGTAGCAGCGCCTCTCTTCCTGTTTGTCTGGTAAGAAATCAGTTTAGTTTGGATCCACTTAAATGTTTTTAAATCTCCAAATGTCTGTTAACACACTGGTGAAAACTAACACAACATTTCAGAAAAATATCGTCATCCCATAAACCTGACGTCCTACAAGCCAACACAGAAATGATGTAGACTACATCTTTTAACCAGTAGTCTGGAAGTCAGAATGTTGTTTGTGACTTACATTAAAATAAACAAACTGACTTATATTAAAATAAACAAACTGACTTATATTAAAATAAACAAACTGACTTACATTAAAATAAACAAACTGACTTACATTAAAGTAAATTTGTTCCCATTAATGGAAGCTGAACTTCTGAACTTTCTGAAGATGCTGATTCTGACTCAAACCTCGGTCTCCAGTCGAGCTTTTTGTTTCCTCTCAATAGTTTTTCTTTAATTTATTGAATCCAGCAGCAAAGACAAACACGAAGCGCAGCAGCAGACGATCCGGATCAAAGCTGCGATCAGTCTGATGTTATTCTTGAAAGTGCTGATTCAGCGGCCGCGTGCAGGTGGCTTCTGTTAACACGGAGAGTCCATCTGCTTTCTGTGAGAGTGGATCCGATCTCTGCCAGCGTCAACAAACACAGCACTCCTCTGGACCGGCCAAACAAATACGGCCGAGTGGGTTCAGCCCAACACGGAGGATCGGGACTGAAGAGAACCAGCAGGATGAAGGAGATGGAAGCGTTGCTGTTTATTTTAAGTTTAAGTGACCCTGATGGAGTCCGAGGTTCTTCTGGGTTGACTCAGTGTGGGGTTCGGCGTCGTCTCAGGGGAAACGGTTCTCATTGTTCAGCTTAAGAACCGGCATAAACATCTCCAGGCTGTCGTCTGCACCACAGAGGGAGAAAAATGGAGTTCAGGGACAGTTTTTAAAACCTCAGACGCGACAATTTAATTATACTTTTCCTCTCCACAAAAGGCTGAGTTTTGTCTCGTCTAAGTGGTTTTACCTCCTGCAGCCTGGAAGAGGACGACATCTGGACCGAAGCAATCAGAACCGTTTCAGTTTTGTATAAAGAAGCTGATGAAGACTCAGTATAAACGCAGTGTTGATGGGGGGTCAGAATGTGTTTACATACTTTAAGGACATTTCTCACTGCTGCATTTGACTCACAGTTTGAGACGTTCCTCAGGCGGCCAGCAGGGGGCGGACTGCATGTAGTGCTAACATTAAAAGTGACACATTACTCTTCCTTATACAGGTCAGGATAAACAGAACATGTTCACTGCATCTTTTAGTCTTAGATAATCAGATTATTTGGTCAGTTCTGAATATTTTGAACTCATTCAGAATGAGATGATTTTAGGGCGTCTTGTCACTTTAAATCCAAACAAGTTTCTGCTGGCCACGCCCCCCCAACCCAACGTTTACACTGGCACAGGAAGTAGCGTTGGTAGAGCTTCCTGCAGCCGACAGGAATGCAGAAAGTTGTTTCTGGATGGAAAGTCAACAACAAACCACTTGTGTTTTCCACCAGCTTTTGAACAGAGCGTAAAAAAGTAACCAAACGTGCTGGAACTTCGGTTGGGTTGCTAGGCGACGGGCTGGGCTCGACTGGCGTTGCTAGGTAACGGCGCAGTGCCCGATCAATGTGACTAAAGGTTCTTAAAATGGCTCACTTTCTAGACACCAAAAAACATAAACTTGTTGCCAAAAACCAGCCGGGTGTTTTTTTAATCGCTTGAACTGATTTTTAGAAGCAGCGGAGACGCAAATGGAAATACGAAAATGTGCAAAACGTGAATTTTTTATTATAGGTTCTCATTTAAGTCAGAAAAAACTACAACTGATGCTCCATTATCCTAATTTAGGGACTCTATACCCACATTTTACTATGTAGCTGTATTTGTTGGGCTACGTTTCCACCTCATGAGTGTTTTGGGTTTTGCTGATGATGCGTTTACTGTCTGCAGGAACTCAGGAAGCTGCTCTGGACTTCGATGATCCTCGCGGTTCTGAACTTACAGCAGCTGTGACACAAACTGACGGAGGAAACGTAAACGTCCAGGTGAAACACAAACATGAGACGGACACGAAAAGCGTTGTGCATAAGTTTTAAACCGCCACTGTTGGTATTTTTAAACAGTTTGATCTAAAACAGACTTACAGACGTTTTCATCAACTTTCTCCAGTTTAACTTTTTAAATCCTTTTGTGTCCAGTGCTGTAATGGAAAGTGAATCACAGGGAAACCAAAGAATAAATGTAAAGGACCAGAAACCCCTAACACCAGACCTGTACACAAGTATCTTAAATGTGATTTGTTTGGTAAAAAATAGCTCAGGAATCACCTTACTGGAGTAAAAAAAAATATATATACATATATATTTTTTTTTCAGATAAAGAAATTGCAGCAAATTTATGAGCTACTTTTGACTCAGATTTCAACATGATGAGAACAAAAGAAATTAGGAAATTTAATACTATTGTAAATAAGATCACATCCTCAAAGTTTTGCTGAATCATGTTTTCATAATTACATTTATTTACATTCTGGTTTCCATTTTTTTTTTCTCACAACAGAAGAAGAAAAATGAATTTCAGGTTTAAATGATTCATGACTGACTTTGTTTATAGATCATAATTTAGCTCTGGAGCTCCAGGACGAATTCATTATGAAGAACAAATGTGTTCCCACAGTTATTCTGCTTTGTTTCAAAATGTTTTCCAGTCTCCCAAAGGGAAATGTTCTCCCACTCAACATGAAGCAACCCGGAGAGAAGCAGACATTTTAACTCCACAAACATTTCTCTGGAAACAATTAATTCAAACATCAAAACACGTAACTTAGCTCCTTTTAATTGACATTTTTGGCACCAATGGTTAACCTAAAAGCTGTATCATTTACCTCCACAGGAATCCAGCATTAATTAAAAAAGAAACATTTGAGCATCGATATCTGCATGAAACTAAATCACCGAATCTTTAACCTGAATCAGAGGAGGTCGTCTTTCTCTGTTTGTTGGACCGATAACAAAAAGTCATTTTATAGATGGAAAGTCTAAATGACTAAATGTTTCTCTGCATCTAATTAGTTACCATTTTGAGCAGACAGAGTCCCTTTTTGAACAAAAACCGTCGTTTTTCTCGACATTTAGAGAAAAAAACTATCAGATTCAAGCAGCTGCTTGAAATGAGACTCAAACAAAAGTTTGTCTGCAGCTGCGACAAACGAGACATGAGGCTGATGTTCGATTCAGCTCAGTATCTCACCTTCCAGCTCAGGTCCGACATCACAAAACGCTGCTATTATGCTGTGATTTATGCTATTGGCTCAAAAGCTAATTAGCTTTTAGGCTAACAACAACAACAACAAAAAATTAACTTTTAAGCTAATTTGTTTTTAAGCTTTTGGCTTAAAACAAAAGTTTGTCTTTTGTTTAAACCCAGGTGTTTTTCCTTGGTTCTGATTGGCTGTACCTCAAAATGTGAACATAGTTGGATGTTAGCGTTTGTGGTATCGCTAAGACGGTTTCCACTGGGAGCATTAAGGCATATTTAAACCAGCAGTTATAGTGTTTTTGAAGAGGATCTCAGGTATTTTAGCTCGGTTTAAGAGGCTGTAGCTCATAAACACTGTAAATACCGGGGGTCTACTCAAAGTACAGTGTAGAACTAAGACAAGCTAAGCATTTTCAGACTAAACAGAACTCGGATCTGGCCTTGGGGATGACTGATTCCCAAGGCTCAGTCATCGGTCCTCTAATATTTAGGATAAATAACTCAAGCAGGCTAACAACAGCCATATCCTCAATTGAGGTTTTTTGACAAAGTATTGTACATATTATCTTAAGTTTGTGTAAAATACGCAGTAGTTCATGCATTACGTTGGTCTAAACGAGCTTGAGCTACTGTGAACAGGGCTGAATCTTCAGCTGACAGTTTTCTGATGGACGGTTTGTCTCTTCCAGGTCTTGGCGGCTCTGCTGACTCACCTGAAACGTGGCAGGTTGGGTCCGTTTGAAGTCGGCGGAGGCTGAGCCGCCCTGGCTGGTCCAAACATGGCTGCCCTTCGCTCTGATTGGACGCCTGCCAAGCCCGACGCTGAACTCGACTCCAAACAGACTGAACTGTCACACCTGGATCCGTTGAAAGGGAATCCACCTCATTTCGGGAGCGCAGCTTTTCCTCTCTGTGGGGACATTTTGAAATCTATGATGGAAATATTTAAAGTATGGATGTTTCATTTTGCCAGAATTTGCTGCGTTAATTTCCTCTAGAAATGAAATTATAACCAAACAAAATGTCTATTTTCAAGTGAAAACATCTGGAATTTATTTTTAATATAACACCAAATGGAGAACCATTGAGATTATTTTTCTCTAATACTTTATTTTACAGTTTTACATCCAGTTTAACCCCAAACACCACAGTTTCATTATTAAGAACCCAAAGTTATATTTAAAAATGCCCCACAAAATATAAACACTTACAATAAAAGCCTTTGCTGTGGTAAAATGTCCCCATCAAACTGTTTCAAGTGGTAAAAAGACAAAATGATCTAAAAAGGCAGCAGAAGAAACGTTTCACAAATACGGAAACAAGGTCACTAACATAAAAAACATCAAAGATCCAAAGAGCTTTTTTTATTGCATTTCAATGTGAATTTTAGTTTTTATGTCTTAATTCAGGAGCCAAATGCATCAGACCATAAAAACGAGCACAATAGTAAGAGCGTCTGTAGTCACTGCTTTCCCCTCTCATTATGAAGCTTTGCACACCTGCACAGGTCTGACCTCTGACCTCTTCGTCTAAATAAAGATTTTCATCTGGGACTCTTTGTTTGCACTGCAAAAACAAAAATAAATAAATACATGTACTTTTCTATGAGAGTAATAGTAAAAAGGAAGCACGTTTCTGCAGAATATGAAATAAAGACACTTGTTTTTGAATAAAAGTGAGTCGTTTAGTTTGAAGGAGAACCACAGCGCCCCCTACTGTCACTGGAATTATTACTGGTTTCAATTTAAATGCTTCAGCTGCTGCTGTGACTAAATATCAGATTAAAAAAGAAGCTGCTTTCTTTACTGATTCAGAAGATTAATGCTAGAGATGTGCCAATCAGGTTTTTTCCTGCCGATACCGATCACCCAAGAGGGCTGATCACCGATGCCAATCACCGATACATAATTATTTTATTTTATTTTTTAAATCATAAACACTACCGGTTACATTATGTGGAGAAAGGAACCATGAATTCACCTTAATTTTGACAAAAACTTGTTTTTAATAACTTTTTCCAAGAAGAAAACTAAACAAAACAGGCATTGTGCAAATTGTACTGCTATCAGTAATACTATCTTTAACAGACTGAAAACATATGAAGGTTCTGAAGAGGCTAAAAAATGCAAAGAGCCAAAATAAAACCTCTCAACATTGCCAAAAAATTCAAGTATAAAACTTAACATTCAAAGGCAAATACAGGATCCATTACAATAAACAATCCTGAGTTACTGAATGAAAACTTCCTGATAGCATGGCGGCTAGTTGATTACTGCTAGTTCTGAGTGGCTGTTTCTGACTGAGCGGAGTAATTATGCAGAGCAGGGAGGAGATCGATTATTTTTTCAGAGATTATCTGTCTCATGTTAGGACAGCAAAAGTTTTAATACGTATGTAAAATGTATTTTCTTAAGTTAGATGCTGCAGCTTTAAGCAGAGGTTCGGTGTGAGAGTCACTACCAGGTGGAGCAGAAGCGGCGCTCCGCTGTGAAATGTAACGGAGCGCCGCTTGAACAGCGGTTCAACAGCGAGAGCAGAACCAGCGTCTTACATCGCAGCTCGAAGACTTAAATAATTTTGCAGGTTATTTGTTTAGTTTTCTGACCGTCATGCTAATCCGGGTGAGTGTTTGTAGCTGTGCGCTGCTTTACCTGCTGTCTGATCCTCCAAATGTCTTTTTTACTGCAGTGAGCCTCGATGTAGCCAAACTCCGTCAAGTATGGCATTGTTTTTATGTCGTATTAGATTCATTGTGTTGATGCATTTTGACCTGCTTCAATTTTCCTCCGCAACATGCAAACTTCCCCATTCACTCAGTGCGTTATAGTTCCACATCGCTTAGGATTTGTTGCTGCGCGTTTGCGCAGTGTGAAGGAAAGAGGAGACCAGCTGCACAGGCAGGCTGCGAAATGAGATGCAGGTGATCGGTATCGGCAACAAGAGACAATGATCGCCGATCACCGATCATGCACTTTTACACGGAAATCGGCCGATTATGATCGGTGGCCGATCGATCGGCACACCTCTATTAAATACAGTCAGTGTGTGCAGTTTAGTGAGATTTAGTGAACAGCCAGCGACTCAGGAACAGCCAGTAAGATCAAGGCAGCAGTTTTCAAGACTGACCAGAGGAACTATACCAGCCACGGTGGGACCCAGTACCTCAGTGTTCCCGACTTGTACATCGTCTTTAAAGTGGTAAATGCCCAGCTCCCCACTTTCCTCAGAACCGAACGTTGTCCCCGGTTGCCCTCCTCTCCTGGTTCTCTTATCTTCGACTTTAGCAGAGCATTTCTCTGCCACAAAACCATGTTCTGTCTGTTTAACATCTCTAGATCTTCATTACAAAAGGCATCCAGGCTCATGAGAATGTTAATTTCGTTACGAAGATTTTCCTGCTCTCCAGAGTTTTCATCCAGGATCCTCTGTGCCGTCTTTAAATCCGCCATAATCTCCTTGAGTTTTCGTTTCAGAGATATTTGAGAGGTTTCTAAAAGACGCCCCTCATCTCTGGTATTTTCATATTCGCGCTCCATATTATCAAGTTCTGCACGAACCGACTCATGTTCCGCACGGAGTTCTCTGTTTCGGCTGGCTGCCATATCATATTTTGCTTGCAGGTTTCTATCCCAGCAAGCATTTGCACACGACTTGGATCGCTCGAGCTTACTACGAAGACATTCCACGATATGTTTTAATTCGCTGTTTTCCTTCTCCAGTCTGTCCAAGCCGTCATCAACAATTGTTTCTTGAAAAATGCTGGCAAGCTCGCCCATCACATCTTCATCTCTACCTTCTTCTCTAGACATTGTTGTTGTTGGTTGCTCTAAAGTACAAGGATGTAAAATTGATTTTTGGTCTTCTGACATGTAGATCAAATGAGTTGCTCTGTGGAACTTGGTATTAAAGGGTGATGTATCACAGTCATCAGTGATGTCATAGTGCATGAGTGACATCACTGGTTCATCAAAGCCTCTAAAAGCCTGTTGTGTGTGGGTGTGTGTAGGTGTGTATTCTGTATTTGATGCATTGTGGGAACCATTTTCCTGGCACACACTACATTATGGGAACTCACTGCTCCTAAAGAAGAAATGCTGTTTTGGGGTTAGAGGTTTAGGTCCAAGGTGTGAATTAAGTTTTGGTTGGCTGTAGAAATGAATGAAAGTCATTGGAAAGTCTCCACAAAGACAGCGAAACAAACGTGTGTGTGTGTGTGTACCAGGTTTTCATATCCTTATGGGAACCTATTTCTGTCTACAATGTGGGGTTATGGGGACCATTGCACCTTGTGGGGACATTTTCCTGGTCCCCAAGAGGGAAATTGTTGTTTTTGGGTTAGTGGTTAAGTCTGTGATGGCCAATGATCGCCGATCACAGATCATACACTTTTTCACTGAAATCGGCCGATTATGATCGGTGGCCGATTGATCGGCACACCTCTAATTAATGCATGAAAATGTCTCGTATTTTTCATTTTTATTTTCTGTCTGGTTAACAAGATAAAATCTAAAAACTATCTTTCATTACATTTATTCTATATGGATTATCAATATATATTTTTGCCTATATTCAACAAGGATAAGTAATAATCAAAGTGTTTTCTTTTAAAAAATGGATAAATCTTCCAACCCAAAGCAGGGAAATCGGCTTCAGGCTGTTTAGTATGGCTGCAGTTTCTTACAGCTTCCATAAATAAAAGTGTCTTATCTTTTCCACTTCATCATTTTGGGTTTAAATTGTTCTGGGAGGTTTTAGATGAATGGTGTGAGCAATCCCCACCGTCTCGCAGCTCCTTGTTCCTGTTTTTACCTCCAGACTGTGACCAAGGGAAGGAAAACGGAGTAAACGCTGTGGATTAATTTGGCCAAGGTCGCTGCACGACCTCCTTCTGGAGGCAGCGATGAGTGACGGCGCCGGATCCCACTTTTACATGAACAAAACCGTCCTGATGTGAAAAATAGTCCAACATCTGGATATCAGAAGTTTCTAAACATGATTTAGGTTTCAGTGAAACTATAAACTATACCCCATAGTTAACAGGCTTTCTTCATTTGCTGTGGGTAAATTGTTGCTTTTAATTTGTAAATTTTTTTTCTTACACTTTTCTCCACTTAACTACCTCTCTATATTTCACCATCATTGGCTCATCACCATCACCAGGAGGCAGATTGAGATTCCCAGGTTCAGGTTTTTTTGTCAAACGTCCAGAGGAGGAGAAGGTGAAGCAACAATGTTTGATCAATTTCTCCTTTTTTTGGCAAAGTTTTGACTAGATTTAACCTTTTAACCCTCAGTCTCAGCATGATGCTCAGGAAGAGAGCAGCAGATGTCACGGTCGGCCAACCATGTGACCCGTCAGCTCTTCAATTTGCGAAACCCCACAAAAGGCGTTAAACCCACCAGAACCGCACACAGTAAAAAGCTCAGGCAGGATCCAAACGACCGATCTTAGAACTACGGGAGGATCAAACTCCATTCATTCATTTTAGCTTACAGAAAAAGCGCCAAGCCGCCAAATAAAAGAAACCTGACCGATAACCTTTAGGCTTTGGTGTGACCTTTGACCCCCTCAGACTCACACAGATGTGTGCTACTTACAAGATGTTTTGGCACAAAAGATACATTTTTCTCCACAATTTAAATAAAAAAAACTGCTCTTTTCTTTTTACTTAAAGGAAAATCTCAAGTGCAGAGCCGTGCAGCCGTACAGCCATGCAGCTATGCAGCTGTACAACTGTACAGCCGTGCAGCCGTGCAGCCGTGCAGCCGTGCAGCCGTGCAGCCGTGCAGCCGTGCAGCCGTGCAGCCGTGCAGCTGCAGGCGCTGCTGCTTCTAACCCCAAATCCAACAGATTTGCAGATGTTTACTAATTTCTCCTGGCTAGTCTGAAGGAGCTTCTACACAATAAAAACCAACCCAAAGTTTCGGGGAGTTAACAGAGAAGAGCTGCTCTGTAAGATGCAGCTCTGAGGCGGAGCTTCGTCCTGGGAGGCGGGACTAGGTCCACCCAGGTGTTACTCACAGCTGGATGGTTGCCATGGAGATGAAAGGTTTTCTCAAACATGCATGAAGGAATCAAATCAACATGTTCCTGATGAATGAATAAAAATGATGTAAAGTTTAAAAAAGTCAGTTTTACACAACACTGGCCCTTTAAACAAACATTTTGTTAAACTGTGAGCTGGACTCAGTTATTGATGATCAGATGGTTTTCAAACTTTTTCTATTTAAATTCCGTTTTGACATTTTAAAGTGATCGTGACTTCCTGCCTGCTTGGAGTCCCGCTGCTTCTCACGGTTTATTCCTGGCCTCTGGTACGTTGAAACGTTTGATCGTGATCTGAGGCGTCTCCTAACGAGGAAAAGTCCATCACTGTCAAAATCTGGCAGCAAATGTTGCTTAAAGAGAGAGCAGGAAGTGATGGACGCCGCTGGGCCGAGCGGATATTTCAGTCCAGCAGAAATTCGCACGACAAGAAAAAAAAAAAAAAGAAAACATACTGTACCTCGTAAATGTCAGATTTTAATCTGGATTTAATGAGTTTTACAGAATCTGTTTACATTCAGGAGGGAAACATATGAACGAGCTTTCAGCTCTGAAGCTGAAGTTACAAACAAAAATAAATATTTTATTTCCTAAATTGACCTTAAGGCACAGTTTTGACCTCCAGACTCAGAAATAAACCACCCAGCAGGATGAAAGGTTCGTTTGAAGCTTCTGGTCGTCTGTGACCTTCAGTGAAACTCGGCCGTCAGCAGATTAAACATCAGCTTCATTTCAAACGCTGAAAACGAACCCAAAGTTTCAGCAGCGATGACGGATTCTTCTGATCGAGATGCAGCAGCGACTGCGTCAGCAGAGAACCGACACGTCATCGCAGGAAAACAGTTCAGGTTTTACGTCAACGAGGAGAAAAATGCAAAATCCTGCAGGAAGTTAAAGTCGGCCTTTAATAAAACTGAGCTGGTTCCTGTCAGACAATAAAACACCTGATGAAGGACAGAAATACATAAAATATCAAATAAAATGCAATAAATAAAGCAAACAATAAAATAAAGACATAGAAGCAGAAATTTATAAAACAAAAGTTAAAGAGATGGTGACTAAATGATAATAAAATTACTTAATATAAAATTTAATTAAA
The DNA here is from genome assembly GCF_904066995.2 of Poecilia reticulata. Classification (NCBI taxonomy): domain Eukaryota; kingdom Metazoa; phylum Chordata; class Actinopteri; order Cyprinodontiformes; family Poeciliidae; genus Poecilia; species Poecilia reticulata. The sequence continues at coordinate 22,569,359 of NC_088840.1, read as the reverse complement.
TGAAAATGAAGTAGAGAACAAAATATTTTTTTATAAAACTAAAGCAGATGACTTAGTGGCTAAAATTACATAAAATAAGATTAAATTAATGAGGGGAGCAGGTTCTTTGATTAGTTTGCTCGTTTGACGTGAAAACGAACAACAGCTGAAAATTTAACAAATGTTGACATTTTGTTCCTGAATTGACCTGAATCCACTGGAAAACACAAAGATGCTGCAGTCAGTTATAAACTAATCAATACTGGAAGAAATCCTGTAAAAAATAAATATTTATATAAATAAATCTGGGGTGAAGGTTGAGAAGTATTGACCTGCTTTTTATCGATCTTCAGTGATTGGATATTGATTTGAAGTTGGTCGTGTTTGCCTTGTGAAGCATCTTCAGGTGACATTTAGTGAAAATTGTTGGTTTGACTTTTAATTAAACTGAAACAAACAAACCTGGACAAAGACCCAGTTCATCAGGTAAATGTTCCCAGTAAGCAACTGGAAACCAGTTTGCTGCTCCTACTGGATGTTTTTCCATTTATTAAAACAGTTTTTGGCTTTAATAATTAATAAATGCTTTGCTGACGGCAAAATAATGACCTGAACACATCAGAGCCAAAGTTACTATAGTTAACTAAGTTAAAAATTAATTAATAAATGAAAAAACATTTTCAGCTGAATAAACTGTAATTAATGGGGAAAAACTATATTATCTGTATATAAATCTAACTGAAACATAGATAAAATATCCTTTTGTGTTTATTAAATGTTGACAGCCTTTCAGACTGAAGTGAAATTTAGTTTTAGTTTCCATAATCCTGCCCTTGATTACATTAAAATGGAGACGGCAAAAGTTGTTCAATAATAATTGAATCCATTTTGGAAAATAGTATTTTTTGTTAATTATTTAAAAACTAAAACTGACACAATTAATAAAAACAAAACTAAAAACTTCACTAATAAAAACTAGAAAACTCACGTAAAGCTAAATAAAGCTAACTGATCAGACAGAAAACGTCAGGAGAAAATTAAACTAAACTAATAAAAAGTTCAAATCTATTATAATCCTAATCAAATCTTGAGATTACAATCCCAACTCCACACAGAGCCACATAATCTGAATCGTTCGTATTAAGCCTAACTGGTTTAAATCTTAAAGTTGTGTTTTTAATATTTTTCAGTAAATCCTGCGGTTTGTTGGGTTTGTTCTGCAGCTGCGGCTCATTTTTCTTCTGAAGGCGACAGAAGCTGCAGCTGGAGGTCGCAGCGTCCTCTGAATAATCGGCGCGTTGGTGACGTCAGCGTCAGCCTCCGCTGTCAGGCGCAGATTTATCTCCGGCTGCTGGTTTTATACCAATTCAGATGGAAAAAAAAACAAACAGAAAAAGTTTCTCTTTACCTGATGTGGATCTACGGCTGGATAAGGAGTGAATATGCTCAAAACATAAATAACTGAATTTAGGTAATTAATTTAGAAGAAAATACTTCCCTACATTCATTAATTCTTAGTTTCTTGGCAGTAATTTTCATTAACCAACAGTGAATGAAATTGAAACTTATTTTTCACCTTGAGTTTCTGTTTCCATGATATCAACTCTGATCTCAAAATCCAACATGGCTGCTGTGATAAATCAGCCACATTTATTTAAATAAAGCATGAAATTTAAACTTAACTTTATGCTATTTAGTACGGACGAAGAATAGTGCCTCTAAAGAATTTAATCCTGACTTCAATCTCAGATTTATGGTGAAAATGTCAGGATTAAGAGATTGAAATGAGAATTTAAAATGACTATAGTGAATTAAAAAAGTCACAATTGTGACTTTTTTCTCATGATTATTACTTTTGTTTATTTACTCATTTTAACCTCAAAATTCTTACTTCATTCTCACAATACTGACTTTTTCCCAGAATCTTGACAAAAAAAAGGATTAAATTCAGAAAAATTATTTTAAAATTTCTTTATAAAAATAAGAACCCTGTGATTAAATCTGAAATTGTGTTGTGGAATAAAAGTAAAAATTCTGAGACTAAAGTCAAAGTTCTGAGAAAAAAATGTAGAAAACAAATAAAATTTGGAATTTTTTGGAGAAAAAAAATCTCAGATTAAAATCAAAATTTTGTGTGAAAAGAAAAGTGAAAATTCAAAAATTAAAGCTAGATTGTGAATTAAAATCAGAATTATTTTTTAGCAACTATTTTACTGTAATTTAGAGTTAAAACTCACAACAGCATTTCAGTGTTGATCTGTATAAATAATCTTGTCTTTCGGTCAGTTTTGATTCATTGCAGTCAAACTAACCAAAATAATCTTTATATCTTTAAACTGAAATCCTAAAAAACTTACATGATATGAAAAACTTTTCATTGTGAGCTTTTTATACGGAAGAAAGCAAATCAAACATTTACTTTGATTTTTCTAACAAGATTCTTGTTCAAATCTGTTGCTTTTTTCTCAGGCTTATGACGTTTCGTTGGGTTTCCTCACTGAATCTGTTGTTTGTTCAATCTACTGACAAGTCATTCAGTTTTCTGTCACTTTTAAAACATTTCTCTTTAAAGGTGAAAGTTACAAATCGCTGCTCCAGAAATACATATTCAAGATGTTGTCTCCCATTTAATCTAGAGTGAACTCCCCGTGTTTAATGCTGTTATTTTTGCCTTAAGCTGAATGTTTCGGTTCGTCTCTCTCTGGACGCGCCGTCGGAGGTGCAGCGGCTGAGATAGGAGCTACCATGACATTTAGCCGTTAATGAAAGCCGAGATGAAAGCAGAGACCGGAGCAGCCGAGCTGCAGGTCGCAGCACGATGCAAATCAGACGAAGAAAAGGGCACAAAGCTTTTCCTCCTGCGTCATTATTAAGCTCAGAGCTGACCTGAACCAGCTGCTGTTAGCAGGACGCGACTCCATCGATTCGTATGATAAACAGAAACTCCTGAGGCTGCTGACCTTTGACCTGCTGCCTTTGTTTAATGAGCAGGTGGAGACAGGGGGATTTCTCTGGTCGTTTCCAGGTATTAGACGGATCCCTCAGAGGATTACTACAGCTTTTAATTAATCTTTTTCAACCTTTTTCACAAAAAAAAAACAACTTTCCTCAGAGTTTAATTATGGTCTAGAAACATTTAAAGTGACACAATAACTTAAATAATGCAGTTCGGATCCGGTGAAATGACACGTAAAGCAGCAAACCATGAAAAACTATAAGAGGCAAAGCATCGTGATGAACAACTAGATCGAGAAAAGACATAAAACTGATCAGCACAGACAGAAAATAACCAAAAGATTACAAATAAAAGCAACAATAGAAACAAAAACATTAATAATTACAATAATTAATTTATTGGTAATTAAAGAAATCAAATAAGAGTAGAAATAAAAGACAGAATTACCCACACAGATCAATTCTCACCAAAACAAAGACATAAATTACACACACAGAAAAATCAAAAACTAAAATAAATAGTCATAGGAAGCTCCTGGCAGAGTTTCTATTAAAAATATCGTAATAAACTTTAAATAAATACTTTTCAGTAAAAGAAGAGCTTGTAGAGCTTAAAATAAGAGCTTAATATTAATAAAAAGTTCTAGTTCCACTGACAAGGGGCAGAGAGCAGTTACCTAGCAACCCCAGCCACGCCCAGCCTGTAACCTAGCAACCCCGGCCACGCCCAGCCCGTTACCTAGCAACCCAGTTCTAGGTCCCCTGGCAGATTATTTCACTTATAAAAAGAAATTTTTCCCATGTTATAAATTAAATAAACTCCCTGTGGAACTAGCGCTTTTTCTAAACAATAATAAGGAATTTTTCACTTAAAACAAGCTTCTATATTTTATTGAAAAGTCACTTGTAGGTTAATTTTGTCTTATTTAAAGTGAAGTAAGATATTTACACAAGAAACTAGACAGAAATACTTGGTAATATTTTGTGTTTTTGCAGTGTATGATTGAACCTTTCAGCAACAAACACTTAAATTTTTTTTACAAAGCACGGTGAAGGAGCTATGATGCTGTGGGCTCGTTTTTGGAGCACAGTGAGCGCTTTAAAATATCAGAACATTCTCAATAAAACTCAGGTGGCCTCCACATCTTATGATCAACACAGAAAGGTTTCAGCTGAGCCGTTTCTGCTGGTTCTCGTCATCAGCTGACCTTTGACCTCCACATATACATCAGATCAAGGTGTTTAATGGTAACTCAGAAAAGCTGCAGACCATCAATCACAGGACGACACAGGGTCACGGTTTATCTGACGAGCCGAATACATGAATAATCTGAGTGAGGAGCAGCAGACGAGGAAGAGGAGGAGGAGGAAGAGGAGAAAGAGGAAGAGGAGGAGGAGGAGGAAGAGGCAGTATAAATAAAGGAGTGGGAGAAGCTGGAGCTCACGCAGAAAACTTGAAGACGGAAACACCGATAACCGCAGCGGAGCCGCAGACGAGGAAATCGAACATTTTTCTCATCAGTTTTTAATTATTTTCCACATTTAAAGTAAATTTCTGCCTTATTTAAAAGTTTGGTAGTTTGGTAGTTTGATGGTTTTCATTTCAGTTTTTGATTTTTTTAGGTGTCCTCACTGTGGAGATGGAGAGCCTGCGAGCGGTCGTCTACCTGTCCATCTTCCTGTCAGTGATGTCATCCATTTGTCAGGGTGAAAGGTCAACTGAGGGTCAGCTGCCGGCGGCACCGGACGAGCCGACCTTTGGATTTGAACTGGTGAGTGTTTCCCTCACCAGGAGGTTTTTTAATGGTTGGATAAATGGGCATCAGAGTTCAATAAAGTTGTTTTAGTAGAAAAAGTCAAATCCATTGATACATATTGATAATATAATAAAATATAAGTAAATATTGAAGCTCAAGTTTATTGTAGCAAAGTTTTTAAAAGTAAATAATGTTGATTTTAAGCTGCATGTGATATTTAGTGCAACATGTACATAAATACAGCATTTATAAAAACATTCAGGCTTATTCTGAGTAAAATTATGTTAAAATTATTGTTTATTTATTATATTTAACTACTAAAAAAGACAAAATAATGTATGTTTAAGCTCAAACTACACAAGAAACTGTAAAAAGTTTCTAAATAATCAGCTGTCAAATGTAAAAATTAAAATAAATAAGAGAAAATGGAGGATTCTGTTGTTCCTTTGAAAAATGAAGGTAAATATGAAATAAAATTAATAAATGTAAAGTAAATAACTGTGACAAAATGGTAAAACAGTGACTTTAGATAAAATATCTAAACACAATATCAATAAATAGTCAATAATAAATAAATATTTGCATGAACTTAGTGACAGAATTTGAAATTGGTGCTAAATATTTGATTATTTCAGGATATCAGGAGGTTTAAAAACACAATTAACTTATTTTATGATCAAAAAGCTGAACTGAATTAAAGATAATAAAGATTCAGGTCCAAGATTTAAAACTGGTGGTTTATTAGTTTCAGAAACATTTAGTCAATGCTGATGATAAGGTCAGGAAATGTCATTGAAAGGTCATGGTGGTGCATTCGGATGACGCAGGAAAACTCAGAGACGCTGAGAGGAAAACAAAATCCCTCTATGGTTTATTTTACCGTTTTATTCAGGTTATCATTTATAGGGAAAACGCGTCTTTCTGTTGTTTTTATATGAACTGCTCACTATTTCACTCACATTTTCTTTATTTGTTTATGTTACATTTTCTAAACCTACTGAAAATAACTTCAGGTAGATAAAACAGAACTTAGATAAATTAAATATACTTTCTGTGTTAGTTTGACAAAATCCATATACTTTCAATTATTTTAATTTTCTTTTTATTCTCACTCAACTTAAACAAATCATGTTACTTTACGACAATTTGCTATCAAATCTCTTAAATCAACTAATATTCTTTTATCTGGATTAACTAAATTCAAACATCGACAGGCTCCAAGGAAATTAATTCATTTGGTTTAATGCAAATTGATCTTCTTTGTTTAACACCATAGAAGAAAAAGAATATCGATTGACAAACAAGAACAGACTTTCACTTTTAAAGTGCGTCATATTTGGAAAGGTTAAGCCTTAGTGAGGTCAAATAAATATTAACCCTAAAGGGATGGAAATGGTAGATTTAATGTTTGTATAATAAAATAAAATATTTCAAACAAACAGTTTACGGTTTAGTCTTGAGTTTTAGCCATTACAGCCAGCCTCTTGTAGTTAGAGTTATTAGTTAGCTTGCTAGCAGTTACCTGAAGCTGTTGCTAGCTTGGTAGGAGCTAGCAGTTTATTAAGCAAACTGTCAGCTCCAGCAGTTAGCAGGGAGTCAGTTATTAGCTAACAACACCTGCTATCTAGCTAAGTTTCCATTTTTAAGTCCTGGAGGTGGCAGTTACCTTAGGTAACTGTTAGCTTGTTAGCAGTTAATTTATTAAACAAACTGTCAACTTCAGCTTAAGATAACTGCTAATTCTGGTGATTTGTCAGTTGGCTCATTAGTAGCTAAACTAACTTAAACTAACGTAATTCAAGTATTTAACTGTTTGCATGCTAACTGTTAGCAGTTGGCTTGAGCTAAATAGCTTGGGTGAGAAGAATTACAATCAATCAATCGATCAAGTTTATTCAGCACATTTCAGCAACCTGGCAGTTCAAAGTGCGTTACATCATAAAAAGATGTTGGTATTTAGCCTAAAGTAACCTCTAATTTAAACACGTAACTGTGAGTTTGTTAGCAGTTAATCATTTCTGAAACAAACTACAAGCTCTAGCAGTTGGCTAAGAGTTAGCAGTTAAATTGAGTTAACTGCTAACTCTGGCTTAGCGTTAGCATCTGGCTACATGTTAAGCTGTTAACTAGTTAGCTAACTGCTAACTAGTAGCTACAATTTTAACATGCAAGTTTCCAGCAGTTAAGTTAACTGTTAACTCCATCTCTTAGAAAATGAAAATTAGCTAGTTAGCAGTTAACTACTACTACTACTACTAACTGAGGCACTTAATTACACACCTTAAAACTATAACACTTTTTTTAAAATAAATGTAAATTGTCCAAAAGAAACGTAATATAAGGAAATATAACAAAATGACTGTAAAAGCCTCCATTAGCAGAGTTGTCCTGCCGACAGACTCACCCTGAGCTGCCATGTGGCCAGAAACCGTCAGACAGGTGTGAACGTCTTATTTGTGTGAACGTCTTATTTGTGTGAACGTCTTATTTGTGTCGCTGACGGCGTGTCTGTGTCTGGTTTGCGTGAGCAGGCTGAAGCTCTGCAGGGTCTCCTGGACGAAGCTGACAGCAGAGTCGGCCTCTCCGTGGAGAAGAAGGCCAGCGTCATCCCCAGGGTGAGAACATGACTGACGGCTCTCAAACCGCACACGGCAGCTGCTGCCGCCAACATCAGCATCACTGAGCACAACCAATGTTGGCTTCAACCAAGCCTGGGTTTGATGTTCTGTTATTTTCTGAGGCGAGAAATATGATTTTATTAATCAAAATATCAATCAGATTCATTTGTGCAGCGTCAAGTTGGTTCAAAGTTCATGAAAAAGTCACAAAAAACACAGATTTGAGAACAAATATTACATTTATATGAAAAACATGGGTAGATATCATATCATGCATGTTGGCCAATATAGTAAAAAAGTCTCAAAACAATTCATATTTTTATAAACTAAAAAGATTGATGACAAAAAGAATAATTTCCCCTTTAGTTTTAAAGTCACTATGTCTGTTGCTCTAATTAATTATCAGAAGGAAATCCAGTGTATCATCTTGTCTAATTAATTTTTCTTTCTAACAATGTCTGCAGTCTGTTTGCACCAAACACTAAAAACACAGGAAATCCTGGTGTTAAAACTCTGCTTTAATTAACTCAATAAAATGGCAACTTAAATCAGATTAAATCAGATTAAATCGGGTTAAATCAGATTAAATTGAGCCTGCTGTGTGTCCTGTCAGTGCGACGTGGGCGAGCGCTGTGCGATGAAACATGGACCTCGGATCGGCCGGCTCTGCGACTGCCTGAGAGGAACGGCCTGCAACACCTTCTTCCTGCGCTGCTACTGATCGTTACTTTTGTCCTGAGAGGAGGTGAAATCTAATCGTTAATCTATAATCGGGTCAAACGGACCCGGTCCTCACAGATAGAAGAACGCACTGACTCTCTCTCTCCTGTTCGTCTCAGTGTTTTTGGTTTAAAAGTTTCTGTCTGTAATTCAGATTCTTTTGTTTCTGTTAGTAAAGATTTTTCACAAAGCTGCGTTACGGAAATGATTTTATGATTTTCTAATTTATTCACCTGATGAGTCAAACACAAACTTTTGTTGTCAGATAAATTTGAAATATGTCTTAAACACATAAATGTGGATTATTGTATTTATTCTTGAAGCACAGCCGTAAACATTTAGTTCAGGTTGTTTGTCTTTCTCTGTTTGTTGTAAATTATTTTTAAAGTATCTGAAATTCAATGTCTACTTTACGTTTACTGTTTGTTCTCTGGTATATAAAGTTATTTGAAACAGATGTTGTTCTTTATCTGCCTATTTGTATGTTTTTTGTCCGTGAATCTTTATCGTTTTTGCAATTAAATAAATGGTGGTGTACCACAGAGCTCAGTACAAAGACCTCTGCTTTTCTTCACTGCTTTGTGTCGTATTAAAATGTCATTTAAATTTACATGCAGATGAAGATCTGCTGGATGGTTGTTTACTGGTGTTAGGTAATAGTACTGGAAACAAAAACACAAATAGATTCTGTGTTTAAACTCCTTGTTTGTTTAACTAAAGTTAAGAGAAAAAAAGAACATAAAACAGATTTAACTCGTATATCCAGTTGTAAATGTAACCATATGGCAATTCTGAATAAGAAAAATATACATCATTACCCTTTGTAAACATGGCTAAAACCCAGACATTGTGGTTTTTACAATATTAACAAAAAATGTGTTTGGAAAAAATGTTTAATTCTAACAAGTTAGTGAAGCACAACTTTCATGTTTCAGTATGTTACACAACATCCAATAATAAAGTAGTGATAAAATCTTCAGTTTATTTTAGCACTTCAATAATTCATATTTATTTTGAAATATTGCCATAGATCAACAGATTGAGACCGACAGAATGGCGCCACATCCAGCCATGTTTCTTTACCCAGTGGGTCTGTAATCAGACAAAATGGTGGCTGTAAGTTCTGCTCCGAATCTGAGCAGCATTGATACTTTACTTCATTTAGCAGGTCAAACAAATATTAAACACATCTCTGTCTTCCTTTTTGTACATTAACTCTTTTTTGGAAAAGCCTAAAAAACACCAAGAGAGAGAGTAAAAAATGTTTTTCCAAAAATTTTGAGGTTTCCATCAACCTTTTCTTAAGAAATACTTCAAAATTGATGATGGAAGTTTAATCAGTTTCTCTTCTCCCAAAAGCTAACGTGTAGCATTAGCTTGAAATGACAAATCAAGCCAAACAGGATGTTGTTGTGTGAAAACTAAGTGATTTATAGAGTTTGAGACGGCAATTAAACATCCACTGGAAATATGTAGAAAAGTGAGACTTTCAGCTGCTTCCATTCACTCCACTTCAGAAATTGGGGACAACAGGGGAGAAATCTGAAGCTTCTGTTAAATACATTTCATTTTCCTTTCTAGTAAGATTTTTACTATTGTGCTAAAAAAATCCAACAATGGTTGACTTTTCTCACTGCAACAAACAAAATCTTACCAAAGTATTTTTGATCTAGTTTCTTGTGCAATAATTTTAGTACACTTGAAATAAAACAAAACTGACTTGCAAGCAACTATTCAGAAAGATATAACTCCTTAGTATTGATGAAAAAGTTCTAGTTTCATTGGCAGATTATTCCACTCACAACAAAACATTTTCCCACATTATACCTGAAATAATCTGCCAATGAAACTAGAACTTTTATAGATATTTTGCAGAAAAATTACTTGTAAGTTAGTTTTGTCGTATTTCAAATGTACCAAGAGATTTTCACTAGAAACTAGATCAAAAATACTTGGTAAGATTTTTTGTTTTTACATTGTTAGAATAAACTTGCTTTGTAATTTTCCACTTTGTTCATGTTTTTTGCTTCCTGTCTAGTGAGAAATGTTCACCTCCAGCTGAGTTTCCATTACCTGAACCGTCCAATCAGAGCGAGCCAGGTCTGATTAAGGAAACCTTTAACATGTCGTTCAGGCGGGCGTAGATTTATCAGCCAGATTCAGGAACAGGATGGCATTTAGCTCCCAGCTTCCAGCCCTCAAAGATAAGATGGAGTAATTACTGGATCCAGCACCTGCAGCGCCGGCAGAGCTGCAATAAGAAGCAGGCCGATGCTGACACACATTCACACATTCAGGGCATTTCAAAGGTTTTCACACCCATTGTTACTACTGCAAACGTCAATAAACCAACACAGAGTTGGCATAATTTTAAAAATATTTCAATGTATTAGGGATTTTTTAAAAATAAAATAATCTGAAATGAGTACCTGGCATCTTGTTTTAGCTCCACTGAGTCAAAGTTTTCACTCCATTCCCTTAATATATAGTTTTTACCAGCTTCCACGTCAAGAAACTAAAGTTTTGCAGACTCATGTTTGCAGACTAGGTCCAGCTCAGTCAGACTAACACGGAACGTCTCCTAACATTAGATTTAAAGCATCACCAGCCTGCTCACTTGTTTCAGGGCTGGACTTTGACTGGGCCAAAGGAGGTCGGTTCTCAGTCTTTACTCGTTTGCGGCTTCTAACCAGATTTTCTGTATGACTGTTCAACATGCTATTGATATATACTGAATAGCATCCAGATGTTTTCATGAATCTTTTTTTTTTTATACATCAGCTGGATCTGCGACTACCGGCGGAAATTGGCACTTAGGGCTGTAACCTGGAGCAGTGGTTAATACGGTCCCTGTTTTAAATAAAATAAATCATAAATCTGTACTTAGCTCCAGTCATCTTGCTGCTGATGAAAAGCACCCCAACAGTATGATGATCCCACCACCATATGGATCTTAGTTTTCCTCCACACATACTGCTAACTGCAGATAGAAGAAAAGTTCTGGTAAAAAAAAGACCAGAACATCTTAATCTTTCACGTTTGTTGTGCTCTCTACATGCTTTGAGGCAGTTTACAAAGGTGACTTCTATTTGTGGCTTTCGTTCAATGATTTCTCTCCTTAAAAAGACTTATTTTAAAACATTACACTAACTCACATGTTCACAATATACAGCTCAAGTTTATTTCACATTAGAAATACATTCTACAGTTTTGTTCTCGGCACAAACATGAAGTAAAACGGAGTCATGATGAACTTGGAACGATGCTTCAACAAATAACACATCAGTGATTTCACACGGAGAAGACAATGATCTGGTGCAATTCAATGCATTGAATCATTGGGACCCTAACCCAGTAAAGCTCTTGATTCAGTGCAGCTTATTGAATCATGTTTTAGTCTAAAATAACATTTTTATTCTAATTTGATAAAGTAGGATGAAGCAAAGCTATGATTTGAAACTGAATGAGAAAAACGTTCACTAGAAGGAATTGCATCCTAATTCCTGTATGTTTAATGTCCAGTTTGAAGGAACATCTGTCATCTTCCAGTTCGACAGAGTCCTGCTAACGATCTAATTATGTGATTAGGGTGTTAAAAAAGTACCTTAGCTGAAGGACTGGAGTTTCATATCCATAATCGAGATTTAATTTTTAAAAAAACTGACTTCGTCCAATTTCCAAAAAAGTTGTATTTTTTATGCACATCAGTAAATCCATGCCACTTTAATAAAATCCCCACAGCCAGTGGTTCTGCTTCTTTCTAAAATGTTAAAGCAACATTTTTGATTTTTTTTTAACCTTTTAAATAGTCTCATCTGCTGCTTCGAACACATTTAAGGTGATTTTTTTTAGTCATGAGACAGCAGAGCACAACGGTTCCTGTCCTTCATGAATTCTCATGTGAGAATTTAAATATAAGGTTTTGCTGAATCCTTGACCACAAACGGAACAACTAAAGGCTTTTTCTCCGCTGTGAACTCTTGTGTGGTTCACAAAATCCTGTTTCCTCCTAAAAGCTGCTGCACAGACAGAGCAGTTGAAAGGTTTTTCTCCTGTGTGGATTCTCGTGTGCTCCATCAGAGCGTTCTTCCATTTAAAAGCAGACTTGCACACGGTGCAGATGTAGGGTTTCTCCCCCGAGTGACTCCTCATGTGACGGTTCAAACCCGCGTTGTGTCGATAACTCTGACTGCAGATGGAGCAGATGAAAGGTTTCTCACCCGTGTGGGTTCTCATGTGCTGCTTTAGAGTATATTTTCTTTTGAAGGATGCATCACACAGGGTGCAGCCATAGGGTCTCTCTCCCGTATGAATTCTCATGTGTTCCACATAGGAATTTTTCCATGTGAAAGTTGCGTTACAGACGGCACAGCTGAAGGGTTTTTCCCCCGTGTGGATCCTCGTGTGCTCCAGGAAAGTGTTTTTCCATCTGAAGGTGGCCTTACAGAAGGAGCAGGTGTACGGTTTTTCCCCTGTGTGGCTCCTCATGTGGCGGCTCAGTCCCACACTGTGTCGGTAGCTTTGGCCACAGATGGAGCAGCTGAATGGTTTCTCGCCTGTGTGGGTTCTCAGGTGTTGGACTAAAGTATACTTTCTTTTAAAAGTTGCATCACAAAAGGAGCAGCTGAAGGGTCTCCCTCCTGTGTGGACTTTTCTGTGTCTCAACAGACGTTCCCTGCCGCTGAACGCTTTCCCGCAATCAGTGCAGGTGTGTAGTTTATACTCGATGTCACAGATTATATCACCTGATTTTAAACTTGGCTGTGGTTCGCCGCTCTCCTCCCAGTTTCCATCGCTGACATCCGTCTCTGAAGAACCAGAACTTTTTTCTTCACGATCTGATTCTGAACATTCATCTGGTTCTGGTCCCATAAAGTCTCCATTCTCTTCAGTATGGGTTTGATGAATCTTTGTAGACTGAGATTTCCCTTCATCCTCTTCACTCTTGATGGTATTAAATTGGAACTCAATAATCTCAGCTTCCTCCTGCTCTTCTTTAATCTGTGGGTGGTTCTGGTCATCCTGGTCCAGTTTGGGACTGCGGACCTGCTCCTCTTTGATTACTTTCAGCTGCTGGACATCTGCAGGAAACAAAACAGATCACAAAAGCGCCTTAGCTTTAAGTATATACACCTGGTCTAAATACAACTTATTTAACACCCAAGCAACAAAATGAGAAAAGCACATATTGAATACATTTAGGACAGAAGTGAACATAAAATAAATGTAAACATCCTGAATTGAAACTGGATCCTTTTTATGATTGTGCCTTACTAAAGTATTCACATTTTATTCCATCCAGCCAGACAATGTATTTATTTGGAATCATACAGTCAGATATTTATTTTTTCCTTTTCTTTTCTTTCTTGCAATAAGGGAATTAGAGAGAAATTTCTCAATGTGCAAAGCTGGTAGAGCCATACACAAACAGATTAGAAGCTGTAATAATTTTTTTATTTTAGAAAAATGTTGACAACAATGTAAATTACCTTCCATGAATGCACTGCTTTCTGTTGGTTTATTGATTAAAATCATAATAAACACACTAAAGTTAGAAACCGTCAGCTGACAAACTGGAAAAGTTGGACACAAATACTTTTGGACTGCAAAGCATGTGTACAAAATTTGATTTTTGCCAATTGCTCCCATATTAGATATCTGAATGATTCATTATCACATTTGTGTTAAATTCCCATTTTTAATACAGATATGTTTAATGTTTCTTCTGAAAACAAACATAAATAAAAACTCAGGTTTATGCCACTACCTCCCATATTATGTTCATAAATAATATCCAACCTGAAAGTGATTCAACTTCAATTTAAAAAAAAAAAATACCGTTAATTTCTGTTGATTCATCGGATGGTTTTAATCTCAGATCCTCCAGCGATGACATTTTAGCTGCTACTTCACACAAACAGCTCCCCGTCAATCTGTCTGATTATTTATCTTCATCATCCTGACTGCTTCTAGCTAACACATTATCAAGCTAACGTCGGCAGCTAAGCAGCCTAACTGACGCCAAATCAGGTAAAAATATCTTTTAAAAACAATTTGAGCAAAACGTGACAATCAAAACACTATTATACACTTAACTACTTAACTACAACGACTGGATGTTGGGAACACTAACGGCTAACAGAGAAACCGCTTAGAATGAACAACTTCCGTTGATGAACCACGATACATCCTGGTGGCCTTCAAAATAAAAGCCTCAAATCCGCAGACCTATTCAATAAATTAGATTATTTAAAAATCCACTTATCAGGAAGTCCATCACCACGTAAAGAAAATTATATAGATTAATTAGATAAAATCACAACAGCATTTAATTTCCCTTTGGGATATTTTTTTACCATCTGAACACGGTGTAGCAGGTCATATCCTGTCGTATGTTCTCCGGGACGACAGGTGGCGGTGTGCATCCTGAAGTGGTTTGTGATCCGCCATTAAACACAAACAAGAACCAGCTGATATGACTTCCTGCCAGCAGCAGAGTCCATGTAAAACTATTGTTTATTGTTAAGTTTGAGCATTTCTGAGTTGATTTAACCATCCTTATATGTTGTAAACGTGCCGTACAAACTACAGCGCTTCTTACAGTTTTCTCTCAGTTTTAAAACGGCGCTTATTCCCGGAAACAACAGCAGCTTGGAGTATTAGCTTAGCCTGTTAACTGGAACCAAACCAATCACACAGGGGAAGAGAGAGCCGCTGTGCAGGACAGACTGGAAATCTGGTGGAGTTAAAGGGGAGAAAAGCTTCTGCCGTGTTGGTGTGAAAACATCAGAAAAAAAGATGGAGGGACGGACACACAGAGAGCAGATGCACTCTCGGTTTCAAGGTAACAGAGAGAATAGTAACATAATAAACGAGCCTTGTTGCTGTTTTCTTTACGTTATTTTTAAGGATTGTTTTCTAAAGCACTAAATGTTGTCATTGTACGATTTTTGTTTGCATTTTTCAGTTGCTGTAGCCCATCCTTTTTAAGGCTTGACATGTTAAGGATTATATTTTTTATCCTGGGGTTGCTACCCTGCGATTTAGTAATTCTCTGTTTGTGCCACTATAGATTTCTTCTTTTTTTTCCTCCATACTTAATTTGTTCAAATCATGAAACTAATGTCGAGTTTTTAATGATTTCTCAGAGGAAAAATGCTGTACCCTTAACTTGTTGACATGTAGTATTTCTTTTAATTCAGAGTTTCTAGCATGAACCACCTGCTATGGTCTCGCTATAAAATGCTGATAAAAGTTAAGGTGAAAAGAATTGTAGCTTCATTTCATTCCCCTTGAGCAACATTAAAATGTTTAAATGATAACATTGAGTATGTAGGTTAAAAATTGAAACCGCTTTGCTCTTTTTAAAGCTTAAATTCGGAGCTAATTTTTGTTAAATTTTGTTTTGTTTAGGTTTATACACAGAATTAAGACTTTATGCATGTTTGACCTCAGCTTTCCATGCAGACTTGTCCAGGATGATGTGCAGGATATAAAATCCCTATAACTGGTTGAGGTGATGACACCAAAACTGGAAAATGTTCGTATAGTGGAAACGCAGCCTGTGCTCTTCATATGACACTTCAGATGAGAGCCGTGCGCTTTAACCCGTTTGTGTTTCCTGCAGACATCCAGCATCTGATGCTGACGAAAGAGGAACTTCCTGCTGAGGAGGAGAACTGGACTCCCTCACCAGTCCAGAACCAGAACCGCCTTGAAATTAAAGAGGAACAGGAAGAGACGAAGATCATAGAGTTCATATTCAACCCTGGCCATGTAAAGAGCGAGGATGAGGAGGAGAAACCTCATCTCTCAGAGCTTCCTGACTGTCAGACTGAGGAAAACAGAAACTCACCAGAAACAGACGAATGTTTAGAATCAGATGATAAAGATAAAACTTCAGGTTCTTCAGAAACAGATGTCAGCGATGGAAACTGGGAGGAGAGCGATGGAACTAAGCCAGGATTGGACCCTGTTATAAATACATTATCTGTCACTGATATGGTGTATGACACACGTAAGAAGCTACACAGCTGCCATGAATGTGGTAAAACTTTTAACCAAAAGTCAGATGTTTTGAGGCACAGCAGAATCCACACAGGAGAGAAACCTTTCAGTTGCTCCATCTGCAACGCAGCTTTTTCCTGGAAGCACGTCCTGGCTCAACACATGAGAACACACAGTGGAGAAAAACCCTTCAGCTGCTCCATCTGTGGTCAGCGGTTTGGAAGGAAGATACATGTCACCTCTCACATGAGAAGTCATACTACAGAAAAACCTTTCACCTGCTCCATCTGTGGTCAAAAGTTCAGCCGGAGGGAAAGTGTGACACGGCATATGAGACGTCACACTGAAGAAAAACCTTTCAGCTGCTCCGTTTGTGGGCAAGAGTTTGGCAGGAAGGAAAGTCTGACCTATCACATGACTCATCACACTGAAGAAAAACCGTACACCTGCTCCGTCTGTAACAAAGCTTTTACTTTGAAAATAACTTTAATGGAGCACACGAGAATCCATTCAGAGGAAAGACCATTCAGTTGTTCTGTCTGTGGTGCAGCTTTTAAAAGGAAGCATACTTTAGCAGAACACACAAAAACCCACACTGGAGAGAGACCTTACAGTTGCTCTGTTTGTGGACGAAGTTTTGTTCAACTTATCAGTTTAACTCGTCATATGAGGGGTCACACGGGAGAAAAACCTTACAGCTGCTCCACCTGCAACAAGACGTTCAAATGGAAACAAACTTTTCTGACGCACACAAAAATACACTTCGGTGAATGATTTTCATCCTTTGAACAGGCTCTTCCTAAATGTCCACGAAGGTTAGACAAAGTCTGGTCATGTTTTCAGTGGCAGGTGAGCTCATGTTGAATCTGCTGTGTTTAAATATAATATGGAAATACCAGGAAAAAAGTCATTTTTATCGAAACAAAACAGACAAAAATTAAACTTAATTAAAACTTATCCATGTGTCCCAGTCAATTAAGTTTGGTGAGTATTTATGTATGTAATAATTTTAATTTAAATTGTGATACATAATTTTAAACTAATTATTGTACATATTTTACATTCTACCCAACTGTTAAATGTTTGTGTAGCTAAAAGATTTTTTATTTTGAGTTCAAATCAAACATGTTTGTTGTAGATTTTAATTATTGTACATTTCTTGCTTCATTCTGAAATTATTTAAGCATTCATCATTGATTCCTAAAGCAAAACACCAGCATCTAATTAATACTCCTGCCCAATCCCTTAACTGCAGACCAATCACATTATCTGTAGCAGCGATATAATGTGTTACCCTCTGAGTTTGACAGTTTCATGCAAAATTAATACATGATGATTCCTGTTTAATTGCAGGTTGTTTTTGTCCTCAAATTAAAGAGTTGGAAGTTTGTAATTAAATAATATTTTCAGCATATTTAAATTGTCCACTTTTAAAAAGTTCCCTTTCATTACAACTACATGGCAGTAAAGGCACCATAGGTTTTAGAAACGCATTAAAAGTAAACAATTGACTGAAAACCAACTTGTTTTGGATGCGCTTAAGTCATTTTGGTGAGGATTATTTATTTGATTTGTCATCTGAAATAAACTCAACTGCATCTCTGATCTCTATGTGTTACTTTTTTATATGTCTGCCTTGTGTGTTTCTCTGTGACTGTTAAATAGTCAAAGTACACATAAATCCACACTGGATTTCCATCTGAAAATACAATTATCTAGGTATTCTTAAAGACTTCGTGGTAAAGATGATGAAAAATATTAACAAGATTATTAAAACAATATATAAATCTGAACATACCACAGGCAAAACTTTCAATGTTTTCAACAAAAATAAAGATCTCCAAGGATGACGATAGATTTAGTTTGGTTATTTGACCACTAGATGGCAGTGTAACTCCATGTAGAAAACAAAACTGGCACGTTGCTTGTCTCCCAAACATATTTTTGTGATATTTCCAGTCAAAATAGAAGTTAAATAATAACACAACTATGTATTTTAAGCATTCCATTAATTAATTTCCATCCAAATATACGGTGGTTCTGGTGTTCTTTCACTCAGTATGAACTTCAAATGTAATTTATTTAAAATCACTTTGAATATTGTGATTAAATAATTTCCTTTTTATGTGTAGAATTGTAGCCTAATGTTAAATGTACTAGTACATTAACATTAAATAAAGCGCCTTTTACAGATTTCGTCGGGCGGGACACAGATCGAGCTTTTATTTTGAAGGCTAATATGACCCGCTCGCTACCGGAAGTTATTGTCTCCTAGCAGCAGTTGCTAGTGAGCGAAAAAAAGTATTGTTTCCCTTACCCAGTTTACATTTTTATGTGTTGTCAACCTTTTATAGTCTTTTAAGCATGCTTTGAAAACCACAGGGGGGTTTTATCGTCTTTGAGGAGTAAATATCTCTTGTTGTTTGTATTGGTTTCCTCTCGGGAGCAACGGAAGCTCTGAGCGTTAGCATCTTCCGTTAGCTGGAAACAGACAGTCAGCGATTCAGAGACGCTTTGATCGAGAACAGACGGTTTCTGATGGAGTGTAAGGAGAGAAAGGTTTCTGCTGTGACCGGGTGAAAACCCCAAAAATGAAGCGAAACAATGGAGGAACCGACACTCAGTGATCACATGGGCTCCGATTTTCATGGTAATCAGGTTTTTCTAAAGCTCTATTATGGTGATGATATTAAGTCAACAAAAATAAACCCAACTGAAAAAAATGAGGCAGAAATAAAACGAGACAAACCTGCAGTAATTCTTTTCAATTTATACAAATAATGAATATAAAAAGCTACTGCTGACCTATACAATAAAATCTTTTGTACAGAATTGCTTATCTTCGCAAATATGTTGCTTATAAATCTTTGATGAGGTTAAATGGAGTTGAAATCTTTATTTTTACACTGACTTGAGTTTCCTAAAATGTAAAACTATTACTCTAGTCGGAAAAGCAGAAGAAGAAAAATGTTACAAACTAAAGCAACTGTATAAGAATATTAAAATCCCTTAGTTGTTCCTCAGTTTCAGCAGGAAAGTTATCGAACAGAACAAAATAATTAACTGATCTGTAGACAAAAATTAGAAATGGAAAAAACTGTATTGCAGGGAATATTAATCCTAAAATGTCAACTTTATTAAGATAAATCATACCTGTATAAATTGTGCACATTTGTGTTTAAAATAGTAATAATAATGCTATAGATACGAGACTACAGACAGTAATTTTAACCAGTTTGGAATCTGTGCCTGTTTTAATGAAAATGCATGTAATTTTCTGTAATGTGTTTATAGTCTACTGTAAATTTGGTTATGTTCCTATTAAATAATATTTACTAACATAAAGAAATAAATGCAGCTGGTCACTTTGTTATTTTGGTTTATCAGATTCCATAATCTGACACTTAAAACTCAACTGGCCCCAATAGAAATTAGAATCAAAATATGGATGGAGAGACATGCATTTTTTTCTGATTATTGATAAATTAACAAAAATTTTTTTATCCATTTTCCCATTACTTGTGAAAATACTTGATGGTATGAACTAATTATATGGGTATTATAGGGTTTGTTTACAGGTTTAAAATAGAAATAGGAAGAAAAATGTAGGAATGAAATGGTAAAGGGGCTAAGTTGACCTGAGGTCAGCCACAACAAATTTCTCCTGAAAGACTCAAAACCAAAGACAGAAGTAAAAGAAAAGCAAAAATTATGCTACAGTGGAAACACACCAGAGAGGACTGATTTGATTTTTAATATGGGAACTGGTTTTTGAAGCTGTGTGTGTTTCCTGCAGACGTCCAGCAGTTGACTGTGGTTAAAGAAGAGCTTCCTCTTGAGGAGGAGGACTGGCGTCCCAAACCAGACCAGGAGGACCAGAAGCCTCCACAGATTAAAGAGGAACTGGAGGAGAATGAGATCACCGAGTTCATATTTGATCCTGTATCTGTAAAAAATGAAGACGATGAAGAGAAACCTCAGCTCTCAGAGCTTCATCACAACCAGACGGGGCCGAACAGAGACGATACGGGACCAGAACCAGATGAATGTTTGGAAACTGACGAGGAAGACAAAGCATCGGGTTCTTCAGAGACGGACGTCAGTGATGGGAACTGGGAGGAGAGCAGCGAAGCTGAATCTGATTCAGACTCTGTGAGAAACAACAAATCTCCTGTTGGTGATGGAAGCTGTGAGAGAGATGAGAAGCTTCACATCTGTAGTGAATGTAGTAAAGCATTCAAACGCAGATCATGTTTGGTACGACACAACAGAATCCACACAGGAGAGAAACCCTTCAGCTGTTCCATCTGTAGCAAATCGTTCACATGGAAACGAGGCTTGGTTATACATATGAGAACGCACAGTGGAGAAAAACCTTTCAGCTGCTCGGTCTGTGGTCAAAGGTTCTCGAGGAAGGAGTCTGTGACCTCTCACATGAGATGTCACTCATCAGAAAAACCTTTCAGCTGTTCTGTTTGTGGGAAAAAGTTCAACAGGAAGGAAAATGTTATTCGGCACATGAGATGTCACACTGAAGAAAAGCCGTTTGGTTGCTCCATCTGTGGGCAAAAGTTTGGCAGAAAGGAAAGCTTAAGCTATCACATGACGCATCACACTAAAGAGAGACCCTACAGCTGTTCTGTCTGTAACAAAGCTTTTACTCTGAAAGTAACTTTGATGGAACATACAAAATTTCACACAGAGGACAGACCATTCAGCTGCTCTGTCTGTAAAACTGCTTTTAAAAGAAAAGCCTATCTGACAGAGCACCAAAAAATCCACACTGGAGAGAAACCTTTCAGCTGTTCAGTCTGCGGCCGAAGCTTCCGTCAGTCTAACAGCCTGAAGCGCCACATGAGAAGTCACACAGAAGAAAAACCTTTCAGCTGCCCCATCTGTCAGGCAACATTCAAATGGAAAAGTGCTTGTGTAAAACACGTGAAAAATCACACAGGTGAATAACCAGTGAAGTGGAGACGCAGTGCTTTGCAAATGTATTCATACTCATTAAAATTTACCACATTTTCTAATGCTACAACAACAAACAGCAGGCTGGGATTTTCATTAATCCAACAAAAAGTATTGAATAATGGTGTGGCGGGAGGAGAATGATTGTTTTTCACTATCATTTTATCAGTTATTGCAATCGGTTGATGGTATTCATCGCTACTGTGGGTGGAACAAGCAGTGACTAGGTTTTTATGAAATGTGTAGCAGACGTTTGGATGGATGGACAAATATGTGGGCATAGGATGGAGGTTCATAGCTCAGTAAATCTGAATATTATTTTAAAAGTTCATTTCAGTGACTTAACTTTAAGTGAAACACACTATATGAGTTAGTTGCACACAGAGCGATGTTTTTAAACTTTCATTTCTTAATCAGAATGATTTTTTTTTTTTTACTTTAAAGTAGAGAAGTGCCGGTCAGGTTTTTTCCTGCTGATATCGATCACCCATGAGGGCCGATCACTGATACCGATCACATAATTATTATTTTTTTTAATCATAAACACTACCGGTTACATTATGTGGAAAAAGGAACCATGAATTCACCTTAATTTAGACAAAAACTTGTTTTTAATAACTTTTTCCAAGGAAAAAACTAAACAAAACAGGCATTGTGCAAATTGTACTGCTATTGGTAATCAATCTTTAACAGATTGATAACATATGAAGGTTCTGAAGAGGCTAAATAATGCAAAGAGTCAAAATAAAACCTCTCACCATTGCCAAAAAATTCAAGTATGAAACTTAACATTCAAAGGAAAAACAGGTTCCATTACAATAAACAATCCAGAATTACTGAATGAAAACTTCCTGATAGCATGGCGGCTAGCTGATTACTGCTAGTTCTGATTGGCTGTTTCTGATTTAGCAGAGTAATTGTGCAGAGCAGGGAGGAGATCAATTATTTTTTTAGAGATTATCTGTCTCATGTTGGGACAGCGAACGTTTTAATACGTATGTAAAATGTATTTTCTTAAGTTAGATGCTGCAGCTTTAAGCAGAGGTTCGGTGTGAGAGTCACTACCAGGTGGAGCAGAAGCGGCGCTCCGTCTGTGAAATATTACTACATGTAGCGCATAGCAGCGGTTCAGCAGCGAGAGCAGAACCAGCGTCTTACATCGCAGCTCGAAAACTTAAATAATTTTGCAGGTTATTTGTTTAGCTTTCTGACCGTCATGCTAATCCAGGTGAGTGTTTGTAGCTGTGCACTGCTTTACCTGCTATCTGATCCTCCATTTGTCTTTTTTACTGCAGTGAGCCTCGATGTAGCCAAACTCCGTCAAGTATGGCATTGTTTTTATGCCATATTAGCTTCATTGTGTTGATGCATTTTGACCTGCTTCAATTTTCCGCCGCAACACGCAAACTTCCCCATTCACTCAGTGCGTTATAGTTCCACATGGCTTAGGATTTGTTGCTGCAGTGTGAAGGAAAGAGGAGACCAGCTGCACAGGCAGGCTGAGAAATGAGATGCAGGTGATCAGTATGATCACCGATCATGCACTTTTTCACGAAAATCGGCCAGTTATGATCAGTGACCGATCGATCGACACACCTCTACTTTAAACTAATAAAAATGCAGCATTTAAAATACAACATTAAACCAAAGAAAACATGTGTTTGTAAAAAATTATGTTTAATTTCGGATTAAAGGCTGTTTTCAAAGCATACTTTAATCTGATTACCAATTTTAGTCAAAACCGATTTTTGTTCGAAAAGTAACTAAATGTAGCAACAAAATTGCTAACTGCGCACAGCTAGCTTTTTGATTCAGTGGTGTTGTTGCAGGAATGTAGCCAAAAATTTGCATGACAGCAAAACACAAGGACTAGAATTGAAAATGCTTTAAATTGTTGTAATGTTTCAAAGTGTCCCAGTGAAAATTCAGACATGGGGTTTACTGAGAATGTGTAGTGAGAGTTCAAAATCGAGATTCTCTGTCCAATCATACAGAGATAAGCTTTATTGTTTAGCCCAAAAGACTCATTTTTACTTTACATAAAATGCAAGAAAAAACTGAGATTTTTGTTGTTTCAAAGTGACAAAAATGTGAAAAATTCAGGGTGTGAATGTTTTTATGCAAAGTGTAACAATTTGCCCTGTTTGGATTTTGTTGTGTATCTTTAATTGATGTGTAACATTAATAAACTCTGCTGCATGTCTGATGCCCATGAGTGATTTATGTCTTTAAAATTATTTAATATCCATCCATCCATCCATTTTCTTTACACCCTTGTCCCTTAGTGGGGTCGGGAGGGTTGCTGGTGCCCATCTCCAGCTAACGTTCTGGGTGAAAGGCTGGGTCACCCTGGACGGGTCGCCAGTCTGTCGCAGGGCAACACAGAGACACACAACCATGCACACACACATTCACACCTACTGACAATTTTAGAGAGGCCAGTTAACCTGACAGTCATGTTATTTAATATAAAAAAATAATACATTTTAGATCAAAATACAGCAATTCATACAACGGTACAGTGCAGCACGTTTAGTTTGCAGCGTTAGAGAAGCACATGTTAAAATATCTGCAAATTAAAGTAATATTAGAGAGTTTAATAAAAGTGAAACACTACTGGAACAACAAGCGGTGGCATCATTAAAATTTTTAAAATTGTGTTTTTTCTGTGCAAAGATTTTTTGCATGTGATTGTCTACAATAAAAACACAAGTTTGGTGGCAGAGAGAACACAGTAAATTCATCATAGATTGAAAAACCTGATGCAATATAAAGGCAAAGAGTGGATTAAATCTTCATATTTACAGTTTCAATGTTTTATCTTTCAGTAACTTATCAATTATCAATATGAAGTAAAAATATTTTCTTCCTGATTACTGTCTCCAATAAAGAATAAGTGAGAGAAAAGGAAATTAAATTTTTCCACTTCGCGCTTTTATTTTGAAACGACCTCAGCACAAACGGAAGTTGCTTTCTGCTAGCAGTAACAATGAAGTGCTGTGCGAACAAAAACAGGATTACGGTTTATTTAATGTAAATTCGCGCTTCATTTTATTTTGTAAACATGCTTTAAAAGCCGACGACCAAGTTTATCCTCTTGAAGTTATTATTTTATCTGAATTTCCTCCCGGAAGCAGCCGCAGTGTTAGCTTAGCTTGTTAGCTGGAAGCAGACCGTCAGCATCGAGCAGCACAGAGAGTCAGAGATACAGTTTGATGGAGATCAGACTCCTTATGATGGAGATTAATGAGAAAAAAGGTTCTGCTGTGGTTGTGTGAAAACCTCACCGGTTAAGAGCGTTAAAGAAAAGACAACAGAGATGGAGGAAGCAGCACTGAGTGACCAGAAAGAATCTGATTTTAACGGTAATTATTATCTTATACAATCTGTAAATTACTATGAAGATCAATTGTGGTTTCATTACAAATATAAAAATATGTGTATTAATTATATATGCATAAATTCATGTGTGTGTAGTAATTAGTTACATGTATTTGAGTAGCTTTGAAACAGAATATTTTAATGCCCCACACTTTTAGCTTCTGCTTGAGTATTTTAGTAACCAAATAATACATGGATTTATATCAGATTATTCAAAAGTGTTATTCTGTTTTTCTGTCAATCAAATGTTAAATTAATCAAAAGTTATCAAGTTGAACAATGTGTAAATTTAGGCATGATGCAAATTAGATCCATTAGGCACTTAAGATGTTTTAATCTCAATGTGTTATTTTATAGATGTTATTTCTCCATCAAGACTTTAAAATTAAACAGCCATTACTTTTTCATTTGACGCTGTAAAGTTGGATTAATTGTGTAATTAGATGTATATTATTGACATTACTGCAGTTTTTTTTTTTTGTCTTTGCTCTTGCTTCTTTTTTCTGCAGACATCCAGCAGCTGGTGGTGATCAAAGAGGAACTTCCTGCTCAGAACTGGAGTGGAAGTCCAGACCAGGAGGACCAGAAGCCTCCCCAGATCAAAGAGGAACAGGAGGAGAACGAGATCACTGAGTTTATATTTGACCCTGTATCTACAAAGAGTGAGGATGATGAGGAGAAACCTCAGCTCTCAGAACATCTTCACGACAAACCCAAAGAGAACTCTGTTGGACCAGAACTAGATGAATGTTTTGAATCAGACAGTAAATATAAAACTTCTGGTTCAGAGACGGATGTCAGTGATGGGGACTGGGAAAACAACGAATCTCAGTCAGGTTTGGACTCGGCAGGAAAACAGAAAGCCTCTGAAGTTAATATGATATGTGAAGGTGGAGAAAAGTTGCACAGCTGCGCTGAGTGTAAAAAAACATTCAACAGCAGATCATATTTAATAAGACACAATAGAATCCACACAGGAGAGAAACCGTTCAGCTGCTCCATCTGCAACAAAGCTTTCACATGGAAACACGGATTAGTCCAGCACATGAGTCTGCACAGTGAGGAGAAACCTTTTAGCTGCTCTGTCTGCGGTCAGATGTTCAGAAGAAAGGAAGACGTCACCTCCCATATGAGGCGGCACTCTGCAGAGAAGCCTTTCAGCTGCTCTGTTTGCGGGAAAACATTCAAAAGGAAGGAAAGCGTAACTTACCACATGAGACGTCACACTGAGAAAAATCCCTACAGCTGCTCCTTCTGCGACAAATCCTTTACTTTGGAAGTAACTTTAATGGAACACACCAGGATTCACACAGAGGAGAAACCATTTAGATGTTCCATTTGTAACGCAGCTTTTAAAAGGAGGTACACGTTAACAGAACACACCAGAACCCACACTAAGGAGAGGCCGTACAGCTGCTCCATCTGCAGCCGAAGCTTTGCTCACAGGTCATATCTAACAGTCCACATGAGAGATCACGCAGAAGAGAAACCTTACACCTGCTCTGTCTGTAATGCAGCTTTTAAGAGGAGGTACACCTTAACAGAACACACGAGAACCCACACTAGAGAGAGACCTTACAGCTGCTCAGACTGTGGCAGGAGCTTCATGCACTGTGTGAGTCTGAGGCGCCACATGAGAAGTCATTCAAGAGAAAAATCTCTTAGTTGCTCCATCTGCAAGGAAACGTTCAAATGGGAAAAAACTTTCCTAAGACACAAAAAAATCCACACAGGGAAATAAATTTTCAGCTGCATAGACGGTTCGATCTGTTGATGTGTTAACTGGAAGTTGGTGCCTTTTCTGAGTAAAAATCATTCATATTCTGCAGTTTGAGAAACCCATTGGACACAAACACAGATTACTATGTTTAAAAGTTTTTTTTAAGAAAAGAGTAACTGCTTCATGTTTGCTCACAGTGATGGATTCAGAAGCTGCATCAGCTTGTTGGTGTCAATCTAAGGTGATTAGAAGTTCTTACAAAACTGTAAAAAAGATTCAGCTCTTCAGAATATCATCAAAAATTATTTTCAAGATGCTCTAATAAACTTAAATCCAATTGCTAACCTTGTTAGTAAATAATACCTAAAGCTGAAACTGAGTAGCTTTTCATCCTGTTTTCTGTTAACTTTTCTGTTTGTTGCAGCTAAGCCTCTCAGGTTGAACTGTGTTTTGTTATAGCAACCTCATCAAGAGAGTTACCTAAATAAAAGCATATAGTCTTATCAGTAGTTACAATAAATAAAAGTAACTTAATCACATGATTCATGTGATGTGGAAGAAAAGTGTTTCCATTGCAGTTTTGTGAAATACATCAGGTTTGATAAGTCCAAAAATCACTTCAAAAACTTTATTGAAAATTTTTTTTTCTGAAATTGGCATGCTTCCATTAAGTACATTTAATTTGCATAATTTCAATTTCTGCAAGTTCATAGCAACTATTGACAGTCAAGGTGTTTCTGTGTGTAACAGAAGTTTCTGATGCTGGACTCCTGATGGCACTTAAAACATGACAATAAAAACATCTGAACACATTCTTCTGATGTGAGAATTATTTTAACTACATGAAAAATATACACCATTACATCCCCGCTGACTACACAAGTTCAAGTCAGGTCCCCACTAACATAAGTAAATAGATATATCAATAAATTAGGATACCATTGAAAAGTTCATTTTTTATTCACAAAGTGAAATATCATTTAGATTAATTACACATCAATTGATGTTTTCAAGTCGTTATGAAAGAGGATTATGGCCACTGGGGGGGAAAAAAAGTTTTTCTCAGAATTCTGACTTCCTTTGAAACATAAAAACAAAATCACATAAATCTGACATTTTTTCTCCAGAAAGTTGGCTCTACTTCGACACAACTCATGTTTCTGAAGTCAGAATTATAAAAAAATATAAAAAAAGCATTTTAAGGAAAAAAAAATAAGAAAAAATGCCAGAATTCTAAGAACTAAAGTAAAAATTTTAAGTCAAAATTTCCAATAAATAGAATTCTAAGAAAAACTAAAAGTTCTAAGAAAAAAGTGAATTCTGTGAAAAAAATCTGAGAAAAGTCTCATTTTCAATTACCTTAACCTTCTTCCATGTTTATTTCTATTAATTATGGCGATTTTCTGCTTACAGCCCAACAAAATACATATTTAACATTACATTATTACATCACACCAATGTAAGAAAAAAAACATTTTAATCCAGAAAGATGAAACTTGTTCATTTTTTAACAGGATTACTGTTAAAAAATAGTCTTATTTTTTATATAACTGTTGCACCACATGCAACAGTTATATAAAAAATAATTTGTGTGCAATTTGTGCACACAATAATTGCAGTAGAGGATATTTTCATAAATACTGATTCAGTTTTTGCTGTTATGAAACCAAGAGTGAATCTGGGTTTGCAGTTTTTATTCATGATAAATTAGTTTATTGTTGATAAAGCAGAATCCTTGTGATAACTGCTCATCTCTGCCTCTTGTGTTTTTACAAACAGAACTGAAATTGTTTCTTCTTTTAGCGTGCACTGCATGCAACCACGTGAACCTTTGACCCCAGACTGTACAAACCAGCAGTTAAGTACCTGTGTGGGTCTTTGTGTGTTCAACAAGATCTTGTTTATCCCTAAACTTGGCCTCACAAAGTGAACATTGGAGAGGTTTTTCTGCGCTGTGACAGCTCATGTGGCAGGTGAGACTGGACTTACGGCCAAAGCTTTGCTCACAAAGGGAGCAGCTGTACGGTTTCTCTCCAGTGTGTGTCCTCATGTGCTCTGCTAGTGTGTATTTTCTTCTAAACGCTGCGTTACAAACTGAACATTTGAAGGGTCGCTCTCCTGTGTGGACTCGGTTGTGTCTCAACAGATCCGCCCGGTGGTTAAAAGTTTTACAGCACTCAGAACAGCTGTGGAGCTTCTTGCCTCTTTTGTAGGCAGTTTCGCTAACTGGGCCGTTCTGCAGAGAGTCCAAACCCGACTCCTTATCGCAGGATGACTCTAAATGCTGATCTAGACTCGGCTCCAGGCTCACAGAGTCTCTGCTCTCCTCAGCTTGGCTGGAATGAATTTGTGACGACAGAGATGTGTTTTTAACATCTCTGCTCTTGATGGGGACGGCAGGTAATCTGAGCTCTGTAATTTCAGCCTCCTCCTCTTCCTCCTTAATCTGTTGAGGGTTAGGCAGTTCCTGGACCAGTTTGGGATTAGAGCTGCTCTCCTGATGCAAAGGCTCCACTTTAATCACCAACAGCTGCTGGACACCTGCAGAAACAAGGAAAAGAAAAGGGAAGAAAATGAAAGTTTATTTTTAATTTTAACACATTTATTTTTTCAATTAATATACATTGATGTCAGAATTTACTGTAAGAAGAAGGAAAGAAAGAAAGACAGAAAGAACAAGTGAAAAGAAGAAAAAGAAAAACCTGCATGGATCTTGGTGTGCTTCACAACGTCCTGGTTCCTCCTGAACGCAGCCTTACAGACGGTGCAGCTGAATGGTTTCTCTCCCGTGTGAATCCTGGTGTGCTCCATCAAGGCGTTCTTGAGTTTGAAAGCAGCCTTACAGATGGGACAACTGTAGGGTTTCTGTCCTGTGTGACACTTCATGTGACGGGTCAGGCTGATGCCATGACTGAAGCTCTGGCCGCACAGTGAGCATCTGTACGGTTTCTGTCCAGTGTGGCTTCTAGTGTGCTCCACCAGCGTGTATTTCCGCTTGAAAGTGGCCTTGCAGATAGAGCAGCTGAACGGCCTTTCGTCCGTGTGGATTCTCCCATGCTCCATCAGATTTCGCTTTGAAGTGAAAGCTTTGTTACAGATGGAGCAGCTGTGAGGTTTTTCTTTAGTGTGGTAGGTCATGTGATACGTCAGACTCTCCTTTCGGCTGAACTTTTGTTCACAAACCGAGCAGCCGAAAGGTTTTTCCTCAGTGTGACACCTCATGTGCCGAGTTACGCTTTCCCTCCTGCTGAACTTCTGGTCACAGAAGGAGCAACTGAAGGGTTTTTCTTCAGAGTGGATTCTGTGGTGTCTTACCAGACATGGTCGGCTGTTGAAGGTTTTCCCACATTCAGAGCAGCTGTAGACCTTTTTTGCACTCATATGACCTAATGAAGATCCACCACTCTCTCTGCAGTTTTCCTCTGAAGCCTCTGGAGATTTAGATGAGAGCAATTTTGGTCCCACAGGATTTCTGTTCTCAGTCTGGATGTGATGAAGCTCCAAAGACTGAGAAAAGTCTTCCTCATCTTCATTTTCAACAGGATTGAATACAAACTCTGTGACCTCGGCCTCATTCTGTTCCTCTTTAATCTGTGGGTCGTCCTGCTGGATGTCTGTGGGAAACACAAACAGCAAAAGGTTTAAGGAAACAGACCCAAAGGCGGCAGCAATCAGTTTGTAGTTATTTGGCAAAAATATATATTCATTATTTTACACATGAACAATGGATGGATGGATGTCATTCCAGTGACATCACACATTGTTGCCGTTACATGTAGTCGTGATATGAATGAATGTCATATTAATTTATTTTACGCTGAAATTTAAAAACAAGAATTGGATGCATAATCTTAACTTTATAGCTGTGCTTTACTATTTGTCTTATATTGTAAATTTGTCATTTCTGTACACCCTTATTCTAATTTCTTTTTTTACCTTTGTGTGAAAACACGTATCTTATTTTAACTGGCAGCTGTTGCACCTGAATTTCGCCACTGGTGGGACAATAAAAGATATTTACATTAGAAAAAAGGAAACCTGCGGCCACCAAAACCTATCAATGTGCATATTGGTGCAATTTGGCCGTGAAGCTGGGAGAATGTGGCTCTTTAAAACCGCTTTTAGTGCTCAGTATGATTACAAAAGCACTCAATAAATTCAATACGTTTACTTTTTACAATAAGATGCCAGATTTTAAAATGCTGAAGTTCTTTCTTTAATTACTACATGAATTAACTGGTGATCATTTCAAAAATCTAGTTTAGTGCTTCTGAATTCAATCTAAAAGTACTGTTAGTCAACTTAGTGCTATTTTCTAGTATTTCCAGTCAAAAGATTTGTGTAATGATTTACCGTCACTGCCCGTCGGTTCCTCCATTTCTGTTAATTGTCTTTTCTCCGACGCTGAGACCTACCGAGACCCTTTCTCCACCGAACCTTCATCAGAAAATGAATCTGTTCTTCATCAATGTGTCTGACTCAACGTTTCCTGCTAGCAGGCTAGGCTAGGCTAACTCTACGCGCTTCTGCTGCTTCCGGGAGAGAAAAAATCTGATAAAACCAAACTTCACGAGGAGAATAAAAACAACATAAACACATTATATATATATTTTAGGACACGCCAAAGGGTGGTTCAACACCGATTCGCAAGACTTGCTGAATGAGCTCCGATTTGTTTAAATTATTACCGTCACTTCCGGTAGTGATCGAGTCCTTCAAAATAAAAACGTGTGCGTCAACGGCTGCCTTTACAGTTAGAATAATAAGTGAGTCTGATTACGCTCTGGGTCCGATTAAATGTACCTTTCCAAAATAACTGGGTACGTACTTATAATTCAGCCCACATTTATCTATTAAAATGTTTTGTTTTTTTATGACGTATAATTATAATTTTAAGTGTTGTATTTTCATTTGCTGTAAAAAGAAGCGCATCCAGAGAATTTACATGGACAGATGGGCCAGTGAATATTTTACCTATATAAATAAATACAATAAATAACAAATAAATAATACATTTTATTATAATTCAGAAACATCTAGTCTGAATTTTCACCCTGTGATCTTCTTCAGCCCTCTATTACTGGAACTTTATGGAAATATTTTTACTGGGTCTTGAAAATGTCAAATCTGAAAATTTTTTATGCTCTTAAAATCAAACATGAGATTCAGAACACAAATGTTTATTGTAGGCTATATATGTAATACATTTTCCTTTCTGCATCAGTGATTTTTACTAACTATTATGAGTTTGACCCCTGGAAGATATCCAAACATCTCAACAGACTTTCTTTAGCTGCAGAACTGTAAGAACAATTCAATTTATTTAAGTGGTGCCAGTTCACAATAATTTTAAGAGTTACATTCAGTTCAGAACCATTTAATTCATTGCAATACAACTATAATGTTACAACTAGGTTTATGTACAAAAAATGTTAAAAGTTCAACAGCTTCTCTTTATATTTACTTTCAATGTCATCCTACAGAGTTTAGGTTCAGCTGGTCTGTTAAAGTGTTCTTCGTTTTTCCTCCTCCCCAATGTTAAAGACTGACTGAAGCTTTGCAGCTGAGAGGTTATATCGCTGGATGGATCTTTGTGTGATTCACGAAGGCATGTCTCCACCTGAACGTGGCCTGACAGGTGGAGCAGCTGTACGGTTTCTCTCCTGTGTGACACCTCATGTGACGAGACAGGCTTATGTAGCGGACGTAGCTTTTACTGCACAGCGTGCAGCTGTAAGGTTTCTCTCCAGTGTGGGTTCTGATGTGTTCCTCTAAAGTGAGTTTCCGTTTGAAAGTTGCTTTACAGGTGGGACAGCTGAATGGTTTTTCTTCTGCGTGACCTCTAATATGAACAACTAGATAGGACCGGTACCTGAAGCTTTGGTTGCAGATTGAGCATTTGTGGGGCCTCTCTCCAGTGTGGGTTCTGATGTGGTCTTTCAAGGTGTGTGCTCTCTTAAAAGATGTGTTACAGATGGAACAGGTGAAAGGTTTTTCCCCTGAGTGAACCTTGGTGTGTTCCATCAAATTCTTCTTAGAAGAAAAAGTTTTGTCGCAGTCTGAGCAACTAAAAGGTTTTTCTCCACTGTGGGACTTCATGTGTCGCACTAATCCATTTTTCCATCTAAAAGCTCTGCTGCAGACGGAGCAGCTGAAGGGTTTCACTCCAGTGTGGATTCTCTGGTGTTCTGATAAATATCGTCTGCGAGTGAAGGCTTTACTACATTCAGAGCAGCTGAAACGACCAGAGGACTCCCTGTTGGTCACTGATTGTGTTTGAACACTCTCCTCCCAGTTTCCATCACTGACGTCTGTCTCTGAAGCAGAAATTTTGTCTTCAGGATCTGATTCTAAACATTCATCTGGTTCTACAGAGTCTCTGTTCTCCTCAGTTTTGTCATGATGAAGCTCTGTGAGCTGAGCTTTCTCTTCATCATCTTCACTCTCCAGAGGACCAGGACTGAAACCTCTTTCACCAACGAGAACTTTTTTAATTTCCCCAGATCCAAAACCTGACTGAGCTTCACTGCTTTTCTCCCAGTTTTCATCACTGACGTCCATCTCTGAGGAATCTGAAGATGAACTTACATTTTTATCTTCAACATCTGATTCTACATATTGTTCTGGTTCTGGTCCAACAGAGTCTCTGTTCTCCTCAGTTTGGTTGTGATGAAGCTCTAAGAGTGGAGGTTTCTCTTCATCTTCACTCTTCACAGTGAGAGGATTGAATATAAACTTTATAATCTCGTTCTCCTCCTGCTCCTCTTTAATCTGCGGAGGCTTCTTTTCCTCCTGATCCAGTCTGGGACTCCAGATCTCCTCCTCAGCAGGAAGCTCCTCTTTGATCACCACCACCTTCTGGACGTCTGCAGGAAACAAAGCAAGTTACAGGAAACGGCTCTCAACCTCCCATTACACAAATAATCTAGTTTTGATGTTCTGAAGAGGAGCTTTATTTTCCATCATGGTTAATTATGTTGCTGATCAAACCACCAATATGTCACATTTGGTTTCAATGCTGTATGATACCTGCAATATTCTGCTATTAGAATCCTGGTCACTTCCTGCAAAGGTGAATGCAGTTAAAGCTGCAGAATGTAACTTAAAAAAAACAAAATTTTTTAACATATTTGTTGAAACTATCACTAGGTCATGACACTATAGCATGAGAAAGATAATCTTTGAAAAATGTGTCTTTGCTTTCTCCCTGTGCTAACTAGAAACAACCAATCAGAGCCAGGAGGAGGGTCTTAGTGCTGTCAATCACCATCTGTGTGGTGCTGCTATTCTCCCTCTCCTTTGCTGTCTGCTACGCTGAAGCTAGTAGAACCTGTCGTGAATATTAAGGCTAGTTAGCGTAGCCACCGATGACGGCATATAAACGGTTTTCCTGAAACTAAAAGATGTTTCTTCACCATTAGTAGATTGATCACCAAGTACCTGAGGTTGACTGACAGCACTAAGACCCTCCTCCTGATTTGATTGGTTGTTTTTGGTCGGACATTAAGGAAGAAATTGATTGTCTATCTCATATACTGTCACGACATGGTAACAAATATGTAAAAAAATAAATTACATGCTGCAGCTTTAGTTACCTTTTCTTACACTAATAAAATAGATTAGTTGTATTATGTTTCATTTGTTTATTCAGTAGCAGTTAGGCTTAAAAATGGCCAAAGAGTGTTAATTTTTTGTACATTAAATTATACTCTGGTCATTTATCTTCTGGGAGACTTTTAGGTCATTCCAACATTAAATCTTCCAAGAATATTAATAAATTTCTCTGATAATAGGCTCCAAGTAAATAACTTATTTTGATTAATTTTAGAAAGTCTATGTAAAAATGTGTTAAATGTTTTTTTTCTAGTCATAGTGATGTTTTAAAATTGGATCTAAAATTGATTTAGTCATCTTTACTGCCTCATCAGACTGGAAGCACACATTTATAAATCAATGTTTTATTACTTTATTTAATTTATGCATCCAGGTCCAGGTTATGACTTCACTCTGAGCGTTTCGTCTCAGTGGAAAATCATGTTTTCCATTTGTGCTGTTTTCATTGGTGGCATGCAAACATTCAAAGAGCCGTAGAAGAAGATAATCACCGTCACAGTCAGAGTCCATCTGCTCACTGTGTGTCGTTTCCTCCATCTCTTGAATCGTATTTTATCCAAAGCTGAGGTTTTCACATAATCACAGCAGAAACTATTCTCTCCGTAAACTCCTTCAGAAACGGTCTGTTGTCCATCAGTCGCTGACTCGCTGCGCTCTGTAATACTACCTGTGTAGAGCTAACAGGCTAAGCTAACACTCGACGTTTCCGTTATTTCCGGGAGGAAAATTCAGCTCAAACAAAACTTCACGAAGAAGATGAAACAATGAATAACGTAAACAAGGCATAGTTGAGATATACCGCCGATTGGCTCAACCCCGATTCACGAGAGACGCTAAATAAGATGCACATTGTTTACATATATTCTGGCACTTCCGGTAGTAATTTCATCCTTCAAAATAAAGGTAGCTACGAACTATATCAAATACATCTATGATACAGATTAATCTCAGACAGAATATAAAATTTTGGGCCAGTTTAAAGAGAATGTAATGAGACAACGTAAGCATTCTTTACAGTCTTGTTCAATAAATTAAAATATACGATTATATGAGGCTCCTTTGTCAAATTAAAATTTCATTTTGAAAATAACCTTCATTCGGTTATGCGTTTCATTAAGACCACTTTTCTCTATTGAAATATTTTTCTATTGCTCCGATGTGTTATAATATTAAATGCACTGTTTTCATGTAAGCAGAAAATTATCACATTTAAAGAAGTAAAGGCTTGAAAACATCAATATCTCTGTTATTAATATATATAATTCTTTCTACTTGGTGAATTAGTTAATGAAATAACTTAAAATAAAAATATAAATCATATTTACAATTTTAACAGCAAATATATGTAAAGGTATTGGTTTCCTAATTAAGATTTTAAGATACGTATCTAAATATTAAATTTATCAGTAAAATAAATAAACTTTTCAATAATCTAATTTATTTAATGGGTCTGAAGCCTGCGAGGACCAGAGGATCAGAAGTGTCCAATTAGTGTGAGATTTATAATATAGATTCAGGTCAAAGTACAACAATGTTGGCCAATTTAAAAAGAATGAGACATGATGGGTCTAGTCAAAGTAAAGTAAACACACTTAAACTTATTTTACTCTTCATGGTATTCTCAGGTTTTGTTACTGATGTCATATCTTTTTGACTCATTTGACTTTTATTTACCGTTTTTATTTTTTTTAAATTGACTGAAGTTATATCTGTATAGCAGATGTACTTAAATAAATGTAATTATATTGACGCAAAGTAAGAAACTGTCAGCTCAGTTTTGGATGGAGGCAAATTTAAATTACTGTTTCATGTCTACACTGGGTACATTTTAACAATAAAACAATCATAAAAACCGCCTCATAGAGAAGACGCTCTGTTCACAACGTAATCATTCAAGTTTATTTGTAGAGCACATTGCAGCAGCACAGCAGTTCAAAGTGCTTTACATCATGAAAACATAAAACCCGTAATAAACACATTAGACACCCAACAGTTTTGAAAACCAAAAACAGACTACATTTTTTCAAGTGCCATTGTTAAAATAATCCATCTCTCCTTTTTGAATCTTGGTTTAAAGGAACGCGGTGTTTCGGCTGTTTCATAGTTTTCTGGAAGTTTGCTCCAGATCTGCGGTGCATAGAAGCTGAGTGCTAGTTACTGAGCTGCAGTTTTTGAGTCTTTTCCTCCTCAGCTTTTGGATTAAATGAACAAGTTCAGCCTGAACTTCTGAATATTAGGATTTTATTCTCTCATCTTCCACTTAATACTTTAAATAACAGAAGCAAGTTTCTGTTGAACTGCCTATAGTGACCAAATATTAATATTTGTAAGAAACTAATCATACAAGTTGATGAGTTTAAAATGTTCTGTATTATTGACTCATGTTGGCCCATTTATTTCCAGCCATATAAGGTAAAACTGTTACATTTCTGTGTTTTGAGGTAGACAAAAAAATGGTGGAAAGGTGGATAGTGTTTGAGGTGCTGAATCTTAAAGAAGGGCCATGGAGTCCAAAACAGTTTGTAAAATAAGTAAAACCATAACTTAAAATTTTCTGTGAGCTTCTAGTTCCGATTAAAATCAACAGGGAAGTGAAAGAGTTAAAATAAGCAACACTGAACAGCAGCAATGTCAACTTAGGTAGAATAAAAACGTCAAATAAAACAGGCTCATGATTAATAAACCACACAACTAAGTTAAAAAGAGGTAACATCTGGGTTTAAACAGTATCAACTAGAGGTGTGCCGATCGATCGGCCACCGATCATAATCAGCCGATTTCCGTGAAAAAGTGTATGATTGGTGATCGCCGATCACGGTCTGTTGTTGCCGATCACACAAACCGATCACCTGCATCTCATTTCGCAGCCTGCCTGTGCAGCTGGTCTCCTCTTTCCTTCACACTGCGCAAACACGCAGCAACAAATCCTAAGCGATGTGGAACTATAACGCACTGAGTGAATGGGGACGTTTGCACGTTGCGGCGGAAAATTGAAGCACGTCAAAATGCATCAATACGACGTAACTAATACGACATAAAAACAATGCCATACTTGACAGAGTTTGGCTACATCGAGGCTCACTGCAGTAAAAAAGACATATGGAGGATCAGATAGCAGGTAAAGCAGCGCACAGCTACAAACACTCACCCAGATTAGCATGACGGTCAGAAAGCTAAACAAATAACCCGGAAAATTATTTAAGTCTCCGATCTGCGATGTAAGACGCTGGTTCTGCTCTCGCTGTTGAACCGCTGCTACGCGCTACAGGTAGTAATATTTCACAGACGGAGCGCCGCTTCTGCTCCACCTGGTAGTGACTCTCACACCGAACCTCTGCTTAAAGCTGCAGCATCTAACTTAAAAAATAAATTTTACATACTTTGACACTGTTGACCACGACATTTTACTGAATCGACTGGAGACTTGGGTCGGACTCTCCGGTCCAGTGCTCAACTGGTTTGAATCCTACATAAAGAACAGATTTCTTTGTTTCAATCGGAAACTTCTCAATGCTCAATGGTCACATGTGGGGTTCCCCAAGGTTCAATCCTAGGACCCCTTCTTTTCAATATTTATATGCTCCCACTGGCTAAGGTTATAACAGGAAATAGGATTAGCTACCACAATTATGCGGATGATACACAGCTCTACATCACAATGTCACCAGGTGACTCTGAACCCATCCAATCACTGAATAGATGCTTAGAACAGATCAATGTGTGGATGTGCCAAAACTTTCTCCAGCTGAACAGAAACAAAACTGAAGTTATTATCTTTGGACCTAAAGAGGAGCGAACCCGAATCAACGCACAGCTTCAGTTATTACAACTAAAAACCAGCGATCAGGCCCGAAATGCTGGGAGCAGTGATGGACTCTGACCTGAACCTTCAGAGCCACATTAAGACAGTCACAAAGTCGGCCTTCTATCACCTGAAGAACATCTCTAGGATTAGAGGACTTATGTCTCAGCGAGATCTAGAGAAACTCATCCATGCGTTTATCTTTAGCCGCATTGATTACTGCAACAGCATCTTCACAGGTCTGACTAACAAATCAAACAGCTGCAGCTGATCCAGAACGCTGCTGCTCGCGTTCTCACTAAAACCAGGAAGATAGAGCACATAACACCAGCTTTAAAGTCCCTACATTGGCTCCCTGTAGCTCAGAGAATAGACTTTAAAATACTGTTGTTAGTTTATAAATCACTGAACGGTTTAGCACCACAATACATTAAAGATCTGTTATTTTTGTACCAAACGGCTAGACCCCTTAGATCTTCTGGTTCTGGTCTGCTCTGCATCCCCAGAACCAGAACCAAACAAGGAGAAGCAGCATTCAGCTTCTATGCACCATAAATCTGGAACAAACTTCCAGAAAACTGTAAAACAGCTGAAACACTGGGTGCCTTTAAATCTCAACTTAAAACTCACCTGTTTAGAGTTGCTTATGGCTAAATTAGGGTTAGAGTGCGGGTTTTGATGTCTTCTATGTTTTTATGTCTTTAATGTTTTTAATTTCTTTTTATTTCTTCTCTACGTTTTAATGATGTAAAGCCCCCCGGAAAACGTCCCAGTTAAATGACGTTTAACTAAAGTTCTATGGGGTTTAGAGTCCCAGTTGACGGTGTTTTAACTAAAAACCTAGAGGTTGGAGTCCTTGTCAAACCGTGTTTTTGACTAAAGTCCCTGAGGGTTTGAATCCCAGTTAAACGGCGTTTAACTGAAGTCCTAAAGGGGTGCGGGTTTTAATGTTTTTATCTTTTTTAATCTTTTTATTTTATTTTTTAAATTATTTTAAAAAAAAATCTCTCACCGTTTATTTAATGTCACTTGCTGTTTTTATTTTAATTATGTAAAGCACTTTGAAATGCCTTGCTGCTGAAATGTGCTATACAAATAAAATTTGATTGACTGATAACGTATTAAAACTTTCGCTGTCCTAACATGAGACAGATAATCTCTGAAAAATAATCGATCTCCTCCCTGCTCTGCATAATTACTCCGCTCAGTCGGAAACAGCCACTCAGAACTAGCAGTAATCAGCTAGCCGCCATGCTAACAGGAAGTTTTCATTCAGTAACTCAGGATTGTTTATTATAATGGAACCTGTATTTGCCTTTGAATGTTAAGTTTTATACTTGAATTTTTTTTTTGGCAATGTTGAGCGGTTTTATTTTGGCTCTTTGCATTATTTAGCCTCTTCAGAGCCTTCATATGTTTTCAGTCTGTTAAAGATAGTATTACCAATAGCAGTACAATTTGCACAATGCCTGTTTTGTTTAGTTTTCTTCTTGGAAAAAGTTATTAAAAACAAGTTTTTGTCTAAATTAAGGTGAATTCATGGTTCCTTTTTCCACATAATGTAACCAGTAATGTTTATGATAAAAAATAAAAAAAAATTTAAAAAGTGATCGGTATCGGTGATCGGCCCCCATGGGTGATCGGTATCGGTAGGAAAACACCTGATCGGCACATCTCTAGTATCAACATCATCATGGTTAAAAGGTAAGCTGCCATTGGCTTCTCAGCACAGCACACATGAACATTAAATGCCCCAACAATAAAAGTACAATAAACTTGTTTATTTACTTTAACCAACAGATTAAAGAAGCCCTGATTGTGTTTTGAGAGGCTCAGATGGGACTAAATTGCCCCGAGCAGGTAAAACGTTATTTCACTGGATGGATCTTTGTGTGGGCCACGAACGCTTGTCTCCACCTGAACGTGGCCTGACAGGTGGAGCAGCTGTACGGTTTCTCTCCTGTGTGACACCTCATGTGACGAGACAGGCTTATGTAGCGGACGTAGCTGTTACTGCACAGCGTGCAGCTGTAAGGTTTCTCTCCAGTGTGGGTTCTGATGTGTTCCTCTAAAGTGAGTTTCCGTTTGAACGTTGCTTTACAGGTGGGACAGCTGAACGGTTTTTCTTCTTTGTGATTTCTGACGTGAACAATTAGATAGGACCGGTACCTGAAGCTTTGGTTGCAGATCGAGCATTTGTAAGGTTTCTCTCCAGTGTGGGTTGTTTTGTGCTCCTTTAAGGTGTGTGCTCTTTTAAAAGATGCACTACAGACAGAACAGGTGAAAGGTTTTTCCCCTGAGTGAACCTTGGTGTGTTCCATCAAATTCTTCTTAGAAGAAAAAGCTTTGTCGCAGTCTGAGCAGCTAAAAGGTTTTTCTCCACTGTGGGACTTCATGTGTCGCACTAATCCATTTTTCCATCTAAAAGCTCTGCTGCAGACGGAGCAGCTGAAGGGTTTCACTCCTGTGTGGATTCTCTGGTGTTCTGATAAATACTGTCTGCGAGTGAAGGCTTTACTACATTCAGAGCAGCTGAAACGACCAGAGGACTCCCTGTTGGTCGTGGAGTTTAAACCTGACTGGGCTTCACTGCTCTCCTCCCACTTTCCATCACTGACGTCCATCTCTGAAGACACTGAAGAAGAATCAGAAGTTTCCTCTTCATCATCTGATTTTGAACATTCATTTGGTTCCACAGAGTTTCTTTTCTTCACAGTTTGGCTGTGATGAAGCTCTTCCTCTTCATCATCGTTAGTCTTCCCAGAAGCACCAATTGTTTGATTTGACCCAGACCCCAAACCTGACTGAGCTTCACTGCTCTCCTCCCAGTTTCCATCACTTACATCCGTCTCTGAGGAATCTGTATCTCTGTCGTCTGATTTCACACATTCATCTGGTTCTGGTTTCACAGAGTCTCTGTTTTTCTCATTTTGGCTGTGATGAAGCTCTGAGAGTTGAGGTTTCTCTTCATCTTCTTCACTCTTCACAGGAACAGGACTGAACGTCGACTGAGTGATCTCATTCTCTTCCTGCTCCTCTTTAATCTGTGGGGGTTTTTGGTCCCCCTGGTCCTGACTCCAGTTCTCCTCCTCTTTAGTCTCCATCAGCTGCTGGACGTCTGCAGGAAACAAACATGGTGGATTCAGTACCCAAAAATTGTACTCCAGTAAGAGTAGCACTACTTCAACCCATTTGTAGTCAAATAAAAGTAAAACTTAGCCATCAGAGAAGTCATTAAAGTAAAAGTAAAAAACTGTTTCATAAAAAGGAAACTTGGGTATTAAGTAACTGATCATAACATCTGGTTTAATATTTGAAAATAATGTAATAGTTATGTGCAAATTCTGATATTTACAGAACAAAATTAAAGAAATATACAAAAACATAATTACAAACAAATATGCAAAAGGTATAAATTCAAATTCAAAAATGCTTTATGGATCCCAAAGGGAAATTAAGTGTTGCTGTAACTCAAATTAATTAAAATGAATCAAAGAGTTATTGAAGAAGGTGATGGCTGTTGGCAGGAGAGATCTCTTGTAGAGGTCTGTGTTGCAGCGAATCTGAAGAAGCCTCTGACTGAATGCACCATTTCTCTAATCAAATATTTTCAATATAAACTACTGGAACTAATAGTTCGGATAAGAAGTATATATCTATATATGTTAAGTATTTCCATTGATTTTATGTAGTTTTTAGTGTATCTTCATGATCTACGAAAGGCTCAGCAGATAAATAACGATGGAAAAACAAAGCTTGTGTACAAACAGGAGGTCTCACTTCAACAAATTGTTTCGTATCTGCTGCATTATTGGTTAAAATGTTTATCTTTCATTAAGTGAAGTTACTTACAGTGAGTAAAGTATTCAGACATTTCACTCAAGTGAGAGTAGTGATAGTGATAGATAGTCTATCTATAGTGATAGATAGTAGTGATACTTCACAATAATACTACGCAAATAAAAGTACAAAGTATGGTGTAGTAAAACTAGTTCTAAGAGTTTATTAATTAATTTATTTTCACAAAATGTTAGTCAAATAAATGTAATTTAGCAAATGGAATTATTTACTACCACCTTTGATTATTTTGCATAATAAACACATTCATCGTAGCTGATCTAATTTTGAAGATCTGAAGGAACTTTCACATTGTTGCACAACCAGATTAAGGAAGTTGGGATATTTTTCCTATTGTCAGTCGGGGAACCAGACTAACCTGTGTGCACACTTTTTAAAATCTAGATTTTATGACGATTATTTTATCTATGCATCCAATTCCAGGTCTGGACTTCACAGTGAGCGTTACTTTATTTCAGTTTTAAAGTTAACTGGTGGTTTGTTTTTGTTTTTGAAGGAGTAAACCAGTCATTGGCGGCATGTAAACATTTAAAGAGCTGTAAAGAAGAAAATCACCTTCACACTTAAAGTCCGTCTCCTCACGCTGGGTCGGTTCTTCCATGTCTTCTGTGTTTTCTCTAACGTAGAGACCTTTTGAGGTTTTCACACAATCGAAGTTAAAACTTTTCTTAAACTCCTTCAGAAAATAATCCGTCCGTTTCCGGGGCTAACATGCTAAGCTAACACTCGACGCCTCCAGTACTTCCGGGAGGAAAATTAACAGTAAAAATCTCTCATATCAGCGGTGAAAAAGTTTGAATACTGTGAAATGTTTATATTATACTCGAAAGATTACTAAATTGTGATTTTTACTTATTAAAAGAGGGGAAACGAAACGTTGATGACGGAGGTCATGTTGCTAGGAGGCAATCACTTCCGTTGGATTTCAGATCATACTGGCCTTCAAAATAAAAGCTTGATCTGAATTAGAAATTAAAACCCACACTTTCAATTTCACGTAATGTTATATGGACCACCTATAATTATACGCAGACACCTCAGTTGAGGCCGAGTCTAACTTGAGTCAACTTAAAAAATATAGAAAGGAGCGTTTTTGACTCCAGCTTCTAAAGGCTAATTAATATGACCCATTTCAATTCAATTAAAAAAAAATGTTATTCTTCCAAAAGAAAAATTAAATATTGTCTTAACTCTGATCATACAAGCATTTACAGAGAGTTGTGGATGGTGATGCTTTGTGCAGAAAGGATTTCTGGTAGCTGTCAATCTTGCAGCAAATCTGAAGAAGCCTCTGACTGAAGACACTGTTGCTGAATAACAGTCATGACGTGTTAACAGCTCCATTTCTCCACTGAGGAGACGATATTCCACAGTAACACGTCCTGGATGACACCATATGTTGTTAAGTTGTGCTAATCCACTTTGTTTGCTTTTGCTGCTTTTCTTTAAATGTCTGTCTGATTAGATGTTGAAGTTGGGGATCTGATACATTATCACTGATGGGAGAGATGGCTTGAACTTCCTCTTCCTCTCTCTGTGGTCCTCTGCATCCATGAAGCCTCCTTTTCTACTCCTCGTGAATTATTGTTTTGATAATCATCTAATTTTATTAGATGAAGCCACATTCATATAGCACAAATCCTCAACAAATGTCATCTTAATGCATTTAAAAAGCCCAAAAGGCCCAGTTCATATCTACTTATACAGGATAAATTTGATCCAACTGTAAAACAACGACAGGTTGTCTATTGTACAAACTTTATTGGATTTCTTTTCAATAGATTTAAAAACCCAAAATCCTAATCAGTAAATGCACCATGTACAAAATGTCCACAACTTTCTTAAACAGTCTGAAACTAAAGTTAGCTTCATTTGAAAAACTAAAATGTTTATAACAGGAGGAATCCCAAACAAACCAATGATGGTGGAGTGGAGACCAGTAACTCCTGATGATGTTACAGCGCCATCTCGAGGCCAAGAGGGTGAATAATTTATCATGC
Source organism: Poecilia reticulata (assembly GCF_904066995.2). Classification (NCBI taxonomy): domain Eukaryota; kingdom Metazoa; phylum Chordata; class Actinopteri; order Cyprinodontiformes; family Poeciliidae; genus Poecilia; species Poecilia reticulata. Next base: position 22,525,980 of record NC_088840.1, on the reverse strand, counting down.
AGATATTTCTCTTAAATACATTTTCCAATAGTTTTTGTAATGAAACATTTGTTATAATGATCTGTGTAGCTCATTTAAATGGAACTGTTGAAATTTACACATGAACAGTATGATTAGAGTTTGACTTTATGTGTTAGCATTAAATTTACAAGAATACAAACAGAAAACAAGAACTTGTAAAAAAAATAATGAATTTTTCTTTTAATAGATTAAATTTAAAATGTACTTCAGTGAGTACAGCTTTTCTTTGAGAGCTTTTCTTGCTCCAGAGCAGCTTTTCCCCCTCTTTTCCTTTCACTTGACAAAGTAACATGAAACAAGATTGTTGTGTTAATTTCTTTTAATAAAATATTTTTGTTTTGTTAATGCATACTTCACAACTTTGCCCCACTTCTCATAACTTTTACACATAAATAAACAAATACAATTTTAAAAAAAGCTCAGTTGTCAATGATTCACTGCATCACGAGTCTTCATTCTTTTCAGTACATAATTTTCCAGAAGCAACAAAGAATCAGGTGGATTCATGAGAGATTAACTTTGAATCACTTCCCTCCAGTCCACTGAATCAGTTTAAAACATCTGTTAGAGATGTTTGTCTGTCCCACTGCTTCACTCCACTTCATCCACAGTCTGTGGAGCTGAAAGGTTGCTCCCCTGCATGGGTTTTTGTGTGTTTCACAAAAGCACTTTTCCACATGTATGATGCCTTACAGACGGAGCAGCTGTACGGTTTTTCTCCCGTGTGACGTCTCATGTGACATGTTAGACTTAAACAGTGAGCGAAGCTCTTACCACACACTGAGCAGGTGTAAGGTTTCTCTCCAGTGTGGGTTCTTGTGTGTTCCACCAAAGTGCGTTTCCTTTTGAAAGCTGCCTTACAGACCGAGCAGCTGTAAGGTTTTTCTTCTGTATGACCTCTAATGTGAAAAGTTAGATGTGACCTACAGCTGAAGCTTCGGCCGCAGACCGAGCAGCTGAAAGGCTTCTCCCCAGTGTGCGTTCTTGTATGTTCTACTAAAGTGTTTTTACTCTTAAAACCTGCATTACACACGGAACATATGTAAGGTCTTTCTTCTGCGTGTATTTTTGTGTGCTTTTGTAAATTTCCCTTAGAAGTAAACGCTTTGCTACAGACAGGACAGCTGTAAGGCTTCTCTCCAGTGTGGATTCTTATATGTTCGATTAAATTGTTCTTCCTTTTAAAAGCTGCGTTACAGACAGGACATCTGCAAGGTCTATGCTGAGTGTGGACTTTTGTATGTTCTTTTAAATTAGCTTTGGAAGTAAAAGCTTTGGTACAGACGAAGCAGCTGAAAGGTTTTTCTTCACTGTGCGTCCTCATGTGTAGAGTCAAAGATTGTTTCCATGTAAAGGTTTTGTCACAGATAGAGCAGCTGTAGGGTTTTTCTCCAGTGTGGATTCTGTTGTGTTCTAACAAATATCGTCTGCGGCTGAACGTTTTACTGCACTCAGAGCAGCGATGCAACTTTTTACCTTTCTCACAAACTGAATCTGTGTTATTGGTTCCAGACCCCAAACCTGACTGAGCTTCACTGCTCTCCTCCCAGTTTCCATCACTGACGTCCGTATCTGAGGACTCTGAAGAAGAGTCAAAAGTTTTATCTTCAACATCTGATTCTAAATGTTGATCTGGTTCTGGTAAAACAAAGTCTTCGCTTTCCTCAGTTTGACTGCGATGAAACTCTGGAAGTTGAGGTTTCTCTTCCTCATCTTCACTTTTCACAGGATTGAATATAAACTCAGTGATCTCATTCTCCTCCTGCTCCTCTTTAATCTGTGGAGGCTTCTGGTCCTCCTGGTCTAGTCTCGGACTCCAGTTCTTCTCCTCTTTGATCACCATCAGATTCTGGACGTCTGCAAAAAACACAAGAGACTCTCAAAATAAATGTCATAGTAACAATGTAATGTAAAATTGTATGTCAAAATGCATCCAAATGCAGGCATGAACTATTCTGATAAAATGTAAAACTTGATCATCCTGGTGTTCAATTGTGACCTACAACTATTGTTGTAAGAGATCAATGACCAGAATCACAAAGAACTTTATCATATTTAATCATATTCAGGGATTTATCATCCCACATTGGAGAGGTGATGCATCAATCCACCTGGACTACATGGAGACCGAAGGTAAAACTGGCAGGAAAATTAGCTCCAATTGTTGGTGCATTGAGTCTCATATCACTGCAGCTGTGCACTATATTATGTGTAGCACAACAAAACTGTGCTTGAATTTAATGTTATAAACTGATGTGTGGATAATATAACAAACTTCCAGAAAACTGTAAAAACCCTGAAACACTTGAGTTCCTTTAAATGGAGGCTAAAACATGTTTACAGTTGCCTTTCACTATTTATAACACTAAAGAGATTTGTATTAAAATACCTCTTTACTTAGCTGTATTATGTCAATGTAATGCACTTATTTTAATGTTTTAATCATTTAAAGCACTTGTTGCTGAAATGTTCTCCACAAATAAACATGGTTTGTCTGTGTGGCTTTTAGTAAAATGTAAAAAAAAAACAAAAAAAAAAAACAGGAATAGCCGAAGGTAATCACAGTCAAACTGATAGTCCATCTACTCACCATAGACTGCTTCCTCCATCTCTTAGTTGTCTTCTTAAATTATTTTGAAAAGGACAACAGAAAAGTTTCTCTCCATAATCATAAGAATCAGTCTGTTCTCCATCAAACTGTCTCTAACTCGGTTTTCCTATCTGCTTCCAGCTAACAAGCTAAGCTAAAACTACCGGTAGGAAATTCAGATAAAACTATTAAAAAATAAAATAACTCCACAACTGATGTAAAATCACATCGGCTTTAAGAATACGTTTAAATATTATCGTAAAAATGACTAAAGTTAAATTTTACACTGGATTCGTTCGCCTAGCTTCTGCTGCTAGGAGACAACTGCTTCCGCTATTCGTCAGGTCATTTTGGCCTTCAGAATAAAAGCTCGATCTGACCCGCACTTTAAAGATAAGCAGGAGCTGCATTTACAGTTATATTCAATAAACTAGAATCTTACGAGGCTTGTTTGATTAAAGATACCTCTCGAAAATAACCTTCAAGGAAGTATATAACATGCTATTTAATAAACCCACATTTCTGTCTTAAAATGTTTTAATTATTCTAAAAATCATAAAAGAAATCAAGGTTGAAAACAATTTTATGTTTATTTCATCTGTACAATGTGTTTTTCAGACAAATGTGATTACATCCAAAGCCGTCAAAATTAAGACAAAAGAAGAAAGAAATGAGTAAAAAATGTCTTCTCACAAAAAAGTTTAATGGACTTCATTGAGTCCTTTAAAAGAAAACTAATAATTAACAAAAACTCAAGTTGAGCCATTTCAGTTCATAAATAGCAGTTGCCAGATTTGAGATTTTTATCTTCCTAAACCTTCCAGGAGTGATTAAAAAAGCCACTTGCTTTCCCTCTGAGGTTAATAAAATATTTTTGAATTGAAGAAACTCTGTTGTTGTATAACAGTGACATAAAGAAGATGCTCTGGGCCAACTATTGGGTTCTTGATTTTACTTTAAAAACTACCTTAAACTGGGTCCAGTTGAGTCAAGATTCAATTCAAACCAAAACAATCAAATCATGTCATCATATTTAGTTCCAATTACAATAAATGTTTTATAGTTACACAGCTTCTCTTCAGCTTAAGGTCCAGTGTTTTCCCCTCCGAGGCTTATTTCCTCTAAAGAAATACTTCAGACAGAAAAGCTGAAAAGTGAACAGCTTATTCTTCAAGTCAGAGTCTGGCTGAAGCTTTGACCTCAGTCTGTGCAGCTGGAGGGTTTTCTTCCGTATGTATTCTTGCGTGGCTCTCGAATGTTTTTCCACTTGAACGTCTCCTTACAGACGGAGCAGCTCTACAGCTTTCCTCCTGCGTGACGTCTCAGGTGGTATTTTAGGCTCGTAAGGTAAGCAAAGGTCTTTCTACAGACTAAGCAGCTGTAAGGCTTGTTTCCACACACATGAGCAGATAGATGGGACCTAAACTTGAAGCTTTGGCTGCAGACTGAGCAGCTAAAGGGCCTTTCGCTAACGTCAGTTATTGTGTGTTCTACCAAAGTGTTTTTAGTCTTAAAACCATGTATTTTTGTGTGCTTTTCTAAATTAGTTTTTAAAGTAAAGGCTTTGCTACAAACTGATTTTAAACATTGATCTGGTTCTGGTCCCACAAGGTCTCTGTTTTTCTCAGTTTGGCTGAGATGAAGCTCTGGGATCCGAGGTTTCTCTTCATCATCTTCACTTTTCACAGGAACTGGATCGAATGGTAACTCGGTGATCTCGTTCTCCTGCTGCTCCTCTTTAATCTGTGGAGGCTTCTGGTCCTCCTGGTCTGGTTTGAGACTCCAGTTCTCCTCCTCTTTGATCCCCATGAGCTGCTGGACGTCTGCAGGAAACAGAAAAACAGAGAACCTGCAGGAAATGGCTCTCGTATCAAATGTAGGGCCTCAGGGTGGGGAAAAGACATTTTACTGTGTATTTAAACTTTTATTTACTTTTTTTTTTAAATTCTCTTTTGTAACCCCTACTCTCTTTTGTAGGGTTTATCATATTTATCAATACGTTTTTGGCAGTTTTGAGGAGAAGTTTGATACAACTAAATTTATTAAGTGATATAAATGCTCAGGTTAGACCTTTCTGCATGACTTGGTTAAAAAACCTATTGCTTCAAATTATAGCAAAAAAAAGCTTTTTTTTTAATGTTATCATGCAAAGTACTTTGAATTGTGTTGTTGCTGAGGTGTGCTCCACAAATCAACTATATTCTGAGTCACCAGAACCACAACCGGAGAAGCAACATTCAGTTTTTATGCTCCATAACTGTGGAACAAACTTCCAGAAAACTGAAACCTTGGATTAATTTAAATCAAGGCTAAAAACACAATTTTGCTTACAGTTGCCACTGGTCGTTCTATTTATAACACTAATATGAATTTTAGTTGTTATTATGCCACTGATGTACTCTTTTTTTTTTAAATGTCTTCATAATGTAAAGCACTTTCAGTCGTCTTGGTGCTGAAATGTGCTCCACAAACACACAAGCATTGCTTGAATCATTGTTAATAAACGGTGTAGCAGAAGATAATCACCACCGAACTGAGAGTCCATCTACTCACCGTGTGCTGGTTCCTCCATTTGTTAATCGTTTTCTCTCCGACGCTGGGACCTTCTGAGATTTTCACAAAGTGAAAATAGAAACGTTTCTCAGCATCATCAAACTTTCTCTGACTCGCTGCGTTCCCGTCTCCTTCCAGCTAACAGGCTAGGCTAAACCTACGGGGAGGAAATAAAGATAAAACTAAAGGAAAGCAAAACTTCACAACTGATATAAAATCACGGTGGATTTAATGATGCATTTTAATATAAACGGGAAGCCAACACAAGAAAAAATGTACTTTAAAATAATGAAAGGAATCAAAACTCGATGCTAGGAGACCATTACTTCCGCTATTCGTCGGGTCACGTAGATTTTCAAATTAAAAGTTATTTTTCTTGATTTTTATTGGCGGTTGGAAAGAAAAAATTTGTAGGCATTACCGCCACCTACTGGTATGGGATGTGGCTCAAAGTGTCTATTTTATAAATTTAAAGCATCTTAAAGCCACTCAGGAGTAGCAGTTGTAGTTTTATTTAATAAATTATATCATGTGTTTCTATGAAGTTAGGTTACCAATGACGCCACCATAAAGTAAGTAAATTTTATTAGCCATTTTCATACAAAATGCAGAAGTTTACACAAAATGGCAGTTAAAAATAAATCAATTTTTAAAAATCCTTAAAACAAAGTAATACAGTAATAAAAGAAAAACAATAAAGTAAAAAATTCAGTTTACTTAAAACCAGTCAATAGGTTTGCCAACAATTCAAGTTGAGTTGTTTCAATTTTAAGGTGGTAATTACCAGATTTGACTTTATAATTTGGATAAACATTTGTCAATAAATTATTTAGAAAAGAAAATAAGCGTCAATTTTATGACATAAACACAAGTCAAATGTGACAGCACAAATGTGCAAAATTAATCAACACATACATTAAATGACCTACATCCAGGGGTGAAAGTAAGGGGGTACGGCGGGGTACTGCGTACCCCTAAAAGATTTCGTGGGGGTACATAGTACCTGCAAGAGAGAGGAGCGGCTGTCTGCTGTAAAACATGAATGGGTTCACTGTGCAGCTGTGAGTGCGCCCACTAATTAACCGTGACTGATTAGTTTTTCAAGAACAATCTAAAACATGACTTAATCAGTTAATGAATCGCTTTTTTCCCCATTTGATATTGTTTCTGAACTCCTAGTGCTTTACTAGCAAACTAAACAGCCTTCTTCCCAGACACCAAAACTGACTGAGGATCGCTGATCTCCTCCCAGTTTCCATCACTGCCATCTTTCTCTGAGGACATTAAAGAATCAAAAGTTTTCTCCTGGTGTATTTTTGCGTGCTTTTTTAAATTAGCTTTTGAAATAAAAGTTTTACCACAAACAGAGCAGCTGAAAGGTTTTTCGTCATTGTGCATCCTCATGTGCAGTATCAAAGATTGTCTCCATTTAAAGGTTTTGTCACAGATGGAGCCGCTGTAGGGTTTTTCTCCAGTGTGGATTCTGTTGTGTTCTAACAAAGATAGTAAACAGCTGAACATTTTCCTACACTTAGAGCTAGGTCTGTCGTGATAAACGATAAATCAATTAATCACACGATAAATTAAACCCATCAACCTCATTTTAATTATCGGCTTTATCGTCTCTTCCTGCCTTTTTTTTCCTTTCTGTTGACAATGAATGAAAAAAGGCTCAACTCCGGTGCTCTCCACTGACCCTCCCTTCCTCATTTCCTTAGTGTAATGTCCAGCGCACGACACGAGTTGTCGGCCCATTTTCAAAACTTGAGAGACACATTAGCCGACAGAAATTCTAGGTATAACGGTTCGATCGGGTTCGTAGTGCCATGTGGTCTCCAGCCACATGGGCACAAAATAACGGCTATAAGTCCAGTTAACAAATTTTAAAATCAGGCATTAATCAATGCTTTACTAGAATCTACCTGTGATGCATGTGGCTAGAGTCAGCGTAAAGTCCTGACTGAATGAAAATCATTATAACCTATTTATGTCACGTTAACGAAGAACAGCTGAAAACTTACCGGGTTTATCAACTGAGGTAGCAATTTGGCTCCAACTCATCCCCTTGTCATTTCTATATTCTTTGCATGAAATGTTGAATAAATATTAATGTTGTTTCTACATATCATCTCCAAAGTCTGCTGGACTTCAGGTTGCTGTGTCAGTTGTTTGGGATTCCCCTCCATAATTTCCCCTCAGAAAGCACGGAGGAGAATCCGCGCGTTCTGATTGGCTACCTGTCACATTCAGCGTTCACATTAAGCTCCCAGTCAGGGAAAAAAACAAAAACGATTTAGATCGGAGCGGCCACGACTATCTACCGTAACACACCATCGGTTACGAAATAACCAGCGACAATCTTAGATCGGCCAATGACCTAAGATTGTCGTAAGGGGAAAACGGGGGCAAACAGTTGTGTAGTATGAACTACTGCATTAGGTAATCGGATGTGCCCATCTTCTCTATTTAAATCTAGTGATTACTGAAGGGTAATATAGACTTCACTATCTGCTCTTTTGGTTGAATGCAGTATTTATTTCCACTTTGGCTTCATGTTTAGTTTTATTCAAGTATTTTCTTTTGTTAACGGAGGCAGAGAATCCATTTTATTTTTGGTTATTTTCTTTATTTAGTTTATCAGTTCCAGTGTTATGCGTTCTTCTGAAAATAAAGTGTATCTATCTATGGACCACAGTTTGATAACTATTGTTAATATAGACAGTAATTCAGTGTGAACTAGTTGTCTATTATTTTTCTGATTTTCAGGTGGTGCCCCAACTTCGTAGTTATGATTTAAAATTTTAGTTTTATTAAAAATAGCTCTAAACAATTATTCATAGTTATTCATAGTCAAACCACACCTTGTTGCTGCACAACATGCTTCAGCTTATGGTTAGAAAGTGAGAGATGGATATTCACTTTGCAGAGAGGAATTATATTAGTGTAAGTTGCTCAAGTCCCAGCACTGTTGGTAAAATATTAAAGAACGGGTTTACCAGAAGATAATCACCAAACTGAGACTGCAGCTGCTCACCATGTTTTGAATCCGCCATCTTTTGTAGTTGCCTTTCCTCCAACGCTGAGGCTTTTTGGGGTTTTCACAAAATCACAACAGAAACGTTTCTCTCCTTAAACATAAACAGTCTGTTCTAGATCAAACAGTCTCTGACTCACTGTTTTCCTGTCGGCTTCTAGATAACAGGCTAAGATAACTCTACTGGAAGGAAATTAAGAATAAAGTATAAAAAAAATTTTACACGTTGGCGCCTCCGACAACCGACTGAACATGCACATTGTTCGCCTAACGTTTAACGCTAGGAGACAACTACTTCCGTAGGTTACATTGGGCTTCAAAATAAAAGTTCGATTTGAACCGCACTTTAAGCTTGCATAAGAACTGCATATAACTATATTCAAGATGGAAGTAACATATCTGTTATTTACTATGGTAAAATGACAAAAAATAGTAACGCATAGTGACATAGTGACGCATAGGTAATTACAGTATTGAAAATATTAACGTGTTAGATTACTCATTAAAAAAACAAGGGGTTGGTTTAGTTGCACATTACCAAGTAACGCATTAACATCACTGCAGTTTGGCACACAAAACGAAATAGAAGTGACAAAGTAACAGGGTAATTCGACACGTCACAGAAAGTGACACCATGAAAATAAACAAAAGCTAAATTAATTAAGATAACCACTGAATAGACTATATGTGCTGCCTTTATAATGCAATAAATAATGCAGCGATCAGATATCAGAAAAAAAGATTCAAAAAGTGTCTAAATGTAGACTACATTATATCCTTCCTGCGCTAGATCTTTATCTTTTTCTCAGAGTTATAATCTTTCCTTACCTGAGGAGACCCTGAATCATCATCCGGCTGCTGGCCTCTAATGTCTCCTCTTTCTATTGTGTCAATAAAGATTTATTTTAAAATATGTGGAAGCCAACAACGTACAACAGAGTTACAGATCCACTCTAAGCAAAAACAAAATTACAATAAACTGGCATGAGATTAAATTCAGAGAATAGTCATAATGTAGCATCCAGTCAATCGTGAGGCCAGAACTGATGGTTAAATTATTTATTGCAGCCATTCATCAACCAACACAAGAGCTGGAATAGAACTAATGATATTCACAATCGTTTCTCTATCTCTTGTTATGAATAACTCATTAATAGTAGAATTATTTCCATTAACACAGCAATTACAGATTTTTCTTTAAACATCTCAATTTATTCAGTTACTGACATGGTTCCTTATCGATTGAAACAAAAATTTAGTTACCTTTTGTCCTTTTTCTGTTTTGCGTTTAACCTTTTCAGGTAGAACTGTGTTCCGTTACCATGGTTTCCTAAACAAGAACTTTCTTTTCATTTCCTTTAAAGGTAAAACCTAATTTTCAATAGGAACCTGGGCAAAATTACCAAAATAAAAGCACATAACCTTAAGAGCAGTTACAATGAACACTCGGTTACAACAAACTACACTCAGCTGGCCTTTACACATATTCTTGTGTGGTTCCTGAACGTGTGTCTCCACTTGAACGTTGCCTTACAGACAGAGCAGCTGTAAGGTTTCTCTCCAGTGTGGGTTCTCATGTGGTTCCTGAATGTGTGTCTCCACTTGAATGTTGCCTTACAGATAGAACAGCTGTAAGGTTTCTCTCCAGTGTGGATTCTTGTGTGCAACACTAAACTGTTTTTGAACAGAAACTCTGCTTTACAGACAGAGCAACTGTGTCGTTTTTCCCCTTTATGACGGCTCATGTGAGTAGACAGATAGGACTTACACTTGAAGCGTTGGCCACAGAGCGAGCAGCAGTGAGGGGATTCATTTGAGTGGGTTTTTGCGTGTTCTCCTAAATGCCTTTTAGTTTTAAATCCTGCATTACACACAGAACATATGTAAGGTCTTTTCTCTGTGTGCATGATTTGATGTTTTTGTAAGTTTCCCTGAGTATTAAAAGCTCTGCTACAGATGGAGCAACTGTAAGGTTTCTCTCCAGTGTGGTTTCTTGTGTGGCTCACTAAACCGCGTTTCCTGTAGAAAGCTGCCTTACAAACAGAACAGCTGAAAGGTTTTTCTCCAGTATGGAGTCTTGTATGTTCCACTAAACTGCTTTTCCTCGCAAAAGCCACATTACATACAGAGCAACTGAAAGGTTTTTCTCCAGTATGGGTTTTTGTGTGCTCCACTAAACTGTTTTTCCTCAGGAAAGCCGCCTTACAGACAGAGCAACTGAAAGGTTTTTCTCCAGTGTGGGTCATTGTGTGCATCTCAAAACTATATTTTCTGTGGAAAGCCGCCTTACAGACAGAACAGCAATAAGGTTTTTCTTCGGAGTGACAGCTCATGTGAGCAGATAGATTTGACCTGTACTTGAAACTTTGACTGCAGACTGAGCAGGGGTAAGGTCTTTCCCTACTGTGTGTCATTTTGTGTTTATTTAGTTTTCCTTTTGAAATAAAGCTTTTGTCACACATGGAGCAACTAAACGGTTTTTCTCCAGTGTGGATCCTGTTGTGTTCTAACAAATGCTGTCTGCAGATGAATGTTTTACTGCACTCAGAGCAGCAATGTAACTTTTTACCTTTCTCACAAACTGGACCTGTGTTATTGGTTCCAGACCCCAAACCTGACTGAGCTTCACTGCTCTCCTCCCAGTTTCCATCACTGATGTCCGTCTCTGAGGACTCTGAGCAAGAATCAGAAGTTTCATCTTCACCATCTGATTCTAAATTTTGATCTGGTTCTGGTCCAACAAGGTCTCCGTTTTCCTTGGTTTGGCTGTGATGTAGTTCTGGGAGCTCAGGTTTCTCTTCCTCATCTTCACTTTTTACAGGATTGAATATTAACTCAGTGATGTCATTCTCCTCCTGTTCCTCTTTAAACTGTGAAGGCTTCTGGTCCTCCTGGTCTGATTTACACTTCTCCTCCTCTTTAATCACCATCAGCTGATGCACATCTGCAAGAAATACAAAAACAGACAAGCTACAGGAAATAGCACTCATATAAAATGTTATATTAATATATGGCCTAAGGATGGAGCAGAAAATATATTTAAAGATGCGTACATGCTTACATTTAAAGATGCAGACATGGACTATTCTAATTTGATGAACAAAGTATAAAACTAAATTATCTTGATGTTCCCTTGTGACAAAATTCAGGGGAACACAGAAGGTCCAACTTAGAGCATGTGAATGAAGCACCAGGAAAGATTCATGTCAGCATCAGATGCTATGAGTTAATAACTTCAACAAAACAATATGGTGCTAACTGAAAGACGTCTACCTTTGTTTCCACAGCAGGAGAGCAGCCTGGAGCTGAGAAGAAGATTGTAGCTACAGCTGGTATTCCTGTCAGCGCTACTATCTCCTTTAGCCACACTAAGCTTCCCATGTTCCTTGGAAATTCCCTCACTGAACTACTATGCTGTGTCTGGGCAGGGGAAAATTAGATAAACAACTTACGTGTTTCTTTTATGTGTTTTTGATTGACCTTTCCTTCACCATCTTACCACTAAGCAACCTAAAATATTCCTAAAAACAAGCTAAGTGTCTTGTTTTCTCAATGGCTAAACACTATTGAAGCTAAGGTAGCTACTGAAGCTAAAGCTAGCTCATTGAACCCACATTCTGAAATGTCTTCACTCTCTTCATGCCATAATGAACCATAGTGCACTCAAGCAGTGCCAGTGGTAATATTAACTTTGCAGATGATACACAGCTTTATATCATGACTTGTAAATCATTGAAGCGCTGGGCAGATTCATAGAACAAATCAAAGTGTGGATATGGAATAACTTTTCTCACCTAAGCAGAAACAAAACGGAATTATATTTGGATCTAAAGAGGAACACCCAAGAGTCGACCTGCAACTTTAAGGTCTGAAATCTGGGTGTAGTGATGGACCTAAACTTTGAGAGAAGCATGAAGACAATTACAAAGCCAGCCTGAAGAACATTTCTAACATTTAAAGATTTGTATCCCGAAGAGATCTAGAGAAAGTCATCCATGCTTTTGTCTTTAGTTGCATTAATTATTACCACAGCGTCTTCACAGATCTAATGTCAGACAGCTGCAGCTGATCCAGAATGCTGCTGCTGGTGTTCTGACTAAAACCAGGAAGTTGGAGGACATCACCCAGTTCTAAAGTCCCTACACTGGCTCCCTGCAGCTCAGAGAATAGACTTTAAAATACGTTTGCTAGTGTATAAAACACAGAATAGTTTAACACTAAAATACAGTAAAGATCTGCTGCTGCTGTTGCATCAACCTTCCAGACCTCTCAGGTCTTCTGGTTCTGGAACCAGAACCAAACATGGAGAAGCAGCATTAATCTTTTATGTTCCTCTAATTTGGAACAAACATACAAAAATGCAAGACCACTGAAACCCTGAGCTTCTTTAAACTTGGACCAAAAACCTATGTTTTCAGTTGTTTTCGACTGATTTATTTAAAGCTCAAACTTCATATTAGGCTGTATTACACATATTCTTTGCTTTCCTTTATAACGCCACTCCTTATGTTTTCATAATTTAAATCTCTTTGAATTGTCTTGTAGCTGAAATATGCTCCACAAATAAAATACCCTGCCTGTATCCTTGTCAGTAAAATGTTAAAGAACGGAAGTAGCAGAAGATAATCACCATCAAACAGAGATTCCCTCTACTCACCGTGTGCTGGTTCCTCCATCTTTGCTAGTTATCTTCTTCCCAACGTCGAGACCCTCTGAGGTTTTCACAAAATCACAACAGAAACTTTTCTCTCCTTAAACGTTAGAAACAGCCAGTTCTCCATGAAACCGTTCCCTATCTGCTTCTAGCTAACAGGCTAAGCTATCGAGATAAAGAAATACAAGAATAATGTAAAAAAATAAAAATAAAAAACGTTATAAGCAATAAAAAAACACACAGTGGCTCCACAGAAAGCTCGACCGAATAGGCACATTGGAAGGACAAAAGGAAACAAAACTGTTCGCTTAGCTTTTGCTGCTACGAGACAACTACTTCCGCTATTCGTCGGGTCACATTGGCCTTCAAAATAAAAGCTCGACTTTGGCGACACTTAAAGCTACAAAGGAACAGCGTGTAATAAATTATATTCAATAAATTTGAATATGCATCGCCATGAGGCTCATTTCTTAGATTAAAAAAATAAAAAATAAAAGCTTGAAAACATTAAGTCATCTACACAATGTGTTTTATTCTGTGAGGTTACTCAAATAAACCTCTAAGGAATATTCAAATTACCAAGTGACCAACGATGACACAAAAAAGTGGGCAAATCTAATTTATTTAGTAGTTTCTATACATAATACAGCCTAACGTGAATGCTTTTGGACTGTGTAAGAAAACCAGAGTACCCAGAGAGAACCCACACAGACAGGGAGAACTAAACACCTGGCCTGGATTCAAATCATGGTACCAATGACCCCAACATGAATATTCAGCCCTTTTCTTACAGAAGCAGAAGTTTACACAGAATGTCACAGATAGTTTAATTTAAAAACTTACTAAACTAGCCACATTCGATTACACTACTACGCTAAAGATGAAATAATGGTGAAAAGTAAAATTACTAAAAAGTAAAACAAAATTATACAAGTAAAAGTAGAGGCAATTAAATATGCTGCGCAGTGCAGCGGATGCTGACGCAGCGTGACATTGATTCATATTCCTTCTATAATTCAAAGATTCCTTTAGCAGAATTATAAATAAGGCCATAATCCATACACTTGATGCACAGACACTGTATATTTATTATATCAAGGGCTTGTGGTAAGAAGCAGACCTCCCTTCACCAGTGAAGTAGAGGAGGAAGTTGCGCATAGTCTTCCTGATGTCGGCGAGATGCTAAAAAGAAAAAAACCACACAGGTCTTTGTTTCCTGTAGTTCAGTCTTTGATGGCTGGAGGGCCAAAACCAATCTGTTGTACAAGAGTCTCATGAAGAGGATGCTTAGGGTTGTCTTTAATTTTCCTGTTTTTATAAAGAATCCTTCTTAAACAGGGTCTAATTGGGTCAAGATTCAATTTAAACAAATCAAGTTTGTTTAAATTGATATAAATATATCTTGTAATATTTAATTCCATCAACAACATATGATGTTACCACAGTTACATTACACAGCTTCCCTTTAGCTCAAGTTCCAGTCCTGTGAGGTTTATTTCCTCTAAAGAGATGTTGAGACAGATGAGCTTAAATGTAAATGGACACTTCATTCTCCAAATCCAATATCAATGACTGCCTGAAGTTTTGACCACAGTCTGTTACTGATTTGTGTGCAGTCTTACATGATTCTTGAATGTGTTTTTCCACTTAAATGTTTCTTTACAAACAGAGCAGCTGTAAGGTTTCTCCCCAGAATGAACTCTTTCATGTTGCACTAAAGTGTGTTTCCTCAGGAAAACTGCCATGCAGACAGAGCAGCTGTAAGGTTTCTCTCCAGTGTGGGTTCTTATGTGTTCCTTTAAATTGCGTTTCCTCATGAAAGCCATCTTACAGACAGTGCAACTGTAAGGTCTTACACCAGCATGACCGACCATGTGAGAGGATAAATAAGACCTGCACTTGAAGCTTCGGCCGCAGACCGAGCAGCTGAAAGGTCTTTCCCCAGAGTGGGTCCTTGCGTGTTCCACTAAATTTTTTTTAGTTTTGAAACCTGCATTACACACAGAACATATGTAAGATCGTTCCTCTGCATGTATGATTTTGTGTTTTTGTAAGCATCCCTGGGAGATAAAAGCTTTGCTGCAGATGGAGCAGCTGAAAGATTTTTCTCCACTGTGCGTCTTCATGTGGTGAGTCAAAGATATTTTCCTTCTAAAACTTCTGTCGCAGATGGAGCAGCTGAAAGGTTTTTTTCCAGTGTGTGCCATTGTGTGGTTCACTAAGCGCTGTCTAGTTGGGAAAGATTCCTTACAAACAGAGCAGTTGTAAGGTTTTTCCCCAGTGTGGATTCTGGTATGTTCCACTAAACTTTGTCTTCTTTGGAAAGCTGCCTTACAAACGGAACAGCTGTAAGGTTTTTCTCCAGTATGACCAATCATGTGGGAAGATAGATGTGACTTATACTTGAAACTTCTGCCGCAGACCGAGCAGCTGAAAGGCCTTTCACTAGAGTGCGTTATTGTGTGTCTTTTCAGGGTTTTTTTTAAACTAAAGCTTTTGTCGCAGATGGAGCAACTAAACGGTTTTTCTCCAGTGTGGATTCTGTTGTGTTCTATCAAATATTGTCTACAACTGAACATTTTATTACACTCAGAGCAGCGATGTAACTTTTTACCTTTCTTACAAACTGGATCTGTGTTATTGGTTCCAGACCCCAAACCTGCGTGAGCTTCACTGCTCTCCTCCCAGTTTCCATTACTGACATCTGTTTCTGAGGATTCTGATGAAGAATCAGAAGTTTCTTCTTCACCATCTGATTCTAAACATTGATCTGGTTCTGGTTCCACAAGGTCTTCGTTTTCCTTGGTTCGGCTGTGATGAAGCTCTGAGAGCCGAGGTTTCTCTTCATCATCTTCACTTTTCGCAGGAACTGGATTGAATATTAACTCAATGATCTCATTCTCCTCCTGTTCTTCTTTAATCTGATCCTGATCCAGGATGGGACTCCATTTCTCCTCCTTTTTGATCACCAGCAGCTGCTGGACGTCTGCAGGAAACACAAAAACAGACCAGTTACAGTAAACGCCTCTTAAATGAAATGTCACAGTAATGCAGGGCAGAGGTCACCAACTTTTTTTGTAGCCTGAAATTCCTAAACTTGAAACTTTAAATCAATGGCTCATGGCATGAACATGTCTGATCACACTTTATTTACATCTTCAGCATTATTTAGCTTTTTCACAACTTCTTGCATTGCTAGTCATTGGACTACATCATCTATTTGAAACTTGCTGTGATTGCTTGTATAAAGTTGTTTGAGCTGGTGATTTGAGGCTGTGATTGGATAAGGTGTTTTGTGTCATTTCCTGGAGTATCTGGATGTGTTGGTGTTTCAGACTCTTGATTTGATCTAATTTCTCCATACCAAATTATTCTAATGGATAAGCACCTTATAAAACTAATTTTCTATTGTCACACATTACTTTACGGAAAATCTTTGTGTTTCATAGTTTTTCTTGTTTTGGTACAGGCTCATTAGCTTAGTTAGCTTAGCATCAAAACCAGCAGGTAGCCAAGGCTCCTTTGCCAGCGAATAGCCAACAAGAACAGACCCAGAAAGCCAAAGATGTTAATTCAATGTTGAATTATGGTCAAAAAGGTTGATGTTAAGGTTGCTGATGGTGGATCAATCATCAAACAATCACCCAATTCTAGACAATTAACTGATGTTGAAAAGATGTCATTGAATCAATGTTGGTTTGTGGTTGAATTCAAATGATTGAAAATGAAGTAAAACCACTTGTTTGTCTGCATCATCCACAAGGCCGTTACTCTCAATTTTTAGATCACATTTCAGTTTGTTTTCAAAAAAAATGTACGTAGTGTTAAATACTGGTAAGGTCAATATTATGTAAGATTTTAACATTCCCGTTGACCTTAAAAGTGATAGCCTAAATATTAATAAAATATTAGACTCAATTATCTTTATTAAAAGTACCTACAGCCCTAACTACTAATGTAGACATACTAATACCTTGTGCTGATACAGAATTGTGTGAAAAAAATAACAGTACCTCCCCAAAACTTAGTATTTTCTGACAATTGAGCTTATTTTAACTGAATACACCAAATTTGACAGAAATTTTCACTATAGATCTTTAAAAGGCAACAACCTTTAGAGTAAATTCCATGTTTAATTTCCTCAGAGAAACAAAGCAGAGAGCAGCAATTTAACAAATTGATCCCTTCACAAATTGATGCTCTTTGCTCATAATGTTACTTCCTCACTGCCATAAGACATAGTGTTCAAAAACAGAAGGTAATTATCGACTGAAGATTTGCTCCTGTGATCTGGAGAAAACTTAAAGAAAATTGCACAACTGCTAAAACACTGAGATCCTTTCAATCAAGGTTTGATCACAGTTTTGTTATTTTTGTTTTTTATAATACTGATGCCTAGTTTTAGTCTGTATTCCAACTCCTCTTTAGTTCCCTTTATTGCGCCACTGTAATGTGATCTTATTTTTTCATCATTTAAAGCTATTTTAATTGTCTTACTTCTGAAATGTGCTTCACAAACTAATATCCCTTCCCTGTCTGGTTGCTAGTAAAATGTTAAAGAACGGAAGTAGCAGGAGATAATCACAATAAAACTGAGAGTCTATCTACTCACCATGTGCTGGTTCCTCCATCTCTGGTAGTTGTTTTCTCTCCAACGCTGAGACCTTCTGAGGTTTTCATAAAATAAAAATACAAACGTTTCTCTCCTCAGACATCAGAAACAGTCTGTTCTACATCAACCCGACTCTGACTCGCTGTTTTCCTGTCTGCTTCTAGCTAACGACTGAACGGAGACATGTTAGCTTCAAAAGGGAAGAAACAAAACTTTGTGTTCGCTTAGCTTTTGCTGCTAGGCGACAACTACTTCCGCTATTCGTCGGGTCACATTGATCTTCAAAATAAAAGCTCAATCTTAACCGCTCTTTAAAGCTAAACAGTAGCAGCAGTTACATTAGGATTCAGTAAATTAAAATATGCATTCAGATGATGCTCAATTGTTAGGGATTTTTTGGAAATAACCTTTAAGCAAGAATAAAACATACTTTTCTTATTCAGCCCACATTTCTGTTCTAAAATGTTTTGGTGAAATAATCTCATTTTAAATTTTGCATTAGCTGTAAGCTGTAAGAAATAAAGACTTGAAAAAAATCCTGTCTTGAATTCATCCATGTAATGTGATTCATTCTTTGAATTAAGTTACTCAAATACACTTAATATTCAAATTTACTGAATGTGTGTTGATGAAACTAATAAACCAATAAATGTAAATGAGAGGAATCAGCATTTTGATCACAACTAGCAGGCAGTTTAAAAAAAAAATAAAAGTGCATATTTTAAGCTGTTACCAGATAACATTATTTCTATTTCAATGTGACAGAATGTTTCTTTTCTCATCCTGGTGACACTTTGCTCAGGATTCACCCATCCATGTTCACCCCTGACATAGGAGGGCCTCCAGCCACTCCACTGGAAATTGGAAGAGAAGTTCACCCTGGACAGGTTAGCAGATCATCACAGCACAACAAATAAAAACTTACTAAGGGCAACTAAGGGAATGTTTTTGGACTTTTTGTTAGAGGAAACCGGAGTACTTAAAGAGAACCCACACAGACAGGAAAAACATGCAAAATAAACATCTCGCCAGGATTCAAATACAACAGGAAATCTGCTTTATTTAGAAGTTTACACAGAGCAGAAATGAAAAAAAAAATGTCAGAATGTGTCTGCAAATACATATCCCTTTTAAAGTAATTGTGAAGGTGGCTGAAAATTTGACCAGTCTGTACAACTGGTACAGTTATTCATCCTTATGGAGTCTTGAGTGTTTCTTCAATGTGTTTCTCCACTTGAACTTTTTCTTACAGACCGAACAGCTGAACGGTTTCTCTCCAGAATGTATTCTTGTGTGTTCTACTAAAGTGTGTTTCTTCAGAAAAGCTCTCTTACAAACAGAGCAGATGTAAGGTTTCTCCCCACCGTGGATTCGTTTATGTTCCATTAAACCACGTCTCCTCTTGAAAGCTGCCTCACAGACAGAGCAGGTGTGAGGTTTTTCTTCAGAATGACTTTTCATGTGAGCAGTTAGATATGATGTGCGGCGGAAGCTTCGACTGCAGACCGAACAGCTGAACGGCTTCTCCTCTATGTGGATTTTTGTGTGTCCTAGTAAAGCATTTTTACTTTTAAAATCGGCACTACAGACGGAACATATGTGAGGTCTTTTCTTTGTGTGAATTATCATGTGTTGTTTTAAATTTTCCTCAAAAGCAAATGTTTTGCTACAGATGGAGCAGCTGTGGGGTTTCTCTCCAGTGTGGATTATCAAATGTCGTCTTAAATTGTTCTTCCTTTTAAAAGCTGCATTACAGAGAGAACATTTAAAAGGTCTGTCCTGAGAGTGAACTTTTGTGTGATCTTTTAAATTAGATTTTGAAGGAAAAGATTTGCTACAAACTGAGCAGTGGTAAAGATTGTCTCCGGTGTGGATTCTTCTGTGTTCTAACAAATTGCCTCTGTGGACGAATATTTTCCTACACTGAGAGCAGCGGTATAACTTTTTGCCTTTCTCACAAACTGAATCTGTGTTGTTGGTTCCAGATCCCAAACCTGACTGAGCTTCACTGCTCTTCTCCCAGTTTCCATCACTGATGTCCGTCTCTGACGTCTCTGACGAAGAATCAGAAGTATCTTCAGTACCGGATTCTAAATTTTGATCTGGTTTTGGTCCAACAAGTTTTCCGTTTTCCTTGGTTTGGCTGTGATGAAGCTCTGGAATCTGAGGTTTCTTTTCATCATCTTCACTTTTCACAGGATTGAATATAAACTTGGTGATCTCGTTCTCCTCCTGTTCCTCTTTAATCTGTGGAGGTTTCTGGTCCTCCTGGTCTGGTCTCGGACTCCACTTCTCCTCCTTTTTGATCTCAAACAGCTGCTGGACGTCTGCAGGAAACACAAAGTCAATGTTTGCAAAACTGGCAGCGTCACAAGCCATGCTTCCATTAATCATATAGATGCTCAGGTTGAATTTGGTTAATGGAAAAACTCCAATTTTCAAAAAGCTAAATTTTCAATTAAATAATTCTTTATTTTGGATGAGACCATTTTTTTGGCCATATTAAAATTGGTTTATTTTGCAAAACTGCAATGGAAACACTTTACGTTCAATGATCAACAACTGAATGTTGCCACTGACACAAACCACAAAGAAGATGACAGGAAGTAGATGAATGAATACAACGCAGTATGTTTTTTTAATCACATCACGTGAACAACCTTATTCACGTCCGATTTTAAATTGCGTTTATTATTTAATGGAAACACAGAAATTGCTAGGAGGGTTTTTTACATTAGCAAAACATTAAAGTTTTGTGCACATTTGTCAGTCTACTGCTAATTCCAAAATTTTTAATTTCCTCCCCCCCATCTATTTTTAGATGTTTTGCGTGTTCCCTACTCTTTAGTTCACAATGGAGCAGACTTTCTTCTGGACAGGTCTGGTTTTATTTTCATCATCTGTTCGGAGACTAAGTGAATGCCACGCGCCTGCTCCTTACAGGACTTTGAGATAAACTATAGGAACATGGATTGCGCCGTCAATCACCCTCATGCACACTTGCTCTCTGCTATGCTACAGCTGATTCACAACAACTGATTCTGCCATGAATGCTCAGGCTAGTTAGCATGGCCACCGATGAAGGTAGATAAACTTGAGGTTCCTCTGGAACCGCAAGTTGTTTCTCTGCCAGAAGTACATTTAGTAGTGCATATATGAGGATGATTGACAGCGCTAAGACCCTCCTACTGGCTCTGGTTCCTTGTTTTCGACCAAGAGCGGTGCATTTCTTCAGATGGCAATTGTAGCACTGGGAGGTGAAAGACATCAATCATTTCACAGATTATCTGTCTCATATCTTACTGTGACAACATGGTGACAGTTTAAACAAATATGTACAAAACATTTTTTTTAAAGTTACATGATGCAGCTTTAAGGGGTAAACACAGTGGGTCTGACTTACATTAATAAATAGATTGTTATTTATCAAGTCATTATGATACAAATATATATTTTGGACTGTGTTGAAACTTTTCTTTCATTTCCTTTAGTATGCCAGTGCATTTTTAACGTTTTCATCACGCAGAGTACTTTGGCTGGTCTTGCTGCTGACATGTGCTCGACAAATCAACTTGCCTTGCCCAGTATTGTTGTTGGTTGGGTTTTAAAAAACGTTGAAACAGAAGATAACAACAATCAAACCTAGAGTCCATCTACTCACTGTGTACCGGTTCCTCCATCTCTTAGTTTATTTCCTCCAACGCTGAAGCTTTGAACTCGCCGCTTTCCAGTCGGCGTCCAGCTAACAGGCTAAGCTAACACACCTGGGAGGAAATTAAGGAAAAACTTAAGTAAAACAGAATTTCATAATTAAAGTAAAATCTCAGTGGCTTTAAAGATACGCATATAAATATATGAACACAAACATTTTACACTGAATAAGGAAACAAAAGTTTTTGTTCACCTATCGTTTGTTGCTAGGAGACAACTACTTCCGCTATTCATCGGATCTTATTAGCCTCCAAAATAAAAGCTCAATTTGAGACGCAATTTATAGCTACGCAGGCGTTGCATCCACAGTGATTTAAATTAGAATATGCGTTCCTATCCGACTCATTTCTTGGATTAAAGTAACTTTTTGAAAATAACAGCCTTTAAGCAAGTGCTAAACATACTTTTTCTTAAGTCTACTTTTCTGTTTTGAAATGTTTTTCAGTGTAATATAAATATCCTCATCTTAAATACTGTTTTCATGAGCTTCAAGCAAAAATATGTATAACAGAATCTATAGAGAGTAAATAACCTGACATGAAAAATAACCTGATATGAATGCTTCTGGGCTGTGGGAGGAAACCAGAGAGAACCAGACAGGGAGAACTAAACACCTGACTGATATTCAAATTCAGGAACTTCTTCCTGCAAGGGACCAATGCCATCAAAGACACCATCATGAAGTTTGCACATTTCATTTATTTAGGCCTCTTCACACATAAAGCAGAAGCTTACACAAACTGTAGTTAGAAACATAAAACTGAGTGTATTGCACAGCTCAAAATACAGCAACACAAGCATAAAAATAAAACTAGAGTAAAAAATAAACTTGCAGGAGCTTACTGAAGAAAAACAATAAGTTAGACATAAATCAAGTTGAACTCGTTCAATTAAAAAATAGTTACTAGATTTAGGTTTGTCATCTTCTTCATTGAAATCTTCATTGAAGAACAGCAGTTCTTCCTTTCTATGTTCCCACTGAACCTTAAATAATACTTTGACAATGTAAAACAAGTTTTGCACATATTTAACAAGTTTTCTTTCACTAAACAGACATCAGTTTCCTATGTCTCTATTAACTGATCACACACTAGCTGAATGACTTTTTTTAAAAAAAGTCATTTTAAACATAAATACAGGCTTAGTGTTGATGGGGGTTTTTTTCACATTATGCATTATATAATATTAGCAAGACCCATGTCAAAGTCATCTGCAATTTAAATATAGAAGTAAAAGTGGTGTCAGAAAAAAGTAATAAATGAGATGATTCCTGCCCAGAGCCATCAGTATGTACAAGTTTTTCAAGAAAACTATGCAATACGAGTTACATTTACTTTCCCTCTGGGATTAATAAAATAAATCTCAAAAGGCAGAATAAAAGTTGTTGGAGCTATTTTTTCTTTATTTCTTTATCCATTTTAATTTTGTTACTTTATTCTTAAATTTCTATTTTTGTATTATTTACAGAGTTTATTTGTAGGTTGATAATTGTTGATTTTATTTATTTTTTTGTTTTCTTATTTATTTTCTAAATTTAGACAGGAAGTAATGTGGGTCAGTCCACATAGATAAGTGCAGGGGCCTGGTGAAGGACCAGCAGGCATTTGGGTTTGGGGCTGATGGTTTTTAAGAGAGGTAGCATGAGAACAAAAGAAAGTTTAATCTCTGTAATTGTTTGGTGAAAGAGGAAAATAAATCACCAAGAACAATATATATATATATATATATATATATATATATATATATATATATATATATATATATATACCCGGGTTCGAGGCAAGGCTGGGGGCTGGGGCAAACGGTTACAATGGTGACATTGAGCTGTCAGTGTGGGTCCTTAGGCAAGACCCTTGGAGCTATATAGCCCACCTCATACCATGAGAGACACAAATAAGCACGACATGCCGGCTCAGACGTCGCCCGGTCAAACAAGGTCTGCGTCAGGTGCTGGGGGACCAGAGCACCCTGATGAAAAGTGGGCTACTGGAACAAGACGGAAATGGGCGAGAGATGAAAACATGGATCTGTTGGAATGCTACTACTCAAGTAATCCTAGTCAGAGGGGCTACATGCAAAGACTGTGGGAGGAATGGTTAGCTCGACATCCCCAGTCAACACTAACTGCCAAACAACTAGTAGCTCAGTGTTCCAACATCCGCAAACGGCAACTGCTGTCACAACTGGAGATTGACGAGGTACGACACAACGGGAAGGAGCCAGGATGCCAGGTCAGAAGGGAGTCAACTACAACTCCCCACCCAGAGACTGGGTATGTAGCCCCAGTAATGAACGAACCATCTGAGCTGACCGAGGCAGCAACTGACCTGAGAGAGAGAATCATGGCCCGAATGAACACCAGACGACCCCGACGCCAATTACAACGGCTGAGTGAAGTACCATCAGAAAGTCTCATTGAAGATGTGAATGCAGCATTGAGAACGATCCCTACCACCACCATAACAGAAACCAATGAGCTGATATACAACTCAGCATCAGTGATCCTTGAGATGCTTGGTTATAAGAGCAACCATGAGACCCAATACCCACCATGGAAAAGACGGTTAGAGGCTAAGATCAAGATAACAAGGAGGGAAGTGAGTCAACTGTCCGAGCTCCAAAGGGGTGCAATGAAAAGATCAGTACCCAAGAAGTACAGCCAGATGCCCATACCTGAAGCACTCGAAACTGCCAAACAAAGGCTCCAAGCCTTGGCCAGCCGCCTAAAGAGATACACGAGAGAGAATGAAGCCAGGAGGATTAACCGGCTCTTCGCCACCCAACCAGCTAAAGTGTACTCTCAATGGCAGGGTAATAACAACAGAGCAGACCCACCCAGGCTGGAGACTGAACAATACTGGAAAGGCATATGGGAAAGGGAGGCGTCCCACAACAGCAATGCACAGTGGCTAACCTCTCTACGAGAGGACCACAGCAACCTCCCGGAACAAGCCCCGGTAACCATCACTGTGGCAGATGTCCAAGACAGAGTCTCGAGTATGAAAAACTGGACAGCACCAGGACCTGACATGATCCATGCCTACTGGCTTAAGAAACTCACTGCCCTCCATGAGCGACTGGCAGCTCAACTGAACCAGCTGCTACAAAATGGGACTCACCCTGAATGGTTAACTGAAGGGCGCACAATCCTGATACAGAAGGAACCCTCGAAGGGTTCAGTCCCATCCAACTATCGGCCAATAACCTGTCTCTACAACATGGAAGCTCATGTCAGGCATCATAGCGGCTAAGATAAGCGGGAACATGGATAAATACATGAGCAAGGCACAGAAGGGCATAGGCATAAATAGCAGAGGAGCCAAACACCAACTCCTTGTAGACCACACAGTCGCCCGAGACTGCAAAACCCGACACACCAACCTGTGTACCGCTTGGATTGATTACAAGAAAGCCTATGACTCAATGCCACACACTTGGATCATTGAATGCTTAGAGATGTACAACATCAATAGGACTCTAAGAGCCTTCATTGCAAACTCGATGGGGCTGTGGAAAACCACCCTTGAAGCCAACTGCAAACCACTTGCACAAGTGTCCATCAAATGTGGCATATACCAAGGAGATGCTCTGTCCCCACTGCTGTTCTGCATAGGCCTGAACCCTCTCAGCCAAATCATCAACAAGACTGGCTACGGATACCGACTCAAGAATGGGGCCACGATCAGTCACCTCCTCTACATGGATGACATCAAGCTGTACGCCAAGAGCGAGCGAGACATCGACTCACTGATCCACACCACCAGGATCTACAGCACTGACATTGGGATGTCATTCGGACTAGAGAAGTGTGGTCGGATGGTTACAAAGAGAGGGAAGGTCGCCCACACAGAAGGGGTCTCACTCCCAGAAGGAACAATAGCAGACATAGAGCACAGCTACAAGTACCTGGGAATACCACAAGCAAATGGCAACCTCGATGAGGTCACAAGGAAAGGAGCCACAGCCAAATACCTCCAACGAATAAGGCAAGTCCTGAGAAGCCAGCTCAATGGCAAGAACAAGATCCGTGCAATAAACAGCTATGCCTTACCAGTAATCAGATACCCTGCCGGAATAATTACCTGGCCAATGGAAGAGATGAAGGCCACGGATGTTAAGACTAGGAAGCTACTAACCATGCATGGAGGATTCCACCCCAAATCCAGCACCCTGAGACTGTACACGAGCCGTAAGGAAGGAGGCAGAGGACTAGTGAGTGTGAGAGCCACTGTCCAGGATGAAACATCCAAGATCCATAAATACATCAAGGACAAAGCCTCAACAGACGATGTGCTCAGCGAATGTCTCAGGCAATGGGGAACAGAAGACAAGGTGCTGGAAGTACCATCATGGGAGGACAAGCCCCTACATGGGATGTACCACCGACAAATAACTGAAGTGGCTGATGTCAGGAAAACCTACCAATGGCTGGAGAAAGCTGGACTCAAGGACAGCACAGAGGCTCTCATCCTGGCCGCCCAGGAACAGGCCCTAAACACCAGAGCAATAGAGGCTCAGATCTACCACACCAGAGAAGACCCAAGGTGTAGGTTGTGCAAGGAGGCCCCTGAGACAGTCCAGCACATAATAGCAGGGTGCAAGATGCTGGCAGGGAAAGCATACATGGAACGACATAACCAAGTGGCGGGCATAGAGTACAGGAACATCTGTGCAGAATATGGACTGGAAGCCCCAAGATCAAAGTGGGGAACACCCCCAAAAGTGGTGGAGAATGACCGAGCTAAGATCCTGTGGGACTTCCAGATCCAGACAGACAAGATGGTAATGGCGAACCAACCGGACATTGTGGTGGTGGATAAAGAACAGAGGAAAGCCGTTGTGGTGGATGTAGCAATACCAAGTGACTACAACATCAGAAAAAAGGAGCATGAGAAATTGGAGAAATGCCAGGGCCTCAGGGAGGAACTGGAAAAGACCTGGAAGGTGAAGACCACAGTGGTGCCTGTGGTCATCGGGGCCCTCGGGGCAGTCACCCCCAAACTGGAGCAGTGGCTCAAACAGATCCCAGGAACAACATCAGACATCTCAGTCCAGAAATGTGCAGTTCTAGGCACAGCCAAGATACTGCGCAGAACCCTCAAGCTCCCAGGCCTCTGGTAGAGGACCCGAGCTCAGAGGATGAAACAGACCACCCGCGGAGGGTGAGAAGGGAATTTTTATATATATATATATATATATATATATATATATATATATATATATATATATATATATATATATATATATATATAAATATATATATATATATAAAAGAGTAGAAACACGCACGCACGCACGCACACACACACACACACAGAATTCCTGACAGCTTACTAAATATTTATTCATGTCTTGCAACGCCTTCATTCTTTGACAAGCCAACTAAACTTTGCATTTTAAATTTTTATTACTTTCAGCTTCCATCTGAATTTTGCTTATGAACATAGTGAGTCAGTGTATTTTTCCTTAAACAGTGTTGACACATAGATACTGTTACATAAAAGTTAATATTGAACTCATACAGACCGATCAGTCAATTTGCTAAACAAATTTTTATGACAGAATCTTTGAACCTTAGTTTGAATGTGATGTTAATATGAATTTACTCAAACTATTGGAAGAAAATGATGGAGAACTCTTGGAGAACGAAGAATTTTTGTTGCTGCATTGAAAGATAAAAAATAATTTTTGTGCTTTTTTATTTTATGGTTATTATTAATTTTGTCATTTTTGTTAAAACATGAACTATTTACAGTTTATTGTAGAAAACAGAAAAAAAGAAAAGTTTCTCCTGGTTTTTATGCCTTCATCAAATCATTTCCTGGTCAATATGCAAATATATTAGTGCAGCTGTTTGATGAAGGCCATTGATAATGATGAAAGTGAAACAAGCAACTGTTAATAAAGTTTCCTGAAGCTGTTTGTAGTTTTCATGGATTCCATTTGCTTCAAAATTTGACTATCAAAAATGCAAACTAAATTAGATTAGAAGTATATAACCTGTTTTGATGTAAACATTGCAAAAATAATGCAATTCATCAATGTTATGAAATAATTATGAGTTACAAGATCTGAAGACCTGCAGAAAGAAAAGAGAAACAGAAAATGGAGTTTATCTAAATAATTATATTTGTCTTTTTGTACCTGGGTCTAGAGTAACTTCGAATCCATCCTGATATCAGTTTACTTTCATTTTTTCTGTCTATTAAAATCATTTTCAGATTGGATCCTTTGTTTTCTTTTAGGATTTCCACAATAAGGAAAAACATTTGATGGAAAAAATACCGTTGCACAAAAGTACTCACTCCTAGCAATGTTTGCTTCAGTAGATCCAAACCTTTCTAATGGTCCTACATGCATCAAATTCAAACCAGATATTAATAAAAATCCAACAAAATACACAGAGAAAGAAAAGAAACAAGTTAGTCAATAGATCAAGCTGTGTAATTAGGTAGAAATAAAGGAAATAAAAATGTAACACAAAATGAAGTTGCAAAATGTCAAAAAGTCCAGAAATCTTTCTCTATACATTCATATCCCCAAATGTTTAGAAATCTTCCCATTATCTGTGCAAATGAGTATCAGCTAATATATCGCTAACTGATGGTCAATAAAGGACTCAACTTTAATCTGAATGGAAATCATGAAAATGCATTTAGATTTAGATGTAAAATTACTTTAATTCAACTTTAACTCAAGTAAATTTGTTTCTCATAGAAAATGATGCAGCCATCTCTGACCTGGGCAGCAGTAAAACAGTTAATCTTTTAACAATTCTTCAGATCATTTCTGGTATGAGGATGGTGCTGAGAAATTGCCATGGTAACATCCTGGTCTGTTTCTAACAGTCAGAGCTATGAACATCTAGACGTCTAGACAAAAAGATAAACTTTTGTTGCTTTTTTACAATTACAGTTGGTTTCACCAAGACTTTTTGACTGAAGAACTAAAACACTACCAAGAATTGCAAAACAAATGTAAATATTACGGAGATAAAAATATAATCTTCATAAAATATTCTGAAAATACCGGATAATCTGTAAAACGCAGCACCAAAATTTCTCACAAGCTTGGATTCTCAAATAGTGTAATTCTACCTTCATCTCTCGGTAAAAGTGTATACATATTTTTTTTGCTTCATATTCTAAAAAAACTTGAACTTCAACTGAATATGGATTTGCATGTGGCTTCTGGAAACAAGGGATTCTTATCTAAAAGGGATGAGGAAATAACAAAAATACAGGGGTGTGAAAAGGTGTTTTCCTGATGCTGATTTTATTTTTTTGTTTATTGTCTAGCAGCATCCAGGTGTGGGTGTGTTTAGAGGAGGAGGAAAAGCAGCTTCATAAAATCCAAATTCCTGGTTGAAGTTTTCACATTTTGGACATAAACAGCAACTTCTCTTCGGAAAGGTAAGTTTATGAGAAATCCAATAATTTACTAAATTATTTATGTTTGTACTAAGATTATATGTGGAATATATTATTTTCTTTTCAACAAGTTATTGGTTTTTGGGAAAATTGTATATTTTAGCATTTTTTTGTAATTATTACTTTACCTGTAATAGAGCTTATGCCTTACCACCGGTCAAAAGCATTTGACTACCAAAGTAACCTGGTACAGAGGGCGATTTCATGAAGTTGAACAGTGTGAAATGTATGGCACAAAAAACTAAATTTTACTTCTAACTTAAATTTATAACGTTTCCCATGTTAACCTTTATCTTATCTCTTATATGTTACAGACGATGAAGCATCAGATCTGTCTCTCACTCCTGCTCAGTATGTTTTTATTTAATAATCCAGACTATGTTGAACATGTATTTATATTATTTCATTTTTTTTCTGTAGAATTTCAGTTTTTCCATTTACTTACTGGACACTGAAAAATGAACTAATGGAAATTAAACATTTTGTTTGCTGTTTCTGGTTGTCTTCTGCTGTTTCTAGCAGCTCTGCTGGTCTGTGGATCACCAGAGGAAATTTGTCAGGGAAACAGCTGCACTACTGATGGATGCCCCTGGACTTTGAACATTAGCTGCAACAACCTGATTAATGCCTGGCAGCTTCAATGTAGAAGAGATCATTTTAATCTGTCCTTCAGCTGTGTAAACAAACCTCATCGATACGTCTTTCAATGCCATGTCCCCCTTCCAGGTTTGTTCCTTCAGTGTCCTGCAACATTTCCTTAGTAAAGCATCAGAATGGGAAAATTGCTCTATAATGTGTAACTAAATGTTCTCCTGAGTAGAACTGAAATCATGTGTTTATGAGAAATAAAGCCTGCATGCACACTTAAAAGAAATATATTTCTAAACTTTTCAAAAATGTGGTTAGATTCAGATACATCCTTAACAACTTTCTGTGATTTTAATTTTCAGAAACTCTCATATTGAACAGGAATGGCCAAAATTATTGCAGCAGCAGCAGCAGCAATACCAACAACGGCAACAACGGCAGCAACAGCAATGCTGCTGCTGCCATCAATTCTGCTGCTGATGGCAATCCTGCTGCTGCTAATGTCTATCCTGCTGCTGCTGCCATCAATTCTGCTGCTGATGGCAATCCTGCTGCTGCTAATGTCTATCCTGCTGCTGCTGCCATCAATTCTGCTGCTGATGGCAATCCTGCTGCTGCTAATGTCTATCCTGCTGCTGCTGCCATCAATTCTGCTGCTGATGGCAATGCTGCTGCTGATGTCAGTGGCAACAGCAGTGGCAGGAAGTAAGTTGTATATCTTTATATATATATATATATATATATATATATATATATATATATATATATATATATATATATATATATATATATATATATATATATAAAACAGTGGCCAGGAGGCTGTGTGGCCCTCAGGGTCAAAATTTGAGATCGGCACAAATGTGGTTTACTATCCCTGGTAGTTAATGCAAATGCAATTAAAAATGTTGACTGGGACACTTTTTTTACTGAGATGATGCTTTTCAAAAGAAATGGTGACAAAAATATTCTTAAAATGGGAAACCAATCACTCATCTTTTATTTAGCACATTTTTTATTTTAATTTATTATAATATAAACAAGAGGACAACATCAAGTGGCTGATATGCAGAAAGCTCAAACTAGCCGAGAGAAAGCAAATATCTCTGCAGAAAGAGAAAATTACACAACAAAGTAGACGAAAGAGAAAAAACAAAAGTCTGATTAGGATGTTGTGATTTTTTTGTCCTGAGACCATTTTTTATACTGCAGATCCACAATGATTCAAATTCATTTTCTTCAGAAATCAGGAAACCTTTTTTATTTTTGTCATTAAGATATTGCATATTTACGATATTATTTCACAGATAAAAATGAAAGATTTTCAATTACATTATGTTTGCATTTTAATTAATAGAATTTGTGACTTGTAACTACTTTTATTTTGAAAACTTTGACCACTGTAACAAAAAATGTGGATACCATTGTTTAATGTATGGTAGTACTTATTTTATTCAAGAAGTATAATTTGCACAATAGTTACCACTATGATTTTGATCAATTATTAAGAATATATTTTTCTTCCACAGTGGCATCACCATCTCATCCCAAAATCCTTTATCATATAAGATAGAGCTGCACGGTTCTGGATGTTGGCTAAATGTTGTTCGGACTGCTGAGGATCAAACAGGCAAGTAATTTAAAGTGATAAAATTGTCCTGCAATTGTCATAATAGCAGCTTTCATGAAGAAAAACTAAATCCTTTCAATAATAAGAAAACTAACTGAGATCTTTTTTAAAATACAATTTGTTTCTGTCATTTTACGTCTTGGTAAAATGACAGAAACATCAACCATTCAGTAATGTTAAAGATTGAATTAATGCTTTCAAACAAACACAGTTATGGGATATTTTATGTTTATCCATCCATTATCTGCTGGTGCCTTTCTGCAAGTCACTAGTCCATCGCATATTTTATGTCATAAGCTCATTTTTCACTTTCCTCATATAAAATTAATATGATCGCACAACTTGAAGAAAGACATGATTATGGAAAAAGTCCCTCATGTAATAGTTCTTATCTTTGGTTTCCATGCAGAAGGGAGTGGAAGTAATATTAATATTATTATTAATATTATTATTATTAATATTATCCAAATATTCAATATTCTGCTGAAGATGACTGCATTAGAACTCAAGGTAAGAAGTTTAGCCTTCAGTTGAATAAAGTCATGAGTAATATATGATTTAAAATGAGTAAACACTGGAGTCCTGCCAGTTTTAGATGTTTCTGCTCCAACACAGCAGCTTGAAATGATCCAACAGCCTCCTCAGCAGGTCAAGGTTCTCCAGAGGTTCTGCTAATGAAGCATCATTTAATCCAGGTCCGATGAACTAGACAAAGAACTAAAACATGAAGGTTACTGACCATTGAGGACTATTGATGAAATGTATTGAAGTTCTCAGTGTTGTGCTGTGAATCTGGAAGATGCAGGCTGGGTTTGGGTGTGATGACCGCTGCATCTGTGAGGGAAGTTTGCTTCATTAACACAAGGTGTGCTAGAATCATAACTTTAAAGCTGTTCCTGTGTTTAAGGCTGCATTTACACCAGCCCTGTTTAGTCTGCTGTAATCAAACTTTACTCCGTTTGCCTAGAAGGTCCGGTTTGTTTGGGGAGATGTGAATGCGTAATCAAACTCTGGTCCAACTAAAAACCTGGGTCTCGGTTTGGTTGAAGTGAACTCTGGTGTGGTTCGAATGGATATGTGAATGCCAAGCAGTGCAGAGGCCAGAGAAAAGCAGGAAGTGAAATACAGTGCAGGGCATTCTGGGTAATTACAATCAAAACAAACATGCAAATCTACCTGGAGAAGTGGATCACAGCCGTTTACCAAAGACAAAAGTGAAATCCTACAACGCTGCTCTATTTTTGTTTGCATTTTGTGAAGAAGGAAGTTGTGCTCAGTGTCGTCTTCAGAGATTTTTGTGTCATTTCCTTCAGTGGTTCTTGATGCAGCGCCCCCACAGGCGAGGAGGGGAACAGGTAGCTCTAACGGTTTAGTTAGTTTGACTCAGTGCAGTGTGAAATCGAAGCACGTCAGCTGAAAATGTAACAAATGTTGCGGCTTTTGTCCCCAGTCAAACAGTCTACCAGACTATTAGGTGGGGAAACAACGTTATAGATAAAATGTTATTAATGATTTGTATTGTTTTCTTCATAAAACAAAAGTAATTAAGAAATATAAATCATCTCTTTTGCTTGTTTTTAAAGGAATACCTTTGAGGCTAATTGACAAAAACGAAACTTGGATTAAAGCCTTGCAAAGCTGCAGTAATTCAAATTCCTCTCTGGTTGAAATCACCAACCAAACAGTGCAGGATGCAGTGACTACGATCCTGAAAGATAAACCAGGTTTGAATGAAGGTGTCTGGGTCGGCCTGGAGAGATCCATCTTTGGTACCAATCCAGAGTGGATGTGGACATCTAGGAACAAAACTATAAATCCTGACTGGACCAGCAACCATCCTGTTGACCGCTTCAACAACTACTGTGGAAAGGTTGTCTTGATTGAGGGTCATGTCAAGCTGGTGGATGAAAACTGCCATAAGAGTTTGCCTTTCATCTGCCAAGATTACCTGGGTTTGTAGTCTGATAATCTGATTTTTGGGATTTTTATTAATAGTTCTGGTTTAATTTGATTTGACAAATTTTCCTTCGACAAGTTGTGTAAAAAGATGATTAAATATTCAAAACTGATTTAAAAAAAATAGCTCTAAAATGTTTATTTTCTCTTCTCAGGTAAAATGTAAACAAGTTAAGAAGCTCTGGAAACTTCTCTGAAGATCTTCTGATTACTTTGAAGGATTTTTACTCACTGCTGATGCTTCAGATTTCACCTTTCTGATTGTTACTTATGAGGCATGTTTCTGTTTCTAAATGTTCTATCTTTTTACAGAAATAAGTATTTATAAGTTAATTAGTATCATAACTGCTCATTACTATCCTTTAATACATTTTAAGGCGATTTAGTTTGATTACATCATTTCTAGTTTGATTTATGTGAATCCATCCATCCATCCATTTTCTTGCACCCTTGTCCCTCGGTGCGGTCGGGAGGGTTGCTGGTGCCGATCTCCAGCTAACGCTCCGGGCGAGAGGCGGGGGTCACCCTGGTCAGGTCACCAGTCTGTCGCAGGGCAACACAGAGACACACAGGACAAACAACCATGCACACACACTCACACCTAGGGGCAATTTGGAGAGGCCAATGTCAAACAGTCATGTTTTTGGACTGTGGGAGGAAACCGGAGAACCCGGAGAGAACCCACGCATGCACAGGGAGAACATGCAAACTCCATGCAGAGAGACCGGGGCCAGGAATTGAACCCAGAACCTTCTTGCTGCAAGAAGGTTCTACCAACTGTGCCACTGTGCAGCCCCGATTTATGTGAATCATTTAGATGTATTTCTAATTTTGTTGCTGAACCTTAAAGAAATAAAATTAAAACCAATTGCTGTCATTGGTAAAATCCTCTAATAGTGGTTGGGATTACCAAATCTTGGATTAGGATAATCTGAGTGAATGTTATCTAATGCAAATGACCAGATGTAAATAACTGGTTATCATTTAGTTCAGCACCTGAATTAATGTACAGTTTTCACTGCAGCAGCCAAGAATAACTAAGTTACCAAAAATGTTTAGATTTGTCCTTTCATAGACAAATCTAAAAGTTTTATCAAGCAAACTACAAATATGTGTGGTATGTTTGTAGTAGAGACACTAAAGAGAGAAATATTGGTGGAAACGATGCAGAAGCAGCTCAGGTTTCTGTTATTTATAAACCAAGACTGTAAAAAAGCAAACAGGACAAATGTCAGAACTAATGTTTGTTCATGTTTTCAGGCCTGGTCCACACAGAGCCAGATATCTGGAAAACTAAAACATTACGACTAATGAGGAAGTTTGACAAAACTCCATATTTGCTTTTGCGTGTCAGTAGAGGAAAATAAAGATTTATGGTCTTTACAGTCAAATAATTCACCAACATATCAACGTACTTTCTTTGATGTGATTCCCAGCCTTTTTAACTTTATATTGTAAAAGTCTATTTAAAAGTAGTTTTGTCCACATCTGGCGCCAGGTTTAATTCCTAACAGGAAGTCATGGTTGATTTGAAGCAATCTGATTGGCTGAAAGGTTTTATCTTAGCACTATGCTGCCCCCTATTGGTTTGGCATGTTGTGGGTTCATATGGATGAAAAGTTTTCTGAAACTGATCTCGTGTGTATATTTTTAAATGATGTGGTGGAGGTATTTGTTTTTATAAAGACCTGGCTATGAGTGAACAAGGCCTTATCAAAATGTAAACATGTTTATGCTGCTGTCACGGTGGTGGGATTTCAACTTTGCACTTCCTGTTCCTGACAATCCAGATGTTATAAAACTTTATGAAAAGACACCAGAGTGGCACAAAAATATAGCTTGTAAATGTAACAATAAATATTTGTCAACTCTTTTGTAAATGTAATTTTAGGTTGTAAACATTTCCATGAATAAATAAAAAAGGCCTATTGATATTAGTGTTGTTTCATATTGAATGGAGAAAACACCCAGCCATGCCTCATAGTTTCAGTAGTTTATTTCTTCATCTTAGAAACTATCAATGCTTTATTGTTTGATGATCACTTGAGTCTCTGGAGTGTTGAAAAACTGGGAGAAAATGGGCAAAACCCCAAAACGCCAACCTCAAAACAAAGAAAAAAGGTAAACTATAATATTTAGTGAATCATTCCAGCTCTACTTCTGCTTTAGACATTACATTGGCAGTTTATAAATAAAGTAAGTGCAGGAACCAAGTTCACAGAGGTGAATGAATTCATCATATGATGTCATTTACAGAATAATGTAAAAATTGTATTGGAGAATGATAGGTGCATGGACCTTATATCTGAAGGCATAAGCACTTTAATAGTGCAGTCAGATAAATGTAACTACAGCCAGTTGACACAGGTTCCTTTATTAGTCACTCTGGAACCAGTGAAGTCAGAGTTCACAGACTCAAAAGTTAGTTGAATCTGAGTTCTTCAAACTGAAAAGAAGTTACAACCTTGTTTAATGCATGGAGTTATGGCGCCATCTGGAAGCCAAACGACTAAAGAAACATCCTCATAATCCAGGATGTCTTTCCTCCAAAAAGTACGGTGGCCGACAGGTACAAAAGCGTGGAAACCGGTTGGGGTCCAAAACCGCTTACATGTTTATTTTGATAGTTCAAACACAAAATATACCTTAATATACCTTAATAAGTAAACCTGGAACTGAGGACTGGTGTACAGTCATCCTTATCTCTTAAGTTTTGACCAGAGTCTTGGCAGCTGAAAGGTTACTCATTAGTATGGATTTTTATGTGATGTGTGAATGTATTTTTCCACTTGAACGTCGCCTTACAAACGGAGCAGCTGTAAGGTCTCTCCCCCGTGTGACTTCTCATATGACATGTCAGACTTACACAGTGGGCAAAGTTCTTCCCACAGACCGAGCAGCTGTAAGGCTTCTCTCCAGTGTGAGTTTTTACATGTGCCAACAAGACGTTTTTCCTTTTGAAACTAGCTGCACAAAGAGAACAGCTGTAAGGTTTTTCTTCAGAGTGACACTTCATATGAACAGTTAAATAGGACCTGAAACTAAAGCTTCGGCTGCAGACGGAGCAGCTGAACGGCTTCTCCCCAGTGTGGATCCTTGTGTGTTCAATTAACGCATTTTTACTTTTAAGAGCTGTACCACAGACGGAACATTTGAACGGTCTTTCCCCTGTGTGGACCTTTGAGTGTTTTTGCAAGTTTCCTTTTGAGGAAAAGGTTTTGTTACAGATGGAGCAGCTGAAAGGATTTTTTCCAGTGTGTATTCTGTGGTGTCCTAACAAACCTTGCCTGCTTCTGAATGTTTTACCGCAGTCGGGACAGATGTGTAGCTTTTTACTTTTGTCACATTTTCTATCATCAACAGGAATGGCATCATTTTTCACAGAGTTTAAACCTGACTGAGCTTCACTTTCCTCCCAGTTTCCATCACTGACGTCCGTCTCTGAAGAACATTTTGAAGTTTTGTCATCATCTGATTCCTCAGAGTCTCTTTTCCCCTCAGTCAGACTGGGAATAAGTTCGGAGAGCTGAGGTTTCTCTTCATCATCTTCACTCTTCACATGAACAGGACTGAAAGTTAACTCCTTGATTTCATTCTCCTCCTCTTCCTCTTTAATCTGAGGAGGCTTTTGGTCCTCCTGGTCTGGTCTGGGACTCCAATCGTCCTCCTCAACAACCAGCTCCTCTTTGACCACCAACACTTGCTGGACATCTGCAGGAAACACAAACAAGTTATGTCAGTTTTCATATCAAATGAAAACTGTGTTTATTGTCAAAATTTGACAATAAAAACTAAAAATAAATCTATTAAACTGTTGGGGGGAAATCTGATCACCACAACAGCATGATAAGGCAGGGTAGACTCTTTAAAACTGTTCAGTCATTGTAAATAAATGATAAAGCCTCATATGTTTAGGTTTATTGTTGTAACATAAGGCAGCAGTTCTAGAGTGTCTCCTTCAGAAACTACTGCAACTAAAGATCCACAGTGAAGATCAGACAAACATTTACTGAAGACTTTGTAGCCACGTTTACCGCTGCAGAAAAATGCAACTGAATTTGGGGAAAAAATAAAACTGATTTTATAGGCAATATGTATAATGTGGCAGTTTGTCTTAATTTTTTACTGTATCAACCAGCATTCTATCACTTTTAAAGCATAAAAAAATAACATGATGCGTGTACAAAGGCCTTAAGTGATAACCTGGGAACTAAAATGGACATTGTGTGTTTGCCACCGTTTTAATACAGCTTTTTCTATTTATTTACATAAAGAGCATAATGGGTGCTAGTTATTTTTTCTCCTTAGCTGGATATTTTTTATGCAACTTCAAACACTTTTAAGGCCTAAAATTAAGATTATTCTTTTTTATTTTTTTTAATGACTTAACAGGGCAACTATGTTTCAAACCTTCACTCGGCCAGCTACAATCATTATGTCTGTTAGAATAACCACAACAAATCAACCAGAGAATATTAGGCTGTGGTATTTGTTTTCATCTAAAAAGAGCAGACAGGAAAAAATGATAATATTCTGTAAAATAAACTACTGCTAACTAGCATATATTTGTTCTATATTTTTTTGCGTGTGTGTTTTTGCATAAAATAAATTAAGAACAAATGATGTAAAAAGAAAACATTACCATAACTGTTGGGATTCATTTTATTTTAGAAGCTGTAGAATTAATTCTTGCTTTTGTTTTAAATGAAATATGTTTATACATTATCATCTCAATTATAACATTGAGATAACAATGTTATAATGCCATTAATGTATAATAACTTATAGTGTGTAGAATATCATAAATATTATACCCAAACTGATTACTGTCTAGAAAATAGACATGTGAAGCATTTTGATTAAATTTGGTTGTATGTAAATAAACCAGTGATTGTTGGACAATGTTCACAAACTTGCTCGCCATATTTTTTTTCCCCGTTTATTTTGTTACATTTGAATTTAATACACGTTAGTTTGTGTTTGAAGGTGTGAAATAATTATTGGAAACAAATACACTGTTCCTAAAAAGCTACAGTTATGGAAAGATGTAAAACATAATCACCATAAAGCTGAGAGTGCGTCTGCGCACCATCTGGTGGCTCCTCCATCGTCCTTTCCTTTCTCCAGCACTAAGGACTTCCTATGTTTTCATACAATTGCAGAAGAATATTTTATATCCTTAAAGTCCACCAGAAATAGTTCTTTCTTCATCAGTGTCTCTGACTCGTTGTGCTCCTGTCTGCCTCCAGCTAACGAGCTAAGCTAACACTGCTACTTCCGGGAGGAAGTTCAGCTAAAAAGAATTTTAAGAAAACACGAAAAACACAACAGAGCAGAGTAATGACTTTTAACAGAAGCTGTTATACTTGTAGGATATTCTCAAAGAAGTAACTTCATACACCGAAGGGAAAAAAGGAAACTGAACTTCCCCGCGTAGCTTCTGTTGACAGTCGAAGGTCACTTCCGGCCGTTAGTTTTCGGGTCGGATTGTCCTTCATAATAAAAGTTCACAATAAGTATCAACATTACCGAGGAAGGCGTGACTAACAGAGATTAAAAGACAAAGTGATGGAAGACAAATAGTAAACAGGTTGAAATCATTAACATTATAACATTGCTATCTCAATGTTATAATTGAGATAATGTATAAACTGATTTCATTTAAAACAAAAGCAAGAATTATTTCTACAGCTCCTAAAATAAAATAAATCCTGACAGTTATGGTAATGTTTTCTTTTTACATAATTTGTTCTTCATTTATTTTATGCAAAAACACACACAAAAAATTATAGAACAAAAACATATTTAGTTGTCACTTTTACAACATTTGATATTTTAAAGAAAGTCCAAGAAAGTCTGTGTTCAAACTTTTTATATTTTAAAACAAGCAAAGTTATTTGGACATTTTCTATTAAGGCAACTTGGCTAATGCTCTAACAAATCATTATTTCTGTAGATGACAAAAAACTTAATCAAGCAAATTGGATAAGCAGTAGACATTTATAATAGTGTCATTATAATCAAGTCAAAGCCAAATATGAAAATGGCAGGAAGTAAGAAACTCATTAAAATCATAACAGCTGTCTTTTAGAAAGTGATTCTTATATCTTTCATTTGCATTTATTTTATGTTGTTTCAACAACCACTGGGAAAACTGCACAGTCAATGCTAAACCAAAATATGAAAACATCTCACTCTGTAAGTGATGCATATTCTGACATTCATCTAACATTTATTAAAAATCTGGAAAATATTTCAACATTTAGCTTCCCGCGATAAAGCAAACAAATATTTAGTTACATCTCAATCAGAATCAACAATATTTAACAACACAAACCAAAGACTGACTTTGGCTCCGCTTTGCTTTCAATAAAGGCATTTAAAGTAATATAAAACATTGAACACTGATTTAAACCTGTAAAACATGAAGTTGATGAACCTCTAGAATCTGTAACATTAACCTTGATGCTCTGAAACCAAGATGCTGCTCAGCTACAGAGGTGTTTGGGATCGTTGTCTTGGTAAAACACCAATTTTAAAACAAGTCAAGTTTATTTGTACATCACATTTCAGCAACAAGGCAGTTCAAAACTCTTCACATGATCATTTCTGAGGGAAAATTAGGGTATATGGAAATAACCTTTCAAGTATTTTGATGTATTGAAGATGCCAACATGAACACTTCCATTCTCACGGACTTCATTATTGAGCTGCATGAATTTTTGAGTGTTTTAAAAAGGTTTTTTTCCATTTGAAAGTGGCCTTGCAGACTGAACAGCTGTAAGGTTTTTCTCCTGTGTGATTTCTCATGTGAACAGTTAGATATGACTTGGAACTGAGGCTTTGGCCGCAGACCCGACAGCTGCAAGGTTTTTTTCCCGTGTGGATTTTTACATGTTCTGACAACGTTCTCTTTTTTTTAAAAGCAGCATCACAGACAGAGCATTTGAAAGGTCTGTTCTCTGAGTGGATCTTAGCATGTTCTTTCAAGGTTCTCCTGGATGGAAAGTTCCTTTGACAGATGGCGCAGCTGAATGGTTTCTCTTTTGTGTGAGATCTCATATGTCGGATTACGCTTTCTTTCCACTTGAACATTTTTCCGCATACTGAGCAACTGTAAGCCTTCTCTCCGGTATGGGTTTTTACATGTGCCAATAAAGTATTTTTCCTTTTGAAACTAGCTGCACAAAGAGAACAACTGTAAGGTTTTTCTTCAGAGTGACACTTCATGTGAACTTTTAGATATGAGCTGAAACTAAAGCTTCGGCCGCAGACGGAGCAGCTGAACGGCTTCTCCCCAGTGTGGATCCTTGCGTGTTCAATTAGTGAATTTTTCCTTTTAAGAGCTGTACCACAGACGGAACATTTGAACGGTCTTTCCCCTGTGTGGACCTTTGAGTGTTTTTGCAAGTTTCCTTTTGAGGAAAAGGTTTTGTTACAGATGGAGCAGCTGAAAGGATTTTTTCCAGTGTGTATTCTGTGGTGTCCTAACAAACCTTGCCTGCTTCTGAATGTTTTACCGCAGTCGGGACAGATGTGTAGCTTTTTGCTTTTGTCACATTTTCTATCATCAACAGGAACTGCATCACTTTTCACAGGGTTTAAACCTGACTGAGCTTCACTTTCCTCCCAGTTTCCATCACTGACGTCCGTCTCTGAAGAACAGTTTGACGTTTTGTCATCATCTGATTCCTCAGAGTCTCTGTTCCCCTCGGTTAGTCTGGAAAGAAGTTCTGAGAGCTGAGGTTTCTCTTCATCATCTTCACTCTTCACATGAACAGGACTGAAAGTTAATTGTGTGATCTCATTCTCCTCCTCTTCCTCTTTAATCTGAGGAGGTTTCTGGTCCTCCTGGTCTGGACTGGGACTCCAGTCGTCCTCCTCAACAACCAGCTCCTCTTTGATCACCAACACTTGCTGGACATCTGCAGGAAACACAAACAAGTTATGTCAGTTTTCATATCAAGTGAAAACTGTGTTTATTGTCAAACTTTGACAGTAAAAACTAAAAATCAATATACCAAACTGTTTGGGGAAAATCTGACCACAGCACTGCACCACCAGAAAAACATGCTACAAGCACAATTATCAAAAATTCTTATCAATGTTAAGGTAACCTTATTAAAACCACTCAGTCACACATACATTTACAAAAAATAGGGAACAAATCATTTTAAGAGATAGAATTACCAAAACGGTTAGGATTCATATATTTTGCAAACAATAGAAAATAAAATCAGACTTTATATTATCTGAATTTATTTCAGAAACTGTAGTGAGTGTGTTCTGTTAACAGTTATTATACAGCAAGAGTTTCAAAGTGATTCATGCCTAGAAAAACAGTGAAGCATTTTTGCTTGAACTTGGTTGTATGTAAATATTGAGTGACGATGCTCAGAAACTTGTTTGCTATATTGTTTTTTTCCGTTGTTTTGTTTACATTTCTTACATTTAATAAGTATTATTTTGTGATTGAAGGTGTGAAATAATCATTGGAAACAAAGATATTGTTCCTAAAATGCTAGTTAAGGAAATATGTAAACAATCACCATAAAGCTGAGAGTCCGTCTGCTCACCATCTGGTGGCTCCTCCATTGTCCTTTCCTTTCCTTTCTCCAGCACTCTGGTTTTCTTACGTTTTCATACAATCGCATAAGAACATTTTCTCTTCTTAAAGTCCATCAGAAACAGTTTGTTCTCTATCAAAGCGTTTCTGACTCGCTGTACAGCTGTCTGCCT
Source organism: Poecilia reticulata (assembly GCF_904066995.2). NCBI lineage: Eukaryota > Metazoa > Chordata > Actinopteri > Cyprinodontiformes > Poeciliidae > Poecilia > Poecilia reticulata. The sequence continues at coordinate 22,484,462 of NC_088840.1, read as the reverse complement.
CCAGCTAACGGGCTAAGCTAACACTCGGAGCCGCTACGTCCGGGAGAAAATTCAGCTAAAACCAATTACACCAAACACTAAAAACACAATTGAAGCTATTAATAAAAACTTTAATAGAAAAGCTATTATACTCGCATGACTTTCTCAACGAAGTACTTAACACGCCAAAGGAAAAAACAAACTTGCTCTCGTAGCTTCTGATAGTGGAAGGTCACTTCCGGACGTTAGTTTTCAAGTCGAATTGACCTTCAGAATAAAAGCTGGAGTTACCAGCGTATACTGTTAAATGTTTTTTACCGACACCCTGGGCTTTAATGCTCTGCTCTTTTATACTGAAAAAGATACTAGCATCACGCAGCTCTTCCACACACGAGAGTCGGACATCCCGTTAGCAGATAAGCACATGGAGAAACTCCATAACTGTAGCATAGCATCTGCTGTAAACTAGAGGGAAGTGTACTTGTGACGTCAGCAAAATGCCTCCTCTGTGTTTTAGCATATATAAACACTCACAGCTGCATGTGGTCACATTTACATAAAACGTGAGCTCAACGAAGAACAAGGAAACTTTACCTCTTCTCAGGCAGCCTATCGCTAACCGAGATCACTGACGTCATAACAAAGCGCCCTTTTAAAGTGACAGTACAGGTATTGGAGTTAATAATGCGTTATTTAAAACTCTAATACATAACCAAAAATGAGGATTATATAGTGATAATCAGAATTGGGTGAAATTTCAAACATTCTAATAATAACAGCATATTTTCTAAAGTTGTTATACTCATTAAATCACAGCATTACATGATTTATTTTAGAGTACTAGAAGACAAAGTGATAGCAAACAGGTGGAAATCATTGACTGATTAATATATTTACCTGTCACTTTTAACAATAGTTGAACTTGGAAAGGAAGCCCAGGAAATTCTGTATCCAAACTTTTTCCTTATCTTCTAAAAGAAGCAAAGTTCTTTGGACATATCTAGGTAACGTTGCTAGCTCTCTGACACATGTTGCCTCTGTAAAACCTTATTTTAAAAACTTAACCAAGAAAGTTGGATCTGTTATTGGTATAGACCTTCAATGTTGTTAAAAAAGAAGTCATTAAGGTCAAACCTGAAAATGGCAGGAAATGAGAAACTCATAAGACGATTTGACTCAAAAGGTCCTGTGTGCCTGCAGATGAGATATTTCTAAATACATTTTTAAAACTCTTATACTGCTTTCATTTCCAAGCACTCAAATCACTGGGAAAACGGCATGTCCTAAATCAAAACATGAAGAAAACGTCTCAGTCCACAGGAAGAGAGATAAACATGAGTCGATATTTTTCTTCACAATTATTGTAAAATCTGGAAGTTTTACAATATTTAGCTTTTCTGTGATAAACCGAGCAAATATTTAGTTACATTACAATAATGATCAGCTTTATTCAACAACCTTGCACACACCAACAAAGAACTGACTTTGGCTCTGCTTTGCTCTCAATAAAGACATTAAAAATATTAATATAAAAAACTGATCACTGATTTAAATCTGTATAACATAAAATTGATCACCTTCTGGAATCTGAAACACCTGGAACCACTTACTGGTAAGTTTGGGGTTGTTATTTTGCTTAAATAAAGTCAAGTTTATTTAAATAGGAAATTTTAGCAACAAGCCACTTCAAAGTGCTTCACATGATCATTTTTGGGAGGGAATTTCCTTTAAGGTATACGGAAATAACACTCCTTCAAGTATTTTCATGTATTAAAGCTGCTGCCAACATAAACAATTCTGAAGGACTAGATTATTGACCTGAATGGACCCTTGAGTGTCTTACAAAGGTTTTTTTCCATTTGAAAGTGGCCTTGCAGACTGAACAGCTGTAAGGTTTTTCTCCTGTGTGACTTCTCATGTGAACAGTTAGATATGACTTGGAACTGAGGCTTTGGCCGCAGATCCTGCAGCTACAAGGCTTTTCTCCCGTGTGGATTCTTGTGTGTTCTGACAACGTTCTCTTTTTCTTAAAAGTGGCATCACAGACAGAACATCTGAAGGGTCTGTTCTCTGAGTGGATCTTGGCGTGTTCTTTCAAGGTTCTCCTGGATGGGAAGTTCCTGTGACAGACGGAGCAGCTGAAAAGCTCGTCTTTCGAATGACATCTCATATGTCGGGTTTTGCTTTCCTTTCTCTTGAACTTTTGTCCACAGATGGAGCAGCTGAAAGGTTTGTCCTCGCTGTGACACGTCATGTGCCGATTTACACTCTCCTTCCTGCTGAACGCTTGCAGACAAACAGAGCAACGAAAAGGTTTCTCGTCACTGTGACGCCTCATGTGGTAAGTTAAAGTTTCTTTCTTTCTAAATGTCTGACCACAAACAGCGCAACTGAATGGTTTTTCTCCACTGTGTGTCCTCAGGTGCTGCACTAACACATGTTTCCATGTAAAAGAGGCGTTGCAGAGGGAGCAGCTGAAGGGTTTTTCTCCTGTGTGAACTCTGTTGTGTCTCAACAAATCCGACTTTTGGCTAAATGTTTTCCCACATTCACTGCAGCTATGGAGCTGCTTGCCTTTCTCACCTACAGGAAATGCATTGTTTCCTAAAGAGTCTGAATGAGATGGAGTTTCACCGCTCTCCTCCCAGTTTCCATCGCTGACGTCCGTCTCAGAAGAATCTACATGACCTGATTCTGAACCTGAAGAGTCTCTGTTCCTCTCAGATTGGCAGTGAAGCTGAGGTTTCTCTTCATTGTCTTCACTCTTCACAGGATTGAATATAAACTCTGTAATCTCATTCTCCTCCTGTTCCTCTTTGATTTGTGGGAGTTTCTCATCCAGTTTGTGACTCCAATTCTCCTCAGCAGAAAGCTCCTCTTTTAAAACCAACACCTTCTGCACGTCTGTAGGAAACAGAAACATGGGCAAATCACAGGAGGCTCACAAATAAAACAAAAATACAAAGGAAGACAACTGATCAAATCCAGATTACAAGCCATAACAATAAACACAACAAGGAGGCGGATTACTGAGGTTTTGAGGACATATGAGCTCCAGAGACAAAGCGAACTTAATTAAATAAGTTGGTAGGTTGACGCCAGCATGAGATCAAAAGGAGAATTGTAACTAATCGGTTTAAAAGCTGCATAGTTTATATAGTTGTAACATTCCAATGCGACAATAATCTAACATACAGGATCAAGCAGAAGCTCTGGACTGGCCATCTCAGTCTCCTGCAAAGGAAACCAACAATTTATAGATACTAGAGGTGTGCCGATTGATCGGCCAACGATCATAATCGGCCGATTTTTGTGAAAAAGGGCATGATCGGTGATCGCCGATCACAGTCTCTTGTTGCCGATACCGATCACCTGCATCTCATTTCTCAGCCTGCCTGTGCAGCTGGTCTCCTCTTTCCTTCACACTGTGCAAACGCGCAGCAACAAATTCTAAGCGATGTGAAACTATAACGCACTGAGTGATTGGGGAAGTTTGCGTGTTGTGGCGGAAAATTGAAGCAGGTCAAAATGCATCAAAACAACGAAGCTAATACGACATAAAAACAATGCCATACTTGACGGAGTTTGGCTACATCGAGGGTCACTGCAGTAAAAAAGACATACGGAGGATCAGATAGCAGGTAAAGCAGCGCACAGCTACAAACACTCACCCAGATTAGCATGACGGTCAGAAAGCTAAACAAATAACCCGCAAAATTATTTAAGTCTTCGAGCTGCGATGTAAGACGCTGGTTCGTGCTACAGGTAGTAATATTTCACAAACGGAGCGCCGCTTCTGCTCCACCTGGTAGTGACTCTCACACCGAACCTCTGCTTAAAGCTGCAGCATCTAATCTAAAAAAATACATTTCACATACGTATTAAAACTTTCGCTGTCCTAACATGAGACAGATAATCTCTAAAAAATAATCGATCTCCTCCCTGCTCTGCATAATTACTGCGCTCAGTCAGAAACAGCCAATCAGAACTAGCAGTAACCAGCTAGCTGCCATGCTATCAGGAAGTTTTCATTCAGTAACTCAGGATTGTTTTTTGTAATGGAACCTGTATTTGCCTTTGAATGTTAAGTTTTATACTTGAATTTTTTGGCAATGGTGAGAGGTTTTATTTTGACTCTTTGTATTATTTAGCCTCTTCAGAGCCTTCATATGTTATCAGTCTGTTAAAGATAGTATTACTGATAGCAGTGCAATTTGCAGAATGCCTGTTTTTTTTCTTGGAAAAAGTTATTAAAAACAAATTTTTGTCTAAATTAAGGAGAATTCATGGTTCCTTTTTCCACATAATGTAACCAGTAGTGTTTAAAAAAAAATTATGTGATCGGTATCGGTGATCGGCCCTCATGGGATGATCAGAATCTGTATTGGCAGGAAAAAACCTGATCGGCACATCTCTAATAGAAATTGAATGTTTTTTTTCACGAAGCTTTACCATCTGATTAAAAACCCAGACTCATCCAGTCAATACATAATAAGAAGAAATAAGATATGTAAACTTTTAATCAGGATCAAGTGGGTAGTTTATGTTGTTGTTTTTATAGTTAAAAGGGCAAACACTATTCTTAAAATTAAATAAAAGGAATTTGTATTATCGTTAATTTTACAAAAAATTGGCCATAAAATTGGATTAAACTTATGAACAGCTTAAAGGGTGAGCCTGCATCTTGTTTATCCAAAAATATCACATAGACCTTTGAAAAAAGACAGCTTTTGATTTTTGTTATGAATATACTCTATTGGAAATGTGTTATTTTAAAAATCCACAATTTTATTTATATTTTTACATTTTTAAACAAAAGAAAAACTTTTGCAATAAGAGGATGGATACATTTTCTGTGATGGGATGTTATTTGTGGAACATTATATATTAAAAGAAAGAAAAATCCGTTTCCAGCCTGAGAAGAAAATGGATCTAGAAAAAATAGACACCTGAAGTAGTGTGACCACAATGACAATACGTTAAGTGTCATTGTGTTGTGAAAATTAAATTCGATTATTTCATGAAAAAAATATTAAACACTGCAAGAACTTGCACTTTTTAAAAATTATATCCATATCTTTTTAAAAATATATTATTTCTATATCATTTTAGTCATGGTTAAAGAGATCCTGCTGTGACTCAAATTGTTACTCATTTCTGTCAATAAAACCACTTTCAGCTTAATAAAAACAAACATGGACATTTTGTCCACTTCTGATTTGTGTTTTTGCAGGTTTGTTCCATCCTCCTGAATGCTAAACATTAAAGAATTGAAGAGCAAAAGTACCGTCAAACTGAGAGTCCATCTGCTCACTGTGTGTCGGTTCTTCCATCTCTGTTAGCGGTCGTTTCTCCGACGCTTTGAACATCTGAGGTTTTCACTAAACTCCATCAGAAACACTGTCTGTCAAGCTAACTCTAGGCTAAGCTAACACTCTGAGCTTCTATTGATTTCGGGAGCAAATTTAACTGAACAAAGTTGTCAAGGATAATTAAAAACATTGTGACTTTTTAAACGTGTGTATAAGTGACGGGGTAACGCAACGTTAACCAGGACATTTCCCAACACTGTGAGGAGGAAACTAAACGTTGTTCGGGTAGCTTCTGCTGCTAGGAGACAAACACTTCCGGTAGAAGTGGCGTCAAATAGCCTTCAAAATAAAAGCTCGAAATGAATGGATACGCCAACCCCACAAAGTTTTTCCCAGGCAGGTTCTCCAAATAACCAACGCCAGTGTGTCCAAGAAACAAAATGTATTTTAGTTTTTAGATTTAATAAGTTTTCTTTAATAAGACTTTTTTTTATTATAGAAAATCCATTCATAAATATTCCTAACACTATTAGTACCATTCTTTCTTGAAATGTTATTCATATGTTGCACCAAAGAAAAACTGCTAAAAGTAGCATTTTAAAATTACTTTTACATTTTTAAATTATTGCTCAATTATTTAGTAATTAAACCACAGTGAAGGATCTAAAGAGCTGCAGGCTTTCTAGCTACACAAACCACATAAAACTCAAAATCTTAAAGGGTTTTAAAATAAGGTATATATTTAAAAACAAATAGAGGTAAGAAAAGCTTAGCACACAACTATTTATTATGAAATTATCAAAACTAAATCAATTACTGATTTAAAAGAATATAAATAACAGGCTAATACAGCACAGTTTTAGGATAAATCGACTAAATCAATCAATCAAAAATCTAATTTTATTTGTATAGCACATTTCAGCAGCAAGGCATTTCAAAGTGCTTTATATGATTAAAATAAAAACAGCATGTGACATTGAATAAACAGTGAGAAAGAGAGATTTTAAAAAAAAAGATAAAAACATTAAAACCCGTAACCCTTTAGGACTTCAGTTAAACGTCGTTTAACTGGGATTCTAACCCTCGGGGACTTTAGTCAAAAACACCGTTTGACAAGGACTCCAACCTCTAGGTTTTTAGTTGAACGGCGTCAACTGGGACTCTAAACCCCTTAGAACTTGAGTTAAACGTCGTTTAACTGGGACGTTTTCCAGGGGGGGCTTTACATCATTAAAACGTAGAAAATAAAAAGAAGTTAAAAACATTCTTCCTATCCGCACGAGAAGTTACCCTTAAGGGGTCTCCTCAAAGTAAGGGGGCTCTAAGAGCCTTACCTTTTGCCTTTAGTTGAAACTCTGTCAACTGGGACTCTAACCCTTTTGCCTTTAGATAAATCTCTGTTTAACAAGGACTCTAACCTTTATAGCCTTTAGTTAAATCTCTGTTTAACAAGGACTCTAACCTTTATAGCCTTTAGGTAAATCTCTGTTTAACAAGGACTCTAACCTTTATAAAAACATGGAAGACATCAAAACCCGCACTCTAACCCTAATTTAGCCATAAGCAACTCTAAACAGTTGTTTAGAGTTGGCTTTAGAGTTGGTGTTTAGAGTAAATGAAACTCTTTAAAATGAATAAAAATAATCATCTTCAATCAGATCAACTGTTTTTTCATTCAGAGATGCCCCGTGGGGTAAAGAGATTCTGCCTTCAAAGGCAGCCATAACTACAAACATCAGTGAATGTAAGTTGTGCATAAATGTGAAGGAAGGATAAATATACTTACTCTGAACAGGTTTCCATATAAAAATCCTACGGAAGTCACCCAACTAGTCGACTTGTGTGTAATTTAATCAATCCAGCTGTTCTCTGAAGGCCTCATAAGTTTGAGAACATTTATGAACAAACAGCAACATAAAACCAAACATCACAGCATATGGGTCAGAGAGGAAACTGTCAACACATTTTAAGAAAGTTGGAGTTAAAAAACATCATCCTACTGTTTTAACACCCCAATCAAGAGTAAGGGACAACTACAAACTTATCAAGATGTGATCCATCCGCCTAAACTCAGAGGCCAGGCAGGATGAGTTTAATCTGAGACACAGCCGAGAGCCAACAGACTTTCTACAGGAAATAAAGTCATTTTATAAACCCCACAGTCATGCTGCTGGTAGTAATTTGATGCTGATGTGTTAAAAATATACATATACATTTTACAAACAATAACAAAATATAACTTCACAAGTTTCATCAAAATTTCACATCATGGCCTCTAACAAAAAGCTTCTGCAGTATGAAGGAGTATTAGGGCCATGCTAAGATTTTTTTTAAATTACAAGATTAAATTTGAAATAACAAAAGAAAAATTGCAAAATAAATTTGTATTCATATGAGAATAGTCATAATTACATGAGAATAAACTCATATGACAAAGTTGAAATAATACAAAATGAAGTCAAAATAACACGGGAATAAATTCATAATATGAAAATTAAGTAATAATTTTAGAAGAAATCTGGCGTGAAAAAATTTTTTAATTGAGGAATGTTGAGCATCTTGATTAATCTGCAGCTTGAACACCAACATCAGCTCAGCTTGCTGCGTGAGCTTAAACATCGTTTCTGATGCGTTTTGGACCAGGACAGCTGGGTAAACTTCTTGTTGCAGCCCTTGCAGCTGTACGGTTTCTCTCTGGTGTGAACCCTCGTGTGCAGCTTCAAGCCGTCCTTCCTTTTGAAGGTGGCCTTGCACACGGAGCAGCTGAACGGTCTCTCCTCTGAGTGGGTTCTCATGTGCTGGATCAAGGCGTTCTTCCTGATGAAAGCCACCGCGCAGATGGAGCAGCTGAAAGCTCTCTCACTGTCATGAAATCTCATGTGCCGAGCCAAGCGAACAGCTTTGTTGAAGCTTTGGCCGCACACCTCGCAGGTAGACTTGCTGTGAATTTTTGTGTGGTTCACAAAATCTTGTTTTCTCCTGAAGGCTTCCTGACAGACAGAGCAGCTGAACGGTTTCTCCCCTGTGTGAATTCTTATGTGCTCCACTAAAGTTTGCTTTAGCTGAAAGCGGGCCTCACAGACAGAACACGTGTAAGGTTTTTCTCCTGTGTGACGCCTCATGTGCCGATTCAGGCTCTCCTTGACGCTGAAGTTTTTGTTGCAGACAGAGCAGCTGAACGGTTTCTCCCCACTATGGGTTCTTAAGTGTCGCTTCAAACTGTCTTTTCTTCTAACAGTCGTCGGACAATAAGGGCAGCTGTGTGGTTTCTGTCCGCTGTGAATTTTTGAGTGCTGCACCAGCGTTTTTTCGCTTGAAAAAGGTGCCTTGCAGACAGAGCAGCTGAAAGGTTTCTCTCCACTGTGAGTCCTTGTGTGCTCAGCTAATTCACGCTTGCACAGAAAACCACAGCCACAGATGGAGCAGCTGTAAGGTTTTCTTCCAGTGTGTCTCCTCATGTGCTGAGTTAACCATCCCTTCCTCCTGAAGTTCTGGCCACAGACGGAGCAGCTGAAAGGTTTGTCGTCACTGTGAGTTTCCACATGTTTCATTAAGGCGTATTTCCATATAAAAGCCTGCCGGCAAGAGGAGCAGCTGAAAGGTTTTTCTCCTGTGTGGATTCTCTGGTGTCTTAGTAAGTAAATCTGAAGGCTGAACTTTTCGCCACATTCTGCACAGGTGTGCAATTCACCATTTCCTGACTTACCATCCGCTGACTCTTTATTACTTCTAACAAAGTTTGTATCCGATAAGTCGCTGCTTTCCTCCCAGTTTCCATCACTGATGTCGGTTTCTGTGCAATCTGAAGTGTCGTCTTGATTGTCTGATTCTACACACTGATCGGGTTCTGGTCCAACAGAAGTTCGGTCCTCTTCGGTCTTGCAGTGAAGAAACTCTGAGAGCTGGGGTTTCTCTTCATCATCTTCATTCTTCACTTGGACAGGGCTGAAAGTTAACTCTGTAATCTCATTCTCCTCCTGTTCCTCTTTAATCTGTGGAGGTTTCTGCTCCTCCTGGTCTGGGTTGAGACTCCACTTCTCCTCAGCAACTACTTCCTGTTTGACCTGGTGGATGCCTGCAGGAAAACAGAAACACACCGTGGGTTATTTTTCTATAGAGATTATCCAGACACTATCAGCTGTACAAGAAATGCATGAAACCAAAGAACTCACACATTTCTTGTTTATAACACAACAATCAACAGCAAAAACTTCACTGCACTTTGAGTATTTCTTGTCACAATAAATTTTGCTGGACAATAAATTGTCTCAGAAGTTATTGCGATAAATTATAATATTGTAGAGTATTTATGCCTTATAACGGAGAATTATAGATAATTATAATCTGGCAGTAAAGGAACATTTTTGGTTTAGATTGCAAAAACCTAAAGGTATTGTGGGAAAAGAACTTTGTAACTGTATTTGGATAGATCCAAATTCATTCACTTACTGGGAAATATATAAGAGAATGTAAAGGTAAACTTACCCGATATAATATCATTCAAGTAGATTACTGTGCACCTGTTATATTAAATAGAATTGGTCTGGTTTTAAAGATGACCCACTATTTGCTGCCCTTAAAGTAGATATCAGAAGTCTGGAAACATTAAAAGGTTAAAAACAAAGAGAAAGAGCAGAGACTTTACCAGAAAGTCGGGGAGATTCTCCAGATTTTCTTCCAGTCGGTTCTTCCTCTGCTGGTTCTGGTTGCTCGGTGTCTGACTTCTTCATCCTTTTGAGCTCAGATTTCTTCACACAATCAGAGGAACTTCTTCTCCATAAACTCCATCATGAACACAACCTGATCACCGTCAAAGCGTCGCTCTAACAACGTCCCGTCCTGTCGCTCAGTATGCTAAGCTAACATTAGCTTAGCTGCTGCTAGAAAAATGCCGAAAATGCCGTTAAAATAGCGATGAACTTACATTTAGACACATTAACTGGCCAAATTAACTCCCTCTAGATGGGAGATGTATGGAGAAACTGAACATACAGCAGAAGCTGCTGACAACGACGGACTCACTTCCGTTATTCTTTGTTTTCTCTAGTGCGCCTTCAAAATAAGAGCTCAGATTTGGATACTGCATGCCCGTACGACTAACAATATTATCGTAATTTTGGTTGGTTTTAGTTCGTTCTAAAGAATAATCAGTGTTTATACTGTGCATCAGGTTACAACTGAAATCACATATTTTACACAGACTGTTAAAAAAGACATTGTTTTTATGACTTTATTCATTACTACGACCTATTTCATTAAAGAAAACATTAGCAACTGCTCTATTGCCACGCAGAAACAGAATTATTGACGATAAGCTCAGCCACTATAATTTGCATTAAATCGAAGTAAATTTTTTATGTTATTTTTAACTATATTTGATAAAGCTCTGATAAATATTAAACAGGGATTGCCGTAGTTGAGTTTCATTTCGAAAATTATTACCCGGAAGTAGTTTTCAACCGTTCCGTATTTGTTTACGTTGATAGGTTAAAGTCGTTCGGAGTAACATTTGGCAGTTTTAACTATTTTTAAAGAATGGATCTACATCAACAAAGATCATCTGCTGGATCGAGACACACAGGTTCGGTTCTGTTTCTCTCTTTATTTTATATTCATCAGTTTGTTCTGAAGTTTATATCTGAAAATCGATGCTAAGACAAAGGTAGCTAAGCTCATCTTACAACACAACCTGGCACCTGATATCGTTTTAATTATACTTATGCATTAACATTTTAAAAGTTTTATCGGTAATTCGCTGTATTTTATGCTTATTATGTATCGTAATTATGTTGTTATAAAATAGCATCGATCTTGTGGGAATCTGAACATCCCTTTAACAAATTGTGCTACCTTGTTATTTGCTAAAAGTGATTGAAAATTATGGTATCAGAACCCAAAGAGTGAAACATTGTCATTGGCAAAGACTCAACTCAGACAACAGTTTCAGTAACTAGTTGTGTAATAGTGCTTGTTAGGACCTGGTAATAACTCTTACACAAATGTTACTTCTGATACATGCGGACTCGGTCTGCTGATGTTTTTTGTTGTTACTTTCTTTTATTTTTTGGCTCACAAGTACTTGTGAACTGACCATTTTGGCCCACATGATAAAAAGTTTGAACACCTCTGATTTAGAGCGACTGACCAGACAGTAAGGTTTTGGACTGTGGGAGGAAGCTGGAGTACCCAGGAGGGAACCCACAGACTCACAGGGAGAACATGCAAACTCCATGCATAAGGATTGGAACACAGTTATTCATGTGGAATAAATTTAAGGAATGACCATCAGTAGAAATGCTCAATAACTGGTGTCACCAAAGTCTCTTTAGATGTTTTTCTGTCTGCTATTTGCCTGTTTTTTATTGCCTTAAATCCATTTTGTGTTCTACTAATACATTTTTAAACATAAAAAAAAAAGTTAAGCTGATGTAGTGAGTGAACAGTAACAGATTGTAACTTAAACAAAAGCCAAATATCACTAACTCATCCCATTAATAAACAATATTTATTCATTTTGGGCCTAAATTTGACAGACCATGCCCATTATTGTTTTGCTGGCTTTCAACCCAACAGAGACTTGATTTTACTTAATGTTTTATCTGTTTAACTGCATAATTTTAGTGTTTTGAATTGAGCTTTTAAGTAATTATTTTGTGCTTAGTTTTGTCACTTTATTTTTATGCTTTCTTTTGTCTTATTTCCTTATGACTGATGTTCAGCACATTGTTTCAGCTGTGGCTGTGGTTAAAACACTTTATAAACTTTAAACTTTGAGAGGTTTAACGTAGCAGGTCGTTCATATATAGACACTAATTCAAACATAAACTTGTTTCTGTTTTTTAGCTACCCTGCAGGAGTTTGAAGTAAATACTCCACCGGATCAGCAGATTAATAGCTCCGGACTGGACCAAGAGGACAAGCTTTATAAAGATAAGAAAAACAGTCTGCATCCTCCTCAAAGACTAAGTGAAGCTAATGTTTTTAAACATGCAAGTGAAGACTACATGGAGGACTTAAAAAACTGCCACTCCGTACAGCTGAGTTTAAATAGCCAAATAAAAGAAGAGGCAAGTGATTCGGAAAGTCATTCTGACACAAAACGGCTGAGCTGCTTTTTCTGTGCAGCAGAATTTACAACAGGAGGTCTGCTGACGATACACACCTCAGATCATACAGGAGAGAAGCTGCTGACCTGCATTATCTGCAAGAAAACAGTCACGTCAGAGTCGGAGCTTGTTAATCACGAGTGCGACTCTCTTGAGCATCCTCATAAACAATCCGAGGAACAGATTCCAAGCAGCAAGCTGTTCTGCTGCTCTCAGTGTGGCGACGGATTCTCCACATGCGAAGACCTCGACCTGCACCTCAGGCATCATTCCAGAGGAAAACTGTTCAGTTGTTCAGTCTGTAACACCAGCTGCAGCGACAAAGACTCGCTCATTCAGCACATGAGGCTCCACACCAGACAAACCCAGTTCACCTGCCACGTATGCGGGAAGGACTTTGCCTGGAGGAGGCACCTCACCAAACACATGGAGGTGCACAGGAAAAGGAAGAAGATGTTCCGCTGCAGAGTGTGTGGTGCTGAGTTTTGTACCTATTATCTGCTGTCTAAACACAAGACTATTCATCAGACATCAGAGCTTCCTCAGGAACAGAGCGAGGAGGCGGCTGAGGGTGATGACGCTGGCGCAAGAAACCCGGTGAACACAAATTCTGATCTGCAAAAAGAGACCAACACGGAGGCTTCAGCGTCTTTTAAAACTGAAAATGACTTGTGGACAGACTCAAGTCAACTTCTCCCAAATTTCAACCTCAATGGACCCAACAACATCTCTCAGACTGACAGGATCACAAAGATACAGAAGAAGGTGAAAGAGGAGAATTTGCGACCTCCGCAGATAAAAGAAGAAGAAGAGGAGATGGAGATCGGCAGGTTCACTTTCAGTCCAGTGCCGATGAAGACTGAAGAAGACGAAAAGAAGCCTCAGTTCTTACAGCTTCATCCCGCAGAGCAGCATGAAGACTGCATGGAAGAAGGGGAACCAGATAAGACGGAAAAAACCTCAGAGTTTTCCGACCCTGACACTGACGACAGCGAATGTTGGAGACCGAAAACAAAACTTGGGTCGGGTTCGAATTCAGAAAGCGATTCTGGCAGAAATCCTTCCAGCTGCTCCGATAACAAACCGTCAGAGTCTCTGCAACCCGAGAGCGACGACAGTGTCGACAGTGACTTCTGGAAGGACTACAAGAAGCCGCAGTCGAGCACAAACCTGCAGAAACAAGAGCCTTTGGAGAAAGGAGTGAAATACGTGACGGATGTAAAACCATACAGCTGCCCTCAGTGTGGCAAAGCCTTTCGCTACAGCTCCTACCTGAAGATCCACATGAAGCAGCACACAGAGAGGTACTTCTGTTCCATCTGTGGACACAAATCCACCTCCAGCTCGAACCTCAAGGTTCACATAAGAACTCACACTGGAGAGAAACCGTTCAGCTGCTCGGTTTGTGGGAAAAAATACACAAATAAGGCAAGCATGCTGTCTCACATGTCCATCCACGATGCGGAAAGGAAGTACAACTGTGACACATGTAAGAAAAGCTTTGCTTGGTTCACGGAGCTCAAATACCATCAGTGTGTCGGTGAGTCGTCAGGGGAACGAACACACAAGGAGGACGCGAGCATCAACCTGAAACAATACATGTTATACAGCTGAAGTGACTCATCTGCAGAAGTTGCTTCAATTACTGTTTTTGAAAAAATGTATGTCAGTTATTTCCTGAAGCTTCTTGAAACAGTGAGGTATTTCCTGAAAAATATTCTCTGAAATGGTTCATTTCCTAAGGAAGAGCTCAGCAGTGCCACCTTCTGATAAAAATAAATGAAGTTCAAGTTAAAGTGTCTTCTTGTATCCTATGGGGCTGGTTTACAGGGAAATCTGCTTCTGTAACTGAACACCATTTTTACTGAAGAACTTACAAATGTATTTATTTAATAATCTTCAGCTATGCTGTATCTAAAGTTTTTTGGGGTTTGCAAAAATCCAGAGTTTAGGTCTGGTCTTTTATATTCAAACCTGAAAATGAGTTTGATTCAAAAGAAATCAATAATGTTTTGTATCCCTCAAGTGTTTTATACATTTATCTCAATATGATGAGTTTTCACATTCATCATATTAAGATAAATTATGTCATAAAGAGCATCTTAGCATAAAAAAATACTGATAAGCTAAAGTTGAAATATTACCAGAGAAGCTGCAGCTCCACTTGTATCAGAAATAAAAATGTAATGAAATAGTATTTTTATTTGTTTCAACTTTTTACTATTGTTTTTATTTATTTGTGTTTGTTTTACCTGAAATCCTGAAAGTTTGGGATAAAAATCACCAAAGCGAATCTATTCTGAGAATTTCTTCATAAAGCTGTTGCAGAAGCAGGGATTCTGAATGACTGCCTGAAATAATCAGGTTTCTTGATGTGTTTGTCAAGTTATGTGGTTTTGAAATGTGCTGATTAATGCAACAGGTTGAGACAGATTTTCTGTTTCAGGACTAGAATTTTTATTTTAACTTAAATCAATAATATTCCTTTCCAGATAAATGGTTGTAGTGGGTCTGGTATTAAATAAAACGACACGGACGATGCTAAGGTTGCTTTTTGTTGTTTTTGTTTAATTTATTTGCAGATTTACATTTTATGTTGTGGTATTAAGGACATTGTGGGTAATTGGCCATAGAGGAGTAAATTTCCACCAAAAAATGTCAGATTAACAGTTTCAAGAAAAAAACTTGAATATTCTTTGATATCAAAAAGTCAAGAATTTACTGGAAAAAAAGGAACATCAGATAATAAACTTAGTTTTTTTTTTCTTTTTTAAATTAAGTTTTGACTATAATGCCAAAGAATAGTCTTGTTTTAATATTGTAAATTTATGCCTTTAATAATGGAGGAAACAATTCTTGCAAATTCACAACTTTTTGGTATCACAGAATATATAATTTTTTTCTTGTACACATCCAAAATTAAAATAAAAATGTATGATTTTATTTGGCACAAAATTACTCCTCCAATCTGTTGTGACCCTAGTGCTAAGTAACATTTTTACCTGTCTTCTTTAGTCAAACTATTTTCCTAACTTTGTTTTTTAGATGTTCCAACATGAAGGCTATTTGCACATAGATTTTAAAATTTTATATCACAGTTTTACAGGTTTAATTCTTTTTTTTATCACTGCTCGTGAAGGTAATACAGACCTTTAAACATGAAGTTCTTTATTTGAAGCAGAACTGTAATTAAAGGTTATAATTGTGAAACCCATATAAATTAACATCTGTTGATCAACACGTAAAAAAACTTTTACATTTCAAGTGAAACTAACAGGATCTGACCAGGCAAGTGTTTATTTATTCTGGTGTCACAAATTAGTTCAGAACATATTTGTATGGACCCCACATGATCTGATACAGTTTGAACATCGGTCATTGTAACTTTTTGTCTTTAAATCGATCTGTGACCTCCTGGATTTGCCATCGATGTGCTTTTGGGAGTAATTTTGTTAGGCTGACCACTCCTGGGAAGAATGGAAATAGGATCCCAGACTATAGACGTCAATGACCGTTTCTAATCTTTTCTTGAATCTCTTTAGCTCAGGACGTGATGTGTTGGATCCACTCCATTATGCATCAGTACCTTGAAAACATCCACATCCATTAATAATACAGAAAACTACCACACAATTCTTCCAGTCAGATGTTCTTCAAGTCAGGGGCCTGCAGCTTTGATTATGTCTGTATCTGCCAAAGAGAAGCATAAATGCTGCTGCTTTTGATCTGATGCATGCCTTGGGTTTGCTTGAGTTCAGTTCTTCTTCTTGCATG
Organism: Poecilia reticulata; assembly: GCF_904066995.2. Lineage (NCBI taxonomy): Eukaryota > Metazoa > Chordata > Actinopteri > Cyprinodontiformes > Poeciliidae > Poecilia > Poecilia reticulata. Next base: position 22,468,291 of record NC_088840.1, on the reverse strand, counting down.
GAGTTCAGAAAAAATGAAGCAGATTGCACTGCTTCATGATTTGCATCTATATTTATTTTATTTAAAATGCACCAATTATTTTTTTTATACCCATCACAGTTCAAGGTTTTTAGCATTTCCTAGACTTATGTGCACTTAAAGACCTAAAGACAATACATGTTTGAGTGGAGTATTATAGTAGAAAAGAAGGTTAATTGGGTTAAATAGGATAATATTCCACAGGGTTAGGAATTAGAGAACATTTTCACCAATATTCAATAAAATATGAGGTTTAACAGCTGCAAATAAGATGCATCCAATTTCAAGTAAAGTTTGTCATCTAGAACTCATTTCTGGTCTTGATGGACTTCCAGATGTTTAGTCAGACCTCCTTTCTGTCTGTATCTTCTCCCACACACCGGACAGCTGAAGGGCTTTTCTCCTGTATGAATCCGCATGTGAACTTTTAGGTTCCCACTTTCAATAAAACCTTTCCCACACACGGTGCACTCATAGGGTTTCTCACCCGTGTGGATCTTCACATGTTTCTGCAAGCAGCCGTTCCATGAGAAACACTTCCAGCAGATGGGGCACTTATAGGGCTTTTCCCCCGTGTGGCATCTCATGTGAGCCTTCAGTTGTCCCTTAAAGCCAAATATTTTCCCGCACACAGAGCAATTGAGATGTTTCTTACAGGTAGAACATCCTGTACAGTTTACATGGACTTTACCACTTCCACTTTCATCGACTCTGAGATTAGATCCTGCTTTTAAATCCTCTTGAGGGGCTAATTTTTGTCTTTTCACAAAGTTTCTGCTCGCCCCCACCTGGCTGTGATGACGAAGCTGCTGTGACTGATGAAGACTGCATTTAATTATGCTGTCACCTTTGTGAACAGCCATGTGCATGTTCAGATTCCCTCGTTGTGTGTAGCTCTTTCCACAAATGGCGCAGCTGAAGGGTTTCTCTCCTGTGTGAATTCTCATGTGGACCTTAAGGTTGCCGCTCTCGCTGAACCTTCTTCCGCACACTGAGCACCTGAAAGGTTTCTCCCCCGTGTGGATTCTCATGTGCTTCTGGAGACGTCCTCTCCACGAGAAGCACTTCCTGCAAACCGGACACCGGAAAGGTCTGTCTCCTGTGTGGCATCTGATGTGCAGCTTCAGGTAGCTCAGGGAGCCGAATCTTTTCCCACATTCAGAGCATCGGAACGAGTTCAGAACATTAGACCCGATGTCGTTCAGAGGATTCTCATGATCCTGGATTACATCACACTCCTCATCTCCAGGATCAGTTCTTGGTGCCATCAAGTCTGGATTAGTGTAACCGACACCAGTCTCAGGTTCTTCACCGTCGTCTTCCTCCAGAATGATAACGATCTCTTCAGTCTGACTGTCATGAAGCTCAGAAGACTGAGTTTCCACCTCCTGTTCTTCTGTCTTCACATGGACAGAACCACTAAACATGTTGGTGATTTCAACTTCCTCTTGTTCCCTTTTAAACTGGAGGCTCTTTGGTTCCTCCTGGTCGACTGTGGAGCTTTTCTCCAGCTGCTGCTGCTGCTCAGAGTGAAGCTTCATCAACATCTGCTGGACATCCGAATGACCTAAAGCACAGAAACACAAGAAAGGGAGAGATTTTTGGTAATGGTTCCTAACAGCAGCAGTTTCAGCATTCAACATAGTTAAATTTTGGTGTTTCAGAAGTGTTTTCTCCAGTAAGTAATGAAAATATATTTTCTTGCTATTGTGAAGAGTTAGCTGACTCTTCTGTACCACAATTTAACAACAGTAATATTTTATGTCGCCAGTTTTAGTTAATTAAAAGTGTGTTTTCTTGCTAGTTGTACTTTAATTGTGAGCACAACTGGTTATAACTCATCTATTTTAGCATGTTGGCATGACATACTAAATGTCAATGTTTGAGCCATATTTTAAATATCTCAAACATTATGTTTGAGATATTTAAAATAAAAGGGGAAAACACTTAACATTTTATAAAGCCAATGTTATGTTAAACCATAAATTTTATATATTTATGAAACAGAATAATATGAATTGTTGATCTCTAGCTATTTATTTGACCTTTTTTTTTTATTCGCACCATAATTACATTTCTTTTTGGGTTGATTTATGTGGTTGAAATGAAAATCAGAATGATAAAAACGGAAAATGTGGAATTTGCAGAGTAATAAAACAGATTTCATTTGGCTTTCTGTCAACATTTCCTCCTGCCTCTCTTCAAATTTGTGGAGTAAATGTCTAATAATTATACATTTATTTTTTTTCCATCTGAGCTGTGAAATGTGGAAAACTTTAAGAAACATGACCTTTTTTTTTGCCGAGTTTAAATTGTGACATCCGTAATATTAATTTGGAGACATTTAACACTGCTGTTTTTTACTCGAGGGATTTCTTGGACGTCTACTTTTTACTTTTACTTGAATAAAATACGTTAAAGTAATGCTACTCTTACTTGAGTACAAATTTTATGCACTCTACCCACCTCTGTCTATATCATTTAGGTTACATTCCTGCTGCAGAAAAAACAAACAAAAAAGAAAAACAGAAAATCATGCAGCACTTCTTAATCATAATAAAACGTCAGATTTTTGTTTTCTGACAAAATACAAAGTATTTTATTCCTTCAAACACTGTGATTGCTGTTAGAGCATTTACAACCCCAGTTTAGATGCAAACCTGCTTTGCGATGCTTCATTTCAGCCGTTAAAATCACATCCAGAAAGTCTCGATGGCGTCGCTCCGTCTCCTCTTCGTACTCCAGGATCGTCTCCTCCAGATGTCCCAGGATGTCCTCCACGGCCGCGGACAGCCGCTGGCTGACGAAGACCTTCAGACTCTGGAGTCTGGACATCTTTATAGCTGAAGACTTTGGCGGTTTTTGGGCTGTTTTACACAAGAGAACCAAACCAAACCATCCTTCGGCTTAATTTGAGTAAACAAACGATCGGTTTCCGGGTCGGTTTTCAAAATAAAAGCCCCAATTCGCGACTTCCACGTTTTCTTTTACAACTTCTTGTCATTTAACTCCATCGTGATTTGTTTTTTTCCAGGTATTGGTCCATGTAAATTTTGAATTAAAGACCAGTAGCTCTTTGTCTAACTTTAGGCAAAATATGTCTAAATCTGGGTTTTGCATTGACTTGACAGTGACTCGTGTTGGAAAAAAAATAGATTTTGTTTTAGAGATTTGAACATATTTATGACATTTTGAATGAGTACTATTGATTGTGACATCTTTGTGACAGTTAGTACATCAGAGCAGAACATTTTTCTTTGTATTGAAACTCAAACTAACTAAGGTTGTGCTTTTTTAAGATGTAAAATTAGTCCCTTTAAAGTTAGGTACTTTTGTTTGGATTTGTTATAGTAAACATTGACGTGTTTTTTGAGTCTTTCCCTGCTACTTAAGAGATTAAGTGGAAATTTAAACGGTCTATGTCATATTAGAGATTCAAACAAATAATAACGAGACTCAGAGTTATAATTTGGACTTTTAAAATGAATTAAAGGCTGAATATCAACTTTTTAAAATTATAATTACCGCATCCCATATTTTAAATTTAATAGGATAAAACCGGTCTCCATTGTGGTGAATAAAAATAGGTGAAATTAACTACATTATTTCTTTCTGAAAACTATAGCCGTTAAAAAAAGAAGTTGTTGCCATGGCGGCGTTGCTAGGATACGACAAGCCGCTGCGCCGCCATTGTCGTCTTTCTTTCTTTCAGTTGGAGCTCGTCTTCCGTTCTTTGGACAAAGTTTTAGCCCGGTTTGCTCTGAGTCCGTCCTTCCGCTTCTCGGCGCCTGTCCCCGGCGGCTGCACGGCGAATCCCGCCAGCCATGGAGATCACCTACGTTTACACGAAGTTCCGCCGGGAGTTTGGCCGCCAGGGTCTGTTCTCCGACCGGGCTGAGGCGGTGATGGTGGACATCCAGCCGAATCCGAGGCTGATCAGCAACTTTGTCGTAAAGACCCCCAGAGATCAGGCCTCGCAGGCCTGCATGGACATGTCCGAGCACCCGGTTGGTTTACCTTTTAAATTCATTTTTAAATAACTGTTTGTGGCAACAATTTCTGGCCGTTCCATAGTAAATCACTTATATGACATTATTACTTAATCATGTAGGGGCTGTTATTATTATATGAGATTTAGGAGAAGGGAAAAATAAATCAGCAAATTAGGTGAAACCTACTAAATAAATGCAAGATTATAAAGTGCAGAATCTGAAAACCTGTTCAGCTTTTTAGTAGCTTGATGGAGCAATCTGCTGGTTCTGCTGCTTGTGATGCTGGGATATATTTGGCTCTTTTCATGTGCAGAAAGTTAACATGAATAGAGGGAAATATTTTTTTAGTCTTTAGCTGCTTTTTTATTTATGGTGTCTAAATAATTGTAGCTTCTGGATGAACCAAACCCGGTGTGTGAAATCTTAACCCCCCCCATATATCAACAGAAATATGCAAACAATTGAAAAGTTATCAAAGTTTTGGTAAAATCATTTAAGATAAATAAATAAAAATCTAATAAAATAATTGAATGTGGTGTATAAACATGCTTTCTGTGCCATATTGTCATCTGTTTAGTAATTAGAAACTACTTATTTAACCTACTTGAAAGCCTATTAAAGATGGAAACATTTTAAACATATATAAATATGTATTGTAGGTTTACAGTGAAGTAATATTTTTTCTTTTAATACTTTTAGATCTTGGTTTTATAGACCATCCTCTAACATTGTAGCTTGTTTTGTCGTGTTCATTTATGAACTTTAAACGAGCCAAGATTAAAGGTTTTTCACATTACTGGGACATGATGCAACATCCCTGAGAAAGATTTTGTTTTTGCTTTCTGTAAATGGATAAAAGTCTAATTTTAGCATATTTTGGTGGACTTAATAAAATTATTCCTGGCTGTGAAAGTATGTAAAGTGTTTGGAGGAAACAGTGAAACTACCTGGCGCTTTTAAGTTTTAAGCAACTAAGGATTAAACCCTGTTAATCTGGGTAAGATGCTTGTCGTTTTCAGGTAAACACTGAGCGCTTTGAGTCCAGCAGTTGTGGCATAAACCACGTGGAGGGCGCGTGGCCAAAAGACATCAACCCGAAAGACCTGGAACAAACCGTCCGCTTCAAGAAGAAGATTGAAAAAGAGGAAAACTACGTCAACAGCCTCGTGCACCTGGGCTACGTAAGATCAACTTCGGTCCAATCAGCAACTAGAAGTCACCGCTGCTTTCGTTCATTTGATTTTAAGTCTTTCCATTCAGGTGAAGACAGAAAATTTTGTTTTATCAATTTATAAAACAACTGCTGTCCCTCTGCTATCGCCGTGACAACCAGGTGATGGACCACTGCATCAAGCAGAACAACACCATAGACATCTACCAGGAGCACTTCAAGGAGGACGAGATGGAGAAAGTACCGGAGCTGCCGACAGCGAAGACCAAGAGCGTCTTCAGGTAAATCTGACCAATGGCTCAAACCAGCAATTATTTTAGTTATTGATCAATTTATCGATTACACTGACGATTTAACGGATAAATTATGCAGATTTTTCATGTAATCACTTCAGCCTTCTTTAACAGTATTAAAAATACATTAGATGATGCAAATAAATACGATATTCAATAAAAATTTTAATAAGAAAATAAAAATTTTCTTGCATAAAATGCAATAGCAGCATTCCTCTGGTGAACGCTTGTACCAAAGGATTCAATTCAATTCAAAAACACTTTACTGTTCCTACAGGGAAATTAAATGTTGGTGTGATTAATTAAGATTTTTCTGCAGCTGAAAAATATTTCTAACATGTTTTAACTTAAACCTTTCTGCTCAACTTAACGTCAATACAGTGTGGGGATGATCTGGTGATTATTTTTGGATTAACTGATTATTAATTGGATATCAAAGGGTGTTTAATAAGATATTTATTTGCAGAATTTGAACCTGGTGAAGACAAAATTGTCACTTGAGGAGTTCATAGAAGGAAGAAGGGATTTTTTTTTTAAAATCTTAATGTAAAATTTTTATATTTTTTGTACAGTTTTGGCTTCAGTGTGTTTTTTCCTCCAGAAAATGATCCTTTTTAGAGTCTGTATAGAGCAGTTATCAATCTATTATTAGTCGATTATTTCAATAATCGATTCATCACCATTAATCTGATTAATCGCTTCAGTCCTACGTCAGACTGATTCACCAATGAGACTTTGTGCTTCACGTCTCGCTCAGAGATCCGAACCAGGTGAAGCGAACCATCACCAGCCTGTCGTGGCATCCCGACGGTGGCAGGAAGTTGGCGGCGGCGTACTGCAGCCTGGACTTCCAAAAAAGCCCCCCAGACATGAGCTTCGACTCCTACATCTGGGACCTCGGTGGGTCAGACTTCAGTCACAGAGGCCTGGTGACGTATTCATGCAGGTTTTCTTCACACAATGCAACCAAACACATCCAGTGGTAGTGGCAGCATCATGCTGTGGGGATGCTCTTCTTCAGCTGGGGCAGGGAAAAGATGGAATAATTGGTTCGTAAAATAACTTTTAGTTGCAGCACTAAAAAGAAGTTTGATCTGATTTAACTTAAGACAGTGGGGAAAAAACTAATCTAGTGTATGTAAACTTCTGGTTTAAGCTGCAGATGTTTCCAGATGTTTCCATCTAGTCTGACTGAGGGCGGGATATTAAAACAAACGTGCAGAAATTAAGAATCCAGGCGTGTAAATCTGGTGGAGACATGACTGAGAGGAACTGAAAATTCAGATTATCTTTAGTGTCATTAAACACAACATCAGAGATGCATACTAGCTCACAAACAGAAACCAGCTGGATATACTATGGAAAAAATAATGTAAAATAGAATAAGAACCAGATCAAAAAGGGGAAGTCTGTATAAATATGAGTGAAAACCTTTGAAATTTTTGCAAAAAAATGTGTCAGGAATAATATAAAATCCACACCATACACCAAACAATTTTATTTAAAAAAAACAACAAACTTTGTGTTATTTTGCTTTCACTTCACAGCTTCAAGCTCCTCTGAGTCTGTCCAAAAAAAACAACAGCTTTGATATTTATAGTTCTAAGATAGAAACGTATTTCCACCTGAACCAGATTTGTTGGACATTTTGTCTTCCAGAGAAACCAAACTACCCTGAAATGGCTCTGAAACCAGAATCTCCACTGGTTTGTCTGGAGTACAACCCGAAGGACCCCCACACTCTGCTGGGGGGCAGCTACTGCGGCCAGATTGGTGCGTTCGCATTCAGGACTCAAGTCATTCCCAGGGTGGGGATTTATCTGTGGCTGCGTTTGTTTTAGTCTTGTGGGACACCCGGAAGGGCAGCCATCCTGTGGAGTATTCGTCTTTGGAGCACTCCCACAGAGACCCGGTTTACAAGATCATCTGGCTGCAGTCCAAGACGGGAACAGACGCATTCTCCGCCTCCACCGACGGACAGGTGGACCAATCCCACACAGATTAAATCATGTCTTACAGGTGGATTAATATGGGACTGAGCCGATTGATCAAGTATTGAAATGATCGTTAATTAATTTACTAATCGTTAACTGCGATGTGCACTGAAGAACAGGTCATTTACTGAAAGAACAACCCAGATATTAAGACATTAAGCCAAAACCGTATAAAAAATATATAAGTTTTGCATTTAAGACAAAAACAGCTTTTAATAAGTTTAATCAAAAACTCATCAAGTGGCGTAGATTTAACTTCACCTGATTTAAATTCTGTAGATAAAAAACCCATAAAGCTCCTTTTACCATTGAATTATTAATTAGTTAATCTAAACGTAAGTTCTACTCTGTACTGATAAGTCAGGCTGAGCTTTTCACATGTTGATGTCATAAATATTTTTTAACTCCAGATTCATCCTCCGCTACTTATTTTCAAACATTCGCTAAAGAAATGCTGCGTTGTTGCATTTCAGACAAGAAATAATAATTTACTAAAATGATCGCTAGCTATCGCTTTAGATCAGTGACGGCTGGACCGGGCCGGACCGGACCGGTCAGTGAATGATGGGAGGGACATTTGATGGATCAATGGAGATGTCCTGGTTAAAGTAATGAGCCTTTGAGCTGACGGTTTATCTTGTCTTGTCAGATTCTGTGGTGGGACGTCCGTAAGCTGAGCGAGCCAACAGAGCGCCTGGTTCTGGACCCGAGCCGGGAGGGGAACCTGGACCAGGCTCTAGGTGCCATCTCCCTGGAGTTTGAGCCCACCATGGTGACCGTTTGCTGCTGTTACCTTGTTTTTCTTCTGTTCACAAACTGAAACTGCAGTTTTAACATTTATTCATTCAGAGTGAGAATAGTACTAAATTAGATTTAATGATTTCAGGATTGATGAATTAAAACATTTGAAATTGTTTAAATTTAACATTGACAGGAACTGCCACTTTCCTACTAAAAGTCCTCATAGTTTAGTTGTTGTTACCATGGCTACAATCTGATGCTATCAGTTTAACCATTGTGTCCGAGGTCAGTTTAGCCAATAATGCCGCTCAGCAAATAATCACCAATTATCACCGATTGTTTATAAGCTAAGCTAATTAAACATGGCCGCCTCTCCCAGATTCCTCCAAATCTGTGTAGAAATGCTGTTAATATGATCAAACCAGGAAGAAACGTCTTCGGTTTCAGGCCTGGACTTACTTTCATCAATAATTGTGTATCTTATAATTTTAGGACATTATTATTTGTCAACAACTTACATTTTTTATTATGTTTTTATCATATAAAGCACATTAAACTGCCTTGTTTCTGAAATGTGCTTTTCAAATAACCTGGATTTGACTACCTCGCCTTCATTTTCCCCCCTTTTATCTAGTAATAATAATAATAATAATAATAATAATATATCCACCTCTGCACAAGCAGTCAATCGATGTTAAGAGCTTAAGTTACAAAAAACAAGACTTACTTATTTTTAATGCTTTTTTTAAACATAAGTCTGCTGGAAGCTAAATGTCGACACCCTGATCATGTTTCCCTCAGCCAACAAAGTTCATGGTGGGCACAGAGCAAGGCATGGTGGTGTCCTGCAACAGGAAGGCGAAGACTCCGGCCGAGAAGATCGTCTGCACCTACGAGGGCCACCACGGACCCATCTACTCCATTCAGAGGAACCCCTTCTTCCCCAAGAACTTCCTGACTGTTGGGGACTGGACGGCCCGCATCTGGTCAGAGGACATCAAGGAGTCCTCCATCATGTGGACCAAGTAGGAACCTGCCTTGCTCGTCTGGAAGAGGCTCTGCAGAGCTCACTGTGTCGGGCTGTCCATCTGCTTTCCATTTTGTTTCTCCTTCATTGTCTTTTCTCTTCCTCTTCTTCCTGAACTTTCTGGTCCTTTTTACTCTAAATACCGGTGAAGCATGTTATTGTTGATACGATATCTGAGGTTTACACTGCAAACACACAAAATCTTCAAGTCCTTTTGGTCTAGTTTCTTGTGTAAATATTTTAGTACAGCTGAAATAAGGCAAAACTAACTTTCAAGTAACTTTTCAGCAAGAAAGCGTGTTTTAAGTCAGTAATTCCTTAATATTGATAAAATAATTCTAGTTCCACTGGCAGATTATTTCACTTACAACAAAACATTTTTCCCATGTTATAATGGAAATAATCTACCAGTGAAACTATAACTATTTCATCAATATTAAGGAATTATTTTTAATTATTTATTAAACGTTCCTTGTAAGTTAGTTTTGTCTAATTTCCAGTTTGCTAAGATATTTGCACTAGAAACTAGGCCAAAAATATCTGGTAAAATTTTGTGTTTTTGCCGTGTAGTGTCGGACGATACCAGTCTGATACAGAGAAACAGAGCTGGATTGATTTAAAACATTTCTTTTTCTAAATTAAAAATGTATCAATCAATCAATCAAATTTTATTTGTATAGCACATTTCAGCAGCTTTACATAATTAAAATAAAAACAGAAATAATCAGTGAGAAAGAGAGAGATTTAAAAAAATTTAAAAAACAAAATAAAAATAAAAACAAAAAAACAAAAAACATTACATCATTAAAACGTCGAAAAGAAAGAAGAAGAAATTAAAAACATTAAAGACATAAAAAAGATGGAAGACATCAAAACCGGCACTCTAACCCTAATTTAGCCATAAGCAACTCTAAACAGGTGAGTTTATGTCATAACTCTGCTTGGTCAAACCTGTAACAACGATTCTTTAATTTGCTCCGTCGGTGCAGTTAGGAGAAAAACAGCAAATGTAAAATAAATAATAAAGAAACTGAAAAAAAAAAAAACAGGTTGACTGAAAGAATAAACTGCAGCAAATCTTCTGTCAAATGGATCAGAAAGTACAATTAGGAATTCCAAATGTAAAATAAATAAACATGACGTCACTCAGACAGAACTGATGGGCCACATTGTCACTGATCCAGATTTTTTTTCCAATATCGTGACCGATAGATATTAATATCGCTTCGGTGCCTCTCGGCTAAATACCAGACGTCAGTTTTATTGCTCTGTGTTTTTGCACTGCAGGTACCAGATGTCCTACCTGATGGACGCCTGCTGGAGTCCAGTGAGGCCTTCTGTCTTCTTCACGGTGAAGATGGAGGGCGTGCTGGACGTCTGGGACCTCCTGTTCAAACAGAGTGAGCCCACGCTGAGCGTCAAGGTGCTCCGACCCCACCACAGCTCCCAGCAGCATCTCCTCCGCCGAGTCAGAATCACCGTGACGTTTGCTCTGTCCACAGGTGAGTGACAAAGCGCTGTACAGCCTCCGTATCCAGGACAACGGCCAGGTGCTGGCGTGCGGCTCCCACAGCGGCGACACCACGCTGCTGCATATCTCCTCTGGACTGTCTACCCTGCAGAAGAACGAGAAGAGTCTAATGGCTGCTGTAAGAAGCACAAAACATTTCCTGATCAGAGATTTCACTAGTAAATGTACTGCCTTGCAAAAATATGAACTAAAACAACTCCTGCTTTTTTTTAAAAGAAAGCATTTAAGAGTTTGTTTCACACTGGAATAACCTTTATCCTCCAGCATCCTCTGAAAAAATGTTTCTGCGTTACTCTGCAGATGTTTGAGAGAGAGACGAAGCGAGAGAAGATCCTGGAGGCCCGTCAGAGGGAGATCCGTCTGAAGGAGAGAAGTCGCTCCGAACAGAGCAGAGAGGACGAGGCGTGGCGGGAGGACGGAGACGACGACCCCGACCAGATCCTCGCCAAGGTTGAGAGCGACTTCTACAGCATGGTGGAAATAGAGACGAGGAAGAGGGAGAGGGAGAGGAGAGCGGCAGAACCACAGGCAAGGAGAGACGGGGGATCGTTTGGTTGTCATTCTTATCGGTCACATCTGTTTTATCATCTGTTTCACTCTTTCCTCAAGGAGGAAGAGGCCTGTGATAAAAATGAAGTGAAGAATGAAGAAGAAGAAGTGCAGAAAGAAGATGAAGTGCAGAAAGAAGATGAAGTGCAGAAAGAAGATGAAGTGCAGAAAGAAGTGCAGAAAGAAGAAGATGAAGTGAAGATAGAAGATGAAGTGAAGAATGAAGAAGATGAAGTGCAGAAAGAAGATGAAGTGCAGAAAGAAGTGCAGAAAGAAGAAGATGAAGTGAAGAAAGAAGAAGTGCAGAAAGAAGAAGATGAAGTGCAGAAAGAAGAAGATGAAGTGCAGAAAGAAGAAGGTGAAGTGAAGAATGAGGGAGAAAATGATGAAAAGAATGAAGAAGATTGTTAAACTGAGTAATCCTTATGAATGAGAACATCTGTCCTGCCTCAAACTCTTCACCTTCGTTCCAGTTTAAAGTTTTTCCATTTACTTGTTATTTGCATCTCAGTTTTCACATTCTGGCTTCATTAAACTGAGCGCAGTTCGTCTGTGTTTGTGTGATCTGTTCATGCACCATGGAGCACTTCAGAAAAACAGGGTTCTCAAACAGTCTGGAAAGGTTTTACAAAAACAAGCAACAACAATCAGGCTGGGGAAAAAACAAGCAGTCTCTTGTGTTTGTACAGTTAGACTTTAAAACTGATCATTGTAGAAATATGAACTTCATTTCTGTACTTTAAAGACTGGCAGAAAAAAACAAAACGACTAAACCACTGAAATCAAACACTGAAACATTTTCTAATGTTTTCTATTTTCAAATTGAAAATTTTTATTTTCCACATATGTATTCTTATTTATAGTCTATATATAAAATCATGTTTTTAAGATTTAATGGGTGGGTGGATATTTGTGGTTAAAGTTTGAATTAACATGCTAATAATTAAGGAAAATGTATTATAATTAATTTCAGTTTTTATTGAAAATACCAAACCAGGTAAGTCAGAGCAAACATTTGATATAGAAAATAAACAGTCACGACTTCTTTCAGTGTTTCACAGTGCTGTAATAATAATGCGTATTATATTGATATGTAATCAAAAACAGATTAATGTAGAAAAATATTAAAATAGTGGCGGGAAACTCCACTTTTAGGTTTTAGTTAACACGTAAAACCAAAAGAGGGCAGTAAAGTGATTAAAATAATTCCAGGCAGAAGCGAAGAAGAAGAATAATTCCGGAAGTCCTTTTGTTTACTTCCGTAGCGCTCGTTAGCAGCAGCCGGTCATTCGGAGCGGATTTAGTCCAGAATAGTCCTCGTATTCCTACCTCTCCCCCCGGAAGGCGACATGTCTCGGTCCCAGAAGTTGCGTTTGTTCGTCACTCAGCGCCTGAACGCGGCGGTCGAGGAGATTTTGGCGGCTTTTGAGGAAACCATCGTGAAGTACGAAGAGGAAGCCGTTCTCCGCCAGCAGGTGATCTCCCGCCAACACGCGCTGCTCTGCGCCCTGGACAAGTCCGTGATGGAGGCACCGGCCGCAGGTGAGCTTCCACCTGTCAGTCCACATGGGATCCTGGGACATGAAACCTTCTGCGATGCAGACTTCCACCAGCAGGGGGGGCTCAAGTTATCCAGATAAATGGCTGTTGGTACCTTTGAAAGACACTAAATTGAGGCGGGTGTTTGAATTTATACTTTTTAAAAATGAATGAAAGTCTTTTAGGAACTCATTTGCTTTTCCTGCTCCACTTTAGAAAGACAGACAGAAAGATGTTGGCGACTAATTTTATTTCATTACTACTAATTTTGGTGTTTTTACTTGAGAACAGTTCTTGGCCTCTCTATCCACCTCTCTCTATAGAGCGTCTGCACCGGGAAAGTTAAAACAGAAATATTGTGAAGTGCATCAGAAATCTGAAAATCCAAATTCCTTTTAACTTCTGTCAAATGCTAAAACTTAATAGGCCTAATGGACCAGCCCATTAAGCCCATTCAGCTGATCGCTCACACACACAGACTAACACACACATCCGATAAATCCATACAATTTTTGTAAGGTTGAAACGGTTGATCGTGATTAATCAGTTATTGAAATAATTCCCAACTAGTAATCAATTAATTAACTGTCATATACAGACTCTTAAAAAAGCCCATTTGCTAAAAATAAAAACCCAACAAACTGTGAAAAAAAACACCTTTTAAAATCCAATTATTGATTTCTTAATCCAAAGATTAATCAACAGATAATCCCGACATTGTATTAAGTCGAACATGAAGCTTTGAGCTTTTCACAGGTTGTTAGAATAATTGTTTATCTGCAGATTCTTTGCTACAAATGATCAATAGTTCAGTAACGGGATAAAATGTTATTGCATTTTAAGCAACAAATTGTTTCTTTTATTTAAAACAATGATTAAAATGGGTTTTTTTTATATTTTACAAAGTAGGCTTAAGTGAAAAATTTGCAGAATGCGTCAACCTTTTATCCGATTGATCATCAGAATAATCGTTAATCGATTACTGAAGTAATCTTTAGTTTGTTTATATGGAAGTGCTCTGTCTGAACTCAGTGAATCTCATATTTACTTTTATTTTTTCCAGGTGTTTTCTCACAGCAGCTGCTGGATCCCAGAGACGACCTGCTCCTGACCCATCTGGACCAGAACCTGCTTCTTGAGCCTTCCCGCCATGTTGAGGTCAAACCTGAGGAGAATCTCCCCGCTCTGGACGCGGCGGAGATCATCGAGTTCACCTACAGCTCCCGGCCGTCCGCCAGGCTACGCGACGGCGTCCTCCCCGTGGCTGACCTGGACCCGGACGTCCCGGTTGTGTTGTCATCGGACACCGAAGACAGCGACGACTACAGCAAAGGCTCGCCCGACCCCGGATCAGATCCTCGGGAACAGCAGAGTCGCCATGGCGCCGGGTTCAGTTGCCAGGGGTGCAGTCGCACCTTCAGTGCCCGCAGGTTTCTGTTCAGGCACGTCAGAGGCCACCTCAAGGACCCCACGCCTGTCTGCGGTCTGTGCGGGAAGCAGTTTGAGGTCCCTCATGCACTCAAGCTTCACCTCCAAACCCACAGCAGGAAGAAGGTTCAGAAGAACCGAAGCAGAACCCTGAGCAGAGCCAGGCGGCCCCAGCAGCTCTCTGTCGTCAAAGAGCCGGAAGCCCAGAAAGAGGAGAACCCGAACCGGACCGACCTGAAGAAGAGGCCCCGGGGTTGGCCCCGGGGGCGGCCTCGGGGTCGGCCTCGGAACGACAACCAAGACCCAGACAGTCAGAAAGTCCTGAAAAAAAGGAAGAGGAAACTCTGAACCTTTAATCCCGGCTTTAAATTCACTTTATTCCACACATATCGACTGCAGCTCGGTTTTAACTTCTGCATTTTCTACTCCGTTCTTTGGTTTGTTTGGCTTTTTTACTTTTACAAAGTTATTTGGTTCTGGAAAAAAAATCCAAATAAATTCTGACTTTTTTCAAAATTCTGACTTTAATCTTGTGAGATTAAAATTGTCATATTTTAATCATTGGCTCTAATCCTCTTCCAAACAGGAGTTTTGGCAAAAACTGTGACTTATGGAAAAGCTTTTCCCATAAACAGAAAAAGAAAAACCTAAAAGCTTCAGGACTTAAACATCAAAATGTTTCTGATTTTAGACGATAAACAAGAGATGAGATGGAAGGACGACGACGTGCATTTCTGAACTTCTCCGTCCTGAAATTAATTTAAGAGGAGTTTCCATTCAGAACCACAGATCTCGTATTGTACTGAAACACAGAATTATGTTTTTTTTATCAGTTATGAATTAAAGTTTGAATTAATTGTTCGATGCAGAAATTCGGTTCCACATTAAAAACTTTTGTACCAGTTGAAGTGGCTCCAAGATTATTGAATTGAAACTTTCCTCAAACTGAGAAATCCAGTTAAAACTTTTATTAAAATGAGAAAAAAAAACTTTTTTCATATGCCAAACTTTATTCAAAATTCAATCCACAAAAATTTAAAATGTAAAGAAAATTATCTTTTAAAACAGATTTTTTGTACAATAATGAGTTAGAATGATTAATAGTTATAATCAGGGCGGTGGAGATGCTGCAGTAAATAAATGCAGCTGTCAATGGGAATAAATAATAACTGCTGTATTTTTTGGACTATAAGCCGTTACTTTTTTCCCACACTTTGAACCATGCGGCTTATAACCCGGTGCGACTTTTCTGTGTATTTCTGTTCAACCACCAGGGGGCGCTTTAGCAGGAATCATTTGAAGTCAAAATTGGAAAGCGCTAATTTTCATTTAGAACAAGCACATGCTAGCAGCAGGCAGGACAGAGAAATGTTGTCAAACTCAAACCCCCTCATCATGGAAACACGTAGAAGCTCATATGATGCAGCTTTAAGTTGAAGGCCGTCGATCTGGCAGTACATAGAGCCGCTGCACGTAAACTCGGCGTGAACGGATCCATGGTTCGGTGTTGGAGACGGAGGGATGCGTCCTTAATAGCAGGTTTATTCAGGACGCTCCCTCTGCTGCTTCCTTGTGAAGAACCGACAGCGGCGGAGATACCAGCGGCTTATATTTGTACTTTTCCAGTTTTTTTAAAAAGCTTTGTAGATGCGGCTTACAGTGAGGTGCGCTCTGTAGTCTGGAAAATACGGTAATCATCCGATCTAAACGCTCCAGAATCAGAGAGTTATGTTCGGTTTTATCTGCGGGAATCGCTTATTAGCTTTTAAATTAATTTTTGTGTTTCTGATGCAGGAAACAAACAATTGCTCAGAAACTGTAAAAGAAGCTAAAGTTTGTTTCAGTCTAAGCTGATTAGCGTGACCTCGGCTGTGGCGCCTCGGTTCAGGAGGCGGGGTCGTGACCCTGCGCTGACCCATGAGCAGACTTCTTGTCCCTGGTCTTGTAGCGACGTCGGGCTCTGTGTTTGGTTTGTTTCTGACTCTGCTGTTTGTCTTTGGGCTGCTGATTTTCTACTGACTCATCACCAGAAGCTTTGACATGCTGTGCCGTGGTGTTGCTCTCCACCTTCTCCTTGTGCTTTATGAGCTTCGCAGGTTTTTTCCCCCCGGCGAGCCCCATGATCGGGTTTCTCTCCGGCTCATCGATGCCTCTGTTGCTCCTCTTGGTGGCGCGCTGGAGGTCTTGGATGTAGTTCTTCCTCTCGATGTGGTGACCTCTGCTGGAGTTGAAGAGCTGCAGAGCCGCGGCGGCATCCAACCCATCCACATCGATCAGGTACCTGCAGATCAGGTAGCCGGTGCGGTTCAGCCCGTGGGTGCAGTGGACTCCGATTAGCCTGCTGTTGTCCTGGTTCTGACTCAGGAAGTGCCTCACCGCGCGCTTGAAGCTCAGGATGGCTCCGTCGTTTGGAACGCGGTGACCCTCGGTGGGGATCTTGATGTAGGCGCAGCACTGCGGGATGTCTGACACTGAGTAGTACCTGGTCGTAAAGGTAAGGTCGATGATCAGACCGAGCTCCTGGTTCTGCCGTCGCACCGAGTCCAGCAGGTCCCATAGATCAAAGGACTGGGAGGCGGGAAGTTGGCAGTTCAGGGCGGCTTTTAAAGGAACCTTGAAAGGAATGAACCTGGTTCCTGGTATCCTCGATCCGACGGGACGGTAGTCCAGCCACCGATCAGGAATGCCTGTCTTCTTCTTCTTCTTCTTCTGCTGCTGCTGCTGAGACATCGCTACGCCAAGGAGGGTTCTGTTCCCAGCTGACGCTTTAAGATCTAAAACACAGAAAGATCCACAAAGCTCTAATGTCATACTTAATGTCAGTATTTATTAAAAATATATTTTAGATACTTTTTGAAGCTGTCACAATGTTGTGCCAGATAATCTGTGAGAGTTTGTCTGCCTTCTCCCAGTGCTTACTAGAAACAACCTTTTTAAATAATATGCCGAATTTACCAGAGGATATTCTTAAGTATTAAGAAAAGTAAGGTTATGTTTTTAACTGTATGTCGCTGTTCACATGATTAAATAAAAACAAAACTCAACATTTTCCTAAGGAAATTTGGTTCAGGTTTTGAACTACGAAGATGAAATTGGTTTCTGATTCCAGCTTCTGATTTGGGAAATGTCTAAAGGGCGATTCCACCTAATGTTTCACCACCTTCAGTATATTTAATCTACTCTAATTAAAAAACTATAAAACTTGGACACTTCAAACCTGGACTGGATTATTCTGCTCTAACAGCAGAATATTACCCATCAGTCATCAGCGACTACAGACCTGTAGCCCTGACACGGCACAACATGAAGGTCATGGAGAGACTCCTGTCGGCCCACCTGAATAAGCAGACAAGGATATCAAGACCCTCTGCAGTTTGCTTCTTGCAGTGGAGTTGGAGTTGATGATGCCATCATACACCTGCTTCAGCAAACCCACTATCACGAGACCATCTTGGGAAGGCAGAGTGTCTTCAGTCAGAGGCATTTTCAGATTCAGTGCAACACAGACCGCTACAGAAGAGCTTCCCTTCCAACAGCCATCACCATCTACAATAACTTTTTGAAGAATTAATGAGTTACATCAATATTTAGTTTCCCTTTGGGATTAATAAAGTGGTTTTGAATTAGAATTTAATTTAAATTTGAAAAAAAAAAGTGCATGGAACGGGTGTGAATAGTAATCTGAACTTTAGGGAAGTTTCACAAATTCCATACATCGTTTTATATATTCTGCTATTAGAGCAGAATAATCCAGTCCAGGTTTGAAGAGTCTAGGTGTTGTGGCTTTGGAATTAGAGTAGTTCTAATGTGATCCACACACAAAAAAGGGATGAAATTGAAAGTTTCACAAATCACAAACATGGTTTTAAATATTCTGCTATTAGTTGAAAAATAATCTAGTCCAGGGTTGAAGTGTCAATGTTTGGTAGTTTTTTTAAACTAGAATTGATTAAATATCTTGAAGGTAGTGAAAAATTAGCTGGAATCGCCCTTTAGACATTTCCCGAACCGGAAACCAACTTCAGCTTCGTGTTTGAACTCAAGTAACAACCAAAAAATAAAAACCGTATTTAGACAAGCGAGTAAATTAAAAGATAAAATATTACAATGCATCGCTAAACTTGCATAATAACGTACTATTTCGGCAGATGAACAGCCAACTCATCAGTCGGTTGAACTGTTTCCTTGTCGCCCTCTAGATGACGTCACGCCCGCGCCGGAAGTTCTTCGTTCTGTTTACATTTCGCCCTTTTGTTGTGTTTAAAAACCTCTTTAAAATGTCCAAAAAGCGGCCAGAGAGCGGCAGCCTGAGGGCCTGTGTGGAGCAGCAGCTGGCGGCGGTAGCCTCGGGGGTCCTCGGCCTGCTGGAGGAGAGCGGCCAGGCGGAGCTGGAGGAGCTGCGGGCGCTGCTGATGAAGCGGATCGCAGCGGCCGTGGACTCCATCCTCACCACGTTCGAAGCGAGCAGAGCGGCCGAAAGAGGGACTCTGGAGCCGGGAGAGAGGCGGAGAGGAGGCCGCAGAGAGCAGTCTAAAGGTCCGTGAGCTCACCTGTAGTAAATTACAACCAGAAAAACCATATTAAACTCCTAAAAACATGATCCACCTTCTATAAGTGGAGCTTTCAGCGATATGCAAAATATTAATAGATCGATTTAAGGTTGTAACCCTGGATGGGGGCAATATAGGTGTAATAAACAAGCAGATAATAATAATAATAATAATAATAATAATAATAATAATAATATCATTTATTGTCATTACAAAAACATGTAAGACAGTAGCATACGTAGAAATACAGAAAACGATTTAATTATATTGTTTAGGGTTAGTTATCTCCAACATACCAGTTTTTCTAATATTGTTTTTAGCTTTAGTTTTGTATTTACCCTAAGTTCATAAGTTTTTGTTGGTTTAATCATGTTTTCTTACTGCTTATTATGTGATCATAATATTGTGTTTTTGTGCAAAAAAGCGGAAAATCAGTCACCTGACACTAATAAAGCACAAGTATTAATATGTTTTAAAGTTTTCACATTTTTGTCCCATTTATAATCACAAACATCAGTGTGTTTCATTTGTGTGTTACATGATAATTTCATGTTTCCCAAGTTATAAGTGAAACAGTCTGACAGTAGAACTAAAACTATTTCATCAATTTTGATGATTTATTTTTAAAACAAGCTTGTATATCTTTCTGAAAAGTCACCTGTGAGTTACTTTTGTCTTATTTCAAGAGTTCTAAGATATTTACAATAGAAACTGAACCTACATGCTAGGTAAGGTTTTGTGTTTTTATTATTGTCAGTTGCAGTTTGTATTATCAGCAGCAAATGAATTTGTTGTTTATTGTCTTTGCAGAACTGTGTGTGTCTGTTGGTGTTAGGAGTCAGCCTTTCCAAAGACCATCTGGTTCCACTTCCAGACTCGACCAGCAAGCGGCTTTTCCAGACGATGACACGGCAGCTGAGGAGGAAGAGGATGATACGGTTGCAGCAGATGAAACATCTCCCAGCTGCAAAGTTTGTGGGAAATCCTTCGACACGAAAGGCTTTTTGATCAAACACGTGGAGAAACACGGCAAGGAAGTGGAGAGTCGGTGCGGTGTGTGTGGGGAACGTTTGGAGTCCAGCGCCGACCTGAAACGACATCTTCAGATGCATCGCGACAGCTGCAGGACCTGCGACTTCTGCGGCAAAAAGTTCCCCTCGATCCGAGCTAAGGAGACGCACATGCGGCTGCACACCGGTGAGAAACCGTTCAGCTGCCGCCACTGCGGCAAAGGCTTCAGCCAGAAGGGCAACATGATGACTCACCTGCAAACCCACGTGGAAGAAAAGCTCTCTGAAGACTTCGTCCACAGTGTTTCACCAGAGCAAGACATAAAGAGCGACGGTGAACAGACGGCGTTCACCTGCAAAGTCTGTGGAGCAGACTTCCTAACGACCTCTGACCTCAGGAGACACACCCAGAGCCACAACCAGCCGACCGACAGGAGCAAACGCAGAAAGCCGAGTCTGACTCCTTCTCACTTCTGTAAGGTCTGCGGGAACGCTTTCCACAATAAAGGGAACTTACTGCGACACACAGAGACGCATTTAAATCACCCCGACCTCCTGTGTGGCGTCTGTGGAGAGCGGGCCGAGTCATCTGAGAGCCTGCAGCTCCACATCCAAAGTCACAGAGAAATGAACAAAGCCTGCGACATCTGCGGAGACAATTTCAGGGACATGGAGATCCACATGAGGACGCACTCCGGGCAAAAACCTTTCAGGTGTAAAGACTGCTGCAAGGACTTCCCCAGGAAGAGCTCCCTGGAGAGACACCTGAAGCTGCACGCCGGCGAGAGGCCGTACATCTGCGAGTTTTGTGGGAAGACTTTCATCGAAAGCACCGTCCTCAAGCGGCACATCAAGAGCCACACCGGCGGGAAGCCCCGGATTTACACCTGCGAAACCTGCGATAAGACGTTCACCATGAGCCAACATCTGGACGTGCACAAGAGGATCCACACGGGGGAGAAGCCGTTCCCCTGCAAGGTCTGCGGCAAAACCTTCAGGCAGATCGGCAACCTGGACTCCCACATGAGGATCCACACGGGCGAGAAGCCGTTTATCTGCAGCCTCTGCGGGAAAACCTTCCGCCAGAAAATCTCGCTGGAGACGCACGAGCGCTTCCACAAGAAGGACAAGGCGTTCGTCTGCCAGGTGTGCAGGAAGGGCTTCGTGCAGAAGATCGACCTGAAGAGGCACATGCTGACGCACACCGGCGAGAAACCCTTCAGCTGCCACGCCTGCGGAAAGAGCTACCAGGAGAAGCGCTCGCTGGAGTCGCACATGAAGGTCCACGCGGGGGAGCAGGCCGCCAAGGACCCGGCTGTGATGTCACACATGAAGCAGCAGGAGGCGGAGGTCCAACCTCAGTTCACTCAGCTGTGATCTGCTGCTGTTTGTACATAAACGACTCGGCTCCTTCCTGTCTGATATAGGAAAAATGGGACAAAACAGGAAGTTTACTCTGACATTAAGAGGCAAAGCTTCCTGTTTCCGATGCTTTCTGTAAAGGTCAGCTTCACTCCGAAAGCAGAAACTCTGAGTAAAAACACATTTATAACAGCTGAACTGAATCCTTTCTGCATGTAATCCCCGTTTCAAAACAGACTAATTAATTCCATAGTTTAATTCAATCGTTTCAGACCAAACTAGGACTGTCATAGTGGTTTCAGATCATTTAAATCTGCTTTTAAAGATTTACAAACTATTTAGAAAAAAACTTTAAAAACATTCCTTTTCTCATCTTCCTGAAGTTATTTAGATATCCTACAGATTTTTAATGCTGACTTTATTCAAAGATTTTACTTTCAGGTGATCTGCTGTAAATCTTTCACATTTGGGTTTAATTTGTACAATTAACTCCGTCCTGAACTTGGAGGATTTAACTGGATTTGTAGATTTTCAGAAAAAGCGAAGAGTCGACTTGTGTCATCTTTACTTTCATAATAAACATTTTTTTATTGTAATTTTTCCAGAAATAGGGCAGAAAATATCAGAACATTTTGAACAGAAAACCAGTAAAATAACTACACTATTCCTATAATATTAAGTAACTATTAGCGGATGACTGGAGTTATTTATAAATTAATTGAAAGTTTTATTAAAGCTGACAGAATAATTATTGCTACTAATTTTGTTGACATCAAAACACTAAAAATTAAATCCTGAAAGCAATTTTCAAAATACAGAGAAAACTTTAGATCTCATTTGTAGTGATTAATTTTTGAATTACATTGTTTATTATTGTATCTTAATTAACAGTTATTATTACTCGTCTCCATTCCTAAAAATATCCAAAAATAACTGTTTCTCTTACAAAATATGATGCAAACTAATTTTAAAAATGTATTTTTATCTGTTTTAATCAAATTTAATCCTTGTTGTGCTTTAAGGAGAATGTTTTCTACAAATTTCATATTTCAAAATTAATTATTTCCTGGACATAAATTTGAGTTTTTTTTTTGTTTTTTTTTATCAGTTTCTTTCAACAGTTTGGGCCTCAAACCAAAACAATCAGCGATGAAAAGATCAAGGAAAAATATTTTCTCCAGCTGATAAAAATCTCCTGAATTGTTTATTATTGTACAGGAACCTTGTAAAATAATTTAAACTTGATTCTTTTTTTCTCTCCAGTATTTTTTTGTTTTGAAAAATAATGAGGATCAAAAACGTGACTATTGTTCACTTATAAACGTTTCATTGCTGTAATCACAATTTAAACTTTTGACATAGTTTAATGCATTAAAATTGTTTTTGTGTTTTCCCCTCATTGTTTTGACTGAGTAGCTTTTTGTGTTTTTATTTTTCTGCAACTTCAATGTATTTTTCTCTTTTTGTTTGAATTTAAGTGAAAACTTTTATTTTGCAGAACTTTAATTTGAAGTTGTATAATGATGTGGTGATGCTGGATTGTCTTTTATCTTGAGTTACTTCTGCTAAAACTGTGTGAAATTTAAAAATAAATAAAAACGGTTTGGTCAAATTTTGATGGCAGTTGTAATTATTGGCGGGCTGCACAGTGGCGCAGTTGGTAGAGCTGTTGCCTTGCAGCAAGAAGGTTCTGGGTTCAATTCCCAGTCCGGGTTTCTGCATGGAGTTTGCATGTTCTCCCTGTGCAAGTGTGGGCTTTCTCCGGGTACTCCGGCTTCCTTCCACAGTCCAAAATCATGACTAATTTTTTGGACTGTGGTTAATAGGTTAATTGGTCTGTCTAAATTGTCCCTAGGTGTGTGTGTGTGTGCATGATTGTTTGTCCTGTGTGTCTCTGTGTTGCCCTGCGACAGACTGGCGACCTGTCCAAGGTGACCCGCCTCTCGCCCGGAACGTCAGCTGGAGATGGGCACCAGCAACCCTCCCGACCCCACTGAGGGACAAGGGTGTAAGAGGATGGATGGATGTAATTATTGGCTTTACGTTGGTATTTTCTTGCAACCAATGGTTAATAGAAATGGGGAGTCGAATCACGATGAAGAAAAACGTAAATAACTGGGGAATCAGATCGATCTCTGAAACATAGAGACAAAAGCAGACACTACCGATCCAGCAGGGGTCGCTGTTACACCATAACAGTAAATGTAAGCTTTGCGTTTTCGTGTTTATTTACTTTATAGACAAACGCAAACACTTATTTTAAATGAACCGTGTTGTTACATATTACATTGCATTTTTAAATACATATAAAACTGTAAACAATACATTAATGTGTATTTACAGCTTTTTTGTTTGTACCTTTGGAAATAGTGGATAAATATTGAATACCTTAACCAAAAATGCCAAAAAGGGTGGAAATTATGAAATTTACATTGGTGAATATGAAACTTGCCAAATATAATAAGAATAATTGCCAGTATTCTGCCTGGATGTGCAATATTTCCCTGAAAACCAGAAATTTGTCAACAATACCAATTATAAATGCATTACATTCTTTCCAACATTTTCTTGTGATACATTTCCAGACTAAATCACTTAAAGTTGGGGGGTATTGTTTGTTTATTATATTTCATTGTGTATTAATTAGGATAAATTTAGAGTAAGAGTTCAAAGGAGACATCTCTCATTTTGTTGCTTATAAAACGTTTTTTCCAATATAAAAACAGCTATTTACATATTCCTCCTGACCAGCAGAGGTCGCTGTTTCCTCTTTATGCCTCGCGTTCACTAAACGGAAGCGTTTTCCACAGATTTCCTAAAAAAAATTGTGTTTACATGCTCCCATCCTCTTTCGTGTTTTAGCGGCTTTGGGAGCCTAATCTGCGGCAGAATGAGCGCAATTCAGCTGCTGCGGATGTCGGTGCATCAGCGGATCAGCGCCGCCGCTGAGGACGTCCTACAGCAGCTGGAAAACGGGGAGAAAGCGGTTAAACTCCGGACACAGAGAGCAGTGATAACCGCGCGGCTAACAGCTACCGCGGAGGAAATCTTCGGACTGTTCAAGGAAACTTTAGCGGAGTACGAGGAGAGACTGCGGCAGTCCGAGCAGGAGATATGCCTCCAGAGAAAGCAGCTGGATGCTCTGCTGAAACCTGAAATCAGACTGCAACGATCGGAGCAAACGGAGGCTTTTAAAGCCGCAGGAGCCGCTGCGGCCAGCGCTTACTCGTCCAGTTCCGGTCAACTTCACAATAAAAGCCCTGCAGATCAGAGTGAAGAGGAAGCTGAAGACACAGGTGCGATAAAGACGCCTGAAATAGAAATTAGTACCAAACGAATGTTCTCAACTAATACTGGCACTTATTCAACATATTTTCACTCAAGTGAAAGTACAAAATCGCTGTCTAAGAAGTTACTCCAGAATTAAAAAACTTTACTCAAAAAGGTCAGTTGAGTACTGAATAATCAACGCATCTGATTTAATAGTTTAAAATTTGTCATCAAACAGCCAAAAATATAAAATTGTGTGCAAATTCTGGTATTTTACATACCGAAATATACAAATAAATAGGTTTTAAGAAGATATTTTTTTCCCCAATGTCCTTTTTTTAAATATAAAACTACTGAAACTAATACAGTACCCTGAGAATCGGAAATTCATACGTTTGTTTGTTTGTTTGTTTGTTTTTTAAAGAACATTTCTGAGATTAGCTCAACATTTCAGAATTTTTTTCAACGCATTTTCGACTTTTGGAGCTTAAAAATTTACCTATTTTTAATAGAGAATTTCTGAAATTAATCTCATAATTTTTGAGTTTTTCTTTTTTGTCAGAAATGTATTTCTCCTTTTTTTTCTGTCTACGATGGCATTAATACGCTATCCTACTACCAAAAAAGTATTTACGAGCCGTTTACTTTCTCCTAACTGCCTAAGTTCTTGTTGACATGGTAACCGGAAAAAAAAACCCGTCAAAGATAGCTTGCTGCTAAGAGCGCACACTGTCATATTTTTACAAATACAATATAACAAAGCACATTTTTAACAACCCAAACTTTTGACCGATTCCTAGCATGAATTTAGTTGAATATTTTTTTTTATTGATGTAACTTGTTAAGAATGCTGTGACACACAGATACAGTCATACTTACTTGAAAAAAGATGCAGAAAATAGTTATTTTCACATTTATTGACATCGCAATAGTGTGTCAAAATGTTGTGATAAAACTTTAAGTGCATATTACCCACCCCTACTTGAAATAAAGTCTTTTTGGGGAGAATTTATGAAACATTTGGATTCTAGAAAAGGTCAGATAAACACTCACAAGTTTTTAGAGCTGTGTCTTTTTTAAGTCTGTTAATCTCTTCAGTCTAAACACAACTTCAGTCTAAACATGCAACTTTTGTTTCCAGGCCTTCTGAAGATAGTGACCCTGGACGACTCCGGCCTGCCAGCCCAGTTCGACTCAACGGACCTGAATCCGCTCGATTCTGAGAACGTCAGCGATGCTTCCTGCCCGTCGTCGCCACGCTCCTCCTCTGAATCCTACCACCTGGCGGCCTCTACGTGCACCGACGACGACGACGACTGGACGGAGAGTCAGTCTCTCAGGTCAGAGGGCAAAAGAAAAAAGAAGAGAGGTCGGCCTTTCAGATCCATCGAGAAAATGGAAGGAAGTCCTCCTCTCGTATCTGCTGGGAAGAAGAAACGAGGACGACCTCTCGGATCTTTGGGCAAAAAGAAGAGAGAACTTCTTGGTCTTGAACCTTTAGTCATTGTGAAAAAGCGAAAACGCACTCCTCCTACAGAGCGTTTCAACTGCCATGTCTGCGGACGCCTCTGTCCGGGGAAAGGCTTCCTGCTGCAGCACGCGCTGCGGGTCTGCGGCAGCAATCCGGACCGGCGCTGCGGCTTCTGCGGCGAGCTTTCAGACTCTGCTGATGGCCTGATGGCTCACCTGCAGGCTCACCAGCAGAACACCAAAAAGTGCTCCGTCTGCGAGAAGACGTTCACCTCCATCAGGGCGCAGGAGCTGCACTTCCGCATCCACACCGGGGAGAAGCCGCATGAATGCCCCGAATGCGGCAGATTGTTCCGGCAGAAAAGCAACCTGATGTCTCACATGCTGGTTCACGCGGCGGAGAAACCATTCAAATGTAAAGAGTGCCCTCGCGCCTTCTGCCACATGACGTCACTGGAGCGCCACACGGAGGAGCACAACAACGCGCTCATCCTCTCCTGCAGCGTCTGCAGTCAGGAGTTCAGCAAGCGGAAGGACCTGCGGAAACACGTGGCGACCAATCACGAGGACAGCGTCCCTAAAGCGAATAAAAGCCGCACATCTGTGCTGACCAACTGCAAGGTGTGTGGGGAAGCTTTCGACCGGAAGATCCTGCTAGTCAGGCATGCTGGGTCTCACGCGCAGGAGCCCAACTGCTGCTGCGGCGTTTGTGGGAATCTGTGCGACTCCATCGACAGCCTCAACGCTCACCTGCGCTTCCACCGGGTCGCCGCCAGGACCTGCGAAACCTGCGGGAAATCCTTCCCCGGCCGATCGGCGCTGCTGATGCACCTGAGGATTCACACCGGGGAGAAACCCTTCAGCTGCAGCTTCTGCGACAAGGCCTTCAACCAGATCGGCAACCTGAAGATGCACCTGAAGATCCACACGGGCGAGCGCGCTTTCTCCTGCAGCATCTGCGGGAAGGGCTTCACCCAGAAGAACAGCCTGGACACGCACATCCGCTTCCACAACAAGGAGAGGCGCTTCCTGTGCCAGGTGTGCGGGAAGGGCTTCATGCAGGACGTGGACCTGAAGAGGCACATCCTGGTCCACACCGGGGAGAAGCCGTACGAGTGCAGGGTCTGCGGGAAGAGCTTCCAGGCCAGGCGCTCGCTCAACGGTCACCTCAAGGTTCATGAAGCCGGTGGGATGGTGGGCGTCAGCGAGGACCAGAGAATGGACAACTTCTTCTCCGGACCCTTCCAGCTGTAGATCAGAAACTAAGCCCAGGGCTGAGCGATGCAGCTTAAAAATGAAATCTCTTCTATGATCATATCCGATCTGATTTCAAATTTTAATCAACTTTTTTTTCTCTCTGTTTTGCTCTAAAAACCAAATTACAAATGACAGAAAACATTTTCAAAAAGTGGCCTTTTCTTTGATTATCCCTTCTGTGAGTTTTACGAGGGGGATTTAGGGCCAGGCTGTGAGGATTTTAGCTTAGTTACAAGAAAGTGCAGTTTTACCAGACAAAACATCTGAATATTAAGAGAAAAAAATTGTTTTAATAAGAAAAAAGCTTTGATAAAGTTATCAAAATCTGTTGTGATCAGTTCAGTCCATGTGGTTCCTTTTTGTAATGGACTGAGTTGTTGGCTCATCATTTCAAAGTCCTGCAACTGATAAAAAAAAAAAAAAATTGGTATTACTATTAAATATTATCTGTAAAACCTACACTAAAGTATAATTTCACTAGATGCTCAACATTCCTCATTTTAATTTTTTTGTTATTTTTCATGTTGGAGTTCTCATAAAATACTACTTTATTCTCGTGATTCAAAAACCAATCTTAGCCTAACACTCCAAAGTCCAAATAAATGAAACAAGATGGCCGCCCTGGGCATGCTGACATCACTCTGAACTATGGAAACTCCCGGAGTGGATTGATGGAAAAAAATCCAGGTTTTCCAAAAGACTTTTATCTTTCAAACCCAAATAATTCAATCAGCATCCAACTTGCTGTCTTCTATGCTTCTTCTGAAAACAGACTTCTGGATTTCTTTGTGGTCTCATCTCTTGATCCGGACATAAACAGTCATTTCTTTTTCTTACTACAAACATATAAGAGCAGATTCTTGTAGATTCTTAAAAACAGCTTGCACGTTTGAGCCCAGCAGGAAATGGAGGAATTAACAGATTATCCCCTAAAAGAGATAAAAAGGACGATTTTAAAAGTTATTTGTAATTTTGTTTAAAAACAAAAGTGAAAAAATATGAAAATTGGAATTGGTATAATTTTTTAAAATGACGTTTAAGTCAGTCTTTTTGGCTCTGCACACAACGAAGAGCTGTAGCAAAAATTTAAATCCTACACTAAACACTAAGGAGTTTTTCCAATTCGGTGAAGAAACTGAGCTGCTAAATAATAATCAATAATCTATTGAATCAGATTTTTAAGTGTAAACATGGAATAAATTGATGATCAGACCCAGAAGTGGAAAAATAATTCAAAAAGCAAAGCAGCAGTCCCCATTTCACTGTCAGTTTAATAATTTACATAATTAATTTGAGCTTAGCGTTAGTATCTCGGCGTTCCTGTAACTGTTACTTTACTTTCACCATAACAATAAAGTGTCTCAAACAAGGTCGAGAGAATAAAGAAATGGAGGATGCAGAAATTAGAGAAGTTAAACATTTTCTAAAGATTTTATCTTTGCTATTCATGAAAATATTTGATTGGAAAGTCAAAATAAACTGATAAGAATCGATTTACGTGCATTTATTCTGCCAAATTATAAGCTATACGGAACTACAAATTGGTGGAGGGTTAAATTAACCCAGAGAAGATATGAAGATATCTGTTAAAACTCTAGATAATATATGAGGTTCATACAGTCAAAGCATCTCAATGTAGTTTGACTATATGATGGAAATATAGTTGTTGGATGGAAAAACTAAACCAGGGTCATTTATCACTCTGCAGGATCTGGTGTGAAAGTAAAACTGTTCTCTGGTTTGTCCAGTTTCTTTACTTTGATGTAAAACCAGTTTGGAGCATCAAGAGCTTCCAGTAGAAGCTGCAAGCATGAAACTGATTTTATTAATCTTCTGTTTGACATTTTGTCCCACAGTTGATGCATTTTTTTTTACCATTTCAGACAAGATGTAAATATTTCTGTTTCATTTAGTCAAATGTTATGGTTTGGTGATTTTGTTCATCTCTCCTAATTATAATCGCCTTAAGTTTGAGGCTGAGATTGGATAAATTGGACCTCTGGTGCTAATTATTATACCTACACTGTAAAAACTAAATCTCACCAAGTATTTTTGGTCTAATTTCTAGTGAAAATATCTTAGCACATTTGAAATAAGACAAAACTAACTTACAAATAATTTTTCCTCAAAATAAAGGAATGTGTTTTTAGTAAATAATTCCTTCATTTCATGAAAACGTAGTTATTATTTCACTTAAGACAAGACATTGTCCATGTTAGAAGTGAAATAATTTACCAGTGTAATTTGTCGTTGTTTATTAGTAGTATACTTAAGCTCTTATATCTTGCTGAAAAGTTGCTTATAAATTAGTTTTGTCATATTTCATGTGTATTAAAACATTTTCACTAGAAATTAGACCAAAATACTTGGTCTAATTTCAAGTATTTTGATCTAATTTCTGTGCTTTTACAGTGTAGAAGCTGAAACAAATTAAAAACTGACTAGATATTAATTTCTACTTAAATATTTTTTCTTTTCTAGGTAATCAAAATACTGAGCATTGATCTTAATCTGTGATGCAGCTTTTGCTTCTTGTTTCTCCATCTTTTACTCTGTAGATGATATTATGAAGGGTTTTTTTTATAAGAGAAGCTGTTGAATGTGTTTGTTTTTCATTTCTTGGCATGCGGTCTCTGTTTCTTTTTTTTTTAAAGACTTGATGCTGATGGATTCTTCATGAATTCAGCACAATGTTCCTCTGAACCTGGTTTAACCAAAAACTGACATTTAAAGCCGTTACAGGACGTGTAATATGTTGATTATATGTTAACGTTTTTTTATATGTTGTTGGAAATTAAAAGCTACTCTGGGCCTATTTTGAGCCTCATCACCCGGACCGGTGATCAGAAAAATCCTGTCTTGTTTTCAACCAGTGAATGCAACTAAATGCTACCAGGTTGTGGTAGAAACACTCTAAAGTGTGGACTGTGTTACTGAGGGAGGAAAACTGTTTGCTTTGGATGTTTTCCCTTAATAAACGTTCATCAATCATTTGAAAACTGCTTATGGTGTTCTTATATTTACTATTCATTTTTGTCTGAAATTAAAGTTTATTTTTTATTTATTTAACCTTGAACCGGGTTTAGAACAAATTCTCATTCTTGACAACTACCTATTCAGAAAACATTAAAACATCATACAACAGAATACTGTAGCGCAGAAAACAGAATAATATCATACAACTAAGAGATAAAAATACAATCATATTTTAAACGTTATTGAGAATCCTTTGTAAAGCACTACATTAGTCTGATGTCATTTCATGTACTAAATGTACTATAATACGTCAAAAAATAAATAGAAAGCAAAGTATATATTTTTATATTAAATTATTTTTGCTTATTTTTTAACTGTAGTGAACGTTAAATAAACCTGGACCACAGAAAGAATTGGACATGTTCAGCTCCTCCGGTCCTGCGGGGGGCGCTGCGCCTCTGCTTCCTCTCAATGACCCGGACTGTTTTCCTTCCTGCAGCCCGGTGGACGGAGCTCTGCATCGGGATGTCTCTGTTTGTGTCCCCCCAGAGCTGCGGGCTCCGGCCCCTGACCGACTCGGTGTCGGAGCTGCTCTCCAAAGTCGGTGAGGAGATCCTGGCTACACTGGAGAGGCGCGCCGGGGAAGCCCAGTCGGTCAGAGGCTCGGGCCGCATGGTGCGGCTCCTGCGGCCGCTTCTCACGGACGGGATGGCTTCAGCTGCGGAGCTGATTGTTCAGCTTCTGGAGCGGGAGGTGGAGGAGTACCGGCGGCAGCTGGAGCGGCAGAACCGGCTGCTGGAGGCCGCACTGAGTCCGGTGGTTCTGCTGAAGCGAACAGGTGAAAACCGCTAGCTTGATGTTACAGCCTAGCGCGACTGTTGCTAGGCAACCAGAGACCAATCAGAATCAAGCTGCTGATCATTTACTAACCAAAATACAAGAAACGTAAATCCAATGTAGCAGCGTCATTCATGTAGAATTATGGGTAGATTTCTAATTATTATACATATTTATTTTGTTATAATGACAAATACTTCACTTCTTTTTTTTTTTTTAATACCCTGAAACAGACATTTTCTTTTAATCCCGGACTATTCACATAAAGCTTTTATTCAACCCGTTTAACAAATCAATATTTTGTCAGAAATTAGTTAATCTTACTCCTCTTTGACCATATAAAAATCAAAATTTTGTTCTCAAAACAGATGTCGATGCAGTTTTGTTTAATTTGTAGAGTAATTTAAATTTTTTTAGGTATCTAGATGTTTTTCACCCTGGTTAAATCACCATGGTAACAGAAATGAAACCATCAACCAGTTTAGAGTTTAAAATGGCTTCTTAAAGGTCCCCCAGTTTACTGCTTTGCCCCTTTGCATAATAGTTAGATATGAAAGTTAAAAAAGTGTTTTCACTACTGCACTAATCTATTTAATGCTAATTAGTTATATTGACCAGACTTTGAAAAAATCATTTAATTAAATGGAATGGAAAATGTTTGGTCTTAATCTTACAGTGAGAGGAAAGGGTTATTTGTCTTTATATCCATATATCTGATTTCATATGTTTAGTTTTCTTCTCGTCATTCATTTTTTCTGGGAAATCTGTTGTTTCAACAAGGGTAAAAATATTCCCAGATCTGCTGATACCATCGGTACGTTATTTGATTCCGATCAGCAGAGTGATTTGACTATCATAAGAAAATCAGATCTTAAGTTTTACTGTAAAGTAAATAAATTGGAGCTTTATATTACAACTAAATGAACTTATTTGTCACACTGATGACGCTCTGCAGCATTGCGTTCTGGCCCAGATTGTGGCATAAATGTTTTTTTATTATTGATGGCTGACTGATACTGATTTCCTGTTTTCTTCGAGGTCTGAGCCCCAGAGTCTCATTATGTTTCCAAGAACTGCGACCCATATAGGCTCATATGAGTAGACTGTATCTTAATTCAGCAATTACATGAAACTAACATTAAACGCACAACAAAAATGAGCTGCAGTTTCCGAACTTGAGGTAGTTCTGAAACGAACAGAAAACGACTCCCTGACGTAATTAGGTTTCTCTAAACATAGAGGGCCAAACCATGAGCTCTTTGATGAGATTAAAGACAGATTAAGAGGGAATATTTCAGTTTTTCTGCATTTAGTGAACAAAATAAGATTTTTCAGTATATGGCCTTTTAGTCAAATGGAAATTGGTCGATTTTGATCATTTTTGACTTAAATTTTATCTTAAATTATATTTCTTCATCGCTTTCATGAATGTCTGTCTTCTAATGCCATTAATAAATACAAAAGTTTTACCATCCGTTTTTTATGTAAACAGTAAAAAACTGGGTCTTGTGAAAGTATGTGCACGCCTTCAACCATTTTTGTTTTGTTATTTCTAGGCCTGTGACAATAACAAATTTTACTGGGTGATAAATTGTCCCAGAAGTTATTGAGATAAGCAATGATATTGTTGTTTTGAGACCATTTTCTCAAAAAAACAATTTCATATCTTATCAGATCAGATAAGATACCTTATCTTATCAGGTAACTGAAAGATAAGATACTATTATCTCATCTTTCAGGTAAGATAACAGTATTATAATGCAACATTTTTCAAAGATCAATAAACCTTACATTCTAATGAACATTTTAAATATCCAAAATAAATAAACAAGACAACAAAAATAACAAATAAAATGAATTATTTAGTCTCTGTAAACAAAACAAAAAGTTGAGACGAAAGCACCAGACTGAAGACTTCAGTTTTTGGTGATGAAAGAGAAAAGAGAAAATTGATTTATTGCTTGCCACAGGCCCAATTTCTACTATTAAGGACATTATTGTGGTTTTATGTGAAAATCTGACAAAAGTTAAAATATTTGTATGAACTAAAGATGTTTTCTTCGTCGTCAGTCTCCATTGGCTCCTCCGCCAAAGAGGCCACAGATGATGAAAACCTCCCGCTGCGTTCAGTCGCAGCAACTGCTGCCTCCTCAGACATTTCTGCTGCTGAAAGTGATGAAGAATGGATCGAAAACTCCTCAAATGAAAAAGAGACAAACACAGAAGATAAAAGAGATGAACCTGTAAGTAATCAATGTTTAATCTGTGGGAAAACTTTCCGTCACAAAGGAAATCTCATCAGACACGCGGAAACGCACGCAAACTTTCCTGAAAATCTCTGCGGAGTCTGTGGAAAACACCCGGAGGGTCCAGGAGATTTATCCGACCACCTCGCCTCCCACAGGAAAACTGTTGGCACGAGCAGGTTCTGTGAGATCTGTGGGAAGAGATTTCAGAACATGGAAACTCACGTACGGAGCCACACTGGGGTAAAACCGTACAGCTGTGACTTCTGCAGCAAGAGCTTCCCACGGGCCAGCGCACTGAAGAGGCACAAGAAGATCCACAGCAGAGTGAAACTGAGCGCCTGTCAGGTCTGTGGAAAGACATTTGCTGAGAACCAGATGGTTTTAGAACATCTGAAGACACATGAAGATCACCGCAAAGGGGAGGATGATAGTTCAGACATAACTAACCTGGAAGTAAACGTAGAACCACCTCCTGATGATTCACTCTGCTGCAGAGTTTGTGGAGATTCCTTTCACAGTCAAGGCTTCTTAAGAAAACACGCAGCGACACACAGCAGCAACTCCAGATGTGTGTGTGGAGTGTGTGGGGAGCAGCTGGATTCATCAGACATTCTGCAGACTCATTTGGAGTCTCACAGGGAGGGTGGTGGGACATGCACTGTCTGCGGGAAGAGTTTCCAGAACATGGAGACACACATGCGAATCCACACAGGGCTGAAGCCATACCGATGCCCCGTCTGTGGCAAACGCTTCCCCCGCCCTGGAGCTCTGAGGCGACACAAGAAGACCCACAGCGCCAAGCGTCCACTAGGCAGAGAACAGGAAGTCCAGAATACAGAAAGTCAAAATGCAGAGATGTCAGTTAGTCCATCATACAGCTGCAAAGTCTGTGGAGAGAGTTATCAGAGCAAAGGCAATCTAAGAAAACATGCCAAGCGCCACGCTTCACAGTCTGTCTGTGGGGTGTGCGGTGAGGATCTGCTGCCATCTGAGACGCTGGCCGATCACTTGCAGGGCCACAAAGACAAAGGGAAGGTCTGCCACATATGTGGCAACACCTTTCAACACATTGAGATCCACATGCGGACCCACACAGGCATCAAACCATACTCCTGCAGCATCTGCGGGAAGTGCTTTCCGCGACCCGGTGCTCTGAGGAGACACAAGAAGAGCCACAGTGGGGAGAGGCTGTACATCTGCGAGTTTTGTGGGAAGACGTACACCGAGCACACCTCTCTGACTACGCACATCAGGAGCCACAACACCAACCGAACTGTCAGCCGCGTCTCCTGCGATACCTGCGGGAAGAGTCTCGCCTCTGTCCAAATCCTGGAAGTTCACCGGAGGATCCACACGGGCGAAAAGCCATTCCCCTGCCGCATCTGTGGGAAAGCCTTCAGGCAAATGGGAGGACTTAACGTCCACATGCTAACACACACAGGAGAGAAGCCATTCAGGTGTTCTCTCTGTGGCAAAAGCTTCTCCACCAAAGGATACCTGGAAACCCACATCCGCTTCCACAGGAAGGAGCAGGCCTTTGGGTGCCACCTGTGCTGCAAGGCCTTTGTCACCAAAACTGACCTGAAGAAGCATCTGTTGACCCACACTGGAGAGAAACCCTACAGCTGCCAGGTATGCGGGAAAAGTTACCAGGAGAAACGCTCTCGAGACGTTCACATGAAGGTTCACCAGGTGGTCCACAACAGCAGGGAGTCAACGAGAGGGCAGGAGGATCTCCAGACAGACTTCATCCAGCTGTAGAGAGTCAGATTAGTTCAAACTCATAAATTACAAATAATAATAAAACATTATTACCTGTTGAACAGTGATCACATGAGAGACAAAGATGTTTAAGTGGAAACCAGAAAGAATAAGAGAACTGGAGAACTAGACTACCAAATAATACATTTTTAGCCTGTTGAAGAATACAAAGTTCTCATTTTCAGATTATTCCTTTTAACATTTTACAGAAAAACAAACAAAATGCATTCATATGGAGACGCTCTACCAGAAAGATCTGTTGATTTTCTGAGTTTGTTTGAATGAAATTTGAGCATTTCAGTCATGACAGACCTGATCTTTTACTGAGTTTTAACTGAGTTTGACATTTTAGTCATTTTCTAAGAAATCCTACAGTATTTTGAAGGTCCTTAAATGTTTTTGGACTAGTTTAAACAGTCTTTATTTCCAAAGATCTGCTGTAATTTAGTTTTTACCAAAGAGATAAAGTTCTAAATGAGGTTCGACAAAATTTCTTGGCATTTTTAGTAGGAAAGTTGAGATCACCATTTTCTACATCAAAATATTGTTGAATATATAAAAAAAATAAACAGTTGGAGACGTGTAGCATCATATTGTTTGTTGTTTATGTTTGTACAACCAATAAAAAGCTCTTCAATACATTATTACTAATTTATACATATTTGGCTGAAGTCTGTTTTTTGTTACAAGACATCTAATCTAAAAATAACGACATGAAAAACATTTATTTGCTGTTTTTAATGGATTAGGGTTGCATCTGTAAACATGACCAATACGTTTTTCTCATTTTGTAATCTTAACTATTGATAAAATATTATACTTGTAAATGTATAGAAATGATAGAAACTGCTTTGGATTAGATAAATATCATTTAAAAAATTTTTTTCTTAATTTGAACATAAATCCATATCTATATTTATAATGATCACTTTTTAAAATTATTTTCAAAGCAAATCTTAAGTTTTTTTGCATCCATTAAAAAAAATTGTGAAGATAATTGTTGAATTAATGTAAAATAATTTCAAGTGTTAGTTGTTCATGTGGTAAATTAGCATAAATTTGATGGCAGAATTTTAATTTCAGTCATTTGAAACAAAATTAGACTTGAAAATTTGACTTGTAAACATCTCTGCTATGGATTTAAGCGGCTCTGTGATGGTTTTACTTTAACTTTCGCTGAATGTGAAGATCTGGACGCGGCTGGCCTGGAGGAGCTCAGTAAAAAATAAAAAAGGAGACGTAATAAAAGTTTTTCCACCAGATGTCACTACAGCTTTTAAGCTTGAAATTGAACCTTTAAATCGGTTTAAAACACAGATGGAAGATCCAAACCTTTGCGTCACGTAACACCTGAACTGCTTCTTTATTGCCTCATCATATAAACTATTACATTTAAGTTTATAAACAATAAATCTATTATTAGTTCTGTGATCAAAGGTGAAGACCGTATATAGTGGACTTTAATATTTAATGGGAACAGATGAACAAACGTTTCAGCTTTAATTGAGGAGATTTATCCTCCTTTCTTTATAGTCACTGGTTTACTTCTCTTTTAGAAAATGGGTGAATTTTAATTTTTAAACTGGATCGTTTACAGCCAGCAATTTACTTATTCTGACTGGATTAAATTGGGAGATTTAGAATCTATTCCTGACTTGAAAGCTCTGATCTGTAGTGATGAATAATTGAATTTAATTTGAAGAACAAGCATAAAACTTTAAGATACTGCAGGTAAAATAAGTTTTGAAAACAGTACATTTATGTCTAATCTCTTTATTGACATTAAATTCACACCTGCTGTTTGCAACAACCAAATAATCCACACGTAAAACACAATAAGAATAAATTAGTTGATAAATTAAGATATGTAACCAAATACAGGGAACAAGTTCTGAACACATGAAGAAATGTATGTGCAACGAGGCTTGGGAACCAGCTGTTTTTAGAAAGCATTCAATGTGTACAAATAAACTGGTTTAACATTAACTGGCAGCCAATAAAAAGCTTTTTTATATTGTCTGAGTCGTAATCCAAAAGTGAAAGGACGAGTCTGTCACTAAAAACCAGCTGAAATGGAAACCTTCAAATAAAACCTGGAATAAAACAAAGTAAAACACAAAATAATGCACAAAACCACAACGGCCTCCAATCACACTCCCTGCGTAAGACTCCACTGCTGAAGAAAAAACATCTATAGGCTTGATTACAGTTTGTTGAGGAAGATTTGGATAACAAGTGAAACACTGAGAATGTATAATGTGGTCAGATTATACCAAGGCTGAGTTATAAATATAACTAAACCCCTTATATATTATATATAAATATTCTTGTCTAATTGTAGGATCAAAGCAAAACTGGACATATTTGATAGAAAAATGTGCAGATTTCTAAAAGACGTCTGAGACATCTTTAAGGCGTTGTTACTTCATTTTTTCCACAAAGTATTTTGATACATTTTCAAAATTACATTCAGTTTTATTGTCCCTTCTGGAAATTGTCAAATGTAATTTCCATATTTTACCCATAACTTCATTTTCGGACAGATTTTCTTTGATTTCTTTGTTATTTACTACATTTTCCTTCTGGTCTGAGATGCCTCAACAGATGAAAAATTTTGCAGGTACAACGGTTCGGACCGATATGTTCACATTCTGTCTCTGTCTAAATTAAATTAGATGTATTATGACTAATGTTGTTATCATTGTGGAAAAGGGTGGAGCTGCCATGTTGGAGAATGGAACAAGAATCAGGCCTGAAATGGAGAAACAAAACAGAAGAATCCAGTTATGAACAATGAAAAACCAGGAGCTCAAATACTGAGGCAGCAATGGAAAGTGACTAAAGAACCAGGAACGCTAATCAGAGGAAACGAGGTAGAGCTGAGGAGAGGATAAAGCAGGGAAACTGAGGGAGGAGGCTAATTAACACAGAGGAAGCTAAGCTAGGACTGAAGGCTCTAGATACCAAAAAGCCTGCAGCAATCTAAGAAAAATAGATTCAAACACAGAAGAGAAGAAACGAAGCTAAACAAAGGAATAAACCAATACGGCAACACGTTGACAACAATAATAAACAGAGAAATGAACTGCATATGGCAAGACCTGTTGAACATAAATAACCCAAAAACAAACACAAGAAAAAGATTCAGACACTAAAGGAATGTAACAGGTGCGATGGCTGCCTCCTGGGAAGACGGTTGTTGGTTCAAATCTTGATCAGCTGCAGGTTTTTTGGGATTTATAGAGGTTTGCTTTTTTTCTACAGTCCAAAAACATGAATGTTAGGAAACCTGGAGAGTCTCAGGGTGCATTCACGCCGCACCAGTTTAGTCTGCTTTCATTGAACTCAAATTTGTTTGCCTAGAAAGTTCAGTTAATGTGAACTCTGACCTGGACCAAAAAAGTGAACTCCGGTCCGTCCAGGTCTTGATGTGGTTGAAGTGAACTGTGGGACGGTTTGAATGTATATGTGAAAGCCTATCAGACCGCTCCAAAAGCAGGGCATTCTGGGTAAATACAACCCAAACAAATGCGAGAGTTTAGCTCTAGCAGGAGAAATGGACAAGAGAGAAATCCTACAACCGTTAAAATCTGATGAACGTCCGTTTTTATTTACATTTCTTGAAGAAAGAAGTTGCGCTCAGTGTCGTTTCCTTCAATGGTTCTTGGTGCAGCGCTGCTGCAGGCGAGGAGGGGAACAGCAGCTGAAAAAAGTAACAAATGTTGCAACATTGGTCTCAAATCGAACTAAACTCGCAGTTCTGGGTGGGTTTGTGTTTATCCGAAGTGAAAAAAATATTCCGCTTACTGAACGCAAGAAATGTGGACAAGCAGAAACTAAAAGGACACGGATAGTTAATTAATTACTCTGAGAAACGACTACTTTAATACTTGAATACACACTTACACATATGTGTGTACATATATATATGAGTGAGTGTGTTTTTGTTGTTGCTTCCTTGTCAAAGCAGATTGGCTTCTGTTTGAACAGACTTGTGAGGAATTCCAGGTATTTACACTCATTAACAACCATTGACGTCTCTTGTCGCTCTCACCTGACTGACCTGTGGTTCGTTGCAGCCAGTGTGCTGTTTACTTACCCACCTATAATCTGCGATGGTGTTTTCACATCAATCAGTGAGAGCGTGCTCGTCAAACCGCCTGGGGAGGAATGTAAGGTCTGCATTGTGTGTTGATGGCTGGTTTGCAGAAGAAAAACAAAATATGTTTTGTCCAGTTTAGCATTTACTTTGGCTCAGTAAAGATGCAGCATGTTCAACACTGATGGGATAAACATAAAAATGACAATAAAAGCTATGTATGACTTCTTTTTGTACGGCTCTGACTGCATGGCACAGCAAATGCTGCTCTTGAAAAGCATTCCCATGTGTTATTTTGTGTTACCAGACCCATAAAGAAGTGTGATTTCTGTTACTAAGTTGCACAGAAAAATGCATTTTATTACATTTTCATATTTATTGATATTTCTTGACGGTATGATGGAATATTAGTGCCATTGTAGATAGCAAAACAGAGGAGAAATTTTGAGATTAATCTTGAAAATTTAAAACAACAAACTTTGACATTTCTGAGTTTCAAAAGTTAAAAAGATTTGACTTGAAAGTCAGAAAATTTCTGAAAGTTGAAAATTTCAGAAATTTTGAGATCAACCTCAGAAATTTTCTAGAAAAAACTTTTACATTTCTGAGTTTAAAAGTGACAAAAATTTGACCTGAAAATAAAAAAAATTCCAAAAGTTGAAAATTTGCTAGAAAAAATAAATTTGATAAATTTGAGATTAATTTCAGAAATTTTCAAGAAAAAAATAGAATATTTTTAATTTCAAAAGACAAAAATGTTTGATTTGAAATTCAGAAAATTTCCAAAAGTTGAAAGTGTTTGACTTTTTGAAACTCCAAATTTTCCAAGTTTTTTCTAAATAAGAAATAAAAAAGTTGAAATTCCCAGGAAAGACAGGATTATAACGGTTAACATTTAAAGAGCAAACAACATTTTCAAGACCCTTCTTGAAATTTCATCATTAATACAAATAAAATCAAGTCCTGAGGAATAGTCAAAGTGAAAAAGTTGCGCTCATGTCTTCTTTTGAGGTTTCTGTGTCGTTTCCTTCAGTGGATGTTGGTGCAGCGCCCCCACAGGCGAGGAGGGGAACAAGTTTTTCAATTAGTTTGGTTTGTTTGAAGCAGTGCAGTGAGAGAAAACCACACCGGCTGAAAATGTAACAAGTGTTGCCATTTTGATCCCCAGTCGAACCGAGTCTCCAGGACTTTCAGAAAGGAAAAAAAAACTTTAATTTCAGTTTTCTGAACCGTTAATTTGATGAAACCCAGTGGAGGCATTTCCTTTGACCCCCGGTGTTTGCCTGGAGTCGATGCTTTCGTTCATCAGACAAGAGAAACATACACAAATGAGTCTTTTCATTAACAAGAGAGTTACGAGTGGAGGGCAGGGAGTGTGTGTGTTTTTACATGTGTGTGTGTGTGTGTGTGTGTGTGTGTGTGTGTGTGTGTGTGTGTGTGTGTGTGTGTGTGGGTGGGTGGTGATCATTTCCAGGAAGAGGTACAGAGGAGGGAGAGTTTGTGTGTGTGTTACTAAGTGGCTTCCTGGTCCACCGGGTGTATCCTGTTCAAAGACGCACTCACCCTGAGGGTCATGCATACGTGTATGTTTGTCTTGTACATTAACTTTCACACACACACACACACACACACACACACACACACACACACACACACACACACACACACACACACACACACACACAAACAGTTTTTGTTGACTCCACATTCTGTCCACGATAAACCTGATTGTTGTGGGTGTCAAGATTTGCAGATTCAGAACATCACCGAGGCGAAGACGCGTTCTTGTGTTTTGTTTAGCGCCGACTTGCAGGACGGCCTCTGACTGGCAGGGAGCCGACAGCCAAAGAAGGTCAAAGTTTAATAAGAGATTGTTGAATCATTAAACCTTAAGTGATCAGGAATGTTAGCGTCCTGCGTCAGCCGTCTCGATGAAATTCAATCTAAGAAATTAAAACAAACATGTCGGTTTTCCCACACCGCATCGTGTTCAGAGCAGTGTGCAGTTATCTTAAACGAGGGAGGTTGTTTAAAAAAATTACTGAAAATATTTAAACAATCAAAGTGTTGCAATAAGCTGGTTCACTGCAAAAACACAAAATCCTCCATAGTGTTTTTAGTGTAGTTATAATGCAAATAATTTGAAATACACTTGAAATAAGACAAAACTGCTTACAAGAAACTTTTTAGCAAGATATAGAAAGTTGCTTTAATCATTAATATTGATTAAAAAAGGATTTGTGGTTCCACTGACAGATTTTTTCCCAGGTTTTAAGTGAAAAAAATCTACAATGGACTTTTTATAAATAATCAAAAGTTACCTATAAGTTAGTTTTGTCTCATTTCAAGTGTACTGAGAGATTTGTACTGGAACCTAGACCAAAAATACTTCATAATATTTTGTGTTTTTGTTGCTATGTGAAAGAAGAAAGCTTATTTTTCCTATATTTATTGTGTTGTTACAAAAATGTATGGGTTACAAAATTGTACTTTAAAACTCATACGCCCAAATTAGTTGAGCTGCATAAATATTTTTGTTTTTATGAATATAAACAATATTCAGTCTTTAAAAATTGTGCAGGTATAGTGGATTTCTTTGGGAACAACATGGAGTTATTGGCTAGAGGACGCATTGACCTTATTATTAAACTGTACAGTCTAATATTAAACTTATTAGATTATCATTATTAAGCAAAGCATCAGTTCATACCTGCTGATTTACAGGATTAACCATTAATGCAGTGAAATTTGCGTTAGTAAAATAATTTTTTCTTATTTGATTGGCCCCCAATTGTCTCCAGCCCAGGGCCCCACAGGCTTGTAAATACGGCCCTGCCAATCAAAAAACTGACGTTTGGGTTTTTGTTCATGTAAAAGTTCGTTAGACACCCGATAGAGTGAATGAATGAATCATGATCAGAAACAAAATGGAATGCATTTAATGTTGAGCTAAAATATAAAACAATTTAAAACCAGTGAGGAGAAGAGTCAGATTTAAAGTGGCAATATTGTGCAAAATTCACTTTTGTACATTTTTGTTCTTCTATTTGAGTTTTTACTTCTTCTAAAAGCTCTAAAAAGAAACATCCAGCTGTTTTGGAAATTAGTTCATGTTTTTTGGTATCTGGAAAAAGTACCATTTCAAGAAACCTCCAGATTATGACGTCACAATGGGCGGGCACTACTCCGTTACCTAGCAACCCAGGCGGAGCTCCACCCACTTCATCATTAGACATTTGATCAGCTGGTTTTACCGCTGTATGCGCTCCACTATGGCTGTTTTGTTGTGGACAGTTCCACATCTCTTTGATGTTGTTTTTAGTGTATAAAATGGCTCATTCTGACAGGAGCTCAAAATGAGAAGACTAAAATTTTTGATTTTGTATAAAAAAATATAATGAACATGTTTAATATAGAGCTATATTAATTTGAATCATAATAGGCCATCATTAATTAAATAAATTAGAATAAACGCTTCAGTTTATCCCTCAGCCGGTGATTTACTAATCATGAGCATCATAAAATGTTTATGTCTTTATTGGTTGTTCTGTCTTATCTGGACCTGTTTGTCTGCTGGGTGTGATTCGGGAGAACAGATTATTCCCACAGCAGGAAATGTTTTGTGTTCGGGAGCGCGGCTGATCACCAGGGGGCTCCACAACTGCGTGGGCTTCCTGCTGTCCCCTCCACTAACCTCATCCACACCAGCTGGACTCATTAAACCGGACCCGAACCGTCCGCTGCGCCGCCTGAAGTCGGGTCTAATAGTGGGGGGGAAAGCTTCGGAACCAATCGGACACGCACGCTTACTGAGCGTTATCTGCCCTCGTGCCCTGTTTACGTGCCCCCACTTTGAAAAAAGAACAAAAAAAAAAAAAAAACCGTGCATGTGCGCGCGTGGCCGTGAGGAAGGTGGGACATCGCCGGGACCTTTTTCTGTTTTCCTGATTGTATTGGACCGGAAAAGTGCCGGCAGCAGCGGGGGTTCGGTGAAAACCTGAGTTCCTGCGCTGCTGAGGAAACATCACGCTGCTCTTCTCCTTCTGGTTCTGGTTCTGGTTCTTCTGGCTGCTGGGAAACATGAAGCTGCAGGAAGAGAAGCTCTGAGGATCCGAACAGGTAAAAGAACCGACTGGCTTTAGAAGTTCACGAATCCTCTGTCATTTCAAGCAGCCTA
Source organism: Poecilia reticulata (assembly GCF_904066995.2). Lineage (NCBI taxonomy): Eukaryota > Metazoa > Chordata > Actinopteri > Cyprinodontiformes > Poeciliidae > Poecilia > Poecilia reticulata. Next base: position 22,424,990 of record NC_088840.1, on the reverse strand, counting down.
ACCCACTCAGAGCTGCTGAGTTTGATCTGGATCACATGTTTACGTTCATTGAAGGTAATTACCATTAATTACAGTTATTGGTCTAGTTAAAGTTAACCCAGAAAGTCGCCATGTTTAATCCCGATGAAGCAATTAATCAATCAGACATTAAGAGAAGGGTGATGACATTTTAAAATTTTCTTAAAGATTTCTTAAAGCTCAGGAATTAAATCCAAAGCCAAATATTATTATTAATGATAAAAATATGACCATGTCTTTGGATTTAAATTAGTCAAAATACATAAAACAAAATTTTACCAATTGTTTTTCTCTAGTTCTGGTGCAAATATACTTAAAATAAGAAACATTTTTTGCAAGATAAAACTCTGAAATAAAGGACACAAGGAATAAAGATGTGGGAAATAAATCCCAAACCTTGTAATAAACCCAAAATATAAAACTCTGATTCCTTATCGCCATGCCAAAAATACACACAGATTAGTCATTTTAGTCTTGTTGCTTTAGTTTGATCTGTTATTATTTCTTCCACTCTGCAAAAATACAACACATTACAGAGTATTTTTGTCTTGTTTCTAGTGGAAATATCTTGGTATACTTGAGAAAACTAACTTATAAGTAGCTTTTAAGCAACATAGGAGTTTGTTTTAAGTAAATAATTCCTTGATATTGTAACATAGGAATCTCGCTAAAAGTGAAATAATCAATAATCAAAAATCAATATTCATGAATTATTAACTTAAGACAAACTGCTGATTCTTGCTGAAAAGTTACTTGTAAGTTTGTTTTGTTGTATTTCCAGTGTACTAAATCATTTACACTAGAAACTGGACCAGAACTCCTCTGTAATATTCTGTATTTTTGCAGTGTGGCCTCCTGTTGGTTCTCTCTGGGTACTCCTGCTTCCTCCCACGGTCCACAGACATGAGTGTTAATTTATGACTGACTGTGAGTGAATGTGAGTGTTCCTGCATGTATCTCTGAGCCTCTCAGTCATAACTATGTTTGAGTTTATGAAACGAATTGTCACAGCTGAATTTAACACACATTGAATTTAATTTTATTTCAAAACATTAATTCTGGATTAATCCATAAATTTACTGAACACACAGTTGAAAAATATCTCATAAAACTAAAGAAAATAAAAAGTGTCAGTTTATGGTGGTTGCAGATATCATTAATTACAGATTACTGCATTTATTACTGTGTGGTAATAATATACTGCTGATATGCTGGTATGTTTTTAAGGGCATGTGTAATATTTACATTCTTCCACTTAGAGCTCTTGATAATTTTACCCACTTCCATTATAAAAACTGATTATTATCTCAAACAAAATGTTGAAAGAGAAAAAAAAACAAGCACAGTGAAGCTAAAAATGCAGCTGAAATTTTATTTTTGGGACTGTTTGGTATTAATGTATAAAACAACTCCAGTCCAAGACAAAAATAGTTTTATTTAAGTCTCCAACTCAAATTTCATCTCATAAAGTAACGATGTATGCGGTGAGTTTTTCAGTCAGAGAAATGTCAGAGAGCCATAACGGAAGGAGCTAACAAACCGGCACCCTGTGGAGGGAAATAAAAGCTCTCTGTGGTTTGCCCCGTCTCCCTGTGATTCATCACGTCAATCACTGGTAATGTGGAAAAACCGATATTTTAACAGAATTCAGACAAATATGATTTCTGCTCTGGATCAGACCAGCTTTGTGACTCTGATGTGTGCTGGCTAGTAAGTCTGTGAATCCTCAGGTACGATGCATTTTAGGGTGAATTCACACCAGCCCTGTTTAATCCGCTTAAAACAAACTCTAGTCTGTTTGCCTTGAAAGTCTGGTTCGTTTGGAGAATACGTAACGGATCAAAAAAGTGAAACCTAGGAGTTTGGTTCGAATGCATACACAATGCATACACTGCAAATCTTACCGAGTGTTTTTGGTCTAGTTTCCTGTGCATATATCCTATCACACTTCAAATGAGACAAATCAAACTTAAAAGTAACTTTTCGACAAGATATAGGAGCTTGTTTTAAGTAAATGATTCCTTAATATTGATGAAAAAGTTCCAGTTCTATTGGCAGATAATGTTTTGTTATAAGTTAAATAATCTGCCAGTGGAACTAGTATCCACTGTGTGAATAATTCCTTAATTAGTATTAAGGAATTAATATTGCTTAATATTAATCAATATTAATATTGCTTAATATTAATATTATATATATATATATATATATATATATATATATATATATATATATATATATATATATATATATATATATATATATTCATATTCCAATATTGGAATATATTAATTCTTGGTAGGATTTTGTGTTTTTACGGCAAGCGGACTGAAGACCGCTCCAAATGCAGGAAGTGGACTACAACACAGGGAATTCTGGGTAAACACAACCAACACAAACTCTTGTGCTTGGCTTTGGTTGTAGAAATGACTCGTGGTCTTTCAGCAACAACCAAAGAGAAATCCTCCAAGCGTTAAAAACTGATGTCAATCCATTTTTGTTTACGTTTTGTGTAGAAGGAAGTTGCGCTCATGTCTTCCTCAGAGGTTTCCTTGTCATTTCCTTCAGTGGTTCTTGGTGCAGCGCCACTACAGGCGAGGAGGGGAAGGGGTTTTTCAATAGTTTGGATCGTTTGACACAGTGGAGGGAGAAAGCAGATGAAAATGTAACAATGTTGCAACTTTGGTCCCCAAACAAACAGTTTAGTGGACTATCAGGAAGGAAAAGACTCCTAAATACCAAAAATGTTGGAACTAAGTTGACTATTCCTGATTTTAAAATAATTCTTTGACAAACTGGATTTAAAAACTGGTGATGGAGTCAATTTTGGCTCCATTTGAGCCCCGTATACAGATATGGATGAGTTTCTCTAGATCTTGTTGGGATATTAGTCGTTTAATCCTGGAAATGTTCTTCAGGTGACAGAAGACCAACTTTGTAATCGTCTTTAAGTGGCTCTGAAGGTTCAGGTCCATCACTACGTCCAGATTACAAAGATCTCATCTTCTTAACGTGATTTTTAATCTCACTCATTTGAGGTCACAATTAGAGCTTCTGTAAATGAAAAGCAACTTCTTTCTCTCTTTTTGAAGTTTCTCCTAGCAGACGTTGATGCTGCCATTTCCTTCCTCGTTAATTTGATCTGACGATGAAGATGCATAAAGATGAATCAGAACAACAGGCTCAGCTGTGTCCTGTTTGATCTGCTGCGACTGCTGAGTCTCTGCTGCTGTTTCGCAAGACTTATATAAGTCTGAAGGCTTGCATGAGAACAATGGCGCTCACACACATCTACCGCAGCACAAACACACACGCATATTTATTGCTTTGGTGTTCCTTCTGATAAAGAAATGAGATGTGTAATTAATTATCCTCAGTGTTTAAGTTCCCCCAGTGAAGATGCTCTTTGCGTTGGTTTCTGTGGTTCATCATCACCTATTAAAAATGTTCTGAATCACATCATGACCTGAAACGCACCGGCAGCCTCAGTGAGTCACAGATGAAACTGTGAAAGATTAAAAAAAAACCTTCTGTAAATGTTTTCATGTAGTATTCGTTGCTCAGGTTTACTGCGTTTCACTCTGATGTCCGTCTGAACGGTTCACAGAGCGGCGCATCAGATCTTCACTGTCTCTGTTCGTCGGAAAGCGTTTACTCATTACTCGAACGGTAAACAGGCTGGGCTCCTTCTGTTTAACTTGCAATTAGCTCATAACAGCTCAGTTGCACACATTACTTCCATATATGTGGACCCTCAAGCACACATGGGGCCCACATGGTGCTAATGGGTAACAGTTTATGGATCCCACATGGAAACGCTGGCTGAGGTTTCACATGCCGCAACAGTTCCTCAAGAGGATCCATTAGTTTTGAGATGTTCTTTTCATTCATAAAAGAGGATGAATCACTCTGGATTTAATTTAACAGGAAAAGGAAAGTTTCCTAATTTGATCTACGGAGAGTTTAGCTGGTTTAGGTTTCGCCTGACAGCCTGTTTAACACTAAAACAAGTTTATTTACTAAAAACTCAGTCAGCAGGCAGACAAAAATATTCACACCCTTTCTTTTTATTGGGATTTTGTGTAATAGATCAACACAAATGCTTTGTTCACACAGCAGCTGAACGCAACTTTTTCACGGCAGTCTGAACTATTCTGATCTGTTCCACGTCCACATGTTGTACCAAATCAGAAACGAATTAATGCATCACCTATTAAAGGGTTTCTGAATCACTTCCTGACCTGAAACACATTTTTTAACGTCATTAATGTGAGACGTTCTGCACCAAAAAAAAACCCAGACGCATTAAATCAGCAAGTAAACAAGCTGCTGTTATTTTAGGGCTACAACTAAAGATTATTTTAGTAATTGATTATTCTGACGACTAATTGATTAATCAAATGAAAAAAAATCTCACGCTGCTGATTTTTTACAATATTAGTAATACATAAAACATAAAAATAAACAAACAATTTAATAAAATAAACATTTTATTGCTTAAAATTGCAGTAACAGCAGTGCTTTAGTGAACTCTTATTTGTAGCAAACGTTGCATCTGCAGCTTAAAAATATGATAAACTTTTCTGCTTGACTTAACATCAGTACAGTTTAAGGCTAATCTGCTAGCAATTTCTTGGGATTAACCGAAGAATAACTGGATACCCAGTTTAATTTAATAAGAGCTTTTGTTTTGTTTTTTTATTACAGATTTTGACCCAGGTGAAGCAGGTGTTTGCAGATGAAGTTTTTTTTGTGTTTCATATATTTATTGAAAGGTTTTTGTTACAAATACACAAATGTACCAAAATTCCCAATGAGAAAAAGCAAATAGTAGTAATAATAATGAATAAAAACCCAATTCCATAATAATTCCAAGTCCTCACTGTCATTTAAATAAAGCAGAACAATATATATTGGTATATAATACCAGTGTAACCAGTATAACTAAAAACCATCTGATCTTCAACCAGTGTTGAGGGTTGATTTAAAAAAAAAAAAGACAAGATTTCCAAGTCAAGCAAAATTTTCACGCCATTTTTTTCCTCCAGTTTTAGAAGTTTTTCCAAAATTATTATGTTAAATACAAAATATTTATATTTTTAAAACAGTTTGGACTTTATTTTTTTCAGAAAATGAATTTGTTTTTAGCATCTGTATGCGCTAGTTGACAATGAATCGATTACTACAATTGTTAATTATTTAAATTAATCATTTCCCACAGTAACTCAAAACAGATCATTTTAAGTTGCTGTAAATTATCAGAATGTTTCTCCACAGCGTTGATGTTTATCAAAGTGTTTTCTTTTCCCTGCAGACTGTCTGTCAGGCGACCAAACTCCTCTTCGTCATGCTGCCTCGGCTCTGCCTCCTGCTCCTCCTCTTTCTTCCCCTCATCCAATCAGACGACTGCGTCTTCGCCTCTGGCAACGCGACTGATGGCCGCCAGACGGTCACCATCGCAGCTATCTTGCCAAAGACCAACACAGAGTATCCCTGGTCGTGGCTCCGGGTAGCGCCGGCCCTCTACCAGGCCATCTCACGGGTGAACTGTGACCCCTGGCTGCTCCCGGGCCTGAAGCTGCATCTGGTCAACGGCAACTCTGAGAACACCGACGGCTACTGCTCCGACTCCATGGCGCCTCTGGTGGCCGTCGACCTGAAATTAGCCCACGATCCCTGGGCTTTCATCGGGCCTGGATGCGAATTCTCTTCCTCGCCGGTCGCTCGCTTCACCACCCACTGGGATGTTCCCATGGTGACCGCCGGCGCTCGCGCCACAGGCTTTAAGTTTTATGCGGCAGTCACCAACACGGGCCCGACTCACGCAAAGCTGGGCGAGTTCAGCTTGAAGTTCCAGCAGGAGTTTGATTGGATGCGGCACGTCATGCTGGTCTACACTGACAACAACAAGGACAGCAACTACGACAGGCCGTACTACTTCACCGTGGAGGGCGTGTACGAAATGCTGAGGGACCAGAACATCACCGCCTACGACTACTCGCTGGAGACCGACATCAACTACAAGCTGGCGGTGCAAAAGATCAGAGACAACGGCAGAGGTCAGCTTCCTTTCCCCTCTCTTCCTGCTTTATCTCCAGTGATCAGTCGAAGGCATCTGAACTTTGACCCTACAGCTGCTTTCACTGTTTGCTCGAGTCTTGGAGCTGCCTCTTCATTTCTCCACTTCATTTCATTTATTGATTTGCTGTCTTGGAGATCCACAGTTATGACCGAGTGCAGAATTCATCATTGATTTCTATACAGTGCCTATAAAAAGTAGGACGTCTCAACCGTTTATTGCTTTTACAAATTAATTCTACCAATTATTTTGAAGATTAATCGATTAATTGGATGAAAAGATTCACTAAAATTCTTCTGATTTCTCATTTATCCACTTAAGCCTGTTTTGCACAAGATTATAAATACCTTAAAGGGGATGTATTACGCAAAATTCACAATTTGCACATTTTTGTACTTCCTTTTGGGTTTCTGCTGCTTGAAAAAAAGACTAAGCGCTTAAAAAAGCACCAACTTGTGTTTTGGCAGTTAATTAATGTTTTTTGGTGTCTGGAAATAAGACATTTCAAAAATCAGGTGAATAGCGTCACAAATCAGCAGGCACTGCACTTGACCTAGTAACCCCAGGAAAACCCAACCTGTTACCTAGCAACCACAGCGGAACACTGCCCGTCACCTAGCAACCCAGTTGTCAGTTGGTGCCATGTGTTCTACGGCTTCTATTTAAGTTGACTTTGAAGTTCATCCCTCAGAAGAAATTATTTAAATACAAGGTAGTTTTTAAGTTTATTTTCTGTCATTTGTCTTTTTTTATTTTATTATTATTAAAAAGTGAGGGAAAAAAAGCCTAGTTTCCAGTGCAAAATAACTACATTTGAAATAAGACAAAACTCACAGCTATCTTTTCTTTTTTTCCCCAAGCTTTAGGAGCTTTTTGAGAAAAAATAATCCTTAAAAATTGGTAAAACAGTTTCACTGGCAGACGTTTTTCACTTATAACATGAAATTTCTTTCCATATTACAATTCAAATAATCTGCCAGTGGAACTAGTACTTTTTAAAATCAATATTAAAGAATTATTGACTTAAAACAAATTCCTGCATCTTGTGAAAAAGTTACTTGTAAGTTAGTTTTGTCTTTTTTCAAAGGTACTTGGTTCAGATTTTGAGATCTTGCAGACTTGAATGTGATTGAGATGCTGTTTTACGTCATTTGAGTTAAACTCTGGTAAAAATGCCAATATTTGTCCAGTTGATGGCAGTCTATTCACACAGCACAGGGTTGGTTTGAAAAACTTTTTTCACTTAATAAATTCAATCAGATGCTGGGATAAAAATTAAGCTGTATGTCCTTCTAGCTTTCCGTAGCTCTTCCCTTCTTCTTTATGGCCCGTCATCCGTCGTGTTTGGATGATCAATCGAGGTCCAACACTTCAGCTGCTCTGACTTCCCTGTTTTGATTCCTCTTCACTCCCATGCGTTCTTTCCCGTTTCTTTCCTCATCCTCCCTCGTTTTAGAGCTCTCTGCCTCCCTTGATGTTGTTAAATGAAGGTTAATTATTGCTTGATTTTTCTACGTACTGGTTAATGACTGACCTCGGTTTTATATCTTTGTCTCCAATTGAGTTTGTGTGCTTTTTTTGTTTTGTTTTACATCCTACATTTATTGGCAGTCATTTCGGTTTAGGGCCTCGGGAGTGACGACATTCCTGCATCGTAAGGACATTCCTGCATCGTCAGGACAGCCTGGTCCTCTGTGTGGGGCTTCAGCTTAGAAACAGAATCAGTTGAGTGCTTTTTGCCCCCCTCGGTTGGAAAGACTAACGTGAGTGCATTTGTTGCACACACCTGTAAGTAATCTGCCCCTTTGGTTCTTTTTTTGCTTATTTAATGTGAAACATGCCGCTGCCGTCACGGAGTGAAGTAACTGCGCAAGTTAAGGTATCACATATAACCGCACGCCTTGACTATAAAGACTTATTCCAACTTGAAACCTGATCATCTGATTCCTGCTAAATCAGAGAGCAGATACGCTTCGTTTCCTTTGTTTTTATCGGGGTTGGACTTTTCAGCATCAAATGTTTTTGTCCTTGAAATTCTTTGATAATCGTCCAAATATTCCTGGATACACAAAGCAGATGATCTGTTCCCAGGACGGCTAGACGTGGCAGAGAAAAGCCATAAGAGACCCCAAAAACATCTGGAAGATGAGCAAATTGAACTACAATTCACTATGGTGCAGCATGGTGGTGGCAGCATTAGGCTGTGGTGGTCCATCTACAGAAAATACAAACCAATCCTGGGGAAAAACAGGATTGGTTGCAGAAGAGTTGAGTTTGGCAGAGATCTACCTACAGCGAAAGGATGGAACACATTTATGTATTAGAGCGGTCTAGTCAAAGCCAGATAATAAAAAATAAAATAACTATATGTGACAGAACCTGGAAACCTCAGTTTTATTTGTAAAAGTCAAACATGTCTTTCTATTGCTACCTAACAATTATGTGCTGTGTTGTTAAATACAGCAACATTCCTTTGCTGCAGTTCCATGAGCTCCCAGCTCTTTTTTCCACAATATAAAATCAGTCTTACAAATTAAATTTCAACACATTTCTGAATAACCGTTTGTTTTCATTCTGCGGCGATTGAAATAAAGCTAAATACTGAAAGTTCCCTTTACTGTACCATCCTAAAAACTTCTATCCCATATTGTAGGTTATTAATGTATGTAAATAATAATTTCTTTGTAAGTTATTTTTTGTAATCAGAAGTTGCATTATTAAGATACATGCACAATTATACATTTCTTAATTTGTTTGTTGCCTAGTGTCGCTAAAAAGCTTCAAACTCAAAATTAGAAATAGCTCTTTGAACTTTGGTCACATGTTGTCTATTTTAATATATAATATGTAGAAAAGACTAGCAAACAAAATTATTTGCTTTATTTCAGAATATACTCAGTTTTATCAGAGTTTAGCAGGAAAATTTGATGCGGTCGACACATTTCACACTGGCTTCCATGAATCACTTGTAGTTCACATTTCGACCACTAGGTGGACACCAGAGGGCGTCTAGTAGCATTTTTAGTATGATAGGCACAAAATCCCAACAACATTTGTAGCATTTATTCTCCTGTTGGTCATATTCATTAAGCTAATTATCTGATATTTCTACGACTATGTCTGCTTTGTTACTTAATCAGTAAAGAAATCAAGCAATGAGTTTTAAGGAGTAAAATATACTACAGATGCTTCTTTTCCCAACTTTGTAATCTTTTCCAAATAAAACTGAAATTTCTTAGGTAAACAAGATCTCTGCTAGTTGGTCTTGTGTTTTGTCAGGTTTCGTGTGAACAATAGCAGCCCTGTTTTTAAAAGTCATGTGGTGTTTAGGAAACACCTTGGTCCATTAACTTGTCGTGTTGTGAAGGTGTTGGTGTGAAACAACCTGGCCGTTTTCCCGCTAAATCTAATAACTGGTCGTGCCACTTTTGGCAGCGACGTCTGCCGTTATGTGTTGGTGATGACTGTAATGAGTTTTTCACATCACTGTGGAGGAACTTTGGGCCACTGAATTATTTTTATGCCTGAAGAGTCTCTTTAATACCACAGCGTCGCTTTCCAGTTGAAAACGTTTGACTTTTGAAAATAAGAAATTTCCAAGTTTTCTTTCTAGGTGTTTTCTGAGATTAGTCTCAACATTTTCAAGATTTTAATGGAAATTTCCTTTTTTTTTCTAGCTACAATACGTAGTTGTGTATAACCCTTTACACACTGATACACTGTAAAAACACAAAATCTTACAAAGTATTTTTGATTTAGTGCAAATTTCTCAGTATACTTGAAGAGAGACAAAAGTAACTTTAACGGGCTGCGCTTGGCTGGGGTTGCTAGGTAACGGTGCCATGTCGGTTGTGAAAAAAGTGAAAAAAATCTGCCAGTGGATCTAGTACTTTTTACCAATATTACATAATTATTTACTTTAAACAAGCTCCTTTATCTTGCTTAAAAGTTACTTGTAGTTTTGTTGAATTTGAAGATATTTGAGGTGAAAATGAGACCAAAAAAACATAGTAAGATTTTGTGGCTTTGCAGTGGTGATGATTTCATAATCTGTTCTTTAATTTTCACTAGCACAAAGCTTGGTGTGTTACATTTTGTGACTTAATTTAAAGCATTTTCCCCATAAATCTGCTGCTGTTTGTGTGGATTTCATAAAGTTTCTGCATAGATAACCTGTTCAGGTGTCAGTGACGTCAGTGTTGGTAAGCCTCAGGTTTGGACCCCAGCAGGTCCGAGGCGTACCCGGTGCAGTTTGGTGTTTGGGATGACATCATCACGGGCCCGGTCGGTTAACTGCTCCTCTCTGTAAGCGACACCAGCTGCTGCCCCCGGCAACGCTGGCCGTCCTCAAAGTAATCACCCCTCGGTGTGTGTCTGCGCGCTTGGCAGACATAATTCATGCAAATCTGTTTACACAGCCAGATTATGGGGAAGTGTCTGCAGTTTCACGTATCGTATATCAAAACGTGTTAAAGTTAAGACGTTTATGGTCCGGCTGAGGTTGAGGAAAGGGTTAGGCGAGCGGTTGCTATGGGAACAACTGGAGAAAGTTTTCTGAAATAGGTGTCAGTTGGATTAATGTCCTCTGAAGTCATGGAAACAGAGAACATGTGTTTGTGTGTCAGTGAAAAGTTTCTGCTCTGCCTTTTTTTCTTTTTTTTTTTTTTTTGTTTTAGAGTTTTATTAAAAACAGTTTATGAAAAACAAACATGGTGGAACTTTCTGGGTTTCACATGTGAAAGTCGCTGCCCGCAGTTATTGGGTCCACCTCGGGGGACCCAGCGGCGCGGGCCGGGGAGGGACATTTTTCTTTCTGTGGAGGCCTTTGAGTGACACTGGGGAGGCTGGTATTTTCAGTCTGCTCCAGATTTAAACAGAATGTGGTTCGACTGGAGGGTGCAGGAAGGATGCTTTCACTTGTTCTCATGCAACTTTAATATTTTATTATCTGGTGAAAAACAACCTAGAGTATGGTGCTAATGTTTTTAACCATTCCAGATCTTTCTTTCAAAGAGTCAGACTTTATTCTAGTGGCATAAAGGCGACCCATTGTGCTTCTTTGAACAGGTTAGGATAGATCTATAGACTCTATAAAACATGTTCATTACATCTTTTGCACAAAATCTTAGATAATGAGATTTTAGTTCTGCCTGGTTTGAGCTGTTTTAGGGCGTCCTGTCACTTTAAATCCAAATAAGCTGATGCAGGCCACGCCCCCCAACTCAATGTTTACACTCACACGTGAAAATGACTACAAACAGATGAGAAATTATATAACCATTCATCTTTGAAAGCAGAAGTAGAGCCTCCTGCACAACCAACAAGGTTGCAGCATGTGATTTCTGAATGGTAAGTCAGCAATAAAACTCTTGTCTTTTCCAGCAGCAATTATGCAGCGCATAAGATGGTGAAACCAGCTGACCAAACATGCTGCAGCTCCGTTTGGGTTGCTAGGTGACAGGGCTGGGGTTGCTAGGTAACGGTTGCTAGTCACATTCCATGTTGCCCATGGAATGTGGCTTTGAAACTGCTCTTTTTCCAGACACCAAAAAACATTAACTATCACCAAAAAAATGTCTGGGCGTTTCTTTATAAGCGCTCGAGCTGCTTTTAGTAGCAGTAGGGACACAAATGTAAGTACAAAAACATGCAAAATTATAAATTTGCAGAATATATCCCATTTAAGCAACAGTTTTTTCTTTAGCTCTAATGCTATGACAACATAAATTGGACAATATGCTTAAAAAAAAAATTAGGAAAGCAGAAACATGGAGGACAAAAGAACAAGAATCTGGCCCAAGAACATGTCATATTCCCAAGTCTGCATCCTGTTGCTGAACAAACTGAGATTATCTGTGAAAATATTCAGACTAGCTTCTCTCAACATGTATTCGATTTCGGTTTATCTGTTGTCTCGAGGGTTGAGTTGACACCTTTGCCGAAGTATTGTTCATAACGATCCCTAACGAGTGTGTCCTGTCTAGCCGCTGAGCTCGTTAGAGGGGGTTCTTTGATTATTGCCATGGAAACGGAGAGCTGAGGTCACGAGCCCTGAGCCGTGCCTGGTTCACAATCTGCTGGAGTCCAACTGGACCCTGAAGGGCTCTGAGAACGGCACAATGACGTTAGACGAGTGCAATGTGAGAAAACGACCAAACGAGATCAGAGCGGCTTCAGAGTGGAAGAAAACAGCAAAATCACCACAAAGATAGAGAGAGAGAGAGTCACATTTAACGTATGAAGACAACCTCTTCCAAAACCAAAAGGAGTTAAAGTGGCTGTGGCAAATAAAAGTCACATTAAGGAGATAAACAAAAACCCAAATCAAAAGACACAAAAGGACAGAAAGTTGAGTCAAAACCAGCTTCAAGGATTCAGCAACAAGTAAATGCAGACAGTTTAACGTTGAAGATGATTAAAAGAAACAAAACACTGCAAAAACACAAAATCCTACCAAGTATTACTGGTCTGTTTGTAGTGCAGAGATCTTAGTACACTTAAAATAAGACAAAACAGGTAACTTTTACCAAAATATAGGAGTTTGCTTTGCATAAATAATTCATTAAAATTGATTCTTTAAAAACTTCTAGTTTTAAAGATTTATTATTTATTATTTCAGACATTTTTCCCATGTTATAAAGGAGTATAGGATAACTTAATCAAAAGGAGGAATGTTGAGCACCTTGTGAAGTTATATTTTGCTATTTGTTTTACAAATAAGGAAATAATCTGTTAACTCATCAACATCAAATTATTATCAGTAGTAGGACTTTGAAATGATTAGCGACTGTCTGCTGCTATGACTTTCTTCTCTTTATTGGATGATGCTGTAAATGAGTGTAAAAATATATTCATAATTTTACCCCCTCATTTGAAAGTGCAAATATACTTTACTGCTGTTCTTCTTTTGTTTGCTTTTGTTTTAAATGTATTTTATTTGTTTTGTTCTTTTACTACATTCAATAAAGTCAAAATCAACTCAACTCAAATCTCGAAATATTACGCCTTTATTCTTGTAATATTACAACTATTTTGGTAAAACTACAGCTTTATTCTGGTAATATTATGTTTTTAATCTCATAATTTATTTATTTTTTTCCTTACCTGATCTTAATATTGCGTCATAATAACATGTCAGTGGATGCAGCTCTATTTTGTTAATATTAAATAATTATTTTAAAAACCAACTCCTATATCTTCCTGAAAAGTTCATTGTAAGTTAGGTTTGTCTTATTTAAAGTGTTCTAATATATTCAATAAGAACTAGACAAAATATTTGGTGAGATTTTGGGTTTTTGCAGTGAAATTCTGTTTCCAGGTTGGTTTTCCCCCATAAAGCATCAAAGTCTCTTTGCTGGTTTCTGTTTGTTTCCTTCATAATAAAAATAATCTGTTGTAATGGTTTCCTGTCTCTGGCAGTGGTGTACGTCTGCTGTCCGCGGGACATCTTACGGAACCTGATGGTCCAGTTCTGGAAGGACAGGGTGGACCTGGAGGACTTTGTCTTCCTCTTCATTGACCTTTTTGCTGAGGGTCTGAGTGGCGGACGAAACGACGTGCAGAGGTGGGTAGAAAATACTCAAGTGAGAGTAAAAATGTAACTGATCAAATTATCAGTCATTTAATATTTAAAAGTTACATAATCAGACGGACCAAAATATAAAGTTAAGTGGAAATTTTTATATTTTAAGGATGAGAATGACAATAATACATTTAATTAGCACAAAAAAATCAGGCAACAGAAATTTTTTTAAATAAGTTTCTTTCAACAAAAAACTTATGGAAATTTATCAAAAACTACTGGTTTTTGTTAAACCTGTTTGAATTTTTGGTTAAAACATCTTTGTTCCTCCTTCAATTGGTTGAAAATCCAGAAATTTTCTACCCACTAAGTCAAACTCGAGGCCCGTGGGCCAAATCTGGCCCACCACAGTTTTTTAGGTGGCCCTAGATTCTAGACTAAACACTAAGTGTGGTTAAATGTAATGTTATCAATCAAATCAATGCAGTTTTTATCTGTTTACTGCCATATTATATCAATCAGTCTCTCCAGTTTCTTGCGAATTATTGTGGAAATTCACACAAAATTAACAAATCCCTGCAGTTTTTTCTCTAATATATAATTGGGAGTTTATTATAGATTTTTTTCAAAAGTTGTCAAAAACGTTCTTACTTGTACTAAACAGCTGCTTCAGCTTTCAATGATGTCAGATTATAGTCTATGATCTATACATCAAGTAATAAAAAATCGCATTTACCGTCATAAATAAGCACAAATATTTCCAAATTAGTACGACACACAGTTTGATTTTTATTGCAAATAATCACAAAAACAATCGTGAAATTCTGGTGGGACTGAAAAGATGTTAAATATTATATAACTTTAAGAATTCATTAATATTTTTAACAGTGTGCTGGCTGGTTTTATCAGTACATTCTGGCCCTTTAAGAGCATTTATGATCTTAATTTGGCCCAAAATGAAAATGAGTTTCCTAGAAGCCATATGTCATAATAAATGTATTCAAAGAAAAGTAAAAGGTATGACGTAGTAAAAATACTCTGAAAAGTAAGTTTAAAAAAAAAAGGTAACTGAGGTAAACATAATTGAGTAAATGTAACTAGTTACTTCCTAACTCTGCCGCCAGGCCCTGGTACCGAGGAGACCAGGACGACCACGCAGCCAAAATGGCCTTCAGGGTGAGAGGTCACTCTGCTCGTTTCTCTGAAGTAGTTCAGTCTTACAGGTGAATTTATTGTTTTTACCGTCTCCTGTCAGAGTGTGAAGGTGCTGACCTACATGGAGCCTCAGAACCAAGAATATCTCAAGTTTGTTGAAGATCTGAAAAGAGACGCAAAAGAAAGTTTCAACTTCACCATCGAAGACTCTCTGGTAAATACATCCATCGTGGCAGGATGACGTCAGGCAGACATTTCCTGTTGACGTGACGCGTCTGTGTTTCCCTGTCAGTACAACCTGATAGCGGCAGATTTCTACGACGGCGTGATGCTGTACGCTCAGGCTCTGAACGAGACTCTGAGCCAGCAGGCGTCGGGACCGGGACCCATCCAGAGACCCAAAGGAGATCTGGTGACACGCAGGATGTGGAACAGGAGCTTCTCAGGTGATTCTTCTCCTGTTCTGGACAGGCCTGGCGCTCAGATAGGAATGGGCCGTCGGTGGTGAACCAATCAGAGCGCAGCGCTGGACGAGAACCGTCTGCTTTGAAAATGTGTGTTATTAATCAGAAAACCGCAGCGCAGAAATATCCATCTCATTTTCAGCTTTGTGTTAAAATGCAGCTGCACTTTACCGGAATGTTACCAGCAAAACGCCTTTGATTTCACAGTAAATCTGCTCACTCAGTAACAGCAAAAACACATGTTTAATTAACTGTTTGTTTTGCGAACATAAAATGCTTCAGTCAAGATAAAAATATGAATTTTAACACCATCGTAGGGCTTTTGTGTAGTGTTAAGCAAACACAGCAGAGATAAGGAAGACTGAGGGCATTAATGCTTGTTAAAGGGGATCTATTATGAAAAATTCACATTTTGCTTATTTTTGTTCTTCCATTCGTGTTTCTGCTGCTGCTCAAAACAGACTAGGCGCTTTTAAAAACACCCCGATGTTTTGGCAGCAAGTTCATGTTTTTTGGTGTCTGGAAATGACCCGTTTCAAAAACCTGTTGGATGTAACGTCACAAATCAGCGGACATTGCACTTGACCTAGTAACCTCAACAAAGTGCAAACCGTTACCTAGCAACCACAGCGGAACTCTGCCCGTCACCTAGCAACCCAGACAGTTCGTTTTGTCAGTTAACAGCTTCTATTTAAGTTGACTCTGAACTTTGATTAAGTCAGTAGAAAATAAAGAAAAAGTAAAACCTAAATAAAGGACACAACTTTATCGTTATGTCAGAAACACATCATTTTAGTCTTGTTGCTTTAGTTTGTTCTGGTATTATTTCTTCTACTCTGCAAAACCACTAAAGTATTTTCAGTCTAGTTTCTACTGCAGTTATGCAGTGCACAGAAAATAAGACAAAACTGACTTACAAGTAACTTTTCAGTAAGCTATTGCAATTATTATTTAAGAGAATAATTCCTTAATATTAATGAAAAGTTTCTAGTTACACTGGCAGACTATTTCTTTTATAATGTGACATTTTTCCTGTAAGTTAAATATTTTACCAGTGAAACTAGAACTTTTTCATCAATATTAAGGAATTATTGACTTAAAACAAGCTCATATATCTTGCTGAGAAGATGCTTGCAAGTTTGTTTTGCCATATTTCAAGTGTACAAAGATATTTGTACTAGAAATTAGACCAAAAAGGTTTGTAATATTTTGTGTTTTTGCATTGAAAAACATTATAAAAATGATATTAAGTGCGTGTTATCGCAAGATTCAATAATCTAGCAAAAAATCACACTGTTCTTTATTGGAAAACATGTTGATTTGAAAAAGCCTTTGACCGTCTATTAAAACATTTTAATCATGATAAAATTGCCAATTAATTGGTATTTTTATGATTCCTGTTTTTTACCGGCGTAAATCAGAGCCTGTAAAGCCTGAAGTTGGCTCAATGCGCCCTGAGAGAAACCAGCGTTTCTCTGCCACCAATCAATCATGCAGTCGATTAACCAACAAGCCTCAAAACCTATCAGGAGCCCCGGAGCACCCCGGAGGTCAGCCTGGGAATCTGAGCCTGACGGACGCTCACATTCTCACGGCTGTGATGTGTGTCAACAGGGGGCTGGTGTGTTAGGGGGCTGGCGCAAATTTGTACCAGCTGGCAGCGACACTGGGAACAGGAAGTCTTAGACCCAAACCAACAGCCAGGGCAGGAAAGTCACACCGCAAGGAATTTAAAGGGAACGTTTCACTTTTCTCTGTTCTGCCTGGTCAGTAATTCAACGTTTATTTGACATGAAGCACGCAGAGATTTGTGAGGGTTGTTTTGTGGGTCGTTCTGGAGAACCTGCAATGTCAGGCAGACCCAGGTTCTGGAGTTCAGAGTCGGTCCGCGGTATATTGTCAAGGCTGAACGCCTTACATTGTTAGCACACACAGGAAGTCGTCAGTCATTTTTCAGAGTCCCTAACAGCTTCAGGAAACAGTTTGCAAGTGTAAAAACAAAGAGAGAAATTTTCACCTAATTTTACTGCTGACAGTGTTGACATAGGAAAACGGAGGATGTGCGTGTGTGTGTGTGTGTGTATATATGTGTGTGTGTGTGTGCGTGTGCGTGTGTGTGCGTGCGCGTGCGTGTTGTTGACACTTTACCTTAAACTAAATATAATTACTAGAGCTGACTGCTCCTAGGGAAACATGTCCTTTCATTAATAAGGTTTATTTTTTATTTCAAGTCAAGTTTTAGAAACATTTAAATAATGTAAAGTATTAGCAAAAACCTGTGACAAAGTCCAAATAATAAATTGTCAAGTGTAGGTGACTGATTTGGTTGTGGAGACAGTTCAAGCTTTAATAAAACATGCTAATGCTAACATTAGCATACTCAGTAACAAGAAGTAATTGTCTCAATCTCATTCCTGATATTTATTTTGTAGCAACTCTACATTGATTTATTATGTCTCAAATTATGACACAAGCAAGTTTTAAAGGGTTCTTTTTATGCAAAATTTGCATTTCAGATGTTTTTGTCTTGCTTCTAAAATCAAATAAATAGCTTAAAAAACACAGTGACGGTTTTTTGGTGTCTGTAAATGAAGCCGTTTCAAAACTCTCATGATTGTTTAGTCACAATTGATGGGCACTGATGTTACCTAGCAACCTTATGGGAGTCCTGCCTGTTACCTAGCAACCCAAGCTGTAAGATGTAGCAATATTTATAGTAATAACCTGTTTGGGTTTTTTTGCATTTTGGTTTGCGTCTCATATATTTACAGCCATACTCTATAGCATCTGTCTGTAAACATCTTCTGTCATGTTTAATGGAGTAAAATGCTGAGCGAATGTGTTGTAGTTTGCATTCCTTACTGAGATACATATTTTATATGGAAATAAGTTGATTCAATTTGGAACAAAAGTATTTAAAAATCTGTAGCTATCACTTAAGATCTAGCCTGACCCGAAAACAAAGAAACGTTTTTAGACATCAATTTAGATTAGACGTGTCAAAAGTGTGGCCTGGGGGCCATTTGTGGCCCTTGAAATGATGTTTTTTGGCCCTTGACCAGAAGTCAAGAGTAGTAAAAATTTGGCCAACAAACTAGAAAACAACCGATGACCCAAAAAATGTGGAAATTGTCTGTTTTTCTTTGAACATGGCAACAGACCAAGAACCTTTTTATGTTTTAGATTTTTTATGTAATAGAAATGTAGTTTGTTGAGTAGACAATACATAAAGAAAAACATCACTATAAGATAATTTTTGCATTTTTAATTTGATGGATTTTGTGGTCCGACAGTTGTTTAAATTGTCCAGTTTTGCCTCCCAGAAAAAGTTTGGACACCACTGCTTTAGATGGTTGAGTGATTTCCGAGGAAAACTGGTTCCAATGGTTTTTATTAGAGGGTGTCAGAGTAAGGTGGGCTAAAGACAAATACACATTAGCTTCATATTATAACATAAAAGCACAGGAATGTTCTTACTAGGATGTTTTGTTCTCCTTGTGTAATACCCAGATGTGAATGGCTCATTTTAAAATGAATCCCCAAAGAAAATGCATTTCCTAATTTCATAAAATCTATTATTACAGAAAGTTTTTCTAACAATAGAGCCCCAAATTCCTGCACTGACACCACACCCAGCTGGTTTTCCCAGGAAGGAGTGAGATAACTGTTTGTCAGTTTTGCTTTAAACTTATTTGTTTGATCCAGCTTAATTCAAAAATAACCCAGACGACAATTCTGGGATTAAATATTATCAGAAATGTTTCCCCTGATCTCCTCCCCTTTGTTTGCGTTTGTCTCTTCTGTTGAGATTTTATCAAACTTTTTTTTTTTCTTCCTGAAAACCTAAAAAGCAGCAGATAGTGTTTGTTGAATTTGGACCTTGGAACTGAAATAACTTCTTCTTGCTTCACCACAAAACTAAACAGAGAAAGAAAAACTGCTGAACAAATAGCAGAGACAGACTGCGATCTATCATCGCAGCAGACCTGAAGTTTATGGTCCATAAAACACGCCTCGGTCGGTCAGATGCAGATGTTGATTCAAACTTTCGAGAAATAACTCTTCTGTTGTTTTAGTTTGTGAAATATTTAAAAGATAAACAGATAAGAGCTTTCATCATTCTTGACTCACGCAGCGGAAAAGCACTGAGACTCCTCACTGGGTTTCTGCAAACTCAGAGACAGTGAGATGGACCAGATTAACAATCGGAGACAAACCAGACAGAGAAAATCCAAAATAGAAAAAAATGAAATGAGACAAAATTATGAAGGGCTAAAAGTGACAAAATTAAAGAAAAACATCTTTAAATAATTTTGATAATTTATTTAATAGGCAATTTATTAAGTATGTCATCAAATGATTAAAATGCAAACATATAATAGACAATGCACCATAAAATAATTTTATCTGTCAAACATGGCCATTAAAGTTTAGGGGCGGGGCTACGTGTTGGTGGGCGGGGCTATGTGTGGAAAGGGCGGGAATAACACTGACCTATCAGCGTTGGCCCATTTTTTGAGGCTAAGATCATAAACTATCTAAACTAATCCTCCGTAAGCATAATGGAGGATTTTTGTTGCATACGAAGCTGGCATTCATTCTGTCCGTCCCCCGATCCCTGACCCCGCCTACCAACCCATAGCCCCGCCTCTGGTTCCGCCCATAGGTAAGCACCCTTGCCCCACCCACACACTCATAGCCCCGCCCCTTGACTTTGGTAGGCGAGTTTGACAGATAAAATTATTCTATGGTGATGCTGCAGTAGTAGGAAGCATTAAATAATTAAATACATAACTAATTATCTGCTTTGGCTGTTACAAATTAGCATTTTAATGACCATATGACATGTTTATTAAATAAACATAATAAATTACATATTTACCAACATATTTGATATGTCTGATTTTGGTGATGTCACTCATAAAAATGTAAAGTTTGTTCAATTGTTAACTCTAAGGAATTTTCTTTATAACTTTGTAATTTTGTGTTAATATGTAAAGCACTTCAACAGCTTTGATTGCTTGATTAAATTATGCCTAAACACTAAATTAAACATTTATTTATTTTATAACACATTTAATGTTACTTATTTAATTTAGTCCCTTATGACCCCCCATACAAAATAGACATGTTCTGAAAATTCTGATGTTTTTGCTGTTTGTGTATTTTCTTAATTACTTTTATTTTAGAAACTCATTGGACAGAACATGTTAGACAAATGTGAGGTCAATAACTAAGAGGCATGTTCAGCCCAGTACAGTCTAATCATATTGTCACTTTTAGTTATAATAAAGTGCAATTGGTACCAGTACAAGTTGTCCAAGAAGCAACAAGGTTTCTGTCCAACTTAAAGAGGCAGAACAGATCCGGATCCAGAGGGAGAAAGAGTCACTTTGAACTTGTTAATAGTTCAAGCAAAATAAAATACCTCAAGAATAAAAGACGAGGCAAGAAGAGACAAAACAGCACAAACTAAGAAACGCAAAGCGATGCAGGACTGGAGGAAGTGGGTCCAGGTGTGTGAAAAACGTCCCCAGAAAGTGACAATGCATCATGGGAAGAACCAGACATGCAGACGGTCTCAGCTGGACAGAAGCGCTAATCTGATCACTGCGTCATTATTTATGCCTGTGATCATGAATCTGTTGATGCAGCCGCCGTGAGGAGACCTGCATGAAGACGAGAAATAATCTGCCTGGTTTTATTCTTTACGCTTCAGGAAGTGACTGAATGAGCCACCTTTAAAACCAGCAAACCAACCTGTTTAGAGTAACTACAAACCAACAGTTACAAAGTTCAAACTCCAGTCAGCCTTATGGAAAAAACTTGATTGATACAAAAACCATGTGATTGACGGGGAATTTGCTAACAGAACTTTCATAGAGCTGTATGTACATATTTGAGCCAGTAGAATCAATTTGGACTCTGTGTGGATTTGAATAAGTTCAAAGCCCAAAATTCATGATATATGTGAATATGATGAGTAATTTAAAGGGGGTCTGTTGTGTAAAATTCACATTTTGCATATTTTTCTGCTTCCATTTGGGTCTCAGCTCCTCCTTAAAACAGACCAACAGTTTAAAAACCCACCCAGCTGGTTTCTGTCAACAAATTCATGTTTTTTGGTGACCTATTTCAAAAGCTTCTGCAATGTAACATCACAAATTGGCAGACATGCCCTTCACCTAGTAACCCCAGCGAAGCCCTGCACGTTACCTAGCAACCCCGGTCCATTGCCTAGCAACCCACGCTGAGTTATAGCACATTTTGTCAGCTGGTTTTGCTGACATGTTACCTGTTGTTGTTTACATCCAAAAACGATTCTTTTAGATGCCATCCATCGCTGCGCTGCTGCAGTAGAACGATAAATGAAACCTAGAGATGTAGGTGTTACTAATTTAGTGCCACAGCTAAAGACAAATAAAGCAGAATACCTACTGAAGAACAACTCGAAACTGCTCGTTTTCTTCTTTTGTCTCGCTCTCTGTGTCCCCTACGCTACACACAGACTCGTTGCCGTAGCAACTAACTGACAACAGCTCCACTAGTGTATCAGGAATCAACACAAAAAAAAAAACACGCAAACATTTCCCACACAAAGAGCAGAATATTCAGTCTGTTACAGTATTTTGCTTCCAGGCTTGGTGTTTATTTTGCTGTTGTTAATAAGTGATTGCCTGGACACAGCCGTGGCTGATTAGCTAATTTAAACACAACTCTACTGTCAGAGTTGGTGTGTGAATCGCCTTTTTTTCTTTAACTGAACATGAGCACAGAATCCCGCAGCACATCTACATGTGAAGGTTGTCAAAGTCAAGCTAGCATAACTGATCCCCTCCCTATTTGTTTTTTATTAAAACCCTTTCCTAGCCTGTAAAGTGCGATACCCTCGGACCTTGTTATCTCGTTGTCCTAATGTTGACAATTAATAGCAAAGCACTGCATCCTTTTTCCTTCATACATCAGGCTTATGTTAAAGATTCAGTGCGTTATGCTGACAACAGGACAGGTAAAACCAACAGTAATCATCGTCTGTGAGCGGTTTGTGCTCTCCATCTGGGAGATGTTGCCCGCGTGACGTCACATTGCAACATGTCTAAATAAATAAGCAGAGCTGAGCAGACTAAAATCTCATTATCTGAGAAGGATTTGGTGGAAAAAAGTGTAATGACCTATTCTAACCTGTTCAAGGAAGCGTAAAAGGTCACCTTTGACCTATAGATGCCTATATTTACAGCTTTTACATAAGGAAACTGATACTAGTATTTATCCTAACTGCATCAAAAGCTCATTTAATTTTCCCCCTATATAGTAGCTAAATTTATACCTAAACTGTAATATAATCAAAACCAGGATCACACTGAGAACTCAGACACTCGGGTCCATGAAAACACACCCTTGTCATTTCAGTGTGTCTTTCAGTGTGTTGATGGTGCTGATAAACAGGCCGCTCTGCTTGCTCTTTATTAGATTGAACTGCTTTTATCCACCAACACACACCGAAACTAAGTCAGCGCCCATCAATCACCGGCGATGTGCGTCAGAGGAGGAGAGAGCGATGCTGGTTGAATTCAGGACGAACTGGACAGGAGCAGCAAGGCGACTCAAGTAGTTGACAGTAGAGGGAGCTCTGACGGGCAGCAGCAAAGTATTTCTGGTCACTGATTAGTCAGACCTGTAAAACATAAAAATCACTGAAAAAGAACCTGTCTGACAACATGAAGCAGGTGAAAAGGGGAGAAAATAAAACACATCATGCTCTCGTCTAAAGAAATTCAATGAGAACAAAACACGAAGCCTTTCAGAGTCCTGATACCTAAACTATGAGTCATGATAATCAAATAATCAACTAATTTAGCTATCAATGGATTGAAAGCTAAATTAGAGGGTGGGAAGAGTCACAACATCCATATATATATATGGATAGGTATATATATCTATCTATCTATCTATCTATCTATCTATCTATCTATCTATCTATCTATCTATCTATCTATCTATCTATCTATCTATCTATCTATCTATCTATCTATCTATCTATCTATCTATCTATCTATCTATCTATCTATCTATCTATCTATCTATCTATCTATCTATCTATCTATCTATCTATCTATCTATCTATCTATCTATCTATCTATGAGTGATGTAGTAATTCAATTTGACTGAATGTAAATGAATAAAAAATAAATAAGCATGCACATACAAATATGTTAAGCTAAAAATAATCTATAAATGTAATAGCAAAAACATGTGGATTAGGATATACATTTTTTCTTTTAAATGTTAGAAGTAACATTTTTTTGAATGCTTGCATTAAAAATCCACTACATTTTTATCACCATTTTAGTTGAAAATAATCTCCAATTGACAATGTTATCATTTATCACAATAATTTCTCATGACTGGAGCAGCAACAACCCTTAATGTTACCAGTATGTTTGATTTCCCGCTTTGCGTCACTCTTTCTCCTCCCACTGCTTTCCAGTAAAGGTAAACGATCCAGTGTTCAGCTTTACTGGTCTGGATGGTGTAAAAAAGTTCTCACACTAAAACACTGATGTCAGGTTTCAGGCCAGGTGTGGATTTGCTCTCAGTTTGCAGCTGAACGTAATCAGAAAACATGAGCAGAATAAGTGGAACATCTGGAATCCAGTTCATTTAAATACCAGTCTGTTTTTGAGATGCTGAGCTCCAAATCTGGACTTTTTCACTCTTTTTTTGTGGATGCTGTGACTCTTCCCACCCTCTCAGCTGAAAGCCGAGTCTCCTCCTCCTCATAATTCTTTCAGTCACATTCTTGGCTTTTGTCAGTTTGTTGGACTTTAATCAACGAAAGCAACAACTGTTTTCAATCACTCTCTGCATTGTTTTTTTTTTTTTTTTCATTTAAAACAACACAAATAACTGTTATCAAATATAAAATATGTTCAGGAGAAAAAGCAAACAAGGCAGACGAGGAAGAGGACTTTTTATTAAATAAACTCAGATAATGTGTGATTTCTCTACAGGCGTGTCGGGAGAGGTGAAGATGGACAAGGTTGGAGACAGAGAGACGGACTTTGCCGTGTGGGACATGACGGATCCAGAGTCTGGAGAGTTTCAGGTAAAATTTCAGATGAGGGCTTCACTGTGATTTATGAAACCGGGATAAGCGTGAATCTGCAGCTGTGGTCAGGAAAAAGCAGCAGGACTTATTTCAAACTAGTTCTGTGTCTGTTAGGACAACAATCAGAGGGATTGTTGGGTCTGTGAGGTAAAGACTAACTAATGACTGCAGATACAGTAATAACAGTTTTTGAACTTCACGCTCTAGCAGTGTGTGAAGACTGGCCTTTCCAGTCAGAATACCTAAGAAACAAGTTGCTTATTAACTAAAAGGTGCATTCTAGACTGAAGATTGGGAAAGTTTCAGTAGGAGTAACATTAAAGGTTGAACAGATGTAGATCTACGGGTTATACTACACTTAGTACTGAAAATGATATTTTAGTCTTCTCAGTTCTTCCTATTTTGAAGATTGAGATGTTTTAGGGCGTCCTGTCACTTTAAATTTAAAAAAAAAGCTGCTGCTGAACACGCCCCCAAACTCAGTGTTTACATTCACACATAAAAATGGCTGCAAACAAACTCTCCTCTTTCCCATCAGCCATCGGTAAAACCAGCTGACCAAAGTTCGGCTTGGGTTGCTAGGTAACGGGGCTGGGCCTGGCTGGGGTTGCTAGGTAACTGGTCTGTGGAAGCCAACTTAAAAACTTGGAGGTTTTGAAACGGCTCATTTTCCAGACATTAAAAAATATTAACTTGTCTGGGTGTTTTTTTTACGCAGTTGGATTGTTTATAGAAGGAGTTGAGACCTAAAAGAATAAATCACTAACTTTACATATTTTTTTCCTTCCAACAAGTTCCACATAAGGTATGGTTATCTGTTATATTTACAAGAACAAACCAATTTAACCCAACAAACACCTTGTTAATGTGTTAACTGGAAATAAAATGTTAACTGCGCCGTTTCCCTTCTTTCAGTGCAAATGAAGATACAGAAAAACTTTCAAAATGCGAAATTTGCATAAGAGTTTAGTCTACTTTAGATAGAAACAGTAATGTTTGTTTATACAGTTTGTAGTTTATCTGCCCCAACACCCAGATTTATGTTGGTTTGACATTATTTAACTGAGGCCTGTAAAGTTCGAGACCATTGTTAATGATCTTTCAGAGTGTAACAGACAAACAGACTACTACATTTACTTTGTTTTTCTCCTCTATCAACTGAGGTCTTTCTGCGTTCAGATACAATCATCTTAATTGCTCTAGGTAAAAACAGGGCAATGAGGGTCGATACGATCTGCCAAATATGGTCGCGGTATGAGATTTAAAAACCAGACACTGTTTGTAGCCAAAGCAGTCATTTGCAATGCTGATATTGAGCACACTGACACAATGATAAAAACATGTTTTGCACTAAGAATATTATTCCTTACAGAATTATTAATCACCCAGATGCACTGTTTTCATACGATAACTGCTGACATCTTTCCACCCTGACATTGTCTTAATGATGCAAAACTAATGCACGAATGCTCCAGAACAGCTAATCATGGGTAGTAATGATAATTTAATCGTTGCTGTTGTGTGTTTTCAGGTAGTGTCTGTGTATCGTGGCAGCAGCAAGTCGCTGGATAAGAGTAATATTCGGTGGCCTGGAGGGAAGATACCCGTAGACATGCCAGAGTGCGGCTTCAGGAACGACCACCCGACCTGCCTCGCACGTACGAACAGCACACATACATGGAAATCTGACACAAATATTTACTTTAACCACATGTTTCACTGGGTTTTATTGAGTTTTTATGTGGTAGACCAACATAGTAGTGAAGCATAGCTAAGAAGTGGAAGGAAAAGTTTGTTTTACGAATAAAAATCTGAAAAAAAGCCCCATAAATTTGGTAGAAGCACCAACATATCCAAGCGTTTTGGGTTCACTGCAAAAACACAAAATCTAACCAAGTACAGATTATAATGTAAATATCTTAGTACAGTTGAAATAAGACAAAACTAACATAAGTAACTCTCTCTACCAGCTTTGGACATTTACTCAATTTGTTGCTCAGGTTTCTTTGCAAAAGAGCCGAAACTCTTCAGTACAGTTGAAACGATTAATTGGATTAATTTTGATTAATCGATTATTGAAATAATTGATGATAAATAGTAATTGATTAATCGTTAACTGGAGTATATGGACTCAAAATAAATGCCAATACAACATACTGAGAGCACACCTGTCAACAAATTCTCCCATCTGCTTCTGTCAGATAAAATAATAAGATCCTTTAAAGTTTCTGGTCTTAATGAAACAAAAATGCTTAAAAAAAGTTGTAAAAATATTTCCAGGTACTTAATGACTGTAGCTGCATTTAAACACATGTCTACAGATTAAAACAGTGTCTGCTTGCTCTACTTGAAAGCATCGTGTGGCTGCAGAACCGCAGTAAGATTCCCATTTTCTTCATGCTGGAAGCAAACAGCCTCATGTTCTCGTGCTGATGCAGGCTGCTTTTCCTTCTCACCCACACAGGTACCGTTACAATGCATCAGATGGTTGCCATAGTGATCTGCTTCGTCTTTATCATCATCGTCACCATCACCGTCTTCATCTACAGGTGAGACTCACAGGCTCAGCGGATCCTGGTGTCAGTTTGTGTTTCCCTTTAGAAAATGCAAACTACATTAAATAATGTGGGTCAATAAGATACGGCAGCTGGTTAGGAATAATTTTAACAACTTTTATGGTTTATTTTTGTATTTTTGTTAAAACCATAAAAGTTATTTTATGTATTTTTGACCAATAATTTCACCACCAACTTTCTGGATTAGAATGAGAATCAGAAAGTTGAAGGGAAGCATTATATGTTTTCTAGGCACATTCATAGTGCCATTTTATATCTCAATCAAGTAACAATGTTAACTTCAGTTATAAATATGTTGTATGTCAAATGTGATTTGACATTTTAGTTTGATACCTTGAAATTGGGCCTCTGTCTCTTTAAGAAGCTCCTGCTCTTTCCAACACTTCGCCTTCAGGAAGTCGTCACATCAAAGTTTCTCCATAATGTCTTTGATATTATTCAGGGTGATGTTTACAGAAAGGGGAGAATAAAGGTTTTATTAAACATTTAGGAAAGAATCAAAACACTCCAGGTATGCTTTGGATGAGAGAATAACATTTTAACATGATATAAAGCTCAAAAAGTCGATTTTACAAAATAATGCCCATTTAAACCATTACATTTATGTCAGCTACTCTGCTGAGTGATTGTTTTTTGTAATTTATCTTACAGATAGCATAATATATTTTTAAAATATGTATTTTTGTTAATGCTAAAAAAATGCCTCTTAGCGTTTTGCTTCACTGAAAGTAAGAAATGCAAGCAACAGCAAACGTTGACAGATGGAAGAGCAAGCTGTCAGTGAAATCCTGAGACTGGAAGCAGAACCAAACAATCCCTTCTTCGTTTTGTTAATCAGGCACAGAGAAATCTTTACGGTGAAAGGCTCCAGAATGGCTCCAGTGAAATGTGAAGTTAAGGTGCAAACAGCCGCTCAAATGAGGCGTTTTAAAAATCTTGATGATGAAAACAGAAAATTTACAGGACTGAGCTTGGAAAGAATAACACCCAGTGGACTGCAGCTCAGATAAGGCAGAGAAACAGAAGAGTTCAGTTCTGAACTATGAACAATGAGGAGCTTAAATACTCGGCCCAGGTTGTTGGGTGACAAAGGAACCAGAAACACTAATCACAGGAAATGCGGTGCAGCTGCAGCGAGAAGAATAGTAGTGACACTGAGGGAGGAAGACTCACGGACGCAGAGGAAGCTGAACTAACGCTCAACAAACCAATAAGAGAGAAAAACTGGCTATATTCTAAGAAAAACTGACTCAAATCGGGTTGCTAGGTGCTGGAATTCTGTATGCGTTGCTAGGTGACAGGGCTGGGCTTGGCTGTGGTTGCTAGGTAACGCTGCAGTGGTCTTCAAATGTGACTTAACATTCTGGAAGGTTTTAAAACGGCTTCTTTTCAATGCAACAAAAAACATTCACTCATTGCCAAAAAAGTGTCTGTATTTGGTTTTTTAAGCACTTGGGTCGTTTTTTATTTTATTTTATTTTTTTAAGCAAATGGAAATACAAAAACACGCAAACCGTGATTTATATTACTATCTTTACTATGGAAATTGATGTATTTTTTTTTTGCCTGTTATATGACTAAAAAGAATGGATCAAAATCTGAATTGGCACATCAGAACTGAAAGAAAACAAGAAATCAACATTTCCCAAGAAAAGCCTGATCAGTTGATCACTAAAAGTATTTTTTACTAAAGAAGTATAATATAGTTTTATAGTCTTTCAAAATGTAAAAAGAGACACAATGAAAACATAGTTTTCTCACTCATAGTTATTTTTTGTTGGTGTTCTTGAGATTAGTTTCTGCTTCTTCTACTGAGTTTACAGGCGTAAAGACAAGCTGCCTATACTGCCACCATCTGGTGGATCTCTGTGTTGCTTTGGTTTGATGGGTTACAAAGTGTGATTTAAAATTTTTTACTTCTGTTTATTTTTTTATTGTTTAAGGTTTGCTTTGACTGTGACTGGAAACCCAACAACAAACACTTTTGCACATTTTCATGAGAGCTTTATGATGGTGACCTTTACTGAAGGTCGCCGTTCACAAAACTCAGAAACTCACTTTGGTTCTCACAAAGATACAGAAATAAAAACACATTTTTGTGGCAGTTCAATCTCTCACAGCACCTCTCTCTCTCTCTTTCTCTCTCCATTTTATTTTGTATTTCTCTCTCCTGTCCTCTTTCACTTCCTTTCTTTTTCACACATCCTCTTTCCTCTTCTCCCTCCTCCTGTCTTTTTTCTGTCTGTCCTTTTGCCTGTCATTAATAGAGAGGTCACAGCGAGGCCCCGAGTCAGAGGGTGGAGAATAAACATTTAAAAAACAGGACTTAAAAGGATCACAGCGTTTTTCTTTTTAACACTAAAATTGTTCTGACCTTTTTAAAAATGTCAGCAATTTTCATACAACTGCTAGAAGCTGAACTCATCTGCATGTTTATATGTTTATGAAATACTAAATCCACTTTTCTTAATAAATTGAGACACAATTTACTTAAAGAAACATTACTGTTGTAACTATATTACCTTGACACTGATGTGTGTTTGTGGTAGATAATTAATATTTTTGTTAACTTTTATGCTTCAGTTTGCAGTAATAAAACATTGTAATACTGGAGAGAAGTGGGAATTAGTTTGATGGATTTTATGGGCAAAACTTTACCGAAAATATTTTTTACTTGTGAATATATAGCTTTGTAAAATTATGGAATAAAATTTGGGAGATTGAGGAAAAAAAAAAGATTTACTTCTGTGCAGTTTGTGTCTATGTGATTAGATTTATAAAGCAGAAATTGATGCGTATCATTTAGCTCACCTTGGCAAAGTAGTGAAGCCTCAAACTGATTGGACAGAAGATCGACCAATCAGAAGAGAGACTGTTAGCTGCATTTAGCATCTGTTAGAAGAGTTTATTCAGGCAGAATGTTACTAAAAACCTTCACAGAAAGCTTAGTTAAGCAAACCGGCATTAAAACATTGAGTAAATAAACAGAATAATAGTCACATTGAAGAAACAAAATAAAATAGTTAATGTAAATAGTTTCAGGGTAAATAACCTGATGAAGAAACTCTGTTTCTGTAGGTTTTGGATGTTTGGCAGCAGCGATTTGGATGAACTGTTCTGCCAATAAAAACTCCTTTCCAGATTTCTAATCTACTAAAAATAAAAGCGCACAGCTGCTTTTTGTTATCCTTTATTTTGAAGGCTGATATAGTAAAATACCTTTGGTGGATGTTAAAATTAGATCTGAATTCTTTGGCTTCACTAAGTGTATTTAAACGCTAATCTCTTACTTTACATTTTCGAACAAAAACATTGACTTTACTCAGATTTTGACCCATCCAGTCACTTTTATTACAGACGGCCTGGTGCTAAAAGCTCTCAGGATCTGTAAAGAGACGTTCATAAACTTCATAAAACTGAATACAGTATTTTTTCCTATATCTGCAGATCAGTTTCTACAGTTCAGTTAAACTTAATTTTACTTTATTCACAATAATACAAAGTACAAAATATTTTTGGTGCATTTTTGCCCCTTTAAATTCTCTAAATAGAGGAAAATGGTTTATGTATAAAAAAACTAATAATGCTTGTATGTAGTTATCCTGCTGTTTGTGTTTAATATCATTAATAAAGATGTCAAGCAATAAATCTGGGTTGTTTCTGAGTTCTTAGGTTAAAGCAACACACTGTAAAACCTTTGAAGTTGGTTTAACTTGAAAATTTAAGTCTACAAGAAATTTAGTTTGTGTTTAACTCAAAAATTAAAGTTCATGAAGTTGATTTAATGAGAGACAAGTCGTCTAAACATTGTTTTTTAAGTTCATTAATCTTGAATTGTGAGTTTTAACTTTAATGCTGCAATTTAGACCAAATAATTATTTCACAATAAAAAGAAAATAAACTCCCCTCCTCTAGTTAAAGACATTTCTCTATTCTTTTACTCACAATATCAAGTTAAAATAAATACTTATTTTACTTTAGAATAATTAACAAACTAGAGTGATCAATCCAACACATTTCCATCTCAGATACAAAAACATGCCGCTAAGCATTCTGGGAAATAGTTCCCACTCCTGCCTTTTACTTCTTTCTGTTTTTTAAAACTCTAGTTTATTCAACTCTTGACAAAATTAATAAAAAGTTCAAATAACTTTCGACTGTAAGTTTATTTTTCACAAACTCACATTTAGATTCAAAATCTAAAACTCACTAAATTTATTTGACTTAAAGAGTAGAAGATAGTAGATACAACTAAGTGCAGCTCAAATGTTTTACAGTGCAACAAATAATAAGTACAATGCAAAAACAAGTTTTTTGTCTTGTTTCTAGTGCAAATATCTTAGTACATTTGAAATATAACAAAACTGCTATTTAAGCAAGAAATAGGATCTTTTCTTTTATCAGTAATTCCTGAGTATTGATTTTAAAAAGTAGTTTTACGGGGAGAGATTATTTAACTTATAGGAAAAATGTTAAGTTTTAGGTGAAATAATCTGCTAATAAAACCAGTACTTTTTAAATTAAAACAAGCTCCTATATCTTGCTGAAAAGCTACTAAGTTAAATTAGTTTTATTTAAAATGTTCTAAGATATTTGCACTAAAAATACCTGGAAAGATTTTGTGTTTTTGCAGTGTATTCATTTAATTATTGTGTAATTTGAGCGAATTTGGTGTCAATATTTTCTTTTTTCTTGTATTTTGGAAATTAACCGTCCTCTACGCACACATCCCAATGCTTAGTGGTTACCATGAGCCGTTCTTAGTCAGCAGTATCTTAACGCTGAAATGATCAGAACTTGTTTTGACCTCAGAAATCGTTTCCGTCTCTTCTCTCTGGTGACCTCTCCTGTCGCCTCTCTCAGTGTTTCCCCTTGTTTTTAACACACACTAATACATCACCAGCTCTGCAAACACACGCACACACACCTGTCCTCCTGTCTGTTGGATAGGAAGCTGAAGCTGGAGAACGAGCTGGTGGCCCAGCTGTGGAGAGTTTCCTGGGACGACATCCAGATGACCAACCTGGAGAAATCCCTGCGGAGAACCTGCAGCCGCCTCACCATGTCTCTGGTACAAAACAACGCGCCGTTAAGCAGCGTCAACATCTGTGTGTTCATTTACAGTATCTAAACGTCCGGGTTCTGGTTCCTCTTACTGCGGTTCCACATGAAGCTTTTAGCACGTTCTATTATGGCTTTTATTTTGAAATGTTTATGCAAGACCGTCAGTAATGACAAAATGAACCTAAATAAGTCGACCTGCAAACTGTGATGGAGCATTAGAACTAGAATATTTTTTAATTACAAGAATAAAGTTGTTTTAATAAAATATGACCAGCAGGTCCTTATTATTCTTCCTTCAAAACATAAATTAGTCAAATAGTTATTTGCATAATAATTTCAAAGTCCTGCTGATCATATTTTGATGCTGAAGTATTTCAATATGTGTAAAACCAAATTATAACTTTTCTAGATTGTTGGGATGTTCAACATTCCTCATTTTAATCTTTTATTATTTCTCATAAAGTAGTTTTCATAAAAATATTACTTTAGTCAGATAATGATTGTAACTTTATTCTAGTTAGATTAGCAATATTCTCATGTTCTTTTGACTTGACTTTTTTCTTATATTTATTATGACATTATTCTCATTTTATTAAAATCTTATTATTGTATGACTTTATTTTCATAGTTGAAGAAAGAGAAAATTTTATTCTGGCTTTAATGCTTCAACGTACAAAACTGAAGTAAAAAAATCTAAAAAGTTTGTTTTTTTTGTGCAGACAATTGTAAGATAAAAATTAAATCGACTTATTTTACATTTTGAGGATTTTTTAATTTTTAAAAATATTTGTACATTTCTTTTACATAAACATTAAAATAAAAAAATGTAATCTCATTATTATTATTATTATTATTATTATTATTATTATTATTATTAGTATTAGTATTAGTAGTAGTATTTGTTGTTATAACTATGTTTATTTATTTGGTGATATTTAAATTATCTTAATTTTGAACTTTTTTTTCTTTTGCACGTCACTGTTGAAACCTTCCTTTACATAAAACGGGTTTTGTTTCCTTAACTTTCAGTCATTTCAGATGAACTGTTTTACTTACCCTGATCATATTTTTGTTTTTTTCTCCAGAAAGGATCAAACTTGGGTTCTCTGATGACCATGGAGGGAAACTTTCAGATCTACACTAAAACTGGATACTACAAGGTGTGTGAGAGTCGCAGCACATTAATCTGTAAATCTGCTGTGAGACGATGAAGACAAGAATTTTCTTCCTCTCAGGGAAATCTGGCTGCCATCAAATATATCAACAAGAAGCGCATCGAGCTGACGAGGAAGGTTCTGTTCGAGCTCAAGCACGTAAGGATCCGCTCTATTTTTAAACTCTCCTGGTTCCAGGCGGCTTTGATGTGATTTCAGTCTCTTGTCTTCTGCAGATGCGAGACGTTCATAACGAACATCTGACTCGTTTTATTGGAGCCTGCCTCGACCCGCCGAACATGTGCATCATTACAGAGTACTGCCCCAGAGGCAGCCTGCAGGTAGAACCCACACACCTGCACACCGACCAACCCGCTGGACACAAACACTTCTTAGATTCAGCTCAAAGAAAAATATTAAACATCTAAATTTTTAGCTTACATTTGCTGTCCCAAAAGCAAATACATCAACATTTACAAGGATTTGGATCAACTCTTCAACCTGATTTAAATATTTTTCATTCTCAGTTTGTTAGTTTTTACTTTTTGAGCTGTTTAAACTGACGGCAGAAACGTCTTTTCTCTATTTTTAGCTAAATTGTCTTTGGTTGGCTAAAAATTTGTCACATATTCTGACCAGATTAAATAACTCCAACCCTTATTTACTCATTTCAGTCAAATTGAACAAAAAACAGGCAAAAAAACATAAGAAAAACTCAGAAAAGATCAGGGGTGTCCAAAGTGCGGTTCACGGGTCTCATGCAGGCCATGGGAGGATTCTGTGCGGCCCTCAACAGGAGGTTGATGCAAATAGATTAACTTTTAATCTTTAAGGATGAGATTTAATTTTCCCCAGGTAAATATTTCTTTTAATTAAACATTTTAGCTAAAACACAAATTGTCTGTTTTTAATCATATTTTTTTACTTTATTTTAACTTTATTATATTACATACAGAAACTTTTACTCAAAAGCAGACTTGGCACCCAATCAAAACACATTGAACATAATCTTCATATTATTCTTGTTGCAGAAAAAACCTTCTACACTAAGTAAGTAGAAAAAAAATAAAAATTAGAGCAGCGAACATCTTTCTGTTTCAGATCTATGATGATTGACAGATCGGTTTTGTACTTAAAAAATAGATTTGAATAACAATATTTCATATTGAGTTTCTTATTGTGCAGGGAAAAACAGAATCAATTGAAAATTACTTCTCCATTTTCAATTTAAATAAAGAAAGTTTTGACTAACACTGCCTTCTGTGATGTCATCAGAGCCATGTGAGGTTTTTGGTACTGTTTGAAAAGTAATTTACAACAAAACAGCAAAACAAATTTAAAAATGTACCATGTCATGTTATTCTACTGTCCACGAGATACATCTGAGGCAATTTGACTGATTTTACAGAAAAGTCTAGGTAGCAGCTTTAAGGGTCTGGGTTAGGAGACCTGATCTGGGCTTAAAAATGATCCAAAAAAGCAAAACAAAAGAAGGTTTTAAACTTTTCTTCTGCTCAAAGCTTTAAAACGTTACAGAATCGTCTCTGTGTCTGAATCACTGCATTATTTTTACCCATCATCCTCCATGACCCACCGTCCACATCAGCCTCTTATACCTTCAGCTCTGCAGAAATCCTCTGCACAGCTACAGTTATCTCCCAACACTGTAACCTAGCAACCTGCCAGCAGGGTAACCTAGCAACAGCTGCTGTGGGCTGCATGGGGTTTGGGTTGTTGCCAGATGACCGCTGAATTTAAGAGCGGAGTGAGTTATTTTCTGCCCTGAGAGGACGGAGACGGGTTTTTTTTTAGTGGAGGAACATCTGCGAAGAGGTTCACCGTCCTTCTGCAAATTTCCTCACTGAAACGACCTCAGAACAGTTTTACTGCGAGAAAAAGTCTCCGCGCTGCAGCTTTTCTGCAGCGCGGAGTGGGGGGCCGGAGTCAGTTTGTAATAGAAAAAGTGAAAAAAAAAAAAGGGGGGTCCAGGGGGCGCGTTTCTCGATTGAATTTTACCCAGAAAGCACATGGGCAAAAACCGTTAGTGAAACGGTCACTGGGACTGACTAGTATTCCATTGAGGGAAAGTAACTTTAACATATGAATTCCTCATATGTTAACATAAAGGCTCGTTTTGAATAGTATAAGCTGCTACTTACAGGCATTGCTTTGAAGAATTCACCTAGAATACGGCGTTCATAACAAACACGTGTTTGCTATCTGCTCTACCGGTAGAAAACAACCGTACTCATTAAATAACATAAAAGTCAAGCAGTTCCCTAAAAGTCCAACAGATGGCAGCAATGCGCCATGCAAAACAAAACACCCACAGTTTACAGGACACACTTCCTGCTAAAGAGCCCCCTGGTGGTTGAAGAAAAATCCACGTATAAACCGGAAAATACAATATATGAAAAAATATTTGAATGCTCTCTGGTATTGTTCAGGGGGCCGGACCAAACGTGGAGGCGGGCCGGATCCGGCCCGCGGGCCGTAGTTTTGGGACCACTGCACTAAAGGAACACTGTTACTGCATTTTAGGCAATTAAAGTTTATATTCTTATTTAAAAAATGAATTTAATTATTTGGTTATTTAATTTTTAATGTATTGTTAATGAAAACGTCTTAAGTGGTTAATTGAATAATCTGCAGAATGTCCCCATTTTTTATCTAATTGATCGACTAATGTTCAAAATGAAGTTTCAGCCCTACTTCAAAGCGCTGTCTTTGCACAGATAAGCTGCAGGATGTTTAAATTTTTTGGACTTTAAGACTTTTTTCTACTCGCTCTCTGACTGCAGTGAGGCAGAAATAACATCCCGTACTCCAGACACGACTCTGGTGGTGCTGCCGCAGCGTGGGCGCGCTTGTTTAACTTGTCGGCGTCGTCTGCGGGGTTTTACCCGCTGGCTGCTTCACGAGCCCACACAGATGATGATGATGATGATGATTAAAACAGCAGAGGGTCAGGATGAAGCTGCGTGTGTTTTTTCTTCCAGGACCTGATGGAGAGCGATGGCATCACACTGGACTGGATGTTCAGATACTCGCTCATCACCGATATCGTCAAGGTAACGACCCGCTCAACCAAACTCACCGATTCTGCTCGGTGACAAACTGTTGGACGATGCAAAAAAAAAAAAAAAAGGACTGATATAACAGCCTAATATTCATATTTATTTTGTTTTTAAAGCAGACGAGTACAGATAAAAAAAACTTGCTGCTTCACTTTTTCCTTCTACTTAACTTTCTGTAAATATTCTCCAACTTTTTTTGCAATATCCTATATTTGAAGACATTAAATTTTGAGTTTTATAACCATCAAAAATATCAGATATGAAGGGTTGAAATACTTTCCTCTATGGCTGATGATTCTATAGTGCTGAGATGATCAATCAGATTAATAGTGACAAATCAATTATTGAAATAAAACTCAACTAATTCAATAATTGATTAATAGTTAGCTGAAGTACACAGAATCAAAAAATGACAGTTTGTGAAAGAACATGTTCAGAGCAGAAATTGATCCAAAACTGTACAATTTTTTTTATTTTTTCATTTAAGATAATAAAAAACCTTCTTTGTAAAAAATATTCCACCCAAAACTAAACATTTACATAATATGCCAGTTATTTTATTCAATAAATTATCAAAATAATCAATAACATAACTGATTACTAAAATGACCTTTAGTTGCACCTCTAATTCTACATAATGTTTGAATGTCATTTTCTAAAATGAGAGCAAATATTGAAATTGTTCCCAATATTTTTGAGCTATACTTGTACATAAAGTATATATGTATTATTATTATATTTTAAAATATTTTTCAGTCAACTAGAGAAATGTTAAAGCTCTCTACTGCAGCCACTCTGGTTTTTCTGACAGCAATAATTAATTAATTCAGTAATTCATCTACTTCACCAAGCCAGTAATTTTCACATTTAGCATTTGACAGCCTTTGCATGCACCAGTTATTTCCCATCTACACCATATATTTACAATCAATCACCCAGCTTCCAATCATTTTTAATGATTATGTCTGTGCAGGGAATGGCCTTCCTCCACAACAGCGTCATAGTCTCCCACGGCAACCTGAAGTCCTCCAACTGTGTGGTGGACAGTCGGTTTGTGCTGAAGATCACAGACTACGGGCTGCAGAGTCTGCGGACCAGTAGCTTCCTTGAAGACACTCACGCCTTCTACGCACGTACGAACAAAACACACACTACCCAGTTCACAGCACAGCGCACAGGGCATCGGAAAAATATTTACACCCCTTGAACTTTTTACAGTTATTGATCAAAAGAAGTTGACTCAAAAGTTTTCACGGGCCAGAAAGATGAAAGTGAAACTAAAATAAAGCAACAAAAAAAAACAGTCAAGATTTTTTTGTTGAAATAAATACAAAACTTCAAAAGGACTTTGAATATTTGCTGTATTAAATGAAGAGTTTTCAAATTGTTTTTATTCTCAGTTAAAGAACAGGAGTTGGGTCACTTTCTTTCAAAACGCTTGCTAATGGACCTTACCAAGCTCCGCCCAGAAACGCCCCTCGAAAGTCTCACGTGACTGCATGTCTCACAAACAAAACCTCGTGGAGCTTAGTTTCTATGTGTAAACATGGTGTCTTTCATTTCGACTGACTCTCTGCAGAGTATTTCTGTGTCAATTAGTGTAGCATTTCTGCCGGATTTTCACAAAATATCAGCCACGACAATGGAACCAACAAGTTCATGTCATCTTTTTTGGACAACATCAAGGTGTTTGAGCCACGCGATGCCTCCAAGATTGTGCGCATCACAGCTAAATGCTACCGGTCGATGAGGAACACAGCAGATCCTCAGACCCTCAGCATAAATATAGCTGTGGACAAGATCACTGACGCCTATTGTTCTTGCAAGGCTGGGTAAGTCGGGCATTCATGGTTTTGAGGGTGATTTCTGTTGGCAAATGTTCGCATGTGCCTAGGCCTGATACACGGTACTCGGAAGCTAACACGATCAGCGTGGCTAACACAATTACAGTTTAGTAAAAAGCCTTTTAAGGTAAAATAAAATCTTTAATGTATGTCATACGGTACACATTGCATATTGATCTGTTCAGCTAACGTAAGGCTGTAACAGACAGGCTTCAGGGTGTAGAAGTTGTATCGGTACTGCCATTATGCTGTACTTGGCTAAAGAGTTTTCATAATGGATGTGTTTATTATTGACTTTCTTTTTTTTATTCACTAAACAAAAAGAAAGCAAAGCAATAATACTTACACCAGCAGACACTTTGTTCTTATTGATCCTACGACGGTTGAGCTGCAAATGTGGTCGTGCACAAGCTTTGATCCAAGCAAGACTTTCCGTTTCAGATTTTGGAAATCTGTGAATTTTAGTTCCACAAATACGATCAGGATACCCGACATCGCCTGTACAAATACCCCACTGACGGTGGAGAACCATTCTTTTTCGAGTCCTGACGCAAAAACTTTCTGCCGGTCTGCTAGTCCACAATGTACATTAGCATTTGTTTACTACTGTAGCTTGTGTTTGTGAGACGGTCACGCATGTGGTAGCTGCGCTGTGACGTAAAATGGGCATTAGCCAATGAAACGCGGCCCCTGTGGTAAGGTCCATGTTTAGCCAAGGTTAATAATTCAGGTACAAGCTGATCTGAGTGCAGCAAAGTCGACTTTTCAGAAAAGTCTCTGTGATGGTTCTGCTTATTAGAAACGCTTCAAAAATAAAAAGACAAAAACTTTACAATTCCATTGTAAAGTTTTGAGGAACTTTACAATGGTCTGCTGTGTTACAGACATACAAAAGTATGTCTGTAACAATTTTAGCCTGATTACAAGTAAAGTCTGTACACTGCAAAAACACAAAATCTCACCAAGTATCCTTTCTAGTGCAAACATCTTACTTGAAATAAGACAAAACTAACTTACAAGTAACTTTTCAACAAGATACAGGAGCTCTTTTAAATCAGTAATTCTTGAATATTTATAAATATTGTCATTATTTCATTTATAACGTGGGGAAAATGTCTTGTTATAAGTGAGATAATCTGTCAATGGAACAAGTACTTTATTTCAATAAAAATAATTATGGAATTACTTAATTCAAAATACAATAAATCACCTTTAAACAGTCCCTACTACATAGCAATGGTTCCCAATGAACAGCTGACAGTTATAAAATAAAACATGTCTCAAATGCATGACATTAACTGCGATAACAGTTAAAAACTTATACAAAATGTGACAAAATTACACATAAAACTCTGTATAATTAAATTGATCTAAATATAACACTGGTAAAGAAAACACTGATGGTCCTAAAGGTTACCGACGGCAACCGAAAACTGATGGTCCTAAAGGTTACCGACGGCAACCGAAAACAGGGTGGGAGCTGTCGGTTACTGGTTGCTACGGTGACCGCCAACTGCCAAGAGCAGCGTAGCAGGAAAAGTTACTTTTTGACTCAACAAGACGAATTTGAAGAATAAATAAATAAACAATTTTGACAAACTTTGAAACTATAATATTGTTAAAAGACAACCCTGTTAGATAAATATATGTAACAAGAAGAGATTGTCAGCATTTTGTGTAAGATTTTTGCGTTGGATACACATAAAATGTGGATCTTTCTGTCCATAAAGTGACTACATTTCAAGAAGATGTCAATACTTTTGCTAAGCGCTCTAAAAGAACATTTTTTTCCAGTTAAATAGTATGGTTTTATTTTATGAATGAACTGTTTAGGAAAGCTGTGGACTTCTCCTGAGCTGCTGAGGATGGAGTGCCCGCCCTGCAGCGGCACCCAGCGGGGCGACGTCTACAGCTTTGGTGTGATCCTGCAGGAGGTCGCTCTGCTGAAGGGAGTCTTCTACCTCGACTCGCATTCCCTCTCTCCCAAAGGTCAGCGCCGAAGCCAGCCTCTAATCTCTGAGCTGAAACACAAACGCGATGAAAGCGTCGGGTTGTTTACATTCCTGCCTGGCAGCTGGACGGGCCTTCGCCGTAGGCACGTCGTTAACCCTTCGCCTCGTTGGCCGCTTGGCGTCAGGTGTTATCTCCGCTTCTGGAGTGAACATGTCGCTGCCTGGTCCGCTTCAGCAATACACAACATTAATTATGATAACAGTTAAAAACATGTACCAAACACGGCAAAGGTACAGATACAGGAGCTTGTTTTAAGTCAATAATTCTTTAATATTTATGAAGTTACTAGTTCCACCAGCAGATTAATTCACTTATAACATGGGAAAAATGTCTCGTTATAAGAGGAAATAATCTGCCAGTGGAATTAGTACTTTTTAATAATCATTATTAATTTTAATTCATAACTCTAAATTTTAGATAATTTTGGCCGACGTGTCAAAACGTTTTTGATGCAACTTCCTCCAGGTGATGCGCTTAAGGCAACGAGTTGTCAGAGTGACGTTCAATAGGAACTGATTCTTATTGAGTTTCAGAGTCTGGAACGTCCAGGTGGGTTTCCACGGCAACCAGAGCCATAAATATTTATTAGTACTCGTCTGTTATGGTCCACAGGTAGAGAGGCAACATGTAGATCTGGTTGTTGTTGTGTCGCTGTAACCCGGCTGTTCTAACTCAACGCCTCTGCGTGTAACAGAGATCGTCCAGGCGGTGATCCAGGGCGGCGTCCCTCCGCTGCGGCCCTCGCTCTGCTTCCACAGCCACAGCGAGGAGCTCGGGGTCCTCATGCAGCGCTGCTGGAGCGAGGAGCCCAACGAGAGGCCCGACTTTAATACCATCAAGATCCTCCTGAGGAAGCAGCACAGGTGGGGAAACCACATTCATTCAGACGAATGAACCAGGATGGGTTCATTTATCTTACTATTTGAAACTAACAAAATTAACCTGTTATGGAAAAATCAACATTTTAGAGTTAACTAAAACTACCGAAAATAACGAAAAGTTACATTTAGAAAAAATGTTTATTAACATAAATAAACAAAAAGGAGAAAGTCTAACTAAGAACGAATGCACCAATCCTGGTCAAAAACAACCAATCAGAGCCAGGAGGCCTTAGAGCTGTCTATCATTCTCATGTAGGTGCTGCTCGATGTGCTAATGGTGGAGCAACAACTTACTGTTACAGGAAAACTGGACTTTATAGTAAATACACATCAGAATATATTAATAATCAATAATAATTATTCTTATATTTAATTGTTGTTTCATTATGGCTAATTAAAATAAAACCAAAAATGAGTTTGAGTAAGTTATAATCACAAAAATACTTTTTATACAGAATTATGTTGATGTTCGACTGTCGTCGAGATCCTCCACTAAAAGGTCGCTGCTAATTCAGAGTGGTGTCTCCATGTGTATTAATAAAAAGTTTAGTGGAAGGAAAAGGTTTGACAGAAAACAGAATGTTCGTTTGAGTTTTTGAGTGTGAAAAATCAATGAGATCCGACAAATATTAAAATTTAAGGCACAGCCAGAACACCTCAATTCAGTTCAAGTTAATTTGACCAAAGACACCACAGTAAACGATACTATGAGATAAAAATGAAGCAACCGTTGTTTTTTTATAAGAAAGCAAATCCCGTTCTTGGTTGGTCCTTTCTTAAAATTAAAGATTCACACATTATTAACTGCTTATTGATTATTACAAACAACTCAGCCAGTTGTAATTTGATTTCTATGTGACACACAATGAGTCTACTCTTAATGTCTTAAAGGAAAAAAGGCTTGCTATATGATATTTGAGTGATTTTTAAATTAAAACATAAAATGTATTATCAAAAACAATCAAGGGAAAAACATTTTAATATAAAATAAAGCTGTTTTTTCATTCGTTTTCTTGTTGGTTGTTTGTTTTTTTAGAGGTTACGGTTCCAACATCCTGGACAACCTTCTGTCTCGCATGGAGCAATATGCCAACAACCTGGAGGAGCTGGTGGAGGAGCGAACTCAAGCTTATAACGAGGAGAAACGCAAAGCCGAGGCTCTGCTCTACCAGATACTACCACAGTAAATATCCTCCACGGATCAACTGTGCGCATTAAGTGTTTTCTGCAGCAACAATGCGCTGCAATAATTCTATTTTTGGGTTCCAGCTCGGTAGCCGACCAGCTGAAACGAGGCGAGACGGTTCAGGCCGAAGCTTTCGACTCGGTCACCATCTATTTCAGCGACATCGTCGGCTTCACCGCTCTGTCTGCAGAGAGCACGCCGCTGCAGGTCGGTGGAAACCAAGAAACCAGCGCCTAACTGGAGGGAAATGAAGCAGAACACCGGGAGATTAAAACTAGACTGACATCTAGTGGAGAAAGAGAGTAACTACACCTCAGATTTCCTGTTTCTGCCGAAGGAAATCACGACAAATCAACTTTTACACAAAATGGGGGGATTTTATGTGATAGACAAACATGAAATAATGCATAGGTTGCCAACCTTTTTTACTCTGATACCCCTAAATAAGTGCAAACAAATACCTTCAGAAGCCAACTAATCAGTGAAGAGAGTCAACCTTTCAATTAGGCGTTTTCAGATTCAATTTATCACCAAAGCAATAAATCAAAATTATTATCGTGGTAAGAAAATGATAAACGA
Source organism: Poecilia reticulata (assembly GCF_904066995.2). Lineage (NCBI taxonomy): Eukaryota > Metazoa > Chordata > Actinopteri > Cyprinodontiformes > Poeciliidae > Poecilia > Poecilia reticulata. The sequence continues at coordinate 22,382,269 of NC_088840.1, read as the reverse complement.
TATGATAAATGCTTACCCCTAATATGAAACTTTTTTAAAAAGTATATAAAATAATTTGCTTCCCCTTCACATCAAAATATTTATTTTATTCATTTATTTCGAACATGATAGCAGTATATAATAACACACATAAACAAGAAATGCAAAGGACAATATCCTGAAAAACAAATGTAAGAACCACAAATTTTATTTATGGTTTTTACACAAAGGAATTTGGTATTTCCAGAGGTCTGGATACTGTTGCAAGCTAGTAACTTTCCTCCTTTCAAATGTATTACATTATATTTTTATATATTTATAATAATAGAGAACATTTTTCATATTTTAACTTTTTTTGTTCAAAATTCAACACAAAATGTCTGAAAATGTGTCTTTTATTGAAAAAATAAAACTTCTTCTGGCTCCTCTGTTTTGCATTTGTATTAAAATGATTTAATTTGTTTCTCCCTGCAGGTTGTGACCCTGCTAAATGATCTCTACACGTGTTTTGATGCCATCATAGACAACTTTGATGTTTACAAGGTGAAACTAATGTTTTGATTTAAAATCCTGGCCCGAGGCGTATCAGGGCTTTTTTAGATTGGAAAAAAAAGTACATTTCCGCCAAAAAAATCATAGAAATTTTCTAGTAAAAATTTTTGAGCTTGAAAGTTTACCATTTTCTCCAGCAAACTCGAAAATGTTCGACTTTTGAAACCCAAATCTTCCAAGTTTCTTTCTAGAAATTTTCAGATTTTTAATCGCATTTTTTTTTACTTTTCAAGCTCAGAAATTTCTGCATTTTTTTGTAGAATTTGTTTTAATTAATCTCAAAATGTCAGAATTTCTAGCAAATTTTTTGACTTTTCAAACTCAGAAGTTTCAAAAAAAATTTCCTTGTATTTTTTTAAATGAATGTAAGAATTAAATGAACTCCTTTGTTTTTTTTACATTTGCCCTGATATGTCCCCATAGCTGCCAGTCAGGCTAAATGTTAAACGATTCATTTTCTGCGGTCTCTTCAGGTGGAGACGATCGGGGACGCCTACATGGTGGTGTCGGGTCTACCGGTCAGGAACGGCAAGCGACACGGTCGGGAAGTCGCCCGGATGTCTCTGGCTCTGCTGGACGCAGTCAAGAGCTTCAAAATTCGACACCGACCCAGTCAGCAGCTGCGGCTTCGCATTGGCATCCACAGCGGTACGGCGGCGGCGCCACACGCAAACCTAACAACAAACTGCGAAAACACTCCAATGTCCTGAGTTGTTGGTGTGTTCTCGTCTAGGCACCGTGTGTGCAGGTGTGGTCGGGTTAAAAATGCCCAGGTACTGTTTGTTTGGAGACACGGTCAACACGGCGTCACGCATGGAGTCGACAGGAGAGGGTGAGACCCGCAGGAAACCGCACACGCATCAGCAGAAAACTGCAACATTTACACCCACAGAACCCAGAAGTTAGAACTTTACAGAACCACCATGCAAAGTTGAACCACTATTCATTAAATATAACTAGGCAAATGCAAATTAAATGTGTTTACAAAGGTTGTTTATCTTCTGTTGGACAATTCAACTCACACAGAATAATAAAATCCACACTTACACATGAGTTTAACTGGCTCATGTCTATTTTTATCTGTATTTATTATAGAAGCTAATATTGGCCATATTTCTTCTCTAAAAATGTAACCTAGGACACAATTTATGTAAAAAATAGAAATACTAATTAGAACCAAAACAATTAATCGTGATTAATTGAAATAATTAACTAATTTAGCAATCGATTAATCGTTAACTTTAGTATACAGACTCAATTAGAGGACATTTTCTGAAAGAACAATACACTCAGAGCTGCAGTTAAGCCAAAACTGTGCAAAAAAATATAAACATTTTGCATTTAAGATAACACAGTGACAAACAATAGATTCAGTTCAGTTCAGTAATGTCAGACATGTTTCCCTCTCAGCCCTGAAGATTCACGTGTCGGAGGCGACTCGTCAGGTCCTGCAGGAGTTCGGCTCCTTCCAGCTTCAGCTCAGAGGGGAGATCGAAGTGAAGGGCAAAGGTCGCATGAGGACGTACTGGCTGCTGGGAGAAAATGAGAAGAACTGAGAATCAAACAGCTGGGCGGCATTTTCAGACTGACTGATCCAAGCTGGTTTCTCCAGGGATAAACTGTAGAAAAGAGTAGACATAGACATGACGAATGTTTCATTTGTAAGATAAAACATCAAAACTTGTGTAAATACATAATAAAATGGGTATTGTTACTTTTGTTTAAACGTCTCCTGGTAGTTTTCTGTGTGCAGTTTGCATGTATTGTTTCATTTTTATGTATTTATAATAACCAAGAACGTTTTTCATATTTTAACTTTAATTTTTTAAAAGTCAACGCAAAATTTCTGAAATTTGTCTTTTATTCAAAAGTGTATTTAAAATGAGTTGAATTTGTTTCTCCCTGCAGGTTGTGACGCTGATAAATGATGCTTACAAGGTGAAGCTCATATTTCAGCGTATTGAGGATATTCTAGATTTTTTTTTCAATTATATTTCTGCTAAAAAATCTCAGAATTGTTTTAGAAAAAACTGGGAAATGTCAGAGTTTGAAAAGTCACTCGAGGCATAAGTTGGTTTTTCTCCAGGTTTACATGCAAGCAGTTAAAACACACAGACTCTATTTCTACTATTTTTGATGATTTTCCACTTGCAGGTAAGGATAAAAGACATTTAAGATTAGAATATTACGCCAGACAAGTAAAACAATATTTTTAATGCTGGAATGTGAACTAAATGAAAAGCATGTTTAATAATATTTTACTTTTAATCTGACAAACGAACATTATCAGAAATTAACACATATTCTAATTTACTAAATATTATTGTAGTTTATGAGACATGTCTGTGTAGCCCTGGGATAGACTGGTGATCTATATGATAACCCGTAATCACTTTTGAAGGTCTTTATGAACATATTACCAAAAAATTACATTTAATTAGTTTAATAAACAGGTATGTGCTTGGTACAGTGCACAAGTACAGCAACTTTATGGAGTTGTTAAGATATCATCAGTTTAAAAATACAGAGTAGTTTTGGGTGATTTGAAATATATTTTACAAATATTCCAGACCCATATATTGGCACCACTAGTAAAGATGTATAAAAAGTATTTTTTTATTTTATTTTATTACATGTGCATAATCTCTCAGTGAAAATTTTGTAAAATGTTATTGAAATTATTTAGTTGGGGTAAAAAGTCTTGTGTCAGGAATTACCTTTTGTAAGTTAATTTGCATTAATTTTTAGTCTTTAAAATACTGAACTTTTAATGTAAATTTTATTTTCTTTCTGATGGCATTGTTGTAAAATATAAACATTTTTATCAGTTCCTCAGAACCTAAGTTACTTTTTTTGCCAAGTACATTTTTATTCTTGAGTGATTTCTTGGTTTAATTGTAGTGCTACTCTTATTTGAGCACATTTTTGGGGTAGTTGATTTAATTTTCCAGTGTGATATTATGCTGTTACAATAAAACATGCAATCATTTTAAGCCTTTCCATGCATGCTTACCAGGGAAATCATGTGTTCTCACAATTTTTGCATTTATACGTTACTTGTAAACAAGATAAAGTTGTTTCGTTTCCATGCAGGTGGATGGCTGTATAGTTACTCAGGGATTGGCCCTTGATTCTTTCGCTTGCTATTGGTTGTTACTAACGTCGCTCAGACCAACGTGCAATCTGATTGGTCATTGGGCTCCGTTGTTCACGCACCGTACCCCAGCTCAGTCTGTACGGATGTCCGTTATGTTACTGTGGTCGGACGGTGTTACGGAGTCAGACTGGTATCCAAGCTGCCTCCAAATAAGTTTTAAAAACACATATCAACTGGCCGAAGTGATTCACAGCGAGGCTCTGACCCGGGCCACAGCCCCCGTGACTCTCCATTACATCGATACAGACACCCACAACATCACTGAAACGGTAGTCCCAACCCAGCACAGCTCCGCGGGGCCCCGGCGAGGCGCGGCGGGAGCAGATGGAGCCTGCACCGGCAAAGGCGAAGCCACAGGGCCGGCTCCTGGTGTCCACCCAGCTGGATGCTAAAGACGAGTTAGAGGAGGTAGGGAGACCAGGACTGGTTAGCTTGGATACCTAATTTTATTTTGGATGAACCGAGACAGGACGTTGATATAATGGACCCAATTAAATTAAATTTGTGCAAAAAAGCCAAAGGTACAAAGACATGGAACCATTTTATCAAGTGCTGCTGCTAACAGGCTAGTTAGCATAGCTAGCAGAAGGTTAGCAGCGGTAGTTGAGAGAAATAGACCTGTGAGGTGTGTGAACACCTTGTTGAAGACATGGAGCTGAACGAGATAAAGTTGTAGTGTTTGTTTTCAGTGTTTGGGCTCTTAGAAACGCTGCTGTTTTTATTTACACTCTCCAAGTTCATGAAATATAGCCTAGCATGCTAATGCTACGTAAACATATGGATGAGACCTATGTGACAGTTGCGCATGCGTCCTGTTTCACATGTCAGAACTGTTGAGACCCTGTTTATTTTTTATTAAATTATAACTACTTGTGGAATCATCCACGGTTGGTTCAGAAAAGCAACCAAAGAAAAGTGCGTTTACTTTCACTTTTTGTCTTTAACCTTGAAACGAAAAGCTGAAGATGCACTGATTGCACTATTTGTAAGGCCACCATGTTTACCTTGACTAAAAATACCACAATATTATGGTATTAGCACAAAGATTTAAAAGTAAAATCTATAAAATGAGTTAGTTGGTGTTATTTAAACCACAAAAGCAACAAACATTCATGCTGCTGCTAAGAAAATGTTGAATCGTTATTGTTGCATCTTTAACCTTCATTTTTTGTTTTTATTCTGATGCCAATATTTATGCATTGCGGCAAGTTTTAAATGCTTAGTGTGTAGAACATTGCAATATCTATATTCCAAAGGACAGTTTGGAGTGCAATTCTTGTTGGTCAATATGTTCCAAGCATTATGAACTTGTGGTGTAAGCAATATTTAGCCAGTTGGACAAAGTCTCATAGCAACACAATGCTAAAGTTTACAAAGGATAAAGAGAGACAATAAGAAAGTAGGCATATATTTCAACTGGCACCCAAAAATGTACTTTTCTTTTGCTATTGCAGTTTCAAGAATGTCTAAAATTATTGCAAACATAAAAATAATTTGTTCTTTTTCATTGCTTTTAGGTACATGGTCAGGGCTTTTTGCTGAAGTTTTAATCCACTAAGATTGAACTTTTAGCTGGATTTTTGAAATCAGCCTAATAGCCCGTTTTAATGTCTTTAAATACCAAAAGGTTAACTAGTTTATGCATGAGTGAATTCTTCTTATCCTAAGGAAAGGTTCAAATGCCATAAAAAAGTAACTGTATTATTATTAGAGTTTAATGATGGTGTTTACAGTGGAGCAAGTTGAATTAGCTTTTTTTTTTGTTTCAAGATGAAGTATCGTCTGTCGCAGGTTTAAATGGTCATATTAGGACTGTACTGTCAAAGATTGTTTATTGAATGTTTCACGTTAATACTTTAAATATATTAAATTAAGAGTTTGGCTACTTCAGTTTCCACATTTCACTACTAGAAATATTTTCAAACGGTCTGCTTGTCTTTCAGCCAGCTGACCTGGAGGGGGCAGCAGCAGATGTGTTGCTATTTTAAAAAGTTGTATCTTGATACTGGAGCCGTCATTTATTACCAGTTCATTTAGACTGTTTGTTTTTCTCTGATTCTGCTCAGAACAGAATGGTACGATACTTTATTACATTCTGAAACGGCAAGCTTAGTTTTAATCATCCTTGCAGAGGCTTTAATAAAGGAGTAATGTCAGTGTTGGCGCCTTTGATGGTTCGTGTATATTTTATGTGTTCCAGAGATTGGAACGGTGTGTTGTGATCGTCCAGGCACTGACCAATGGGCTGTCAGAACGGGAAGCCAACGATGCACTCACTGCCAACGTAAGAAACGCTCATTATGACAACAAAGTTAACGCAGTACGATAAAGTGGGTCGTCAAATTAAAGGCTGGAGTTTTCTAAATGTTTTTGTGTGAAATCATGGAACAAACTTTGTGCAGGTGTGTAAAGGCCAGCAGCAGCATGAGGAGGTCTGTCTGGGTCTGTTCACCCTGGTCCTCACAGAGCCGACCCAGGCCCAGAGGGTGAGTCCATGTCTGCTCTCCTTCAGCATCACTGCAACTGAATCATAACAGCCTTCTGATCTGGTGTGTTGGAACAGTGCTTCAGAGATCTGACGCTGGTCAACAGAGACGGGATGAACATAGTGCTGGTAAAAATCAACCAGATCCTGATGGAGAAGTTCCTCAAACTGCAGGACAATCCCAGAACGCAGGTAGAACTCATCGTCGATGTGACGGAAATAAGACAAATCAACCAATCAGTCGAGTTTATTTGTGTAGCAACAAGGCATTTCAAAGTGCTTTTCATCATAAAACCCAGTAAACATTACATTTTGCCATCATTACACATCAAATTATTTATTTATGTTTAATTTATTATGATTCTAAGCAAGAACCATCTCAGTGTTTCAGCCGTTTTACAGCTTCCGGGAAATTTGTTCCAGATTTGTTGTGCATAGAAGCTGAATGCTGCTTCTCCATATTTGGTTCTGGTTTTGGTTCTTCAGAGCAGAACCAGAAGACCAGAGAGGTCTGGAAGGTTGATACAACAACAGCAGATATTTAATGTATTGTGGTGCTGAACTGTTCAGTGATTTATAAACCAACAACAGTATTTTAAAGTCTACTGTCTGAGCTGCAGGGAGCCAGCATAGGGGCTGTAGAACTGGGTGATGTGCTCTAACTTCCTGGTTTTAGTCAGAACACCAGCAGCAGCGTTCAGGATCAGCTGCAGCTGGAGGATTGTTTTATGCACATGGATGAGTTTCTCTAGATCTGGGTGCTCAGAGTGTTAATGGTTGGTTTGTGTGCAGCTGGTGTGGCTGGTCAGGGAACTGGTGAAGAGTGGAGTAATAGGAGCCGACGGCGTCATCATGACTCTTCTGAAGCAGATTGCAGGTTAGATTCACACAGACTTCGTCTTTTATTTAAAAAACCAAGCGCTGTGTTTGTTCTGATGTTGCTGTTTGCTTCTGCAGGGGGAGACATCTCCGCTAAGAACATCTGGTTGGCCGAGAGCGTCCTGGACATCCTGTTCGAGCAAAAGTAAGCCTCACTCACATCCGCTCTTTAAAGGGGCCCTGTTATGAAAAATTCACATTTTACATGTTCTTGTACTGCTTAAAGAAATCACCCAGCTGTTTTTTGGCAATGCGAAACTAACCATTTCAAAAATCTTCCAAATGTTGAGTCGCATTTGATGGGCTCTGCACTGTTACCTAGCAACCCAAGCAGAGCTCCAGCACATTTAGCTGTATGCACTGTACATTGGCTGCTGGAAGAGACTAGTGTTTTGTTGTTGACTTGCTATTCAGAAACGACTTGCTGTATTCTTGTCGGTTGTGCAGGAGGCTCCGCTTCTGCTTTTCAAAGATTTACGGTTGTACAATTGCGCATTTGTTTGCAGCCATTTTTACAATGTGTGAGTGTAAACCTTGAGTTGCAGCAACAAATTTGGATTTAAAGTAACAGAGACCCTAAAACAACTTATAGGAGCTCAAAATAGACAGAACTGACCAGACAAAAATCTTATCTAAAAATAATTTTGTGCAAAAATGTGATGAAGATGTTTTTAAAGCCTTTAGATCTGTCCTAACTTGTTCAAGGAATTATAATAGTTCATGTTTACAGTTTGGTGAATTTTCCTGATTAAATCTCTAAATGTTTTTGCTCTCTGAAGGGAGTGGGTGTTGAAGAGCGGGATGCTAATAGCGATGTCGGTGTACACCTACCTCCGTCTGATTGTGGATCACGGCACGCCGAACCTGCTGCCTCTGCGCCAGAAAGAAGTGGACTTCTGCATCAGCATGCTGCGGGAAAAGGTGAGGAAAGGAAGATCTCCTGTTTCAGTTCTTGTTCTCACGTCGATAACTTTCTCTCTCTCTCTGTGTTTGTAGTTCATGGAGTGCCTCATCATTGGCAGAGATCTGATTCGTCTGCTGCAGAATGTCGCTCGGATCCCGGAAATGGAGCTGCTGTGGCGGGACCTGTTGCACAACCCTCAGGTTCTCAGTCCTCAGTTTACGGGTGAGCTCAGCTTCACTACCTGGAAAACGGCCACCAATGTGTGAGTGTAAACGTGTTTCCTGCCATGTTTGTCTCCTTCTGCGGTGTCGTTCCTGCAGGGATCCTCCAGCTCCTGACGGCTCGAACGTCACGGAAATTTCTCGCCTGTCGACTGACTCCAGACATGGAGACCAAGCTGCTGTTCATGACCTCCAGGGTAAAAACATAACCCAGAAGTATTCACACCCTCTGAGCTTCAAACACAAACTTTAGTGAACTTAATGAAAGTGATTAAAGCTGTGCTCTGTGGCTCTTAGTGACTCAATAACTGTTGATTTAAATATGGATATAAAACAGATGCAGGTCAGTTTTTAATTGCTGAGCCTGTCACTTTAACAAATTTTTCTGGACGAAAAATGTATCTAGAAGTTATTATGATGAACGATGACATTGTTGTTTTGAGACAATTTTCAAGTAATATAGTGGTAGAATAATGAAAGAACATGTTGTCAAAGATCAATAAACTTTAAATTTTAACAAACATTTAGCACTGGAAATGGAAGACATTTTAAACATCCAAAATAAATAAATAAAACAACAGAAACAGCAAATAAAATGAATTATAAAGTCGCAGTAAACATAAAAAACTGAAGACTTTTGTCATCCAGTTTTTATCTGAAAGATAAAAACAATAAATCATACAAATGGAAATTATTGACTTTGTTTTAATTTATCATGCAATTAATTGGTTTATTGATTATTGCGACAGGCCTAACAGTTGTATTGAATTTCCACAACAAAGTTACACCAATTTACTTTTAAATCTGTTTTTCTTGTCATGTGGTCCTAGTTACCATGACAACAGAAGTAAAACGGAAAGCTTGGAAAAGATTAGAACTTGGTGTTGCGTTTTTCTGAGTAGATTTTGATTTAAAAGTCGTAGTTTTGTCCAAATTTATTCTGAAATTCAAACAAAATTCAAATTTAAAAATACTTTATTGAACCCAAAGGTAAATTTACACCTTCTTCCTTGTACATCACGCTCTTCAGATTTGAATTTGTAAAGTAATTATAAAACTATGTATCATTTCCTTCAACTTCCCAGTTTTGCTGTATTTTGTGTTGGTTTGTCTCATAAAACCAGAATAAGTCTGAGGTTTTCACTCAGAATACGGAGAAGTTGAAGGGATGTGATGATTTCTGGAAGGTTCTGGTTGTGTGGTTGAATTTGTGTCCTCACCTGCGCCCAGGTGCGTTTCGGGCAGCAGAAGCGGTACCAGGACTGGTTCCAGAGGCAGTACCTGTCCACGGCGGAGAGCCAGTCGCTGCGCTGCGACCTGATCCGCTACATCTGCGGCGTCGTCCACCCCTCCAACGAGGTGCTGAGCTCCGACATCCTGCCGCGCTGGGCTATCATTGGCTGGCTGCTGACCACCTGCACGGTAAGAGGTCGCGACCCCAGGCTCCCAGGAGGGAAGTGGTGTTTTTTAAACAAGCTAACTTGTGATCTTTTGCTGCAGTCGAACGTGGCAGCCTCCAACGCCAAGCTGGCCTTGTTTTACGACTGGCTGTTCTTCAACCCAGAGAAAGACAGCATCATGAATATAGGTAACAATGAAACACCTGGCAGTTACTATGGAAACCGGTGTAACCATAAATATGTAAATAGTTCTGGATCTTCACATATCAATATTTAAAGCAGGTTTCAACAAATGTTTTATGTTTTGACCCATTAATTAATGCCAAATTTAAAATCTGCTTTATAGATGCCTTAAAGAGACGGCGCAGCTCATGTTCTGTTTTATATTTCCCCAGTCAGAGATCTCTTGATCAATACCAGCTTTCAGTTTCCCTATAGTCATACAAAATCCTATTATGCTAAATTTTTATAATTTTCATGTTTTCATGTCTATTTGGGTTCAGCTGAAGAGTTGTAAAAAAAAAACTCCTGCCCATTTCTTGGCAATAATCTAATATTTTTTGGTGTCTGAAAAACGACACGTTTAAAAAACCTTACCAGCAAAATTTGTTGTCATGACAGGCCTAAATATGCGCTGTACAATGGCTGCTGGAAAAGACAAGTGTTTCGTTGTTTACTTACCATCCAGAAACCATTTGCTGCATTCTTGTTGGTTGTGCAGGAGGCTCTACTTCTGCTTTTCAAACATGTTTGATTGTATGATTTTGCATCTGTTTGGTTCCAGAACCGGCCATCCTGGTGATGCATCACTCCATGAAGCCTCATCCTGCCATCACAGCCACGCTGCTGGACTTCATGTGCCGGGTAACACGCAACCTGGATGCTAAAATACACACAAATACACACAAAATCGTTTCCAATGAGTAACACATCTCCTTCTCACTGACCCCTCAGATCATCCCTCACTTCTTCCCCCCGTTGGAGACTCAGGTCCGGCAGGGCGTCTTCAATTCACTCAACTTCATCATGGAGAAGAGGGTGCTGGCGTAAGAGCTGCGTCTCACTCACCGTCTTATGTTTTTTAAAGTATCTACATGTTCTCCTCCCTCTAACTGATCTGGTTTGTCTCTCAGTCACCTTGCTCCTCTGTTCGATAACCCAAAACTGGACCGAGAGCTTCGCTCGATGCTCAGGGAGCGGTTCCCCGAGTTCTGCAGCCCGCCGTCTCCTCCCACCGAAGGTAGCGCATGCACACACTGAAAGCCTCTTCACAGTAAAGCTCAACAGGAAACACCTTGAGCTGAAATGTTTCTGCGCCCTGCAGTGAAGATGGAGGAGGCGGTTTCCATGGAGATGGACAACCACGTCCTGGACAAGGAGGAGGGCTGCTACGACCACACGGAGGCAGCGTTCAGCGATGACGAGGAGGAAGTCAACAACAAAGGTAGAAAAACGGAGGAGATTCATTGCAACCCAAGGGTGCTCAAAGTAGGGGGCGGGGACCATTTGTGACCCCTGGACTGATTTCCTATGGCCCTCCCCTGAGGGGGGCAGGTTCATCAATTACGTTTAAAGATTTTGAACCATATGACAAAACATTTGTTATAATCGGCAAAAACAAACCAATAGTTTTATATAAATAATGTAAAATCACCATAAATATGGGCAATGTCGGTGTTAAAGTTTTGCAATCTACAATGTAAAATAACAAAAGTGAAATAAATGTATAGATAAATAAGTAAAATTAAATAATTGGTACCACTTTAGTACTCTATAATGGGTTGTTTTAGGGCTGCAGATGTTCCTGGTAGGACGTGACATCACTCTTAACCGTTGACCAATCACTGTGCAGGAAAGAAGAGGGAGTTCCGGTTCCATCCAATCAAAGAAGCGGTGATAGAGGAGCCAGCTGACATCACGCCCTGGCTCGACCAATTAGACGACACCATGAAGGAGAAGGTGCAACAGATTCAGAAGACCAGGTGAGAGCTCAACGCCGCCCCCTTCAGGTTCGGTCTGGAAGTACGACTGTCTCCATAGTGATCGGGTTTCTGACGTTTGTCCTCCTCTCAGTGACACGGAGACCCAGTGCGAGGTCATGCAGGAGGTCGTGGATCTAATCATGGAGGTCAGTTCACTTTGACACGAAGCAGAAAAAAATAGAAATTAATTAATTTGATCAAACAAATCAGTTTTTTCTGGAATCTTTAGTCGGATTTTCGCAGTGACAGAGGAACTAATGGGCGCTGCAGCTTCCTGTCTGTTTAGGTCATGTGACAGCAGAGGCTTAGCTTTGCTTCTGCTTTTTAATCAGAAAAATACTTTGAAACAACTAACATGTGCATTTCAATGAGTTATAATGCATCTTTAATTATGGGCCATAATTAAAGCTGCAGTATGTAACTAAAAAAATATTTTTTTACATATTTGTTGAAATTTTTACCATGATATGACAATATAAAACACATAGTCTGTGAAAAAACAGAGGTCCTTCCTTTTACCAGCGCCAACTAGAAACGACCAATCAGAGGCAGGAGGCGGGTCTTAGCGCTGCTCATCACCTCTCTTTCCCCCTTTGCTCTCTGCTAATGCTACAGCTAGCATAGCCTGTTGTGAATGCTAAAGCTAGTTAGCATGGCCATGGATAAACGGTTTTCCTGTAACGATAAGTTGTTTCTCTTTAAGAGAAACAACTTATCTCGTTAAGACCCTCCTTCTGACTGTGATTGGTGGTTTCTGGTTGGAGGTGGAGGAAGTTGGTCTTTTCACAGATTATCTGTCCCATGTTGTATTGTCACAACATGGTGACAGTTTTAACAAATATGTAAAAAAAACATAATTTTTTATAAAAGTTGCATACTTAAATCCGGTTGGCCATTCAGCTCCAGAATGAGTTCTTCTTGTTTTCCAGGACGACTTTGACACGGAGCAGATGTCGGCTCTGGCTTCCTGTCTGGCTGAGCTCTTCAAAGATCACTTCAGAGGGGAGGTTCTCCCCGAGGAGATCACCGAGGAGTGAGTCCGTCCTCCCTCTCCCGACGTCCCTCCGCTGGGCGCTGGTCCGTTTGACGTCTCCGCTGCTCTCTGCAGGTCTCTGGAGGAGTCCGTGTCCAAACCCGTCTGCCTGATCTTCAGGAACCTGGTCACCATGCAGGAGGACAACAGCGGCTTCTCGGTGCTGCTGGACATGTTGGCTGAGCTTTACCAGAAGCAGCCGAAGATCGGATACCACCTGCTGTACTACCTGAAGGCCAGGTGAGGAAACGGGTCAACTTGTTGATGTCAGTCGTGTTTTTTATTATTATTATTATTGACCCTTTGCACGTATTCAGAACGCAACACAATCTCCCATGATGGACATCAAAACAACTGATGCGCTTCTGTAAAGCCTGTCAAAAAACTACAGCAGTGTTAGTATGGAGCTAAATTAGTCTCATAAAGATTCACAAAGCGTACAATGAAATTTGTAAGCTTGCTTTACTGTTGTTTTTCGTCTTTATTTTCCTTTTACTTTGGCGTTCAAAAAGTTCAGTAAACAACAAACTGGACTAATTCCCTCATATAATGTGGTAATATTCATAACTATTGCTAAATAGAATGAAATGTTTCATAAAGTATAGGAGACAAAGTTTGTAAAAATTTTAATAAACTACGTTTCCTAAAGCAGCCATGTCACATTAAATTGTTGATCAAGATAAAGTAGAAATTTTCTTACTCCTGTCTTGATTCTTGACAGAACAGACAGAAACCAAACTGTTTATTGATTTATATCCAGGCAGATTATATACGTCGCATATCAAAACATCAGCAAATTTCCCAGCTTTACTTTAAGACATTTTATAGAAATCGGATAAGAAATATTGTTGCTATCAAAATTTCTTGTGACAGATTCCAACTCATCCCTCATTGTGTTCATGAATCAATGCTGGGTAGTAACAGCACCTGCAGGAGCGTTGCTAGCGTTAGCGGCTAATAGACGACGTCCCACACATTAACGTATTTGATTCATGTGATCATCTGTGCATTTGTGTTGACAGCAAAGCGGCGAACGGGAAGATGATGCTGTACGAGTCGTTTGCCCAGGCGACGGCGCTCGGCGACCTGCACACGTGTCTCATGATGGACATGAAGGCGTGTCAGGAGGACGACGTCCGGCTGCTCTGCTACCTCACGCCGTCCATCTACTCTGAGGTAAACCGAGGCTGACCTCTGACCCCGTCCCTCAAAGAGGTTCTAGAGAGGCTGTGTTGAGCAACTCCTCCCCCACATGTTGCGGAACACATTCCGACTGAAAGCGTGTGTTTAGTTTCCAGATGAGACGCTGCGGAGCGGCGAGCTGCTCAACATGATTGTAGCCGTCATCGACTCCATGCAGGTAACTCCAGCGGCGTCAGAGCAACACCATGAATGTTCTTAAACATTCAAAAAAATAAACAAAACAGAAACATCAAATAAAGTTAAGTACAAAGTCTCTGTAAACAAAATTGTCCTTCAAAAAAAGGGCTTGTTGAGACTGAAAACTTTTTTTATCCAGTTTTTGGTAGGAAGAGAGAAAAGAGAAAAAGCAGGAAATTCATTTTGTGATTAACTGTGAATAAAAGGCCGACTTAAAACTCCATTAGTGTGAAAAAATTTACGCCTGTTTTATGTAGAAATTTCCACATTGGGAAAAAGTGGAGGGATGGATTGATGTAATTTGGCAGTAAACAGATTAAAAGTTGCTTTGATTTGATTGATAGAATAATATTTAAACACATAATTGATTTCCTGAAGTCTTTATTAATGTGTTCATCTAAGGGCCACATTAGAAGTGTTGGTGTGCATTTTTATGACGCTCACCTGGATGTGTCTGTGTTCAGCTACAGGAGCTGATGTGTCACGTCATGATGGGGAACCTGGTCATGTTCCGGAAAGACTCAGTTCTGAACATCCTCAGTAAGGAACCGAGATCCAGAGCGCAGTTCTGCTTCCCGTGGGTTTGTGGACTCCAACGTGTTCTGTTTGTTTCTCATCCTCAGTTCAGTCTCTGGAGTGGGAAACGTTTGAACAGTACAGCACCTGGCAGCTCTTCCTGGCCCACAGTATCCCACTGGAAACCATCATCCCCATCCTACAGCACCTCAAATACAAAGGTGCCAACTGTCACTGGGCAACAGAATGTCCAAGATTAAAATAATAATAAGGGTTATTAATGCAATTCATGAGTGGATGAATGGTTGGTTGACTGATTGATTGGTTGGTTGGTTGGTTGGTTGGATGGATGGATGCTTGGGTGGGTGGATTTAATGGATGGTTGGTTCAATGGATAGATGGATGCATGGTTGGTTGGTTGGTTGGTTCAGTGGATGGATGGATGGATGGATGGATGGATGGATGGATGGATGGATGGATGGATGGATGGATGGATGGATGGATGGATGGTTGGTTGGTTGGTTGGTTGGTTGGTTGGTTGGTTGGATGGATGGATGGATGGATGGATGGATGGATGGATGGATGGATGGATGGATGGATGAATGGTTGGTTGGTTGGTTTGTTCAGTGGATGGATGGATGAATGGTTGGTTGGTTGGCTTGTTCAGTGGATGGATGGATGCATAGTTGGTTGGTTGATTGGTTCAGTGGATGGATGGATGCATGGTTGGTTGGATGGATGCATGGTTGGTTGGTTGGTTGGTTGGTTGGTACAGTGGATGGATGAATGGATGGTTGGTTGGTTGGTTGGTTGGTTGGTTGGTTGGTTGGTTGGTTGGTTGGTTGGTTGGTTGGTTGGTTGGTTGGTTGGTTCAGTGGATGGATGGATGGTTGGTTGGTACAGTGGATGGATAGTTGGTTGGTTGGTTGGTTGGTTGGTTGAATGGATGGATAAACTGATTGATTGGTTGACGTATTGCTATCAGTTATTGGTTGTCTTTAAAACTTTCTGTGTTCTTGTTCCCAGAGCATCCGGAGGCCTTGTCCTGTCTGCTGCTGCAGCTCCGCAGGGAAAAGTACGACCAGATGAAACGTGTTTTCACGTTGTGACCCGTCGCCTGGGCTAACGTCTCCGTCTTTATCCTGCCCTCAGGCCAAGTGAGGAAATGGTGAAGATGGTTCTGAGTCGGCCCTGCCACCCGGAGGACCAGTTTACCACCAGCATCCTGCGCCACTGGGCGTCCAAATACGACGACACGCTGGGGGAACACATCAAGGCTCAGCTCATCAAGAACAACAACCAGCCGCGCAAGAGGCAGAGGTGGGGACGACTACACATCCAAGGGGGCTCAAACTGAGGCGCAGGGGCCATTTCTCGCCCTTGAACTCATTGTTTTGCAGTTCCTCACCACAATTCAAGAATAAATTGAATACATTTGGACAAAACTATCACATTTAAATCATAATCTACTTATAAAAATGTTATATACATTAAAAAGCGACTATCTGTTTTAAGCTTTCTGGTTTACTTCTGTTGTCTTAGTAACTAAGGCCACATCTACTCATTGACTAATACTCTAAAGTTCACCTTGATCCTCTAGATCGTTCCTCTTTAGGTCCAAAAAATGAAAAATTAAGTTTAGCATTTTTTTTTTTGCTTAGCAGTGAATCAATTTCCTCTTGTTTGTCTTCAGTCTTCGTAGTTCGAGCAGCAAACTGGCTCAGCTGACCCTGGAACAGATCCTGGAGCACCTGGACAATCTGAGGCTGAGTCTCAGCAACATGAAGAACAACTGTGAGCTCACACACACACACACACACACACACAGCAGCTGAACCTGCTCAGGTCGATGACACCTCTCCTCTTTCTTTCAGTCTTCACTCAGACTCCCATCCTTCAGGCTCTGCAGCA
Organism: Poecilia reticulata; assembly: GCF_904066995.2. Taxonomy (NCBI): domain Eukaryota; kingdom Metazoa; phylum Chordata; class Actinopteri; order Cyprinodontiformes; family Poeciliidae; genus Poecilia; species Poecilia reticulata. The sequence continues at coordinate 22,365,870 of NC_088840.1, read as the reverse complement.
CGTTCAGGCCAGCTGCGACGAAGCTCACAAGATGAGGTCAGCATGCTACAAACACGCATTCATCACAACGTCACGGTTTCTTTTGACCGACGCTCTGCCTCTGCAGGTTCAGCGACCTGTTCGCCCTCGCAGAGGAGTACGAGGATTCCCAGGCGAAGCCTCTGAAGTCCAGGAGGAAAGCGCCGGCCTCGTCGCCTCGTTCCAGGAAGGGCGTAGCTCCGCCCACCAACAACGAGGAGGAGAGCGCCTCCAGCAGCGCCTCAGTACGTAAAAATAACTTCCTTTCTGTTTCTGATCGCTTTAGTGAAGCGAAGTTTAAAGCAGACCGCCATGTTTGCTTCTTAAACTGCGTAAAATTAATAATATTTTTTTTCGCCCTTAAATAAATGTATTTTCTCAAAGATGCGAGAGGAAATAATTTGCCCAGGAACACATCATGTTCACACTTCAGTCTGATCCAACTTTCACGTAATTGTGAGACGTGCATCATAATTCTGCACCAGAAGAAGCTGCTCCTGAAAACCTTAACCTGTAAATACCTTAATTATCTTAAGGAAACAAAGGCCCAATTTCAAGGCGTCAAATTGTCACATTTGATACATATGGCATTTTTATAACAACTATTGGTAACATAGTTAATAGATTGTGCTATAAAATGATTCTATGTGGTTGGATATAACATAATACCCCCATTTAACAATCCTCTTTGACCTTTTTCTACAATAGTTTTTCCTTCCACCAAACTTTATAAAATATATGCTTGTATTCATCACTCTGAACCTTTTTTATGTATGATCTTCCATCGCTTCCATCAGGTCATTAGTCTTCCATCAATGGTTGTGTAAAATTATTTTTTAATGGTTTGATGTAATATTTTCATTGTCTGGATTCCATAATTACCAATATTAACAGACATAAAGCTTTAAATATAGTAGTTTTCCAAGTAATGAATCTATAAAATGTAATATTTTCGATGACATTCTAATGTATTGAGATGTATACTGCTCAAAAAAATAAAGGGAACACTTAAACAACACAATATAACTCCAAGTAAATCAAACTTCTGTGAAATCAAACTGTCCACTTAGGAAGCAACACTGATTGACCCGACGAGGGTCCCCGTTGTCAATCAGTGTTGCTTCCTAAGTGGACAGTTTGATTTCACAGAAGTTTGATTTACTTGGAGTTATATTGTGTTGTTTAAGTGTTCCCTTTATTTTTTTGAGCAGTGTATTTGAAATTCTAGAAAGGATTTTTAAGACCTCATGTCGACGTGGTGAAGTCGTCCCAGCTTTATTGTGTTTTACAGAAAAACAAGTTTATATTTGTTGAAATTTCTGTGGTTTTAAAGGTGAAGTTTCATGTAAAATCAACTTTTTGAGCTTTAAATTGTTTTATAATGTAATTCCCTCATAAAAAACAACATACCTAGATTGTTGCCTTGATTCTTTCATGCATGTTTGAGAAATCCTTTAATCTCCATGGCAACCATTCAGCCTGGTTGGACCTAGCTCCGCCTTCGAGGCGTAGCCCCTCCTCGTAGCTGCAGTTTCCAAGCTTCCATCTCACAGAGCAGCCCTCCCCTCTCGGCTCCTTCAGACTAGCCAGCAGCAATTAGCAAAGACCTGGTGGAACTATACGAGCTATTTCTCGGTGTGACGCTGGTGAAAACATTGATAAAGGGTTAATGAAGGAGCCTGGTTGTGATGACTTCCCGAAGGCACAGTTTCAGAAGCAGCATCAGTTTTTAAAGAGACAGAGGCCCAAGTCAAGTTTCTTTTTTAAGTCATATTTGACATCTATAAGATTTTTGTAACAACTGAAGTTAACAGTTACTTGATTATGCTATAAATCACATTTTGAGTCTGGAAAACATGCAATACTGCCCCTGTAAGAAATGATTTAGACATCCTGAACTTGTCCCAGCTTTATTGTGTTTTATATAAAAACGAACTGTTTGTTTAAATCTCTGTGTTTTTAAGCTAATCTAAGGCTAAGCTCCAGGGGAAACGCATCATGACCTTGTTTCTGTTTGACTGTTTGCTGCAGGAGGAGGAAGACTCAAAGCCCAAAGCGCCAAAGAGGAAGCGGAAAGGCTCGTCAGCGGTTGGCTCCGACAGCGACTGATTGAACCCTCTGACCAATCAGACGCCAACAAACACCGCCATCCGACCAGTCGCTCAGCGCTCCCCTCCCCATCCCCCATGGAGGGAGAAGGAGGCCCCAGGTTTGGGACTTCAAATCTGGGTCGTGGGCCAACTTCCTCCTGATGAGATTGATGCTGTTGCCAGGGAGACGAGGCGCAGGCTGCTGGGTTTTGATCGCCCTGGGAGGAGAAACCACAAACTCTTGATCCAAACGGACCGATTTTTAAACATGATGAGAGGGACCCCTGTAGTTTTTTCCCTGGAGGGGCGTGGACTCATGACTTCCTGCTGTTTTTAGCAGCTACTTCCTGTTTGTCTCGCTGCAGTAAAAGCATCTGTTGTTCCTTCATGTCAGGTGAATTCTTCATAAACACAAATGATGGTTTCAGGGTCTCATTCGTCTGTTACTTGGGAGTTTTGATTGGAAAGCAAAGCGGGGATTGCTCAAAAGCACAACGGCAGCAACAGTCATCGTCACGGCAACCTTTCACTGTATTTACTGTTGTGTACAAAAACAATCTCAAATGTGGTTTTGATTATTATTTTTTTCCTGTCCAGAGCTTCTGATCTTTTCTGACTTTTGGCAGAAACACAATGAGATGGATGCAGATCAGCAGAAGTATTTTTTTATCGACGGTGAATCTTTTACAAAGTCGCGTTTTTAAGGATCTTTGAAACTAAATCTTTAAGCTTTCCAAAGCCGAGTCAGAAAACAGCAGAAGTCCTCTGCCACAGTTTTATTTACAGCCATATGTCTTTACAAAGCCTTAACTGGTTCAGACACAGAGCTGATTTTACAGGATGTGAAAAATAATAAATGAGCAAATGATGAACGGCTGATGTTTGTACAGGACGAAACCATTTATCTGTTCATGCACATCTATGGAGCCAAATGGTGCCTCCTTGATCCAACCCCGGATTAAATTACTTAATTTTCATCTATGGATCAAAATTGGCTTCTTTCCAGGAAAGTACATTGTTTTGGGAAAGTATTCTCTTCTTAACGTTTTTTCTAACCCCTTAAGAGGTTAGAAATGTCTATTAACATTACAAAAAAATGTTCATTACATTTTTTTTACACAAAATAATTTCTATATAATTCAGGTTTTAGTCTATTTTTAGCTCCTGAGCTGTTTTAGGGCCTCCTGGCCCTCCAACCCAACGTTTACACTCATTAAAATGGCTGCAAACAGATTCATAATTATGAAATAGTGAAAAGCAGAAGTAGCACAACCAACAAGAATGCAACAAGTGGTTTCTGGTAAGTCAACAACAAAACTCTTGTCTTTTCTGGCAGCCACTGAATAGGCTAAACCAGTTAACTGACAGTGTTGGAACTCTGCTTGGGTTGCTAGGTGACGGGGCTGGACTGGGGTTGCTAGGTAACGACACCTTGCCCGTTGAATTTGACATTCAGGAGGTTTTTGAAACGCCTTCTTTGCCAGACACCAAAAATTAACTTGTTGCCATAAAAACCGATGATTGTCTTTTATTTTTGTTTCTTAAGCACTTTGGCTGTTTTTAGAAGCTATAGAAACTCAAAAGGAAGTATAAAAATGTCCAAAATGTGAATTTTGACACATCAAGTCTATTAAAAGTAGTTCACCAAGTAAAAATAAATAAATCACTAGCTACATCCCAACTGGATTACTAAAATCCCTTAAATAGGTCCAATGGAGGTGTTATTTAAACGCCTTAATAATTATTCATTAACAATAAATTAAATATTTTAATATCTGTCAGAAATTAAAACAAGGAATGCCCACCACGATCAGCAGAAGTGGTACACTTTATGGCTGTTTTTTTGTAAAAACAAAAAATCAATAGTGCAATCATTACAGAGGTGGGTTAGATGGTACCCAAAAATTGTACTCCAATTAGAATAACATAATTTCAACATGTTAAGCAGAAGTAGATTAAGATTTAAATAAGCAAGTGTAAAAAGTATTTGTTAAAAGGGCTACTCAAATACTGTGTAACTGATCATAACACGTGGTTTGATATTTTTACATTCATGGCAGACAGCCAAAAGTAAGTTCTGTGCAAATTCTTGCATTTAAAAAACTAATAAAATATTTATACAAATAGGGAGTTAGGTTCAAAGGCTCGTTTAGACATTTAATTTCACATAATCATCGCGGTAAAAGCCATTTGTTTGTTAAATACTTAATGAATATTTACCGTGTTTGACGTTTGTAAATGACGTATATTCACAAAGAACGAGATAATTAGTCCAAGTTTGTCGTTTATTGAACGTTCAGAAACTACAGCGGCTGTGATGCGCCAAGACAAAGGTAAACAAAGGTAAAACAACCCGAACAGGCGATCAACTCTAAACCACTCGCACCTTTTTACTCTCCGTCTCTCTTTGTCATTTAAGCACACCCGTTGCCATGGCAACCTCCTGCGCTCCACAAGCCGACCAGACATTACGTTAAAAACACAACATTCAGTTACGATATTAGGTTTGCAGGCTTGATATTTATTTTGCGACTATTAATAAGCGCTAATAAATTAACTAATCAACACGGCCGTGGTTGATTAGTTAATTTTAAACTCCTGCTCTGCTCGTTATTTTGGTAATGGAACCGAAAAGCACAGAATTGCGCAACACCTTGTTGAAACAATAATCACTGAGATTATTATTGTTGTTGGGTCATTAATTTGAACGTTGATTTTTTTTCTTGTTGTTCTTTAACAAAATCAACGCTTTGATAAGGAGTCAGAGGAGGACGTGCTGCTCTCAGCCTCCTGTCTGCGTTCAGTTTGTCGCCTAATGCCGATGATCGACTCAAACACTTCCTCGATCGACGTATCGCACCGCTGCTCTAGCGAAACACGAACAGTTCAGAAACAATATGAAATGGGGAAAAAAGTTATTTATTAATTGAATAAGTCAGATTGTTCTTGAAAAACTAATCAGTCACGGCTGATTAGTGGGCGCACTCACAGCTGCACAATGGACCCATTGATATATATATTTTTTACAGCTGACAGCCGCTCCTCTCTTGCAGGTACTGCGTACCCCCGCTAAATCTTTTAGGGGTACGCAGTACCCTACCGTACCCCCCTACTTTCACCCCTGGTTATATCTGATTTAATAAGGATGTGTTCAATGTGTGACTGCTAAACGTTTTTTATTTTTTGGTTTAAGCCCTAAACCAAAAACAAAAAACAAACAAAAAAAAACCGTTTATGCCCTAAACTTTAGGGGAAGTCTGAACTTAAGACTGTATCTCTTTTCAACTAAAATACTAAGCTTAATGGCAGAAATATACACATTGAAAGTAGACTAAAATTGTGCTTTCGCTTTAATTGGTAGCTATAAAAGCGCCCTCTGTACCAGGCTTTGATCTGCTGCCGAAAAGTTGATATTAAAGGTGGTCACGAAGCTCAATGATATTTACACAAGTGGCTTGTCATATATTCTAAAGTTAACGTATATAAATATGCAAAATGGCTTGCCATACACACCCAGAAACCGCATATTGATGGCGTCACGTCGGCGCCGCGACGCCGGAAATGTAGTTTTTTTTTTTGAGGCAGAATAGCCTAATGGTTGTGGCGGTAAGTGTGTGTGAGTAGCGATGGATCCTGGTGGTTAAGGTTCCCTCCATCCTGAAGCGACACCGGGCTGACAAAGACTCCTGAACGGCACGTTTTCACCGGAAATCGCCTGCGTTTGGAAGGAGCGGGCCGTTAGCCGTTAGCCGCTAACCGGCTGGAGTGTTGTTAGCTTTGTAGCCGCATCCTGGGCTTCTTATCACCCTGAGCACACGGAGACCCAACAGGCGTGAGTTTATTTATCTGTGGGCGGCTGCTAATCATAGTGACTGCTAAATATCAGGATCCAACATTAACTTTAACACTAGCAGCAGCTCAGTGAGAGGTTACACTGGTGTTGGGAACCAACATCTGCTGAAATCTAACATTGTTTTCATTTTACAGGAGCTTCAGTCTGCAGCTGGAAGAGGCAGTGAGTTTCCTTTTTCATTTCCTGACATTTTTTTGTTCATTGTAAAGTGTTTCTATATATCTAAAGTTTAATTAAAGGATGTTCTTCTGTCTGGCTCAGAGATCAGAGGTCATGTTTCTCCACTATGAGCTCAGCCCGAAAACGCCTGAAATTAAGCCCAGCCAAGCAGCAACATGCCTCCAGCAGCTCCGGTGCTGGACCAGCGCCGCTCAGCTCTGATGATGGCATGCTGCTGCCACCACCTGCTCCATGTCAGGCTGAGGAAGAGGATGAGGAAGGCTACCTGCTGGTGGAGGAAGATACCACTGACTCGAGCCTCATCATCACTATGGGTAACACAAACACGTTTGTCTTCCTGTCTTCACATTCAACATGGATAAACTACTGAATGTTGAAGATGGTTCTGAGCAAAAATATGGAGACATTTCAGAACTAATGAATATTTTAGTAATCATTTATTCTGATGATTATTCCGTCTTAAATGTCTTTCTTTCTTTTTAAATATTGAAGAAATAACTTTTTTACATTTTTTATTAGATTAGATTTTTTGGGAAATTGCTGCAGTTGAAGTTAAGTGTCTTGGTTTTTTATTCATGTTATTTTTTTATATTTTCTGCCAATTTTATGATTGACTTTTTATTTTTACCAAGCTAAATTTAATATTTTCTTTTATCTTTTATCTACGTGTGATTGTACTGAAGCACTTTAATCACCTGAGCTTGCTATAAATATGCAATATCAATCATCTTTGAGTTAATAAATGATTCTTGTTAGTTCAAACTACAACTACTTAAACTCTTGACGTCGTCCATAATAAAATCCTGAAATTTGTGTTTGTAGCACAACAGAAGGAAACTATTTTTTTTCTACTGACAACTCAAACATCTCTGTCTCAGAGGACAGCCAGAAGGAAGTAAAGGCTCAGAGGAAGAAGGCAGCGAAGCGGAAAAAACGGACGCTGAATGAGAAGGAAGTTGATGATCAGGGCAGGAAGTCAGAGACGGAGGAGGAGGAAGAGACGGGCGTGGAGGTGGAGATCGACAAAGATCTGGACCAGGCTCTGGAGACCAAGTCCAAACAGCACAACCTGACCACTGTGAACGTTAAAAACATCATTCATGTGAGTTCTGGTCGCACAGATTGTTTAAAACTGTCACATTCCACAGGTTTTTCATTTAACCACTTAAGCCTTTTTGATACAATGTTAATAATACATTAAAAATGTAAATAAACAAATATTTAACTAAATAAATTTAAATAATATTTTTTTTCACCTGAAATGCAATGATTGCATTCCTTTAGTTATTTTGAACTGAGTGAAACTAAATGTGCCATATGAGCAGTTAAACATTTTTGCAGATAAAGGTGTTTTCATCTTAAATTCAAAATTAATTGTATTTTGAAATTTATTGTAACTTTAGTGCAAAATGTATTTTATTGTATAAATTTGTTGTGTTTTATACAGTTTTGGGTTAATTTCTGCTCTGAGCATGTTGTTTTTAAGCACATTACCCTTTTTGAGTCCGTATACTCCAGTTAATGATTAATCGATTTCTAAATTAGTTGATGATTATTTAAATAATTGATTAATCATGATTACTTCAATTAATCGTTTCAGCCCTAAATATTGGTCAATTGGTTAATATGGGTTTTTCTGCAGGAGCCAAAGGAAAAGTCAAACACAAAGTCTTGAACAAAAAATAGACTAATAAAATAATTAAAAATCAGTTTAAAATCTTATTTTAAAAAATAAATTGTAAAGCAACGCTGTAAATAATAAGCATAGGTCATTTTTGTCCTTTGAGGAACAGAAAAAGACACTAAAATGAATTATTCAGTTTATTCTATTTATGGTGATTCATCTAAGCAAAAATAAAATGTTTTGATCTGTAATGTTTGTTTGTTTGTTTGTTTGTTTTTTGAATGTTTGTTTTCTAGGAAGTGATCACCAATGAACATGTGGTTGCCATGATGAAAGCAGCCATCAATGAGACAGAAGCCGTTCCTCCGTTTGTGAGTCTCCAGTTTAAGAAAAAACACTTAGTGCAGCTCCAGCTGAATCCTCACATTCTTATAATTCTGAGTATTTTCTGTTCCAGGAGCCTAAAATGACTCGATCCAAGTTTAAAGAAGTGGTGGAGAAGGGTGTGGTGAGTCTGTTTCTGAAGAGATAAATGATCTGAAATGCAGCTGCAGCCATAGTTTGTTCATGTTTCCGTTTCCCGTCAGGTGATTCCCACCTGGAATATCTCACCCATCAAGAAAAGCAGCGACGCCACCAAGGTAAAACACAACAATGCAACATTTTTACCATAATCTGTCAGTCTGACAGTTCACTACCCTTCAATAAAAACCTACATGTTTTATCATTTTATGAACCTCAATTCTACTTAATTCTGGTATATCTGTTTAACTCATTAAAAACGAAACAATATTGTAAATAATTCAAGAACATGAACTTTTTTTGGTCTAAAGCACGGATGTCCAGACTTTTTGTCAAATTTGCCAAAATTATCGTTTAAAAAGTAATTGCAGGAAATATAAATATCCTTTTTTAAAACCTAAAATCACCAAAATAGATTTTGTTGCTTACTAAAAAATAAACTAAGCATGAACTGTTTTACTTAAATAATCCCTTTTTTGTTGTTGTAGGAATGGGATTGGAAATTTTTTAGAGATTCTGTTCATTCTCTTTTACTATTTTTAATTTCAGAGAACCATGAAGCTGTAAAACATCTATATGTTATCAATAAATTATTAAATTTAGTCCAAAATAATTTTGTTTCAGGCTCCTCAGTTTGTGGACATCCCACTGGATGAGGAAGACTCCTCTGACGAAGAATATCGCCCAGACGAGGAAGAGGAGGATGAGACGGCTGAAGAGGTGAGGCTCTGATTTTTATGGCTACATCTCATTTATTTTCATTAATAATTAATTCCTGTCAGGGCTGGATGGTATGGCTGACAATAATTTTTATATCAATCAATATCAATAATTATTGATTAGTTTTGTTGTTTCAAATATCTAGAATTCTGCCAGACTAGTGACAGGACCTTTCCTGTTTTATCCAGTTTAGCTCCATGCCATTGTTTTTTATTTTTAGGCAATTATGAAGCACAGTAGTGAAACCTTAAACTGCTGCTGTGCCAGTTACTCAGTAGGTTGTTGCTAGGTAACCATAGATTGGGTGAGTTGCTAGGTAACCATAGAGCGATTGAGTCAGTTGATTCCACCAACCTGGGTTAGCTCGCATTCAGAGGTTGAGTTGCTAAAGCCTTTTCTCTTTCCTCTGCCTACATCTCCCAGAATGCTGTGCGGTTCTGGATCGCAGTTCAGTGAAATGATTGAATGTTTGGTTAGACGTATTTTCCATTGACATTGATCACGTGTCTATAGCGATATATATTATTGGTTTATTGCCCAGGCCTAATTTTTTGTTGTTTTTATTTATTTTCATTATTCAGACGTTCCAGGAGAGCGACATGGAGAGCACAGCTTCGTCCCCCAGAGGGACTCGGCTGAATCGAGCAGACGACGACAGCTGCAGCCCCTGGCAGGTAGCGACTGATAACCACAGGATTGGCTGAAAGTCGCCATTATCTACGGTCACTCTGCGTCTCTGTCTTCTCAGACGTCTCGAATTCGATCCCGGCGTTTGAAGGAAGGGTTGATGGGGCCCCCTCCTCCTCCTAAAGCTCCGCCCTCCAAAGGCGCGACTGACAGCAGCTTCCTGGAGAAGCTGCACGCGGTTGAGGAGGAGCTGGCTGGCTGCATGGAGCCGTACCAGGTAACTGTAACAGGCCTTTTTTGGGGCCCTAAGCAGATTTTCATTTTGGACAGTTACTCAGTACTTAAGTAGCCTTTTTACCAATTGTATTTTTTTTTACTCCTACTTAAGTAGTTTCTTGGACGGCTACTTTTTACTTGAGTACAATTTTTGGGTACTCTGCCGTTTTCTGTATGCAAGTGTGCCATATTATTTCGACTATTTGAAGATTTATATAAGCCTTAATTTCAGGGCAAAGATGATTCGGATGGACTAAATATAAAAACATGCCACACTTTTCAGATTTTCTATTTGTTTAAAACCTTAAAATCTATGTATAATTTTCTTTCTACTGGTGATTAATCTGACTTCCTCAGCCTATGTCTGAGTCAGAGGATGAGTCCGGGGTGATGGCGTACCGGACCCGGTCCAAGCGTCCTCTCCGCGACATCCCGTTAGGCCAGCTGGAGGCGGAGCTCCGAGCCCCCGACATTACCCCAGACATGTACGACTCTAGCTCGGCGCCGGAGGACCGGGACTGGACCGACTGGCTGAGAGGCCTGATGAGCTCAGACGTTGATAACGAAGGTGAGCGACCGTTGTAAGTTTAGTTTAAAAATTAACTTACAAGTAATCTCTGATTAACCGTTCGATAACGTCCGTTAGACCTTATTTTAGTGATGTAGTTTGGCCGCCATCCAGCAGAGGGCGCCGCTGGTCATCCTTAAACGGAGCCGTTGAGAGAAATAAAGATGGCGGAGATAATAACGAGAACGGGAAAGAGTCACAATCCAACCAGAGTCCGGTGTGGGATGGAAAGTGAACTTTATACGGTTCTGTTTTGAAATATAAACACTCAAAAAGCTTTTTAAGTTTCGCTCTAATAATGCTCATACAGGCGAACCGCTTGACCGGGAAGAGTCAACTGCTTGTTTAAAAGAGGATTGCTATGCTAGGAAGGCGAAGATGATCCGATGACAGAAAAGCGGAGGAAAAAAACCTGTCAACCACAGACAATATTTATGGATGTACATCTTTCTGTTCATGGGGAATTAAGTTTTTCACATATTTTATTCTTTTCATCTTTCATTTTTCTATTTAGCAATAAAAGAAACTCCGTTTTTGTTTTATAAATATGTCTAATTTTTATATTGTGAGAAAGCCACAATACAGCTGACACAAAATAATATAAAAATGTAATTATGTTTTTTAAATTCAGCATATTATGAAAAAAATCGCCCTTTATATTAAAAATTGTTGGTCCTCTTGATGCAAAAGAAAATGGTCGCTGATCAAATAATCATTAATTTATGGATGAGATTAATCAACTTTAGATTAAGTCATTAACTGATAAGAAACTCTGTCTCCATCTACCAGAGGAGTGTGATGATGAAGATGATCCAGAGTACAACTTCCTGGCCGACATCGATGAGCCCGACCTGGAGGATTACCGTGACGACAAGGCCGTCCGCATCACCAGTCAGTACAGATCGCCTTTAAACTAGTCATGCACCTTTACTGTCAGTCATCAGGGATGAAACTGTCACGGTTTCCTTCAGTTTTTGTGATGATGGATGTTTTTCTCTCCTTCAGAAAAGGAAGTGAACGAGCTGATGGAGGAGCTGTTTGAAACGGTACGAACACACACTTCCTTCATTCATTCATTCATTCATTGGTGAGCTCACTGGTCATAAATAAACTACCAACTGTAAAGTATCAAATACTTTTTCTGCTTTTTTATTACTATTGATTGTTGTGGTAAAAGCATCAGATTAATCTGGAGCTGAAGTGTTTCCAGGTTATCTATTCATCGGTCTGTCCATTCATCTGTTCATTATCTCTGAATCATTCTTTTCTCCTCTCTGCCCATTTATCTGTCCAGTCAGTGCATCTTGCCCATTCATAAATTCATAATTAATGTTTCCATTTAGACTTTAACAGTAACTAAATTCTGGGAATTTGAGTTTGAAGGAATTTTAACATAATAAAAGCTACAAACTGATTTATTTCCTTAACTTATCCCTCTGATCTTCACGATTCTAGTAAAGTTTAATATTTGCTAAAAAATAAAAACAGCTGAAGGTTTCAGTGCTTGAACTTAGACGGGATATTAGAGTAAATTCATAGTGAACTCAGCTGCAGCTGTGGTAGCTAGCGCTAACCTGAAGCTAACGTTCAAATGTGTGTCCGTGTCTCAGCTGAAGGAAGACCTGGCTGGACAGGAAGTGGACGACGAAGATGAGGAGCAGCAGGAGGAAACGCCCGCTTTTCAGGCCTTAACGCTGGAGGAGCAGCGCGTGTACGTAACACACTGACGAGCATCGCTATGACGACAGGGAGGCGCGTTTACTTCCTGCTGACTGCTGGTTTCTATCTCAGCGGCGCGACCGAAGACGAGGCTGAGGACGAGCCAATCACAGAGCTGCGAACGGTGAGGCAGCAGCTGGCTCTGATCAGGAAGCGGCGCCAGACGAACCCGATGTTCAGCGCTCAGAGTCCAGAACCGTTCACCCTGACGCTCAGCCCGCAGCAGCAGCAGCGGCTGCAGCAGCAGCTGCAGCAGGTACCGATCCGGACCGGGTTCGACTCTCCGCCAGAACCTCAGCTCAACTCTTGAGCTCTGACCAAAAGTAACTTTTACTTCAATTATCTGTTCTGTGAGTCGTGGAATGGAGTATTAGGGCGACGCTACAAGAATTTTAGTTTAAAAATGAGATGAGAAAATGAAATCAAATTTTCCAAAAATTAAATAAATAAGTTTCTCACCCAGCCTGACCTCTGACCTTTCTCTCTGTGTCTCTCAGCACATCCAGCTGCTCACCCAGATCAACCTGCTGACCTCACCTGTCCCCAAGCTGCACAGTGAGGCAGAGACCACCAGGCAGTTCCTGGTAACTCGCTTCTCCGCCTCTAGATTCAGATTTAATCCTCCATTTGGTTCAGCTATCAGACTGCAGGGAAGACGCTGCTGAAGACGTTTCTGTTCTCATCTTTCAGTTTGAGTTGGACATGTTGGCTCAGAGGGGAGAAATCCTCAGGTCTGCAGATGATCCCGGTTTCCGCAGTGCTTTCAGAAGCACCAACCTGCAGGGGGCGCTGGAGCTCCTGGAGGAGCTGCGGCAGACGCCCATCGACTACCGGCCGCAGAGCCACAAGCCTGATGGCAGAGGTCACAGTGAGTATCTGTCCGACCCTCACAGATTGACCACATGGCCTTAAAACGTCTTAAAATCTGTTATCTGAAATTAAGGCCTTAAAATGTTTTAAATTTGTCAAAAAAAACTTAAGTTGACATTAAATATGTTAACAACAAATCTTAAATTTTGATGTGGCTGGCAGTGGCGTCCCCAGAAAATTTTGATAGAGTTGGCCAGATCAGGCCAGTAAAAATTTTAGAAGCTAAAAAAAAAATAAAATAAAACAAGACAATTATATAATTTTAATTTTATATTTATTGGGTTTTACATTCGTCTTTGTTGAGTAAGGTTACTCTGTGTGCCTTTCTATGACACGAACATGATTCCCTGGGGGATCCAGAGGGGTTGCCAGTATTTTTAAAGAGGGGCCCATGTCCCCTCTCTCCCCCCTCTTGAGGGCGCCCCTGGTGGCAGGACTTTTTCATCTCATATATTCTATCTGGGATTTTTCTCATGGGTCTTTACTATCAAGAGTCGTGTGCAGACATCAGGCTTTACACAGTTTTGGTTCCTGCATTTCTTTTGTGCATCTCTGTGGTGATTAAACTTTTAATTTTATGTCTAATGGTTTTATAAAGTCAGAAATGTGAGGTGGTTTTCAGTACAGCAGCCTTACAGTTTCAGTTGGTGTTTTTCTGTCTATTCAGTGCGCTGTTTCCCCGTCATGCCAGCTGAGCTCGCCTGGCTGTTCGCCACCCGACCCGTGTTCCTCTACCCTGAACTGCTGCCTTGTGCCAACCTGGACCCGGCGATGTACTGCCCCCGCAGGACGGCGGCCTTCACTGCAGCAGAGGACTGGTAACTCAGACACCATTAAAGGCAGAATCTACTTTATTGAGCTGAAATTAGAGATCCAGTTTCTGGTTTTTCTAAAGTTCTGACTGAGGCAAATAAATAAATTTTTATTGATTAATCAAATTTTTGAGTTTTGAAAATTAAATTTTTGGTAAATCTGTTTTTTTTTTCTCCCAAAGCTCTCTTTGGCTTTTCATAGTTCAGAGTGATGTCAGCGAGTCCGAGGCCGCCATTTTGTTTTGAAGCATTTTTACAGCTTATATTTGTTTTGACTTTGAATTCAGGTCAACTTTATGACAAAATATAAGAGTCTGGCTAAGTTTTTTTTATTTTTCTTTCTTTCCTTTTCTTTTTTACAAAAATAAAGTCATGATGGGTTGTAATATTTAGAGAATGATATAGTAATTTTATGAGAACTTCACAAAATAAAAGATATTCAAGCATTTTTCTTCATTAAAATTTCGGAATAAGGTCGAAATAACAGAATAAAGTCTTAATATTTGGAGTAATTTGGATAGTAATTTTATGAAAATGAGACAAAATATTCAAGCTTTTTTCTCATTAAAACTAATGATAATTAAGTATTAATCTTATAAGAATAAAGTTGAAATAATATGAGAATAGAGTCCAAAAATTACTGTTTCATTTTCCAAGTTGTACAACTTTATGCTGGTGAAACTATGAGAAACAACAAAAAGTTTTCAAGCTTCTTTTCTCATTAATACAACCTTTTTTCCCATAATTTTAAGAAGTTTTTCTGGTAAAATTGTCTTTATTCAACAAATATTATGATAATATTCTCATATTGAAACAAAAATTGTCACAGAATGGCTGATAATAAATAACTACCAGTAAATAAATGATTAAATCAATAAATAATAAATAAATAAAAGCCACTAAATTTTTTTTATTTGTCATTTGTAGTTTTTTTTTTTTTTTAGAAAAGAAAGCAAGAAAAAAGAGGATTAAAAGAGAAAACTTACTTTAAAGTGTTGGAGGGAGAACCGTAGCAAACTGGGAGTTGAATTTGTGTGTTTTTGTATCTTTTCCCCTCAGCCTGCTGGTCCTCGGCCTCAGGAACATGGAGGGAGCCTGCGACCCGCCGAAGCTTGTGTCTCAGTTTCTGCTCAGGAAAACCGTTGTGCAAGTCCGCCGCAGGATCCTGCAGTGCTGCCGACCTGGAAGTCCGGACAACATCGTAAAAGTACGGAGAAAAAAAAACACTCGCAGAGAAAACCGTCCGCTGTTCTCTCAGTGACCGACTTCTCCTCCCCTGCAGGCCTTCAGGTACCAGCAGGTGGTGTGGCCGATGCTGGTGGCCTGCAGTAACGTTGATCCGGCCGAAGTGCGCCCCCCTGTGGCGAGAGAGGAGAAGAACATGCCTCTCTGGCTCGTGGTATTAAAACTGTTTCCTTCGACAGAATAAAGTTACAGTGATGGAGAAGAGCTAAAGAAAACCATGAAGTCAGAGGTTCACAAAACAAACAGAACTGGATTTAAATGGACTTATTTATGACGTAAAAATGATCAAACTCAACCAACAGAAGAAATTAGAACCAAACGAGCCGCACAGAAGCTAAAACGTAAATATTTAGAATAGAATAGAATATACTTTATTGATCCCCAAACAGATCAATAGGTTGTTAGTTGACAAGCGACTCCATCCAAGGTGTTAAATGTTAATGATACAAAAGTAACCATAAGCAACAAAACCCCATTAAAACCTCCTGGTTATTCCACCAGATGTTGATGTTTGAACTCTTCCTGAGTTAAAACATTACTGTTGTTGTTTCCAAATGACTCTGAACTTGTTTTCTTTGCATCATTTGAGGTCTGAAAGCTCTGCACCGTTTTGTTATTTTGACCATTTCTCATTTTCTGAAATTATAAACTAAATTTTTGCTTGGCAATTCAGAGACATGCTGTCAGTAGTTCATAGAATAAAAGATCAAAATATCAAGTCACCCTTCAATGTTCTGCTGTTTCTCCTCCAGCGGAGCCTTCCTGTTATCTCTCCCGTCATCAAACTCTTCAACAGCCCGCCCGGTTCCTCCCCGGAGGCGCCGGCCTCCAGCAGGCGGGGGAAAACCCGACACCTGGCGCTGCTGCGGTCCAGCTACAGCTTCCCGTCCGGGACCAGGTACCCGCCTCGCCTGCCTCAGAACCTGGACTTCCGACGCATCGGGTTCGTCCTGCTGCAGCCGCAGCCGCCCGCCTCGCCTCCCGACGCCTCGGAGGGTCCGGCCGACCGCGCCTCCCACATCCTCCTGAAGCGCCTCCTGCTGAGCAGGAAGGAGCAGAACTCTGACATCATCATCACCTCCACCATCTCTCTGCCGACGACGGAGCAGATTAAATACCACTGCAGGACACTGGCCGGCCTGAGGAGGAGGAGCAGGAGGAAGACGAGGCCGTCCTCTCCTGCTGCAGGGAAACCGAGCCTGAAGGAAGCCGCTTCTCCTCGGGGTTCTGCTTCCTGTGTGGAGGCTGGTGACGAAGACGAGGCCACCACTGAGGAAGAGCTGGAGGAGGAGAGCGACATGCTTCTGGTTTTATCCGAATCTTCGCCCAGCGCTGCAGGAAGCGTCTCCCATGACGACGATGACGACCTGCCGGGTCCGACAGAGTCAGAACCGCAGAGGAAAGCAGCAGGTGATGAAGATGAAGAAGACGGCCAGCAGCAGGTAAATTAAACTCTTCTTCTTCTTCTTCTTCTTCTTCTTCTTCTTCTTCTTCTTCTTCTTCTGCTTCTTCTTCTGTCACTGTGCACGAATGAAACTAACATAATAATAAAAAAAAAGCAACTCAGAGGCAAGTCCAATAATTGAATAAAATAATATTATATTTTTATATTAAATTTATATTATATTAATTATTCCATTTATAACCAGAGTTGAGTAGCAACTAGTTACATTTACTCATCTACAATTGATTTGAGTAACGTTATGGAAAATAATTACTTTTAGGAGTATTTTTACTGCACTGAACTTTTTACTTTTTGCTGTGAATTTCTGCTACTTTTACTTTTATCAGAAAGTGTTGCTACTTTTAGATGAGTCAAATGTCTGGATTTCCTACCCACTGAATGAAAAACCAAAAATTCACCAGACACACATCTACAGTTTTTGTTAAAGTTTCAGAAGTTTCTTATTGAAAAAAATTATGATTTGGAAAAATGTTTCTTCTCCCTGATTTTATTTTGTAATTGTAGTTTATATGAATTGTTTTAATTTCAGTCTCTACCAAAGTTTTCACATACATGTACATTCTGTTTCGTCTGATGGTGTAATTTTTAAATGTTAAATGATTGATATTTTTGATCAGTATAATTTTTACCAAATATTTTTTACTCCTAAGTAATTTATCGGATGGATAATTTTTACTTGAGTAAAAATTTCAACAAGGTGCTACTCTTGCTTTAGTATAATTTTTTGCTGCTCTTCCCATCTCTGCTTTCTGCAGCGTTAAAATCAAAATCTGTTTTCAGGAGAAGTTTTCATCGGAGGAAACGGAGGAAGAGGAGGATGACGGCCAGAGGGAGTCGGAGGACGTGGTGTTCGCTCAGGATTACCTCCACAGAGTAAGAACAGAAATACTCCTCACAGCTCTGGAGGTTTTCAGATTACAACCACAAACATTATTTCTTGTTTGTTGGAGTTGAACTCCACAGAATAACATGAAGTGATGCAGGATGAGGAAGTGGGATTCGATTCAGTTGCGGCTACTGGTAGCTGCTAAAATACACTTGCTAGCTACCTAACATTTTTATATTTATTTTAACATCCATCATGAGTAAAGTGCAGATTTACTGCCATCTGTCTGGATGACATTCATCTTCGCCATTGGCTCTCTTCTGATTTATTTTTTGGCTATTTTATTTCTTACATTTCTGTTGCGTTACAACAGAAATGTAAGACCATCAGTTCTTAAATTCAGACATGATTGTCTTAAAAAGTCTTAAATTTCAGTCGGTAAAACCTGCAGGAGCTCTCTGCACCACTGTGCTTCAAACTTTAAGTTATGAAGCACAGTGGTGAAACTTTAAACTGCTACTGCACAAGTTACTCCACAGGTTGCTAGGTAACCAAAGAATATGTGAGTTGCTAGGTAACCGTAGAGTGAGAGTTAAATGTTAACAGTTTTAGTTGATTCCACCAATTTGGACATTTGTTTTTTCCAGCCTAGCACAAAAATTAAAAATAAGTAAATAATAATAATTAATATTAGTAATAATAACTGTAAAACAGTAAATAACAATTAGCAGTGTTAGTCTTAAACACACACATATCGCTCAGAAAAAAATAAATTCAACATTTAAAACACACAACTCTAGAGACTGTGTGTGTGTTATAAAGAGATCAATAGATATTTATAATAAATATTGATCTCATGTCTATCGCTGTATATTTGATTTATTGTCCAGCCTGTTTTAAACTAGACTTTTTCTCTCCTCCGTTCTGGCTGGTTCCTGTGTAGGTGTGTGAAGCGGTCCAGGTGTGTCCGGGCCTTTCTGAGCAGCTGCTGCAGGTGTTGGATGAGTTTTCAGCCTCGGGGCCCTCAGGGGCCCCGGAGGTTCTCTATGACAGGCTGGGCTGCTTGCTGCAGCCGTGGCCTCAGCTGCTCAAAGACTTCGCCGCCTTCCTGAACCCCAGACAGGCGCGCCGATGTGGACTGGTGAGTGGAGTCTCCGCCACAGTGATTTAGCTCAGGTAGCAAGCTGAGCTGCTCTTCCTCTCCGCCAGCTGCTGGAGCAGCGGCTGTTTGAGCGCAGCCGGCGGTTCCTGAGGCGGATGGGCCGCAGCCTGGGGGAAAGCTCGCCGCTCTACCAGCAGGTGGTGTCTGTGCTGCAGGGAAGCTCCGCCCCCTCATCGGAGGACGTGGACAAGGTAGGCGGCGAACACGGAGTCATTTATTTTATTGGTTACCATGGTAACCGTTAGTGGCATCAATCTCTGTGAGTAGTCCCAAGACCTGCGGTTCTCTGTGGGGGCGCACTGATTTATTGTCGCCAGGTTCCTTCTCATCTGCTTCACTAAAGGTCTAAATTACAGCCTCTGTGCTCTTCTGCTCTGCCGTTAGAGAGGGTGACTGGCAGACCGACCCACCATGTCATGTCTGCACGTTTGCAGTGATTTTCACACCACTTTTACCAACTCAGTGGCTGCCTTGCTGTATTTAGCGACTTTTCAGACAGAAAAATGGCATGTTACAAAATCGGAATCAGCTGGTCAGGCTTTCTAAAGATCGGTAATCAGTGATGAGCTATAAAATTTCAATCAGTGCACCACTTGTTCTTTAGCGACACGCCGAACACGGAGGCTACTGACCTCAGTTCATTTATTCCTGCTTTGATTCCTGGACCTTTTGCTTCCTCTTCATCCAGTCCATGTACTGTTTATGAAAGGCAACCAGTGCCATAAAAGAATATGTATTATGCATATAAATATACTACTTATTGTAGTAATTAATTAATCTAGCAAATATTATGATGATGAATTGATTAAAGACTTTGCTCGTTATACAGATGTTTCATTTATCCACTTAAGATTTTTTGTTGCAATATTAGAAATGCATTAAAAGGTGCAAATGAACCAATAATTAATTTCCATTTTATAAAAATAAACATTTTATTGCTTAAAGTGCAATAACATTCTTTAGTGAATTTAAACTGGGTGAATATATAAAATATGCCACTTAAAGAGTTTTGGATAAAATATAATTATAGACGAAACAGTTGCCAAAATGTATATCTATATTTTGTACAGTTTTGGCTTAATATCTGCTCCGAATTTTTTCATCAAATGGCCTTTTTTGAGTTTAGCTTCAGCTAATTAATCAATTATTAAATCAATTGACTATTATTTTAATAATCAATTCCTCATAACTAATTGTTTTGGCCCATATCCATAGATAATATACAACATTCTTGTAATTTTTATGATAGTTTTGTAACTTGTTTCCATCTTATTGGCCCGTCTGTCTTCTCTTCCCACCGTTTCCTCTCAGGTTTCGTCTTTGCTCAGGAAGCATCCAGACCTGCAGGACGAGGTCCAGGAGATTTTCCAGCAGCTCCACAGCTGCTCCCAGAGCGCGGCGGACTCCGCCTGCCAGAACCCCGGCAGCGGCAGAGCGGAGCCCATCAACGCCTTGGTGGAAGGAGATGAAGACGACGACGACAGGGAGCAGCAGGCGGTTTGTGCCAAAAACATCACAGTTTCCTCCAACGGAGAGAAGGTCGTGGTTTGGACCCGGTGAGAACAGATCACGTTCATAAAAGCTTCATAAGATCAGGACGTTTTCGTCATGTTTCTAAATTCACTCTCCGAGAAATTGGACTCAATTTGAATTGTTGAACTCACTGAAAACATCTAAACAATCGACTGAGAAGCTGATGCAGCTAATTTTCTGCCTTAATGTTATTTTGCAGCGTTTGACCTGTTAAATATTTATACCAAACAGCTTCAATGTGTTTTTATATGATAAACCTGCACAAAGAAGCACAGCATTGTGAAGGGGATTAAATATAATAAATACACCTGCAAAATGCTATGTTTTGCTAGCACTTAAACGATTGAGTTAATCATGATCAATCAGTTTCTGAAATAATCGTCAACTTATTTTGTAATCGATTAATCGTTCATTGGAGTATATAGGCTGTAAAACAGGCCACACTCAGAGCCGATATTAAGGCAAAAACTACATTTAATTTAAGATGAAAAATACTTTAAAAATATTAAATAAAAACTCTGCTGTGAGTAATTAACTTTTTGTTAGGTTCCCTGTGGTTGTCATAAAATGACTGCTTCATCCTCCAAAAATACGACTTTATTCTGCTAATATAAAACTTTATTTTCTTTTTGTAGCCTGACTCTTTCACCGTAGAGTCGACCTGAATTCAAAGTCCAAATAAGTAGAAGCAGTAAAAACTGCTCGTTAAACAAGATGGCCGACCTGAACTGTGGAAACGCAGGAAGAGCGTTGGTGGGGGAAAAAAAAAAAAATGCTGAATTTTCCAAAAATTTAATCTTTAAACACCAGAAATTCTTTTAAATCGATTAATTAATCCACTTTGTTAATTAATCGATCAGTTTCAAGCAGCTGTTCTTCCTGTTCCAGTGATGCTGACCGCGCCATCCTGACCGCCTGCCAGCAGAGAGGAGCCACAACGAAGACATTCAGACAGGTGTCCGCCCTGCTGGGCAATAAGACTGTCAAACAGGTGAGAGTGGGCGGAGCCTCAGTGTTCAGATGCATCGCCGCTTCCTGAGCTGAACTGATGTCACATGATTTCCTGCAGGTACGACTTCGTTTCCAGGACCTGATGAAGCTTTTCCTCTCCGCGTCCCAGAGGTCCAGCAGAGCAGAATCGGCTCCGGACTGATCCAGAGGCTCCTGGAGGAGTTTGTTTCTGACCACAAAGCGGATCCGTTTCTGGACCGGTGACCGGTTTACCTGAATCCAGTCCAGCAGAGGGCGCTCACGAGCCGCAGCTGGTTTTATTCAGGAACTTTAAGTAGAGGAGGAAGAGACCAGGGCAGGTCACTTCCTCTGAGGGGACAAACACAGAATCACTGTTAAAGTTATTCTTATTTTAGCTTTGATTTGACCCTGGTGCTGTGAAAAAGGTTCTGAAAGTCCAGCTTTCCTCCGAGCTTTCACCCTGAATGTGCCGGTCACTGTGAACATCTTAGGAGGGATTCAGACTGTTTGTGATTCTGGTGAACCAGCTTGAACGTATTTATTGTTGTGTGTGTTTAATATGTCTGTGATGACCTCAGTGATGTTGGGTTGATGCTCTGAAGGTTTTGGTTTCAATCCTCCCACTGCCGAGCTGAAGACATAAGGACTGAGTATAGAAACTGATGCTGGCGCTCTCCATGTTGGGTTCCTGGACTCTGAAATGCCTTAAACATTTGGTTTCCCTTCAGTCTGAATACACCTGTTTTTACTTGCAGCTTTAATTATTCAGGATTGGTGGTCAATAGCCGGTTAATAGCAATTTAACATAAGTTAGTATTCCCTTAAGTAGAATTACAGCTTTTGTTTTTTCTGTAACTTCTACTAACAAGCGGTTTTTATACTAACACTCTGAACATCAGAAAAACAATTATCTTGTCATAATAGAGAAAAAGTAAAACTTTTTAAGAGCCTTGATTACATCTCCGATGAAGGTTTTCTTGAAGTTACTGTTTATTTGTATTTAACATGGACAAAAAACACAAATTCCATAAAAAGGTCCTATATTTTTTGAAAAATTCTTGTTTTTTTTCTTCTTTTTTTATAGATTTGCATCAACACCAAAACAAATGTAAAAGACCTTTGACAGAGGCTACAGCAGGGGTTTGCCAACTGCCTTTTAATTGTTTTTATTTAATTTCATCATTTAAAAATATTTAATGAGACATTTATTGGTACATTTATAGTAGATTCAGATTACAAATTCATCTTTCCCAATGTTGAAAAGAAATTCAACCTAATACTAAATACATGTATTTAAAGTTACTAGTAGAATCATCTATGCACACTTAATATAATTAGGGGGTAACATATTCTAGATTTTGTTCATAAAAAGTGAATTTACAGGTCTTTAAAATTGGTGTTCTGTTTGACCAATGGCGTGCTTACATCACATCGCTTACATGTCGCAGGACCAATCAGAAAAGAGATTTTTGCATTTCTCTCCGTATGTCCCGCCTTCTATTTGGCAGTTGTATATTTACTGGCATGTTACAGAGGAAACTATCGAAAGTCATTTATACTTCAAATTAAAAGCTGTTACTTTGATTTGCAAATTAAGGAGTATTATTTGGAATTATTTTATGTTAAATTAGTGCAAATGTTGAGAGTAAGGGGTACCTCTTTTAAAGAGATGGCGTCGAGAGATAAAAATAATAAAATCATTGTTAAACTGTCAACTATTATTTTCCTAGGTGTGGCCGGAAATGTCTGTATTTTGAGGTAGCCTGATGCTAAATGTAGCGACAGTCTTCCCCGCTCAGTGACAGCTCAATTTCCTTCGTGTTTATTTAATTTTCCCGTCACATTTCGGTCCCGCTCTATCTTCCTTATGATGCCCGTTATCCCTGTCCTGTCCGCTGTCTCGCTGGCGTTGGTGTCTCTTTGTCCAACCGCCCTGTGCGCGCGCAGGGACGTGCTCGAGCTCGGGGACGCGGACTTCGACTACCTGGCAACGGAGCACGAGACCATGCTGGTGAAGTTCTACGCTCCATGGTAACCGTTTCTCCGAGCTCCGGACATCTAGTCAGTGGGTTTGATTTGTTTCGTATGCCGCTGTAGGCTCCTGGGATTTTCTCATTAATTCCACTTCAGAATATATAGATTTTAAAGTACTATCTAGCTACAAGAATATTACGACTAGTTCTTGAAACTACACATCCATGCTAAATGCCTATTGCGGTTTGGGGCAGATATTAAACGTTTTTTATAAAGCTGTAAGTTACTCGTACTTTTGTTTCGTTCATCTATCCGGCTCCCATCAATCATTCAGTCTATCCACCGTCCATTCAACCATTCATCCATCCCTCTCTATTCAGTCCATCTATCCATTCATCCAACCACTTCAGCCCATCCAGCCATCCACCCATCCAACAAACCAACCAACCATCTTAGGTTCATCCATCCATCCATCCATCCATCCATCCATCCATCCATCCATCCATCCATCTTCAGGTAATCCAGCTATCTTCAGTCCATCCATCCATCCACCCACCCATGCAAAAAAACCAACCAACCAACCAACCAATGGATGGTTCATCCATCTATTAATTCAACCAATAATCTTCAGTCCATCCATCCATCCATCCATCCATCCATCCATTTTCAGTCCATCCATCCTCCATGAGGTTCTGGTCTTGTTCCAGGGGTAAAATTCTGGAAAACCTCCAAAGTAAAACGTTCCCCCACCTCCTGACTTCTTTAAATGCAGTAGAAGTTGCACCTTGTTGTCGAAGCTCATTTCAGCTGGAGTCTTGTTTTTTCTGTCATGATCTCTGGGTCAGAACACAGACCCACCAGTGAGTCTAGACCTCTAGTTTTCTGTCTCAGCTAGTGGCAATGTTACAGCATTCTGTCCATCTCCTGCTCCATCCAACCATCACTTATAAACAAAACGTAGATACTAGAGTTCGTTGGATTCAGTGGGATCAGAGTCTGACTTGGGCCTAGACAGAGAGCGGTACACACCTCTAATTAAGGTTGACTCCATACTTGTTTACATCTCCTCTTTTGTCTGGTTTCTTTCCCTCCTGTCTCTCAGGTGTGGCCACTGTAAGAAACTGGCTCCAGAGTTTGAAAAAGCAGCGGGTCGGCTGAAAGGAATCGTTCAATTAGCAAAGGTTTGTTAATGTTGTTGCTGTTTCTGTTGATGTTAACATCACACACAGAGAAAAATAGAGGTTTGACTCATTTCCCTCTGGCTGCCAGGTGGACTGCACTGCTAACTCTGAGACCTGTGGTCGTTTTGGCGTCACTGGGTATCCGACTCTGAAGATCTTCAGGTCTGGAAAGGACGCTGCTCCCTATGATGGGCCTCGTTCTGCAAGTAAAAGCAAAACAAGAAAAACAGATTTAAAATTTAAAAACTAGAGGCTATACTGGGTGTAAAACCAGCTGTTCATTCTAGATTTATATCCTGATGGACATCATATGTCCAGAAAAATGATCACTCCAATGGATGTAGACACAGACGTAGACGGACTTTGTTTCAAGGTTCTAATAATAATAAAATAAAAATATAGATTAATGTATTTATGCAAAAAGATTAAGAGTACCAGTAAAACCAAAAATATTAACTGGATTAATGAAGTATCCATCTTCTTTCTTTGTAAACTTCCCTTCTTTGCTCTGTGTGAACTGCACACTTCAGTTTGTATTCTTTGAAACGCACAATATTAAAAATATTTGGGCTAACCCTTGAAAAAATAGAGAAACCTTTGTTGTTTTTATTGTTGTTGGGTTTTCTCATACATTGTCTATATGTCTCATAAATAAATGGCTTGCTAGGAAATACAATTTATTTGCCCTTGGCATTTCCTTCAACGTGAGAGAATGTTTCTTTTTTTTTTTTGTATCAGTGGAAGCAGTTTTGAAAACCCAATAAAAGTTCTTTTGGGCAACAACACTGATTTATGTTGACATGTTTGTTCAGGTGGGATCTACCACTACATGACGAAGCAGACCGGTCCAGACTCGCTCCACCTGAAGAGTAAAGAAGACCTCCAGAACTTTGTCAACAACTACGATGCCGGCATTGTCGGTATGACACCGCCTGTCCTTTTGGGCCTTGTCCAGCTGGGGGCGCTGTTGCTCTCTCATATAGTCGTGTGTTTTTGTCTTCCAGGTGTTTTCTCAGGTACCGATGCGCCGCGTCTGGATGAGTTCCTGAAGGCGGCCGGTCTGTTGAGAGAACAGTTCAGGTTTGCTCACATCACTGACCTGCAGGTCGCTGAGGAGCAAACCCAAACCGAGTGAGATTTCAGACACCAACACTGAAAAACACAAAGTCTTACCAAGTCTCTTTGGGCCTGTTTCTAGTGCCCATATATTAGTTTTGTCTTATTTCAAGTTTACCAGCTTACAAGTAACTTTTTGGGAAGATTTAGGAGCTTGTTGTATTTAATAAATTATTTAGTCAGAGTTGGGTTGTAACTGGTTACATTTAATTGAGTAAAGTTTCTGAAAAAATTACTTTTAGGAGCATTTTTACTACACTGTACTTTTTACTTTTACTTCAGTAAATTTCTAGATTCTCTCCCCACCGTAAGTAAATTTACTGAGCAAAGAACAAAAATTAGATTTAACCAGAAAATCCAGATACAAACTGGCAGGTTTTGTTAAAGTTTCATAAGTTTTTATTGAAATAATGTGAGTTTGACACAAATGGATTGTTCCTTATTTTTTTGTAACTATGTTATTTAAATTAATTATTTTAATTTTGGTCTGTAAAATACCAAAATGTCCACGTTGCGTTTTTGCAGATTTACACATCTTGAGAACAGTTTGCAGAATTAAATAATTTTACTCCGTTTTCTTTTCTTTGTTTTTTCCAGGAGCGTTTTGCTCTTCAGGCCTCCCAGACTGGCCAACGCCTTCGAGGACAGCGTCGTTGTCTTCACGGATTACCTGACCATCAGCTCTCTGAGACGCTTCATCAGAGACAACATGTGGGGCTTTTTCTACTTCGCAGATAAAAGAGGAAATCTGTTTTTTTTTACTTTGTTTTATTCTCTGTTTTTCTGTGCACAGCTATGGTCTCTGTCCTCACATGACTATGGAGAACAGAGACCGCCTCAGAGTTCGTGACTTGCTGACGGCGTACTACGACCTGGACTACCACCACAATGTCCGGGGGTCAAACTACTGGAGGAACAGGTGACACACCGTCACAAGACGGGTTTATTTATAGGTTTCTGTCTTTGCATGCAGGCTACAGAGTCTTTCTGCAGAGTGTTTTAATGCTCAAACAACCAATAGTTTTTGATTCCGTCATCTGAAGCATTTCAGTGTCAAGTTTTGAAATGGACATGTACTCTCTCTCCTCTTCATGCTTGTTGCCAGGGTGATGAAGGTTGCCTCCAAATACAGTGGGCGTGGCCTAATCTTCTCAGTTGCCAATAAGAGGGACTTCCAGGCGGAGCTGGAGGACGACTACGGCTTGGGGACGGCGGATGGCGGCGAGCTGCCGTTCGTCACCATCCGGACCAAACTGGGCCACAAGTACACCATGAGGGAGGAGTTCACGTAGGTAACATGGCCGACCAGGGCCGCGTGCTGCTGCGGCGGCGTAGAGCCGAATGCGTCAGGTCGCCTTCTGCTTACTGAACGTGACGGCGTGCGTTTCAGGAGGGACGGCCAGTCGCTGGAGCGGTTCCTGGAGGATTACTTCACAGGTCGTCTGAAGCGTTACATCCGATCAGAACCGGTACCGGAGAAGAACGCCGCTCCTGTGAAGGTGAGATGGACAGTAAGGCTGTGTTAGTTCACTCATTTTCTTAGACTGTAATTTAAAAAAGACCCTGAGCCTGTTGCTGGACGATAAATCATCCCAGACGTTATCGCGATAAACAATAATATTGCTGTTTTGAGGCCATTTTCAAGTAATGGCAGAATAATGCAAGAAAACTTTCTCAAAACTCAATAAACTTTAAATTCTAATTTAACACTGGAAGTGCTTTAAGTGATTGATGGAATGACCTGTGGAGGTTCTGCTGTGACCTCTGAGCTCTGCTTGTCTTCTGCAGGTGGTGGTCGCCGAGTCGTTTGATGACATCGTTAACGATCCAAATAAAGATGTTCTGATTCAGTTTTACTCGCCGTCGTGTCCACACTGCAAGAAGCTGGAACCGGTTTACAGGGAGGTGGCGGAAACGGTACAAGATTTGGGTTTTTTATCGCATTAAACGGATTTAGCTGCAACAAACTCATCGTTTCATTAGGAACAAACTACACACCTACAACTGGGGCTGGCAGTCAATCAATTTAATCAACTGATTGAATTTTTGAGGATTTAATATTTGGAAAATCAAGGATTTTTTCCATCATTGGGTTTCCATAGTTCAGAGTGATGTCATCAGGCTGAGGGCGGCCATCTTGTTTGACAATCATTTTAACAGCTTTTATTTATTTGGACTTTGAATTCAGGTGCAAATAAATTAAAGGGTCAGGCTAATAATGATTTTACAAGAAAAAAGTCTTAATATTACCAGGATAAAGTCATAATATTTGGAGAATGAAGCATTTTTTAAGAGAACTCTGACATAAAAAAATAACAAAAAGTTAATTATTCAATGTTAAAAAATTTTTCTAATCATTTTAAGACCTCTTCTGGCCGAACTGCGTCTTTGTTCAGCTGATATGATGACAGGAGTGATAATCTTCCTCTGTTTTCTCAGCTGTATTCTGATCCAAACGTCGTCGTTGCCAAGATGAACGCCGTCGATAACGACGTCCCGCTGGGATACGATGTCCAGGGGTGAGGTTTCACTTCCTACCACCACTTCCTGTTACAGCTGAGCTTTTTCACGTTTTTCTTACATAACAAACAGACTCGTGGGTTTTGTTCCTCGCAACGTTTCAAAAGCTTATCTTATTTTTATGTTTATTTATCATTAATTCGTCACAATAAGCAATTAATCAATTAATGGAATCATAAATTTAAATAAGCTTGATAATTTATATTCTGATCATATTTTTTTGAACGGCAATTCTGTTTACAGGGACGTAATAATCCATTTTATTTAATGTTTCAGTTGTGTGGGGTTTTTATTCATTTTTATTTATAAGTTTTGGATATCTAGTTCCATTATCTTGGATATTTAAATTTTTTTCCAGTTCCAGTTTAAAATGTTTTTTACATAATTCAAACTTATTCATCTTTGAGAGGGCAAACCTGCATTATTGTGCCATTCTCATTTTATTAGTTGAAAATTGTCTCAAAATAACAGTATTATCGTTTATACCAGTGATTTCAGGGACAATTTATCGCCCAGCAAAATTTGTTATCGTGACAGAAATAATTTCTGTTACGATAGAAATTATCCTGGTTATTTTACACCAACATGATGTAATTTATTTTATTACAGCATTTTTTTCAGCTCTGGTTGTTTGTGTTGTCTGTTTTTCCAGTATTGTCTGTTATTTATCCCCATATATCCTCCCATCAGCTCTGACTAGCGTCCCTGCTGAACAAAGAGAGTCCCACAGCATAATTCTGCCATCACCGTGCTTCACTGGGGGTGTTTTTAGGGTGATTTACCTGGATAGTTTTGCATGTGGGGTAAAAAGATTCAACTTCAAATTTGACTTTTTGCAGCTTTCTTTCATTGTCTTTATTTTTTCTCTCATCTATGAAGGCCTGTGAGTGCTTGTAGTTTAAATGTGCACAAATTTGCTTCTCTATCATATAAAATGCCAATTAAATCCATTAAAGTTTGTGTTTGTAAAGTGAAAAAGATATTTAAGACGTTTACTGAGGTAGGAAAACCTTCAGCAGATCTTTGTTTTATGCTGTTTTTCTCTCTTCCCAGCTTTCCAACCATTTATTTTGCTCCAGTGGGTAAAAAAGACGATCCTGTTAGATACCAGGTAACTCTCAGCCGGTCCGGGTTCGGCTCTCTCAGGTCCAGCAGGTTGTCTCATGAGGTTTGATGACGTCTCCTGCTTTTTTCCCAGGGAGCTCGGGAGCTGAAGGACTTCTTGAAGTTCCTGAAACAGGAGGCGAGTCACAATCTAGTGCTGCCCGGGCTTAAGGAGGAACTGTGACCTTTGTTGACCCGTCGATCTTAACCGAGAAAGAATAAATCATGATGTCAGTGAGAAACAAAGGGACAGAGTTAGTTCTGCTCTCTCTGATGGACCTGATGCAGAATCAGTGTGAAGCTCCACAGAACCGAGTCCGTCCACACTTCTTTCTTTATGCCCAAAATAACTTATGTTGTCTCACTGGATTTATTTACGTATTTATTTATTTATGAAGCCATCACATATGCTTTGGGTTTATTTATTTGTATTTTAACCCAAGCTGAATGCTATATTTATTTACCACGTGTACAATTTGTATATGCTGCTTTGCTGTATTCATTTATATTTTACGAGAGACTTTAAGCTTCGTGACAAACTAACAGATGTGATGAAACGGATCCTGAACTCTGCTCCGAGCCTTTTTACTCTGTAATCTTTGCTGGGACTGTTTAATAAACTGTTAACTCACATCTGGCTGTTTAAATAAGAGCTTGTGCAGTTTTTAAATCAAAATCTGTTTTAAGTTTTTTGTTATTATTAAATGTGAATATTAATGTAGGTTACATGTATTGTTGTTTCTCCTTTTATTTTCTTCAGCATATAATAATGACCCTCAACACTAAAAAACTGATTTATTAACTCTGCAAACCCATAAACATATTCTTAGATATTAAATTACCGGGAATAAGTGTGTATGTAGTGGTGTGAAGAACAATGTTAATATCTTTATTACTTCAAAGACATTTTAAAAAGTATATATCTTAAAAAACAAAAACAGCTTAATACAATTTGTAAGGGGTCTCGTACAGATTTTCTCCTTAAAAGGCGGATTGCGTGCGAAATTTATTTCATTCACTCTATTGGTGGATTAATGTGTCAATCAAATTAATTCTCGTCGCTGATTGGTCCACCCTTTCGGACCCTCCCTCCCTCTCGCCGTACCTCCCAGAACCTTCCAGGCGGCTGCTGTCCGGTGCACGTTGTCAAAAATGATCGGCCAGCAGGTTTTAGTGCTCAGTAAGTACTGAAATTCACCTAAAGTTCTGTTTTTATTGTTTAGGTTAGAATAGTGTTCGCCTGGTGTGGTGGTTCCACTCCTTTTGTTGGCGTTAACATTCAGAGCGGAGCGGCTGAAGCACAAAGCGGCTAAGCTCAGCATGTGCTAACCAGACTGGTGCCGTTCGCATCACTTCCTCAGTTAGAGTTAGCATTATTAGCTCCTGCTACACGACCATCACCACACTGAACGTCTCCACCCAGCCGGTGTTAGCATCCTTAGCTTAGAGGCGAAGAAAAGCGTGAGGGAGATGCTAGGCTAAGCTAAGCTAAATCGAGCTAACTGTCACCGTTACTCAGCATGAACATGTGCCCGTTAGGCTGAAAACTGACAGACATACATGTTTTTGTCTCCATTTGTACTAAATATTGAGTTCTAAACACGGTTATAATTTTTATTTTTGGCATGTAGTTAATATATGCAAGAAACTCGACTGGTTTAGGAAACGTCTAAGCTGTAGGGGATTGTGTTGGGTATTATATTTAATGCAACCAAGCTATTTTAAATTATTAGAAAAATAATTGCTTTGATATACTAGCGTTTAATATTTTAACTATGTTACTGAATAGATGTTTTGTTTTTTTTATCTTAAGATATTTCATTAATACAGGAAGTACACTTGTATGATTTTTCACTTTTTCAATTTTAGTGTCAAATCAAAAGTGGAAAGTGAAAAAACAAGACACAGGGTTGAATTTTACTTTAATATTATAAGTACCAGGCAGTTTACATTTGCACAAAAATGTGAAACCAGAACATAGTGCACAAATTA
The DNA here is from genome assembly GCF_904066995.2 of Poecilia reticulata. NCBI lineage: Eukaryota > Metazoa > Chordata > Actinopteri > Cyprinodontiformes > Poeciliidae > Poecilia > Poecilia reticulata. The sequence continues at coordinate 22,334,901 of NC_088840.1, read as the reverse complement.
GAATGCTGTAATTTAACACAGAAAAGCTACAATAAATACTATTGTTAAATTAATATATCATTTATGCTATCTGTAATATTTATTAGAATCATTCACACAATACCTTTTTACTCTGCTAACCAATCCAACAATCTTTCACCGACCATTGGTGTGTTTTCTATAGTATTTTTAGTATGTTCTACTTTTAGTCTTTTTATTTTACTATTGTCTTGGTTCTATATGCCCCACTGTATAGCAATAAAAAAAAATTATGTCCTTTATAAATAAAATGGATAGAAGTGACATCCTGCTCTCCTGGTTTAGACTTAAGTGAAATGCAGAGGAGAATTGTTGTGAAGACTTTATGATGATGAGAAATATTGATTAACCATATCAAATTATAGTAATCAGAGCGATATCATAATTGTACGACTTCTTGAACGCAATATCTGGCAGAATATTGCTTAACGCAAATCCTGTATGCCAGTGGTGTGTTAGTCAAGTTGAATGGAGTTTCACTACCCTTGATTCTTACTGTTGATGCCTAGTTTTAGTAGCAGAAACTGATGTCTTTAAAAGTATTACATTTGAGTTGGTAAAACATGCAGAAACCTTGTTAAAGTCTTAACTAAATGACACTTTAATCTTAAATACTTTTTTCTTCCTGATGCCGCATCATGCAGTATTGTTAACGTCTCTGTTTTTTCCCCCTCCAGATCAGAACGTGAAGAGAGAGTCGGGACGTAAAGTCCAGACAGGAAACATCAACGCTGCAAAGGTCAGTTTGAACCACAGTGTTGTGGATTTCTACTAAATATTTCTCCTAAAACATTAAGCCGCTTCTTAAAGTTCAGACACAAGAAGCGTTTCCATCGACCATGTAATTGTGCAGTTTGACATTTCAAACAAATACATTTGCTTAACAAAACCATGTCAATTTCTAAAAAAAAACAAACTTGTTTCTCTTTTAAATGTTTTGGCATTAGGCACCGCAACTGCAAATTTGCGTTTTTTCGACATTAGTGGAATATTGACGAAGTTTTGCTTACATTTGTAATGGAAACGCAACTGGTGAACCTGTTCACTACAGAGCTGAACTTCATGACGGTTCTGGTTTGTGTTTCTGTCTCTAACGGCCCAGTTTATTTCAGACCATTGCAGATGTGATCAGAACATGCCTCGGCCCGCGGGCCATGATGAAGGTGAGTGTGCTCCAACATCGTCATCACGTCCATTCTCTGCAGTGGTCAGTAATCCTCCATGTTCTTCCTCCCAGATGTTACTCGACCCCACAGGAGGAATCGTCATGACAAATGATGGCAACGCCATCCTCAGAGAGGTCAGGGTCACTGATGACTTCCTCAGCTTGGACAGTTTGGAAATGTCCAACATGGATGTTACAGCAGTTTGGCTTTGTTTTCCATGTCTGTGGCAACAGATTCAGGTGCAGCATCCTGCAGCCAAGTCCATGATTGAAATCAGTCGCACGCAGGATGAAGAGGTGGGAGACGGTACCACCTCAGTCATCATTCTGGGTAAGGATTTAGATGTTTTTAAATCCACAGAATATTGCTTTAAAACAATAAAAAGAAAAACCAACAGATCTGATTTGATCAATGATTTTTCTTTGTGTCCCAGCTGGAGAGATGTTGGCCGTCGCTGAGCAGTTTCTGGAGCAGCAGATGCATCCGACGGTGATCATCAGCGCCTACAGGCAGGCTCTGGAGGACATACTGGAAACCCTGAAGGAAGTCAGGTAGACACCAGCTTTTCTCAGTCACAACTCCAGCAGGAAACCAGCCAAAAATAAAATGAAAGCTTTAGGACAAAGGGGCATCTGGTGTGCAAAGTTCATACTTTTGTAAAGCCATTGGATCTTTCCTGCTTCTAAAAACAAGTGCTTAAAAAATGTAATTTTTTGGTAGTAATTTAATGTTTTTTGGTGTCTGGAAAATGAGCCGTTTCAAAAACCTGTGGAATCTTAAATCACATTCCTGTGCTGTTGCCTAGCAACCCCAGCGGATTTCTGCCCATTACCTAGCAACCCAAGCAGAGCTCCAGAACGTTTGGTCAGCTGCTTTTACTTCTGTATGTGTAAACCTGTCGCAATAAATCAATTAATCACATGATAAATTAAAGCTAACTCAATAATTTCCATTTGTATGATTTATTATTTTTTCAATTTTCTCTCTTTATACTAAAAACTGGATGATAAACGTTTTCAGTATGATGGTCTGGTCTCGGCTATCACTTCTTTGGAAGGACAATTTTGTTTACAGACATTTACAATTCATTTTATTTGTTGTATCTGTTGTTTTTGTTTACGTTTTTTGGGATATTTAAAATGTCTCCCAAGCCCAGTGTTGAATATTCATTAGAATTTAAAGTTTATTGATATTTGAGAATGTGTTCTTAGATTATTACACCATTATCTTACTTGATAATGGTCTCAAAACAACATTATAATTTATTACAATCATTTCTGGGACAATTTACTGTTCAGCAGAATTTATCATGACAGGTCTAAGTATGAGCTGTACAATGGCTGCTGGAAAAGACAAATGCGTTGTTGTTATTTACCGGTCATAAACAAGTTGCTGCATTCTTGTTGGTTGCACAGGAGGCTTTACTAATGTTTTTCAAGGTTTTATAATTGAGCATATTTTTTCACGTTTGAGTGTAAATGTTGAGTTGGGGAGCGTGGCCGGCAGCTTATTTGGATTGAAAGTGAAAAGATGCCCTAAAACAGAACTGACCAGACTAAAATCTCATTATCTAAGAATTATTTCATGCAAAAAAAATGTAACACATGTTTTGCATAGCCAACCTGTTCAAGGAAGCATAGTAGGCGACCTTTAAGCAGATCACCAACCCTCTGTCTCTGCTCCTGCAGCACCCCAGTGGACACTTCAGATCGCTCCATGATGTTGAAGATCGTTCACTCGGCCATCAACACCAAAGCTCTGAGCCGCTGGTCAGAACTGGCCTGCAGCATCGCGCTGGACGCCGTTCGGACCGTCGAGCTGGAGGAGAACGGACGCAAAGAGATCGACATCAAGAAGTACGCCAAGGTGGAGAAGGTGAGACGGCTAGGATTCACTCAGCCTGAACAACACAAGAGGAGGTGTAGAAAATTCAATTCAAAAATGCTTCATAAACCTGCAACATGATCTAGAGCATTGCCAGTAATCAAATACGTTCATTAAAATTATACCTTTTTTTGTAAATGATTGGTCTTTGTTTTTATTTTTTGTAATGATAATTTACTAAAAATAAAGTTAATCTGAATATTTGTTTTGGCTCTAAATGATCATAAAAACCATATTAGTCCCCAAAAATGTTCTCCATGTATATTATGTAATATAAATACTGCAGGCATGTTCCACATTGTAAAGTAATGCAACAATGATAATCCAAATTAATGGAAGTGGCCACTTCCTGTTGAACTACAGTTGTTTCTTTCCACTGTCGCCTGCTGCTACATCAGTTAACTGTTGAAATTTAGAATTTAACTGATTGGATTGTTTTCTAGTAAATTGATAAATTGAATATAGACAAAATTTTATCCTGAAATATTTCAAACTTGAACTATTGTTCTTACAGTAATTTTTTTTGACATCTTAATTTGAAAACTTAACCTTAAATATTCTGTAACAGATCACTAGAGGAGCATCTTCAGAATAACTGCATTTTGTTTATTTTGCTGCTTTAAAGCTACATCTTGTTCTAATTCCCATGGTGCGTTCAGGTTCCAGGTGGGATCATCGAGGACTCCTGTGTGCTGAAGGGCGTGATGATCAACAAAGACGTGACTCACCCCAGGATGAGACGGATGATCAAAAACCCTCGCATCATCCTGCTCGACTGTTCTCTGGAGTACAAGAAGGGCGAGAGCCAGGTAAACATTTATAACCAGACATTTTAATCGATTTTTTTATTCCCCCTCGCTCTTTTCTGAAAAAATAAAATAACTTGATACAAATGACAAGCTATGAGAAGTTTTGATTATAGTTGTAATATTAGCAGAAAAAAGATCCAATCTTGCCCGTCTTAAAATTACAAAAAAGTAGTTTTAATGAGAAGAAAGCTTAACTAGGGGGTGCTGTAGTGGGGTGCTGTAGTGGCGCTGGGGCAAAGCACAACCCATGTATTGAGGCCTTAGTCCTCATGTCGGTGGTCGCAGGTTCGATACCCGGCTTGGTGACATCTGCCGCATGTCCTCCCCCTCCCCCACAACCCTCTCTCCTGTCAAACTACCTTCAAATAAAGGCCACTAGAGCCAATAAAGCCTTTAAAAAAAAGCTTAACTAGATAATTTTTTTTTACATTTTTCTCCAAATACTACAACTAAAGAAATGTGCAGCTTTGAACATTTCCAGATTCTGTTCATCTTTGATGGCTTGGATGAGTCAACTTCCATTGGACTTCCAAAACAATCTGGTCCCTACTGATGTTACATATTTTAGTATTACTTGAAACTATGTTTTTGTAAAATCATTGCACTAAAAAAAAGTAGCCTGGCTGACCCTTCGATTTTGTTGTAGAGTGCATTAGTGAAAAAAATCCATCTTTTCCAAAGGCCAAATGGAGAAAATCAGCTAATTATTGTGCAGCTGCTTTTTTTTTAAAACACCATCTTGTTTTAGCTTCACCCCCCCCCAAAAAAAACTCCAATAACTTTAACAAATTGACTACATGTTGTAATCAGTAACCGATACGTGAAAATGCATAAAAACCTGTCGCACCATTTCAAAATGAAATGCATCTAAAGCATTTACAAACTGGTTTTTTTCTGAACTCATTCTCATGAATTCATATGAAAATCATTTCATATGGTTTCCTGCAGACTGACATTGAGATCACCAAGGAGGAAGACTTTGCCAGGATACTAAAGATGGAGGAAGAGTACATCCAGCAGATCTGTGAGGACATCATCCGCCTCAAACCGGATCTGGTCTTCACTGAGAAAGGCATCTCTGGTACTGAAGCCCGTCACACCTGAACATGTGGCTTTGTTTCTGCTCTTCTGCCATTTTAACTTTTAATTTTTTATTTTTCTCCCTCAGATCTGGCTCAGCACTACCTGGTAAAGGCGAACATCACCGCCATCCGCCGTGTGAGGAAGACTGACAACAACCGCATTGCCAGGTACGCTGCTGTGTGCTCCCAGCTTTTCCACCGTGTCTGAAGTCTATAAGATGATCAGACCTCCAGCATGGAAAGCAGCTAAAGATGAAATGACAACTTTCAGAAGGAAGTGGACGTGATGATGCTTCTATTTGGGCCTCAACTGCGTCTAAAAGCAGACCAAGTGTTTAAAAAAATTAAAGCTCAGGCGGTTTTTGGTAGTAAGGTTTTTTTTGTTTTTTTTTTTTTTGTGCCTGGAAAACGAGCCGTTTTAAAAAAATCTTTAAAATGTTAAGTCACATTCAGTGAGAACTGCAGCGTTGCCTAGCAACCCCAGCAGAATTCCACCAGTTACCTAGCAACCTAAGCTGAGCGCCAGCACTTTTGTTCAGCTGGGTTTACTGCTGTACAATGGCTGCAGGAAAAGACAAGTGTTTTGTTGGTGACTTAATGCTCAGACACCACTTGCTGTATTATTGTTGGTTGCACAGGAGGCTTTACTGATGCTTTTCAAGGCAATACATTTGTATAACTTAATATTTGTTTGTAGCCATTTTCACACGCGATCGTAAACGTTAATTTGTGGGGCATGACCAGATGTAATGTTTTGTGTGGCCCATAGACTTTTTCCTAACTCGTTTAAGGAACAATGATAGATCACCTTTAAATGTTTTCTTCATCAGGGCATGCGGCGCTCACATCGTCAGCCGGACAGATGAGCTGCGTGAACAAGACATTGGCCTCAAGGCGGGACTGTTCGAGGTGAAGAAGATCGGGGATGAGTATTTCACCTTCATCACAGAGTGCAAAGACCCCAAAGCCTGCACCATCCTGCTGAGAGGAGCTAGCAAGGAGATCCTGGCGGTGAGAGCGCCCCCTACCTGTTATACCAGCCTGGCGGACTGGTTCAGTGTGTAACTGTGTGTGCGGTCTGCAGGAGGTGGAGAGAAACCTGCAGGACGCCATGCAGGTGTGCCGCAACGTGCTGCTCGACCCGTTCCTGCTGCCAGGAGGCGGCGCTGTGGAGATGGCGGTGTCGAAGCGCCTGACGGAGCGTTCCCGCGCTCTGACCGGTGTGGAGCAGTGGCCGTACCGCGCCGTGGCCCAGGCGCTGGAGGTCATCCCCCGAACCCTGATCCAGAACTGTGGAGCGTCCACCATCAGAGTGCTGACATCGCTGAGGGTAAAAGTCCAAACTAATGGCCCCCTCAGAGCTGAGAAAATCAATTATTGTGACAATTAATCAGATTTTAAAAATTGGCGTATTCTGCAGATTTTTCATTTAACCACTTGAGACTTTTTTAAACTAGAATTGGAACGATTAATCGTGATTAGTCATGATTAATAAATTATTGAAATAATTGGGTAAAACATGTAAATTTCTTTTTTATCTTAAATGTATATATTTTTGTACAGTTTTGGCTTAATTGCTGCTCTGAGTATGAGTTGAGTATGCTCTGAGGTTTTTGTTTGTTCTTTTTCAGCAAAATTTCCTTTTTTGAGTCTTTATACTCGATTACTAAATTAGTTGACGATGATGTTTAATCCGTAGTTTGTATCTGTCAGTATAAATTAATATTTAATGTCAGAAAATCAATCATGAAGAGGAAAAACACATAAATATGTTGCAGGGCCAGCCAAAAAAAAAAAAAAAACGACCTTTGACCTATATTCTGGAACATTCGGTAGCTGGCCTGCTTTTAAACCTGTGGAGCTCAGAGGGTTAAAGGTCGCCATGTCTTTTCAGGCCAAACACACCCAGGAGAACAGTGTCAGTTGGGGCGTCGACGGAGAAACCGGCTGTCTGTCTGACATGTCCGTTCTTGGCATCTGGGAGCCGCTGGCCGTGAAGGCCCAGACCTACAAGACCGCAGTGGAGGTCAGAGCCGCAGCCCGATCAGAACCGCAGCCCGATCAGAACTGCCACTGCTGTTTATTACTCTGAGCTCTTACCATTCTCTCCTGTGATAAACAGACAGCCATTTTGCTGCTGCGCATCGACGACATCGTCTCTGGTCATAAGAAGAAGGACAAAGACGAGCAGATGGGAGGACATGGCGCCGAGTAGGTCCAGTTGGATCCATGTCGACCCAGAACATCGGAGTCACTCCAGCTGTGTGTGTGTGTGTGAGTGGATGTGTGTGTTAAACTCTGTATGTATGCATGTGTGGGGACCAGATGACTCGCTGAAACTTAATAAAAACAAATCTTGGAAACCTGATGCCTGACTGCTGGTTTTGTTTATGTAAAACTTTATTTTCGCCAGTTCTGTTGGTTCTGTTCGCTTTTATGGATCTAAACAAACTGGAGAGAAAGAATCCTGAAGTCTGCCGAGATAAATACAACAGTGGACCAGAAGTTGAGATACTATTGCTGCCTAAAGAAACACACTGCTCTGAACCAGAAACGACCAATTGGAGCTAAGAGGAGAGTCATGAATGAGCTGCTAAATGAGCTTCTTTGTCACCTGTGACCATGCTAACTAGCCTTAGCATTCACAACAGGCTACATTAGCTGCAGGAGGGCGTAGCAGTGCCATTGTGGGTGATTGACAGCAATAGGACACTCCTGGTTCTGATTGGTCATTTCTAGTTGGCACAGAGAGAAAATTTTTCAACAGAGGCAATATACATTTTTAAGTCAGTTTTTTGAAAATTATTAAGATGGGATTTTTTTCACTCCATTTCATCTTGTGGAAATAATATTTTGCTAGGATTATAAGATTCACTATACATATTTCATCTGAAGAAAAAGTTGAATTGTTAAAGATGAGTAAAATATGTAAATTTGATAAAAATATTTTTTCCAATTTTTACTGTAAGGAATATAATGAGCCCGAACAAAAATTGTAGCGTGAGAACATTCCACAAATAAATGTTCAATACTTTCGCCTTCACACTGACGAAAAGAGCAGTTGTTACTGACATCTGGAGAGAAGCGACAAATGTTATTTTTAACTGGATAATGTCTATGTAAAATCTTAAATAAAAATTCTTTGATCTTGTTAGTAATTATATATTTATGAGGCAATTAAAAGATTGCACTCCACAACTTTTTGCTCAGATAATCCCATCTATGTTTGCTTATGGGAGCGGAGAAAGTTTGAAAGTGAGTTCTGATAAAACAGTTTGTAAATTTCTTATTCATTATATTAGTTCCTTCAATTGAAATTGAATCATGAAGGTTTAAATCGTTCGGATGTTTGGTTTGTGCTAAACAGAGCAAACTATGAGGAACAGATTTAATCACCATTTCAAATTCTTTTTGAGATATCTCTATGTTATTGTTGTTCATAAAATGCTCATAAGTATACCACTCACCATTGCTGTCGAGTAACTGATTTGAACGTTTGTAATATTTTTTGCTGAGATTCTATTTCCTGCAGTAGGTGACGTAGTGACGTATGTGGGCGGGGCTTCTAGCAGTCAGCTGACGTAGAGGAGGTGGTCATGTGACTCACCGCACAACGGTCACAACAAAGATGGCGGCTGCAGAGGCAGGAGGGACCGGCCGAATTTTCTTGATTTTAGTCGTTTTTCTTTTTAGTTCGTGTGAAAGTTTGTTCAGCGGAGGAGATTCTTACAAAAGAGAGGTAATGAAATAATCAACAGCCGAAAATGTTTTAAATTAATCGCATTAAAGGGCTGAATTACAGCAGCGACAAACGGGAAGTGAAAGTATTTATTAAACAGAAAATAGACTGAAATCCTTCACTCTTTTTTAATGGGATTCTTTAAAACTTATTGATAATTGTTTAGTTTTCTGTAATACATTTTTAGATGCTATGTGTGTGGGAAAAGCAGAATAAAACCCTGTATACTGATTTAAATTGATTAAAAACAACACTTAAAGTGACCTGAGAGACGAGATAATTGCATTGACTTTAACAATCTTATCATAATGTTCTCTGTAAACTGATAATGACATCATCACTGTCTCTATTTGATCACTGCTGATTTGTTTTCTTCTTCTGTGCTTCAGCTGACTCTGAAGTTGTACCCGAACTCGACGCCCTCTGGCGGTGAGCTCCTTCACGTGAGCGCTGTGGGCGGAAACGACACGTTGCACTTTCTCTTCTGCAGCCAGGGGGCGCCAACACTGCTGCTCGTTCACACCAACTCTTCTTCATCTACTGTCAAGGTTTGGGCAAGATTAATCGGCACTGAAACGCTTAAGAAAGAACAATTATTATACATTAATTAGCTCATTTAGCTTGTTTAATCGGGTGGCCACTGTATTAAATATCTGATTTTTATACAAGTATTTAGTTTATTTTTATCACTACACAAAGCTTAGTAAAGTTAGCATGTTTTTCATCTTTTGAGATAAGTCTATCAAATCCTCATCAAAACGTTAACTGGCATTAAAGTGGGGAAGAAGCTTTAATGTTTTAATTATCTATTTTTAAATTAAGAGCATGGAAAGCATCTTTACAAATATTTAATATTGCAAATGTTAAAAGAATATGAAGTGTGTCTTGTCTTAAATCAAGAGCAAAATAATGTCAGGCCACAATAAGTCATATCTTACATTTATTTATTATTTTAACCTGTCGGGTATCTACATGTGTCTGTTTTTCAGGTGAAGTGGCCTGAGTTTTTGGCTCGTAATACCAGCGGCAGCCTGACGGTGGAGCCGCAGAGCAGCATCCTGTACAGTACCGCCATTGTCTTCAGCCGGGTCAGAACCAATCTTTACCCTTGTAGAACAAACCTGGCAGTGTGTTTACTGCAAAAACAATTTTGTTTCTTCTCTCAGCTGTTGGAGTACAATGATGAAAATGACACGGCTGAGGCGAAATCCAACTTCTTCCCCGCCTACGAGCTGAAGGACTTCATCTGGACTCCGATGAACCTGTCAGAATCCACCGCGACGGTGTGCGGATCTCCCACACGGTCCGGCAACGGGTCGCTCTGCCTGCAGGTAGGACACTGGCACGACCCAGGACAGTCACTCCAATCAGCAACAATAATAATATTATTATTATCATCATTGGATTAATTCTCTAGATGGTTAAGGAAAGAGCTTTTACGACTTTGTAACAAAGTCATAAAAATTTATAAATGTCATAATTATACCATAATTATGTGACGTGAAATCGACTTAGGATGATTCCATATTTTTTACTAAGATTTATCATAATTATATGGTGGTGCACAAATAATGTTGAACTATTGCTAATGTAATAATATTTATGACATAATTCTGGTATATTAAAATATAATCTCATTTTCATGTATTTGTTTATCGTCCCTCTTGCCTTTCCTATAATGTTATTAAAGTATATCAGTGTCATGACTCAAAGTCGAGTGATATTCATAAGATGGAGGCAGTATTTTTATTATAGATTTTCATATTGCCTTAAATTTCCTACCTTTTGTTTTCCAGTTGTCTGTGTTTGGCTCAGAGGGGCGTGTCGACCTCTGGCCCCGCCTCCTCCATTCTGCTAACTCCTCCCAGTTGGAGGTGTGGCTTAACGGCCTGCCGCCCCGCTCCAATATGTCCAGGTTCGTGTTGGAGCTGCAGGCGGTGGGCGGGGCTTATCCACTGAGCAGAGTGAACGTTCACCAGTTCATCGACGACGAGTACACACCTTCGATATTCCAGGTGACAAAACTATTTATTTTAAAGTACTTTGTTTTTTGGGGGCTTTTTTTTTTTTTTAGCATTTTTTCTATTTGAAAAAAGTGAATAAGTAAATTTTTCGTGAATTATTTGGAGTCGCATTCCACAAAAAAGTCCATGAATACAGAACCGTGACTAGACGGGGTTCCGGTGTAAACCGACCGGTTCTGCTGCTCTTTAACCGGCTGTAGTTCCTCTCCTTCAGATGTCTCAGTGGGTGTCTTCACCGAACAACGGCTCAGACGTCCTGGGTTTCGCCCAGTGGAAGCCAGTGGCGTACCGGACGTCCCACGCGACCCTGGAGGACGCAACGCCGTGCCGTAACTCCGACCCACAGCAGCAAAACGGGAACTCGACGTCAGCTTCATCGGCTCTGATTAAAGCTTTTTACTCCGACCCAGCAGCCATGGGGTTGAACGTTAGCTTCGGCATAGCTGGAGAGCCTTACTACAACAGCACCATGTTCCTCAGCTGGTTAGTTCGTCTATTTGTTATTTATTTAGTGTTTCTGATCCGTCTGTCGTTAAATCGATGCAATCCGTCTCCCTCAGGACGATGCTGGTGGGCGTCGGCTCCCCTCCGGTGGACTCCTTCTCCCCAATGGTGATCGGCATCTTAACGGCTGGTCTGGGGATTCCCATCCTCCTCCTGCTGGGGGGCGGAGTTTACATCTTAATCGCGAAGAAGCGGGAATCCTCAGGCTACGAGCCAATCAACTGACAGCATAGTCCGGGCCAATGAGATGTTGAGACTCTTTTTAAGTTTCGGATGACATCACTGATGATTCAGCCAATCGAGAAGCAGTTAGGTTAACATTTCAGCGATAGCTCACGTTAGTTTCAGTCAGTAGACTAAATTAGCAGCAAGCAGAAAATTGTTTTAATTAGAAACACTGAGCATGAGCGAGATTTAAAAGCATTTATTGTATATAAATGAAATCTAATTTCATTCTTTTTATAAAAATGTATAGATATTTCATATAATGTTGAGATTTTAAGGCTTTTACTTTGTATCTCAGGTTTGAAAGTAGCTTTCTACTTTAAGCTACTACAACATATTTATTTTATTACATATTTTTTTCTTTGGTTTTTATAAACCTGGAGGAAACGTTGCTTACACAGCAAAAACACAAAAATATAAAATATTTTTAGTGTAGTTTCTAGTGCAAAAATATGACTACATTTGAAGTAAGACTAAACTTACAAGTAACTTTAGCAAGACGTAGGAGTTTGTTTTAATTGAATAATTATTTAATATGGATAAAAAACTACGAGTTGCAAGGAATTTTTGACTTAAAACAAGTTTCTGTATCTCATTAAAAAGTTACTTGTAAGTTAGTTTTGTCTTATTTCAAGTGGTACGAAGATATTTGTACCAGAAATACTTGATAACATTTTGTTACCGTTGCATCTCAGTTCAGATAAATGTACCTAAATTATTGTTGGTTTGAGCCTGAACATCACATGTTCTGACCTAAACTGCATTAACCAATCAGGACTCACCATGAAATCACCAAGAATTTATTTAGGACATCAACACAAACCTCATTGTGAGCTTTAATGCTTTTTTTTTTTTTAATTAATCTTTGTATTTTAAAGATTTAATGTTAAATTCAAGATTTTGTTTATTTGATGTGGAGCCGCTTAGCAGCTTGGTGTCCAAAAAGCTTTTCTACAATAAAAAGTGCAATGTGTTATTTCGGTGATTTGAAGTGTTATTAACCGTATATTGGAATCAGTCTTGAGTTTTGATCAATTGTTTTTTGATTTTTAGATTTGGTAATATGCATTATTTATGCAAAGCTTGGGAAGGTTTGGATTTTGCTTTTGAGATTTTCCAGGTCTGGATAATACTAGAAAAAGAAAAGTGAGCAAGGAAAATGTTTGATTTTCCAAATAATGTTGCTGTTAATTAAAGGAATTACATTTTAATAATCCTTAACAGATGTAGTAGTTTTCGCTGTGATTTGCCACATAAATCCATAATGTTTAACAATTCTGCCCAACTGTGTGTTAGTTTTTGCGTTTCAACTAAATGTGCACTCGTACCTATTTCCATCTATGTGGAACTTACTTTCACATTAAACTTGAGCTGTTCTTAAAATTAGTCTAAAATGCCAAACAAAGCAATTAAGCTGCGTTTTAAAGGATTTTTAACAAAATAAAGGGATCAAATTTCACAGACTTCTTTAGAGAATCTAAATTCCCAAATCCTCATTAAGTTGGTCCAAGACTTCTAGATGTTGGAAAAAAAGTTTATCAAATTCCACAAAATACTGAGATTGACCGTATTTGTAACATATTTATTGAAATAATAAAACAGACTTTTTGAACTAAATCAAATCAGGTAACTCACACCGTTTCCTCTTCAGTTTATTTTGTCAGAAACTTCACAGAAACAAAAAAAGTCCAACATAAACCTATTATTTACAATAAAAACATCAGAATGAGGCTGAAACACTTCCATAAAGGAACATAAAATTAAAACTGTTTTAATTTTAAAATTTGTCTGTATTGACAGTGAAGCAGCAACCAATCAGAACTCAGCCAGAGGAAAGGTGAACCAATCAGGTGAAGAATGGGCGGATATGACCGATGACGTCACGTTCTGACCAATTTCAAACTTTTAAATCTTTCCAGCGCATCCGGGATGTCAAGATGAGACATTTTCAGACTCCACAGTAGATTTGAAACTATAAAAACACTAAAAAGTTCGGAGCCAGTTCGGGTAAGATTACTATACTGTGAGCTGACAAAATAAATACAAACAGGAAGGAAACAATGGTTCGCATGGCAGAATACAAACTTCTTTTTTTAAGTAATCTCGTTTCTCTTTGGAATGTAAGTAATCGATTAATAAGTTACTCTAAAGTTTATTGATAAGCGGACGATCTCTTCATAAACTGTTTCTCTTGCATCAAGAGAAACCAGTCTTTCTAAAGCAAAGGGCTAACTTTTGCACCATATACCGAATTTAAAAGAAACAATGCATTGTAACATTTTGAGTCAGCTGTATTAAAGTCATAACTTCAGGAGCTTGTCGAGTGTTTAAATTTCTAAATAGAACCGCAAAAACTGCAATTTACATCCCACAATTGATTCCGTCTGGACCGTTTTTCTTTCCCGTTGAGATACAGCCGCCATTTTTATTTTTATTTTTCAGATTAACATCTTCGCTTAAGGATGGCGGCCGAAACCACAACACTGAAAAAAGGTTTAAACAGACGTCATTAATCGATTGGAATTAATTTTAATCTAATGAACCATTTAATTGACTATTTGTTTATTTATCCAGAGCTCAAAAATACTTTGGTCAAATTTCTGCACAGGAACCGGAATACAGCCTCATCAACCAAAACACGGATGTAAAAAGTTTTTAATGGAAAACTGAAACAGAACTGCATATTTAAATATCACATTGGAATCTTTTTCAGACTTTTATTTAATATTTCTGCAGGAAAATGTTTAATCTTGAAAGAAAAAGATCTTTGTTCCACACTTCAGAAACCGCTGCTGACAACTGTCACTTCCAGAGTCCATATAAGGAAGTTCCTGTCTGACATCAGCCGATGCAGGAAGAGAGGTTTCAGCTTCTGTTCCCGAGGTTTGTCAGTTTCACTTGTTCTGATCCAGATCAAACTTCTCCTTCCCTGATTTCTCTATAAACTCTGTTCACTAAAATATAATCTACAGTTTGCATCATGAGTCCGGACATCTCATTGTCCCGGTTTTAGTGTTTTTTTTTGTTTGTTTTTTTTCTGCTTTTTTAGCAGAGAAACAGTCGCTGGTGAAGAGGAAAAACTTCTCATTCGGGGAGCTGAGCTCAGCCAGCTCCATGGAGGATGTCCACCAGGTCCGGTCCCAGCCTGGATCCATTTTAAAAATACTGCCACGGGATTTAAAAACCCAACAAGACCCTCTCCTCCTAGATGGACTCGATCTGTCGGCGGACCTTCTCGGAGGCGAGGCGATCCAGCCAGCGCTGGCGGATGACCACCAGGACGGCGAAGACGACCGTCAGAGCCAACATGGCCGCCTCAAACTTCCAGAAGAGATGCTCCTCCATCAGGGCGGAGCGGCAGCTGGGAGGAAGAGGAGGAGAACGGTTAGTGTCTGTTTACACTAGAAGAATATTTGATCTGGATCCGCTTCAGATCTGATACGGAGAAATATTCCCAGGGCTTGATCTTAAATTTACACAAATTTATGGCAGATATTTAAATAGAAGGAAGGAATTAACACAGAGAATGGAAGAAGAGCACAAGGGAGGGACAGAGGGAGGAAAGAACAAGGAATTAAGGAAGGAAACAAGGGAGGACACAAGGAAATAATGAAAGGAAAGAAAGAAAGAAAGAAAGAAAGAAAGAAAGAAAGAAAGAAAGAAAGAAAGAAAGAAAGAAAGAAAGAAAGAAAGAAAAAACAAGGAAACACAAGAGGTAGTAAGGGCAAAAAAAAAACGGGGTTAAAAGAAGGAAGGATGAAAGACAGGAAGCAGAAAAGCAGAGAGGATGGAGGAAAGTTCACAAAGATGAGGGAAGAAGAAAACAAGGAAGGAGTGGAGATGGGACACAAGGAAGGAAATAAGGAAAGAAGCAAGAGTACGAGGAAAGAATGTGGAAGGAAGAAATACAGATAAGGAAGGAAGGACATTTTTTAAATATTTTTTTTTCATTCCTGTCCTGACTTGAGAGATAAAGAAGTTCACATCGACTGGAGTGAGGAGAGTTTTAATCTCCTAACAGAAAAATCCCTGAATGTGTTTCTGTCTGACCTCAGAGGAAACTTCAGACTCATTAACCCTTCAGGTTCTGACCTCTTGTACTCCTGTCTGCTGGTCTTGGTGCAGTTCACCCGCTCCACGTATCCCGTCTGTCTGCACACCGTCTGCGTCTTCTGAAACACACACACACACACACACACACAAGTTTGAAGACGTCATCAGCCAATCGAGATCCGGCTCTTCACCGTCTCAGAACGGCTTCCTGACTGAACCTCAGATATAAAACTGATTCTTCAAGTACTGAAGCTAAACTAAAACTCAGATGGAATGAGATTCCCTCTGTGAGCTAAATGACTGAAAATACATCAATTATATTATTACATCACAAACTGATTAATGTAAAACAGAAAAGATATAATTACTCCCACTGCTCCTAAAATTACACTTAAAGATCTAAATCATTATTTTAAAGACTCATAAAATTTAAAGACACTTATGAATAAGCAATCGCTCATTATAGTAACTTCTTCTTACAGTAAGACATTTTTTCTTGATAAATGATAAACGATACGATAAATGCCCACCCCAGTAATGTGTAGATTAATAGACCACAACAAGCTGAGTTAACGTACAGCGATGAAGTCGCTGCAGCGGTTGCATTCCTCCAACACTACAAAGTTCTCCAGCAGCCAGCAGGGGGCAACAACAGGCTTCACTGCTGATGCAGAAGAACAAAAGGTCAGGAAAAAAACAAAACAACAAACGTGAAAAATATGCTGAAGGTTTGGTCTCAGCTTTCAGATCAGTGCTGCTGTTTCCCAAAAAGATCTATACAGATACTAAAATGATAAATAATAGAGTAGGAATGTCAAATTAACAGTGTTTCGAGGTGAATTAGAGGTAACTTTGAGTGCTTTAGAATGAGTTAAAGGGGTTAGAGAGAAGAAAAAAAGATATTATTTGTTCAGATTCAAGGTTTTATATTGTGTACAAGTCATTTACAATTCCAGGATTAAAAATGGTGGCAGAGGTCAAACTTATGGATTCCTGCACAAATTGGAATCGTAGGAAATTGGAGTAATTTTGTGGAAAGTGCTACAAAAAAGTGAATTTAAATGCTAAAAAACTAAAAATGAGGTTAAGAATGCAGTGAAATTATACATTAAGAAGAAATGGAAGATGAGACGATGCTAGATTTGATCACAGTATCCAAAAAAAAAAAAAAAGTTGGGAAATTTAGAAAACGTATTACAATAAAGAAAGAAGATGATATTATATGTAGGATGAGATTTGGTCATGCAGCATTCTTTAAAATAATCAGGCAGGTTGCTGAACAAATGGAAACAATACAACATATTTACTACAGTAAATATCCACACAAGAGAGAGATTTAAATTAAAATATAAGAAGTTTTAGGTAAAAGAATTGCTTCAAATATCATCCCGGTATGTAGTTTTTAGTTTCTTAAAAGGAACGGGTATTTTGGAAAAAGTATAGTTTTATTACCATATTTTCCCCACTATAAGACGAACCGGATTATAAGGCACACCTTCAATAAATGGCCTATTTTAAAACTTTTTTCATATATAAGGCACATAGAATAGACGCTACGGTTGCCACCCGTCCCGTATTGAACCTATATGGGACAAAGGTCCCCGAGGACTTTATATAGTAGTCTGCCTCAGTCGATGTTTCACTCACGGTGTTGGTGTTGCAAAATTCTGCCCAACTGCTTTCTGGGTAACACCGAAAGCAGACACGCTGCCGCCGCAGTCTCTGTCTCTCTTCCCCCGGCTTTAAATGTATAGGGGCTGGTCCCTTAGCAACCCTAGTCGAAGCACTCCGGATGAATATCTAAAGCCACTTTGTTGACATAAAGAATGACTCCGGTCAGTGAGGAGAGCCCTCCGTGTCTCGGCCGGGGCGTGGCCGGACAATGGTGACCCGTCTCCGTCCGCGCACGGCATGTTGGTGGAGAACGTGGTGCTAGATGACCTGCAGACGACCTGATTATCAGGTCGGTATTCATGTCTATGAATAGGTGAGTCAAACTTTATTAACAAACCAGTGTTCTGACAACTATCCCAGCATGCACCGCGCGGGGAAAATGAAGTTGGCGGCTGCTTACCGTAGTTGCTAGACCTGTTGTGGTTCAATATTGGTCCATATAAAAGGCGCACCGGATTATAAGGCGCACTGTCAGCTTTTGAGGAAATTGAAGGTTTTTAGGTGCCTTATAGTGCGGAAAATACGGTAGTACAGATGCCAGGTCACATAAAAAATAAAAGAAGGATGTTTGAAGCAGTACCTGTCGTCTTCTCCTCGCTCAGCAGCGCCGCTCCAAACACTCTGGAATGAAAAAGCATCAAAACGGACTTTTAGCCCCAGAGACGCTGCTCTATTGAAACACTCTGAGGCTCCGCTGGAGGCCTGCGGGTCCAAACCCACCTAAGCGAGACGAGACCCCAGAACAGAGCGTGGAGCAGGAGGACCCGAGGCCGACAGCAGGCGACTGGGATCCGGCAGTCGCTCTCCATCAGCCTGCCTCTCCAGCTGGAAGGTGACAGCGCCGCCACCCTGTCTGCTGCTGCTGGTCACTCACCAGTAAGCCGCTGGAGCTGGAGCTGGTGCTGGTGCAGGCTAACGCTTGGATTGGTTTGCTGCCTGGTTTGTTTACATGGTGCTCAAATTTAACTGGGTGAGTTAAGGCAAAAGGCTGCAGAGACCTGGAAGAGAAAACATCATTAATCAGTCTGGATTTTCTCCCTGTTATGATCCAATTTAGAACAAAAACCATTAAAATCTATCATTTACATTAAGAAATTAGTTTTTTTAGTCTTTTTTGAAACTATTGTAAGATTCCCGTTTGGCCTCACGTTGATTTTTGATTGTTTTATATTTGCCAACATCTCTAGCTAGTTATATTTATTAGAACTGCAACTAATGATTATATTAGCAATTATTTTCATCTATCCACTTTTTAAACGATATTAGAAATACATTAAAATATGCAAATAAACAAATAATTAAATAAGAAAATACAAATTTTATTGCCAAAAATGCATAGCATTCCTTTAGTTTACGCTTGATCATTTGTAGATCAATTGATTAATCAACAAATTAGATTGGACTCCATCGTCGTAGACTACAAACAGTTTCCTTGTGAACTTTGGTGCTACTTTGTTTGTTTGCTTGCACAGCATAAGCAACATTATTGCTTAGTTTGACATTTTAGACTCAGCAGTGAAATGGCTCTTTTAACCGTTGTACCACGAGTTTATTTAGTCAGAAACTCAACACAACTCAAAGTGTGATGTGACAAATCACAGATAAACTATGGAAATTTAATATAAATCAAAGACAAGTAATTTAATGAGCGTATTACACCGAGAGGAAAAGAGTGGAGGAAAACGATTTTTTATATTCATGCAGTTGTTGAAAATTGTGAACACAAATACATTTCTTTGTTATATAAAAAGACAATAAAAAGGGTGTCTTTAAGATTTTTATGCCAAGTTTAAATAGTCTCTCTCTAGTAAAGAAAAAAAAAACAGTTGCTCAACAACTCAAAGCTAAATGATCAACTTCTAATAAACATACCAGACCAAGTCGTGTCATAAAGATCAACAAATGCAGTAAAAATAAGTTAAAAAGCGACACAAAGTTCAAATAAATCTGCCACTTGAGAAAATTACTAAACAGTAAGTAATTGTGTAATTTTGGAAGCACAACACAAAGAAAAAAAACAATTCGGGACTTTCCTCACGGTTGTGTTTCACAGCAAAGACAGACAAAACTCCGAACTAGTAATATTGTTTGTTTTTTAATCATTATTAATGATTCTTCTCCTTATTTCCCACCTCTTGTAAACATCTGGACACAAATGTTTAACCAGATTGGGATTATGTGACCGACAGATGGTTTATAATCAGCTGACTGTAAACACAGATGATCAATAACGACTCAAACGTCCAACCGGCTAATAAAATAACAATTTATCAATCTGAGCTGTGGTTATTTACAAATTTTAGAAATAACTCGGATGCTAGGATGAGGCAGCAGTGATTTACAGTCGTCCTACTCTGAGTGTTTACCTAAAGAAGAGAAGCTAACGTTAGCAGCTGTTAGCTCAGCTCTGAGCACTCACCGTGATCCGCTGAAACAGCCGCCATTTTTAGATCCTACACGGCAGCTGAGAGGAAGAGCAACTGCTTTACAACGACGGTTGAAACACAGTGGCCGATAAAAAAAAAGACCTGAGAGCAGACAGAGACACTACTGAAATCCACTGGCTGTTACCGGATTGTCTGACGGGCGGCCTCTGCTCACGACGACACCATAAAGCCGAGAAACGTTCCGGTAAGGAGACTTCAAAATAAAAGCATCTCCACAGCGTTAAGCGGATGCAAAAGAAGGCAGGTTTTTGTTATTTTTTTGTGTATTTATTTAACATTGCTTACAAAATAAAAAATAGTATGAAAAAAATAACAAAGGTACACAGTCCACTATGATCTAAATTACAGCAGCAGCATCTGAGCCTAAAATTGTTAATCACTTAAAAATAATAGTGTATATGAAATGTAACCTTGACTGAAACACTTTCAGCAGGAACAGTTAAATTAATAGCATTAACTCATTGCAGTCAAAAGATGCTGTATTTATATTATTGCATTTAAATTAAACAACTTCTTAATTTACTTCACAAAATGCGTCACAATCTTTGACAAACGTTACTTTCAATGTAAGGTGTAGGATTTCATCTTACCTTTACAAAACCTTTCATATATACTAGCAGCAAATGTTTAACGACACAAAATCAGAACAGATCACGATAGTACATGTGGTTTGAAGGTTTTCTCAAGAGTAGTTTAAGCTGTTTACAAGGTTTTTCTGTTTGGAAACTCACAGACGTCATGATTCGCCTTTGTGAAAACTTCCTATAAATGGATCCAGTCCCCGTCCAGTATCCAAAGATCTTTTATTGTTATTATTAGGGATTGTAAATTATTTGGTGCGAATTATTTTTACACTCACTCAATGCCAGGAGGGAGTCCTGAGGAATAATGTAACGTTGACTGTACCATTAACATTTATTGTGAAGGGGAGACAAAATCACTTCCGTTAGTTTCCTCAGCTGAGTTGGAAACGTAAATGTTGGCAGAAGTCAGTCAGATGATCCACACCGCCGCCTAGAGGCCATGACTGAAAATTACATTAGCCTTTATAACGTCAAAATCAGAATCATGACTAAATGTTTTGCACCAATTCAGATAATTTTTTAATATTAATACACGAAATAAATCTAATAACCGCTGAAAAAGAACAGACAACATTTATATTTTATTTTTTAAATATAGTGTTTACATGAGTGTAAAGAAAAACCAGCAAAAGCAAATCCTTCAGTTTGTAGTTTTTTGTTGTTTTTCAGATGCTGTGAAGGAAGAAATGTGAACACCTGGAACCTTGAGGGCAGCGACACACCTGGCCAGGTGGAGTCTTCTGTCTCCTCCACCAGTTGCGGCCCCAGCAGAACTTCTCCAGGTTACACTGAAGAAAAGAGGCACCGACAAAGTCAAACAGGTTTGGTTTTAGTTTAGTTTCACACTCTGGGGTCCCACACTTTTCACTTTGGGTAATCTCTGGGTTTGATGAACTTTTAGCTAAATTTCAAAGAAGAAAAGTGCAGATTCTGTTACTCATAATCATAAAGTAAAAAATTGCTAAAAAATAGATTACATCATTACGAAATATCAAACATTGGTGGCAGAAACACACATGAACAAATCCCAGTTTTCCACAACCTAAAACATTTGAAACTAATACTTACAGTAGGTAATATAACATAATACAATACAGTTCAGAGCACTTCTAGTATCAATATCTATGATTTATTACATTTTCACTGCAAAAACACAAAATCTTACAAACTATTTTTGGTCTATATTCTAGTGCAAATATCTTAATGCACTTGAAATAAGACAAAACTAACTCATAACTAACTTTTCATTACAATATGGGAGTTTGTTTTAAGTAAATAATTCCTTAATATTGATTTTAAAAAGTTCTAGTTCCACTGGAATATTTTTTCACTTATAACAAGACATTTTCCTTATAAGTAAAATAGTCTGTTAAAGGATTGAATACTTTTTCATCAATATTAGGGAATTATATTGTAAGTTAGTTTTGTCTTATTTCAAGTGTATTAAGATATTTGCACCAAAAACTTTTGTGGTTTTGTTCAGTTGACCTTTAATTGACACAACAGGTTCAGTAGGAAATTACATTAGAACAATGAAGTTTATGTAGAAAGCAGAAGTAACAATGAAATTGTGTCTGTCTGTCATTTTTTGTTTTTTCTTTCCTGTTTGAGAGTTGTCATGGCAACAGTCGTCCTTTACCTTTTCCATTCAATAATAGATTTGTTTTTTGTTTTTTTTATCAATTCATGCAGTTTATTGCTAATCTAAGCTAAAACATCCATCCTTCATCCAAACCTGCTTGTTCTTGCACTGTATCAGGTATTTATCTCCAGTGGTCATTATATTTAATTCCTTTTCCATATGTTTTGGTGTGGGAACAATCATCTCATCAAAAAAAGGAGATGACTGAAGATTTCTTTGGCTCTAGTGGCCTTTATTTGACAGTTAATTGACAGGAAAGTGGGTAATGAGAGAAGGGTGAAGACATGCAGCAAAGGTTGCCAAGGCTGGGAATTGAGCCTATGACAGCTGCGTTGAGGACTAAGGCCTCCATATGTGGGTTGTGCTTAACCCCTGCACCACCACAGCACACCCCGTGATTGAAGATTTCAGGAGGAACAGAGTTAGCTCAAACCCTCATGGGAGGAGAAGTGGAGGAATATAAACACCTTTGTGTTCATTTGGACCTCAGACTGGACTGGAAACCAACAGTGAAGCGCCTATAAGGGAGCAGACTGGACCTCTGGAGGAAGCTAAGATCCTTCAAGGTTAGCAGCAAGATGCTGCAGATCTTCTATAAACTTGTTGAAAGCGTCATCTCTTCTGCCGTCATCTGCTGGGGCAGCAGATCAGAACTAGAGACCTTAAGAGGCTCAACAGCCTGATAAAGAAGGCTGGTTCTGTTCTGGTTCTGTTCTGAGGAATCTCTGGAGATGACGATACAAAGAAGGATTGTTCATGTTAGAGATTTTTTGGTATTATCATTTTGTTATTACTTTAGTTCATATTCAGTCTAATGTTCAATTTAAAGTGTTCTCTTCCTTCTGTGTGTATAAACTGACCCGGAGGCCCCATCTGCCTGTTTGTCTTCATGTGAAACAGTTAACTGTGTGTTTCCCAGACCTTAAATTACGTTTCCACAGGTGCCTTCTTATCAACTGGAATACTCCCTACCTTAGAAACTGCCTGTGTGCAGTAATAATTTGTCTCTGCTGTCTTCTTTAGCTATCCTCCCTGTTTTTGCTTGATAATAAAAGACAAGCTGTAACCAAAGGTCTTCAGACGCTCAGTGAAGGAGGAGCAGCTTGCTGAGTCTTCTCCTTTTGCAAAAGTTTGGTCATAAAATTTATATACGTTGTCTGTGGTTCTTTTATTGAAGGTTCGAGAAAAATACCTATCAGTTCATAAAATCAAGAACATTATGGACAACTCTGACCATCCTCTTCCTGGGACTGTCTTGGGAAAACAACGTCTTCAGTCAGAGGCTCACCAGTAACCCACTGGAGATCCTTCCTGCCGACATCCATCCCCATCTACAGTAACTCTTTGATGAATTTGAATTAAAATGAGTTATAACAGCACTTTTCAATTTGAATTTGAATATTATCACCTTCCTAAAATAATGGCCTAAGTCAATTTTGACAAAAGTGAAATTCTTTTGCCAAAATCACGTTCAGTAAAAATGACTTTGGCCATTATTTTAGGAAGTTGATGATATTTCTATCTGTAGGCATGAACCCTGATGTTGGGGCTGATTTTGTGTCTCTGTTGACGCTGCATTGTGTCAGAGTGGAGATATTTACCACTATCGTGACTCTGCGTCGCTTCAGGCGTCGACAGATTCCAGGAAGTCGCATGAAGCCGTTTTTCCTCAGAGGCGTGACGGCGTTCGACTCCCAGTTTGCAGAAACTTTCTCCTAAAAGCAACCAGAGAGACGAATTACCCTCCAAAATAGTTGCTTGTCTGGTTGTTTTTGCTTTAGCCGCCTGTCCTACCTGCAGCGATGCTGTGGCCGGAGTGAAGAGCGGCAGGCTGCAGTCGGCCCTCTGCAGAGGGCAGATCAGCAGCAGGAACACAGCGCAGGCATTCGGCTTCATCTGTCGATCATCTACCGATCAAACCAAAGAATCAATAAATCCTCTGGGCGTCCAGATCCTCCCGCTGCTTCTCCGTCCAAAAGCAAACCGGCTGAATGATAAATATGACAGAAGGGAAAACAGAATAATCCTCTTAGTCTGGTTTACGAGTCATGTGACCACATGATGACATCACTGAGCCCAAAAACTACTGACAGATCATCGACACCCACAGCAAACATGCAGCAGAAGGAGCTCAGGTCAAAGGTCGCGCCTGGCCTGCGTTCCTCTGGAAACACAGTCGCAGCTGTGCATTAGGTGGCGGCAGCATCATGCTGAGGGGATGCTGACGAGACGAACAGGGGAGAAAAATACGGGAAAATCCTGGAAGGAAACCTGCTGGAGATTAGAGCAGCAACTAGCGATTATTTTAGTAATCAACTACTCTGATGATTAATCGATTAATCAATTAATCGGATAAGAAAAGTGGCACATTCTGCAGATCATTTAAGCCTTTTTATACGATGCTGCAAATACATAAAAAGATACAAATGAAATGAAAAAAATGAAATAACACCCATTCCTTTAGTGTACAGTTGATTATTTATTGATTCATTTTTATATCACCGATTAATAATTGGCAAGAGATGCTTAATGGGAGATTTTGTTTTTTACAGAATTTAAACCGGGTGAAGTTAAAAACTAAGTCACTGGAGGAGCTCTGGGTAAAACATATTTACAAACAAAAAAGTTCTTTTTTTTAATCTTAAATGCAAATCTACACATTTCTGTACAGTTTTGGCTTAATTAATATGTTGTTCTTTAAGTAAATTACATTTTTTAAATCTCTGAACTCCAGTTAATGATTAATCAATTTTTAAATTTGTTGACAATTACAATGATCAATTAATCACGATTAACCGTTTCACCGTTTATTACAATATATGAGAAAATTTGATGAAAAATCTTAGCTTCTTTGAAATGAAAACAGCTTTAAGCTCTCAGCTCTGTTTTTAACATGTTGTCCTTGATTAAATATGAGAGCATAGTTGTTATCTCAATATTAAATAACAACTTTAATGTTAACAAAGATTAAAATTTAGAGAGTTTTATTGAGCCTTAGTGTAATTTCATTACATTTCTAGTTCAACAGACCTAATTTACTGGAGCCTCCAAAGTTTTTTTCTCACCTTATTAGAATCAATTTTAATTAATCGATGCTTTAATAAAAAGATGGAATAATAGGAAATTAAACCGAACATAAAGGAATCCAAGCACTAGCTTAATATGCATATTGCCGCTGTTAATAATCAATATTACCAGTTTTATTGTTGTTTTTAGTGGTGTTGTTATTGGCTTTATCCAGCAGAGGGCGCTATTATCTATGTAATTTTAGTGGGGAAGTAGTTTTATTTGTGAAATAGATTTTTTTATTAATTACTTAAAATTTTAGGGGTGTTAAATGTTGATTATTATGAACTAGATCAGTGTTTCTCAACCTTTTTTGGGCCAGCGTCCCCCCAGCCTTTATCCAGGTCCCTCACCGCCCCCCACCTAAGAATTTGTAGGCTACTTTGCGCTGACCATTATTTTATCATTATTACTATCACTATTGTAGATGTTTTGATTTTTATGCTTGTTTCTGTATGTATCATCACAAATAATACATATAATATAATATAAAAATAATACAGGCGTCTACGAAAAATGCAATGAACATTCAAGTTAAAATCGGTAGGCAGCAGCCAATCAGAGTGGAAAAAATATTCTTATTTTGTGCTGTTTTCAAGTTGTTAAATATTCCACAAAATGACCAGATAAAAGATGTTTAACATGCCAGTTTAAACTTTGAACTATTTGCAGAACGACTGAGCTCTGCAACATTAAAACATGGATAGAACTGTAACTACATTAATCATAGCTCTTCTTCTCTTCAGTGTTTGTCAGATTCTGGTGGTGCATCTCTGTGCTGCCTTCAGGGGAATGGGACATCAGAGCATCATCCATAAAACTTCACCCACATGGCATTTATTGTGCAAACCAGAGCTTTCAGTGGAAAAACTAAAGTTCCTTTTAATGCCATATATGAGACAGAAACATGGATTATATCTTTATATAGATCTGTCTATTGATTTATAGATTAATAGTTTTACTGGACAGAAATTACAAAGAACATATCTGGTTCTTAATCAAATCCTAATGAGTCAAATTGAAAGTGTCATGGAATCTCAGCCTCATGACATTAACACTGACATGAAAAATAATATTGAAGAAATAATAAATCTAATTAAAAACATAAATAAGTGATAAGTTATTTACTGTTATGGTCTGTAGCATATTTATTATAAGTAGATGTGGTCTCAACAAACCCATGACATTTCAACAATATTATTTTACCTTTTATCTGGAAGTAGTGTCTGTTTATTCTTGCCATACAGTCCTCTGTATTAATTATTGCTCAAAAGGTCTTGCCATACCAGTTTATTCCTCTGTATTTACTTTAGTTTCTTAGTTTATTCTTGCATTTTGTTCTTCATTCATTTCTATTTAGTTTCATTTGATTAGTTTTATCCTCTCTTGGTTTATTGCTTTGTCCACTTTAGTTTCTTTCCTGTTGCTAGATTTATTTTATCATTTATTGACCATCAGTAATCTTCACTCATCACCTGCTGCGCCGCCTAATCGTCATGTGTTTCACATCATGTGTTGACTTTTCACTGTTCAGCGTCGGATTCTCTGTTTTTATGCCATAATTCACATCTAGTTCGTCGCTCCGTTTTATGCCCCGCTTCTCCTGTTTCAGAGTTTTGCGCAATGTGCGCCTCTTCTTCTTTTTTTCTTTTTTTTTTTACCCCCTAAGGTGCAGGGCGGTCGGGAAGCATATCGATGGGGGAAAAGGCAGACTGACATAAACCTTTTAAAACAACGGAAACAATTTCTGCATTCTGATTATTGAAATTTAAAAGTGCTGTGTTGTTCTATCACCCCCGTTTCATACCGGACCACTTACAGCACCGAGTTAACGCTATAAAATGAACGCTCTCTATCTTGGTATCACCCATGGAGGGATTTCTTTATTTCTTTATTTTAATGGGTTCATTTTTCAGAGGGATACACAGTGAGGGTGTCGTGCTACGAGTAGCAGGAGAACGGAGCTGCGCCAAGAAGCTAACAGAAGCTAACAAACACTGAATAGAAGAAGAACTGCCATTGATACAGCTGCAGCCAAGCATGTTTTAATGTTACACAATACAGTTTTACCAAGTTGCTCAAAGTCTAAACTGGTATTGTTGTACATTTAAGGTGTAAAGTTTACCTTCGACCAAACGCCCCCCAAAGGAATCCCAGCGCCCCCCTTTTGTAAAAATGTCCGCCAGCGCCCCCTGCCGTCCTCTGAACGCCCCCTGGGGGGCGGTACCACCCACGTTGAGAACCGCTAAACTAGATTCAAAATATTATATTTTAATACATTATATTATGTTATAATATTTTATGCACTGTTTTTTGGGGAAATATTGCTTCAATTCAATGTTGGCAGTTTGACAGTAGCGTTATGGAGGATTTATAATATTATTATTATTATTATTATTATTATTATTATTATTATTATTATTATTATTATTACTGTTATTATTAATATTAATAAACTACACAGAGGTGTAGTTTTCTTTATAATAACTCCCAAATTTTACCGTATTACAGACATATCACAATTGTCTTACGTTTTCGGGGATTATATTATATTATATTATATTATATTATATTATATTATATTATATTATATTATATTATATTATATTATATTATATTATATTATATTATATTATATTATATTATCAGGAACTAAATATTTTTGTCCGTTTTTCCCCCTTATTTTTAACGTTACAAATATAGTGTTTTATTTATTTATTTATTTTAGGTTGCCTGATATAAATATCACCGCAGCTATTCTTATCACCTCTTTGTGGATCCAGAAATAGTGAGAACAGCTCCCAGGCCGAGTGCGCTGGACTCCTTTATAGCTAATTGATTGATTGACTGCTGTGAGAGCTCGGTTGTATTTCTATCTTTGGCTGCAGGTCTATGTTTAGCCTGTGGACAGCGGCCTCCACCACCGCCCACCCGCCCGACGACCAGCTGATCTTTGTTGCACGTAAGCGCCGTCTTGTCGTGGCCCCGCCCCGCTTCCTATGGAGGATTTATTTATTTTCTCCTCCGTCTCCTCCTCCTCCTCCTCCTCTTCCTCTCCCGCCGCTGCGTCCATTATTACCGAGAAGAAACGGAGAATGAACAGCGAGAAAACGCGACCACTGCAGGCCGAGCGGACCGCCTCGGAGGACTGAAGGATGAGCGCCGACTGCGGGACGCAGAGCCGACCGGAGCCGCCGCCACTGAGCACCGGAGGAGGCAACATGAGCTCGGACTAAGCAGGCGAGAGGACTCCGCTGCGTCCGTCGGTAAGGGATGGATGGATGGATGGATAAACAGGTGGTCTGATGGCGGATGATGATGATGATGATGGCACAGCGCCGCACGGAAGCGCACCTGGAAGAACTAAAATGAGCGCTCTGCGGCTTTGCAGGCTGCATCATCAACATCATCATCGTCATCATGATTTATTGACGGTATTGACGGCTCTCGGCCGCGCTGAAACACCCCGACGCCGACTGGACTGACCCCGTCCCTCCTTGTCTTGCAGCGGCTCTCGGTCGGGATGTCTGGAGCGGCCGGACCTGCACCGCCCACCGGGGCCGGACCGGAGCTGCCGGACCTGAGCCATCTGACCGAGGAGGAGCGGAGGATCATCCTCTCCGTGATGGAGCGACAGAAGAAAGAGGAGGAGAAGGAGCAGAGCATGCTGAAGTGAGTGGGTTTTTTTTTTTTTTGTATTTTAAATTAATCGGCAGTTATCAATATTTCCCTGGTACCATCTGCTGCAGAAGACACGATGTTCAAAAATAAAAGGCTGCCATGTGCAGTAAAGATGAAGGTTATACCTCAGATATTTACTCACTTTCTCAATAAATAAACGGTAAAGAGCAAGGAATCAATCACTGCAAATAAAGGCTAATAATGAGAAATAAAAGAAAGTTTATGGTAATCAAAATGGTAATTAAATGAAATCCAGAGGAACCCTGACCTGAAAACGTTTTGATAGATAGATAGATAGATAGATAGATAGATAGATAGATAGATAGATAGATAGATAGATAGATAGATAGATAGATAGATAGATAGATAGATAGATTAGGAACACATGCACTTCCAGGTTTTGTACATTAAGGCCTACTTAATGTACAAACTAAAAACAAATATTTCTGCCACATTGTTTAGAAAACTAACATCGTACATATGGTATTGGTTTCAAAAGAGTTTTCATCCTCTTGAATTCACACCTGAGCGTTGTTTTAAACATGCCAGACCCATAGGGGGCAGTGTAGTGCTAAGCTAAAGCCTGTCACCCAATCAGAATTCTTAAAAAAACAGCATGACTTCCTGTAAGGACTAAACATGGTGCCCAGAGGTTTGTTTGTGTGGACAACGTTTTTTAAATCTCCACTTTGATCTGAGTTTTTATAAATAATTGTTTTCAGTGATATTATACTGAGTGGATAACAGGCTGAAACATACAAATGTCTTAGTTTCCCCAGATATTACTACGTGTGGACTAGGCCTATGTCTGTGAAAAAAAAAATCAGCAAGAATCTTTATCAGTTCCAAAAGTTTCCTTAAGCTCAGAATCATCTCTAAAATATTTTAATTACAGCAAAAAAGGGGGAGAAAATGTGACAGTTGCTATGTTAGGTCTCTAAGTGGTGATGCAATGGAGGAAAGCATGAAATATAAACCAACAATTGTAGTGAATATTCCTAAAATCTGCTGTTACACCTAGAGGTTGTGGCCCAGCGTGATGGTCATCTAAAAAGTCCAACATCTCAGTGATATCTGCTCATTGTTTAGCCCTGAAAACTACAGAGATGCTCTGACGCTACCGATCGGATTGCTCTTTGCCAGCCACATGGAGAGGACATCATAACCAAGTGTGTTATTTAATTTCCCTTTAGGATCAATAAGGTATTTGTAAATTGAATTAATAAAACTTTTGACCCCCAAAAACTTAGAGCCCTGGGTTACTGCTCCAGTTTAACCTTGCTGAAGTCCAGTCCAGCATGTAGAGCAACCGTTCTACAAACTCTTTAAACAAACTCTGTTTTAAAGTATCTGAAATTAGTGTTGAATAATTGTAGGTCCAACGAGTCTAAATATTGATACGTTGAAAGTTGTCATGAAGACAAAACTAAAGAAGAAAAAATGGAGTCCAGTCTCCTAGAAAAATAATGAAACTTCCCTTTAGTTCAACTTTCAAATATGAATCTTAAATCAGATACCAGCTCTACAGTTATTAACTAACAAGTTCACCTTTTTTTCCCCCAAGGGTTAATTTCGCCCCCTGGCGCAGTGCTGCCCTGGGCAAAGAGCCATTTGGCCTTTTTGTTGTTGCACTACTACATAAAGATTGGTTAAACAGTTGAAAATGAGAAAAGACGATGATCATCAGTCTGGGATCTGGGATCTACTAATAGAGGATTTCCCCCAGAAAACTTGCTCAGCCTGGTGGTTGGGCACTAAAGGTGTGGTCATCCAG
Source organism: Poecilia reticulata (assembly GCF_904066995.2). Taxonomy (NCBI): domain Eukaryota; kingdom Metazoa; phylum Chordata; class Actinopteri; order Cyprinodontiformes; family Poeciliidae; genus Poecilia; species Poecilia reticulata. Next base: position 22,304,529 of record NC_088840.1, on the reverse strand, counting down.
TAACCCGCCATGTTTTTGAGTTAAAAGATGTTTAAAGTTGACAGAAAATTTGAAAATGTCACTTGATAATTATGTGCTATTAAAAGAAAACACCAACTATAAAGTCTTAAAAAATGCAAACATTTAAAAAAGACTTAAATAAATAAGCAATGATTAGCCTGGTGGGGGCACAAATAAAGCCTGGTAGCCCGCCAGGCTGATAATACACTGGCCCTGCTAATAATAATTAATAATAGTAAAATATGTCACTTTTGCATGATTATAAAAGAAAATTCAGAAGAAACTGTGCTTCAGACCAGATCAGAACGGAGATGCTGACATGTTGTCTTTACCCAGAATGCACTGCTCCAGGATCTGTGTGCTCATCTATCGTTTTGAAGCTAAAAACTGGGGTTTTTCAGGCTGCACGCTTGTCACCTGCAGCCCTTCTGTTTCTGTTGGTTTTAATTGGACTCCAGACTAAATCCAGTTATCTCGTTAGTGGGAGTGTTGGTGGATCGGTGGCTGTGGTTTAACACGAGTCAAAGCGTCTTGAACTTTTGAGGTCTTTGAAAAATGTAAAGACTTTGTGAAAAATGTCCAGTCATTTTGTGTTTTCTCTGCAGAATAACGTTCAGGAAAGAAGGGGGATAAATAAGTAGCTGTTCCTCGAACATTAAGGAGTTTAGTTTGAGGGATAACAAAACGGACATAATCAAACGATGACATCAGTTAGTCTGTCATGTTACTAATTATTGCTCAGATTTGTAAGAATAACTTGAGCTGCTGTTTGATCATGTTGCTATAACCACGTTTCGCCACCAGGTGTCTCTAAACTCAGAGTCTCATGTTTCCACCTCTATGAAGGAAAGAAGACTTGAGTTTTATTAGAATCTGATACATAAAGACAATATTGTGGTTATTTTCTCACAGGATGGAAAGTATTTAGGAGTTACGCTGTAAAAACACAAAATCTTACCAAGTATTTTCCAGGGAAAATATTTTGTTCACTTGAAATAAGGCAAAGCTAATTTATAAGCAACTTTTCAGCAAGACATAGGAGCTTGTTTCAAATAAATAATTCATTAATATTGGTTTAAAAAGTACTGGTTCCACTGGCAGATTATTTTATTTATAACGTGGGATAAATGTGTTGTTATTAATGCTAGAACTTTTTCATGAATATTAATGGATTATTTACTTAAAACAGGCTCCTATATCTTCCTGAAAAGGAGGTTGTAAGTTAGTTTTGTCTTATTTCAACATTTGGTTTAGAAAATACTTGGTTATATTTTGAGTTTTTGCAGTGTAGGATGATGAATGGATGATTCCCCCCAGGTCCCGGTTTTCACATCATCAGTCTTGTCTGTTTGTACTTTAATTTACGTTTTTATGTGTTAATTCATTTACTTTGTTTTGTTTTTTTATTTTCTGTGTCAGAGTTGCTGGAGTCGGAAAACAGAATGAGATCAGATGTGTTTGATTTTAAGAAATAAACAAATAACAGACCAGAGGAAATGATTATAAAGACATTGCAGCAAAACAAGAGTCCACAAGGATGTGAAAAATGGTTTAAATAAAAACTTTTATCCTTCTTGCCTGCAGAGATTCATCAATGACCAGTTTAAAATATTAATTTTATGAATCAACCTGTCTGATCAGTTTGAGTCTAATTGACTGAATCTCTCTTTAATTAGTTAATTAAAGAGACTCAACTCAAACACTGATCTCATGACACTGTTGTTTGGTTAGCAGGAGCTGGTTTAAGTAAATAATCCCTTAATATTGATGACAAAGTTTTAGTGAAGATATTTAAATTACAGATCTCCAGAAGTTCTTCATTAACCACTTGAGCGCCATCGTAACCTCTAGAACTTCCTTATTTATCTCATAAAGTTCTTGTCTGACCAGCAGAACTTTATTATCGATCAAATTAGCATTTTATCTGCTCTTACTATCATTATTAATTATTTACAAGTTACTTATTGACCAGTAGAACCTGATCATTAACGACCAATGTTTGCTTTTCACCGACTGCTGAACTTCATCTTGACCTCAGGAATCACTTCATTTGTCTCTTGGACTAGAAAGACACCATGTTAAGGACATGCTCACGCAGCATATCCTCGATGCTCAATCCTGATTTTTTTTTTTTTTTTTTTTTTGCTGAAATCAGATTTTTTTTGTTTATTTTTTTTGTGTAGTCGTTCACACTACTGAATGATCCAAATAAAATCAGACTTCCAAAGCGATGTGAGCAGAAGAAGAACATTTACGTCAGATATGTTTGTGGAAGTAATAACGGACGGTTTTATTCAGCAACGGGAGCCGACAGTAAAGTTAGAGAAATCATGATAACACAAAGGTAGATAATAAAATGAAAGCACAGCTATGAGCGACAGCATTGACTGCATTTTCTGTACAACTGGATGTAGTCGGAGCTAAAAGTGGTGAGATTGTGATGTGATGCTTCAGCGACACAGACTGCTTTCATAAATTCATAATTATAGTTTTCATTCATTGTTTGCGTCCTGATTTACTGTGTCTGGCTTCTTCTGGTGCAGAGTTATGACATCAGTGACGTGAAAGTTGGACAAAGCGCGACATGACTGTTCAGACTGCAGACGCTTTGAAAACAATTGGATACGTTCCTGAATCAGATCCACGTATAAAAGTGACTCAAATTGAACCTTTTAGGGATGAAAAGATCAGAACTGAAATGAAAAAGTCAGATCTAACAGTCACATTTGGACCAATTACAGTACTACATGACAGATAAACTGACAATACGGAGTTGAAGTTAGCAAAACGTGACCTATAATCCCATCATAGTTCGTCTTTCTGTTCTGTCCATGTCTCCATGTTTCTGTTCAGTTTGTGCTTCACTTTTGGTTAACTTCTCTCTATTGTTTTTGTTCTGTTTCATCCTCATCCTCATCATGGCCTTTGTGTCTTCAGGGATGAGGAGGAAGTAAAACCTCTCCCAGCTTCGTAAGTACCTCAGAGTCCGCTGTGCTGTTTGAAACCCCTGTCCTGGCCAGAACCTCCTTCCTGTTTCCCAACTTGACGCCCCAATCCCACGGCGAACCTGCTTCCTGTCCGCTGACTGTCTGTGTTACCTGGACAGGTGGAATCCGTTCTCAGGGTTCAGTCAGTTGGTCAATAATGTTGCAGCCAATGTGTCCGAAGTTCTGCAGGTTAAAAGTCCGACTGACAACGAGTCGCAGACGTGAGTAAAACCGAGAAGGTGAACTGACCGGAGGTCTGTTTCAGGCTCAGCTCAGATGTTGATCGATTGTTGGATGTTTTACCAAATCAGATCTGATCTGGATCATTCATGAGGATCAGATCAGTGCAGAAAAAGTCTCCTTATCACAAGCTAGTGGAGAGATTGAAAAAGTAGGTAGAGTTTGACGCAGTATTTGTCCTGAAGTCGGTGTCTGACTGCTCCTGTTCTTCACAGGAAGTTACATCAGCAGTTTGAGATGTATAAGGACCAGGTGAAGAAGCTGGGGGAGGAGCCTCCTGCGGCGCAGACGGCGAGGGCGGAGTCTCCCACCTGCGGCGTCTGCCACAAAACCAAGTTTGCCGACGGCTGTGGCCGAGCCTGCTGCTACTGTCAAAGCCGCTTCTGCGCGCGCTGCGGCGGGCGCGTCCCTTTAAGAGCCAATAAGGTTGGCGTGTGAGGTCGTAGTTCCTCCTTTGGACCTTTAGTTTTTCTGTTTGCAAATCTTAACGTCCACGTTTTTCAGCTTAACGTTGAACATAAACACAATATTCACGTCTTTGAATAAGTTAGTATAAGTGTTGATGTTTTATTCTGTATGATAATTTGATTTCAAGGTGCCTTGACTCCCAAAAGATAAAGAACATATTTTTAAATAATTGTTTTATTTGTGGATTTAAAGAGTAAAACATTGAATAAGTCATGCAGAAAGCGTGGTTAGGTGTAAAGACATAATTAACAGTTAATAAGTCTCACTTAATCTCAAAAATCTGTAAATAAAACAACAAAATGTGTTTTTTGCAAAAGCATTTATGCTCCTTGAACTCTCACATTTTGTTTCATTGTGTTTTATTTGGATTTTATTCAATAAACCCACACAAAGGGATTTGTTTTTGTAACTTGGAAGGACATTTATTAATGATTTGATGTGTTTCAGCCCCATCTGCTCTAATATGCTAAGATAAAATCTAGTCAACTAATCATCTAATTAGTAAATAGTTTCCTCCTGAGTTTCATTTAATCTCGGCTTCTCTGTGAAATATCTACTGGTCTGTTAGTGAACAAACAGCATCATGAAGACCAAGAAACCCAGCAGACGGGTCAGAGATGAAGCTGTTTAGGTCTGTGGTCCGGAACCTTTTTATTATCGCGGACCGGTCAAGACTTGGAAAAGCGGCCCGGGGAACTGGGGGGCGTGTGTGAACCGTCAGATAAGGCTTCTGCATGTTGGTGTTCCCGCTAAATCCTGAATATACCCAATTTGGGTTGTATTGGCCCTTTTATCGCAGCCTGACTTGGAACGAGAATACAACCTGTTGAATGTGACAAGTAGCCAATCAAAAAGCGCGGTGATGTAAGAACAGAGGGGAATCCCAAACAGCTGACATATCGCGCAACTGAGAGTCCAGTGGATATCGGAGATGATATGTGGAAATGTTTATTATTATAAGTAAAGGTCATTATTATATATGTTTATGTTTATTCAGTTAAAATGTTAACTATGAAAAAGCATATTCACCTCCAAATCATAGTGCAGCAAATAGAGCGGCTGCTCCCGTCGTCTTTTATCCACCACCTTTTCTTTTTGTTACGTCTCTTATCTCTTAAAATTAGTCCACAAACTATCAATATTGCTTCTACATCGTCATCCGTGTTTGGTCCTTCTAAATTCCCGTATGCTATGTTGGGGGTTTTACTGGATTATCCTCTGGAATCGTGATGTTTGTGACTGGAATCGGTTGGTGTTGCTCCTGCCTTGGACACACAAACCGATCGAACCTGTTGGACTTTTATCAGCTCTGTGGTCACAGAGGTTTGGAGAATCGGCCGACAATTTTTAAATCTTGCCATTTAAACCAGACTTAAGACTCACAAGCTCTACTCATCTCCTCTCGACCACTGCCCAAACGCTCTCTGACTCTGGTCGCTATGGTAACGTTTACATATCCCTTCAAAATAAGATACAGATGAGCCACAAAAACGAACATTTTACTTTCGTGAAAAATTTTAACTCACAATAATGACTAACGGGAGCCCTGAGCTTGTTTCTCTGCAACGAGACGGTCCCATCTGGGAGTGATGGGAGACAATGACACCTGAGCTGTGGCTTATATCCACAGCCTGCTTGGTCTCTATGCGGCGAAGCAGCTTGAAGCTTCATTGCCTCATTAGCAACCCATGTTATGCAGAGCGGGCTTGTAATGTGGGACTCACCTACCTGTCCAGAATAAATCCATTCTCCTGTCTCTTCTCTGGGCCTTTTCCCCTTCGCAAAGAAACTTTCCAAAGACATCTGATCTGTTTCTTACTAATTTTGCTGCTTGTGGGATTAGCGTTGGCGCGCAAGTAACCGAGAGAATCCGGTTAAAGGATTTTCAAAATAAAAGATCTTCCAGACTCAAATAATACATAAAACGGAAATATTTCATTATTTCTTGCGCGGTCCGGCACCAATTGGTCCACGGACCGGTACTGGTCCACGGACCGGGGGTTGGGGACCACTGGTTTAGGTTACAAGACGATATCCAAACTCTGAACATCTCACAACATCTGAACATGGAAGAAAAATGGAACAACTACAAACTTATCAACCTAAACCAATTAAAAAGCAGCCAAAAAGTCCCATGTAGTGACCAGTGTGAAACATAGAGATGGCAGGGTAATGCTGTGGGTTTGTGTTTGTTTCTCATGGATGGGAACGCTGGGAGAACAATCTTGAAAGAAAACCTGTTAAAACTCAAGAGCTGCAATAAAATGGATTAGATCCAAAGGACAGAATGGTCCAGTCAAAGTCCAGACCACTTTGAAAGCCATTTTGCTACGTATTGGTCGACCACATAAGATCCAAATAAAGCACTAATAACTAATGTTTGAAATGTGAGCATACATAAACGTGTGTGCTGTTGTGTTTTAGGTGATGTGGGTCTGCAACGTGTGCAGGAAGCAGCAGGAGATTCTGACCCGGTCGGGAGAATTTTACCCCAACGCGTCGCCTCCACACGGGCCGATGCAGGGAGCGCCGGGGGCCGTGGGGCCCCTGAGCAACGGGGCCACGGAGCAGTAAGTGTCACTTCAAGTATTAGACAGCAAACACTCTTCTAGTGGGAGGATAGAGACCCAACCCACCGTCCAACTGGACCAGGTTCGACCTCTGATTGGATTCAGAAATGTAAACTTAAGGTTTGACACGAGAAAAAACAAAAGATTTTTTTTTTTTTTGTTTTTTGGGTTGTTTTTTTTTTAAGGGAAAAACAATAATTTCAACCATAAAATAACTTGGATATATTTAGTTTTTTTTCCATTTATTCTAATGCTGGAGCTGATTTGGGAAATCATTCTGAACTGCAGATATGTTACAATTTAACTTTAGAAACAACCATAGTCTCACCATCAGTGCCGCCACTTTCATGTTTTAATTACTTTCTTTTAAAAATGGAAATAATTATAATAATAATATCATCATCAGTATGATATAATTTTCCCCCTTTCTCCACAGAGAGTAGATATATCTCTGTTTATCGATGATACAGTGTGTTATTATTAAACTAAAGCGCTTCTCGTTCTGTTGCTGCTGTTTAAACGTCTGTGGTGCATCGACTGATTTTCCACATCAGTTTCATAACAACCTGAAGGTGATGGAGAACCAGGAAATGCAGCATTTTAACTTTGATGAAACTACTACAACGACCAGAAGCAGTCATTCTGACCGCCGCATTTAGACCTCAGTTAATTCACCTGGCAAGCTTGGAACTAAAATAAAACTTAATTTAATTACTAGTGCACTGTATTTAGCAATATAATACATTATTTTTAATTGAATACATTAAGTTTAATTATTCATCAAGCAAAAATCAAACACTGTAGATTTTTAATTTGTTCATTTAACATTTTTTCAAACTTCTTTTTTGCAATTTTGTTTTGAATTGGAAAAGGCAAAAAACGAACTATACATACATATTATTTTCATTTATTTTTGTGAAAAAAATTAACAAATGGAGCACAATGGGAGTAAAAATGTGAAATTTGAAGTGTTTTATAGAAGCTGTTTAAGGCTTAAAGGGGTTTTATGTGTGACACACCAAAAATAAATGCATGTTTTACTATTTTTAAGTTAAAATAAACCAAAAAACTGATGCTAAATCTGCAGCAACAGGTCAGAAACATGCAAAAAGGATATTTTTATCCTTTTTTTTGGTGTTTCTTAAACATTTAACCCTCAGTTTTGTCTGCAGGTTTTTACTGCTGAGTCAGTAAAATTCAGACTCGTCCTTTTGACGTCTGACTCGGTCATAATTAGATCACACACATAATTTACCTCCAGACCCCATCTCCAACACACACACTCACACACACACTCAGACTGTGCCTTCCGTCCCCATCAAACACGCACAGCCCCCAAACACACAAACTCAAACACACACGCTAATCAGATTAACAGAATAATAATCCCACAGCTCACTGGGGATTATTGCTGCTGCTAAATACAGCAGGCTAACACACACAGGCTAACGGGAGCTAGTAGCGGTGATGTAATACCCCAGGTGGGCGGAGTCAGAGTGAGATAGAGGGCGCTGAAAGGGGCGGAGCTTCAGTCGTACTCCAGCTGTCAGGTACAAACCTGCTGAGTGTGTCAATGTGTGTCAATGTGTCGTGTGTTGAACCGGCACAGAAAACAGAAACAGGCTCTTTGTTTACGTCCCTGAGCAAAAGACACACGACTCAAACGCGATGATGTCTGGATCTGCTCAGGGTTTCATCCGTCGCCCTGCAGCTGCATGACGGCTGCGTTGGTGCGCACTGACAGGAAACGCATGTAAGTCTGCACCGCGCACATCCAGTTACAGGCTAACGCAGAGTTTGTGATCTTTGTTCAGAGAAGATTCAGTGAGATTCTGGGTGGGTTGAGGGAGCAGTTTCACTCTGAGAAACTAAGTAAATGGAGTCTTAGAGGTTTATTGTTTATAATGAATTCATGTCCCTCGGTCTGCGTGACAAAGGAGGGAAGGAGGGATCTCTGGTTAAGCTGCTGGACGACGTTCAATGGAAAGAAAACACCTGGAATTTGGGATTATTGGATCTGGATGAAAAGAAAACAAAGATGTTAACTTATTCTGTCTTTCCTTGTTTCCTCCATTCATTCTTTTCTTGTGTCCTCCATTTCATCCTTCCCTCCTTTTTCGTTCCCTACTTCCTTTGTCTGCTTCCTTCTGACTTTCTTTGGGTTTCTTTTCTTCCTTCTGTCATTCTTTCCATCCATCCATCCATCCATCCATCCATCCATCCATCCATCCATCCATCCATCCATCCATCCATCCATCCATCCATCCATCCATCCATCCATCCATCCATCCATCCATCTCTCTCTCTCTCTCTCTCTCTCTCCCGGTCATTCGTGAACCGCCATCTTGGAATCACTTCAAATAAACAAACAATCTCAGCGTCTCGTTTGTTTATGTGAAGCAGCATCTCCTCGCTCCTGATTGGTTCGCTCCCTGTGTCCGACAGGAGGCGGAGCCCCTCGGCGTCGTACTACGATGGTGGCGGCAGGATGCCTCGCTCGCCTTCCGACCACGGCTTGGACCGCCGCCCCCGCTCCACGCACAGTTACCATGGCAACGGCGAGGAGGAGCTACGTGTCCAGAGGCGACCAATCAAAGACCGGCGCGGCCGCTGGCACTCACAGGTGGGACGGCAACGAAACGACTCTAATGTCAGTGGTGATTTAATTTCTATGGTGTTGTAATGTTCAACGTTACGTGTGCAAAAGAAAGAAATAATATTGTTTTTATTTCTTCATTATTTTTTTATCTCATTCAATAACTATTTACAAAATAATTTAATAAGCTGGTTAGAAAAAGCATGAAGTGAATGAAACATGATGGAGGGAGGGAGGGAGGGAGGGAGGGAGAGACAAAACGATGGATGGATGGATGGATGGATTCTATGTATCTTTCTATGTGATGATTCAGATTTAAAGGTAAATGTATCTTTTTTTATTGAATTTATTCAAATATTTAAAATGTTTCCCAGTTTTAAGTTTCAGTTTAATCCAGATTAAACTTTAAAAGCTAAAGCTAAACTTCTGAACCTGAAGCTAACTGCGGCGTTTTCTGCTAGACCTGTGTTAGGAAGTTCACTTGTTCTCCTTCCTGGATCAGGACCACCCGTTTGACCCGGTTCTGGTGGACCGGGAGCTGCGGCGCCGCCAGGAGGAGGAGTTCCAGGCTCGCTACCGAAGCGACCCCAACCTGGCCCGCTACCCGGTTAAGCCGCAGCCGAGCGAGGAGACCATGAGGATGCTGGCGCAGGTCGGCCGGGTCCGACACCAGCGCCGGCACAGTGACGTGTCGCTGGCCGCAGCAGAACCGGAACACCTCAACCTCAGACACTCAGGTCCGGATTTACTCTTTGTTTAGCATGTTGCTCATTTCTCTTTCCCACTTCCACCCAAAATGACCCTAGATTAATTAAAACAAGGAAAACTATGAGAAAAAAATCTGAACTGCTGTGTTGCTGAAAAATTCTATTCAAATAAATTTTATTGATTGATTGTCTAATTTCTGGTATAAATATTTTAGTAAATTTGAAATAAGACAAAACTAACTTTCAAGTAACTTTTCGACGAGATATTGGAGTTTATTTTAAGTCAATAATTTAATATTGATGAAAAAATACCAGTTTAATTGGCAGATTATTTCTCTTTTAACATGCGAAAAGTGTCTCTTAGACACTTTCTGCCAGTGGAACTAGAACTGGTTGCTAGGTAACGGGCTGGGTTTGGCCAGGGTTGCCAGGTAACGTCTTTACTGCTCCTTCCCAATAGAACTAGAACTATTTCTTCAATATTAAGAAATTATTAACTTAAAACCAGCTCCTACATCTTGCTGAAAAGTTACTTGTAAGTTAGTTTTGTCTTATTCCAAGTGTACTAAGATATTTACACGATAGACTAGACCAAAAGTACCAAATAAGAGTTTGTTTTTGCAGTGTTTTCTGTTTGTTCTGTTGTCTAGTTGATTTTTTGTTATTTTGTAGATCAATACCTCCATTTGATAGTATGTAATATTTGTTTTTTACGCACTATTTGGTGAATTAACAATAAAAAAAAGTCAGTTAACATCAGATTCCTGTTACCGTTTTGCTTTATTAACTCATTATTTTGATCCTCAGCCATCCGCCAGAATCGGCCTCAGGGACTGATTGGGTCTGGAGGTCAGAGGTCATTCTCAGTTGACAGGACTCCCAATCACCTCAGCCCCACGTCTCCTCGCCGCAGCCCGTTGCCACAGCAACTCCTGGACCCGAGCTCCGCCCTCAAGAGGAAGCCCACCAATGAGAGCCTGGTGCAGAGAGGGAGGATGATGGGGAAGATGCACGTGATTGGCAGCTTCAGCAGTTCAGAGGAGGAGCTGCTGACCACACCTGAGTACACCAGCTGTGATGAGCCTGATAGTAAGTACTACATGGAGAGGAAAGCTACGTAGAAACACACATCCGGAGTGTCGGAACATAGAAACACACATCCGGAGTGTCGGAACATAGAAACACATCCGGAGTGCCGGAACATAGAAACACACATCCGGAGTGCCGGAACATAGAAACACACATCCGGAGTGCTGGAACATAGAAACACACATCCGGAGTGTCGAAACATAGAAACACACATCCGGAGTGTCGAAACATAGAAACACACATCCGGAGTGTCGGAACATAGAAACACACATCCGGAGTGTTGGAACATAGAAACACACATCCAGAGTGTCGGAACATAGAAACACACATCCAGAGTGTCGGAACATAGAAACACACATCCAGAGTGTCGGAACATAGAAACACACATCCAGAGTGTCAGAATAACCTTAAGGGCTCCTTTCAGAGTGAGCTGTTTTAGGGCGTCTTGTCACTTTAAATCCAAATGAGCTGCTGCTGGCCACGCCCCCAACTTAATGTTTACACTCATGTGAAAATGGCTGCAAACAGATGTACAGGTGTACAACTGTACACCTTTGAAAAGCATTAGTAGAGCCTCCTGCACAACCAACAAGAATGCAGGAAGTGGTTTCTCGTCCTTGCTGCAAAATTGGAGTAGATTTGTTTTCTAGAGAAGCGCTAAAAATTGAGATTGAATTGAATTTTTAGCTTGTTTAGCCGTGAACAACAATAACCCACAAGTCAGAAACATAGTAATTTTAATCATTAAGGGTAAAAACCCTTAATAATAGTAGTTGCTCTTTTATCTTTCTGAAAAGTTACTTGTAAATTAATTTTGTCTTATTAACAAATATCTTAGTTTGCTAAGATATTTGCACTAGAAACTCATCAAAAAATACCTGGTAAGAATAGTTGTGTTTTTGCAGTGTAAGTGTCGTAGCGATAAATTAACATGCTTCCTGTAACAGAATGTCACATTAGTTTAAATTGTCTTCTGCCCTCTAGTGGAGATGTGAGGTATTTTTGCCTTTTTCCTGGAACTTGTCTTTCAGTGTTATTATATCTTGAGTTTTCAGGCTGTGAACTGAGAAACAGGAAGGAGGGAGAGTGGAAAAGGAGACGCTGTGTGTGTTCGCAGTGTCTCTGACTTAAATTAGCTCAGTGTGATAATCTTCTTACAGCTGAATCTGGCTTCACCTCCAACCAGCTTCACCTGCACTTCCTCAGCCTCACAACAGAGGGTTCCCCTGAGAAAACGCTCTACTTTCCTTTCATCGTTTCCATATTTTGGTTGCAGGTTTCTGGTTTCTTATGGTGGTACGGTTCCACTTTAGAGAACTTTTTTCCCAGTCTGTTACTGGGAACGACCTGGGAAAGTGGGTATCACTTTTATGCTTAGTACCTCCAAATCCCACCACTAAATGTTGCCGAGAGTTGTCTCTAATGGATTGGTTGGTTAAAGATCAGCATTTTTGAACTCTAGTTGTTCATTCTGTGTTTCTTCTCTCTGTATGTTTCTGAAAACACAAAAAACATTCAGATTCTACATTTTTCTGGACATTTTTATCTGTTTTCCAGGCCATTTTACAGCACAACCATGTAACTGTTACCTTCAATTGTTACAAAAATGCTACACATATCAAATTTGACGTAAAAAAATGTTTGCTTCCTGATTTCACGCCTTAAAATTGGGGCTCTGTCTCTTTAAAATCTCTTGCCTTCAGGAAGTCATCACAACATCCAAGCATGAACTCACTGCAGCTCAGACTGACATGAACTTAAAGTGTCTGTGCATCCTTAAAACGTCTTAAATTCATTTTTTAAAAAGTGAGTTGGCCTTTAATATGTTACTCACAGGTCTAAAATGTTGTCTGTTTGCACTATCTGATCTCATATAGTCTATTTTTGTGTCTTTTATTTGTTGGACTTTCCTGTCAGGCAAACATTTGAGTCACATTCAGTCACATTTGTTGCATTTTGTGACTTGAGAAGGTTGAGGCTATCGCTAACTAGCTGCTAAAGTACCGTTGCTAGCTAGCTAGCGTTTTTTTGTGTCTTAGTCATGTTTTCAAGTTTATCTCTAGCTGGCTGGTTGACGTTTGTAGATTTGTGTGGAGATGTAGGTCTTAAATTTAATTCATAACGGCCTTAAAAAGTCTTAAATTTGAGTTGTTCACACCTGAGAAACTCTGGAACTGAAACGAGGCTCTTGGCGCTTTCCAACTTAAGTTACCATGTAAACCATTTCTCTATGAAGCTGTGCTGGTTTTAGTTATGGTTTTTGTCCACTGTTGCCGTTGTAACCCGTTTATTCAGATACGCTGTCCTCCTGAGAGTCGGTCTCCAGGGTTTCGGACTCTGACGTCATGAACGTCGGCAGAGTTTCAGTTTCCACGTTCTGCGTTCGGTTAATCTTCTGTGTCTACGTCTCAGGAACCAAAGTCATGAGAGACGATGGATTCTGATTGGCTCAGAGTGACTCCTCCCGTCGGGGTCAGAGGTGAGAGATCAGCTCAGAGTCGCTGATGCTGCGTTACTGAAGACACCTGGACCACAGGACGCAGCATAAAAACCTCCAACAAACTCGAGTGGAAAACGGAACGAATCCTGGGGAAGCTGGTCGATAATCTGGCCACGGTGGGAGACGAACATCTCAGCCTGCCGGTTCTGATGGGTCACAGAATCAGCGACGATGCTGATTTCTGTCAATTGGATTACAAGTGAGGAGTTTGGATTACCAGGAGGCCCTGCAAGGAAGCAGGAATAGAAACAGCGCAGGAGGGAACCAAACTGTGGACAAGGCGCCTGGATCTGCTGCTGAGCTGCTTATTTTGCTCATTTTCCTGGAAATCTGTTGGAATTTTCCAAGTTCTCAAGGTTAAAGTTTCAAGAAAGTGCTTGGATTTGCTGAAATGTTTCTCCCAGTTCGCCGACTCTCTGACCCAAAGTGAAGCAAGCAGCCAGTGAAGTTCAGCTGAAGCGACGATGCTGCCGCTGACAGAGTCGGACTCTGTGTTTGGCCTGAGCTAATCTTGTTACAGACAGGTATGAGCTGCCCTGCAGCCTGCAGGCCGAGCTCGGGGCAAACTGCGATCCCTCACCCACAGAGGAGGACCGAGGAGCTGCAGGTTCCCCTCCTGCTCTTCTTCTCTTCTTCTACATCTAAAGCTTCGTCTTGTATCATGGCGTCGTCCTCTCAGACCTGTGAGTACTGGAGAGGCTTTCTGGCAGCGACCTGCACCTGATGACGGGTCTAAGTGGACTTCCTGTCCGTTTAAAGGCTCAAACACTCTGTTCTTGCTCTAAATTTACCTGCATTAATCTTCTTTGAAAGTTTATAGGTTCACACTGCAGCTGACGGACGATAATGCTGCATAAAACTGATCCCAGAGCTGTTTTCACGCCAAAAACACAAAATAATACCAAGGAGTTTTGGTCCAGTTTCTACTATAAATGTCTTACAACACTTGAAATTAGAAAAAAATCTAAGTTACAAGTAGCTTTTCAGAAAGATACAGGAGTTTGTTTTATCTGCAACAGAACAAGTACTTTTTAACCAATGTTAATACGAATTATTGACTTCAACTCCTATATCTTGCTGGAAAGTTACTTGTAAGTTGTTTTGTCTTTTTTAAAGTGAACTAAGATATTTGCACTAAAAACTAGAAAATCAATAAATCAGTCAAGTTTATTTTTATAGCACATTTCAGCATCACATTAGTTCAAAGTGCTTTTCATTGTGAAACATAACAAAACAGTCAACAGTTGTGAAAACCAACAACAGACGTTACATTTTGTCAATGTCATTATTAAAATCATCAATTCACATGAAATAAGTCTGTCAATGCTCAATTTATAATGGTTCAAAAGAAACTAAGCAGCTGGGTTTTAGTCTTCGTTCAAAGGAACTCAGTGTTTCGGCTGTTTTTCAGTTTTCTGGAAGTTTGTTCCAGATTTGTGGTGCATAGAAGCTGAATGCTGCTTCTACATGTTTGGTTCTGGTTCTGGGGATGCAGAGCAGAACCAGAACAAAAATACTTGGTGAGATGTTGTGTTTTTGTAGAGTTATGCAGCATCATTGGGATTCAATAAAGAATACTTTTTTTATGAAAACAGAGTCAGAAAAAGGAGATCTGTAGTTGTTGTGAATGGATGTAATCTCATTGTTTCTCCTCTGTGGAGGAAATGGATGTAGGTGATTAAACCGGCTTTTGGACAAACTGTCCACTGAAGGAAGTCAGAGCAACTCCTTTATCAGCAAAGCATGTCTGTCAACAACTGAGAAAACTGAAGCTGGATCTAAGAAGAAAACCAGCAAAGGAATAAAAACAGAAACACACCAAATTCACACGGATCGATTGAAATCTTATTGTCTTTTTAAATACAATTTATTTTCAAGAAGATTTTAAAGGGATGTACATCAACAAAGGCCAAACCAAGAAGAGAGACTTCCATAAAGAATATCCATAAATATTAAATAGCTGAACGGTGTTATGCTGGATCTCATGACCATATGCTGAAGCCAAGCAAGATTTCATTTCAAATGTGTTTTAAATGAACGAAAGAGAAAAAAACTATTTTTATTTTTTATATCTTTGTAAGTTTTAATTGTTTTTATTAAATTTGTTTTGTTGTTTCCAGGAGACATGGAGAGCCAGTGGTGGGATTACGGTACCTGGCATGGCGAGCCCGCACCTATGTCTATGGTAACCCAACAAACACGCCCGCCATCATAACATCCACTACCTGTCTGCCTTTCTACCTGTCCGTTTCTATGAATTAAACTGTGTTATTTGTGATTCTTTAGCAGCCGGTCACATGGCAACCATCCAAAGATGGGGAGCGTCTGATTGGTCGAATCGTCCTGAACAAGAGGATGAAGGACGGGACGGTTCCTGCAGACACAGGAGCCCTGCTGGGCCTCAAGGTGGCGCTGCTGTTTCTCTGATGATAGCCCTGGTGGCGTTCAGTGGCTTGCTGACGGGCGCCGGGTTTTTTCAGGTTGTTGGTGGGAAGATGACGGAGTCTGGCCGTCTGTGTGCGTTCATCACCAAAGTGAAGAGAGGAAGTCTGGCAGACACGGTGGGACACCTGAGACCAGGTAAACACAGCTTCTGCTCGTAGATCATGTCTCTTATTATGCATTAGATGTTGCTTTTTTCCAAATTACAGTAGTTATAGTTGAACTTACCAGACGTCTGATTTTCTGTTTCCATCAACCTGATTGTTTTATTTCAGTCTCACTTTGTAAAAAAAACTTTACTTCTCCCTTCTCATATTTTTGGGGTCATCTGCATCGGTATATATTACTGGGTTGGACGTCACATGACAACACACATCATGTCAGTCGGTTGCCACGGCAACGGGTCTGTATGTAGACCGACCCGATTTGGGTAGTAACTAGTTACATTTACTCAATTACATTTACTTGAGTAACTTTTTTTAAATCTACTTTTAGGAGTATTTTTACTACTCTGTGCTTTTTACTTTTACTTGAGTCATTTTATTATGAAGTATTTCTGCTCTTACTTGAGTAAAAATTTATGGACTTTCTACCCAGTGAATGACAAACAAATATGTTTTAACCAAAACTGTACCAATATAATTTTAAATTATTAAATAATTGATAATTTGATCAGTTACTCAGTACGTGAGTAGACTTTTTACCAAATACCTTTTTACTCTTACTTGAGTCATTTCTTGGACAGCTACCTTTTGCTAGCTATAGCGGCTAATAGGCTCCGTCCAATCCAGTAATAAATATCACAGCTCATCTAGTCGGTGCGGCTCGTTTGCCTTTTGAGTTGTAAACTGTAACATATGTTGCCTTTTTAATCTCCAGGTGATCAGGTCCTGGAGTGGAACGGCCGGGTTCTTCAGGGCGCCACATTCAACGAGGTCTATGACATCATCATGGAGTCCAAACCAGAACCGCAGGTGGAGCTGGTGGTCTGCCGACCGGTCCGGTGGGTCACACACCTGGTCCAGTCCAAGCTAAAAAATTTAAAATGTTCACATATTCTCCATCTGAGATCATATCTAACTTTAAAGTATGTTTTATTAGATGCTAATGCTAACGGATATCTGTTGGTTCTTGCTCGGCAGAGACGTTTCAAGAGCAGCAGACGCCTCCAGTGTTCACCTGGACTCCAGTGAGTTTTTACAAAGAACAATCCAACGCAAGCTTACAGAAAACCACAGCAGTTAAACTTTTTCCCTCAGAGTCCGACATTAAAATGTTCCTGTTTTAGCTCAGTTAGAATTAATCATATTATTAAAGTTCAAATATTGATCCCAAAGGGAAAATAAATGTTGTTGTAACTCTTACTAATTTGAATTCTTTAAAGAGTTACTGTAGATGGTGATGGCAAGAAAGATCTGCTGTAGCAGTCTGTGTTGCACCGACTTTGAGGAAGCCTCTGACTGAAGACATTATTGTTTTAATTTTCTACATTAGTTCGGTTCTTTTTGGAGGCTTCTGTTATTTATTTTTAATTTATTTGGATGAGATGTTACAGTTAACTTTTTTTTAACCATGACAAGGTTTTGTTTTAACAATCGTTAGCCGCTGATTAGCATCTTGAAAGCTCAGATAATACCTGATCTCTGATAACAAATGCCAGAGTAGCTGGACAATGAGGCTTAATGAATGCAGAGGAGGGAAAGAAGGAGGAAGTTCAAACCTTTTCTTCCTCTTATCATAAAGATACGTCCAGATAGAGATTTAAAAAGGAACAGCAAAAGCTAATGAGGTAGATTAGCATTGATTGCTAATTGAAACTGAGCTGTTAGCATGTCAACACAGTCATGAGATTGGAGTCACAACATTTAATTTCCATTTGGGAAGGTTCCTTTGGTCTTTGTCTTGCTAGCATAGAAAATAAGCATCAGAAATAACATTTAAACATTTGTTTTATTTATATTTTATTTAAAAATTATTGAAAAATATTTTTAAAAATATATAAAAGTTGTTTTTTTCCCCCTCATCTTCTCTTCAACCTTCTGAGGCCCCCATTTTTAAAACCAGTGTTGTAAAGTGCTGCTAAAGTGCTGCTAAAGTGCCGCGTGTTGGGTGAAGCGGGCTCCAGTGGAACTGGTTCTTGTTTTTCTGTGCTCAGGTTCCAGTTCCTTCGACTCCCAGAAGGTCGGCCCGTCCATCTCCGTCACCTCTCCCATGAGCCCCAGCGTTCTGTCGGGACAAGTCTCCGTAAGTTCAGCCAGCGTCTCACACCCAGAAACCCGTCTGCACACAGGCGTTTCCATGGTGACGTGTATGTGTTTACAGAGCGTAAACAGGCCTCCTCTGGTTCCCAGGATCCAGGTAACCTGTAGAGAGTTGGGCTGTAGGTTAGCTTGTTGTTAGCTGTAGAGTTCACCAGTTTACTGTAAAACAGACGCTTACCTGCAACTTAGGAACAATTTCTCCAAATATGTATCATTTTTTCTCGTGATCAGTACGAGAAAATATAAAACATTGTACTGAAGTAAGACTTCAACATATTTTTACTCAAGTAAAAGTAAAAAGAAGCTTCAAGTATTTGGTGGAACTGATCAGAACATCAATTATTTAATATTTAAAATGACACCATCAGATGGACCAAAATATAAAATTATGTGGAAATGTTGGTATTTAAAGGTTAAAATTAAAATAATTTATATAAATAACAATTACAATATAAAGAAAAATGTTCTAAATCAGTTTCTTTCAATAAAAAACGGATGAAGCTTTAACAAAAACTGCAGGTGTGTGTCTGTGTCTGGTGAATTTTTGGTTAAAACTTAAGTTTGTTTTTAATTCAGTAGGTAGAAAATCCAGAAATTTACTGAAATAAATTAGCATTGTGTCATAATAAAGTTATTCAAGTAAACGTAAAAAGTACAACGTAATAAAAATAGTCCTAAAAGTAAATTTTTGCTAAAAATTCCTTAAGTAAATGTAACTAGTTACTAACCAATTGTGGCTGTGATTTTTTAAGAGACAATTTCTCCTTTTTGGCACACAGATACTTTTATTTTAAAGACGGTTCTGTTGCGACCAGAGAAAGTGAAACAACAACAGGATGGAAATGCATATTAGTTACTAAAATCAGCCCAGTTTTACATTAAATATCGTTAATTTCTAGTTTTTTCAACTGAGAGCAGCTGATTAGAATCTCAAATAACGGCTGCAGAGCTGAGCGACCATGAGGGACGCTCCCTAAAAACTGGAGCCCTGGGCTGCTGCCCTTTATAAAATTTGCCCAATATGAATGGGTCAGATTCGTTCTCTGTTTTGTTTCTAATGTTATTTAATGTTTTAAAACAGATCAAACTGTGGTACGATAAGGTTGGTCATCAGCTGATCGTCACGGTCCTTGGAGCCAAAGAACTTCCTGTTCGGGACGATGGACGACCGCGAAACCCATACGTCAAGATCTACTTCCTGCCGGACAGAAGGTAGAAGAGCAAAGAAAAACAAAACTACATTACTGCTATTATTCCTGTAAACGTTTCACTATTTGATCAAAAGTCCACTCAAGTACTGAATAACTGATCAAATCATTAATCATTTAATATTTAAAGGCATTATGTATTTTAAAATATTAAATAATAAATATTTAAAAATATTGAATATATTTTTAAATACAAAATATAATTTATATATTAAATATTTTAAAAAATGTAAATATAAAGTCAAGTGGAAATGTTGTCATTTTAAAGACAAATTTTATTAATACAAATAAAACAATTATAAACAAACAAAATCAGGCAAGAATGTTTTATTTCCAAATCAGTTTCTTTCAATATAAAATTTATGAAACTTTAACAAAAACTGCAGATGTGTGTCTGTTTTTGGTTAAAACATATTTGTTTTTTTTTATTCTGTGGGTAGAAAATCCAGAATTTTTA
Organism: Poecilia reticulata; assembly: GCF_904066995.2. NCBI lineage: Eukaryota > Metazoa > Chordata > Actinopteri > Cyprinodontiformes > Poeciliidae > Poecilia > Poecilia reticulata. The sequence goes on along the minus strand of NC_088840.1, from coordinate 22,285,004 downwards.
CTCAAGTAAGAGTAGAAAGTAGAAAATACTCCTAAAAGTAAATTTTTTCCAATAAGTTACTCAAGTAAATGTACCAAACTGATAATAATTAATAAAAACTCTAAAACTAACCAAAACTAACTGAATTAGAAAAAAAGTCACAACCGAATAAAACTGAACTATAATGGGAAAACCCCCCAAAGCTATCATGACCCTGGTTCGCGCTCCTCACGTGATGTAAATCCTCGTTTCTCATCCGTTTTCCTCCCAGCGATAAGAGCAAACGCAGGACGAAGACGGTGAAGAAGTCCCTGGAGCCTCGCTGGAACCAGACCTTCATGTATTCCCCGGTTCATCGGCGCGAGTTCAGGGAACGGATGCTGGAGCTCACCGTCTGGGACCAGGCCAGAGTCCGAGAGGAGGAGAGCCAGTTCCTGGGAGAGGTGAGCACACCTGGAGCAGAGAAAGAGCTTTATTACGAGGCTGGTCCGCGGGAGCCCCCTGGTGGTCATCAAGGTACTGCATGTAAACGAGCGTTTATTTCCCGTGACGTTACGTTAGCTCACAGTGCGACGCTACAGCTAGCTTAGCAAAGGATTGTGTTTAAAAATGATGGATGAATGGGATAAAACCGGGTCACTCACAATAAAACAACGGCAGGACTGCTTATATGATCGGAGGAAACTAAGTCAAACCCACCGAGAGTTTTGATGGGTCGTTCGTTAGCGATACATTCGATTCTTTTGAACGGCTCTCCCGTGAACGAGTCTGTTGGTGAGAACTGTTCTTTGTTTTTTACGACTTTGCCAGCGTATTATGCTCTGTTCACTACTAATTATTAAATTAAATTAATTAAATATAATAGATAAATGCAGTTGATAGAAATGGATGGGACTTGTTTCTGGCAAAACAACTCATGTCTGTTTTTCTTTTAATTGTGCTTCTGAATTACAAGCTGTAAATGTTATTAATGCACCCAACAGTTGGTAGTAAAGAACAACTTGTCTTTGATTTCCATGTTTGACATAATTGGAAATCCACACTTTAAGAATCTGTAATAACTCAAAACACCCCGACTAGACCTGTTGATGGCTTGAAAACAACAATAAGTGCGTTAAGAGCCTAATATTTTAATTTTAGGTTGTATATATTGACATGTTGCGTTAACGAGGGGTAATTTGAACTGGTCCGTAAGCGTCTGTTAAATAGGTGAAGTGATCCTCAGACTGAACAGGTTTGAGGATCTCTGGCTTTAGGATCGGCGTCCTGATGGCCCCCGTGTTTCGCCAGGTGCTGATAGAGCTGGAGTCGGCGCTGCTGGACGATCAGCCTCACTGGTACAAGCTGCAGCTTCATGACGTTTCCTCGGTGCCTCTGCCCAATGCCTCCCCCTACCTGCAGAGGAGGGGACTGCAGACGGAGCCGTCGCAGAGCAGCAGGAGGCTTCAGAGTGAGAGTCGCACCAGAAACACACCGACTCTCACTCAGTCACGTTCATTTTTTTTAGAAATATAGATGTTTATTTTGTGTCTTTATTCCATCATGTCGTTTTTTTTAACATCTATTTTTTGTTTGTTTGTTGTTTCACTTCTTATGATGCGTTACCAGATAAAGGTCCTTACTTTAACTCAGGTAATAACACCTGTGTGTGTGCCTGTGTGTCTGTGTTGAGTCCTCTGAATTTTATGTTGCAGTTTTTTGTTTCTGCAGCCATAAAATCAGAAACAATCAGGATGGACAGTTTGTAATTCTGTTCATAAAATTGTTTAAGGGGACCTTTGATGCAAAATTCATATTTTGCAAATTTTTTATATTTCCGTTTTAGTTTCTACTGATTCTAAAACAGCCCATGCATTAAAAAATGAATTGTTTACTTATAAGTTAATGTTTTTTGGTGTTTAAAAAATAAGCTGTTTCAAAAACTTTCCGACGTTAACATTTTTGTTGCTAGGTAACAACCTGACGAGCCCTGTCCTGTTACCTAGCAACCCAAAGGAGCTCCAGCACATTTTGTCCACTGTTTTTACCACTGTACAACAGCTGCTGGAAAAGACAAGTGTTTTGTTGTTGACTTACCGTCCAGAAACCACTTCCTGCATTCTTGTTGGTTGTGGAGGAGGCTCCACTTTAGCTTTTCAAACATGTACTATTGTAAAATTGCGCATCTGTTTGCAGCCGTTTTCACATGCGAGTGGAAACGGCAGCAGCTTATTTGGATATTAGATGTTACTGTAATTTTCCTTAAAGCATCATTGCAGATGCTGTAGCAGTCAGTGTTACGGAAACCTCTGACTGAAGACACTGATAGAAGTTTGGTTGCTTTCTGTTTGTGGATGAAGGATTGTTATGGTGCGTTTGACTCATAATTGACATTAACAGGTTAAATGTGGTTCCCTCTATTCACTCCCCATTAACATTTTCACATTTGTCACGTTACCCCACAAATTTCTATGTATCTTATTGTGATTTTGGGTGACTATCAATACAAAGGAGTGACTCATTCTCAAGTGAGAGGAAAGAGATAATGGTTCTTAACAGAACAGAGCCAACACTTTGCACAACCAAAGCTTTTTGCCTCATTCAGAGTTACATATTTATTTTCTGTTTTTATTCTGCTCCTGAGTTTGACGGTTTTCTGTTTGTTGTGCTTCCAGCTGAAGATGATATGTGGTTTTCTAAACATCCTCCTTCTCGTCTCTGTGTGTTTGTAGGATCTCAGAGGATCAGCGACAGCGAGTTTTCAGATTACGACTGCGAGGACGGCATAGGCGTCATTTCAGGTAAACGCAACATCCCATAATGCAATTTACTCATCTTTTGAAAAGAAAATTCAAACATTTTGAATTTCTACTAAAAACATTAACTGGAACACAATGTCTCCATTGGTAAAAATCTGATTTTATTGGTGAAAATTTGATTTATTATTTTGTATTTTTTTGTTTGTAAAAATGTGATTTTCTTTTTTAACCAATAAAAATTTGATATTCATATTTTTATTTTTGTTTTAAGTAAAATAAAAAAATTTCCCTAAATAATTAATTATTTAGGGAAAATTTTCCAGAATTTCTTTTATCCAATTTTTACCAATCAGATTGGTAAAAATAAAATCTTTACCAATAAAAATCTTATATTTTCCAATAAAAATCTGATTTTATTGGTAAAAATCTGATTCATTCTAATGTTTGAATTTACTTTTTTCTAAAAACTAAGTTAGCAATTCTCTTCTTATTATTGCTACTTTAAGGTAACATGAGATGTACTTTATTGGCCCCAGAATTGGGCAGCAGCACCATGACATGCAGAAATAACAGACAATATTCTCAATATAAATAAAAAAATACACAATATTCATGTCTACAAAATAAAATAGAAGTGTTATCTATTAATGTATGTACATATTTTATGAAAATGGAGCCGTGATGATGAACAATAACCAGTAATAATTAGTTATCGTTAAAAGGTGATGGCATGTAAGATTTCCTGTTTAAATGTGTAATCTGATTTACAGGAATGTTCTGACCAAGTCGACAATAAAATATTGGAAACTAAACTGAGATCCAGAAGGTTACTTTAACTCCTGGTTATTTTATGGAGCTGATTTTCCATCTCTGAAGTTAGAAGCTTAAAGTTTTTCTCGCAAGTTGCAGTTTGACTGAACGTTTATCAGTAGATCACATAAATGTAGACGGATAAACCACGTTTATTTGTTTCATTGCAGATTACAGACAGAATGGGCGGGACTTCCACAGCTCCACCCTCTCAGTGCCAGAACAGGTGATGTCGTCCAATCACTGCTCCCGATCTGAGATGGTCCGCAGGTCACGGTCGCCAAGCCAACCGCCTCCACAAAGGTAATATATAATCTTGGTAAAATTGAATCACATTTTATTTTTAAGCCATGTTGTTAGACGATTCTAGTCTTAGATTAGGAGATTAAAGAGCAAAGAGGTGAGATTTGTTTTTATGAGTTAAAATTACTTGCCACTTTTCAAGGCACAATGTTTTTTGTTCTTTGAAGATCGCCTTTTATTTTTACCCAAACTTTTCCTCTTCTTCTGTGGCTCTTTACCTCTCTGACCTCTGACCTCTGGTTGCCAGTGGCAACCCTATGTATCCGTTGTACCGGGAGGACGCGGTGCGGCTGCTGCGCGGCTCCAAACTGAGTCGAGCGTACTCTGACGCCTGTCAGTACAGCAGCCTGGACAGGTAACCGAGGGAAACGGCATCAGCACACCTGGACTGGATCTAGAGAAGCATGGAGTCCGGTTCCGGCTTAATTAAACATTTTAATTCATAAATCAGTATTGAAGTTATCGAAGAGCTGCAGTTGGATCATTGATGTAATACTGGATTGGACATCACGTCAGTTAGCGCGCTGTGCTTTGAGTCAGGAATATCTGTGGTCGGAAAAATGACACAATAACAAAAATAACATCAAAAAATGACGCCATGTTTTTTCTGTGCGAGTGGAACAGTTAGCAGTGAAATAAGGCAACACACACCAACTCTGACAAATCGTCAGTAGAGCAGCTGTTTAAATTAGCTAATCAATCACCGCTGTGTTCAGATGATCACTTATCAATAATCACAAACTAAAAATCAAACCTGGAAACATAAAACTAGTGGGCTGAATGTTCTGCTTTGGGGTTTTCGAGTACTTTTGGGAAATGTTTTTTGGTGTCGATACATTTGAAAGTGATCGCAGCTCTGTTGGCTAGCAGAGCTGTTGTCAGTCTGTTACCATGGCAACAGGTCTTTGGGTTTAGAATCGACTCGGAGAGCAAGAAGAAAACAAAGCAGAATACGAATGGCTTTGAGTTGCTCTTCACCTGTTTCTCAGCTTTAGTTTCCCTTTGCTGTGACGCACTGCGGCTGCTGTGATTTATAAAAGTTCAACAAACGACAAGATACAATATTCTTGTAATGGCTTCCTTTGTAGGTTGCTGCAATATTCATAACAATCATCAAATAGGATGAAATTTGATAAAGTTTAGGAGCCATACTTTGTTAAATTTGAACAAACTTTGGCACCAGTAAAGATGTGAAATTTAATTATTGACCTTAAACATTAAAGAGAAATGTGCTCAGTCCTCTCTTGCATTTTGACAGAACTGATAGAAACCAAACTGTTTATAGATTTATATCAAAGGGTAACACGCATCAACTTTCTAAGCTTTAACTGAAGACATAGTTTATAGAAATCTGATAAGAAATAAAGGTGCTACAAAAAATTTTCTCACAGATTTTGCATCAATACTGTGACTCGCTGCACAATAATGGCGCCTGCAGGGGCGTCACTAGCATTAGCGGCTAACAGGCGCCGTCCGATCCAGTATGATGTGCTGATGTGTTGGACCATGAAAGCAGAAACGGGTCTGAACTGGATGTAATGCGCTTCAGTCTTGATGTTAGAGCTGATTTATATTCAGCTTTTAGTTTTGAATAACTTTGTCTCACTGTTGGTTCCTGAACTCGGTTCTGGTTTTAGTTCTATAGTTTCACACTCCACACATTTATCTTAGCATTAGCCTCCCTTAACATTGTAGCACCACTTCCCTTCTGTCTTTACTGTTTTTGGTACTTTGGTAGTAGAAGTTGTGGACATTTTGGTGCTTAGTTTGTGCTGAACATCTGGATTCAGTTCCTCCTCCTCTGTATTCAGGCGACACCTGAGGAGAATGTCTGTTGCCAACTCTCTCGATTCCTACGACAGGTACCGCCGCAGTAGCTAGTGTAGTACCAGCAGAAACAGTAGTTACATTTTAAAGAGTAAACATGTAACTGTTGATATGCTTCTCTGCATGTAAGACACTTTAACGGTCCACAACAAACCTGGACAAACCATGTTATGAATGGGAGTTGTGAGGAATACAGGTAAGCTCTGCTGGTTGTTAATTTATAGGTGCTATAGGTCGTCTGTAGGTGCGTCTCTGTAGATTCAGTAATTTAATTCAAAAGAAGAAACTCATGTCACATAGATTCACAGGGCCGGATTTACAAGGATGTGGGGCCTGGGGCTGGAGCCAGCTTGGTGCCCTGTCAGTTAAAGAAAATGTATTTTACTAAAGAAAATTAAAGTTCATTAACAGGTATTTGCCTTAATAGTAGGTACTAATCATAATGCAGGCGAATATTGTTTATGATCATAAAAATCCCAAAATATTGATGCACCCTAACTAATTTAGGCATATAAGTTTTATAGAAAGCACAATATTTGCAAAATATGTATTCATTAAAAAATAAAGAAGAAAAAATCTTTGAGTGCCCACCCCCAAAAAAAAATTTGGTGCCCTGGGCTACCGCCCCAGTAAGCGCTTTCTAAAGTGTGGCCCAGTAGATTAACTACATACAGAGTGATTTATTTCAAGATTTTAAACCACTAAATGCCACTGGTTGAGAAGTTTTATGTGTTCATGGAACGTTGTATCTAAAAATATTAAAAGAATGTTTAGTGGAAGGAAAAATGTTTGTTAGTAAGAGCTGCTCAAGTAACAAGGATGATCCAAACCTGGAATAAAGCGAAGTCATTTCAGGAATTTGGGGAACATTCACCAAGTGTGAACTGTAGCTGGAGTCGGTGAGCGAAATGAACTCAGTTATTGAAATATTTTCTATTATTATGATTGATAAAAGTTATTGTTCTTGAAAAATATTCTCATTTGAAACAGGATTCTCCAGGACGCCACTTAAGCTTTATACCACTAAACTACACCCAATGACTATAGTTAGTCATATTTTCTGGTATATTTCTGCTCTCCTTGAACAAATAGTGTAGAAAATATAAAAAAAATTCAGTTTTGTTTTTAAACAACATTAAATAATTTTTTTAATCCGTTATATAATCTGCACTTTATGGTTCTTGTTTGTTGCTGTTTTTTTGGTCGAAACTGAACTTTGGGTTTTCATTAGACGTGAGTCAAATATTTCCACAGTAGTAACAATATATCACTCTGTGTGCAATAAATCAAAATAATGCACGAGTGTCAGATTTTGAATTGAATTACTGAAACGGTTAGCTGAGACGCAGCCGTAGTGTAGAAACAGTGGAAGGTTTCGAGTGTTTGACGTTGTTCTGTTCTGCAGTCAGGATTTCATCCCAGACTTTCCCTACGAGCCAGAAGCTTATGATGAGGAGCTGCTGAGGTAAACGGACCAGTTAGACTGGGGGGAAACCAGTTAGCTGTAGCTGTAGTGAGAGAGGTTTGGAAAGTGCTTCATATTCAAACTGCGTAATTTCAGAATAAAATGCAATCTAACGATTTGATTAAAAGCCTAAATTTATTGTTGAAACCAGAAATTTTAAGATAATAAAAAGACACCTAAACATTTTTATCACAGTCCATACTTAAATCAGACTACTTCTTGTTTTAGGTCAGTTAGAATCACTAAAATTATTTATTTTTGCTAAACACTAGAACATTTTTCATAATAACTTTTTCAGGCTAGTAACATGTATAAAGAGACATTTCAAAACATTACATTTTATTATATTTTAGTTTAAAATATTGCCGCAATATATTAATAACGTTAATGTGTGATATCATAAAATCGTGAATTGAAACTGTCTGCTTTAGTTAATTTGTGTTGTTTTCATCTCCAAAGTGTGGTGCTGGAAAAGTTTGGAAACTTACCTTGAAAATGCTTGAGAAGTTCTTGAATTTTGCTGTGGGGAAAGTGAACGAACCCAGAGAACAGATTGAAAATGCCGACTGAATCGTTGTCGTCTTTCACTTCTTATTTTCCTTCTCTGAACTCTGAGCTCTTTTTCTCTGAATCCCGACTTTTATGTCCTTCAGTTTAATTTAAAAACTTTTATTTTTCTGTTCTCACCTGTTCTGGTTTTTGTTGAAACTTCCTGGGAAACATTGTGCCAAATATGTTTCCTCTCCTACAAACGGTGCCTTTTTACTTTTGAGATCCACAGGTGACCAGAACAATGTCCGCTCCGTGTGACTAACCCGTCCCCCCAGGTGCAGCGGTTGTCATGGTGACAGTAGTTGACAGTTGTCGTGGTGATACGCAGGTACAGCAGGGGGATGGACCGGAGGGATTACTACAGCCGCTCTCGCTCAGCCGACCAGCGAGCGATGGCCGACCGACCCGTCTACGCGCGGTCGCACTCGACTGATCGCGCTGACTCCTCCTACCTTAGGTCTGGTCGCTCCGCCCCCCCTTCACCTGCACTGATCAGGTGACCCGCTGCTGACCAATCAGGAGGCGGCTCAGTCTCTACGGTGTTTGGAGCATGAAGTCCGACTCTTCATTTTTTTTCACTTTAACCCTCTTTTTATTTTGTTGCATGTTCGGCAGCCTGACTTGTTTGTTGCCTTTTGTTGATTTGGTTTGTCGGTTATGTCGCAACCATGCATGTATGCAACCCAGAGAGAAAACATTTAATTTATCGTCTGCCTGCTTGGCTTTCCTGCAACCTGCTGCTGAATCCTCTAACACACTCAAACACACAGAGTAACTGTCCTCAAATTAAACACTGGACAAAAAAAATACTGGTTTATTTTAATTAGGGCTGGAGCGATTAATTGCGATTAATCAGTTATTAAAATAATCAGCTAATTTAGTAATTGATTAGCCATTAATTGGAGCATACAGAATCAAAAAAGACAATTTGCTGAAAAAAATCCCAAAACTCTAAAATATATAATAAAGTCACATATGTTCCACCCAGAACTCGTCAAATGGCCCAGTTTTAGCTTTACTCTGTTCAAACCCATGAAAGGAAAAGCTGTATTACTGCACTCATATGTTTATTTTCTTATTTTAAAAATATTTCCAAATATTGTAGTTTTTCTTTTTTGCATAAAAAAAGTTAATGTGGTTAAATGAAAAATCTTAACAATTGTGCCAATTTTAAAACCCAGTTAATTGATTAATCATCAGAATAAATGATTAATTGTCAGAATAATTGATTACTACAGTAATCATTAGTTGCAGCCCTAATTTTAATTATTGGTGTTGTGTTTAATTTACTACGCGAATGCATGGTTCCTAATCGGACATTGACATTTGACCTTTCTTCCTTATTTCTTGTTTGTAGTTTATTTTCTGGATACTCCGTTGCCTCATTTATTTACTTTATGTTTTTAAAACAGGGCTAACGCTCGCGCCGGATCCAACATGACGAGTCCCACCGGAACGGCGGTCTGTCTTCGCCGCGGACGCCAGCTTCCTGTTGTCCCGCCAAAAGGACCTCTGGACCGAAGTACGTTTACTGGAGAACAGCTGACCTTATTGCCAATTGACTAATAATAATCAATATTATCTGCATTTAAGATATTTATCTACTTCTTTTTATTTTAATTTGGTTAATTTATGCAGCATCAGTTCACGCATCTTGAGACACTTTATAAAACGATCAAATTTATATCCAGAGATGTAAAATCACATTCAGTTAGTCCAGTAAAATCTAATATACATGATCAAATTACATCACATGCTTTATTTTGTTTTGTTTTTTTATGCTTTTTAAAAATGATTTCATCTGTTTATTTAATTTCTGGGGAAATCAAAGTTTATCCCCTCTAACGGAAACAGACATTTCTGATTGGTTCTGATTTTTAGCTTTTTTTTTAGTTCATGTCAAATTTATTTATAAATCACATTTTAAAACAAGTTTTCCCAAAGTGCTGTAAGATACAAGAGACAAACCAAGACATAACATAAACATCTAAACATTCATAAAATACTATAACAAAATTTAAAAGTAAAATCAGAATCTTCTTATTTTACATTTTATGAATAATTGAAGAATATTATTTTAGAAAATCTTTTAAAAAACTGATTATTAATCAAAAGGTTTGGGCCTCAACATGCTACAGTAGGGAACAAAAAGTTGAGGTTAAATAAATCTGTTGGTACGATGAAGATAAAAAGTACATTTGTTGTTTTCTTTACTGCTTCTAAATGAGCCGTTTTAACCGATTTCTCCTTATTTCTGGTGATAATTGAATACATATAGAAATACTTCATGTACTTGTTTCCACCTCTATTACTTTATATGGCAATTTGATCTGTAAATTAATTAAAAAATTTAATTTACATGAATGACCTGGACAAAAAAAAAGGCACTAAAAAAATTTACTTTGAAAGTTTTACAACTTATTAAACATCAGCAATCATCAAACTATAAATACAAATTTTAACATATTGATTCACCTTTTATAAAACGAGTGTTTTCTCTGCAGCTGACCCTGCTGAGTGGAGTTTAGCAGCCTAACGCTGAGTTGTTTCTTTCAGATGGAGAACCTTTTGACTGTGTTCAGACAGGTAGTGACTTCAGCACCTGAGTGTCGCCACCTGGTTAGAAATAGAGACGTTCTCTGCATGTGTTGGGTCTTTAAGAAGAGCGTTGTGCCGTAGCTGTAGTTGTTGATAAATGGAGGATAAAAGTGATGATTAGATGGAACAGATTAAGATGTGTGTGTGTGTGTGTGTGTGTGTGTGTGTGTGTGTGTGTGTGTGTGTGTGTGTGTGTGTGTGTGTGTGTGTGTGTGTGTGTGTGTGTGTGTGAAAACACTCGTGGACGTCATTGGGTTGATCAGGGCTTTGTAGGAAGTCCTAGCTGCGTTGTAATGCAGGAGCGTCAGGGTTTTACCTGCATTGAACGTCTGAGTGTTCAACTGGTGGATCTGTTGGCTGGAAACTAGCAACCAAAAACTTCCTAAAGGTGACATATTATGCTAAATTCACATTTTGCACTTGTACTTCCATTTGAGTCTCAACTGCTTCTAAAAACAGCTCAAGAGTAAAAGCAAAAAGTATCCAGCCATTTTTTGGCAATAAGTTCAAGGTTTTTGGTGCTTGGAAAATGAGCTGTTTCAAAAACCTCCAAGTTAAGTTACATTCCACAGGCACTGCGCTGTTACCTAGCAACCACAGCGGAGTTCCGCCCGTTATCTAGCAACCCAAGCAGAGCTTCAGGACCTTTGGTCAGCTGTTAGTAAGACTGTATGGGCTGTACAGTGACCGCTGTTGTTGACTTACCATCCAGGCAACACTTACTGCATTCTTGTTGGTTGTGCAGGAGGCTCCACTTCTGCTTTTCAAAGATGTACAGTTGTGTAATTGCCCATCTGTTTGCAGCCATTTCCCCTCAGTTCAAAATAGGCACAACTGGCCAGACTAAAATTTCATTATCTAAGAATGATTTTGTGCAACAACATTAATGGACATGTTTTGTATTGGCCTCAGATCTATCCTAACCTGTTCAGAGAAGCATAATAGATCACCTTTAATCAATGAAGTTGATTCTCAAAGTTGAGTGAATTCAGTGGAAAGGATCTGGAGTCATTTTCTTCTTCTTCTACCTGCTGAACTCGATGCCTCCTCTCTGTGTTTTAACAACAGTAGTGATGTGACTGGTCAAGTGATTGGTCATGTGACTGGTTAGCTTCTGAAGCTGGTCATGCTGTCATGAATCCTCTCATTGTTTCTGATCATCTTCTTGTTTCCTCTTTCTTTAAACTGAACTGCTGTTCATCAGTGTTGGCCACTCCACCTGCAGGAGCACCAACAGCCACTTCCCCTCATGAAGTCCTGCCCCCCATACAGAAACATGCCGCTCCACTTGTCAATCACCAACCTCCTCCAATGATACGAATTCAGGGACCACCAGCTCATCCACCTCCATCCACCTCTTTTCACCCTCCACCCGGTCCTCCACCTGTATGCACACCTGTGCCTACATCTGCACCCGTTCCCCCACCTGTACGCACACCTGTGCCTACATCTGCACCCGTTCCCCCACCTGTACGTGCACCTGTGCCTACATCTGCACCCGTTCCCCCACCTGTACGCGCACCTGTGCCTACATCTGCACCCGTTCCCCCACCTGTACGCGCACCTGTGCCTACATCTGCACCCGTTCCCCCACCTGTACGCGCACCTGTGCCTACATCTGCACCCGTTCCCCCACCTGTACGTGCTTCTGTGCCTGCACCCACCCCTGGTCCTCCACCCGCACCTGTACCTCCCGCTGCACCCACACCTGCACCTCAACCTGCACCCACAGTCACATCAACACCTATAGCTGCCCCTGTTTCTGTCCCAACACCTGCACCTACCCCAGCCCCGCCTCCTGCTCCTGTTCAGCCCCCTCCTCCTGTTGTACAACCACAGCCACCTCCTGAATCCACTTTACCCCCAACTCCTTCCCCAGCCCCTTCACCAGCACCCTCACCAGCCCCACCCCCTCAGACTCCAGGTGTGTATGTCTGTGGGCTGGTAGCCTGATATTGACCCTTTGCATCTATGTCACCTAATTGCGTTGAGGCGCCATGACAGACAATGGGAGTATTGAAAGGAGCGACTGTGATTGTTTTTATAGCCTTACTTTTACTTGCTCAAGTCAAGCTGATTTGTCTGTGGAAGTAGCACATCTAGTTGGGGCTCATAGATGGCGGTATTTACAAAAATTGGACATAGCTACCTTAGAGACCGACCCATAACTTCTCCCAAATATTTAATCAAATCGTCAACTAAGCCTGAATTCCAGCCACATGGTTTATACCAATGTCATAAACAACTTTTCCCCTTACACTGGAGTGTAAGAAAGCATACAAACATCTAGTTTCGGCGTTTCCCCCAGTGTACTATAAGCCTGGCGGTCCACTAGGCTTTATTTGCTCCTCATCAGGCTAAGCATAGATTGTTTTAAAGATTGTTTTAAATAGGTTGTTTTATACACCAGTATCTGTGAGTATAAAGACGGATTAAGCTAGTTCTTACAGTTGATGGGTGTGAACCAGTAGTACCTGAACCTGCACGCTAGCTTCACATGCTATTATTTTAAATTTCGATGTCTGCTTGTACTCCTCCGAATTTGTGTAACTTCTGCAGACAGATTGTTTTGACATCCATCATAGCAGAGCTGGGCTATTTTCTTAAAAGCATGACGTCATGCAAAGGGTCAATTCAGGAGTTTACTACTAGAATATTCCACATTCCTCACATTCAATACTATTCATTCATTTAATGCTTCATTTATTCATGTGTCCATGTTTGTTACATCATCACCTCATGTCTGCATGTGTCAGACCCAGAGAGACGCTCAGCTACACCTGGCGGCACCAGAAAAGGCAAGTCCACTCAGGGAGGTCTGATGATGAGTTTAGGTGATCCCTGAGCTCGTAAACTGAAGCTTTGGGTTGTTGTTGACAACCAAGAGGGGGTCACCTGAATGATGTCACTGTGGGTTTGACCAATCACCTGTCTCTTTCTGCATGATGCAGAGGTCACATGGGAGGACCAGCAGAGGAAAACACCCAATGGTACGGCAGCACCCTCTAGTGTTTAGATCATAGTCACTGCAGTCTGGAGAGGACACAGTTTGCTTTAGTTGGCATCCCTTTAATTGTTAGTAACCTTCCAGGTAAAAGACCCGTCAGCCATAATTTGCTTGTTACCATTATTGTCATAAAAACATTGTGAGTATTACCCTTTTGAATTATTGTTTCCTTGTTGTTGTATTAGTGGCTTGTAGCTAAACACAACACAGAATAAAATTTTTGTGACAATAAAATGGGACCAAGAGCTGAGCTCTGAGGTACGCCGAAAAGGTATTTATGGTAACTGGTGTCTAGTGTGGTCTTTAGAGTGCTAATTGGTGAAACTGATATTGCCGAGCCCAGCTCTCTCATTTCAGACACGTTTTGTCCTGATCAGTTTGTCTGATTGTTGTTCATTGATTGTTGTCGTTTGAAGGAGACGTGTTGCCAGCGAGTGGAGAAGGTAAAGAGACGCTGCTTCTTTCTGCTTGTAGTTTAGATTTGAGCTGCTTCAGAGAGTTTTCTAGTGCTTGACTCAAGCTTGGTTTTCATCTCTGATAGAATGAAAAACTGAAAGTAGTCATCCTCTTCACTTTGTTTTTGAAAATGTTTGATAATTATTTAGTCCTGTTTTCTGTGGTAGAAACATAAGAGCAGTAATGGACACCGCTAGCTAAAAAGGTTGCTGTGCTAACCCTGCAACACTAATCATAAACATTAGATCTATTAGCGCTAATGTGCTTCATATCAACATGGTATTTAGTGGAAGCTAATGCTAAACTGCTGATTTCAACCATGTTGACACCCCACCATGTGTTGATGACACAACATATCAACATGCAGCTTCAAATTTGTTTTTGAACATTATCAACCTTTCACTCAATATTTTCAGTTTTATAGTTGCTGAGTTTTGCCAACTCTGTTGCTGATTGACCACAGAGAGGCTATGGTCAGAAAGTGCATTTTAAACATTTTCCTGTGGAACAGCAATGCATTCTGGGTACAGAATAAGCATGAGAGAAAATAAAAATGCTATATACATGATCACCAATCACTTCAAAATAACAGCATGACTGTAAACGTCTAACTACTTAAAAATATCTTGACAGTCAATAACTAAAACTTAAACTCGGAGGTTTATTCAAGTAAAAGTTTAAAAAGCAGTCGAGAGGAGATTAGCGGAAGTTAAATGTGCTAACAGTTTTCAAAACTAGCAAAAGCGCTACGCTAAAAATTAGCTGCAGTATTAGCACACTAGAGGAAGTGTTTCCACCAAGAGCATAATCTGAGTTCAAAAACTGCTTTGTGGTAACATGAGACAAACCTGAACATTACTGTTTTAAATTAAACTTTGATGCTTCACAATAAGATCCCATGTTGACATTTTATTTTTATTTTAAACTATCCTCTTATGTCTCTGCAGGTGTGATGAAGGACCCCACTAAGGTAAAACCCACAGCAATCCAAACCAACTGCTTGTGATGTCACGGCCTTACTCGCCTGTTTGCTCGTCTTCTGTCCTCAGATGAGGGACAGCCTGTCCTTTAAATCGTCAGACAGCGACGTCAGCGATGTGTCTGCCATGTCCAACGCGTCTGAAACCAGAACCGCCCTCAAGATCAGGTGAGAATCCAGGAACCAGCCTCACAGTATTAACATTTTCATGAAATTTGCCTCCTTTTGTCATCTTACAACACAAACGATCAGGGCACTTTATTAGGTTACGGATCTCACAACCTTTTACAAATTAAATATGAACATGTTGATGCGAATTTGCAGCTAGCCTCTTTTGCTCTTTTAAATTAAATGCAACCTTTTAAAATTTGACCTGTGAGCAGGAACTGCAGGAAAAAATCCAGAAGAAATCTTGTTTGCAGTTTGTCACCAGCAGTGTTGGTCAGACGAATCTAAAGTTTAACATTTTTCAATTTTAGCCAGTAAAACTAATTCTGATAAAATCTATCACTAAAATCCTGAGAAAATACATTAAAGGTTGTGATTGTGCTGGAACATGACAAAATGTGGACAAGTTTCAAGTTGCTTTACTCTCTCATACATTAAGTTAATATAGGAGAGAAACAATTAATTGGATTAATTATGATTAATTGCGATTAATCAATTATTGAAATAATTGTTAATTAATTTAGTAATAGACTAATCGTTAACTGGAGTATGCAGACTCAAAAAAGGCCAATTGCTGACAGAACAACAGACTCTGAGCAGTTAGATAGATAGATATAGACCAGTGGTTCTTAACCTGGTTCGATCGAACCCTAGGGGTTCGGTGAGTCGGTCTCAGGGGTTCGGCGGAGCCTGTGCCGCGGAGGTAAAGACACACTTGTGTAAAGTCGTGATGACGCCCCGCTTTGCCATCACTTGCTGCAGAGGATCATGTTACATTGCTTAGCCAATAAGAGCTGCGAAGGAGCACTGAATGAAGGAGTTCCACTCTTTTCACCAAATTCTATAGTCTAAATCTGCTCCTTAGTCGCATCTTTTCGGGGTTGGTACTGCCTCTAGTGGCGTGGTGGTGGTAACACAGCTAATATAATTACATTACTAAATCAGAATACCGCAAAGTATGTTGTGTGTCGGGGGGGAGGAGCAATAAGAAGAAGGGTTCGGTGAATGCGCATATGAAACTGGGGGGTTCGGTACCTCAAAAAAGGTTAAGAACCACAGAGATAGATAGATAGATAGATAGATAGATAGATAGATAGATAGATAGATAGATATCGTGCACTAAAGGAATGTTATGTTGTTACATTTTCAACAATAACAGGTTTTTGTCGTCATTTACAAAATTAATTAAACTATAAGCTTATTTGCATTTCCTTATGTATTTCTAATATTGTATATAAAAAAGCTTAAATGGTTGGTTAAATGCAAAATTTGCAGAATGTACCAATTTTTTCAAAACCTGATTAACTGATTAATAATCAGAGTAACTAATTAAAACTTAATCGTTAGTTGCAGCCCTGATCAATAGAACGTCTAAACGTCTCAGATCTGTCGTCTTTTCTTTTTCTTCTACCTGCTTTATGTATGTTAAGTTTCGCTTTATTTATTTTCTGCATGTTTTTTATTTTTTGACGATGTTTGCATGTGCATGTTTTTGTCTGCCATCTTTTTTGCATGTTTCTCCATTTGCATTTTGCCATCCCGTCCTCTGACTGGTCGAAACAGTAAGGCGGAGTCTGTGGAGGACCAATCAGGGGATTTGGGCGGTGGCTCAGAGGGGGCACAGGAAATAGAGGGAGCAGCAGAGGGCGAGTCTCAGCTCCATAAGAGCGAATCGATGGAGGAAGGGCTGGAGGAGGAGGCGCAGTCTGAAAAGTAAGAATGATGTGCAGTTCGCACTTCAAAAACACAAAATCTTACCAAATAGTTTTGGTTCAGTTTCTAGTGCAAATTTTTTCGTACATTTGAACTAAGACAAAAATAACTTAAAAGTCAGTTTAAGTAAATAATTACTTAATATTTCTGAAAAAGTTCTAGTTCTACATGTAAATTACTTCATAATATGGGAAAATGTCCTGTTATAAGAGAAACTGGTAACTTTTAAAATCAATCATTTACTTAAAAAAGCTCCTACATTTTGGTGAAAAGTCACTTGTAGGTTAGTTTTGTCTTATTTAAAGTGCACTCAGATATTTGCACTAGAAACTGGACAAAAATACTTAGTAAGATTTTATGTTTTTGCAGTGCATGTTGCCCTCAGCAGTGGCTTCTGGTGTTTTTATTGATTTAGTTTTTATCCCTCTCAGTCCTGTTAGTCTTCCACTCCTCTGGTTTATCTGACCTTTTTTTTTGTCTGATAGAAATATTTTTTGTTTTACTTCAGAGCTGCATCTACCTCTGGTGCTCCTCTCACCAAGTCATCCAGCGTCGGTGGAGAGATTTGCTCGTTAGGAAGAAACGACGACGACGACGACGACAAGAAGCGGCGCTCCAGCTTCGGAGCGAGGATGATGGGAATGGTGGGACTGGGAAAGAAGAGTCAGAGCGCGTCCCAGCTCAACCCAGAGGGTCGGTCCCAGTTCGGTCAAAGCTCACACACAAACAGGAAGTCAGATCCTAATGGAAACAGGAGAACATTTAAGAACCTTTTTACTTTTTCTAATTATGTAATAGATTCTCTTTTACCTGATATAACAATTCAATTTGATTCAAAGATACTTTCCCAAAAGTAAATTAAATGTTGTAGCTGATTTCTTCTTCGAAGAACATAATACCACTACGGTAACTTTAAATCTTAGACTTCAAGCCAATCTCTGTTTCCATCTGAAGAAAATCTAAAATATTGTGATTTCTTTTACTCTTTCCATTGAACAATGAGCAAGAGTAAACTTGGAGTAGGACAAAGTAACTTTTCAGCAAGTTATAAAGGCTTGTTTTAAGTAAATAATTGCTTAATACTGATGAAAACGTTCTAGTTCCACTGGCAAGGGGGACTAAAACTGTTACCTAGCAACCCCACCCAAGTCCAGCCCGTTACCTAGCAACCAGTTCTAGTTCCACTGGCAGATTTTAGAATATTTTTCTCATGTTAAAAGTGAAAGAATCTGCCAATGAAACTAGTATTTCTTCATCAAGGTTAAGGAGTTATTGACTTGGATCCTATATCTTTCTGAAAGTTAGTTTTGTCATATTTCAAGTTTACTAAGAGATTTGCACTAAATACTAGACCAAAAATACTTAGTAAAATTTTGCATTTTTGCAGTGGCCATGTTTTTTCTAAAAAAAACTTAAAAAAATGTTTTTATTTATTTATTTTTAGATTAAGCTCAGTTTTTTTGGCAGAAATTTCCCTTCTTTTTCTTCCTATCTGCAATAAGCTGCCATACATTCCAGATGCTTTATGTTAGCTCACTTTATGCAGTTAGTGTTTCCATCAGCTCCTGCAGGAGATCTACAGCCTAACTGTTGATCAGTTTCCACCAAACACTCGTCCATATTTGTCTTCAATCTCTTTCGTTTGTTTCTTTCAGAGGAGGAGAAGAAGAAGAAAGCGATAAGACTTCCTGTCCAGAGGAGCGTAGAAACCGGTTTGGCCATTGAGTTTAAATCTCGATTCACCCGACAGCCGAGTCGAGATCCGGACGCCGAGGACCCAAAACCCGGAGCGTACGCACTTTTCAGTTCAACACTTTGTTTCTGTTTCCTTCTGTTTCGTTCTTTTAAAACAAAAAATCACACTACCATCCTTCATTTTAACATATTTTATACATAATTTCCACCGTCACAACGCTGGTTGGGCTTCTTCTTCTTTGTATGGTGGTTGACAATAAAAGTTTAATGTGCAATACTGCCATCTACCGGAGTAGATGGTATATATATCCAGAGGTGGTAAAGTACCCAAAAATTATACTCAAGAGTAGCACTACTTCAACATATTTTTACTCAAGTAAAAGTAAAAAGTTTGTTGGTAAAATGTCACTGATTAACTGATTATCAATCATTTAATATTTAAAAATTACATAATCAGACAGGGCTGCACAGTGGCGCAGTTGGTAGAGCTGTTGCCTTGCAGCAAGAAGGTTCTGGGTTCAATTCCCGGCCTGGGGTATTTCTGCATGGAGTTTGCATGTTCTCCCTGTGCATGGTGGGTTTTCTCCGGGTTCTCCGGTTTCCTCCCACAGTCCAAAAACATGACTGTCAGGTTAATTGGTCTGTCTCAATTGTCCCTAGGTGTGAGTGTGTGTGTGCATGGTTGTGTGTCTCTGTGTTGCCCTGTGACAGACTGGCGACCTGTCCAGGGTGTACAGGTCCAAAATACACAGTAAAGTGAAATGTTTTGGTCTTTAAAGGACAAAAATGACAATAATTCACATAAGTAACAAAAAATAACAAAATCAGATGAAAGAAAAATGTTTCCAAATCAGTTTCTTTCAATAAAAAAACTTCAGAAACGTTAACAAAAACTGCCGCTGTGTGTCTGTTTCTGGTGAATTTCTGGTTAAAACATGTTTGTTTTTCATTCAGTGGGTAGAAAAGACAGAATTTTACTCAAGTAAGAGCAGAAAAAAATACTAAAATACTCTTAAAAGTAAACAAACAATGTAATTAGTTACTATTCAACTCTGGATATTTCTCTGATTGGACAGGTTTGTGTTTTCTATATTTTCCGTTGGCCATAAAATTTCAATTATGTAAATAAATCAGCTTAATTGAAACACATCAGTAAAAGAAATCTAATGTTTTTTTTAATAAAGTTTTGCACTAGAATGAGGTGATTTCTCAGCCAAAATATTTACGTTTTTGTATTTTGCATTTTTTTGCATGACGCCACAGGTTACTAGCAGAATATTAAATACGTTTTTCACAGATTTGTAATGAGAAAGCTGCTAATGTCTAATAATAATAATAATATGTCTTCCTGTTTGTCTCGTCAGCCTGATATTTCCAGGAGTGAAGTTGGCGTCAGATAAGCAGTTCACCGGCTTTCTGGAGGGATTAGGACCCGGCCAATTGGCTGGACGCCAGACGCTGGCCACGCCCCCCATGGGTATCGATGATCAATATTGAAACATTATTTATTCAATCATACATCTTCCTCATTCACATCTATACTTAGTTATTTATATCAGAATTTCCACTTTTTACCATAAAAAGTTTTACTTTTTTTTTCAATTACTCATTTATTAGTTTGGAAAGGGCGGATTTACAGATACATGTTGATTGAAATAATTTCATTTACAATAATTTTATTCAAATTCTTAGTTATTTTTAGTGCTGAGAATGTTTCTTCATTTATTCTGTGACTAAAACTATAGTATAATGATTTGTTTACATGTTGCAGTATTCTGTTTTCATGCTTTCTAGTTTCTGTGAGGAGTTATCTGTCTTAGTTGATGAGTATGGAGGGCCAGCAGTGACAAAATTAAGTAAATAATAAATAAATATACCATGAAATATATACATGTAATTTAATATGTTTTTAAAGAAAAGTTTTTCTTTTAAACATAATTTTTTGCTATTTAAATTCATTGTTTAAAAAATATTTATAGGATATTTAATTATTGAATTGTATATGTCATAATTTCATGATATAGTTTTATTGGTATGTTTAATTATTTAAGGATGTTTTTAATTATTTTATGATACATTTAATTGCGTACATGTATATATTTTATGGTATATTTATTCATTTAATTTTGTCACTCCTTACCCTCCATAGATGAGGTGCTGTAAGGATAAAAATATCTGCAGGAAGTGTCTGTCTGTGTCTAGAAGCTCATATAAAGATGGCGGCTGTGTGTTGATCAGGGGACATCCAGATCGGGATGGTCTACAGGAAGGAGCGGCTGGACGTGGAGGTGATCCGGGCCCGGGGGCTTGTGGGTAAACAGGGCAACAAGAACACTCCAGGTGACGAAACAACCATTTTATAATGTTGTAGATTAAAAAAATGAAACCAGTGCAGCTGATAAACTAGGCTGGAACTGAGACAACATGAAACATGGAGTCAGAATTACAGCGGGATGCTTTAGATTTAAACATAGCCAGAACTTGGAATGGCCTAGTCCAAGGGTTTGTGACTTTCATAATCTAAAGAGTCATTTTTGCTCTCAGTCCAGCTGAATAAAACTTGATTAGAGCCGTAAATGTTACATAGCATAAAAAAATACAACGTATGCCAGCTATTGAAAAACTTCATTTTCAAATGAGCCCCGTACACTGTAAAAACAAAATCATACCAAGTTATGTTTTTTGTCTAGTTTCTAGTGCAAATATCTTAGTTTTGTTTTATTTCAAGTGTAATAACTTAGAAGTAATTTATCAGCAAGACACAGGAGCTTGTTTTAAGTAAATCATTTATAAACATCGCCTTCAGTGCTTGTTTCACTAGGAAATTGTTTTCACTTATAATTTGGGAAAAAATAGTTTTTTAAGTGAAATAATCTGCCAGTGGAACTAGAACAGTTTTTTTATCAATATTACAAATACTGAGTTAAAACAAGATCCTAATTCTTGCTGAGGAGTTACTTTCAGTTAGTTTTGTCTTATTTCAAGTGTTTTAAGTTATTTGCACTTGAAACTAGACACAAATGTTTGGTAAAATGTTGTGTTTTTGCAGTGCAGGCTCTACTTTTTGATGGTCTTATCAAATAAATCCACATATAATAGACGAGGTTCTGTCCATCCATGCTGAATATTTCATAGCTTTATGAAAACTGTATATAATAAAATAAATTTGGTTTATTGCTTTTTCTATGATAACTGGATAATATTAAGTTATAAAAGTCTCTGACTGGAGTGATGCTGATATTAAATGAGAGCCTGCAGCTCCCTCTGGTGGTGGGATGGAGCGTTTATCCAGAGAATGTTAATAAAACAGGACAGGATGTACAGACACACGTCAACATGCTGTTACCCTTTATTACCTAATATATAGAAGAATCTATAATTTATCCACATACAGTTTTTCAGTCTTCTAAAATAATCTACAACCAAAACTGAAGAAATATCATGTATATGTAATAAATTACATATACATGAGCTATTTGTCCTGCAGATTAGCTTTTTGTGTGTTTTTACCGACTGACTCATGATTCTGTTTGCTTGTGTCGCAGCTCCTTATGTGAAAGTGTATTTAATGGATAACGGGAAATGTGTGCTGAAGAGACGAACGCGTCTGGCAAGAAAAACTCTGGACCCGCTTTACCAGCAACAGCTCCAGTTTGAAGAAAATCCTGAAGGGAAAGTGCTGCAGGTAAAGTCGGGGAATACAAAAGTGACACAAAGATCTCCCCTTCAAACAAACAGAACTAAAAAATGCTGTAAAATATGTCATTTTTAACTCAGACATGCAGAAAAATCAACCTCCCAGCTCTGTGACGGATTATATTGATCTAATCTGAGGATTATTGATGAAAAACAATCTTAATGTTTTTTTTACTACTTTTTGTTGCTTAAAAAGTAGAAAAACAGGTCAAAGGTCAAATTTTATTGTGCTTACAAATATGTGCACTTTTTAAGTCATCTGATGTTAAGAAATGTGACATAAATAAAGCCTAATTGAACTGAGAATGAATTTGCAACCTGCAGAATAGTGACGATGTTTTCTGTCAGCTAATAAAAGACCTAATGAAAGCAAAATGTCCTCTTCGAATGTGAGTTCAAAAGTTTGAAAGTTATTAGGAAGAAGAGGTTAGGAGAAATGTTGGAGACCTAAAAGACGAGAACCCTACGTGAACTTTTAAAAGCTCTGTATGAAGACGACTACCTGTAATTCACCACATTGGACTGTGATAGTTTGTTATAAATATCTGTTCCAATTCTGACCTGCATTCTTTCTCTGACACTTTGGTGTCGACCAGCAGTTTATAATATCTTTGTAGGAAGAATAATTTATATTAAGGAGAAATGCAACGCAGTAGCTGTGAAAGGAAGCAGCTTAAAATCTCACTTTTCTACCCATAATCAGTCAGTATTTTACTCTTGAAGGCTGAACTGCAGTACAGTAATAAAACAGTCAACACATCATTCTGAGGACATTTAGCCATCAGTAGCATCAAGCTAACGCTACATCCGCTAGCTAAGCTAAAATACCGCTTTTCAACGACTAATTATTGTCTGGATAAAATGTTTGGTTAGTGGTTAAACATCTACAGACATCGGAACAGTTTGTACCTACAAAATGTAAGATCTGCTTTAAAACAAACTTTATGCTCACAAACAACACCTGGATGGTCTGACTGGTATGAAAAAATTCACTTTTCATGCAATATATGCAAAGATTGTTCACAAAAAAGGCTGTAATAGTGTGTCATAAAGTAAATTTTGTGTCTTTTGGTTGCAAAGTATGCAGTTTTTTTTTAACATAATTTTCACTTTAAATTTCTATTTAATAAATAAAAAAAACAGAAAATGTGTCTAAATGTTTGTCTGTCGCTGCAGATCATCGTCTGGGGCGACTACGGACGCATGGATCATAAATCCTTCATGGGAGCTGCTCAGATCCTACTGGACGACTTGGACCTGTCCAACATGGTGATTGGCTGGTTCAAACTGTTTCCCGCCACGTCATTGGTGGACCCGGCGTTGGCGCCGCTAACGAATAAGGAGACCGAAGGCGGCAAATCGTAGCATCAGGAGACGGGACCGACTGCGTCGTCGCGTCAAACGGGCCTCGAGGCGAGCCGGAGGGGACAAACGGTCGCTGGGTGCAGTGACCCTCCTGTGCTCCTGCATGCTGCATGATGATGTCACAACGATGACGTACCAGTGCCATGATGATGTCATCGGGGCGGAGGGAGGCTCCACCCCTCGCCGAGGAGAGGGCGGGACGGGTTGGGCAGAAGATGCTTTGAAAAAGAGAGGCCAAAAGACTCGCAGCTGCCAGCCAATCACAGCAGCTCCTCTGTGTCATGTGACAGGCGGCCTCTGTTTCCATGGAGATGCAGGAACATGGAGGTCTGCTGTGGTGTGTTTTTTGCATGGAACGACAAAAAAGATTAGAAGAAAAAAAAAATAAACGTCAGAAACTTCAGCAGGAAAAAAAGAGAAAACAAACCGACACCCTGGGAATGTCGCCTGAAAACTGGAAAATAGTTTCGTCATTTATGATTTTTGTAAAATATCCCTGACATGCGACTCATTTTTCAGAGATTACATAACGTGACTTTAGATCCATGAAGGTTCTCTAAAACATCGTCAGTCCTGTAAGGTTTAACGTTCTGCTGCTATGCCTG
Organism: Poecilia reticulata; assembly: GCF_904066995.2. NCBI lineage: Eukaryota > Metazoa > Chordata > Actinopteri > Cyprinodontiformes > Poeciliidae > Poecilia > Poecilia reticulata. Next base: position 22,261,048 of record NC_088840.1, on the reverse strand, counting down.
CTACAGCCTTGTTTTAAAAAACTGGGATGCTGTATAAAATGTAAATAAATACAGAATGCAATGATTTGCAAATCATTTAAACCATATTTCTCTTTCAAATGTCTTCTGTTTGTTCAGATGAGAAGTGACTCGAGCACAGAAAGGTACAAGAGAAGGAAGAAAAGCTGCTGTTTTTCTACATTTTAACGTCTTGTTCCCGTAATGGATTAAATTATTTTCTTCCTCAACAAACAACCTTCTTCCAATTAGGGCTGGCGATTATATCAGTTTTATTGATTTATTCAGTTTTTGTTTTTTGAAGATTTAATCTGCGCTCCTGGTGTTTCCATAGCCAGTGGTTTCAGAACGCCCAGGGCGGCCATCTTGTTTGACAAAGTCAAAAAAAGTTGCAAGAAAAAATCTAAAATTGAGATTAATCCAAGATATTTTCAAGCTTCATAAGTTTAAATTTGCTAGAAAAAACTTTTTTTTTTTTTTTTTTAAAAAAAAAAACCCCTGGAAATTTTAGTTTGAAGAGTTTGCAAAAAAAAAAAAAAAAATTAAAATTTTGAGATTAATCTAAAACATTTCTAGAAAAATCTTGGAAATTTCTGAGTTTTAAGGGTTGAACAGTTTAGACTTAAAATTTCCACGCAAATTTTACTTTTTCTTTCTAATATGGCTCTAATACGTTGTCACTTGAATGTCCCTCTGTAACACAGAGAAACGATTGTTTATACTTCTCACAAATTAATTTTAAAATATAAAAGCATTACATTCATGTGAAGTTAGCGAAGCTTTTGCTTCGTATTTTGTTGAAACACTTTTAATCGATGGTCTTCTTGGTCTCTGCCTTTCTTCTCTGCAGAGGAAATTCATTAAATGAAATTAATCTTTGTTCTGAGCAGCATTTTGAGAAAATACTTTTCCCCCATGTTTCATTTGCTTAGAAATATTATGGCAAACACAGGGCTTTTTTGCAGCACATCACCAGCAGAGGGCAGCAGAGGCAGGGAAACTATAAAACATGGGAGAAAAAAATACAGAAGACGTTACATTTTACAGTTTTTAAAATCAAAATTAGTTTTTAGAGCGTAATCTGAAACTTATCTTAATCTTAATTTGAATGAAACGTTCAACAATGATCCAATAACAGAACTGCTGAAAGACCTGCTAATTTAGACATCAAATGAAAACTAATTCAGGAGGTAATTTCTGTTTGCCATAACTGGAGTGGATTTGGTGAAAATGAAGTGAAAGAAGATTAAATCTCTCGAGTCAATTCACTTGATGTGAACCTTTAATCCTTAGTGCAGTTTACCAGGTTTTAGTTTTACAGACTCAAAGAAAAACACCAAACAAATTGGATCATGCAAGTCAGAAAAAACAGCTCCACAACAACAACAACTTAACACAATAATAATAACCATAGTAATATTAATAATAATAATAATAAATATACACAATCACACAAGGTCAGCCAAGTACCAAAACAGTAACGAGGATCAGAAATACAGACGCTTGAATGGCTTCAGTTTGGGTCGGGAAAAGAGGAGCCACAAACTAAAAACACCACGTTTATAATGCAGATGTGATCGGTGCTGCGTTCCGTTCCAGTTGTGGTTCTTCTTGGACTTTTTGGTCTCATTTCTTCTTAGAAACTGTCAGAAGTGAATGAGAAGAAAAACCCAACAACTGGAGCGGACGAGACAAATTTTCCAATCCAGAACAAAGCGGCATGAAGGACGGAAAAAAAACTTTCAAGACCGCGATGAGGATCACATGACCTGGATCTCAAAGTGAGGATTTAGTTTAGAAATATTCAACTAAAGGTTAATAAAATGACATTGTGCTTTATATTCAGTAATATGATCAAACTTTGTCCCAATGTCTTAACAGCTGACGGCTAATATCAGCATAAAATCAACATTAAGATGTTTATATTGGCCACAGGGAAATAAAACTTAAAATAAACTCGGGCTGCTAGCAGGCCTCTTTGGAAACCTCCACTGGTCACATGATCCTCATCGTTTCGCTTAAACAGACTCAACCAGCAGCCTTAGAAATGGAGGGACCTTTGAAACTTTTCCATTTGATCAGGAGTTCCCACAAATCACCCTGTCGTATGGTTTCCTTATCAAACAATTCCGTTCTTGCCAACGGAGAGCCATCAGTCTGTTCAGTCAGGGATCGACGGTACGACGATCTTAGCGGTACGTCGGTTTACTGTCGTACCGCTAAGCAGAACATTTGCCTGAGATGAATAACAACAGAACATGGGGGCTTTGGGTCATTTTGCCTCTTTGCCGACAACCTCTTAGTCTCTACTTGCCTCCATTTTGTATCTGTAAACAATAAAATGCGTACCTATATCCTTAAGCCAAGGCGTACCAGTTTACTTTTTGCTACAGTTAAATATTCTCATGAAATTCTGTTATAAATGGTGAGAAGAAAAGCCCAAATCTCACCCAGAATTTCTTAATATAATTCTAAGTGACCTATTGCTGGTAGATGTTGTTGGGAGTCTTATGACCACATTTCCTTGTGTCTAACGGTTTTAGCATCACCTTCTCATACAAAAAAAAAAAAAAATCTGTTAAAACGGTAACATAACAGCGAAGTGGCGAAATGGCTAGTGGCTGAACGCATGGTTGTCAGGCGGTAAACAAACAGCAGAGGAACCACAAACCGTTTAGTTTTTTTGGTCGTACCAATAGGAAACAGTGACATCACACCCAAGACTCTGATTGATACATTTATCTGTAACCTTTAATCCAGCTAGCATGCTAACAAACCGTGAAAGAAATTAGACAGAAGCTCTAGTCCAGTCTGACGTGCTAGCACTGTATGCTAGTTAGCCATTTGAAGTGAAAGATCTGGGTGGCATTTATAGCATTAGCTCGCTTGTTAGAAATGAGTTAACTTGTTACTCTGTGTTAGCATGTTAAGTCTCAGGTTTAGTGAGTTAGCTTGGTACAGTTTTACAGAAAAATAATGGCAGTCCTGAAGCTAGCGTGTTTATAATGTTACCTGGATGTTGGCATGTTAGCAGATCAGTTAGCATGTTAGCTAATGTATGAGAAGACGAAGCGCCATTTGCCTGCGAGAGGAAACAAGATCATGTGGGATTTTGGTAATTTTGCCTCTTTGCCGACGTCCAGTTAGTCTCTTCTTACTTTCATTTAGTACCTGTGAACAAGAACATTTGTTCCACCTATATATGTGAGTATTTTCATAAAATTCTGAGATTAATAGTGAGAAGAAAAGCCCAAATCTGACCCAGAATTTAATAATATAGCATAGTATAAGGGATGTATGACGCAAAGTTGTTAGCAGTGTTATGTGATCAAACCAAAGGAATGCTAAGTGATCTATTGCTGGTAGATATTATTGATTGGAGTGTTGTGTCTAACAGTAAACAGCACTGTTTCATACTCAAAGAAATTTGAGTAACAAAACAGCGAAGTGGCGAAATGGCGGCCGAACATGTGGGGTTAGCAGGCGGTAAACAAACAGCAGAAGAACCACAAAACTTTTAGTTTTTTTGCTCGTACCAATAGGAGCCAGTGACATCACACCCAAGTGTCTGTTTGGTACATTTATCTTTAACCTTTAATCCAGCTAGCATGCTAACAAACTGAAAAAGAAATTAATTAGTAGCTTTAGCCCAGTGTGACATGTTAGCATTGTTAGCTAGCTATTTGAAGTGAAGCTTCTGGGTGGCATTTATAGCTTGTTAGAAATGAAGAGTTAATTCATTTTAGCATGAGTTAGCGTGTTTAGCGAGTTAGCATGGTGCATCTTCAGTCTAAAAGAATGGCAGCCCTAAAGTTAGCGTGTTAGCTAGCAGAAGAGTAAATTTAAGAGATGTGTTAGTAATGTTACTTGGAAGTTGGCATGTTGTCTTGTTAGCGAATCAGTTAGCATGGTAGCCAATGAATGAGGAAACGCTGGACAGTTAGCATGTTAGCTGGCAGGCTAGCCTGCTAGCAGAGCAGCAGCAGCTCGTCGTCGCTGCTCTCCGTCTTGCCCGTGGCCTCCAGGCAGGCGTCGGGGATCTGAGCGGTGTGGACCATCCCGCAGTGTTCACAGGTGCCGTCCCGCCCCCCCCGGCCGCTGGCGCCGCGGTGATGATGGTGGACCGGGCCGGCGGCGCAGGATGGGTGCGGCTCCAGCAGAGGCTGCCGTATGTCGCTAAGTGATGAAGAGGAGGAGGATGAAGAGTCCGAGTCAGAGACAGGAATGAGGAGCTCAACGTCTTCCTCTTCCTCTCTGCTTCCCCGTCGCTCAGCAGCCTCAGGGCCGTTTCTTCCCGCCTCCAGCTGGCGCAGTGGGCTTTGATTGGTCCACGGCTGGTTCTGCTGATTCTGGTTAGTTCTGGTCAGATTCCTGGCGAGGCGGTGCAGGTTCTGGGCCAGGCGCTGCAGGGCGGTGGACGAAGGAGGCTGGGGCTCGGAAACCTCCGGATCAGAGCTGGACGTCACCACGGTAACCGGGCTGGACGGGGGCGGGGTTTCTCTGGGCCGGTCGCGGCTCGGCGTCGAGGCCACCGACACGACGGCCTCCACGGCGGAGGGAGGCGGGGTTTTGTTAGGCAGCGCGGCGACGGGCCCGCCCACGGCGCCGACCCCTCGCCCTCTCTCGCCCTCCGTGTCGGTGTCGTCGGAGTCGGGAGACAGCAGGTCCGAGCCGGAGCTCCCAGTGCTCCCAGTGCCGGAGCTGTCCTCCAGGTCAGCAGAAACCAGAGCCAGAGAACCGGAGCGGCGAGATCGGGAGAAGGTGAAGAGTCTGCGCCACAGGTTGCGATGGCGGCCAGAGGAGGGAAGTCTGATGGAGGTGAAGCCGAGCTGAGAGCGCACAGCCTGGCGGAGGTTCTCCAGAACCGACGCCTGAGGAAGAACGGACCGGAGAAAACCTTCAACAGACGGGTCCATTTAAAAACACACAGCTGAGCAACAAGATTATTTCACTAAAGGAGACGGGATGCAGACAGGACATTTTTAAAAATGAATATATTTCAGTGCAGTTTATGGAGTTGTTCTTTCAGCAAATGGATTTTTAAAAAATGATTAATCGTTTGCTAAATTAGTTGACGATCGATTAATCACTAGTAATGTGATTAATCGTTTCAGTCCTTAGAAAACATTTGATTCCTCCAAAAATAATAGTTTGCCATTAGTTTTTCATTTGTCTCTGTAAATGCTTTACAGTTTACAGAAGATCTTCTGAGATTTTTTAATTTCATAATTATAACTTTGAAAGTAAAAAATATGATTAATTCTCTCAATTATGATTTAAGACTCAAAATCATATCAGCGTTCACATTTCTGAAGTATTTCTTCAAAAGAGCTAAATGAACCAATGATCAGGTGAATATTTAAAAGTTGAATTGGTGAATGTTGAACAACCTAAATAACAGATAAATATGAGTTAAATATATTATTTGTTTATTTAATAATTTAACAGCAAATATGGTTTTTGAATTAAAAATGTTTTTATTGTCATTTTGTCAATAGGTTTTGATTACTGTATTTTCCGCACTGTAAGGCGCATAAAATAGACGCTTCAGTTTGGGTTGCCAATTTGTTCCGTACTCTATTATTACACATCTACATTGTAAAGAATTGGTCTCCGAGTACTTTATATAGTAGCTGCCCCAGTCATTGTTTCACTCAGTGTTGGTGTTGTGATATTGTGCCCAACTGCTTTCTGGGTAACACAGACCAACCGACACGCTGCCGCCACAGCCTCTGCCTCTCTTCCCCCCCTGGCTTTAAATGTATTATCAAACTTTATTAACAAACCAACGTTCTGACAACTATCCCAGCATGCACCGCGCATTTCTTCTTCTGCTGGGGGAAAATTAAGTCGGCGGCTGCTTAACGTAGTTGCTCGACCTGTTGTGGCTCAATATTGGTCCATATTTAAGGAGCACCGGATTATAAGGCGCACTGTCGGCTTTTGAGGAAATTGAAGGTTTTTAGGTGCCTTATAGTGCGGAAAATACGAAAAATGATGAACAAACTACAGATTACAATCAGTTTTTTACTTTTATTTCTTAGAGCACAAGAGGCCATGCAGATATTCAATAGTCAGAATAAAGACATTATGTGAGAGTTTAACTCTATAATAAAGTTTTTGTTGGATTCCTGACAAACTTTCAGTTCTGATGATTTTCTGTTTCCGTATTGATGCAGAAACAGGAGCAGTGAAAACGTATCCAGTGAGCTGAACGATGTGGAATCATGTACCTGGTTGCCAGAGCAGACAGGGAAATCCTCCACCGGGGGGATCAGGCCCTGGGCGATCAGCTGGCCGTAGGAGGGCGGAGCCTCCCTCCTCAGCAGCTCCGCCTCCACCCTGGACAGCTGCGTCTCGAACGACCTGCGGCAACCACACAGATTTTATCCCCCTCACCAGTCGCCCGGCAGAGATCCGACAGCCTGCGGCGCGGAGCCTCACCTGCGCTCAAACATGCGCAGCGAGTAGAGCTTGCAGGTGCAGCCGAGGGCGATGACCAGCAGCAGGCCGCAGATCAGGCTGCCGATGACGGCGGCGGTGATGACTCTGGTGGGGACGATGATGGGGCAGCTCTCCTCGTCGCTGCCGTCGCCGCAGTCGTCCTGCGCGTCGCAAACCCACGACTCGAACACGCAGCGGTTGTTCTGGAAGTTACAGAACCAGATTAGCTCTACAGAACCAGAAGGGTTTTTAAACCGTATTAAACTCTGAGGCTGCAACCAATAATTACATCAGTAGTAAATTATTCTGGCAACAAATCTGAAATCAACAAATCTGATTTTAAATGACAAATCTGAAGATTTTTCATTTAAATCACTTTTTTATCCAGTTTTGGAAATGCATTAATAATACAGCAGATATAAAATGAATTTGAACTAAATGAAGCTGAAAACTCTACTGAGGAGATTTGGATGAAACACGTTATATATATATATATATATATACACACGTACAGTTTTGTGGTAATTGCTGCTCTGAATATGTTGTTTTTGTCCCGTTTACTCCAGAAAACATTTAAATCATCACTAAATTAACTGACGATTATTTCAATAACTGATCAATGCGATTAATTGATTTAGCCCGATGCAAAAAACAATGTCTCTTCACCATATTCAATCAAATCAAAGTTTATTTTTACAGCATAACAACCAAAAAGCTTCACAACAATCAGATAAACGACGAAACAAAGACGATTAGAAAGTTTACATGATTCCACATGCAGTCGGCTGATCGTCTCACCTTGCAGTGGAAGTTTCCAGGTTGGCAGAAGAAGCAGTTCTTTTCGTCCGACCCGTTGGGACAGCGGTTCTGGTAGTTGCAGCGGTCGGAGCGCGGGTAGCAGGCTCCGTTCCTGGAGCAGGGGAACTCGTCCTCCTGGCAGGACGAGCAGTTCAGCTCGTCCCGGCCGTTCGGACAGTGCCAGTAGCCGTCGCAGCGCTGCTGCTCCGTGTAGCAGCCCCAGTTCCCCCCGCAGGGAACCTCCCAGGGCAGGCAGAACCCGTCCACCTGCAGCAGAACAGAACCGGCTCAGACATCTCAGACAACAGGAGAGCTTAGAAATAAAAATGTGCAAAGTTTTTTATACCAGATCCAATTTAATTACCGGACATTTCTACTAAAAACTGGATGATAAAAATCTTCAGTTTGGTGTTTTGGTCTCAATTTGTGCTTTTTTTCTTTTTTTTGAAGAATTGATTTAATTTGTCGTTTCTGTTTTTTGTTTGTTGATTTTGCACATTTAAAATGTTTTCCACTTCCAGAGTTAAATGTTCATCAGGAGTTTATTTTTCTTTGAGAATGTCTTCTGTCATCGTCACCATTATTTCACTTGAAAATGGTTTCAAAACAACAACATTATTGATTATCGCAATAAATTCTGGGACAATTTATGGTCCAGGAAGTTTGCGATCGTGACGGGAATCGGAGTGAAAATCGTTCAGAGCCGAGTCTGGACCGACCTGGTAGGTGACGTTGAAGCCTCTGGCGGCGTTGATCTTGTCAGCGTAGAAGTGAACTCTGAGCTGACCGGAGGAGGAAACCACGGCGACGGGCGCTCTGGAGTCGAACGCCGTCAGCACCCGGAGGAGGCGGCGAGGGTTCTCCTCCAGTCCGTCGTAGACCTTGACGTAGTCGCCGTATCCGGTCCCGTCCAGCTTGAAGTCGGTGAACCTGAGGATGACCTGCAGGAGGAAGAGCAGGACGATCACCCAGGTTCTTCTTCAGATTTCTGTCTGAGCCCAGGGGGTCAGAGGTCACCTTCCGGTGGTCGCCGGTGTCAATCATCCAGGTGCAGTTGCTTCCTGGAGGGTAAAAGTCGGGGTAGTTCGGGGAGCTGAAGGAGCCGTAGAAGTTCCTCAGCCACTCGCCGCAGGTGGGAACGTCGCAGTCGATCTCATCGCCGAGATCCTGAGGACAGAAACACAAACTTAATCAGAAACGGTTTTAATTAGGACGGAAAACTGCTGAGCGATGGAGAAAAAACTGAATTCATCTGTTGTGTCTCAAATCTTTTAGCCTTAAGTTTCAAATCTCCGCCTGAATATTTTTGCTTATTTTAACTGGACCCGGTTCTTTAAATGTCCTGTAAATATTTTAGCCCATTTCTCCGTAACAACTGGAACTTTCAGTATCTAGCAGTTATTTTCACAAGACTGGACCCTCAGATTCACTTCCTGCTCCGGCGGCAGTGAAAACCGAATCGTCTCCCTTTCAGACCGTTGGGAGTTTTTGTGTGGTGGAATTACGTCTCTGCTAATTTAGCTGGATCGTTGGCGCTACGTTGGGTCCAGCCGGGTTCATGAAGCCCATCGGTTCTGTTGGCGTCGCCTGCTCTGAACCGGGCTCTCACCTGGCAGTCGATGCTGCCGTCGCAGCGCAGGCTGTGGGGCAGGCAGGTGTAGATCCGGGTGTACCGGGACAGGCAGGGGAACTGGTTCAGGTTGCAGGGCTGGAAGGAAAACGGCGAGTCCACACACAGCTCTTCGTCCGAGTTATCCCCGCACTCGTCCATGGAGTTGCAGCGCCACCAGTCCGGGATGCACTTCCCGTTGGAGCAGTGGAACTGGTCCACGTCGCAGCTGGACGCCTCCGGTTTACCTGCAACAACATCCCCGATTAGCGGCAGCTGGAATCTCTCTGAGCCGCCCCGGCGTCTCCGTTTAGTCGGCGCTCTGAGGATTTAAATCTGAGACTAATCCAGAATTACATCACGGCTCTCTGAACAGCCGTTACGCAACAAACAGGACGACGCGCCAGAGATCACAGGATGACGGAGACGGGAAGGACCCAGAGCCGAGCGCGCCGTCCTCACCGGTGATGTAGGACAGCCGGAAGCCTTTCCCCGCCAGGCCGTCGTCGGAGTGGAAGTGGATCCAGACGTGATCCTGGGACAAGATGTACGGCGGCGGCAGGGAGGAGCCGCAGACCCGCAGGCCGTCCAGGCTCCTGTAGCTGCTGATGGACATCCAGTCTGAGGTGCAGCGATGAGAACCCTGCAGGTCAAAGTCTTGGAAACTGCAAAAGAATAAATAAAAATGTTCTTCATCCTGGGAAAGAACGACTGAAAAATACGGGAGAGGAAGAGGAGTTTTTAAATCAGAATTGATTTCGGATCTCAGAAGAAAAAGAGTCAGAAACTAAAGTCATAATTTAGAGAGAAAAAATAATAATTCTGTGAAAAAGTCAGAATAAAAAAAAGAAAAGAAAAAAAAATGTAAATTTGAGAGAAAAAAATCAGAATACTGAAAAAAGTCAATTTGAAAAAAAAAGAAAGAAAAAGGCGAGAAACACCGAGAGCATTAACTAGCAAACACACATTAACTATAAAACGTTTAAATGCAGGAGCTGATAAGTAAAAAAGGTTTGAAATGTTTCCTAAACTCTGCAACAGGCTGTAGTTGTCTGGTTTAACTTTAGGCCTGAACTTTGACCCCTGCACTGAAATAAACCCAGAGCACAGGGACAGCAGGCGACCACAGGAAGAGCCAAACCACATCATGAACCGAGCAGCAGGCCAAGATAAAGGCCAGTTTTCTAAAATAATCCCTCAACTATGCATCTAAAAACATTCAGGAAAACCAACTTTCCTTCTTTGGAGATAAATACGAGATTCACATCAGGAGTCTGAAAACGTTGTGAGCAAAGGATCCATTTTTTTTATCCTCAGAAAGAAAAAAACTCGCTTTGAGCTGCAACCTAAAAAGACAATTAATCACTGATAAATATAATTATTTACTTAGATTTTTCTTAGTTTATGGAAACATTTTCTTATTTGATGTTGATGTAAAAAAAGCAGAAACTTTCCAGTGACAAGAAAAATTCAAAAACAGACAAAACGACTGATTGGTGGCCGGCAGACACTCATCCACTTCAGCAAAGGAAAAATTATTAAAAAATCAGCCTCTGTCCTTTTCTGCTCTGCTTTTAGAGGCTTGGCTGACGGACCGGCCCACCGGGTCACGTCTGCTCGTTTACAGTCAACAATAGTCGCCCCACTGTCACAATCTCAGCAACTTTCTTGATATATTTAGCGACACTTCAGACATAAAAAGTATCAGTCAGAATCAGCAGGTCAGGCTTTGTAAAGATCGGTGGAGATCAAGCTCGATGCTGAAGAGCTGAAGGGTTTAAACCGATATTAACACCCAGAAACATGCCAGCTTGCGGCGCGGCGTTTGTCACCTGATGGTGATGGAGTCCCCGGGTCGGGCCCTGATGTTCCAGCTGCAGTTGAGCCTGGCCGGGTACTGGAAGGGCCAGCCGGGGCTGGTGATGACGCCGCTGGACGCCCGCAGGAGCTCGGCCACGTCGCCGCAGGCTGCACGGAGGGAAGAAGTTTCTGTTACAGCTTCACCGCAGGAACCGCTAAACACCGACAGCCGAGAGCCTCTGAACGCACCGTTAGAGAATCCAGACACGTAGACGTTGTCATTCCTCTGAGAAGAAGCAATGCATCCTGGGAGAAACGGGGGGAACACTGAACAGCACATTCATACGCATTAGGCTCATTCTGACGAACAAACAACAGATTCTTTTATAATAGTAATCAGTCAGAAATGCTGAAATGAAACGGCTTCATTTGAAAGAGCAATCTGTGTTTTCAAAGCAGAACTCCAAAATAACTAAAAATATAAACGTTTTATTAAATAAGTAAAGAAATATTTCCCACGATAAACGAGGCAGTCAGAAGAATAATAGTGCGATGAATAGCTTTAGGCTGACGATCTGATTATATCCCTGCAGGGCATCACTTTAATGCTTTTCCTGCAGAGGATTATGGGACGGCGTTCTCATTTCACTGGTAAACACTGGTCTAATGCAACAACAACAACAAGAGAGAGAAAAAGCACGGATTCAGCCTTTCTAAACGTTTAATGATCACCTGCTGAGCTGAATGTGGATCTGAACCTTTCAGTGCTGCACCTGCATGGTGAGGAGGGAGCTACGGTCGGCTCACTGAGCAGAAAGTTACATTTACTTTAGTTTTATTATAACCAAGAGCTCCGTTTTTAAAAATGACTGAGTAACTAATGAAAAACAGCAAAAACACGCAGATTTAGAGCATTTTGTTAAGCATTTTGATCAAATAAACGTGACAATAAAATTTTACATTTTATTTAAAAATTGTGCATGTGAAGTTAAAATCGGTTATCTATATTTAAAGATTGAGAAGCACCAGAAATCAGAGGTACCGATTTTTCAGTAAGTTATTCTTTTTTCTAATTAGCTAATAATTTTTTTGCCTCTTAAATTGTAAACTAGCAGCAGCGATGTTTCAAACTTTTTAAGATTTTTTATTTAAAATAATTTAAGGTGACAAATATACTTTGCTGCATAAATTTGAATTATTTTTACATTTTCTCCAATTTCTGTTTGATTAAAAGCAACTAATAACTAATTTATGACATATATTTCACCCTCAGATGAAAGAAATTGCACTGAGTTACATAAATTGAAATATCCCAATAATCTGCACATTTAAAAAAATAACTTTTATAGATTGTAGACAAAAAAATCTAATCAGATACAGAAAATAGTCATAAATCAGGAGGAAAAAACAGAAATTAGTATTTACCAGGAAAAGTCACATCTTTATTTGTCATAATGAGGCCTGTCGCAATAAGCAATAAATCAATCAATCATCATAAATTAAAACGAGCTCAATAATTTTCATATATAATTTGTCGCTTTTTTCTCTTTTCACCAAAAACTGGATGATAAAAATCTTCAGTTTGGAGTTTTAGTCTCAACTCGCCTTTTTTTTTAAGAGCAATTTTGTTCACAGAGACGTCATTATTCATTTGATCTGTTGTTTGTTTTGTTTATTTCTTTTGAATATTTAAAACGTCTTCCAGTTCCAGTGTTACTTGTTCACTGGAATTTAAAGTTTATTGATCTTTGAGAACAAAATGTTCCTGCATTTTTATGCCATAACCATTATATAACTTGGAAATATTATCGTTTGTTGGAATAACTACTGGGATCATTTATTGTTATTGTCAGAGACCTAACAAAAATCATCACATTAAATGAGCACTTACCAGAAATACGAAATATTTATACATTTTTAAGGATCTTTACAGTCTTAGATAATAAAAAACAAAACTAGAGGGGAGATTTTAATGTTTGTGGTGAGACGACACCATAAAAAATGAAGCAATTTAATCGTGCAATCTGCTTACAATAGAATAGAGATCAATATTTTGATTAATTTTACACTAATTCAGATTAAACAAATGCTTTCTGACCCATTTGAGCCCAGGAAGTGAGCTCTTCTTACCTGACAGGAGCAGCAGGTAGACGACCCTCTGCCTGCAGTCTGAACTGAGGGCCATAATAACCCTGGAGTCGGAACCAGCTGTTGGGCTTTTTCTGATCGATCTGATGCGATGATACCAAGGTCACTGAAGAGAACCCTGCATGTCAGCTTGACCACATTAAAAATAAAATAAAATAAAAAAACACCCGATAGACTCAACGCATTAAAATCTCCATAAAATCCTCCTAACGGCCGCAGCTGACCTGCGCCGCTGGAAACAAAGACATCCGAGCCCGTTAGCTTCAGCTAGCAGCGCTGCGGTTATTACTAGCTGGTTAAAGGATTCATAACGGGAATAAGCTCCGTTGGTTCAACACACCGACACATGTTGAGAGGAAATACGGTTATCTAACTGCAACACAAATATATATCCCCCCCTCACAGAGGAGAGCTGGCAGGCGGACTGTTGCTAATGAGCCTAACGGTGGAGAAAGTGGCCCAGCAGCCGAGACATGCTAACGGAGCTACATGGCCATCCAGCCCGTCCACCGTCAGGCAACCAGAACCCGAACCCAGCAACAGGCCGGCTGACCCGATAAGAGTTCAAAGAGCCGGGACTGAGGCCAGCAGAGCCGCCGTTACTCTGTTTATGGGTCCAAAAGCATTTTTACGGTTCCGGTTAGCTGTTAGCTTCGAGTCAGACTGAAGAGCGAGAGAGAGAGAGAGAGAGAGAGAGAGAGAGAGAGAGAGAGAGAGAGAGAAGCTCCGTCAGAGTGACATCACGATCCTTCTGTTTTCCCTTTTTCTTCCATTTTTATTTATTATTCTTTCTTTCCTTTACTTTTAATGTGTTTTTCTTTCTTTTACTTATACATTTTATTTTTGTTAGCTTTCTTTTCCCTTTTCTTTTAGTTTTCATTTTCACTCTTTTTTTAAACTTTATTTTCGTTCATTATTTCTTTTCCTGCCTTCTTTCTTATTCTTTTTCTTTTTTTCTTCTTTTGTCCATAAATCAGGATCATCATATCAAAAAACCCAAATAAAATCACGTAGCATTTTATGAAAAGTTCTGAAACACTTTTTAAGATAAAAAACAAAAATGCCATGTTTGTTTTCTCATCATGGGTTTTTTTTTATAAATCAAGAAAACACAGTTTTTCTCTTTTCTTTTTTTAGATAGATTTTTATTGTTATTTCACACACATCTACATCTGCCCCAGATTTTAAGCTGAATAAATCTTCATAACAGCACAACATTGTCCTTTTCCACAATAACAGCACATCTGTTGTCTGTTGCCGGGTCTCACTTTGTGAACAGCAGCTGGAGCTTTTCTCAGCTGTCCTATTGTTGCCTTGATTTCAGACTCAAACGCCTCTCAGGGCCTAAAACCTGCCCATCTGCTGTAAGCCCCCTCACCCACATGCCACAAAGAAAAGACTATTACTGAGGTCACATGAACATACCCAAGTATTTAAGGGGCTCAGATGTGATTATCTTCATTGTAGCACCACTGACAATCAGGTTTATTTTCAGGTTTTAAGTTACAAAATATGTATCAAGTTGTTTCCCTGTCACATTGTGTAAGATCTTAGCGGTTACGTTTTCCAATATGTTATTGCAAAAACTAAAACAATAGAAAACATGTAATTTGATTCCAACAGGAATTGACTGACAGCCACCAAACTGAAATAGGGATATGGGAAATGAAAGCAAAAAAAAAAAGAGCTTTATAACATATATAACTACAACTATAGATTATTTTTAACCAAACACCCAAAAAGTTACGTTGTGAATTTTGTGGTGAAGTTCCTTTCAAGCTGCAGCTGAACATTTAAGCACCTCTATAAATCTTGAAGAAGCTGCAGACGAACAAGGAGAAATATTAGCAAACAACCTTCAGTACGTGATTGGGTTGACATTCATAATTTTATCGTTTATATCAAGGCTAAAATGAAAATAATTTGCAATCATACTCACGTTTGCAAAGCCTTCCTCTTGAATGGTCTTCCTAAGATCTCGCCTCCATTCTCCTGTTTTTTCCCCACATTTGTTTTCCGTGACTCATTTCAATTCCGGTTACTGCGCTCAGGAAATCAGAAGCGCAGTTGTCATCCACACGAAAGATTTCTTCCAAGTCCTTCTTGACGTCGCGCTCCAACACCAAAGTGTCTGCTGTGTGCATGATCTCTTCCTCCAGCTGCTCCCGGAAAAACTTTGGAATGATGAAGCTGCAGAAGACCTCTTGTCGAATTTCCAGGAGTCTCTCCAGCACATCTATCTACGAAGAAACACCATCATTTTCCTTTTTATATTCCAACACACAAGAACAAAGTGTAAAATGAAAACTCAACTGTGTAAAATACATTTTTATTCATCCTCTGCAGCTCCAACACTCTCTTCCTCCTCATCTCCCTGCAATTCTTCACTGCCAGGAAAGACACCAAGACTAACATGAATATAACTATGGAGGACTTTTTCTGCCATAACCTCAGAACACACATTTTCAGTCTGATGAAAGGATGTCATGTCTTTTGTTCTCAAAACTTGTAATACTTTTGCTTACATTTTAATTTTTAAAGCTTAATATTGTTCTTCTCAAAACTTGTGACGTTTGTACTCAAAACATCTCAGACTTAAGCCCTTTTTGCACTCCAGGGTCCGGCCTGGCCCAGCTCGGTTCGACCCAGTCCCATTGGTGCTATGGCCCTGATCGTTTTGCATTAAGCAGGATGCGTCACGTAAATCGACCTGTTGCTAAAGCTACCGAGGCGATCTCCTCAGCTTTACATTTAAAGAAAAAAAAAATCTCATCTGAATGTAGTCTGTGCTGGACTCAGACAGCTGAACTATGAACTACCGCTGCGTCAGGCGGGATTTCCCGGCTGGAGTGATGCCAGATGCTGAAATCCCCTCGTTTACAGCCTAGATGACTTCTGATCAGTTCAATTGGAGAAATGTTACTTACATTTACCATTAAAATCTTAGGTGAAGAGGCGATTATAATCCCAGTGTAGGGTAAGAATATGATGGGAATTTATTGATGCAGCATATTGAAATGACAGCCATCGAGAAAGTCTAGTGCTCCTCTCATCCAGAGATCTGGCCTTTGTCCTGCACCCACAGCCAATGAACCAATCAACAGTTAACTCCAAACCGGCCTGGTCTGGACAGCCCGATTGGAACCGCAGCTCTCTGGGTTCCAGGGAGCCGGGCGGAACTGGGCTGGAAGTGCTAATGCAAAAACGGGTCAACCCAGGCCAACTGTGCAGTGCGAAAGGGAAGACTCTGCTCACTTTTGGAACTGCCTTTTGGCAGAGCTGCCTGGCAACCTCTCATCCAATAGAATGAAAGTATTGTACTGGGTGCTTTTGTTTCCTTCTAGCGGGTGTGCCTGTGTGGCTACTATCAATTGTAGCGACCTGCGCCACCCACTCTATGTACGGAGTTGGCTGGGAGAACAAAATCCTGCCAACGATTTTGTTCATCCACCAGCAGCACACTGCTGGTGGATGATTAGTGTACTATGGAGCAGAAAGCTGATGTCGTTGTTTCCCCCTACATCCAGTGGGAGCAGAGAGTTCGAGCAGAGACTTAAGTGTGAGCGCGAGGAGAAGTTTTGAGAAGAAAGATATGAAATCCTGCTTTCAGATTGAAAATGTGCGCTCTTGGATTATAGGAGAAAAAGTCCCCCATATATAACAGGATGTTTAAGATTTTAGAGCACTTCGAAAGGCCTTGATGATGATGTTTCCAGCCATCTTACTTTTGTTAACAGACTCTGAATATCTGAATAAATTAGAACGTCATTAAAAAAACATTTTATTTCAGTAATTCAATTTAAAAAGCGAACCTCACATAGATTTAATAAAGACAATACAAACAAAATATTGGCACAAAACTGCATGGATGTGTGGAAGAATTAAATATTAAGCATGCACAATACATATATACATAAATATATTACATAGATACAAACATATTTTAAGCCCATATAGTTTTAAACCTAAGATTGCTAACTACTTTTAGCTGTACTGGACCTCAGTCAGTAAGAAAAACCCCGACTGATAAGATTTATTTGTAATTTGCTACACTAATGTGTCAATTTTTGCATGTTAGGGTTGTGCTGTTACTCTTAAAAATGATCCTGAAGCTTTTAATTTATATAAAAACCTTACAGTTGTAAATAAATATGTTTACAAATGTGCACTGCAGAGGTATATGTTTCTATGTAAATACCCTGAATTGCATTTCTCCTGTGTCCTTACCCATGTTCTCATATGCTGAAGTTAATCCTGTATAAGCACCAATAGCAGCGCCTGCTATGAGGAGACCTGTGCTCCAGCCTCCTCCTCCTGCTCCGCCATCTTGGTTAGAGTTGCGGTTGGCAAGCCAGCGTTCGCTGAAGCGACACTATAATCCAACGGATAGCAAAGAACGGAAATGATCGCCTTGTGTGAGCAAAACAATTAGCAAGTGATAATATTTACATCAAACAAAATGGATGCCTTTTCACCGACACATTTCCGTAGACGTATAAATGTGTTGTTCAGTCTTTCAGCTTCTATGCTTGATCAATAATATAAAACTAATAACGTTTGCTTTTTTTCTGTTGAGTTATCTGCTTGTTGAATTGACACTTTAAGATTATCATTGAGTATTTATTGGTGGTAATTACTTTTAATATGAATATGTCTAAATTATGCAGAACAAGATTCACTTCACTTTAATGTCCAGTTTAATTTTAGCACTTAAATATTTCTATGTTCTCACATCAGATATAAGGTTTCCAAAAATAATCCAAGTTTAGAGTAAAAACATTTTAGACCCAAATTAATCAGTCTCTTAAAAATGTTTTCAGATTATGATACAAAAGCTATGTGATAGCTAAAAGCTATTAATAGGTGGATCATAGTTCACCTTCTAACTAAGTACGTTGTAACGAAAATTGCTTACTTTAACTGGATGTTGCTCTACAATGTCTATAGCTGATCACCGTCTGTTGTTTCTTGTAAAGTTAAGACTAAACACACTCTAAAGTATTATAAGCCACTCCTCAGTTACAAAACAAATACCAGTGATAATGCGCATGCGCACATCGATGTTACGTGTCTTATAAATCCGTCATACCTGTAGAAGTTTCATTTTGTGTCTTTTATTTCTCTGAGGTTTACGGTACTGCGACAGACTGGCGACCTGTCCAGGGTGTATCCCGCCTCTCGCCCGGAACGTTAGCTGGAGATGGGCACAGTGGCGGAGCCAGAGGGAGGGCCAGGGGGCCAGTGCCCCCCTGTCATCTGATTGCCCCCCCCCCCCCCCCAGTTGCCCCCCTGATGATTGACATGTAACAGCACCAGGTTATTCCTGTACATTATTTGGAATCATTCTAAGCCAACCTAATATCTAAAGAAGAAAAACAATAATAAATATATGAAAAGAAAATGTATAAAACTTTATAAAAGTCCATGTAATGACATAAATAAATAGATTTTATCAGGCGCGATACCAGCCTTCTTTATACTCATAAAAACAAGCTGAAATTCTTCTCCTGGGTGTTTCAGTTATGCTGCGCTGTGGTGAAACTCAAAGGCTAAAGCACTTCATACCTGGTGGTGATGGTAAAACACCAATAAGTTATTTATTGATCCTCTGCAAAAAGAGAAAAAACCGAAGAGGGACCGACAATGTTCGTAGTTTGGAGCAGAGGTGGCGCTGGAGTTTTTTTGTTGTCCGTCAAAGAAAAAAATCATTTTTTATTTCCAATTTGTAGTCATCCAACGAAACATTTAGTAATATATATATATATATATATATATATATATATATATATATATATATGTTTTTCAGCCAACGAGTTCTAGATTCAGAGATTCAGAAGCTGAGATTGAGTCCAAAATCCGGTGAGATTCATTAGTGCTGCAGTGAACTTAAGTGTTCACTTAAGTGTTTACGTGTTCCCTTTATTTTTTGAGCAGTGTATATATATATATATATATAGTTTCTTTGTGTGCTTTGGAGTTTCTGTGCTTATTAATTTTTTTGCGTAGCAATAAAAGCTGGGTAGCTCTTGAATTGCTACAAAATAAAGTTGTTTCCTCCTTCAGCCCACTGGCTGCAATGTTGACACCTTGAGATGCCATGAGACTTAAACTCTGAATATCATGGCATGGAGTGCATCCCAGTTTTCCATGTCTGGCATATAACCATTAATTTTAGCTTTTAAACTGGTTCTATTGATCCTGTGTCCAGACAGAGGGATAATCAGTAGCCTCGCATCATGACCTGTTTGTTTTGAAGATCCTGCAGCTTCCACTTCTCTTCCTAACATGGCGCCTCCTCACCCTGACTCTCAGACTGACAGGTGGAACCACAGAGCTCTGTTAGGTTAAAAGCTCATCTTCTGAAGTTGGGATATTTTTCCTCCAACAGGTTCCAGAGGAATCACCTCAAACCAGATGTTGGACTGGATTTTATTTCAATGTCAATAGTGAATGTTAGAGCCTCATTTTCAACAGTTTAATTATAAACGTTGAAAAAGGTTATAATTTTGGAGAAAGTCTAAACATCAAGATTTCCACTAAATAAGAGGCAAAAAAAATTGTTAAAGGAAAAGCCTCTCAGGCCCGACAGCAACAAACTATTTTTTTATATTAGACAATTCATTTAATTTCACATAATTATCGCGGTAGATGACATTTGTTTGTTAAATACTTAATGAAACATTTACCGTGTTTGTTTGTTGTAAATGACTATACTAACAAAGAACGAGATAATTAGTCCAAAGTTTGTCGTTTATTGAACGTTCAGAAATTACAGCGGCTGTGATGCGCCACAGCAAAGGTAAAGAAAGGTAAAACAACCCGAACAGATGATCAACCCAAAACCACTCGCACCCTTTTATTCTCCGTCTCTCTCTGTCATTTAAGCACACCCGTTGCCATGGCAACCTCCTGCACTCCACAAACCGATCTGAGATTACTTTAAAAACATAACATTCAGTCCGATGCGATATTAGGTTTGCAGGCTTGATATTTATTTTGCGACTATTAATAAGCGCTCCCTGGGGTGTGCTGTGGTGGCAGAGGGGTTAAGCACAACCCACATATGGAGGCCTTAGTCCTCGACGCAGCTGTGGTAGGTTCGATTAATGGCCTTGGCGACCCTTCATGCATGTTTTCCCCCTCTCTCATTACCCACGTTCCTGTCAATAAACTGTCAAATAAAGGGCACTAGAGTCAAAAAAGTCTTAAAAAATAAACACATCGGTGGTTGATTAGTTAATTTTAAACTCCTGCTCTGCTCGTTATTTTGCTAATGGAACCGAAACGCACAGAATTGCGCAACACCTTGTTGAAACAATAATTACTGAGATTATAATTGTTGGGTCATTAATTTGAACACTTTTATTGAATTTTTTTTGTTGTTCTTTCATAAAGTTACGAACGTTTTAAGCGAGCCAGAGGAGGACGTGCTGCTCTCAGTCTCCTGTCTGCGTTCAGTTTGCCACCTAAAGCCGAGATCGACTCAAAACCTTCCGCGATCGACGTATCGCACCGCTGCTCTAGCAAAGAACAGTTCAGAAACAATATGAAATGGGCAAAAAAGTTATTTATTAATTGATTAAGTCGTATTTCAGATTGTTCTTGAAAAACTAATCAGTCACGGCTGATTAGTGGGCGCACTCACGGCTGCACAATGGACCCATTGATTTTTTTTTTTTTTTTTTTTTACAGCTGACAGCCGCTCCTCTCTTGCAGGTACTGCGTACCCCCGCTAAATCTTTAAGGGGTATAGCAGCAGTGGCGCAAAAAGTGAGCATGCAGCGCATGCAACGCATAGGGGCGCAGCACCAGAGGGGATGTCAAAACCCCGTCTGGAGGGGGCGACGCGCCGATTATGTTTTTCCATATACATCAGCGCGCCTTACGCTCCTTCACCTCGCGCACATAACGAGGGAAATGTAACGAGTTTTACCTTTCACGTATTGTCGTCTAGGGGGGGCAGGGGAGAGAGCGAGCATATTTTTACGCTCCTTCACCCTGACGTAACTTCCAACCGGGGCGGGGGGGAATTTATGTTTTCGCATCCACCTGAAGTGCCCTTTTGGTCAATTTTTTTAAAATTATTATTATTTCCTAAGTCATCTTCTGACACATCACACAATGACATGTACTAAAATTATTTGTTTTTTGTTGGGGGAGCGGGAGGAGACAGCCAGGTGAGGAAAAACATTAACAATTCAATTTTTGCTTTTTCTTTTCTGCAGTTCCACATTAAAGTTTGATGCAGCTCTGCTTTCCTGAATGGACCATCTTCATCTCCACTGCAGCAAACAGGCAGCTCTTTTTATATAGATTACAGTTCAGTAAAAGGTTGCATTGTGCCCTTGTTTATATTTTTAATAGTGTAATTCTGTAAAGACAAAATATAACTGGTGGTCCAGCTCTGATTTACATATCTTGCTAAATTGCAGGTTTGAATATTGCAATATTGCAATAACAAAATAGACCTTCAAAAAGAAATTACTAATAAAATATCTTACATATTGCATAGTGTTATGCTCTATATAGAGATTTTCCTTAGCTTTGATTGTATATGTCACAATTTTGTAATTTATCATTGTTTATTAAACTCTGAAAGCTGAGTGGCTTTGTTAATATTCTGTCCTAGAATGCGGTTAGATGTGCCCTTTTTTTGTTGAGCACCTGCCCCTTTAGTGGTCTCTGCACGGCCCTGGGTTATTGACTTATTCAGAAACTATTTGCTGCATTCTTGTTGATATTGCAGGAGGCTCTACTTCTGCTTTTCAAGGTTGTGCAGTTGGGTAATTGCACATCTATTTGTAACCTGTATTTGTAACCATTTTCATTTGTGAGTGTAAATGTTGAGTTGGGGGCATGGCCAGCAGCAGTTTACTTGGATTTAAAGTGGGAAGATGCCTCCTTATGAAAGAAGCTCAAAATGGGCAAAACCTATAATAAAAACCTATAATAAAACTGTTCAAGGAAGCATAATAGGCCACTTATGTTACTTTCGCATCAATGGCCATGTTTGACTAGAACAGATAAAAAACAAGCCACATTTCACACGACAGATTCTTAATTAAACTTAGATTTGATCATACTTATTGTACAAAGCTTTTGTTGTGCAGAGTGCAGAGCTGATGAACAGCCTTCTTGAAAATGAAAGTTTTAAACAAAACATACCTGATCCTCTACATTTAAACTGTCAACCCAACCGCTCCTCTGTGTTTATGGCAGGTGTGGTTCTGCTGCAGAACAGGTTAGAGCACGATTGTATTTGTTTGGAAAGGGTCAAAACAGATCTGTCTGTTCTGAGCATGAAAACACAGCAAGAACCAGTCTGTAATGAATCACCAAGGTTAAATCAGGAGATGGAGGATTCAGAGATAAATTTAGCCCAGTTAAGTAAGAGTTTACTTATATTACACATGTTCAAAGATACAGTGCTTTGCAAAAGTATTCAGCCCCCTTGAACTTCTCAACCTTTTGCCACTTTTCAGGCTTCAGACATAAAGATCTAAGATTTTTATTATTTGTGAAGAATCACCAAGTGGGACACAATTGTGAAGTGAAACAAAATTCATTGGGTATTTTGAACTTTTTTAACAAATAAAACCCTGCAAAATGGGGCGTGCAATATTATTCAGCCTCCTTGTGTTAATAATTTGTAGTGCCACCTTTTGCTGTGATTGCAGCTGCAAGTCGCTTGGGGTATTTCTCTATCAGAGCAAAAAGAAGCTGTGAAGCTTCATAACTTTTTTAGCTCTTTGTTCAGAGACGTAAAAATGAAGCAGACCTATAAAACCACTGTCCCTACTGGGAAACATGAAGGAAGCTTGGTTTTGTTCTATCATTGTCTTGCTGCAGCTGGCTCAGGTGGTTTTCAATCTGTGCAGAGTATCAAGCTATCCAGGCATTCTGGGGAGAAATGTGCTGACCAGTGACAGAAAGTTTGGTCTCAGTCGCAGGTCATGAGTCTTTCAACAGAGTAAAGGGCTTCATATTGTTGTCTTATTAAAAGAATTTCCAACTTTTTGGGTTATCAATTGTTTTTACCATTGTTGACTTGTATTCTGGGATTGAACAAAATCCTTTCAAGGGCCACAAATGGCCCCATCGCCACACTTTGGACACCCCTGTGTTAGGTGTAAAATGGGTTTATTTCTGTCTGATGGATCAGAGAGATGTGTGAAGTACTACTGCAGGTGCGGATTTTATTTTCTAGACTTGGATAACACTGGGTTACAAAAGATATCTAGTTTTCTATGTTTTTTCAACTGAATCAGGAATATTTTTGGACTGCTGAATCAAATATTGACATACATTTTTCTCAATCAGGTCAGGTTTTCATTCTAATTTGATTTAGAGAAAGCTGATCTTCTGACTAAATTCATTACAATTTTGTCACATTAACATTTCATTTCCGTTAATATTTCTCATCCAAAAAAGGTTTTAGGAGAAAAAAATAATTTTCTAACAGAGTGTAGTGAACATTTTATTACAGTCCATAGACATATAATTAAACTGTTCAAGGAAGCATAATAGGCCACTTGAATGTTACTTTGGCATTAGTGGCCAGTGGCGACATTTGACTAAGAGCAGATAAAAAACAACAAGCCACATTTCACATGACAGATCCTTAATTAAACTAAGATTTGATCATACTTATTGTACAAAGCTTTTGTTGTGCAGAGTGCAGAGCTGATGAACAGCCTTCTTGAAAATGAAAGTTTTAAACAAAACATACCTGATCCTCTACATTTAAACTGTCAACCCAACCGCTCCTCTGTGTTTATGGCAGGTGTGGTTCTGCTGCAGAACAGGTTAGACCATTGTTTCTCAACCTTTTTTGGCCTAGTGCCCCCCTAGCCTTTATCCAGGTCCCTCACCGCCCCCACCAAAGAATTTGCAGGCTGCTTTGCACTGACCATTATTTTATCATTAATATTACTATCACTATTGTAGATGTTTTGATTTTTATGCTTGTTTCTGTATTTATTAGATATCTGCCAATCAGGTTTTTTCCTGCCGATACCGATACCGATCAGCCATGAGGGCCAATCACCGATACCGATCACCGATACCGATCACATAATTATTATTTATTTTCTATCATAAACACTACCGGTTACATTATGTGGAAAGAGGAACCATGAATTCACCTTAATTTAGACAAAAACTTGTTTTTGATAACTTTTTCCAAGAAGAAAACTAAACAAAACAGGCATTCAGCAAATTGTACTGCTATCCGTAATACTATCTTTAACAGACTGATAACATATGAAGACTCTGAAGAGGCTAAATAATGCAAAGAGCCAAAAATAAAACCTCTCAACATTTCCAAACAAATTCCAGTATAAAACTTAACATTCAAAGGCAAATGCAGGATCCATTACAATCTTGAGTTACTGAATGAAAACTTCCTGATAGCAATGGTGGCTAGCTGATTACTGCTAGTTCTGAGTGGCTGTTTCTGACTGAGCAGCGTAATTATGCAGAGCAGGGAGGAGATCGATTATTTTTGAGAGATCATCTGTCTCATGTTAGGACAGAAAGTTTTAATAAGTATGTAAAATGTATTTTTTTTTAGTTAGATGCTGCAGCTTTAAACAGATGTTCGGTGTGAGAGTCACTACCAGGTGCAGCAGAAGCGGCGCTCCGTCTGTGAAATATTACTACCTGTAGCGTGTAGCAGCGGTTCAACAGCAAGAGCAGAACCAGCGTCTTACATCGCAGCTCGAAGACTTAAATAATTTTGCGGGTTATTTGTTTAGCTTTCTGACCGTCATGCTAATCCAGGTGAGTGTTTGTAGCTGTGCGCTGCTTTACCTGCTATCTGATCCTCCATATGTATTTTTTACTGCAGTGAGCCTCGATGTAGCCAAACTCCATCAAGTATGCCATTGTTTTTATGTCGTATTAGTTACGTCGTATTGATGCATTTTGACGTGCTTCAATTTTCCGCCGCAACACGCAAACTTCCCCATTCACTGAGTGTGTTATAGTTCCACATCGCTTAGGATTTGTTGCTGCGCGTTTGCGCAGTGTGAAGGAAAGAGGAGACCAGCTGCACAGGCAGGAACTGAAATGAGAGGCAGGTGATCGGTATCGGCAACAAGAGCCATCCAAAGGCCACAAGAAGAATCCAAAACAGCTCATGTCAAACTGTGGACCATTTTTTCAGATATGTGCAGATATGTTTTTATTGTAATGATCCTACGTCTTTGTAGAAGCATTTTCTTATTGGCTTTGTTTGCTTTATGAATGTAGCTGTGCTGCTAAATATATTTAATAATTTTTATTATTCGTCGTCATATCATTATGTCAAAAATGCAAACCAGTGTTGAAACCTTCCTCATTGCTGTGCAACCAGGACAGCCCTACCTCCTGCATGTTTGTGAAAACAAGAGCAGCACCAAAGACACTTCACCATCAGTGATCACAAGATCATCCAAGGTAGTTTTTGATGAACTTTCAAAGCACATTTCTCCTTCAGTGCAAAGTACCATTAATTCCTCTACAACTTCTGTATATTAATCTAGCCTACAGTTTTCAACATTGATGTGACTTGCACGACAATTGAGGAGTTTAAGATCCTTGCTTTTACTTTAGCTGGCAGAGTGGACACTCTTTATTATGATGGTCATTTAAATGCATACCGTATAAATAAGAGGATTGGTTTTATGTTCTTCCAATTAAGGACTTGGTTTATTACTGTCCCTGTGGCAAGCAGTTTTCTGCATGGTCAGTATTGAAGGCCATATTGTCTT
Organism: Poecilia reticulata; assembly: GCF_904066995.2. NCBI lineage: Eukaryota > Metazoa > Chordata > Actinopteri > Cyprinodontiformes > Poeciliidae > Poecilia > Poecilia reticulata. The sequence goes on along the minus strand of NC_088840.1, from coordinate 22,235,500 downwards.
TGAGAGGGTCCAGCCAACATTCCAGATAAGATAGCATTGTCCATCTTCTACATCAGGGGTGTCCAAAGTCGGCCCTCATCCTGCATGTTTTAGTTCTCTCCCTTGTTTGACACACCTGAATCAAATGATGGCTCATTAGAGGCCTAAGGAGAACATTGACTTGCTGAGGAGGTTGTTACAACCACTAGGGAGAGAACTAAAACATGCAGGATGCCGGCCCTCGAGGGCCGACTTTAGACACCCCTGTTCTACATCTACATCTTCTACCTTCTAACATTTGACGAAGGTGGTGATGTTTTCTCTTTACATAATTAAAAACAGCTTTATTTATATATTGTACCAGCTGTATTCAGAATGCCACACTATTTATATTCTCAGGAATTTTCCCATTTTGATTTTGTTTTAAGTCGCTTCATTGGGATTAACCCAGAAAGGGGCACAAAAGCCGGTCATGGGAAGATGGTATCCAAAAAGACAGGATAGACCATTCAAAAGAAAAAGTGACAGTCAATGTTCAGGTTTCCTCCCTCTTCAAAAACCTGATGGACTTTGAGTGGCATCTCATTCAGGTTAGTTGTTGTCCTTTTCTTTTCTTTGAAATATTTCTGTTTCCATATTATTTAGGATCTAAATTGTATTGTCCTTTCTTTTTCCATGTTGGACGGTGCCTTCATCTGCATCTAATAAAGTGCCACTTGAACTCTTGAAAACCATTAATAGTTAACATTTTAAAACCCTGTTAATACTAGAATTCCACATTATTTCAGCCATGTTGAATTTTAGATTTTGAACGTCCTTTTTCATTGATTTGCTTAGTGATAACCAAAGCATGAATATTTCTTTAAGAACTGTGTTTTTATTTTCATAAGATTGTAGAAATTAATGAGTTAAACCCAGTTTATGTCGCTGTAAACTGATTTTTATTCCTGTGTTAGTGAAACTATATATTGACTTTGAAGGCCTATTTTTTTACCAGTTCTCTGAGGAATGGTTTTGCGTTACTCGTATTGAATGTTTGATTAAACTGGAAATATATGTGGTTTGAGGTATAGTGGACCCTCCGGTCCCCCTGTTTTAACAGGGGGACCGGAGGGTGTGCTCCAATTACAGGGGGGTCACACTCTTAAGCCTCCCTGGTAAGGTCTATTCAGGGGTCCTGGAGAGGAGGGTCCATCGGATAGTCGAACCTCGGATTCAGGAAGAGCAGTGTGGTTTTTGTCCTGGTCGTGGAACACTTGACCAGCTCTACATCCTCAGCAGGGTCCTGGAGGGTGCATGGGAGTTCGCCCAACCAGTCTACATGTGTGGACTTGGAGAAGGCGTTCAATCGTGTCCCTCAGGAGGCCTTGTGGGGGTTCTCCGGGAGTATGGGGGTACCGGGCCCTTTGATACGGGCTGTCAGGTCCCTGTATGACCGGTGTCAGAGTCTGGTCCGCATTGCCGGCAGTAAGTTGGGCTCGTTTCCGGTGAGAGTTGGACTCTGCCAAGGCTGGCCTTAGTCACCAATTCTGTTCATTACTTTTATGGACAGAATTTCTAGGCGCAGCCGAGGTGTTGAGGGGATCCGTTTTGGTGGCCTTAGGATCTCATCTCTGCTTTTTGCGGATGATGTGGTCCTGTTGGCTTCATCAGATCGTGATCTGCAGCTTTCACTGGAGCGGTTTGCGGCCGAGTGTGAAGCGGCCGGGATGAGGCTCAGTGCCTCCAAATCCGAGGCCATGGTCTTGAGCCGGAAAAGGGTAGAGTGCCTTCTCCGGGTCAGGGGGGTCATCCTGCCTCAAGTGGAGGAGTTTAAGTATCTGGGGATCTTGTTCACGAATGAGGGAAGAAGGGAGCGGGAGATCGACAGGCGGATTGGGGCAGCGTCTGCCGTGAAGCGGGCGCTGTACTGGTCCGTCGTGTTGAAGAGAGAGCTGAGCCAAAAAGCGAAGCTCTTGATTTACCGGTCGATCTATGTTCCCTCATCTATGGTCATGAGCTTTGGGTCATGACCGAAAGAACGAGATCACGGATACAAGCGGCCGAAATGGGTTTCCTCCACAGGGTGGCTGGGCTCTCCCTTAGAGATAGGGTGAGAAGCTCGGTCATCCGGGAGGGACTCAGAGTAGAGCTGTTGCTCCTCCTCGTCGAGAGGAGCCAGTTGAGGTGGCTCGGGCATCTGGTCAGGATGCCTCCTGGACGCCTCCCTGGTGAGGTGTTCCGGGCATGTCCCACCGGGAGGAGGCCTCGGGGAAGACCCAGGACACGCTGGAGGGATTACGTCTCTCGGCTGGCCTGGGAATGCCTTGGGATTCCCCCAGAGGAGCTGGAAGAAGTGGCTGGAGAGAGGGAAGTCTGGGCCTCCCTTCTGAAGCTGCTGCTCCCGCGACCCGACCCCGGATAAGCGAAGAAAATGGATGGATGGATGGTTCCTTTAAATAAAAATTCTGTTCTGACGGTTACTTATCGCATCCTCTTTTGTGTTATGTGAAGTTCTGATTAATGCAGATTATGCATTTTAGAACTACACCAATTGTAGCACTTCTAAGAAGCTTACACTGGGTCAGGTATTAATGTTCCATCATAAAACTAAGACTGTACTTTAAAAGTAGCATTACAGTTTTCTTTGCAGTAGCTTGCTCATAAAGTGAATGCAGTAGTAAAACTAAATTTACAGTAAAAATACTGGAACCTACAGATGCCAGTATATGAAGGTATATTTACTTTCACCACTGTATTTTACGGTGGCAAACAGGTACAAACACCCAGCAAAGATGAGAAAAACACATGCAACAAAAAAGAGATGCAAACAAAAAATGCTGAAAACAGAAGTGATCCAGATCACTAGGGGAAGTCGAACAAAGAACAGCTGTGTCAGTTTCAGAGTCAGGTTTTTCATCTTTGGGTCCTCGACAACCAGAAGAGAGAAGCTGTAGCTTTCAGCTAGCTGCTTAGCCTCTACCGTGGCCTTATGTTGCTTAGCAATCGTGACGAGTATCACGCAGCGGCAAAGGGAAAAAAGGTTTTAGGAGAAAAAAATTATTTTCCTAACAGAGTGTAGTGAACATTTTATTACAGTCCATAGACATATAATTAAACTGTTCAAGGAAGCATAATAGGCCACTTGAATGTTACTTTGGCATTAGTGGCCAGTGGCCACATTTGACTAAGAGCAGATAAAAAACAACAAGCCACATTTCACATGACAGATCCTTAATTAAACTAAGATTTGATCATACTTATTGTACAAAGCTTTTGTTGTGCAGAGTGCAGAGCTGATGAACAGCCTTCTTGAAAATGAAAGTTTTAAACAAAACATACCTGATCCTCTACATTTAAACTGTCAACCCAACCGCTCCTCTGTGTTTATGGCAGGTGTGGTTCTGCTGCAGAACAGGTTAGACCATTGTTTCTCAACTTTTTTTGGCTTAGTGCCCCCCTAGCCTTTATCCAGGTCCCTCACCGCCCCCACCAAAGAATTTGCAGGCTGCTTTGCACTGACCATTATTTTATCATTAATATTACTATCACTATTGTAGATGTTTTGATTTTTATGCTTGTTTCTGTATTTATTAGATATCTGCCGATCAGGTTTTTTCCTGCCGATACCGATCACCCATGAGGGCCGATCACCAATACCGATCACCGATACCGATCAAAGATTCCGATCACATAATTATTTTTTTTTTTTTTTAATCATAAACACTACCGGTTACATTATGTGGAAAAAGGAACCATGAATTCACTTTAATTTAGCAAAAAATTAGTTTTAAATAACTTTTTCCAAGAAGAAAACTAAACAAAACAGGCATTCAGCAAATTGTACTGCTATCGGTAATACTATCTTTAACAGACAGATAACATATGAAGACTCTGAAGAGGCTAAATAATGCAAAGAGCCAAAAATAAAACCTCTCAACATTTCCAAACAAATTCCAGTATAAAACTTAACATTCAAAGGCAAATGCAGGATCCATTACAATCTTGAGTTACTGAATGAAAACTTCCTGATAGCATGGTGGCTAGCTGATTACTGCTAGTTCTGAGTGGCTGTTTCTGACTGAACGGAGTAATTATGCAGAGCAGGGAGGAGATCGATTATTTTTTAGAGATCATCTGTCTCATGTTAGGACAGCGAAAGTTTTAATAAGTATGTAAAATGTATTTTTTTTTTGTTAGATGCTGCAGCTTTAAACAGATGTTCGGTGTGAGAGTCACTACCAGGTGGAGCAGAAGCGGCACTCTGTCTGTGAAATATTACTACCTGTAGCGCGTAGCAGCGGTTCAACAGCAAGAGCAGAACCAGCGTCTTACATCGCAGCTCGAAGACTTAAATAATTTTGCGGGTTATTTGTTTAGCTTTCTGACCGTCATGCTAATCCAGGTGAATGTTTGTAGCTGTGCGCTGCTTTACCTGCTATCTGATCCTCCATATGTCTTTTTACTGCAGTGAGCCTCGATGTAGCCAAACTCCGTCAAGTATGGCATTGTTTTTATGTCGTATTAGCTTCGTTGTGAAGAAAAAAAACGGACTCGAAGTATGTTTTTTTTCTCCTGACTTCTCTATGACTCTTCACCTTTTGTAATAAAGGCTGCTGCATATTTAAAAAAATCTGTTAGTCTGATTCTAAAATGTTTAAACACGTATAGCACATTTACACAAGGAATGTAAGCAAATAATCCCTTTTCAAATACTCTCCAAATCTCAGGTAAGACAATACAGTTTAATCAAACTACTATGTTTTTAGGCTTAACTTTAATCAGTCAAACCGATTTACTCAGCAATAAATGAAATATTTGAGTGAACCAAAATATTACAACTAGATGTTACCTGACTTAATATCTGTGTTTAACTAACTGTCATTTGGGAAAGCCCAAATGAGTCAGGTGTTCTCCCATGGTATACTAAACTTGGACCAGCTGGCAGCAGGCGAGGGGAACAAGGTGTTAACACAGCAGGAGCAGACGTCTCCGAAAACGTCGGACAGATATTGCAATTAGGTGATGCACTGATGAACGAACCGAGCAGAAATGTAAGATTTATACATCTACATTCTCGCCTACAAACATTGTTTAAATCATGTTGTGTCACGGCTGCTAAGCAACATAACGCCGAGGTGGAGGCTAGGCAGCTAGCTGAAGGCTACAGCTTCTCTGCAATGCTCTCTGCTTTCGCAGGACTCCTCTTCCGTTGACAGGTGTTATGCCCAGAAAAGCCCCCCTGCCCAAATTTGCATCCCCTGTCGCGGGAGCGCGCATCGCTCTAAGCTCTCGCATATTGACGAGGAAACGGATAAAAATATGACCGAAGAGGAAATTTTTAAGATATTTGTAACATTATCACGTTTCCTAACCATGTAATCCCTAATACGGTGGGTTTTATTTCGCAAATTATTTGAAATAAATACGGTTTTTACACTTTTATTGACACATATGAGTCGAACTTTTTTTCAGTCCGTGTCTGTTGTAAACGTTCTCCGCAAATGGTTTGAAATTCTCTGCTTTGTCTTTTGATATCATAATAGCTCAAAAGCATTACAACAGAGACCCATTATGTAGAACATTTTATATCATGCTTCACTTCTAGTCTGTTAATGTAGGAGGAAATGCAACTTAATTTATGAGCCTGAAAATATTGGCATCCGTCTTGTTGATATGAAACTTATAGCATTAGCTCAGAGAACAAGTGTAATTACGTAGAAGAGATTAAATCATTTCAACTCTTTATTTCCCCCAATTAGCACAGGGATGCATGTTTTGGCAATATAGATTTTGAGCCTGCCACAATATGCATCCCTTCTTTATTCCCCACAAATATTATCCTATCGATATAAAACATGTACCAGCAGTTCTTGGAACTACTCAGATTATGTAGAAAAAAATATTTCACTATTAACTCTTGAATTCTTTAAATTAGCACAGGGATGCATTTTTGGACAATATGGATTTCCAGCCTGCCAAAATATGCATCCCATATCTATTCCCCTCAAATATTATCCAATTGATTTAAAACTTATAACAGCAGTTCTTGGAGCTACTCTCATTATGTAGAAATAGTTATTTTACTTTTATCTCTTTATTTCTCAAAGTTGGCACAGGGATGCATTTTTGGGCAATATGGATTTCCAGCCTGCCAAAATATGCACCCCTCTCTATTCCCTTCAAATATTATCCTATTGATTTAAAACTTATACCAGCATTTCTTGGAGCTACTCTCATTATGTAGAAATAGTTATTTCATTCTTAACTCTTTAATTCTTCAAATTAGCACAGGGGTGCGTTTTTGGGCAAATTTCCAGCCTGCCAAAATATGCACCCCTCTCTATTCCCTTCAAATATTATCCTATTGATTTAAAACTTATACCAGCATTTCTTGGAGCTACTCTCATTATGTAGAAATAGTTATTTCATTCTTAACTCTTTAATTCTTCAAATTAGCACAGGGGTGCGTTTTTGGGCAAATTTCCAGCCTGCCAAAATATGCACCCCTCTCTATTCCCTTCAAATATTATCCTATTGATTTAAAACTTATAACAGCATTTCTTGGAGCTACTCTCATTATGTAGAAATAGTTATTTCATTCTTAACTCTTTAATTCTTCAAATTAGCACAGGGGTGCATTTTTGGGCAAATTTCCAGCCTGCCAAAATATGCACCCCTCTCTATTCCCTTCAAATATTATCCTATTGATTTAAAACTTATACCAGCATTTCTTGGAGCTACTCTCATTATGTAGAAATAGTTATTTTACTTTTAACTCTTTATTTCTCAAAGTTAGCACAGGGATGCATTTTTGGGCAATATGGATCCCAGTGCTAATTTGAAGAATTGAAGAGTTAAGAGTGAAATAACTTTTTCTACATAATGAGAGTAGCTCCAAGAACTGCTCTTATAAGTTTTAAATCAATTGGATAATATTTGAGGGGAATAGAGAGGGGTGCATATTTTGGCAGGCTGGAAATTTGCCCAAAAACGCACCCCTGTGCTAATTTGAAGAATTAAAGAGTTAAGAATGAAATAACTATTTCTACATAATGAGAGTAGCTCCAAGAAATGCTAGTATAAGTTTTAAATCAATAGGATAATATTTGAAGGGAATAGAGAGGGGTGCATATTTTGGCAGGCTGGAAATCCATATTGCCCAAAAATGCATCCCTGTGCTAATTTAAAGAATTCAAGAGTTAATAGTGAAATATTTTTTTCTACATAATCTGAGTAGTTCCAAGAACTGCTGGTACATGTTTTATATCGATAGGATAATATTTGTGGGGAATAAAGAAGGGATGCATATTGTGGCAGGCTCAAAATCTATATTGCCAAAACATGCATCCCTGTGCTAATTGGGGGAAATAAACAGTTGAAATGATTTAATCTCTTCTACGTAATTACACTTGTTCTCTGAGCTAATGCTATAAAGTTTCATATCAACAAGACGGATGCAAATATTTTCAGGCTCATAAATTAAGTTGCATTTTCTCCTACATTAACAGACTAGAAGTGAAGCATGATATAAAATGTTCTACATAATGGGTCTCTGTTGTAATGCTTTTGAGCTATTATGATATCAAAAGACAAAGCAGAGAATTTCAAACCATTTGCGGAGAACGTTTACAACAGACACGGACTGAAAAAAAGTTCGACTCATATGTGTCAATAAAAGTGTAAAAACCGTATTTATTTCAAATAATTTGCGAAATAAACCCACCGTATTAGGGATTACATGGTTAGGAAACGTGATAATGTTACAAATATCTTAAAAATTTCCTCTTCGGTCATATTTTTATCCGTTTCCTCGTCAATATGCGAGAGCTCAGAGTGATGCGCGCTCCCGCGACAGGGGATGCAAATTTGGGCAGGGGGCTTTTCTGGGCATAACACCGGGTCGTTACTCAAGCCCATGAAAGAATGAGCTTGAAAGGATGCAGACCCTGAATTCGGACACAAAGCTCTAGTGGTCTGGAACTCTTATTTTTATATATTTTTTGCATCTTTTCTTTTGTTTGCATCTTTTCTTTGTTGTATTTGTTTTTCTCGTATTAGCTGCGCGTTTGCACCTGTCGACCGCCGTAGTATTTTAACGGTTCTGTATTTTAGTTCTGCTGGGCTCCATATGGTTATGTGTATTTGTTATAAGTTGCATTGTGATCACTGTTATGTGTATAGTGTAATGGGGTTCCCCTGTCTGACTCTGCTTACTTCCACTCACAGTGATGGACCTGTCATGTGGGCGAGGGATCCGGGGAGCGGGATCTGACAGAACCGCGGAAGAGCGGAGAGTTCAGTGTGTGTCAGTCAGCAGTGAAGCTATTCAGCTGAGTGTAACAATTTGTTAGAGGCGCAGCTGCAGCCTAAGAAATAGCAGCTCGCTCTTATTTCTAATAAACCCTACAGACTAGCGGTTCTCAACGACTGCGGTACCGACCCCCAGGGGTGTTCAGAGGACGGCAGGGGGCACTGGCGGACATTTTTACAAAAAGGGGGTCACTGGGATGCCTTTGGGGGGCGTTTGGTCGAAGGTAAACTTTACACCTTAAATGCACAACAATGCCCGTTTAGACTTTGAGCAACTTGGTAAAACTGTATTGTGTAACATTAAATCATGCTTGGCTGCAACTGTATTGATGGCAGCTCTTCTTCTTTTCAGTATTTGTTAGCTTCTGTTGGCTTCTTGGCGCAGCTCCGTTCTCCTGCTACTGGTAGCTAAAATCACGATACCCTCACTGTGTATCCCTCTGAAAAATGAACCCATTTAAATAAAGAAATCCCTCCATGGGTGATACCACGATAGAGAGTGTTCATTTTATAGCGTTAACACCGGTGCTGTAAGTGGTCCGGTATGAAACGGGGTGATAGAACAACACAGCACTTTTAAATTTCAATAATCACAATGCAGAGAATGTTTCCGTTGTTTTAAAAGGTTTATGTCAGTCTGCCTTTTCCCCATCGGTTCGCTTCCCGACCGCCCTGCACCTTAGGGGCTTAAAAAAAAAGCGCACATTGCGCAAAACTCTAAAACAGGAGAAGCGGGACATAAACGGAGCGACGAACTAGATGTGAATTATGACATAAAAACAGAGTATCCGACGCTGAACAGTGAAAAATCAACACATGATGTGAAACACATGACGATTAGGAGGCACAGCAGGTGATGAGTGAAGATTACTGATTGTAAATAAACGATAAATCTAGCAACAGAAAAGAAACTAAAGTGGACATAAAAATAAACCAAGAGAGGATAAAACTAATCAAAGGAAACTAAATGGAAATGAATGAAGAACAAAATGCAAGAATAAACTAAGAAACTAAAGTAAATACAGAGGAATAAACTGGTATGGCAAGACCTTTCGAGCAATAATTAATACCGAGGACTGTATGGCAAGAATGGCAAGACTGTATGACACTATTTCTTGATGAAAGGTAAAATAATTTTGTTGAAGTGCCATGGGTTTGTTGAGACCACATCTAGTACTGAGAATAAATATATCTTACAGACCATAACAGTAAAGAACTTATCACTCATTTATGTTTTTAATTAGATTTATTATTTCTTCAATATTATTTTTCATGTCAGTGTTAATGTCATGAGGCTGTTCAGGGACTCCATGACACTTTCGATTGACTCATTAGGATTTGATTAAGAACCAGATTTGTTCTTTGTAATTTCTGTCCAGTAAAACTATTAATCTATAAATCAATAGACAGATCTATATAAAGATATAATCCATGTTTCTGTCTCATATTTCTATGGCATTTAAGGGACCTGGAACTTTTGTTTTTCCAGTGAAAGCTCTGGTTTGAACAATAAATGCCATGTGGGTGAAGTTTTATGGATGATACTCTGATGTCCCATTCTCCTGAAGGCAGCACAGAGCTGCACCACCAGAAACCCACAGAAACGCTGAAGAGAAGAAGAGCTATGATTAATGTAGTTACAGTTCTATCCATGTTTTAATGCTGCAGAGCTCAGTCTTTTTGCAAATAGTTCAAAGTTTAAACTGGCATGTTGAACATCTTTTATCTGGTCATTTTGTATAATATTTAACAACTTGAAAACAGCACAAAAAAAGAATATTTTTTCCACTGATTGGCTGCTGTTAGGCCTACCAATTTTAACTTGAATGTTCATAAAAAATTTTTGTAGACGCCTGTGAAAATAATTTCTCATCACATGACTTTTTTGTTCTCTGGGAAATTATCTTGATGATAAATACAGAAACAAGCATAAAGATCAAAACATCTACAATAGTGATAGTAATATTAATGATAAAATAATGGTCAGTGCAAAGTAGCCTGCAAATTCTTTAGTGAGGGGCGGTGAGGGACCTGGATAAAGGCTAGGGGGGCGCTGGGCTGAAAAAGGTTGAGAAACACTGGATTAGAAGGTTAAGTTTCTAATACTTCCTGTGGTTGTAGACTTGGCAGTAGAAAATTGATAACATAGGAATAATAACTTTATATCCATTTTAACATATTACACTTGATTCTGCTGTGGTGCCTGTGGAAACGAAGTGCATGAAGTTTGTGCTCAGGTGGGAAAACCCTGTGGATCACATGGTGGGACTTCTGCTTCAAACTGCTCACTACAGTATAGCATCGTCTCTGTCATCCACCAGTTCACTGCAGACTGGCACCAGTTCACTGCAGACTGGCACACGCCAAGGACCCTACATGGATGTCTTCTTAAGTTGTAAACCCTGAGTACATACTGTTGAAATAAAATTGATATGCCTTTTGTAAATACATTTTCTCTATCAATGACTTAAACTGTGGTAATTATGTTTGTGAAATGTAGTAACCACGTACAGTGTTTAATATAATTATTAAATAGATGTTTTAAAGAAACAGCCACAAATCTTATGTCTTTTTCACAATAGCAGCTTTAATTTTAGCATTCTCTCTCCTCCACATACTTTGTTGCCAGATGTGTAAAATTTACAAAAAGAAGCAATTTAAATGTAAAAGTTGCACATATGTAGAATTACTCAAGAGAAGCTATTTACAATAGTTTTTTTTACAGAACTCTACACAACATCAATTCATTTATTAATATATACATATTAGAGTTGTGCCGATCGATTGGTCACCGATCATAATCGGCCGATTTTCGTGAAAAAGTGTATGATCCGTGATCGCCGATCACGGTCTCTTGTTGCCGATCACACAAACCGATCACCTGCATCTCATTTCTCAGCCTGCCTGTGCAGCTGGTCTCCTCTTTCCTTCACACTGCGCAAACACGCAGCAACAAATCCTAACCGATGTGGAACTATAACGCACTGAGTGAATGGGGACGTTTGCGTGTTGCGGCGGAAAACTGAAGCAGGTCAAAATGCATCAACATAACGAAGCTAATACAACATAAAAACAATGCCATACTTTGGCTACATCGAGTCTCACTGCAGTAAAAAGACATATGGAGGATCAGATAGCTGGTAAAGCAGTGCACAGCTACAAACACTCACCCGGATTAGCATGATGGTCAGAAAGCTAAACAAATAACGATGCGATGTAAGACGCTGCGTCTTACATCAGCGCTGCGATGTAAGAGGCTGGTTCTGCTCTCGCTGTTGAACCGCTGCTACGCGCTACAGGTAGTAATATTTCACAGACGGAGCGCCGCTTCTGCTCCACCTGGTAGTGACTCTCACACCGAACCTCTGTTTAAAGGAGCAGCATCTAACTTAAAATACATTTTACATACTTATTAAAACTTTTGCTGTCCTAGCATGAAACAGATGATAATAAATAATCGATCTCCTCCCTGCTCTGCATAATTACTCTGCTCAGTCAGAAACAGCCACTCAGAACTAGCAGTAAGCAGCTAGCCGCCATGCTATCAGGAAGTTTTCATTCAGTAACTCTGGATTGTTTATTGTAATGGAACCTGTATTTGCCTTTGAATGTTAAGTTTTATACTTGAATATTTTGGCAATGTTGAGAGGTTTTATTTTGGCTCTTCAGAGCCTTCATATGTTACCAGTCTGTTAAAGATAGTATTACCAATAGCAGTACAATTTGCACAATGCCGTTTTGTTTAGTTTTCTTCTTGGAAAAAGTTATTAAAAACAAGTTTTTGTCTAAATTAAGGTGAATTCATGGTTCCTTTTTCCACATAATGTAACCGGTAGTGTTTATGATAAAAAATAATAATAATAATTACTGTATGTGATTGGTATCGGTATGGGCAGGAAAAAACCTGATCGGCACATCTCTATTATATAATAAAGCAGAATTATTATTTTGGAGCTGTCAATATGTGATTATAAAATGCCCCTCCATTGGCACCCGTATACCACCAAGTAGAATTTAACATTCTTCACACTAGATAATAAAAACTTTGGTTGTTGTGGTTCTGGCAACCAGATACAGAAACCCCTGCAGAGTAACTTTGCATGATGAGCTTCATCATGACCAAATTTAATCAGCGCTGAAAAGTGTCTTTCTCTTCTAAAATCTGTGGAAACAAAGATACAAAAAACATTTAATGCTTTATAATTCTTAGAAAGTATATGAGACGTAATATCTCTTTTTATACTCACGTTTTTAATGTTGGGAAAATTGATACCAGTGATTAATCCATTCCTCCACTCTTTCAGCATCTCCCACATCACTTTTCCATTTTTTCTTCTGTCTCCAGTCCACAGGTACGAGACACAGGAAGCACAGTGACGATCTTCATTGAAGATCTGTTCTAGGTCTTCCTTTGTTGCTGGAGTCGAGACATTCTCCATAATCTTCTTCTCCAGCATCTCCCGTCGATTTTTTGGTGTGAAGTAGCTGCAGTAGAGACGCTGCCTTTCCACCAGCAGATCCTCCAAGTCTTCTAGATTTGATAACGATAATAAGTGGCTCCTCCTTGTACAGGAGTCGTTAAAGATTTCTTCATTGGATGGTAATAAATGTTGTGCTGATTCAACATGTGACATCAAATAATTGCATTGGATGTAGGCCCTGTTTCTCTGGAGCTTAATTTCCATCTCTCTCATTTTTCTCTTGGTTTCTCGATTCTGCCACCCTGCAGAAACAGTCATTTCAATGCAATTAGTTTCCTTAACTAACCTGGCTTAAAATAAACCATAACAACGGTGATGGCTCTATTTGATTATTAATAGAATAAAAACTGGTGAATTCATAAAAATACTTGAGGGTCATTCATGAGTGTACATGGATAAAACCAGATATATTTAATTGAAATTAACTTAAAATCATGATCACTTGTATCCCACTGGTCACTTTATTAGGCACATCTGTTCAATTATTTTACACCGAGAATCAAGATGAAAATGACTAACAGAAACCAACCAGTTTTATAACAACGGAATTTAATCTGAAATTATCTGTCAATGTTATCATTATGAGCTTTTATGTAATTAAAACATGTAATGAGTTTATTTTAACTTACAGAGGAAACCAGAAACGGCTGCTGCTGCCACACAGAGAGCAGAGCTCCAACTTCCTTCTCCTCCTGTTGCTTCATCGGGTTCAGAGTTGCCGTTTCCACCCATTATTCCTCTAAAGAGACATTTTGACCTTAAATACTTCATAAAGATTTCAAATAACATCCTGCTGAGAATTGATAAAGATCAGATAAATCGAGGTTAAATTATTGATAAATCAGGTTTAGTAAGGCTGTTCAAGGTTAACTGAACACCATTAATTTTAACATAAGTTATTATTTATTGACTATAGATTATTTTATCAAGAAATTAAGGCAAACACAAACTAACATTATCTAGTTACACTGCAACCCAAGTTATTTAACCTTTCATCCAATTCAGTAAACAATTTTCAGATCAACTTAAGTAAAAAAAAAAAAAACACTTCGGTATCGATGGCCAAAAATAACAAGTGGTAGTTTACAGTACAGATCCTCATTTAAAAGAACTTACTGCGCAAAGCTCTTGTAATACAGAGTGTAAAGTCGATCAGCTCTCTTTGCTTCTTCCTGATTAAATGTACCTCCACATTTACAGGAACGTCAACCCAACCCATTTGATTTTAGCAGGTGATTCTGCTGCAGAACAAGTTAGAGAGGGATCGTAGTCATGAATAATTTATGTGGCGAAGCCTGGTTTTGTTCCATCATTGCTTTGCTGCAGCCGACTCAGGGGGTTTTCAATCTGTATCAAGTAATCCAGGCATTCTGGGGAGAAAAGAGCCGACCAGTTACAGAAACTTTGGTCATAGGTCTTCCAACAGGATTATGACCCAAAACAGCAAAAAACTTTCTCATCTTGTTAGAGATGTTTAGTACGTCCAGCAGGGGCCCTCAGAGACACATCTTAGGTCAGTGGTGCACAAGTGTGACCGAATGGACATTTGAAATAATTACACCCTCTCCCTTTTCTTATTTAAATTGAATTCTTCTGTTTCACTGTAGGAAACCACATTGACTAATTATGTGAGCAACACAAACTTTTAGTCCCGGGGACCAAATCTGGCTAATTTAAACTATTTGCAGGCCACAAAAGTCATTGAATCAAAAAAGCAATTAATTTGTGCTTTTTTGTTTGCTTATTTATTTTACTTGCCAAATTTAAATCTATACATCATTAAAGGTCCAAAACATAAAAAGGGCTTCAGGCTGTTGCCTTATTTAAGAAAAATTTTTGGTTATTGTTTTTACCATTCTTGACTTGTATTCTGGAGTTGAACAAAATCATTTCAAGAGCCACAAATGGCCTCAGCGCCACACTTTGGACACGCCTGTGTTAGGTGTTAAACTGGTTTATTTGTGGCTGATGGATTAGAGAGACGTGTGAAATACTGCAGGTGAATGTTTTACTTTCTAGACAGTATGTAAAATGTTTTGTGCAGATATTGTGAACTTTAAATTTTGCAAAAATAAAAATGACAGAATATTATGTTTCTATTTCTTTCAGTCTTACAATAAGTAAAAAAAGAAAGAGAAAAAAAAAACTCAGTGAAAAAGATTTAAAGAAAAAAAAATGACTGAGTCTCTTTTAGGAGCAGTAGAAACCCAAATGGAAGTACAAAAATGCCCAAAATGTGAATTTAGCATTGTAGGCCCCCTTTAATTATTTCACTCTATCTGGTGAATCTATGAGTTTCACTTTTTAACTAAATAACTAAACTAGATCAACTCTATTATACTTTTATATTGAGATGCACCAGTTTGAGTCATTAACTTTTTCAAGCAGGAAAAAAACCCTGATAGTTTCACAGCTTTAGACGTAGATTGAGGTTTGGGTCCAAAGCCTGACCCCAAAAAGTAAATGACCACCTTTTTATATCTAATGTTGGTTAAATGAAGCTTTTGTTTCTTATTCAACGTTTCACTCGCACTCTGCTTTTTCCATCTAGAAGTTGGTCCATCTCGTTTTCCTCAGCCTCTGATTTTAATGTCAACATGTTCAAAGATGATAAAAAATGATTTTATTGCTCAGACAATGATCCACAGGTCAAATATCTGAAAATGTTAGAAAAAACTGAAGGATCCGACATCAGAACCAGGATAAAAGTCCAACACAACCATTGATTCTGAGCCACCTGAAGCAACAATGTCATGAAGCCACATCTGCTGCTGCTGGTGGCGTTGAGGAAGATCAGGGTGAAGAAGATGAAGATGATTCTGTGGACGGGTTTCCAGTGAATGTGAGCAGGAAGTGATCCAGACTGTAGACGGTTCCCCAGCCGTCAGCAGGGCTCATACTGATGAAGTCATCCAGGTTCATCTGACTCTCTGCGGGGGAGAGGCGTCCAACCAGTGACATCATCATCATCATCATAGAAAACACGCAAGTGATTATGTAGAGATTTGGGGAAATAATTACAAAACGTCACAAAAAAAGAAATTAAAAATCGATAAGGTGGGATATTTATTAACAGGTTTTTTGTAAAACTTGAATTATTTAAATTTATTGACAAAGTGAAACTATAGGCAGCTCCAACTTTGTACAAAGCCAAAAATAACAAAATTACAGAAAAAATCTTCAAAAACTATTTAAGACTAAGGAGCAAATGTTCTATTTAAAATATGCAAATTCAGAAATACTAAAAAAAACAAAAAAAAACTTTAGTGCATCAGTAAGTCGAATAAAACTTGTTAAAATTATCATATAAACACATAATTATTGTTAGATATAGTATATAAAATAGTTCAGTTATTGTTTTTGTTATTAAGGCTAGTTTTTCTTTTGGTGATATTTGAAGAAGTAATGATTGTTTTTGCCACTAAAATTAAAATTAATTAGACACTGAATTGATGGCTTAACTATTAAATACGGATTTAGTTCTTATATGTACGGATTAAACATGTAGTAAATCTAAATACATATGTAAAGAGTGGGATTATTGATACGTTTATACTTCCACCAACTTTCTTGAATATGTAAAACTAACGTTTTTACATTATGCTTCAAGCTGCATCTCTATTCAAAACATAAATAAACCCTGAAGGAAGACCTTCTACCTGCCGTCTGGACGGGGGCGTACAGAGGAGGCGGCATCTTCCAGGTTCCATCAGGGTTCCTCATGTGAGATCGATCAGACGCAAAGTTCAACAGGAAGCTGTCAGCAGGAATCACACGCAGCTTCCTGTCACAGACACCAGCAGACATTACTGTGGCATCATCAGAGATGTGTGACCTTCATCACCCCTGTACTGTTTGTTAGCTGTGAACGCCTCTTTAAGCTGGAGAGCTAGCCCAGTGCTTTTCAAAGTGAAGACCACCAAGGTATACTAGCGGGGCTCAAAAAAATAGAAGTTTAAACAATTCAAATATGTTTGCTTTTAAATTGTAACTTTTTTCCCCCCAATAAATCAAATATATTTTTCAATAATTGTATAAAATATATGTTAAAATGATGTGTTGAAATGTAATTTACTGTGCTAATCTGTCTGATTGGCTGCCAGTTAGATTTAGAAACTTCGTCCAGCTAACTTAGCAAACGCAAAACAAAATGGAAAAGTTTTTGACAACAAAAAGATCAAATTAACTGAAAAAAAATCTGAAGATATTATGCTAAACAAATGTAATAACGATTAAATATTGAATGAAAGTGAGGAACAACATTCTAAAAGTTAATGTTTCTTCACATATTAGCATTGTTGGTGGGTTGGCGGCCAGAAACTAATGCTATTTGGAGAACATGGCAAATGTAACCCTTTGCTTATATTAGCGCAGAAATGAGAAAAAATAAACAAATTGCAAAGAAACATCAACTACAATCAGCGTTGAAATACAGCGCCTCATTAGCATTCAAAGCAATATTTAGCGATCGTTAACGGATCGTTATGCCCCCTTTTATCACAAACGGTATGAACGTAACAAAAAATAACTGCCGCCAACGGATCAATATATAATTTCTTAAAGACCCCTTAGCTGCCCAACAAGGCGCCTGATGTAAAATTCTAGGTGTTTCTTTTGTTTGTTTGTTTTTTGTACACCAGCATTTAACAAAAACAGACAGCAATACTAGGGAATTTATAACAGCAAGTTACCTGTGGTACTCGGGTCGGATGTGGCGGTCTGAGCGGAAGGCCATGGCTCCGTAGAGCCGCAGGCTGCAGGGAAACGACAACACAGAGTCCAGATCGTAAACCAGAGAGTCCGACTGAGGGCGCGCCTGAAGCAGGATCACATGGTAGTCCTGAAACACAGCAGAGACACCGTTAATGACGCCAAAACGAAACAGCATCATCACAATCAGGGATGAACATGTGGAGGAAACAACAGACCCAGATCACAGGCTGGTCGCCATGTCCGGATTTCTGCTTCCACAGAGGAATCTGAGGGAAAACAGATCATCATCAGCTTCAGAGGAAAATCAGCTGCTCTAAAAGTTTCAGGACCGAGACTGTAAGAAAATTATACAAGATCCATTTTTTTATTCTTTCGCGTTTATTCATTTTGAGTCTTTTATAATGACACATATGGAGAACATTTGTAGTTTAATACTTTACTTTTCAATATTACAGCTCTGGAAAATTAAAAGACCACTTAAAATGATCAGTTCCTCTCATTTTACTTTTTATTAATATACGAGTACAATGAACATTGACAATGTCTCAGAAATTCCAAGCAATAATTTAGAATTTATTTGCAGAAAATGAGAAATGATCAAAATAACAACAACAACAAAAAAAGACATAATGCAACGAAAACAAGTTCATACTCATTTTGAAATTACAATACTAATGTTTTAACTCAGGAAGAGTTCAGAAATCAGAATTTGGTGGGATAACCAGGAGGTTTTCAATGACGGACTATACATTTTTTCCAGAGCTGTATATATTTTTCTTATTCTTATTGAAATCTTGATTTAATTGAATGAATTGTGCAGCACTTTGGTCAACGTCTGTTTCTTTATGAGCTGTATTAAATAAAATTTGTAAGTTTTTGTGATAAAATCTAACCTAAAAGATGGCTTAGAAAAATATTCACACTCAGCTTCAATTGTGCTGTTTTTCAGTATAAAAAACGAACCATCTGCAGATGGTGGTTCTACAATCTGCCACATATTTTTCAGATTTTTATTAGCATGTAAAAAAAAACAACACTTGCTTGTCCTTCCCAGTAATGTTGGTAAATGTAAAAATAAAAAAACCTAATCTCTATACCTCTTGCGAGTGACAAAAGTATGTTAGAATATCAACAGAAAGTATTCAAGTAATCACAATCTTAATTTTCTATAATTATTACAAGAAAGAAAATACAGTTGTTGGTAACTGGATAAATATTGCATTAATCTCAACACGTCTCTTACTAACTGGCTTATAGGGAATCTATATTCAGGTTCATATTTATCCCCAGCTTCTCACCATCCGCCTGTCATTGGAGATAAACACGACAAACAGCTGCTCCAGTGGAGCAGTTCTCTCTTTCTGAACAAACTCACACAGCTTCCACACATTTTCCTCACTGCAAAACAAGAACAGAAAACACGAAAATCAACAGGAAAATCCAGGCTAATTAAATAATGAGACCTACGGGACAGCAGTTCAGCACGTTTTTAAATAAACATGTAAAAGGTGGAAAAAATACACAAAAATACATTTTTTTTAGACCCGATAAGAAATATTACATTACAAACTAAGTTAACTACAGCTCGGATATTGATTTATTTAAAGCTAACACTTGTTTATGTCCTTTATACTTATTTACATTCGAGTATCAATCCCCCAATTAGCACTAGCATAAAGCGCAATCAACTATAACATGCAAGCGATCTATTTTTAAATTATAGCTGTTTTAACCATATTTACCAATAACAACTGGTGTAAACACAGTTTTCGCGGATCGGTGTGATTCTGTGTACTGTCGTCATGATCTGGTGTTACACCAGAAAAGGTCCGCCGGAAACAAGCTGCGACTTCACAAAAAGCTTTCAAACTAAAAGTTCCTAACAGAGGTTTACAAGCTTTACAATCCAGAGGCATGCATTCCTTCAGTCAACAAAATCTGTTTGAAATTTTAAAAAGCAATCTTTTTATTCCTATTTTTAGATTTTAATAAAAGCATTTCTTTTAAATGAGCACATTTTCTTACACACGTGATAAAGCAATTCAAAAAAGTACATTTAATACTGTAAATAATATAAAAAAGGGATCTGAACTCTATTTCAATGATTAAAAAAAAAAAGTAAAACAAAAACTGAATAAAACCCAAATCACCAAACTTCTATAACACTTGGTACCTCAGGATGTTAAATATTAATATTAATAACTGAACAGTTTTCTGCACTAACTTGTCAAAGATCCCAATAAATGTGGGTTCTTTTTGTTGAATAATTTTCATTCAATGTCAGTAAATTGACTTGCTCTAACAAGGGTCAGAACAGTTATGACAAAATGGTGGATTGGTTCCGATTTATGTTTTAAACCCCACTGAATCTGTTTCGGTGGTTTAAAACAGATTTTTATGCAGATTAAAACGCAACTGAACATGAAGAGTAAGAATGTTATATTTTATTGAGTACAAACAAACACAAAAACTAAGGGAAAGGACCTCCTAGCAACCAGATCTGACTGGTTGCTAGGATACAGCAAGGCAGCAGAGATCCCCGCCACTGAAATAAAGGGCCGGTTCTCAGGTGAAGAGTCTGATGGTGGCGTCGGCGCCGGACGAGAACACCCAGGGCTGCGTGGGGTGAAAGGTCACGTCCAGGACGCCGAGGTCATGAGTGATCACATGACCCCGGAGAACTTTGACTGGGACGATCAGTGGGTTCTGCAGCAGATCGCTGGAAGAGAAAGGAAAAGCTGAAACACTTTGATCCCTAAAACAGGTGTGTGGCATGTGAGCAGGCGGAGGCGTTACTTGTAGACGGTTCCGTGGCAGACGATGACCGATCCGTCGTCCGACGCCGAGGCGAACAGCGGGTAACCTCTGTGGTACGCCACACTCCTCACCGCCTTCTTGTGATGCCTGATGGGCAGGGAGGAACCAAAGCACTCAGTAGACACAAAAACACCAAAACAAAATATGAAACCTACAATTCATTCAGTCAAACTTCTATTATTTATATACATGTATTCCTTACGCACGGTAATATATTTCAAATGTTTTATATCTGATAATTCAGATAAACTTAAAGTTAAATAAATGCAAAATGTTTATAATTAGAGCTGCACTAATGTTTAATTTAGTAACAGACTGTTCTATTGTTTATTTGATAACTGAGTAGTTGGATAAAAAATTTTTTTGGCACATTCTGCTGATTTTTTATTTAATACTTATGCAACATTAGAAATGCAGAAAAATGCAAACAAATGTTAAATTCCCTTTCAAATAAAAACAACAAAAACATTTTATTACCTAAATAGCAATAATGTATCAGAGGTTTTGTTTTTTAAAATAAATAAATGTACATAAGATGAAATAGAAAGATAAAAAGCAAACATGCATTAAAAAATATATTAAGCCTCTGTGTATTAATTATTTATACATTGAAGCGTAACATATTTTAAATGCTTGTTTGCTTTGTATATTTATTCTGAATTTTTATACATTTATTTTTTAAGCTCTACTACTGAGTTAACGAAACATACAAAATACCAATGCGATTGTCCTACAATGCATCTGTGTGCAAATTGTAATAAATTCTATTTTATTCTGATCCTTTGTTGTACGATTGATCATTTGTGGAAAAAGCTGCGCCTGCAGCTAAAAAAAAAAAAAAAAGTGACTCAATGTCATGTAATTTACTGTTGGATAACTAGAATCAATGAATGCATGATTCACCTGAAATTATTTTTGCAAAGTGTCTTCAGATGACATTTGTTGTGAACTGGTGCTGTATAAATAAAATGAACTGAACTGAATGTATCAGTTAAACTTTCTGAAAACGTAACTATCAAAAACAATAAAAACCTGAAATGTGTCAGTGTGTTTAATTCATTTTTAAGTGAATTTCTGAGCTAAAGTAATATTATATATAATTAACTAACAAGTCCCTTAAAAGGAAAAACCTTAAATTATTGAGATGAATTGGTTCATTAATGCCTTAATCCATAGAGATAATAACGTACCGCAGCATCTTGTACGGTTTGGTTGAAAGGTCGAGGTCGAACCAGCTCAGCCTGCAGTCGTAGCTCCCACAGATCACATGATCACCTGCAGGCAGACAGACAGACAGACAGGTGAGACTCAGGCTCCGCCCCCAGCAGTGACACTGGACTGAACAGAACCCGTCCACCTACCTCCAGAGTGAACGGCGATGCTGGAGATCCACTTGGAGTTGGCCTGGAGCTTCTTGGTCATTTCCTGCTTCACTAGGTTGTAGATCCGGACCGACCGCTGCGTCGCCACGAAGAAGTAGGGCCTGATGGGGTGGAAGGACACGGCCTGGACCAGGCCTTTGTTCCTCCTGAAGGGGTTCTGGCTCCGCCGACGGCTCAGCTGGTGGATGAACACCTGCAGGTGGCTGGAGTGGTCCGGCATCACCGACGCCAGGTAGTCTCCTTTACTGTGCCACGTCACCTGGTGGACCGGCTGAGGAGACGCATTTCTCTATGTTAGTTCCCTTTAAAGCTACAGTATGCGACTTTTATTTAAAAATGTTGCTTTTACATATTTGTTAAAAATGTCAGTATGTTGTCACAGTTTAATATGACACAGACCAAAAACAACCAATCAGAGCCAGGAGGCGGGTCTAAGCGCTGTCAATCATCCTCATGTACTCACTACTTAATGTGAAGAAACAACTTGATGTTACAGAAAAACTATCTGCTGTTATTGGTGGCTATGCTAACTAGCCTTAGCATTCATAGGAGTGCTAAGACCCGTCTCCTGGCTCTGATTGGCTGTTGGAGAATGCACAGGAGCTTGATTTTCCCACAGACCATCAATCTCCTACCACACTGTCATCACAATGTTACATACTGCAGCTTTGAATCATGGTTTTAAATCTATTCAGGGGAATCATCTCACCTTGGGATGTTGGATTTTGAGGCGGAGGCCCTGATTTAGCTCCTCCCCCTCTGTTTCTGACCAAACTACAGGCTGAGACTCTTCAGAGGGCCCTTCCTCCTGCTGGGCGGAGAGAAGCCTCTCCGACGCCGAGATGACCTGCTTATCGGCCAGAGCTGGAGACAAGATCAACACTGCAGAGTCCCTACAAAAACCAACGAGAACAAGACGTGAGACATAGGGCTGGACAACAAATCAATAACAAAATGTATCGCCATTCGCAATGTGTGATATTCGATAATTTCACTGATTTCAATCCAGGTCCGCCGGATTGATAACCAGGTTAACTCATTGGCAATAGAAGCTAATAATATTTTTCTTTGCTAGATAAATGCAGTTAAGCCCAGAATTATTCAAACTGCTAGCAAAATTTACATTTTTAATTATTTACACTCAACAAAGTAGTTTGATTCTGATATAGGATATGAGTCTGGTATTTCTTTTTCAAAATATTACATATTCCTACATCCCCACAGCATTCTGGGGGATGTAGGCAGAAGAAATGTTTTAGCTGCTTAACCTCTCACTGGTAGCTCAGCAAAGCTGGTGAAATCAACTGACTCACTCTCTGTGGTTACCTAGCAACCAACTCATTCTATGGTTACCTAGCAACAATCTGCTGAGTAACTGGCGCAGCAGCAGTTTAAGGTTTCACCACTGTGCCTCAAAACTGCTTAAAAATAAACAACAATGGCGTAGAGTGAAAACTGGGTAAAACAGGGAAGGTCACATCAATGGCTTGTCAGTATTTCAGATATTTAAAACAAAAAAAAACTAATCAATAACCATCAATATCGACTGATATGAAGCGCTTGTATCATGCTACATTTTTTCAGCCAAATTATCCAGCTCTGGCGAGACGCGTAGGGGACCAGACGGAAAACAGACGCTTACACAGCGACAGCCACGAGGCAGAGCGACGGGTTCGGGTTCCAGGCAACGCTCTTCACGGCTCCGCCCACCTGGACCGTCTTCAGGCAGCGAGACGAACACACCTCCCACAGCCGGACCGAGCCGTCGTCACTGCCTGCAGATACAGCAAACGACCGATTTTATTCAAGAATGTTTTGTTCACTCAGCATGCACAGTTTTATTTTACTAGGCTTGCTATTAAAAAGTGATGGATTTTTACCAAATGTTTGCATCATTTAATGTCAGAACACTTTAAAGGTACCTGAAACGAGCCACTGTCCTGATGGCGACACGCTGATGGAGCGAACCAGGCCGCTGTGACCTCGATACACCTGGACACAGAAACACGCCACGGTAAAGATCGAAACGAGGCCTGCAGTTATCGATTATTGTACTGATCATTCTGACGATTAATTGGTTCGTCGGATAAAAACAATTGGACCACTTTGCTGATTTTTAATGCAATATTAGAAATACATTTAAAAATTCCTTATTTAAATAAAAAAATTAACATACTGCCTGAATGCAACAACAAAGCATTAATTTAGTGAACGCTTGATAACTTGTAGCAAATTATGAATTTGTAGCTAAAAATATATTTCTAATATCAAAATGAGAAAAGTTGACTTATCAATACATTATAGACGATTTGTAGATTATTTTTGGATTAACTGATTAATTATTGGGCAGCAAAAGGTGATTAATAGGAGTTTTTTTACTGCAAAATTTGAACCAGATGAAGCTAAAACTGCTACCTGAGGAGTTTTGGGTAGATAACATATTTATAGATGAGTAAATTTTTTATTTTTTTTTAAATGAATAAAATAAAAAAACATTTTTGTAAATTTTTTGGTTGGTTACTGCTTAAAGTTTGTTGTTTTTTCAACAATAGCCTTTTGAATCGCCTATTAATGACTAATTAATCACTAAATTAGTACATGATTATTTCAATAACCAATTAATCACGATTAATTGATTCCGCCAAAGTTGAAAGCATCTAATTTTTGCGTCTTTTACGTTTTGTTTTTATTTTACCAGAGCCTGGGTTGTCGGAAACGGCTGCAGGTCCTTCGGTTTGGGAAGTTTGGGGATCAGATCTTCTGGGTTGACGTTCACCTGCAGGTAGACGGGGAATCGTTAAAACCACAAACCGGCTCCACCTGCTGGACGGAGGAGTAACGAACAGGTGCTCACCCTCATCTTCCTCTGCCGCGGACACAGGTAGAGGTCGAGGCAGCGCTCAAACCTCTCGTGGATGAACCGAGAGAACGCTGGAACATGACGGAGGCTGGGATACTTTTTGGGGATGAAGGGCAGCTTGCGGTCAGACGGGTCCTGCTGCTCCCAGAGAGCTTTCTGTGAACGGAGAGAGGAAGAAACGGACCACGAGTCAGGATTATTTATACAGGACAATTAAGAAACAAACAAACATCACATTTTGTCAAACGCCATAGTAAAAATCGTCAAATATGTTGATCAATGTTCCACTTATTACTAATCAAAAGCAACAGGAGGGTTTTTAGTCGAGATCTAAAGGATCTCAGTGTTTCGGCTGTTTTGCAGTTTTCTGGAAGTTTGATCCAGAATTGTGGTGCATAGAAGCTGAAGCTGCTTCTCCTCGTCTGGTTCTGGGGATGCAGAGCAGAACCAGAACCAGAAGACCTGAGAGGTTCTGGAAGGTTGCTATAACAACAGCAGATATTCAGCGTATTGAGGTGCTGATCCAATCAGTGATTTATAAACTAACAACAGTATTTTATAGTCCAATCTCTGAGCTACAGGGAGTCAGTGTAGAACTGGGTGATGAGCTCCAACTTCCTGGTTTGGGATTGATTGATTTATTGCTTATTGCCGTTGGTCTTAGCAGGAGACCGACCTCCTCGTCTGTGAACATGAACTCCGGCGGAGGGTTGTAGGATTCCTCGTGACCCGGCAGAGGAACCTTAGGAGCCGGCAGGTGCATCTTGTGTTTGGCCAGAATGGACGAGTCCTCATTGGCCCACAGGTCGTAGAACCGCCCCTTGCTGTCGTCCTGGACCCGCCGAGGTTTGATCCAACCCATTTTGATGGCGTGAACCAGTTTGGAGACCTGCAGGAAGGTGAATTCAAACATTTAGAGACGCGAGAGACTGATAAAGTATTAGTGTTTTGGTGGTTTTTACCTTCTCCTTTTCGATGAGTGAAGGGATGAAGCTGCGCTTGTCTGCAGGTCTGTTTGTGACTGGATGAATCATGATGTCATTACTGAAGAACTCCACTGTGGGCTGAGGACGAAGCAGAGCTGACAGTCAGCACAAATATCACAAAACTGTTATTTTATTTGTTTCTTGTAAAACATAGATTATGTATTACAAGACCTGTTGAAGAAGTTAATTATTCTGAATCTGTATTATTATTATTACCGCATTTTCCGCACTATAAGGCACCTAAAAACCTTCAATTTCCTCAAAAACCGACAGTGCGCCTTATAATCCGGTGCGCCTTATATATGGACCAATATTGAGCCACAACAAGTCTAGCAACTACGGTAAGCAGCTGCCGACTTCATTTTCCCAGTAGAAGAAGAAGCGCACGGTGCATGCTGGGATAGTTGTCAGAACGCTGGTTTGTTAATAAAGTTTGATAATATATTTAAAGCCAGGGGGGCGGAGGAAGAGACAGAGACTATGGCGGCAGCGTGTCGGTTGGTCTGTGTTACCCAGAAAGCAGTTGGGCACAATATCGCAACACCAACACTGTGAGTGAAACAATGAGTTGTCATAGTAGGGGCAGCCTACTATATAAAGTACTCTGAGACCAATTCTTTACAATGTAGACGTGTAATAATAGAGTACGGAACAAATTGGCAACCCAAACTGAAACATCTATTCTATGCGCCTTATAATGCGGAAAATACGGTATTATTATGGGTCAGTAAAGTTCCTTGTCCTGTTGTTAAAGTCAGTTTGTAATTATTTAGTTTTTATTTGCTGGTTGTGTAAAGTGAACAGACATGTTAATATGTTTTCTTTTATGAGTTTACAATGTTAGCTGGAGTACCTTGGAGATTTGTTTTAGAAAAACAAACAGGAAATATTCCGATGCTCCATGAATGACGAAACGAAGGTTTAATGATCTTGTGTTCGTTCTTCACTTTGTGTTCTTGCCATTGACAGGAATTTAAATATTGTTTTTCTACTTCTGTACTTGTTTTAGCATTGTGTGTTTTTTTTTTCATTTTTAACTTGTGTATTAAAAGGTTAAAACTTTCAACATCAGGTTTTTTATTACATATTTCTGATAACTACTAGTGATACATTTAATTAAACTGAGATAAACTCACTTCTCCCTCTTTTACAAACATAAAAGTTTTGGTCAGTTAATTATTTTGTTATTGGATGTGTTTGCACAAGCTTCCTCTTGTCCTACTTGCTTGATTAGTTTTAAACTTTGAAGTAAACATCATTACCTCGTACTCATTGAAATTAACGTCTCCAAACTGTCCTTTCTGCAGACGGTTCACCAACTCGATCTGCTCCTCCGTCAGCACGATGTCGCTCGCCGTCTTCTTGTCATGAACCGTTTTCCTATTTAGAAAAGCATCATCACGACTTCCTGTCTGAAACTACGAGGAAAACAGACAGTTGTCATCTTTCCTGTTCCTACCAGTAGTCGGGATTCTCCATTTTGTCCAAGAAGTCATCAAGCTCGTCCTTGTTCCTGATCGGCTTGAAGATCTTCTTCCCGTCTAAATCGTAGCCGACGTGAGGGAAGTCTTTGTACCACTCCATGGGGATGTTTCCCACCGTGTTCCTGATGTCCTGCAGGGCGATTCACAGCGTTCACACATTTTTCCCACAGTAAAACACAAACATGTTTCAAGCATTTTCAAGATGAGTTTTCAAAATTTTCCAGCACTACACTTTGGAAATAAACAAAACAAATACATTAAAGAAGAAATTCATAATTATGTGACACCATTTAGTACTGCTATTGTCTTGTTATAATAAACTGTTTTTTTAGTGTATCTCACACACTTTATATGCATGACTGAGAATAAAACACTAATTTAACAAATAATAATAATTTTGTTAATGTATAAAATATAACCTAACCTTTACTTCAATTACACAGATAAAAACTATGCTGTTTGAACATCAAACATTTTCCAAACCCTGAAAACACGTGACTGAAATTCAAGCATTTTCAAGGATTTCAAGCACCTGCGCAAATCCTGGATTAAATAGCGACGAGGCAGGAGGGAACAGAAGCACAAGAAACTATAAACCAAACCTTTTTCTGCAGGTGTGGCATCTTCACAATAAAAATTTTAATGTGTGCATCACAGAAATGTGTCCCCCAATTAGTTTTTCTTTGTTTTAAGGCTGCAACTAATAGTCCATTTTAGTAATGGACTATTCTGACAATTTAATCAATTAATCTGATAAAAGATTGGCCCCTTTTGCACATTTTACATTTAACCATGTAAGCCATTTTACTAAATAATACAAACATATTAAGAGATGCAAATAGTCATTAAATTCATTTTTTAAGTAATAAAATAAAAAAAATGCTAATGCCCAAAATGCAACAGCATGGCATTTCTTTTGCTTGATGATTTGTAGCAAGTCAGAAAATTTCCTAATTTAAGTCTGTAAGCACCAATTAACGATTAATTGATTACTAAATTAGTCAACGATTAATTATAATGGATCCAATTAATTGTTTCAGCCCTAATTTTTATAAGAATCAAAATATCACTTTGTAAGCAATAAAACTGCTTTAATGCGTTTCAAAAAGTGTTCAGATTTGATGTTAATAAAAAAGTTGCATTAAACTGAGAGTGTGTAGCAGATTTTGAATGAACCGTCTGAGAAAACGAAAACACTGGAGATCAGAGAGCATCCGATTTTCAAAAACTCGTCCCACCTCTTCGTCTGACGTGTCATGGTCGTATTCGTCTTCCTTCTTCGCTTCCTTTTCTTCATCTGCTCCTTCCTTCTTCCTGCTCTTTTTCACAGTCGACTGAAAAGTACCACAGCAGCCAATCAGGTGAGCTGAACAGGTGAGTCGCGACCAACCAATCAAGCAATCAGGTTCATCAGAGGTCTAAAACTTTTACAATTTAAAGAGCAAAATTTCCCTTTAGTCCTACTAACTAAAACTCCCTTATAGATGCTAATGTGATATAATCTGTTTAGGCTATTTTCAAGTAATATAATGGTCACTAACATTTTATTACCATTTTAAAATAAAAAAAACATTTTCAATAAATAGTATCCACTGTAATATGAAAAATAGTTCTAAAAAAATAACACACTTAGTAACATAAGTCAATGAATAAACAGCTAAAAACTGCATTTTTAAAAATTGTACCTAATAATTAAAAACATTGTTTTCTACACCATGCGCAAAAACACAATCACACCAAGTAATTTTCTCTAATTTCTAGAGTAAATATTTTAGCTCACTTGAAATAAGACAAAGCTAACAACTTTTCAGTAAGAAATAGATGTTTGTTTAAACTAAATAATTCCTTATTATTGATGAAACTGTACAAGTTTTAGTAATAAGACATTTTTCCCATAAGTTAATTTATCTGCCAAAGGAATTAGTACTTTTTCATTCTGGTCCTGTTCATCATCATCATCATCATCATCCTCATCTAATCCTCCCTCTTCTCCCTCCTCTTCCTCTTCGTCAGGGTCACTCCCAGAATCCTCCAGGCCTGAGTAGACGCTCTCCTCGCTGTCTGATAAATCTTCATCATCTTCTTCCAAAGATTTGTTGTTCAAATTGAAGAGCTGAGGAGCAAACAGACATTTAACACCAAACTCCAAGACGAAATGTAGTAAACATATTAAAGGGTCAGACATGTTAAAAAAGCACCAAGAAACCCTAAAATCCCATTTTTTTTCCCAGATCAGTGAAAGCACCATATTTACTACAAAGCTAATAATGAAGGAAGATGTTTTAACGCAAGTAACATTTAGTATCAAGGCGGTTTTATAAATGAACCCAGAAGTGAGAAGATATTGAAATAAAAACTGTAGTTTCAAGTCTGTGGTTCCATCAGGCTGCAGAAGAGCGAGAGAGAGCAAGACTTTTGACAGATAACATGAAAGCTGCTTTGTTTTATCCTTTTGAGGTTCCAACCTGTCATTGAGGGTTACTCTGTGCTTAAACTGCTTTTACATAAAATACTTTTTTTTTTACTCAGTCTTACTGGAGGGATATTTGTGTGTATAAACTTGTTGTTTGCAGGCGATTTCATGTTATGTTTAATTAGAGAACAGGTTATATTTAGCACTACAAATGTTGTGCATTTTATTTGCAAGGTGTCCAAAACAGTTTTATTTGATGTGGGGAATAAACCATTTCGTGGGCTGTCATCTCTTACAGCAGTTTCCTGGTATAACTTTAATAAACTCTAAGGTTAAAGGTCACAGCCCGGTCTGCAGCTCGTAACGCATCCAATCTGATGAAATCAGAACAGAAAACTGTCTCCTTTTCTTCAACCTCAAACAATCCCTCAACTGTTTTGCTTCGCCTTCTGTGTGTTAGCATATGCTAACAGCTAGCCACCAGTTCCTGACCAGTTCACCCAGTTCTCCTCCTCTTCCTCCGGTTGCCTGTCAGTGAGAGTCTCACCTGATCTTCCTCCTCCTCCTCATCGTCCTGTTTACTCCTCTTTTTGTTCGTTTTCTCTGTTTTCTTCATCCCGGCTCTCTGTTCGGCTTTCTGCACGTTTCCTCTGCTCGCCTCCATTGAACCACGTGGGAACCTCCGGGTTCAGAGGTTACGCGACGGAAGTCGAAGAATGGTTTATTTCTGGCGCCACCCTCTGGTCAGATGCAGGAACTGAATGGAAAAGCTCAAAATACTAAAATAGATCTTGCAAAATAAATCTATTTCACCATCAAATTTTAATTTAAGAAAACGTGTTCGTCTAACAAGGGATGAAGAGTCAAATTATGATAATAATTCTTATAATTTATTCTATTCATAAATACCGTTTCCTGAAAATTACACGTCATTTATCAACCAATTATCAACATTTTAAAATTTATTTAAGGAAGTGCTTAAACGTTACGACACAAAACCCCAAATTTTATTACATATATGTTAATATCTTAAGATTTAAAATTTCTTTGGTATTTTTAATATTTGCTGCTTTATTTTTATCACACTATTTAGTTTTATGTGACTATTCTTGGATTTAAAAAAAGAAGAAAATAATAGGTTTTGGACCTCAAGAAGCAGATTCACTTTTATCATGCTGTGAAACTTTTTCTCTGCTAGTTCTCACTAGGTGTATAAACATTTTGTGTAATGTATGACAAAGTCCATGTCAAGATCAAAAATCCCAGATTCTGCAATTAAAACAATGGTAAAAAAAAAAAAAAAAAAAAAAAAAAAAAAGAAGAAGAAGAAAATAAAAAAATAACTACCTGGTCAAATAAATTATTGAAATAAATTATTTTAAGTTCTCAAGATTTAGTAAATTCTACTTACTCTTTTCAAATGGCTGAATTATTTCTAACTGTTAAAAATATCATTACTCAGAGAAAAGTAGTATTTGTTTTCAAACCAAACAAAACTAAATGCAGATAACTAAAGTATTAAGAAAAGTGGACAAGAAAACATACTTGCAAAAATTTAAAGTAAAAAGTCATTTTTGCTTATTAATCTGATATTTGAAAAGCTATATTAAACATAATAAGGTATGATGTAATAAAGATGTCATATTTTACTGAATTTATGTTTGCACTAAAACCTTATGAAACAACACTTTTACTACAAGTACTTATGTAGATATGTATGCACTAATTTATTGTCAGAGGTTTAGCTGTAGATATTAATTACAGTTTGTTATTAAGGTTTGTGTTAAAATATTATCATTGCTTATTTCTTAACAAATTTCGCAAGGATATTTTCAAATGAAGTAGGGAGCAATAATTAAATTCAGACTGTTTTGGCTTCCTCTCTCCAGACAAACGTGAAACGGAACGAAACGTTGGGTTCCGGTTTTCCCCCGGAGCGCTATATTGAGACAACAAGACATTAATAGCAGCGTAATAGATCGGATTCCTGTCTGTGAGCAGAACTGGATCGTTTTAGCCGTATAATGACGCTGATGTGAGTGTTTACAACAACAACATGTTCAGTTCGGCCACTTAGAGTTCGTTAAAAAACGACCGAAGAAGAAGAAATGGATTCAGATCACAGGCTGCTGGATCTGAACCAAACACCTCAAATAACCCGACACGGAGCAGGTTTGTAACGCCATCGGGTTTTAAACGCACTTTGTAGGTTGGTGTGTTTATTTATGGATTATTATAGGGATAAAATAAATAGTGGAGTGAATGTCAGCAGACAAAGAATAGAATAGAAATAGAGAAAGGCTTCACTTTTCCTCAGTTTGGGAACTACTTTTTACTTTTAATTGAGTACAATTTTTGGGTACTCCACCCACTTCCTGCAGATATTAAAACAGGATAAAAGAAATGTTAAGTATGTAAACACTTATTGAGCTTGTTGGGAGCTGTGATGGTCAGAATCCAACACCTGCTATACATGATGCGGTCGTGGAGAAAATATTCAGTTTGTTGTTTAACTTAGAATATTAACATGGTTTAAAACATCAGGTCTCACTCCAGTTGTCCGTTTGCTTTTCTTATAGTTTTTGTTTCGCTGAGTAAATGAATTATGCAGCTTGACAAAGGTTGAATATTTATTTCTATTTTTTTTTGGGGGGGGGAGGGGGAAGCTCATTTTCTGAGAGTCGTGTAAAAAAAGATTGTAAAATTAACAGTAACTTTATATAACTTCAGAATGATTCCTGCTGCTGACGTTTTTATCCAGGCTGTGATTGTGTCTGAACCGAGTTATTGCGTAACCTCCTGGTCACAGGCAGCAGCCGCTATGATCGAACCACTGAGAATGAAACGGAGATTTGAAGATTCTAGATAGAAAACTAATTCAAACTAAATTAAAGACGTGATTAGTGATGTCATTTTATTTTAAGTCCTTCTGCCTCCCGCCTGCAGTGGGTCAAACACACAGCCGTCCTTCCTGATGAGCTTATCGTCGTAAAAATGACTCCCTGCATCTTATTCATCTCATTAAAGTTAAGCTTATTTTATTTGGAGTCGCATCAACATTATGAATTTCCTCAACGTGTCGGTTGTGGCAGAATGCAATAATAAAACTACCCATTAATAAAGCGCCAACACTGCAAAAACACAAAATCTTGCCAAGTGTTTTTAGTTTAGTTTTTAGGTTTAGTACACTTTAAATACAAAACTAATTTACAAAAAGCTTTTCAGCAAGAAATATGAGCTGAAGTCAGAGTATTTTCACTGGCTGATTATTTCACGTATATCAAGATATTTCCCCCATTTTATAAGTTAATTGATCTGCCAATATAACAAATACTTTTAATCAATATTAAGAAATGTACTAAAAATTGTCACTATATCTTACTGAAAAGTAACTTTTAAATTAAGTTTGTCTTATTTCAAGAGTAATAAGATGCTTGCTCTAGAAACCTGACCAAAAATACTTGGCGAGATTTTTTTCTGCAATCGATTAGCACTTCTTAAAATGTAATAATTTTTAACATCGTTTCACAGTGATGTAATTTGGTTTCATACAAAATACTGTCTAAGCACACAACTATTATCTTAATGTTCAATTTATGTGACTCTTTAGAGTCTGGAAGGCCACATAAGTACTTATGGCAGGCCAGATTTGGCCCATGGGCCTTCAGTTTGACACCTATGATCAAGATGGATGAGTTGTTTACTGCAGCTGGACGGCTTGTAATAATCCGTCCCTCCAGGATGTTTTTTTGTGTTTGTTGCTGCCTAAAATTACTGATTTTGTGGCATCTTTTTCAAAATGTTGCAGTCAAATTTGCTGTTTTTTTTTAAAGATTTATTCTTATAAATAAATCTTAAAAAATCTTCAGTCTTGCAAAAATGTTAAAATTGATGCAGATAAACTTCACCTGAAAAAAGACAGGATTTTAAACATCATTAATATTTAAATGAAAACAACATTCTCAAGTACCTGCTTGAAATAGTACCATTAATACAGATAAAATCATGTCCCGAGGAGAGGTCAAAGGTCAAGAGAATAATTCCACATTGGTCATTTAATTAACATGAACAGTTTACACTATATGAGCGAATCCTACAGAACTTCTCCAAATTATTTTTGCAGCAAAAACAGAAAAGGAAAATGTAAGAGTTTGGCCTCAAACACACTTTCATCTTGCAGGTTCGGCTTTCAAGAGACGTCATAAAACAGGAAGTTAGAAAGAGGCTAAAGGTTTTCCAAAAAAATGTATCAAAGTCCCACTCAGTTCAATAGATTAAAATATTAATCAACTGTATGGATAGTAATTAAATCTAAAATTCAAATTTTTAATCTGTAGATCACGAAGTATTCTGTAACATTGTTCCTTTGTTTGTTTGCCTATTCAGATCGTCTACAGCAGAATTTCACAGATCATCAGGATGGGAACTCTAATGTGAACCAGGAGAAAGAAGAACTTGTTCAGATTAAAGAAGAATGGGATGAACTGAAACCGCTGCAGATGACAGACAGCAAGAAGCAGCAGGAACTTCTGAATGTAACCGAGAACCAGGCGGCCCTACAACATCAGGGGATAAAGGAAGAACAGGTGGAACTACAAGTTCTGCAGGTCAAAGAGGAACATGAGGTGGAACAAGAGACTCCGCACAGATCGCAGAACCATGTGGAGCGAGAGAATCAGCACATAAAACCAGAACCAGAGGAACTGGAAATCCTGCAGGTGAAAGTGGAAGAGATGGAAATGTGTATTAGTCGGGATGGGGAGAAGGTCTCACTGAAGCAGGAGGCTAATTCCTTTGAGGAAAGAGACTGTGTGGAACCAGAACCAATCAGGAATGGAGTCGACTCCCAGGACTCTCCAGAAGCTGAGAACCAGAACCAGGAAGGGAGCAATCCTGAAGACTCAGAATCAAGCCGGGACGAGAACCTGTATTCCTGTGAAGTTTGTGATAAATATTTCACACTCAGCAGTTACTTAAATGATCACATGAGAACTCACACAGGTGAGAAGGCGTTCGCCTGTCTGACCTGTGGAAAGACGTTCACTCAGAGATGTAACCTGACCCGTCACATGAGAGCTCACACGGGCGAGCGACCTTATCCATGCGAAGTGTGTGGCAAAGGTTTCAACGACAGTGGGGATTTAACTCGTCACATGAGAACACACACGGGTGAGAAACCTTTCTCGTGTGTGACTTGTGGGAAGGGTTTTACCAGGCAGATCAGCCTGACCGCTCACATGAGAATACACACGGGTGAGAAGCCTTACCCATGTCTGTCCTGTGGGAAAAGTTTCACTCAAAGCAGCGCCTTAACCGTCCACATGAGAACCCACACGGGTGAAAAGCCGTATCCCTGCGGGGTGTGTGGGAAGCGTTTCTCCCGGAGCTGCCACCTAAACGTCCACATGATCACTCACACAGGCGAGACATTCCCGTGTCTCACCTGTGGGAAACATTTCACCCACAACAGTGCCTTAAACGTCCACATGAGAATTCACACAGGTGAGAAGCCGTATCCGTGTGGGTTGTGCAGCAAGTCCTTCTCTCGGAGTAGCCTACTGACTGTTCACATGAGAACGCATTCGGGAGAGAAGCCCTACCCATGCGAAGTGTGTGGGAAGTATTTCTCACGGCGCAGCCACCTGACAGATCACATGAGGACCCACACGGGGGAGAAGCCTTTCTCCTGTCAGACCTGTGGAAAGTGTTTCAGTGGCAGGCATAGTTTGAAGTTTCACATGGGGACTCACATGCGAGAAAATGTTTAACCTGAGAAATCATAGAGTTCATTAAGCTGCACTTCTTGAGCACTTATATAAATAATTGATCTTGAAAGCTAAAAGAGTAAAAGTTTCAGTTAATTCAAAAGTAAATAATAAAACTTATATTTATAACTTATTTTATCTTTTAAACATTTAAAAAGAAATATATGTATTTTTAAGTGTGATTATTAATGTTTGTGTGTTATTTGTAGAATAGGGGTGATCGACACTGCTAACTAAAAAGTTAGCTCTGCTAACCCCACAGCACTAATCATAAACAAACACTAAAGCACTAGTCCAACACGGTATTTAGTCGAAGCTATTGCTAAAACACTAAACTCAATCATGGTGGTACCCACCATGTGTTAACCACATGGCATGGAGTATGTCGGCCTATAAGAGGTGACATCTGTCGCGACACGCCTACCTGTAAGGTGGCAC
The DNA here is from genome assembly GCF_904066995.2 of Poecilia reticulata. Classification (NCBI taxonomy): domain Eukaryota; kingdom Metazoa; phylum Chordata; class Actinopteri; order Cyprinodontiformes; family Poeciliidae; genus Poecilia; species Poecilia reticulata. The sequence continues at coordinate 22,199,890 of NC_088840.1, read as the reverse complement.
TTCAGGAGGAGATTCTTTAGAACAGACATTTCCCCTCATGGTTTCATTTTTATAGTTGTTGAGTTTTGCTAACACTAATTATGTTGCTAATTTTGCCTAATTGACCGGTCAGAAAGCACACAGCACATCAAGAAGATTTTAAACAGTAGAACAGTAATGCATTATGGGTACAGAAAATGTAATCACTAGTGGAGAAAAGGATGAGTACCAATAAAAAGACTCTAAAACAATTAATAAATGTGAACTTTTGCATGCATGGGTTTAACACTTCTGGTGGTTCATGCAAGTCTTGTATTTGTCTGTAAACCTCATTTATTCGTTTGATGTACTGGCTCATTAAAGTTCCTGTAATAAAGAAAGAATGTGAAGATAGGAAACAAAACTGCTGCTTAAAGAGTCTTCTAACATTTCAATATAAGTTCTCAAACTTTATTAAACTAAAAGTCTATCGCTTTGAAATGTAGATGGAAAATTTGATGTAGGGTAAGCTAAGTACGCTAAATGTATTACAATTTAGTAAAAATGCTAAATGGATATGCTAAAAATTAGCTCTGCTAGTAGTGGATTAGCAGACTTTCTAAAGCCCTATGTTGGTTTAATACACTTGCTAAAGGAAATCATCAACTAAGAACTTTTTTTATCTTGGACCCACATTAAAATTTTGTTAGGATCTTAGAATAGAAATACTCTTTGCTGTCTCACAAAAGATGACATTTCTGTGCAACATCTACAAATTCACAGGCTCACACAACAATTGAATATAAAACATATACAAAACATAAGGAATGAAAAATACTTTACAGTAAGGGCAAAATTTCAACATAAACACCATGTAGTTATAAAAAAAATACTCCAGTCCAGACGACTTTTGTAACAGTAAATAAAGTCTAACAAAAAGAGAAAGAAGAAATCTCTGCTTCTTTTCCACATCACTGTAAAAGTTTGCTTCTTATTTTCCATCTGCCCAGCATTTATGTTAGAGTTGTCTGAATGAAAGCATATGACTCACACTTCATTAACTTGGATGTAGTCAATGTTGGTCATTTTTTCTTATAAAGGTAACATTAAATGACACCATAGGTGTCTCAAAACTGTCATTCATAGTTCTGATTTTGCAAACAGTCTCTAACAGTTTGATCAAATTAACAATGGCCCAGTTGTGAACATAACATTTTTTCAAAACCATTTCCCAAGTGATATTAATCCGAGCGAATAATCCATCCATCTCTCCCTTCAACCGCCTCCTTTATCAACTCTTTAAACCCAAACCAAACTAGAGTAGGGCTGAAACGATTCCTCGAGTGATTCGAGTACCTCGATTATTAAAATTCCTCGAGGAAAATTGACCTGCCTCGAAGCTTCGTTAATTTATGTTTTATCATTTAGTGCACCGTGTTTCAGCCGGAACATTATTTGCATTGAGCGGAGCTCTGACTTCCGCCTCTGAGTTGTTGACGGAAGCTACGTGTTGGCGGCATAACATCCCATCTTCAAGTTCGGCCCGCGTGGATTTTACTGATTGGTGATAATTCCGGGTTTTCATCGTTTTTGTGGGACCAATAAACATCCTTAAAATGACCGGCGCGATGCCGGGAGTTCGGCAGCCTTTCTGCTCCGGAGCTGCTGGTTGAACAGCGGGAAGAAGCTGAGGAGGATTTATACAGGTGAGCGGAGAGACTGAACACGGCGGGCAGCTGAGGGTTGATGCTTACAGGGTAAGAGCAGCTTTACGGACGAACCGCACAATAAACTTATATCATCCCGGTCTGAACAAACAGGAGGCGGAACATGGCTGGTAGATGAGCTTCTGAACGGAGGAGCCGTAAATATCCTGTATTGCTCCCCCGGTCTACAAAAAAGTAACGGGTAGGGAAGCTCAAATGTGGAAAAAATAGACTGATGTTGATATCCGACAGTAACACTGGTGTTATGGAAGATTTACCAATATTTTATTTCATAATTGTTTTTATCCGATTACTCGATTAATCGTAAGAAAAATCTATAGATTACTCGATTACTAAAATAATCGTTTACAACAGCCCTAAACTAGAGAAACACTCCATTTCTGCAGGGAAGTCATGCCAGACTGAAGAACGCCAACAACAGCCTGGGGAAATACTCTGCTGCCTGGAAGCACGCCCTTTGGTCGGACGAGATAACATTAAATCTCACCGGCCATAAATGCATTGTTTATGTCTGGAGAAACAGGGGAGAGGCCCCACAGTGAAACAGCTACAATATCTGCAATGGAGGATTCCTCGTCGTCACTAATAAGAGACCATTAGGAGAGAGACACGGATACAAACATGGCTGAAGAACAACAAACCCAATCTGCCTCCATTTATGTGTACTTATTAAATTTAAGATGGTAAAAAGGCTCCATACAGTTAAAAATATTTCCCCATGTTAACCCCATTTGTGACCAGAGTAAACTTTACTCTCTCTGCCATGTTTTTGGCGTGTCCTGGCCTAACAGCATTCTGGTCTTCAAGTTGTGAAGCTTATTCAGGAGTTTTTAGAGTCACCGTTCACCCATTTCTCTCTTTGGTGCATCAAAAAACGATGTTTCTCTCACAAAGCCGCCACTGAACTGCATGTCCTGCTCCTCCCTTCTAGCACATTGGCTCATTCTCCTGAACTAGAAAAGTCACTTCTCCACAGATTGATCTGTGATGTTATGATTGTTTTTAAATGAAAGAATTAGATACACTCTGGCTTAACATGGCGCCCTCTATCCATTTGTTCTTTGGATAGTCACTGTAAAACCCCATGGGGGATTTTTGTTGTTTTTTCTCCCATGTCCTGTTTTAAGTGTTTATTTTCTGTGTAAAGTTTAATAAATGTACATTGACAAAAAAACATGGTGGATTCAGTGTTATTATTCTTTCTGCATTTGGATGCTGTGCCCACTGTAAAACATTTGGGTCACTTTAGTTGTGTCTACTGTCTTCTACTCTTTAAATCAAATAAATTTAGCCAGTTTAGATTTTGAACCTAATGTGAGTTTGTGAAAGATAAACTTGCAGCAGTAAGTTGTGTTAACTTTTTTTTTTTATTAATTTTGTCATACCTCCAAGAATTGACTAAACTAAAGTTTTTAGGTCAGCACTTAAAAAAACTGAAAGAAGAAAAAAAAACAGGAGTGGGAAATATTTCCCAGAATGCTTAGCGGCATGTTTTTGTATCCTGAGATGGAAGTGCGTTACATTAATCTGACTCTTGTGTTTTAAGAAGGTAAACGTTTATTTTAATGTCCTGTTCACACTAAATGTTTTTGCATAGAATATAATAAAATTTATTTTTAGATCAGAAATTTTGTTGATGCAATTTGAAACAAGAATTTAATTTTAAAGTAAAATAAGTATTTATTTGAACTTGATATTGTGAGTAAAATAAGAGAAATGTGGCTCTTTAGAACTCACAATTCAAGATTAATGAACTTAAAGTTTAGATAACTCGTCTCTTGTTAAATCAACGTCATGAACTTTAATTTCTGAGTTGAAACCAAAACAATCTTCTTGTTCACTTAAAATGCATTTTCAAGGCAGCAGGTGGAATTTCATTTTCAAGTTAAACCAACTTCAAATGTTTTACAGTGCTGCTGGAGGGATTTTTGCTTCGACATTTTTGCTACAGTTTTGATGCGTAACCGTGGCAACATGGTTTTGTTTTTACAACTGCAAGCAGCTGATTTGCATCTCAAAAGCTCAAAGATTTAAATCAGAACTGCAAAAGCAAACATGGTGGATTAAAAGTGTTTTCCAACAATTGATTGTGTTATGAAGGGCGCGTTACTTTGGAATATCGTCTCTGCGGCCTGAATATTGAGCTATTAGCATGTCAAAGTCTTCAGTCAGAGGCCTCTTCAGAGTCCTTGCAAGACTGACTGTTACCAGAGATCTTCTGCCCACAGCATCACCATGAACAACAACTCTTAAGATGGTTCTTTATTAATCCTGTGTGAAATTCAGATATTGTGGTTGTGGCATTCATAAAGGTTACATAAACACACGATCAAGTAGTCAAAATTCTCATCATTTACTTTTAATAGAATCAAAGTTTTTCGTATTAGAGACTTTTTGATTTAAGATTTAAAACATTTTTTTATCAAATGTGTAAAAAAAAAAATCTACAGAAATCCAAAAATGCCACATCAAAGCTGATGGTTAGAGCTGAGACAAGGAGGCGGTTTGTGATAATAATCCAAAACTGCAATATTGCAATACCCATATTTACAGCAGCATGCTGAAAATGTTATGCTAGCTTCACCTTAATTTTACCAAAACATTTTGTTATAGGCCTACTTACTCCATTTCCAGGATTGTTATTTTTAAGTTCAAATGAAAGCGGAACTAAAGTTATTTCACAGTTTCTCCCAGAGCGTCACAGGGAGAAGCACGGGAGATCCAAACAGAGCCTGACTGACAGCGTTAGCTTTGCATCCGAGACTGTCAGGAGACTCCATCCGTTCTTTTAGGCAGAGCATTTCACTGTCTGCAGTAAAAATGTCTTCAGTTCAGCCTCAGAGAGCGCTAAGTAAGGAGCATGAAACTCCCGCTGAAAAAACATTTCCTGAGTTTAAAGAAATCATCGTCAAGTCCGAAGAGGAGGTCGATGGTAAGCTCAGACTGCTGGACTTCACACCAATAGATGTGGAAAAAACACAGCGGCGCTCATTTATTTGGGCTTTTATGAAAATTTGAGCTAATATGGTGGGTTGGGTTTAAAGTCGACACTTCTACAGCTTCATTTAATCAGGTGAATGCGACTTCGGGCCCATTCGCCGCGGTCAAGCCAGCCCCCATTCCCAGAATATACGGCGAAGCCCACAAACGAGCCAGACGCCACATTGGCTTCGTTGTCCAGTAGACACAATACGTCATCGCGTCCGCCATATTGAGAGTGGCAAGGGTGCCGTTATAATCGATGCAAGCATCCTTGGAAAATACTTTTCTTGTTATAGTTTTCAAAGAAACGCTAACGTTTACGTTCAAAACAAAACGTTTTGAACGTTTTGTTCAAAACGTTCAAAACCATTTCCAACACAAAAGTTTGTTAATTCTTCCTCTAGTAATAATGATTTAGACAAAGTTAACACTCTTCAGTTCAAGATATAACTTTTTGGTTAGAATTCAGGTAATGGATAAATGGACGTCTCATGGATACACCAAAAATTAATTACAATAGAGAATAACATTAAAATAAATTAAAATATACAAATTAAGATGCAATATAAAATTATGAAAAAATAGATGCAGAGTGTAATAAGATAATAGAAAGTGTTTGTGCAGAGTAATAAAAGTAGTCTTTTTGCAAATATACTAGTTATGCCTTGATTATAATCATGGAATTTTATTTATTACACCTATTCTGTCTGATAAATATTGAGGATTTGAATCTTTATAAACTATTTTTATGGTTTAAAGAATGGGTTAACTCACTCTAAGCTTGGTTTCAGTGACATCTAGTGGAGAAATAGGTGACCCTTCAGTTGAGTATAATCGGCCCAATGAGCTTTTTTTTTTTTAATGAAAGCCCATTTTGATGGTGACCTGCTACACTAAACATGCTAATTTTCTTGCACAAAATTATTCTTAGATAAAGAGATTTTAGTCTGCTCAGTTCTGCCCATTTTGAGCTCCTTTCAGAATGAGCTGTTTTAGGGGGTCGTGTCACTTTAAATTCAAATAAGCTGCTGCTGGCCACGCACCCAAATTCAACATTTACACTTGCATGTGAAAATGTTTGCAAACAGATGTACAATTATGCAATCCGCACATCTTAGACGAGCAGAAGTAGAGCCTCCTGCACAACCAAGAAGAATGCAGCAAGTGGTTTCTGAATGGTAAATCAACAACAAACGAGACAGACATTGTACAGCCATTGGAAAAGCTGTACAATGGCTTTTCCAGCAGCCATTGTACAGCACATACAATGGTAAAACCAGCTGACCAAATGTCCTGGAACTCAACTTGGGTTGCTAGGTGACATGCCAGACTCACCTGGGGTTGCTAGGTAATGAGGCCCATCTAACATGACTTAACAATTGGGAACCAGACATCAAACAATATTAACTTGTGTTGTTCTAAGTGCTTAAGTTGTTTTTAGAAGGAGTTGAGACCCAAATGGAATAACAGAAATGTGAAAATTTTGAATTTTGCTCAACAGGTTCCCTTTAAAGTGAAGGCGGCTTTCTTTTACTCACATTTCTAATCTTTTCTTTCTTTTCATCCAGATCTGCCTCAGTATTATGACAGTAAAGACGACCAGCAGCCCTCTAACCAGGAGAAGAAAACCAGTTTGGACGAGGAGGAACCAGAACCTCTTCTGATGAAACAGGACCAAGAGGAAGAAGAGGAGCAGGTGGAGCTGGTGCATCTGGAGATAAAAGAGGAAGAGGAGGAACTCTACATCAGTCAGGATCAAGAGAGCGTTGTGTTCAAGCAGGAGATTGATACTTCAATGATGACTCTTTGCAATAAGGAAAAATCTGCTTCTAAACGTAACCAGGAAGTTCCTGAATCTAAGAAACAGGAAGCTGAAGACCCTGGATCCAGAAAAGACGAAGAACCAAAACAAAACAGCTTCCTGAAAACTCACACATTCAAGAATCTGTACTCCTGTAAAATCTGTGGCAAAATTTTCCCTCAAAACAGTCACTTAACGAGACACATGAGAATTCACACAGGCGAGAAGCCGTTTTCATGCGTCACCTGTGGAAAATGCTTCAGTCAGAAAGGTAACTTAGCGTATCACATGAAGGGTCACACCGGCGAGAAGCCCTTCTCGTGCATCACCTGTGGAAAAAGCTTCAGTTTCAAAAGTATTTTACTCATTCATTCAAGAATTCACACAGCTGAGAAGCCCTTCTCATGTCTGACCTGTGGAAAAAGCTTCACCCAGAAAAGCAGTTTGACGTACCACATGCGGGTTCACACGGGTGAGAAGCCGTTCTCCTGCATGTTCTGCGGAAAAACCTTCAGGCAAAGATCAAAATTAACTCGTCACACCAGAATCCACACTGGCGAGAAGGCCTAAGACTGAAGCGTCGAGGTGCTTTTGAAACTCAGCTGTTCAGAATCTGGACTGATTAATGAATAATCACAGTTGACTACATTTTTCTGATGAAAAAAAACCCGAATAGCACTAAAATATTAATTACACTTACATGTAATGTCTTTCTGCCAAATTTGATCTCCCAGTTTAAAGGGAGGTTGAGTCGGCGAACCAATCAGTGCTGATGTTTGATCTTTTTGTCTTCCTCTGCATGGATCTTCATCGACTTCAAAGCAAGTCTGACTTGTGATGTTCATATGCGGACTGTTTTTGTTTAAGAATGTTTAGTTTAGAGAATGTGTTGATAAAATGATTTAAATGTCTGATTTCAAAGTGACTTGGAAAAAAGAAAAAGTGTAGGTTTTTACAGAACAAAATGGACTGATTGTGAGTTTTTCCTCACGACAAACATGAAGTCCTGGTTGCTAATAGGGACCATTGAAGTTTAAATACATCAAAGCATAACTGACATTTTAATGTGAATGTTTTCCTTCGTGTTCAGTGTTATGAATAGAAAAGGAATAAAAACCTGGTTGATGCCGCATCATTGTCGTCTCTGGAGTTTTTTTTAAAGCAAGTGTCACAGCGTTTTAAGTTCCAAAGCCAAAGATTTCTGCAAAGGCTGTGGGTGGTTTGATTCGCGCGCACTTCCAACTTGATTGTTTTGTAAAAATATATGATTTTTTTTTTTCAAAAATAAAACAAAAATAATTACTAAAAATGTCTTACAACTTAGTTGAAAATGAAAATAATCTTAATTTGATGTTTCAAGCAAAAAAAAGTGGCCAAAAAACCAAAAAAAAAATTTACTAAACCTGCCGTCAAAAACATACCAGACATTTGCCAAACAATCTGCCTCCACCAACCACCCGGTGTTTTTGATTACTCAAATTAATGGGAGGGTCTGACAATCACCAATGAAATCTAAACAATTACAAACATACAAATTAAATACAGATTTTAGTTCTAAACTGACGTAAACATATTCTAACTGCCCAAAGAAGAAAACTAAATCTAAATGACAATCCAATTTATGATTAATTTACATATAAAAGAATCAGCTAATTTATTTCTGCAGGTTGTCAAAAAACTGTGATTGTGGTTAAACTTTTAAGCAGTTGTATTAGATCAAAATGTGAAAATAGCACAAAGAAAAATTCCTGTTGCAATTAAGCAACAAATTATCACTTAATTGTGTCCGCAGGGACATACGGATACTTTCCTTCTATAAATTACATAAACAGCTCCAAGTATGCAGTCCAGGATCTGTCTCAATACTTCTGTCAATTGATTAAATATTAGTGCACAATAGACTTGTATATAAAACGTTGCAAAAAAGCATAAACTTGTATAACACAAGCAATAAGTTAATGTTAAAGACCAGGAGTGGGAAACGCTGCCCTAGACTGCTGCTGAAAACATTACAGTGAAAGAGCGGCACACTTTCATTCATTTTGTGGATTTCAGCCTTTATTCTGACAATATTTATTTTTTATAATTTTAAATCGACCTAAAAGCTCCTATATCTTGCTGCAAAGTTATTTTAAATTAGTTTTGTCTTTTTTCTAGTGTACTAAGATATTTGGACAAGAAACTAAACAAAAATAGTTGGTAAGATTTTGTGATTCTACACTGCACCATCATTTTTGTCCAAATCTGTTTTAGATTTGGTTGAATCACAATTAAAAAAATAATGTTTCTTAAGGGTTAATTTTTAGCACATTTTGTGGGCTTTTCGTTCATTAACTGGAGAACCAAGTGTGTTTGTGTCAGTACTATGAGCAGAAGATGCACTAAAATAAAATCTAATGTTGCTAAAAACATTAATAGATTATTGAGAGATTAGTGATAATCATTAGTTGCAGCCAAACGTTTATAACTGAACTGTAAATAAAGCCTCTGTAGAGCCATGTAATAATTACAGTGAAAAATAATTTATTTTACACATATTTAAAAGATTTTCCTTTTTTCATTATCAGAGCTTCCCAAACTTTGTGTATCTACAGCAGATGAGTTTTTCACTGACCAACATTTCTCTGACCAGGAGAGGAGCAGTAGTGCAGTCCAGGAGGAACCGGAACTGGAACATCTGCAGATGAAACAAGCAGAACTTCAACATCAACAGATAAAAGACCAAAAATAACCAGAACACCTACAGATAAAACCAGAAGAGCAGGAACTCTGCATCAGTCAGGAAGAAGAGACGCTGGTGCCGAAGCAGGAGACAAAAACCTTCACATTGACTCCAGCTAATCAGGAAGAATGCCACACCGGACCAGAACCAAGTGGAACCCAAATTATCTTCCAGGTTGCTTCTGAAGCTGAGAACCAGGAGCATATCTGTGTGACAACAGGCGATGAAGAACCAAAGCAAAAAATTAATAGATGTAGGAAAACCAGTTTTCAACTGAAAAAGAGCAAGAAAACTCTGATAGATAAGAAGCTGTAATCCTGTCGAATTTGTGATAGTTTGTTTTGTCAAAATAGTCACTTGACAAGACACATGAGAGCCACACAGGTGAGAGGCCTTTCTCATGCATCACCTGCGGAAAAAGTTACAGCCTAAAAACTGGTTTAGTTTATCACATGAGAGCTCACACAGGTGAGAGGCCTTAGACAGGTGTTAGTTGTGGAAGAAGATTCACTTCTAAAAAGTAATTTAACAAATCACATGAGAACCACACAGGAGAAACAAAGGAATGTGAACCACAGTTCTAACAATCAAAAAAAGGAAGCCTACTAAAATTTGCTTGAAATGTTTAGTGGACCCCAGGTCTTTAACAAATTAAATTTTGTAAATATTTCGCACCCCCTCTAAAATCTAAAGTGCCCATTTTAACAGCTGAAACACAAATATGCATTAATACGCACAGTGGGAAGTGTCTCAGCAGTAGCACAGCAGCTAACATGTGCACTTTTCCTTATTGCTGGTCTTACAACCAATCTGAGTCAAACAGCAGTATGTTCGGTTCTGCCAGATTCCCAAGCTGCAGTTTCATTTGTGTACTTTAGATCTACAAAATATTTCATTCTTCAAAAGAAGACTCAACGAATCTGCAAAGACTGAACCGCGAATAGAAAGGGGTCCAGTGTAATACTCTTCTACAAACTCTATGTTCACACTTTAATTTCTTCAAGTTCGAAGTGTCTTAATAGAGTCCTAATAATTTTTAGACTGATACTTTAAAGACAACTAATTACAATAAACTCCATTTAAATTGAATCATTTAACCTTTTGATTTACAAATGTAACTACATTTAGTTATATTTGTTTTCAATTGTTATTTGAATCTGTAAATGTCTGTAAATTAAACTTGCTACATGAGTATTCCCCGCCTTGAAGGCACATCTAGATGTAGCTTTTAAAAATAATGAACATGCTGCTTTTAGCAGATTTGTGATCTACGTAGTAAATACATGAACTTTTTAAAGGTAACTAATTTGCACCAACTTTTATAACTTTTTTATGACGTGTTTTGGTTGTATTAAATAAAATCAGTGCACTAATCAACTCTCTCTCTCTCTCTCTCTATATATATATATATATATATATATATATATATATATATATACACACACACACATAAATAACATTTGACAACTAAAATGAAAAAAGACCATCATCATTGTAAACTGACTTTATTACGACACTTAAAAATTGTTTCACTGACAATCACTTTCATACCAGAAATTGAATCTATATTAAAATATTTTCAAACATCCTAAAAACCGTCTCAAACAAACTGAAACTGGTGAAAAAGACATGAGTAGAACAATATTGTTTAGCTTTATCAAGTATGTCAACAAAAATATTTCAACAGAAAACTGAAAATATCTCCATCATAGTCATCCTTCCAAAATCAGAAATATCTTATAAAATGTAAAATTGGAAGAATTTTTAAAGTATTTTAATTAACTCTTGAGAAACTAACTTTACAGAGGAACCTTACACTTCATGCTCACTTTAAAACATCAAAAGTGTGTGATTCCTCATGTGAACAAGTAAATCATTTTTATTGGTGAAACTCTTTCCACAGGTCCCACAAAAGATAAATTTCTCACCTGTATGACTTTTCATGTGAGAAGTTAAACTATCTTTGGTAGACAGTTTTTCCACAAGTCCAACATGAGAAGGGTATGAGTCCTCATGTGATGAGCTAAATTGGTTTTATTGAACCTTTTTTTCACAGCATGTGCATGTGAAAGGCTTCACACCTGTATGAATCCTCATGTGAGAAGTTAAAATGTCTTTTGTAAAGAAACTTTTTCCACAAGTCCCAAATGAGAAAGGTTTCTCACCTGTGAGTTCTCATGTGATAAGTTAAACTCCTTCTTTCACTAAAGGACTTTCCACAAGTCACACATATGAAAGGCTTTTCACCTGTGTGACCCTTCATGTGAGTAGTTAAATGACCTTTTTGAGTGAAACTTTTTTCACAAGTCGTACACGAGAAAGGCTTCTCACCCGTATGAATCCTAATATGAGAAGTTAAGCCATATTTTGTAGAGAAACTTTTTCCACAGGTCCCGCATGAGAAAGGCTTCTCACCTGTATGAGTTCTCATGTGATGAGCTAAATTGGTTTTATTGATGAACCTTTTTTCACAGCATGTGCATATGAAAGGCTTCAAACCTGTATGAATCCTCATGTGAGAAGTTAAACTGTCTTTTGTAAAGAAACTTTTTCCACAAGTCCCACATGAGAAAGGCTTCTCACCTGTGTGAGTTCTCATGTGAGAAGTTAAACTGCTTCTTTCACTAAAGGACATTCCACAAGTCACACATATGAAAGGCTTTTCACCTGTGTGACCTTTCATGTGAGTAGTTAAATGACCTTTTTGAGTGAAACTTTTTTCACAAGTGGTACACGAGAAAGGCTTCTCACCTGTATGAATCCTAATATGAGAAGTTAAGACATGCTTTGTAGAGAAACTTTTTCCACAGGTCCCGCATGAGAAAGGTTTCTCACCTGTGTGAGTTCTCATGTGAGAAGTTAAACTGCTTCTTTCACTAAAGGACATTCCACAAGTCACACATATGAAAGGCTTTTCACCTGTGTGACCTTTCATGTGAGTAGTTAAATGACCTTTTTGAGTGAAACTTTTTTCACAAGTGGTACACGAGAAAGGCTTCTCACCTGTATGAATCCTAATATGAGAAGTTAAGACACGCTTTGTAGAGAAACCTTTTCCACAGGTCCCGCATGAGAAAGGTTTCTCACCTGTGTGAGTTCTCGTGTGAGTTGAAGCTTTTCTTTCACTAAAACCCTTTCCACAAGTCATGCATGTAAAAGGCTTTTCACCTGTGTGACCTTTCATGTGAGTAGCTAATTGACCTTTCTGAGTGAAACTATTTCCACAAATAATACATGTATAAGGCTTCTCAACTGTGTAGGTTTTCATGTGAATAGTTAAATTGCTTTTATAGGTTAACTTTTTTTCACAGCTCTTACATGAGAAAGGCTTCTCCCCTGTATGAATTCTCATGTGAGAAGTTAAATTCCTTCTTTCCTCAAAACTCTTTCCACACATCGAACATGGGAACGGCTTCTCACCTGTGTGACTTCTCATATGAGAACCTAAATGACCTTTTCTAGTGAAACATTTTCCACATATAGTACATGTAAAAGGCTTCTCACCAGTATGAGTCCTCATATGTAATGTCAAATTACTGTTTCGAGAAAAGACTTTGTCACAAATTTTACAGGAATATAAATTTAGGTCCCCGTTGTGGGTATTTTGTTTTAAACCCTCAGAAGTGCCTTTCTGCTCTTTGTTTGTCTGACATCTCTTGTTTTGTTTCTGCTCTTTGTCTCTCTTTTCTCCTTGGTCTTCAGAATTGCTTCCTTCCTGATCCTGATTCTCAACTTCAGGAGAAGCATGAAAGACGAGATGGTTTCTGTTTGGTTCCGTTTCATTGTAGATTATTTGCAAATTAAGAGGAGTCACCAAAATGTCTCCAATCTCCTGTTTCGTCACAAGGTGCTCTTCATACTGAGTGATGCACAGTTGATTTTCTTCAGCTTTAAACTGCTGATGTTCTGGTTCCTCTTGTTCCGTTTTTATGTGGAGATGTTCTGAATCTTCTTGTTCCTGTTTTATCTGTAGCTGTTCCAGTTCCATTTGCTCATATTTTATCAGCAGATGTTCTGGTTCTTTTTGCTGGTGTTTTATCTCCACAGATTCAAGTTGTTCTTCCCTTAAAGTCAAGTTCTCATCCTTGGTGTCGAGTTCAGTGAGAACTGCATCCTCTTCATTCACACAGCGTTGTGGGAGATCTGGACAAAAAAGACAACACAAGGTTATAAATTTCAGCAAAATATAAACTTCACTTTCATCCCATCATGCATCTAAATGCAGGCTGATGTAAAAGTGACTGACTTATATCTGCTGCCTTTACAAACACACAAAATACACACATTATCTGAAAATAAAAATAAATAAATAAATAAATGATGTTTTAATATGAACTACACATGGCCATCCTCCTGTGCTCTCTGTAATACAGACAACAAAGATTCTGGAGTGTGAAAAAGAATAATTCTGAAATATCTGTAAACACCCTGACCTGACCATTTTTCATGTTTTTTTGTTTGTTTTGTTTTTTTGCCCACAATAAATATATTTTTCTCAGCAAGTTACTCTGCTTACCTGTGAAGAACCTGCATCATCCCCTCTGTTGCTGGTTTCTGGTATAATGTCCCTTTTCTGAAAATGCACTTTCTATTGTGGCAATGAAAATCTTTTTCCTATATGTGGAAAGCAATGGCAAATGCAACTTCCTCACAAAAACGAACAAGGATTCACTTTCATCCTGACTAACTGTCAGTGGAGATGATCAGTGCCTATTTCTTTTTTCAAGCAGACAACTGAATAAAAAATGTCTGCATTTAACTCTGCAGGTCATCACTGAAATTTTAAAGTAGAGAATGATAAGTCCAATTGTAAAAGAGGGTAGACGCCTAAAACATCCATTATCTCCAGGACTGTTCATTAAAATGGTACAGCGCAATTGATGTAGAAAAGAAAATATATAGTAGGCACATTTAAAGATATTCTAGACTAATGCACAAGGGAATGCATTCAACAAGTACATTTACTCTCAATACTCTCAATAGTATTTTTGAAAGCAAGTACTTACTTTGACTGAAGATAAAGTGTTAATATGGTTCTTTTACTTTTACTAGAATACATTGTTGTAATTGACATTATATGATGAATAGTAAATAGTTCAGGTCACAATTGATGATTTTAAGTATTTTATATATTCAGGTAGAGCCTATTCGTTATTCCAGGCATTTTCTTTGGTGTAACAACGCTTTAAATTCGATACCGAGTTTAGCGTCGGTCCCAAACAACTTTCTTTAACTTGTCAAATCAGTAAAACGTGAGGCTGTTTCCTACCGACTCGGTGTAAGATAATCAGGGGAATCCGGGAGAAATCCAGCAGTCCGCGCTGATCGTCCATCTCTTCCTCCGACTTGACGATAATTTTATAAAACTCCGTTAATGTTTCTTCAGCAGGATTTATCTGCTCGTTGATTAACTCTCTCTGAGGCGGAACTGAAGACATTTTTACTGCAAACACTCGAATATTTACCTAAAACACGAAACATGTATTCAAACTACATCCTAACACAAGGGAAGCTAACACCTTAGCTGAGCTCTGTTTGCATTTCCTATGTGTTTCACTGTGGCTCCACTGAAGAAACTGTGAAAGACTTTTAGTTCCGCGTTGAATTTTTAAGTCTCCCCGAACCACATTTTTTATAATTCTCTGAATAATGTGATTACATATAAGTATTTATCTTTCAGTACCTTGATTCACTGTGTGAAAGACATTATACAAGCTAAGCCACAAAGAATTACTGTTACTGAAATTTTGCAATGACATCTAATATATGTAAAATATTTAAATATTTAATTCAGAAATCAAAGCTACATGAAACTATGTAGCTGCTATACATGAAACTACATAGCTTTAAAATATGTAGCATTAATAAAAGCTACGTGTAGCTTGAAAACACAAATTGAAACCCATTTTATTTAAGACTCCTATTAAATCTAAAATCTTGACTTAAAATGTAAAATTAGCAGAATAATGTTAATTTAAAAATGATAGTGTTCTGTGTGTTTTACTGTGACTCCACAGAAGAAACTGTGAACGATTTATTTGGTTCTGCATTGAATTTTCCAGTCACCCCAGAACCACAACTTTTTACATAAGTCTGTTAAAAAAAGTGGAATATTATTAAATCACTTTTTGAGGGAATCACAAAATCCACTGCTAAACTGAAAAAACAAGACCATCATGATGATAAATTGCACTTTATTTTATAAGAGTTACAAAAGATTTTACTGACAGTAAAATTATTTGAATCTATATCACTAAAACATTTGCAAACATCCAGAAAAAACATCTGAAACACAAACTCTGTAATGAATGACAAGACAAATGGGTAAAAAGAACTTTACAATTTAGAATAGCAGTGGAGAAAAAGACCTTTTAAGTAAAAATGCTAAGACAAAAAGACATCCTAAAATTTAGAATAGCTTTAACAGGGAGGCTATCAATGAAGATACTTAAACCAAAAAAGTAAAACATCTCAGGTCTGATTAAGATTTAGTCAACCTTATACATACATTGTGGCCATATTATAATCAGAAAGACTTCAAGAGCAACTTGATATTTGAGGTTCACATAATTCCGTCTCACATGTGTATTCTCATGTGAATAGGTAAACTCTGTTTGTTGGTGAACCTTTTTCCACAGATTTCACATGAGAAAAGCCCCTCGCCTGTATGACTTCTTATATGAGCAGTCAAACGCCTTCTTTCCCTAAAACTCTTTTTACAAGTGGTACATGTGAAAGGCTTTTCACCTGTGTGAACTTTAATGTGATCAGTCAAATGACCTTTTTGAGTGAAACTTTTTCCACAAGTTATACAGGAGAAAGGCTTCTCCTCTGTGTGAATTCTCATGTGAATAGGTAAACTCTGTCTGTTGGTGAACCTTTTTCCACAGATTTCACATGAGAAAGGCCTCTCGCCTGTGTGACTTCTTATATGAGCAGTCAAACCCCTTCTTTCCCTAAAACTCTTTCCACAAGTGGTACATGTGAAAGGCTTTTCACCTGTGTGACCTTTAATGTGATTAGTCAAATGACCTTTTTGAGTGAAACTTTTTCCACAAGTTATACAGGAGAAAGGCTTCTCCTCTGTGTGAGTTCTCATGTGAACAGCTAAACTGTTTCTATTGGTGAAATGTTTTCCACAGATCCCACATGTGTAAGGCTTCTCACCTTTGTGAATCCTCATGTGAGAAGCTAAACTATCTTTGGTAGACAAATGATTTCCACAGATTCTACATGGGTAAGGCTTCTCCCCTGTGTGAATTCTCATATGTGTAATTAAATTGCTTTTTTGAGTGAAATGTTTTCCGCAAGCAACACATGTGAAAGGCTTCTCGCCTGTATGAATCCTCATGTGAATAGTTAGCATAACTTTTTTAGAGAAAGTTTTTCCACAGGTCGCACATGGGAAAGGTTTCTCGCCTGTGTGAGTTCTCGTGTGAGAAGTTAAAGCGTTTCTTTCACTAAAACCCTTTCCACAAGTCATGCATGTAAAAGGCTTTTCACCTGTGTGACCTTTCATGTGAGTAGCTAATTGACCTTTCTGAGTGAAACTATTTCCACAAATACATGTAGAAGGCTTCTGACGTGTGTCTCTTCTCATATGAGAACCTAAATGACCTTTTCTAGTGAAACATTTTCCACATATAGTACATGTAAAAGGCTTCTCACCAGTATGAGTCCTCATATGTATTGTCAAATTACTGTTTTGAGAAAAGACTTTGTCAAAAACTTTACAGGAATATAAATTTAGGTCCCCATTGTGGGTATTTTGTTTTAAACCCTCAGAAGTGCCTTTCTGCTCTTTGTTTGTCTGACATCTCTTGATTTGTTTCTGCTCTTTGTCTCTCTTTTCTCCTTGGTCTTCAGAATTGCTTCCTTCCTGATCCTGATTTTCAACTTCAGGAGAAGCATGAGAGACGAGATGGTTTTGATTTGGTTCCGTTTCATTGTAGATTATTTGCAAATTAAGAGGAGTCACCAAAATGTCTCCAATCTCCTGTTTCGTCACAAGGTGCTCTTCATACTGAGTGATGCACAGTTGATTTTCTTCAGCTTTAAACTGCTGATGTTCTGGTTCCTCTTGTTCCGTTTTTATGTGGAGATGTTCTGAATCTTCTTGTTCCTGTTTTATCTGTAGCTGTTCCAGTTCCATTTGCTCATATTTTATCAGCAGATGTTCTGGTTCTTTTTGCTGGTGTTTTATCTCCACAGATTCAAGTTTTTCTTCCCTTAAAGTCAAGTTCTCATCCTTGGTGTCGGGTTCAGTGAGAACTGCATCCTCTTCATTCACACAGCGTTGTGGGAGTTCTGGACAAAAAAGACAACACAAGGTTATAAATTTCAGCAAAATATAAACTTCACTTTCATCCCATCATGCATCTAAATGCAGGCTGATGTAAAAGTGACTGACTTATATCTGCTGCCTTTACAAACACACAAAATACACACATTATCTGAAAATAAAAATAAATAAATAAATAATGTTTTAATATGAACTACACATGGCCATCCTCCTGTGCTCTCTGTAATACAGACAACAAAGATTCTGGAGTGTGAAAAAGAATAATTCTGAAATATCTGTAAACACCCTGACCTGATTTTTTCCTGTTTTTTTTTGTTGTTTGTTTTGTTTTTTTGCCCACAATAAATATATTTTTCTCAGCAACTTACTCTGCTTACCTGTGAAGAACCTGCATCATCCCCTCTGTTGCTGGTTTCTGGTATAATGTCCCTTTTCTGAAAATGCACTTTCTATTGTGGCAATGAAAATCTCGTTCCTATATGTGGAAAGCAATGGCAAACGCAACTTCCTCACAAAAACGAACAAGGATTCACTTTCATCCTGACTAACTGTCAGTGGAGATGATCAGTGCCTATTTCCTTTTTCAGGCAGACAACTAAATAAAAAATGTCTGAATTTAACTCTGCAGGTCATCACTGAAATTTTAAAGTAGAGAATGATAAGTCCAATTGTAAAAGAGGGTAGACGCCTAAAACATCCATTATCTCCAGGACTGTTCATTAAAATGGTACAGCGCTATTGATGTAGAAAAGAAAATATACATATAGTAGGCACATTTAAAGATATTCTAGACTAATGCACAAGGGAATGCATTCAACAAGTACATTTACTCTCAATACTCTCAATAGTATTTTTGAAAGCAAGTACTTACTTTGACTGAAGATAAAGTGCTAATATGGTTCTTTTACTTTTACTAGAATACATTGTTGTAATTGACATTATATGATGAATAGTAAATAGTTCAGGTCACAATTGATGATTTTAAGTATTTTATATATTCAGGTAGAGCCTATTCGTTATTCCAGGCATTTTCTTTGGTGTAACAGCGCTTTAAATTCGATACCGAGTTTAGCGTCGGTCCCAAACAACTTTCTTTAACTTGTCAAATCAGTAAAACGTGAGGCTGTTTCCTACCGACTCGGTGTAAGATAATCAGGGGAATCCGGGAGAAATCCAGCAGTCCGCGCTGATCGTCCATCTCTTCCTCCGACTTGACGATAATTTTATAAAACTCCGTTAATGTTTCTTCAGCAGGATTTATCTGCTCGTTGATTAACTCTCTCTGAGGCGGAAATGAAGACATTTTTACTGCAAACACTCGAATATTTACCTAAAACACGAAACTTGTATTCAAACTACATCCTAACACAAGGGAAGCTAACACCTTAGCTGAGCTCTGTTTGCATTTCCTATGCGTTTCACTGTGGCTCCACTGAAGAAACTGTGAAAGACTTTTAGTTCCGCGTTGAATTTTTAAGTCCCCCCCGAACCACATTTTTTATAATTCTCTGAATAATGTGATTACATACAAGTATTTATCTTTCAGTACCTTGATTCACTGTGTGAAAGACATTATACAAGCTAAGCCACAACGAATTAATGTTAATTACTGAAATTTTGCCCTGACATCAATATATGTAAAAAATATTTAACATTTAAATATTTAATTCAGAAATCAAAGCTACTTGAAACGATGTAGCTTTGATACACTTTTACACACACACACACACACACACACACACACACACACACACACACACACACACACACACACACACACACACACACAATTAAAACCCATTTTATTTAAGACTACTATTAAATACAAAATCTTGACTTAAATGTAAAATTAGCAGAATAATGTTAATTTTAAGAATGATAGTGTTCTGTGTGTTTCACTGTGACTCCACAGAAGAAACTGTGAACTATTTGTTTGGTTCTGCGTTGAATTTTCCAGTCACCCCAGAACCACATCTTTTTTACATAAGTCTGTTAAATAAAATTGGAATATTATTAAATAATTTTTTAAGGGAATCTCAAAATCCACTGCTAAACTGAAAAAACAACACCATCATGATGATAAATTGCACTATATTTTATAAGAGCTACAAAAGATTTTACTGACAGTGATATTATTTGAATCTATATCACTAAAACATTTACCAACATCCAGAAAAAACATCTGAAACACAAACTCTGTGTAATGGATGACAAAAAAATAGGTAAAAAGAACTTTACAATTTAGAATAGCTTTAACAAGGATGCTATCAATGAAGATACTTAAAAAAGTAAAACATCTCAGGTCTGATTAAGATTTGGTCAACCTTATACATACTTTGTGGCCATATTATAATCAGAAAGATTTCAAGAGCAACTTGATATTTGAGGTTCACATAATTCCATCTCACATGTGTATTCTCATGTGAATAGGTAAACTCTGTCTGTTGGTGAACCTTTTTCCACAGATTTCACATGAGAAAGGCCTCTCGCCTGTGTGACTTCTTATATGAGCAGTCAAACCCCTTCTTTCCCTAAAACTCTTTCCACAAGTGGTACATGTGAAAGGCTTTTCACCTGTGTGACCTTTAATGTAATCAGTCAAATGACCTTTTTGAGTGAAACTTTTTCCACAAGTTATACAGGAGAAAGGCTTCTCCTCTGTGTGAGTTCTCATGTGAATAGGTAAACTCTGTCTGTTGGTGAACCTTTTTCCACAGATTTCACATGAGAAAGGCTTCTCACCTTTGTGAATCCTCATGTGAGAAGCTAAACTATCTTTGGTCGACAAATGACTTCCACAGATTCTACATAAGTAAGGCTTCTCCCCTGTGTGAATTCTCATATGAGTAGCTAAATTGCTTTTTTGAGTGAAATGTTTTCTGCAAGCAACACATGTGAAAGGCTTCTCTCCTGTATGAATCCTCATGTGAATAGTTAGCATAACTTTTGTAGAGAAAGTTTTTCCACAGGTCGCACATGGGAAAGTCTTCTTACCTGTGTGGCCTTGCATGTGAGACGATGTCTACATTGTTGAATAGGATAGGAAATATAATAATATATATTTTTTAATACAAAAAAATAGCACGTTTTTTTGGAGGAAAATCTGTTCACAAAGAAAGGAACTGCATTAGGTGTCTTTAAAAATGCTGCTATAATTAACGTGTATTTGCATATAAAATAGGTAAACAGAATTTAATTTACAATTTGTGTCCTATGGTAGCTCTCAGCATGATGTTCAGAGAAAAAATAGCTCTTGTCTTATAAACAGACATGAATAAACAGATATATAAAATTACATAGACAATATAACTAAAACTAAACAATGTACACACAAACTATAACCAGCATGTAAAGGGAGCTGAGATAAGGAAGCCACGGATCACAAA
Source organism: Poecilia reticulata (assembly GCF_904066995.2). Lineage (NCBI taxonomy): Eukaryota > Metazoa > Chordata > Actinopteri > Cyprinodontiformes > Poeciliidae > Poecilia > Poecilia reticulata. The sequence goes on along the minus strand of NC_088840.1, from coordinate 22,179,012 downwards.
CTGTAATTTTGATATTACATAATAAATAGTAAATAGTTGAGGTCACGAATGCTCATTCTACGTTTTAGAGTAGTTTTGTTATTTCAGTCGTTTAGTTCGGGGCAACGACCCTTTAAAGAGGATGTCGAGTTCAGAGACGCCCAAGACAATTTTCTCTAACCTGTCTAATCAGTAAAACGTGAGGGTGTTTCGTACCTATTCGATGTAAGATTATCTGGGGTAATCGAGAGAAATCCAGCAGTCCGCGCTGATTGTCCATCTCTTCCTCGGATTTGACGATGATTTTATAAAACTCCGTTAGTGTTTCTTCAGCAGGAGTTAACTGCTCGTTGATTGACTCTATATGAGGCGGAACTGAAGACATTTTAACTGCAAACAGTCAAATGGTTTACCCAAAACACCAAACCCGTATTCAAACTACATTCTAACAGAAGAAAAGTGAACGCAGCGATCTGTGCCGTTTTCATTTCTCGCGTGTTTCACTGAAGCTTCACGGAAGAAACTGAGAACAACTTTTAGTTCCGCTTTACATTTTATAATCTCCCATGAATCTCATCTGTTAATAAAGTGATGTTAAATAAATCAGAATATTAATTAAAAGTTGTGTTTTTCAATTTACTAATTGATTTACTCTAAGTTAACACACAAAGAATTATGTCTTCAACCATTTACAATAAACAAATTAATTATAAGAATTTTACACACACAGCTAATGAAAATACTCATTTTAATATTAGAATATTAAATACCTTTAAAAAAAAAAAACAAAAAAAAAACTTCAATGCAAAAATCAGAGCTACATGAGACAATAGCTGGCAAAAGTTTACGTGTACTTTTCTGACAACCACTCTTGGAATTTAGCAAAATTTGTACATTATATTTTTTCACTAATTTGTGAACCAAAAACTTAAACTTGCAAAAGACATTTATCAACGATCTGAATACTCCAAACAATAACAGATGTAATTATTTTGTCTTGTTAGCTCAGTCTCATTTTAGACTTTACAGTGGAAAATGGAGTTCAGTATGATTCAGCCATTTTATTTATTTATTTGTTTGATACTTTGTATCAGTGAAAAAAGTTAATTTATTGATGGAACAAAAAGCAGTACTGCTTCAATTTCGGGGGAGGATCTTGATTTACTAAATGAAAAATGATATACAGGGGAAAACACATAACAATTAAGTTTATTATGTCTATGGTTATGTTTTCACATCCACCTGAATTCAGTGGCGGAGCAAGAGGGGGGGCCAGTGCCCCCCCTGTCATCTGATTGGCCCCGCAGTGGTCCCCCCTGATGATTGACATGTAACAGCACCAGGTTATTCCTGCACATTATTTGGAATCGTTCTAAGTCAACCTAATATCTAAAGAAGAAAAACAATAATAAATATATGAAAAGAAAATGTATAAGACTTTTTATAAGTCCATGTGACATAAATAAATAGATTTTTATCAGGCGCTATACCAGCCTCCTTTATACTTGTACTCCTGGAACAAGTATTGTTATTGTTGAAGCTGAAATTCTTCTCCTGGATATTTCAGTTATGCTGCGCTGTGGTGCAACTCAAAGGCTAAAGCACTTCATACCTGGTGGTGATGGTAAAACACCAATAAGTTATTTATTGATCCTGCGCAAAAAAGAGAATAAACCGAAGAGGGGCCGACAATGTTCGTAGTTTGGAGCAGAGGTGGCGCTAGAGTTTTTTCGTTGACCGTCAAAGAAAAAAAGAAAAAATCATTTTATTTCCAATTTGTAGTCATCAAACGAAACATTTATTATTTTTCTGCGAGAACGTTTTTGAAATCAGGAAACATTTCACGAAATGACGTGATTAGAAGACGACAGAACTCTGATCGTTTCCTGATTCCGCATCACTTCCTTCAGCGGGAGAAAAACCCCGCAGAAGCGGATCAGCTGGACGCTCCAAAGCCTCTGGTCCGTTAAAGCGTCCAGATCAGAGATGATTCTCTGACAGATATTGTTCTTAGTATGATTAATAATGAGCTCCACGATGTTCTCTGTGCGTAAAGTTGAAACTGTCTGAGCACCAAGTGGTCAGCTGATCACATTCTGGACAGAAACCAGCGAACTGCTCTATTCTTATCAAGACGAGGCTGAGGAGGGAATCTGATGTATTTACTCAGTTACGTTTTTACTGGTTTTGTTTTTAAAACACCATTAACTAAGCAGTGTAACTATATATTGTATATTTGGCGTTTGTCATCTCATGTGTGATTAATTGGAGCGTAACGGTGGAGCATTTATTGCCCAGCGCACTGCGCTTGTTTCTGCCTAACGGATCTGCACTTTAATTTCTTTCCTCTCTCAACAGTCAGCTGCTATTCCTCTATTTAAACTACAATAAGTAGATCATATTCTCTTTAGGTTTTCTCTGTGTGCTGCAAACTTATTAAATGTAAACTAATTAGAAGCCCGAGCCACCATCGGGCAAATAATTCTGGTCCGACCCGAACTATTGTTACCTGTCAAATTACCTGTTCACAACAGAGCTTCCTAACCAAGGTGTCCATAACTCTTCAACATGTCCATCAGATGATATTCAGAAAGGATCTTTTATTTGATTGATTTTAGTTTCCTCTGCGATGAACTCTGCGTAAAGTCTATCATGTCTCCATGTGCGCCAGTCAAAGGTGTCAATTATAACATGTCAAATGACAGAGGGGCTTAAAAATAACCAAATATTCAGTTTGGTTATTTTTTTAAATTATGACAGAATTCATCTTGACATACATATATATATGTGTGTGTGTGTGTGTGTGCACACACACATTTCAAATTTTGTCCCCCCCAGAGGTAGTCCTGGCCCCCCCTTGCCCCCAACTTTAAAAGTCTAGCTCCGCCACTGCCTGAATTGCGCCATTGCAATTGCGCGACTGTGCTGGTAAATTGACCTTATTGTATAAGTACAAATAGTTGTAATGACAGTCACTCTATATTACTCATACATTTACTAACATCCTAAACAAAACATTCTCAAACAGAGACCCTGTGTAATGAATGAAAAACAAATAAAATTTATTTTACAATTCAGAGTAGCTTTAACAAGGATTTATATATTTAAACAAACAAAAAAAGTAAAACATCTGCAGTATCAACCCGATTTAGTCAACCTTATGCCTGGTTTGTTGAAATCTTAATCAGCATGATTTCCTTCCTGAATCAGAAACAGAGAAAATAATGAAAATAATAATAATAATGTGTGATAATTAGATATGAATACAGAAAACATTATGAATCCCAATGGACAATTACCAGTCCATACATGAACTCTTACCATGAATCCACTAAGAAAAAACATTTAATAATTTAACAAAAACTCTGTATAAATACAGCAAAAAGATAAACACAAGACTCGATAAGCTTTACATTCTAATTGTGAAAATCCAAACCACTGATTCCTTCAAGACACCCTTGAAATCAATTTCATTTAAGATTCCCAGTGACTATTATCTCAAATCTGGTTTTAAGATGTGAAGTTAGAAGAATAAGATGAATTCTAAGAACTTCAGTTAGAAGTCTTATTTGAAATTATTTTCTGGACCAAGCTACAACAAATCAAAGATATGATCTAGATGTAATTACAGCACAAAACAAGTTACAGAGCACCTTGGTATTTGAAGTTAACATAATGCCATCTCACTTCTGTGAGTCCTCGTGAACAGGTAAACCATTTTCATAAGTGAAACTTTTTCCACAGATCCCACATGAGAAATGCTCCTCTCCTGTGTGACCTATAATGTGACTAGCCAAATTATTTTTGTGAATGACTCCTTTTCCACAAGTCATACATATGAAAGGCTTCTCACCTATGTGAAGGTTCATGTGTTTGACTAAATGATCTTTTCGTGTGAAACTTTTTCCACAAGTCTTACATGTGAAAGGCTTCTCTGCCATGTGAATCCTCATGTGAGAAGTTAAACGAGACGTGCTTCTGAAACTTTTTCCACAAGTTCCACATGAGAAAGGTTTCTCACCTGTATGAATTCTCATATGAATAGATAAATCAAATTTGACTCGGAAACTTTTTCCACAAGTAGTACATGTGAAAGGCTTCTCACCTGTGTGAATTCTCATGTGATTACCTAAATGATCAGTTCGAGTGAAACTTTTTCCACAAGTCATACATGTCAAAGGCTTCTCTGCCCTGTGAATCCTCATGTGAGAAGTTAAACAAGATGTGCTTCTGAAACTTTTTCCGCAAGTTCCACATGAGAAAGGTTTCTCACCTGTATGAATTCTTGTGTGAATAGTTAAATCAGATTTGATTCTGAAACTTTTTCCACAAGTAGTACATGTGAACGGCTTCTCACCTGTGTGAAGCTTCATGTGATTACTTAAATGATCTTTTCGACTGAAACTATTTCCACAAGTCATACATGTGAAAGGCTTCTCGACCATATGAACCTTCATGTGAGAAGATAAACATGATGCGCTTCTAAAACTTTTTCGACAATTCACACAAGAAAAAGGCTTCTCGCCTGTATGAGTCCTCATGTGAATAGTTAAATTTCTTTTGTTACTAAACTTTTTTTCACAAGTTCTACATGTGAAAGGCTTCTCTCCTGTGTGGCTTTTCATGTGAGAGATTAAATTACCTTTTTGAGTGAAACTTTTTCCACATGTAATACATGTGAAACGCTTTTCCCCAGTATGAATCCTCACGTGTGTCATCAAGTTACCTTTTTGAGAAAAGATTTGATGACAAAATTCACAGGAATACACATTTTGGTCCACGTGAGTTTTTTTGTGTTTTTTTTGTTTTGTATCTTCAGTATTTCCTTTTTCCTGTTTGGTTTTCTGACATCTCTTGTTTTGTTTCTGCTCTTTGTCTCTCTTTTCTCCTGGGTCTTCAGATTTGCTTCCTTCCTGATCCTGGCTCTCAACCACTGGACCCTCCGTAGTGCCTGAAAAGTGGAAGATAAGTTGGTTCCTGTTTGGTTCTGTTTCATTGTTGATTCTTTGCTCACTAGGAGTCACCAAAATGTCTCCAGTCTCCTGTTTCAGCACAAGTTGCTCTTCATCCTGACTGATGCAGAGTTGATATTCTTCTTCTTTGAACTGTTGATGTTCTGGTTCCTCTTGCTCATGTTTTATTTTGAAAGGTTCTGGTTCCTCTTTATCTAAAGCTGAATTCCCATCCTGGTTGCTGAACTCAGTGAAATCTTCCTCCTCTTTACATGCACAGTTTTGTGGGAGATCTGGACAAAAAGAAAACAATAGCTTATATGTTTAGGTAAAAAACAAACTTCATGTTTATCCATTGACGCAACTGAAAAAGGCTTTATTTCATATGAATATTAAACTTAATCAATGTGGTTCTTCTGATGGGAGAATAAATAGATGTGTGTCATAATACAATGCAGATACTCTTTTACAACCTTCTGACTAATTTATTGCATCTACTGTTAATCTTCACCTTTTAATTAAATCAACTTTTAAAGGACCTCCATATGGAAGGCTAGGGATGACAAAATTAAATATACCATACTTGTAATTTTTTCTTTAAAGAATAAAATATATCATGAAATTATGAAATATTCAATTAAATAAATGACCTCTAAAATAATTAAATCGACCTTTTAAAATAATGAATTTTAATTGTAAAATGTAACTAACAAAAACACATCTAATATATATTTAATCATTTCACTGTATTCATTTGAAGTGTATTTGTAGAGCGCCTTTCAGCTTTACATTATGAAAACAAAATTAAAAAAAATCATAAAAATAACAGCCACCAACTTGAGAAACCGGTTAAAAACATTACATTTTGATGAGTGCCATCGTTAAAATCACCATTACACATCAAACATGTTGGTCAAAGTTTATTGTGGTTCTAAAAAAAACTAAACAAGGGAATTTAGTCTAGATTAAAATAAACTCAGTGTTTCAGCTGGTTTGCAGTTTTCTGGAAGTTTGTTCCAGATTTCCAGAAGCTGAATGCTGCTTCTCCCTGTTTGGTTCTGGGGATACAGAACCAGAGAACCTCAGAGGTTTGGAAGGTTTATACAACAACAGCAGATCTTTAGTGTATAGTGGTGCTGAGCCATTCAGTGATTTATAAACTAAACGTATTTTAAAGTCAACTCTCTGAGCTACAGAGAGCCAGTGTAGGGACTTTAGAACTGCTCTAACTTCCTGGTTTTAGTCAGAACACCGGCAGCAGCGTTCTTGATCGGCTGCAGAAGGAGGATTGTCGTTTTAGTCAGACCTGTATGGACACTGTTGCAGTAATCAATGCGACTAAAGATAAACACATGGATGGTCTCTCTAGATCTTAATGGGACATTAGTCCCTTAATTGTAGAACTGTTCTTTAAGTGGTTAAAAGGCAGACTTTGTAGCCGTCTTTTCTGTCGTTCAGTCAATACTATGTACTGGAATGTTCCAACTAAGGCGTGGAATAGAACTGATCTGTTTCAGGTGTTTATTGTTGTAATCTTTTACCATTTAGTTTCGTGCCGAATTCAGCGTCGGTCCCAAACAGCTTTCTTTAACTTGTCTCTAATAATTAAGACGGGACGGTGTTTCCTACCTATTCGGTGTAAGATTATCTGGGGAGTCCGTTTGCAGTCCAGCAGTCTGCTCTGATCGTCCGTCTCTTCCTCGGACTTGACGATGATTTCTTTAAACTCCGTTAATGTTTCTTCAGCAGGAGTTAACTGCTCGTTGATTAACTCCCTGTGACGCTGAACTGAAGACATTTTTACTGCAAACACTCAAATATTTACCCAAAATACCAAACCCGTCTTCAAACTACATTCTAACAGAAGGGAAGCTAACGTTGCTATCTGTGCTGTTTTTATTTCCTGTCTGTTTCACTGCGGCTCCACGGAAGAAACAGTGAACGACTATTTATGGCACAATCAAAGACAATGCTATTGCAAACTCTCAAATATTCCTACAAAATACTAAAACCCTTGATCAAAATGCCTTCTGACAGAAGAAGAGCTATCGCTGCTATCCGTGCTGTTTTGTTTTCTGTGTGTTTCACTGTGGCTCCACGGAGGAAACAGTGAACGACTTTTAGTTCCGCTTTGAATTTTGAAACAACTTCTTCTTCTTCTTCTTGGTTTTATGGCGGTTGGCAACAAACTGTTAGTAGCATTACCGCCACTTACTGGTATGGAGTGTGGTTCGTGATGGTTTAAATATTTATCCTGATCTATATATATACATTCTACCTTAAATTATATCTAATCATACACTCTGACATTCACATGTAAAAACGCATCACACGTTGTGCACAACTTGGTATATCATGCCTTCATTCACAAGCACACTTACTATAATTAAATTCTATGAAATAATTTAGATTTCTTTAGAAATCAAATAATTATTTGCATATGTTTACTCCCTAAATTCTTTCTCAATATATCTAATAAATTAACCTTCTCCTTAATACTTTCAAACTCTCTCTTCATATATCTTCTCTCTATTTCATATTTATGGCATTCTAATATAACATGCTCTATGGTTTCGTATTTATCACAGTAATCACATTTGCCAGTTTTATGTTTTTGAATTTTAAAAAGTGTATAATTAAGTCCTGAATGTCCAAATCTTCCATTCCTTCTTTCTCCTACAATCTTCTGAATTTTATAAAACCATCTTCCTGTTTTATCTTCATCTCACCTTTGTTGCCACATTTTCATCAGTTTCTCTTTAACAATACTCTTTCCTTCAGATTTACTTGTTTTAACTATAAAACTAATAGGATACTGAATTACCTTCTTTGCCATTTTATCTGCCCTCTCATTTCCATCTACTCCAATATGTGTTGGAACACAAATATAACTATTAAACCCATATTTTGTATTGTGAATAATGTATGAAATATTTCTAATAAAATGTCCATATTACTATCTGTTTCATTATATATTAAACTTAATAATGCAGAGCTTGAATCTGAACATATTATTGTTTTTAATGGTTTTATGTCTTTTACCCATTGTAAAGTAAGTAAGTAAGCTTTATTTCTATAGCACTTTTCACAGACCAGGGTCACAAAGTGCTGCACAAAGTGTAAAAAGTAAAACAAGTTAAAAACAACATACAAACAATAAAACACGGAATTACACTAAAAAGCAAGTTTAAAAAAGTGGGTCTTAAGTTGTTTCCTGAAAGTGTCTATGCAATGTAGAGATCGAATGGTGCAAGGTAAGTCATTCCATAGTCGAGGCGCTACAGCTTTAAAAGATCTGTCTCCACGAGTCTTAAAAAAGGTCCGAGGAACCGTCAACAAGTTCAGATTCGACGACCTGAGGCTCCTAGTCGAAACATAAGGCTGTATGAGGTTCTTAATGTAGTCTGGCGTCTGTCCATGAAGAGCTCTGAAAGTCAGTATCAGGATTTTGTAGTGCATCCTGTAAGTTACAGGCAGCCAGTGCAAGCCTTTGAGAATGTGTACCGTATCTGACATACATTAAAGATTTTATTTCACCTGAAAAGGCTTACCTGTTCACGCTCTGCTTTTATATCCCGTGTGTTTCTCCACTGAAGAAACACGAAACCGACTTTTAGTTCCGCTTTGAATTTCATAATTCACTCCCAATGTGGAAAACTGTAGAGGTTAAAACACATAAAGCCACGCAGACAGCAGCAATGGACCTTACCACAGGGTCTGCTTTTCATTGGCTAATGCCCATTTGACGTCACTGCGCAGCTATCCCGTGCCTTGCCGTCTCACAAACTCATGCTAATATACATTGTGGACTACCAGACCGACAGAAAGTTTTTGCATCAGGACTCGGAAAAAAAATGGTTGTCCGTCAGTGGGGTATCTGTACAGGTGATGTCAGGTATCCTGATCGTGTTTGTGGAACTAAAATTCACAGATTTCCAAAATTGGAAACGGAATGCCTTGCTTGGATCAAAGCTTGTGCACGACCGCATTTGCAGCTCAACCATCGTAGGATCAATAAGAACAAAGTGTCTGCTGGTGTAAGTATTATTGCTTTGCTTTCTTTGTGTTTAGTGAATGAAAAAAATAAAGTCAATAATAAACACATCCATTATGAAAACCTTTTAGCCAAGTACAGCATAATGGCAGTACCGATACAACATCCTGAAGCCTGTCTGTTACAGCTTGACGTTAGCTGAACAGATCAATATGCAATGTGTACCGTATCTGACATACATTAAAGATTTTATTTCACCTGAAAAGGCTTTTTACTAAACTGTAATCGTGTTAGCCACGCTAGCACCGAGTACCGAGTATCAGGCCTAGGCACATTGAAACATTTGCGAACAACAGAAATCAGTCATTTCAAAAGTAACCCTCTAAACCATGAATGGCCGACTTACCTTACAAGAACAGTAGGCATCAGTGATCTTGTCCACAGGTATATTTATGCTGAGGGATCTGTTGTTTTCCTCATCGATCGGTAGCATTTAGTTGTGACTCGCACAATGTTGGAGGCATCGCGTGGCTCAAACACCTTGATGTCGTCCAAAAAAGATGATATGAACTTGTTGGTTCCTCTGTCCATTGTTGTGGCTGATATTGTTTTAAAATCCAGCAGAAATCCAACACTAATAGATTCAGAAATACTCTGTAGAGAGTCAGTTGAAACGAAATATGCCATGCTTAGACATAGAAACTAAGTCCCACGAGGCTTTGTTTGTGAGCAATGCAGTCACGTGGGACTGTCGAGGGGCGTTTCTGGGCGGAGCTTGGTAAGGTCCATGGAGGTACAAATAGGAGAACACAATTGGCAATAAGCGAACTGTTAAATTTACAGGATCATGAGACACAAGAAATTTTAAATCCATGCAGGGAATAAGAAAACAAAGACACAAGGACTTTTGGATGGATAATTAACGATAAAATGAAAAAAAAAAACTAGGTGAATAGATTAGATCAGAGGTTCCCAAACTGTGGGGGGGTGCCGTGCCATTGCAGGAGGGGCGCGGGAAGCCGTTTGGATAAACAAAAAACGTGAACTAAAACATGAACGCTGTATGCACTGGGTTTTTTGTCATAAGGTGTGGTAGGTTGGAAGTGGTGAGGAGAGACACGGGACCCAATGATATAGATGAAATGATGAATTTATTGATAATAATGCTCGGAGTCCAGGACAGGCAGCACAGCAGGAAAAACAAGCACACAGCTAAATCCGGTAGCAACTGACTCGAGGGACTAAATAAGAGCGGACACAAACCAGGACTTCGCAGTTCTACTGGAGCGTGACAACAATAGACAGACAGTAATAGACAAGGACCCGATCAAGAACACAGACAACAGGTGAGACTAAATACACACGGGGCAATCACGGGAACGAGACCCACCTGGGGGACAATCAACGGGGAAAGACACAGAGACAGGACTAACAGGGAACAGATCACACAGAAACTCAAAAATAAACACATAGAAACACGGATCATGACATTTTTACCTTAGAATGGCCAACTCTCTGTTATTCCTATGTCAGTTTGATACAGTAGGGGCTTCCACACTTCCCATATCTGTGTCCTCTGTCACTTTTATCAGCAATTGAAAATATTTGGAAACCACTTGGGAAGGAGGGGGGTGGGGGGGAGTTTGGGAACCACTGGATTAGATTAACCCAACAACACCAATATCAGTTATACCACCCTGAAGTCTTCCAGAAGCAAGGTTCTATATGACTTTAATGGAAAAGCAAAAATATTTTATATTATCTTGTATAATTTAAGTATAGATAGATAGATAGATAGATAGATAGATAGATAGATAGATAGATAGATAGATAGATAGATAGATAGATAGATAGATAGATAGATAGGAAGAAAAAGATTAGATTAACCCAACAACACCAATATTGTGTGGCAGGAAGTGAGAGAAGACAGGAAGTCTACAGAAAACTTTAGTATTTCTTTATTTGCATCAATAACTCAGTTACAAGCTCTCTCACACTTACACAGCGAAAAGGAATATTTATATATATATATATAGTAGAAGCAGCACAAACAAAATTTGCTGCTGCACAAACCAGCAAAAAAAAATTGACAATTTTGTTAGATTTGCATAAGGTGTGTTTGTGCAGGGGCAACATTACTCAGGTGTAGTTACCGATGGTAGTTGTACCATAAAAGACAACTTGGTATTTGAGGTATATATTATGCTGTCTCACCTGTGTGAGTCCTCATGTGAACAGATAAACCAGATGCATCGGTGAAACTTTCTCCACAAGTAATACACAAAAAAGGTTTCTCACTGGATAAAAACACATGGAATTATGTTTTCAATCCTCCTGCAATGTTAGTGCGAAGCTTAGGAAGAGAGGATGTCACAGTCCGACATCTGGGAATAAATGGAGGCATCTTGTCTGCCTATCAATTTAAAGGAGTATGATGTTCATTTTAACCAGCAACCCTCCCAACCCCACTAAGGGACAAGGGTGTCAAGAAAATGGATGGATGGATGGATGTTCATTTTATATAGATAAAAAGAAGTAAATTTCTGCCAAAAAACTGGGAATTTTTGGTATAAAGAGGGGAGTTTTGAGCTCAAAAAGTAAAAAAAAAAAAATGCTACAAAAAACCCCCCAATTTGTTTTTTAGATTATTCTCAGAAACTTTGTAGAAAATACTGGAAAGTCCAAAAACTTAATCTTTTGACATTTTTAAAAGTTTTATAGAAAACAGACATTTCAAAATATTTTCTATGAAGCTTCTCAGATTAATTGCAAATTTCAAATCATACTTGGCACATTGGTCAAGGCAGATGAAGGAAGAGAGAAATGTGCACAAAAAAAAAAACAAGACAACTTAACATAAAATTCACATACGTTGTCTGTGGTTCTTTTAATGAAGGTTTGAAAGGAAAAACATTTATCACCATGACAATTTTATTGCATGGTAATAAAATCAGCCTTCTATTCCTGAAAAACATTTCCAGGATTATTACGACCTTGTATTTTTGTGTTTTTATAATATAAAAATGCCTTGTTGCTGAAATATGCTATAAAAATAAACTTGATCTTACATTTCCTGTTTCTCAGAGAACCTCTCTAGTTCGCAGTGGAGTGGAGAAGCACGTAGTGTAAATCAGAATAATCAGGCAGCAGGTATCTGCACAGGTTTAAAGTGAAAAACTTCTGGTAAACTGAAAATAAGGAGACCTTGATGTTAAATTGAGTTTATTATATAAAACTTACAAATAAAATGTTTTATTTACAGACATTTTTGTATCAGAAGTATTTATAAATTTGAATATAAGCTTGGTGAATAAAGCAGATGGGATGACGCTGTCCAACTAGTGTAAGCTTGGTTTAACTGATACATTCAGCTACAAACTACACCTTTAAATGAGTCACAACCCACAGCTAAATGGGAAATTTACTTTATTACATAAGAACCACAAAGTCTGACATTCAGTCTGATTCAGGAAAGAAATCCTGAATGAGAAAATACAATGTCTGTTGTCCATCCATCCATTTTCTTGACACCCTTGTCCCTTGGTGGGGTCGGGGGGGTTGCTGGTGCCTATCTCCAGCTAACGTTCTGGGCGAGATGCGGGGTTCACCCTGGACAGGTCGCCAGTCTGTTGCAGGGCAACACAGAGACACCATGCACCATGCACACACACACACTCACACCTGGGGACAATTTAGACCGACCAATTAACCTGACAGTCATGTTTTTGGACTGTGGAAGGAAACCAGAGTACCCAGAGAAAACCCACGCATGCACAGGGAGAACATGCAAACTCCATGCAGAAAGACCCCAGGCCGGGAATCGAACCCAGAACCTTCTTGCTGCAAGGCAACAGCTCTACCAACTGTGCAGCCCACAATGTCTGATGTTTAGATTCAAATACAGAAAACATTCATCCCAATCCTGATAACTAGTCTACCAGTCCATACATGTCCCCATAACATGAATCCAATAAACACAATTTTTCAATAATTGAATCTGCAAAAATTAAACCCTTCGTTCCATTAACTACAGTTATAACTCTTATTTGAAAAGCTTTTGTAACTAAGCTACACATTTTAAAATGTGATCCAGCTGTATTTACTACCCGACTGACGTTGCCCCACCTTCTTCAGATCTGACAAAATTGGTGTCAAACTTTTGTGTTGTTTTGTGCAGTAAAAACTTCTTGGATATGAATCAAAAAGTTTTCGGAGGTCATCTGAGTTCTTCATCAAAAGCAGCACAACTGATGTTTTTATTTTTTTCCTGCGCAAATGTTAAACGCTAATTTTGTTGGATTTGATGATGGTGGGGGATGAGGTGTCAACTTCATCTTCCCACCTGATTCAGGTGTAATTACAGCATAAAAGACAAGTTACAGAAAAACTTGGTTCTTAAGGTTCAAATTATATAATCTGACCACTGAGTACTGTGACCACTCCTGGGTACAGATAAACTATGTATTTTTATAGGCGAAACTTTTTCCACAAGCCATATATGTGAAAAGCTTCTCACGAGTGTGAATCATCATGTGAGAATCTAAACTGTGTTTACGAGTGAAACTCTTCCCACAACTAATACATGTGAAAGGCTTTTCGCCTGTGTGAATCCTCATGTGTTTATCCAAATTACATTTTTGAGTGAAATTTTTTCCACAAGTGATGCATGTGAAAGGCTTCTCACCAGTATGAATCCTCATGTGAGTATCTAAATTATTTTTAAGAGGGAAACTCTTCCCACAACTAGTACATGAGAAAGGCTTTTCACCTGTGTGAATCCTCATATGAGAAGTTAAACTACATTTTATAGTGAAACTTTTTCCACAAGTCAAACATGTGAATGGCTTCTCACCTGTGTGAAACTTCATGTGAGTAGCTAGATGAGTTTTCCGGGTGAAACTGTTTCCACAAGTGATACAAGTGAAAGGCTTCTCACTTCTGTGAATCCTCATGTGAATAGCTAAATGATTTTTCTGAGTGAAACTCTTCCCACAACTAATACATGTGAAAGGCTTCTCACCTGTGTGAATCCTCAAGTGAGAATTTAAAACACTTCTTACCGTAAAACTTTTTCCACAAGTCATACATGTGAAGGGTTTTTCACCGGTGTGAATACTCATGTGAGAATCTAAACTTTGTTTATGAGAGAAACTCTTCCCACAACTAATACACATGAAAGGTTTCTCACCTGTGTGAATCTTCATGTGAGAAGCTAAATGACTTTTCAGAGTGAAACTCTTCCCACAACTAATACACGTGAAAGGTTTCTCACCTGTGTGAATCCTCATGTGATAAGTCAAACATTTTCTTTCCGTAAAACTTTTGCCACAAGTCATGCATGTGAAGGGCTTCTCACCTGTGTGAATCCTCTTGTGAGAATCTAAACTTTGTTTATGAGAGAAACTCCTCCCACAACTAACACATGTGAAAGGTTTCTCACCTGTGTGAATCCTCATGTGTCTTGTCAAGGAGTCATTTCGAGGAAAGGTTTTACCACAACTTTTACAGGAATATAAACTTTTGTTCAATTGAGTTTTTTTGTGCTTTTTTTGCTTTGGACCTTCAGTAGTTCCTTTTTGCTGTTTGGTTTTCTGACATCTCTTGTTTTGTTTCTGCTCTTTGTCCCTCTTTTTTCCTGGGCCTCCAGAATTGCTTCCTTCCTGATCCTGATTCTCATCTTCAAGAGAAGCATGAGAGACGCATTGCTTCCTGTTTGGTTTCGTTTCATTGTTGATTCTTTGCTCATTAGGAGTCACCAAAATGTCTCCAGTCTCCTGTTTCAGCACAAGCTGCTCTTCATCCTGACTGATGCAGAGTTGATTCTCTTCCTCTCTGAACTGTTGAGGTTCTGGTTCCTCTTTATCCAAGGTGGACTTCCTCTTCTGGTTGCTGAGCTCTTCGAGAACCTCCTCCTCTTCACACAGACAGCATGGTGGGCCATCTAGACCAAAAGACAAAACAAAAGCTTAGAAATTTAAGTGAAAAAAAAAACAACCTCTTCACTTTAATCTATAGGTGCATCGGAACAAGCTTTATTTTGTTTGTAAATTAACCAATGTTCGTCTGACTGAAAGGAAACTAGGTTTTTCAAAATATATTACATTATGCCAGAGATTTTAGAAAAGAAATAAAAGAGTTTTAAAAGTTGGTACAACCAGACTTGATGAAATTTAACAAAAGAGAGATTCTTCTCCACTTTCTGCTCACCTCAGTTCCTATCATTCTAGTTTCTTACGTTTTACAAAAAAAAATCCAAATAGTTTGGATGTGGTTTTAGTTTTTTCTTTCTTTTCCATTTACATAAACCGTCTTTCATGTTTGTCTTACAGAAGGACTGGAATGTTCAGTCCTTCTGAACATTCAGAAGTGTGTGTTTCTATATAAAAGAAAAACATAAAACTAAAGATATCTCACAATTGAAATACAAAGATACATAAAATCAGATTATCTTCACATTTTTAGTGTCATGATTCAATTCATAAACGATTCTTGATTCTGTAAAACAAACAAAAAAACCCACTAAATTCAGAAACCAATTTTTTAAACAATTTAGAGATTCTGTTTAAATTATGCGTCAGTCAATTACTCACATGCTCCTCTGTCGCTACTAGAAACCAGGCTGAGGTCTAAACTGTCTGTGCTTCAACATGGTTACAAGGCTGATGGAATGGGTTAATGTGATTAGCTGAAACGTAAGGTACCCAAGGTGGGGGGGTCTGTTCATGTGATTGGGTGAAACAAAGAAGCTTCTGATTGGTTGCAGATCATCCAACGATCATCCAAGACCATTTATTAAAATTCACACAAAAAATGCAGCACAACTCACAGGCCAGAAGCAGCTTGCAAATCAAGATATTTTTGTGTTTGCATCAAAATTACAAATGCAAGTCTCGTCCTGCTCATTTGTAAATTATGAGACTGTTTTAGCTCCATAGACACTGTAAAACTAACTCGAACGTGCCCTTTTAGGCTATATGTGTCAAAACCGTATTTATTTAAATTAATCTGTGAAAAGAAACCCACTTTTTTCAGGCTTACATGGATAAGAAACCTGATAATGTTACAAATATTTTTAAAAGTTGCCTCGTCGGTTATATTTCAGTCTGTTAGAGCGATGCACGTTTCCGTGATAGGAATTCAATTCTCAGCATAGCGCGTGTTGCAAGGGCGTTCCGTCAAATCAACACTTTTTGAAACCACACACACACACACACACACACACACACACACACACACACACACACACACACACACACACACACACACACACACACAAAGTTGGTTTCCTATTCTAGCTTCCGATTCGGGAAATGGCCAATTTTTCACTACCTTCCGCAGGGTTCCCCCAGTGTATTATAAACCTGGCGGCCCGCCATGCTTTACTAGCCCCTCGCTAGGCTAAGCGTTGCTTGTTTACGTTTATAAGGGGAAAAAAAAAAAGAATTTATTTGCAAAATATGGTGGAAAATACGTATTTGGTCAATAACAAAAGTTCATCTCAATACTTTGCTATATACCCTTTGTTGGCAATGACAGAGATCAAACGTTTTCTGTAAGTCTTCACAAGGTTCTCACACACTGTTGGTGGTATTTTGGCCCATTCCTCCATGCAGATCTTCTCTAGAGCTGTGATGTTCTGGGGCTGTCGCTGGACAACACGGACTTTCAACTCCCTCCACAGATTTTCTATGGGGTTGACATCTGGAGACTGGCTAGGCCACTCCAGGACCTTGAAATGCTTCTTACGAAGCCACTCCTTTGTTACCCGGGTGGTGTGTTTGGGATCATCGTCCTGCTGAAAGACCCAGCCACGTTTCACCTTCAATGCCCTTGTTGATGGAAGGAAGTTTTCACTCAAAATGTGACGATACATGGCCCCATTCATTCTTTCCTTTACACGGATCAGTCGTCCTGGTCCCTTAGCAGAAAAACAGCCCTAAAGCATGATGTTTCCACCCCCATGCTTCACAGTAGGCATGGTGTTCTTTGGATGCAACTAAGCATTCATTCTCCTCCAAACACGACAAGTAGAGTTTTGACCAAAAAGTTCTACTTTAGTTTCATCTGACCATATGATATTCTCCCAGTCATCTTCTGGATCATCCAAATGCTCTCTAGCAAACTTGAGACGGGCCTTGACATGTACTGGCTTAAGCAGGGGGACACGTCTGGCACTGCAGGATTTGAGTCCCTGGCGGCATAGTGTGTTACTGATGGTAGCCTTTGTTACTTTGGTCCCAGCTCTCTGCAGGTCATTCACTAGGTTCCCCCATGTGGTTCTGGATTTTTGCTCACCGTTCTTGTGATCATTTTGACCCCACGGGGTGTGATCTTGCGTGAAGCCCCAGATCGAGGGAGATTATCAGTGGTCTTGTAGGTCTTCCATTTTCTAATAATTGATCCCACAGTTGATTTCTTTACACCAAGCTGTTTACCTATTGCAGATTCAGTATTCCCAGCTAGGTGCAGGTTTATAATTTTGTTTCGGGTGTCCTTTGACAGCTCTCTAGTTTTGGCCATGGTGGAGCTTAGAGTGTGACTGTTTGAGGTTGTGGACAGGTGTGTTTTATACTGATAACGAGTTCAAATAGGTGCCATTAATACAGGTAACAAGTGGAGGACAGAGGAGCCTCTTACAGAAGAAGTTACACAGCTGTGAGAGCCTGAAATCTTGCTTGTTTGTAGCTAACCAAATACTTATTTTCCACCATATATTGCCAATAAATTCTTTAAAAATCAGAAAATGTAATTTTCTGGATTTTTTTTCTCCTTTTGTCTCATAGTTGAGGTATATATCTATGATGAAAATTACAGGCCTCTCTCATCTTTTTAAGTGGGAGAACTTGCACAATTGGTGGCTGACTAAATCCTTTTTTGCCCCACTGTATAGTCTAAAAATCTCACTTCCTCTTTCCTCACTGTTTAACTGTTCTTTCACCCCTCCAGCCTATATTTGTAACACAGCATCAGACACTTTTTATCTATTTCTGGTCTTTTCATTTCTACCCTCCAACCTGTAACCTTTAAAGAAAGGATTACATGTATTTTCCTCATCTTTAAAACATAATAAATTCATATTGCATTTAAAAACAAAGATTACATGAGTTTCATTCAACATTAAATCATAATACAAGATTACTAGTAGCTCCAGGCTTTTGTGACCTGTTTTCTGTGTGTCTTGGAAAGATCTCAACCAGTTCCAGCCAGGTTTCACCACAATACTTTTACATTTCCTGTCAACATCTTTTAATACAAAAACATGGTGGACCGCCTCGATGCCCCAACCACCGGGTTTAACAAGTTTTCTGGGGGAAACCTTGCTTCCGTATTTTTATTCGACTCTAAAAACTACAACACATGAACTCTTCAAACCTGGACTAGATTATTCTGCTCTAATAGCAGAATATTTAAAACCATGTTTGTGATTTGTGAAACTTCAATAAAGGTTGATTTTGCCACTTTTTTTGAATCTGGATCATACTAGAACTGCTCCAGGTCCTAAAATGCAACTCATAGACTATTGAAACTAGATTATTCTGCTCCAACAGCAGAATAGTTAGGACCATGTTTGTGATTTGTGAAAAAAGAGTGATTTCACCACTTTTTTAAATATCTTGGTCACATGAGAACTGCTTTAATTCCAAATCTACAACACAAAGTTTCACAAATCAGAAAAAAGTTTCACAAATCCCAAACATGGTTTTAATATTCTGCTACTAGTTGATAATAATTTAGTCCAGGTTTGAAGAGTTCAGGTGTTGTAGATTTGGAATTAGAGCAGATTTAGTGTGACCAAGATTAAAAAAAAAAAAAAAAGTGTTGAAATCGCCCTATTTTGAAGTTTCACAAATCAGAAAAAGGTTTCACGAATCACAAACATTGTTCTAAATATTCTGCTGTTAGAACAGAATAATCCAGTCCAGGTTTGAAGAGTCTAGGTGTTGTAGTTTTTAAACTAGAGTCGATTAAAAATGCGGAAGGTAGTGAATAATTAGGTGGAATCGCCCTTTAGTCATTTCCCGAATCGGAAGCTGGA
Organism: Poecilia reticulata; assembly: GCF_904066995.2. Classification (NCBI taxonomy): domain Eukaryota; kingdom Metazoa; phylum Chordata; class Actinopteri; order Cyprinodontiformes; family Poeciliidae; genus Poecilia; species Poecilia reticulata. The sequence goes on along the minus strand of NC_088840.1, from coordinate 22,160,051 downwards.
ATCAGAAACCAACTTCAGCTTCGTCACACACAATACACAAAATAAAAACGTTGAAAGGTGTAGAAGACCCGGCATCTTAAGACCCCGGGAGGGTTAAAGAGTTGGAATAATGTATTTTTCCTGCTTTCTGCAGGCGACTTGCTCAGTAAAGCGGCTGCTGACGCTACGTGACGTCAACCAATAGACACTTTATTTCCAACTGTCTCTAATCTGTATCATCAGTAAAAAGTGACGGTGTTTCCTACCTATCCGGTGTAAGATTATCAGGGGAGTCCGGGAGAAAAACAGCAGTCCGCGCTGATCGCCCATCTCTTCCTCGGATTGACGATGATTTTATAAAACTGCGTTAAAGTTTCTTCAGCAGCAGTTAACTGCTCGTTGATTGAGTCTCTATGAGGCGGAACAGAAGACAGAGTTACTGCAAACACTCACATGTTTGCCTAATTACTTGCACCGTTCTTCTGCCGTTGTGTTCTTAAAATGGAGGGTTTGGGCGCGACGTGTGTCCCACACCCAGAAATATTTCCGCATTTTTGCTTTTGCTGCGAACGCCTTGGGATTCCCCCGGAGGAGCTGGAAGAAGTGGCTGGAGAGAGGGAAGTCTGGGCCTCCCTTCTGAAGCTGCTGCCCCCGCGACCCGACCCCGGATAAGCGGCAGAAGATGGATGGATGGATGCTTTTTTTCTTTTCATCTTTATTGTCCATTTTCTGCAAACATGCCCTCGGCTGGCAACAATTAAAGACTCAAATTGGCAGAGAGAGGAAAAAGAAGGAAAATACGACTTAAGTTTGCCTTTTGATCAGTTTATAGTCCTAAATATTAACATATTTTATAAGTATACCCATCTATGCAGAATAATCTTCATAAAGTGGCTTTTATTGTCATCCACCGTTTATCTACAACTAGTCAAGATTAAAATAAACAGTTTGTGTATACAGAAATACATTACATTTGTTTCATCAAAATGTTTTTCTATGAGATCCGACATATCTGTTACAGGTTTTAAGGGTTATAATCCTAATCACTAGAGCTCAGTCGGTCAGAGATCAGAATCTGCAGGAATTCAATAAATGCATCAAAACCAGGGCCGGTCCAAGCCTCCATGGGGCCCTGAACAAAAATTGGTTTTGGGGCCCTCTTGTTTCTGCTAGTAATATAGATTGCTGCAATCAATAGTGAGACAATTAGATCCCTCGCACACCTGCTATAAACTCATTGCATCTCTGACAACGCTGTTAGCAATATAGCCAATATGCGTGTTCAGTGGTAGTAAAAGCAACAAAAAAAGTAGTATGCACTGGACTTAAGATGGAATACATACATCTTTATGAATTACTTTGATTAAATTAATTTATCTTAGAGGTAACTCTTAACAGTTAAATTACATTAATACTAGGCGAGTCTTTCTCGCCTAGTATAAATTGAGAAGTTATAATTATCAAAAGTTGTGAAGCAAAAAAAAAAACAAAAACAAAACTCAGCCATGAGAATCAACTTATTTAAAGTTAAAACTCTGTTTTACACAAACACAAACACTGTAGCATAAATGTTTCCTGTTGAACTGGACCGTTCAAGGTCGCTATCAAGCTAGGTTTCTATTAGCAGCTCCACAAATCTTTTCGATAAACATTATATTACCAAGACACATTAAAACAAACGTTGGCTTTTTTTCTATTCTTCCTCTTGATATTTTGTGTGTTCTATTATTTTTGCTAAATTATTTTCCACCAGTGCTCTGGAGGTTTGGATGCGCTCCGATCATTACACAGCAGCTCATATTACAGCTGAAGCGTGTCATACCCCGGCCACAAGGGGGCCCCCACGAGCATGTTTCATTGTTGTCTTGCCCGTATTTTGATTAAAGAAAAGAATCACAGCTTTATAAAGAAATTGTGTGCATGTTTTTTTATACAATCACATAAATTATTGCTATAAACAAACAAAAAATCAGTTCAAGTTAGGGGGTGCCCCAGTGGCTCCTGGGTCCTAAGTGGTTGCTTAGTTTACTTATGTCTTGGGCCGGCCCTGATCAAACTACAAATTTCCACGCTTATTCAGTCTAAAGGCTTCAGCAGCATGAACTACTGTGATGCGCTTTTCTTTGGAGTTATTAAAGATCTGATAAATATCAGATGATATAATGCAAAGTCTGAAAAAGAAAATTTACTTTGAAAACAACAAACCTGCAGCACATTTTTTCCTCTTATATGCTATAAAACTGCATTGTTTTCGGACTAAAACAATTTTCTATTAAAACATCTTCCCACTTTGAGCCTTTTATGAAACTGACTCAGTTTCCTGAGTTTCCTGTCGCAGGAAACTTTGCTGCTGACAAACAGCAAAGTTCCAGCAAGAAAATTGAATAACCTGTGGAGTCAAACTACAGCAAAAAGCTCTGATAAATTAAAGCTACTTTGAGTCTCAACATTATGACTAATGCAATGTGGTGGGTTGGCAGGAGGAGATTCAGAGGATTAAGGACAATTAATGTTGATTGTTAGAATTATTATGTTTTGTTGTTGTTTTGAAAAACTAAGTGACAATGTCTGTGGTTCTTTTTATATAGGTTGAGGAAATATCTATCATTGATTATAACACCACTGTTTAAATTTAGGCCAGAATAAACAAACATCCTGGTATCTATTATTTTTACTACCTTACCACCTATAGCCTGCCTAGTATTATGCATTACACTATCTCATTTTGCTATGTTTTCAACAAGTCATAAAAACACAATTTAAACACCCAAAGGGAAACACCCAACTTTGGAAAGCAAAAATACCTTTACCGTCCGTCCGTCCGTCCCCGTCCGTCCGTCCGTCCCTTCTAGGCGGCGTGAAGTCTTGGAGCTTCCCTCGGTCCCGGGGTGTAGCCCTCTGCTGGTCTTTAGCCTGCTTCCTCTTGTTGTCTCCTCTTCTGCGCTGCGGACGAAGAATCCCGTTCCTCACTGTGCTCCACATTTTAAACCTTCTCAACTCAGGGCAGTCTTCGGGGCAGGGCTGCGTTACTTCAGAACCTTCCCACTGCGTCTCACTGTCTGTGGAAAGTTCCAACCTTCCCCAACTCCCTCGTGACACATTCCTTCCTTATTACTTGCTTACCGTTGACCATCTGCTTCTAATTCTGCCTCACCCATCGCCCAGTCCACACAGTTCCTCCTCTTACAAAACATGTTCAATGCTTTACTTTGTCAACATTTTACCTCAGTATGTTCCTTCCTCACTCATTATCTTTAATCTTTAATAATCAATGATTATTATACAACAATCAAGTTGTTCAAACCTCAATTTCCATTCAACTGATTAAAAGTACAGAACATATATTTTCGATCATACATTACAGACATTTCTTCATTGGCATGTGTATTATTATTTTAAACCTGTTACAAACCATAATCATCATTAAATCATTATACAAGGTTTACTGTTATTTCTCAGGCCTTTATTCCGTTTTCTGCGTGTACCTGGACAGATCTCACATGCTTTTTCCAAATTTCATGACAGGAGGCACTGAGCCTCATCCCGGCCGCTTCACACTCAGCTGCGAACCGTTCCAACGAGAGCTGCAGATCACGATCTGATGAAGCCAACAGAACCACGTCATCCGCAAAAAGCAGAGATGCGATCCTAAGGCCACCAAGACGGATCCCCTCAACACCTCGGCTGCGCCTAGAAATTCTGTCCATGAAAGTAATGAACAAGTAATGTCCCCAAGGGACACGGTCGAACGCCTTCTCCAAGTCCACAAAACACATGTAGACTGATTGGGCGTACTCCCATGAAACCCTCCAGGACCCTGCTGAGGGTGTAGAGCTGGTCCAGTGTTCCACGACCAGGACGAAAACCACACTGCTCTTCCTGAATCTGAGGTTCGACTATCCGACGGACCCTCCTCTCACACTTTACTGTACATTTAAAATATTTTGTTGTTGATGTTGTGTTGGAGAAAACTTTCAGTTGATCTCCGGAATAAGGCTGCTGAGAGTCAAAGCTTCAAGGAACAAATAATTTACTGAACATTTGCAAATGGAGAAACACACTTGACAACGTCAGAGTGAGCTCTCATTGGATGGGGAGACATCCTCTCTTTATACAGCTCTCGTCATGCCACACACACAGGTGTGAGTGGAAACAGTTGCAAAACATCAGCATGTCAACCAACTCTGAGAACTTTCTGACAACCAAGTTCTTATTCCAAGAAATTAAAAGGTGTGATGTACCTCATATCAGAGATGTATCTACATGTTATTAACTGCATATCCTGCAAGGGTGGGTGTCAATATTTTCCCTATGATCAGCCAATGTTCTAGCTGACGTCTTGTTCTCTATTCATAGGTGCTAAAAACTGACCTTTAACTGAGACATGCAAGTCTAAGCAGCATCTGCTTCAGCCCTGAGGCCAGGCAGGCCGCTAATCCTTTTCCTGTTAAAACAGTTTCTTGTTAAATCAGCTTCATATGCAGACACTTCTGCTCCTTAGTTTCTGCTGACAACTGGCTTATGAGACCATTTGTTCTTTGCACATATGGCTACTGTTGAATAAGTATGTATCAGGCTTCAAATGGACGCCTCCCTGGTGAGGTGTTCCGGGCACGTCCCACCGGGAGGAGGCCTCGGGGAAGACCCAGGACATGCTGGAGGGATTACATTTCTCAGGTGTCCTGGGAACGCTTTGGGGTTCCCCCGGAGGAGCTGGAAGAAGTGGCTGGGGAGAGGGAAGTCTGGGCCTCCCTTCTGAAGCTGCTGCCCCCGCAACCCGACCCCGGATAAGCGGAAGAAAATGGATGGATGGATGGATGGACACCTTGATTTTGTTGTTTCTTTAATATGACACTAAAAGTAATGCTATATGTATGAGCTTCACTAAGCTTAAGAAGCTATGTGCAAAAGTCAATACCAGGACTTTAAGAGTCTCAGGGTAGCTTCCTATGTTAAAACAAAGCAAATGAACATATTAAAAGGTATTTGCACCCTCATAAAAGTTTGGCACTCTGGTCAGTTTTGATGCTTATGAGGTCAGGAACATCAGGAAGTGGTCAGAAGTGATTTTAATTCAACAGTTGTACTTTTGAACAGCATGAATGCCTCAACAGTGACCGACTGATTTATTTTGAGATGTAATAAAGTTTTAAAAACAATACACACAGAACCTATTTGAAATATTACCCAAAGTGCAACTTCAGAAATGTATTGTTTGTATACATTTTCAATGTTTTTAAATTGTGCATTTGAAATATTCATTTTTACAAATACATGTAAAGTGTATTTTTAAAAGGATTATCCAAAGTGTAATTTTAGTAATAAGTTAAATCAGAATTTAAAGTATCGCTTAGAAAATGTACTTTTAGAAAGTATACCAGAATACATTTTTTTGTGTATTAGAGGTTTTTAAAAATTTTGTTTTTTTAAAATATAATATTAAGTATATCCTCTTAATAACAAACTAATGATGTTTAAAATATAATTAAATTCACAGCAGGATTTACTATTATATGAGTCCTGCTGCTAATCTGAAAGAAGAAAACCATGTTGATGGTAAATTTTGTTTATTACATAAGAATTACAAATACAATGTTTTTCACTTCCATTTTTGTATCAGAAATTGAATTTACATCAATACATTTTCTAACATCTTAAAGAAATAAAAACCTTTTCAAACCCAAACTGTGTAAAAGACAAACATACAATTTAGAGTACCTTTAAGAAGAATTATATCAAGAAAGACGTTTAAAAAAAATGTAATTCAGTTTTACCTCTATAGCGCAAATTCATAGCAAATGTCGTCTCAAGGAACTTTACCAAATACAACAATTTCAATTCAATCACAAACATTTCAATTGATTGATTTCAATTGATTGAATGATATGACACATTATAGTAAGTTCCGTTAATTATTCAAAGTAGCTTAAAAAGTTTCTATCTAAGGAAACCCAGCATAATTGAAAGTATTTCAAACAGAGAAAATAATTAAAGTAATGTGTAATATTTATTTTTTAATCAATTCAAATGGGCAACTATTTTGTGATTTATCAATCGATACGGTTACCCCTGTGGTAACTGAACAAAAACAGTGTAGATACAATAAAGCAAAAAAAAAAAAAAAAAAACACAAAAAGACTTCAAAAGATTTACAGATGTGATTCTTAAAATAATTTAGATCCATCATTCCTTTAATTGGTTTTCACTTAAATACCTTTAGAAATGTGACATTATCAGAAGAACTTAATTATTTCAACTTACTTAAAAAGCCTTTTTTTTTAATCCAAGTTGCTACATTTTAAAGGGGCAACATTGTTTTCCAGGCATTTAGTGCCATTTTATAGCACAATAAAATTTCTGTTACCTTCAGTTGTTATAAAATGCCATCTATATCAAATATTAAAAAAACTTTGTAATTTAATGCCAGTCTTTTTATAAAACTCTTGCTCCTTCTGAAACACCGTCTTCAGGAAGTCATCATAACATCGCCCCACTATTAAACCGTTAGCAACATTTTTACCAGCGTTGTACCAAGTAGCAGCTCATATGAGCTCAAAAGATGTGCAGTTCCACTAGGTGTTTGCAAATTGCTCCTGGCTAGTCTGAAGGAGCTGAGTCGAAGGGGAGGGGTGCTCTTTTACACACTACTAGCCCTTTATTCAGCTGTACAGAATAAAAGGTAAGTTACAGAGTAACTTGGTACTTCAGGTTCACATTATGCCGTCTCACCAGTGTGGGTCCTCATGTGAACAGGTAAACTCTTTCTATTGGTGAAACTTTTTCCACAGATCTCACATGAGAAAGGCTTCTCACCTGTATGAATTTTCATGTGAGTAGTTAAAGCCCCTTTTTCCCTAAATCTCTTTCCACATTTAACACATGAGAAAGGCCTCTCACCTGTATGAGTTCTCATGTGAATTGTTAAACAATTTCTAGCACTAAAACTCTTTCCACATTTAACACATGAGAAAGGCCTCTCACCTGTGTGAGTCCTCATGTGAATAGTTAAAGAACTTCTTACCCTAAAACTCTTTCCACATGTCATACATGAATAAGGCTTCTCACCTGTGTGACTTCTCATGTGAAAAGTTAAATTGGTTTTATTGGTGAAGTTTTTTTCACAGCACTTGCATGAGAATGGTTTCTCACCTGTGTGGATCCTCATGTGAGAGTTTAAACTATCTTTTGTAGAGAAACACTTTCCACAGGTCCCACATGTGAAAGGCTTCTCACCTGTGTGTGTTCTCATGTGAATAGTTAAACAACTTTTTAGACTAAAACCTTTTCCACAGGTCCCACATGTGAAAAGCTTCTCGCCTGTGTGATCTTTCATATGAGTAGCCAAATGACTTTTTTGAATGAAACGTTTTCCACAAGTACAACATGTGAAAGGCTTCTCACCAGTGTGAGTCTTTATGTGATACATAAAATGAGATCTGCTACTTAAACTTTTTCCACAGGTCCCACATGAGAAAGGCTTTTCATCAGTATGAGTCCTCATGTGAGAAGCTAAACAACTTCTACTGGTGAACCTTTTTTCACAGCTCTTGCACGAGAAAGGCTTCTCACCTTTGTGAATTCTCATGTGATAACTTAAACCATCTTTTGTGGAGAAACCTTTTCGGCAGGTGCCACATGAGAAAGGCTTCTCACCTGTGTGGCTTCTTATGTGAGAAGTTAAACCCCTTTTTTCCCTAAATTGTTTTCCACAAGTCGTACATGCGAAAGCCTTTTCACCTGTGTGACTTTTCATATGAGTACCTAAATGACCTATTTGAGTGAAACTTTTTCCACAAGTCATACATGTGAAAGGCTTCTCACCAGTGTGAATTCTCATGTGAGAAATTAAATGAGATTTGTTTCTGAAACTTTTTCCACAGGTCACACAAGAGAAAGGTTTCTTGCCTGTGTGAATCCTCAAGTGAGTAGTTAAATTACTTTTTTGGGTAAACGTTTTTTGACAGGTTGGACATGAGAAAGTCTTCTGAGGTCTGTGAATTTTCATATGATTGTTTAAGTTACTTTTGTTCTTGAAACTTCTTCTACAAACAACACACGAGGAAAGCTTATTTCCCGTATGAGTTGTATTGTCAAGATCTAAACTTTTTCTTGAGGTTTTACGTGAATAGGACTTCTCCCCTGAGTGACTTCTCATGTGTTTAGTCAGTTTACTATTTAAGGTAAAGATTTTATCACAGATTTTACAGGCAAATAAATTTTGGTCTTGGTGATGCTTCCTTTGCAGTTTTTGGTTCCCGTTTGGTTCTGTTTCATTGTTGATTCTTTGCACATTAGAAGGAGTCACCAAAATGTCTCCAGTTTCCTGTTTCAGCACAAGCTGCTCTTCATCCGGACTGAAGAAGGGTTGATTCTCTTCCACTTTGAACAGTTTTATCTCCAGATGCTCTGGTTCTTCTTGCTCATGTTTTGTCTCCAGATGTTCTGGTTCTTCTTGCTCGTGTTTTGTCTCCAGATGTTCTGGTTCTTCTTGCTCGTGTTTTGTCTCCAGATGTTCTGGTTCTTCTTGCTCGTGTTTTGTCTCCAGATGTTCTGGTTCTTCTTGCTCGTGTTTTGTCTCCAGATGTTCTGGTTCTTCTTGCTCATGTTTTGTCTCCAGATGTTCTGGTTCTTCTTGCTCATGTTTTGTCTCCAGATGTTCTGGCTCTTCTTGTTCATGTTTTGTCTCCAGATGTTCTGGTTCTTCTTGCTCTATTTTAATCACCAAAGGTTCTGTTTTGCCTTGCTCTAAAGTGGAGTTCCCATCCTGGTTCCTTAGCTCAGTGAAAACGTCCTCCTTTTTATATTCACAGCATTGTGGAAGATCTGGACAAACAGACAAAAAAAAAGCTTTGAAATTTAAGTTAAAAAGTTAATAACTTGGCACATCTAAGTGGGATTTATTTGGTATAAAAATTAACTTGATATTCTTCTGATCAAAAGGTAAATAGATGTGTAAATAGTGTATATTTAATGTAAATACAGGAACACTTATGTAACCTGTCTAATAAAATAACCATGTTGGAAACAGTGACATGGTGAAAATCCCGAGTAATTATGCTCCAGTTAGCATAAACATTAGCTCATACGTTGCAGGAAGAATCTAAAGTTTCCATCTCTGACTCAATCTATTCTAGTAAAAGTTAGAAACACAGTGCAGTGAAACTACACATAAGCACCTTTTTTACAAAAAGTTACTCAACCACCCACGTGTTAATTAGTAGCCTATTCTTGCTAAGAAGCTCAACATAATATTGGCATGGATTAACTAGTTATCATTTAGCTAACATTATCTTCAATCAGTAACAATACTCAACTCACTCGGCTTGTTTGGAAAAATTGTGCAAAGTTCTGTCACTTGCTGGCTTGTAACGGCTGAAAAAAAGAGCAGGGGACAGACAGCACAGATACAGGAAGTCCAGGAGCCCCTACTGTGTCAAATCGAGATAGGAATAATAGAAAGTTGGCCCCTCTGAGGTAAAAACAAGCAAAATAAATCCCACATAAAATAAATAACCTGTGGGCAGGCAATACACCCCAAAGTCAATGTTGCCAGAGCTGGCTTACATCGAGGACTTTTACTTGGACTGGTTCATTAAAGCTGTAACTTTTACAAAAACATCTTTTTTCCATATTTGTTAAAACTGTCACCATGTTTTGACAGTATATGAGACAAACTGTGAAAAGATCAATCTCCTCTACTTCCACCTTGTGCTATTATTGGCATCTGAAGCCAATAATAGGATTTAGATGGCTATTGGTTGTTTCTGGCCACTACGAGTCAGAAATAACCAATCAGACCCTGGGCGAGATTGTTAGAACTGCCGAGCAATACTACTAAATGTTCTAATGGCAGAGAAACAGCTTACCGTTACAGCAAAACTATTTATCCACCATCATCAGTAACCATGCTAACTAGCCTTAGCATTCATGGCAGGCTCCGTTGCAGTGAACAAGCGGGATTGGTTGTTTCTGACTGAGTTGTGAATTTCTGTAAATAGTACTAGAAGTACTTGGGGAAGACAGAGGAGCTCTCTCTCTTAAAAAAAAACAAAACCAAAAATGTTATCTGTCTTATACTGTCACGGCATAATAAGTTTAACACATTATTGTGCTAATGTGTTAAACTTCTTATAACCTCTATCTTCTTCCTAGATTTTTTTTTCTTTTCCAAGAGTTACATACTGCAACTTTAAGGGGTGGTGCTTTTCTCCTGGCGCGACTGACTACATCTCCCAGAGTGCCGTGCGGTTATTCAACATTTTATTGGACGTAGTTTTGATTTATTCTGATCACGTGTCTATTGTGGTATATGTTCTTATGGATTTGTGTCACAGTCCTATACAGATACAGCAGATTTGTCATTCCAGGGTCATTTATTTTGTTGTACTTTAAATAGGTAGCCGAGTTTAGCTTCGTCCCAAACAACTTCCTTGAACTTTTCTCCAACTCACTTCAGCCCCTCTCTTTAGCTCGTCTCATCAGTAAAACGTGAGCGTGTTTCCTACCTATTCGGTGTAAGATTATCAGGGGTAATCTGGAGAAATCCAGCAGTCTGCGCTGATCATCCATGTCTTCCTCGGACTTGACGATGATTCTTTTAAAGTCTGTTTCTTCAGCAGGAATTAACTGCTCGTTAATCCATTTTCTCTGAGGCTGAACTGAAGACACTGTTACTACAAACACTCAAATATATATCAAACCTACAAACTCGTCTTCAAACTACCTTCTAACAAAGGCAATGCTAACGCTGCTATCTGGGCTCTGTTTTATCTCCGGTGCGTTTCTCTGTAGCTCCACTGAGGAAACTGTTAAAGATGTTTAGTTCCGCTTTGAATTTTCCAAATCCCGCTGAGTCACCTCTTTCAATATTTTAAATGAAAAACAAAAACAAACATTAATTTTGTTTTATTTTGCTGACTGAATTCTCTGAGTATTCCCAGTCTGATCAGATCATCAAATTACTTCAATTAATTTGATGATTTTCAACTTAAAGCTAATGAAAACACAACATCTAAGGTAAAAAAAAAAAACTTTCTAAAGTTTATTTTCAGGAGGTACTTTATGTTTCACTACAAGCTTAATCAGAATGTATTTTCCAGTTTTGTATTTATCTTCTTACTTTTAAAATTTTAATAATTATTCATAAAAAGATCTTTACCACTAACTTTACAAAGTACATCACAGGTTATCACTCTTTTTTAAGTAGTCTTTGTGAATTTTATTTACACGTAATATTCATATTTGTTTTAAAACTACAATCTGATGTGCCGATATGAAAAAATTTAAGTCCTATTGTCCAAGCTTAAACATCTAATGAAATTAAATAAATTTGATGTTTCAATTACATTGAAAAAAAACCCCCAAATGATAACATTTTTTAAAAATGAGTTAATTTGGTACGAGTAATCAAATCAAGTTTATCCAAATAAACAAACTGAGTTTGACCAACTTAATTTGCTAATAAACAAATTCAATTTTTTTTATTTTTTAAGTTGGAGTTCCTTTCTCTCTTTTTATGGAGCTTAAAAACCTTTAAGCTGTTTTCTCTTCATCAAGCCCACATTTCTTAATTAAAATGTTTTTTTATTGGTCTGGTGTAATATTTTCATCTTAAACCTAGTGTTTTCACTACCTGTAGGCAAAAAAATAAAGTATGAAAAACTTCATAATGTGTAATTAATCTGTGTTTCATTTAGTGAATTGTGTTCCTTAAATAAATACATTTTGCAACAACATTCTAAATATAAATGTATCATAAAGGAGGCGTTTCAGTAGGAATCATAAAATTTAAAGAGGAACTAAAGTTCTTTTACTGTTTCGTCAGTGGAGCAACAGTGAAACACACGGGAAGTAAAGACAGAGCAGAGATAGCAGCGTTAGCTGTTTCTTTGTTAGAAAGTGGTTTGAAGACGGATTCGGCGTTTTAGGTAAATACTTGAGTATTTTCTTTCTTTTTTTTTTTTTTTAATCTTCAACCCAGTTTCAATGACAATTTATCAACGAGTGTTTAACTCCGGTTGAAAAATCGTTTTCAGAGTTTAAAGAAATCATCGCCAGGTTCAGGAGGAGATGGATGATCAGCACAGACTGTTGGTTTTCACCCGGACACCCCAGATAATCTTATACCAAATAGGTATGAAACACCTTCACCTTTTAGCAAACTAAATGACTGCTGGAAAAATTAAATACTTAAAGCGATCAACCGTCAAATGAAGCGGAAGCTGGCTTCCGATTGGGAAAATGGCTAACTACTACCTTCATAATCTTTACTCTGCTGTAGTTCAGAAACTAAAATGCACAAATGGAACATTTAGAGCCAAGTGTGAAATGTGTGAAACCGCAGTAAAGAGCTATATTAATGAGTTCATTTAAAGTTTATTGATCCTATCGATCGACTAACGTTCAGAGATGCGGCCATCTTCTGAAAAACCTGACTTTTTCAATTGTATCAAGAGGGTCGACCGTCTTGAGAGGCTATTTTTTTTGTATTATGCTGAATAAAAAACAAACAAAAAAAGCCACATAATTATGTCCTAACTGTCTCTAGCATCGGCTGTATTAAACTCGTGTTTAAATGTGTAACAACTGGCTGAATAAACGGGGGACTCATTGCAGAGCTAGTAGCTTTACGACTGGTGCAGTTTATTCCTGAGCAGCGGTTTTGAAACCAGTAAGTAGCCCACGCCCTTTACCAGTTCACAGTCTCAAAAGATTTCCAGTAAGAAATGGTCATTTCAATCCAATCATCCAGCAGAAACCAGAAGTTTACATATGCCAAATAAAAATGTTTATTTTTTCACTTTCTGAAGTTAAATCAGGCCAAGCTTCTCGTCTTAGTTTTGCTGGAATTAACAAAATTATTTCTGTTTTCTAAATGCCAGAAAATTTAGCAAGAACATATTTTAAAGATTTTTTTGTAACTTTCTTTGAATGAACAAGTTTACATATGTTTGGTCAGGTATAATTGTCTTTTAAGCTGTTTGACTTGGGTCAAACCTTTTGGGTTTCCTTTGACACATTTGAGTAAACTGGAGGGACACCCATAGACGTATTTTAAATACCAGAACTGAAACCCCTTGCCTCCTTTTTTTTGACATATCACAAATATCTGCGCAAATCTCATTCATCCTTAGGAACAACTCACGGATGCTTGAAGGCTCCGCATTCATGAGTTCAAACAAGTATAGACATGATGGAAATGTCCAACCTTCATACCCATCAGGAGGGAGACTTTCATTTGTGTCCCAGACATAAAAATATTTACCTGAGTGAAGTTGGCCCCCCCACCTTCTTCAAATCAGACAAAATTGGTGTCAAACGTTTGTGCTGCAAAAACTTTTGTTTGTGCCACTATCATTTTAAAGATGTAAAGAAAGTTGGGAGGCTGGTTGACCTTTTGACCTTTACACTTTCATTAATATCTTCAAAGCCAAAGCAGCACAAACGAACATTTTTGCTTCACAAACATAGCCGGGTTGATTGACACCCATTTTGTCTGGTTTGAAGAAGCTGGGGGGATGGTTGACCTCTAGAAACATTTCTTTATATCTTTAAAATAATAGCAGCACAAACTAAAATGTTTGCTGCACACAACGTAGCACAAACGTTTGACACCAATTTTGTCTGATTTGAAGAAGGTGGGGGGGCCAACTTCACTCAGGTAAGTTATTTTGGTCTTAAACCGGTGGTATACATACCGTTCTCTGATTGGTTTATCGCTGCCAGCTCATACCGGTACTGTACACTTTACGTCTCTGTCAGGGACAAATTTTGGAATTCAGTGCACACAAAGGCTCACCGGATTATAAGGAGCACTGCCGATTTTTGAGAAAATTTAAGGTTCTTAAGTGCACCTTATAGTGTGGAAAATGCGGTAAATTGGTTCCTGTCCTATCTTCCAGACAGGAGATTTTCTGTGAACAGTGCTGCACAACTGCACAGTGGCGCAGTTGGTAGAGTTGTTGCCTTGCAGCAAGAAGGTTCTGGGTTCGATTCCTGGCCCCGGTCTTTCTGCATGGAGTTTGCATGTTCTCCCTGTGCATGCGTGGGTTTTCTCCGGGCACTCCGGTTTCCTCCCACAGTCCAAAAACATGACTGTCAGGTTAATTGGCCTCTCCAAATTGCCCATAGGTGTGAGTGTGTGTGTGCATGGTTGTGTGTCCTGTGTGTCTCTCTGTTGCCCTGCGACAGACTGGCGACCTGTCCAGGGTGACCCCGCCTTTCGCCCGGAATGTTAGCTGGAGATGGGCACCAGCAAACCCTCCCGACCCCACTGAGGGACAAGTGTGTTAAGAAAATGGCAATCCCCTGTTTGGACATGACGGTGTCCATTTGTGAAAAATCTGGGTGTGATTGTTAATAGATGTTTTAATTTGATAACCATATTAGCACTGTCATGAAAGCCAGTTTCTTTTAGCTGAGGAACCTTGCTAAGATAAAATCTTATCTTCCTCTGCCTGATTTTGAGAGGCTATCTCCACATTCATTACACATTCATTACAGTAATCTAAACGTAATCTAAATCACGTTTAGATTACTATAATTTTTTTGTATTTTGGGTTGGACCTGAGCTCCCTGCAGCGACTGCAGAGCATACATAACTCTGCAGCCCGACTGCTGATGAAAACAAGCAGGTGTGAATCTATTACCCTCATTTTGCACAACTTTCACTGGCTTTTTTTGGGGGTAAAGTTTAAGGATTTATTGATTGTTTTTAGGTGTCTAAGCTCTATGGCACCTTCTTACTTGCAGTCCTACACTCCACCCAGAGCCCTGAGTTCAACTGGTCAGCTTTTATTGTCTGTCCTTAAAGTCAGGCTAAAACCCAGAGGAGACGGAGCGTGTTACCTCTGTGGCAGCAGCCAGACTGCGGATCAATCTCCCTCTCTCTGTTGAGCTTTCTCAATCAGTAGGTCAGTTTAATCTTGGTAAAAAAAAAAACACATCTATTCTCTCTGGCCTTTAAAACCATTTAAAGAAAGAAGGAATATTAGTACCTCACTGATTCAACTTCTTTTTATATTTCTGTAAATTGTAGCTGTCATTTTTTTATTCATATTATTAGTTTTAGGTATTTTCTGCAAATTTTATAATTGTCCTTTTGTTGTTGTTTTTTTCAATGAAATTTCACTTTTATTTTTTGTTATATAATTGCTTTGTAATTTTTGTGAAGCATTTTGGTCAGCTGAGGCTTTTGTAAATGTGCTCTATAAATCATTTTGACTTGACTTTGCTGGAGTTTTCTAAATTTGTCAGTGTTGTTGCCGACACAATGAAAGTGTTAGTTACAATTTAAATGTTACTGTCCTTAATAGTTTTACCTCATATGTGCTTCATATGTTCTTTTTTTATTTTTATTTTTTACCTTTTTTCTAATATATTATTAACAATAATGTTAAAACATTTTTACATTTAAAAATGACCTTCATGTTATAGAAAAGACCCTATTGATACATAAGAAATCTCAGGTTTTAAAAAAATGGTCGCATAACGAATAATCTTTAGTGTATTGAAAAGATCAATCAACTCATTCATTGATAACTTGATTTCTAATAAGTGAAAAGGTGTGTTCTTTATAAACTTTTATTTTGTGTTTTTGCCCAGATCTTTCACGATGCATTGTAGTTAAAGAAGAGGAAGAGGTTCCAGTTGAGTTCACTAACCAGGATGGGAATTCCACTTTGGATCAAGACGAACCAGAACCTCTGGGGATAAAACAGGAGCAAGAGGAACCAGAACATCAACAATTCAAAGAGAATCAACTCTGCATCAGTCAGAATGAAGACCAGCTTGTGCAAAAGCAGGAAACTGATTCTCCTGAAGTTGAGAACCAGGATCAAGAAGAAATTGATTCTGAAACTCAAGGAAAAAATGGAGATGATCAGAAACAACTTGAGAGATGTCAGAAGACCAAACAGCAGAAAGGGACCCTCCCAGGCCACAGTTTGTATTCCTGTGAAATTTGTGATAAAATCTTTTCTGGACAAAAGGGTTTCACGATACACATGAGAAATCACATGCGTGAGAAGACGTATGGATGTACAACCTGTGGAAAACGTTACTATAGCAGAAGTGGTTTAAATCTGCACATGAGAACCCACACAGGGGAAAAACCGTTCACATGTGCAACTTGTGGAAAAAGCTATGGCAGCAGGGTTTCTTTAAATTTTCATATGAGAACTCACACAGGGGAAAGGCGGTTCAAGTGTGGTGTTTGTGGAAAAGATTTCCGTCAGAGTTCAGCTTTACATACTCACATGAGAACGCACTCAGATCAGAAGCCTTATTCATGCACAACCTGTGGAAAAAGGTTTTCCAATAAAAGCGTTTTAAATTCTCACATTATAATTCATACAGGTGAGAAACGTTACTCATGTATTGCTTGCGGAAAACGTTTTAGTCAGAAAAGTCAGTTGCGGTATCACATGATGACTCACACAGGTGAGAAACCTGTTTCATGCATGACTTGTGGAAAAACGTTCACTCATAAAGGTAATTTATCTGAGCACATCAAAACTCACACAGGTGAAAAGCCTTTTTCATGTTCTACTTGCGGGAAATGTTTCAGTCACAAAAGCCTTTTAAGAAATCACATGAGAAGGCACACAGGTGAGAGGCCTTTTTCATGTACCACCTGTGGAAAGACTTACAGTGAGAGAAGTGGTTTAGCTTATCATGTCAAAACTCACACAGCTGAGAGACCCTTCTCCTGTGTGACCTGCAAGGCAAGTTTCCGAAAACAATCCTTTTTAACACATCACATGAAAACTCACACAGTTGAGAAGACTTTCTCATGTGTGACTTGTGGAGAAACTTTCTCTCAGAAATGTGAATTAACTGTTCACAAGAAGACTCATAGGGATGAGGGGCCTTTCTTATGTACGATGTGTGGTAAAGGTTTCCGTGGAAAAAGTAGTTTGAATTACCACATGAAAAATCACTCAGAGGAAAAGCCTTTCTCATGTGTGACCTGTGGAAAAGGGTTTCTTAGGAAGTCTCATTTAATATGTCACATGAGGAGTCACACCGGGGAGAAACCTTTCTCATGCATGACCTGTGGAAAAAGTTTCTCTGTGAAATGTAACTTAACTTTTCACATGAAGACTCATACAAATGAGAAACCTTTCTCATGTGCAATCTGTGGTAAGGGTTACCACAATAAAAGTAGTTTCAATTACCACATGAGAAATCACACAGAGGAAAAGCCATTCCTGTGTGTGACCTGTGGAAAGGGATTTGTTCATAATTCTCATTTAATTTTGCACATGAGGAGTCACACAGGGGAGAAGCCTTTCACATGCACAATATGTGAGAAAAGCTATGCCATAAAAAGCAGGTTAACTGTTCATATGAAGACACATACAGGTTAGGCGCTTCTGCATGTTTTGTTAAGAAGCTTTTGAGCAGAAATGTCCTTTACTACATCACTGAATACCCAAATATGAGACAGCGATGTGAACTTGAAATAGCAAGTTAGTAAATTTTTGTTTAGAAAGAGGAGTAAATTCATGAAGACTCGTACAGATGAGAAGCTTGTATAATTCTCATAATGCTTTCAAATAGGTTTAGCTGACATAGTTTATGAAATTCATCATTTTTGGGAGTTGTACTTTAACATTTAAAATGGTTATTTTTTCAGTGAGATTGTCAGTGTCTTCATAAGATTTTGTTAAAATTGTTTTGAATGCATTTAATTTTTTTTAAGAACAATGGTTTTCAGTTTTTTTACATTCAGACTGCAGTGTATTTTTTTAACTTAGACTTTTGTTACAGCTGCATATGTGAAATAGAATCACTCATAACTATGTGCATATGCATTCGAATACACATACAAATATGTGAAAATAAGTAAAGACAAAGGTTTGAGTTGTTCATTTGTTATACTTTGGGTTTTTTTCAAATATTTTGTGATTTTTATTAGTGGATACATGTTCAAATGTACAGACTGATGGGCTACGCATGATTTGCCTTTACTTGGATTAATATTTTCTGAAATTGAATCTAGATAACGCAAATACATTTACTAAGTACTGACTTGACTGGAGTCAATATGAAATTATGTTTTATATTTCAGTAATTTTGTAGAAAACTGTTTTCTTTGACATTCAATTTTTTTTTTTTTTTCAAAAAATCCAAATTTAGTCATTTGTAAGGCAATGAAAGAGTAAAACATCCAAGGGGTTGAAATACTTTTTGTAGGCAATGTATGGACCACAAATGATTTGCATGTATGTACTTCTCCTGTAATATTACAAAGCTGTCACAAGCCGCCATGTTGGTAGGCAACATTAACTTTAAATACTGTTTTACTAACTAAAACAGTCACATTCAATAAATGAGAATATATGTTCCCATAAAGCTTTTTTGTCAGATTACAATTACCTTTTGATTAAAAAAGAAAACCTTTAAGATGTACTAAACTGGCTTCACTAGCCTTGCAAAGTGTTTTTTTTTTCTAGCTCTGACGTAATCTGAATTCTTAATTCTGACATAACAAAAATGGCTTAAAAATATTAGACTGTCTACATATTTAAGTTAGTAAATTAAGTCACTGAATATTTAAATATTCTTCGTAGCTCACTGCATGGTGAAAGATGATTCAGGATTAGAAAATTCAAAGCGGAATAAGTCATTTAAATTTTTTCCCATGTAGCCACAGTGAGATAAAAACAGCACAGGTAGCAGCGTTCCTTTTCCCTTTTTAGAAGGAAGGTTAAACAGATTTTATGTTTTAAGTAAATTGTTGAGTCTGAAAAAAAAGTCTTCAGTCCTGCCTCAGACACAGTTGATTATCCTGTTTGTTGATTAACAGTTGTTAACCTCTAACAATTTATAAGTCAATCTGGACAAAAATTGGAGTAGTGCATGGATTGGTTAAAATTGAACAGTTTTAATGTTAATGAAATCAAGCTAATCAGATTTTTTAAAATACACTTGGTATTTATTGTTTAAGGTAGAAAGTGGGAAAAAAAATAAATGTTGGATAGAATGTTTTGACTACAAAAATATCTTACATTTTTTATAAATATGCTAATTTATTAGTGTTGAATTGTACTGTGAAAATATTTGCTATGTAGTTATATTTTTGGATTAACTGGTTTAAATGGGTGGAAATCTGTTTGATTATTTCACAATGTATTTATCTTGTTAATTTCAGAATATATTAGATGTTTTTATTTATTTTGAGATTTTTCACCAAAATAGTTGAATCACTACAACAACCATCCAAGCATAAATAAAGCTGGATCAACTATAATTAATGCTCTTTATTGAGTGAAATCCAGTTTAAAACTTCATCGCAGAGCCCATCGCTTTCAAGTGGGGAATTGCACAGGAAAGCAAACCTAACAAAACTTGACAGTGAAAAACCGCAGTAAAGACTGGAGGGACATTAAGAGTTTGTTGGGTGGATCAAACGTGACCACGAAGGGACAAGTCAAGATTGTTCTTTTGCCCTGCTGCTAAAATCAAAATGGCTGTTTTAGCAGTGTTGGACCAGCTGAAAAAGACAAGGCAGCATCAATTCTCCCATTTAGCCAATGTGCTACGAATGCACACAGTGATGTATGGGTGTAGCAAGTTATTATTATATTAATATTATTAATATTGTTATAATTGACAACCAGACAAAGCGCAGCCCAAAGACCCCTTATGATGAGTAATAACTTTGGATCTGGCGTTCCCTCGCCCGGACACGGATCACCGGGGCCCCACTCTGGAGCCAGGCCTGGAGGTGGGGCATGATGGCAAGCGTCTGGTGGCCGGGCTTTTACCCACATAGCCCGGCCGGGCTCAGCCCGAGCACAAGAGCAATTTATTTTTTTTCTTTTTATCCATAAAATCATGATTTCTACATACATTATCAAATATATATATTATTGTAAAAACAAATCACTTCATTGTGAAATAGTGTTTTTTTATATTATAATCACATAAAAATTATTACAAAAAAAAAAATAAATAAATCAGCTCCACTGAGGGGCCCCTTAGTGCTGTTTTACCTACAGGAGTAGAACATTCAAGAAATAAAAAACATTTACCAAGATTGTTTGGATATCTCTAAAAACGATGTCAGAATTAGCCATCAGAGTTTCATCTTTTAAATTGAAAAAACAAAAAAGAAAAGAAATCTCTGATCAGGGATATTTAACCATCAGGGTGTGTTCCCCCACTTTAACAGAGGGGAAATGGCATCTGATAATACTGAACGTTAAAATGCATTCCCCTGGTTTTAGGGAATGTAGTACTATAATGTTGAAACATGGTGAGCAACATAAATATATAGAAACATGAATACTTGACTGAAATGTTAACAGAATTGCTCGCCGATACATGTTAAACCCAAGATATTTCTCCCATTGTAGTTTTATTTAATATATTTTATATAATTTATACTTTTGTGTTCCCATTTCTAAGTCAGTCTCTGCTATGCCCTAGATTTGCACTATTGTAAATTGCCATACTTTTTCTGCATGCATCGCTTAAAATAAGAAAAAGTCTCCAAAAGTAAATAGAATTAAATTTAAATTAGATTTAGTTGATTTTATTTAGAAATAATTCGAAAAGTAAAATTTACCAGATTATCTGTTATCTGAAATGAACGCAGTTATCAAATGGTATGTAATCCTTGAGTGACAGTCTGATCCACTCTCTACCAGTTGGTGGCGTTTTCGTTGTTTGCCAACCGCCAAGAAAAAAAAAAACTCATTGAAGAAACCGTTGAAGAGAAAGACGGACAGTACATGGTCGGTTTTGTTTACTGTGCGAATGTTTAAAAATGTCTTCGGTCCAGCTTAACGCAGTTTATGAACAAGTGGTTAACTACTGCTGCTGAAACATTCACAGAGTTTAAAGAAATAACCGTCAAGTCGGAGGAAGAGATGGACGATCAGCGCAGACTGCTGGATTTCTCCCGGACTCCCCAGATAATCTTACACCGGATAGGTAGGAAACACCAGCGTTTGGACCCGTTCAGTACCGCTGGCAACGATTGTTCTCAGACATATTTTCTAACTTCGGAATCTATAAATGTTGTTTTGGCATTTTGAGTCCTGGTTAAAGTTTTAAAATAAAATAATGGGTTGTCTACTCCAAGTTATATCAGTTTCAGCTAGCTAGTGTGAATGGTCACATGACCAGGCCTCTTTACTTTTTGCCTGTACAAGAGCAAGTCAGTAAAATACTTTAATAATCAACTGTAAGTAAAATATCTTGTACATATGTTCTTTACAGGTCTTCTACTGAAGATATATAATGATAATTGTATCCCCGCATGCATCCGTTATTCATAAGAGTAAACATAATCATGGCAACCAACTCCGCGGTGGAGTTAGCCGTGCCCGCCCTGGACTGGAAGCTTTCTTTCTTTCTCTCTTTCTCTCTCTCTCTTTCTCTCTCCTTCTTTCTTTCTTTGCCTCGTAGTGGCCGAATTTCTATTATTTTAGGGACCCCCGAACTTCCCGTGTCTGTGCCCACTGTCCCTCCCCCGCAGTTCTTTCAGCCGTTATAACTTTTAAACCGTTACCATGTTTTTTTCCGAGCCGCCTTTAAACTCAACACGAGCGCGAAGAAGTTCCCGCCGTTTTTACACCTGTGCGGAACCGACCGAGGCCTGCTACTGCTGTGTAGAGGCTGATGTGGGTTAAAATCATGGCAACAGACCACCAAAGGCAAAGAACTTCTAACTGTTATTTTTATTTTTTTTCAAATAAAAATAAATAAGTTGACTAATGCTTTCTGATGCAGATAAAGTTAGCTAAACAATGACTAGTCATTGACTGACCTTAAACTTGTTATCAAGAATAAGGTAGTAAGTTATTATCTATGTTCAGGGGCAGTACTGGTTAATTGTCTGAGGGAGGCTGGGAAGTCATAGAAGTAGTTTTACTGCAGTATACCTTTTACTTGATATAAACTTATAATTACTTGTAAACTAGTTCATGAACTTATGAACTGTGTCAGTTTATGAGTTCTTAGAATGTGCTTATCAAGTCATTACTAAATTTTAAGATTAATCTAAGAAATGTCCTTATATTCCATAAAATCTCTGATTTTCTTTTCTAGCAAATTTTAAAATTTTGGAGTTTTTTTTTTTCTAGAAAAATTCAGACTGTTTTTGGGTGGAAATGTACTGTGTCTACATCACATGTGTCAAACTCAAGGCCCCGGGACCAGATCTGGCCCACCGTAGCTTTTTATGTGGCCCTCTAGTCTGTAATGTGGCATTTAATCTTTATGTCTAAAAAAATCCTGCAGTCTGCGCTGACCATCCATCTAAAATGGTTCTGAAGACACTTACAATCATGCCTCGTTATTGTAGGTTATGCATGCGATTATTTAAAAAAAATGTTTGTATGTATAAATAGGTTAGATTAGTTTAGATTAGTTTATATGAGTTTATGTAGTTTCCCACTGGCAACAATAAATCCACAAAGCACTTTGAAATGCCTTGCTGCTGAAATGTGCTATACAAATAAAATTTGATTGATTAAATGCAGAATATAAAACCAACATTTCACTACCATAACCACATTAAAATGTAATAATTCCTAAATAATAGGAATAAATACAACTCCGCGGTATTTCATTGTAATTTAAAGAAATTACAATTAAAAATTTGGGATTAAATGGGTTACTGTCTGAATGTCTTCTCTCATTTACTTCATATATAAAGTTAACAATTCCTCTTTTTTTCTGTTTTCTTCTCTAGATTGCCAACAACATAACATTTGTAAGGAAGAGCTATGCAAGCAGGAGAGGAGATCCACTCTGGACCAGGCGGAGTTAGAACCTCTGCAGGTGAAACAAGAACAGGAAGAACCAGAAAATCAGCAGATAAAAGTGGAAGAAGTTTACTCCAGTCAGGGTGAAGAACAGGTTCAGTTAAATCAGGAGACTGATACCTGCATGGTGGTTCCTGTTGATGAACAAACAAACCAAACTGAATCAGAACCAAACAGGAACCAAGTCATCTTCCAGGAAGCTGCTGAAGCTGAGAACCAAAATCAGGAAAGAAGAAAACTTTTCTCATGTGTCACCTGTGAAAAATGTTTCACGGCCATATCTACTCTCAATCGTCATATTAGAACTCACACGGGTGAAAAGCCGTTTTCATGTGTGAACTGTGGAAAAAGTTTCAGTCAAAAACAGCATTTAACTCAGCACGTGATGATTCACGCTGTTGAAAAGCCATTTTCATGTGTGAACTGTGGAAAAGGTTTTAATCAAAAACAGCATTTAACTCGGCACATGACGATTCACACTGGTGAAAAGCCATTTTCATGTGTGAACTGTGGAAAAAGTTTTAGTCGTAAACAGGATTTAACTCAGCACATGATGACTCACACTGATGAAAAGCCGTTTTCATGTGGGAACTGTGGAAAAAGGTTTAGTCACAAACATGTTTTAACTAGGCACATGATGATTCACACTGGTGAAAAGCCGTTTTCATGTGTGAACTGTGGAAAAAGTTTCAGTCAAAAACAGCATTTAACTCAGCACATGATGATTCACGCTGTTGAAAAGCCATTTTCATGTGTGAACTGTGGAAAAGGTTTTAATCAAAAACAGCATTTAACTCGGCACATGACGATTCACACTGGTGAAAAGCCATTTTCATGTGTGAACTGTGGAAAAAGTTTTAGTCGTAAACAGGATTTAACTCAGCACATGATGACTCACACTGATGAAAAGCCGTTTTCATGTGGGAACTGTGGAAAAAGGTTTAGTCACAAACATGTTTTAACTAGGCACATGACGATTCACACTGGTGAAAAGCCGTTTTCATGTGGGAACTGTGGAAAAAGTTTTAGTCAAAAACATGTTTTAACTCAGCACATGATGACTCACACTGGTGAAAAGCCGTTTTCATGTGTGAACTGTGGAAAAAGTTTTAGTCGTAAACAGGATTCAACTCGGCACATGATGATTCACACTGGTGAAAAGCCATTTTCCTGTGTGAACTGTGGAAAAAGTTTTAGTCGTAAACAGGATTTAACTCAGCACATGATGATTCACACTGATAAAAAGCCGTTTTCATGTGGGAACTGTGGAAAAGGTTTTAGTCAAAAACAGAATTTAACTCAGCACATGATGATTCACACTGGTGAAATGCCGTTTTCATGTGTGAACTGTGGAAAAAGTTTTAGTCTTAATTGGCTTTTAACTCGTCACATGATGATTCACACTGGTGAAAAGCCGTTTTCATGTGTCAACTGTGGAAAAAGATTTATTAAAAAAACGGATTTAACTCGGCACATGATGATTCACACTGGTGAAAAGCCGTTTTCATGTGGGAACTGTGGAAAAAGTTTTAGTCAAAAACATGTTTTAACTCAGCACATGATGATTCACACTGGTGAAAAGCCGTTTTCATGTGGGAACTGTGGAAAAAGTTTTAGTCACAAACATGTTTTAACTGGGCACATGATGATTCACACTGGTGAAAAACCGTTTTCATGTGTGAACTGTGGAAAAAGTTTCAGTCGAAAACAGCATTTAACTCAGCACTTGATGATTCACACTGGTGAAAAGCCGTTTTCATGTGGGAGCTGTGGAAAAAGTTTTAGTCACAAACATGTTTTAACTGGGCACATGATGATTCACACTGGTGTAAAACCGTTTTCATGTGTGAACTGTGGAAAAAGTTTCAGTCGAAAACAGCATTTAACTCAGCACTTGATGATTCACACTGGTGAAAAGCCGTTTTCATGTGGGAGCTGTGGAAAAAGTTTTAGTCACAAACATGTTTTAACTGGGCACATGATGATTCACTCTGGTGAAAAGCCGTTTTCATGTGGGAACTGTGGAAAAAGTTTTCGTAACAAAGTTAGTTTAACTCGGCACATGATGATTCACACTGGTGAAAAGCCGTAGAACTATTTTCCATAAATGTCCTGTGTTGAGGTTCATTATAAAAGTCATTTAGATGAAAACTGGAGTTTTACACTGGAAGGCTTTCTTGTCTATAAAGTGGGAAAATGGTTTAATTTTCTAATTTGTTAACTGTGATCATTTGGTTCTTGACATTTGGATACTTAGAGATGTACAATATGAACTTAAAGGATTGATTTGTATTATTCTGAATTGAGATAACCAGTGGGGTGAAGGAGATTTAATACAATTTTAATCCAAAATAAAGTGTGCTGTTGCAAAAAATAACAGCATCAGTTATTTGTTTCAAATTATATTAACCAGTCTATGAGCAGACATATTTTACACTAACTGCCGTAAAAAGAAACTCATTTGACTAACAGTGTACCAAAAGTTTTAACAGGCACTTTCACAAATCTTGTTTAGTCAAACTTAAAATTGACATTCAGAATTTTAACAATTGTTTTAGCAACAAAAACATCTGTAAAGTCTGTAATACACAGAATTTTCCATTTGTGTAAAGCAAGAGGGGGAGGACTAGATCCACATGTCTGACATGAGCAAGAGGACTCTGGGATTTACTGAGGCAACTTTCTTCTTCTTAGAGCTTATCTTGGTGCCTCTCTCTGGATTTATGGAAAACAAACACCTTTATGAAAAAAAGAGAGACAAATATTGGGAAAATTAACAACTTAAGATGGGATATGAAATGTATAACTACAAATAGAATCCTTAAAAACAAAAGCGCTACCGTTGGAGGAACTCCAGCATCGATCGTAGTTCCACAGGACGACGTCTGTTAAAGCAAGAATAACTGCCAAACATCAGGAAGATGGAAGAGGCGAAGGAGGTGATGCGGTCGTTGACAATCCTCTCGTCGATGCTCAGCATGAATGTTTGAGCAGTGAAGCAGGAGGAACCTGAGCATAATAAGAAAAAATAATAATTCAAACTTTTATTAACAAGGGCTTCAATGTCAGCTATATATACCAATAAAGATACATGGAACAAACTGGAGGATGGTTCTTGCCCACATTATCAGTAAACACATGTAAAAAATGCTTGATAATGTAATTAATATACCAAACAAGAAAAATACGACATAAAAAACAAATTGGAAATGAAATGGAAAGTTAAATAATTGTGATAATTAATCTATTAATCCATATCTAATAAAATAAGTTGGTAAAGTCTGGATGCTGTACTTGGCACAATAATTTATCAAGTCATTTATTTATTTATTTCTATTTTTACTACTAATGTAGGTAGTATCCAATTTCAATAGTAACATACGTCAGAGGATGAAACATCTTCCTGGCTGAGCTTCTCAGGTTGTGTTAGTCAATGTTTCAGTACCGTATGAATGTGAGTGTGACCGGTTTTATCTAGTACTCTGGGCTAGATAAAACATTATACAAATGCAGACCATAATCATTTTGGGAAACAATATAACAAAACAAGCCAAGTACTAGAACTTTGCAGTTACACAGAAAAATGCAGTTAAATTTTGCTCTATTACCACAAACAATAACGAAGGGTGTTGGTGGCACGTTCTCCATCTGAACATCCTCTGCCAGGCTGTTTGAGCTATCTTTATAGCTCAGAAATTAAAACCGAGCTATTGGACGTATGGAAATTTCGAGCAGGCATACAACGCTGGGGGCAAAAAGACTAATCTTTTACATGTCATCCATAGCAGCGTTAACTCAGTGAAACTTAGAAATGTAGGTTTTAATTTCGTGATATGATCCACAGCAAAGGGAGCGAGAAAGCACTTGCTATAGCAACTGACAACAATGCCACTTAATATTTTAGGATTTAACACAAAAAAACTAGATTAGCTACTGCTTCTACTTTACTGAATTACTTAGACATACAAACTGTAGCCCACAAAACACACATTTCATTAAAAAACTGAACAAACACAAATGATTTCTGTCTTACCTTTACGTATCAATGAAATCCATGCACCGCTAATTCTGCACAAAAATATCCGTTCATCCAAAGCCAAGTTTATCCTCGGCATGTCTTTTTTACTACGTTTAAATATCGTCAAACTGTCTCGAAGTAAAACTTTCAGCTCCGGTGTTGGTCTTTCTTTAGTTATCATCTCCTGCTTCAATTGAAAATCCACTTTAGAAAATTGTTTAAGTGTAGAAATGTAGTCTTTCGTGTTGACGTCGGGAGAGAGAAGAAAACAAATATATCGCTGTACTTATTTACTCTATGGCTAGCTCGCTGTGTCTTACTCTGCAGTTGTGCAGTCACAATATCTGGGCTCATGAGCGCCACCTGCCATGAGGCAAGAGAACTTCCTGCCTCACCTTGAGTCTGTTCTCTGCCGTTTCTTATCGCTCCTCTGCACACAAAACACGACACACACACAGTTGGAGACAAAAAAACATTGTACATTATAGACATAAGCTAGATTATGGAAAATCAGTCCATATATTAAATGTTTCTTAGGCATTTTATTGCTGGCGTACAGACAGGACGAATATGCTGTCATATAATGGCAGCCAGTGCAGTTAGTGAGAGGTTGCGTAATCCCAGGTGAGGCTCAGCTCGCTGCTGCCTCACCGGCTTCGTTTCTGAGCATTTGAATGGGAAAATGCGAAAATCCAGCGATTTTGAAGAAAAACTAATCAGAATTGGTTAAGCCAAGTACAAAATTGGTACTTTATAGTACAAAACACAGGGTGAAAATAGCAACATAAATGATTTTATTATTATATATTATTTTTCCAAGATGACAGGTAAGGCTCTGCCTCACCTGCCTCCCCTGACCGCACGTCACTGCTCTTTAGGTAGTGTTAAGAAAATGGAAAATCGTAACCAATGAATCATAATTTTTACTGACACAGGAGCATAAAATCAGCCAAGAAAATCCTTCATACTTTACTTATTTTATTCACTTTCTGAAAGGAGACGCTTTTACCATTACATTCGAGAAAAGTTTCTAAAAAAGTCTGTGTAGCGTCTGAGGAAAAGGAGTAGGTTAGCTGATTATATGGACTGAAGACACTCCCTGAAATCACACCATGTCTTTGTGACCTGATAAGTTTCTGTTTCTGAGGAATGGGCCTTAGTAACTAACACAGGGGTCCCCAAACTGCGGCCCGTGGGCCGGATCCGGCCCGCCTCCACATTTGGTCCGGCCCCCTGAACAATACCAGAGCGCATTCAGATTTTTTTTCATTTACCGTATTTTCCGGACTTCTGTTATTTAGAAGGAATATTTAAACGTTACCATAGCGACCAGAGTCAGAGCATTTGGGCAGTGGTCGAGAGGAGAGGAGTAGAGCTTGTGAGTCTTAAGTCTGGTTTAGACGGTGTTGAGAAAAGTCGAGGTCATCCTACTTCCCCATGCTGGAGATTTTAGTTTAATAGTGGCAATAAATACAGTTATCTTTGAAATTAATTACACAGGTGACATCGAGAGCCAAAAGTAGAATCAAACTGTAATAAAATTAATTTGATTGTGTGTGTTGTTATTGAGTCCTGCAAACTTTGCTTTAACTCTTCAATTTTCTATCTGATCATAACAAATCATAGTCAGAGAGAGAGAGCTTCATGAAACAGGAAAGGCAGCTTTCCTGAAGAAAGAGGAAGTGAGCTTCCAGCTTGCAAAAGTATAAGAATAGTTCAAACTAATTCTTGTGTTAAAGGATTAAAGGATTAAAGGTTTAAAGAATAAAATTTAAACATTTTGAGTAGTTTGATAAGACCTAAAGTAAAATACTTATAATAATATTGGGTTATTTATAAGAATACTTGCACTTAAACTTACACTTGTGGAAATACTTGCAAGTAAAACAAGTAATTGTAATTTTGGTATTAAATAATCAGAATAAGAGTATTATTGGTTTCCTTTCAGAACATCATCTGCAAAAACTCACATTAAGATTATAATGAGAGTAACTAACTGAGTAGCTGAGTAACTAACCGAGAATGGGTTTAGGTATTATGGTTATTATAATATTATACATGAATCTTGAATCAAAGAGAGAACATAAAAGGTTTTAAATCTGATTTTGACATTTGAACTTGAGATGGAGAAAAAGCTGTAACTAAAGAGCACTGATGTTGTGTTGAAGGTAGATGGTAGGTGAAAGGTTAGGGAAAAGCAGAATAGATGACAAGAGCCTGAGAGGAAGGAGTAATCTTGTAAATTTGATTTCTCTTGATTGAAAAACTGATTTATTGTAAGAGTAGTGTTAATTAAAAGTAAAGGTAGCTAAATATAGGAAGTCTTAATCATATATCCCAATTTATGTGACATGTGATCGAATTTCATCTGACATGCATTTCATGTATTCTGATTTGGGGGAAACATGTTATGGGTCTACCGGATGATGTAATGATAGCAATGTCTGTGTGCAGTGGAATGATTGTTGGTAATCAAATATAGAATTTTGGATATTGAAAGTATAAATCAGATTAGATTATTAGGTTAAAATAAAAGGCTTTTTGGGAGACATGCTGACTGTTGAGAAGCAGAGTCAAGACGTTAAAAAGAGGAAGTGTTAAACAGATGTTTGCAGGGGAACGGGTGAGGACAGGAGAAGTGAAAGTGGAAAAGTCAGGGGTTTGCCAACGGCTAAGAGGCCCCATGGAAACCACCGATGTGGACGGTTGAGTTGTCACGTGTACAATCCACATACACACGCATGTAGACAAAAGATATATCAACTCTAAGAAGGGGAAGCAAAGTGTTCTTTGTCCCTGGTGTCGGAGTAGAGCTAACATGATGCAGAAGGATCAACAGCAGAGCACAACGCCCTGGAATCCAAGGACCGGCTAAAGGTTCCGCACCCCAGCATGGTACAAGATCCGTGTACCCACAGTTCCAGGATTCCTGATTCGACCGCTGCCCTGCTCTCTGCCCCAAAGACCCCAAATCTGCTGCAATGGACTTATGGACTTGGTGAATGGACAAAGTTCACCGATTGACTGGGATCTAAGAGTCTAAGGGATATAAAAGACTGGATCTACTTTGTTCCATTTTAAGGGGATTACTGTCTCAACAAAGACTGGATCCTGACCAAGAACAAAGAAATTTCTTTTGCAAAGGGATATTACATCTGTTGGGTATGAGTCCTACTGCCTCCCTAAGCCTCTTAGAAAATCTAGCGATAGGATAGGAAAGGGATAGGTCATGGGGTATTAATCAGACTTAAAAATTGATTATAATCAGTGAATTGTTTGAAATAAGTTGCTGTCACTTAACCCTGCTAAAGCTACTAATAAATATATATATAAAATTTTGTTGACATTGAAATTAATTCTGAGTCCGGAATTTACTAAAGGATCTTCTGATTATTGTAAAGTCTATGCACATGGTTCTAGGAAAATGGTGGCTCCATAAGTTTCTTCGGCGATGAGTTAATAATCACCCTGGGGTTCAAGCCGAGCCACTAAAATTGATCTAATCTGTAACAAGTGTTCGTTATCATAAGGGAGTGAGCTGCCGTTAACAAGAGTGATTGTTAGAATTAATTAATCAAAAACTACTGGATTAATTGTTCTAATAATTGAAAAGGGTGATAACTTTTGGATTGAAGGCAGTTAGAGGTTAGGCGAGTCCTCCCGCCACCAGCTTAAACAGAATGTTTTCTAGACTGTCCGTGGAGTAAAAATCCTAGCTTCTAGAAACTTTCTGGACCCGTTAGATGGAGAGCTGGTCAATAGTGGGTCGATGAGAAGAGATGTTTAGGTGGGGCTGGCTGTTGTACAACAAACAGATTTAAAAAAGATTTAAGAATGCCGGCTGATTCTCCAAACCTCTGTGACCAGAGCTGATAAAAGTACAACAGGTTCCATCAGTTCATGTGCCCAAGGCAGGAGCAACACGAACCGATTCCAGTCACGAAACTTCCCGATTCCAGAGGATAATTCAGTAAAACCCCCAACATTTAGAATAAACAAACACAGATGACAATGTAGAAGCAATAGTGATAGTTTGTGGAGTCGTTTTAAGAGATAAAAGATGTAACAAAAAGACAAGGCGGTGGATGAAAGACGACAGGAGCAGCCGCTCTATTTGCTGTACTATGATTTGGAGGTGAATATGTTTTTTCATAGTTAACATTTTGAACTGAATAAACATAATAATAACCTTTAGATTTAATAATAAACATTTTCACAAATCATCTCCAATATCCACCAGACTCTCAGTTGTGCTATTTTTCAGCTGTTTGGAATTCTAAATGTGATATTCAATTAACCTGTTATGACTCAAATTTTGGGTGTTTGCCCCCCTCTGCTGCTGCATCATTGTGGAAAACCTGGAGCCGCAGAGATATTTGCAGCTTACATGTGTATGTTTACTGGTTTAAAAAAAAAAAAAAACTTTGGGGTTGTGGCTTATAGTCCAGTGCGGCTCATAGTTAGGAAAATACAGACTATAATCCTTCCTGGATTTTTTTCTGTGAAGAACCTAGAGAGGGTTATTTGGTTATTATTTATTTAATTAATAATGTTATTTCCTGACTTGTTCTGTGAAGAACCCAGAGAATGTTATTTGATTGTGCTTTCTGGAAAACAATATATTTTTACATTTAGGCACTCCTACAATCGTCACACTTTTTCTGTTAAAAACTGACTCCGGCCCCCGACCAGAGAAGGGAAAAGTTATGTGGCCTTCACAGGGAAAAGTTTGGGGACACCTAACAGAATCAAAAAATGAAAATCTTTACAATGGGCCTTTTGTCTAACAACATGCAACTCTTTCTCAACCTTTGTAAAGTGACTCAACAGTATCTAGAAAAATCCTGCAGTCTGCGGCGTTGATCATCCATCTAATCACGCCTCGTTATTATAGGTTATGGATGCGATTATTTTTATTTTTATGTATTTTTGTATGTATTAATAGATTAGATTAGTGTAAATTAGTTTACATATTTTCTCATTGGCAACAATACATTCTGAATATAAAACCAACATTTCACTACTATAACCAACATAAAATGTAATAATTCCTAAATAATAGGAATAATTACAACTTGCACTTAATTTAAAAATTACAACGAGAAATTTGGGATTAAATGGGTTACTGTCTGAATGTCTTCTCTCATTTACTTCAATAAATAAAGTTAATAAAGTTAATTTCCTCTTTTTTTCTGTATTCTTCCCTAGATTGCCAATAACGTAACGTTTATAAGGAGGAACTATGTAAACAGGAGAGGAGATCCACTATGGACCCGGAGGAGTTAGAACCTTTGCAGATGAAACAAGAAGAAGAAGAACCAGAAGATCAGCAGATAAAAGTGGAAGAGGAAGATGTTTACTCCAGTCAGGGTGAAGAACAGGTTGAGTTAAAACAGGAGACTGATACCTGCATGGTGGTTCCTGTTGATGAACAAACAAACCAAACTGAATCAGAACCAAACAGGAACCAAGTCATCTTCCAGGAAGCTGCTGAAGCTGAGAACCAAAATCAGGAAAGAAGAAAACCTTTCTCATGTGAGACCTGTGGAAAATGTTTCACTGCCATATCTAGTCTCAATCGTCATATTAGAACTCACACTGGTGAAAAGCCATTTTCATGTGTGAACTGTGGAAAAAGTTTTAGACTTAAACAGGATTTAACTCAGCACATGATGATTCACACTGGTGAAAAACCGTTTTCATGTGTGAACTGTGGAAAAAGTTTTACTCTTAAACAGCTTTTAACTAGGCACATGATGATTCACACTGGTGAAAAGCCGTTTTCATGTGTGACTTGTGGAAAAAGTTTTAGTCAAAAACATGGTTTAACTCAGCACATGATGACTCACACTGGTGAAAAGCCGTTTTCATGTATGACTTCTGGAAAAAGTTTTAGTCTTCAACAGCTTTTAACTCGGCACATGATGATTCACACTGGTGAAAAGCCGTTTTCATGTGGGAACTGTGGAAAAAGTTTTAGACTTAAACATGTTTTAACTCAGCACATGATGATTCACACTGGTGAAAAACCGTTTTCATGTGGGAACTGTGGAAAAAGTTTTACTCGAAAAGTTTATTTAACTCAGCACATGACGATTCACACTGGTGAAAAGCCATTTTCATGTGTGAACTGTGGAAAAAGTTTTAGTCGTAAACAGGATTTAACTCGGCACATGATGACTCACACTGATGAAAAGCCGTTTTCATGTGGGAACTGTGGAAAAATGTTTAGTCACAAACATGTTTTAACTAGGCACATGATGATTCACACTGGTGAAAAGCCGTTTTCATGTGTGACATGTGGAAAAAGTTTTAATCTAAAACGGCATTTAAGTCAGCACAAGACGATTCACACTGGTGAAAAGCCGTTTTCATGTGTGACATGTGGAAAACGTTTTAATCAAAAACGGCATTTAAGTCAGCACATGATGATTCACACTGGTGAAAAACCGTTTTCATGTGTGAACTGTGGAAAAAGTTTTAGTCAAAAATATGGTTTAAGTCAGCACATGATGATTCACACTGGTGAAAAGCCGTTTTCATGTGTGACATGTGGAAAACGTTTTAATCAAAAACGGCATTTAAGTCAGCACATGATGATTCACACTGGTGAAAAACCGTTTTCATGTGTGATCTGTGGAAAAAGTTTTAGTCAAAAACATGGTTTAAGTCAGCACATGATGATTCACACGGATGAAAAGCCGTTTTCATGTGTGACCTGTGGAAAACGTTTTAGACTTAAACAGGATTTAACTCAGCACATAATGATTCACACTGGTGAAAAGCCGTTTTCATGTGTGACTTGTGGAAAAAGTTTTCATCTAAAATGGCATTTAAGTCATCACATGAGGATTCACACTGGTGAAAAGCCGTTTTCATGTGTGAACTGTGGAAAAAGTTTTAGTGAAAAACGGAATTTAACTCAGCACATGATGATTCACACTGGTGAAAAGCCATTTTTATGTTTGACCTGTGGAAAAAGCTTTAGTCAAGAACATGTTTTAACTAGGCACATGATGATTCACACTGGTGCAAAGCCGTTTTCCTGTGTGAACTGTGGAAAAAGTTTTTGTCAAAAACAGTATTTAAGTCAGCACATGATGATTCACACTGGTGAAAAGCTGTTTTCATGTGTGACCTGTGGAAAAAGTTTTAAGCAAAAACGGCATTTAACTCAGCACATTATGATTCACACGGATAAAAAGCTGTTTTCATGTGTGACCTGTGGAAAAAGTTTTAGTGAAAAACGGAATTTAACTCGGCACATGATGATTCACACAGGTGAAAAGCTGTAGAACTATTTTCCATATACTGTATTTTCTGGACTATAAGCCGCTACTTTTTTCCGAAGCTTTGAACCATGCGGTTTATAGTCTGGTGCGGATTTTATGTGGATTTTTCTTCAACCACCAGAGGGATCTTTAGCAGGAAGGGAATCATAGGAATTCAAGTTGGAAATAAAAGAAGAAAGCGCCCAGTAAAACGGAATTAGGTTATAATAGGTAATTGAAATTTGAGAATGTTGTTTATCAGTTAAATAGCATTGAGGGGAAAATGTTATTTTCCCCTCAATGCTATTTAACTGACATTGAGGGGAAAATGTTATTTTCCCCTCAATGTTGTTTTTAAATAATACTGGGATCATGAGAATTTGAGCAGGGTTTCCCCCAGTGTATTATAGGTCTGGCGGCCCGCCATGCTTTACTACCGCCACCGCCAGGCTAAGCTTTTCTTCCATCTATCCATCCATTTTCTTTACACCCTTGTCCCTTAGTGGGGTCGGGAGGGTTGCTGGTGCCCATCTCCAGCTAACATTCCGGGCGAGAGGCGTGGTCACACTGGACAGGTCGCCAGTCCGTCGCAGGGCAACACACAGGACACACAACCATGCACACACACTCGCACCTAGGGGCAATTTGGAGATGCCAATTAACCTGTCAGTAGGTCTGTCGTGATAAACCATAAATCAGTGGTTCTTAACCTGGGTTCGATCAAACCCCAGGGGTTCGATGAGTCGGTCTCAGGGGTTCGGCGGAGCCTCTGCCGCGGAGGTAAAGACACACTTGTGTAAAGTCGTGATGACGCGCCCCGCTTTGCCATCACTTGCTGCAGAGGATCACGTTACATTGCTTAGCCAATCAGAGCTGCGGAGGAGCACTGAATGAAGGAGTTCCACTGTTTTTACCAAATTCTATAGTCTAAATCTGCTCCTTAGTCGCATCTTTTTGGGGTTGCTACTGCCTCTAGTGGCGTGGGGGTGGTAACACAGCTAAAATAATTACGTTACTAAATCAGAATACCGCAAAGTATGTTGTGTGTTGGGGGGAGGGGGGGTGTAGTGGAGGAGGAGGAATAAGAAGGGTTCGGTGAATGCGCATATGAAACTGGGGGGTTCGGTACCTCAAAAAAGCTTAAGAACCACTGCCATAAATCAATTAATCAATTACACAAAATAATGGCTACAAGTCCAGTAAACTAATTTTAAAACCAGGGATTAATCAATGCTTTACTAGAATCTACCTGTGATGCATGTGGCTAGAGTCAGCGTAAAGTCCTGACTGAATGAAAATCCTTATAACCTATTTATGTCACGTTAACGAAGAACAGCTGAAAACTTACTGTGTTTACCAACTGCGGTAGCAATTTGGCTCCAACTCCTCCCTTTGTCATTTCTATATTCTTTGCCCCCCCCCCCCGCCCCCCCCACCCACCCACCCCCCACCTGGCTTCATTTTTATGCTTGTTTCTATATTTATCATCAAAAAGAATTTCCCAGAGAACATAAAAGTCATGGGAATAGAAATTATTTTCACAGGCGTCTACGAAAAATGCAATGAACATTCAAGTTAAAATCGGTAGGCCTAACAGCAGCAACATCAGTGAAAAAAATATTCTTATTTTGTGCCATTTTCTAGTTGTTAAATATTCCACAAAATGACCAGATATAAGATGTTCAACATGCCAGTTTAAACTTTGAACTATTTGCAAAACGACTGAGCTCTGCAACATTCAAACATGGATAGAACTGTAACTACATTAATCATAGCTCTTCTTCTCTTCAGGTTATGGTAGTGCAGCTCTGTGCTGCCTTCAGGGGAATGGGACATCAGAATATCATCCATAAAACTTCACCCACATGGCATTTATTGTGCAAACCAGAGCTTTCAGTGGAAAAACAAAAGTTCCAGGTCCTTTTAATGCCACTGTCCACTTTTAAAGTTCATCTTAAAACCCATCTATTTTACTTGGCTTTCAACTCCAGCGGGATCTAGTTTTAAATTGTAAGTTTTTGTTTTTAAACTGAGAGTTTTTATTTTTTTTATTGTTGTGTTTTAATGTACAGCACTTTGTATCAGCTGTGGTTGTTTTAAAGTGCTTTATAAATAAATTTGGTATCACTTCCACCTATTCTTTGTCAATAAAGAGCTCGCTACTGTTAGTCAACTTTAAAGCAAGTCTTCTTATAACTTTTGTGCCACTGACACAACACCACCGTCGAACTAAAAATACAATAAACACAAATGAGACGGTGTCACGAATACAATGACATAAAAAATGATAATTACATATAAACATACCTCGCTGGCTTACCGTTTCTTGTGAGGTAGAAATGAGAGCGAAAACAAAAAAAGAATTCTTAAACTTAAATTAATTGGAACCACTTGCTAATATCATCCTACATCATTTTACATCATGTGCTTCTTTCCTTTTTCTGGTGCCCCAGCGAACATTCTGGAATGCACTTCCTACTTAGATTTTCAAAATAAAAGTCACAATACCAAAAAATTTGCCTAATACAAAATAAAACTTACAAACTAAAACTATGGCAGTAAAAGTTGGTATGGTATAGTAAATATGAGACAGAAACATGGATTATATCTTCATATTGACCTGTCTATTGATTTATAGATTAATAGCTTTACTGGCAGTCCAAAAACATGACTGTCAGGTTAATTGGCCTCTCCAAATTGCCCCTAGGTGTGAGTGTGTGTGCATGGTTGTTTGTTCTGTGTGTCTCTGTGTTGCCCTGCGACAGACTGGCGACCTGTCCAGGGTGTACCCCGCCTCTCGCCCGGTACGCCAGCTGGAGATGGGCACCAGCACCCCTCCCGACCCCACTAAAAGGACAAGGGTGTTAAGAAAATGGATGGATGGATGGATGGATGGATGGATGGATGGATGGATGGATGGATGGATGGATGGATGGATGGATGGATGGATGGATGGATGGATGGATGGATGGATGGATAGTTTTACTGGACAGAAATTACAAGAACAAATCTGGTTCTTAATCAAATCCTAATGAGTCAAATTGAAAGTGTCATGGAGTCATCAGCCTCATGACATTAACACTGACATGAAAAATAATATTGAATAAATAAATCAAATCTAATTAAAAACATAAATAAGAGATCAGTTCTTTACTGTTATGGTCTGTAAGATATATTTATTCTCCCTGCAATTTGTTCATAAGATCAAACACCAGGTGTCACCATTATCTAAATAAGGTGGAAGCAGAGACTCTCCTGAACTCCTGCTGTTTTATGGCTTTCACAGATCAGTGTGAAAAGCTGGAACTTCTACTGATTGCTTTCCCAGACCGAGAAAGGGCAGATCAAAGATCATGGCAAACAATCTGCTTTAACTACAGGTAAAATAAAGGTCAATAGGCATGAATAAGTTATTAATTTTAAAACTATAATTAGGCTATTTCAATCAAAACATGTTACGTTTTAAAATTAGCTTATTTTAAATTTATTTTCTTAACAATATGAAAGCAGTAAACATTGAGCAATGCTTTTCTGCTTTGCAAAATTACACACTACATAGTTGCATTTTGAAGACACCAATGTTAAACAAAATGGTCAAAACTAGATATAATTTCTCTGACAAATTGCATTTTAAAAATCTAACATTTTGAAACAACTCCCTACTGCATGGTAACATTTATTTACAAATGAAATGATAATGATCACGTAATCATTAGAGTCAGAAAAACTAATAATCTAATTTCTACAGCCATGTTAATAAGTGTGCCATTGGGTGGTGCGGTGACATTGTTTTAGACTCACTATTTTGGGTTCAGACACCAACCAGTCTTCAGGCTTGTATGGGCTTTAACACTGGCAGCAAGTCGTTTCTGTAAAGTACTTTTAATTATCGGAGGGTGTCACACAAAGTATCTTCATCTGACTTGAGAAGTTTATCAGGAAGGTCCGGAAGCGCTCCAGTTATTGCATCCCTTATGTTCTCTAGCACCTGCGATTCAGCCATATTTGTTAAGGCACACAAAGAAAGTTTGATCTCTGCGCCAATAAGATCAAGGCATTCAGTCGGACAAGATGCTGTGCTTCAGGGGAACAATCTGGTATCCGTTTTTGACACAAGATGACAATGGCCACAAGTCAATCAGTTCACTGATGAGCCTGCACTCTGATCTTTCAGTGTCATATTTTACTGAGTACCTGTCGTAGTAAGAAATAAATTCTGCATTGTTAACTCTCATGAGAAAATGAAGAGCTGAATCATTCTTACCAAAAATTAGCAGAAGTTCCCCAAATTCCACTGACTCGTCACACTTTGTGACAACAAACTGGCCCTTCCTGTATGTAAGGCCATTGTTCTGAACATTAACTGGAATCTTAGTATTCCTTTCAGTAAAGCCAAACTATTGGACTGCATCTTTAACTTGCTCACTGTAAAGCTCTGAGTAAAATGGTGAGCCACCTTTTATTTGTAATGCTGGAGGACTCACTGACCCAGCAGAAAGGAAGGCCTGAAACATCTCTTGTCTCTCTGAAAGAGTCAGCACAGGTTTTTGAAAAAATTCAAATGCCTTGTACATCTTTTGAAGTAACTGTGTTTGCTCTCAAAGCGCATTGTCCAAAGCCTGATGAGAGGGCCAAATTTTAGGATTAGCCCTGGATAATGCCGCAAGTAATGGTGTTTAGGTCTGAAGTCGATATTAGGGAACAGTGCCTAATATTCTTGGATGAGAACATGCAAATAAGTAATGTGGGCCTTGGAAATTTGCTGAGCACAAATTAGGTCAACAGTGTCTTTGAGCTGCAAAGATAATTGCCAGACATCATCTTGAGGGCTCTGGACTTTGTCTCCAATTATGAGAGGTAAAAGCCTCAAAAGGTTCTAATTTTTAACAGCTTGTCCACTAAGTTTCA
The DNA here is from genome assembly GCF_904066995.2 of Poecilia reticulata. Taxonomy (NCBI): domain Eukaryota; kingdom Metazoa; phylum Chordata; class Actinopteri; order Cyprinodontiformes; family Poeciliidae; genus Poecilia; species Poecilia reticulata. The sequence goes on along the minus strand of NC_088840.1, from coordinate 22,121,094 downwards.
AAGTTTTTGGACTGACTTGTTTATTTAACCCCACCTGTTGTCTCTGTCCTTTGTCAGGTCCTCGTCAAATGTTACGTCCATTGTCCGTCGTTGTGAGTTGTTGCCGTGCGTAAGTTTCTAGCTTCCAGTTGAACTGTTAAGTCCTGGTTTGCACAACTCTGTATTTCAGTCTCTCTTAGGGGGCGTTTACACGACAACGATCCAACAAAAACGGCACTTTTGTTCCGTTTTTGTTGGATCGTTTACACGATAACGTTCTGATTACGATCTGTGTTTACACAGTAACGGTACACATCGAAAACGTGTAATGCTCTCGCTGCGCCTAGTTGGTGCTAGGTTCTTTGAAACTTTGAAAATGCGCATGTGTTTAAAAAAAGTTGTACTTGAAGGCATGTGGATTTCCGTGAGAGAACACGCATTGTGTGTGTCTGATTAGGGCGCATGCAGTTGGAAAAAGTGGGATAACTTTGCCGAAAAACCTTGTTTGAGCTTTCACGGTGTCTGTAGCGGCCCGGACTGGAAGCTGTTTATTGTTTTTACCTTGGAATGGCCAACAGTCTGTTATTCCTATATCAATTTGATAAAATAGGAGTTCCCGCACGTCCCTTATCCGTGTCCTCTGTTACCTTTTTCAGCAGTTAAAACAGTTTTATCCGTCGCTAACAAGTCGTAACCTGTTTTTCCGAGCCGCCTTCAAACGCAACATGAACGCTGAGACGCTTGCGCTGGGTTTACACCTGTGAGGCAGCGAAGACCTGATGCTGCTGCGCAGGTGTGTGTTAGAATCATGGCAGCAAACCAGCAAAACGTAAATAACTGCACAGTTTTGCCCCCGAACTAACCGACTGAGTTGAGTAAAGCTGTTGGATGCAGGTGATGATAGCTAAAAGATGACTAGCTAATATCAATACAGCACGTTAAGCTTGTTAACAAGTAGCCTGTAGGCTACTGATGTTGTTGTCTATGTTCAGCTACGTAGACTCATTTTGCCCCCCAAAATAAGTCGATGCCCCTCCTGTTAAACTCGTCTGGAGCCGGGGCTGGTCCTGGTCCGTAGTTCTCTAGATAAGAGCGCTGAACAAGCAGCCGTGTATTTTGCCACCTGGGCGGTGCGGAGCGGTGAAGAGACGCTGAGGGAACCGAATCTGATGGGGAAACAGTAACACCAGCATTGCGAGTAGTTTCTTCTTCTTCTGTGGATTGTAGGAAGCAGCTATGTTTTGCGTCATACTATGCATGAGCTGGTCTGGAACCCGTTTTCAATCTGTGCCGTTGTTAGAGAAAACATTCCGTGGTTTCGTGTAAATGCACACTACAAACGCAACAAAACTCTTCCGTTTTCCCCCGAAATCGTTGTCGTGTAAACGGGGCCTTAGTCAGTTGCTACCGGTTTTAGCTGTACGCTAACGTTTCTGCCGTGCTAAACGTTAGCGCACAGCACGGTTGTGTTTGAGCTATCTTCATAACAGTCCAAGAACGATAGGTATTTTTCCGAACCTTCATAAAAGAACGACAGACAACGCATGTGAATTTTATCGCTAAACTTTTGCAAAAGGAGAAGTTTCAGCAAACTGCTCCTCCGAGCCTCTCACTGAGCAATCTGCCCTCTCTCTGCTAGAGCAAGCCCAGGATGAAGATGATATTTATAAACAGGACCCAGACAGAACAGGACCTAGGATGAAGATGTGTTTCTCCCTCACCACCAAACCCTACAAATCATGACAGGGTCGGCCAGTTGCTGTGATACATCACAGCATCCGCCATATTAAATGTAGCCTATGTGCCAGTAAGCTAATACAAGTAAATGAACCGAACTTTTTAAATTGCCATTCTAAAAAGTACTTTAAGTTAATATCTGTCATTGACACATTTTCTCACACACAATAATATATTTGGTATATATAATGACTAAAGACAGTTTCTAACTTTTTATGTGATTATTTAATTGTTTTTAATTTCTCATCACAATGTTTTTATTGGATAGAAATTATTCAACATCATTACATGTGTTGTAACTTTTATAGTCTTTCTCAGATTCAGAGGAAATTAGGAAACGCAAAACGGAACTAAAAGTCGGTTTCGTGTTTCTTCAGTGGAGCCGCCGTGAAACACACAGGAAATGAAAACAGAGCACAGACCGCGCTGTTTGCTTTTCTTTGTTTGAATGTAACCTGAAGGCGGGTTTGGTGTATTTGACAAATATTTGAGTGTTTGCCGTAACTCTGTCTTCAATTCAGTCTCAGAGAGAGTTAATCAACGAGCAGTTAACTGCTGTTGAAGAAACATTAACGGAGTTTTCTAAAATCATCGTCAATCCGAGGAAGAGATGGATGATCAGCCCAGACTGCTGTTCTCCCGGATTCCCTTGATAATCTTACATCGAATAGGTAGGAAACACCAGCGTTTGGATGCAGGTTAAGGTCTAAATGTATGAAACTTTCTGTATGAGTGTCATTTTAGTAACTGTTCCCCTGTTTATAAATGTTTTAACAGACAAATGAACGCAGATATAAAATGTGAACATGGCTCTTTAGGTAGTGTTAAGAAAATGGAAAATCCTAACCGATTAATCATAATTTTTACTGACACATGGAGCATAAAATCAGCCAAGAAAATCATTCATACTGTACTTATTTTATTCACTTTCTGAAAGGAGACACTTTTACCATTACATCCGAGTTTCTAAAAAAGTCTGTGTAGTGTCTGAGGAAAAGGAGGAGGGTAGCTGATCATATGGACTGAAGACACTCCCTGAAATCACACCATGTCTCTGTGACCTGATAAGTTTCTGAGGAATGGGCCTGAGTGACTAACAGAATCAAAAATGCAACTCTTCACAATGGGCCTTTTGTCTAACAACATGCAACTCTTTTTCAACCTTGGTAAAGCGACTCAACAGTATCTAGAAAAATCCTGCAGTCTGCGCTGATCATTAATCTAAAATGGTTCTCAAGACACTTATTGTTTATAAGACACTTATAATCATGCCTCCTTATTATAGGTTATGCATGCAATTATTTTTCTTTTTTGTATGTATAAATAGGTTAGATTAGTGTAAATTAGTTTACATAGTTTCCCAATGGCAACAATAAATTCTGAATATAAAACCAACATTTCATGACCAAAACCAACATAAAATGTAATAATTCCTAAATAATAGGAATAATTACAAGTTGTGCTTAATTAAAAAATTACAATGAGAAATTTGGGATTAAATGGGTTACTGTCTGAATGTCTTCTCTCATTTCCTTCAATAAATAAAGTTAACAATTCCTCTTTTTTTCTGTTTTCTTCTCTAGATCGCCAACAACGTAATATTTATAAGGAGGAGCTATGTAACCAGGAGAGGAGATCCACTATGGACCCGGAGGAGTTAGAACCTCTGCAGGTGAAACAAGAAGAAGAAGAACCAGAAGATCAGCAGATAAAAGTGGAAGAGAAAAAAGTTTACTCCAGTCAGGGTGAAGAACAGGTTGAGTTAAAACAGGAGACTGATACCTGCATGGTGGTTCCTGTTGATGAACAAACAAACCAAACTGAATCAGAACCAAACAGGAACCAAGTCATCTTCCAGGAAGCTGCTGAAGCTGAGAACCAAAATCAGGAAAGAAGAAAACCTTTCTTATGTGAGACCTGTGGAAAAGGTTTCACTGCCATGTCTACTCTAAATCGTCATATTAGAACTCATACGGGTGAAAAGCCGTTTTCATGTAGGAGCTGTGGATTAAGTTTTATTGTAAAACGAGATTTAAATCGCCACATGATGATTCACACTGGTGAAAAGCCATTTTCATGTGTGAACTGTGGAAAAAGTTTTAGACTTAAACAGGATTTAACTCAGCACATGATGATTCACACTGGTGAAAAGCCGTTTTCATGTGTGAACTGTGGAAAAAGTTTTAGTCAAAAACATGTTTTAACTCAGCACATGATGATTCACACTGGTGAAAAGCCGTTTTCATGTGGGAACTGTGGAAAAAGTTTTAGTCAAAAACAGCATTTAACTCAGCACATGATAATTCACACTGGTGAAAAGCAGTTTTCATGTGTGAACTGTGGAAAACGTTTTAGTCAAAAACATGTTTTAACTCGGCACATGATGATTCACACTGGTGAAAAGCCGTTTTCATGTGGGAACTGTGGAAAAAGTTTTAGTCAAAAACAGCATTTAATTCTGCACATGATGACTCACACGGATGAAAAACCATTTTCATGTGTGACCTGTGGAAAAAGTTTTCGTCACAAAGGTAGTTTAACTCGGCACATGATGATTCACACAGTTGAAAAGACGTAGAACTATTTTCCATATACTGTATTTTCTGGACTATAAGCCGCTACTTTTTTCCTAAGCTTTGAACCATGCGGTTTATAGTTTGGTGTGGATTTTATGTGTATTTTTCTTCAACCACCAGGGGGCTTTTTAGCAGGAAGTGAATCATTGGAAGTCAAGTTGGAAATAAAAGAAGAAAGCGCCCATTAAAACGGAATAAGGTTATAATAGGTAATTGAATTTTGAGAATGTTATCAGTTAAATAGCATTGAGGGGAAAAAGATGATTTTGTTGTTTTTTTAAATAATACTGATATCATGAGAATTTGAGCAGGGTTTCCCCCTGCCCCCCAGTGTATTATAGGCCTGGCGGCCCGCCATGCTTTACTACCGCCACCGCCAGGCTAAGCTTTTCTTCCATCTATCCATCCATTCTTTACACCCTTGTCCCTCAGTGGGGTCGGGAGGGTTGCTGGTGCCCATCTCCAGTTAATATTCCGGGCGAGAGGCGGGGTCACCCTGGACAGGTCGCCAGTCCGTCGCAGGCAACACACAGGACACACAACCATGCACACACACACTCACACCTAGGGGCAATTTGGAGATGCCAATTAACCTGACAGTTAATTGTCAGGTTAATTGGTCTGTCGCGATAAACCATAAATCAATTAATCGCACAATAATTTAAACCTACCAACCTCATTTTAATTATCGCCTTTATCGTCTCTTCCGGCCTTTTTTCTTTCTGTTGACACTGAATGAAAAAAGGCTCAGCTCCGGTGCTCTCCATTGACCCTCGCTTCCTCATTTTCTTAGTGTAATGTCCAGCGCACACGATACGAATTATCGGCTGATTGTCGGCCTGTTTTCAAAACCTGAGAGACACATTAGCCGACAGAAATCCCAGGTATAACGGTTCGATCGGGTTTGTCGTGCCGTGTGGTGTTCAGCCACATGGACACAAAATAATGGCTACAAGTACAATTGACTAATTTTAAAATCAGGCATTAATCAATGCTTTACTACGTAAAGTCCTGACTGAATGAAAATCATTATAACCTATTTATGTCACGTTAACGAAGAACAGCTGAAAACTTACTGTGTTTATCAACTGCGGTAGCAATTTGGCTCCAATTTCTTCCCTTGTCATTTCTATATTTTTTGCACGTAATGTTGAATAAACATTAATGTTGCTTCCACATGTCATCTCCAATGTCCGCTGGACTTCGGGTTGAGTTGTGTCAGCTGTTTGGGATTCCCCTCATAATTTTCCCTCAGAAAGCAGGAGGAGAATCTGCGCTTTCTGACTGGGAAAACCCCTGATTTAGATCGGAGCGGCTACGACGATCTAAATCACACTGCAGGACGATCGGTTACGAAATCACCAGCGACAATCTTAGATCGTCCAACGATCGAAGATTGTCATAAGAGGAAAATGGGGGCAACAAAATCATGCAGTATGAACTACTGCATTAGGTAGTCGGATGTGCCCATCTTCTTTATTTAAATCTATTGATTACTGAAGGGCAATATAGTATACAGACTTCATAATCTGCACTCTTGGTTGAATGCGGTGTTTTTTTCCACTTTGACTTTATGTTTAGTTTTTATTCAAGTACGTTTTTTTGTTCATGGGGATGAGAGTCCATTTTATTTTTGTTTTTGGTTGTTTTGTTTATTTAGTTTATCAGTTCCAGTGTTATGTGTTCTTCTGAAAATAAAGTGTATCTTTCTATGGCAGGAAATCACATGCATTATTAGTCATTTCCATTAAATCTGTGTCAAAAGGTCTTGAATATTATCGTTTATCGCAATAATTTCTTTAGACAATCACTGCAAAATTTGTTATCGTGACAGGCCTACCTGACACTCACGTTTTTGGACTGTGGGAGGAAACCGGAATCCCTGGAGAAAACCCACACATGTACAGGGAGAACATGCAAACTCCATGCAGAAAGACCGGGGCCAGGAATCGAACCCAGAACCTTCTTACTGCAAGGGAACAGCTCTACCAACCACACCACTGTGCAGCCCTTAAGCTTTTCTTGTTTTTTATTTTTATTTTAGGAAAATAAAATAAAAAATCACCTTTTCTTTTAAGCCAGATGTCAAGTGTTTCAGTTGCTCCGAGCGTTTCACTGTCAGAACAGATTTATTCCTAAAAGATATGGTTATAGGGGCAGGTGCTCAACAAAAAAAGGGCACATCTAACCGCATTCTAGGACAGAATATTAACAAAGCCACACAGCTTTCAGAGTTTAATAAACAATGATAAATTACCAAATTGGGACATATACTATCAAAGCTATGGAGAATCTCTATATAGAGCATACAACTATGCATATGTAAGATATTTTATTAGTAATTTCTGCAGGTCTATTTTGTTATAGGAAGGTTTTGCAATATTCAAAGCCTAAATTTACAAGATATGTAAATCAGAGCTGGACCACCAGACATATTTTGTCTTAACAGAATTACACTATTAAAAATATTAACAAGGGCACAATGCAGCCTTTTAGTGACTGTAATCTATAAAACATAGAGCTGCCTGTTTGCTACACTTGCAGTGAGATGAAGATGGTCCATTCAGGAAAGCAGAGCTGCTTCAAACTTTAACATGAAACTGCAGAAAAAAATGAATAATTGTTAATGTATGTCACCATGAGAAAAGTCTACTGAGTTTTGCTTAGAAAACTCTTTTTTTAAAAATTAAAATCACTAATTTTTGTCTTATGAAGTGAAAAAAATTATTTGCAAAACAAACTTATTTGCACATGTCATTAATTTTTTCTTGCTATTCTAGGTTTTTGCTTGTGATTCTCACATGTCGTTTGCAGGGCCCAAAATCACAACAAAAGATTTCTGATGTGTGCAAATAAAAGTTTGTTTGGCAAATAACTTTTTAAGTTCACAAGACAAAAATTAGTTAATTAATAAAAAAAAAAAAGTTTTTTAAACCTTTTGTTTAAAAAAAAAGAAATAATTACAATTCCAAAAGTTTTTATTCCAATTTTATTTTACTTAACTGAGGTTAGTTTTTGTTCTCTATTAAATGATTGGGGAAAACATTTAACTCCATACTCGGTGAACCCGACACTAAACTTAAAGTCTGGGTTCAGTTTTTTCCCCTTCATTAATGACATACTTTTATTACCCTGAATTACCATGATAAATATATCATGGTAATTCAGGGTGAGTTATTTTTAATTCTAAATCCGTGTTTCTCAACCTTTTTTGGCCTAGCGCCCCCCCCCAGCCTTTATCCAGGTCCCTCACGGCCCCCCACCTAAGAATTTGCAGGCTACTTTGCACTGACCATTATTTTGTAAATGGAGATAAATATAAATATAAAATATTCTTATTCTGTGCCATTTTCTAGTTGTAAATATTCCACAAAATGACCAGATAAAAGATGTTCAACATGCCAATTTAAACTTTGAACTATTTGCAAAAAGACTGAGCTCTGCAGCATTAAAACATGGATAGAACTGTAACTACATTAATCATAGCTCTTCTTCTCTTCAGTGTTTCTGTGAGTTTCTGGTGGTGCAGCTCTGTGCTGCCTTCAGGAGAATGGGACATCAGAGTATCATCCATAAAACTTCACCCACATGGCATTTATTGTGCAAACCAGAGCTTTCAGTGGAAAAACAAAAGTTCCAGGTCCTTTTAATGCCACTGTCCACTTTTAAAGTTCATCTTAAAACCCATCTATTTTACTTGGCTTTCAACTCCAGCGGGATCTAGTTTTAAATTGTACGTTTTTGTTTTTAAACTGTGAGAGTTTTAATTTTTTTATTGTTGTGTTTTAATGTACAGCACTTTGTATCAGCTGTGGTTGTTTTAAAGTGCTTTATAAATAAAGTTGGTATGATATAATAAATATGAGACAGAAACATGGATTATATCTTTATATTGACCTGTCTATTGATTTATAGATTAATAGTTTTACTGGACAGAAATTACAAATAACAAATCTGGTTCTTAATCAAATCCTAATGAATCAAATTGAAAGTGTCATGGAGTCTCAGCCTCATGACATTAACACTGACATGAAAAATAATATTGAAGAAATAAATATATCAAATCTAATTAAAAACATAAGTGATCAGTCAATTACTGTTATGGTCTGTAAGATATATTTATTCTCAGTTCTAGATGTGGTCTCAACAAACCCATGACATTTCAACAATATTATTTTACTTTTGATCTGGAAATAGTGTCTGTTTATTCTTGCCATACAGTCCTCTGTATTAATTATTGCTCGAAAGGTCTTGCCATACCAGTTTATTCCTCTGTATTTACTTTAGTTTCTTAGTTTATTCTTACATTTTGTTTTTCATTAATTTCCATCTAGTTTCCTTTGATTAGTATTATCCTCTCTTGGTTTATTGCTATGTCCACTTTAGTTTCTTTCCTGTTGCTAGATTAATTTGATCATTTATCCATTATAAGACGAATAATCTTCACTCATCACCTGCTGCGCCGCCTAAACGTCATGTTTCACTGTTCAGCTTTGGATTCTCTGTTTTTATCCCATAATTAGAAAGTACAGGTGGACAGTTTTTATCGTAAAATGCTTTAAATATTTATATAAATATCTCAAAAGCTTTATCAATATATTTTTCTTCATACAACACATTCCAGTTCTGTGATTGTATCTCGTTACTTAATGCTCTTATTGAGTCTTCTGACATTATTCTTTTGTAAATAATGTTGGTGCCCTCATTTATTTTTCTGGAAACCTCTTCTAGGATAACAAACACTGGTAGATGGTCACTCATAATTTATAAGAAGTCCACTTCTCAATTTACCTTCCATGTAATTAGTAAATATATTGTCGATCAGGGTTGAACTTTGTGTTGTTATTCTACTTGGTTTAGTAATTAGTGGATATAAACCTAAACTATGCACGGTATCAATAAAGTTAGCTGTACTTTTAACCTTGTTTGGATTCAACATGTCAATATTAAAGTCTCCACAGATGAAAATGACCTTTTGATAAATCTTAGCAAACAATGTTTCCATGTCATTTGTAAAGACGTCAGTGTCAGATGCCGGTGCTCTGTACACACAGCTGACTATATTTTTCTGCTTCTCAAACTGGATTTCAATAGTAATGCTTTCCATTACATCATCAACTGACACTGACTTTATTTTCTAATTTGTTAAATGTGATCATTTGGTTCTTGACATTTGGATACTTAGAGATGTAGAATATGAACTTGAAGGATTGATTTGTATTATTCTGAATTGAGAGAACGAGTGGGGTGAAGGAGATTTATTTTAATACAATTTTAATCCAAAATAAAATGTGCTGTTGAAAAAAATAACAGCACATTTTTTTAAAGTTGAAACTAATTTTAATCTCTACACATATAGATACATGTATGTTTAAGTCCTTACAAAGTCACTTGATCACTTGCATTTCCTTTGAAAATGCAGTGAGTGCTGAACGCTACTGCTGAAATTTGCAGAAATATATGAGTTCAAGTGCAGAATCATGGTTACAAAGGTAAAGTAAAATATATATTGAATAATTTTAGGCTGCCTGAAGGATCCAACCAAAGATTCCTCTTTTGCACCCACCTTATAAAGGGTCTATCCACCTTTTGGTGCGTTTGCATTGGCTAGCTTTGTTGCTGTGCCTATCTCATTGGCTGACTGCTTGGACAGATGATCTCATATCCATCACCCTGGAGACCTCATGACCTGATGTCTGTTCTAATGTCCCCAAGTTGCTCAACAGTTCCTCCTACCTCTGTTTCCTGCCCAACCTTTTCTTAGGCAAGTTGAAGTTTAGCAATAAGGCCTTAGTCATCTCCGCTCTCCTATCAGTTCCTCTTTTTCCCCTGACCTTTCACCTACCATCTACCTTCAACACAACATCAGTGACCTTTAATTACAGTTACAACATTTTACACCTTTTCAAGTTCAATGTCAAAATCACATTTATAACCTTTTAGTTTCTTTGATTTAACATTCATTTATAATGTTATAATAACCATAACTTATTAGTTACTCTTATTACAATCATAATGTGAGTTATTACAGACACTTCTGACAAGAAACCAAGAATATCCATTATTCTAATTATTTGATATCATGTTACAGTTTCTTGTTTTACCTTTAAGTACTTCCACAAGTGTAAGAGTAAGTGTAAATATTCTTATAATCAAACCAACATCAACCACTGGTTAAACCAATATTAATTATTGGCATAATTATAAGTCATTATTTTAAGTATTTTACTGTGGGTTTTATCCAATCTCTCAAAATATTTAGATTTTATTCTTTAAAAACCTTTAATGCTTTAAAATAAGGAATGGTCTGAATTATTTTTAGACTGATGCAAGAAAGAAACTTCCCCTTTTCGTCAGGAAACCAGCTCTTCCTGTTTCATGACTCTCTTTCTGCCTGACTATGATTTTTTATGATTAAATAGAAAAAAGTAGAATTAAAGCAAAGTTTGCAGGACACAATAACAACACACACAACCAGATTCATTTTTATTACCGTCTGACTCTACTGTTGGGTCTTGATGTCACCTGTGTAATTAATTTTAAGGTAATTTTATTTATTATTACTATTAAACTAAAATATCCAGCATGGGGAAGTGGGATGAGCTCGACTTTTCTCGACAGATTAAAGAGAGCAATGACTTTTTACCCATTGTGCAGTAATAAGAATGTATAAAGAAACATTAGTCAAAAAGAAAACCGTTAGCTTAAATATCAATATCAATATTTGGAAGGTCTGCCTAGATTTTTTATCAAGTAGTACCTCTCTAAAACTCATATGATTAACTTTTTTTTCATGAAACTTGGCACAGAAAAAGGTCAGATTGTGTACTGTTCTTTACTACATGTTTTGGATTTCAACTGCATGCTTTGAAAGGAACCTTCATAGATTGAAGTGTTTTTTTAGGCGGAAATTGATTTTTTTCTTAATTTCTGCTGTTTATCATATTAATTCACTTTCCTCAGTAACAAGCAGGGTGCTTTTTAGAGCTGTATCATATTCTCTAGGGTCTTGCCTTTTTTTGATACCAAAACAATTAAAATAAACTCTGTAGTTCTTGAGATACATTCAATTCATTTTGGGCATGTTATTTTCAGCCATATTGCTCAAAAACAGGCCGTGTGTCGAAGAGGGTATTACCTATGTGCCAGTAAGCTAATACAAGTAAATGGACCGAACTTTATAAATTGCCGTTCTACAAGTACTTTAAGTTAATACCTGTTATTGACACATTTTCTCACACACAATAATATATTTGGTATATGTAATGACTAAAGACAGAGTTTCTAACTTTTTATGTGATTATTTAATTGTTTTTAATTTCTTATCACAATGTTTTTATTGGATAGAAATTATTCAACATCATTACATGTGTTGTAACTTTTATAGTCTTTCTCAGATTCAGAGGAAATTAGGAAACGAAAAACGGAACTAAAAGTCGGTTTCGTGTTTCTTCATCAGGAGCCGCCGTGAAACACACAGGAAATGAAAACAGAGCACAGACAGCCCTGTTTGCTTTTATTTGTTTGAATGTAACCTGAAGGCGGGTTTGGTGTATTTGGCAAATATTTGAGTGTTTGCAGTAACTCTGTCTTCAATTCAGTCTCAGAGAGAGTTAATCAACGAGCAGTTAACTGCTGTTGAAGAAACATTAACGGAGTTTTCTAAAATCATCGTCAATCCGAGGAAGAGATGGACGATCAGCCCAGACTGCTGTTCTCCCGGATTCCCTTGATAATCTTACATCGAATAGGTAGGAAACACCAGCGTTTGGATGCAGATTAAGGTCTAAATGTATGAAGCTTTCTGTATGAGTGTCATTTTAGTAACTGTTCCCCTGTTTATAAATGTTTTAACAGACAAATGAATGCAGAGATAAAATGTGAACATGGCTCTTTAGGTAGTGTTAAGAAAATGGAAAATCCTAACCGATGAATCATAATTTTTACTGACACATGGAGCATAAAATCAGCCAACAAAATCATTCATACTTTAGAGGTGTGCCGATCGATCGGTCACCGATCATAATCGGGCCGATTTTCGTGAAAAGGTGCATGATCGGTGATCGGCGATTATTGGCTCTTGTTGCCGATACCGATCACCTGCATCTCATTTCTCAGCCTGCCTGTGCAGCTGGTCTCCTCTTTCCTTCACACTGCAGCAACAAATCCTAAGCGATGTGGAACTATAACGCACTGAGTGAATGGGGTAGTTTGCGTGTTGCGGCGGAAAATTGAAGCACGTCAAAATGCATCAATACGATGAATCTAATATGGCATAAAAACAATGCCATACTTGACAGAGTTTGGCTACTTTGAGGCTCACTGCAGTAAAAAAGACATGTGGAGGATCAGACAGCAGGTAAAGCAGTGCACAGCTACAAACACTCACCCGGATTAGCATGACGGTCAGAAAGCTAAACAACCCGCAAAATTATTTAAGTCTTCGAGCTGCGATGTAAGACGCTGGTTCTACTCTCGCTGGTAGTAATATTTCACAGACGGAGCGCCGCTTCTGCTCCACCTGGTAGTGACTCTCACACCGAACCTCAGTTTAAAGCCGCAGCATCTAATGGATCATTATATGGACTGAAGACACTCCTTGAAATCACACCATGTCTCTGTGGCCTGATAAGTTTCTGTTTCTGAGGAATGGGCCTTAGTGTGTAACACAGGGGTCCCCAAACTATGGCCCGCGGGCCGGATCCAGCCCGCCTCCACATTTGGTCCGGCCCCCTGAACAATACCAGAGAGCATTCAGATTTTTTTTTTTTCATTTACCGTATTTTCCGGACAATAAGCCGGATTTTTCTTCAACCACCAGGGGCCTCTTTAGCAGGATGTGGATCATTGGAAGTCTCGTTACTTGCGCGCCAACATTGAGCCCACAAGCAGCAAAATGAGTAAAAAACGGATCAGATGTCTTTGGAAAGTTTATTTGCAAAGGGGAAAAGGCCCAGAGAAGAGACAGGAAAATGTATTTATCCCGGACCGGTAGGTGAGTCCCACATTAAGAGCAGCTTTGCGTAACATGCGGCGACCGGCTGCTAATGAGGGAATGAAGCTTCAAGCTGCTTCGCCACGTAGAGACCAAGCAGGCTGTGCATATAAGCAACACTTCAGGTGCAGGGCTTAAAGAGCTCCGGCCGGGGGCCGGATTTTCAGCTTTTGACCAAACGGTCTGCCTCAACCAAACTGTAGTCTCCCGGACCCTTCTAGACCGGAGGCGACACATCTTAATTTGCAGTACCGTAATTCCGTCACACGTAGCGCTGTCTGAAAAATTCCAACAATTTCTGAAAGGGGAGACGTTGCACTTTCCAGCAAATATCGGGCTAATACGGCACCTTCACAGCTGCAGCTGCAGAAAGTGTAATTAATCCGGAGGGCACTCATTTAATAGACGGTAAATTGCGAAAATAACTTGCTGAATGTTGAAAGTTCCGGTTGTTATGGATACATGGGTAAGTATGTCATCTCACAGGACATTTAAAGAACTACTTACAATTAAAATAAGGAAGATTTATTTAGTCAGACGTTTGAAACTTAGGCTTAAGAGCTCCATCTGGGGGCCAGACTTTCAAGCAAAGCGAGTATTGGACCAAACGGCCCGCCTCAACTAAACTGTAGAAAATAGACAAAGATGTCTGCCAATCAGAATTCTAGCTCCCGTGTTCTTGACCAGTGACTGTAAAACGGTTTATAGAAAAGCAGCGCATGCGTTCGGTGGTTAAATCAAATGCTATATGAAAGAAGATGAAGTTTATCTCACCCGGTAAAGAAACACGTTTACTTGAGAAAGGAATTAAAAACAAGTGGCGCTGGGCATGGCTAGAGGAAAGGGGACAGGACGGGAAGTTGGCAGACATTTTTACAAAAGGGGGGCGCTTGGATTCCTTTGGGGGGCGTTTGGTCGAAGGTAAACTTTACACCTTAAATGCACAACAATACCAGTTTAGACTTTGACCAACTTGGTAAAACTATATTGTGTAACATTAAACCATGCCTGGCTGCAACTGTATCGATGGCAGCTCTTCTTCTATTCAGTGTTTGTAGCTTTTGGCGCAGCTCTGCTCCTGCTAGTAGCTTCACCATCAGGTCAGCCTTGCACCGCTGATGACGTTGCTGTGATTTACTTTGTCTGGTGTCAGATTTTCTAATATTTTATGTTTTATTGAGGATTTTTGTAGATGTGTTTAGGCAGTTCTGTGATCATGTAAAAGCAGCAACTTATATTAAAAAGTGTTTTATTGTCCGTCTGGATGCTGCCCGCTTCCATGGAAGGACAACAGAAAATCGCTCTTATAAACATGTAATTGCTAAAATCACGATACCCTGACTTTGTATCACTTTGAAAAATTAACCAATTTAAATAAAGAAATCGCTCCATGGGTGATACCACGATAGAGAGCGTTCATTTTATAGCGTTAACACCGGTGCTGTAAGTGGTCCGACATGAAACGGGTGTGATAGAACAACACAGCACTTTTAAATTTCAATAATCAGAATGCAGAAATTATTTCCGTTTTTTAAAAGATTTATGTCAGTCTGTTTTTTCCCCATCGATACGCCCTGCACATTAGGAGGTAAAAAAAACAACAAAAAAAACGAGGTGCACATTGCGCAAAACGCTGAAACAGGAGAAGCGGGACATAAAATGGAGCGACGAACTATATGTGAATTATGGCATAAAAACAGAGAATCGGACGCTGAACAGTGAAAAATCAACACATGATGTGAAACACATGACGATTAGGCGGCGCAGCAGTTGATGAGTGAAGATTACTGATGGTCAATAAATGATCAAATAAATCTAGCAACAGGAAATAAACTAAAGTGGACATAGCAATAAACCAAGAGAGAATAAAACTAATCAAAGGAAACTAAATGGGAAATGAATGAAGAACAAAATGCAAGAATAAACTAAGAAACAAAAGTAAATACAGAGGAATAAACTGGTATGGCAGGACCTTTCGAGCAATAATTAATACAGAGGACTGTATGGCAAGAATAAACAGACACTATTTCTGGATAAAAGGTAAAATAATATTGTTGAAGTGTCATGGGTTTGTTGAGACCACATCTAGAACTGAGAATAAATATATCTTAAAGAACTGATCACTTATTTATGTTTTTAATTAGATTTATTATTTCTTCAATATTATTTTTCATGTCAGTGTTAATGTCATGAGGCTGAGACTCCATGACACTTTCAATTTGACTCATTAGGATTTGATTAAGAATCAGATTTGTTCTTTGTAATTTCTGTCCAGTAAAACTATTAATCTATAAATCAATAGACAGGTCAATATAAAGATATAATCCATGTTTCTGTCTCATATTTGTATGGTATTAAAAGGATCTGGAACTTTAGTTTTTCCACTGAAAGCTCTGGTTTGCACAATAAATGCCATGAGGGTGAAGTTTTATGGATGATACTCTGATGTCCCATTCTCCTGAAGGCAGCACAGAGCTGCACTACCAGAAACTCACAGAAACACGGAAGAGAAGAAGAGCTATGATTAATGTAGTTACAGTTCTATCCATGTTTTAATGTTGCAGACCTCAGTTGTTTGCAAATAGTTCAAAGTTTAAACTGGTATGTTGAACATCTTTTATCTGGTCATTTTGTATATTTAACAACTAGAAAATGGCAAAGAACAATAATATTTTTTCCACTGATTGGCTGCTGTTAGGCCTACCAATTTTAACTTGAATGTTCATTAAATTTTTTGTAGACGCCTGTGAAAATAATTTCTATTCCCATGACTTTTTTGTTGTCTGGGAAATTATTTTTGATGATAAATACAGAAACAAGCATAAAAATCAAAACATCTACAATAGTGATTAATAAAAAATAATAGTCGGTGCAAAGTAGCCTGCAAATTCTTTGGTGGGGGGGCGGTGAGGGACCTGGATAAAGGCTAGGGGGGTGCTGGGCTGAAAAAGGTTGAGAAACTGATCTAGTTGGTAATGCTGCATGTTCTAAATTACTAGCAAAAATATTGACTGAAAGGACTCTTATTTAATGTTGAGGGATTTTTGCCTGTAAGGCTAACCTTTAGGGCACAGACATTTTACATTTTGTTTTGAGTTGAAATGTACTGAAGTCTTATTTAAGTTTGAGTTTTTAGCTTGTTGTTTTGTTAGAAGCAATTGTTGCAATATTCAAAGACACTTTTTATTAAACTGTGGCACGACACATGTATTGAGGCCTTAGTCCTCGTGGCTATGGTCGCAGGTTCGATTCCCGGCCTGGTGACATTTGCCGCATGTCTTCCTCCTCTCTCATAACCCTCTTTCCTGTCTAACTATTTTCAAATAAAGGCCACTAGAGCCAACAAACCTTTAAAAATGAATAAATAAAAAAAATCCAATCTGGGCAACTTTTTCTTTTTCAACCCTAATAAATGTGATATTCAATTGAACTGTTATGACTCAAATTTTGGGTGTCCGCCCCCCTCTGCTGCTGCTGCATCGTTGTGGAAAACCTGGAGCGGCAGAGATATCTGCGGCTTATATGTGCATGTTTACTGGTTTAAAAAAAACAAAAAACTTTGGGGTTGTGGCTTATAGTCCGGTGCGGCTCATAGTTCGGAAAATACGACTATAATCTTTCCTGGATTTTTTTCTGTGAAGAACCTAGAGAGGGTTATTTGGTTATTATTTATTTCATTAATAGTCTTATTACTTATTTCCTGATTTGTTCTGTGAAGAACCCAGAGAATGTTATTTGATTGTGCTTTCTGGAAAACAATATATTTTTACATTTAGGCACTCCTGCAATCGTCACATTTTTCTGTTACAAACTGACTCCGGCCCCCGACCAGAGAAGGGAAAAGTTTGGGGACCCCTAACACAACAGTATCTATAAAAATCGTGCAGTGGTAGATCATCCATCTAAAACGGTTCTGAAGACACTTATAATCAAGCCTCGTTATTATAGGTTATGGATGCAATTATTTTTATTTTTTTGTATGTATAAATTAGAGGTGTGCCGATCGATCGGCCACCGATCATAATCGGCCGATTTCCGTGAAAAGGTGTATGATTGGTAATCGCCGATCACAGACTCTTGTTGCTGATCACACAAACCGATCACCTGCATCTCATTTAGCAGCCTGCCTGTGCAGCTGGTCTCCTCATTCCTTCACTCTGCGCAAACGCGCAGCAACAAATCCTAAGCGATGTTGTGTGTAACTATAACGCACTGAGTGAATGGGGAAGTTTGCATCTTGCGGCAGAAAATTGAAGCAAGTCAAAATGCATCAACACAACGAAGCTAATACAACATAAAAACAATGCCATACTTGACGGAGTTTGGCTACATCGAGGCTCACTGCAGTAAAAAGACATGTGGAGGATCAGATAGCAGATAAAGCAGCGCACAGCTACAAACACTCACCCGGATTAGCATGACGGTCAGAAAGCTAAACAAATAACCCGCAAAATTATTTAAGTCTTCGAGCTGCGATGTAAGACGCTGGTTCTGCTCTCGCTGTTGAACCGCTGCTACGCGCTACAGATGGTAATATTTGACAGACGGAGCGCCGCTTCTGCTCCACCTGGTAGTGACTCTCACACCGAACCTCTGCTTAAAGCTGCGGCATCTAACCTAAAAAAATACATTTTACATACGTATTAAAACTTTCGCTGTCCTAACATGAGACAGATAATCTCTGAAAAAATAATCAATCTCCTCCCTGCTCCACATAATTACTCCGCTGTCAGAAACAGCCAATCAGAACTAGCAGTAATCAACTAGCCGCCATGCTATCAGGAAGTTTTAATTCAGTAACTCTCGATTGTTTATTGTAATGGAACCTCTATTTGCCTTTGAATGTTAAGTTTTATACTTTAATGTTTTTGGCAATGTTGAGAGGTTTTATTTTGGCTCTTTGCATTATTTAGCCTCTTCAGAGCCTTCATATGTTATCAGTCTGTTAAAGATAGTATTACTGATAGCAGTACAATTTGCAGAATGCCTGTTTTGTTTAGTTTTCTTCTTGGAAAAAGTTATTAAAAACAAGTTTTTGTCTAAATTGAGGTGAATTCATGGTTCCTTTTTCCACATAATGTAACCGGTAGTGTTTATGATAAAAAAAAATATATTAAAAAATTATGTGATCGGTATTGGTATCGGCAGGAAAAAACCTGATCGGCACATCTCTAGTCTGAATGTATTCTCTCATTTACTTCAATAAATAAAGTTAACAATTCCTCTTTTTTTCTGTTTTCTCTAGATAGTCAACCACGCAACGTTTATAAGGAGGAGCTATGTAAGCAGGAGAGGAGATCCACTCTGGACCAGGAGGAGTTAGAACCTCTGCAGGTGAAACAAGAAGAGGAAGAATCAGAAGATCATCAGATAAAAGAAGAGCAGGAGGATCTAGAACATCAGCAGATAAAAGAAGAGCAGGAGGATATAGAACATCAGCAGTTAAAAGTGGAAGAGAAAAAAGTTTACTGCAGTCAGGATGAAGAACAGGTTGAGTTAAATCAGGAGACTGATACCTGCCTGGTGGTTCCTGTTGATGAACAAACATCCCAAGCTGAATCAGAACCAAACAGGAACCAAGTCATCTTCCAGGAAGCTGCTGAAGCTGAGAACCAAAATCCAGAAAGAAGAAAACCTTTCTCATGTGAGACCTGTGGAAAACGTTTCACTGCCATTTATAAACTCAATCGTCATATTAGAACTCATACGGGTGAAAAGCCGTTTTCATGTGTGACCTGTGGAAAAGGTTTTAGTCAAAAACAGAATTTAACTCAGCACATGATGATTCACACTGGTGAAAAGCCGTTTTCATGTGTGACCTGTGGAAAAGGTTTTAGTCAAAAACAGAATTTAACTCAGCACATGATGATTCACACTGGTGAAATGCCGTTTTCATGTGTGAACTGTGGAAAAAGTTTTAGTCTTAATTGGCTTTTAACTCGTCACATGATGATTCACACTGGTGAAAAGCCGTTTTCATGTGTCAACTGTGGAAAAAGATTTATTAAAAAAACGGATTTAACTCGGCACATGATGATTCACACTGGTGAAAAGCTATTTTCATGTGTGAACTGTGGAAAATGTTTTAGTCAAAAACAGGATTTAACTCGGCACATGATGATTCACACTGGTGAAAAGCCGTTTTCTTGTGTGAACTGTGGAAAAAGTTTTAATCAAAAACAGCATTTAACTCAGCACATGATGATTCACACTGGTGAAAAGCCGTTTTCATGTGTGACTTGTGGAAAAAGTTTTACTCGAAAAGTTCATTTAACTCGGCACATTATGATTCACATGGATGAAAAGCCGTTTTCATGTGTGAACTGTGGAAAAAGTTTTAGACTTAAAGAGGAGTTGACTCGGCACATGATGATTCACACTGGTGAAAAGCCGTTTTCATGTGTGAACTGTGGAAAAAGTTGTAGACTTAAACAGGAGTTAAATCGGCACATGATGATTCACACAGAAGAGAAGCCGTTTTCATGTATGACCTGTGGAAAAAGTTTTAGTCAAAAACAGCATTTAACTCGGCACATGATGATTCACACTGGTGAAAAGCCGTTTTCATGTGTGACCTGTGGAAAAAGTTTTAGTCAAAAAAAGCATTTAACTCAGCACATGATGATTCACACTGGTGAAAAGCCGTTTTCATGTGTGACCTGTGGAAAAGGTTTTAATCAAAAACTGCATTTAACTCAGCACATGATGATTCACACTGGTGAAAAGCCGTTTTCATGTGTGACCTGTGGAAAAGGTTTTCGTCGCAAAGTTATTTTAACTCGGCACATGATGATTCACACGGATGAAAAGCCGTTTTCATGTGTGACCTGTGGAAAAAGTTTTAGGGAAAAAGGGCAATTATCTCAGCACATGATGATTCACACTGATGAAAAGCCGTTTTCATGTGTGACCTGTGGAAAAAGTTTTTGTCACAAAGTTATTTTAACTCGGCACATGATGATTCACACGGATGAAAAGCGGTTTTCATGTGTGACCTGTGGAAAAAGTTTTAGTCAAAAAAAGCATTTAACTCAGCACATGATGATTCACACAGATCAAAAGCCGTTTTCATGTGTGAACTGTGGAAAAAGTTTTAATCAAAAACTGCATTTAACTCAGCACATGATGATTCACACTGGTGAAAAGCCGTTTTCATGTGTGACCTGTGGAAAAGGTTTTCGTCGCAAAGTTATTTTAACTCGGCACATGATGATTCACACGGATGAAAAGCCGTTTTCATGTGTGACCTGTGGAAAAAGTTTTAATCAAAAACTGCATTTAACTCAGCACATGATGATTCACACTGGTGAAAAGCCGTTTTCATGTGTGACCTGTGGAAAAGGTTTTCGTCGCAAAGTTATTTTAACTCGGCACATGATGATTCACACGGATGAAAAGCCGTTTTCATGTGTGAACTGTGGAAAAAGTTTTCGTCACAAAGTTAGTTTAACTCAGCATATGATGATTCACACAGGTGAAAAGACGTAGAACTATTTTCCATATACTGTATTTTCTGGACTATAAGCCGCTACTTTTTTTCCTAAGCTTTGCACCATGCGGTTTATAGTTTGGTGTGGATTTTATGTAGATTTTTCTTCAACCACCAGGGGGCTTTTTAGCAGGAAGTGAATCATTGGAAGTCAAGTTGGAAATAAAAGAAGAAAGCGCCCATTAAAACGGAATAAGGTTATAATAGGTAATTAAAATTTGAGAATGTTGTTGATCAGTTAAATAGCATTGAGGGGAAAAATAAGATTTTGTTGTTTTTTAAAATAATACTGGGATCATGAGAATTTGAGCAGGGTTTCCCCCAGTGTATTATAGACCTGGCGGCCCGCCATGCTTTACTACCGCCACCGCCAGGCTTAGCTTTTCTTCCATCTATCCATCCATTTTCTTTACACCCTTGTCCCTCAGTGGGGTCGGGAGGGTTGCTGGTGCCCATCTCCAGCTAACATTCCGGAGAAAACCCACCATGCACAGGGAGAACATGCAAAAAGACCGGAGAAAGACAGAGGCCGGGAATCGAACCCAGAACCTTCTTGCTGCAAGGCAACTGCTCTACCAACTGCTCCACTGTGCAGCCCTTAAGCTTTTTACGTTTTCTTTTTTAATTTTAGGAAAATAAAATAAAAAATTGCCTTTTTTTAAGCCGGATTGCAAGTGTTTCTGTTGCTCCGAGCGTTTCACTGTCAGAACAGATTTATTCCTAAAAGATATGGTTATAGAAGATATGTTTAAAGCTAATGATTTTTGTATTAAACTACGTTAAAACTTGTAATAGTGCCAAATATACATGAGCTAATGTTAGTCAGGGTGTTGTAAATAACTTTAAAATATCAGAATTAATTCATAATATATTCCAATGTGTTTTCATGTTGGCAAACTGCCGCCACAGACCATCGTGGTTCTTTGTGCAGCCTTTGGGTTGCAGGACGTCTCATCAGTGTCCGTCTTCCTGCCAGTCGGTGTTTACCTTCAGGATGTCCAGAGACCTCCACCTTTCTGGAGCAGCAATCACATGAGCTCAATATGCTGATGAAACATTTCTGATTAAAAAAAAAATGTGTTTGATGTTCTGACAGAGTTAAAGTGCATTAACAATCTGTTGTTTTTAACTTCTCAATACGTTTAATTATGATTCACCTGTGTCCAAGTTATACTGGACACAGTATAACAAATAAAGCTTTATTCCTTCTAATCTGACTGCTTCCTCTTCCATGTTTTCACATTTTGG
The DNA here is from genome assembly GCF_904066995.2 of Poecilia reticulata. Lineage (NCBI taxonomy): Eukaryota > Metazoa > Chordata > Actinopteri > Cyprinodontiformes > Poeciliidae > Poecilia > Poecilia reticulata. The sequence continues at coordinate 22,099,070 of NC_088840.1, read as the reverse complement.
ACACTAAGAATTAAAAATTAAACTCAGTCTTAATTATCGCTAAGGTTACAGGTTTTGGACACATTTTCTCACTTTCTTACACTTAAGATTCTGCAGGAAGACAGATAAACAGTGGATAGAATGATGATGTATGTTAGAATTATTATTTGTTTAATCTTACTTATATGAAGCCTATAGTGTTATGCCACTTTTAGAAGTTTGTTCTGTCTGTTGTTTGTTCGCTTCTTGTGTTGCAGAAGATAAGCTGCAGGACAGGAACTCACCCCAACAGCCTCGAAGAGAATGTGCTGTTCAAGTTATCTTATATGGATAAGAGTTGCTGTGTCAAGCTTCAACAGAGTATACTTCCCCCCCCTTTAGCTTCATGTAATTAGGGCGTTCCTAATCTAATAAAAGAGCGAGGCGAGCAGAGAAACTTCAGAGTGTTGGTCGGAGATTGTAACTGAAGCATTCTCTGAGCACTCTCCTCGCGAGTAAGAAACTCATCACTGACTCTTTGTCTCTGTTTTTTGCAGTGTGTAAGAAATGTCTAGTGTTTGAACCTGACATTTAATTGGTCCTTCGAGCCGGATACCGATATACCTGACGACCCCAGCGGGTGAGTAAAAAATCCAGGAAGCCTGTGCACAGCATTAAGACCCTTTCCGGGACTGGTTTTTTTTCTCACGAGCTGGAGTCCGACGGTTGACGGTTTTCCTCAGAGACTGGAGACACAGTGAGTAGTTTCAGTTTAAAACCAGTATGTATGGGGAAGAAAATAAAAATGAAAAACGATAAGAAATTAGAATGAAATAAGAATAAAATAAAACCAGTTAAAGTCCGCGGGAGGAGCAGACTCCTCTAACTCTTAAGTTAGTTAAATTCTGTGTGTGGGATTACGGCGTCCCCTGGTAAGAAATTAAACCCTGAGAATCCTAGGCACTATCAGGTACAATAAAAGCAGTTAAAGTCCGCGGGAGGGGCAGACTCCCCTAACTCTTCTAAGTTAGTTAAATTCTGTGTATGGGATTACGGCGTCCCCTGCTAAAGGACGAGCGGAGTCCTCTATGAAATAGTTAAATTCCGCAAAGAACAACAGGAGTCCTCAACTACGTAGTTAAATTCCGCAAAGGACAGGAGTGTCCTACTTAAAAGTGTGAAAGTGTGTGAGTGAATGAAAACTGATTATCACTAGATAAACAGTTTTATACCAAAACAACGGGGAACAAATGGTGAGATTTTGTGGATGTTTGTAGACAAGAAAACTCCGCTCTCTGAGTTGAAGTGAGTTTTACCACAATCTATTTATCACCATCCTGTTGAAATTTTCCAGTGTTTAGAACACAGCAGGTGTTAAGACCACACTGGACTAAATTTAGTTCAAAATGGGTACCGGGGGAAGCAAATATAAACAGAAGGTCTTAGAAGACCTGTCCAGTAAAGACTGGAAAAGAGTTGAAAAAATAAATGAGGATGCAGTAAACCCGCTTTGTTACTGGGTGAAGCAGTACGATTTTAATGGCAGGTTAAGTACCACAGGCATAAAAGAACTACAGCAAAAAATTAGAACAAAATGTAATGGAAAAGAAAAACAAATGGCAAAAGAGGGTTATGAACAGACAAAAGTCTGGCTCCAAATAGCTGAGAGAAGAGAAGAGGGAGAAAGAAAGGCTAAAGAAAAGAAAGAACAGGAAACGGAGGAGCAGAAAAATAAGGCGGAGGGGAACCAGTCATTCTGTTCACAGCCGATGTTTTATCAGTTTGTATTGGAATAGTTTGTTCTTGATATGCGGAGGGCTCCATCCTAATCAGACATCCGTGAGCCTGTTCTTCTGAAGCGATGGTCACATTGTTGGTCTTGTTGATAAAATGAAAAATGTTTGCAGTGAGCAGCCTTATTCCGTGTTTGTTAAGATTGCGTCCTCCTCTTCCAAAGAGGTGAAAGCGCTGCCAGTAGATACAGAGGTTTTCTACCAGGGAGGAAGAGACAGAGGTAGAAGCAGAGGACGTGGGAAAAGACGAGGCAGGGGGCGAGGATTTGGTCCACACCCAGAAACTCGAGCTTGTTGGAATTGTGGAAAAGAGGGCCATCTAGCAAGGGACTGTAGGAGATCCCAACACCAACAATCAGCATGACTAGATGATGTTGAAAAAAGAAAAAGATCTTGAAACAGGGGAAGAGGAAATTTTGAATTTAGAGGACTTATTTTTCGAGGAGAGATACAGGCCAGAGGTGACTTTGATGATAAAAGGGAATCTACTCACAAGCAATGTCAGCCAGCCTCTCCACCTTTGAACCCCCAAAAGGGAGCCAAATCCTGTTGTATGTAGATGACATTCTACTAGCATCAAAAACCAAAGAAGATTGTTTGATAGACTCTCTGGCACTATTGAAACACTTATTACTACAAGGACACAAGGTCAACAAAAATAAACTCCAATTAGTACAGCCAGCAGTAAAGTATCTAGGTCACCAACTAGCATCTGGGGGCCGTACAGTAATACAGGATAGAAAAACAGCAATACTACAGGCTCCAAAGCCACAGAAAAAAAAAAAAACAAAAAAAAAAAACAAATGATGTCATTCTTGGGGCTGATAAACTATTGTAGAAGTTGGGTGCCAAATTATGCTGAGATAGTTGCACCTCTGAGTGCACTAATCTATACTACAGAAATGAAAATGACAGATAAACTGATTTGGACCACAGAAAGTGAAGAAGCATTCTGTAAAATAAAACAAGAATTAGTGGGAAGTGGAACACTAGCTCTTCCAGATTACAAGAAGCCGTTTGTCCAAATGGTTGATAGCAGAGATAAATTTATGACCTCGGTTTTGACCCAAAAGCATGGAGATAAGATGAAACCCATAGCTTTTTATTCTGCTAAAATGGATGCAGTAACCTGTGCTCAGCCTCCATGCATTAGAGCTGTAGTTGCAGCCTCAATGGCAGTCACCGTAAGTGCAGATGTGGTCCTTTTTCATGAGCTAATACTTAGAGTGCCACATGCAGTATCTGCATTATTATTACAAACAAACATGACATTTCTGTCACCAGCAAGGCATTTGTCTTGCATGTCCATCCTGTTGTCTCAACCACATTTAACAATAGAGCGGTGTACAATTCTCAATCCTGCAACACTTATGCCAACCTTAGATGATGGAGAACCACATGATTGTGAAGCCTTGGCAACAACTACAGCAAAATGTAGGGAGGATCTGACAGACACCCCATTAACAAAAGGAATCACAGTATATGTGGATGGTTCTTCTAAGAAAGACCAATTTGGGAAAACTAGAACGGGATATGCTGTGGTAACATCGAGCAAAGTGCTAAAAGCTGCGGCGTTACCACAACATTTCTCGGCTCAGGCTGCTGAATTAATAGCATTAACAGAAGCCTGCAAACTAATGAAAGGAAAAGATGTGACAATTTATACAGACAGCCAGTATACGTTTGCTACAACTCATACCTTCGCACAATATTGGCAAAATAGGGAAATGGTTACCTCTACAGGAAAACCTGCTACACATGCAGATCTGCTAAAAGAACTTTTAAAAGCAGTAAAACTCCCAAAAAACATTAGCAATATGCAAATGTGCAGCACACACCTCTAATACTGATTCTGTTTCACTGGGTAATGCATTTGCAGATAAAACAGCTAAGCAAGCAGCAATGGGAGAAAAAGAAGTACTGTGGTCCACAGAAGAACAAATCGATAACGAAATATTGAAAGACATGCAAAAACAAGCAAGCACACAGGAACAAAAAAAACCTGGATAAAAAATGGAGCAACTGTAAAAAATGACTTATACATCTGACCAGAAGGAAAACCAATCCTACCAAAAATCTATATAAATGGGCAGCAATATTGAGCCATGGGAAGACACATGTCTCAACAGGAGGGATGGTAGGATTAGTAAAACAGCATTATACAACCTATGGTTTTAATTTTAATCTATATTCAAAAAAATTTTTTGTAGAGCTTGCCTCATATGTGCTAAGCACAATGCTCAAGGTAATCTATGTCCAAAGCAAGGGAGGTTTCCAACACCTAACTATCCTTTCCAGAGTATACACATGGACTTTATAGAACTAAATCAAAGTGAAGGAAAAAAGTACTGTCTAGTGATCATAGATTCATTTTTAAAATGGATAGAACTGTTCCCAACTAAAACACCAGATGCCCTAACAGTGGCAAAAGCCTTATGTAAAGACATAATACCCAGATATGGAATACCAGAAAAAATCTATAGTAATAATGGTACACACTTTGTGAACCAAGTGGTAAAAAACATAGGAACTGCCTTCCACATAAACTTAAAAAAACCACTGCAGCTACCACCCACAAAGTGCAGGACTGGTAGAAAGAATGAATGGTACTATAAAAAATAGATTAAAGAAGTGTATGGAAGAAACAGGAAGGCCCTGGACACGGTGTTTGGACCTAGTTAAAATGTATATAAACATCACTAGTACATCAGGACTAACACCTTATGAAACACTATTTGGGAGACCGTACAGACTCCCATTATTCAAGAATGAATGGGAAGCAGAGGATGAACCTAACTTAGCAGACTATATGAAAAAAAACTATATGAGAAAATCACCAAAGTGGGAAGGTCCCTATCAGGTCCTGTTGACCACAGGAACTGCAGTTAAGATAGCAGAAAGAAACACATGGATCCACTTAGCACATTGTAAACTGATAATACAAAAAGATGACTAAAATAACTCTCTTGGTAATAGCCTTCACTGCTACAGTATTGCTAAGTGTTTTGGTCATCAGCCTTTTCTACCTTTTATGAACAAAGTTTTGCCTACCTTCAGTTAGACCCCCAGAGGAAGCCCGTGGTACAAAGGGAACTGTATTTCTAGTATACAGTTGTCTCAAACCGGTGAAGATAGTCCACAACTCTGCCGAGGGGTTCTTAGGAAGGGAATCAAAACATAAAACATGATGACTGAAAGAAAATTAAAAAAAAAAAAAAAAAAAAAAAAAAAGGTGATCTTTGGTGTAGGAGCTACGGTCATAATTATTGCAGCTCTCCTATTATTTTGGTATGAAACAAAAGTAAGAACACATAACACCGAGAAGTATGGATGCCACCTGGGAAGAGTTGTATGTGGAGTCCAAGGTTAGGGACATGGAAAATCCCTGTAAAGGGTCAGGTGAAGAGGTTGTAGATGAAATCTACCTGTGTTAATGCATCTATATTGGCAACTGTGGTTTCCCTAGACCTAAATAAGATCAATATTGGGGGCTACCCAGGCAAACCTGGGCAGGTTATGATTGGTACATGGCGTCACGGGACGCTGTTCGCAGTGTACAATGGGAAAACGTTTTTAGCTGGAGGCCAAATCCAAAGGATAGTTACCAAGCACAGTACTGGGCTAAGGTTATACATCTGGAAAAAAATCAATAAAGAGCTAAAAATAATCATAAACACCACAAACAATCCGATTCCTTTCAAAAATGATGTTCTTTGTTTCTACTTCTCCCTATGGATCGAGAAAAGTGGAAACGACCCCTATAAAATGTTTTCCCTGTGCCAGAACATCACAGAGTCAAATAACTCCTCCCCAGGCATAGTGGTGGCGGGCCCACACTCAACTAAACTCGCAAGTTCTGAAATGACTATATTCAATGCAGATGATGATGATGATAACCACAGGAGTTACCAGCCGAAGCAACAACTGCAGGAAATTGTTCGAATATAGTATATGTTACTCGGTACTTCAAACCATTATCCCGTAGTGACATCTGGTGGTGGTGTGGAGATAACAGGTTGTTTGATAAACTGCCATTAAATACTACTGGTTTGTGCACTGTAGTGACTCTGATGTTACCTGTTTCAATATACCCTATGACAAGTGCCACAATTACTTGACTCACTAGGTAATGTGCTTCCATCAGTGTGGCAGCAGCGTCAGAAACGCTCACTGAAAGATGACGATGATCCCACATACATAGACAGTATTGGGGTCCCACGTGGTATACCTGATGAATATAAGCTGGTAAAAAATAAATAAAATGTTGATAGAATAAAACTACATCCACTACAATGTCCAGAGGTTAGGTAACAAAACAGAGCAAGGTTTCTCAGCCGTCCACGAGCAACTGTCAGCTACCTCCCTGATGGCTTTCCAAAACCGCATTGCTGTTGACATGTTTGTTGGCTGAGAGGGGTGGGGTCTGCGCCCTTTTTGGGGAGCAGTGCTCCGCCCTTATCCCCAACAACACCACTGCAGATGGCAGCCTCACCAAGGCCTTGGATGGGTTGAGGGCTCTAAACAGCAAAATGAAAGACCACTCTGGAGCTGATACAGAAATGTGGGACGGTTTGAATAATATATTTGGCCAATATCAACAACTAATAGTCTCTGTCTTAATTTCCATAGCTGTGTTTGCAGCAAAACTGACCTTGTGTGGATGTTGTTGTATTCCCTGTATCAGAGCTTTAATTCAAAAGCTCATCACCACTGCCATCACTCCGATGGAGGAACAAGTGTATTCTCTCCTTCCTCCTGACGACAATAAAAATGTAAGTGATGAAACAGATGCTGAGTCCAGTGATGAAGAAGATGAAATGTCTCTCAACTTTCCAGACTTGTATCCTGACCCAAATGTTCCTAGGTCGAACTTGTAATACAATGTTAATGATGTAATGTGTGGAATGTGACATTTAATCCTCTGAGTGTACCTGTTTTGAACCACTTAATGAATTACCAATAGAAAATCGAAAGAAGTTATTGAGTAAGGACTAGATCTGGCTAAAAATGGCATAAACAGGAGGGAAATGTTAGAATTATTATTTGTTTAATCTTACTTATATGAAGCCTATAGTGTTATGCCACTTTTAGAAGTTTGTTCTGTCTGTTGTTTGTTCGCTTCTTGTGTTGCAGAAGATAAGCTGCAGGACAGGAACTCACCCCAACAGCCTCGAAGAGAATGTGCTGTTCAAGTTATCTTATATGGATAAGAGTTGCTGTGTCAAGCTTCAACAGAGTATACTTCCCCCCCCCTTTAGCTTCATGTAATTAGGGCGTTCCTAATCTAATAAAAGAGCGAGGCGAGCAGAGAAACTTCAGAGTGTTGGTCGGAGATTGTAACTGAAGCATTCTCTGAGCACTCTCCTCGCGAGTAAGAAACTCATCACTGACTCTTTGTCTCTGTTTTTTGCAGTGTGTAAGAAATGTCTAGTGTTTGAACCTGACAATGTATAAACTAGAAACTAACATGATTTGTATTTTGGGTTCTTGTTAATAGCTGCTCTGATGTCGAAATGTTTGGTTTGCAGAATAATGTATTCAGTTTTGGATGGCTTCATTGGTAATCTACAATGTTAAGTTCAATGAAATATTTATATAATATAATGTTATTTTCACTCTGGCTTAAGCTCCTCACATTTTGGGAGGATTGTATTAGGACCTTGATATAAACTACAGTAAGTACAATAATGTGTGGAGTGAGCAGAAATAAAGAGACTTTGTTCACTGAGACACAACTTTTATTTTTTTCTTTTTCTTTTGTTTGTCTTAACTCTCTTGTTGCTCTGCCATCTGCTGGTAGCTGCTTCCTGCTGAAGGAGATCAGGTGTTCTAACGGTTCTCCATAATGTCAGCCATGTTGCTCTCTTGCTCCCTGGTAATCAGATGTTATAGCTTATAGCACTTAAATGTAGATAAATAACAGAGTTACTAATGTGGATGTTACATACACATAAGGAATTATTTAAAACAGAAATGTTACTATATATGTACATACTAACACTTTTTTTTTTACCATCCAGTCATACAGAATTATAAATAACTGGAATAGTTGTGTAAATTAAAGACAAAATCTAGTTACTTGTAAGTTTTAGACCTATGCAGGCATACAGCCATGGATAAAATACCACTATTGTTTTCTTCAGGTTTATTGTTCATTCTACAATTAATAATTCATAACAATTTGATTAGAGAACTGATATCTAGCCATTTTACAAAAGGGTTCCATATGTTTTATTATCTCACAACGGGGGAAACTCAGATGCAACAGCAAAATGAGAAACAATCGAAGCATGTAGATTCACACAAAGATAAACAAAAGAAGGTAACATGCTGTACAATATTGAGTTATTTATAACTGTAATGTGCAACTGAGTGTTTTCAGAAAATGCTCATGTTGTGTTTGAGCAGTAAAAATACAGCAGGCTTTGTGTTTTATATCTACAAACTCTCACCTGGCTGGAGAGCAGCAGCGTTAGCTGCATCTGAGTCGGTGTTCACTGTGGGGCTCCGTAGCGGCTAACGAGGCTGACGAGGCTTTCCATTCTCTCCACTACCGTGACAAAAACGACTCATTCCTCACGGGTCCATCGAGCTGCCGCTGAATATTGAAATCCGAAGCAAAGAAAAAAGCCGACAGTTCACGCCTTATTTGTATCTTCCATCACTTCCGTGTTGCAGTAAGTTTCAAATGTTGCGCCTTGGTTTTTTCTTCTCTCTTCGCTGCTCCGTCTATCCACGCCCTCAGCCAATCAGTGAACAGCAGCGAAGCTTGCGTCACCCACCAAACCAGGGCCGGCCCGGCTGGCTCTGCTCCGAAGCAGGACCCTAAAAAGCAGCGCCAGCCCCGTAAAAAAGCTGGTGGAAACTCTAGGAAAGCGAGCGGAGCGGAGCCGAGCCGGGCCGAGTCGAGCCGGTGGAACAGGGGCATATGTGCCAGTAAGCTAATACAAGTAAATGGACCAAACTTTATAAATTGCCGTTCTACAAGGTATTTTAATTTAATACATTTTCTCACACACACTAATATATTTGGTAATCAAAGAAATGATTAAAGACAGAGTTTCTAACTTTTGATGTGATTATTTAATAGTTTTAATTTCTGAATAAAGAGCACAATGTTTTTATTGGATAGAAATGATTCTGATAATTTTTATATCAACATTGATGAACAGACAGTTTTACAGTGTTTAATTACAGAACATATTTACATAATTCCATAATTTTATGTACATTTAACGTTTCAAGACAAGAAACAAATAATTTTCTTGTATTTATTTTTTGTACGTTATTGATAAATGATTGATTTATCAAATGACAATCAGTCATTATCAAACATTAAGCTACATATTTTTCTTACTTTTTTCCAGACAAAATATATTACAGTATATATCAACTCTGCTATTGACAGCAAAGAGTGAAAATAATACAGAATAAACTATTTTTATTTCATTACATAAGCTGTATTAATACATTAATGCTTCAGATTGAGATATTTAAAAATACACAAAAATTGAATGAATAAAACCTTTATTTATTATACTGGCAACACTGGCCACAGGCAGGGCTTCAGTCTGCTGGTCACACTGGGAGAACTCCAATGACTTCTGAGACGTCCTGGTTCACAGGCTAAAGCCAAGAATAAAAGAGAAATTATCCAAAAGTTAATATAAAATAAATATGTTTCCTTCACATTCATGAAAAAAATATTTTCAGCATGTTGGGCTCTGACTCCTAGCATCTTCATAGCATAGCTAAATGCTGGTGTTCTCGAGGACTGACTCACTGGTCTATGTGTTGTAGTTTTTTTAGCTAGAGTCGATTAAAGATTCTGAGGGTAGTGAAAAATTAGGTAGAATCACCCTTTAGCCATTTCCCTAAATGTAAGCTAAAATTTGAAACTAATTTCAGCTTCGTCGAAGCAGCGGGGCCAACATACATTTCTCTTAATGTATGACAAATCTATGGTCAGCATAAAAGTAAATAATCCCAATACATAATTTAATCAAACCCTCTCTTAAATGATGGTAACATCATTTAGCCCTTCAGTCGTTCTATCTAGAACATTTCATAGTTTGATCTCAATTTTTTATTTTGTGGCAAAATGTACTTTTTTTTCTATCTGCAATAACATTAACACGCCTTTGTATTGGTGTGCAGATGGGACGCCACCGTTTCTACCGAGATGTCTGACTGTGTCATCCACTATTCCTGAGCTTCGCACTAAGATAGAATTAAAATCATTACATGTGTTGTAACTTTTATAGTCTTTCTCAGATTCAGAGGAAATTAGGAAACGCAAAACGGAACTAAAAGTCGGTTTCGTGTTTCTTCATCAGGAGCCGCCGTGAAACACACAGGAAATGAAAACAGAGCACAGACCGCGCTGTTTGCTTTTCTTTGTTTGAATGTAACCTGAAGGAGGGTTTGGTGTATTTGGCAAATATTTGAGTGTTTGCCGTAACTCTGTCTTCAGTTCAGTCTCCTGTTAACGAGCAGTTAACTGCTGTTGAAGAAACATTAACGGAGTTTTCTTAAATCATTGTCAATCCGAGGAAGAGATGGATGATCAGCCCAGACTGCTGTTCTCCCGGATTCCCTTGATAATCTTACATCGAATAGGTAGGAAACACCAGCGTTTGGATGCAGGTTAAGGTCTAAATGTATGAAGCTTTCTGTATGAGTGTCATTTTAGTAACTGTTCCCCTGTTTATAAATGTTTTAACAGACAAATGAACGCAGATGTAAAATGTGAACATGGCTCTTTAGGTAGTGTTAAGAAAATGGAAAATCCTAACCGATGACATAATTTTTACTGACACATGGAGCATAAAATCAGCCAACAAAATCATTCAGACTGTACTTATTTTATTCACTTTCTGAAAGGAGACACTTTTACCATTACATCCGAGTTTCTAAAAAAGTCTGTGTAGCTTCTGAGGAAAAGGAGGAGGGTAGCTGATCATATGGACTGAAGACACTCCCTGAAATCACACCATGTCTCTGTGACCTGATAAGTTTCTGAGGAATGGGCCTGAGTGACTAACACATGTACTGACACATGGAGCATAAAATCACCCAAAAAAAATCATTCATACTTTACTTATTTTATTCACTTTCAGCGCTGAAAGGAGACGCTTTTATCATTACTTTTGAGAAGAGTTTCTAAACTAGAAAATTCCTGCAGAAATTTTAAAGGGGCATGCCAAAGTGTGCCCGTCGACTTTGACCCAGCGTTATGATGCTAAAAATTAGCATTAATGCTAAAGAAAGCTGCAATGCAATCAATAACCTGTGGAGAGGCAGAAGCATGTTGAATAAGCTGTACTTTTAGCTTATGCATTAATTATGTTAAAATTAATGCATAAGCTAAAATTAGCCAATATGCTAATGCTATCCTAAATGCTGGCAGTAGCATGTGGAGCAACAGGACCATGTTGTTTTCATTTTACGTGCTCCATTCAGTATACTAAACATGTCTAATGAGAAAATGAGCTAATAGCTAACTTTAGGTAAAAGGCTAGTGCTACAGTCAAGGGCAGTGAAATGCTACTGTTTGTGCTAATGTTAATGTCTATCCTGAGAAAAAAAACATTAAAAAGGCTGATATTATCGCACCGCCTATGGCGGTGCACTAACCTGAGGAGAATATGCAGACTTTTATTTTGAAACTTTCAGTAAGCTTAATTTTAACTACCACACCAATTCAATGTGTAACAGTAGTTTGTTTAAACCAGTCTCAAAAAGCCCAAAATAGCAATTACCTGATGTGAAAAATGTCAAGGCTTTTATTTTGAAATTTTCAGTAGGCTTCATTATTGTTACACATTGCATTAATGGCCACATTAATCCAACCTGTAACAGCCCAGCTATATAATGCCCAAAACAGCAAGTAGTTCTAAATGCCAACTCAGCCCTAAAGTGTGGGATGTGAGAGTTCCGGCATGTTGTAGTTCTGCTATAGTAAATAATCCTCAGCCAACTGCTGTGTGTGTGCTGTGCAAGGCAATGCACTAGGGGGCATGTTGTAGTTCTGACCTTCCTCTCTGCCCTCCGTATTAAAGTGTTTACAATGTTGCAGTTCTGACCTTCTTCTCTGCCCTCTCTGTATTAAAGTGTTCCACCATGTTGTAGTTCTGACCTTCTGCTCTGTATTAAAGTGTTCCGCCATGTTTAGAACTACAGAGTTTTTGTAGTCCAAACCAGCAGCTCTGCTTTCTATGTATTCTGTTGCTATAGTGATTAAGCCTCAGCCAACTGCTGTGAGAGAGCCCCTGTGTGTGAGAGAGGCTTTATCTATCTTTATGGGAACACAGTCAGTTTTAATGAAAAAAGCAGTCCGAACAACTCCTTCCCATTCAGGATCCTTAAGGCCGATCCAAAAACCGCTTGAAGCCAATGAGAGGGCTATTTGTCGTCTCAAATAGTCCTGCGATTCTGATCTGTAGCTCATTCACAGTAATTGCAGTGATGAGAGAAATATGGTGTGCGCTGAGCTCAGAAATTTTTCAGAAAAGTATGTAAAACAATGGGGGGAGCGTCAGTCATTCCTGTCCCATCACTTTGCTCTGAAGCACCTTGACAGAAAACGGTAAGCCCTAGAGAAATTTTGAAAACATTTTACCAACTTTCATACCAATAGTACAAGTTTTGCGGCCATGAGAGAGATTTCAAAATTATTTTGGGGTCAAAATTCCACTTTGTTTCTCACTCTAAAAAAGCGACAGTTGGTGTCAATTACACTCTGCGTTTTAGCAGTTGGAAATTTTGCTCGTTTTTCGCTTTTTACGTCGCCATCGTAACGCCGATCCCCAATAAAAATAATAGCAATAATGCCGGCATCGAGCCGCACGTTTTGATACCACTTTTGTTGTTGGGCACGGAGCAGTACGAGCCGCATTGACGGTGACGGAAGAATAATAAATAACAAAGAGGCGTTCTATTGGGTGTAGAACAATAAGTGCCTGGCATGCAATGCATGGAGGCAGTGATTGAATAATAAACAGACATTCTATTGGGTGAAGAACAATAGGTGCCTGCCATAGGGAGAGCAATTAAAGAGACATTCTATTAGATGTAGAACAATAGGTGCCTGCCATGCAATGCATGCTCTCCCTATGCATTGCTATTGCATGCCCTTAAAAAGTCTGTGCGAGGAGGAGGAGGCTAGCTGATCATATGGACTGAAGACACTCCTTGAAATCACACCTTGTCTCTGTGGCCTGATAAGTTTCTGTTTCTGAGGAATGGGTCTTAGTGTCTAAAAATCAAAAATGTAACTCTTTACAATCGGCCTTTTGTCTACCAACATGCAAGTCTTTCTCAACCTTGGTAAAGCGTCTCAACAGTATCTAGAAAAATCCTGCAGTCTGCGCTGATTATCCATCTAAAACGGTTCTGAAGACACTTATAATCACGCCTCGTTATTATAGGTTATGTATGCGTAATTTTAATTTTTTTATATGTATTAATTGGTTAGATTAGTGTAAATTAGTTTACATAGTTTCCCACTGGCAACAATAAATCCCGAATATAAAACCAACATTTCACTACCACAACCAACATAAAATGTAATAATTCCTAAATAATAGGAATAATTACAAATTGTAATTTTTTTAATTAAGTGCAATGAGAAATTTGGGATTAAATGGGTTCTGTCTGAATGTCTTCTCTCATTTACTTCAATAAATAAAGTTAACAATTCCTCTTTTTTTCTGTTTTCTTCTCTAGATCGCCAACAACGTAACGTTTATAAGGAGGAGCTATGTAACCAGGAGAGGAGATCCACTATGGACCAGGAGGAGTTAGAACATCTGCAGGTGAAACGAGAACAGAAAGAACCAGAAGATCATCAGATAAAAGAAGAGCCGGAGGATCTAGAACATCAGCAGATAAAAGAAGAGCAGGAGGATCTAGAACATCAGATAAAAGAAGAGCAGGAGGATCTAGAACATCAGCAGATAAAAGAAGAGCAGGAGGGTCTAGAACATCACCAGATAAAAGAAGAGAAGGTGGATCTAAAACATCAGCAGTTAAAAGTGGAAGAGAAAAAAGTTTACTGCAGTCAGGGTGGAGAACAAGTTGAGTTAAAACAACAGACTAATACCTGCATGGTGGTTCCTGTTGATGAACAAACATCCCAAACTGAATCAGAACCAAACAGAAACCAAGTCATCTTCCAGAAAGCTGATGAAGCTGAGAACCAAAATCAGGAAAGAAGAAAACCTTTCTCATGTGAGACCTGTGGAAAACGTTTCACTGCCATATTTATCCTCAATCGTCATATTAGAACTCATACGGGTGAAAAGCTGTTTTCATGTGTGACCTGTGGGAAAAGTTTTAGTCTTAAAGAGGATTTAACTCAGCACATGATGATTCACACAGGTGAAAAGCCATTTTCATGTGTGACTTGTGGAAAAAGTTTTAGTCTTAAACAGCTTTTAACTCGGCACATGATGCTTCACATTGGTGAAAAGCCATTTTCATGTGTGAACTGTGGAAAAAGTTTTACTCAAAAACAGCATTTAACTCAGCACATAAGGATTCACACTGGTGAAAAGCCGTTTTTATGTGTGAACTGTGGAAAAAGTTTTACTCAAAAACAGCATTTAACTCAGCACATAAGGATTCACATTGGTGAAAAGCCGTTTTCATGTGTGAACTGCGGAAAAAGTTTTAGTCTTGAACAGGATTTAAGTAAGCACATGATGATTCACACAGGTGAAAAGCCATTTTCATGTGTGACTTGTGGAAAAAGTTTTAGTCTTAAACAGCTTTTAACTCGGCACATGATGCTTCACATTGGTGAAAAGCCATTTTCATGTGTGAACTGTGGAAAAAGTTTTACTCAAAAACAGCATTTAACTCAGCACATAAGGATTCACACTGGTGAAAAGCCGTTTTCATGTGTGAACTGTGGAAAAAGTTTTACTCAAAAACAGCATTTAACTCAGCACATAAGGATTCACACTGGTGAAAAGCCGTTTTCATGTGTGACCTGTGGAAAACGTTTTAGTCTTAAACAGGAGTTAACTCGGCACATGATGATTCACAGTGGTGAAAAGCCGTTTTCATGTGTGACCTGTGGAAAAAGTTTTATTCGAAAAGTTCATTTAACTCGGCACATGATGATTCATACGGATGAAAAGCCATTTTTATGTGTGACTTGTGGAAAACGTTTTAGTCTTAAACAGCTTTTAACTCGGCACATGATGATTCACACTGGTGAAAAGCCGTTTTCATGTGTGACCTGTGGAAAAAGTTTTAGGCAAAAAGGGCAATTAACTCAGCACATGATGATTCACACTGATGAAAAGCCGTTTTCATGTGTGACCTGTGGAAAAAGTTTTTGTCACAAAGTTATTTTAACTCGGCACATGATGATTCACATGGATGAAAAGCCGTTTTCATGTGTGACCTGTGGAAAAAGTTTTAGGCAAAAAGGGCAATTAACTCTGCACATAATGATTCACACGGGTGAAAAGCCGTTTTCATGTGTGAACTGTAGAAAAAGTTTTCGTCACGAAGTTGGTTTAACTCAGCACATGATGACTCACACGGATGAAAAGCCGTTTTCATGTGTGACCTGTGGAAAAAGTTTTCGTCACAAAGTTGGTTTAACTCGGCACATGATGATTCACACAGGTGAAAAGACGTAGAACTATTTTCCATATACTGTATTTTCTGGACTATAAGCCGCTACTTTTTTCCTAAGCTTTGCACCATGCGGTTTATAGTTTGGTGTGGATTTTATGTAAATTTTTCTTCAACCACCAGGGGGCTTTTTAGCAGGAAGTGAATCATTGGAAGTCAAGTTGGAAATAAAAGAAGAAAGCGCCCATTAAAACGGAATAAGGTTATAATAGGTAATTGAATTTTGAGAATGTTATCAGTTAAATAGCATTGAGGGGAAAAAGATGATTTTGTTGTTTTTTTAAATAATACTGATGATATGAGAATTTGAGCTGGGTTTCCCCCAGTGTATTATAGGCCTGGCGGCCCGCCATGCTTTACTACTGCCACCGCCAGGCTAAGCTTTTCTTCCATCTATCCATCCATTTTCTTTACACCCTTGTCCCTCAGTGGGGTCGGGAGGGTTGCTGGTGCCCATCTCCAGTTAATATTCCGGGCGAGAGGCGGGGTCACCCTGGACAGGTCGCCAGTCCGTCGCAGGCAACACACAGGACACACAACCATGCACACACACACTCACACCTAGGGGCAATTTGGAGATGCCAATTAACCTGACAGTTAATTGTCAGGTTAATTGGTCTGTCGCGATAAACCATAAATCAATTAATCGCACAATAATTTAAACCTACCAACCTCATTTTAATTATCGCCTTTATCGTCTCTTCCGGCCTTTTTTCTTTCTGTTGACACTGAATGAAAAAAGGCTCAGCTCCGGTGCTCTCCATTGACCCTCGCTTCCTCATTTTCTTAGTGTAATGTCCAGCGCACACGATACGAATTATCGGCTGATTGTCGGCCTGTTTTCAAAACCTGAGAGACACATTAGCCGACAGAAATCCCAGGTATAACGGTTCGATCGGGTTTGTCATGCCGTGTGGTGTTCAGCCACATGGACACAAAATAATGGCTACAAGTACAGTTGACTAATTTTAAAATCAGGCATTAATCAATGCTTTACTACTATCTATCTACAATGCATGTGACTAGAGTCAGCGTAAAGTCCTGACTGAATGAAAATCATTATAACCTATTTATGTCACGTTAACGAAGAACAGCTGAAAACTTACTGTGTTTATCAACTGCGGTAGCAATTTGGCTCCAATTTCTTCCCTTGTCATTTCTATATTTTTTGCACGTAATGTTGAATAAACATTAATGTTGCTTCCACATGTCATCTCCAATGTCCGCTGGACTTCGGGTTGAGTCGTGTCAGCTGTTTGGGATTCCCCTCATAATTTTTCCTCAGAAAGCACGGAGGAGAATCTGAGCTTTCTGATTGGGAAAACCCCTGATTTAGATCGGAGCGGCTACGACGATCTAAATCACACTGCAGGACGATCGGTTACGAAATCACCAGCGACAATCTTAGATCGTCCAACGATCGAAGATTGTCATAAGAGGAAAATGGGGGCAACAAAATCATGCAGTATGAACTACTGCATTAGGTAGTCGGATGTGCCCATCTTCTTTATTTAAATCTAGTGATTACTGAAGGGCAATATAGTATACAGACTTCATAATCTGCACTCTTTTGGTTGAATGCGGTATTTTTTTCCACTTTGACTTTATGTTGTTTAGTTTTTATTCAAGTACGTTTTTTTGTTCATGGGGATGAGAGTCCATTTTATTTTTGTTTTTGGTTGTTTTGTTTATTTAGTTTATCAGTTCCAGTGTTATGTGTTCTTCTGAAAATAAAGTGTATCTTTCTATGGCAGGAAATCACATGCATTATTAGTCATTTCCATTAAATCTGTGTCAAAAGGTCTTGAATATTATCGTTTATCGCAATAATTTCTTTAGACAATCACTGCAAAATTTGTTATCGTGACAGGCCTACCTGACACTCACGTTTTTGGACTGTGGGAGGAAACCGGAATCCCTGGAGAAAACCCACACATGTACAGGGAGAACATGCAAACTCCATGCAGAAAGACCGGGGCCAGGAATCGAACCCAGAACCTTCTTACTGCAAGGGAACAGCTCTACCAACCACACCACTGTGCAGCCCTTAAGCTTTTCTTGTTTTTTTTTTTTATTTTAGGAAAATAAAATAAAAAAATCACCTTTTCTTTTAAGCCAGATGTCAAGTGTTTCAGTTGCTCCGAGCGTTTCACTGTCAGAACAGATTTATTCCTAAAAGATATGGTTATAGAAGATATGTTTATAGTCAGGGCCGTGCAGAGACCACTAAAGGGGCAGGTGCTCAACAAAAAAAGGGCACATCTAACCGCATTCTAGGACAGAATATTAACAAAGCCACACAGCTTTCAGAGTTTAATAAACAATGATAAATTACCAAATTGGGACATATACAATCAAAGCTATGGAGAATCTCTATATAGAGCATACAACTATGCATATGTAAGATATTTTATTAGTAATTTCTGCAGGTCTATTTTGTTATAGGAAAGTATTGCAATATTCAAAGCCTAAATTTACAAGATATGTAAATCAGAGCTGGACCACCAGACATATTTTGTCTTAACAGAATTACACTATTAAAAATATTAACAAGGGCACAATGCAACCTTTAAGTGACTGTAATCTATAAAACATAGAGCTGCCTGTTTGCTACACTTGCAGTGAGATGAAGATGGTCCATTCAGGAAAGCAGAGCTGCATCAAACTAACATGAAACTGCAGAAAAAAAAAATAATTGTTAATGTATGTCACCATGAGAAAAGTCTACTGAGTTTTGCTTAGAAAACTCTTTTTTTAAAAATTAAAATCACTAATTTTTGTCTTATGAAGTGAAAAAAATTATTTGCAAAACAAACTTATTTGCACATGTCATTAATTTTTTCTTGCTATTCTAGGTTTTTGCTTGTGATTCTCACATGATGTCGTTTGCAGGGCCCAAAATCACAACAAAAGATTTCTGATGTGTGCAAATAAAAGTTTGTTTGGCAAATAACTTTTTAAGTTCACAAGACAAAAATTAGTTAATTAATAAAAAAAAAAAAGTTTTTTAAACCTTTTGTTTAAAAAAAAGAAATAATTACAATTCCAAAAGTTTTGATTCCAATTTTATTTTACTTAACTGAGGTTAGTTTTTGTTCTCTATTAAATGATTGGGGAAAACATTTAACTCCATACTCGGTGAACCCGACACTAAACTTAAAGTCTGGGTTCAGTTTTTTCCTCTTCATAAATGACATACTTTTATTACCCTGAATTACCATGATAAATATATATCATGGTAATTCAGGGTGAGTTATTTTTAATTCTAAATCCGTGTTTCTCAACCTTTTTTGGCCTAGCGCCCCCCCCCCCAGCCTTTATCCAGGTCCCTCACGGCCCCCCACCAAAGAATTTGCAGGCTACTTTGCACTGACCATTATTTTGTAAATGGAGATAAATATAAATATAAAATATTCTTATTCTGTGCCATTTTCTAGTTGTAAATATTCCACAAAATGACCAGATAAAAGATGTTCAACATGCCAATTTAAACTTTGAACTATTTGCAAAAAGACTGAGCTCTGCAGCATTAAAACATGGATAGAACTGTAACTACATTAATCATAGCTCTTCTTCTCTTCAGTGTTTCTGTGAGTTTCTGGTTGTGCAGCTCTGTGCTGCCTTCAGGAGAATGGGACATCAGAGTATCATGAATAAATCTTCATCCACATGGCATTTATTGTGCAAACCAGAGCTTTCAGTGGAAAAACAAAAGTTCCAGGTCCTTTTAATGCCACTGTCCACTTTTAAAGTTCATCTTAAAACCCATCTATTTTACTTGGCTTTCAACTCCAGCGGGATCTAGTTTTAAATTGTACGTTTTTGTTTTTAAACTGTGAGAGTTTTAATTTTTTTATTGTTGTGTTTTAATGTACAGCACTTTGTATCAGCTGTGGTTGTTTTAAAGTGCTTTATAAATAAAGTTGGTATGATATAATAAATATGAGACAGAAACATGGATTATATCTTTATATTGACCTGTCTATTGATTTATAGATTAATAGTTTTACTGGACAGAAATTACAAAGAACAAGTCTGGTTCTTAATCAAATCCTAATGAGTCAAATTGAAATTATCATGGAGTCTCAGCCTCATGATATTAACACTGACATGAAAAATAATATTGAATAAATAAATATATCAAATCTAATTAAAAACATAAGTGATCAGTCAATTACTGTTATGGTCTGTAAGATATATTTATTCTCAGTACTAGATGTGGTCTCAACAAACCCATGATATTTCAACAATATTATTTAACTTTTTATCTGGAAATAGTGTCTTTTTATTCTTGCCATACAGTCCTCTGTATTAATTATTGCTCGAAAGGTCTTGCCATACCAGTGTATTCCTCTGTATTTACTTTAGTTTCTTAGTTTATTCTTACATTTTGTTTTTCATTCATTTCCATCTAGTTTCCTTTGATTAGTTTTATCCTCTCTTGGTTTATTGCTATGTCCACTTTAGTTTCTTTCCTGTTGCTAGATTAATTTGATCATTTATCCATTATAAGACGAATAATCTTCACTCATCACCTGCTGCGCCGCCTAAACGTCATGTTTCACTGTTCAGCTTTGGATTCTCTGTTTTTATCCCATAATTAGAAAGTACAGGTGGACAGTTTTTATCGTAAAATGCTTTAAATATTTATATAAATATCTCAAAAGCTTTATCAATATATTTTTCTTCATACAACACATTCCAGTTCTGTGATTGTATCTCGTTACTTAATGCTCTTATTGAGTCTTCTGACATTATTCTTTTGTAAATAATGTTGGTGCCCTCATTTATTTTTCTGGAAACCTCTTCTAGGATAACAAACACTGGTAGATGGTCACTCATAATTTATAAGAAGTCCACTTCTCAATTTACCTTCCATGTAATTAGTAAATATATTGTCGATCAGGGTTGAACTTTGTGTTGTTATTCTACTTGGTTTAGTAATTAGTGGATATAAACCTAAACTATGCACGGTATCAATAAAGTTAGCTGTACTTTTAACCTTGTTTGGATTCAACATGTCAATATTAAAGTCTCCACAGATGAAAATGACCTTTTGATAAATCTTAGCAAACAATGTTTCCATGTCATTTGTAAAGACGTCAGTGTCAGATGCCGGTGCTCTGTACACACAGCTGACTATATTTTTCTGCTTCTCAAACTGGATTTCAATAGTAATGCTTTCCATTACATCATCAACTGACACTGACTTTATTTTCTAATTTGTTAAATGTGATCATTTGGTTCTTGACATTTGGATACTTAGAGATGTAGAATATGAACTTGAAGGATTGATTTGTATTATTCTGAATTGAGAGAACGAGTGGGGTGAAGGAGATTTATTTTAATACAATTTTAATCCAAAATAAAATGGGCTGTTGAAAAAAATAACAGCACATTTTTTTAAAGTTGAAACTAATTTTAATCTCTACACATATAGATACATGTTTGTTTAAGTCCTTACAAAGTCACTTGATGACTTGCATTTCCTTTGAAAATGCAGTGAGTGCTGAACGCTACTGCTGAAATTTGCAGAAATATATGAGTTCAAGTGCAGAATCATGGTTACAAAGGTAAAGTAAAATATATATTGAATAATTTTAGGATTAAAGAGAGCAATGACTTTTTACCCATTGTGCAGTAATAAGAATGTATAAACAAACATTAATCACAAAGAAAACAGTTAGCTTAACTATCAATATTTGGAAGGTCTGCCTAGATTTTTTATCAAGTAGTACCTCTCTAAAACTCATATGATGAACTTTTTTTTCATGAAACTTGGCACAGAAAAAGGTCAGATTGTGTACTGTTCTTTACTACATGTTTTGGATTTCAACTGCATGCTTTGAAAGGAACCGTTATAGATTAAAGTGTTTTTTTTAGGCGGAAATTGATTTTTTTTTCTTAATTTTTGCTGTTTATCATATTAATTCACTTTCCTCAGTAACAAGCAGGGTGCTTTTTAGAGCTGTATCATATTCTCTAGGGTCTTGCCTTTTTTTTTGATACCAAAACAATTAAAATAAACTCTGTAGTTCTTGAGATACATTCAATTCATTTTGGGCATGTTATTTTCAGCCATATTGCTCAAAAACAGGCCGTGTGTCAAAGAGGGTATTACCTATGTGCCAGTAAGCTAATACAAGTAAATGGACCGAACTTTATAAATTGCCGTTCTACAAGTACTTTAAGTTAATACCTGTTATTGACACATTTTCTCACACACAATAATATATTTGGTATATGTAATGACTAAAGACAGAGTTTCTAACTTTTTATGTGATTATTTAATTGTTTTTAATTTCTTATCACAATGTTTTTATTGGATAGAAATTATTCAACATCATTACATGTGTTACAACTTTTACAGTCTTTCTCAGATTCAGAGGAAATTAGGAAACGAAAAACGGAACTAAAAGTCGGTTTCGTGTTTCTTCATCAGGAGCCGCCGTGAAACACAGGAAATGAAAACAGAGCACAGACAGCGCTGTTTGCTTTTCTTTGTTTGAATGTAACCTGAAGGCGGGTTTGGTGTATTTGGCAAATATTTGAGTGTTTGCAGTAAATCTGTCTTCAATTCAGTCTCAGAGAGAGTTAATCAACGAGCAGTTAACTGCTGTTGAAGAAACATTAACGGAGTTTTCTAAAATCATCGTCAATCCGAGGAAGAGATGGATGATCAGCCCAGACTGCTGTTCTCCCGGATTCCCTTGATAATCTTACATCGAATAGGTAGGAAACACCAGCGTTTGGATGCAGGTTAAGGTCTAAATGTATGAAGCTTTCTGTATGAGTGTCATTTTAGTAACTGCTTCCCTGTTTATAAATGTTTTAACAGGCAAATGAACGCAGATATAAAATGTGAACATGGCTCTTTAGGTAGTGTTAAGAAAATGGAAAATCCTAACCGATTAATCATAATTTTTACTGACACATGGAGCATAAAATCAGCCAACGAAATCATTCATACTTTACTTTAGAGGTGTGCCGATCGATCGGCCATATATCATAATCGGGCCGATTTTCGTGAAAAAGTGCATGATCGGTGATCGGCGATTATTGGCTCATGTTGCCGATACCGATCACCTGCATCTCATTTCTCAGCCTGCCTGTGCAGCTGGTCTCCTCTTTCCTTCACACTGCAGCAACAAATCCTAAGCGATGTGGATTTTTCAGCCGTTGCTCTGCAGTTTGACCAAAAGCTGACTCTTGAGGACTGCAGTAAAACTGTCAAGAAGTGGCTTCATTACACGCCAGAACGAGAGGAAGACATCACAAGGAATCAAAGTGACGCCAACCAGAGTGAAACTGGGGTTACCACAACTTGTACCGTTGTACAAGTTGTGGCGGAAAATTGAAGCACGTCAAAATGCATCAACACGATGAATATAATATGGCATAAAAACAATGCCATAATTGACAGAGTTTGGCTACATCGAGGCTCACTGCAGTAAAAAAGACATGTGGAGGATCAGATACAGTAGCAGGTAAAGCAGCGCACAGCTACAAACACCCGGATTAGCATGACGGTCAAAAAGCTAAACAAATAACCCGCAAAATTATTTAAGTCTTCGAGCTGCGATGTAAGACGCTGGTTCTGCTCTCACTGTTGAACCGCTGCTACGCGCTACAGGTAGTAATAATTGACAGGCGGAGCGCCGCTTCTGCTCCACCTGGTAGTGACTCACACCGAACCTCTGCTTAAAGCTGCGGCATCTAACCTAAAAAAAAATACATTTTACATACGTATTAAAACTTTCGCTGTCCTAACATGAGACAGATAATCTCTGAAAAAATAATCGATCTCCTCCCTGCTCCACATAATTACTCCGCTGTCAGAAACAGCCAATCAGAACTAGCAGTAATCAACTAGCCGCCATGCTATCAGGATATTTTAATTCAGTAACTCTGGATTGTTTATTGTAATGGAACCTGTATTTGCCTTTGAATGTTAAGTTTTATACTTGAATTTTTTTGGCAATGTTGAGAGGTTTTATTTTGGCTCTTTGCATTATTTAGCCTCTTCAGAGCCTTCATATGTTATCAGTCTGTTAAAGATAGTATTACCGATAGCAGTACAATTTGCAGAATGCCTGTTTTGTTTAGTTTTCTTCTTGGAAAAAGTTATTAAAAACAAGTTTTTGTCTAAATTAAGGTGAATTCATGGTTCCTTTTTCCACATAATGTAACCGGTAGTGTTTATGATAAAAAAATATATAAAAAAATTATGTGATCGGTATTGGTATCGGCAGGAAAAAACCTGATCGGCACATCTCTAGTCTGAATGTATTCTCTCATTTACTTCAATAAATAAAGTTAACAATTCCTCTTTTATTTCTGTTTTCTCTAGATAGTCAACCACGCAACGTTTATAAGGAGGAGCTATGTAAGCAGGAGAGGAGATCCACTCTGGACCAGGAGGAGTTAGAACCTCTGCAGGTGAAACAAGAAGAGGAAGAATCAGAAGATCATCAGATAAAAGAAGAGCAGGAGGATCTAGAACATCAGCAGATAAAAGAAGAGCAGGAGGATCTAGAACATCAGCAGATAAAAGAAGAGCAGGAGGATATAGAACATCAGCAGATAAAAGAAGAGCAGGAGGATATAGAACATCAGCAGATAAAAGAAGAGCAGGAGGATCTAGAACATCAGCAGATAAAAGAAGAGCAGGAGGATATAGAACATCAGCAGTTAAAAGTGGAAGAGAAAAAAGTTTACTGCAGTCAGGGTGAAGAACAGGTTGAGTTAAATCAGGAGACTGATACCTGCCTGGTGGTTCCTGTTGATAAACAAACATCCCAAGCTGAATCAGAACCAAACAGGAACCAAGTCATCTTCCAGGAAGCTGCTGAAGCTGAGAACCAAAATCCAGAAAGAAGAAAACCTTTCTCATGTGAGACCTGTGGAAAATGTTTCACTGCCATTTATAAACTCAATCGTCATATTAGAACTCATACGGGTGAAAAGCCGTTTTCATGTGTGACCTGTGGAAAAGGTTTTAGACTTAAACAGGATTTAACTCGGCACATGATGATTCACACTGGTGAAAAGCCGTTTTCATGTGTGAACTGTGGAAAAAGTTTTCGTCTTAATCGGCTTTTAACTCGTCACATGATGATTCACACTGGTGAAAAGCCGTTTTCATGTGTGAACTGTGGAAAAAGTTTTATTCAAAAAACGGATTTAACTCGGCACATGATGATTCACACTGGTGAAAAGCTATTTTCATGTGTGAACTGTGGAAAAAGTTTTCGTCAAAAACAGGATTTAACTCGGCACATGATGATTCACATGGATGAAAAGCCGTTTTCATGTGTGACTTGTGGAAAAAGTTTTACTCGAAAAGTTCATTTAACTCGGCACATTATGATTCACATGGATGAAAAGCCGTTTTCATGTGTGAACTGTGGAAAAAGTTTTACTCGAAAAGTTCATTTAACTCGGCACATTATGATTCACATGGATGAAAAGCCGTTTTCATGTGTGAACTGTGGAAAAGGTTTTAGACTTAAACAGGATTTAACTCGGCACATGATGATTCACACTGGTGAAAAGCCGTTTTCATGTGTGAACTGTGGAAAAAGTTTTTGTCTTAATCGGCTTTTAACTCGTCACATGATGATTCACACTGGTGAAAAGCCGTTTTCATGTGTGAACTGTGGAAAAAGTTTTATTCAAAAAACGGATTTAACTCGGCACATGATGATTCACACAGAAGAGAAGCCGTTTTCATGTATGACCTGTGGAAAAAGTTTTAGTCAAAAACAGCATTTAACTCAGCACATGATGATTCACACTGGTGAAAAGCCGTTTTCATGTGTGACCTGTGGAAAAAGTTTTACTCAAAAAGTTCGTTTAGCTCGGCACATGATGATTCACACAGATCAAAAGCCATTTTCATGTGTGAACTGTGGAAAAAGTTTTAATCAAAAACTGCATTTAACTCAGCACTTGATGATTCACACTGGTGAAAAGCCGTTTTCATGTGTGACCTGTGGAAAAGGTTTTCGTCGCAAAGTTATTTTAACTCGGCACATGATGATTCACACGGATGAAAAGCCGTTTTCATGTGTGAACTGCGGAAAAAGTTTTAGTCTTAAACAGGATTTAAGTAAGCACATGAAGATTCACACAGGTGAAAAGCCATTTTCATGTGTGAACTGTGGAAAAAGTTTTACTCAAAGTTCATTTAACTCGGCACATGATTCACACGGAGAAAAGCTGTTTACATGTGTGAACTGCAGAAAAAGTTTTTGTCACAAAGTTAGTTTGACTCAGCACATGATGATTCCCACAGGTGAAATGCCGTAGAACTATTTTCCGTACACCGTATTTTCCAGACAATAGGCCGCTACTTTTTCCTAAGCTTTGAACCATTCGGTTTATAGTCTGGTGCGGATTTTATGTGGATTTTTCATCAACCACCCGGGGGATCTTTAGCAAGAAGTTATTATTTTAAATAATACTGGGATCATGAAAATTTGAGGTATAGATATTAGGATCCAGTAGATGACAGTAGTGCAACAATAATGGATGCAAGCTGCCTTTGAAATCTGAATAAGAAGAAAAAGAAGAAGAACGTGTCATTTTCATTTAGCACATGCTAGTAGCAGACATGAAGGATCAGCACTTTTACTGTTACAGTTACTGTTCGGAAACTACTGTAATCAGTTCAGTTAAATCTAAACTTGGGATCTTTTCTTTTTCATCCGTAATAAATGTGTTGTTCAATTGACCTGTTATGACTCAAATTTTGGGTGTCCACCCCCCTCTGCTGCTGCTGCATCGTTGTGGAAAACCTGGAACGGAAGAGATATCTGCGGCTTATAGTCCGAAAAATACGGTATGTCCCTGTTGAGGTTCACTATAAAAGTCATTTAGATGAAAACTGGAGTTTTACACTGGAGGGTTTTCTTGTCTGTAATGTGGAGAGAAATTGTTTAATTTTCTAATTTGTTAAATGTGATCATTTGGTTCTTGACATTTGGATACTTGGAGATGTACAATATGAACTTAAAGGATTGATTTGTATTATTCTGTATGGAAACAATAAGTGGGGTGAAGGAGATTTACTTAAAATAAAATGTGCTGTTGTGGGATTTTCATTAATTGTTTTGCATTTGAAATTTACTGTATTCAAAAAAATATTTGATAGGTTTGTCTTTAAAACAAAACTAAATTGAAACTGATGCTGTTATTTGTTCCAAATAATATTAACCAGCCTATGTAAAAGCTTTTCAAATAAATTGACTTGCCCTTTTACTTATAAAATACAATATTCAATATAAACATTTTCCTTAATTGATTGTTCTTGATTGTTCAAAATATGTGTGATTATTGTCTTGTATAACTTGGAGTGTTGCTCGTTTTACTTGTATAATTTTTCTGTTGTGGCAGTTTTCTATTAAAGATCACTACATATTTTTTTAAAGTCGAAACCAATTTAATCTCTCCACATATAGATACATGTTTGTTTAAATCCTTACAAAGTCACTTGATCACTTGCACTTCCTTTGAAAATGCAGTGAGTGCTGAACGCTACTGCTGAAATTTGCAGAAATATTTGAGTTCAAGTGCAGAATCATGGTTACAAAGGTAAAGTAAAATATATATTGAATAATTTTAGAAATATTTTTAGGATTTACAGCAAGACTGCAGGAGGATTGAAAACATCATTCAATGTATTTTTACTTATTGTAGGAGGTATTTGTAAATTTTTGGAGCTTGGTACAGAATGTTGTGAGTTTGATGTTTTGCTCTGCTGTTTGAAAGAGATGGGCATCCGTGGTTGTATTGCGCTTGAGCCTGTTGCGTGGTGCCTTTTGATTGGTTGTTTTGTCTAATTAGTTTGTGAAAGATTAGAGCATGCTCTTTGTAGAAGTCTGGCACACAGTCTTTTGACCGTCACTTTCTATTTGTTTTTGAATCTGTTATTTTTATTTCCTTTTGGATTCAGTAAAGACTGAAGAATGACTATTGGATTCAAGACCTCTTTCTTTCTAGAAGAAACGTGTCGCGTCCGAAAGAGCTTCGATGGGGCTAGACTAGTGAGAGCTTGTCGCACGTACATCAAGTCAAAAGACTTTCTCACGGAAGGACTCTTTCAAGACCAAGTAAAAACGAAAAGAGGACTTGCAGACTACCGGATATCCAATTCAGCTGAAGTAATAAAATCCGTAAGTACGTTGTTATCAAGGGCGACAGAAGCTTCCTTTGCATCAGCGCGGTTGCTAAGCTAACTTGCTAACTAAGCCAGCACATGTTAACTCGATAGATCCCGTGAACTACGGATAAGAAATCCTGCACATATAGGAACTCTTGTCACACATGTTTGTGGACCTTTTAGAAGAGAAGACGATGTTTGGAGACTCGCAGTTCATGTGTAAAGATTTGAAAATAAAACGGGGCTATGGAAGAAGATAGTGAAGTTGCGCATGTTGGACAGAAGAGGGAGCCAAAACCCACAGAACGAGCTCGAGATGACAAAATCACTAGATTAAAAGGAGAAAGAAGAGAAAAGCTGTCACAGCTGACAAAAGAGAACAACATTGAAAGATTGAAACAGAATGAATGCAATGCTGATTTCATAAATGAAGAATATTTTCCAATGTTTGTTAAATGTCTGAGTATGAACGCATTAATAACGAACTATGTGAACTGATAAGTGAAGATGATAAACGTGAAGACCAAGATGTGTTCGAGAGTAGACATTCTGAGTTTAAACTTTTCTTACAAAGCGTTAAAGAATGGATAAAAGATGCAAAATGCTCTCCTGAGGAAGATGTGCATCCATACGACAGTGTTTCAAAGGCTAACTCGGTTGCAAGCAGTACATCGCAAGGATCAAGTACAAGTTCAATGCGGCTGAAAATTAAAGCAGAACGTGAAGCGCTTTTAGCAAAAGCAGCAGCGATGAAAAAAAGAAGCAATTAAAGTAGAAGAAGCCTGTCTTAAGTTTCGAAAAGAGCAACTAGAAATTGAAACGAAGCTTGCCATTTCAGATGCAAAAATTAAAGGTTTATGAAGAGAATGAGGATGCTCAGAAGTCTGAGATTAATTCCTTACAAGCTATTTCAAGACTGAGAGTTGGATCTGTTCATTCTGCGAGCAAATCAGAAAGGCAAGAAATGTTCTCAGATGATGAACAGGCAAATGCTGATCCTCCAGTATCACGGAAGTCTCGCTTAAAAGGCTTTTCAACGCATGCTCAGTGTTCTGATTCTTTTCCAGATGATCTGTACCAGGTTTTGCAGCAACAAAATCACCATACTGAGATGCTCATAAAACAACATAGTATATCTCGACTTCCTCAATTCCAGTATTTACAGGTGACCCCGTTTCATACAAATCATTCATAAGAGCTTTTGAACATGCTATCGAGAACCAAACTGACAGTCAACAAGATCTGAACTCTTCATCACATTTTAATAATATATGATAGCACATGTATTTCGCTTCCTGTCAGAAGAAACATATTAGTTAAATTCATTTTTTTTTATAAGTTTGTAATTTTAAAGTAAGCAAGTAAAGGATGTGTAGATGCACCAAGAGATAAAAGTGAGGGGTGTGTTTGTTTTTTTACTCACATTTATAAAATTTTGTTTTGCCTTTTTGTCCAGATCTTCCAGAATGCTATGAGTGTAAAGAGGAGGGGATTCTCAACAAGGTCAGCAACCAGGATGGAAACCCTATTTTAGACCAAGAGGAGCCAGAACCTCCGCAGATAAAACGGGAACAAGAGGAACCACAACATCACCAGTTCAAAGAGGAGGAGAATCAACTAAGAATCTGTCAGGATGAAGAGCAGCTTGTTCTGAAACAGAAAACCGAGGCTATATTGGTGACTCCTTCTGACGTGCAAATGATTAACTATGAAACGGAACCAAACAGGAACCAACTTGTCTCCTCTGCCTCTCCTGAAGTTGAGAACCAGAATCAGGAGGGAAGAAAAAAAAAAGAGAGAAGAGCAGAAACAACATGAGAGATATCAGAAAACCAGACAGCAGAAAGGTTCAGATAACTCAAGACAAAAAACAAACAAAACTCAAACAGACCAAACTTTAATTTCTTGTGACTCCTTTTCTCAAAAGAGTCGCTTGGCTAGACATGTGAGAACTCACACGGGCGAGAAACATTTTACATGTACGACCTGTGGAAAAAGTTACTGTGACAAAGGTAGTTTAATTTATCACATGAGAAGTCACACAGGGGAAAACCCATTCACATGTGTCATTTGTGGAAAAAGTTTCCGTCAGAACAACATTTTAAGTATTCACATGAGAACTCACTCAGGTGAGAAGCCTTATTCATGTACAACCTGTGGAAAAAGGTTTTCTAAAAATAGTAGTTTAAATTGTCACAGTAGAAGTCATATGGGTGAGAAACCTTTTTCATGCATTGCTTGTAGAAGAAGTTTCAGTCAAAAATCTCTTTTAACCATTCACATGAGCACTCACACTGGTGAGAAGCCTTTCTCATGTACAACCTGTGGAAAAAGTTTCACTCAGAAAGGTAATTTATCTGATCACATCAAAACTCACACAGATGAGAAGCCTTTCACATGTTCTACTTGCGAAAAAGATTTCAGTCAAAAAAGCCACTTAAAGATTCACACAAGGACTCACGCAGCTGAGAAACCTTTCTCATGTACCACCTGTGGAAAGAGTTATAGTGAGAACAGTGGTTTAACTTGTCACATGAAAACTCACTCGGGCGAGAGACACTTTTCCTGTGTGACCTGTGAAAAAAGTTTTAGAAAAAAATCTCACTTAACACGTCACGAGAATTCACACTGCCGAAAAGCCTTTCTCATGTATGACCTGTGGAAAAACTTTCACTCAAAAATGTCATTTAACTTTTCACATGAGGACTCGTACAGTAGAAAAGCCTTTCTCTTGTATGACCTGCAGTAAAAGTTATAGTGAAAAAAGTAGTTTAAATTATCACATGTCAAATCACACAGGAGAAAAGCCATTCTCATGTGTTACCTGTGGAAGAGGTTATGTTCAGAAATCTCATTTTATATATCACATGAGGAGTCACACCGGGGAGAAGCCTTTCGCATGTACGACTTGTGAAAAAAGGTTTGCCAATAGAAGCAGTTTAAGTGTTCATATTAGAAGTCACACAAGTGAGAAGCCTTTCTCATGTGTGACCTGTGGGAAAAGTTTCACCTTAAAAAGTATTTTAACTCATCACATAAGAATTCACACAGACGAGAAGCCTTTCTCCTGCATGTTCTGTGAAAAAACATTAAACAAAAATCTCATTTAATACCGCACCTGAAAACTCATAATGATTTGGCGTAATCTGAACCTCAAGAATGAAAGTGCTCTGTAACTTGCTGTTTATAAAGTTTAATGATTTAATGAACACACTTAAAAATGTATCTCATTGTATTTTGCATTATATTTAAAATAGATTTTACAGTAAGATAGTAATCAAAAAGTTAATTTAAATAAAATGGTTAAGTCTCAAGTTAATTTTAAAAAATGGTTTATGGTTTTTTTTTCAAGTGATATTAATATTGTGCCTTAAAGGAACCTAGTTTGACTTTGTAGCCTACTTTGATAGGAACAGCAAACGATTAATAAAACTACATTTTGTTAAATGCCATCATCAGTTAGACCTTGAAAATATTTACACTTTCACTGATAATCGGGTCCAGAGTCTTCGATTCTTTGTTGTATGTTGGATCAAGTGAAAGTGTTGAAGTATATAACGTAGCTCTAATATTGTCTTTAAGGGGTTGCATATTTGTACAATCACTTATTTTCTGTTATACGTTATTTGTCATTATTTTGTAGAAATCAGCTGTCACTTCATTAGTTCTGTTGATTTTTTCCCCCAGAAAGATGTTGATTGTGATTGATTAGCAAAAGCAAAAAAAGGTCAAAACAATCAAGATTTTGAATACTTTTTATAAACACTGTCGTGTGGAGAATAAAGAGCACCAAATTACAATAAATAAATGAATTATGAAATTATTTTAATGTGTCCATTAAAACCAGAAATAAATACAGAATAATTTATTATATTTGTGCTGCAGTTAAATATATTGACTTCATTTTAAAAACTAGATTTTTTAATGGTTTCATTTAAACAGCTAACTTCATTCATTAAACTCAGTGGGTGGGATTAGGGACCTCGACATCCGAGTAGCTGCTTCAAACGACAAATTATTCCAGGTTTACTATGACTCTGGGAACAATGTCTTTGCTGGAAAGAACAAACATTACTTCAATAAACTGGGTGAGAAACTCAAGCCTCTTTATTTCTAGTTTGGTCTGAAATATCTACTAACCTCACAAGAGAATCATAGAAAGCTTACAGACTGAAATAAGTAATACAATTTTTTTTTCTCCAGAAGTAACCATACCAACTTTATTTATAAAGCACTTTAAAACAACCACAGCTGATACAAAGTGCTGTACATTAAAACACAACATAGCAATAAAAAAACATCTTACAGTTTAAAAACAAACATACAATTTAAAACTAGATCCCGCTGGAGTTGAAAGCCAAGTAAAATAGATGGGTTTGAAGACGAGCTTTAAAATCGTAAAAGGTAAATCAAAGTTTATTGAGGGTTTTTTAGGGGGTGGGGAGAGGATATAAGTTCTGTTGGTACCAAAACATGAAGGGTAATTAATGAAGCAGAAAAACTTGCTAAAAGGAGTTTTTGGAAGAAAATAATGCACAATCCATTTGGGGAAAAAAGAGTAATTAATTAAAAGGAAAAAAAACTATAAAATACAAATATCTAATAAATAATGGAAAACGAAGAAGAAGGGAAGGTGTGATGACAAGATTGAGAGTAGGATGTATCTGGAAAAGGAATAATAACCAATGTGATGCTTGTGGAGTAAAAGGGAATGTAGATCGAAGTAAATTGTGCAACTGAAATGGAGAGGAAGAGGGAAAAAGTACAGAAATTAGGAAAAGAATGGAATCTATAATGAAAAGTAAAGACTTGAGTGTAATAAATCTGCATCATTTATTTCTTTTAGTAAATTGAGTAAATTGTTAACTAAAATACAGTAACGTTTTAGCATTATTCCAGAATTTCACATGTAAGTTAGGATCATGAAATTTAAGCGGAACTAAAAGTCGTTTAGTTTCTACAATTCAAAAATGTAAAACATTTTCAGCTTTTACCAACAACTTATTTTGCTTTTTGAAAAAACATAAAATCTCCTTTTAAGTTTTTTTCATTGTCAGAAGAAAAGAAAAATACAAGTTTTCAACTTGTTTAAAAAAATAAAATGCTTGGTCTTTACTTGTTTCTATACATGATTGTTTAATTAGTAATAATAATAAAAACATGGAAATCCATGGAAGCAGCTTTAATGAAAAGAAATATTTGAATTATAAAGTTCCCACGGCAGCTTTAAGAAACCCAGTTAGTGCACATAGAAAGAGAATGTGCACGAAAATTAGATGCTAGTTAAATATAAACATTTATCAAGTATTTTCTGTCATTTGTTTTTCTGAATAGCATAACAAATTGATTATTTCTCAATAATTAGTTGATTTTTAGGTTGTAGTTCTGCAATAAACAACCGCAAAATATAAATGGATCACTTTGTTTTGTCACATCAGACACTTTGGCCCCTTTAGGTTAAGCACAGCCTATTTTTGCAGGTAGAAAATATAGAGTTCCCCCCTGAGTGTGAGACAAAGGAGATTATTAGAACCAACATATTTTGGTTCTAATACCAACAATTATTAATTGTTGGTTCTTTAATTTACATGTTTCTGTCTCATGCGCAGCATGAACGCCATCTTAATGGGGATTTGTTAAGCTTCCTTGAATGAGTTAGGATAGGCCTGTGGGCTAAACAAAACACCTTTATAATTTTTTATTTTTTTTTTTACACAAAATAATTCTCAGATACAGATTTAGTCAGTTCTATTTTGAGCACCTTTCAGAATAAGTTGTTTTAGGGCCACTTGTCTTTTCCAGTAGCCATTGTACAACTCATACAGCAGTAAAACCAGCTGACCAAATGTGTTTGATCTCGGCTAGGTAACAGGACAATGCCTGTTGATTTGTAACATTATATTCCGAAAGGCTTTTGAAACAGTTTGCACCAAAACACCAAAAAATATTAACTTATTGTTCTTTTTTAAAACACCTGGAATGTTTCTAGAAGCAGTAGAGACTCAAATAGACGTACAAAAATATACACTAACTCTATGAAGAACCTTGAATTAATGAACTGCAGCAACATCTAATTTATCTTTGGGATCAGTAAAGTATCTTTTAAATTTCAAATGAAAAAGTGAAAAAGCCAGAGTTGAGTAAACAGCCAACAATTGATTTTATGAGAATGAGAATAGAAAAATCGCTGCAATGACTTTAAATTGTAGTAACATTTGTAGGTAAATCCCTTGTGCTTAATTCTGAACAAACTGATTATTTGGCAATAATTTTGCATTTGGAACAAATGGCAGCAACTGTTTCGATCTAGTTTTTGTCTTTTAAATTTGGCCTTTTCTAACTTTAGCTTGTTTAATTATTAGCTAAATGTCCCCAATATATATAAGACTGTAGTAACCCTCACATATCACATTCTTTTTTGCAAAAGTGAACACGACAAACTGTATTTATGGTATCATCATTTACCGTGATACATTTTTCATAAGAATTTTTGATTTATTATTGCCACTATAAACTCCAATTAGTGCTGTTTAAAACCCTCCAAAACCATCATTATTACCATGATTGATAGTTTTACTATTTTCTCCACTGCTTGTTCAATAAAAGAATCAATACATACCAATAAATTTGAAAATTCATAAATTTCAAGAAGTGATATAAATACACTTCTTTACAAAACTGGCATTTTCCTAAAGAAGCTCATTACAAACAGGAATGTTTTTAAACAGCAGTCATAGTCATAAAGTTACCTAAAAAAGATGTAATAAATAGTTACTATCGTCACTTTTATCGTTATCACAACGGCACCACAACATTTCCTAATAAAACTTTAAGTCCAGCCCTAGTGAACCATCACCATCTTCCACGTTATATTACATTAAAATATGAGCTGTTACGTTAGTGGTTGTTAGCATCTTTATCTCTACACTGTAAACAGCAGAAATGTTCCTAGCCGATGTGAGTCTTCATGTGTTTGGTCAAACTACTCTTTAGGCTGTAGGTTTTAGTACAAGCATTACACCTGAACGGTTTCTCCCCTGTGTGAGACCTCATGTGTCTATTCAGACGACTCTTTAA
The DNA here is from genome assembly GCF_904066995.2 of Poecilia reticulata. Lineage (NCBI taxonomy): Eukaryota > Metazoa > Chordata > Actinopteri > Cyprinodontiformes > Poeciliidae > Poecilia > Poecilia reticulata. The sequence continues at coordinate 22,064,429 of NC_088840.1, read as the reverse complement.
CGTGAACGTTCTTTCGCAGGTGTCGCATGAGAAAGGCTTGTCGCCCGTGTGGGTTCTCATGTGGTTATTCAAGCTGCTCCTCAGGCTGAAGGCTTTCTGACACATACCACAAAGAAAAGGTTTCTCCCCCGTGTGAGTTCTCGTGTGATCCGTTAAACAACTTTTCTGAGCGAACCTTTTTCCGCAGATCATGCAGGCGAAAGGCCTCTCACCTGTGTGGACTCTCAGGTGTTTATTCAAGTGGTTTTTAGAGTTGAAACTTTTGTCACAAGCCAAACACTGAAAAGGCTTCTCACCAGTGTGAGTCCTCATGTGTTCAGTTAAATTGCACTTCAGACTGAATCTTTTCCCACAGGTGATGCACGAGAATGGCCTCTCGCCAGTGTGAATTCTCAAATGCTTATTCAAATGGTTTTTGGAGGGGAAACTTTTCTCACAGGCCAGACATGGGAAGGGTTTCTCACCGGTGTGAGTTCTGATGTGCTCGGTTAAAATACATTTTAGACTGAAGCTTTTTCCACAGGTCACGCATGGAAAAGGCTTCTCACCTGTGTGAGTTCTCAAGTGAAGGGTTAAATTCGATTTTGTAGTAAAACCTTTGCCACACGTCTCGCATGAGAAAGGCCTCTCCCCTGTGTGACTTCTCATGTGTATTGTCAGGTTATTATTCTGGGAAAAGCTTTTGTCACACATTTTACAAGAATATTGTTTCTTTTCTTTGTGAGCACTGTGCCCTTCTTGATGTGAGCGCTCAGAATACTGATTATATTGTCTGGTTTCCTGACCCCGCTCATTTAGCATTTGCTCTTCATCACTCTTTGACCCCCAGTCTTCTGAAGCGCTTCCTTCCTGGTTGTCACTTTCAGGGGAGTCCTGAGAGTCGAGCGGGTACCAGTTTGGTTCTGTTTCGGTGTGAAAGCTTTCCTCATCAGCAGGCGTCACCATGAAGGTGTCAGACTCCTCCTTCAGCTCAAGCTGCTCTTCATCTTGACTGATGAGGAGCTCCATGTCTTCCTCTTTTATCTGCAGATGTCCAAACTCAACCTGCTCCTCTTTCATCTGCAGAGGTTCTGGATCCTCTTCATCAAAACTGGAGCTCCTCTGCTGGTCGGCGAGCGCCTCCTCCTCCCAAACGTCATCCTGGTGGACGTCTGGAGGGTCAAACAGAAAAAGGCCTGGGTCAGTTCCTGGTCTTAAACTCCCTTTAATGAAATTCCAGCTCTAAAGCTAGATAGTGAGTTTGTAGCAGAGTGAGTCCATTTAATATCCCTGTTTTCTTCAGCTGGAAACTAAAGGATGAAATCTTTTACTGCTGTTAGCATAATGCTCTTTAGAAAGTGAAGTTTATAAAGCAGGAGTCTACAACTTCAGTCCTGCATCACACCTGAATCAAAAGGCTGAATTAGTTAACATGGCAAGAAGTTTTTCAAAGGAGTGTTGCATTTCCACACCATACTTTTGAGTCAACTGCCAATAATGCACCTAGTGTTGAGAGTATGAAGTATCTTGAATACTTTTAAATCTTTCTCCTACAATGTCCAGTTTTTCCATGTAGGAATTTTATGTTTACATCTTGTTTGAGTTATGTAAAGTTTCATATTTTTGTCTTTGTGTACAAAATACCAGAGCAAAACAGGTCAAATATGTTCTTTCCATCAATGCTACACAAACATAAACATGACATAAACTTTCTGTAAGAAGGAAATAGACTACATCTAAACCATTTAGACTATTTGAGTTATAGTCACAGGGTAATGTCATTATCTAACAGTTTTGGTTGTGTAAAGAAATAGCTGTTTTCATAAACGGGCTGCACATCCTGGTGGACGTCTGGAGGGTCATGTATACAAAATGAACCAGGGTGTATTTGTTAATTTATTGCGAGGTACTGTAAAAGCAAAAGTGTCCCCTCATGCCCCTTAGGGCGCTCCGTAGACTAAAGATAAAAGTTTTTTAAAAATGAGGTGGAATCATCTTTTAGTAGTTTCTCAAATCGGAAGCCAGCTTCCTATTACTAGTAGAAAATAATTTTCTCTTCATTTCCACATTTAAACACAAAATAAACGTTTTCACCTGCAGACATTTCGCAGCAGTGTGTGCCAGATAACTGATTTGCTGAGATACAAGCCGTCAGGAGTGTTTAATTATAGTTTATGGCTTCAATGTTCGCTGTTTTGCGCGCAGCCATGTTGGATGCTGATCTCTGGGGAGCTTCATGAGCTAATTTTGGGATTTAGCAGAGAAATGACGTTAGCATAGCTCATTTTAATACCTTCTTGGGAGAAATCCAGCAGACTGGACTGATCATCGAGCTCGTCTTCCGATTTCACGATGACTTCTTCAAACTCCGGGTCGGTTTCTTCAGCAGGAGTTAACTGCTGGGTGATAAACTTCCTCTGGGGCTGAACTGAAGACATCTTCACTGCAAATACTCACATATTCAGAGAATAACCGTCTCCAACGTCGGCTAGCAATCCGTTTACATTCGCCGCCTCTTCTTCTACTAGTGTTTTTTTTTCCCAGCGAGTGAACACACTACCACCCCCTAGTGGATTAGAGCAGAATGTTACTAAACATACGGCGAAAATCTAATACATTTCTTAACTTTTTCTTCATATAGATTAACCGCCCCCAAAAAATTAGGAATCAATTTCGTAATTGGTCCACATAAGACATTCAAATATTACTTTTATTCCAATATTGTTGTTTTTTTCAACTAAAGATGGAAAACGTTATATAAAAAAACATCAGCAGAAAATAGTTAAATGTTGAACATGAGTATTCTCTCAAAGAAAGTGCCAACTTTGCATGATTTAGTAAATAATGACAAATTAATGCAACGTTTTCACTTTTAATGGACTTTCAATGGAACTTTTAGAGCAACTTTGCATTAAAAGGGTCATTACTTACCGAATGACGCTTCATGACAACTGTCATAAACATTCATAAAGACTCGTTCATATTCATGACAGGTGTTACGTCATGTTTATCACAGTGTCATGTCAGTCTTATTCACAACCCGTCAAATAAAGTGTTACCAAGACGTTTTCCAGGCCCTCAAGACCTGGATGAGAACTCTCCAGCAGAACAATTTACTTTAGTATTTGAAGACAAGGAAGATTATGAAAAGTTCTGCTCAAATATTGTAGATGAAAAGCTGAAGGTTTCTGCTAGGTTTTAGATTAATCTCTGCTCCAATGCAGCTGATTCAAATGGTCCAGCTACCTCCTCAGCATGTCATAAAGTTCTGCAGAGGTTCTGCTAATGAGCCATCATCTGATTCAGGTTGAACCAGGGGAAGAACTGAAACATTTGTCTGCTGTGTGAACATAGCATTAGATATCTCAGTTTAAAACATTTTCTACATTTAAAACACAAAGGTTTTGTTTTTTTTTTACGTGAGTTAGCCAGGGGATATAAAATGTTTTTTTCATCCTAACATTTAAATAACTTTTCTCAAGGAAACCTTTATAAACATTTCAAACATAAAGAAGGTCTTTTATTTTTATGAGTTATCAGGACAAATAAATTTAATTCAAAACATTTTTGGCAGGCCAAACCTCCAAAAGGCTTCTCACCTGAATGAGTCACAATGAAATAAGTTAAACTGAATTTTTTACATGAAAATGTTTGCGACATGTTCAGCAAGACAAAGTGCTCTCATCTCATTGTCCGACTTGAATCAAAACAACCTGTAGATTTAAGATGTTTTCCACAGTTCCTCATGTGTTTCACCACGTTTCTTTTAAGGCTGAATGTCTTTTTACAAGCGTCACAAGGAAAAGGCCTCTCACCCGTGTGAGTTCTTGTGTGTTCAGTTAAAATAAATTTCAATCTGAAACGTTTTCCACAGGTCATGCACAGGAAAGGCTTCTCGCCCGTGTGAATTCTCATGTGTTTGACCAGATCTCTTTTTAGACTGAATGTCTTTTTGCAGGCGTCGCATGAAAAAGGCTTCTCACCCGTGTGAGCCTTTAAGTGACGAGTTAAATTGGATTTTTTGGTGAAACATTTGCCACAGGTTTTGCACGAGAAAGGCCTCTCCCCTGTGTGAATTCTCATGTGTGCGATCAAGTTTTTATTTAGAGAAAAGCTTTTATCACACATTTCACAAAAGTAAAGTTTCTTATCTCCATGAGTTTCTGTGGACTCTTTTTCTGGTGAACTTCTTGTGTCACTATGGTGTCTAGTTTTCCAATGTATTTGCTCTTCATCCATCATTACTCCTGAGACTTCGGGATTGCTTGTTTTCTGATCCTCATTCTCAGTTTCAAGAGGAAAGTTGAGTTGGTTCCAGTTTGCTTCTGGTTCAGAGTGAAATTCTTCATCAGTAGGAGTCGCCATTAAGGTTTCAGTCTCCTGCTTCAGCCCAAGCTGCTCTTCCTCCTGACTAATGCGGACTTCCTTTTCTTCTTCCTTTATCTGAAAATGTTCCAGCTCACCCTGCTCCTCCTTCATTTGCTGAGGTTCTGGTTCCTCTTCGTCAAAACTAGAGTTCCTCCGCTGGTCGGCGAGCGCCTCCTCCTTCCAAACATGTTCCCGTTTGAGGTCTGAGAGGGCAAAAAGCAAAACGAAACGCACCTTTAATGATTTTATTTATATGAAATAAAACACAGTTATCAAATTAACACACATAATCCAGTCCTCGAGAGCATCCGATGTTAAATAATGACAGAGCTGGGTAAAAAATACAATATAAGCATTTCATATCAGTTGATATCAATAATTCTCCATAATAATTTGTGTTAAGATATTTACCTCCCACCTTGTTTAATATGGACACGTGAAAAGAATATTCAGCGTTTCTTTGTACATAATTTTGACAACAGCTCTGCAGGATAGCCACTAGGTGTCGCCAAACCCCCCAAAAACTGGAGTCCGTCCGCCCTGGAGCGAGAGCTGACCGGTGTATTACGGCTCCAATTTATGAATGAATGTTTAAAATCTAAGATTTAACATGGAAAAATGGATGGGGAAATGACGAAACCTGTCCCGAATAACCAATAAGACTACGTGTTTATAAATATTGCTCTTTTAGATGGAAAAATCAATAATAGAAATTGGGAAACCTTTTAAAAATGCTTTTATTTTGAAAGCGGACAGGAAAGGAGAATATTGCATCCTATTAACTGTTCCCAATTTAAATACTTAAACCGCAGTATGCGTCCTTCGTCTTCAGTAAAACATTATAATCGCAGGTGTTTCGTACCTTTTCGGTGTAAGATGACTTGAGGAGTCCGAGTGAAATCCAGCAGTCTGCGTTGATCGTCCATCTTTTTCTCGGTCTTGGTTATTCCTTTAAACTCTGTGAATGTTTCTTCAGCAGGAGTTAACTGCTCGTTGCTCGTCTTTCGTTGAAGCGGGACTGAAGACATTTTTACTGAAAACATTCACATATTCAGCCAACAGATGATCAACCTCTTAAGGAATGACTTCAAGCAGAAGAGAAGCTACGCTGCTAGCAACACATTCTTCTTCTTCTTTTATATAATGGCGGACTTCAAGGTGCACATCGCCACCTACTGTACAAAACTGTACAGCAACATTCTTCTTCTCGCCATCGAGGGTGAACAGCAACGTCACTTTGATCGAAGATAACCAAATATTGCCAGAAAAGTATTCTGAATCATTTTAAAGTAAATACGTTTCATTATAATTCTGTTAGATCAACTCTTTGTTTCTAACAGTGTTATATAAGATGATATATTGTCCCCTCACCTCCACAGTACTCAAATTTTTGATAATTCTGACCTAAAACAGGAGAAGTTGGGTTTGATTTAGTTTCAGACAATAAGAAACGTGATTTTTTCTATTTTTTACATAGAGTAAATTTCTGGTTTCAACTTTTTCTTAAACCAGATTTTATTTCTCTCACATCTAGTAACAAAAACCATACAATAAATGGGGTTACAATTGTAGATAACATTGTTGGTACCCTTCTATTTATAACCAGAAAGCTGAAATAAGTTGAGATGGACAAGAGAAATGATAAATAAAAATTTATTGAAAATGAATAAATGAAAATCAGACACTGCTTTTGAATTGTGGATCAATAGAATCATTTCAAAAAACTAATTAATGAAACAGGTCAGGACAAAATTGGTGGTACTTGTATCTTAACTCTGCTTTCATTTTCTGGAAACATTGGTGAAAATTAAAAACAGAAATGTTTAATGTCACTTTCTTCTTTAATTTCATTATTTTAAATCAATGTGGACATTAAGAAAGTAGTCGATTTCATGCATTTTTTACATACATTTTTACTATTGTATCTAAGCTGTCTGCCATCTTAATTCTGACAAAGATGATTTATTTTGAAAAGCAGTGTATTAATCTATAATAACTTACAAGCTAATGGGAATAAGTTCTTCAGACTTTTCCTGTTCATTTTGTGCATTTCATATGTTAACATTAGCACAACAGCTACTGCATTTCTTGAAAATAATAAATACAAAACTGCAAAACACAGCTGATAACCTGCAGGAGTGAGCCACTTGCTAACAAATAATAGCTTCTTCCTCAAAAGCAAGTATTCGTATCAATGAAAGTGTCAATGTCATCAAAATGAGAAGTCCTGACAGCATTGTTCACGAACAAGATTTTCATGCGTTTGTTATGACAGTTAGCTTGGTGCTAAACAGAGCTTGGTGATAGAATCTGGTTGAGACAGCAGGTGAAAACTGCACAGAAACAAATACTGCATTAACGGGACACCGTGGCATGAGTCGTACTTCTGTATTATTCATCATCCTTTACACTTGGTTTCATTTTAATCCCACCTAAAATCTGTTGTCTCCGACTTTATTTTCTACCACCAAATAAAGAAAAACATTCTGAAAAATGCTGAATTTTACATTTGTGCTTCATGCCAAGTGTCAATCTGTTTTTCTCATAACTTTATCCACACGTCAAACAATGAAAAGGCTTCTCATTTGTGAGTTAGCAAATGGGCTTTAAAGCTATTATGGTGGATGAATGCTCTTCCACAGGTCTTGCACAAAAAGGGTTTCTCACCTGTGTGGATTCTCGTGTGTCTTTTCAGTGCATCCTTTCTTTTAAAAGATTTTTCACAGATATCACAGGGAAAAGGCCTGTCGTCTGTGTGATGCGTCATGTGATAAGCCAAATGCTCCTTTTGAATAAAGCCTTTGCCACAAATCGTACAAGAGAACGGCTTCTCACTAGTGTGAATTCTGACGTGTCTCTCAAAATTAGACTTGGTTGTGAAAGTTTTTCCGCAGAAAGAACAAAGCTTCCCATCCGTGTGAGTTTTCATGTGAACTGTGAAATGTACTTTTTCTTTGTAACTTTTTCCACATGTTCTGCACTGAAACGGTGTCTCCTTTGTGTGAGTCATCAGGTGAGTTCTTAAGCTGTTGCTTTCTTGGAAAGCTTTTCCACAGATCCCACACAAAAAGGGATTCTCAACTGTATTGTCGCTCGATGGATCTTTTGATGAGTACGTTTGTTCACAGGTATTCCAGGGAAAAGGCCTTTCATTTTTGTGGCGCCTCATGTGATAATTCATAGTATAATTTCGACTAAAACCTTTGCCACAAATGGCACAAGAAAATCGCTTCACACCTGTGTGGGTTCTGACATGAGAGTCCAGGACAACTTTGGTAGTGAAGCTGTTTCTACAGAGCCAACATTTGAAAGGTCTCTCGCCTGAATGAATCCTCATGTGATCCGTTAAATCCCTTTTCTTAAAAAAACTTTTTCCACATGTCCGACACGGAAAACGTTTCTCACCTGTGTGACTTTTCAAGTCTTGAATCAAATTTTTCTTTGGAATAAAGGAATCTCTTTTAAAGTTCTGAGAGACAATTTGGTTACTGATTGGTTCTGGTTGAATGTGGCTCTTTTCTTCGTGATTAGGAGTCAGCATTAATGAATCTTCATTCTCCTGCTTCAGATCAAGATGTTCTTTATGTTCACTTATGCAGAGCTCCAATAGTTCCTCTTTAGTGCAGGGATGATCTGGCTCTTGCTGCTCTTCTTTCAGCTGCAGAGGTTCTGGTTCCTCCTGGTCCAAACTGGGATCCGTCTCATGTTTACAAAGCTGCTGGTTAGAGCAAACTTTGTCTTTCCAAACACGATCCAGTAGGTGGTCTGCAAAACATATGAAATGGTCTGAAACATCAAAATCTCAGTTGAGAACAATCTAGTCTCTGATCAAAGAGTCCAAGTTTTGTAGTTTAACAATTAGAGCAGATTGGAGATGCTAAAGGCAATAAAAAGAAAATTATGCACAACCCTGACCATCCTCTTCATGAGACTGTCTTGGGAAAACAGAGGGTCTTCAGTCAGAGGCTTCTTCAAATTCTCTGTAACACAGACCGCTACAAGAGATCGTTCCTGCCAACAGTCATTGTAATATACAATAACGCTCTTAAGAATTAGGATTAGTATGAGTTACAACAACAGTTATTTTCCCTTTGGGCTCAATAAAGTACTTTTGAACTTGAAAACAATCGGTGGAATCGCCCTTTAGTCTGTTTTTAAAGTGGAAGGCACAACCGTAAGGAAACTTTAGCTTCATTGCCTGCATAATCTCCGCTAATAAATCTCCCAAATGAACGCTTTGGATCCACAATCTGCATCCTGCGTCATCGGTAAAAAGTTACCATCGCGGGCGTTTCATACCTATTCGACATAAGATGATCTGAGGTGTCCGGGTAAAAACCAGCATCTGATCTTCCATCTCTTCCTTAGACTTGGAGATTTATTTAAACTCTGTGAATGTTTCTTCAGCAGGAGCTCCTTTAAAACATCGTGTTGAATCCGGACTGAAGATGTTTTTACTGCAAACACTCACATGTTCAGCTCACAGATGATCTGACTCTCTAGGATGGCTTCAAGCAGAACGAAAGAAAGCTAAAGCTGCTAGCATCACATTTAGCTTCCTCCTTTTGGTGTTTATTGACGGTTAGCAAACAAATCGGGTAATTATCGCCACCAACTGGTCTGGAGGATGGACTGCAGCGTCACTTTAGTATAAATTTAACACATGTCTTTGTCTAAGCTAATTAAATATTTCCTGTGTAAGACTGGAAATGTTAATTTTACTTTTTATTGTTAGCAATAACAAATCTCTTTTCAATGTTGTCGTTTTATATTGTTGCACTTTGAGGTTAATTTGCCTTTATTGCAGTTCCAATTTTCTTTTGTAAGAAAAGTAAAAACTGTATAAACTGAAAACTAAGAGGGAAAAAGTATCTTTTGAAATTCTCATAACTTGACAAAATATTTCATATGCTGTGTTCAAAATATTTTAAGTTTTTATAATCTGGTTCATCAATCAGAAAACGAAGACAGTGGACAAGAAGCAGAAAATGTAGTAAAAGAAATCAGGAAAAAAGCACAATTAATCTAGATTCTGTACATAAATACCACATATTGAATTCAAAATGACAGCAATAAAATTGATAGGAAATTTGTATTTACAAAGAACTAAACTTCAAAAAAAGGAGAAAAGTTTAACTTCTAGTGTAAGATTTCTTTTTAAAAAGTATTCTTAATTCAACTCTGTTTTAATCAATTTCAACTATAAATCAAATGACAGGCAGCTTTAATCTTGATAAACTCGTTGAAAAAAACATTTTCAGTGGTTTTAGGTCTGAGCAGTGTTGCACTTTTTATTTGTGAGTTACACATAAACTGTGATATTATTCTTATTATGTGGAAAAATCTTAAGATTGGGAATGGCCTCCAAAAGGCGTCAGGAGTCGAGGTCAGAAAAGAGAAAACGAAGAGAGAAATTTAAAGAAACTCCACATTTATTTTACTAACAAAAAATAAATAAACCATAGCAAAATATTTTACATCCAGTAATGAGAAATGCTAAACTCCCTTTAAGAACTCAAAAACATAAAAAATGACAAATACAATGTGTAACATAATGAGATGAAGTTCTACAGATCTCGAGGAATTTTGGCTTCACAGTTTTTCCTTCAGTGGCTTTGGGACATTTCTCACATTAATATTTGCACAACAGCCAAACATAAAATGTTAATTTCTCAAAGCAATGAATACAAACCACAAAATCTCATTAACCAACAAAAGCGTGTTATTTGCTCTGAATCTGTGAATGGAAGCGTCATCATAATGAAACCTCACGTTTAGAAACATGTTTTCATTAACACAGTTCCCAGGTGACAGTATTTTCTTTTCTTTATGGCTACTAGAAATCTACATCTACAGTAATAAGTGAGATAAATAACCATCCGGCACTGAATGCATATGTTTGACGGTTTCGCAGTTCTAAATCGTTTACAGTATTGAGCAAAATTAAAGCACAAACTCGTTCACAACAGAAAAAAATGCACCAGCTGTTCACCAGATTCACCTCAGGAAAAAATGTTCAATTTAGGAAACATTTTCAGAAATAGATCAATTCTTGACATCTAGTTCGGCATTTTTTGTTTGTAATGACTCAGTTAATGAAATTACTGTAATTTGCACAGAGTTTGTTCAGCATTTATTTTTTTAGAATTTATTTATTGTACATTTTGGCTGCAAATTATCAGACAATTAACACATGTCCAAAAGGACGTTGCAACTTTTAGAAGTAATAAACTACTACTGTGGTGATTTAAGTAGCATTTATGAGAATAAAGTGAGCCGCCTCAAAGACCGAAGAGGCTTCATTTTAAAGAGATTTGACCAAATTATTTTCACACAGAGGAAAAAAATAAGACTCAACATCAAGACTATAGTATTATAATCCAAGTCCAAATAAAATCAAGCAAAAACAATGATAAACATCAGTTTATAAACCACACAGTGCCACTTTGTGAATTCCCTATTATCTAACTTTAAGGTTTAATTAAAGAAATGAACAAGTTGCATTGTTAAAACACAAATTTAATTAAAAACAAAGTGTTACTAGTTTCAACAACAGTAAATGTCTGACTGGATAGTTTTCCTATTAGATCTTAGTTCTTCAGCTCAGTGGTTCTCCCAACACACATCTGCCAAACTTAAATTTTAAACACCATTGCAGTAAGATTTCTGACAAAAACAAGTATGTGGCCTTTTACATAATACTGTAACTGTTACTTAAGGCTCCTCTGGTTTTCTGGCTATTCCTTTTGGGCTTACGGTCTCTGTAATTCTAAAGACGCTGTACTTTTTCCCACCAATCACGCATGAGAAGGGCATCTTGCATGTCTCAACTCTCATGTGTTCATTCAATAAATCTTTTGATCGGAAAGGTTTTTTACAGGTATCACAGGGAAAAAATATTTCTTCTGGGTGAATCCTCATGTGAGAAGTCAAGAAACATTTTTGACTGAAACCTATGCCGCAAATTGTACAAGAGAAAGGTTTCTTTCCTGTGTGAGTTCTGACATGCCGATCCAAAAAAGCTTTTCTAGCAAAGTCTTTTCCACAGAACAGACATTTGAAAAGATTCTCACCTGTGTGGGTTTTCATGTGAAATGTCAATTCTGTGTTTCTCATGTAACTTTTCCCACATATCAAACATGAAAAATGGTTTTCATTTGTGTGAGCTGCAAAGTGAGATTTCGGTGAACTGCAATCACTGAATGCCTTTCCACAGATCGCACACAAATAGGGCTCTTCACCTGTATGACTTCTTATGTGAGTCATTAATTTTTGCTTTTTATTAAACTTTTTTCCACAACTCACACACAAAAAGGGTTTCACGCTTGCGTGAACTCTCATGTGGCTGCTCAATGTATGTTTTGATCTGAACTGTTTTCCACAGGTACTACAGGGAAAGGGCCTTTCATCTGTGTGACACATCATGTGGCGAGACAAATTAATTTTCTGAATAAAACTTTTGCCACAAATCTCACAAGAAAAATCCCTCTCACCTGTATGAATTTTGCTGTGCATATAAAAGCCAGATTTACGATTGAAGCTTTTTCCACAGGACAGACATTTAAAAGGCTTCTCACCTGTGTGAATTCTCATGTGATCCATCAACACAAATTTTCGATTGAACCTTTTCCCACAGGTCCTGCACAAAAAAGGCTTCTCACCTGTGTGAATTCTCACGTGAACTGCTAAATCTATCTTTTTAAGAAAACCTTTTCCACATGTCGCACAGAGAAAAGGCCTCTCCCCAGTGTGAACCTTCATGTGTACATTTAAGGCATCTTTTCTAATGAACGTTCTATCACAGGCATTACAGGCAAAAGGCCTCTGCCCCGTGTGAATATTCATGTGCATAGTTAGTGAATTTTTTCTTTTGAAGGTTTTTTCACACGTATTACAGGCAAAAGGTTTCTCACCTGTGTGCGTTTTCAAGTAAGATGTCAAGTCAGATTTTTTTGCATGACTCTTTCCACATGTCATACACAGAAAAGGCCTCTTCCCTCTGTGAATTTTCCTCTGTACATATGAGTTTTTATGATGGTTTACTTTTTCATCCTGGTTCTCAGTTTCATTAAAGTCCTGAGAGATGATTTGGTTGTTGATTGGTTCTGGTTTAATGTGGTTATTTTCCTCATGAGTTGGAGTCGACATAAATGTATCTTCATTCTCCTGCTTCAGTTCAAGCTGCTCTTCATGCTCACTTTTGCAAAATTCTAATGGTTCCTCCTTAATACGGGGATGTTCTGGCTCTCGCTCCTCCTCTTTCATCTGAAGATGTTCTGGTTCTTCCGGGTCCAAATTGGAATGCCTTTCCTGTTTACAGAGCTGCTGGTGTGAGAAAGCCTCTTCTTTCCAAACATGACCCAGTTCGTGGTCTGAAAACCCAAACAAACACAAGAGAAAGGCTCAGCGGACGGATCGCAGGTAAAAAAAAAAAAGTACATTCACTATTAGAATTAGACCATTTCTACAACCGGAAGTTAACTTTCGTTGCCTAATCTCCGCTAATAAATCTTTATAAGTGAACGATTTAACTCCTAAATCCAAACTCTGCACCTCCAGTAAAACTTTATCATAGCTGCTGTTTCCTACCTATTCGGTGTAAGATGATCTGAGGATTTCGGGAGAAATCCAGCAGTCTGCGCTGATCATCCATCTCTTCCTCCTTCACGATGATTTCTTTCAACTCTGTCGTTTCTTCAGCAGGAGTTAACTGCTCGTTGATAAACTCTCCTTGAAGCTGGACTGAAGACATTTTAGTGCAAACACTCACACATTCTGCCTACAGTTGATCAAACTCTTTAGAATTGTTCAAAGCAGAAAAGAAGGAAAGCTAACGCTGCTAGCATCACGTTGACTTCTTCTTCTTCTCGTTGTTGATTTTTATTGGCTGTTGCCAAGAAATGTTACGGTTGCATTACCGCCCGCCACCTGGTGGCGGGCATTATGGAGTGTGGCTCAAATTAATTGTTTGTTTATATTTCTAAATTCCTCCAACATTAATCTCCTTTCTATCTCATATCAAATTAAAATAATATGTTATATTGTTTCATTTTCTTACAATATTGCCATTTTCCTGTCTTATGTTGTTTTATCGTGAATGAGTTGCTAAGTGTAGTATGTTCAAATCTTAACCGTAACAGTTTCTTCTCTCTTCTGTTTTTCCTTCCTCATCCCATTTCCAATATTTGCTTTTGAATCCTATAATACCATCTTCCTTTGCTATCTTCATCCCATTCTGTCAGCCACATATTCCTCAATTTTTGATTAATTTTATACTTTTTATCACGTTTATTGGTTGTTCTTCTTCGATTAGATTTTTTGGCGATTGGCAAACAACGCCACCAACTGGTCTGGAGGATAGCAGAACTTTTTTTTTTTTTTAAAAGAACCTTATTTTAATTTTAGACTTGTTACGATTTAATGGCTTCTACACGTGTTAAAAGCGAAAGATGCACTTTATGTGTAAGATCCTATCCTATCCAGGGTTACCATAATTTAACTAGCACATTCCTAAAAAAAGAGACTTCAGGCATGCTCCCTTTACTCAAAAAAATGCCTTTATTTTTTAGATATTTTACAGACTCCCCTTGTGTCTTTTACAGATGCCACTTCACTTTCTAAAACTTTTTTATGCTCTTCTTAATAAAAAAAAAGTAGCTTACTATGAGAAATAAAATCAGCTTTATTGGTCATGTTTCCACGCACAAACAAGGGAATTGAAATTGTTTATCTTTGTTCCCAACATACACAGATTTGAAATATAAGTATATAGACATAGTTACTTTTGTTTTTGCGCTTTAGTAAAACTTTATTGACTTCAAATTATCAGCAAAATTGTAATACTGTAATAAGGTAGCCTTATTACACTGTGAAAAGCACATTTTAAATGATTATTTTATTAAAAGAAAAAGTAAATCAATGTAATTAAAATCAGTTCATATATTCCAATTCCAATTCACAACACACCTCATGGTACTTAACAAATAAAAATAAAATCAGTGGAGTCATACATGTCACAACCGTTCATTATAACTGGAAATTAGTGTTTAAGTTTAATTTCACCCCTGAAGAATTTCGGCCCACTTTACGCTGGGGAAACATTTTAATTCTGCAATGTCGGAGGCTTTTCAACAGCATGTTTAGGATCATCCGACACACAGTATCCGAATTGGATTTCAGTCCAGAGTTTGGCTATACCACTCCAAAACTTCATCTTGTTGAAGTTACTCAAGAAACCATCTGGTGGAAAGATTTCAACCAATGCAACCAAATTTTGCACAGGTAGATTAAACTTGTTTGTAGACTTGATTGGTCAAAGATTCTCGGCTCTGTCAGGGTCTTTCTGTCCCTTTGCACTCTGACTCTACACTGGACTTTCAATTTGTGTCTGGGAAATAAAACAAAAAGACAATCGAGTTTTCCTAAACAAACCTGAATATTATCAGCTGAAAGCAGTGTACTCAACTCCTACTACATGCACTACAAGAAGGTGGACAAGTAACTTCAAAAACATCAATTCAACATATTGTTATAACTTTATAAAAATGCTTTAAACATTCAATTGTAACAGCTTCATATGTATATAAACACTGTACTGGAAATTATTAGGAGAACAGTCTATCCAGTCCAAGTCAGCTTTAGACTTTTCCCTAAGAGTCTAGGCTGGGATGGTGAGATGTTTACATAACTTTGCATATGTATGTGCAAATTTGTGTGTTTTATAACAGATCTTTCCAGTTTTGGTTGAACGTGTTTTGGAAGACTTCTATTCTGTGTGAATTTTCATGTGTAAATTCAAATTACTTTTTAGGCTAAACGTTTTATGACAAGTGTTGCATGAGAAAGGCTTCTCACCAGTGTGAATCCTCATGTGATCTGTTAAATGAGTTCTTTGAAGGAACCCTTTTCCACAAGTCATACACAAAAAAGGCCTGTCACCTGTGTGAATCCTCAGGTGATCCGTTAAGTGAGTCTTTTGAAGGAAACTTTTACCACAGGTCACACAGGAGAAAGGCCTTTCGCCTGTGTGAGTTCGGAGGTGTTTGTTTAAAAGACTTTTGATAGTGAAACTCTTTCCACAGGTCAGACATGGAAAGGGCTTCTCTCCTGTGTGAGTTCTCATGTGACAAGTTAAATTTCCTTTTTGACTATAACTTTTTCCACAGGTCACACAGGAGAAAGGCTTTTCACCTGTGTGACTTCTCATGTGTAGTTGTAACTGACTTCTTTGAGTGAAACCCTTTCCACAAATGCTACACGAGAACGGCATCTCACCTGTGTGAATTCTCATGTGATAAATCAAATTACCTTTCTGATTAAAGCTTTTTCCACAGGTCATACATGGAAACGGCTTCTCACCTGTGTGGATTCTGACGTGTATATTCAAACTGCTTTTGAACCTAAATGTTTTCTCACAGGTCAAGCATGAGAAAGGCTTCTCATCTGTGTGAGTAGTGGAGTGATGAGTTAAATGAATTTTTTGAGTAAAACCTTTTCCACAAATTGAACACGAGAAAGGCCTTTCACCGGTGTGGACCCTCTCATGGTTGGTCAAAAAACTTTTTTGAGAAAAACTTTTTCCACATGTCACACATGCGAAAGGCTTTTCCTCTGTGTGATTTTCCATGCTTTGAGACAAAAGACTATTGTGAGGAGTAAATTCGGCACCAATTTCACAAGAACACGCATTGTTATTATGTTGGCATCTCTTGTTTTGCATTTGCTCTTTTTCATCTGTCTCTGATTCTGAGTCTTCATCACTGCTTCCTTCCTGATGCTGGATCTCAATTCCAGAAGGATCCTGAGAGATGATCTGGTTCCACTTTGGTTCTGGTCCAATCTGGTATTTTTCCTCATTACAAAGAGTCACCATAACGGTCTCAGTCTCCTGCTTCAGCTCAAATCGTGCTTCATCATGACTGATGCAGACTTCATCCTCTTCCTCTTTAGTCTCTAGATGTTCCAGCTCATCCTGCTCTTCTTTGATCTGCAAGGGTTCTGGTTCCTCCTGGTCCAATGTGAAGCTCCTCTCCTGGTTCCCAAGTTGCCGGCCAACAAGAACCTCCTTCTTCTCAACATAATGCTGCGAATCTGAAGAAGCAAACAGAAAAAAAATTGCTTATTATCCAAGAAAACTAAAAACACTTAAAAAAAAAAAACCCTGCACAATACTTTGGGAATGTTGTGTTCCCATAATCTGTAGAGCTGAGCCGACAGCGGAGATACAGGTTATGCTTCATTTAATAACTCGGCAGCAAACCGCTGGCAGCTGTATCAACATAACGTCAAACATTCACTGTTTACAACTCAGTGAATGCAAACAGTAGCTCAACTCTCTGGCTCTGTCAGCCACTTCTCCTGAAATGCAACCAGGTAAGATCAGTGCAACAAAGCAAAGTTAATCATGATGCCTGTTAATGCACAATTACAAATAACCATTACATAATTAAGAACAGAAAACCTACTCAGTTGCACATTTCTTGCATAGTTGCACGATATTTTTTAGGTTATAATCTCATAGTTACTGCACAGTGTATTTTTAATGTTTGTTTTTGTTTACATTTGATATATTTTAATAGTTTTTATATGTTAGTGTGAACCTACATGCTGTTACACCTGAATTTTATTTTATATGTATGGAGGATTTGACCTTTTGGTGAGAAGAAAAAAAAAAAAAAAAGAAAATCTGACAGTCTATAAAAAAAAAATTGAATTCTGAGAAAAATATTAGAATTTTTATTAAATTCATATGAACCAAATGAAACGTAAGACTCCTCTCTTACAGATGTTAATAACCAACAGATCGCAAACACCTGCCCACAGAGCTCTAACGCCGTAATACACCATATATGAGCGGCGCTTAATTTCAGCCCAGGGCGACCCGTTGGCTTGCTTGACCGCAAATGAAAAACGATTTGTAGATTGACTTAAGAAAAGGCAAAACCTCGTAAACAAGAAATGGGTTGGACGAAATGAAACGGATAACACCAGAAAACTTACGTGACTGCTCTGTAATACGTTAACTTCGGAAATTAACTGCAAACCGCATCAAGCATCTGTAAATCCTCTCATCAGGTTAAATTTTGCACTCCTGGTGTTTCATACCTATTTGGTGAACGATTATCTGGGGTATCCGGTTGACATCCAGCAGTCTGCGCTCACCGTCGATCTCTTCCTCGGACTTTACAATTATTTCCTTAAGTTCCGTAAATGTTTGTTCGACAGGAGTTAATTCATCGTCACTAAGCTCTTCCTTACACGTTGGTGAAGACATTGTGATTATAGATACCCATAAATTCAGCTCAGACACCACAACGGGACTCAAAATGACACCAGACGAAGATAAGCTAACACCGTTAGCATCTCAGTTGGAGGATTCTTCTTCTTCTACTTCTTCTTCCTCTTCTATTTTTGCGAATTATTGCCACTCTATGGATGAATCGTGTATCACAATGGCTTTACAGCATGTCTATGCCAAAAGCCATTTTAATACGGAGGACATACCCTGCCAAAATAATTAATAAATAAATAATTTCTACACTTATTTAGTTATGTCATCTATTGTCAAATTTGGCAGGATAAGTCATCCTCATTTTTAGGTCTATGCTTTCCTGAAATAAATACACCATAACTTTAAAACTGAAAAACCAATACTTTTCTGCAACAATCCACTATTCATTACCGACTACTGGTAATTTATTTTATTTTACAGTTTCAAAACAGCCTGAAATAAATTGTCTGAACTCACATCCACCTGCAATATGCTGATTGCTTTTCATGGCTCTTTCAGTTTACTGCAAACAACATGTTGGAAAATGTCATAAAAAACTGTAAGCTTATATAAATATACAGTTTCTTATGAACAACCAAATAACACAAAGCAATGATTTTTAGTATTTATTTTTATATTTCATAAATAAAACCCTACAAATACAACTGGACTCCAGTACAGTGCTGTGGTTGTTTTGTAACATACTGTAAAGCAAAGTTACATAAACATAACAATGTCATCAACTTTTTTGCATTTAACAACCAAGATGGAAAATGAGACATAATTACAAACTTTTACACGTTTACCTCTGAACTCTTCATGAGGTCACAGCCAGTTTAAGTTTGCTGACTTTGCAAAGTGGGAACCAGTGGATTCGCTGAGTCTTGTGCTCAGTGACAAGGCTAACTGTTAGTAGCAGTGCGAACCAATACCTTTGTCAATATGTGCATGTCATTTTAACATAAAAATATCACCATAAACCGATGTGCTCACAGTTTTAACGAGACACAGAGCCGACCATCTTAAAAACTCATATCATGTGATTTGCTATGTTTAATGTTTAGTTTTTTTTGTGTTCAGCACTTAGTGATCTATAAGGTTCTAAACAAAGTTTTATTTACTTATTGATAAACTACCTTTCTCTTCAAAATAGTGTACTAGTCCAAATATGTAAATATTTTTGAAAGCAGAATAAATATTACTGCTTAGTTTGTGAGGCACTCTGTGTTTAAAGCAGATTAAAAGTAGATTTTAATCCAAACCGTAGGCCTGAAACAATTATTAGCTTCAGATTATAAGATAATACAACTTTTAACCAATTGAATTTAAATTAACTATCTGGTTGCTTATAAATCATGGAGTAAAACTAATAACATGGAAATATTTAGAAATTTAGGAAAAATGATGGAACTGGAAGAAACACTCGATTATTTAAGATAAACAGTGCATATGTAGTGGAGGATACTTGATAAAATGAACATTTGTTTAGAAGATTTCTTTAAAATTTTAGGGTAACGTTAATAAAAGGACTGGTAATTTGCAGAAAGTACATATCTGGTATTTGTTAGAACCTCTCAAATATTTAATCACATTTCTTGTTGAACAAAAAAAATATCACAAACATAAAGTTTGTTGTTAAATTTACGCTGTAAAAACAAATTAAAGTAGTAAGCTAAAGTTTCTCATGTAAAGGTCACATATAGTATGTGACCAAAGTTATTATTTATCATAAATAGAAAGCATTTTTATTCTTGTTTTCCTTTAAAAACAAAGATTTCATTCCAGATTTTAGTTGAAATACATTTAAATTTAGTTTAAATTGACAAAAAAGGTATTTGCTACCAAAACCTAAAATTCTTCATGTGATATCAGAGGAATTTCGGTTTCAAATTTTAGTTACATTTTTTTTTCTTTTGAACAAACTTCATGGCCCCAATTTTGCTCCGTAGTTGCCGTTCCATTCATGTTAAACTTTAGTAGGAGAGAAGTTTAAGCTGGTGTTTATTTAGATATGCTTGAATTTGTTTAGTATGACCTAATGTCACTCTAAAGTGAACCTATGTGTGTGTGTGTGAGCAAACAGTAGTTTTAATTTTTTCCGTGCAGCTCTATGAGTGTATACAACACAAAATTGTCCTGAAGACACATTCATTAGAGATGTGTTATTAACCATCAGTTCAAGTGAACATTGTTCAGACACGGATGCTACAATCTGAAACATTAAAGAACCAAAAAGCAAAATTAGAAGAATTATGTGAGGAGATGTAAAAAATGCTTCTTGGCTCCTTACACTGAGACGCTTCCCACAGGTCACACAGGACTCCTCCTATCTTGTGTGAATTCTCGCGTGTTTTTTTAGACGACTTCTTCGACTGAAGGTTTTTCCACATGTGCTACACGGAAACGGCCTCTCACCTGTGTGGATTCGCATGTGAACTGTCAAATGGCCTTTCTGACTGTAACTCTTTCCACATGTCAGACATGAAAATGGCTTCTCACCCGTGTGAGTTCTCATGTGATCAGTTAGGTGACCTTTGTGGCTGTAACTTTTCCCACAGGTCGCGCACGAGAAAGGTCGGTCGCCCGTGTGACTTCTCATGTGAAGCGTCACTTGACTTCTTTGACTGAAACTTTTACCGCAGGTCACACACGAGAAGGGCTTCTCGCCCGTGTGGATTCTCATGTGCTGCTTCAGATTGCTTTTCAGGTTAAAAGATTTATCACAGGCGTTGCACGGAAAAGGTTTCTCACCTGTGTGAATTCTCATGTGATCCGTTAACTTATGTTTGAGAGTGAAACTTTTTCCACAGGTCAGACACGAGAAGGGCTTTTCGCCTGTGTGGATTCTCAGGTGGTTGTTCACAATACTTTCTCGACTGAAACACTTTCCACAAAACTTGCATGAGAAAGGCTTCTCACCTGTGTGCGTTCTCGTGTGGTAGATCAAGTGAGTCTTTTGAGAGAACAATTTATCGCACACCGTACATGAATACAGACTTTTATCCTTGTGACTTTTCTTCTTCTCTTTTTGTTTTAATTTGTCAGAATTGTTCCCATACCGTCTGGTTTTCGGACGTCTCTTAATTAGTTTCGATTCTTCATCGCTGCTTATTTCTGTGTCTTCATCATTGCTTTCTTCCTGATTTCGGTTCTCAGCATCACAGCCGTCCTGAGAGACGAGTTGCTCCCCGATTGGTTCGGGTTCACTGCAGCTTATTTCTACACCGGCAGGAGACGCAGGAAAGGTTTTCATCTCCTGCTTCTTCACCACAGGCTGTTCTTCATCCGGACCGATGCTGAGTTCATTCTCTTCCTCTTTTATCTGCAGATGTTGTGGCTCACTCTGTTCTTCTTTCATTGTCAGAGGCTCTGGTTCCTCCTGGTCAGAAAAATCCTCCTCCTTCTTAACATCGTGATGTTGGACGTCTAGAAAAGCAAACAGACATGAAAAATGACATGAAACTGATTAATTGTCCAACTTATCCCCAAACAAGCGATTTAATACCAACTAAATTCAAACCTAAAATAATCCAACTTTATGATACTGAGCAGCGGAAATCCACAAAAAGAGAAAATCTTCTAAAAATAAAAACATGGACTGCATATTATGTTATGACTGGATGCACAGCTGCTTCTGCATCATGTCATTGCTTCACTTTTCTCTTTCTTTAAATTGTCAATTTGTTTCACTTAAACCTTTACAAGTAAGCATTCTGTTGCTCATTTTGGAAAATCTCGTCCTTTGCCCTTATTCTCACTTCCCATGTTAAAAGTATTTCCCTATTGCAAAACGTTTTCTGAGCCAAACTCCTTCCTCTAACCCTCACTGGATCCACTTTGGTCTGCTTTCTTGACGTAGAGAGCTCCAAATGAAGAGCAAATTCTGCTTTTCACTCAGTGTGCTGCTGCAGAGGCTGGTGTGGAGATGGAAATAGATGCTGTGGTTTAAACAAGGCAGAAAAACAACAGCAAAATGCACCTTTTATCTGCAAATGTTGCTAAAATGTACAAAATCTCAGACAAAATTTTACTCTTTTTTTAAGATCTTTTGGGACAACAAAAATGATGTCTGTTCACTAAAATGCAAGAATTTAAAAAGAGATCATTTTTTAAAGCAATCAACACAATCAGTAGTTAAACTGGAGAGGTTTGGATGAACCAGAGCTCCACAAATCTCTCCTCCAATCATACAAGAGTTAATTGAGCTTTTCCAAACTTAAAACTTAAATTATACTTAAGGTATAATACAAGCAATGATACAGGTTTACTTTGTAATACCTAAAAAGGTAATATATTAAAACAACCATTTTAAAGAAGTTTCTGATAGAAGTACAAAAAATGTCTGAATTTGTCCTCTTTAAACAGATTTAGAGAACACTGAAATATTTACATATTGTAGACAATATATATTTTAATATGCAGATATTTATAAAAAGATGTTTTATGTTTGTTAGTTTCCCTCTATGCCAATTCATATCCCTAATTTCTAGATGTGTATTTCTTTGAAATATTTTGAGCATAAAAAAGCTCAAGGATCTCTCCTAATTCAATTGTTGTTCGGAGGATTTTGCATTATTCGCCAACATGTATTTTATTGCCTTCTGAAGTCACAAAACCTGAAGGTCACAGATGCAACAGCAGCACACAACAGTACTGATACCATAATACACAGTGTATAGGCGCAGCTAATTTACAGAGACAAACGATCGGGTAGTTTGGCTGCTCTTTAGCTTCCCTCTTTCAAAAACTCCCGTGGAAAGACCCTCCTTACAGTACCGAATAATCATACTATAAAAAGAAACGCCAAAAATGTGAAATACTTCATCTTTGAGTTCGTATAACCTCAGCTTATGTAATTGAATGTTCTCTATAGCTTTAAAATGACATTTAAACGGCATCAAACAACATTCAGACACGTGATCTTATCGGTAAAATGACATTACCACGCCTGGACCTTCATACCTGAACGTTTTACGGGTAGTTGGGTTTTTTCGCTGAAATCCAAGCTGGCCTCGATCTCTTCCTCGGATTTTACTATGATTTCTTTAATGTCTGTTAATGTTTCTTCAGCAGGAGGTGAAGGCTCGTTGGTGAACTCTCTCTGAGATGAAAGCGAAGACATTGTTTCTCCAGGTAGTCATTTACTCAGCTCAAAATGTAAACAAAACTGGCTAGCAGCTCCATTAGCTTCCATTGTGTTATTACGTGACGCACAGGAAGTATGTCATTCTCCGATAGCTGAAATCCAATAGGCTGCATTACTGCCATCTGCTGGAGAAAGACGGTATTACACGTTTTCCAAAAGACCCCAGAAATATGCAGAGGAGGTAATAAATAACTACATTCACCTGAATGAGCTTTTGGGAAAATAAAATAAAATAAACAAGATCAAGAAGACACAGCAAACACCATAAACCTTGTTCTAACATGTATACACTACCTACTGTACATATTAGTCTTATATTTTTTTGTATTGACAGGTTTTGATTTGATAAAGAATTTCTTATGCCTGAATCTTGTTTTGTAGTTATGTCATTTCTTTAAATAGACTTATTGTCAGATACCAGAATTTAATATTAAAATGAATATTTATCAAATGTTAGGCACTTAGGTAAATTTTTAGAAAATACTTTTTTAAAATTTTGCTTCAGTTTGGCCAACACTTTATTTTTATTAGCACATTATTCACAGACAACAGACTCCTATCCGGTCCAGTCACTCTTACGAGGAAGGTTCAGGAATCCAAATAATCTCTTCAAGCAGCATCATGTGATGCTGCATCTTGACCCAGTTCTCACTCATTGTGCTTTGTCTTGACTTTATAGTCATGCCAGACGTCCTACAATGGTGTAACATGTACCTGGTTTGCACATAATTAGTACATTATGTCTTGACATTTGCACCAAGCAGGATAAGAACCTTTTAAATATCGATTTTTCATACATATTTTAATTTTCCTACATTAGAACTAATGTGTGATCTTGTACTTGTGAATGTGGTAGACTGGATTTGTTTCTGCTTTCTAAATCTAATGGCAGGCAGCTTTGGTCCCTAACCTCCACAAATACTGAGGGTCCATTTTATTTGCTTTCTGGAGAGGAATAGAAACAGAGACAAAACACATAATACATTTTTTTATTTCAAAGGCGCCTTTCTGGCACTCAAGGACACCGTACAAGAGTAAAAAATAGTGACAGAAACAAATAAAATATAACAATTAAAAATAGATAGAAATAAATAAAACAAAACAATGTATCTATATAAAATCTATGTAAAATCAGGCAAACCAATTGTGTCATATGGAAAAGGCAGATCTAAAAAGGTGTGTTTTGAGTTTGGTTTTAAAATTTGATAATGACTTTATGTTTCTAAGGTATGGTGGTAATGAGTTCCATAGTTGGGGAGCAGAGCGACTGAAAGCTCTGCTCCCCATGGTGGTGAGACGGGCAGAGGGGACAGTGAAATGGATAGAGGAGGATGATCTGAGGGAGCGAGAGGGAATGGCAATATGAATAAGATTTGAAAGATATGGTGGGGAGAGATTGTAAAGGGCCTTGAAAGTGTACAGAAGAATTTTGTAATCTATGCAGAACTTGGTGGGCAGCCAATGGAGTCTTTGCAGGACAGGAGTGATGTGGTGCATGGATGGGGTTTTGGTAATGATACGGGCAGCTGAATTCTGGACCAATTGGAGCTTATGAAGAGATTTCTGGGTGAGACCAAACAGAAGGGAGTTGCAATAGTCAAAGCGTGATGTCACAAGACAGTGAACAAGAATGGCAGTGGAATGGGGAGTAAGGGAGGGGCGGAGGGGATTGATGTTGCGTAGGTGAAAATAAGCCGAGCGGGTAATGTTATTAATGTGAGACTGGAAAGACAGAGTGCTGTCAAGGATGACACCCAGACTCTTTACCTGAGGGGAGGGATAAACGGGACAGTTATCAATTACAAGACTGAAGTTTTAGATTTTGGCCAGAGTAGATTTAGTACCAATGAGAAGAACCTCTGTTTTGTCACTGTTAAGCTTAAGCAGATTTGAGGAGAACCAGGATTTTATTTCAGTCAAGCAGTCAGTAAGCGAAGACGGTGGGAGGTTGGAGGCGGGCTTACTGGAAACATAGAACTGGGTGTCATCCGCATAACAGTGGAAATCAATGTCATGCTTACGAAAATATAGAAAATTGTATGTTTTGCTCCAAAAAACATCTTTAATTTATTAAAAACTGCAAGCGTGATACATTATTAGAGATGTTACATGTTCAAGAAAGTTTAGACACATTTCTGAAGGCATTTTTGCAATATTTGTTTTTAAATATGAAGCTTTTTTACTTTTCGCTTACTTCAGTTTCTAAAAAAGTGCCCAAGCTCCTTGATGCTTCAAAGCATTCACCAAATTACATCTTCTCATCTGTATGGGTTCGCATGTGACAAATCAAATGGGCTCTTTGCCTGAAAGTATTTCCACAGGACGAACATGAGAAAGGCTTCTCGCCTGTGTGGGTTCTCATGTGAACTGTTAAAAAACTTTTCCGAGTGAAACATTTTTCACAGATAGAACACGTGAAAGGCTTCTCCCCAGTGTGAACCCTTAGGTGAACTGTTAAAAAACTTTTGCGAGTAAACTGTTTTCCACATGTGTTACACAAGAAAGGCTTCTCACCTGTGTGGCTTCTCAAATGAGATTTGAATACATCTTTTTTACAGAAACTTTTTCCACAAGTACTACATGAAAATGGTTTCTCGAGCGAGTGTATTCTCATGTGATACGTTAAGCTACTTTTTTGAATATAACTTTTCCCACAGATTTTACATGTGAAAGGTTTCTCACCTGTGTGAGTCCTTAGGTGAGTATTAAAACTCTTTTTTTGGCTGAAGGATTTTCCGCAGGTGATACATGAAAAAGGCATCTCACCTGTGTGAATTTTCAGATGAGTTGTAAAGTTTTCCATCTTACAGAAATTTTTTCCACAAGTGACACAGTGGAACGACTTTTCACATGCGTGATTTTTTGTGTGATATATTAAATTGCCTTTCAAACTAAAACTCTTTCCGCAATTTATGCACGAAAAAGGTTTCTCACCTGTGTGACTTCTCATATGATAAGTTAAACTACTTTTTTGACCAAAACATTTTCCACAAACAATACACGAAAACGGCTTCTCACCTGTGTGGCTTCTGTTGTGATAAGCTAATTGACCCTTCTGGCTAAAATTCTTTCCACAGATCACACAGGAGAAAGGTTTCTCATCTGCATGAATTCTCATGTGAATCGTTAAATGGCTCTTTTGACTGAAGCTTTTTCCGCAAATGCTACACACAAAGGGTTTCTCGCCTGTGTGAGTTCTCATGTGATCAGTTAAATGACCCTTTTGCCTGTAACATTTTCCACAGGTTGTACATGAAAAGGGCTTCTCACCTGTATGAGTTCTCAGATGTCTAATAAACGTGCTGTTATGAAAAAATGTTTCATTACACGTTTTACAAAAATACCTGCTCTTACCTAAAGATATATTTTTAAGACTTTTTCGTTTTGCATTGTCAACATTGTTTCTGTGCTCTCTGGTTTTCTGAAGTCTTCTATTTTGTTTTGGTAATTGTGCTCTTGTTGATTCTGAATCCTCTGGATTTCTTCCTTCCTGGTTCTGGTTCTCAGCTTCAGGAAGATCACAGGAGTTGAGCTGGACCCTGTTTGGTTCTGGTTTACTGCAGTATTTTTCCTTGTTAGTCAGCGTTGCCATTAAGGTGTCAGTCTGCTCTTTCAGCAGAAGCTGTTTTCCATCTTGTCCCACAAAGCCAGGATGAAGTTCTTTCTCTTCCTCTTTTATCTGCACACATAGTATTTCCTCCTCGTCCTCTTTGATTTGCAGATGTTGTATTTCCTCCTGTTCTTTTTTAATCAGAAAATGTTCTAGATCGCCCTGGTCTTCTTTTATTTGAAGATCTTCTGGTTGTCCTTGCTCCTCTTTTATCTGGAGATGTACTAGTTCCTTACACTCCCCTTTTATTTGTGGACGTTCCAGTTCCTTCTGGCCTAAACCTGAGGTCGACTCCTGGATACACTGCTGTTGGTCATTAAAAACCTTCTCCCCCTGAAAATCGTCTTGAGAAAGAGAAAGAAAGGCAAAAAAAATCTTTAAAAAAGTAAGTAAAATATAACTAAAGTCACATTAACTCATTAGTGCATCTGAAGATTATTTTCTCAGTTTAATTTCGTCAATACATCCGCAAGCTGGCTCTTACTAACGTTAGCTAAAAATGATAACTTCAGTAGTTCAGCATCAAATTTCCACAACAAAATGACATTAAAGTACTAGTAATGTTCGCTTTGATCTATTTTTCTTATTATTAGATATAAAACTTTGTGGAAACAACAACACCCCACATCAGTGTACAATATTTCTCTTCAGGTTTGAGCTGTCAGACTGATAAAATTTTCAAGCTGGATACCGTAATTGTACAATTTAATCCCAAAACTTCCATAGAAGATTTTAAACAAATATAAAAAAAGATTAATTTTTGTGGTTTCTTAAAATTTAAATGATCTATCCATGTATTGTAATTTTCCAGCTATGCTTCTTTTATATAAGGTTCCTACAAACAGAAAGTCGGTGGAATAGCCCTTTAATCCAGCTCGATATCAGTCGTAAAATACTGTATAGAAGCGCAACAGATACGGAAACACAATCATCTTAACACAACAATTAACCCCTTAGTAAAACGTTATTGTCGCTGGTGTTTCATGCCTGTTTGTTGTGAGGTGATCAGAGGAGTCCGGGTTAAATCCAGCAGTCCACTCTGACCATCCGTCTCTTCCTCGGACTTGACGATAATTTCTTCAAACTCTGAAGACTTTTCTTTAGAAGGATTTAGCTGCTCGTCCTGAAGCTGAACTGAAGACATTTTTACCACAAACACTCACATATTGAGCTCACACACCTTCCTCGTTTTCACGTTCCCTAGAGCTGAAGGAAAGCTAACGCTGCTCATGTTGTTTTGGACATTTTGGATTTTCCGTGTCACACGAACACGCTACGGAAGAAACCGTAACGTAGTTTAGTTCCGCTTTGAATTTTGACTGCACTTATAAAGGATCCGTCTAACTTTAGCTAAAAAATATAAACTTAACCAAGACGAGTGGAAACGGCTTTTTATGGATTGTGTAGCGAACCGCACCTTCACTTCATGTATGACACGATGTTATGAGTTGTTTTTCAGCAGACAAACACTGCACTGTTAATTTACAGAAAAATAATTATTTAAATCACTTGACTCGTTTCTAAAAGTGCATGGTCCCCATACTACCAACAATGTAACCCAAAATATCACGTAGTCACAAAAATTTTTAATATATTAACACTTTACACTTTCTAAATAAGAGACAATTCAGTTTAATCCAATTCAGTTTATTTACATTTGCAACAATTTACAACAAATCGACACTTCAGAGAAAAAAGTCATTTCAATCACACGTTCAAATGAATCCTAATTATCAAACAATGTATCAAGTTCACTTTATTATTCAAATTAGATTAGAAAGTTTTCTATTTCAAAGGAATCCCAGCAGATTACACTGCAGTATTCAGTCGACTTTCAAGTAAACCCTCACATCTAGCATGCATGTGGCAACAGTGGAGACATAAAGAAACCTCCAGCAGAACCAGAACGTGGCTATTTGACATGACCGACTGGAAGTTTGAAAAGACAAAGCAGATAACAAAATTCTTGTCCACAATTTCATACACCTTTATTCTTCAGTTAAGACATACTGCTTATTTATATTTCAGTTTTTAATCCTTTAGAATAGGAAGTTTCTAGAAAATATTACATTCTTCTCATTTACTTAAAAAATTTAAAAAAAGAGGTTATGAACTTAATTGTGATTATTCAGTTATTCCAGCTTTTAGGCTGCGAGTTAATCAGGACCCCAATGCATGAAAATATTACATGGTTACACCTTATCGTGGTTCAACAAATACCTTCTCGCAAAAGCATTTCCACAGACCATGTGAAAGGCTTCTCACCATTATGATCTCTAATGTGACAAGTTAATTTATATTTTTGTCTGAAACTTTTTCCACAGATCGTACAGGGGAAAGGCTTCTCACCTGTGTGAACACTTAAGTGATGTTTTAGAGCCATTTTTACACTGAAACCTTTTCCACATGTCGTACAAGCGAAAGGCCTTTCACCCGTGTGAGACCTCATGTGACGTGTGACCTCCGATCTTTTGTTGAACGTTTTTTCACAGGACACACAAGGGAAACGTCTCTTAGACATGCTAGTTGGCACGTGGCTTTGACGAGAAGTCTGACATGTGCGACTTCTTATGTGAAAATTTAGACTACTTTTCTGAGTAAAATGTTTTCCACAGGACACACATGAGAAAGGCTTCTCACCTGTGTGAGTTCTCATGTGAATATTTAAAGAACATTTTAGATCGAAACCTCTTCCACAGATCGTACATGGGAAACGTTTCTCAGCAACATGACTTTTCATGTGACGATGTAAAGTAGCTCTTTGAGAAAAAGTGTTT
The DNA here is from genome assembly GCF_904066995.2 of Poecilia reticulata. NCBI lineage: Eukaryota > Metazoa > Chordata > Actinopteri > Cyprinodontiformes > Poeciliidae > Poecilia > Poecilia reticulata. The sequence goes on along the minus strand of NC_088840.1, from coordinate 22,035,279 downwards.
CCACAAACATTACACAAGTAAGGTTTCTCACCTGTGTGGAATCTGACATGACAGGTTAAAGCATTTTTCTGAATGAAAGTCTTCCCACATATGTGACATGTGTGTGGCGTCCGAGGTACGTGGGTTTTCACGTGTTTATTTAAAGTACTTTTATAAGCAAACGTTTTTCCACAGGTATCGCACGAGAAAGGCCTTTCATCTTTGTGAGTGCTCATGTGACAAGCTAATTTACTTATTTTACTGAAGACTTTTTGACAAGTCTTACACGAGAAAGGCTTCTCTAGTCTGTGAATTCTTGTGTGTTTAGTCAATAATTTTTTTTCCGTGAAAGATTCATCACAAATTACACAAGAATACACACTGTTGTCTGTGTGAATTTCCTCACTATTTTTTAACAGTAAAGTTGTAGAATTTTCATCAAGCCGTTTGATTTCTTCATCTCTGCTTGATTCTTCGTCTTCAGGATTGCTTTCTTCCCTATCCTGGTTCTCAGTCTCAGTCGTCTTCTGGGAGACGACCATGTTGCTTTTTGGTTCTGGATCACTGTGAACTTTTTCCTCAAATGCAGGAGTCTCTATTAAGGCCTCAGTCGCTGTCTTCAAGTTAAGATGCTCTTCATCTCGACTGGTCCCATCAGTTAAGTGAAGTTCTTGTTCTTCCTCATTAATTTGCAGAGGTTCTGGTTCCTGCTGGGCTAAACTGGAGCTCTTCTCCTGGTAGACTGGCTGCTTATTCATAAACACTCCCCCTCCTGGGAAACGTTTCTCAGCAACATGACTTTTCATGTGACAATGTAAAGTAGCTCTTTGAGAAAAAGTGTTCCCACAAGAATTACACAAGTAAGGTTTCTCACCTGTATGGAATCTGACATGACAGGTTAAAGCATTTTTCTGAATGAAAGTCTTCCCACATATGTGACATGTGTGTGGCGTCCGAGGTGCATGGGTTTTCACGTGTTTATTTAAAGTACTTTTATAAGCAAACGTTTTTCCACAGGTATTGCATGAGGAAGGCTTCTTATTTGCGTGAGAGCTCATGTGACGAGCTAATTTACTTATTTTACTGAAGACTTTTTGACAAGTCTTACACGAGAAAGGCTTCTCTACTTTGTGAATTCTTGTGTGTTTAGTCAATAATTTTTTTTCCGTGAAAGATTCATCACAAATAACACAAGAATACACACTGTTGTCTGTGTGAATTTCCTCACTATTTTTTAGCACTAAAGTTGTAGAATTTTCATCAAGCCGTTTGATTTTCTCTTCATCTCTGCTTGATTCTTCGTCTTCAGGATTGCTTTCTTCCCGATCTTGGTTCTCAGTTTCTGTCGTCTTCTGGGAGACAACCATGTTGCTTTTTGGTTCTGGATCACTGTGAACTTTTTCCTCAAATGCAGGAGTCTCTATTAAGGCCTCAGTCGCTGTCTTCAAGTTAAGATGCTCTTCATCTCGACTGGTCCCATCAGTTAAGTTAAGTTCTTGTTCTTCCTCATTAATCTGCAGAGGTTCTGATTCCTGCTGGGATAAACTGGAGCTCTTCTCCTGGTAGACTGGCTGCTTATTCATAAACACTCCCCCTCCCGGGAAACGTTTCTCAGCAACATGACTTTTCATGTGACGATGTAAAGTAGCTCTTTGAGAAAAAGTGTTTCCACAAACATTACACAAGTAAGGCTTCTCACCTGTGTGGAATCTGACATGACAGGTTAAAGCATTTTTCTGAATGAAAGTCTTCCCACATATGTGACACGTGTGTGGCGTCCGAGGTGCGTGGATTTTCACATGTTTATTTAAAGTACTTTTATCAGCAAACGTTTTTCCACAGGTATCGCACGAGAAAGGCCTTTCATTTCTGTGAGAGCTCATGTGACGAGCTAATTTACTTATTTTACTGAAGACTTTTTGACAAGTTTTACACGAGAAAGGCTTCTCTACTCTGTGAATTCTTGTGTGTTTAGTCAATAATTTTTTTTCCGTGAAAGATTCATCACAAATTGCACAAGAATACACACTGTTGTCTGTGTGAATTTCCTCGTTATTTTTTAGCACTAAAGTTGTAGAATTTTCATCAAGCCGTTTGATTTTCTCTTCATTTCTGCTTGATTCCTCGTCTTCAGGATTGTTTTCTTCCCGATCTTGGTTCTCAGTTTCAATCATGTTCTGGGAGACGACCATGTTGCTTTTTGGTTCTGGATCACTGTGAACTTTGTCCTTAAATGCAGTAGTCTCTATTAAGGCCTCAGTCGCTGTCTTCAAGTTAAGATGCTCTTCATCTCGACTGGTCCCATCAGTTAAGTTAAGTTCTTGTTCTTCCTCTTTTATCTGTTCATGTTTAAGTTCCTTACGCTTCTCTTGTATTTGAGGATTCTCCATTTCCACTACTTCCTCTTTAATCTGCAGAGGTTCTGCTAAACTGGAGCTCCTCTCCTGGTAAACTGGCTGCTGGTTCAACAACACTCCCCCTCCCTGACCGATGTAATACAGCGGAATATCTGGACAGAAACAAAGACACAAAACAAGTTTTTAAATGAGTAAAAGAAAGTACATATTGTAATCAAATGAAATGTATGAGTTACATATATTTTATGTCAAAATGTTCAATTTATCCAGATTCAAATTTCAAAAATTGGAAAGGGTCTGAAGTACAAGCTCCAGATTTGATGTGTTTTGATTTCAGCATCTTCATTTGGCCTGTAAATAAAGCCATGCACAGTTGTCACAGGTTAATTTATCACTGGGATCTGCAACTTGTTGCTCTTAGGACCTTCAAAATGTTTTCTTAATAGCTTGGGCTAAAATTAAGAACCAATATTTTTTTCAAATAATACCAAATGCATGTTTAAGCCCTTTCACTCCTTTTAATATTTCAATTAAATTTGCACCAATAAATTTACACTAAAGTTAGCAGTAATTTATTTTTAGATCAATTTTCGTCACTAAATTAAATTTTCCATAAATACACATTCTATAGAGGATTATAAATCTATCTTCGTTTTATCCAAGTTTTATCTTTAAAACTGATTTTTTTTTTAACTAAAATAATTTTTTTTGTAGTTGCCTTGGTATCACTGACTAACGCCTGTAAAAACATTTTTAACACAATACACTCAGGTAAATAAATAAGCAAACACTGTTAAAAAGTATTAATAAAAATTCTATTAAATAAATACATGTCCCCATGAAATTAAACAGTCATTTTGTGGTGTGCAAATACATTATTGTTCCGTAAAGTCAACGGCATTGACATGGGCAGCTAAGTGGGGTCCTTCAGCTCAACTAGATGTGCGGTAGCTCGCAGCCCTCTGTCAACACGAAAACAAATGAATACAAAACATCGGAAGCGCAGCGCGCCAATTCTCTATTTGTAAAGTTTCATAAAGTAACACTTTAAACAACGATCTTGTCCAAATTTGTTTTTTTTAATTCTCCTATCCGTAAAATGTTAGCATCGCCGGTGTTTCAAACCTGTTCGAAGCAAGATGATCTGGGGAGTCCAGGTTACGTTCACCAGTCTGGGCTGACCATCCATCTCGTTGTCGAACTTCACGATAATTTTTTTAAAAACTGTGAATGTTTCTTAAGCAGGAATTAACTGCTCATTGATCAACTCTCTTTCTAGGGTTGAACCGAAGTTTTCTTCTTCTTCTTTTTCTCCTCCTCGTTCTTCTTCTAGTCTTGAGGTGGTTGGCGAACCACTTCAAGTGCTTTACCGCCACCTACTGGGAGGGAGTGTAAACCAGACACTGAAAGATTTATACTGGGTGGGCCTTAAGTTTCCATACATAGGAGAATTTTTAAATGTATATTTCATTTATATTTCAGATACCCAAGAAGATGCGTTTGACAAAAGAGAAAAGAAGTGAATTATACTGATGGCTGGATCGGGAAATTTTAACAGAAAACATGGAATGAGCATCACACAGACGACACGGTGGCAAAACTTATTTGCAAGTTTCAGAAAACTGGAAATGTTGCAGTTCAACCACAAAGAGGTCCGAGACGTGCAGTGATGAAAAAACGGTTGTCCAATATAAAGTGTTTACTTTTTCTATGTATGGAAACTTATGGCCCACCCTGTATTTTACAAATGTGCTTTGATAAATATTACCTAATAACTTCTATTTCTTGAGTTATTTCTGAGTAACTAAACCAAATAGTTTCATTTTAATCCTATTTAAAATTTTAGATCAATTGTAGTCTTGCTTCCTCTTACTTTTGACAGTGTAATATAACATTCCTTCATCATCTCCACAGATTTTGCTAATGTGCTAACCGGTTATAATTATTATTATTATTGTTGTTGTTGTTGTTATCATCATTACTACTACTACTACTACTACTAGTAGTCATAATAATAATAATAATAATAATAATAATAATCAATTTGAGTTATTCTGATTCTAATTCTACATTTTATTCTCTTTGAAGCTTGTTTTTTTTTACTTAAGGTGATTTCTTTCATTTTGGGAGATGGGCATATACTTGTGAAACCGATCTTATCTAACTTTGTGAAGGTCTAAAAACAAGTCATTGTTTCATTTTGTTTTGCCGTCAGAGAGGACTGACTCTTAGACCCACAGGGTTATGTCTTCAGGTTTGTGGTTAGCTATAGTCCTATGGAAACGTTACTGCTAAATTTAACAACTTTCAGACATCAACATTTCAGATACCAAATCGTGAGCTCAGTGATCAGTTAGTCAGAGACCTGATCGTTGCAATCGGACTAGTTTTATATATATATATATATATATATATATATATATATATATATATATATATATATATATATATATATATATATGTATTCTAACAATTTTTTGTGTTTTTCTTAATTGAGAGAGCATCTTTCACAAATACAAAGGTGAACAAATTAACAGAATACAGGATATGAAAAAGTATTGCAGGGATGTGTACTTCCACAGTAAATACTATGGTGCAAAAACATCCATCCATCCATTTTCTTGCACCCTTGTCCCTCAGTGGGGTCGGGAGGGTTGCTGGTGCTAATCTCCAGCTAATGTTCTGGGCGAGAGGCGGGGTCACCCTGGACAGGTCGCCAGTCTGTCACAGGGCAACACAGAGACACACAGGACAAACAATCATGCACACACACACACTCATGCCTAGGGACAATTTATACAGACCAATTAACCTGACAGTCATGTTTTTGGACTGTGGGAGGAAGCCGGAGTACCCGGAGAAAACCCATGCATGCACCGGGAGAACATGCAAACTCCATGCAGAAAGACCGGGGCCTGGAATCAAACCCAAAACCTTCTTTCTGCAAGGCAACAGCTCTACCAACTGCGCCACTGTGCAGCCCTGCTGCAAAAACAATCAAACAAAAAATGAAACAAAAGACAGACATTATAACAAATTACAAATATTCAATTACTGATAACATTCATATGTGTTCACATATGGGAATAGTGGATAAATCATTCAATTTCCTTAATCAAAACTGCCTTATAATAATTGCCAATCCTCTACTTATATTAGTGTTTTTTACCATGAAAACCAAAAGTGGTATATTTACACCTTAGCAAAAAATTGTTACAATACAAAAACGTTACAATGTGGGGATTTTTTGTCGTTTCCTCTGTTTTCTCTATTTCTCATCCAGTCCAGCAGGTGGCGGCAAGGCGCCTGGCAGTTGGTCTGCCACGAAGGAGAGGAGCAGAAGAAGAGAATCTAAGGAGTGGGATGAGATGGTGAAAGATACGACAGCGACGTTTATATTGGAGTCTTTTTGGAGACTCGTATGCTCTTTGATTCAGCTGTAAAAATGTCTTCAGTTCACCCCGAAATAGAGTTCATGAACGAACAGTTAACTTCCGCTGAAGAAACATTAGCAGAGTTCAAAACAACTATCGTGAAGGCCGAAGAGGAGGAGGATGATCAGCGCAGACTGCTGGGTTTAACCCGAACACCCCAGATTATCTTACACCGAATAGGTACGAAACACCTGCAGTGCTAACGTGTAATTAAGAAAGGAATGGCTCGATGTAAGTTTAAAGTAGTAGCTTCTGAAGCTTTTTAATAATGGAGAGCCCACTATTTAGACATATAAACGTGTCGATAAAGGGAAAAGTAATCGTGAAATGAAGAGACCTGATTCGCTGGTTTACTCCTCTGATGGCCAAACGGGGTTTAATGTGGTTCGGTAAGGATGGACGGATGGGCGGTTTCATCCCAACGGAAGCGAGGTTACAACATTTTTCTAACTGCAGCGAGCTGGACAGCAGACTGCCTGTCCGTTTTAAACAAAACACGCCGACCTTTAAGCACAAATAACCTTGGCCTTAATCTACAGCTGTTTATGGCGACTGTGGCACAAAGAGCAACACCCTGCTGCAAAAACATTCGGTGTCTTATCTGATAATTAAAGCCTGTAAATCCCGCCACCTGTGCATATAGGAAATAGAACAAACTTCACGATATTTTTGGCAAATTAGGAAAATAACCAGAAATATGTCCTCTACATTTTGTATTTTGTTAAGCATCCGTCACAAATTTTGAGAATTTACTCTTAATGGAAATATATAAGATACTCTGAATAATACTTTGTTTATTATTGGTCGTGTTGTCGCCGCACACCAATTTGTGACAGGAACTCTGAAGAAAAATTAGACACGCCTAGAACGCCTAGCAACCCACTCATTCTATGGTTACTTGGCAACAACCTGTTGAGAAACTTGTGTTTAAATTTCCACCACTGTTCCTCATAGCTGCTTAGAAAAAAAAACAGAGCGGTGTGAAAACTGTGGATAAAAGTTATGGTCATGCCACCAATCTGGCAGCATTTATATATTTGTAACAAAAGAATCTGCATAAATTATCAATATTGACGATTATTGATGTCGACTGGTCTGAAACACTTATATCGTTTTAAGTTTTTCAGCCACATCGCCCAATCCTACTCAGTGACTAACTTTATCCTTGTATAGATAAAGTTAGTTCATCATAAACATAATGTTTACTCCCAGTTTTTAAGGTGGTTTTAGGAAAACTTGTCTCAAATTCTATTTTTGATAAAAGCTTCTGTTTGCTTCCCTGACCAGACTTCCTGCATCCTGATGAAGTGAAGGAGGAGCATCCGTTTAACCAAGAGAACATCTCTAATTTGGACCAGGAGGAACTGGAACCACTGAGGATAAAGGAAGAGCAAGAGGAGCTGCCATGTCAGCAGATAAAAGAAGAGCCGGGGGATCTGGAACATCAGGAGTTAAAAGAAGAGCAGGAGAGTCAGGAAATGGAGCAAGTCGTGGTGAAGTGGGAGACTGATGTCTTCATGGTGACACCTACAACCAATCACAAAGACTCAGAAAGAGATGAAGAGCTGCAGCAAAATAAGGACGAGAATCATGACACTACAAAACAAAATCGGCTCATTGAAACTCAAGATAAAAGTTCGTATTCTTGTAGCATTTGTGACGAAACGTTTACTGAAAACAGCTTATTGGCGAAACACTTGAAAATTCACACAGATGAGGGACTTTTTTCATGTAAGATATGTGGAAAAACCTCCAGTCGAAAATGTCATTTAGATGTTCACATGAGAACTCACACAGGTGAGAAGCCGTTCTTGTGCAACCTTTGTGGAAAAGGTTTCAGTCAGAAAGGACATTTAACCATTCATACAAGAACTCACACAGGTGAGAGACCTTTCTCTTGCAAGATTTGTGAAAAAGGATTCATTGAAAAAGGTTTGTTGACTGATCACATGAGCGTTCACACTGGCGAGAGGCCTTTCCTGTGCAAGGTTTGCGGAAAAGATTTCCGTCTAAAAGCTGATTTACGTCGCCACACGATGACCCACACAGGTGGGAAGCGTTTCGCTTGTGTGATTTGCTTCAAAACGTTTTGTCGTAAAGGCCGTTTGACTCTTCACATGGAAAGTCACACGGGCGAAGACCCTTTCTCGTGCAAGATTTGTGGAGAAGGTTTCTGTGAAAAAGACTTTTTAACTGAACACATGAAAATTCACACTGGTGACAGGCCTTTCCCTTGTAAGATTTGTGGGAAAAGCTTTAGCCGAAAAAGTAGTTTAACCGTTCACGTGAGAACTCACGTTGCGGAAAAGCCTTTCTCCTGTGAGATTTGTGGAAAAGGTTTCTGTGCAAAAGCTTTTCTTAATCTTCACATGAGAGTTCACACAGGTGACAGGCCTTTTTCCTGTGTCATCTGTGGAAAAACCTACACTCAAAAAAGTCATTTATCTGTTCATTTGAGAACTCACACAGGTGACAGACCTTTCTCCTGCACGCTGTGTGGGAAAAGTTTCCAATACAAACTGTCTTTAACGGAACACATGACTATTCACACAGGTGAGCGGCCGTTCTTGTGCAAGGTATGTGGAAAACGTTTCCGTGAAAAATGCCATTTAACCGTCCACATGAGAATTCACACGGGTGAAAAACCTTTCTCATGCAACATTTGTGATAAACGTTTCTGTAAAAAATGCCATTTAACCGTCCACATGAGAATTCACACAGGGGAGAAGCCTTTCTCATGCAATGTTTGTGAAAAACGTTTCTGTAAAAAATGTAATTTAATTCTTCACATGAGAAATCATGCGAGTGAGAATTCGGTCTCTTGCTAGACATGATGACTCACAAGGGTGAGAAACATTTTTGTGTGTGATTTGTGAAAAATGTTTGGAAAAAAAAAGCCGACTGTGAAAAAAAACAGTTAAAAAAGTAAATTATATTATTTACATAGTTAAGGGGCCTGGGGGCCTTTATTAAAAACAAACTGTAGAAAATATTTAAAACAAAAACCTTTCTCACAAAACACTCCTGTGAGAGATAACTTCCTCTCAGATTTTCCTTCTGTCATTCGTAATTCATAAATCAGGTGAGCAATATCTGGCACAGAGCTTAAAAAATGTCAGGAAAATAATGAAAGGTTGAAATTTATGCCACTTTCAGAAACTGTCCTAGTGTCATTTTTCAAAGTTTGACCGTATTGATAAAATGTAACTGTTTTTCAAGGGAAGAAAACACTAAATCTGTAGCTCCCCTTCTAATAATGTAACCTTTGAACTTTAATTGAAGACTTTCAAGTGTAAAGTTCTACACCAACTAATTTTCAGTGAATTCGGGGTGATGTTCTTAATTCTGCAAAAGTTCAGAGATAATTCTATCTCTTTTGTCTTTAAAACACTTTGTAATTTAACCATTGTTTTAAATTTCTTTCATTCCTGCTGCAGTTGTTTTCCCTGTATTTTCATCTTTTTGTGATGGATTAATGTCAAAATTTAGCTTGGAGACATAAAATCTTGAACTTTTTTTCCCCGTTTTACTAACATTATTTGAGAAATGAAATGAATCAAGATATTAAAATGTCTGTACTTGTGCAGAACTTTATTTAGTCCTGAGGACCATAAACACTTCACTCTACATTCAGCCATTCATTCATGCACACATTCAGGCGCTATTGATTTAAATTAATGTTAACCATTAACCATAAATCTAAAAGTCTCTTTGATAATTGTTTCTTTTGAAGTAATTACTCACAAAGCTAAGTTACTCTAACCTAATTCTATGTGTATATGCTAATGAGGATTTAAACAATATGTTTAATGTTTTAAATGGTGTACAATGGATATGAATGTTATTGGTATGGTTTACTAATGCTTCATTTGTTCATTGAGCACAGGATTTTTTTCTGAATTGTATATAAAAACAAGCACGGTTAAAGTGAATGAATTAACATAAAATTAAATAAAATTGAGTTTTCAAATAGTTTATATTCCTGATTTTTGTGAATTTGTTTTCCATTTTCATTTGAATAAATGTATTTATGTTCCTTTTTAGCACTAATTGCCTTTATTTTGTTGACTTCCGGTTTATAAATAATGCTTTTATTTTGATGAGAACTTCCGCTGCTTATGTTGTGCAGCTTGGCAACAGAAGGAACGGAAGATGGCGACATAAAATCTATCTTTTTTTTATTAGCGGCCCCCTGGATAGAGCACAAGGAACGTTTATTTTGTAACTAGGATATTTCTAATATTTATCAATTGTCTGCTACAACAACATTATTTCTAGCCAAAAATGATGCATGCTTTTTCCAAAACACGAGAAGGTGTAAAGGGGGAAAAAAGTTTTCGTTTTTTATTTACATGAAAAAAGATATGCTATGTGCAAAGTTATTCATACACTTAACAATGATCAATAATCAATGGAAAATTTTCTATTGGTAAGTACAGCAACCAATAATGTAGGATATTACAGACTCCCATAGTGGATGTCTCTGCTGCCTGGTGTTTTTGTTACTATCCAATTCAATCTAATTGAATGGGTAAAAGTTATGTTTCATTGTATTGTTATCCATCCATTCATCCATTTTCTTTACACCCTTCTCCCTTAGTGGGGTCGGGAGGTGCTGGTGCCCATCTCCAGCCAATGTTCCGGGCAAGAGGCGGGGTACACCCTGGACAGGTCTAATGTAAAAACAGTCTTTTTAAATCCCTGTAACTGTTTAATGGAGTATAAAGTCCATAAAAGAGTTTGGAATCACCTCAGCTACACACCTAAGTAATATACACTGCTCAAAAAAATAAAGGGAACACTTTAACATTTAAGTGAACACTGAAGTGTTCCCTTTATTTTTTTGAGCAGTATATATAAATGTAAACGCATGTATGTATGTATTTAAAAAAATATAAGGGAGAACTTATGTTTAGTAAAGAGAAAAATGTATTTAAAAAATATAAGGGAGAACTTATGTTTAGTAAAGAGAAAAATATTTATTTCTGTTTCCTGCTCTGTTCACCATCCAATCCAGTAGGGGTCAGTAATGGGCCTTTGAAATGAACCCGAGCGGAAGATTGTGTTTCCGGGTGAAATTTCTCTCCATGTTCTGCAGCGAGACGCTTTGGGAGGAACAACGCGCCAGCGTCGTTACTTTGTTTAATTTTTTTGTGTTACTTTGAGGAAAGAGTAGGTGAGTGTTATGTAGACTGAGTGTCTTCGGTTTATCTTCAGATATGTTTCATTAAGCAGTAGTTAAGATCCACACTATATAAAGAAATGATCGTCGAGTCCGAGGAAGAGCTCGACGGACACTCTAGATAATCTCCCGAACAGATTTGAAACACCGGTGTTGAGAACATGTAGGAGAAGTTGTTGAATGCAGTTCCGATGTTTGTGTTCTCGCCTCTTTTCCGTCTCAGATTATTTATATACGAGTTTTTTCGTGAGGCTTTCAGAGATGGATTAAACAATTTTGTGCCACTTACGACTTGGAAGTAAAACAATAACACTCCTTGAAGTTGTTATTGCGAATAGCAAAGTCTCCGTTCGCCGAGCAATGTGCTTGGTATCCAATATGGCTGCCCGTCTACAGTATGCGGCGTTAGTTTGCTGTTTATAAGCGTTTTTGGTGGCTTATTTCGCATTAAACCGATTACACACATATTAAGCTAATATATAGTTTTTAACAAATCCACAAACGTGTTTTGTCTCCAGAAAATGGAGACAATATCGGGATTGTGTTGCTAACATTAGCCACCCTTCATCTATATGGGAACGGTTAGACATGTTTCATACGGTATATTGGCAAGAATGAAAGGCTAAATATGAAATGATATTAAGTTGTAAGTAACCAGTAATATGAAACCTGTTTGACTTGCGTTGGACCATGCGGCTTATGCGAAGGTGCGTCCTTTCTGTGTGTTTTTCTTTGACCGCCAGGGGGCTCTTTAGCAGGAAGTGAATCATAGGACGTCAAAGTTGGAAATCAAAGAAGAAAGCTCCGGGTTTTCATTTAGCACAAACACAAGCTAGCAGCAGGCACGAAGGAGCTTTTCTTTCAAACTCATACCCCTTCATTATGGAAATCACACGAAGAACTTCATATAATGCCGCTTTTAAGTTGAAGGCTATCGACATCGCAGTAAGGGAGGGAAATAGAGCCGCTGCACTTAAATTTGGCGTGAATGAATCAATGGTTCGGCGTTGGAGACGGCAGCAGGTAGAACTTACTGAATGCCAAAAGACGAGAAAGGCTTTCAGAGGACAAGACAGCAGGTGGCCTGAACTTGAAGATGTTCTTGAGGATTGGGTAAACACTCAGAGAGCAGGCGGCCGAGGTGTATCCACCTTGCAAATCCGGCTGAATGCCAAATCAATTGCCCGCCAAATGAATATTGACAATTTTAGCGGAGGACCGTCCTGGTGTTTTAGATTTATGAAAAGAAAGAACCTGTCCTCTGGGGCAGGGACACGCCTCTTTCAGCAACTCCCCCCGGACTACCAGGAAAAAGTTACAAATTTCCGACAATTTGTTGAGGCAAAGATCGTGGAGAGCGCCATCGGACCAGACAACATTATAAATATGGGTGAAGTGCCATTGACATTTGACATGTCTCTGACCAAGATAGGTGAATCGTCCATTTTGGAGAAAACCAATGGACACGAGAGGACATATTTCACTTGTGTCCTGGGCTGCACCGCTTCTGGACAAAAGCTCCCACCGATGGTGATTTTCAAGCGCAAAACTATGCCGAATGACCAACTCTCGAAGGACATTGTAGTTAAAGTCAACCAGAAAGGACGGATGTCAGAATATCTGATGAAGGACTGGTTAACGGAGTGCTACGGAAAGCGCCCAGGAGGATTTTTTCACCTGAAAAAAGCGCTGCTTGTTTTGGACAGTAAGAGGGCCCACATCACCAATTCGGTAAAAGCAGTCATCAAGAGAACCAGCTCAATTCCAGCTGTTATTCCTAGAGGTACAGAAAAGTATTTGCAACCCCTTGACATCAGTGTGAATCGGGCATTTAGAGCAGCATTCAGGGGTGAATGGAAGGCTTGGATGAGAAGCGGGGACAAATCCTTTACAGAAACTGGCCAAATGCGAAGAGTGTCATTTTCTGAGGTCTGTCAGTGGATCCTAGCAGCGTGGAGCAGAGTGAATGAATCCACCATCATCAGTGGGTTCCGAAAGGCTGGACTGCTGCGTGAAGAGGGCACCACAGCTTCAGAGCCAGCTTTACCCCGGGATGACTGCAACACGGAGAGTAACACTGACATAGAGGCAGAAAAGGTATGTGAAGAAGCTGTTCAACTCCGACACTGGAGAAGATGACTTCAGTGGTTTCAGTGCGCAGGAGGAAGATGAATGAGCCAATCAATAACTTTTCTGTTTTGTTTCATCAGCACTTTTACTGTGTTACAGGCACCGTTCGGAAACTACCGTAATAAGTTAAAACTAAACTTGGCAACTTTTACATCTTTTTCAACCTAAGTAAATTTGTTTACAAATTAATGTGATGGTGAATTTACCTGTTAGACTCAAATTTTGGGTTGTCTGCCCCCCTCTGCTGCGTCGTTGTGGAAAACTGAGAGCGGCGGAGTTTTCTTTTTTTAAATTTTTATTTATGGGTGCGGCTTATAGTGAGGTGCGCTATATAGTTCAGAAAATACGGTGCTATGCAGCTATATCTGCTGTGTACTGGTTGATCCACTGTATTTCAATGTATATTGTTTAATGTTGTGGTGCTAAATAATGCATTTGTATATTCCTAGACTAAGGAAAGTGTGGTTTATTTAAGCTACTATATTGTGTTTTTTAAAAAAAATTCTGTTTTCCTTTTTACAACTATAGGATTATGTTGAAATGGAGCAGCTCAGCAAGGAAGACAGGGACTTCAGTTCGCACCAGAAGAAAGCAGAACCTCTGCAAATTAAAGAAGAGCAAGACGGGGCAGAACATCAACGGATGAGAGGGGATCAGGAGGAACGAAATCCCCCACACCTTAAAGAAGAGCAGCAGGAGTTTGAAGCTTCCCAAATAAAAGAGGAAGACGAGGAACTCTGTGTCAGTCAGGATGAAGATCATCTTCTGCTGAAGTGGAAGACGTATACCTTTGAGGTTTCTCCTGTAAACGAAGAAAAATACCACCTTGAACCAGACGGGAACCAACTGGACCTCCAGGATGCTGCTGAAGCCGAGAACCAGATTCAGGAAGAAAACGACTCACAATTAAAGCAAGATGAAGATCTGGAATCAAATGGGAAATATTGGAAAAATCTGTTCTCTGGAGAAATGCATGATGGGTTTTTTCCTCAAGATGGCAGGAAACGCAGGAGAATCCACACAGGTGAGTTACTTTCCTATTTTTGTGGAAAATCTTACAAAAAATATTTACTTGTCATATGACAATACAAATTTATATAACCTATGATTTTATTAACTAATATGATCTAGTACAGACACACTACTACCAGTCACAAACACCTTCAGTAATCCACTAATATTTAGTTTAACTTTCTTTGCTAACTTTGAAAACGTTTAGTGCAATTAGCTTTCCCTAAATTAATTTTTACAGATAAATCCTAAAGCGCTGTTTTAACTATTTTATAAACTTTCAGTTGGAAAAAAAGACTTACCAAAGGAAAAAAAAAAAAATTCGTTAAAGATAAGTTGTCGTAATAGGTTGACACACAGTGGTTCGCTTACCATGTGTCATGTGACAAGACGTGATTGTTCGACTCAGTGGTGGGAAGCTAAACGAAGCATTGTGTAACGCTGAAGTCTTCCGTTGTTTTCAGCTCGCTTACAAAGCGTTTATTTCGTGGATGAACCGCGTGTAGAAGAGGAGTCGACAACAGCGGCTGTAGGTGAGGCAAAGTTCGCTGAGGTTGAGAGCCTGGAGTCTCACCCGTGGCCCCACCTGAAGGACTACTTTTTTTTCGAGGCCAGGGATAAAGCCAACGAAAAAACCCTCCACTTCCAGTGCGTCCTGTGCCAGCCCAAGAAGATCACCATCAAGGGACAAGCGAAGAGTCTGTACAATTTAAAGTCGCATATCAACCGGAAGCATCCGGCGCACGCCACCCAGTTCGAGGAGGACATCAAGGCCGGCTCTTCCCGTGGGAAACACAGGCTATCTGTTAGCAGCAGCACTAGTAGCCAGTCATCACAGCCATGTGCAAAGAGAGCGCGGCAGCCCAGCTTTGGTGAGACTTCTTGCAAAACAGCTGGGACTGACGTCAGCCAGTCTATGGTGGACAAACAGATTGTGGACCTGTTTGTCCACAACTTGCTACCGTTACATGTGGTGGAGTCCCCCACCTTTGTTGACCTGATAAAGATGTTGAACCCCAGCATGACGTCTATGTCCCGCCGCGACCTGAGCAGGAGCATCTCAGCCAGCCGCGATCAGCTGGAAGAGCACCTCATAAGGTACGTGTTAATCAGTTTTCTTATTTTTGGAATGGTGTGCTTTATGGTTTAATGATTGTCTAGTTTGACTTTGTTGAATGTAGTGTAATAAAAGAATAAACAAAGTTATACACAAAGCAAATCAATTTAAAATAAAAGAACGATGGCAAAGTATAGTTACACGATAATGTCATGTGTTGCATCGCGACAGTCGACAGCAGACAAATAGACTGAGCTTATATTCTGACCGTCCTCCATCTAGAGGTGGGTAAATACACAGAAATTGTGCTCAACAAATAATAGCACTGCTGTAACATATGTTTACTCTAGTAAAAGTAAAAAGTAGCCATTCAAGAAGCTACCAAAGCGTAAAAAAGTGGTTGGTAAAATTGGCTACTGAAGTACTGAGTAACTAATCAGAATATTTGATTGGATGTTCTACAGTGATGTCATCAGAAAAAATGAGAAGCTATATGAAAATTCAGATATTTTAATCACTTAAAAAAAAAAACTTTATAAAACAACAAATTGGAGTGACGGGATGAACAGTTTTTCTAAGCGTTTGAATTGTTTGACAGTGCAGTGAGAAAGCAAATCACACCAACAACAAACTACATTTATAAACAGGAGTTTGGTCATCAAATCGGACAGAGTCCACCGGACGACAATGTTTGAAAACAGTTTCAGTCAACCAACATTTATAATCAGTCCCTATTAAGGAGGTTATTACTTCCTATTTTGTTTCATTAGGTGTTGTTGAAATCTCAAAAAATTTCTATGCATTTATTCAGTTTATTGATTAATAGTCATTTACACCATGCAGAAAGTCACAGATCACAATACTCACACGTATCTATCACCATGGCAACAAAACACTCAAATTAACCAATTAATATTGTGCCAAATAATATACCAACAATACCAAGAAGGATGGTTTACATTGAAGATTTTATGTTTTTAAACGTGCTAAAATGAGATCAATATTTCTATTCTGATGAATAAATAATATATGAAACATCAGGATCCATTTTATTGATGGTTTTATTTTGGATATTTAAAATATCTTCTTGCTCCAATGTGAAATTTTCTTTACAAAACTGAAGTTTATCTGAGAAGGTGAACTTGTATTATTACGTCATTATCAGTGTATTACTTGAAAATGGTCTCAAAACAACAATATTATTATTTATCGCAATAATTACTGGGTTGATTTATCGTTTGGTAAGATTTATTGCAACAGGCCCATTCACAGGGTTGAAGTTTTACGCTTCAAACTCACAAGTGTGTCGTTTCTTGGATTATTAATAAACTCTTTAACCTGTTCAACAGTCTAATTTTATATTTTAATCGGTAACCTGTTACTGATTTCGCTGTGAGGCTAAGCAAACATGGCGGCATGAGTGAAACGTAGCTTACATGGAGACGCAGAGAAGAGATTAGGTTGTGATTTGATAATATTGTGCTCCAGTTTATGTACACAGTGTAAATTTATGTTAAATATTAATTTTGTTTTTAAATGCAGATTGCTTGAGGACATCCCCTGGGTTGCCACCACTGCGGACTGCTGGTCGGCCCACAACAAGTCCTACCTGGGCATGACGGCACATTGGCTGGACCCCAAGACTCGCGCAAGACGGCACGCGCTCCTGGCCTGCACTCGGGTCAAAGGTCATCACTCCTCCGACGTTCTCGCCCAGGCCATGCTAGACACCCATTCCAAGTTCAATCTGCAAGACAAAGTGACCAGAACCACGACGGACAACGGCAAAAACTTTGTGAAGGCGTTTGTGCAGTTTGGTGCAGAAGCCGAGTTCTTGCCAAACATTCCTGAAGCCGCTGCCGAGTTGGAAGAAGATTGGATCCAGGATGTGGATCCTGAAGCCGGAGGCGTGGAGTACATCTCCGTTGATGCCACCCTTGACAAGTCCAGCAGCCTGGGCCTTAAACTCCCGGCGCACATGAAGTGTGCCGCTCATACCTTTAATTTGGTAGCCAGCGTAGATTCCAGCGAGGCTCTGAACTGCGCCCTGTTCAGGTCAGCCTACAGGAAGGCCATGTCCAAAGCCCGGGCGCTGTGGTGCCTGCAGAGCCGCAGCACGGTGGCGGCAGCCTGCGTATTTGATGTGTTGGAGAGGAGGTTGGTGGTCCCCGACGGTAAGAGATGGAACTCAACTTATGACTCTGTTGTGGTCCTCAACGGCCTGCTTGAGAAAAGCAGGGATGCTGTGAACAAGGTGATGACGCAGCTGAAGCTGCAGACCTTCACCAGCTCTGATGTCGGCTTCCTGAGTGAATACGTCCAGGTGATGTGTATCATCGCCAAGGCTTTGGATAAAATCCAGGGGGAGGACCAGGCCTACCTCGGTAGCCTTCTGCCAACAGTCGCGGCCACCGTGATGAGGCTGAAGGAGGTCAAGTTAAAGCGTCTGCTGCACTGCGGTCCTCTGGTGGACGCCATACTGGCAGGCATCTCTAAAAGGTTTATGCCGCTCCTGGAGGACCTGGAGTGCCAGCTGGCCGCTGCCTTTCATCCCAAGTTTCGTCTGTTCTGGTTGGAGCAGTTCAACAAGAGCCAGGTTGGCAGCGTGACCAAAGCAATGGAGGCGGTCGTACAGACGGGCCTGAGCGCGCGCAGTGAGGAGGGCAGCAACACCTCCAGCAACGAGGAGGAGGATGAGGAGGAGGAGGAAGACGACTTCTTCAGCAACATCACTCGGTCCTGTGACGGCAGGAGCCACAGGTCGCAGAAATGGAAGGCTCAGAACCTGGTGAAGACCTGGCTGGAGGCCGGATCCAAGGACGCCATGACGGATCGGGCCTTTCTGGGCGAACAGGTCCTGATCGACTTGTTCATCAAATACAACACACCCGTCCCGTCCAGTGCCGCCGTCGGGCGCCTGTTCTGTCAAGGCCACAGCGTTCTGAGGGCCGGCGTGTCGGATGTTGGCTTTGAGAGTCTGATGTTTATGAAGGGAAACCAGCATCACATGGCGGACATGACCAAGGCCCAGCTAGAGTAGCTGCACTGCAAAAACACAAAATGCTTTTGCCAACTTTGGTCTATTTCTAGTCCAAATATGTTTCTAAGCTTGAAATAAGACAAAACTAACTTATATGTAACTTTTCAGCAAGCTAATGGAGCTTTTTTTTTTTTTTTGTCAATAATTTCTTGGTATTGATG
This sequence comes from Poecilia reticulata, assembly GCF_904066995.2. Taxonomy (NCBI): domain Eukaryota; kingdom Metazoa; phylum Chordata; class Actinopteri; order Cyprinodontiformes; family Poeciliidae; genus Poecilia; species Poecilia reticulata. The sequence continues at coordinate 22,016,928 of NC_088840.1, read as the reverse complement.
AAAACGTACCAGTGGCAGATTGTTTCACTTAACATTTTTCTTGTGTTATAGAACTTTTAACTTTTGTTTTTTGTACTCTGTTTACGCCATATGCGTAAAAAAAGAAGCTTTTCTCGCTTTCTTTTAAGTGAGTAAAGCTGTTTTGTTTCATTTTATTCATTTACTTATATTTGTAATCTTGTTGAATTTATCTTTTGTTTTAAACGGCAAATAAAGCGACTAAAAACAGTTAAATGTCATTTTGTTCATTCATCGGTGTGCCTCACCTGATCTTGGCATGATGTGTCTTTTTGTGAAAATAAAATGTACCAAAATTAAAATTAGGGTCATTATCAGTATCCTGTATTAAAATTGCAGTTATAGCCAATAATTAAAAATATTAAATACATATGATGTATTACAGGTGCAGCCCTGGGAATTCTGAATTGATTCAAAAATGTATTTTAGTCTGCTTTAATTTTTTGTAAAAATGTAATTTGAAAAAATTTTTAACTTAAGAAAATGCCTTACAGCGGAACTAACCCAATAATGATAATTTAAGTAACACAGTTTTATGTAAAACCCTTTTATTGTTTCACGTGGTCCTCTCTTTAAACAGAGTCTCCTGACCTTTTGAACTATTTGAAACTAAACTATTTGCTTCAGATTCAAAAGGCGGTGCAAATATATCCTGCATTTCTATAAAAACAAGGCAAAAAACCCCAAAACATTTGTGACGTCCCATCAGAAGTGTGAACATTTTAACAACAGATGTAGTTTGTCAGTAATGTTGAAATTTTTTGCAGCTACGACTTTATTTACATGCATGAATAGCAACATTTTACCTCCATGTAACATAATTGGAAATTTTTCCAGCTGTGGGATGTTTGGTGAAACATTGGTTTTACAAAATCTTCAGGCTCTTCTTAACATTGTTCAGAAAAGAATTGAAAGTTTCGAATCTTCAGTGATGAAGACATTTGGTGGAAAACTGGAGCCACGTTCTTCTTTTGCAGTAAATGTTTATTCTGTACCCAGAATGCTTTGCTGCAGTTTAAAATCTACTTATGTCCTGTGTGGTTTTCGACTGAAGCCCTGTTGTGATCAATTAGGCAAAATCAGCAACAGAGTTGGTAAAACTAAACAAGTATTAAACTGAAACAATGAGAGAAAAGTCTGTTCCAAAGACTCACTTCCTGAAGTTCAACCGTACAGATACATACGAAAAACAAACTAATTGTGTGATGTTGGTTTAAATGTACGTGTTGTTTTAATTATAAGTCATATTTTAACCAGCACCTTTCTGTGTCGATTAGACCGCCCCTCGTTGTTCAGAAGACAAACATCTAAACGTCAAAGCAGTGAAACACAGGTGAGGAAATTCACACACACAAATTGCTGAACAATGTTTTTAAAAAAGTTTTCACCGCCTTGGAAGTTTTGCCGCTTTTCAAAATCAGTCATGATCAGTTAAATTTGACTTTTGCTGCAGAAAAAATTTGAAAATTGAAACTGATTTCTACAAAGTAATTGAAATGTTAAACCTAAAATAATTCACTACATAAATATTTACGCCATTCAAATTGGTATTTAGTAGCTGCACCGAGTCTGTGTGGATATGTCTCAATCGGGCACATCTGGATGCTTTTTCCTCCATTCTTCCTGCTCAACTGTTTAAGCGTTGTCAATCATACTCTGTGTTGCGCTGCTCATGCCCACTAGGTCTCTGCTACGCTGCAGCTAGCGCATCCTGTTGTGATTGCTAGTTAGCAAAGCCACATATGATGTTGAATAAATGGTTTTCCTGTCATAGTAAGTTGTTTCTCCACTATTGGAACAATTAGCAGCGAAGACATGAGATTGATTGACGGCACTAAGACCCTCCTCTTGGCTCTGACTGGTTGTTTTTGGTCAGATGGCAATAGTAGCTCAGGGAGAAGGAGATCAATGTTTTCGCAGATTATCTCATACTGTCCCAAAATGACAAAAATGTAAAAACAACAAACATTTTTTAAAAATAAAAGTTACATACTGCAGCTTTAAAAATTTTTTTGTAATTTTATTTGCCAAAACAACCAAATTTTGTTGATCATGACTGATTTGTAAAAACAATAAAATAGTTTATAGGCACAATAAAACAAGTCGTTTTGTTAAAATCACTCTATTTCTATAAAAACTTTATTTATACAACTTTTTGCAACGTTAAGTGAAAAGTACAATAAAAACAGAAGACTGCAGATTTGTACCTCTACCTTTAATAACAATAATTCATTTTGTTTGCATAGCGCTTTTCTAAACACAAAAATCAAGTAAAATTACAAACAGAACACCAAGTACGTCAAAAAAAATCATAAAAGGAGAAGACTTAAATATTTAATCATATTTAAAACCAGAACCTAATCATCATCATCATCATCACCTGCTCTCTGCAGGACAGCAGGCTCCGAACCGGAGTCCCACCAGTGGAAAGCGATGACAGCTGCCTCAGCGACAGCGACGACAGCGATGAGGACAACAGACCGAAACCAGGTGATGAAAGCAGCAGCGATGAAGAGTCCGACTGCAACAACGATCCAGCTGCCAGCACCAGCGCCGCTGCCACCTGCGCTCGGTCGGCCTCTGGTGAAACGAGACGATGGCGAAGGTTGTCGTGGGAGACGGTGCAGACAGAGGACTCTGCGAAAGATGTCCCAACGTGGCGAGGTTCTCTTCCCGCATCTGATGAAACTGTAGAAGTCAGAGAACCTATTCAGTACTTCCGGGACTTCTTCGACGCGGATCTTCTGGATACTATTGTAGAACAAAGCAACCTGTATTTCATTCAGGAAAGCACACGCAATCGTTACACTGGCCTCAAGCTGGATCGAAATGAACTCGAGCAGTTTATCGGGACTTTAGTGTACATGAGTATTCTACATCTTCCAAATTCGGGAATGTACTGGTCCAGTGAGTGCCGAGTAGAGTATGTGGCTGATGTGATGACCCGGGAGAGATGGAAGAAGATTAAGGAGTTCCTTCATTTCAACGACAACAACAACATGGCCGCCAACAGCGGAGACGCACTCTTCAAAATTAGGCCGGTTTTTGATTCACTTCTCCAAAAGTTTAACACCCTCCCTAAAGATCAGATGCTGTGTATTGCTCAGCAAATGGTCCCTTTAAAATGTGATTCTAGTCTGGTGCAATATATCCCCAAAAGGTCACGCGAATGCGGATACAAGATCTTCGTGTTGTGTGATACAAAGGGCCTGATTCACTCGTTCGATGTATTCACAGGGAAAATGGATCCACTGCCTGGAGAACCAGACATCGGGACAAGTGGAAACATTGTCCTGAAGCTTACACAAGTCATCCATGGTTCTGCCAATCATCTTTTGTATTTTGACAGTCAGTTTACGTCCTTTGATTTGTTTGCAGCTCTGACAAAGAAGGGGATACCAGCCCTTGGAGCTGTGGAGAAAAATGGCCTCCGAGGCTGCAACTTTAGCACAGATCCTGAGATGAAGAAGAAAGGATTGGGGTCGTTTGAAGAGAAGAGGGCTGCCGTCGATGATGTGGAAATAAGAGCAGTCAAGTGGTTTTACTATGGGGGGGTGACTGTTACTAGCACCTTTGCTAGTGCCCATCCTGTGGCCAACGTCCAAAAATGGAGCAGAAAGCTGAAGCAAAAACAATCAGTGGAATACCCAAACATCATCAGCCTGTACAACAAGTTTGTGGCCGGCATCCATGCTCTTGATGTGCTGATTACATCCTATCGCACCCAGATTAGGTCCAGAAAGTACCACCACAGGTTGTTTTGTCAATTCCTCGATATGGTCATTGCGAACAGCTGGCTGTTATACAAACGTGATTGCGAATCGTTGGGTATTCCAAGACGGAGGCAGAAGGACTTTCTTGCTTTTAGGGTTTCAGTTGCACAAGCTCTTTTCATGCAAGGCAAAGACCTGTCCAAGAAGAAGAGGGGATGGCCTTACTTTGACGTCGAAAGTGAATTTGAGAAGAAGAAACGTCGAGGCCCGGCCAAGGATATTCCGACACTGAAAGTGCGTTCAGACGCTGTCGGTCACTGGCCGGTGGTGGAGAGCGGACGGCAACGCTGCAAGATGCCTCAGTGTAAGGGCCAGACTGTCTTCAAATGTTCAAAGTGCAAAGTGCACCTGTGTCTCAAGAAGAACAAAAACTGTTTTCGACAGTTTCACAAGTAACTCTTTATTTTGTTGGTTTTCTTTCTCCAAACAAGGGGACACCAATCCTCTTCTGTGTTTGCAGCAAAAATGATTGAACATATGCTGTTGCTCAACTTCCACAATCTGTTTCAACAACATCAATAAAATACTCTACATACCAGAGATTGGAAAATGTAATTATTTGCAATCACAGGGGATGCTAAAATGTATAATTCCTAAATTTAGATCTACTATACTCAGCAAATTTTGATTTAAAATGAATTCAACCGAGTAGCTTTTCCTTTTCTGATTCCTTGGTAGACTGTGATGAATTCAGAATAGTGTCTCAAAGTGAATCAGTGAGAGCAACTGGTATTTTATAGGACATGCTGAAACGAACACAGACGTTTGATTTCTGAGAGCAGAGTATTGAATGTTGGTGTTTACATGAAATGAGTTTATACTGATGTGATTGCCCTATCTTTTTTTTTTTAATGGCGATTCAATGCATGAACAATACAGCACTATTTTCTGCTAGAACCCATTATGTAAAAAAATTAAGTAATAAAAGTAATCTCACAAAAATAAAAAATATATATATGTATGTGTGTGTGTGTGTATGTATGTATGAGAAATACCTCATGTATTAATAAAACATTTAAATTTCTAAAGGAAATGGGATTATATACAAGAATATAGTTTAAGTAGGTAAGATGGAACATTTAATGCCACCTGCCATAAATCCACAAAGAATAAAATTACAGTTTATACAAATGTAGATGGTTATGTATGTGTATGTAGATCTATATTTAAGTGTGCTTATAGAATAAATTAAATCCTCATGAACCACACTGCTTACCAGTAGGTGGCGGTAATGCTTACCTAACGGCCTTTGCCAACCGACATTTAAACTCAAGAAGAAGAACTGTGATGCTAGCAAGCGTTAGCTTCCCTTCTATCTAGAGTTTGACCATCTGCGGGCTGAATATGTGAATGTTTGCAGTAATAATGTCTTCAGTCCAGCTAAAACGAGAGTTCACCAACGAGCAGTTAGCTCCTGCTGAAGAAACATTCACGGAGTTTAAGGAAATTATCGTGAAGGAGGAAGAGGTGGACGATCAGCGCAGACTGCTGGATTTCGCTCGGACACCGCAGCTCACTTCACACCGAGAAGGTAAGAAACACAAATGATGCCAACGTCTTACTGATGACGGAGGATGCAGATTTCGGTTTTAAAGCATTCATTTTGGGAGATATCAGCGGAAATTAGGCAGTGAAGCTGAAGTTGACGTGTTGTTTCAGCAAAAACGTCTACAGCAAAACAATTCGTTTTTACTACCGTGAGCATCTTTAGTATACTGTAATTTGAAAAGTACCAAGCTTAAAGGCTTGCATTTCAGAGTGTCACTCGGGATGACAGGACCTTCTGACATTATCAAACTGTACAGCTTTTTTTTTTTTTACTGAATATATTTATTTCCTTTACTCTGAGTTAATGTTTCTGAATAATCCTTAGATCATTTAGATGGATGTTACCACAAAAAAGTTGTTTTGTTCATTTGTGTCATGAAGTGTAACCTCAACAAAATGATTTTTAATGTATTGTTAATTCAAGTAATTAATGAGAAATACTTGTATTTAGGACAAAAGAGTTTAACGAATTCAAACCAGATTATAAATACATGAGAAGTTTGTCAAGTTCTTTCTAAATCGGAAAGTTGTAGAGCAAACTTGAGGTAAGCCTTTTTATTTGCCTATATAATGGCAAATAATGTATCCAAAAAGAGTATTTAAAACTTACTGAGGGTACATTTTGAATGTAATAATTTAATATTGTTGCCATTTGTTTTATTTCCAATTTTGTTTTATTTAGTTTTCATTTTCATGAACTTATCACTTTTATATAATATAAAATATATATTATGTATTTAATAATATTTTCTCCCTTCCTGTTTTCACCTTTGTTTATTTACGGATTTGTTTCTGTTTTCTCTCATGTTTTGTTTTACCTTCTGACTCTTTGTAGGAGGTAAAGTGACAAAGCGGTAAGGATGAGGGAAGAGAGTCAGTTTCTCTCTTTTCGACCAAAATCAAGATCCAAGCTCTTAAGTTGGGAAAGTTCTTATTTCAAAATTTTTGATGCAATATTTGCCACTTCATCTGCTTTATTGAGCCATTTAGTTATTCATATTTTTGTTGCCAATAAAGTCTTCTACTTGAACAAAAAAGTTCTAAAATGGGAATAGTTTATTGCAGAAATTTATTCTAGAAAAAGATTAAGCAGAGGAGAGAGAAAGAAAAGTTGGAGGCAAGGGAAAAATTTAAATCAAGATGCCAACTCAGCGAAGACCAAAGTCATGAGTTCAATTAAACTATTTAGGAATTTTTTCAACAAAGTTGTTACTATTGAGACAAATGTAGCTGAGAAGGATGAGAATATGAAGCCAAAAGAGAACAGAGCCACATATACTGTTTGATGACAAATGGAGAAGAAAATTAAGAGGAACAGTGATTACAAAGGATACATTTAAAAAAAAAACATACCATACATTCAGACTACAATACATTCAGACTAAATTCATGTTTTTCCAAGACATTTTAGGATTTAATCCTTACTTGTCGATTAAAGTTTTATACATTTTTTATTTAAACCCACAATAGACAAACTTTCTTTTGTGTTTTTGTTTCTAGATGATCTACAGGATTATGTTTGGAAAGAGGAGGTTTTTTCTGACCAGCAGCTCTGGAAACGGGAGAGTGATTCCAGTTTGGATCAGGAGGAACCAGAACCTCTCCAGATGAAAGAAGAGCAGCAAGAGACAGAACATACCAGGTCTAAAGAGGAAGTATTGGAGATTTGCATAGGTGAGCATGAAGACCAACTTGAACTGAAGCAGGAGAATGAAGATACATTTATGGTGACATCAAATGATGAAGAAAAGAACCACATTAAACCAGAACCAATCAGGAACCAGGACTTCAGTGAGTCTGAGAACCAGGATCAAGAAGGAAATCATTATAAAGACTCAGAATCCAAGCACGATAAAGCACAGGAACCAGATAAGAGCTATCTGAAAACCGCAAAGAGTAACAACTGTGACAATTCAAAACCCAGAAGGGACATTTTTACTCAAAATAGCAACTTGACCCAACAGTTGAAAAGGCAGATAGGTGAGAAGCGTTTCCCATGTACAACATGTGGAAAATGTTTTATAAAAAAAGGACACTTAGTAGTTCACATGAGAATTCACACAGGTGAGAGACCTTTCAAGTGTCTGTCATGTGGAAAAAGCTTCACTAAAAAATCAGTTCTTGATGAACATGTCAGAATTCACTCAGGTGAGAAGCCTTTCTCTTGTATGATTTGTGGCAAAAGTTTTGGGCGAAAATGTAATTTGACTTATCACATGATGCTTCACACAGATGAAAGGCCTTATCCCTGTAATACCTGTGAAAAGACTTTCAAATCAAAAGTTTCATTGAATGATCACATAAAGATTCACACAGACAAGAAGCCATTTTTGTGCGTGACCTGTGGGGAAGGGTTTATTCGAAAATGCCAATTAATAGTTCACATTAGAACTCACACTGGCGAGAAGCCTTTTAAATGTCAGTCCTGTGGAAAAAGCTTCATTACAAAGTCTGATTTGAATAAGCATGTCAGAATTCACACAGGTGAGAAGCCTTTTAAATGTCTGTACTGTGGAAAAAGCTTTACTAGAAAATCAGATTTTAATAAGCACATCACAATTCACACAGGTGAGAAACCTTTTAAATGTCTGTACTGTGGTAAAAACTTCATAAGAAAATCAGATTTTAATAGGCACGTCAGAATTCACACAGGTGCGAAGCTTCTCTCTTGTACGATTTGTGAGAAAACTTTCAATGAAAAGGCTCATTTGACCAATCACATGAGGCGTCACACAGATGAAAGGCCTTTTACCTGTAACATCTGCAAAAAAACTTTCAGAGCAAGAAGCTCACTAACTGAACATATGACAGTTCACACAGGCGAGAAGCGCTTTTTGTGTGTTACCTGTGGAGAACGGTTTAATCGAAAAGGCCAGTTAGTGGTTCACATTAGAAGACACACAGGTGAGAAGCCCTTTCTGTGTGGGATCTGTGGAAAAGCTTTCCATCATAGCCACACCTTAAGAGTTCACTTCATGGCTCACACATTAGACACTCATTTTCAATGTACGACATGTGGAAAAAGTTACGAAGAGAAAGTAAATTTCACAATTCACATGAGGACTCACACAGAGAAGTCTTCCTCTTGTACGATTTGTGGAGAACAATTTGCTCAAAAGGGGGATTTGTCTGATCACATGAGAATTCACACAGATGAAAGGTCTTTTCCCTGTGATGCGTGTGAAAAGACCTTCAGATCTAAAGACGCATTGAATAAACACCAGAGAGTTCACACGGGTGAGAAGCCGTTCTTTTGTGTGATTTGTGGCAAAGGTTTTTCTCAAAAAGTGCATTTGACTAATCACATGAGGATTCACACAGACGAAAGGCCGTTTCCCTGTAATGTCTGCGAAAAAACTTTCAGAAGAAAAGACTTACTGAATAGACACATGAGGGTTCACACAGGCGAGAAGCCATTTTTGTGCAAGACATGTGGAAAAGCATTCTGCCACAGCAGTAGCTTAAAAACTCATTTCATAACTCACACAGATGAGAAACCTTTTCAATGTGTTGCGTGCGAAAAAAGTTAGCTTAGAAAAACAGATTTGATACGTCACATGAGAACTCACTCTGGCAAGTCTAAGTGAGAACACTCTAGAGCAGGGGAGCCCAAATTCGGCCTTCCAGAGCCGGCATCCTGCATGTTTTTGTTCTCTCCCGGGTGGTAATATCAACCTTTTCAGCATGTCAGTGTTCTTCTTGGGCCTTCTAATGAATCATCATTTGATCCAGTTTTGTATTCGTTACATAAAATTACAAACAGAAATGGTGAACAAGTTGTCAAAGTTTCATGCATTTTTTTTTTGTTTGTTTTATGATTCATTCCTGCAAAATTAAAATTAAGTTATTTTCTCTCAGGTGAACCTAATCTTTTACAGATATTCTTTATAGTGGCGCACAACTTTAAGCCTCATGTTTGTTGTACATACAGTAAGTTTGTAATTTACTTTTGAACAGTGCAGTGAATTGCAATGAGCATATGCAATAAAAATGTAAGATATACTTGATGTCTTGTGCTCATTTACCTCACTAACTGTAGATCTCATTTGTCTGTGCAAATTATACTTTTTTGCATTGGAAAACACTTTCAGAGTGAACTGTCATAATGAAAACATGACAAATGCATTTTACAATATTTTTAATAAAGAATGGTGTCCAGATTTTAGCAAAAGATGCTGTTGAACTTTGTGTTAATTGTTCTGAGAAATGCACTAGCTGTGGTGCAAACCTTAATGTGAGAAAAGCAACAACACTACTGAGGAAAAATTGCAGAACTGAAACATACTCAGTTGACAGAACTTTTTCACATTTGGTTACATATTTTAGACCAAGAGTTTTACTCTGCTGCTCAAAGTAAATCATTTTGAAGCTGGGAAGATGCAACAGGCTGAACGTGATAATTTCTCATCTTTGTGTTTTCTTGTATTCATTATTTTTTATGATTTATTTTGTTCAAAACCGTTTAGCGGTTGCCCTGAGTTTTATCAACAATGACAACTCTATAGTTTGTGTAAAAAAAAAAAAAATCAATTTAATTTAATTTAGTAAAACCTGTAAAATATTAAAACTTCAGAACATTAAAGAACTTTGTCCGTAGTTCACTTTTATTCTGAAGTCCAAAAACCACAGATGTTTTTTTTCTTAAATGTTAAACAGCATTAAAGTTGTTTCTATTGTTTGGTTTAAAGTTGAAATTATTGTTTAGCTATAAACTGCTTTGGCTTGGTGGATATGAAATATTAAGAATATAAAATCAAACTACTTCAAATCATTTTATCTTCCTTCAGACAGAACTCCAAGCACCATCACTATTGAGGGTTTTTGCTCAAAGTCATAACATAAATAATGTTACACAGTTATATTTTGGGCTCTTCCACAGGCGATATTTAATTATCTTTTTCTGACATATTTTACATGATGGTATCTTGGGTTTTGCGGTTGGCCTTCAGACCAGTTGGTGGCGGTAACGTTCTGTTTAATTGTTTGCTAACCGCCGTTACATATCAAGAAGAAGCAGAAGGAGAAGAAGAAGAAGAAGAAAAAGAAGAAGAAGACCGTTAGCTTTCCGTCTACTTGTAGTCTGATTATCTCTTCTCTGAATATGAGTGTTTGCTATAAAAATGTCTTCAGTCCAGCTTGAACAAGAGTTTATCAACGAGCAGTTAACTGCTGCTGAGGAAACATTCACGGAGATTAAAGAAATAATCGTTAAAGAGGAAGAGATGGACGGTCAGCACCGACTGCTGGATTTCTCCCGGACATCCCAGACCATTTTACACGGAAAAGGTATTGGATACACACGATGCCAACGTTTTAATGCCGACTGCGATTTTAATGTTATTTTTTTATTGCTTTATTAGCGGAGATTATCAACGAAGATAAAGTTGCCTTCCGGTTGTAGCTGCAGCTTTAAGAAACGGCTAACGATGAATTCACCTAATTTCTCAATGCCATGAACATTTTTAATCTGTTCCTATTCGAAAGCTATAAAACTGTTTAACCCAGACCGGATTGTTTCATATGATTGACAGAATCTGTCAGACATAGTTTTGTGATTTGTGGCAGTTCAATAAAGTAAACGCCATATGGTTGAGCAGCGTGAAAATTTGAGCTCTTAAGGAAGCCCATACTGTTTCAAGAGCTCAAACTAAAAATTTCTAACATTTTTATTCATGGAAATTATTGAATTGTACAGATCTAAAATTGCCTCGTACTGTCTTTAATGCTTTGTTGAACTGAAATGCATTGAGACTAAAATCTTGTGAGATTCAGCAAATATAAGGACTAAATATTTCTCAAAGCATGTTTGTATGCATAGATTAAAGTGAATAGAAGCCCTCTCTCCTGTGTTTTGTTTGATTTCCAGATGATCTACAGGATTATGTTTGGAAAGAGGAGCAGCAGGTCTGCAAGCAGGAGAGTGATTCCAGTTTGGACCAGGAGGAACCAGAACCTCTGCAGATAAAAGAGGAGCAGCAGGAACCAGTACATTCATGGATTAAAGAGGAAGTATTGGAGATCTGCATAGGTGAGCATGGAGAGCAGCTTGAACTGAAGCAGGAGACTGAAGATACGTTTCTGTTGACTCCTTCACACAAAGAAAATGACCACATTGAACCGGAGCCAATGAGAGGCCAGATAATCTCTGAGGACTTCGATGAAACTGAGAACCAGGATCAAGAAGGAAACTATCAGAAAGACTCGGGAGCAAAGCAAGATAAAGCACCGAAACCAAATAAGGGATGTCAGAAAACCATAAAGCGTAAAAAGTGTGCAAATTCAAAACCAAAAAGACATGACAATTTGTGTTCTTGTAAGATATGTGGTGATTTCTTACCTCAAAATAGTAACTTGGCTCAGCACTTGAATTATCACACAAGTGAGAAGCGTTTTCCATGTGCAACATGTGGAAAAAGTTATATAAACAAAGGACATTTAACTGTTCACATGAGAATTCACACAGGTGAGAGACCTTTCAAATGTTTGTCTTGTGAAAAAAGCTTCACTACCAAACCTTTTCTTGAGGCGCATGTCCGAGTCCACACAGGTGAGAAGCCTTTCTCTTGCGCCATTTGTGGCAAAAGTTTTACTCAAAAAGGTAATTTGACTACTCACATGAGGCTCCATACAGACGAAAGGCCCTATTCCTGTGATACCTGTGAAAAAACCTTCAAAAGAAAAGACTCACTGAATGAACACATGAGAGTTCACACGGGTAAGAAGCCATTTGTGTGCAAGACCTGTGGGAAACACTTTAATCGACAATACCTGTTGATGGTTCACACAAGAATTCACACTGGTGATAAGCCCTTCAAATGTCTGTCCTGTGGAAAACGCTTCACCACAAAACCTGTTCTTGATGCACATGGCAGAATTCACACAGGTGAGAAGCCGTTCTCCTGTATGATTTGTGGCAAAGATTTTACTGACAAAGGTCATCTGACCAATCACATAAAGTGTCACACAGATGAAAGGCCTTTTCCTTGTAATACTTGTGGAAAAACATTCAGATCCAAACATTCATTGAAAGAACATATAAGAATTCATACCGGTGAGAAGCCCTTTCTGTGTGTGACCTGCGGAAAAAGGTTTAATCAAAAAAATCAGCTAAAGGTTCACATAAGAAGTCATACGGGCGAGAAGCCGTTTCTGTGTGTGACCTGTGGAAAGGGATTCAATCAAAAACACCAGTTAGTTGTTCACACAAGAAGCCATACGGGTGAGAAGCCCTTTTTGTGCGTGATCTGTGGGAACGCATTCAGCGACGGCAGTAGCTTAAAAGCTCACTTCATGATGCACACAAATGAGAAACCTTTGCAATTTGTGACGTGTGGAAAAAGTTTGATTAACAAAAGTCAGTTAACGGTTAACATGAGAACTCGCAAAGAGGGGAGGCTTTTCAAATGTCAGTTCTGTGGAAAGAACTTCACAAGAAAATCTGTTTTCGATGAGCATGTCAGAATTCACACGGGTGAGAAGCCTTTCACTTGCATGATTTGTGGCAAGGGTTTTACTCAAAAAGGTAATTTGACTTCTCACATGGCACATCACACTGATGAAAGGCCCTTTTCCTGTAATTTGTGTGAGAAGACTTTCAAAAGAAAAGATTCGTTAAATAAACACATGAGAGTTCACACAGATGAGAAGCCACAAGAATGCACATAAGAAGCCTTTTTGCTACTGTGGCCTGTGTGAAAATGTCCATGTGTCATTTTAACTGGTAATCCAAGAGTTGATCTGAAAACCTTCAACAGAAAAATTTTATATTGTAAACCTCGTAAAAATGTCCAGCATCGGAATTAGAAAAATGTTTAAATCTGTCTCTCTCATTTGATTTAACATTTAAATTCTTGAGTTTCATCATTGGCAAAAAGTCATTTGAATTAACAGTAAAAAATTATTTAGAAATGCTAAACTTTGAACTTTCTACTTTTTAGTTTCTTTAAAGTGCAAATATAGCAACTAATTTCAATGCTGCTGCTTTGATTCTTCGGATGTTTTCTGTACCTCTAAAATATAAATTTGTGTTCCTCATATTTTTGTTTTCTGTGGCTGCTACTCCTTAAATTGATCAAACAATAGGAAAAAAATGCTTTAATTTTTAATATGGTTTCCTATGAGTGACAAAAGATATTTGGTGGTTTCTCACATTTTCACACAATCAAAAAAAAAGTAATCTATATTTTGTTATGGTATTAAAGTGGTGAGATCATGTTTACGGAATGTGATCGCATTCATTATTTTTGTGGTCAATGTTTGGTAAATTTAGTTGTTTACTCAAGACAAAGTGAGTTTGAACATGTTGGTTGGCTGTCAGAAATAAATGTGCGACTATAAAGAAACCTGAACACAGTGTGGAACAGAAAGAAAAACATGTTTGGTGATTTACTGGGTGTGGTATGCTCCCTTTTCTATTTGGATGATCAGTCACATAATTATATTTTGTGTATAAAATATACGGTTTGGTTGGAGAAAAGGTGAAGAGAGTAATCCTTAATTTTAGAATTGAAGTGGAACAGAAAAGGTTGAGTAATACATTATAGAACTCATTTTACAAAAGTAAATGTTTCAGTTTAAAAAAAAAAGTCCAACGTTACGTGCCTGGTTCTCAGTTTTCACTGAGACAGGAGGACAGCCTTTTGAATATTGCACCACATGAGACACTAGACAACTTTCAGGAAAACTTTTGGCTCCACATTCAACCTGAGAGTCGTCGATCACATTTCTGTTCACCTATAATTGTGAATGTGGAGTTTTGTGCTTTGAAAATAAATTGGTGTAGCTGGATGTGTGTTGATGTCATGGCATGAGACTGAAACTACAGTTTGGAGCTAAACATTTATTCACTCATATCCCCGAAAGAAACAGCACTGCCCTTATTTTATGATTAAAAAAGACAGCGGTAAGTGAGTTAAGAAAATAATAGCTTCATTTTTCACATTGTGTATATTAGAGTGTTGATGTGGGAGCAAATTTAAGTAAATTATCCAGGAGTTTTGGGGCAATGGGTGACGTGGTCACCTCTAGTCTAGCAGAAGGAAAATATGAAATACCTACTTAATCCAGAAGATGGCAGCAGCAGGCGGTGTAAACATTCTTCCAGACAGTTTAACATCAAAAACAATGGGTGCGTTATACCAGAGTTTTAACTCAAAGTAGGGAAAGGGACAAATAACGGTATTTCAGCACACACAGATGTTATTGCAGTATTAAACTCAGAACCATGAAGATAAATTATTTGCTTGGATTCCAGTTGACAGTAGATTATTTGGCAGCCGATCAGAGATTTTAATATAAATTGACATGATGAGCCAAATTATCAGTTATTTATTGGTAGTGCTATTACATATAATTCATACATATTATGGTGTTCAGGAAAATTCTGTTGTAGAAAATGCAACACATGAGCTGTGAATCAGCTTCAGCTAAAAAGAGATAAAAAATCAATTAAAATAGAAAATAAGTTGACAAGCAAAAGGACGAGCTAAATATATATATATAAAAAAATATATATATATTTTTTTTTCTCCTCATTTATTTGGTTTATAGATTTGGGTTCCCAGGAGGAGCTGGAAGAAGTGGCTGGGGAGATTGAAGTCTGGGCCTCCCTTCTGAAGCTGCTGCCCCCGCGACCCGACCGCGGATAAGCGGCAGAAAATTGATGGATGGATGGTTTATAGATTACTTTTCATTATCGGTTTGTGTTTTTGTTTTTTCTCACTTACTTGTGTTTGGAAGTAGCCCGCGCTAGCTATTTCAGCTTTGAATACATTTGTTATTGATGTCGTATTTGTTGTACGTGCAGTTAATAACGATTGAATAAAAAGCAAAGAAAATCTTGCTGTTAACCCTCCAGACCAGTTGGTGGCGGTAAAGACCTGATTCGATGTGTGAAGAAGAAGAAGAAGTAGTAGCTAAGACGTGATCTTAGCAACGTTAGCTTTCCTTCTGCTCGGAGTCATTCTGCGGATTTTGATCAATTTATGGGCTGAATATCTGAATGTTTGCAGTCAGAATGTCTTCGATCAATCTTCAACGAGAGTTGAGCAACGAGCAGGAAACTCCTGCTGACGAAGCATTGACAGAGTTTAACGGAACCGTGAAGAAGGAGGAAGAGGTAAATGACTGGGACAGCTTGCAGGATTTGTCCGGGACGCCCCGGACCGCATTACACCGAACTGGTATGAAACAATGTTACGTTATATTATGTGACGGCAGGGGTGTAGAACTGATTTTGATTTTGGGCTATGAATGTTCCAAACTGGACGGTTGTTGTGCCAGAATAAAACCCATGATCATACTGTTAAAATACTAGTAAATATCTATCTAAATTTGATAAATACTTCCTAAAATTAAATAATATTGAAAGTTTTTCACATTGATTAATCCATGAAGGACTTCGTGGTTGTTTTGGCAATCCAAATAACTTCTAATTCAGAAATATTTGCAAAAATATTTAGCAATGTTTGTGCTATAATTTAGATTTTTGTTGTTTTCCACCTTGATCAGACTATAATTTTATAATGTAAAATGTTTTTGAACATTTTTGCAGAAAACGTGCGTTAAACTCACAATTATACATTAGTGCCAAAATAGTGCAGCGATCTGTTGATTTTGTATGAGTTTCCTTGATTGTGTAATTGGTGAAAAGTGGAGTGACTGGTTTTAATTTGGCAGCAAACAGTTAAAATATTTAATCACACATTTTTTATCTTGAAGGTTCTGTTTACTCTTCCTTCTGGTGGCCAAATTAAAACATATTGTGGGCTAGATTTGGCCCCCAGGCCTCGAGTTTGACACGTGTATTAGAGGAAACAAAGAGTCACCAGAGACAGTTTGGCTATATATCCTATGACAATCTATATCTTAATAATAGTTATAATTCAGTCCAAAGAGCCATTTTGTCCTCAGTCCAGCTAAACAAACATTTTTTATAGCCTTAAATGTTGCCTGACTTGTAATTTGTCATTTTAAAGAATCACAGTTTTATTTATATTTTGGTATTTAAATTAAAATAAAAACAAAAAACAACATGGAATGTACAAAAAGTCTGCATACACTTTCCCCCTTGAGATGTTATTTATGGAAAATGAAGTAAAAAAAAAAATCTTGTAGTTTTCAAGCCAGTGATAATAAAAAATATATTTAAAACATACGTTATAATTACTTTTATTGTCATTGTAATTGTATTAAATTTTACTAAAATGTGATCTTTTGATTATATGTAGGTTAGAAAACATTAGTTGGTTTTTCAGCATGTTTAGCCTTGTTGTCAGAGCCTGACAATATTGTTTTGAAAAGTGGAGGAATTCCCCCACTAAATAATTCACATGGGGTTATTGGAGCAATTTTGGGGGTTGCTGGAGGTATTGCTTATGAACTTGAATGTGAGTTTATCTCTCTTGTCTCTTTACTCGTTGGGTTTTCCTCTGCTTCATCATTCAAACATGAAAAGGAAGAAATGTTGAGATTAACTGTAGATCTTGTGAAATTTAGTTGAAGACATTAATTAGTTTCCTTTCTGTCTTTTTCCCTGCATCATTCTCCTTTGGTTCTGTACTCTACCCCTTTTCCTGTTCTCTATTGTTTAATCTTTTCCTTTTCTTTTTTTTTTCTCTCTTTTTAATCTCTTTTTGGAATAATTGTTTCTGAAATATTTCAGCCAGTTTTTATAAGCCGGCTCAAGGCATTGCAAGTTAATCAGTTGCTTAGGACCCCGGCACCACTAGGGGGCTCCCAAGAGCATCATTTGATTTGTAGTGACGGATTTAATGTTTTTGCATATTTTACACATCTGTTCCAATTTTTAAAAACAAAAGATGCTAAACTTGCTAACTTGTTTACTTTAAATTCATCCAGCATTTCTCTGTAGATGCTTCCAAATCATGAAAATAATTGTGAACCGCTCTTTCAGAATCCAAATTAATTAGAGCATCTTTGCTTAATGCTACAGCTGTAAGGTTAAAATCATTACCCATAAGAAGTAGCATGATGTAATCTAATCACAATTGACACTAACACCAGGAGGCATGCTGCATTCATAGTGTAGCCCAGGAATAATGGCGGGCACCGAATTAAAATCGGGACTAGTTGCACTGGCAGATGATAACCTACAAAAAAATCCTTTCTCTTGTGTTTGTTTGTCTTTCTAGATGATCTACAGAATTATATTTGGAAAGAAGAGCAGGATCCCTCTGACCAGCAGCTCTGTAAACAGGAGACGGATTCCAGTTTGGACCAGAAGGAACCAGAACCTCTGCAGATAAAAGAAGAGCATCAAGAACCAGAACATCCCTGGACTAAAGAGGAACCTTTAGAGATCTGCATAAGCAAGCAGGAAGAGCAGCTTGAACTGAAGCAGGAGACTGAAGATACATCAATAGTGAGTCCAACTCATGAAGACAAGTACCACATTAAACCAGAACCACTTGTGGACCAAGTTGTCTCTCAGGATTATAATCAAACTGAGCTCCAGGATTGCGAAGGAAATCCTATTCAAAACTCAGGATTGCAGCAAGATGAAGGGCAGAAACAAAACAAGAACCATCAGAAAACCATGAAGCGCAACAACTGTGTCAACAATTCAAAATTCAAAAGGGACAAGAAAACTCGCACAGGAACTGCTGTGTATTCTTGTAAAATATGTGGTGAGGCTTTTAGTGAAAGTAGTAACTTGACTCAGCACTTGAAAAGTCACAAAGGTGAGAAGCGTTTTCAGTGTATGTGTGGAAAAAGTTTTACAAAACAAGGAAATTTAACAGCGCACATGAGAATTCACACAGGTGAGAGACCTTTTACCTGTAACACCTGTGAAAAAACGTTCAGATTGAAACATTCATTAAATAAACACATGAGGATTCACTCGGGTGTGAGGCCATTTAAATGTCTGTCCTGTGGAAAAAGCTTCATCACAAAACCTGCTTATGTTAAACACGTCAGAATTCACACAGGTGAGAAGCCTTTCTCTTGTACCATTTGTGGCAAGAGTTTTATTGACAAAGGTCATTTGACTAATCACTTGAGGACTCACACAGATGAAAAACCTTTCCCCTGTAACTCCTGTGAAAAAACTTTCAGATCTAAATATTCATTAATTGAACACATGACAGTTCACACAGGTGTGAAACCCTTTTCGTGTGAGACTTGTGGACAAGGATTTATTAAAAAACGTCAGTTAATAGTTCACATGGGACGTCACACAGGTGTGAACCCCTATTTGTGTGTCATCTGTGGTAAAGCGTTCAGCCACAGCGGTAGTTTAAAAACTCACTTCGTAACGCACACAAATGAGGAGTCGCACTGTGTGACGTGTGGAAAACGTTTCATAAGCAAAACGGGTTTAACACGTCACATGAGAATTCACACAGGTGAGAACCTTTTCAAATGTCAGTTCTGTGGAAAAGGCTTCACTCAGAAATCTTTTCTGGATGACCACGTCAGAATTCACACAGGTGAGAAGCCTTTCACATGTGTGATTTGTCTCAAAAGTTTTGCTCGAAAAGTTAATTTGACTGATCACATGAGAAGTCACACAGATGAAAAGGTGTTTTCCTGTAATTCTTGTGAAAAAAGCTACAGATCCAAACCGTCATTGAACAAACACATGAAAATTCACACAGGTGAGAAGCCTTTTTTGTGCCACACCTGTGGAAAAAGCTTTGTTACAAAGTCCGAATGTAATAAACACATGAAAATTCACACTGGGGAGAAGCCTTTTGTGTGCAACACTTGTGGAAAAAGCTTCGCCGCAAGTTCTGATTGCAACAAGCACATTAGAATTCACACAGGTGAGAAGCCTTACTCTTGTACCATTTGTGGTAAGCGTTTTACTCTAAAAGCTTATTTGCCTCAACACATGATGATTCACACACATGACAGGCCTTTTCGCTGTAATACCTGTGAAAAAACTTTCAAAAGAAAAGATTCACTGAATAAACATGAGCGTTTACACAGGCGAGAAGCCCCTTTTGTGCAGGACCTGTCGAGCATTTAGCTAAAGTAAAAACTTGAAAACATTTTGTTCTTAACACAAATCGATGTACCATGCAGAAACAGTTTGATTGAACACAATCAAGTACCTATGTTACCTTCAACTGTTATACAAAATTATGTGTATATCGAACATAGCTTAAAAGAAGTTTGACTTTACAATGTGATGTCTTGAAAATGGCCTCTGTCTCTTTAAGAAGCTCCTATGCCTTCCAGTACAATACGTTAACTTTAAGCTGCTTACAAACCATCTTAGGAGTGTTGGACTAAAGAAGTTCATATAAGCTCAGCCTACAAGCAGTTCCACCAGGTGTTTGCTAATTGCTGCTGCCACTAGTCTACAGGAGCAGAAGCACATATTGAGACAGTAGACTTTATGGAAATAGGTGGCGCTTTGTGATAGCAAGTGTTTAGGTACCCCTGAATGGTTGCCATGGAGATTAAATTATTTCTCAAACATGCATGAAAGAATCAAAACAAACCCCCAAGTATGTTTTTGATGAGGGAATAACATTTATAACATGACATGATGCTCAAAGTTGTTGTTGTTGTTTTTTTACATGATACCCCCTGTTAAAATAAAAATAAAAAACTCACACTGGTGCACAGTAGAAGCCACAGCAGCCATTCGGGTTTCCTAATTGACCCATATAGTTATACCAGTTGTTTCTTATGGCTTTACAGACTGCAAACCCGTTTGCTGCCATCAGTGGCGCAACTGCACATTATTCAGGTGGATGCGAAAACATAGATCGCCCCCCCTCATTCTCCCCCAGCGAAGGAACGTCAGGGTGAAGGAGTGACGCTCACTCGCTCTTTAACCCCCTCCACCCGCCCCAAAACCCCCTGCCAAAAAGCAGGGGGTTTTGGCGCCCCCTCTGGTGCTGCGCCCCTATGCGTTGCATACCCTGCATACCCACTTTTTGCGCTACTGGCTGCCATACCTTTCTCTGTTTTTTTATTTTACATAATTGGCTTACGCCATGTCAAATTGTGCTGTCGGTATTAATGCTGAATTGTCGTCATTGAACTGTCAAGCCAATATTTTTCTTCAGTTATTCCTGAAATTGTCTTCCAAATCAAACATTTTCTGTCAGGTGAATCTCAGTACTTTGCCTTTTCATGTTGTTGTGAATAAATTAGAACTGCAAAGAGCATACGCGGTAAAAATGTCAAATTTATTCAGTGCCTGGTGGCCATTTACCTAACATACTGTAGATTTGAAACGGCTTTGCAAGTATTTCTATAGTGCTGTCTTGAGTATTTTCAGGCACCGTCACCAAGATTTGACTGGCGAGACCCTTTGTCTGATAAACTTTAAGCCAAATTAAACAGAAAACTTTTTCTCCAGCAAACATATTACTGTAATGCTTATATATATTAAACTCTAGACATGTTTATTTATATGGTACTATGATGACTCTAATGATGATGGTTTGTTGTAATCAGATTGTTTTTTTGGTGGATTTTTTATACCCGGCCGTCTGCCCTTCGCGAAGTGCATAATCCCAGCCTGATGAGTAAATGTGGAAAAAATGTCTGCTGACTGTTTTATTAAGTGGTAATCCAACAGTATTTATTTTATTTTACAAAAAAGTTGTAAACCTGGTAAACATCAGGATGTCAAAGAGATCAGAAGTCTGTAGTTCACTACTGAGCTGAAGTTCTAAAACCACAGAAACACGTTCTGTCCAAGAGTTTAATGAGATTAAGGCGTTTTCATTTGATTTAAATGTGAAATTATTTTAGTTTTATCTATATTTTACTTGATCAAAAATCCTTCTGTGTTAAGAAAGGCCAGTGTGTTTGAATAACTTGTACTCTTCTAGAAGTTCACACTGTATGTTTAGTTATTTAACAGACACTTTGTCCAGTTCCAAGCGCAAAGAGTCAAGAACACATATTGAGCGAGTGTGTAAAATGCACACATCACACATTGTTCTTTGGTTACCCAACATGTATGCACTCACACCAGTCTCACTGCCAGCTTGTGCAAATGTGTGAGATTTTCAATGTTTACTAATGTCATTCTTACCTGAAACAAATCAAACCACCATGTGCTTTCTGTAAACCTGTCTGGTTCTTAAAGAACATTGATGGAACGAACATGATCTTTTTGAATATGATGCATTAAACAATCTAATAGTATGAGTTAAAAATGCAACAAGCACACCTTGCAGGTTAAAGACCTTTCCTTTGCAGTGTTTGGAAGATAAGGGTTTATTAACAGTATTAATCCAACTGTTTATGTGAAGCTTACAAATGATAAGGTGTAATATCGTAAACATGAAATGTTAAATACTAGGACGTCAACAAACTGATTTTAAAGGCAGGAGTCTGTAGTTTGCTATCAAAATAAATCTTGAAATCACTGAAAAATGCTCTTGCTGTCAACGTTTTAAATTGTTGATTAGTTTGAACATTCTTGGATAAAAAGCCTTTTGATTTCTGAATAGAAAATTATTTAACAAGCTACTACTGTGTGTTTTCCAGACAGATAATGCCATTTTATAGCACAGTCAAGTAACTAAATGGTACCTTCAGTTGTTACTAAAACGCTGTATTGACCATGAAAGAAATATGATTTAGCAATTTATCACTTGTCTCTAACAATTCACTGCTCACTGCCTTCAACAGATCACGTTTTATTTTACCCTATATTTTTTTAATGATTGAAAGTAGTTTAGAAGTTTTGAGGAAATATTAAAAATTATATTAACATGCTTATTGTAAAGGTCATTCAACCACATCTGTGCTAACTCAGAAGACCTTTTCAATTTTATTTATACAAATAATTGGAGTTGTTCTATTAGACTTCAGTTTTTTGTGAGGAAGTAACTAAACAAGTGGTTGGAAACCTAAACAGAGTTAAAAAAAAGAACTAGATTTTATTGATTAACTTAACTATACCTCATGAAATAATTATCAGGCAACATTTAATTATCTTAAACCCATCTGTATTGTTACATGGCCGTATCATGACGCTGCAGTCCACCTTTCAGACCGCTTGGTGGCGGTAGTGACCTGCAATGTTGTTTCTCAACCGCCAACAGACAAAACAGAAGAAAATAACTGTGATGCTAGCAGTGCTAGCTTTCCTTTTGCCAGTAGGCTGGTCCTCTGTGGGCTGAATATGTCGATGTTTGCTGTAAAAATGTCTTCAGTCCAGCTTCAAGGAGAGTCGATCAACGAGCAGGTAACGCCTGCTGAGGAAACATTCACAGAGTTTAATGAAATCATCGTGAAGGAGGAAGAGATGGATGATCAGCGCAAACTTTCCCCGGATTTCACCTCGACACCTCAGACAATCTTACACAGAACGGGTATGAAACACCTCTAATGATGATTCCGGAAGCATATTATGGTTTTAAAGCGTTCGTTTTGGGAAGATTTTCTTTTTTTAACGGAAACTAGGCAATGAAGCTAAAATCACTTCCGGTGGCTTATTTTTTTGAGGAACGTCTAACGGGCGAATAAATCCACCTTAGACTATTGAAACCTGGACTAGATGGTTCTACAACAAGGGTGTTCAAATCAAGTCATCCAGGTTTGGTGTCTTTTTAGATTTGCCTCTACGTCAGCGCACTGGATTCAGACCCCAAGCATTTTGTGCAAAAGTATAAATGGGGCACTTCCCAAAAATACAGGGAGCTTTCTCCTCACATATGGATTAGTTACACACAAACTGATGTTTTAAATTGTTTACTTCTGTTAATGATGATGATCTCTTGCTTACACTTAAATAAAACATGACATTTAAGATTAGAATATTAGACCAGGCCAGTAAAGACTTTTTAATGCAGCAATATGGGAATGAAAAGTATGTTTAATATCTACTCAAGTTATGCTACTAATCTGTCAAACATCAGAACACATATTGTAATTCATTGAATATAACTTTATAAATTCTTAATGAACAAGTCAAAAATAACAAACTAATGGTTTTTAAAGTGAAGCAGGTTAATTTTTTTAATTCTGTACATAAATCATAATTGTGATATATCAGTACTTTCTAAACCAGATTGTGTTATTTTAAAAATGTGCATGTCTCCCAACTTCAGCTCCAGATTACTATAGAAAGTCCTCTCTGTCTCTCACTTGAGCTTAACATGAAGTTTTCCTGAAGAAATTAAAAACTGCATTTGATAAGATTTTCCTTCAAAGTCTATTGGACTGAAATATGTTTTTAATGAAAGAAATGTTTAAATTCAGTTTTAGCTAATATTTGGACTGGATACTTTTTTTAAGCATCTTTATGTTCAGGGAATGATTAAAGTGAAGTGTTTGTTGTTTTGCATACAATAGAAAGATTTTCTCCTGTGTGTGTTTGCCTTTGCAGACCACCAACTGGGTTATGTTTGGAAAGAGGAGGATTCCTCTGACCAGCAACTCTGTAAACAAGAGACGGATCCCAGTTTGGACCAGGAGGAACCAGAACCTCTGCAGATGAAAGAGGAGCCAGAGCATCCCTTGATTAAAGAGGAAGTATTGGAGATCTGCATAGGCGAGCATGAAGATCAGCTTGAACTGAAGCAAGAGAATGAAGATACAAATATGGTGACTCCGACTCATGAAGAAAATAACCATGTAGAACCAGAACCAATGAAAGATCAAATCATCTGTAAGGACTTTAATGAAACTGAGAATCAGGAGCAAGAAGGAAGCCACCATAAAGACTCAGGATCAAAGGAAGACAATGGGCCGGAGCAAAATGAGAAATGTCAGAAAACCATAAAGTGTAAAAACTGTGTTGATCATTCAGAACCCAGAAGGGACAAGAAAAGTCGAGCAGAAAACTCGGCTCAACACAGGAGAAGTCGCACAGATGAGAGGCCTTTTGAATGCATCACTTGTGATGAAAGCTTCACTACAAACTCTAATATTAATAAGCACGTCAGCAATCGCACAGCTGAGAAGCGTTTTATATGTGTGACCTGTGGAAAAAGACATAATCAGAGATTCCTACTGCAGGTTCACATGAGAACCCACACAGGTGAAAAACCTTTCAAATGTCAGCCTTGTGGAAAAAGCTTCCCTAGAAAAGAGCATTTGGCTAAACACACCAGAGTTCACTCTTGTGGCAAAGGTTTTACTCAAACAATGCATTTGACCACTCACATGAAGCTTCACACAGATGAAATGTCTTTTCCCTGTAACACTTGTGAGAAAACTTTCAAAAGCAAAAAATTATTGACTAAACACACGAGAGTCCACACACATGTGAAATCCCTTTCGTGCGTGACCTGTGGCAAAAAATGTAGTCACAAACATCAGTTAATGAGTCACATAAGAAGTCACACAGGTGAGAAGCCCTTTTTGTGTGTGACCTGTGGAAAAGCATTCAGCTACAGTTGTTGTTTAAAAACTCACTTAATAGTTCACACACGTGAGAGACGTTATCCATGTCAGACTTGTGGAAAAAGTTTTATGAGAAAAAACGATTTAAGAGTTCACATGAACTCTCACACAGGTGAGACACGTGTCCAGTGTACAACATGTGGAAAATATTACATGGACAAAAATAGCTTAGCACGTCACATGAGAAATCACACAGGTGAGAGACCTTTTGTATGTCAGTCCTGTGGAAAGAGCTTTACCCGTAAAGTTATTCTTGATCAGCATGAGAGAATTCACACAGGAGAGAAGCCTTTCTCTTGTTCGATTTGTGGCAAAAGTTTTAATCAAAAAGCTTCTTTGTCTCATCACAGGTTGCTCCACACAGGTGAAATGCCATTTTCCTGCAACACCTGTGGAAAATCCTTCAGATCAAAACGTTCATTGAATAAACATGAGAGTTCACACAAGGAAGAAGCCCTTTTGGTGTAGGATTTTTTTTTAGAGAAGCATTCTGCAACAGCTTAAAAGTTCACTTCATTAAAAGGCCTTTCACAAATGTTGAAAAAGTTATGCAAACAAGACGGAATTGAGTTTTTGAAAATCTACTTCAAATAGTAAATATGTCCCAATAAAGGACACTGTTAGAAGTTCTTGAGTACCGTGGTTAACGTAGATGGAGTTCTTCTGTTAGATCTTAGTTCTGCTTTTGACCTATTTGATTGTGATTTTCTGTTAGATAAAACTAATGACTAAAAATGTTTATTTGTATACTTGTACATTTAATTACTTCTCGCTAGTTATGCATCTCAACTTTAAAATACCAGTTGTTCATTTCTAAAAGAATTGTGTACAATTCCACAGGGCTATGGCTTAGGACCTTTATTGTTTTCCATTTTCACCAGTAACTTGCCTTTTATCTCATCACCACCACCGTCTTATCTCACTTGCAGTAATGCAACATTTGGTCCAGAGAAACATCTAAACTAACTACAATTAGTCAAAAATGAGGCAGCACTTCTTGTATAAACTATCCCAGATCTAAAAATATTTTTGGCATAAACAGAACATTAGGTTGGTCATTGAGAAGATGTAGAATTATTTTGTTATTCTAAAATACTAAATGTTTTGTATGAGAAACTTTCATCTTTCAATTCCTGTTTGTGATCAATATGCTGGTTTTGAATTGAATTTTAAATATGTTAATATACAACTTAAATATGGTGTGTTGTGTGAACAATTTGAAACTCCTGGAATATTCAAGCTGTCTTCTGTTCATTAAACTTTGTAATCCTTTACATCTTCTTGTCGACTTGATGTGGGTCAAGTGACATTTTGTTTTTCCTACTGAAGTTTGACAGGAAAAAAACAACATGTAATGTTTAGATAGGAAAAACCACAATAAAATGAGAGAATGAGCCTTGAACAAAAAAATAGTCTTATAATTCTAATAATAAAAACATGTTTGAAGTAAACTATAAGATAATTTGTTATTTTATGATAATTTTGTTAATAATATGGAGTCTCCTAAGAGTAATGGGACATTTTTCCTTGTGTCTTCCTTTGCAATAAGCAAACACACCTTGGTCTATCCTAAAGAAAAATATACTGCTCAAAAAAAATAAAGGGAACACTTCAGTGTTCACTTACATGTTAAAGTGTTCCCTTTATTTTTTTGAGCAGTGTATATAAAACTTCAGATATCTCACAAATGATAACAATAGATGAAAAAACCCGATAACAGAAAGTGTGATGGCCACCCTAGGAAAGATGTTCAGTAGTCAATTATGCTGCAGGAACTGATTAGTACATTATTGCAACAGAATGCAAAACGTTTTGCAAGGTAAAAATCCTCCATGTTTGCTAGGGGGTCCTTTCAGATATGCACAACAAACAAAGCTATGTGCAAAATGCAAAAAACAGGCCTAGGGAAGCAAATATGGAAGTAAATATGTGCCATTCAAATCCTAATAGCACATATTTACTTCCATACATTTACTGTTTTAACCATTTAATTTCAGGTTATTGTTAATTTAAAAACATTGAAGTTTGATACATTTTTGTAGAACTTTCTGAATCTCGTCTCCTCATTTCCAGCAGGACATACCTGTTTCCTCATTACCATTACATTTCCTGGAGTTATTACAGGTGGAGTTGTTGGTATCCCACATAGCAAACTTTAACATCCTGTTTTTGGGTTTCATCATAAGAAAATCCATCCCAGGTTGCCACATATACAAAAATTTTTTTGGTAAATTTCTCTTTAAAACAAAATGACTATGCAACTGATACCATTTGTTTCAAATGATATTTTCCAGTTTAACTCTACTTAATATATGTTTAAAAAATACTTTTAATACTAATAAACTTATTTTTATACATTGATTGATCTAGTTTGTACAAATTATGGTTGATTATTATTGTCTACAATAATTTAGTTGTATTTTTCTCTTTTCTGGTGCTGCAGCTTCTATTATTATGAAAAGATTTTACGTTTTTCAAAGAGAACTGGCGCTGGATGAGAACTCTTTAGATGTGATGATCGTATGATCCACTAGGTGGCGGTAATGTAAAGACATGAAAGTCGACAGTCATGAAACCCCGAAGATGAAAAAGAGGAAGAAGAGAAAGCACACAGCATAGACGTAATATAAGAGTAGACCCCGCATTGGCTGCTCCGGCGCAGGAAATACGGCGGCCATCTTGGAGCGGTACTTCCTCCTACTTTGCTCTACCAAAACAGCATAGATGCCTCAGCAATGAGGGATATTGTTGTTCTGATCGATGGACTATTAATGTGAGGTCTCCACAGACAACATTTCACAAGTAAGATGTACATATTATTGTGTATATATTGTGATTAGAATATTACTTTACTGTATTTATGTCCACTGACTATATTAGAAATGAAACAATATAACACATATTATAAAACTTATGTGTTATAACATTCACCAGCAAAGTTTACACAGGTGGTAAAGACTATTATTTATATGTAATTCTTTCACTAGTAAGATACATCCCAAATCTTCCATTTTTGTTTTGAAAGTTTCATAAAGACACGATGTGAGGAAGAAGAGAGAGATATCTAGAAAGAGAGACAGATTCACTGCAGCACGGATGAATCTCGCATCGGATTTTGGACTCAATCTCAGCTGCTGAATCTCTCTGAAGCTAGAACTCGTCGGCTGAAAAAAAATATAAAAAATTATATATATATATATATATATATATATATATATATATATATATATATATGATAGCAGAATATTTAGAACCATGTTTGGTATTTGTGAAACTTTTAACTGATTTGTGAAATTTCATAAAATGGGGATTTCACCACTTTTTAAAAACTCTTGGTCACATTAGAACCTCTCTTTCCAAATCTACAACACCTGAACTCTTCAAAAATAGACTAAATTATTCTGCTTTAATAGCAGAATATTTATAACCATGTTTGAGATTTGTTAAACTTTTTTCTTATTTGTGAAACTTCACTTCACTTAACAGACTGCTACAGGTCTTTCCTTCCAACAGCTATCACCATCTACAATAACTCTTTGAAGAATTAATGAGTTACACCAACAATTTATTTTCCATTGGGATTAATGAAGTGGTTTTGAATTAGAATTGAATTTGGAAAAAAAAACTGCATTGAATAATTGTGAATAGTAATCTAAACTTTAGTGAATTTTCACAAATCACAAAGATTACCCCAACCCCAATCTCTAGAAGAGATTTTAAGTGATTTCTCTTTTTTATGCTTGAAATAAGAACATTTTACTTGGACAAAATAAGTTCTATACTTGAAGTTTGCTTTGTAAATATTGATATTCTAGTTCCTAGTATATATTTACTCATAAGTAATATTCTCTTAGTATCAAACATTTATATCTTACTAAGATAATTAAGTAGCAAAACACTTAAAATAAGAAAATATTCTAACATAAAAACCTCTTGGTGAGAAAATTTATCTTGTCAGCAAGAAAACAAGCATAAATCTCCTTAATTTAAGATATTCAATCTTACTAAAATTTAAATTTTTGCAATGAACCTTTCGCTCTTGAATTTTCAATTGTTTTTTTTCCTGTTCATTTCTGTCTTAAACAATGAATAATTTCTCCCATTTACTTCAATAAAGTTAACAATTACTCTTTTCCTGTTTTCTTCTCCAGATTTCCTGCAGTGTAACATTTATAACCAGGAGAGGAGATCCACTCTGGACCAGGAAGAGTTAGAACCTCTGCAGGTGAAACAAGAACAGGAAGAACAGAAGGTCATCAGATAAAAGTGGAAGAGAAAGAAGATTACTGCAGTCAGAGTGAAGAACAGGTTGAGTTAAAACAGGAGACTGATGCTTTCATGGTGGTTCCTGTTGATGAACAAACATCCCACACTGAATCAGAACCAAACAGGAACCAAGTCATCTACAAGGAAGCTGCTGAAGCTGAGAACCAAAATCAAGAAAGATGCAAGACTTCCTCATGTGACATTTGTAAAAAATGTTTCGCTTTCAATTCTGCTTTGGATGCTCACATGAGAACTCATACGGGTGAAAAGCCTTTTTCATGTGTGACCTGTGGAAAAAGTTTTAGTCGAAAGCATAATTTAACTCACCACATGAAAATTCACACTGGTGAAAAGCTGTAGAAGTATTTTCCATACATATCCTATGTTGAGGTTCGCTATATAATTGATTTTGGTTAAAAACTGGAATGAAAGACTGGAGGGGTTTCATGTCAATAAAGCTGACAATTGTTACATTTGTTAAATGTGATCATTTGGATCTTCACATTTTTATACTTAGAGATGTGCAACAATGACACATTTTTTTCCTTCAGAGAAGCTTTGGAGTTTTTTCTGGCATATTCTGTATCAAAAACAATAATGATAAACTGCATGTTATTGTATGAACATCCTGTTTATGTCGATTTGTATGTTGTGTGTACAACGTGAAGAGCAGAGGGCTCAGCACACAGCCCTGAGGAGACCCAGGACTGATGCTGACTATTTCATGCATGAACAGAGTCTGACCGGATCTGGACTCCCTCCCAGAACATTCTCACAAGATTGTACTTGGATCTGTCTTATTTTGTACAATAGAGACAATTTGTGGGGTTTACTTTTGTGGATCAAAAATAGAATGTACTACAATGGTTGAATGTATATTTGTACTTTAAAAGAAATCCAAGATTCACCACAAACTAATTTTCATGCAATGTTTGTACAAAGGGTGTGTGATTGTTTTCAATTATTAGCTTTTTCTCTACTTTTTGCTGTAATATTTTGCTCTTTTATACTGCAGCTGACTTCTGTTATATCACTGTCTTTATGCTGAAACTATGTTCATGTGCATTTATATTGATATAAAAGTTTTATTAATGTCTTAGAAAGAAATTGACATGTAAAATTTCATGTAAGAATAAAGGTTCATGAGACATAAAAGCGATTGGAGCTGCAGAGATCTGAGCGTGGAACCCCAGGAGCACCGAGGCTACAACTGCACTCTCCTCTAAACGCTAGAAGTCACCCCAGTCACCAATGAGGGCCACAGACCCCAGATGGCCCATCTGCATCTGCCCCAAGCCAGCAACAAAGTCTCAACGGACAGTTTGTTTAATAATAAAAAAATTCAGGCGGACTTTGGGGAAGTGTATTACCCACAATTCATTGTTGCATGTGACGATTTCAGTTAAAACGCCACATGCGTCACACAAAAAGCAAAGTTTTGTTGCCCGTCTTTATAGAAAATGGAAAGAAAATAGCATAACAATGCATTCATTAGTGCTAAAACGTTTGATATGATCAACTCAGCAGAAAAAAGAAAAGAAAAAAGTCACAAACTAACTGAGGAAAGTAAAACTAAATGTTACAAATGCAAGACAAATTTCAATCTTAAAGTAAGATATTAACATATTGATATGTTATTTGTGATGTTACAATTTTGACGCACTCTGAAATAAAATTGTTTCCCTTTTAAAATGGAGGTGATTTTTAGAAAGCAGTACTCTGGGTGGTGCTGTGGTGGTGCAGGGGCAAAGGATGACCCACGTATGGAGGCCTTGGTCCTCGTAGCGAGGTCACAGGCTTGATTCCTGGCCTGGCGACATTTGCCTCATGTCTTCCCCCTCTTTCCTGCTATACTACTTTCAAATAAAGGCCTCTATAGCTAACCAAAAATAGAAAGCAGCATTTGTGGGAAAAAAACAACTTTTTTTATTAGCATTGTTGCTAATGTTTTGCACCAGAACTCTTTTCTCACTTATTAGCCATGTTTAGTATCCTGAATGGAGAAAGTCAATGACAGACAACATGCTCGTCATGCCCCAAATGCTACTGATAGCATTCAAGCTAGCTTAGTCAACATCCTTCTGACTCTCCACAGGTCATTGAGTACAATTATCTCAGCTTTGTATTTATGCTAATGTTTTAAATCAGAACAGATTAGCTTATTAGCCATGTTAAGTATACTGTCAATAATAAGTCAATGACAGACAACATACTAGTGATGCCCAACATGCTACTCATAGCATTCATGCTAACATTAGCATTTTGGCTAATTTTACCTGATTTATTAATTTTAACATACTGAATGGTACAAGTACAGCTTGGTCAACATGTTTCTGACTCTCCACAGCTTATTGACTACAATTTAGCTCAGCTTAGCATAAATGCTTATTTTTAGCATTAGAACCCTGGGTCCAAACCAACGCGCACACTTTGGCAGGCCCCAATTACATTTCTTTAGGAATTTTCTAGTTCTCTCATTACTCCCCTGTTCAACCGCTCACCTTTTTCCTCAGTTCCTCCAAAGGTTCAGTTCCTCCCTGCAGTCGCAGATCAACGCCTCTCCACCCTCTCTCCATTGCACTTAACAAATTCAATAAATCTGTTAAACTGCGTTTGGTGTCCGTAGTTGTTGCTATCTTTTGAGTCCTTGTAACTGTCCTTGTGTCTGTCTCATCACGACAGACACAAGCAATTTAAAATTTGCCATTTCAACAAATTGGCCATCAAGTTAAACTGGAATCACTTTCAGGTCTTGTTTATGTCATTTAATTAGCTCTACTTCCTTAAGGACATGAAAAGGTGTGCCTCAGTTTCCTTTGAACTTTAAACATTTTATGACAATCAATAAAATTAAAAATGCATTCACTGTTTTAACCATTTAATTTCAGATTATTGTTAATTTAAAAACATATTGAAGTTTGATACATTTTTGTAGAACTTTCTGAATCTCGTCTGATCATTTCCAGCAGGACTTACCTGTGTCCTCATTACCATTACATTTTCCTCAAGTTATTCCAGGTGGAGTTGTTGGTTTCCCACATTGTAAACTTTAACATCATACTTTTGGGTTTCATCATAAGAGAATCCACCCCAGCTTATTGAAAAAACAACAAGAAACCCCCCCACACACACGCACGCACGCACGCACGCACGCACGCACACACACACACACACACACACACACACACACACACACACACACACACACACACACACACACACACACACTTCTTACTTTTAATAGTCACAAACTAAGTTTTATACATTGATTGATCTTGCTTATACAAAGTATGGTTGATT
This sequence comes from Poecilia reticulata, assembly GCF_904066995.2. Lineage (NCBI taxonomy): Eukaryota > Metazoa > Chordata > Actinopteri > Cyprinodontiformes > Poeciliidae > Poecilia > Poecilia reticulata. Next base: position 21,984,676 of record NC_088840.1, on the reverse strand, counting down.
ATTATTGTCTTCAATAATTTAGTCTGTTGTCTTAGTTGTATTTTTCTCTTTTCTGCTGCAGCTTCTTCTATTATTATGAAACGATTTTACGTTTTTCACAGAGAACTGGCAATGTATGAGAACTCTTTAGATGTAATGATCGTAGGAGCCACAAGGTGGCGGTTATGCAATACCAGGAAAACCGACAACCATAAAGCCCCGAAGAAGAGGAGGAGGAGGAGGAGGAAGAAAACGGTCTGTTGTGTTTGAGTGTTTCTCTCAAAATATCTTCAGTCCAGCTTAAACGAGTTTATCAACGAACAATTAACTGCTGCTGAAGAAACATTAACAGAGTTTAAAGAAATTATCGTCAAATTGGAGGAAGAGATGGACGATCAGCGCAGACTGCTGGATTTCTCCCGGACTCCCCAGATAATCTTACACCGTATAGGTAGGAAACACCAGCGTTTGGATGAAGGTTAATATATGTATCTTTCTGTATGAGGATCATTTTAGTAACTGTTCCACTCCCGTATACATGTTTTGTTAACAGATAAATGAACGTAGTCTTCACAATTACACTGTGATCATGGCTTATTTATAGAGAGAATATGGAGCCAATTACCTTTTTTTACGTCTCTCCCTCCTTAACTACACGAAGCTGAAGTTTGTTTCAGATTCCAGCTTCCGATTCGGGAATTGGCTAAAGGGCGATTCCACCTCATTTTTCACTACCTTCCGCATCTTTAATCGATTCTAGTTTAAAAACTACCACAGCTAGACTCTTCAAACCTGGACAGGATTATTCTGTTCTTCAATCTGTATACTTATAACCTTGTTTGTGATTTGTGAAACTTCAATAAATGTTGATTTTAACACTTTTTTGCATCTGGATCACACTAGAACTCCTTCAGCTCCAAAATAACAACTCATAGACTCTTAAAACTTGGATTCTCAACTAATAACAGAATATTTATAACCATGTTTGGGATTTGTGAAACTTTTAACTGACTTGTGAAACTTCATAAAATGGGGGTTTCAACACCTTTTAAAAAAATCTTGTTGACATTAGAACGGCTCTCATTCCAAATCTACGACACCTTAGGACAGTGGTCCCCAAAGTGGGTCCTCCAGGAAGTGGGTCCTCCAGGGCCGGCATCCTGCATGTTTTAGTTCTCTCCCTATGGTAGCAACAACCTCCTCAGCAAGTCAATGTTCTCCTTAGGTCTCTAATGAGCCATCATTTGATGCAGGTGTGCTAAACCAAAGAGAGAACTAAAACATGTAGGATGCCGGCCCTCGAGGACCGACTTTGGGGACCACTGCCTTAGGACAACCCAAGACAACCCAAATAGGACATATTCGGAATTTAGTGGGAACACCGACATGCAGAAGGCATATCTGACTGTTCAGCCTCCCTCTTCTTCTCGCTCTCCTGGCCGCAACAAATTTTCCAAATCTTGACCGGTCCACGGTAATAAAAAGGTTGGGACCACTGATTTAGCACATGCTAGTAGCAACATGAAGGATCAGAACTTTTAATGTTAGTTACCGTTCGGAAACTACCGTAGTCAGTTCTGTTAAATCTAATCTTGGCATCTTTTTCTTTTTCAACACTAATAAATGTGATATTCAATTGACTCAAATTTTGGGTGTCCCCTTCCCCCCCTCTGCTGCTGCTGCATCGTTGTGGAAAACCATATAGCTGAGATATCTGCTATATGTGTATGTTTACTGGTTTAAACTTTGGGGTTGTGGCTTATAGTCCGGTGCGGCTCATAGTTCGGAAAATACGGACTATAATCCTTCCTGGATTTTTTTCTGTCAAGAACCCAAAGAGGGTTATTTGGTTATTATTTATTTAATTAATAGTGTTATTATTTATTTCCTGACTTGTTCTGTGAAGAACCCAGAGAGAGTTATTTGATTGTGCTTTCTGGAAAACAATAAATTTTTACATTTAGGCACTCCTGCAATCGTCACACTTTTTCTGTTACAAACTGACTCCGGTCCCCGACCAGAGAAGGGAAACGTTATGTGGCCCTCACAGGAAAATGTTTGGGGACCCCTGCCTTAGGGGCTCCATAGAATTTTAAAGTACTTTTAACCAAAATGTTCTCAATGATAAAAATTACATCCAGCTGTTACTTTATACAATTAAAATTAGAGGTGATGCAGGAAACTCATCGATCTGCAAATAAACATGGCATAGATATTGATTGAAGCTATTCAATTTTAAATTACCAATTTTAATTTAGTAAGAGCTTCTATATAACTGTATTTCAGTCATGCAGGAAGGCCCAGTATAAGAGCTCATTAAATAAACTCATAATATACCAATGTCAAATGAATAAATTCATAATTAACCATATCTATGAACCGACTAGGAACTACTAGAGTCCATTTCTTCTTCACCCCCTGTTGATAAAATAAATAAAGATTTGAAAGCAATTTTGCATTTGTTACTATTCTCCAAACTAAAATTTTCAGGGTGTGTTACAAGTTTCCCAAATCTTCTGTATAGAATTGAAAGTAGAGTGAGATGTTTTAAATGTAAAGTTTTATCAGAAATGTTTTATGTTTATCATTTACCATTCCCCCTTTTGTTTTCTTATGTAAATAGAAAACCAAAATTTCTGACAACATTTCTATTGTTATCAGAAATGCTGTTCAGAGACTCTTTCTGTACACCTTTCTAAAATGTCCAACTGAAACTGTACTGCAAAGGCCAAACGTTTTATTGTCATAAAGAGTTAAAATCAGAATTTGGATTGCTTTCCTAAAAGGCAGTGTCAATGTTTATTTTGAACTGACAAAAGAAGAATTGATCAATTTAGGCATAGGAGGGGAAAAATGTAGACAAAGATTGTGCAGTAAGATGTCATTGCTTTCCAAATCAAATGTTCTGTTGGACTTGAATTTATGTATCAATTCAATCAAAATTTAATTAAGGCACACAAATGTTGTGAGCCTGTTGTTGTCCAACCAGTTTGTGTGACATAATCAATCACTATCAGATTCACTTTAAAAGTTTCATCATGTCCAATTTGTGCCTTTCTACAAAGACACGCATGTGTTTCGAAAGCAGCAGTTAGTTCAGTTAGTAAGTTAGTTTGCTATTAAAAAATAGATGAAAACAATAATATTAATAAAATGAAAATAAAAAATAAAAAATGTCAAACTAAATGAAACAGTTTCGTAATAAAAACTATCTGGTTTTAAACCAAAGCTGAAATGTGATTATTCCTTTTCTAACATATTATTTTCCACTTTGAACAGCCAGTCCAATCTCTCCTCATGTGTCAACACAAACCATCCTCTGCTACCAACTGTTGGGAATGGAAATCCTGATCGATGAATCATAATTTGTATTGACACATGGAGCATAAAATCAGCCAAGAAAATCATTCATACTTTACTTATTTTATTCACTTTCAGCGCTGAAAGGAGACGCTTTTACCATTACATTCGAGAAGAGTTTCTAAAAAAGTCTGTGCAGCGTCTGAGGAGAAGGAGAAGGGTAGCTGATTATATGGACTGAAGACACTCCCTGAAATCACACCATGTCTCTGTGACCTAATAGGTTTCTGTTTCTCTGAGAAATGAGCCTCAGTGTCTAACACAGGGGTGCCCAAAGTGGGTCCTCGAGGGCCGGCATCCTGCATGTTTTAGTTCTCTCCCTGGTTTAATAATGGCTCATTTGAAGGCCTTAGAAGAACATTGACAAGCTGAAAAGGTTGTTACTGCCACCATGGAGGGAACTAAAACGTGCAGGATGCCGGCCCTCGAGGACCCAGTTTGGGCACCCCTGGTCTAACAATCAAAAATGTAACTTTTTACTACGGGCCTTTTGTCTAACAGCATGTGACTTTTTCTCGACTTTGGTAAAGCGTCTCAACATTACTCATAAGTAATATTTTCTTAGTATCAAGCTTTTATATCTTACTGAGATAATTAAGTAGCAAAACACTTAAAATAAGAAAAATATTCTAACATAAAAACTAGAGATGTGCCGATCAGGTTTTTTCCTGCCGATACCGATCACCGATACCGATCACATAATTATTATTATTTTTTTATCATAAACACTACCGGTTACATTATGTGGAAAAAGGAACCATGAATTCACCTTAATTTAGACAAAAACCTGTTTTTAATAACTTTTTCCAAGAAGAAAACTAAACAAAACAGGCATTCTGCAAATTGTACTGCTATCGGTAATACTATTTTTAACAGACTGATAACATATGAAGGCTCTGAAGAGGCTAAATAATGCAAAGAGCCAAAATAAAACCTCTCAACATTGCCAAAAAATTCAAGCATAAAACTTAACATTCAAAGGCAAATACAGGTTCCATTACAATAAACAATCCTGAGTTACTGAATGAAAACTTCCTGGTAGCATGGCGTCTAGCTGATTACTGCTAGTTCTGAGTGGCTGTTTCTGACTGAGCGGAGTAATTATGCAGAACAGGGAGGAGATCGATTATTTTTTTTAGAGATTATCTGTCTCATGTTAGGACAGTGAAAGTTTTAATATGTAAAATTTATTTTTTTAGGTTAGGTGCTGCTCCTTTAAACTGAGGTTCGGTGTGAGAGTCACTACCAGGTGGAGCAGAAGCGGCGCTCCGTTTGTTAAATATTACTACCTGTACCGTGTAGCAGCGGTTCAACAGCGAGAGCAGAACCAGCGTCTTACATCGCAGCTCGAAGACTTAAATAATTTTGCGGGTTGTTTAGCTTTCTGACCGTCATGCTAATCCGGGTGTTTGTAGCTGTGCGTTGCTTTACCTGCTATCTGATCATCCATATGTCTTTTTACTGCAGTGAGCCTCAATGTAGCCAAACTCCGTCAAGTATGGCATTGTTTTTATGTCGTATTAGCTTCGTCGTGTTGATGCATTTTGACGTGCTTCAATTTTCCGCCGCAACACACAAACTTTCCCATTCACTCAGTGCGTTATAGTTCCACATCGCTTAGGATTTGTTGCTGCACGTTTGCTCAGTGTGAAGGAAAGAGGAGACCAGCTTCACAGGCAGGCTGAGAAATGAGATGCAGGTGATCGGTATCGGCAATAAGAGCCAATGATCGCCGATCATGCACTTTCTCACAAAAATCGGCCAATTAAGATCGGTGGCCGATCGATCGGCACACCTCTAATAAAAACCTCTTGGTGAGAAAAATTATCTTATTAGAAAGAAAACAAGCATAAATCTCCTTAATTTAAGATATTTAATTTTACTAAGATTTCAGTTCTTCCATTGTAACCCTACGCTCTTGAATTTTCAACAATTTATTTTTTGTTCTATTCATTACTGTCTTAAACGATGAACGATTTCTCCCATTTACTTCAATAAAGTTAACAATTGCTTTTTTCTCTATTTTCTTGTCCAGATTTCCTGCAGTGTAACATTTATAACCAGGAGAGGAGATCCACTTTGGACCAGGAAGAGTTAGAACCTCTGCAGGTGAAACAAGAACAGGAAGAACTAGAAGGTCATCAGATAAAAGAAGAGCAAGAGGATCTAGAACATCATCAGATAAAAGTGGAAGAGAAAGAAGTTTACTGCAGTCAGAATGAAGAACAGATTGAGTTAAAACAGGAGACTGATACCTGCATGGTGGTTCCTATTGATAGGCACACATACCAAACTGAATCAGAACGAAACAGGAACCAATTCATCTTCCAGGAAGCTGCTGAAGGTGAGAACCAAAATCAGGAAAGAAGAAAACATTCCTTATGTGTGACCTGTGGAAAAAGTTTTAGTCGAAAGCAAGATTTAACCAATCACATGATGATTCACACTGGTGAAAAACCATTTTCATGTGTGAACTGTGAAAAAAGTTTTAGTCAAAAACAGCTTTTAACTCGGCACATGATAATTCACAATGGTAAAAAGCCGTTTTCATGTGTGAACTGTGGAAAAGGTTTTAGTCGAAAACTGACTTTAACTCAGCACATGATGATTCATACTGGTGAAAAACCGTTTTCATGTGGGAACTGTGGAAAAAGTTTTAGTCGAAAACGGAATTTAACTCAGCACATGATGATTCATACTGGTGAAAAACCGTTTTCATGTGGGAACTGTGGAAAAAGTTTTAGTCTAAAACAGCAATTAACTAGGCACATGATGATTCATACTGATGAAAAGCCGTTTTCATGTGGGAGTTGTGGAAAAACTTTTAGTCTAAAACAGCATTTAACTCAGCACATGATGATTCATACTGATGAAAAGCCGTTTTCATGTGTGAACTGTGGAAAAAGTTTTAGTCGAAAGCCGGATTTAACTCTGCACATGATGATTCACACCGGTGAAAAGCCGTTTTCATGTGGGAACTGTGAAAAAAGTTTTAGTCGAAAGCCGGATTTAACTCAGCACATGATGATTCACACTGGTGAAAAACCGTTTTCATGTGTGAACTGTGGAAAACGTTTTCGGCAAAAACTAGACTTAACTCGGCACATGATGATTCACACTGGTGAAAAACCGTTTTCATGTGTGAACTGTGGAAAAAGTTTTAGGCAAAAATTAGACTTAACTCGGCACATGATGATTCACACTGGTGAAAAACCATTTTTATGTGTGAACTGTGGAAAACGTTTTAGTCTAAAACAGCTATTAACTCAGCACATGATGATTCACACTGGTGAAAAGCCGTTTTCATGTGGGAACTGTGAAAAAAGTTTTATTCGCAAGCAGGAATTAATTCGGCACATGATTATTCACACTGGTGAAAAGCCGTTTTCATGTGGGAATTGTGGAAATAGTTTTCGTCACAAAGTTAGTTTAACTCGGCACATAAGGATTCACACTGGTGAAAAGCTGTAGAAATATTTTCCATACATGTCCTATGTTGAGATTCACTATAGAATTGATTTTGGTTAAAAACTGGAATGAAAGACTGGAGGGGTTTCATGTCAATAAAGCTGAAAATTGTTAAATTTGGTAAATGTGATCATTTGGATCTTCACATTTAGATACTTAGAGATGTGCAATAATGACAAATTTTCCTTCAGAGATGCTTTATTTTTTTCTGGCTTATTCTGTATCAAAAACAATAATGATAAACTGCATGTTATTGTATGAACATCCTGTTTATGTCAAACTGTATGTTGTGTGTACGACGTGAAGAGCAGAGGGCTCAGCACACAGCCCTGAGGAGACCCAGGACTGATGCTGACTATTTCATGCATGAACAAAGTCTGACCGGACCTGGACTCCCTCCCAGAACATTCTCACAAGATTGTACTTGAGTTATTGATTTGTATCATTCTGTTCAATAGAGACAATTTGTGGGGTTTACTTTTGTAGGTTTTTAAATCAAAAATAGAATGTACTAGAATGGTTGAGTGTACATTTGTACTTTTAAAGAAATCCAAGATTCACCACAAACTAATTTTTATGCAATGTTTGTACAAAGGGTGTGTGATTGTTTTCAATTATTAGCTTTTTCTCTACTTTTTGCTGTAATATTTAGCTCTTTTATACTGCAGCTGACTTCTGTTATATCAATGTATGCTGAAACTGTTCATGTGCATTTATATTGATATAAAAGTTTTATTAATGTCTTAGAAAGAAATAAAGTGTAAAATTTCATGTAAGAATAAAGGTTCATGAGACATAAAAGCGATTGGAGCTGCAGAGATCTGAGCGTGGAACCCCAGGAGCACCGAGGCTACAACTGCACTCTCCTCTAAACGCTAGAAGTCACCTCAGTCACCAATGAGGGCCACAGACCCCAGATGGCCCATCTGCAACTGCCCCAAGACAGCAACAAAGTCTCAAGGGACAGTTTGTTTAATAATAATAATAATAATAAAATGCAGGTGGACTTTGGGGAAGTGTATTACCCACAATTCATTGCTGCATGTGACGATTTCAGTTAAAACGCCACATGCGTCACACAAAACGTAAGAAAATGCAAAGAAAATAGCATGACAAGGTCCACAGTATAGTACTAAAAAATTTTATATGATAAATTGAGCAAAAAAAAGAAGAACTAAGAAAATAGACACAAACTAACTGAGGAAAGTAAAACAAAATGTTACAAATGCAAGACAAATTTAAAATCTAAAATTAAGATATTAAAGATTGGCTTTTGTGATGTTACAATTTTTAAGCACTCTTTGAAATAAAATTGTTTCCCTTTAAAAATTGAGGTGATTTTTAGAAAGCAGTACTCTGGGTGGTGCTGTGGTGGTGCAGGTGCAAAGCATGACCCACGTATGGAGGCCTTAGTCCTCGTGGCGAGGTCACAGGCTCGATTCCTGGCCTGGCGACATTTGCCTCATGTCTTCCCCCTCTTTCCTGCCAGACTACTTTCAAATAAAGGCCACAAGAGCCAACCAGTAATAGATAGCAGCAATTGTAGGGGAAAAAAATTAGCCAAAGGATTGAAATGTTAATCTCATAATTTAACTCTTCATTCCCTGCCACGAGACCAAATTTTATTAGATTAAAACTTAAAGATAGAAGAGATTTCTTGTGCAATATTCAGTTTTGAAAATGTTCCTAATGAAGTTGCAACTTAAAAAAGGTTTATTGTCTTAAAATCTCAGTCACAAAATGCGCAGGAATTTATATTTAATTCTTATGTCTTTTGCAGTAGGTCATTAGTTGATGACATTATGAAATTAATATTTTAAATTTTTGTTGGAGTGGAATAGAAAGCTCTTGTCATTATTTTGTACTAATACGATTTTAAAACAAATGTTTTCTGCTCAGACTAGAGGGGAAGAAAGCTGATGTCAGAGTTTCTGATGACTTAATTGTAACATTTTGGTCTACGAAGTCATAATATTCATAGTTTCTTTTAAGAAGGACATTTTAGTTACATTAGTCTTTTTATTTTTCACAACAGCATAAGGTCTTTTTTTACATTTTTTAAATATATGCCATTTATTTGTCCTTAACTTGATCTTGGTTAGCACATTAGCTCCACTTTAAACCAAACCCATTTTTAGCTGCATGAAAAAGATGCTTTTGTGAGTAAAAATCATATCTAATTTGTCAAATCTCTGACTATTAAATTGAATATCAGTACATTTTAATGTTTAATTTTTTTTGCCATCTTGGAAATATGGCAACGTTCACAGAGCAAGCTCTGTCTGTCGCAAGAAATAAAATAATAAAAACAGAAAATCAGATTTCAAAAGTAAAATGTTGAAATAATCTTTGTTTCGCTCTGTTCAACATTGAATTTTCTGTATTCAACAAGTCATAACAAAACACTCTTGAACAGCCAAATATCTCCAATAATGACTTAGGAAAACAAAAATACCTTTACTGTACATCTAATATGTATTTTTTGTTGTACTTTCTAGCAGCACAAATGCCTAAATATTGAACAATGCCTGTTTAACTTGAAGAACTACAAATATTTCAGAGACTTTAACAAACAAAAAATTCAATACTGGGGGAGCTTGACCATTAAAGTTTTTGCTCAAAATGCAATTGTTATTGCACGTTGTTCTTGTAAGACTGGAATGAAATCATGAAATAAGTACAATTTTGAAAAATAATGAATCACATTTCATTGGACCACACTTTCTCCCGTGTTCGCCTTTCCAGGCCATCGATTGGATTATTGTTTGAAAAGACGATAATTTCTCTAATCAAAAGACAGATCCCAGTTTGAACCAGAAGAAACCAGAACCTGTGCAGATGAAAGAAGAGGAGCCAGAACATCAGAAGAAGCATTGGAGCTCTGCATAAGTGAGCATCAAGAGCAGCTTGAACTGAAGCAGGAGAATGAAGACACATGCCCTGTGACTCCTACTCATGTTAAAAGGACCACAGTAACTCAGAACCAGATAGGAACCAAATCCTCTCTCAGGAAATGAAAAAAACTGAGAACCAGAATCAAAAAGAAAAATCTCAGAAATATTCAAGAACAAAGCAAGGTAAAGAGCTGAAACAAAAGAAGAAAGGTCAGAAAACCTGTTGTGACCATTTTTTTAAACTCAAAATATGACCTTGACTCAACACTTGAAAAGCCACACAGCTGAGAACTGTTTTCCATGTATGACATGGAAGCTGTTCTCTCGTACGGTTTGCAGCAAAGGTTTTCCTCCATAAGTCAACTGGACTTATCACATGAGGACTCACCCAGATGAAAGGCCTTTTCCCTGTAATACCTGTGAAAAAACTTTTAGATCACAAGATACATTGAAGAAACACATCAGAGTTCACACAGGTGAAGCCTTTTCTGTGTGTGACCTGTGGAAGGAAAACCTGTTAACGTCTCATTAAACAATTCCTACAAACCAGAAGCCTATTTTATGTACATGTGGAAAAAGCTTCACTATAACAGCTCATTTTAAAAGGCGTGTCAGAATTCACACAGATTTTCTTGTACAATTTGTATTGAACACGTTGTAATGTAAGCACCAGAAGAAGCATTAATAACAAGATGGAGGCCAGAATAAGCCGTCTACTGAACCATCTTTCTTTACCACCTGCTATGAGTGACGCATAATAAACATTTGGAATGTAAATTTAATTTTATTTTATTTTTTTACATTCTGTGATTGTAATGGTCACAAAAGTCATAATCTCTTGTACAGCAATGACTGGATTTAATTTAGATTTTGTTTTCAAATGCAGATGTTGCAAATGGAAGAAATGTGAACATTTACATTTGCAAAAATATATTTTATAGTTACGTTTCACACTTTGTTCCACATGTCTGACATGACATGTTTTTAATGTAAGCTGGACTGCATTTAGTTCATTTACATACAAATAAATTGTACTGAACACATTCAAAGTCTTTTATTGAACTACATCAGGTTAAAATGATAATAAAAGGTTATTTTGAGTACTTACAGTCCTACAATATTGTAATAGTTTAAAAACATCCAGTATTGAAAACACAGTAGCCCAAAAGCTTATGGTAATTGTTTCTGGTAGTTGTTGAAAGTATTGTTCAAATCCATCAGAGAACAAAGTAACCCGTTTAAACCGTTATTTTCTAATCCCAAACAGTTTGACAAGCTATATTAATAATATCATAAACCACATTCACATACACACCACTTCAGTTTTGCTTTAACAGGGTATTATTGACTTTCATTATTTTTGTCTGGCCTTATTTTAAAATTCTTTATATGACAAATTTTCTTTTTCTTTTATTTCATTGTATTGTGCAATGAAATAGGTAAATGATCACTTATATTGTCTGGTAGGACTCCACCGTAAAAAGCATTTCCTGTTTCATTTGTAAAAATATGATCAATTAGAGTAACAGTACTGTTAGAAATTATGTTGAAAACTTACACTCGCAGAAATATAAATGCGATTTAACCCTTGGAATCTTGTTAAAATTACGAATAATCCACATTGCGGACGTGACATAACGTTTTCTTATGACGTCACCTGTACGCGACAGAGAGACAGCCACCTAGCTACGCAGTTGTTTGCTTTATCGGATTTGTTGGAATTTTCCACTACGGAGTTTGTTTACAATCTAGTTTAGAGTACCGTGTAGACTGGCGGATAATATATCAAAACAAAACTGGGACGGAGCATTTCGAGATATACTTGCGATCTCTCCGGGGCTACGTGTCGCAGTTCATCCGTTTTTTTGTTTTGGACTTTGGGGAGCGGATGGGGTTAACTAGCTGTTAGCATCGTTCGGTTAGATAAGCTACTGGAGCCCGGAGCGGGGTTAGCCTTTAGTAGTTGAGATGGAGTTTCTTGGAGGACCAGGTGCAGTGGTGGTGAGCGGTGGTAACGTCCCGGCCTTTCTTACTAAACTGTGGACCCTTGTGGAAGACCCGGAGACAGACCCTCTTATCTGCTGGAGCCCGGTACTCACCTCATCAAACCTAGCTTAGCTTAGCCTAGCCTAGCCTGGTAAAGCTAACTCCCCACGGGTTCATTAGAGTTCTCAAACAACAGATCTTAGACATTATTTACGGAACAGAACACATTATTTGTTTATTTTGTTTTATTAAGTGATGCTAATTATGCTAACATTGCCTCTTGAGGCAAATTCATCAAGCAGGTTATCTCGTTAGCTTTTAGGTAATTAGATCCAAATCTTGTAAAGTATTAAGTTTATTAGCGCTACATTTTTGGGTTTATTGCTTTTAAAAGGATTGTTTCTTGATATATTTAAAAATCTCACATCCTTAGGTATAGGTGTACTTGTTTTATAAGTGATCGAATGTATTAAATTCTTCACAAAATTGTTAGTTTTCTGTATTTTAGGTTGTACTTAACCAATACTTTTATTCTGAAATAGCATTAATAGGATTCAAAAAATGTGGCAGTTATGATGAGCAATTTCCATTGCTCATCATAAATAAGATGAGATGTTGTGTGACTATTTTCTTATTGTCTCATTGTGTTGTGTCTACCTTTCAGCTTTTGCTCCTTGTAGTTTACTATCTGTTGCTCAAGAGAAATGGTTGGTACCTATTTTAGTGTTGCTGAGGACACGAGTACAACAGAAATAACTTCAATTAGTGGGAAAATTTAAGTTTACAAACAGCAAAATGACAGACAAAGCGAAGCATGCAGCTCCACAAAAATATGGAAACAGAACTAAGAATAGCACACTGTACAGGGAATGGAAATTTACAAAATAACAAAATACTGTACAATAAATTAACTGTTCAGACTCTAAAAAAGCCAATTTGCTTAAAGTGCAACACACTCGGAGCATTAAAGAAGTCAAGGTTGCATGAACAAAATCCTCCTCTCATTAAATCTTTTCTACCCAGAATTGAAGTGATAGTTTTAGCTTCATCTGGTTCAAATGAATAAAAAAAGAAAATCTTCTACTATGCACCTTTTACTGTCCAATTATTTATCCCAAAAATAACAAACTGATTAGTAAAAAGTATTTCTTTAGCTTCAACCTTTCAGATTCAACCTTTGCCACAAACATTAACTAAAGGTACGTTGCATTTTAGGAAATATCTTTTTAATTTTCTCATTCAAGATTATTTGCATCTTTTGATGTAATTCTAATATTAGTTTGAAAAAGAGGTTCCTGATAAACTGCTGAGTGTTTTATCGGTTTAATCATCGGAATACTTGATAGAATAATCGATTACTGAAATAATTGTTAGTTGCAGCTGTTGTTTTTTAGTTGTTTTCCTTTCTTTTTGGCCATATCCTTCTTATCTTGTTTGAGTTTTTCTTTCCTTTTCTGTGTCCTTCCTTCTTTTCTTCTCTTTCTTATGTCCACCCTTCACTTCTTCTGTCCTTCTTTGTGTTTTTGTTTCCATCCATCTGTTCTTTCTACCTTCTGTAGGACCTTTCTTTCGTCCAGTTTCTGTTTTTTGCTGGGATCACATGCAAACTCTCCTTTCTTATTGCATATTTTCCATATATGTGTATCAAACATTCCTGGAGGAGAGCAAGATAGTTGGCTTGTGGAGAAAAAGTATGTTTTTGTCAGGGTTGTATTTAAGTATGTTAAAGTTGTGCATTGTTCCTGCATGTTCTGCAGATTGATCGATTTAGAGCTTTCTAATTGCAGTGGAAGATGTTGCTTTAGGAATAAAGTCGTTTTCTCTTGTTTAAGTCTTTGCTTAACTTTACTTGCTAAAATCAAGCAACTAAAGTGGCACAATTTGATTTAAATGTTTTTTTTTAATAGTTTAAAATTTTCACCCATAAAACTCATAAATTGAGTTTAATCATAAACTTTCTGGGAAAAAAAAGTCAAACTTTTGACATTTGGGATTTCCTGAGTTTCAAAAGTTGAAAATTGTCGACGTTTGAAATTAAGAAATGTTTCTGAGATTATTCTCCAAATTTCAGAGTTTTTTTTTTTTTGGCAAAATTTTCTACTTGTTTTCCAGAATGGCCCTTCTACGCCGTTGCAGATCTCACATGTTTGATGGTTTAAAAGGGAAGCATCTAATTTTCTGTTTCTTTTGACTTCGGTTGAACAAATTTATTTTCAGTAATAACAGGATTTGGGTCAGTTTGTTTCAAAACATTTGCTTTATTTAGCCAAATGTGATGAAATAGATAAAAGCTGATTTTGTTGCAGAAAATCTCTGAAAAGATCTGGTTCTACCTTCTGTTAAAACTCTCTTATAAAAAGACAAACGCTTTGTGTTGTACTTTTCATTCTCCATTGTTAAATGACAAATTAAAAGTCTCAATCTGCGTCAACAGGCCAAATTTGTATCATCAGTCCCCCAGGTCGCGTTTTGGACACCTATGTCTTAAGATACTGTGTGCAGTTTTTAGTTACTTTATGCTTACATAAAATACATATTTTCACAGAAGTTATTTATTGGATAAGTTTTTGTTCTGTTCTTTTGGTGTTGCTCCTAGTAACAATGATTTAATCTGCCTGTCTGTTTTTTTCCCCTGTTTTCTTCAGAGTGGAACCAGCTTCCATGTTTTCGATCAGTGTCGGTTCTCTAAGGAGGTTCTACCAAAGTTCTTCAAACACAACAACATGGCCAGCTTCATTCGACAGCTCAACATGTGTAAGCATCAGATCCTCTAAGAAAGAATCCCGTCTCACAGCTTCTTTTATGGCGATGCTGTCAGATTCTCTGGGGAAATGGTTGAAATGCAGAAAGTCTCTGTTGCTCTGCAGATGGTTTCCGTAAGGTGGTGCACATCGAGCAGGGCGGCTTGGTGAAGCCTGAGAAAGATGACACAGAGTTCCAACATCCATTTTTTGTCAAAGGGCAAGAGCACCTGCTGGAGCACATCAAACGAAAAGTCACCAACGTAAGCAGCTGCAGATACACCTGGACACACCACTTTAGAGATCATTAACTTCCTGGCTTAGGTGGCAACATTTTAAAGTTCACGACTCTGTAAAACTTTGATTTTGCATAGACCAGGTCTTATAATTATAAAATCTCTGATGAATAGGTCAAAGTTTGTTTGGATCAATACTAAAACCTGGAGGACAAAGGTGTGTGGTAACACCAAAGAGGAAAGACATCAGTACTGACCAAAGAGAAACAAGGATTTCATTGACAAAGATTATACACTGCAAAAACACAAATTTTGTTGTCAAATTTTTGTCTAGTTTCTAGTTCAAATGTCTTAGTAAACTTGAAGTAAGACAAAACTAACTCATAAGTAACTTTTCAGCAAGATACATGAGCTTGTTTTAAGCAAACAATTCCTTAATATTGATGAAAAAGTTCTAGTTCAACTGGCAGATTTCTGTTGTATCATGAAAAAAAATGTCTTGCTGTAACTTAACAATGTAACTAGAATTTTTTCATCAATATTGAGGAATGATTTACATAAAACAAGCTTCTTTTTCTTGCAGAAAGTTACTTTCAAGTTAATTTAGTCTAATTTTAAGTGTAGCAAGATATTGTCACTCGAAACTAGAGAAAAATCACAGAGCAAGGTTTCGTTTTTGCAGTGTGTCAGGATTAAAAACATTAATAAAACTCATCGAGTTTAGATGTCCAAGTAAGTTTCCCAGTGATTCCAGAGAAACCACAAAGAATCTATTATTAGATTTTAGTCTCTACGGACTTTAGTCATGATGTTGAATCTTGTTGTTCCTGACAGATTGATGGGAAAATACTTTCAAAACAAGCAACCAGCTTAAGTTCACTGCAACAATTCAGAATATTTCCAGTCTGGGATTAATAATGTCCACCAATCTGTTTTTTAAAGCTGATTATAGTGAAAAACATGTTTGGTTTTATTGAACAATAGTAAAGATGAACAAACGCAACATATTGGCTCAAAACTACTTATCCAGTTTGCAGTAAAGTTTAGCTGTATCTAGAGGTGTGCCGATCGATCGGCCACCGATCTTAATTGGCCGATTTTCGTGAAAAAGTGTATGATCGGTGATCGCCGATCACGGGCTCTTGTTGCAGATCACACAAACCGATCACCTGCACCTCATTTCTCAGCCTGCCTGTGCAGCTGGTCTCCTCTTTCCTTCACTCTGCGCAAACGCGCAGCAACAAATCCTAAGCGAAGAGGAACTATAACGCACTGAGTGAATGGGAAAGTTTGCGTGTTGCGGCGGAAAATTGAAGCTCGTCAAAATGCATCAACACAACGTATCTAATATGGTATAAAAACAATGCCATACTTGACGGAGTTTGGCTACATTGAGGCTCACTGCAGTAAAAAAGACATATGGAGGATCAGATAGCAGGTAAAGCAACGCACAGCTACAAACACCCGGATTAGCATGACGGTCAGAAAGCTAAACAACCCGCAAAATTATTTAAGTCTTCGAGCTGCGATGTAAGACGCTGGTTCTGCTCTCGCTGTTGAACCGCTGCTACGCGCTACAGGTAGTAATATTTGACAGACGGAGCGCCGCTTCTGCTCCACCTGGTAGTGACTCTCACACCAAACCTCTGCTTAAAGCTGCAGCATCTAACTTAAAAAAAATAAATTTTACATATTAAAACTTTCGCTGTCCTAACATGAGACAGATAATCTCTAAAAAAATAATCGATCTCCTCCCTGCTCTGCATAATTACTTCGCTCAGTCAGAAACAGCCACTCAGAACTAGCAGTAATCAGCTAGCCGCCATGCTATCAGGAAGTTTTCATTCAGTAACTCTGGATTGTTTATTGTAATGGAACCTGTATTTGTCTTTGAATGTTAAGTTTTATACTTGAATTTTTTTGGCAATGTTGAGAGGTTTTATTTTGGCTCTTTGCATTATTTAGAGCCTTCATATGTTTTCAGTCTGTTAAAAATAGTATTACCGATAGCAGTACAATTTGCACAATGCCTGTCTTTTTTCTTGGAAAAAGTTAAAAACAATTTTTTGTCTAAATTAAGGTGAATTCATGGTTCCTTTTTCCACATAATGTAACCGGTAGTGCTTTTGATTAAAAAAATAATAATTATGTGATCGGTATCGGTGATCGGTATCAGTGATCGGCCCTCATGGGTGATCGGAATCGGTATCGGCAGGAAAAAAACTGATCGGCACATCTCTAGCTGTATCCATTATTTTTCCTTTAAATGTTCCCCTGATCGCACTTTATACTAAATGTATGTATTACATTGCAAAATAGCAAATTTTAATTTAGTCATATTAACAAAATTGGCTGAATGATAATTATTGTGATAAAAGATGATGTTGTTGTTCTGAGATCATTTTGGCATTACAATGCAAGTTTAAGTAAGTATAAAATACTTCACACCGGAAGTAGATGTTTTAAATATCTAAAATAAAAGGCAACAATCAAAAACAAATAATAAAGCTGAAGTAAAAAAAAACACACAACCGAAACCAGACAGAAAATGGATTGTGAAATCTCTATGATTAACGTTGCTCTTCAGAAGATATTAATCATCAGAATGGAAATTATTGCGCTTATTTAAATTTGTAACATGATTAATTGAAACATGCTTATTTAAATGTCATTCATGTATTTAGTATTCAGAAAATACCGAAAATTGACCAAAGTTTGTTTTGCGCCGTTACCCTCCTCTCTTTTCTGTTTACCTTGAAAACGCTCAAATTTCACCGTTTACAAACCACCCACAAATGCATAGTAGTATGGTGACACAACCACTCTCCCTTCCAGTTTCTCCCGTCTCCACGGTAACAGAAAATCCCGCTAAATTGTTGCAGGTGTCATCAGTCCGTCAAGAAGAAATGAAGATCTCGACAGATGAAGTCAACAAAATCCTGAGCGACGTTCAGCTGATGAAGGGAAAACAGGAAACCATCGACTCCAGGATCATCGCCATGAAACAGTGAGAATCACAATCTGCTCACACGTTTACGCTGAAAAAACAAAGTAAAGTAAAATGCAAAAACTGATCTGATCCTGTGATTCAAAAGCTCCCAAGTCTTACAAATTAGGTTGTTAATCAGTTTTTTCTTCTTGTCAGAATTGATTTTAAAAAGTTATTTTTTTCCCCTGTCAACAGCTCACCTTCCTTTTATTAAGCCCGATGTTTTTCTGTTTCAGTGAGAATGAGGCTTTATGGAGGGAGGTGGCCAGTCTGAGACAGAAACATGTGCAGCAGCAGAAAGTTGTCAACAAGGTAATAAAATATAAAATTAGTTTAATAAATACGTAAGGGGGAAAATGAAGAGCAGCACGCCTCATTTCTTTATAAATATTGTAATGTTGGCACTGAGCCACATTATCACAGTTTAATAAAGATGCTGAGTGAACTAATGATGAACTCTCTTTGGTTTCAGCTGATCCATTTTCTGGTGTCTCTTGTCCAGACCAACAGAATCATGGGAGTCAAGAGGAAGATGCAAGTTTTCTTCTAATACAGCTTCAAACCTGAATAGAAATACTAAATTTCTACATACTGTAAATTCTAGATGACCTAAATAGATTAAAATATTTTAATAGTTTAGATTGTTACCACAGATATGAAACGTGATTGTCTGACACAGATTTAGATGCAGTTTTTATTGTATTTTTTATTTTTCGTTTCTCCACCGGCAGACCTCTGATGCTCAATGACTCTAGCTCCGCCCACTCTGTGCCGAAGTACAGCCGATCCCTGACGCTGGAGCACATTCAGGTAATTCATCTCATTTTGTACTGGTGGTGGAAAGTATTGAAATATATCTTAATTACAGGTTTTGAAATAGCAATATTTTTAAACTCACTTTCATTTTGGCTGAGAGCGGAGATAGTTGGTAAACCTGGAAGGTTGCGGCTCAGGTTTGCTTGGTGGAAATACCATGAAGTGGGGCTGCATATGTAAATCTCGTGGTGGTGATGAAATTGGTGAATGCTGATCTGATGACATCAGGTGGGATTTTGTCTGCTTTTCTCTCTTATTAATGTTTGCTTTAACCTTGAGCATTTTGAGTGTTGAGCAGCGCCACAGGGAGGGTGATTGACAGCGCTAAGACCCACCTCTTGTCTCTGATTGGTTGTTTCTAGTTAGCACTGGGAGATGGGCTCAATCTTTTCACACATTATCTGTCTCTTGTCATGACATAGTGACAGTTTCATCAAATATGTAAAAAATATTTCTTATAAAAGCTACATATGTAGTTCTTGTGGCAGCCATTTTGTTCTCTCACACTTTGGTCAAGAGTGTCCACATATTTTCTGTTTGTTAGCATCAGAGCGATGGGTTGCTATGCGGTGTGCTTACTAAGATGGTATGGATCACTTTCGATTCAGACTTGTGGGAACTATGAATTAGTAAAAATCAATTTTTCTGCAGCAGCTTTGATGTTCAGGTGTCTCTATGTTACATGTTGGTACTTAAAGGCCATGAGAACTGAAGCTTTGACCATCGTTGATCGTCCTGATGAGTCTGCTTGTCCTTTCAGAACGCAGCCGCCAATCTCCTCTCACCGGATTCACCGCTGAATTCTGGACCGATCATCTCGGACATCACAGAGGAGGCGCCGTCCTCCCCAGAGGACACCACCACCGACTGGACCGACCTGGAGTGAGGACCAATGAGACTAGTTTACTGGTCCAGCCTGTTCATGCAGATGTATGCAAGACTTCCTTCTATGTCTGCAGAGAGAACCACACGACTTTTATCAAGGAGGAGCCTTCCAGTCCCGAGGTGGAGGAGTGTCCTGTTCTGGAGGTGGAGCAGGATTCACTCCCAGCAAACGTCGACACGCCTCTGTCCCCCACCACCTTCATCAACTCTATCCTTCAGGAGGAAACGCCGCTGCCGCAGGTCACCTCCTCCCCCTCCACCACCATCACAGCTACCACCACCAAAACCCCAGCAGGTAGACATGGTGATATACAGGACCTGGACAAGCATTCGCACCCCTTTAACTGTGTTATTGATGCATTTTGTTGAAATTTGAAACGATTAATCGGATTAATTGCAATTAATCAATTAGTGAAATAATTGTCAACTAAATTAGTAATCAAATAATCATTAGCAGGAGAATACAGACTCTAAAAAAACTTTACAAAAATATATATAGTGTGCATTTAAGATAAGAGAAAAAACATTTTTGTTTAAAAATGTTCTACCCAGAATGGCTCATATGGAATAGTTTTAGCTTCACGTGGTGGTTCTGATATACAAGTTGTAAATGATTATTTTATTAAAGAAAGAATGTGAAAAGTGGACATGTTATGGGAAAAATGGAAATTTTGGTCACTCTATGTTATGCTACTAGCACTTAGTCGTCCACAACTCACTGTGCAAGTTAGAGCTTTGCACAACACAAATAATCATTGAATCATAGTAAAGCATAATTTAACAATCCTCAAGGATTTTTAATAATCAAGGCCTAGAATCATTTAATGAATCTTTTCATCCCTAACCATTTTTAAAGAAATATCTCTTTCTCAAGAGCTTCATAGCTGTAACATTTCAGGTTTGTAATGTTTAAAAGTTGGAAAAAAATGTCTGATCTTTTTTTTTTATATCTACTTTTTTTTATCATTATTATTTTTTTTAATCACATTGAGTTCCTATGAAATTAATATAAATTCGTGGTTCCAACAGTTTAATATGTGAAAAGGTTCAAGGAGTATTAATATTAGGGGTGCCATGATTTATCGACCTTCCGATTTATTGATATCTATCTTTCATTTTACCTGATGATTACATGTGAAGCCGATTTTATCCACGGATTTCAGATGAGATCGATGGATAGCTTCTGTTCAGCTTTTAGAGAGGTTTGACTGACAGACCGGCCCACCAGATCATGTCTACATGCTTGTGGTTAATAATGGTCACCCCATTGTTTCCATCTCAGCGACTTTCTTGCTATATTTAGCGCCGTTTCAGACAAAAAAAAAATGGTATCGGCTAAAATTGGAATTGGCAGGTCAGGCTTTTTAAGGATCTGTGATAGGCCAGAAATCTGCAGTCGGTGTTCCCCCCTGTTTCTAGTGGTTCTGTATTGAATCTTATAAACGGTCTGACCAGACCTCTTCTGTCTTTACTTTTTCTCCCAGTTTACCGTCTGTCTCTCTGTTTTTCAGCCTCGCCTGTTGTTGTGATGAGCCCCGCCTCCACTGGGACCGTTCAGTCGGCTCCTACCGTCAAATCTCCGGCCCCCGTTTCCAGCTCGAACTCCGCCTCGGCCCCAAGCTCCGCCAAACCTAGACAGAAATGTCAGACCATCGCCCGTCTCGACAGGTTACTGTGAAACCCAGTGGCAACAGCAGGAAGTGCTGCTGGCCACTAACCTCTGCCAGCTGCTGCTGCCTGCTGATGACCTTAGAGCTGCCTCAACGCTTTCTCATAATAATCCCGCCAGTCGCCATAACACTGGAACATTATCTGCTTAAACAGCTGCCAACGTTAGCAATTTTCTGCCTACCAGCAAATGCAGTCAGATTTTTTTGGCATACATCACTGCATCAGGGGAGCAGCTGCAGTAAATGCACGGCCTCCTTAGTGTTTCTTGTTTGTGAGCGTCTATTTGCATTACAATCCCAACATATCAGGTCTTGTTACGTTTATAATCAGACAATTGTTAAGTGTTTCATTAAAAATCCTTGTGCTTCTCTTAGGTTCCTCCCCCCACCGCCTGCAGGTGGACACACACCTGATGTTTGGCGCATCCTATCGAAACATCCTGACAAGTGAATCTTTAAATGATTATCCTAGACTGTATGTAAAAGATGGAGCCTAGCCTTTCCCCCTGCACAGTTACAGTGGGGAAAATAAGTATTTAGTCAGTCACCAATTGTGCAAGTTCTCCCACTTAAAAATATGAGAGAGGCCTGTAATTGACATCATAGGTAGACCTCAACTATGAGAGACAAAATGTAAAAAAAAATGTGAGAAAATCATTTTGTCTGAATTTTAAAGAATTTATTTGCAAATAATGGTGGAAAATAAGTATTTGGTCAATAACAAAAGTTCATCTCAATACTTTGTTGTATATCCTTTGTTGGCAATGACAGAGGTCAAACGTTTTCTGTAAGTCTTCACAAGGTTCTCACACACTGTTGCTGGTATGTTGGCCCATTCCTCCATGCAGATCTCCTCTAGAGCAGTGATGTTTTGGGGCTGTCGGCGGGCAACACGGACTTTCAACTCCCTCCAAAGGTTTTCGATGGGGTTGAGATCGGGAGACTGGCTAGGCCACTCCAGGACTTTGAAATGTTTCTTACGAAGCCACTCCTTTGTTGCCCTGGCAGTGTGCTTGGGATCATTGTCATGCTGAAATACATGGCCCCATTCATTCTTTCATGTACACGGATCAGTCGTCCTGGTCCCTTTGAAGAGAAACAGCCCCAAAGCATGATGTTGCCACCCCCATGCTTCACAGTTGGTATGGTGTTCTTTGGATGCAACTCCGCATTCACTTTCCTCCAAACATGACGAGTTGTGTTTTTACCAAATAGTTCTACTTTGGTTTCATCTGACCATATGACATTCTCCCAATACTCTTCTGGAACATCCAAATGCTCTCTAGCAAACTTCAGACGTGCCTGGATATGTACTGACTTGAGCAGGGGGAGACGTCTGGCACTGCAAGATCTGAGTCCCTGGCGTCGTAGTGTGTTGCTGATGGTAGCCTTTGTAACATTGGTCCCAGCTCTCTGCAGGTCATTCGCTAGATCCCCCCTTGTGGTTCTGGGATTTTTCCTCACCGTTCTTGTGATCATTCTGACCCCATGGGCTGAGATCTTGCGTGGAGCCCCAGATCGAGGGAGATTAGTAGTGGTCTTGTAGGTCTTCCATTTTCTGATTATTGCTCCCACAGTAGATTTCTTCACACCAAGCTGCTTGCCTATTGCAGATTCAGTCTTCCCAGCCTGGTGCAGGTCTACAATTCGGTTTCTGGTGTCCTCCGACAGCTCTTTCGTCTTCACCATAGTGGAGTTTGGAGTGTGACTGTTTGAGGTTGTGGGCAGGTGTCTTTTATACTGTTAACGACTTCAAACTGGTGCCATTAATACAGGTAATGAGTGGGGGAAAGAGGAGCCTCTTAAAAAAGAAGTTACAGGTCTGTGACAGCCAGAAATCTTGCTTGTTTGTAGGTGACCAAATACTTATTTTCCACCATTATTTGCAAATAAATTTTTTAAAATTCAGACATAATGATTTTCTCAAATTTTTTTTCACATTTTGTCTCTCATAGTTGAGGTCTACCTATGATGTCAATTACAGGCCTCTCTCATCTTTTTAAGTGGGAGAACTTGCACAATTGGTGACTGACTAAATACTTATTTTCCCCACTGTATATAAAACTCACCTGACCAATCTAGTCACTTTGCAGTGATTCTGAGGGCGTCTGGGATCTGCCTGTCACTAAACAAAATGCTGTCTGCCAACTTCTTGTTCAGAGAATCTTAGCCTCTAGTCATGTGACATCACTTTTGGCTACAGCTTTCTTTTATATAAAGTCTATGATGATTGCTGAAGTTTTCAGACCTGAGTTTCTACATCTCTGGTGTTATTCTGCATTTTCCTTTTTGTCTTCATGGGAAAAGAAACAGCAGTGCATATTTTTAGAGGGGAGTGCGACATGCAGCGTCAATATCCAGGAAAATGTTTATAAGTTTGATCAATATTTAAATGAGAACACAATTACTGCTTTTTTAGAAATCCAGATTTTTTGGCAGTTTAGTTGTGTTCCACTCTTTTTTTTTTTTTTAGTTCAAAGATGATGGTGATACACCTAGATCGTGTTTGTAAGGGGAACTATTATGCATAATTCACTATTTGCATCTTTTTATACTTCCACTTAAGTCTCTATGGCTTCTAAAAATAGCCAAGTCGCTTTAAAAAAAATCACCCAGCTGATTTTTGTCAACAAGTTAACGTTTTGTGGTGTCTGGAAAATGAGCCGTTTCAAAACCTTCCCGAATAATCAGCAGACAACTCCCCCGAGCCAGTGGACCCCGCCCGTTACCTAGCAACCCCTGAGGAACTCCACTCCATCACCTAGCAACCCAGGTTGAGCTCCTGCACATTTTGTTAATTTGTTTATACCGCTATGTGCGCTGTACAATGGCTGCTGGAAAAGACAAGAGTTTTATTGCCGGCTTATCATCCTATAGCCACTTGTTGGTTGCTTTTCAAAGATGTATAGTTGTGCATCTGTTTGCAGCCATTTTAAGAGTGTAAATGTTGATTTGGGGGCGTGGCCAGAAGCAGCTTATTTGGATTTAAAGGTACAAGAGACTCATTCAGAAACATTAAAATAGACAGAACTGAGCAGACTGAAATCTCATTATCCAAAAATGATTTTCTGAAAGAATAAAAACCAAAATAAGGAACATCTTTCTTTATTACCCATAGACCTATCCTAACCTGTTCAAGGAATCATAATAGGTCACCTTTAAAAAGTCTCCTTCTCAGCAGGCACAAATGAGGTGAGGGATCGCAAACTTGAAACTGATACGTTTCTGAAAATAAGTTCGGTGGTATTGAGAAAAGCACTGTTTTCTTCATGCGGGCGAAAAAAAAAACGCAGAATAAGATCAGACCTGACGGCTCATCTCACGCCGGTGTCTCTCCCTCTGGTTGTGTCCCAGGTGCGAACTCTCCGATCACGTCGACAGTATTGACAACGGTTTGGAAAACCTGCAGGGTATTTTGAACGCTCAAACCTTCACCTTTGACCCGTCTCCCCTGATGGAGGTGAGTTTGGTCGTGATTCATTTATTTTTTATTGTGCGAGTCTTATATTGTCGGTACATGCATGTATTCATTGAATCTTTTTGTTTGTGTTTTAGTTCTTCAGCTCATCCATTTCCTCTGCAGACTTCGACATTGAAAGTTTGGATAATGTAAGTTGAAGTCCAGGATGTCACTTTCTCAATATGTGTTTTATTAATGGCAGCTCGTCTTTATGACGCCAATCTGTCAGGAAAATACATATTTATCTTTTGAAAGAGACTCCTGACATGAAAAGTCGAGGGATCTTCTGAACCAGCCGACCGTTAATCTGGATGAAAGTCCGGCGGGGTTTCTCTGATGCTTCTCTAGTTAAATTAGACTCAACTCCACTCATATGCGTCTCTTTCACCCAATTCCAATCTTTCACCCCCCCCAAAAAACACGATATAAGTATTTCATGTAAGTGGATCAATAATTGTTGATATAGATAATTATTAATTAGTTTTTTTTTTGTTTTAAACTTGAGGTTTTTATCTTTCCTGTTTTATCCTGTTGTTTATTTTTAAGCCACTTTTAGGCAGGGTGGTGAAACCTGAAACTGTTACTCAACAGGTTGTTGCTAGGTAACCACAGGTTCCTTCACAAGTTGTTGCTAGGTAACCAAAGAGTGAGTGAGTTAGTTGATTCCACCAACCTTGCTCAGTTGGCTGTAAAGTCTCTCTGCTGACTACATTTCCCAGAATACTGTGTGGTTCTGAATCGAAGCTCAGTGAATATTCTGTAACTAACAATAATCAATAAAACACATCATAATAGACAGGTGATCAATACAAATAGATAATACATTTGATAGAATATTGAATATCCTATCAGATGTGTTATCGGTTGATATTGATCATGTCTATTGTGACATGTTGTTATCCAGCGTTAACTAGTATTATGAACGACCACGCAAAACCACAAAAAAATGTATTTCATTAAAAAAAAAAAAAAATCAGAATTGATCATCAGTATCTGCTGCTTTGTGTTTCCTTTCAGCTGCTGTCTGACGAAGCCCCTAAAGAAAGTGAAGACAGAACAGGTGAGCACCGTTTCTCCTCACTCGCCCCACGCCCCCCCCTGTCGTTGTCATGGTGACCGTGTCTGCTCTGATTTGCGCAGGGAAGCAGCTGGTGCAGTACACCGCCACGCCTCTCCACCTGACTGAGCCGGTGGTCCTGGGGGAGGACGACGCCGACCTCCCGTCCCTCCTGGAGTACGAGACGGAGCCGCTGTTCAACTCTGAGGCGGCCGGCGACGACCCGCCCGACGTCCTGCTGAGCCCCTCCCAACTGGACTCTAACCTCTAATATCCTGAAGAATGTAATGACTCCTCAGTAACAACACGACACTGGGCAGCAGCTCAGCAGCAGCAATAGACGACGACGAAGAAATCGATGGGTTGTAGATCAATCATTAGGTCAAATGTGATGTTTTTATCAGGCAGACGTTATTAATCAATATTAATCCATTTCTATACTTTAGGATTTTTATTTTAGGTTTTATTTTTCTGTTTGCCACCTAAATTGAAACCTTTCTTTGTTGCTTGTTGTAAAAAAACAAAACAAAAAAAAAGCGATGAAAAGTTTAAAACAAACAAACCGGGGTCACATGCGCCTCTGGTGTATTCACGGAGCGATCTGGAGGCGGTCGCTCAGCGCGTGACGTCGGGATCATGTGACCCCGGTGAGCGCCGCGTTGCATGTTTAAGTCACATTTGATGGCTGTATTTGTTTTCACGTGTATAATTTAAACATGAAGAAGAGGATGGGAATATTTTCGGAAGAGTTTATTGCAGAGTGTTTATCCCCCCTCCTGTTGTTTCATCAGACAGGAACGCTTCGGTCCAGACCTTTCCTCCTGAGGTTTCCTGCGTGTTTTCTAACGCCGGACCCGATTAGGCATGGGCCGCTCCGACACATCTGACGGTGTGTGAACGATGCTACAGTGTCACTGTATGTACGCAAACCTGTACGACACGATGAGTCTGCAAATATCCCTACTGCTACTAAAATTGCTGTTATGTTATCAGCAAAACTTCTTGATTATTTTGGATTTTTATACTTAGATTTAAGCAGAGCTGTAGAATAAAACACCTGGTTGTTTTAGTGATTTTTGAAATGCTTGTTGTGCTGAATATTGTAGCTTTTGTCTGCGTTTTTGCGAGTGGAAAGTGGAAAGGATGCAGGAGTTTTAAGTTTTAATAGATGGCCAGGACAGCGCAGCAATAAGTCAGAGAAAATTCTGGTCTCTTTGGTATTTTCTGAGCTTTTAGGAAGGAACAAAATGACGGAAAATCCCAACGATTTTTGGGTCTGCGGCTTTTTAAAAAACCTTGGTGGACTCTGATACCGGTAGCCGGCCCATGCCTACTCCTGACAGAGCTGGAGCTTCGACAGAAACTTATTAAAGTATCTCCAAAATAAAAAGATGGAAAAACTTTTAACATGAGGTTTGTTATGCTGGAGAGTCTTGACTGGACCACTTGCTCACAGAAAACAAGTTAAATCACTGTTTGGTTTTCCTAGAAGGTTTCTCTGTCTGGTCTAAAACACATTAGTTTGCCGCAGCTCCATCAGTTTTCTACATTTTGGATCCATTTTTCCCCAAAGTGAGTTTAGAGTGGGGGCATTTCTGTGTAACGGTACTTTCGTTGGGTCCAGTGTTGCCAGAACCAGATCAGATTTATGGCAAAAACTTACTTCAGGACATCAGGTGTCGCGTTTCAGTTTTAATGAAACAAATCCGAGATTGTTTTTACTCGCAGTCTCAAGCGTGGATTCACCTTTTATACTCACTTTTGTTTTATTTGAATAAACTTCCAACTTCAGCTGCGGAAGGTTATCAGAGCTCAAAGTGAAGTTAGTTTTATTTAAAATGTAAAAATGTATAAGGAAAGCTTGGCTGGGATTGTGCAGGTTTAATATATTACAATAGCAAAGATGTGTGTTTGAAACAAGGGCTGCACATTAAGAAAACATGATTGCAACTTCACTGAAGAATGTATGCCACATTTTCCTCACTTTTAACTTCTCCATCAACCCTCCACTGTCTTTCTGGAGGTTTAGCCTCAAAATGTGGAAATACTACAACTGAACAAATGCAAATCTTAACTTAATTATTGAAAAGTTAGTTCACTTCATAAGGATAAACTCATGAGTATCCTTTACACACACACAGATACATTTCCAATGGCCAACATCTAACGGAAAACAAAATTCAGGTTCTGAGAATATTAAATTACAATTTTAGAAAAAGGACGTTTCATTCTGAAATTCAGACAAACTGAAATGTCTGCAGTCAGTGGCTGGTTGGGACTTATTTGCATGAATTACTGCATCAATGCAGCGTAGCTTAGAGGCACTGATGATGTTTTAAACTTGGTTTTCAGCTCATCTGGTATTTCATCTCCATCTTGACTAAACCCGGTAGATTCTCTGTGAGGGTGAGGTCAGTTTGCAGATGTTTTAATTACTAATTATCAATGATATTTAAGTTTTGCAGCAGATAAAATCATTGAGTTCTCTGAAATTAATCTCACTCTTGATTAGACTTTGCTTCTCTTCCTTATTACACCTGTATTAGTTTATGTTGCCCAGGCACCTTCTACCATACTTTTTCCCTCCACCCAACTTTCCAGTTTTAGATTTGATCAACATAATATTTCTGGATTAAAACTTTCTGTTGCTCTTCTGTAACATTCACATTTTCAGAGAACCTGAATTTTGGGATTTCATTCGCCGTAAGCCACAATAATCTCAATAAAAGCTCTTTAAGCAAATCACTTGCTCCATACGAAACAAAAATATAGATCATAAATGATAGACTTGATTTATACTTTTTAGATGATTTAATCTGACCTACAATAAACTCAGATTAAATGTATCAAGCACAAGTCTCTGACAGGGAGGTGACTCCTGATGTCCTGATGCGTCGGTCCTCAGATGGTTTGTCAGACGCTGTACAGACACGAAGCTCTGCCATGTAAAACCCGCAGTGAATAATATACTTTTATTTGATTTTTGAGTTTAATTCCAACAAACAAGCCATCTTTAATTTTCTTGACGGCTCTCTACATGTTGGGAAGAGGAGGGTCGAATGTTGAAGTATTCTGGTTGCAAAACTTTTGTTCAATAAATTGTTTTAAACACAGCCGAGTGATTATTTCGCTTCAATGTAGTCGGACAAAATGCAACAGTTTGATGTTCAAAATAGACAAGACTTTTATTGTTGAAGTCCAAAACCACAATTTACAATCACATCCTGTTTGACGCCATTAATACGCAATCAGACGGTCGAGATTCACCTGAATTATTCTTAATTTAATTCCCCTTTAAGTGGCTCTTCACCGTCGGCTGGTGGCAACTCAAGTTTTCAAACGCCATTAAAAAAAAAAAAGATGCGAGGCAAGTAATGAGTCATGTTACATTCCAGCTTGGGAAATGACCAGCAAGTGATTTTTTTCTTTATTTTTCACACACTTATCTCGTCAATGGTTATTGACGTCACTTAATCTTCCTTCCTCACGTCTAGCCGGATCGTGCCCCAGTGGTAGATAAAGGAGCGGACCCAAAGATGGTCTAAAACAAAATAAACGTCCACAAACGGCATTCGTTTTTTTTTAAATATTTAAACAACAAAAGGGAATCTTTCTCATTTGTTGGGGGGGGCAGGGTCTACAACTAGTGGGTGGAGTCAGAATTCCTGGGCCATGCTGATTGGTCGGTACACGGAATTTGAAAACGGATAAACCTCACGCGGGGCTTCATGTGGAAGTCAGCAGGTATCCTCCAGTTCCACATTTTCAGCACCTGAGACGCAAATACAGTTTCAGTCAACAAAATCTTATGTAAGGAGAACGTTTTATGCATAAAAACACATTTGTAATCATTTGGCTTTGATGAGCCTGAAGCTAAACGTTAACCGACATGCTATCGATCAAATAAATGACCACAAACAGAAAATAAACTGCATAATAAAACTGTTAAGAATTAAAAAGGAAAAAAAATCCTCAAATTATGTTTTCTACTCTGCTTTTTCAAGTAGTTTTAAAGAGGTTTACATGAAAACATTAAAATTCTTCTTAAAAAGGAAAATGTAGGAGTGGATTTTGATGACCTGTTGAGAGATTTTTGTTAACATGTTAAATACAAATTACATTATTTTAAATAACCTGGAATGATAACACTTTAAAGAATAATCAGTAATATATCTTTTTTAAAACCACATATCAAAAAACCCCTCCAGTTTCAATTTTCTTGGAATTTTGCATAACAGAGCAACACAAAATACACAAAATATTTTGTGTATTTTTGTAATTACAAAATTTTTTTGTAATTTTTCTTTACAAAAATTAAATAAAAAAAATAGTCTCACCTGGAGCTCACCTGACACCTAGTTAGAGTGGACTGAAGAACAATTTAATATCTATGCACATATAGATGCTCTACAGCTTAAGGCGTTTGTGCGGACAGAAATGTAATATTTCCAAAAAATGAATTATATATCAAGATTCTTTGCATTCCCTATCACATAAACAAGTTCAATCCAGTTTGTTGTTGAAAACAAAGGGGTGTGAATACTTTGTGAAAGCGAAAGGGCAGAGTTCAAAGGTGACCAGATTAGGTGGGAGAGGCGTTACTGACCTTCAGGACCCTGACCAGATGGGTTGTACTGTTCAGTGGCTGAACCTGCAGAGGACAAGCCCAACCAAGAAAAGAGAACGAACTTTCAGCAACTGATCTAAGACACCAACAGAAACAACTGGCATCTCAGCTGTTCACCCCGTAAACAAAGAGTCCAAGACCTCAGAACAAGAACAGCATTTACTTGTGAACTGCGCATTTTGGTCTATTTACCCCGAATCCTGAGCTGGAGCTGGAAAAGGTTAAAATGGCTGAACAAAAACCGACATGTTTGTTCCTAAAGGTATAAATGTCCCAATGAATGAATAACACAGAGAGGCTGTTATTCATCCCACATTTATCTTAACTTGAACTGGTGCTGTCCTCTAAAGTAAGATTTCATTAAAAACTAAAATAAAATTAACTCTTAAGTTTTATATCTGCCCACCAGATGGCGCTATGTAGCAACATTTGCACTTTTTACTCTTTTCTGCAAAGGAGTAAAGCTGCTGCAAGAAGTATTTATCACTGTTAATGTTTGGTAAAATGTGTAAAAAAAACCATTTTAGGTTAATTGAAAAAAATCTCTTAAAAAAATAAAAGACTATGCAAACATACTGGCTTTTAAATGGGTTGAATTCCAAATTAATATTTCATTACTTCATATGCATATTTCAGGTTTAATTAGTTCAAATAGCCCTTTTTTTTACTGAAAAGTTTTAAATTCAACATTGTAGAAAAAAATTAAGATGCATCCAAATGAATGTCGCTGCCAATCAAAGACTAATATTTAGGTCTTGCAACAATAAAATGAATGTTCAAAATATTTCATTTACATTATTTGTTTTTTAGATACGACAACCAGTACACAAATTGCTCTTTAAATGGTTAAAATGGAAAAAAGGGGAAACGTATATTTTGTTGCTGTTGTTTGGGGGAAACGGGTATATATAGCAAAAATAAATGCCTGTTAGGATTTTAAATGATATCTTAAAGATTACAAGGTTACTTGGTCAAACCCTTATGAAAAAAACAACAAAAAAACAAACGGAGATCTGAAATCGACCAAAAAGTTCCTATTGATGCATCTTTAATATTAAACTTACCAGCCATTTGTGAGTGACCTGTCCCCGCTGGATGACCTGAAAACAAAAAACAACACATTGACCTTGAAATATAAATGTATTTATATGTTCATGCAGAGAAAGAAATCCACATACATACTGTATGCTGCAGAAAGGCACAAAACAACATGCGACCAAACCTCCTCCCTTCAAAAAATAAACAACTTACTGGAGTCAAATGGAGTCCCTGTTGGATGCGCTGCAACTAAAACACAACGGCAGTTTACTGACATGTCTGACCTTTGACCTGGATTCTGATACCATGGCAACAATTCTTAAATGCTTAGAGCACTTACCTGTGTCTGTACCCGTGGAGTCTGCTGTCGCAGTAACCTGACCTGTGTTGGAGTGAACACCTGAAACTGGAAAAGGGAAGAGATGCAGTAACAGGCAGGTGTGTGAGCGGACAGGTGTGTGAGCGGACAGGTGTTCATGTGTAACTATCCAACAGGGGACATGCGTGTCATTTTACACTGACCAACAGGGGACTCACCGTTGAAGAGGGGACATTTTGTAGGTCCCCTCTTGGAAATGACCCTGTTTTAGGGTCAGGGGTTGCAGTTAGGACTAAGGTGTGAATTGACTTTTGGTTAGGGTTAGGAAAAGGGTTAGGTATGTGATGGTTAGGGTTAGGAAAAGGGTTAGGGTTAGGCTGTAGAAATGAATGGAAGTCAATGGAATGTCCCCTGTTGGATAGTAGCGTACGACTGTGTGTGTGAGCGGACAGGTGTGTGAGCGGACAGGTGTGTGAGCGGACAGGTGTGTGAGCGGACAGGTGTGTGAGCGGACAGGTGTGTGAGCGGACAGGTGTGTGAGCGGACAGGTGTGTGAGCGGACAGGTGTGTGAGCGGACAGGTGTGTGAACGGACAGGTGTGTGAGCGGACAGGTGTGTGAGCGGACAGGTGTGTGAGCGGACAGGTGTGTGAGCGGACAGGTGTGTGAACGGACAGGTGTGTGAACGGACAGGTGTGTGAGCGGACAGGTGTGTGAGCGGACAGGTGTGTTAGCGGACAGGTGTGTGAACGGACATTTGTGTGAACAGATAGGTGTACCTGGGCTCAGCGTGTTGGTGACGGCAGCTGCAGGTTCTATGCTCAAAGTGATGGGAGACAATTCTGTAGCAAAATCATTCAACATAAAATGAAAAGTCAATCAATCGCGATCGATTATTATTATTATTTTTATTTTTTATTTTTCGCTGTGTCTTATGCTGTAGCATCAATCTGTACCTGTGACATCACGGCTGAGACCCGAATCTGGATCAGAACAGAAAAATATTCAGTTTTATCAATGAGGTTTAGGATTTATCTGTTTGGCTCATATGTTGGTGAAACTTACTTAAGAAGTCAACATGAAGATGGGTGACAGACTCTGTTCCACCTGTAGCCAAATGTTTTATTTTATTATTATTATGGAAAATGTTTTAACATTTTTAACTCAGAAATTTTTTATTTCTGAGGTGAATCTCAAAACTTCAGATTTTTCTAGCAAATTTTCAACTTTTCAATCTCAGAAATTTCCTTTTTTCTAGAGAAATTCTGAGATTAATCTCAAAATTTCTCTCTTCCTTTTTTTTTTTTTTAGAAAATTGTCAACTTTTGAAACTCAGAAATGTCATTTTTTTAAAGAAAATTTCCAAGATCAATCTCAAAATGTCCTTGTTTTTTTCTAGAAATTTACTATTTTTCTATCTCCAGTGGCCTAATGCATCATCGTTCATATTTCCGTTCCAACGGAGACGTGAGATCTCAATAAGACACACCTGGTTAAAAAATTAAATGAATGAATGAATGAATGAATGAAGTCATTCTAAAAGTAAAGGACTGTCAGAAACAACACTGTTTTAATTCTAGATCATATTAAGGCCTTTTTAAATTAATTAAACTGTAATCCTTGGAGGATAACTTGTAAATCAGGACACAATTTAAAAAATAGGTAGCTACATATTCAATACATATTTGTATCAAATAAAATTATGAATAATTACAGGTGAATAAAGCCGACAGTCGTCCTGCTGGGTGTTTCTCAGTTTGTAAAATGAAGTGTTGATGCTACCAGAAGAGATTCAGGCTGAATTTATTTACTAATGTTGACCAGAGATCCAACCTCTTTAGTTTGCTCTAACCAGTAGTTAAAGGAACATTCCCACACAAATGAACCAGCAGGTTTACCTGTGAGATCAGTTTGCATTTGCAGGCTCTGAGTGTTAACATCATGGAGGGAAACCATTCTTTCCGTCACTCCTGCAAAAGAGACAAAAAAACAACAACCCAGGAATTAAATGAAAATCTTCAAAATAAAAGCATACAGATAATTGCATATTTGCATTGATTTGATCTTGTCTTTTGTAAAAGCACTGTATATGCATATATTCAATAAAGCCTTTTAGCTTTATGAAATATTACAAATATATTTTATTCTATAATATTTCATATTTCTAAGTTTAAATTGTCTGCATTGAGAACAAAGTGGAACCAAATTCAAATTCCTTGTTTGTGTGCAGCCGATTCTGATTATGTTTGGAATTATATTATATCATGTGATATAATATATCACATGATATAATATGTGATATATTATATCACATATTATATCATATATGTGATGATATAATATGTCATCACATATATGATGGACCAAATATATTTATATGTATCCTAAATTGCAGAAAACAGAGATTTGGACTCCCATTGTCCTTTGGCATTATCTATGATCTACATTCAGGAAAAGTGAATTGAAATGTATAATAAGGTCCAGGCTAATAAAAAAAATATGAAATTACAAGAATAAAGCCATAATATTACAAGAATAAAGTTGTATGAGGATAAGGTAAAAATAATCTGAGAATAAAATCATAATATTTTGATAATAAAGTCATAATATTACCATATTACAAGAATAAAGTTGTTAATTTACCGGAATAAGGTCATAATAAACGCATCAGAATCAGATTATTGTCAGTAGCAGCCTGACATCTTATATTTAAACTATTGCTGATAATTCCTTATTTGTATAACAAAATATTAAAGATGCTTAATATTTGTAATTTTACTGCAGCTATAAGGCTCCTTTTGTGCATTATTTTACAACTTTCTTCTGGTAACATTTTGACTTTATTCTCACACAAACTTCTTCTTATATTTTTATTTATTCTGGAAACCAAAAATTTAAAAAATCGATATTTTTTTCTTACCCCGACCACAATTTTTGGTTGTAAAAATGAAACATTAGAGAAGGTAAGGATTTAGTAATTTACCTCCGTTCATGTCTGTCAACACAGTCTGCCTACCGTTTCCTGAAAATAAAAATCACGTCTATTATCTGTATTAAGCAACAAAACACCAAAAGAAAATAAAAAGTAGCACAATTTTACCATTATTGTCAGGGGATTCTTCTCCATCTGAGGACACAAATAGAAAAGTCAGAGAAGTAAAAGATACAAGTGATTAAAGCAGCACCTGAGTACAGCAGCAACCCCACAGATGAGCATGTAGAGTATTAGCATTTATTTCAAACTGGTTTTTAAAACCAAAGAAAGCAAATAACCAGCAGGACAACAGAAAACATGCATTAGCTAACAAAATAATTAGCTTGCCACTACTTTTCTGGAAGAAGTTAACACCTACTTAACCCTTTACCTCAATTCAATGAAATTTATCAGTTAACGACTCAGTAATTATCAGAAATTTGTCAATAAAAGACATGTGACATGGATATACCTGTTCAATTTACTTTGCTAAAGAACCGACAAATAAGTTATGATACATAAAATTATTGCAAACTGAATAACAGAACAAGTTGTACATAACAACAGGATCAGATTAATTACCAACTCTCTGCCAATCTATAATAATTATATAATATAAAATAATGATGGTAACAGAAGGAAATCTCTTACTTTGCTGCTGGTGATCTCCGTTGCCATTGTCTATTAAAGATGTTGAGGAAACTGAACATGTTGAGCAAAAACAGGCTCTTATTTTTCTTTAAGAAACACCTGCAGGTTCTTCTGGGATCTTTCCCTCCACCTACCTGCAGAATGAGACGAACCTGGGAAAGGCCTGGCCTGTGATTGGTCAGATCCGGACGTCAGCGAGGGGCCGCCTGCGCCTGATTGGTCAACCCTTCCCACAGCGAGATATGAAGAATCTTTACCACCAGGAGACATGAAGAAGAATGTAAAACAATGTTTGTTTTACTGTAACATAAGGCTGGACAATGAATCAGTACCAATATATATCACAATAAACATGTAATCAATATCCATACATCGTACATTAGAGAATATTCAATAGAAGAATCAATGAACTCCGATCATTAACTGCACAGGGATATTTAGTCCTTAATCAGATGGACCAAATAAAAAAATTAAGTGGAAATTTTGGTATTTTAAGGACAAAAATGACAATAATTCATATAAGCAAAAAAATAATAAAATCAGGGAAGAGAAAATTTTTCCAAATTTGTTTCTTTCAGTAGAAAACTTAGAAAACTTTAACAAAAACTGCAGGCGTGTGTCTGTCTGGTGAGGTTTTGGTTAAAACATGTCTGTTTTTCAGTCAGTGGATAGAGAATCCAGAAATTTTACTCAAGCAAGAGCAGAAATACTTCATAATTAAATTCGTTTAGAAAAGGTAGAAAGTACAGAGTAGTAAAAATAGTCCTAAAAGTACATAAAAAATACTCAAGTAAATGTAGCAGAGTAAATGAAACTAGTTACTGCAAAAATCTGAGTAGGTGGTGTCAATTAAATCACTCGCTCATTGGTTACCTAGCAACGACCTGTTGAGTAACTGGCCCAGCAGCAGTTTCAGGTTTTACCACTTTGCCTCAAAACTTACAAAAAAACAAAGACATGAAGTGAAAACTGTGGAAAAGAAGAAAGATCCCGCCAATATTCAAAACAAAAAAAAAAAAACAAATCAAAAATTATCAATATAGACAACTATCAATATCGACTGATATGAAACATTTATATTGTGACAAGTTTTTCAGCCATATTATTCAGCCCAGCTCTAACATAAAATCCAAGCCGAACTGGAGGAGAAACTACTACCTGCAGGAGAGCCTAGGATGTTCTGTCCACCAGGTGGCGCTGCTGTCACTCCAGTGCCTGAGAAGTCGTGGTGAGGCGGTGCGGTCAAGTGAGCTGCCAGAAGAAAACACAAATTTCAGGGTTTCAGAGTTCTAGTGTCGTCTTCTTCAGTGGTAAATCCGAGAGATCAAACCTGGAATATTTAGGTGACCATCTGTACTGAAAGGATCCACCAAACCACCACCTGAAAACACAGGAATCAACAACATGCTTAAGTTTCAACAACATACTTTAGTTAACACAGCAGAAATTGCAATAAAGTGTTTGTCTAGAAACATGTTCAGCCTTTTTTAAGTTCTTCACAAATAATTTTCAAGTTCACGTCAAATCATTAGTCTCAAGTCTCTAAAGAACTGATATAAACATTTTTAAATTAAAATCACAACACCTAACCTCTTTACATAATAATAGATTTAGGTCATTAAGTCTCAAAGTACGAACGACACATGACTGAACAGCCATTTGGTTTTTCTCAAAGATTGAGAACAAATGCATCCCTTTGTAACCTGCACTGTTGTAAACTGGGCATAAATTACCATCTGAGCATTTAATAAACATTTATTACTAGCTTTCTTTGAATCTTTTGACATGTATTTCACCATCTGCTACAAGATGTTTTATGTTATTTTTGAAAACTGATCAACTGTACTGTTTGCCCTGTCAGAAATACAAAAGTGGGTTTGAGAAACAAATCCTGTTCATGTTGAATTTCCTAATGAAACTGTTTTTTTTTGTCTTTATAATGAGTTTTAAACATTTTAATCTTCAGGCAAAGTGAACTAATGGATCAGACAAACGTACCCATAAGGTTGAGCAGGAAGTCATGACTGGACGGATCGACGATTCCTGATGAAACAACATTTGAAGGTTTTATGCAAATATGAAAATAATGTTAAATCAAAATTAAGTGAACTACAGAACTGGAGCGTAATCCTGGATTATATCTCCTTTTTTCAACAATGCGTAATTTTAATAGTACATAGAAATTTTCTCACCTGGTTTCTGTTGCTGAGTGGAGCGACTCTTTGCTTTACTTCATTTTATTTTGATAATTTTTGGTTGGCTTTTAGTTCTAATGTGAGTGAATAATCTTTTTTTTTTCCTGTTCTGAACTTTGTTGGTTCAAATCTTTGGACATTCAAACGACAAGTCCGGTTATGTTCAAGTCGCCTGGATTAATAAAGCCATTTTGTTTTTCAACAGAGAATATAAAATCTCTCTGTCATAAATAAACTATAGATCTAGACCTGGATGTTTCCAAAGGAGAAAAAACAACAACAGTAGACTCCTAAGTTGTTAAGGTTTTGTTTTGGCTTGAGGTCTAATATTTTTCACTGCTTTGAAAAGTTGATTTTGAAACATTCAGTCTTTCTTGAATTAGTCAAATTTCACTGATCTTAAAACCTTTTTCCACCTTCTGCTCACCAGTCTGACTGTCCACTCCACCTCCTCCACCGTTCAGCAGCTTCTGTCCATTACCTGTAAACAACAACAACAACAACAACTAACTCAACTGATCTTGAAGCTGAAGTTTGTAACTTTTTAAAAAATTCAGTTTTTAACACATTTGGTAAAATTGTCACTTTGTCGTGGCAGTTTAATATGAGTCAGATGATCTGTGAAAAGACTGAGCTCCTCCATCTTCACCCTACATCTGTCTGAAGAAATGCAACACTCTCTGTCAACCAATCAGAGCCAGTAGGAGGGGCTTAGTGCTGCCAATCAACTTCATGTATATGCTGCTCAATGTACTAACGGAGGAGAAAAAAATGATCATTCCAGAAAAAAACGTTTATCAGAGTCAGGCTGTGCTAGCCGGAGCGCAGGAGAGTGGGAACAGAGCATACACTAGGGTGATTGACAGCGCTAAGACCCTCCTCCTGTTTCTGATTGCGTTTCAGACAAAGTTGTGTTTTTCTGCTGTTATTACTGGGAGAAAGCAAAAGAGTTTGGTATTATCACAGATTATCTGTTTCATATTATACTGTAGCAACAAAGTGACAGTTTAAACAAATATATATAAAAAAACATGTTTAAAAAATAAATAAATGTTACACATTGTAGCTTTAAGGGTTTAAATTAGCCTAAAAAGATTCCTAACATTTTTAGTAGTTCCAGTGATTTGCATTATTTTCCCATATGAAACTAATGATAATAATATAAAATCAACCATGTAATACGACATATTTTAAGTAATTTTAAATAAATTCACCATTATTCTCAGAGTCTATTCCACCAGGACCTGAAACAGAAACAAAGCTTTTACACCAGAAACTTAAATGTTAAAAAGTCAGTTTTATTCCTGCTCTGCTGCTAAATGTAATAATTTATTGGACTAATAGAAGTTAGTGGATAAAAAATGATTTAAAGTTAATTTTAGATGTTTCATTCTTTTTATCATGTTGAAATGTAAAGTTGCCTGACTACTGCTCGGCTAACACCTTAAATTATTCTAATAATGGCCGATTCCCACATGCATTGAATTGCTCTGGACTCAAAGTGAACAGACTGACATCAGTGGTTGGATATTTTACCATTTGTGTCTGTTTTAGACGGACTCGGTAGGCGCTCGGATCCTAAAAGAACAAAAATTCCTTTCATTGAACAGTTGCACTTGATTCACAGCAGCATATTTATTTATCTCATCCTGCTTTAAGTCAGATATGCTCTCTTGATTACCTGCTGGGTGAGTTTGACCTGCAGAGACACCAGATATTTCAGCTGCTACAGAACCTGGAGATCCTCCTGAGTCTAAAATAGCTGCAGAACCTACAGAACCGGGAGATCCTCCCAAATCTACAGAGCCTGCAGAACTTGGAGAGCCTGCAGAATCTACAGAACCTGCAAAACCCATGGAGCCTACAGACCCTGGAGAACCTGCAGATCCTGCTGAGTCCACAAAACCTGCAGATCCTGCAGAGCCTACAGAGGCTGCAGAACCCGTGGAGCCTTCAGAACCCGGAGAAGCTGCAGAACCTGGGCGATCAGAAGCGGAACAATAACAGGTTCTCTGGTCAAAATGTTGAGTAAAATAATACTGAATAAGTTCAGTCAGATTTTAAATGGAGATTAGGATTTGAAATGCTTTATAACTGATTTGCACAGAAAAATGTTACTTAGTGAGCAGCCATCATTTAAATTATTTATTATTTTTATGAGCTGAAACGGTAAATTTTCTCTACCTGAGGAGCTGCTTGGATGTCCAGCTGCTGCACAAAAGCATAAACATAAATAGCATCTCAATTAGAGTTTAATATTAAGTAGCCATTGCTGCCTCTGTTGTTGTTGCAGCGCCCCTTGTGGTGGCTGCAGGTATTACAACGTTAACTTCAGCCGTTCAAGTGCTACAAACAGAGACCGCCGGATTTTAAAAATAACAGCGCGTGCTAATGCTGCGCTCCAGTTGCAGTCGGAAATGGGAGATTCTGACTGTTGTTTCAAAATGGCCGCTCCTTGCAACAGCAGCAGTAGGATGTAGAGGAAACACATTTATTTTATGAGACAGAAATGTTAAAACAATGTTACCTGTACCTCCTGAAACTCTAAATTGAACAAATTAAAAGTTTGCTTATGGAAAGTAAACCTTAATAAAGTCCGTCATGCAACATTTTCTATCATATTTTTCAATCAGTCACAAAGATATGTTGCTAGTAAAGCTTTGCGATACATGCCACTAGTTTTGGCTCAAGAAACACTGTGATGAACCACAATGTAGAAATTACCTGCTAAATCGAAAGAGGAGAGATCACCTCCGTGACCTGAAGAACAAGAAAAGACACTTTTAGATTAAAACACCAAATATACCTTAACTTTCATTAATATGTACAGTAGAAACTGTCTTAGCAACAGCACATTGCTACCATTTACGGTCCACTTTCGGCTCACAGCCAATCAGCACCAATGAAAATCAGTGCCGCTCCTGGATTGGCTGTTTTGTGAACACCAGCTAGCATGTCAAGTAGCTTTGATCTAGATATTTCAGCTTCACAAGATCTGAATTTCACTATTTTAGAAATACTCTACAAAAAATGTGCAAATCGGTAAATTTGTAAATAGATTAGTGTTACATTAAACAGAAAACTATGTGTCCACTGTAACAATGAATTTTCAACTATATACTGATCAGACATCTGGCCTAAGTGATGTAGACTGATAAGCACACCAAGAACTGATGAGCGCCATCAAATATGAACCAAAACACAAGAATTAAGTCAACATGAACCGGGACCAACAAACTACGACCAACAACCTGTTTATCAACTTAAACCCAATCAAAAACTCACCAAACATCCCCAAATAACCAGAAAAATACCAACCAAACACAGATAAACCATTAGTGATGGTAACTACTAACCCCAATAACAACATGGAAACATAACAAGGCGGCGATCCGCTCCGAATTGAGAAAAGAAAACCGTGAACTTATCTACCTGTAGAGCTTCCTGGTGTCCCAACATGAGACCCCGTCTCTGGAGACTGACCACTGGAAACTGGCAACATGTCCATCATTAACAGAAACAAGTGACTGACATACATATTTTAAAAATCACAACAACTTGAAATACTGGAATATTACATTGGGAAAAGTGGGTTTTTTTTTCTTTTGCAGTAATTTTATGAATCTCAAGACGGATGAAATCAACGGTCTAAGAAACAACACAACAGTAGTTTATTTTAAACTTGAGATCAGTTTGAGATTATATCAGAACCGGAATGTATTGTTCACATATAATGTGTGCAAACTTGATGCCAGTGTTTATAAGAGCAGAAAAAAATTAAGATTTTATGCACAAATAGCTCAAATTCAACATGTTCAAAGACAATGAGCTGTTTAATTTCTGGGGCTTGAAGAACTTGAAGAAAAGACTCGTTTGTGATTTAAAGTTGGATATAAAAGGTGAACTCACCGCTCAAATGTTGAATATTTGAGGAAATAGCTTTGAAAAAAACAAAAACAACAAGTTATTTACTTGAGATTAGGAGTTCAAAGATCTTTACCTTTCAGTTACAGTTTTAGTTTCTTAGCAAAGTCCTGTTAAAACATCTTTTAGAAATGAAAAAGACTTGCAGTTATTTATTAAAATGAACACATTTTAAAGCTAAAGCCTTATTATTCTCAGTAAAATCATTTCCTTATAAAGAATAAACTGATCATCAGTGCAAAATAGTATAAAAGTACAGCAGCATGGCTCCACACGCAGAGACGTGTGTATAAACAAATATTTTCGATGACTCCAGTTTAAAAATCTACTTACTTAAACTAGATCATTTATACTAAACACACTTTGAAGTTTATAAAGAAATTTACTTGCAAAAAAAGGGCTGTTGAATACAAATGTTTGCCAAAATCTTCTGATTTTTAAAGGAAGTTATAAATGATGTATATTTTTCTTCTGTTTCTCTGCAATTAAGCGCCACTTTGTTTTGGCTTTTCACCAAAAATTCCAGCAAAATGTATTAAAAAGTTTGTTTTAATACAAAGTTTGTGCCAAAGATGTGAGAAAATGTGAAAAAATGGAAAAAGATGAATGAAACCTAGATTAAGTAAAACACGCAGGTTAAATCTGTGAAACATGTTTCTGAAGAAAATGTAAGAAAAATATTATTTTCATAATTGATCCCATTTTTCTGTAGGTTGCAATCAGAGTTTGTAAATTTAAAATAATTTTGAAATTATTTAATTACATTTCTTATTTCTGAATCCGTATTTTTTTTCCTATGCATATATTTAACCAGAAATGATTAACAGAAATTTTTGTAACTTTTAAGTCTTTAGCTGTAATTCTGATCTTTGACAGCAGGTGGCGCTGAATCTCTAACAAAGTCATCCTGCCACAACCGTGGATTCCGCCTGTGAATCGGGTTAATCCTGGTCAGAATACCAGCCAGTTAATCTGGATTAAATATGAAACCAAGGTGGAAACAAGCGGACTTTTCAGGAGGGAAAACCCGATCGGGTCCGACTCACCTGAACCTCCGGCTGCCGCTGCCGACACGGTGGTCTGCTGCGCTCCTGCAGGAGGAGGAAGAGGAGGAGAGGGGATCAGGTGTCCGTCATGAATAAACCTTCTGTCTCCGGCAGGTGAAAGAAAGTCTGGGTTTATTAAAAACACCGAGGATCCGTGGCATTAAAATCTGGAAAGGAATCCTGCAGGACAACGCCGAGTTTAAAGGCAACATATCCAGAAAAAGGTTTTCAGATTTGGTCATTTTCTAAGGGGGAAAAAAATGTTTTATTAGTTTCTTTATTTAAAAAAAAATGAAATTCCAATAAGAAGAATGTGGGTTTATGGCTTAAATTACACTAAAGTCGTCTGATAAAGTCAGTTGTCTCAAATTTTAATGGAGTAATTAGTTTAAAAATAAATTTCAGAGGTTTGACCTTCAATTTAGATTTTTGTTTATGAAGGTTTATATGTAAAGGTCATGATGTTTTATCTGCTCACCATCAATATTATCCTGACTCTTGGAGTCATCATCATCATCTGAAAAGAAGAAAAATCCAACATTTATTTTTCTAATTAAAAAAAGGTTTAACATCATTTTTATAGATTCAGACGAGAAACACGCCAGGAACGTCTCTTCTCTCTGTCTGCTCTTTGTTGGATGTTTAAATATTTATTGAATTATTATTATTTTTTATTCCGTTTGGCTGGAATTCATTTGCATCAAGTTAGTAATTTTCTGGCTTTTTAAATTTCATTTTGTTCTGTTTAACAGCACAATCTATTCCACTCCAGTCTTTGTACCAGCAGGGCCGGTTGTAGGAGAATCTGGGCCCCTGGGCAGGAAGCAAAACTTTATTTTACCCCTGCAGACTACAAATAACTGTTATATATGCATCAGCTTGAAGATTTTAAGGCTCTGTCGCCATGAAAATGTTATTTTTCTGAGAGGATTTTCGCCCTTTTGTGGAAATTGATCTTGAAAAACTGCGGAAATGTTTTAAAACATAAAAAAATGATGTGAAATGTTGCAGTAACTTTGCCCAGCTTGTTTGTAGAGATGTAAGCAGTCACTAAAATACACATATTAATGTTCAATAATGTTAGAATATGGATTATGATGAGGCTTGTTTGTCATATTAAAAGTACCTTTTGAAAATAACCTTTAAGCTTAGGATGTGTA
This sequence comes from Poecilia reticulata, assembly GCF_904066995.2. Lineage (NCBI taxonomy): Eukaryota > Metazoa > Chordata > Actinopteri > Cyprinodontiformes > Poeciliidae > Poecilia > Poecilia reticulata. The sequence goes on along the minus strand of NC_088840.1, from coordinate 21,941,202 downwards.
TAATTTCTTTTGTTAGTCGGATAAAATATTCTGATCGTAAATGTTGTGTTTTTATGACCCGGAAGGAGAAAATCATCATAATTAAAAGAAATAAAGGCTTTAAAAAAAATGTTTGTGTAATTAATCTATATAAAGTGTTTCACTGAGTGAGAATTTAGCTCCTGAAAAAAATGAACTTTTTGATCATGTATGTCTGGATGGGGTCTGTAAATAAAGCTGCTGTTATGTTTGTGTTGTTGGGGTTTAAAGTTCACAGTTTAGTGAAGTGGGGCTGTAATATTATAATTTTCAAATGGTTGAATGTTGGTTATCTGCAGAAAATGCCAACAAATGAAACACATAAAAACTGTATCTGCAAGAGCAACAAACATCTAAACAAGCCATAGAAATGTTGATATCCTGACAAATCAGAACTTTTACAAAAATATATTTTTAATACTCAATCAGTGCGATGACAAGTATTTGAAAAGCTGCACAGTAAAGTGGTTTTCTTTTCTTATCAGTTTATACTGAACATCTCTGTCTGGTATAATGACAACGAAGGTTGGAGAGTTAAAGAAAAACCATCGTATCGTTACGGCTCTGATGTGGAAAACAAACATCTGTTGATGAAGTCATTAACTTTGTCTCATGAAAAAAAGTTTTGGTGTTATTCTGTTTCATATTATTTAATCTCCCTTTGAAATATCAAACAGACTAAAATATTTAGTTTCCCCTCTGGATTGAACTGTCCTCTGTTTAACAAGACAAGAAGAGATAAAAGATTTAAACTGCAACCATCCCATTTTTTAGGATGGCTTGATCTTTCTTCTCTAAAGAAATATGTCTATATTCTCCTAAGTCTAAACATTTATTGGTGGATTGATCAAAATAAAAGCATAATAAAACCGTTGTTAGTGTGGTTTATTATTGGTTTCAAAGGTAAAGAGTTAACATGTCATGAATGGATGTTGCTGAAGTTAAAAGGTTTGATTGATCAGGTTTTCACACGGTTTGATGCTTTTTCAAGTGTTTTTCATTATGCAACTCATTATCAAGAAGCAAAATCTCTCAAAAGATTTTTATGATTAGTTTAATTTTGAGTCAGTCATCAGTTTAAGTTAGATTAATTTGACCTTTAGTTTTTTTTAGTGAAATTATTTGCTTCTCTTTCCTCATGCGCAGCCCTACCCTCCTCCTCCTCTGACAACTCCCCCTCCAGCATCTCTGTGGCCTCCGTCTCCACCTCCTCCACCTCCTTCTCTGGAAGACACAACACAAACTCTGATCTCCACCAGCTGCAGAAGCCAGAATATAAAATATAAAACAACATGAATCTCATATTTTCCTTTTTTTTTTTTTACCCTCCACAGGCGCCGTAGATGCTGTAGTTGCCAGTAGGATGACTATCGACACGATCAGTAGGTTTCTTTTTTTTTTTTATAAAACAGATGAGTGGAGTATTCATTAACAGGGAATAAAGCAGATTTTTAAATGAATTTTCTTATTTTTCTTTACAGGAATAAAAAAATGATCAATGTAAGGAAAATATGAATAATCTGCTTTAAAATTATGACCAATTTCCCTTAAAAGAATCTATTAACCAATAAACACAATCTGATAAATAGTTTGAAAAATTACAAAAAGGAGAAAAAATATTCCAATATTGCTGCATTTTAACTAGATGCACTATAAATAAGTAATTATATGTATAAAAATAAAAAATAAATAAAATGTATCACAACTCTAATATAAAAACATTTATTTAGTTGTTTAACCAGGATGGATATTACAACAAAAATACACCAATAACCCAGAATGACAGACTTATTTTTGTAATCAGTAATAAAAAAGCAAATTTCTTATAATAAAAAGTGCCAAAGATCAAAATCATAAAGACAAATCAGCACAATAAAGATCAATAGATCCAGTAAATGACAGTATAAAAGCAAATATGAATAAATCTCAGGATAATCAGCGTTACTCACGGTGGCAGCATGCTGCTGTCTGACACTTTTTCTGTTGAACTAAAGAGGTGAAGCTGAAGAGCTGCAGCCCCTCCTTCAAACCCTCACATTTATACACAGACACCGAGGGGAGGGGCTGACCACGCTCCCCCTAAAAACTACAAACACTTCTGCAAACAAACTTCATGCCCCGGAAGCGGCTGCAGTACAAATCCATCCGTCTTCTTCCTCACTCTGCTGCTTCTTCTCTGTTTGTGTCGCTTCTTCATTCATGCTAAACATTCAGATTTCATCAAAGCTAAACTGAGGGGCTTCCCATCATGCACTGGGGGTAGGAGTAGAGTTCACCTGGGCAGGTGACCTCTAACAATCAGAAGGGGAACTCTCTGTAGACATGCTAATTCTTTGTTTTTGTTAAAAACTAAAATATCTAAGGACAGTTTGGGCAAATTAGTCCCACTTAATAATCCTTAACAATTTACATTGTGAAAACGATGTTTGTCTACATGTAAAGGGAAAAACAATCAGAGTTTCATAAAGAGATGGATTTTTTTTCAGTCTTTGAGAGAAACCAAGCAGCTGTTAAGGTCATGCGAAGTTATTATTTGTTTATTATTTGTGATTATTTGTGCCTAAAATGTATTTTGGACAGAAAGAGGTGGTAACATTTGTTGCTAAAATCCCTTTTGGAAAAAAGTGTAACTGTAAAAAAGAACTGTAAAAAAGATTTACAGTTTCGGAAAATAACGAGATTAGTTTCCGAACGCTTCATCAAACTACTAATAGCCAGGTTTATCGCTTAAACCTTTGCAGTTTTGGCTTTTTTTAGTTATAAAAAAAACATTTTTGCACCAACTTTGTGTCATATCATACAATTTGTTTATGTTAGCAAACACATAAGGGCATATTTTGCCCACCATGACAAGAGGCAGCTAAAAAGTCATTTTACCATCTGGTCATTGTTGTAGCGAATGACTAAGTGCTCCAAACGACGCTGTAACAGTTGCCTATTTTATTATATATTTGGATATTGTCATTATCTGCAATCTGTAAAAATTAGATTAAATATTTTCTTTTATCAGATCAATTTGCTGCAATAAAGGCCTTTTAAATTGTATTGGTAAGAGTGATTATGGAAAAATATGAGATTTTGTTAGTTTTATGAACTTACAGCGTTTACTGTGAGTAAATGTTGTTTTGTGACTTTTAGATAATATAATCTACCACCAGGAGAGCAGCTGGCATTATTTAGGTTCTCTGGTCTTAATGTAAGTAAAAGGAAATAAAACAAAACAAAAGGCTTTCAATGATCATTTTGAATTAAATTGTTCTTCAAATTTCAGCATTTTAAATCACATTTATCTTTATAGGTCCTGATAATGGTTAAATAAAACAAAAACAAACCGATATTTAATTGCTCAAGTACAAAGATATTAAATACAACATTTACATGGAAGAAATCAAAATAGGAAAGTATTAAGTGGCCATTAATTGGTTATGATGGAGTGTGAAATGTTAGAAAAATGTAACAGCAAAATATCTATAATTTATGGGAAAAAAGCCATAAAAGTTTCTGGCAAAAGTAACTCGTATGTTAAGGACTAAAAGGATTCTGTAGAGATAATTAAATAACAGAAACAATTGAAGTAAAACAAACAGGATTTCAACAACCAGAAGACAGGCTTGCTTTTTCAATCAGGATAATAGAAATGAACAATAAATAAAGCAGGGAGGAAATGCATATAGATAAATTCATAGAACAAAATGATAAATAAATAAAGTAACTCAACAAACAAGGAAGAAAAAGGACAAACATTTAGGTATAACAAAACGCCTCCAAGGTAAATTTTCCAATTATTTTTGCAGACAGAACATATTTTTATGCCACCAGCTTTGAAATTCTCAGGATTGTTGATTATTTTATGGACTCTCAGAGTTTTCTGATAAAATTCAACATTAAACATCTAATCAAAAATCATGTCTCACCTAAACAATGTGAAGGTAAATGGAAATCAAACGACGAAAACATGTTTAATCTAAATATTGTTAATGTGTGATTTTTACTTAGGCTGATGTAAAATAGATTCATGGGTGAAAAATATTATTTTTCTGGAAACAATCATGAATTTTAATCATATCTAATAACATTTCCAGATATGATTTGTAGACAGGATGTATTAAATTTATGTGAAATATTGCTTTAATATAAGAGTTTTGGAGGTTTTCTTTGGTTACATTTAAATGTTTTTACTCTCCTTTTGGAACCAAAGACCTGGTTTATCCACTAAACTCCATCTAATATGTATTTTATGTTCAAGACAAACTCATGTAGCTCCTTTAATAGATGTGTCACTTTACTTTGACCAGTGGTTCTTAACCTGGGTTCGATCGAACCCCGGGGGTTCGGTGAGTCGGTCTCAGGGGTTCGGCGGAGCCTCTGCCGTGGAGGTAAAGACACACTTGTGTGAAGTCGTGATGACGCGCCGTTTTGCCATCACTTGCTGCAGAGGATCACGTTACATTGCTTAGCTAATCAGTGCTGCGGAGGAGCACTGATTGAAGGAGCTCCACTCTCAGCATGGATTTGAACTTTTGTCTTTAATTACTTCAGCAAAACTCAGTTTTTACCAAATTCTATAGTCTAAATCTGCTCCTTAGTCGCATCTTTTCGGGGTTGGTACTGCCTCTAGTGGTGTAGGGGGTGGTAACACAGCTAATATAATTACATTACTAAATCAGAATATAAAGTATTACAAATAATACAAAGTATTTTGTGTGTCGGCGGGGGGTGGGGGGATAAGAAGGGTTCGGTGAATGCGCATATGAAACGGGGGGTTCGGTACCTCAAAAAAGGTTAAGAACCACTGATCTAGAAAGAAAATATCTGTGAAGTTAAAACCAAACTGATTCAAACTCCTGAGAGAATTAAATCAAAAATTATTTTTATTCACTTCAGAAGTTTGTTCTGATTATAAACCAGGCATCCCTCAAAAGATTTGTAAATAAAAGTAAAAGATTTATGTCACATTTTCTTAAAAATGGCATGTTGAATATTATTCATACTCTTCTCAATAATTAATGGAAAAATCTTCAATACTCTCAAACTTTTCTTTTAACTGTTGAGCAGCTTTTACATGTTTCCACTGATTTTCTGATTATAAAGAAAAACGGAGTGACAGAAACCAGTAAGAAATGTAATAATGGGCAACATTAAAAGCTGTTAAGATCCTGAAAACTTTGAGATCTTGGTAAACTGTATTTCTGTACAAACTAAGAAATTCTAGAGTTGGTTGTTTAACATCCGTTAAAACAGATACATTTAAAAACTCACAAGTTTGTCTTTTGTCAAACTCTAAACTGGACTTAACCAAAGCAAATATTTGCTAATTTAATGCAGAACACATATCTGGAGATTTGAGGAGTAAAAAAAAAGAAAGAGTTTTAACCTCTTATTCCTCTGGATTTAAGCCGGAAAGTGAAACAAGCGGCTCTGAGTGATGACAGCTGATCCGCTGGGAGAAATCTGATAAAGAGATCAGTGTTAACCGTCAGCCAGTGGAGGGCACAGCTAACCTGCAGATCAACATGCAACACAGCACATGCCAACATGCAGTGAATCACACGCAGTTCTGCAAAACAGAGTAAAAAAACAGCTGGAGCAAAAAAACAAAACAAAAAAAAAAAGTGGATATTTTTGAGTAATTTGGAGCAAAGAATTAAAAGATTGCAGCCTGGACGTCTGTTTTACCTTTCCTGCACCGGGGCTCTCCTCTCCGGCCTCGACTTGATCGCGTTTCATTTGCAATTAACTTCTGGGTTGGAACAGGTGTGTATTGTTCAGGGGAAAGATAAGGCCGTCTATCTGATTCCTAGAAACACGAAAGGAAAATACGTAGAAGTCAGAGATCCACGCTGATCTGGGACATTTCAGTTTTACAGACATGAAGACGTTTAGAGACTTGAAAACGGGACAGAACTTTTTGTTCTGCATGCAAGTAGATAATTTCACTGAGAGATGGAAGACGCCATCCTGACAGTTTGTAATGTGGACACAGTCATTTTTAGAGTTTTATCAAAATGTTTTAGCGTCAAACTGCAAAAATACAAAATCTTACCAAGTATTTTTTGTCTAGTTTCTAGTGCAAACATCTTAATACACTTGAAATAAGTTAAAACTAACTTAGAAGTAACTTTTCTGCAATATTTGAGCTTATTAAGTCAGTAATTTCTTACTTTTGGTGAGAAAGTTCAACTGGTGGATTATTACACTTATAACAAGACAATTTTCTCATGTTATATGTGAAATAATCTACCAATGAAACTAGAAAGTTTTCATCAAAATTAAGAAATTAAAATAAGTTGCTGAAAAGTAATTTTGTTTTCTCTTATTTCAAGTGATCAAAATACTTGTAGACTTATTGCACTAGAAACCAGAAACTACAGTTTCTAGTGCAATAATGTATTTTTCAGGAAGAAGAATTTACTTTTTTAGTTTTGATGAAAAAATTATTTCACTTGTAAAAAGAGAAAAATGTCTTGTTAGAAGTGGAACTAGAACTTTTCCATCAATATTACAAAAAAATAATTGACTCAAAACAAGCTCCTATATCTTGGTGAAAATGTATTTGTAAGTTAGTTAACATTTACACTAGAGAAAAATACTTGGTAAGTTTTTGTGTTTTTGCAGTGCATGCACTTGTCTGCTGTCACAATATCAAGAAAACAAAATATCTTCTAGAGAAGAGCTTGAAATCAAAGCTTCATTGCTGTTCAAATCAGTTTTTTATGATGCTGCTGTTTGTTCTGCCACCAACCCAGTGAGTTTTAGATGCATCCTCATCTGGGCTTTATTAAGTGTATTGATAGAAACCACGTAAACCTGGAACATATGGAGAATATTCCATAAACTTCCAGGACTTAAGTTACTTGTTTTTGAGTCAGGATGAGTTTGCACTCCTTCCTCATGTGAAAAAACAACAACATGCTCCAATCATACTCGACACCATCAACACAATAAAACTGATCTTTTTACACTTAAACGTCTTATCAAATCTGATCAGAATACATGTTGCATGAAGGAGATGATCCATTTGGGAATCAGGTGGATTTTGTCCTGAGCTGCACATGCAGAGTGTTTGGTTTCATGAAGAAAAATGGGCTGCTTGTCTGCAGCTTTTTGCTTCAGTTTCACCTCAGCGAACCTGCAGAGCTGCAGCTCTTTGTTTCTGCTGGGCTTAGAGGACGTATAGAAAGGAAGCTTTATTAAAGAGAGCTGCAGAGAAACTGCTGCCAACATTCCAGGGAAATAAATACATCGCTGACGACCCACACCCACAACGACCTCCTGCCTGGCTCTGCAGTGACCTTCGACCTTTTGCTTTGTTCTGAACACGGAGACAACACAAAAACACACTATTACTTTCAATGGAGTCCGATTACAGTGGTAATATGTTTTAATTTGACCAGAAAGCATCGATTTACTGCCTTAACAAGCTTTACTTCCAGAATATAAAGGAAATTGAGACTTTTAGGAAATGCCAGATCAATTTACATATTTGATCTCTATATGAAATAGAATAATGTGAATCCATATGAATTTTTTTGAGTTGATGTTTTTGTAAATCCCTTTTGTTTAAATGCATTTTTGGGACAAAGAAGAGCAGATATAAGATGTTTTTTTTCTGCTGCTCATGTATTCTGTATAATTGTTTTAATTAAATGAATACAATTTCCTAACTCACCGTAAAACGGACCAAATTATAAAACTAAGTGGAAATTTTGGTTATTTTAAGGCCCAAAATGACAATAAACTATAAAAGTAACAAAAAATTAAATCAGGCAAAAGAAAATTTTTCCAAATCAGTCTCTTTCAATATGAAACTTATGAAACTTTAAAAAAAAAACTGCGGGTGTGTCTGGTGATTTTTTGGTTAAAACATTTTTGTTTTTCATTCAGTGGGTAGAAAAATCCAGAAATATTATGAGTAAAAATACTTCATAATAAAAATACTCAAGTAAAAGTAAAACGTACAGAGTAGTAAAAATACTCAAAAAAGTACAGTTTTTCAAAAGAATTATTCAAGTAAATAGAACTAGTAACTACCCAACTCTGTTTGTCACTGCACAAGACTCCACTGCTGAAGAAAAAACATGAAGAAGTTTGTTTACAGGATGCTGGAGAAAATTTGGACAAGTTGGGATAAAAAGGTCTGATCAGATGAAAACAGATGCTATCTATCTATCCATCTATCTATCTATCTATCTATCTATCTATCTATCTATCTGTCTGTCTGTCTGTCTGTCTGTCTGTCTGTCTGTCTGTCTGTCTGTCTGTCTGTCTGTCTATCTATCTATCTATCTATCTATCTATCTATCTATCTATCTATCTATCTATCTATCTATCTATCTATCTATCTATCTATGACAAGGCAGTGGCCTGTTAATACGGTGCAAAGTTTAACTTCACTAACTTATCATGACTAACAGGAATATTTAGACTAAATGTTGCTCCTATGCAGGAAAAGAAAACAGATCGATTGATTCCTCTTTGATTCCACAGACATTTTTTATTTTTGTGAAAACAAAGTAAAATCGTCTGGCGTTCTGGAAAACCCGACGACCTTCTTTGCTGTTATTTTGAAATGAAACTTTCCCGCTGTCTGTGTGAATCAGGGCAGAACATGAGTTTGCATCTATCGACTGCGACACGTCCTGAAATCAGAACCGAGCTGGAACCGGCCCTGGACTCCGGGACTGGGTCCAGATGAAGAATTAGGGGCACTTTCAAGGCATGGCGGTCTGGTCCAGCTTGGTTCTGAATGACTGGAGCTCACCTGGACGTTGGACTGAAACAAAGAGCAGCGTGACACCTGAGGAACCAGAACTGGAAGTTGGATACATTTTCTCAACAAGACTTCATGCCTGACAAACGTTTTGTGAAAATACTCAAATAAAGGAGTTTATGTCGCAATAAATAGTTGAGACAACATTTTAATTAGTCTGAAGACTAAAATATGCATCTAAGATGTCATTTTTGGAGTAGCTATTTACTTAACTGTCATTTAATTTACCGTATTTTCCAGAGTATAGAGCCCACCTCACTTTAAGCCGCATCCACAAAGTTGTTGTTTTTTTAAACTATATAAACCGCTGGCATCTCCGCCGCTCTAGGTTTTCCACAAGGACACAACAAGGCGCCGAACCATGGATTTGTTCATGAACTTACATGCTGCGGCTCCATTTCCCTCCTGTCCTGCCAGATCGACAGCCTTCAACTTAAAAGCGGCATCATATGAACTTCTTTGTGTGGTTTCCATGATGAGAGGATATGAGTTTGAAAACGTTTCTCCGTCGCGCCTGCTGCTAGCATGAGCTTGTTCTAAATGAAAATTAGCAATTTCTTCTTTGATTTCCAAGTTTGACTTCCAATGGTTCACTTCCTGCTAAAGCGCCCCCTGGTGGTTGAAGAAAAATACGCAGAAAAGCCGCACCGGGTTATAAGCCGCATGGTTCAAAGTGAAGGAAAAAATTAGCGGCTTATAGTCCGAAAAATACGGTAATTTTATTTGATTAGAATAGTGAATGTTAATCAACGTTACCAAGATTTATAGGAACACAAATATGCAGGAATTAGCATAATTTCATGGTATGATCAAAGAAAAACAACCTCACTGTACAATTCACACAACAGAACACATTGTTATATTAAAAGAAGTAAAATTAAATAATAAATGAAACATTAGTCAACATTAGTCAACATTGTAACGTGTAACGATGGGACTTGACGAAATATTATCCATCAATTATTGGCTGTGTGTTTATGACTTTGTATTTTTGTGCTTTTATGATGTGAAGCACTTTGCTTTGTTGCTGAAATGTCATGCAACTCAGTTTGATTGATTGATTAAAAAAACTCAACAACAGAAAACATTTACTCAAGAAATATCTAAAACTGTTTCCTTTAAGCAGCAGAAAAATACCTGGTTTGTTTCCAACCTGCTTGAGTTTCTTTTTTAAAATTGCGTCGTCTTCTGCCTCTGGTAAATTCTGGTAGTTTATTCCAGACTTATCACAGCTGGTGAACATGAAAAAAATTGTCATATTTTTGTGCTTAGCACAAGTTTGCTGTTGTTTAGCTTCAGGAACATGATGTACTTCCACACCTGGTCAGGTCTGCACGTCTCAGGTGAAGGTAAATCCCTTCTCACAGATATCGACCCATCGCCTGCTTCTGTGTGAAACTCACCTGAACAAAGCTTTATTTTACATCCCAGCCCAACAGATGGAGACACACATGCATATCAGTCAGGGTCCACTAAGTTGCCTCCTGCTGCTGGCCTCAGCCGCGACCCCATTAACCAATCAGGGGACATTTTGAAACAAGCCTCCTTTATCTGGCAGGAAGTGCCCTCCTGCCCCCATCTTCTGTGGTGTGTGAATCGGTTAACCTCTGCAGACCTGCAGGCCAGTTTTCATTTATCAGCTGGGAGAAACTTCATGGTCAGGAGTCGTTCTTCCACAACATCAACCTGAGGCATCAGGTAACCCGACTCATCCCACTTCAACACACCTGCTGGGGATCAGCACTTAAAAGTAGCAAAATGCTTCACAAAAATTAGGATGCAGCGAATGTGGCGATGCTGATTAAATCGTGAATTTAGAAAAGAATAAACCATCAACTTCTGTCCAGAACCAAACACAGAGAAGCAGCATTCAGCTTCTATGCGCCACAAATCTGGAACAAACTTCCAGAAAACGGTAAAACAGCCGAAACGCTGAGTTCCTTTAAATCCACATTGCAAAAACACAAAATATTAACAAGTATTTTTGGTCCAGCTTGCAGTGCAAATATCTTAATACACTTGAAATAAGAGAAAACTAACTTACACATTACTTTTAAGTTATATGTAGGACTTTAAGTCAATAATTCCTTAATCTTGTTTAAAATACTAGTTCCATTAATAGATTATATCTTGAAAAACACAAGAAAATGTTTGTTAAAATCTGCCAGTGGAACAAATAGTTTTATTTACTCTTACTTGAGTAATTTATTGGCTACTTTTTATTTATACTCCATAAAAACACTGGTGAACACGACGTACGGCAGGTGAAACACACGGCCTGTTGTGACCTGTTATGTGTTCACTGCTCTACGCAGTAAATTATCTGTTCTAGTCGGATCAGACTGTAGTTGCTAATCTTGTTAGCAGCTTAATGATGTCATTGAACAGGGTGTGAATAAGTTCCTTTGAAGCAGGAAAATGCAAATGAAACAGAGCAAACAGGAAACGTTTCGATCGGTGATTTGGTTTGATTTCATCCTTCCATTGAAAACAGCTGATAAATCACAAATTAGCCGTAAAACATCCTGATAATAAAGGAATTTCCCTAAATGCTTCATTTTGAAAACATGTCTGAAACATATTTTAAGCAATAAAACTTCCCCGTGTTGTCTTCTTTGGTTCTGCTTGAATGAAAAAATGTTCCCGCATTACTTGTAAGAAAAGTGCAAAGATCTGAATCATCACATAGAGACCAGTGTTAAAAATGCCTATTTTGGTGAAAAGTAAAGATTTAGAAACAGTTTTGTGTAAGTTTACTCTCACAAGAGCTGCTTAAAGATCCGTTTATGTAAAACGTGTCAAACCCAAGGCACGGGGGCCAAATCTGGCCCGCCGTAACTCTTCATGCGGTCCTCTAAAGTCTGACAGGGCACCTAAATAAAACCTTCAACAATATCAATTCTGTGCTTCGATATTGTTTTATTGATCGAATTGAATCCGTTTTTATCATCATTCTGCCAAATCGCATCAATGTGAGAAGATGCTCAATATTATTTAATGTTAAGAAGAACTTTTACTGAAAGCAGAAATAGCTTTTTATTTACATTTTATAAGTTTGTTAATGGGTTTTTATCAATACATTCTGCATCTAGTCCTTTATTTGGTACATTTTTACCTCAACTGGAGTTTTTTTTCTGATGTGCTTCCAAGCGAAGATCCATATTCACTCTAGAAAACTTTGGTAAAGATTTAAATATTTTCTATCTTATTTTCTATCTTTCTATCAGTGCACTTTGGTAAAAGGTTTTACTTTGATATTTAAAGCATAAATCTACCCATAACATGGTAGCACTAAGAAAATAAATCAGATTTACATGGATGAGATCCACAGAAAATCCTTATTTATTCATGTAATTTTCATAATTTGGTCTCGGACATTTTAATCTGCTTCATTTATGGTTGCAAGTTTGTCAACAAGTCGTTCGTGTTTGCCGAGTCATACGGTGAGGAGGATGATGGTTCAATTCAAAAAGGGAAGTTAGATGTTGTTGTAACTCATTAATTTTGATTCTTCAAAGAGTTTTTGAAGATGTGATCAGCTGTGACGATCAGTGTTGCATTTTAAGAGCATAAAGTTGATCTGTGCCTCAAGAAGGCTCTTTGTACTGTAAACATTGTAAATATAAAGAGAAGAAAAAGCAAAAAAGCATTAAAAATAAGATAAAAGCCTAATTATCAACCAGAATGTTCCTCTTTCTCTACGTATGATGTATAATAATTGTCATAAATGCTCAAATGTGAGAAAATATGAGCAAATGTTTGTTAACTTTATGTGATTATAACTACGACCACATGAGCAGTGATTCTAAAGTACAGCAGCGACATGATGCATATTTGCAAATCCACATTATAGTTACATTTCATACATTGTGAGAATGGATCTGTCATAAATCTACAGGTTTCAATACAAAGTACCTCTTTTATTCTTACAGCAATCAGTTCAAAACATTACTGACCAGCTGATCGCGTCACAGTTTTGGTTATTTTTAGAGATATTTGAATGAATAAAGTGCCGTATTAGATTTGGGTTTTCTCTAGCCGAACCTCGATGCTTAGTAAAGTTTGCTCACCTGCTCTGGATGTAATAAAAAACTTCTTTTTACAGTTTTACCACCTTTTGGAATCCAATAATATCCAATGAAAGCTGCTTGCGCCTATCAAAATGGCGACTTGAATGCAGGAAGTGATGTCATCGCATCGCTCAGAAGAATCTACGCTCTTTAAATCACATTTTGCATTTTGTCTAATGCAAAAATAACAAATAAAAAAACACATTGAGACAAAAATTATCTTCTTCTCCGTCTTGGTATTCCTATTCTGTAAATTGATAAATATCACTGATGTATAAAAATAAGTAAGTGATCAAAGACAAATTACTTGAAATTAAGTTATATTCACAAAAAATGATTAAGAAAAACAGACTTTTTATTCTCAGAAAAGATTCAGGCAGTTTCTGACAGTTCACACTTTATTAGCCAATTTCTGTGTACAGTGAAGGACTTGACATTCGTCAATTTCTTGTAAAAAATAATCATTAATGTTTGTAAAGTAAACGATGGACTGTATGTACACATCAATGTGTGAAATCAGACCCACAGAGCAGATCTAAGATCAGCAGCTGGGATAATATTTTTGCAGACAGGTGAGAAAATGAGCTAAAATTAAAAGAAACCCCAGAGAAGAGCAAGGAGGAGAAAGAGCGGAAAGAAGATATTCTCTAACATCGCTTCATGAAAAACAAAAGCAGCCTCAAATCAAAAAGACACAAAACAGAGAGACGGCTGAGTTTAGTTGCAGGTTAGTTTGTTGTTGTCATGGCAGCAGTAAATCACCATGGAGACACCGGAGACAGCGGCGTTCTGTCGGGAAACAACAGCATTCATTTACCCAGTTATCAAGCAAAAACTTTCACTTTTTAGAGACGTTTTAAGAATAACTGAAGCCAGTTTTTAACAACAAACTGTGGTAAAGCAGAAGTTATGCTGTAACATATTGCAAACCCGTTCATAAACCTGGAAGTTCAGATAAACTCCTTTATACCTAGCCTGAAAAAAATCCATTCAAATCCATCGAATTTTCTTTTTGCAACTCAAAAATAATGTAATGTAAAATAATATTTTTGTGCGTTTCTGATATTTCGTTTCCTCTTGAATTGAGGCTCATTTTATACACCAATGAAAAATGTTTTTATTTTTATATTCATACCTGGCTTCAGAGAGCTTCCACGCTTCAGAGACTGGGCGTCTGGTTCCCAGCTGCTAGAGGAAAACAGAAGTTTACTTTAGTTAGCATGAAAAACATCAATAAAAATGTTTATTTTTATAATATTACAGCATTACAGGACAAACTCTGTTACTAAGTCAGATATTGAGCCTTATAACAAAGGAAATCTACCTGCAGGAGTGGAGTCATCAAGTCGGTCCATGTCAGAAGGTTGTGCTGCAACAGGATAAAACTTGACATGTCACATCTGGACTGTTTAACTTTTAATTAATTCTGTATTTAAATGGTTTATTTTGAAAGCATGTCTATAACATACATATTTTTTATTCAATCTCTTATGTCATTCTTTCTCTTCCAGTAAAAATAACTGAATTATTACAAACTCTGCTGCTTTGTAATTTAACTTTAATCGTGTTAAAGTCTGTTAAGTTAAGTTAGCGTATTTCCTACAGCAGATTAATTTTTCTGTATATTTTAATACAACCACGTTTATGTGAATATGAATATTACTGCTCTGTTCACTTTAACGTCGCCTTGTTTTACTTTTTGCAAATGTATTTAATATTATTGTTAAGTCGTCACAGTCAAAATAAAAACAATAAGACTGGATAACTTTTCCGCAGCTGAACGTTTGGTTGGAAAAAGAGACATTTTGTTGCTAATTATACATCCGATTAAATCTTTATACATCCAAATGCAGACGTACATTTTGGTCATAACACTGTAATGTGTAGCTGCATTCACTGAAATCTAGATTTTACAACCCAGAAAACATTTTAAGGCAGTTTAATTGAGCCAAAGATTTATGTTTTATTTTAAAATAGTTTGCTTCTCCGACACTCTGCGTGACTTTAAGCACTGCTTTCATGTTTCCCTCCTTAAAGTTTGTCTTTTTGGTGCACAACATTTATTTTTTACTCATTTAAAATTATAAAAAGATGATTTATGTTGATATCCATTGTCAGTTATTTTTAATGTGTCACAAAAATAACACTGAATAAGATATTTTGAGGAAAGATGAAAGTTCATCTTCAAGTCTTTTTATTCTCTTTCAGGTTTTAGATGATCGGTTGATCAAAGAAGCTTAAAGGTGATTCGTGGTTTTATTTGTTCACTAAAATTCTCTAAGCTGCCAGAAAACTTTTAATTTATTTCTTAATTAAACTAAAATAAATGCTTTTAGAGGTCACACAGAATATTAAAAAAAATAAACATTAAACTAAGATTATTACAGATGGATGCTTTAACAAAAGTATTAAGGAAAAAATAAATATTACAGACTTTTTTTGAGTTACTGCAGCTTTAAGTTGCTGTCGTCTGAAATTATGCAAAATTCTGCTAAAACGTAGGATTGGAGGCTGCGTTCTCGGTCTGAACTTTGACCTGCTGGCCGTTTACCTTCGGTGGAGTCGGGCGTGTCTAGAGCCAGGTCGTCCGGCTCCTGAGTCGGTGAGTCGTCTTCAAACATCTCTTCTTCGAGCATGTCCAGCTCGTCTTCGTCTTTCTCCGCCTTGCTGTTGGTTTGGTTCGTCTCAGTTTCATCGTCGCTCAGAACTTTGCTGTCGGTTTGATCTTCATCCTTGGTTTCTGAGGTCGCGCCGTCGTCTTGGTCCTTCTCCTCTTCTAGCGCCTGGGCGACCTCTGCGACCTCTTTCTTGTTGATGCCGTCGTCTTTCAGTGCATCTTCCTCATTCGATGTGACGTCTGCAGCCTCCTCCTCATCCTCATGAGCTAAGCTGTCAGTGCCCAGATCTTTGTCAGTGACTTTGTCTGATTCCTTCTTGTCGTCATCAACTGGAGTGTCTGTGGATTTAGCACAAATTAACAATCAGTCGTTATTTAAGGCTTTCAACTAACTACTTCTGGGTCCAACGCTCCTCAAAATGGTTGGAAACAGGATAATAATACGGCTTTCCTGGAGGCGGAAAATCAGAAAGATTAGGCGCTTCTTAAAGAGACAGAGGCCCAATTTTAAGGTGTCAAATTTATTTTAAGTTGTATTTAATAAATACAGTACTTTTTATAAATATCTTGATTGTTCTATAAAATGGTACTATGTGCCTGGAAAATATTAAATATCACCTATTTACACTGCAAAAACACCAAAACTTACCACCTATTTTTAGTCTAGTTTGTAGTGCAAATATCTTATTCCACTTGAAATAAGACATTAACTTAAAAGTAACTTATGAGAAAGATATAAACTTGTTTTGAGTCAATAATCCCTTAATATTGATTTTAAAAACTACTATTTTCATTGGCAGATGAATTTATTTATAACAATACAATTTCCCCACATTATAAGTGAAATAATCTGCCTTTTTTAATCAAAATCAATAAATTATTTACTTAAAACAAGTTTCTATATCTCTATTAAGTTAGTGCACTTGAATTAAAACTAAACTAAGACATTTGGACTAGAAACTGGTCATAAAATACTTGAGATTGTGTGTTTTTGCAGTGTAGATTATTTTACAACCTGGTAAATTACAGTTAATTCATTAAACTGGATATTTACCACTGTCAGTCAGATCAGCGTCGTCACTCAGTTCATCCTCATCTGGAGAGAAAAAACAGTTACATTAACGCAACACTTACAGTTTAAACGTTTAAAAAGTAGAAAAAGATCAAAACTTTGGTGTCAGCTTAGATTTGTAATTTGCATTAAGAATAAAACAACTTTTGATGAGATCCTGACTTTAAAAAATGAATCGATTTATCAGATATGACTTATGTCATGTCTAGTAATAATAAATGACAGGTTTTTAATTGTGATCAAAAAGGAAAATTATATAATGTAGAAAATAAAGAACAAGTAATTATAGAAATAGTGAAGTTTTTAGATAATAATTCGAAACAAAAACATTTTTATCCAGTTGATGACTTTTGAGTGGATCAGTCCGAAACCGAGGAAAAGGATTAAGGCCACTGAAAAAATGAATAAATAAAAATAAAATAATACTAAAAATAATTCTGACTTTAATCTCAGAATTCAGATTTGAATTAAAGTCAGATTATTATTTTTTTTATTTTTTTCCAGTAGATCTAATCCTGTTCTGTACAAACCAGCTCATGTGAATAATGATGAAAAATTAACAAACACTGATAGTTTTTGCTCAATGTTTTATTCAGCATTATGCAATTACTATGATAAAGTCATATGGCTGCACAGTGGCGCAGTTGGTAGAGCTGTTGCCTTGCAGCAAGAAGGTTCTGGGTTCGATTCCCGGCCCCGGTCTTTCTGCATAAAGTTTGCATGTTCTCCCTGTGCATGCGTGGGTTTTCTCTGGGTACTCCGGTTTCCTCCCACAGTCCAAAAACATGACTGTCAGGTTAATTGGCCTCTCCAAATTGCTCCTAGGTGTGCCCTTAGGTGTGTGTGTGCATGGTTGTGTGTCTCTGTGTTGCCCTACAACAGACTGGTGACCTGTCCAGTTTGTACCCCGCCTCTCGCCCGAAACGTTAGCTGGAGAGGCACCAGCAACCCTCCCGACCCCATTAAGGGACAAGGGTGCAAGAAAATGGATGGATGATAAAGTCATGAAATAATCATTTTAATTAGTCGCCACCTGGAATTAAACCAAACAAATAGATACAAAAGTCTGATTAAATTCTGGCTTAGCAAGTAATTTACTCCCATGAGTATCTGCTGGTTACATCCTGTCGATGTGAAACATGTCAGTTTAAAAAAGGTCAAATTATTGGCATTAAATGGAGAAACGACTAAAATAATGTTGAAAACCGTCCGACTTATCTGGTGTTTTAACGCCTCTCTTTTATTAGAAATGATCACACACTTACCTTTAGAATCAGTGGTTTCACCTGGAAAAAAATACATATTTATTTGTTAATAAATCCTTGGTTTTGCTTCTCCAGATCTAAGTTGTAGCAGAAACTATATTAATGATGCCAGCGGCTGGTTTTAACATGTTTCTACATGTTTCTTTACTGTTGCTTTAATTTAGATGTTTATAACATCGACTTACCGCCCACTTCACCATTAAGCTCTTCTTCAAACTCGTCCTTTTCCACATCTAAGGGAAATAATAATCAGAGAGGATATATTAGATATATATAGTAATGCAGAAGTTCAGTTTAAAAAAAAAATCTAATTTACAGAAATCACCTGATTTTCAACTTCACAGAAGATTTTTCCAATGAGAAACACTAGCCGCGCGCTAACTAAGGGGCCGAAAATCTGTTGAAAGTAAGTTATCAGGTATTTTTAGAGATCAAGAGAGTGAGATTTTCAGCAGCTAACAGGAAGGCTGAGGAGAGTACAGCAACATTTTCAACCTTTGTTTCTGTGTTGGTGCTGAATTTAAATGCTAGCATGAGTTAATACGGGATTAGACACAAAGTCTGCCGCTTTAGTAACACTAAACGTACCAAAGTCTTTTTAAAAATGTGAATCATAAAACATCATTTATTAATTTGTCTTCAAAAAGGGGATGAAGACAGAACAATATTTCAAAATCAATAACAATAAGTGCATAAAACTAGTGTAAATAATTGAATAAACATTCATGAAGATGTGCAAAGTAGCACATCGGTTCATAACTTTGTTATTGTTTTCGAATAGTAAACTTTGTCTTGCAGCTGTGATGGTTTTTATAGTTAATGACGAGGAACAAAATGATCTATGTGAAATCTTTTAACAGCTGCATTTTTATCAGTTCAATTCGATAAAAAGCAAAACATGCTGCACCAAATATTAGAAACTGTTCCACAGTTTTAGTTGATAAGTTAAGAAACACGACTCAGTAGAAGATGTGATGAGAAATGTTCTCTGAAAGATAATATCTTACAAAACTTAACATGCTAAGCTTTTTTTTTTTAAAACAAGTTATTTTCTTATTTCTATACCTACAAATCAGGAGAAAACCAAAAACCACTGAAGGCTTTGTGCTGCTTATTGCATCTCCTCCGACTTCAGCAGCCAACATTTTAAATACTAAAAGAGAAAATCGTTTCCGTAAAACGTCTGCAGGTGTTTTCCTTAGTTTTGAGAAACTTTTGTCTCCTTGTCTTGTTTCAGATTAGAATGGCTCTGAAGGAATGCAAGAGGAAGGAGGAAGAAAACTAAAGATTTACCGACAGAGCAGCTACTTATGCAGACAAACGAGTTGAACAAGGAGGAGACCACAGATTCATTATCCAGATCAATCCCACGTTTATGTTGCGTAACAACAGCAGAAGTAAAAACTATCATTTATTTTATATTCACAATCTATTTAGAAGTCAACAAATAGAGCAGAATATTTAAAGAAAACATGGGAGTCATGTTTGATTTGATTAAACAGAATAATGAATATTTACCGGAGGTTGGATCAGTTTCAGGGGCCGAATCATCATTTACGTCTGCAGAAACAAAAACACGAATTTAATGCAGCTAAAAATCAGACCCAAAATTTAAAAAAGGATTTAAAGGTTTTCACAGCAACATTCCTGCTGCGTATTTCAGTTTGTTGGAAATTATTAATAAACTAAAAATATTTAAATTATTAATAGACTAAAATTTGGTTACCTTCAATTTTTTCAGCGCTGTCAGTTTCTGTGAAATTAAATATAAATATGTTAATAATTTTGTTTTTATTTCTGCCCACTTGGTTGTTCAGTTTACAGAAAACAAAACATCTTACATGAAATCAAGAAAATTAAGGCCAAGTCTTAGAAAAGGTGTCTTCAGTCAGTGCTTCTTCAAATGTGCTGCAATACAAACTGCTACAGGAAATATTTCTGCCGCTATCACTTCGTACAAAAACTCACTGAAAAATTGTGAATTAATATGTGAACAGCAACATTTAATTTCCCTTTTTAATTAACAGACGTTGATAGTCAAAGTTGTACGGGGAACATTGTTTTTCTCGTCTCTACATACAGGATGAGGAAGGTAAGAAATAAAAAAAGCTTCCTGTTGGAAATCCCCAACTTATGTCCTTAAACCAAATAAAATAGTTTCCCAAAATAGTCAATATTATAAGAGGTCATTTTATGTATTTTTGTGCAGTCGGCCGTTTTATTCTGAATTTGAACCAGAACCTGACCTTCACTGTCCTCGTCTGACGCTGTGATCGGATCAGAAGCAGCTGGAAGAAAGAAAAGATTATAAAGTAAAACCTCATTAAACTATTTGAATGGAATAAACTGGTTCTGAATCTCACCACCAGTGCTGTCCTCTGGCATCTGAACGTTGCTCACTTCAAAATTAACTTAAAAAAAAAAAAAAAAGGAAGGATTTAAAAAAGTCAAAGGTCCCAGATAAAAGAAGGCAAAACAGAAAATGCTGCAGATCCTTCACTGTTTTTCCAACTTGGAGCAAACGACAGGGTCTTTATTTTGAGTTTCTGTGCTTATTCAATGTTTTTTCTTCTGGATCTAGTTCTGGTCAAGGTTTCTTTAAGCTAACAGAGTTTTTCCTCTCCACTGTCGCCACATGTAGGAAGGAACTGGCTGAGTTCTGCTAAATAAATACGTTTTTACCAACTGAAATAAACTCTATGTGACTTAATTTAACCTGACTGGATTGCAATGATCTGATGACATATTTCTGGATAATATGTTGTTGTTTTTTTAAATGTAATTGAAATTAGATTCTGAGGTGGATAAAGTACATAAAACTCAAGAAAGAAAACTTAAGCACATTTTTACTCAAGTTAAAGTAAAAAGTAGCAATAAAAGAAATGATTCAAGTAAGAGTAAAGAAGTATTTGGTAAAAAGTCAAATTACTTCATATTTAAAAATTACATAATCAGACCAAAATGTAAAATTAAGCAGATTTTTTGGTATTTTATGGACATTGACAATAAGTCATATAAGTAACAAAAATAACAAAACTTTTTCAAAAACTTTTTCTTTCCATATTTATGAAACTTTAACATAAACTGCAGGTGTTTGTCTGTTTATAGTGATTTGATGGTTAAAACAAAAATTCAGTGGGAAGAAAATCCAGACATTTTGCACAAGTTAGAGTATAAATACTTCATAACAAAATTACTCAAAGTACAGTGTAGTTGTTTTTCAAAATCGTTACAGACGTAATTGAGTAAATGTAACTAGTAAAATCTAAAGAAACTAATGTGAAATGTGAAAAATCTCACCTTCAGCTTTTTCGTCAGACTTGATGTCTTTGTCTTCAGAAACAACAGAAATAAAGAAAACAAGATTTAAGATGCAAAATAACAAAATTAAAAACAACAAGAAGTACAAATTAAGTAACTATAATCTTTACTTTGAATTTCATCCTCTGATATTTCGCCACTTTTGGGTTTAGAAGTAGCTAGAAGAAAAAAAGGTTTAAAATAAGTGAAAATACGACATAAATCTGTATGAAAGACTAAATTATCATTTTAATCTTACTTTCTGAGTTTTCCTCCGACACGTCGCCTTCGAGCTCTTCAAACAAATCTGACGGAGAAAAAATGAGGAACATTTCAGAAAAACGAAGGTTTGCAGATGTGGCAACGATCAGAACATCAACTTAAATATCAAATGTTTTCAATTGAAAAAAATGAGTCTGACCTGCAGCCACATCATCAGAGTCTTCATCGGGATCACCTTCAAAATAAAAGCATTCAAAGTATTCATCCATCTATTTTCTGCATCCACTTATGATGAGGGTCCCGGAGAGTCAAAATAATAATTAGAATATAAAGACAAGGTAAAGCTAAGCCTGTCTGAACAAATCAATCAAATAGTCACATTATAAATTAAAATAAAATCAATAATTTCCATTTGCATGATGTATAAAGTTTTCACTCAGTCTAATGTTTTAGTCTCAACTTTCCGGTTTTGTTTGCAGAGACTTCATAATTAATTTTATTTGTCGTTTCTCTTATTTTGTATATTTAAAATGTCTGCCAGTTCCAGTGTTAAATGTTCACTAAAATTCAAAGTTTATTGATCATTTTGAATTGTGCTGTTATCGTTATATTACTTCAGAATGATCTCAAAACAATATTATCGTCTATCGCAATAATTTCCTGGACAATTTATCATCTAGCAAAAACTTTTATTGTGACAGGCCAGCTGTTTAAAACTGTTTAAATTAAATAAACATCTCACCTGCAGATTTCTCCTCAGAAATTTCAGGGTTATCAGCAACAACTTGAAAAATAAAAAGTAAAAAAAAAAAACAGTTAAGACCAGATAAAATAATTTGAAGTAGAAATACTCAAAATGTTCAAACTGTTTTTGTTTTCATTGATAAACAGACACCGAAGCACATTTGCAGACATAAATATCTAAATCTTTACTTTCTTACCCTGGGAGTCGTCCTTCGGGTCGCTGTCCTCGTCTGAAGCAGCTGAAAGAGGAAAATAAAACATTTAACTTTGTGGATCTTAACAGCATTAAGTACTAAAATGCATGAAGTTTAAACTGACTTAGTTCCTCAGATGATTCTGAAACAGCTGAAAACACAAACAGAGAACAGAAATAAACTCATAATAAAGATATTTTATCACTGTTCACACAGGTAAACATGAAGAAACCTGATTATATTACTGGGTTACAAGTTTTCTATATATAGAGTCTGTTGAATGAAATCAATAAATCAATACTCACTTTTACTGGAAGAGTCGTCATCTGTGAAATCAAAGCACAATTTTTATTTAATTTTCTTTATGTTGAAGCCAGAGGCAGAAATATTGATACTAATAGTTGATGGATTGATTTATCTATATAAAAAAAAACGAGTTTATATAAAAGTCAAGACAAGAGTAAAGTCGTAGGTCACCTTTAATGTTAACTAATTACAATTTGGGAAAGTTTCCAGTAATTTATAGACTTAAAAATTACAAATTTAAAAGAAAAATATACAATGAAAACTTAAATATACACTTCATGTAAGTTGGTCCGATTTCCAGTTTCAACCTTGGAAATTTTGGCTATTTAGTAAAATAATAATTTATTTATTTATTTATTTGCTTTTTTGTCTTGTATAACAAAACATGGGACTGAAGAAATCCAATCCTGAGCTCCTCTTCAAAATATCCGCTTGGATTACAAAAAAATGTGTTTTATTTTTGTCTATATTCAATGATTTGAAAAATAACAGTTTTATATGAAAAGTTCAGTTTCTAAGGCTGAATTTATTTTAACAGAACCATAACTGACACATTAAAATTATGAAAAATTACATTAAAATAATTTAATAAATGAAATGATAATACAGCAAACATTGTGGATTCATTTGCTCTTCGTTTAAAAAGTGTGATTATAGTTTAGTAAAACCAGAAAATAACGCAAATTAAGTTGATGCTACAGACAGAAATCTCTTCTCCAGCCTCCACTAACCTCGGTTTCACTAATAGTTTCGCCACAAATGCTAAATATCAAATATTACTGCCTACCTTCATTACCGTAATCCACAGCTCCCTGTTTCTCAATAAATGATACAAATCACTTTGACTAGGCCATTCTACCTCGAGCTGCATCAGCAGATTCATTGAGAGTCTTCTCAGAGCATTTTGTTGTACAGAGCTGAATTGTAGAAATTCAGTCCACTGGTTTTTAGGTTTGTTACAGGATTGATTTTAAAATTGTTGGACTGGTTTTTTAGGGTCTTAATGTTTAAAGCATCTTCTCAAACGTCAAACAACCAGATGCTCTCAGATGTTCTCCAGACCTTTAATTTGAGTTTAAAGATTCACCTTTGGCTTTCAAATTATTACTTTATTTTATTTTTAATTGTTTTTTCTTATTAACTACCCAACATTGATTTTGTTTTTGGAGAAACTTGTTTGTTTTAAAGTGTTTTGTAGATAAAATTGACATTGATGTGTTAGACTGCGACTTTTATTTTGTTGTTTTTTTATTATTTTTCTTTCTTTTTTTTTAATGATTGCAGGTTTTGTGAATGTTGTACTTTATAGAAAACTCACAACCAATAATTTGGTGAATTTTATTAATTTTGGGGATTTTTACACATAGAAACAATATTAAATTATATGAAGTATGAAGTTATAGTTAATTTCTTTGGAAACAACATGGATTTATTGGCTAAAGGACATATTAAACCTGAAATGCATCAGTTCTTACCTGCTGATTTATAGTTTTACATATTAATTTGCATTTTTAAAATTATTTTTCTGTAATGGATTGGGCACCAAAGCCGTCTCCAGCCCTGGGGCCCAAATCCTTGTGAATCCGGCCCTTGTTGGAAGTATGTTGTAAATGTTACACGTTTATGGGCTGTAAAACCACATTGATGGTTGAAGGATCCTTTAACACATCCAGAGGAGTTAATTAAAAATAAAATTGGCTGAATGTGACGATTCTCTGTTTGCTTTTTGGAAATTTTCCATGTTTGTTGTTGTTTTGTCTTCAGCCTCACCGTCAGAGCTCTTCATCATGAAAGATGTCCCATCAGCCTCCTCTGAACTGGCTGAGAAACACAGAGAATAAGGAATTTAAGCAGCTTTGTAATAAAAAACCCCCCAAAAAACAGTAAGAATTGGTGATGAACTGAAGACTCACGCTGAAAAGGTGAATCTGTTTTTTCGTCTGATTCAGCAGAATCTGAAAAAATGAATGCAGGTCCAAACATGGACAGGTGAGGTTTCAGGTAAACACACAGCTACAGATTCAGGCAGGTGAAATAAATATTACCTGTAGTTTTCTCAGAAGTGTCGTTGCTTTCATCTACAATTAATAATGAGTCACAACATGTCAAATTTCACTGATAATACGATTAATTAGGTTTATGAGCTGGAAAGATTATCCAAAGCAGAAAAGGGAGAAATGTCAGATAAAGACATGGATTAAATGTTTTTACCACTTTCAGCCACAGAAGAATCTGCATCACTTTCTTCTTTCTCCACTGGAAGACAAAATATTAAAACATTTTGTAATTTAACCACATATGCACCAGGAGACAACACGCTAACTCCACGCTAACTCCACGCTAACTCCATGCTAACTCCACGCTAACTCCATGCTAACTCCACCATAACTCAATGTTAATTCAATGCTAACTCTATGCTAATTCCAGGAAGGTCTTGGGATTCCGTCTTGCTCCGAGGCAACAGTGCTACTAAGTATGTCACATCTTATTGTATTAAAATAGAAAGACAAAGATATATTAATAAACATTGTTCTTTAATTAATTAAAACAAAACTATTTCCTTTACACTTAAAGAAAAACACTGACCTGAAATCTCAGAGACCTCAGAAGATTCTGGAGCTTTTCAGAGACAAACAAGAAGAAAAACATCAGAAATAATATAAATCTTTACGACTGTATCAGATCACTGAATATGGAAACTATTTATAAGAGTAACTATAACAAATCTAGAGGAATATGATGTGTAAAAAAGAAAAAGCTGGTTGATATAACTGCTAGTAAAGTCATCGTGTCCAGTGGTGATATAAAACACTCTCTGCAAGAGATTAAACATGCTTACTGTATAATAAGGTTTGTTTTATAAGTTTCATTACTTTGTATTTTTATCTTTGTTGAAATCTTTCACTGCTTCTTGCAGTGTAAAAAAAACAACTTGTATCTGCAAATAATCTGCCTTATAATCCAAATTCTGGATATTAAGTCGTTACTAAAATGTAAGTCATTATGAATCAACATTACAGTTAATATTACATATTCATACTTATGAATTATTGTTTTAGTACATTCTGGTTGGATATCTGCTTTACATTTCTGTTTTATATATTTCTTTTATAATCGTGTAACAGTGAAACTTTCTCTTCTCCATTTCATGCCAAGTTTAAATATTATGTTATGTTTCATTAAAATAAAAGAATAAATTGGAAAACTGAAGGCTGCAAATCTTTGACCTCCATATTAAAGTTGATTTTCCTTTATTTTTAAGCAATTACACAACTAGAAAAAGATTGAAAGCACCAAACTGACATATATGAAATATTTATATCACCTTCAGTCATGGAAGCATCTGAATCAGCTTCATCTGACTCAACTAGAAGACAACACAGATTATTGGTTATTAATCCCTATAACTAATCAATAATAATAAATAAATCCTGATGTGTCAGAGTTTTGATCTGATGCTGACCTGGGATCTCAGTTGTCTCATCAGAGTCTGAATGAGTTAAAAGATGCAAATAAATGTTATTTAGCACAGTCATCACACTGAGAAAAATTTGACCAATGGTTACTTAAAAAAATTGTGGCAACAAAGTGACACGTAATATAATTGAATAGAATTTAAGTTCTACAATTTTGATTAAAAAGTTATTGAATATGTTAACTTAACTTAACTTAAAAAAATGAAGTACATCTTAATAAAAGCAACAGCTGAAATGTGTTTGATTTATTAATATCAATGCAAATGATCATTTATATTGCCCAAAAATATTTAGTAAATCCAAGTCAATTTTACAAGAAAAACTAATTTTTATTTACTAAGTATCTGAGCAAAAATGATGTAGATTTATTAAATATCTGGGGGAAATTTAATCATATTTACTAATAATCTAGGTGAAATTAACTTATATTTATTAATTAAATGGGTGAAATTGATTTACATTTACTAAACATCAACATAAAAATTATTTGGATTAAGTAAATAATACAAATAATATCAATTCATATTGTTAGCACATTATTGGTTAATTCAACACATTAAAACTGTTGTCTTATTAATCTGTAGCTAAAATAATGATCAATTTTAAGTTTTTATTTGTATCATAGCACTTTAAATCTATTCAATTAATATTGAATGTCACTTGTTGCCCTAATTTTTCTGTGTCTAATTTACACAATATCCTGACCAAATTGAGTGGCATCAAAAAAATACCAAATTACAATGCATAAAACAGCAGCAGCATTTATTTGTGCAATTTTATAAAACGTGTTTATGCAGCACCAACTAGTGCAAAATTCCTAAATACAACAATAAAACAGAGAAGGGGCAATATATATCAGTATCAAGTCAAAAACATAGTGCCACTCTGCTCAAAGTTAACATGATTTTTTAGAACCATCACATCAACAACAATCAACGTGGACTCAGTTAAAGTTGCTTCAACAATTTATCAATCACATAAGATTTCACTTTATGTTTAAAGTGAACTCTTATGTTCACTTTTGTGCTCTGCATGTTTAAGGCATGCAGAGCCCAAAACAAGTATGCACATAAACGTACCTGGGGGAAAACACATGACAAGATGTGAGAGTTGGGCAGAGACCTTTGAGGCCATTAAAAACGTCCATTTTCTTTTTTTGTATGTTTATGCTACATCTTGTCACCTTGTTGGGGCCCTTGGCTCCGTGACACTTACTTTCCTTTTCCAAAAAATAAGTTGAAAGGACAGAACTGGAAAAAAAAAAACATATTAAATAAAGTGCAAATGAAACACAACAAAGTTTTCCAGCCTGCAGATCATCACCCTTCAGTGGTGAAGCCTGCATGGACTCTCCAAAAAGGCAATAGTGGATGCTCTATGCTGTATTAAAAGGGACAAGGGTTTCATGTGACAGACCCTGAACAGATCCAAGCCATATAACAGGCACATATGAGAACAAGAGGTCAGTCCTTAGAAAGGGTGGTTAACTGTAATGTACTGCAAGAAAAAATACACATGCAGAATCCACTGAACTGAAAATGACCCTAATTTAACTAACTTCACCGAGCATTTCACAAAGTTTTGCGTGTTGGTTTTGACAGTGACTTGTCTATTCCCTTTTGTTTAGCAACGGTCCGTTTTCTTAAGCCAGTAGTTTATTCCTGAGGCTGTTCACTTTTGGGGAGAGCTTTGAACTATCCAGCCCGAGGAGAAGTTTCTGAAACACTTCAAACGTGTATCTGAGCTCCTTTGGATAGGCGAGATTCACAGCATACGCCAACCCAACAAGCAGGGAGCAAGCCCTTGGAAAGTTACCCAGAGCAGTTAGAATTTTCATGCCGTCCACCACGATACCGATGTCTGGATCCTCTGACGTGTTAGCTTTGATGTTGTAGATCTTCAGGCTTTGAACAGCAAGGTCCTGTGACACACTGTCTTCATCAGCATCCTGTAATAGCAAGAACATTGTGCATATCAGACAGTGCAGCCAAAGGAGAAGGTTCCATTTCCCAAATTGCTTGCAACTGTTTGGACAAGAAAATCTGGAGTTTGTCAGCCGTTGCTTGTAATGCACTCTATTTATGTCAGTGTTTTAGACAAAGCTGAGATAACACAAAAAAACACACATAATTTATAAAGGAAAAATATATATATAAATCAATCATAATAATATATTGTACTATAATCAATTATGCAATGAGGAGCTGAACAGTTACAAATATTTCTAAATGAAGTTTCTGAAATTAAATCAATCCATTACACTATTATTTCTTCCTGGCACTGTCTTGATTAATATCTTATTCTGCGTTGCCTCAGTCTTTCTGTAAAAATGTCTTTGTATTCACAAAGCAGCGTCTTGGCCATCATTTCTTAGCTCACTTTTAGGGACAAATTGCCAAGACTTAAAAATAAAAAAGTTATGGTTAGGTAAAGCATTCTTAGGAAAAAAATTACATAAATTACTGACAAGTTTTAAATTATGCCAGTTGGTGAAATCAAATTGAGATAGCATTCTGCACTAGCATTTAAAAATTACTTAATGGAAAATAAGAATTTAAACACACTTAACAGAGGACAATGATATACCTTGCCAAGAACTACTGGGAGAAATACAGTTATGACTATTTTGTGATTTGACTTTCCAACAAATAACAAGTACAAGAGATGAGAGAAATCACCTACTTTATATTTTAACATCTAATTCAACTTACATCGTACTCTTTTAAGAGTTCATCTGTAGATTCCCCAAGGTACATCATCAAACATCGAATGATAACATCTCTGGTCATGTTGATGTCAGGATTGCTTGGAGTCTGAAACGAAAAAAAAAAAACCAGGTGGTTTATATTACTGTTAATATTGAGTTCCTGTGCCGTCGTAGGAACCAGTGTAATAAAACACTACTCATACAAATTCTCATGCGATTATTTCATATTCCATTTATAAAGACAATCACAGGCTAACCTCCAGTAAATTTAAGTAATGATATTCCAGAAGTTTAAACACAAAACTTTGAGAATAAAATATTAGCAACGATAATGCTCAATGAAAGATACCTTGAGTAGGATAGCCTGCAATCTCAACCCCATGCTTCCGCCCTTCGAGTGGAAGAGGTTCAAGTCGAGGAGTAATTCATCCAGTTTGGACATGAACTTTGATTCAAGATGCACCATTGTGATTCTGTGAAACTCATCCTGGATCTGAAAGACAAATCAAACCAGTTTTAAAGCATCAAATATTACAAACATACATACTGTTCTTACGACATTTCAAAAGCAAAAAGATGGATCAAATTTGATCTATAAAAAAGATGACAGTAACGTAACCCATTTTGTATCAAATTGCTAAATGCAGAATCACAAATGCAATCCTTCACATTGACTAGGAATATTTCTGATTGGCATGCACTTAGAACTCACGTGAGATGTCTCAAATAGAGCGGGCCATCTGGCTTTGATGTCCTCTATACTGTGTGATTGGTTGATGATTTCGTTTCTTCTGTGTGCAAATGTTTTGGCCATTTTGGCCAAATCATTTCGCAACTGTAATGTCACTGAAAAGATCATCACAATTAAGTTTTTTTTTAAATCATCCAGCTCTATAATATACCAACTATGGATGAATACCTCATCCAATCCCACTTCAAAAAATGAACTATCAAGATGTTAAGACAAAAATATGAAACAGATTTTAAGGTAATATGCACATCAACAAATGCCAAAAAATAAATATTAAAATCAAAGATGCCCAAAACGGACTAAGGAAACATTTCTCTCACTCTCTCTGTGGCAGCTCAGTCAGTACGAAGCTACATACTGATTTCAACCCAACATTCACAGACGCATCTCACTGTAACTGTTTATCTGTCAGTGAGCTGCAGCCACAGTTTGAAAGCATAACGTTTTTCCGAGAAAACGGGGAAAATGAGGAAGTCGTGTGTGCCAACTGAATGTAACTAACGTAATGTTAATGGAGACCCTCAGTTTTAGCCGGTGAACTGGGGTTTAGCAAAACACCAGCCATTGCGCTCAAAACACGCCAAATTAAAAGAAGAAAGAAACAGCGCACTTTGTCTGAAAATGTAACTATGCAAAACGGCTGATTTTTCTTCGAAATGTGTAACGTTATAAAAACTGATTAGAAATCTGCTTTTAACATGCTACTTGAGTAAAAATGTTACTTGAGTACATTTTAATTGTAAAAACTGCATGCAGTAACTTTAAACGAAACTCCTGAGTTGATTAGCTCATTGATTATCTCACCGTTGAAAACAACGTCTGTTCCTCCATTATGGTGCCCAAACATGCTAGCTAGCTTGTTAAGGTGGGGGAGGGGAAGCTTGTGCTGAGGCCAAGAAACTAAATTAAATAAAAGAGTAGCTTGTATTCTACGGCCACTATATAACGGTATTACGTTAGTCACATTAAATTGTGACATTGAGACTACTTTTTCAATCATTGCAATGCATTTAGTCAAATCAAAGATGACGTAGACTGACTTCGAATCCTTCACAATATAAACTTAACTGACTTGCTGTACAGTAAAGTTGCCATGTTTGCTAATTTGCAAGTAACTTAAGACAATGTTTAACTGCTACAGACACTTGAATTGTTTAACTAAAAACACTTAAAACATGTCTTACCTTTAAGCAAACGGTAGTCCACGAAATGCTGAGCAGACGCGATGTTCCTGTGATGAAAATGTCTTGGGCGGGAAAAGGTCAAGGCCTCCCAAATGAGTAAAATTTATCAATTTTCTGCATTTTTGACTTTACCAATGAAAATAAATAAATAATACTTATTGTTTTTTTGCTGATTATATTTAAATAAAAAAAAGTAAAATGGCAATTAAAAAAAATTCAAATTTTGGTTAATTCAGCTCAGTGAGATCAAAACTGCACACAGTCTTTTTATTATGTATAGTTTGCTCTTATTTATTAGGGGCATGCCATAGCAATGCATAAGGAGAGCAGTACTGACTTGCGAAGCAAGTCAGTACTGCCTCCATGCATTGCATGGCAGGCACCTATTGTTCTACACCCAATAGAATGTTCTTTTTATTATTAGGGGCATGCCATAGCAATGCATAAGGAGAGCAGTACTGACTTGCGAAGCAAGTCAGTACTGCCTCCATGCATTGCATGGCAGGCACCTATTGTTCTACACCCAATAGAATGTCTCTTTATTATTAGGGGCATGCCATAGCAATGCATAAGGAGAGCAGTACTGACTTGCGAAGCAAGTCAGTACTGCCTCCATGCATTGCATGGCAGGCACCTATTGTTCTACACCCAATAGAACGCCTCTTTATTATTTATTATTCTTCCATCACCGTTAATGCGGCTCGTACCGCTGCGTGCCCACCCACAAAAGTGGTATCAAATCGTGCGGCTCGAGGCCGGCATTATTGCTATTATTTTTATTGGGGATCGGAGTTAAAATGATTACATAAATTATAAAAACGAAAAAATTTGAGATTTTGTGTCTCACAGAATCAGTAATCTTTCTCTATGAAACACACACACAGGACTGTTTATGGCTGACTCAAAAACCCTTTTTAAATCCCCCTCACAGCATAAATATCGCCCTATTGGTCTGAAAGTTGGTCATAACATAGATACACATGGCATGCTCATGTACAATGTTTACAAAAATTTGCTAGGGCTTATGCTTTTGTCAGGGTCCTTCAGACTGACGCCTGGTGTCTCCCAAGTATAGAAACTGTGTCTGAAGAGGATTTTCCCGCTCTTTGGCTCTCACAGCTGCAGGGGATTAATTACCATAGCAACAGAAGAACACAGTGTCTGGAACTGCAGCTCCCCAGGACTGCACTGTAGGGTTACTGGTATTTACAACTGCTTGTGTTTTCAGCATTATACTACTGATTCAAGACTATAACCATTACACATATGTCCCCCCATGTTAAAATCTGACATAATAAGAAAAATAGTTGATTAAAAGTCTATGGACAGAAAATAACGTCGCTGCTCCTTTAAGGAACCAGCGGCACAGACGCAGCGCCTGCGATGCACAGATCACAAACCTGACAGAGAGAGCAGAGAGGATTCGTAGGAAAAGAGCGGTGATGCTCAGCAAGGCAGGTCATTAGCATTTGTACAAAAGTTAGCATTTCACTGTCTATGACTAGTGCACTAGCACTTTACCTAAAGTTAGCTTTTACCTAATTTCTCATTAATTAGACATGTTTAGTATACTGAATAGAGTAGTAAAATTAAACAACATGGTCGTGTTGCTCCACATGCTACTGCCAGCATTTAAGCTAACATTAGCATATTGGCTAATTTTAGCTTATGCATCAATTCTACATAATGAATGGTACAACTACAGTTTATTAAACATGCTTCTGCCTCCCACAGGTTATTGACTACGTTGCAGCTTTCTTTAGCATTAATGCTAATTTTAACATCATAGCGCTGCGTCAAAGCCGACGGGCACACTTTGGCATGCCCCTTTAAAATTTCTGCAGGAATTTTCTAGTTATAAATATAATTTATTATTCTTCCGTTACCGTTAATGCGGCTCGTACCGCTGCATGCTGACCCACAAAAGTGGTATCAAAACGTGCGGCTCAATCCCGGCAAGTGAGCTATTACTTTTATTGGGGATTGGAGTTAAAATGATTACATAAATTAATAAAAACTAAAAAATTTGAGATTTTGTGTCTCACAGAATCAGTAATCTTTCTCTATGAAACACACACACAGGACTGTTTATGGCTGACTCAAAAACCCTTTTAAATCCCCCTCACAGGCATAAATATCGCCCTATTGGTCTGAAAGTTGGTCATAACATAGATACACATGCCTGCTCATGTACAATGTTACAAAATTTGCTAGGGCTTATGCTTTTTGTCAGGGTCCTTCAGACTGACGCCTGGTTCTCCCAAGTATAGAAACTGTGTCTGAAGAGGATTTCCCGCTCTTTGGCTCTCACAGCTGCAGGGGATTAATTACCATAGCAACAGAAGAACAGAGTGTCTGGAACTGCAGCTCCCCAGGACTGCACTGTAGGGTTTACTGGTATTTACAACTGCTTGTGTTTTCAGCATTATACTACTGATTCAAGACTATAACCATTACACATATGTCCCCCCATGTTAAAATCTGACATAAATAAGAATAAATAGCTGATTAAAAGTCTATGGACAGAAAATAACGTCGCTGCTCCTTTAAGGAACCAGCGGCACAGACGCAGCGCCTGTGATGCTACAGATCACAAACCTGACAGAGAGAGCAGAAGAGGATTCGTAGGAAAAGAGCGGTGATGCTCAGCAAGGCAGGTCATTAGCATTTGTACAAAGTTAGCATTTCACTGTCTATGACTAGTGCACTAGCACTTTTACCTAAAGTTAGCTTTTACCTAATTTTCTCATTAATTAGAAATGTTTAGTATACTGAATAGAGTAGTAAAATTAAAACACATGGTCGTGTTGCTCCACATCCTACTGCCAGCATTTGAGCTAACATTAGCATATTGGCTAATTTTAGCATATGCATCAATTTTAACATAATGAATGGTACAAGTACAGATTATTCTACATGCTTCTGCCTCTCCACAGGTTATGACTACGTTGCAGCTTTCTTTAGCATTAATGCTAATTTTTAGTATAAAAACACTGGCTCAAAGCCGACGGCACACTTTGGCATGCCCCTTTAAAATTTCTGCAGGAATTTTCTAGTTAGGGGCATGCCATAGCAATGCATAAGGAGAGCAGTACTGACTTGCGAAGCAAGTCAGTACTGCCTCCATGCATTGCATGGCAGGCACCTATTGTTCTACACCCAATAGAATGTCTCTTTATTATTATAAATATAATTTATTATTCTTCCGTTACCGTTAATGCGGCTCGTACCGCTGCATGCTGACCCACAAAAGTGGTATCAAAACGTGCGGCTCATCCCGGCAAGTGAGCTATTACTTTTATTGGGATTGGAGTTAAAATGATTACATAAATTAATAAAAACGAAAAAATTTGAGATTTGTGTCTCACAGAATCAGTAATCTTTCTCTATGAACACACACACAGGACTGTTATGGCTGACTCAAAAACCCTTTTTAAATCCCCTCACAGGCATAAATATCGCCCTATTGGTCTGAAAGTTGGTCATAACATAGATACACATGCCTGCTCATGTACAATGTTTACAAAAATTGCTAGGGCTTATGCTTTTTGTCAGGGTCCTTCAGACTGACGCCTGGTGTCTCCCAAGTATAGAAACTGTGTCTGAAGAGGATTTTCCCGCTCTTTGGCTCTCACAGCTGCAGGGGATTAATTACCATAGCAACAGAAGAACAGAGTGTCTGGAACTGCAGCTCCCCAGGACTGCACTGTAGGGTTTACTGGTATTTACAACTGCTTGTGTTTTCAGCATTATACTACTGATTCAAGACTATAACCATTACACATATGTCCCCCATGTTAAAATCTGACATAAATAAGAATAAATAGCTGATTAAAGTCTATGGACAGAAATAACGTCGCTGCTCCTTTAAGGAACCAGCGGCACAGACGCAGCGCCTGTGATGCTACAGATCACAAACCTGACAGAGAGCGGAAGAGTAGTCGTAGGAAAAGACGGTGATGCTCAGCAAGGCAGGTCATTAGCATTTGTACAAAAGTTAGCATTTCACTGTCTATGACTAGTGCACTAGCACTTTTACCTAAAGTTAGCTTTACCTAATTTCTCATTAATTAGAAATGTTTAGTATACTGAATAGAGTAGTAAAATTAAACAACATGGTCGTGTTGCTCCACATCCTACTGCCAGCATTTGAGCTAACATTAGCATATTGGCTAATTTAGCATATGCATCAATTTTAACATAATGAATGGTACAAGTACAGATTATTCTACATGCTTCTGCCTCTCCACAGGTTATGACTACGTTGCAGCTTTCTTTAGCATTAATGCTAATTTTTAGTATAAAAACACTGGCTCAAAGCCGACGGGCACACTTTGGCATGCCCCTTTAAAATTTCTGCAGGAATTTTCTAGTAAATATATTTATTATTCTTCCGTTACCGTTAATGCGGCTCGTACCGCTGCATGCTGACCCCACAAAAGTGTATCAAAACGTGCGGCTCAATCCCGGCAAGTGAGCTATTACTTTATTGGGGATTGGAGTTAAAATGATTACATAAATTAATAAAAACGAAAAAATTTGAGATTTTGTGTCTCACAGAATCAGTAATCTTTCTCTATGAAACACACACACAGGACTGTTTATGGCTGACTCAAAAACCCTTTTTAAATCCCCCTCACAGGCATAAATATCGCCCTATTGGTCTGAAAGTTGGTCATAACATAGATACACATGCATGCTCATGTACAATGTTTACAAAAATTTGCTAGGGCTTATGCTTTTTGTCAGGGTCCTTCAGACTGACGCCTGGTGTCTCCCAAGTATAGAAACTGTGTCTGAAGAGGATTTTCCCGCTCTTTGGCTCTCACAGCTGCAGGGGATTAATTACCATAGCAACAGAAGAACAGAGTGTCTGGAACTGCAGCTCCCCAGGACTGCACTGTAGGGTTTACTGGTATTTACAACTGCTTGTGTTTTCAGCATTATACTACTGATTCAAGACTATAACCATTACACATATGTCCCCCATGTTAAAATCTGACATAAATAAGAATAAATAGTTGATTAAAAGTCTATGGACAGAAAATAACGTCGCTGCTCCTTTAAGGAACCAGCGGCACAGACGCAGCGCCTGCGATGCTACAGATCACAAACCTGACAGAGAGAGCGAAGAGGATTCGTAGGAAAAGAGCGGTGATGCTCAGCAAGGCAGGTCATTAGCATTTGTACAAAAGTTAGCATTTCACTGTCTATGACTAGTGCACTAGCACTTTTACCTAAAGTTAGCTTTTACCTAATTTTCTCATTAATTAGAATGTTTAGTATACTGAATAGAGTAGTAAAATTAAAACAACATGGTCGTGTTGCTCCACATCTACTGCCAGCATTTAAGCTAACATTAGCATATTGGCTAATTTTAGCTATGCATCAATTTAACATAATGAATGGTACAACTACAGTTATTACATGCTTCTGCCTCTCCACAGGTTATTGACTACGTTGCAGCTTTCTTTAGCATTAATGCTAATTTTTAGTATAAACACTGGCTCAAAGCCGACGGGCACACTTTGGCATGCCCCTTTAAAATTTCTGCAGGAATTTTCTAGTTATTTATTATTCTTCCGTCACCGTTAATGCGGCTCGTACCGCTGCGTGCCCACCCACAAAAGTGGTATCAAATCGTGCGGCTCGAGCCGGCATTATTGCTATTATTTTTATTGGGGATCGGAGTTAAAATGATTACATAAATTAATAAAAACGAAAAAATTTGAGATTTTGTGTCTCACAGAATCAGTAATCTTTCTCTATGAAACACACACACAGGACTGTTTATGGCTGACTCAAAAACCCTTTTTAAATCCCCCTCACAGGCATAAATATCGCCCTATTGGTCTGAAAGTTGGTCATAACATAGATACACATGCCTGCTCATGTACAATGTTTACAAAAATTTGCTAGGGCTTATGCTTTTTGTCAGGGTCCTTCAGACTGACGCCTGGTGTCTCCCAAGTATAGAAACTGTGTCTGAAGAGGATTTTCCCGCTCTTTGGCTCTCACAGCTGCAGGGGATTAATTACCATAGCAACAGAAGTGTCTGGAACTGCAGCTCCCCAGGACTGCACTGTAGGGTTTACTGGTATTTACAACTGCTTGTGTTTTCAGCATTATACTACTGATTCAAGACTATAACCATTACACATATGTCCCCCATGTTAAAATCTGACATAAATAAGAATAAATAGTTGATTAAAAGTCTATGGACAGAAAATAACGTCGCTGCTCCTTTAAGGAACCAGCGGCACAGACGCAGCGCCTGCGATGCTACAGATCACAAACCTGACAGAGAGAGCAGAAGAGGATTCGTAGGAAAAGAGCGGTGATGCTCAGCAAGGCAGGTCATTAGCATTTGTACAAAAGTTAGCATTTCACTGTCTATGACTAGTGCACTAGCACTTTTACCTAAAGTTAGCTTTTACCTAATTTTCTCATTAATTAGACATGTTTAGTATACTGAATAGAGTAGTAAAATTAAAACAACATCGTCGTGTTGCTCCACATCTACTGCCAGCATTTGAGCTAACATTAGCATATTGGCTAATTTTAGCATATGCATCAATTTAACATAATGAATGGTACAAGTACAGATTATTCTACATGCTTCTGCCTCTCCACAGGTTATTGACTACGTTGCAGCTTTCTTTAGCATTAATGCTAATTTTTAGTATAAAACACTGGCTCAAAGCCGACGGGCACACTTTGGCATGCCCCTTTAAAATTTCTGCAGGAATTTTCTAGTTAGGGGCATGCCATAGCAATGCATAAGGAGAGCAGTACTGACTTGCGAAGCAAGTCAGTACTGCCTCCATGCATTGCATGGCAGGCACCTATTGTTCTACACCCAATAGAATGTCTCTTTATTATTATAAATATAATTTATTATTCTTCCGTTACCGTTAATGCGGCTCGTACCGCTGCATGCTGACCCACAAAAGTGGTATCAAAACGTGCGGCTCAATCCGGCAAGTGAGCTATTACTTTTATTGGGGATTGGAGTTAAAATGATTACATAAATTAATAAAAACGAAAAAATTTGAGATTTTGTGTCTCACAGAATCAGTAATCTTTCTCTATGAAACACACACACAGGACTGTTTATGGCTGACTCAAAAACCCTTTTTAAATCCCCCTCACAGGCATAAATATCGCCCTATTGGTCTGAAAGTTGGTCATAACATAGATACACATGCCTGCTCATGTACAATGTTTACAAAAATTTGCTAGGGCTTATGCTTTTTGTCAGGGTCCTTCAGACTGACGCCTGGTGTCTCCCAAGTATAGAAACTGTGTCTGAAGAGGATTTTCCCGCTCTTTGGCTCTCACAGCTGCAGGGGATTAATTACCATAGCAACAGAAGAACAGAGTGTCTGGAACTGCAGCTCCCCAGGACTGCACTGTAGGGTTTACTGGTATTTACAACTGCTTGTGTTTTCAGCATTATACTACTGATTCAAGACTATACCATTACATATGTCCCCCATGTTAAAATCTGACATAAATAAGAATAAATAGCTGATTAAAAGAAAAATAACGTCGCTGCTCCTTTAAGGAACCAGCGGCACAGACGCAGCGCCTGTGATGCTACAGATCACAAACCTGACAGAGAGCGAAGAGTAGTCGTAGGAAAAGAGCGGTGATGCTCAGCAAGGCAGGTCATTAGCATTTGTACAAAAGTTAGCATTTCACTGTCTATGACTAGTGCACTAGCACTTTTACCTAAAGTTAGCTTTTACCTAATTTTCTCATTAATTAGAAATGTTTAGTATACTGAATAGAGTAGTAAAATTAAAACAACATGGTCGTGTTGCTCCACATCCTACTGCCAGCATTTGAGCTAACATTAGCATATTGGCTAATTTTAGCATATGCATCAATTTTAACATAATGAATGGTACAAGTACAGATTATTCTACATGCTTCTGCCTCTCCACAGGTTATTGACTACGTTGCAGCTTTCTTTAGCATTAATGCTAATTTTAGTATAAAACACTGGCTCAAAGCCGACGGGCACACTTTGGCATGCCCCTTTAAAATTTCTGCAGGAATTTTCTAGTAAATATTCTTCCGTTACCGTTAATGCGGCTCGTACCGCTGCATGCTGACCCACAAAAGTGGTATCAAAACGTGCGGCTCAATCCGGCAAGTGAGCTATTACTTTTATTGGGGATTGGAGTTAAAATGAGTAATAAATAATAAAAACGAAAAAATTTGAGATTTTGTGTCTCACAGAATCAGTAATCTTTCTCTATGAAACACACACACAGGACTGTTTATGGCTGACTCAAAAACCCTTTTTAAATCCCCCTCACAGGCATAAATATCGCCCTATTGGTCTGAAGTTGGTCATAACATAGATACACATGCCTGCTCATGTACAATGTTTACAAAAATTTGCTAGGGCTTATGCTTTTGTCAGGGTCCTTCAGACTGACGCCTGGTGTCTCCCAAGTATAGAAACTGTGTCTGAAGAGGATTTCCCGCTCTTTGGCTCTCACAGCTGCAGGGGATTAATTACCATAGCAACAGAAGAACAGAGTGTCTGGAACTGCAGCTCCCCAGGACTGCACTGTAGGGTTTACTGGTATTTACAACTGCTTGTGTTTTCAGCATTATACTACTGATTCAAGACTATAACCATTACACATATGTCCCCCCATGTTAAAATCTGACATAAATAAGAATAAATAGCTGATTAAAAGTCTATGGACAGAAAATAACGTCGCTGCTCCTTTAAGGAACCAGCGGCACAGACGCAGCGCCTGCGATGCTACAGATCACAAACCTGACAGAGAGCGGAAGAGGATTCGTAGGAAAAGAGCGGTGATGCTCAGCAAGGCAGTCATTAGCATTTGTACAAAAGTTAGCATTTCACTGTCTATGACTAGTGCACTAGCACTTTTACCTAAATTAGCTTTTACCTAATTTTCTCATTAATTAGAAATGTTTAGTATACTGAATAGAGTAGTAAAATTAAAACAACATGGTCGTGTTGCTCCACATCCTACTGCCAGCATTTGAGCTAACATTAGCATATTGGCTAATTTAGCATATGCATCAATTTTAACATAATGAATGGTACAAGTACAGATATTCTACATGCTTCTGCCTCTCCACAGGTTATTGACTACGTTGCAGCTTTCTTTAGCATTAATGCAATTTTAGTATAAAAACACTGGCTCAAAGCCGACGGGCACACTTTGGCATGCCCCTTTAAAATTTCTGCAGGAATTTCTAGTATTTATTATTCTTCCGTCACCGTTAATGCGGCTCGTACCGCTGCGTGCCACCCACAAAAGTGGTATCAAATCGTGCGGCTCGATGCCGGCATTATTGCTATATTTTTATTGGGGATCGGAGTTAAATGATTACATAAATTAATAAAAACGAAAAAATTTGAGATTTGTGTCTCACAGAATCAGTAATCTTCTCTATGAAACACACACACAGGACTGTTATGGCTGACTCAAAAACCCTTTTTAAATCCCCCTCACAGGCATAAATATCGCCCTATTGGTCTGAAAGTTGGTCATAACATAGATACACATGCCTGCTCATGTACAATGTTACAAAAATTTGCTAGGGCTTATGCTTTTGTCAGGGTCCTTCAGACTGACGCCTGGTGTCTCCCAAGTATAGAAACTGTGTCTGAAGAGGATTTCCCGCTCTTTGGCTCTCACAGCTGCAGGGGATAATTACCATAGCAACAGAACAGTGTCTGGAACTGCAGCTCCCCAGGACTGCACTGTAGGTTTACTGGTATTTACAACTGCTTGTGTTTCAGCATTATACTACTGATTCAAGACTATAACCATTACACATATGTCCCCCCATGTTAAAATCTGACATAAATAAGAATAAATAGTTGATTAAAAGTCTATGGACAGAAAATAACGTCGCTGCTCCTTTAAGGAACCAGCGGCACAGACGCAGCGCCTGCGATGCTACAGATCACAAACCTGACAGAGAGAGCAGAAGAGGATTCGTAGGAAAAGAGCGGTGATGCTCAGCAAGGCAGTTCATTAGCATTTGTACAAAAGTTAGCATTTCACTGTCTATGACTAGTGCACTAGCACTTTTACCTAAAGTTAGCTTTTACCTAATTTCTCATTAATTAGACATGTTTAGTATACTGAATAGAGTAGTAAAATTAAAACAACATGGTCGTGTTGCTCCACATGCTACTGCCAGCATTTAAGCTAACATTAGCATATTGGCTAATTTTAGCTTATGCATCAATTCTAACATAATGAATGGTACAACTACAGTTTATTAAACATGCTTCTGCCTCTCCAAAGGTTATTGACTACGTTGCAGCTTTCTTTAGCATTAATGCTAATTTTAACATCATAGCGCTGCGTCAAAGCCGACGAGCACACTTTGGCATGCCCCTTTAAAATTTCTGCAGGAATTTTCTAGTTTAGTAAATATTACTTAACCCTGATCACACTTTTTCAGTGCATGAGTTATATAATTTGTCTCTCAGATTACAACACAATCAAACAAACAAAACAAACAAAAGGTGTGTCTTTGTTCTCTATATTTCACTAAAGAAGGAGCTGTCAGTGTCTTTGTTACCTGGCTGTGAGGTCATAGGTTTATCTGTAGCTTCCTCTAAAAAATAAAACAAAACAAAACAAAAAAAAACATTATTAAAAACCCTTCAGCGGTTTCAGGATTACTGCCGACAGATTATTTAGCTGTTACCATTCAGGTGTTTCACCAGAGCTGCAATTCTGTCTGTGACAAAAAGGAAAAAAGAAACAAAAAGTAGCTATAAGAGAAATGTGATGAAGTTCTGAAGTGCAGTGACCGCCGCAGCCTGTAGGGGGCAGCAGCTGCTCGAATCAGAACTGTTCTCTTCTCTGATTGGCTGAAGATGCCATCCTGAAGATGTTAATCGCTTCCCAAAGGTTAGACTTCTTTTAAATACAACAATATGTCGAAGTTGTAAACATTGATATTTACCATCTTCTGGTGCACTTGCTGTAAAACAAAGATAAAAATAAAGATTAGTGAAGCGTCTTGATCAAAAACAGATGATAAAAACGCCACA
The DNA here is from genome assembly GCF_904066995.2 of Poecilia reticulata. Classification (NCBI taxonomy): domain Eukaryota; kingdom Metazoa; phylum Chordata; class Actinopteri; order Cyprinodontiformes; family Poeciliidae; genus Poecilia; species Poecilia reticulata. The sequence goes on along the minus strand of NC_088840.1, from coordinate 21,899,435 downwards.
CTTCAAGGCAAAGGCCTTTAAATAAATAACTCCTTTCTTGCAGCAATATAAGATCAAAATAAAATTCTTTTAAGAAATACCCAAATGTCAATATTAGTGCATTTATTTAGTGGGAAATTTTTTTTAAACCGAAATATCCAACATCTCAAACTTATTTAAAATAAGTACAACTGAAGCAATTTGTAACTTATTCTTTACTTTGCTAAACTGATCAAATAGGGACTTTTAGATATTAATTCAAGGCTTTCTGTTTCTCTGAAGTTAAAATATAATATAAACACAAGCTCTTTTCTGTCAGCAACTCTTCAAAATGGGAAAGAGAAGAGCACATGCCAGTTTAGTGAGCCAATCTTAAAGCATGGAGAGAAAACACAAGCCTGTCCTTAATAAGCCATCATAAATGTAAATATATCAAGTCCGATAAATGCTACCAGGACTTTAACTAGATTTATCTGAACTTACATGAAACCTAAAACAAAAAGAACACATTTTAAGACAAATAATGGGCAGACTTTAAAGACTGGATTTCTCTTGTACCAGGTGGTCAAAGTGTGGAGGGAAAGGTTTTAGTTTAAATAATTAAAAAGTAATTAATCTGCCACTGTTTTTCTGTTCCAACTGTAGAGCAGATACAACTTATAACACGAGTTAGACACGAGAATACATCAGGGATTAAACTCTAATAAGTAAAAGAATATTCAAATTTATGAAAATAACTGTAGTGTTTTGTAAACGTGCTTTGTAGAAGTGGCAGTAATTTGCCGGATCAGTCGGCATAAACACGGTGAGCAGCCCTGGGTGATGTTGATGACGTAGCGGCTTACTTTGGAGCGGTGCTGCGAGGGAAACAGCAGCGAGGGCGCCGAGCAGCAGAACAACACATCTACAAAAACACAAAAAGAAACATTTCAGCACGGCTCCGATGCAAAGCAAGGCCGCTGCGCTTGTGTGAATGCTGCTTCCCTTTGCAATCGCGCTGAACAAACTACAGGTTTTCAGCCTGTGACTCCGTCAAAATCAAAATGTGGGTTTCTATGAAGCACTTTGGAGACCTTCTTTAGCAATAAAACCACCAAAAACATCAGATTTGTGAGTAATCTGAGTGAAGATGGATGGAAAACGGCTGCTGATGAGTGTCAGGTGTGTTCAGTGGCAGCTGGAGAAACCAGTTTCCAACCTGAAGGGTTAAATGACTTTCTTTGTGTTTCTCTACAGAACAGGGGGAAAAAAAAAAACTCACAAAGCGTCTCTTCTTTTCCAACGTATAGAGAACGAGGAGCTGCAATAGAAAACCAGCGCAGACGTTCAAAGAGATGCTTTTAGCTTCATGATGGCAATCTGACGGTGAGGGCTTCACTCAGGAACAGAGTTCATTTAACCCAAGAAGCTCAAAAACACAGTAAATAAAAAACACAAACAACTTCCTTTAGGGTTAGTTTGATTAAAAAGATAGATAAGAGCAACTTTTATATAAAGGTTTTTTTTTTCTTCTAAACTCAGCATCAGTGAAGTGAATCTCAAAAACCATTTAAATAAATCAGAAGCTCAAGATTTAAAGTGACAACTTAAACAGCTATGAAGTGGAAACTTCAGCTTCCATAAACAAGCAGGTGTAGCAGCGACGTAAAACTGATTTAAATCCTTCGGTTGTTCCAAACCTGACGCACAATCTGGCAGTAAAAACAGGCGGATCGCAGAAAAAAAAAACCAAGAGGCGTTTACTCACCGTCCGAACATGTTGCTATTTTCAGCAGGAACTAAAACTCGGACAAGGGAGCTTCAGTGAATGTCTGAAGTCAGCTGAAGCGGCGCAGCAGCATTTTATACTCACCTCCTCCTCCTCCTCCTCCTCCTCCTCCTCCTCCTCCTCCTCCTCCTGCTTGTCCCTCCCTTCTGCCTGCTGATCACCTGAGTGTTTTCTTTTTAATCCACTTTGAAAAATACAAAGATTCAGTTTGATCATTTCACTCTGAACTTTCAATCTCATCACTGAAACGACAAGAAACTTGGACTTGAGGGATTATCATCCAAGGTTTTCGAGCTGAATTGGTTTTCCGTCGGAAACAGCTGACCTCTGATAGCTGATGTTGAATGTTTGTTTCCCAAAACTGCTCACGTTGACATGAGAAGCACCGAGTTAAGCCTAATAAGTTGAACGTTATCGTTATCTCCTCTCAGAGGTTTTCCAAGGCTGGAGCATTTTGTTTTTGTCTCTGAACAAACAAAGAGCTTCGTCATCTTTACACTCTCTCTCTCTCTCACGCCCTCATTTCTTTGCTCCTGGATAATTTCATCTCTAATGTTCCTGATTGTTCGGTCCTGAATATTTTGGCGTTAATCACAGATAAATGCAAACTTTAAGAAGAAGAAGAAGAAGAAAACATTTCTTTGAGAAACTTTGGAAAATGTAGTCATAAAGTCACACAAAGGAGATGTTTGAGTTTATTTATTTTTTTTACCACTTGCTGGCAAAATGCAAACCATATGGCCACTTTATTAGGTACACCTTCAGATCTGCTTTAAGATTCAAGAAGGTGTCAGAACAATGCTTCAGAGACTTTGGTCCATATCGACATGACATCTCACTGTTGTTGCAGATTTTTTGCACATCAGATGTTCAGAATAATCAGGTTGGATCTGGCAAAACGTTCTCCAGCTGCACAGAAACAAAACTAACGTTAAAGATCTAGAGTCAACGCACAGCTTCAACTAAACTCTACAAAACAAGTCTGACATCTGAGTCTAGTGATGAACTCTGACCTGAACCCTCAGAGTCACATAAAGGCAGCTACAAAGTCGGCCTTCTACCACCTGAAGAATATTTCCATTGTTAAAATCCCAGCCAGATCTAGAGAAACTCATCCATGTGTTTATCTTTAGCTGCATTAATCACTGCTACAGCGTCTTCACAGGTCTGCCTAAAAGAAAATCAGACGCTGCTGCTGGAGTTCTGACTAAAACCAGGAAGTTAGAGCTCATCACCCAGTTCTACAGTCCCTGCACTGGCTCCCTGTAGCTCAGAGAGTAGACTTTAAAATACGTTTAGTTAATTAATCACTAAGCGGTTCAGCACCACAACACATTAAAGATCTGCTGTTGTCATAGCAACCTTCCAGACCCCTCAGGTCAAACATGGAAAAGCAGCTTCAGCTTCAATGCACCACAAATCTGTAACAAACTTCCAGAAAACTGTAAAACAACCGAAACACTGAGTTCCTTTAAATCTACTGAAAACCCAGCATTTGACTAAATGTAATGTTTGTTTGTAGTTTTCACAATTGTCGGCTAATGTTTTTATGATCTTTCTATGCTTTCAGGGTGTAAATGTTTTATAAAATAAACTTGATTGACTGATGTGAATGTCCTGTTGCTCCATTCAGCTTCAGTGACTGTGGAGGCAAAAGAAAAATAAACTCAGGCTTATGAAACTATTTATAGGAGTCACAGATTGTGGCTCCTAATTATTCACCGTAAGCTCAACTATTCATAGACTGAGAACCTGAAATGCTGCCTTATTAGCAAAGCAACCAATAGAGGAGCGTCTTTCATTTTCCTTGTCCCTGATTGGCTGAACCACAAAGAGAAGAAATGAGGAAGACTAAAACTGTTTACACTGCATGTATTAATGAATATTACGGTATATTTTATATCTGTTAACAATAGGCAGATATACGCGTTTGAGAGGTGATTTCAGGTATTTGCGTATTTTGTCCATTTGCAGATGGTTGTGGTTCTTAACACTGGACCTAATGAAATACATCTGAGTTTGGTTTTGTAAAATGTAGTGTAATGAGAGAATAAAGGGTGCATACAAAAAAAAAAACAGTAGTAAAGTACATTTACATGTTTGCATGTAAACATAGAAGTATAAAAGTGTTTTTACACCCATCACAGTTACATCAACAGCATCATCCAATAAATTACCATCCATCTAACTTAGTTATGACATCATTTCTCAGTATTTTCTTTAATCCCATCTATAGCTGATTGTATATTTGTGCAATTTGACATTTTTAAAATTAATTTGCTTAATTTTGAAGAAACTAATTTTTTGATAAAGATGTTTGGCACTAGGATCAGGTGTTTAAATGTTTTTTTGGCTTTATTGAAATTGGTTTATTTCATTTCTGCAATAGAAACACTTTTATTGCATCATGAGTCACATGATCATCAACCGGGTGTTTCTACTGGCAGGAAAGAGAAAAAGGACGACAGGAAGTAATGATGGTGCAGCACATTTATTGTGACAAAATTGTCATTACACAGAAGGTTTTGCTCATATTTGTAGCAGTTTTAGCAGGTACAATTCATTCATATTTGGATGCCATTATTAGCAAACATCAATAATTTATTTTGTTAAAATTCTAAATCAAAACACCATAATGCAGTAATAATTGTCAACTTTAACAATAGCATCGATATTAGCAGTGATAACAGTAAATATTGACCATATTTAAACTTTTTTATGTTTGACGAACTGCTCAGCTTCCATGTTTTCACCGTTTGATTCCACAGCTTCACTATCATCTCACTATTGTCTCACTGCTGCAGCTGAAATTGCTCGAGGCAACATTTTTCTCCCCCAATCAGTTTTGGTAACTTTATTTGAATTACAGCTTCAGCTTTCCGAGTGTCAGTCTCCTTCATGTTGCACGTTCAGAGTCAGTATCAAGCTGCTGTCTGTCCATCATCGCAAACCAGTTCATCCATTCATCAGCTGAGTATTTTCATCCTGAAGAGAGAAAATATCCAATATTTTCTCTAAAATATCCAATATTTTCTCTAAGCTATTGTCTGTAAGCCACAGGGATGGATATGCGTGAGAGTCCGAGAACATCAGGTTCTCTGAATCAACTTAGGTCAACATTTTATGAGATTCAGACCAGGCCACAGCAGCGCCACCCTCTTCCTCATGATGCTCGGCTTGAACTTTACCAAACTTTTCCCAGCATGTGCTGAACCCTGAATAAAATGGTGAGTATGACAAAGTATTGAGGCCATACAAACAAAAAAAAACATTAAAATAATAGAGAATAAAGTTGAAATAATACAAGAATGATGTATTTATTTGACTTTCGTTTAGTATTTTTTCGACTTTCGTCTTGTAAATACCAGGACTTTATTCTCCTACAAATGTATTCTTGCAATTGATTTTATTTTCTGAGCGCGGCCCTAATACCTAATCCAAAAGATTTTCTCAAAGATGTTTAAATGCAACACATGTCTTAAAATGTTGCTTCTGCTTGTTTATATTAAATTGTACAGAGAATCTGATCTAAATGTGCAACATGTCCATAGACGCCATAAGATCTTCCTTAAGGAGGAATAAAAGAAAATTGCCGTCTTATTATTGTAAAAACTATGTAGCAAAGTCAGAATATTCACACTTCAAGCAGATTTTGTAAAACCGCGTTCAAGCACATATGAAAATATACTTTAATTACACAGACATAAAAGTCAAGAACGCCAAACCAGAGCATGAAATGTTGAAAACTTGCCGTTTACGCCTAAAATAGTAAAGTTTAGCAGCTCAGTTCGACTAACAAGCGTCTGACATCCAGACTGAATTCAAAACATGCATGAAAAATCTGAACCCAGTCAGTTTCAGCTCAACCTTCATTTACCAAGAAAAGCAAACAAGACAAGCCACACCTTTCTCCAAGCAGGAAGTGTGGACAAATACATCCACCACATGTTTTTATGTGTGTGTGCATGATGTACAGATTGTGGTATGAAGGAGAACAGGTTTGACACTAAACTAGAAAACTCTGAATGCTTTGTTAGCTTAGCGAGGATAACATCTAAGAACCGGTGGCAGGAAGAACAAAGAACTATTTAAAGGCTTTGTTTCAGGAAGAGACGTGTAACACTGAGGGTAAGTGAGGGTTGTGCCAAAAATATTTACAATCCAATCCAAGCCAACTTTATTTATAAAGCACTTTAAAACAACCACAGCTGATACAAAGTGCTGTACAGTAAAACACAACATAACAATAAAAAAAATAAATAAAAAAAGAACTAAAAAAAACTCTTACAGTTTAAAAACGAAAACATACAATTTAAAACTAAATCCTGCTGGAGTTGAAAGCCAAGTAAAATAAATGGGTTTTAAGACGAGCTTTAAAAGTGGACAGTGAAGGGGCCTCTCTGACCTGCAAAGGCAAGTCGTTCCATAACTTAGGACCAATGACAGAGAAAGTCCTGACTTCTGGATCTCAGTACCTCCAAGAGCAGCTGATCTGCTGACCTGAATGACCGATAAGGTGAAGAAGCTCAGAGAGGTAAGCCGGGGCAAGATTATGCAGTGATTTAAAAACAAACATAAGAATTTTAAAATGAATTCTAAAATATACCTGTAGGCAGCCAGTGAAGTGAGGCCAGGTCAGGGGTCACATGTTCCCTCTTTCGAGTTCCTGTTAAAAGTCGTGCAGCAGCATTCTGAACCAGCTGCAGACGTGAGAGCAGCGACTGACTGACTCCCAGATAAAGTGAGTTGCAGTAATCCAATCGAGTTGAAATAAAAGTGGATCACTGTTTCAAAATGCTGCCTGGAAAGAAAAGATTTCACTGATGCCAATCACCTTAAATGATAAAAGCTGGACTTAACCACGGCTCTGATTTGGCTGTCCAATTTAAAATCACTGTCCACCTTAAAACCAAGATCTGTAACAACAAGTTTAAAATATACTTCCAAAGGTCCCAGGTCAACAGTGGAGGACTCACAGGAACCACTGGGTCCAAACACAATCACCTCTGTTTTCTTTTCATTAAAAAATTAAAAAAGTTCAGGGCCAACCAAGCTTTAATATCACCTAGACATGCCAGGAGATGTTTGATGGAATGGACATCCTTCTGCTTCAGGGGCAAATAAATCTGACTATCATCAGTGTAACAATGAAATGAGATCCCATGTTTCCTAAGTATAGAACCCAGAGGCAGTAAATAAAGTAAGAAAAGCAGAAAGCCCAGAATTGATTGATTTCATAGAAATGCCAAATGAAACTTTTCAAAAGCTTTGACTGCTGTGAAAACAAAACGTCCTACTTGATTTTAATCAAAAACAGTTTAAAAAAGGTGAATATTTTTGCAAGGCTATGCAACGTGAGAGTCAGTCAGTCGCTGCTCTCACGTCTGCAGCTGGTTCAGAATGCTGCTGCACGACTTCTGACTGGAACTCGAAAGAGGGAGCATGTGACCTCTGACCTGACCTCACTTCACTGGCTGCCTACAGGTATATTTTAGGATTCATTTTAAAATTCTTATGTTTGTTTTTAAATCACTGCATAATCTTGCCCCAGCTTACCTGACCTGCTCTTGGAGATACTGACATCCAGAAGGAAGCTAAGAGGGGTCAGGGCTTCAGTCATTGGTCCTAAGTTATGGAACGACTTGCCTTTGCAGTTCAGAGAGGCCCCTTCACTGTCCACTTTTAAAGCTCGTCTTAAAACTCATCTATTTTACTTGGCTTTTAACTCCCGCAGGATCTAGTTTTAAATTGTATGTTTGTTTGTTTTTAAACTGTAAGAGTTTTTATTTTTTTATTGTTATGTTGTGTTTTAATGTACAGCACTTTGTGTCAGCTGTGGTTGTTTTAAAGTGCTTTATAAATAAAGTTGGATTGGATTGGAACGTTGTCGTTAAAAAGTGAAATATTCCTCATTCGCGTTGTTCTTCAGTTCTCTGTTTCAAAGTGATTTCATTTTTAATTTTCCTTTGTTCCAAAATGTCTGTTTGGAGACGGAAAAAAAAAAAAAACACAAATCTGACAGTGTCGTCAATTAATTATTTTATTTTTTATCTTTTTATTAGACGCACAATAAGATAAACAAAGAAAGCTTGCATTGCTGGTACAACAGGGTTATTAACAGAAACTTCAAAATTTGTTGCAGCGTGAAATAAAATAACAGAGAAAAATTAAATTAATAAGTGAATATATAACAGTAAAATTTCTTCATGTGTCCAAAAATGACCAAAAAAAGGACAAAACAGTTCTAGTCCAGAAAAGGTGTCAAACATTCCTCCTCCTCGTCCTAGTTTAGTTTTTTTGACAGACAAAATTATACTTAAAGTGGTGGGTAACAAAACATCATCATCAAGTAAACATTTCAATGTTTTAAGTTGGAAAAATTGCTGGTTCCCTGTCCAGTCCAGTTCGTACTGGGATCTCTCAGCAAACATCCACATGTCGTCGTCGTTCTCTGATGACACAGATTATTTTTAAATTAGCACTAACATTTCTTCTGAGCACCAGGCATATGAGAGATTAAGACAGATGGTACATGTAATTGTGAAGTAAAAGAGCAAAAATCTGCACTAGTAGTTATCACTAAAGATGTCCATGTTAATAATTGAATGAAGCCACATTAGGAGAAGATCCTGCACGTTGTATTGAGAAATGGAGAACGTCTGAAATAAATAAAAACAGCCAAGAGTAGCTCTACAAACTAAGAAACTGTTAAGGGATATTCTCTCGATGATTAATAGTGAAACACTGAGTCAATCAGAGAAATGTGCATTTGTCTTTACATATTTCATTTATAAAATCAGAGGAATCATTTATTCTCAGAGATCAGTGAGTGAGAGAAGAAAAAATTAAACTTGAAACATACAAATCTTCTTTTAAATCTTTTCAGTCAGTGCTTCCCTCCCTCCGTCTCCTGCAGGGAGTTTCAGTGTTTCCATCTCTGGTTGACGGGTCTCTAAATCAAACCCGGTTCAAAGGATTTTCAGTGGAAAGGAGAAGAAAACGCCTCCTCTGAAACCTCCGTTATCAGTCCATTCTTAAGCCAAAGTTTATTCTGACAGAACAAAATACATACAATAAAATAGAAAAAACCTTAATAAACAGCCAAAATCATCAGCATTTAATGTAAAACACACCTGCATGATAAAGTTTTTGTAGATTCAACAGAAAGTTTAACATTTAAACTAGGGCTGAAACGATTCCTCGAGTGATTCGAGTACCTCGATTATTAAAATTCCTCGAGGAAAATTGACCTGCCTCGAAGCTTCGTTAATTTATGTTTTATCATTTAGCGCACCGTGTTTCAGCCGGAACATTATTTGCGTTGAGCGGAGCTCTGACTTCCGCCTCTGAGTTGTTGACGGAAGCTACGTGTTGGCGGCATAATGTCCAATCTTCAAGTTCGGCCCGCGGGGATTTTACTGATTGGTGATAATTCTGGGTTTTCATCGTTTTTGTGGGACCAATAAACATCCTTAAAATGACCGGCGCGATGCCGGGAGTTCGGCAGCCTTTCTGCTCCGGAGCTGCTGGTTGAACGGCGGGAAGAAGCTGAGGAGGATTTATACAGGTGAGCGGAGAGACTGAGCACGGCGGGCGGCTGAGGGTTGATGCTTACAGGGTAAGAGCAGCTTTACGGATGAACCGCACAATAAACTTATATCATCCCGGTCTGAACAAACGGGAGGCGGAACATGGCTGGTAGATGAGCTTCTGAACGGAGGAGCCGTAAATATCCCGTATTGCTCCCCCGGTCTACAAAAAAGTAACTGGTAGGGAAGCTCAAATGTGGAAAAAATAGACTGATGTTGATATCCGATAGTAACACTGGTGTTATGGAAGATTTACCAATATTTTATTTCATAATTGTTTTTATCCGATTACTCAATTAATCGTAAGAAAAATCTATAGATTACTCGATTACTAAAATAATCGTTTACAACAGCCCTAATTTAAACAATGAAATAATCAGCAGTAGTTTTTTATAACCAGACGGTTTTGTTTTCTACAGAGAGACATGAGGCCTCGATATAAATCAATCCGTCTTTGACCCGAAACTCAATGTGCAGCACCAGCATGAGGTTCTAATCACTTCTACAAACAAATTGATCATCTAATGACAGGAATTATTAATAAGCTGCAAGAAGAATCAAACAGTATGTGAGTTTTTTCATCTACTTTGAGCCTTGTTCAGATTATGAAACATACAAAATGTTCATGTTATTCACACAGTGAGATCCTCCATGTTGTTTCCCTCACTGCTGGAGCTGCAGACTCAACTTAGCAGCATCAGAATTATAACTATAAATGAAATATGAAGGATTTCCAGAGAACCACTGCTGTGCCTTGACACTCACGCAGCTAACATGATTGCAACATTGTTGCCATTATCGATTGTAAAAATTGAAATTACAACAATAAATTTGACTATGGAAACATGCTAATTTTAAAATTAAACACGTTTTCATTCAAAAACTTTTAGCTCTAGTGTAAGGTCCTTTTTTTTGGCTGTATTGAAATTGGTTTATTTTGCAGAACTGCAATGAAAACACTTTTTTTCAAATCACACAAGTCACATGAGCAACAACCAGATGTTACTGCTGACCATGAAGAAGACGACAGTAAGATGATGACGACTACAATTTATCATGTTCCCAGCTGTCATGGGATTGTAGCTCCAACGCCTCAATATTCATGATATTATGAATATAATCTAATGTTCACATCCGTCGCTGCTCTGAAGTTAAGTGACTCATCTTGTAAACAAGCGATTTTAATTTAATTTGTTCCTTAATTGACACATCACAAATGCAAAAGTGTTTTTAGTGTTTTAAATTCAGCAGAAAATCGAAAACGATTTGTGGTTTTTATTTACCAGGATTTTGGGCCTAAAGATTAAATGAAACCTTTGTTGGTTCATCATCCAATAACCAAATGATCCAAAGCCACTAATTACCCTCTAAGTCAGAAAAGTCCAAAACATGATACATTATTGCTTAAATGAAAAATGTGAAGTTCAACACTATATACTAATCTTTTATAAATAAATAATGGATTCATTTCAATTTGTCAGACTCTTGTAATGAAATGAAAAACAAATGACAGCAAATAAATTATGTAATTCACAACTTTTCTATGAGTGACTCAAAGTCGTGTGTTTTGGTTATGTTTTTTACAGAATGTGTTAAAAAGCTGGTATTTTTTAAAAAGTTTCATGATGTGTTCCCTGGTTAGTTTATTGATGAAAAGAATAAAAAATGACAAGTTTTGCTGGTACGCCATAGGAAAAAGGTTTTATAAAATATTCTGACACCAAATGCTATGAGTATTTATTTTTGATGATCCAAATAAAACACCCAGAAATCATGAAATTGATCCTCGCTTTTTAAAAATCATTTATTTATTATTTATGAGCAACTTCTGTCATGTTTGTGGTTTAAAGTTCTCAAATTTACAGCAAAATATTGGTGAAAATTAATAACTTACAGGAGGAAATGCAGGGCATGAACAGAGGAAGTGAGCGGACAGGATAGCAGAATAATCCAGCAGGAAATAATCCAGCAGGATTAAATGCTGATTACTGACAAGATGCAGCTGTGAGGGACGGAAACAGGTTGATTCACGGAGGATGAAAAACAATAAACAGAATCTGAACAGGAAGTCAAATGATCTAAAAGTCCATCCATCCATCCATTTTCTTCCGCTTATCCGGGGTCGGGTCGCAGCAGCTTCAGAAGGGAGGCCCAGACTTCCCTCTCCCCAGCCACTTCTTCCAGCTCCTCCGGGGGAATCCCAAGGCGTTCCCAGGCCAGCCGAGAGACATAATCCCTCCAGCGTGTCCTGGGTCTTCCCCGAGGCCTCCTCCCAGTGGGACGTGCCCGGAACACCTCACCAGGGAGGCGTCCAGGAGGCATCCTTACCAGATGCCCGAGCCACCTCAACTGGCTCCTCTCGACGTGGAGGAGCAGCGGCTCTACTCTGAGTCCCTCCCGGATGACCGAGCTTCTCACCCTATCTCTAAGGGAAAGCCCAGCCACCCTGCGGAGGAAACCCATTTCGGCCACTTGTACCCGTGTTCTCGTTCTTTCGGTCATGACCCAAAGCTCATGACCATAGATGAGGGTGGGAACGTAGATCGACCGGTAAATCCAGAGCTTCTAAAAGTGAAGGAGAAAAAACTGACAAATAACCGAAGAGAAATAAATAAACAAACTAAGTAAGTAACTAAAGGGTTGATTCTGTATGGCAACACCTTTTGAACAATAATGACTACAGGGAACTAAACAGAGTATGGCAAGCACTAAATGAATATAAATAGGCATCAAGGAAACTCAAACACCAGAGGATCATAAACTGTAAAGACATGGAGCTTCTTATTTTATTTGTTAAGAAATAACATTTAAACAATAAATTGTCATGCAGGGGAGTTAAAATCATTGTAATTAAATGTTCTCAATGGGCCGTTTGTGTCAGAAAGTATTGATAAAACTATTAAGTAAAAAAGTACTTCTTGGTATTAATTAATATTGAACATATTTTCAAGTTCATGTTATTTGGTAATATAAAGATGAAAACTCGTTTGATTTATCATTTAATTTCCTTTTGGTATCAATAAAGTATTTTGAATTTGAATTTTGATTTGATTGACAAAATAAATGTATAAATAAACATAGAAAATTAATGAATAAATGCAAACAAATATCTTAAAAGTTCTACTTATGTGTACTTCCAGAGTCCAGAGGGCCACGTAAAAACCTATGGTGGGCCAGATTTGGCCCCCGCGCCTTCAGTTTGACGCATGTCAACATCTGAATGCTGTTACGTCAAAAATAGGGTTTCCTTGGAAATGTTTTTACTGGCAGAAGTGGAAAACATAGAATGTTCAAATTAAAAAATATTTCAAAACAACAATTCCCCAAAAAATGTTGAAAATGTGTTGAAAACATGCTTTTGGTAGAAAAGTCTCAATCATTTTCCAGTTGACCTTCAACTGCATTTGGATAATTGGAGACATTTCATCATCTGGTCTTCATATTCAGCTCATATTTGACATATTTGTAGCATTTGGTGATGAAACTGCAGCAAACCATCACTTTTTAAACCCAGTTGGTCGGTTTATAATGAGCAATCATCTCTAATGGACCAAAAACAAGACGACTGAAGTCATTCATCTGAAACTCGTCTCTGATTGGCCCGATATAAATATGAGAGGATCCTTCTGGATTGTATGAATTTGAAGTATTTCATTATATTATAGGCATGTTGCTGTAGTAATAATCTAAACTGTGGTATAAATAAAACTATCACAAATATTCTTCTGGTTCTGTGACACCAGCTGCTTTTCTGTTTACCTTAAAATTTTGCAAATTGGATTTACAAAAATAAATTAGCTTAATGGAAACACAGATTTGCACTAGGATTGATGTGTTTATTATTTTTTAGTGTATTTCACAAAACTGCAATCGAAACCCTGTTTGCATCACGAGTCATGTGATCAACATCCGGATGTTACTACTGGCAGAAAAGACAAAGAAGGAAACAGGAAGTGGCAGAAGGATGATGTTTTTTTTAAGTATCGAAGTTATTCACGTGTTTTTAATTGCAGATCTTATTCAATGAAAACACAGCAATTGCGAAATTGTGTTGTTGTTTTTGCCTTTTTGACAAAGGTTTCACACACATTTGTAACAAAATCGCAGCTGGAGTTTCTACATTTCTGCTAATTGCTGCGGTGCGCTCGGGTGTACCGGGTTCTGCCATCCGATCGCGTCCTGGAGGTTTTCAAAGAGCAGCAGCTCTAATGAAAGAGGAAAACCCAGCAGAGAAATGTCGAGCCAAAGGTCAGGAAACATTTAATCTCTGGAGCCCCTGAAGTGTTTCAATGAGATTACAAGGCGTCTAGTTCAAGGCTGTGAAATGCAGCACTGCTTGTGGTAACTGTGTGATGTTGATATACGTGATGATCAGACAGATTTCGTTTATTGCTGAACTCCTACTCAGAACAGAGGCGGGGTTCCCAGTCACTGCGTTTTGTTCAGATGTGGTTGAATAGTCTTGGGTTGCCGTGGTAACAGTTTTCGATGCAGCAGGAGGAAACTTGTTGCTAATTAATTTTTTCTACGTTGTTTTTTTTAGGGAATGTGGAAACAAATCCAAATAACAAAACTTAATAATCATAACTCAAAGTATCAAATTCCTTATAATGAAGAATTACATTATTATTATTATTATTATTATTATTATTATTATTATTATTATTATTATTATTATTATTAACTTTGTTTGTTTGTTTTTTTTTACCAGAAAACAAACATTTAGATTAAAAATCTCCTGGTGCAGTTTAGTTCCCACCTCTCAGAGTAACTCTCCCAGGACTCTTCCTCTCAGCTCCTTCAAACTAGCCAGCAGCAATTAGCAAACACCTGGTGGAACATCAGCTGAGCTCGTTACCGGAGCTGCTTCTCAGTACAACGATGGTAGGAAAACGTACTGGAGCCATGTTGTGATGGGTTCCTGAAAGCAGAGTGTTAGAAAGAGCAGGAGTTTTTAAAGAGACAGAGGCCCAATTTCAAGGTCAAGGCTCTGAATGATGAAGTCAAATTTATTATAAGCTGTATTTGATATATCCAGCATTTTTATAACAACTGAAGGTAATATACTTATTTGATTGTGCTATAAAATGACACTATATTCCTGGAAATAAACATGATACCGGCCCTTTAAATTATTTCGCAACCTGGTATATTTACCACTGTCACTCAAATCACTCAGTTGATCCACATAATACTTTATACCTTTAAATCATTATTGACTGGAAACTTCACATTTCAAGGAGCTTGGATTATTCACCTTCATTTTCTAATTAAATGCTACAGGAATCCACTAGGAAAGCTGGTTGACATGAGTAATGTTACAGTTGTAGCGCATGTGTGTGGACACTCAACCTTTTTCTGACATTATTTCTCCTTCCACTCAACTTTCCATTAAGATATTTTACTACAGCACGACATGCATGTACTTTAGCATTTAGCATGTTTTCTTTCTTTGTAAATACTGCCATCAGTCTTCCTTAATGTTCCTGGATTAAAATGTTTTATTTTCAGCTATGCATAATATTAATTTTTTATGATAAACTGGATTTTGGACTTTAAGTAGCTGAAACAACAAAATAATCTAAAATAAACATTTGAATTATTATGTTGTGTAAAACAAATTTCTGCAGTTTCACTTTTAAAATCTTTTGCTGGAATTTGTTTTTGAAATTCCAACATATCGAGATGAAGTTATTAATTTCATAAGTGAAAATAATGTTTAGTTTTGATGTCCATCCATTTTCTTTACACCCTTGTCCCTCAGTGGGGTCGGGAGGGTTGCTGGTGCATCTCCAACTAACGTTCCGGGCGAGAGGCGGGGTCACCCTGGACAGGTCGCCAGTCTGTCGCAGGGCAACACAGAGACACACACACACACACACACACACCTAGGGACAATTTGGAGAGGCCAATTAACCTGACAGTCATGTTTTTGGACTGTGGGAGGAAACCGGAGTACCCGGAGAAAACCCACGCATGGACAGGGAGAACATGCAAACTCCATGCAGAAAGACCGGGGCCAGGAATCGAACCCAGAACCTTCTTGCTGCAAGGCAACAGCTCTACCAACTGCGCTACTGTGCAAGCTAGTTTTGATGTAATTTTGCAAAATGCGGCAAACACAAAACATTACAAAGGTAAAAACTGATACTTAGCCAGAAGCCAATTCCAGGAACCAACAGCTGATGGAGAAATATACAAAGACAACAATTCCTGGAATGATCAGCATGAAGATTTGAATTGCAAACAGAGTTTTAACATCCAACTTTCCCACTGGAAGCTCAAACGCAGCCCAACGTCGTCCTTTTGTTCATGACAGGATTCAACAGCAGCATTCACAAATCCCCATAGCTGAAACCAACAAACTGGTTTATATTCCTGATGCTGTTCAGAGGATTCAGATGATTAAAGTTTTTGTTCGTCTCTCCCTCCAAGAGTGATGAAACTGAGAAACACGTAAAAAGTCGATCCCAGCATTCAGGTTTCTGTAGATTAGCAGGTAAATTAAGAAATTTTAGGAAATCAATGACCTCATCAGCCTGTTGCCAGGTATTTCATAGATGCATTATGTAAATAAGATCAGCCTAACAGAGCTGCACCACCGGCTACGTTTCGGTGTTTTGGGTGATTTCTGTGCCGTTGGCATCACAGCTCTCTGACTCTTCAACACCATCAGATCAACTGAGGAAGATTCCCTCTGCTCTGTCGGGACACTTGAAAGGAAATGCGAAGCTCAGAGTTTGATCAGTCCGAGCTTAAATCTGTCAATAATCATCTGGTTACTTTTTTTTAAAGCTGCAGCCTGTAACTTTAACTAAACATGATTTTTTTTATTTTACATATTTGTTGAAACTGTCACTCTGTCGTGACAATATGAGACAGATAATCTGTGAAATAAAAGAGAAAACTGCCTTATCCCAGCCCAAACTACAACAGTCTTAGTCCTGTCAATCAAGCCCATGTACACGCTGCTCATCCCCCTCGTTGTTCTCTGCTATACTACAGCTTCGTCCTGTTAGCAGTGTCTGCCAGGAACGCTACAGCTGGTTAGCATGCTCACTGATGATGGCAGATAAACAGTTGTCCTGTAACGGTAAGCTGTTTCTCTACCATTAGCACATTGAGCAGGGTATACACTAGCTGATTGACAGCGCTAAGGCCCTCCCCCTGGATCTGATTGGATTGTTTTTGGTTGGTTGTGTTTCTTCAGACGATAAAAGTAGCAAGGCATAGCAATCGATCTCAAACTGTCATGAAATGGTGCCACTTTTGAAAATATGTAGAAAACTTTTTACATTTTTAAATAAAACTTTTAAATAAAACCTACATACATACAGCTTTAGTAAAGTGTTGAAATGTTGATCTTTAAAAGTGGGGAAGAAAATTTGTAGCAATTTCACAGCAAATGTGACTTAATCTGTCCTGGCGCAGCAGAAGACTGTGAATGTCCAAATTCATGATTCCTGCAACTGTTGTGAATAGAAAATCAATAAACTCGTTTTAAAAATGTGACGACTTGATGTTCCAGTTTAAATCTGCATGGCACGAGCTTCAGCAACCACTGGAAGACAGGAAAACCTCATAGTTGTTAGAGAGAAATCAATGGATTTCACGACACCGGAATCGGATTCTCAATGAATTAATTTTTCAGTAGGGAAGTTTTAGATTATTATCAGTAAATTGTTAAAATATTGAAAGGTATTGTAGAATTATTACACTTTAAATTTCAGTGTTTTTCAGTAACTTGTATTCCTGGCTCTGTGTGAGAATGAATGAAGATCTGAATTCAATCAGAGTTTATAGTGACTGTTTTCATTCTGATACATTCTGCAAGCATCCTGAAGGTAATTATACCTTCAGGGGATTGTTAAAGTACAGGAGTTGTGTTCCTGGAAAAGAAAAACCAACCAAAGGCTCTTTTCTTGGAGGATTTCTGTCTTTTTCAACCAGCTGGAAAGTTACACCGTATGATAAAACACAGACTAAAAAGATGCTTGAATAGTTTTATGTATGCCAAGACAAAATATAAACTTGAAAACAAACTATTGGATCCTTTTTTCTTGTTTAATTATTTGAAATCAACAAATTCCCCACTGAGGATTTTGCAGCTTTCTATGTTTACTTGGGGAATTTTTTTTTTCTTGCATTAGAACAGAACAAAACATTTTATTTTGCTGATATGAAGGTAAACTAGAGGCTAAACAGAGGCAGTTCCCATCTCTCGCAGAGCGCTGGCCCCAGGCTGGATGGTAACAGTGGTTCACACTGGTGTGTCTGGGAGGAAAAGACAGCTAGCACAGCAGTAAAGGGAGTTTTTTCCTAGCCTTTTTCTTTTTTCGCTAACTTTTGGTCTAGTTTCAGTCCATTCTGGATCTATTTTTTCTATCTTGTGTTATCATTTAGAAGGAAACCTCCTCATGAAGTTTAATCAGTGTTTTCCTCTGGACGGGCAGCACTGACCCAAAACTGAAAAGATTGCGCAGCTGACTCAGAGCCTTTATCTGTAACGTTTTGTCTCTTTTAAAGGATTTTTTGTACCTTCCTGTCGTTGATGGGGCCCAGTCTCTACTTACAAACCAGACAATGAATAAATGGTGAGAAAAGTGATGGATGGTTGCTCTTTCCAGCTTTTTCATATTTATTTAAAATTTTAATTTAGTTTTTATAAAATGTTTGGCTAATGGCTGAAATTCATTGGAAAGGAAGTAGGGCAAAGAGGATGATATTCAGTAAACCACTGGAAAATAAACCCAAATCAGTTTCATCAAGGACTGACTGAGTCATGTGAAGTTTTTAATTTTTAAACCTTTTCAGTTTGCTAATGGTGGTTGTTTAATGCATGAATGCGAAATATATTCACAAAAACTACGTGAGGTTATTTTTTTAGTCAGCATCAAAAGATTTTAGCAAAAACGGGTGAAAATGAAAATGAAAGAAGGTTTTGCAGCAGGGATTCGTCTGTTTCTGTCAGAGCTGTGAACTCAAGTCACATTCGGCTCCAGTCAGATTCATTAATGCTTTGAATTTATTTGGACTTTTACACCAGTGACTTGGAATCAGGCTTCTTAAAAAAGAAAGTAAAGAACCCAGAGTAATTCCTATTGACTAAGTACTGAACAGGAAATTAAGTGAATCACAGACAGATTCTCTTTGTCCGACATTTGAAGTTGCATAAAGAACGACCGTTTATATATTGGTGAAACTGTTTGGTTTTAACATGTTTGCTGTTTTCGTCATGCTATTTTAAATTTGGTTCCTCCAAAATAATGTGCAGCTCAAATCAAGTCGATGGTGAAACTTTCTCTGTCTTGTTTCCGAAAGGATCTTCTGCTTTGGAAAATCATGTGGAGAATAATTACATTGTTCAGCACATTATGTCTGAATGTGGAGGTTTTTTTTAAACTTTTCAATAAATTTGGACTTTGGAAAGTTATACTTCTGTTTTTGCAGCTAAGTTTAATTGAGCTGTACAATATAGAGGTACAATTTCAGAAATACTTTATTATCACGATTTGAGATAAATGCAGATCTTAAAAAGCAACATTGTTTAAAAAAATATTCGAAACAACTTGAAATTCAAAGTTTCAGCCTGTGGACATTAACAGCTGCTCGATTTGACTCGAGTCTGGACTTTAGGACAAACACTCGAGACGTGCAAAGCATCGACTCGGTCCCAAGCTCTGGTCTCTGCAAAGTGCAAGTTGTCAAGTAAAACCGAAAACACTTTTGTCCTTTTTTCTCGCACAGATTGTTCAAACTTCATGTTTTGTTCATACATCACTACTTGACAAGTTAAATAGCCTTTGAAAGCTGGAGCAAAGGGCTCACTGTTCAAATAAAAAGGAACTCTATGACAAACATTGCCAATCTTAATTGAGTGACTCTGAGTTCAGTGTGGAGTTTGAAGTCCAGTATGTTGTGTATTTTCAGCTCAGTATTTTCTTGTAGGTGCAACATGGGAAACATTCTCAACCTAACAGGTGAGAAAACTTCTCCTTCTGATCAGCTCCCAATGTTTCTGATCAGCTCCCATTGTTTCTGATCAGCTCCCATCGTTTCTGATCAGCTCCCATCGTTTCTGATCAGCTCCCATCGTTTCTGATCAGCTCCCATCGTTTCTGATCAGCTCCCATCGTTTCTGATCAGCTCCCAATGTTTCTGATCAGCTCCCAATGTTTCTGATCAGCTCCCATTGTTTCTGATCAGCTCCCATCGTTTCTGATCAGCTCCCATCTCTCATATAAACAGCTTCATTCATTGTTAAGCGATTCCCCCCCAGACAAGGATCAAAAACATGTTTTGATTCAGTTCTTGTTAAAGTAAAAACTCTTAAGGACTGCAGGTCACATGAGGACAAAAAACAGAGCGAGGAAAAAGGACAGGAATAAATCTGTCGGTGTCTTATTGTGTGTGGGCGTAAACACATGTCAGTGTGTGTGTACTTGTGTGTCAGGCTACGTGCGCATTAGCATGCTAACAGCCTCTAATTAGGTTTCTGTCTCAACCGGAGTGGATAAATCAATTGTACAACAGCGACTTCTCAAGAGTAAGTTTCAGCTTGAGTCAAAACGTTAATGTAACTGTAGCAGAGAAACTCTAGGAAGCACAACGGAGTGAAAATGTCAATGAAATTTAAGCATTTAGCTTGAGTAGACAATGTAATCTTCACTTTGGTTGTTCTTTAATGTTTAAAAAGTAAATGGCTCTAGATGAGGGGTGTCCAAAGTACGGCCAGGGGGCCATTTGTGGTCCATGGACTGATTCAAGAATGATACAAATTTGACCCGTCCAGCAGACGGAGATCTTTTATCTAGGGTAAAAATTATTTCCGACGTAATGTTTTTCCAGATATGAGCTTTTATTTTTCATTTTTTTAAAATCTCTTTTTCTCTTTCTCACTGTTTATTCAATGTAATGTTTTTAATTTCTTTTTATTTCTTTTCTACGTTTTAATGATGTAAAGCCCCCCGGAAAACGTCCCAGTTAAACGACGTTTAACTGAAGTCCTAAAAGGGGTGCGGGTTTTAATGTTTTTATCTTTAAATCTCTCTCTTTCTCACTGTTTATTCAATGTCACATGCTGTTTTTATTTTAATCATGTAAAGCACTTTGAAATGCCTTGCTGCTGAAATGTGCTATACAAATAAAATTTGATTGATTGATTGCTACAGCACCAAGTGTCTATCCATAGACTTTAAGTGAAAATATGACTTTTCTGCACTCAGATCAGCTTTTATCTAATTTATTAAACTTGGTTAAACGTAGAAAGTGTTTTGAAAGAAGGTGACCCGAGTGTTGTTCTTATTCTGAGAAAAGAAATTGTTCAATCAAATCCAAAAAGAAATGTGAAAACTAGATGCCTTTCTTTTAATACAGCTAACATGCAAAATTATTTTTAAGTATTTAAGTTTTCCCTTGTGAAAATAAGTTTGTACACCCTGTTCGAGATGCATCCTTGTTCTACCACATGAAACCAAAGAATTAGGTAAAAGCAGGTTTCTGCAGAACGTGGTGAGATGCTTAGCAGATCATTCCTGTTGGACCAAAGCTCATTCAAGAAGGAAACACAAAAACATGGCTGCAGAAACTCACATTAGGATAATTTATAAAGAGTTGGAGCAGAAAAGAAAACACAGACTCAGTGCAGAAAGGCTGAGATTTGAGACGCAAAGCAGCGCTTAGTGTCAGCATCAGTCTTATTTACTGGGTAAGACGGCATGGAACTAATCTGTCTCTGTTATATGGAAAACCAAACCGGTTCCTTTATTCAACCAGTTACAAACTGGTTCTAGGTGTGGCCATGTCTAAACACTGGGAACTACATAGTTGGAAAAAAAAACAACTCTCAGGTGAACAATTAAGTCCTTATTATCACAAACTTGCATGACAGAGTTTATGTCATATGAAGTTTGACTACTTTGATTTTCTGGAAATTAATTTAAAAAATAAATGGCTGTAAACTCTAAAATAAACATAATATAACGACTTTATAGGACTATGACTGGTTTTTGGCAGCAAATTACTGAGTTTATTTAGTGAAGAGACTCAGTGGATCTTCAGTGGGCTGGTCGTGTTTTTAACCTGCTGAAAGATGCAACGTCAGCCTTTTCTTCAATTATTTAACCAGATTCATGGTCCATTCTTTACTCCGTTAACTACAGAGTAACTCTGGACTCAACGGAGAAACATCTCAATGTTTGGATCCGTCAACAATGAGCAGCTTCATAACATACAGATTAAATAAACTGTAGAGGAAAATAAAAGAAATATTTCTGATCTTATGGATGCAAATAAGTGCAGCAGCAGTTTTTATATTAAAATAAAAATATGTTATTTTGAAATGTCAATAATTCACACATCCTCCCCATGAATACAGAGGAATCTGTTACTCTTAAAATAGATAAATGAACTTCTATGATGGCTGCTTTCTACAACGAAGTATTAGGATCATACTAAGAATAAATAAAATTAGAATAAAATCATATTACAAATAAAAAGAAAATAGTTAAAAAATTACAAGAATACATTTTTACAGGAATAAAGTTGGATCAAGGGGATAAAGTCTAAATAATACAAGAATAAAGTCGTAATTTGACTTTATTCTCCTGTTACTACAACCTTATTTTATTTTATTTGCCTTAATCCTCTCTCATAGCTTTACAATGCAACTTTCTGATGCATTTTACAAGTGAAATCTTTAAAAATAAAAGCACATCTTGGTTTAATTCCATGCCATCTTTCCTAAAATTTGCTTTATTTGCTCATAGATAAATCAAAACAAGAGGTTTGTTTTCATTATTTATTTAGCAAAAACTAAACTAAACAAGCTGAAGCAGCAACAACCCAGACCTCATCTTCAGACAGAGAGAAAATAATCCGGAATATTTTGGGATTTTCAGCTGAAATATTCAAAATAAAACATCCATCTTTAGGTTTACCGTCATGAATTCAAAGTGAGGAATAAAGTTTGAACTTAAAATCAGAATAATAACTGATGCACTCTGAAAAAAACTGAGTTAGGATATATATATATATATTAATGTTTCTGGATGTTTCTCTGCTTTGATTCTTTATCAGTAAGTTGCATTTCACCCTTTATTCCACTTCACTGCAGTGGAATAAAGGGTTTGTTTTTCCTGCGCTGTGCAGGAAAAACATTAGAAAAAGTGAGCTGGGTTACATTTGTACACTGAGTCAGACTTCCCACCACCCTGTTGCTACCTTCACTGATAACACACTGCAAGCATGTGAAGAAAGTGGGCTGTTGTTTTACTGGGGATTTACCCCGTTTTGCTTCTTTTTTCTCCGACTGTTTTGTATCTGCAGCAACAAACTTCAGCCAAACAAGTATGCTCCAGGAGACAAAAAACCCACTCACACATCCTCACATCCGGCTGCACACTCATGACCAACGCCAACCTTTTACACGCAACATTTTAGCCTAAACTCTCAACACAACCGGCTGCTACCACATAAATTTCACTTCACTCACATTCATTCAGCCTTGATTTGATTGTGTTTCACAGGTGGTCATTTGAAGTTTTCTCATTTTCTCCACCAGGAGGCGCTGCTCACCACCACTATCAATCCACTGGACACAACAACACGTCAAATTGAACTTTTAGCATCAAAAATCATGCTCTATCTGCTTATATACTTAAGTCTCCACTTTCCAAACTTTGAAACTAATTATCAGATTTGGTTTTAGGATTATTAACGTCAACATTAACTTGAAAAACAAGCTTCCAAACAGGCGCAAAACAAAAACAAACAAACAAACATCAATATAGAGCATCCAGTTAGCTAAACATCCATGTTTTAGTCTGAGGGATGAATCAGTAAAAACTCAAGAGAAATTCTAGGATTTCAAACCCAGGAGTCTGCAGCAAATCTGGAGGAATTTAGAAAAGTTTTAAAATGCTACAGTCATTTTAGAAAAGCTATTTTTTCTAGGCGTTTTTCATGCATCATGCATTATATTACCAGGAAGGTGTAAAGAATATTCTTTTGTATTGACAAATTTTGTCAATAACTTGGAAACCATGTGGGGGTTTTTTTTGGCATCACATCTGGAATCAATCAAGCGTATTTTTGTTTCTGTGTTCATATGTTTGAATATGAACATGAATATTCGTGGTCGAGGAGAAAACCGTTTCCTTGGGGAGAAAAGTTCGGTTACACCGTCCTGATTTCCACATCATGAGGTTCAGAGTCAAACTTTCCTGAAGGATCCGTTAAAACTGGGACAAAAAGCAAGCAAATCGGTGTTTTCCTTTAAAAAAGAAAAGACACAACATACATTAATCTGATATTTATTACATCTTATTCTTCAATGCGTTCATTTTGCAGCGCGTAATATTTGGTTCTGACAGGCAAAGGAGCTTCGTTTAACCTTAGTAAAATATGATGCATGGAACAACAGAAGCGACGTGTTTAACTGTTTCACAAACGTTTACAAGAATAATAAAAACAAAATCACGAAACGGAGCAGATTTAATACTCTGAGGTCTGCTGAAGTCCAGAGGCCAAAATCCTTACGCATAAGATAAAAACACGTCAGAGGCCAGAGAGTCTCTGCGACAAAAAGCCCTAATTTAGAATTTAAAGTGTCACAAAGCATCTTTTGTAATTATATAGATCATCTTCAGTTACTATCAGCTTCAAATGCATTAAAACACATAAAAAATTAAAAATATTAATCAATTCATGTTTCACAGCTGTGATTGAAACGGCATGCTTGTTCCCGAAGCGTCTGTCTGACTGAGGTCTGCGTTTGTCCAATCAAACTGTTGGTTTCAGCTTTTAACTTTCGAGACTGAAGGTGAAAATAAACCAAAGCACCAAAGTGTTTTTCCTCTTTCCTGTTCAAAACAGCGTCACGGTTTCTGAGTGGATCTGTTCGGGTACATTACACGTTTTATTGTGTCTGACGGCGGTTGGTTCTGGACCGTCTCTTGGACGACCGGGTCCTCTGCAATGTTTTTGGCTGGGGGGCGACTGGCTGAGGCGGGAGGGCGGGGATCTGGACCATGTGGGCGGGGCTCTGGTTGCTGTGGGCGGGGCTTGGAGGTTTTGCTGAACGAGAGCTGAGCTTTTTCTTTGCTCCTTCGTCGGAGTCGTTACCTTCATCTTCTGCAAGAAAATAAATAACACGGCTGATGAATTTAAATATTTCAATGTAAAAATATAGTGATTTGTCGCCACCTTCCTAAAGTAATGCCAACGTTTTTTGCCAAAAGTGTTTTTTTGTTTGTTTTTTTTTTTTTTACTAAATAATCTTTTGGCGACAAAAGGTTGGTGATTTCTTTTTTTAAAGTAATAATGGCGTCATTTGTTGCCAAAAGTATTCTTTTGTGTTTTGCTTCTTGTTTTTTTTTTCTTTCTTTTTTTTTCAAAAATAATAAAAATAATGTCGACAATTTTGCCAAAAGTGATTTTTTTCTGCCTAAATCATCTTTTGGCAAAAAGATGTGGTGATTTTTTTTTTTTTCAAATAGATAATGGCATCATTTGTTGCCACAAGTGAGTTTTTTGTAAAACAAAATGTATAATAATTAATAATAAATCAAAAGTTAATTATTTATTTATTCTTGCCTAAATCATCTTCTGGAAAAACAGAGGTGGCGATTTTTTTTTTTTTTTTTTTTCCAAAAAATGACTGAGGCCATTATTTTTAGGAAGATGACAATATTCTAAATATATTTTACACACAAAACCTCTCCTGTGTTAGTGCATAAAAGTATAAATATTTTTTTCTGATTTTGTTCAAACTATAATTTTTTATTGCTTATATGTTACACTGTGTGCCCTCGTTCAATGGCAAAATATTTTTACAGATTAAAGTTGATATTTAGAGAGTGGAGGGCAGTTTATAGCAGCCCGTGTTCAGTGCATGTCTTCCTCACCATCCTCTTCCTCTGCACTGCTTGGAGCGGCTGCAGCAGGCTCTGAAACGGTTAAATCATATAGTTATATAAACACTTAACACAGGTGTAATATTTTATTTATGTTAAATATTTTCAAATAAAAACACAGGAAAGTCTTTTGTACCAGGAGCTGCAACTTGCTCTGCTGCAGGAGCTAAACAACAGAAATACACTGAATAAATTGATCCAGTTGAAACTCTAAGATGGTGAATATAATCATAGGACTCTAGTTGGATGTATAGATCATCTGAGTGTAAATATGTTCATGTTTAAAGGGTCTTACTGTCTGCTGTCTCTGAACTGGTGCTGCTGGTGTCTGAAACCAGAGAAACAAGAAAACAAACAGATGAACTGGTGAATAATCAATTAGGACTCTTGGTTAGTTGAACGTACAGTTTGCACCTAAATTTTGCCATTTCATAATTTTTAACTTCTGTTTCTTGTCTATGAAAAAAAACAAAACATTTTTGTACGTGTTATCAGTTTGTATCTATTTCAGTTGATTATTTTTGAGGAATGATGGGAGAAACTTTCATAAAAAGGCTCAAATGTGACTTTTAACTCAATTTAATTGTTTACTATTTTCTGAAAACGTTGCATTGCACCTTTTTTTCCATTTATTTTCTGATCTCCCTTTAGGCAGATCAACTATTATGATTATTGATACGTATTATTTCTGAATCAAACTATGATTATAAATGTACCTAAATCATTGGCATTCAAAGAACGTAAAGAAAATTCACTTGGCAACAAAACTCATTGTTTTTGGACCAAAACTAAAAAGGCACGAAGTGGTAAAGGAGTGAAAGAACAAAGCGCTCACTTGTTTAACAATAATGTCTAGGGCTGAAACGATTCCTCGAGTGATTCGAGTACCTCGATTATTAAAATTCCTCGAGGAAAATTGACCTGCCTCGAAGCTTCGTTAATTTATGTTTTATCATTTAGTGCACCGTGTTTCAGCCGGAACATTATTTGCGTTGAGCGGAGCTCTGACTTCCGCCTCTGAGTTGTTGACGGAAGCTACGTGTTGGCGGCATAATGTCCAATCTTCAAGTTCGGCCTGCGGGGATTTTACTGATTGGTGATAATTCTGGGTTTTCATCGTTTTTGTGGGACCAATAAACATCCTTAAAATGACCGGCGCGATGCCGGGAGTTCGGCAGCCTTTCTGCTCCGGAGCTGCTGGTTGAACGGCGGGAAGAAGCTGAGGAGGATTTATACAGGTGAGCGGAGAGACTGAACACGGCGGGCGGCTGAGGGTTGATGCTTACAGGGTAAGAGCAGCTTTACGGACGAACCGCACAAAAAACTTATATCATCCCGGTCTGAACAAACGGGAGGCGGAACATGGCTGGTAGATGAGTTTCTGAACGGAGGAGCCGTAAATATCCCGTATTGCTCCCCCGGTCTACAAAAAAGTAACTGGTAGGGAAGCTCAAATGTGGAAAAAATAGACTGATGTTGATATCCGACAGTAACACTGGTGTTATGGAAGATTTACCAATATTTTATTTCATAATTGTTTTTATCCGATTACTCGATTAATCGTAAGAAAAATCTATAGATTACTCGATTACTAAAATAATCGTTTACAACAGCCCTAATAATGTCACAGTTGTTGTTTTAAAACCATTTTAATCAACATGTTTCCTACCTGATGGTCCTCCTCCATAATACTGGGATTCATCTGCAAAAAATGGTTACATTTGTTTATATAAAGCTGAAAATGTTCACCAATCAATTTACTTTATAGACTCAAGAGAGAAAATATTTATATTTATGTTAATTTATACTCAAATTTAAAGCTTTTTTAAAAATCTGGCTGTTAGCGGCAACATGGTCATCTGAACTCTGATTTTAATGCAACATCTTTTAGTGGAAATTTACTTTTTTTTTATTTGATTTTCATGCAGATTTATTATTTTTTTAAAATCATTTTAGTGTTCCTACTTTTTATCTTAGTGAATAAAATCTAATAAACACACTTTAAGCATAAGTTTTTATTTCTGAACAGCTCAGTTTCTTATTCAAACTGTGTAGAAATTCCTTATGATTTATTATTGCTTTTCTTTTAGGGTGGAAATTCGTGACCTGCTCAACTTTTTTCTTAGAAAAATAATAAATATTATTTTGGATTTCTGCTCCAGACCCAAAAGCAGAAATGTTTAATCATGTCTTTAAACTTGCTGTTTAGAGCCCAGATTCAGCTATCATGAGGAAATAAATGTTTTTAACAAATCTGAGCATCTTTTACAAAACTAGGCAGAATAACTGGCAAAAACAAAAGCAAAGAACTTTTCAACATTTCTAACACTCAGTTGCTACACAGATGCCTGAGTTTGCTATCCTAGGGTTCGTTCACACTGCAGCCTGAATGACTCAATTCCGATTTTTTTGACGTAATGCGACCTGTATCTGATCTTTTCATGGCAGTGTGAACAACACAGGTCGGATTCTTTTTCGAATGTGACCCATATCCGATACGTATCCGATTCAAATGCGACTTAACGTCCATGTTGCATTCATCCGAACTGAACGTCACTGTTTCTCAGCAAAGCTCACTATTCTGCCTGATACGCGCAAGTGGGAAGAAAATCAACAACCATGACGAACTATATGAGGATTAAGTTGTTAATGTGCTGCTCCGGCCAGACAACAACTTCAAATACGTAAGCTAAGCTCCACCGTTAGCCTCCATGTTTACTTCAGCAAACACTGAGCTCTTCTTCTTCTTATGGCGGTTGGCAGAACACTAAGAACGCTGACGCTATTGCGTCCTCTGCTGCGCATGCGGGACACTTTTAGGTCGTTTGCCCGTTCACACTGCAGAACTCATACAGGTCGCATTTACTGGCAGTGTGAACAGCCCTGGAAAAAATAAATCGGAATTGGGTCACTTCAGACTGCAGTGTGAAAGCACCCCTAGTTTAAATGATATTGAAGTTTTTTTTATTTATTTTTAAATGCTATTGTTTTCTCTGGTTTACCAAAGAACAACAAAGTTTTTCATGTTTAAAAAGACAAAAAACTCCAAAGCCGATTTCTTCATCACTGATGTTAACCGTCCATGGCATTTATATTTCAAACTTTAAAGAAAAGGAAAACACTTATATTTAAATAGTCATATGTTTATTACCAGCTCTAAATGAGAGTTAAACTGCAGTCTGACTGAGCCTAGTTATAGCAGAACAACGTGGTTCATGTGAAAACAGTGATTTTAACTTTATAGCTGAAATTGCTGAATTTACAGTCAATCAGATTCAGTTTTAACATCTTAAAATATTTGGTATTAACCTGGTTTATTTTCCTTAAGCCTTCTTTTAATAAACCTGATTACATTCAGAGCTGCTTCCTTTTTTGAATCCCTGAATGGGATCTTTTAGCTGAAGAAACAAAATAATAGTAATAACAACACACTTTTGGTTCCATCTTGTTGTACGACATCAAGACAGAGCTGATAGGTTGAAACGTCTTTGTTTTCACATATTCATTTATAATCACAGATCAAATGAGTCTTACCAGGCTGATCAGGAGAGACAACGTTCATGCTCTCTGAAACGTCAAGAACAGAAGTTGAGAAGAAATATTTTCTGTCGGCTTAACACTGGTGTTGCACTGTGGACTGCAGGGGCGCTAATTGGCAACAAGCTCATTAATTTGCAAACAACGTGTTTGTGAACAGTCCTCAACTAAAAAAAAATCATTTATGTCATTCTTTTTCCATCTTGTAATAGTTTGTATCTTTTTATGCTGCTTCATTTAGCAGTGATTTAAAGGAAACAAACTTTATAACTTTTTTAGAATAAGAAGAATATATTCTATATATATGTTTAAATATGATACTGTCATTCACTTTGATGGAAGATTCGTCGATATGCTGATGACACACAACTGTTTATTCAAGTTGTCGTAAACAAGTGATTCACTGTCTGGAAAGATCAACATTATTAGAAGAAACTGGAATAGTTTGATCAAGATTTAAACCCTAGTCACATTTTCAAACTTTAAAGTTTATGCTTGGTTTTATATCAGTATTTTCATTCATTTACATTTTTAATAAGAATTGACTGAAATATCCAGAAGTTTCAAGATTATTTGGGTCAACAGTTTGTTACTGACCTGTTGGAGCTTCATCAGACAACGAATCTTTATCTAACATAAAAAAATGTTAGACATAAACATTTTAAGGACATGTCATTACGGTTTTGGTTTACATTATGATGAGAGACATTTGGATGATTGTTACCTGTTGATATGGCTTGACTTCCCACATCTGAAATCATAAAACAGCATCATTGAACACAAATGTAATTTGAACAGAGGTGATTTTTAGATTAGATCTTTAATTAAACGGGATATAGTCTTACCACTGGTGTCAAAGTCTCCCTTTACAAGCAGGAAAAACAGAGAGAACAGAAGAATAACTTTCCTGCAACACAAGCACAGCGTTTAGGCTGAGGAGGAGATTTTCTTCTGCTGCTGGACATTTATGGAAGCTTTAACTTTTATTCATAAGGATCAAACATGACAAAAATGTATAACTAGACCAGTTAGATGTTTAACAGTTTGACAAAAACAGTAAGTCCAATTGAGAGTCTACAATGTTACAGTGAAGAAGTGAGCATAGAAAGGCAGAAGAAAGCTGTTTGATTATATCAAAAACAGACATTTATAAACTGGACTTAAAGTTTACAAAGAACTGGAGACAAGAAATTTCTCTGAAATAAATTTTTCCAGACCCTCCTCCTTATTTGGACCTGCGTTTCCTCTATAAATCTCTACAGTACAGTCCCCTACCATGACGAAAATAAACAGAGCTCCAACGTACCTGGTGAGCATGATGCTTTGAGGTCAGATGGGTCCCTGATGGTGCGACAGGCAGGCTGGCAGCTGAGCAGCTCAGGTAGCGACAGGAAAGCGTTACAGTACTTCAGTATTGCACTGCAGAATCTTCTGACTCTGAGTCTCTGCCAGCGGTTTATATATCGGCCTAAATGTCATCCAGGGAGAGGACGGACCAACGTGTGTGCCTCTTTGTGTGTGTGTGTGTGTGTGTGTGTGTGTGTGTGTGTGTGTGTGTGTGTGTGTGTGTGTGTGTGTGTGTGAGTATATTATGTATGTGTGTTTTAGCGTGTGGGAGTGAGTTTCAAGTTTCTGTGTTGGTGCTAGCATAAGGATCTGAAGAAGATGTTAAAATTTAGGCTCTTCATTATCTGTGTCTGACTTCATTTCAGGAACTACAGAAAGAAGGTACCACTTTACAATAAGTCTCCCCATATAGATGGCTATTAAATCATTAGTCGGTTAATCTATAAACACTTTATAAATAATTAATAACTGCTTATTTCTCAAGCTTAATCTCTTTCTCAATTAAGCTTGAGAAAGAGATTTTATGCTAAAATATTATTTTACAAATGCTTATTGTGCTTACAAGGTGGTCTTAAATGTTTCATATAGTAACTCTAGATAAAATACATGAAACGATTTGGCTCACTATTTCGCAACAAACCAGTGGATTTATTCTCTTTCTCCTTAATAAATGCATAATAAACAGTTATAATGATTCATAAAGTCTTTGGAGTGAAATTAATAACATGTCCATGAACTATTTATTATCCATCTATGCAGTGAGCCTTATTATTACCAAAAGAAGACTCTCACATTTTTATATAAATTCATCATTTTTATGATTTCAAACTTATACCTGAGTACAGTTTTGATTTGCAAACAAACCTGTCAATATAACAGCAAACTAGGAAAGTAGCACTGATTAAAGGGCAAAACAGACTTTCCATTGTAGTATAAGCTAATAATTTATAAAAAATAAAGACATTTTCGTGGTGTTGCAGCACATCAAAGCTAAATGCAAACACAGAGCTGTCCTAAGAACAATTGAAGGGCAGCGCACACAGCCACAGTGTCCGTGGAATTTCCTGGCGTCCCCACAGTTCAGGGAATCCCCCCCGAAACAAACACGCTCAGTGTGGACTCCTGCAGATGGAGTTTCACCGACTCAGATCCTCTGATAGAACCTGAAGAACAATCAGAGCAGAACAACAATGCCTCACCAGGAACCAGATCCACTGCGGACCCGATGCTGTATAGACGGAGGCCAGCTCAGATCGGACCCGCAGTTCTGACCAGAGAAGGTGGTCATTGTTGTTGAAACCCGTCTGTTTCTGAACAGACCACCAAATATACAGCTTAGCGTATACAGGCCCTTGTCCTCTTTTTGTCAGTATTTCTTTATTTTCAGTTGCAAACACAATCCAACATTATTCACATTTAACCAAATTGGTGGGATTATTTTACCTCCAATAATCTCCCTTCAGTTCTCTGATTTACCTCAGAAGTCCAGTTCATGATGTCACGTCAAGGCGGATTTAAAATGCTCAGTCACAGGGCTAACTGCGATTAGCAACACACGCAGATAGCATTACGCTGCTCTGCGCTGTGTGTAATCGAACACGAGGCGTTGGCACGTTGGGTCTGGTGGTCGGTTGGTCTTGTTGGCTGAAAGGTCACCAGCTAAAGTCTCAGCTGGCACAGATGTGCAGGAATGTCGGTTCCTACGTTTAAGCTGCTTCCACTGCATGTG
This sequence comes from Poecilia reticulata, assembly GCF_904066995.2. Taxonomy (NCBI): domain Eukaryota; kingdom Metazoa; phylum Chordata; class Actinopteri; order Cyprinodontiformes; family Poeciliidae; genus Poecilia; species Poecilia reticulata. Next base: position 21,867,572 of record NC_088840.1, on the reverse strand, counting down.
ACCAGATACACACAAATGAGCATGTTGATCATCAAGCCTGCAGACTCACAGCACCATTTCCAGACCAAAAAAACAAATCAGCTTAGATACTTATAAAGTTGCTTCCAGGTATTTTTGATCTAGTTTCAAGTGCAAATATCTTAGTGCATTTGAAACAAGACAAAACTAACTTACAAGTAACTTTTAAGCAAGATATAGGAGCTTGTTTTGAGTAGATGATTCCTTAATATTTTTGAAAAAGTAGTAGCTCCATTTGCCTATGTTTCACTTATAACATGGGAAAAATGTTTTGTTATAAGTGAAATTATCTGCCAATCGAACTAGTATTACTTCATCAATATTAAGAAATAATCGACTCAAAACAAGCTCCTATCTTTTGTTGAAAAGTTACCTGAAAGTTTTGTCTTATTTCAAATGTACTAAGATATATGGACTAGAAACTGGACCAAAAATGCTTTTGAGTTTTTTTTAGTGTAGTTTTTGTTTAGGTTAAACTTTTCAGAATAAGGACAGTGTCAACTCTTCATGTGTTAAATGAGACGTAATGAAATTATTTAAGTCAATAATCTACAGCAATTCTGTGGTTTTAGATGACAAGATTATATGCACCTAATATAGGGATGTTAATTTCAGTCTTTAGAGACTTGGTGCTCCAAGACTTCGCCCTTGACATGAATTTGGCAAAAATGACCCATTGCCATTTGTAGTCCAGTTATGTTGAAATAAAAAAATCAAAGTAGGTGAGTTCCCTCTCCAAGTAAGGATTCCAACTTTAGGGGACTTTCCAGGGTTATTCCCAACTTCAGGGTCCAACTTTTTTCGTCATTTTAACAAAAAAAAAAAAGTTTCACGTATCACAATCCCCTCACAAATCGGACAACATGCGGGTAAAACTGGGGTTAGTTCACTCAGGTTTTAATGTGGTCACCCAAACTTTAATAAGCCTCAGTATCTCTGTTATCAGAAACCTGCCGCCAATCTCTGAGGAATTTCTCTGCTTTCGTTTGAACATTTTTCAATCTTCTCTGTTCTGTGGAGCTACTTATGACTAAAAAAGTGGCTAAAAGATGATATTCTGTATTGATATGACATTTAACAGCATGTAAAGATGTTGTTTCTGCTTTGAGGGACACAGAAAACGTAGGCGCATATGTATGTATGGGTCTGCTGCCGTAATGGAAACACTTTGGGTAAAATGGATTCAGTCCCTGGAGATTCCCACCTCCCCTCTCACAGACACGCAGAGTGATAATAGTTGCAAAGGGGGCTTACAAGGGGCGGTGGGCAGGTAAAGGGTTTTTTTCTCTGCAAGGGTTGTGTGGTATTTGTGTATCAAAGCCTCTTCTGTCTGAAAACGTCTTTCTGTGTAAAAGGAGAGTTGACTGAACAGGCGAAGAAGCTTTTTAAAGCAGCCCAGCTTCATTCAGCCAACGCAGTAGCTTTGAAACACTGTAAGGTCAGATTTACATGTTTATAGAGCTTCCATCCATTAATCAGTCCATCCATCCTTTCATCCATCCATTTCTTGATCCTATGTCTGTCTGGGGTTGTCCCACAGGAGGACGGATGTTCGCTGAACAGAGGATGACTGTAGGGAACATTTCTCCCTCGAAACCGGGTTGTTGGTGAAAATAATTACCATGATACCAACCTTTCCTCAGAGTACAGCGAAGGAAAGCCAGGAAATATTTATCTCAAACTGGATTTACCTCAAACAGAAGCAGACAAAAGTTAGCACAGCCAGACATGACATGTTTTTCCTTTGCATGTTCTCTGGATTTCCTCTGAGCTTTACGGATTTCAGCTTTGCGGTTTCTGCAAAATCCCAGTTTTCCGTGATGTTTTGCTCCAATACGGCTTGATGGAAATTACTTCACTAGTACAAACCAAACTTTCTTCTTGTACCGGCTTTAGTTGAAAGTCAAAGAACACCAACCTGGTACTTTTTGATGACATCATATCTGTGTGGTTGCCGATTGGTCGGGACAAATCGCAACACAACAAAAATTATTTTATAAAAGTTGTCTCTTTAGCAGAACCTTTTTGGTTTTCACCAAACTGACTGGGGGGGACAAAGGTCAAACTCCTCACACTGGATGTCCCACAACAATAACAGAATGTCCACATTTGGGACATGTCCTCCTGATTGTGTTTTTCATTAAAGTCAGGAATTTAGTTATTAGCCGTCAGGATCCCGGCAAACTGATCTTTAAAAGTTATCTGGACGAGGTTCAGCCAGACCTTGGTGAGTCTGAGCGTGTGCCAGCACAGTAATAGGCTTCATCTCTCAGATCGCCATCAACGGGATGAATTACAGACATACCAGTCGGGATCAGTGCATGAAACCGATCCAGGGTCAGCTGATATGAAACTGAAGCTTATTGTGTCTGTCTCCATCAACTCATCCAGCCTGAAGCCACTTTGGTGCCCACCAACCAGAATAATTAGCAACGCTAAATCCCCTTTCATGCTGGCCTGAGCAACATCTGGGCCACGTTGGATAATAATAAGGGCTTAGAGAAATCTGGATATCTTATTGGTGTGTCCAGTGTGGGGAATGTGGCTTCATGAACCTCTTTTTCAACTTTTTGAGGAAAATACTGCAATCAAACGTGACTATCATGAAGGAAAAACCATCTTAATGTAGAGACTGTGTTCACACAATAGACTCCATTTCAATTTTCGCTGAAATCCAAATTTTTTGTGTGGTTGTTCATACTACTAATTATAGCTAAAAACCAGCGATCAGGTCCGAAACCTAGGAGTAGTGATGAACTCTGACCTGAACCTTCAGAGCCACATAAAGACAGTTACAAAGCTGGGCTTCTATACACCACAATCTGGAACAAACTTTATGAAAACTGTAAAACAGCTGAAACACTGAGTGCCTTTAAATCCAGACTTAAAACACACCTGTTTCAAGTTGCTTTTGAAACATTATAAATGAAACACTGATAAACATGCTGATGTGAAATAATGCCACAAGAAAAATGTTATGTTCCAGTTGTTGACTGTGTTTTCTATGACTGTAGTTTTTGTGATTTTACGATGCAACGCACTTTGAATTGCCTTGTTGTTGAAATGTGCTATACAGATGACTTTACTCCATAACATGAAGGAAGTTAACCATAACTAATATCAACATGCTTCCAGTCAGAGATGTAATTGCTGGGATCGTGATATGATGTGCTCTAGTGATACGGACGTCTTTCATAAATTCAAAGTCACAATTTTCAGCCACTGATTCACCACGTTTTCTGGTGCAACATTAAGACATGTCTCACATCAACGACATAAAAGTCAGATAAATATGACACGACCATTTAGACTGCAAATGCTTTGACAACAATTGAACACTTATCTGAATAAATTGGATTTTTGGGGGGTGAAAAGATTGGAATTGTACAAAATATCTTGATTTGGTTATGAGGAAATCCTCTCAAAAGCATCGCTACAGGTTTAGCATTCCCCATGTTTACCTGAATGTTGCTCGGCTTCCCGTTTTCCTTTTTTATTTGTGGTCCAAGTTTTACTTATTTTAAATGAGTTTTATTGTCACAGATGTGTAGGTTGTAGTTTGTGCAGTCTCATTTGTTAGCATAACCCATCCGAGTTAGAACTTCAATCAGGCCGTTGCAATTCCTTAATTTTGTGTTAAGGAATTTAAATCTGTATGGAGGTGAACATTGTTTCTCATCACTTTATTACCCTCTAACTAATGAATGCTGCCACCTACTAATGTGAACCATAAATGGATAAAATCAGTTAAATGAATCAACACTGAAAAGTTTCCACAAAACCTTTTATTTGTCAATCTTTTGTAAACAATTTTAAGAAAACATCTAAATCAGTCAACAATTAATCACTAAGTAATTGAGTTATAAATGCATGGAGCTGCTTCACTGGACTGCAGTTATTTACTGTTATTACTCTGTGTACAACACAGCAAATGGTGTAATCAGATAGAGAACAATTGTTTGAGTATCATTTACCTTTAACAAGACTGACTTACATTCAGAAGTACAGATTAAGCTCAGCTTCTGTTCATTTGATTGGGCAAATGGTGAGATGATGAACATCCAGATGTCATAGAAAAATTATCCAGAAACAAACAAATCTCCTTTCTGAACACAAAGATGAGAGATTACCAGCTCCCTCTGCTGGAGTTTTGCTTTTATTTCACCAGTGCAATTTTTATTTTATTTTTTGCTTGTTTTGTTTTGTATTTTTCTAGTAATTTATTTTAGTTGAGATCAAGATGACTAAATACCTGATAACCAATTGGTCTTGGAAAACATACATTTTACTCAAGTTTGTTTTAGGTGACTTACTTTCGACTAGAGTGCATTCGATTTTTACCCAGTTAAAATGTCTCCATGGCAACCATGCTAATCATCTGTGTGGCTTCTCATGTGTTTAGTTAATCCACGTCTCAGACTGAAACATTTTCCACATGTTAGGCATGAAAAAGGCTTCTCACCTGTGTGAATTGTCATGTGATCAGTTAAGCTGCATTTTTGATTGAAACCTTTCCCGCATGTCAAACACTGAAAAGGCCTCTCGCCTGCATGAATCATCATGTGTCGAGTTAAGTTGTGTTTCTGACAAAAGCTTTTTCCACAGTTCACACAAGAAAATGGCTTTAATGCAGCATGATTTCTTGTGTGAACATTCAAAGAATATTGATCGATAAATCTTTTCCCACAGGTCTTACACTGAAAAGGCTTCTCGCCTGTGTGCCTTCTTGTGTGAATAATCAGTTGAGATTTTGTGATGAAATGTTTGCCACACGTAATGCATTGAAAAGGCTTCTCTCCCGTATGAACTCTCATGTGAACAGTTAAATCACTATTACTACGGAAACCTTTTCCACAATTAACACAAATAAAAGGCTTCTCACCTGTATGAATTCTCATGTGAAGAGTTTGATCACTTTTACAACTGAAACATTTTCCACAATCAATGCATAAATAAGGCTTCTCACCTGTGTGCCTTCTCATGTGAGCATTCGAAGAACCTTTTGTACTGAAATTCTTGCCACAAGCAGTACATGGAAATACCTTCTCACCAGTGTGAATCCTCATGTGAATAGTTAGATCACTTTCACGACTAAAACCTTTTCCACAATTCATGCATAGAAAAAGCCTCTCAGTTATCTGATCTCTCATGAGGTGTTTTAAGTTATCTTTTTGGCTGAAACCTTTTCTACATGAGAAAGGTCTCTCGCAAGTGTTACTTGCTATCTTTTTAGTTAAGTCACTATTTCGATTTGAACCGTCACCATGCTGTCTGGTTTCCTGATGCCTCTTTTTTTGTTTCTCCTCTTCATCTCTTTTTGCACCAAAGTCTTTATGATTTCTTCTTTCCTGATTTTGGTTCTTAGCTTTTTGAAAGATGACTTCGGTCCTATTTGGTTCTGATTCCGTTTGGTTTGTTTGCTCATAAACAGGAATTGACATGAAGAAATCAGTCTCCTGTTTTAATGGAAGTTGTTCTTCATCCTGACTGCAGTAAACTTCTTTCTCTTCCACTTTTATCTGCTGATGTTCTAGATCCTCCTGCTCTTCTTTTATCTGCTGATCGTCTGGTTCTTCCTGTTCTTGTTTCACCTGTAGAGGTTCTAACTCCTCCTGGTCCAGAGTGGATCTCCTCTCCTGCTTACATAGCTCCTCCTTATAAATATCATACTGTAGGTGGTCTGGACAAGAAAAACACAAAAACAAAGTTATTGTAAATTTTTAGTAAATGGGAGCAGAATTTTATTGGTTTACAAAGACATTAACAAACACTTGACACCATCTCACAGCAAACCATCTCCACATGTTTTCACTGAGAAACCGCATTGAAAGTTAAAGATGTAGTTATAACCTTTAGTTGTTTCTGAAATTTTCAGCTTTTTCATATCTTTTACAGTTTTTGTAAAATCTTGCTTCAACATCTTTGTTGCATGAATATTTCCTCTTTACAATGTAATCCAGTGATTAGGGCTGTGTAATAATACTGATTTTTGCGATATATATCGATATTTTCTTTCCTAGAAAAAAAATCGATATTTATCTGCAAGTATCATAACATCCAACTGTCACCTTGTTCACTCACTGCTTGCTTCGCCGGGAGAGTGATTAGGTCATCAGGCTTAGTGTGATTCCTTCAGATGTTAAGTGTCATGGTTAAAAAGGTATCAAACTATTCAGAGCAGGTACTTGGTGCACTTTATTTACTTTACAAATGCATGTAAGCTACAGTTTGTACTGTTTCAATTAAAAGAAACATGTTTTCTCACCACTTATTTGATTCATTTTGTCCAGCTGTCGACTTTAAGTCCATGTCCATGTCCAACCAGAGCCAGGCATTGTGTAGTTAGTGGTTTTAATCAGTTTTCAGTTAAATTAATTCAATCCAACTCTATAACAGTCACAAAATGTCACCAAAATCACTCTGACCCTCTAAAATCTTTCAAAAAATTGCAAAAGTGTATTGAATTGTATCGCTCGCTGAATATCGCAATATATATTGTTTCGTGAGCAGAATTATTGTGTATTGTATCATGAGATTATTGTATCACTACAGCCCTACCAGTGACTGAATTATTCAACTGCTGGAGTCATCACTCTAAAATTGAAAATTCTTCGAGTCTCCAAACCAATTATTAGGACTCACTCAATTTTCACTCTTTCTACACATATTATACAACAAAACATTAATTTGTGTCTGGATTCAGAGAATGTAACACTCATTGATGAAGGACTTGCAATTTTCTGGGAAATCACCCCAAAGTATCGAGGCATCGATGACAATGCATTACATAGAGAGAGACACAGACACGTTTCAACAGGTAACTTCTCATCGGAGAGGTCAAAGGTCACATGTGGGGTACCCCAAGGTTCAGTCCAAGGACCCCTCTTATTCAATATTTATATGCTCCCACTAGCTCAGTTTACAATAGGAAATAATATTAGCTACCATAACTACGCAGATGATGCACAGGTCTACATCACGATGTCACCAGGTGACTCTGAACCATTCAATCACTGAATAGATGTTTAGAACAGATAAATGTGTGGATGAGCCAAAACTTTCTCCAGCTGAACAGAAGCAAAACTGAAGTTATTATTTTTGGACCTAAAGAGGAACGATCTAGAGCTATAGATCTAGAGTCAGTGCACAGCTTCAGTTATCACAACTGAAAACCAGTGATCAGGCCTGAAACCTGGGAGTAGTGATGGACTGTGACCTGAACCTTCAGAGCCACATTAAGACAGTCACAAAGTCGGCCTTCTATCACCTGAAGAACATCTCCAGAAATAAAGGACTTTTGTCTCAGCGAGATCTAGAGAAACTCATCCATGTGTTTATCTTTATTGCAACAGCATCTTCACTGTTAAGAGAAGGATGATGATGATCTGTTGATCTGTTTAGAGTTGCTTTTGAACCATAATCAATGAAACATTGACCACTAGCTAACTATAACACACACTCTGATCTGACTCCCTGTGAGCTTTAACTAATTCCACTCTTCAGCAAATGAGCCGACATTTTAGCTTTGTGAGGAATGTCCTACACAGATTTCTGAGGCTCCTTAGCCCCGAATTTTACAGTGACTCAGTTTTTTTTGTATGTTTTGCAGATTATTTTTGCTTTGTTCTGCTGATTTTGTTTATTTCTTACATTTCTTTCGCCAAAAAATATTCAGTTTACAGCATTTGTACTGCAATTTTTTTGGTTTAGTATTTTATTTTATATTAATTATTATTAAATTATTTCAGTGATTCTTGAGAATAGGGACAAAATGGGTTTTAATTTTCCCATAATTTTTTTTTTGTTATTTCTCAACCTGATGTATGCAAATATGACAAATAATGTTTTGGAAATATAAAGATGCTAAGGTACATGCTCCCAGTTGCAACATTTTTTTTTAAATTACATTTTTAATCGACCTGACCTAGAACGCTGTCATCACCATCTGACAAAAATAAATAAAAAATAATTTTTAATGACCCTATTAGTGATATTTTTACGCATTTTGCAGACAAAATGCGTAAATATTTAAATATTGTTTAAATATTTGTTTAAATAAATATTTAAACAAAAAACAACAAAAAGTCCATCTGACAGAGTTGACACTTCATGACGGAGTTGACACAGAACTGAAGGTGATGACAAACTAGTGAGTAAAAAGAAAAACTTGATACATGTGAAGTAATGCAATTTATGTAAAATACATTAAAATTCATTAATTGCACATTTAAGTGAGATTTGACAACAATTTTACTGAAAGAGTCACAAAAACTCTGATGGAGTTGACAAAAAGCCAAATTATCTCCATTTATATGATGTAATTCTGAAGGAGGCCATATTGTAGCTCATCAGGTCCATGAAATCTTTACATTTTACCAAAATTAAGTTTTTATTTCACAAAATTTCATAAAAGTTTTGTAAATTGTCAGTTATGGTGTTGACACATCATGGTTGTGACAAAAAACTTAGGAATAAAAAGAAGAAAAAAACTAAAGAATAACATAAGCTAACCGGAGCTAACTAGCCCTCTTAGCAAAGGAAGAGAAAGGAAGTGGTCATGGGGTCCTCAGAAGTTCTGGTGCCCCCAATAATGCCTGATTTTTTACATTCTTTTCATTCCTGACGTTGTTGACAAAAACTAGGGACAAATTTCAATGCAGTTGGAAAATATATAAAAATTATTTTTAATTCAATTTATTGATACTTTTTGAATTATTTTTTATGACTAGTTATACTTAATTGTCATAATATATAATTTGAGTATTTCTTTAATTGTTTTAAACTATTATAATGTATTGAGTTCTGCTCCGGCTGCACAGTGGCGCAGTTGGTAGAGCTGTTGCCTTGCAGCAAGAAGGTTCTGGGTTCGATTCCCGGCCTGGGGTCTTTCTGCATGGAGTTTGCATGTTCTCCCTGTGCATGCGTGGGTTTTCTCCGGGTACTCCGGTTTCCTCCCACAGTCCAAAAACATGACTGTCAGGTTAATTGGCCTCTCCAAATTGTCCCTAGGTGTGAGTGTGTGTGTGCATGGTTGTGTGTCTCTGTGTTGCCCTGCGACAGACTGGCGACCTGTCCAGGGTGACCCCGCCTCTCGCCCGAAACGTTGGCTGGAGATGGGCACCAGCACCCCTCCCGACCCCACTGAGGGAAAAAGGGTGCAAGAAAATGGATGGATGGATGGAGTTCTGCTCCTGGACAAGGGCTTTTACAGGCATCATCCACCGACTACAATGTTTAAAATAAAAACATATTCAAAAAAATACCTGGAAAATATACATTGTTGTGCTCACATGACCCAGGTCAGTTTTTTGAAAAAATTATATTTTGTGTATATTTTATTCAAATTTTGTGCTTTATCCATAGGACCCGTTTTGTCCCTATTCTCAAGAATCACTGATTTATTATTATGAGATATTTTTTATTTTGTATGCTGTACGAATTCTAATTACATTTTAAGAATTACTACTTCCATTACTGTTATTGTTCCTCATTGCTTACTTCATCAGCCTCACATTGTTATGTTCCTTCAAATGATAGTGTATGATTTTACATGGTCAAAAAACTATAATAATAAAAAAGAAAACACAGCTGAGGTCTTTAGAACCAGTTTCTCTATTTTCTTTTTACAGAATAAGCCGTTGCTGGTAGAACGTTCATTTGATGTTGCGTTCATTTGCCTGTTAAAAAACATTTGTACGGATCAGTTACTAAAATGATCCTCCTACCGAAATATTCATACATTTAGTCCTTAGCCTGCATCCAATCGCTGGTGTTTCCTACCTATCCGGTGTAAGATTATCCGGGGAGTCCGGGAGAAATCCAGCAGTCTGCGCTGATCATCCATCTCTATAATCCGACTTCACGGTTGTTTTTTAAACTCTGTGAATTTCTCGTTGAAGCTTGACTTAGGACATGTTTTTACAAAAAACAAGTTCATCAAAGAGATCATGGGCCGCCGTCTCCTTCTTTTTTTCTTCTTCTTTTTCGACTGTTGGCATCCATATTGTCGGATTACCGCCACCTTCTGGTTATTACGACTATCACGTCTGAACCACATCATAGATTTATTTTTATTTTCAAAAACAGGAGAATTTTGTTGTGATTTAACTTCAGACCGTGAGAAAAACGTTTATGTTTTTAGCTCATTTGTTGTATGTAAACCTCTGATTTCAAGTTAATCTATTATTCCAACTCAGTAAACACATAGAAGAATGGGACAAAAATTATTCAAAATGGTGTAAAACATTCATTACTGCAGTTGCTGCTACCAAACACAGGACTGACTAGGATAGCGTTTTCCCCCTGTAATAAATAAAATATTTTAAATACAGCATTTTTGTATCTTTAAGTTATTTTTATCTGGTATTAATCATCTGGAACATTAAAGTGTGACAAATAAAATCAAAAACAAGTAAACTGCATGGATGTGAACAGGTTTTCACAGCACTCTATAACATTTATGCTGCCACCAACTAACATGTGATCTGTAAACAGATAAAATCAGGAAAAGAAGGAGCTTAAACTGAAAAGTTTCCACAAAACCTTTTATTTGGCAATCTTTATGTAAACAAGAAAAACCCACATAAGTCAGTCAATCACTACTGTAACTATTGTGATACAAATTCATGGAACTGCCTCACTGGACTACAATTTATTAATTGATATGACTATTATTACCAGGTGTACAACATATTAGTATATTTTACTTTTAGAAAGACTGATGTATATTCAGAGGCCCAGATTAAACTCAGCTCTTGTTAATTTGAAAAGGTAAATCGTAAAATGAGCACATTAAACCAAATTTTACAAAAAAAATACAACAACCAAAAAACAGTAATCTACACAGTCCAGGAATAATAAAATCTTTCAGAACATCAAGATGCGAGATTAACAGCGCCCTCTGCTGGAGTTTTGTATTTACTTCACCAGTCGATGGTACAGAAAAAGGGGGGTAAAAAACAATAAATGCACCATCCATCAGTCGTTTACATCCACTTATACTTGCAGAGAAAAGCTTCTGCTGGGACAGACTGCTGACATTTATTAGAAAGAAGACAAGAAAAGTAACAAAATTAGAGACAATTGCCATTAGATTCAAAGCTGTGTTTTATTTCAAAGCACTCCTGACACCCACTGCCTTCTTGTGTAATATTGTTAAAGAAATCCAACAAAATGATTCAAGATCTCACAAAAAAATGTCTGTCAGGTTCAGAAATGGGTGCAATTTCTGGTGACTGGAGACGCAACATTTATCTCTTCCAACAATTAAATCAATATAAAATCCATCTATTCATACACTCATCATATGAACTACTAACACTATCCTTATGCCTGAGCTGTCTTTACAACATGTGATTATGTGCAGATCTGCAGCAAGCAAACCACCAATAAAAGGTTGCCACAGGAGGCTTGATCCTTGTCTTGTGGCTTTGTGGGAAAAAACAATGACAAAATAGACTTTTTTCCAACTACTTTAATTCAATTTTCACATTATAATTACTAAATACCCAATAACCCACTAGTGTGAAAAAAGAACTATGTGCCTTTTACTCAAGTATGCTAAGTATACTCAAGCTTGCTAATTTTGTACTACAGTAATTTTTACTCATTTAAAGTGTCTCCATGGCAACCATGTGTCTCATCTGTGGCTTCTCATGTGCCGAGTTAAACCATGTCGCCGACTGAAATCTTTTCCACAGGTTAAACATGAAAAAGACTTCTCACCTGTGTGAACTGTCATGTGATCAGTTAAACTACACTTCTGATTGAAACTTTTTCCACAAGTCAGACACTGAAAAGGTTTCTCGCCTGCATGAATCATTAAGTGACGACTCAAAGTACACTTTTGACTGAAACATTTTCCACAGCTCGCACATGAAAAAGGCTTTTCGCCTGTGTGAGTGATCATGTGCTTGGTTAAGTGCTTTCTTTGAGAAAAACTTTTTTCACAGCTCACACATGAGAATGGCTTCAACATTGTGTGAATCCTCGTGTGAATAGTCAAAGAATACTGATCAATAAAGCATTCTCCACAGGTCTTACACTGAAAAGGCTTCTCACCTGTGTGCCTTCTCACGTGAATAGTCAAAGAATTTTTTGTAGTGAAATGTTTGCCACAAGTCACACACAAAAAGGGCTTTTCGCCTGTGTGACCCATCATGTGCATAGCTAAATGCTGCTTTAGACTAAAACCTTTTCCACAGGTCACACATGAAAATGGCTTCTCTCCTGTATGAACTCTCATGTGAACAGTTAGATTATTTTGTCTACTGAACCTTCTTCCGCAGTTCTCACATGAAAATGGCTTTTCACCTGTATGAACTCTCATGTGAACATTAAGTTCACTTGTATAACTGAAACCTTTTCCACAAATAACGCATAAAAAAGGTTTCTGACCTTTGTGATCTGTCATGTTACAATTAAAATTATCTTTTCGAATGAAACATTTCCAACATGAGTAAGGCCTCTGGCATGTGGTAGTTGATGTATTTTTAGCCAAGTCACTACTTTGAGGAAGGTTTTCCTGACCTTTTTGTTTTGAACCATCACCATGTTGTTCGATTTTCTGATGCCTCTTTTGTTCCTTCTCTCCGTCTCTCTTTGCTCCAAAGTCATTAGGATTGCTCTTTTCCTGATTTTGGTTCTCAGCTTCAGCAGCTTCCTGGAAGATGACTTGGATCCTCTTTGGTTCTGATTCAGTGTGGGATGTTTGTTCATCAACAGGAACCACCATGCAGGTATCAGTCTCTTGTTTTTGTAGTGTGTGCTGTTCTTCGTCCTGATTGTAAACTTTCTCTTCCACTTTTATCTGCTGATGTTTTAGATCATCTTGTTCTTCTTTTATCTCCTGATGTTCTAGATCATCTTGTTCTTCTTTTATCTGCAGATGTTCTGGCTCTTCCTGTTTCAGAGAGGAGCTCCTGTCCTGGTTACTTTGCTCCCTCATATAAATGTTATGCTGTTGGTGGTCTGGAAAAAAAAAAAAACGAAAAATAAGTTACAAGTAAATTGGAGAAGAATTGTATTGTTTGACATTAAAATCACCAGACACCTGAAATTCAAGAGTCGAGGCAGGCAAATATCAAATATTTATGTCTTCTTATTGTGTCAGTACTGTTAAGCATTCACAATATTGAAATGTTCTTTCTCTTTATTCTTTGTCTTTTATTATTCCAGATGCTAATTTTTTGCCTTGCTACTCCAAAAATGTTTGTTCTGTTTCAACCACTCCGCTTTTACGATGTTCTGGTCATTCGGGACAATGCGATTGTATCTTTTGGTACATATTATCTTCAACAAATTATGAAATATTAAACTTTTAATGCATATTTTGGCACCATTGGAATGACTGGAAAACGTCAGAAATTCCACCAAATTCTGCAGTCACTCTTTCACAGCTAACTACCTTCACATGTTTTCAGCTAGAAATGCCATTCAAAATTTAAAATGTTGTCATAACCTTCGGCTACTTCTGCACGTTTCAGGTTTTCATATCCTTTACCATTTTCATAAAATGCTGCTTTAACTGAATGCATATTATTTTCATATTTTATCTCCAATGATGGAATTATTCAGTTGTTAGAGTGCTCACTTTAACTTTGTGAGAATTGCTGTGATTACTCGCTCAATTTTCATTCTTTCTACACATATTACACAACAAAACGTAGGAATTAATGTCTATTCAGAAATTACAACACTGATTGGTGTGAGAATTGCTGTTTTATGGCAAATCACTCCGAAGCATCGCGGCTTCAACCCATCAGGAATGAGACAATACATTGCAGTTTCATTTTGTTTATGTGTGACTGTCACCAGTCTGATGTGATATGGTTATGTAACCATGCAGCAATGTGTGTGTGAGCAGATAAAAGAGACAGAGGAAAAACACAGAATCCGCTACAAAACGCTTCAAAATGCATTTCTTCGTGTTTCCTTCTTCTTTTTTACATGATATGAATTATTTATTTTGTATTTATTACTAATTCTAGCATTTCTAATGCTTTAATTCTTCTTCTTCTTATTATTATTATTATTATTATTATTATTATTATTATTATTATTATTTGATCTAGCCGTGTATAGTTCTATTGCTTGTGTTTTCAAATGCTAGTCTGTAATTACAAGGAGAGAAAGCAGTGAAAAAAGAAAGAAAAATAAAGCACAGCCGAGATCTCAGCTTAGCACCACTGGCTCCATTTTCTTTTCCCAAAAGTTAACGGTTTTAACAGTACAACTGTGAGGCCTGCGTCCAATTTCCTGTTAAAAACGATTATATGGGAGGGGATCAGTTACTAAAAAGATCCTGATAAAGAAAGGTTCAGATATTTATACTTTAACCGTCATCCAATCGCTGGTGTTTCCTACCTATTCGATGTAAGATTATCCGGGGAATCCGGGAGAAATCCAGCAGTCTGCGCTGATCATCCATCTCTTCCTCCGACTTGACGGTTATTTCTTTAAACTCTTTGAATGTTTCTTTAGCGGGAAACATTAAACACACCGAATGCATTTTTTTTTTTTTTTTACAGAAAAACACTAGCACATTCAACAACAGAAGGTGGACCGTCTTCTTCTTCTATGAATGTCGGTATCCACATTGTTGCTTTACCGCCACCTTCTGGATCATAAGAACATCACGTCTAAAAACGTATAAGGTTACTTCCGTTTATTATGAGCAGTTCTCTTAAAAAAACGTAAAATATTATTTTTCCTTTCAACTTCATCTAAATAAAACAAATGCGTTAAACCTCAGCTCCCAAGTTTTCGTACATACTTGATTCATGTTGTCCACTTGACTCATATTTCCAATAAAGTAGCAGTAAAAAAAAAACTCTAATTCTAGATAATTATCTATTATCCCCTAGTTCTTCTGCTCCTTGTAAACTTATTTATTTTGAAATCTGTATAACTGTCATTTCGATGCATTATCCCCTTGTCTTTGCTACGGCTTTGTGTTCCCTAAAAAAATGACACAAAATGACACAAACATATGCATCTAAAGAGGAAAATGGTAAAACAGGAGTAGCAGTTTATATTCTGAATCAAAAAGTTTTTATGAAAAGAAGAACAACAGATAATTTATCAATTTTTTCAGCAGAAACGTTGGCAATTATTTTGGTGTTGCAATGGGTGGTGGGGGTAAAACCCAGTAAGGTAGTTATCTGTTCAGATTCAACATCTTGCCTAACTAGTATTATCTGTGGAAAATCTGAAAGCCATCAAGATCTTTTAGATGAAGTTAGTTATTTGATATATGGTATAAAGCAACAAAAAATAAGTACTCAATTCACATGGATTCCAGCACAAAAAGGAATGTGAAAAAGTAATGAAAAAGTAGATAAGTTGGCTAAAGAAGCAGTTAAGGCAAGATAAATGGAATGAGATGTCCCACTAAGTAGAGCAGAAATAAAGGTAATTATTAAAGATAAAATAAATAATATATGGCAAGAGAGATGTAATTTAGAAGAAAAAGGAAGGCATTTACATAAAATACAGAAGGAGGTTCTTCTGTATTTTATGTAATAAAATACATATATACTATATAGTATATATAGTATATACTATATAGTATATACTACTATATATACTATATATAGTAGTATATATACTACTATATATAGTAGTATAATGAATAGGAGAGAGGAAATATGGATTAACAGGTTGAGAATTGGGCATACTAGTTTAAATAGTGGTTTAATAAATAGGAAAACATCCATCATTTGATTGTTCCAATTGTGGGGAAACAGAAAGAGAAGAACATCTGTTGATTTAATGTAGAAAATATATAAAAGAGAGGAAAGAACTGGAAAGGGTAATGGAGAGTTCAGTAATGATGGTTAATTTATTAAGGAAACATCAGTCACAGGATATAATTGTAGGACTTGTTAAATATTTGAAAGATACAAAATTAGCTGAGGTTAGCACACACACACACATACACACACACACACGCACACATTTAGTATGTGTGTGGGTGTGTGTGTGTGTGTGCGTGTATTTAATTTAGTTATTTTAAGATTGAAGATATATAGGACATTAATTTCTGAATTACATGTCCGTCCAGTTGATGGTGGTAATGCACAAAGTTTGTAAGCAGCCAGAAAACGCTATAGAAGAAGAAGAAGAAGAGAAAACGGAAAGAAAGAAGATGGCGCATGGTTTGTTTTGTTGAATATTCGAGTGTTTCTTTCCACAAGTTTATCAACGAGCGGTTAACTGCTGCTGAAGAAACATTCACAGAGTTTAGAGGAATAATCGTCAAGTCGGAGGAAGAGATGGATGATCAGCGCAGACTGCTGGATTTCTCCCGGACTCCCCAGATAATCTTACACCGGATAGGTAGGAAACACCAGCGATTGGATGCAGGTTGAAGTCTAAATAACTGAACCTTTTTTTCACCAGAATCATTTTAGTAACTGATCCCTTCCCGTATAACTGATTTTTAACAGGCAAATGAACGCAGACATCACAATTACGCAGTGAAAATGGCTCATATAGAGAAAATGGAGCCAGTGATCTCAGGTGTTATGCCGAGAAACGCATCCCCTGTCGCGGGAGCGCGCATCGCTCTAAACTCTCGCATATTGATGAGAAAACGGACTGAAATATGACCGAAGATCAAACTTTTGAAGATATGTTACATTATCACGTTACTTAACCATGTAAGCCCTAAAACGGTGGGTTTTATTTCGCAGATTACATTAAATAAATGCGGTTTTTATACCTTTATTGACACATATGAGTCGAACTTTTTCAGTGTCTGTTGAAAATGTTCTCCGCTAATGGTTTGAAATTTCCTGCTTTTTCTTTTAACACCATAATAGCTTAAAGCATTACAAAACAGAGGCCCATTACATTTTATACCACGCTTAACTGACTAGTCTATTGATGTAGGAGGGGATGCATTTTAATTTCTGAGCCTGCCAATATTTGCATCCGTCCTATTGAAATTAAACTTAAAGCAGTAGCTCGGAGAACAAGTGTGATTACGTAGAAAAGGTGAAATCCCTCTAAACGCTTTATTTCTCCAAATAGACCCTTTTCACATGACGTCAGACAACATCCGCTTTGACTCGATCCAGTGTATCTTTAGTTCCGGTGTGTGTAGTTAACGCTGTTTCTGGACTCTAAAGCTGCTGCCACAAATACGATTTAAAGATATATCACTATTTGCAAACAATTTTTCTTCATCAACATGATCTAAACTGGACAAATTCCTCGCTGATTGATACCAGTTTGACTACGAAGGTACGTGTTTTGGTTTTTTCTAGCTGTTAGTTGATATGCTAGGATAGCAATAGTAATTTGTTAGCTGGCTAACATTACGTAGCCTTTCTGTTTTGGAAATAGAACGTATTTAGGCTCTAATCTTAATTAGATGTTTATAGTATAGACTGGGGTTGCCACCCGTCATGTAAAATGCATGATCGTATTAAACCCTCCTCACTTACGCTAGTTTCACCACCTGCTAAGTAGCGACATTACCTGTAGCCACACGTCCAAAACTTAACAGTTATGCCAAACACCCGCTGCTCCATCACGTCCTGAGAAGTTAAACTCATGCTACGATCAAGACATGAGGAGGAAGACTCTGTTTTAGATCTATCTATCTATCTATCTATCTATCTATCTATCTATCTATCTATCTATCTATCTATCTATCTATCTATCTATCAGATTAACGTTTCATTGGAGAAATGTGACGATCTATCTATATATCTATTAGCTCATTAACTTCACATTTCTCCAATATTTATCAAATGTTACTATTAGAAGGTTAAGTTTCTTCTACTTTGTTTTCCTGTGGTTGTAGACTTGGAAGTAGAAAATTGATAACATAGGAATAATAACTTTATATCCCTTTTAACAGGTGACACTTGATTCTGTTGTGCTGCCTGTGGAAACAAAGTGCATGAAGTTTGTGCTCAGGTGGGAAAACCATGTGGATCACATGGTGGGACTTCTGCTTCAAACTGCTCACTACAGTATAGCATCGTCTCTGTCATCCACCAGTTCACTGCAGACTGGCCCCCGCCAAGGACCCTACATGGATGTCTTCTTAAGTTGTAAACCCTGAGTACATACTGTTGAAATAAAATTGATGTCTTTTGTAAATACATTTTCTCTATCAATGACTTAAATTAACTGTGGTAATTATGTTTGTGTAATGTAGTAACCATGTACAGTGTTTAATATAATTATTAAATAGATGTTTTAAAGAAACAGTCACAAACCTCATGTCTTTGTTGCACAATGGCAGCTTTAATTTGAGCATTTCCTCTCCTCCACATACTTTGTTTCTAGATGTGTAAAATTTACAAAAAGAAGCAATTTAAATGTAAAAGTTGCACATATGTAGATTACTCAAGAGAAGCTATTTACAATAGTTTTTTACAGAACTCTACACAACATTAATTAATTTATTAATAGATACATATAGATATTGATTACAGAATATATTCACAAAAAATTAATTTCCAACAGCTGCTGGCAGTAGTGAGTGTTCATCCAAGAAGTGTGACTTGCAGGAGCATGGAGGCTCTGAACTGGTTTGTCTCCTTTTAAATCAAGAGGCCCATGATACTTTGACTAGGCAGCAGATGTCCCACAGCTGATTGACTGAACCTGCCATGGACAGAGGAACAAGACCATCTCAGATATGGTAGGTTGTTAGGTTGGCTACTGTTGAGAAAGATGGACAACAAAACAAATGGAGAAATTATAAATCACATCAGAATATGTAAATTATTTGGCAGATGGCGCTTAAATCAATATTTAAAATGCTTTTCTAAACAACAGTGTTGGAAGATGTCAGTGATTTTAGTGAAACTTAACAACACAGCACTGAAAGGCAGCAGTGTATGTTTCCTAACTGTGGCTAAAGCTGCTGCTAGCTGGTTTACTCTCCAATCGGAGGCTGGTTCCTTTAAATACAGTTGGAGAATGGTAAATTGGCAATGACTAATAACGGCTAACATGTAAATACTGTTTTATTACAGTTAATACAGAAAGTGAACCTTTTAACGTTACAACACTGAAAGGCAGCGGTGTATATATTTCCCCAACTGTGGCTAAAGCTGCTGCTAGCTGGTTTACTCTCCGATCGGAGGCTGTTTATTATATACACAGTCAGATAACCGTCATTACTCATTGTCAATCCACCATTCTCTAACACTTAGATGCTGTTTTATTAAAGTTAATAAAGTGAATCTCTAAATGTTACAGTGCTGACAGAGCGGTGTATATTTTTCTTAACTGTGGCTAAAGCAGCTGCTAGCTGGTTTACGCTCCGATCGGAGGCTGTTTATTTTATACAGAGTGAGAGAATGGTGAATTGACAATGAGTAATAACAGCTATCTAAAACTTAAATGCTGTTATTAACCTCATCTTTTATTGTATCCTTAAGATAATGAGTATTCGTGAATTTTTCAGTCAGGTTTCCCGAGGCAAAATCACACCGGAAGTAAAGATACACCTCTTCGAGTTATGGCGGCCATTGTCTGACGTCACTGTGAAAAGGGTCTATTAGCAGAGGGATGCATTTTTTGGCTTTTTTTTTGGCAATTATTAGCTTGCCAATATATGCATGCCCTCTCTATTTTCTCAAATATTAACCTATTGATATGAAACTCATACCAGTATTATCGACAATAGGCGAGAGCGGTCCATGAGGCGTCTGTTCTTTATATGCGTCTATGGGGAAAAGGGGCATAGATGCATTCATGGGCCCAATATGGGTGGGAATTTACAACTCCTTCATGGAAACACCGTTTTCAACTAATACACCCAGTTACATTGATAAAAGATGTTCAATGTCCAAAAAACTTGAAACTTGCTTTTATAGTTTCTTTTTTTCCAGTTTTACAAGCAAATAATAAAGATCAACATTTTTATTAGTGATGTGTCGAGTAATCCAGGAGGATTTTTATGAAGCATGCAAAACAGAGAACTCACCTAAACCTGAGCAGTTAGTTTTTATTTTTTAGTAATAAATCGTTGTCCATAGGGACATAGCGAGTAACAAGCCAATCACAACTCTCTCTCCTGTTTGTTTCCAGTTTTCTTTTTGATCCAGCCATTCTTTCATACAACAGATTAATCAGAATTTATGCATCAGAATCACAAACATCTTTTACTTGTTTATTCATTCTAAGGCTTCATGTTGTTTTCATGTTGCTTATTTTACATATATTGTCCCCTTGATGTCCCAGTAGGTTAGGGGTGTCCAAAGTCGGTCCTCGAGGGCCGGAATCCTGCATGTTTTAGTTCTCTCCCTAGTGGTTGTAACAACCTCCTCAGCAAGTCAATGTTCTCCTTAGGCCTCTAATGAGCCATCATTTGATGCAGCTGTGTCAAACCAGGGAGAGAACTAAAACATGCAGGATGAGGGCCGCCTTTGGACACCACTGCAGTAGAGCAAATGAAGCACCGCGGTGCATCGGCTCAGGAGTCGAATGATTGGATGGAGTTCCTCAGGGCTTCATGAAGCTTCATCTCACCATCACTAATTTTCATTGTTTCCTTTCCTGCTCTGGTCAAAACCCACAGGCCCAACCCAGTGCATGCTGGTCCAATACCAGTACTTGTTCTGACAGAAAATGGACCCACAGTTCTTCCTGTCTAACTTTGGAAAGTAAATAACAAAAGAACAGTTATTAACCTACAAATAAACTCATGTTTGTAAATAGACCCCAAAGTTATAAAGTGGACTAAAATAACATTTTAATACAAATAAAAGTAATGAAAATAAACGATAGCTCTAAATTAAGTTAAATCTTGAAATAATGAAATTTAAAACAATGGTGACTATAATTAATTTTAAAATTAATATATTTTTTATTATCTGTTCATTTGAGAATTCTCCAATTGTCAGCTGGATTTGTCAACTGATCTGTCTCTCTGTCTATACTCTAACTTTTAGGTGTGGATTTTTTTCTTTTTCTTTTCATTTCTGTCTTAAACGATGAACAATTTCTCCCATTTACTTCAATAAAGTTAAGAATTGCTCTTCTTTCTTTTTTCTTGTCCAGATTCCCTGCAGTGTAATGTTTGTCACCAGGAGAGGAGATCCACTCTGGACCAGGAGGAGTTAGAACCTCTGCAGGTGAAACAAGAACAGGAAGAACCAGAAGATCATCAGATAAAAGAAGAGCAGGAGGATCTAAAATACCAGCAGATAAAAGTGGAAAAGAAAGAAATTTTCTGCAGTCAGGGTGAAGAACAGATTGGGGTAAAACAGGAGACTGATACCTGCATGGTGGTTCCTGTTGATGAACAAACATCCCACACTGAATCAGAACCAAACAGGAAGCAAGTCATCTTCCAGGAAGCTGCTGAAGCTGAGAACCAAAATCAGGAAATAAGAAAACCTTCCTTATGTGTGACCTGTGGAAAAAGGTTTAGTCTAAAGCGAAATTTAACTCGGCACATGATGATTCACACTGGTGAAAAGCCGTTTTTATGTGTGACCTGTGGAAAAAGTTTTAGTCTAAAACGGAGTTTAACTTTGCATATGATGATTCACACTGGTGAAAAACCGTTTTCATGTGTGACCTGTGGAAAAAGTTTTGGTCTAAAACGGAGTTTAACTTTGCATATGATGATTCACACTGGTGAAAAACCGTTTTCATGTGTGACCTGTGGAAAAAGGTTTAGTCTAAAGCGAAATTTAACTCGGCACATGAAGATTCACACTGGTGAAAAGCCGTTTTTATGTGTGACCTGTGGAAAAAGTTTTAGTCTAAAACGGAGTTTAACTTTGCATATGATGATTCACACTGGTGAAAAACCGTTTTTATGTGTGACCTGTGGAAAAAGTTTTGGTCGAAAACAGAGTTTAACTCTGCACATGATGATTCACACTGGTGAAAAACCGTTTTCATGTGTGACCTGTGGAAAAAGTTTTAATCTAAAGCGGAGTTTAACTCTGCACATGAAGATTCACACTGGTGAAAAGCCGTTTTTATGTGTGACCTGTGGAAAAAGTTTTAATCTAAAACGGAGTTTAACTCTGCACATGAAGATTCACACTGGTGAAAATCCGTTTTCATGTGTGACCTGTGGAAAACGTTTTAGTCTAAAACGGAGTTTAACTCAGCACATGATGATTCACACTGGTGAAAATCCGTTTTCATGTGTGACCTGTGGAAAAGGTTTTGCCATAAAACGGAGTTTAACTCAGCACATGATGATTCACACAGTTAAAAAAACGTTTTTATGTGTGACCTGTGGAAATTTCTTTTGTACAAAACGGAATTTAACTCAGCACATGATGATTCACACAGTTGAAAAGCCATTTTCATGTGTGAAGTGTGGAAAAAGTTTTCATCACAAGGTTAGTTTAACTCTGCACATGATGATTCACAGTGGTGAAAAGCCGTTTTCATGTGTGACCTGTGGGAAAATTTTTAAAGACAAAGTTAGTTTAGCTCTGCACATGATGACTCACACAGTTGAAGAGTCGTAGAATTGTTTTCCACGTGTGTCCTATGTTGAGTTTCCCTATAAAGTTGATTTGGTTAAAAACTAGAATATGGTTGAAACGATTCAAGTGATTCCAGTAACTTGACAAATGGGTGTCGAATCTCATCGTGGCGGCACGTAGCTGGTAGACGAGTTTCTGTGTGTGACAAACGAAGGTGTTAAATCCCGTCACTTCTTTTTTCTTTCTTCAGGTTAACTTGTAAAGTAAGCTATTATTGTTACAAGTTCATTTTCTAGACTACAGAAAAGTTATTATTAGGGAAGCTCATGGCAGAGCGGCGAATTTGGCGTTCTCACCAATGCAAAGAAAATGTTATGACTTTCATTTGAAGGCCAATTGGCACCAAACTTGACATGAATGATCCTGGTTGGATCCCTGACAATCCTATGTCATCATAGTTTGACGTCATCCAAGCCACTCCTCTGAACAGGAAGTAACGTTTTTTCTCTTGGAAAGCTCCATCTCTCACCCGCTTGGCCTAATTAGGGTGATCTTATGTCAGATGACAGAAAACAAGTTGGTCTCACTTACCTTAAAGTGCCAAGAGTTGTAAGTGGATGGCGGTGCGGCGCAGTGACAGGTCACGCCGCTGCCATACGTTTGGCTATAAATTCCACACGTTTCGACCGAGCTGGACCAAACTCAGTGAAAAATTTTGTGTAAAACAGAATTTAACTCTGCAAAAATGGAACGTACTGGAATGGGTGATTGTTTTTAATGAATCCATACAAAAACATATTTGTAATGATGTTTGTCTTTAAAGTAAAACAAGTGAAATTGATGCTGTCAGTTGGTTGAAGTTATATTACACAGTTATACTGTACCTATTTAAAATCTTTTCAAATGAAATAAAATTCATTTGTACATTAAAGAAAATTCAAGATTCACCACAAAATAATTTTTATGCATTACTTGTACAAAGTATGTGTGATTGGTTTCAATAAATGACTTTTTCTCTCATCTTAGTTGTTATAACGTGGAGATCGGAGCAACTGCACTCATCTAAATGCACCATGTGCTGCTGGTAGATGTATCCCTCCCCAGATGTCAGAATATATTTGAGAGTACAAGGAACAGAGGGGCAACTCCAGGTTAAGAGATAATTATGTGTAGATTGAAAATTTCTGACTGTTACTGTATTGTAGGAAATGTTCTTATTTGGTATTATATATAGCAAAACATGTTGTGGGATGTATGAAAAATGATTCAGAGAACAATATTACCTATGGATTTGCGGAGAACTCGAATACTAATGTAGTCGGGGCATATTGTGGGTATGCAGGGTATGCAACGTATAGGAGCGCAAGCACCAGAGGGGGCGCCAAAACCCCGTCTGGAGGGGACGGCGCGCCAATGATGTTTTCCCATACACTTCAGCGCGCCTTACACTCCTTCACCTCGCGCACATAACGATGTAAATGTAGCAAGTTTTACCCTTCATGTATCGTGCAGGGTATTTAAGAAGCAGTAGAACGTCGTGGTTTATTTGTTCAAAAACGAAACTGTATGCTGACTAGTAAAAGGATACAACGTGTTCTTTTTGTGTATAACTGAACATTGATATGTTGGTTTTATACAAGAGCTGAGCATGTCCATCGGTTCTATATCCTTTTGTTTTATACTAGTTTTCACGGTGTCGATGGAAAGAAAGGTTGAGATTAAACTGCACCGCGGTCTTGAACCTCCCTGCGTCTGGCTGTTCAATCCGAGTGGCCGCTGTAGTTGACCTGCTACTGTTTCAGTTTTTGATTGGTTTCAATTTCAGTTTTGTTTTGTTTTTGTTTAGGGAAAGGGAGTTTATATTGCCCAGCCCGGTGGCTTGTTTTAAACAGGGACCTATGCTGTCCCTGGATCCCAACTGTTTTTATGTACCTTGAGGAGACTAGTGAAAGGGGAGTTTTTCTTTTCTTTGCTGTATTCACCAGGGATTTTTGTGCGAGTGTGTTTTTGTTGTGGAACACTTGGGTGCATTTAGTTATATTTGTGTTTTCTTTATTTTCTATAATTTTATCTAATTGGGTTTTAACTGTTTTTCTGCTTTAAGGATCCCAGGGCCAGAATAGACTCCCACTTTTAGTGTGGTCACTTTGTGTAATAAAATAAATTGTGACGATTCTTGCTCATGAAACATTTGGGTATAGATCTAAGGCTCTATACCCAAAGCAAAAGCTGTACCCAAGGTCACACTAATGTTGTATTTGTCTTATTTAAATCAAGCAGAAGAGAAGATTTTAGTTTTTTTGTATGAGAAATCTTTAGATGTAATAACCGTATTATCCAGAAGGTGGCGGTAAGGCCACCATATGAATGCCGACAGTCAAAACATCCCGAAGAAGAATCGGAAGCGGAGGAAGAAGAACGATAAAATGGCGCCTGGTCTGTTTTGTTGAATATTCGAGATTTTTTCTGAACAAGTTTCTCAACGAGCGGTTAATGCTGCTGAAGAAACTTTCACAAAGTTTAAATAAATCATCGTCAAGTCGGAGGAAGAGATGGATGATCAGCACAGACTGCTGGATTTCTCCCGGACTCCTCAGATAATCTTACATCGAATAGGTAGGAAACACCAGCGTTTGGATGAAGGTTAATGTCTAAATGTATGAAGCTTTCTGTATGTAAATCACTTTAGTAACTATTCTTTTCCCGTATAAATATGTTATTAACAGGTAAATTAACGCAGACGTCACAATTACGTTGTGAAAATGTCTAATTTATGTAGAGAAAAAACTGAGCCAGTGATCTCAGTTGTTTCTCACCCCGTATTAATATTTACATTTCAAAACAGAAACGCGGTTGGATAGAATTTCGCCTTCTAGCACGAAAACCACCCTAAACATAAAGCCAGGGCTACAATGCGATGGTTTAAAACAAAACATATTCATGTGTTAGAATGTCTCAAAGTTCACATGGTCAGTTTTACTTCACAATTACATTCCGCTTTATGTTGGTCTTAACATAAAGCTTTACTGAAATGATTTATGTATGTGGTTATATGACACAATATGGAAAGTTTAAGAGTTATGAATAGAAGCTACTGTAGAGACAATGCAGCAGAGGGGAAGTGGTATTAGTAGCATAAAATAACATGTAAAATAATTTGTAAAAAAAAAAAAAAGTTACACGTGCTGTTAAATAATGTTAATGCCTACAATAAAATAATTTCATGGTAATAAATATGAGGACAAAATAAGAATAGTATCAGTCAAAATAGGAATCAGCAGGTCAGACTTTAAACATCTGTAATCAGGAATCAGCTAGAAAACTACAGTCAGTGCACCACTACTCTATCTGGTAATTTCTCAATGAAAGTCTTCTTTCATTTGCTTCAATAACTTCAATAATTCCTTTTTTTCTGTTTTCTTATCCAGATTACCTGCTACATAACGTTAAGGAGGAGCCATGGAACCAGGAGAGGAGATCCACTCTGGACCAGGAAGAGTTAGAACCTCTGCAGGTGAAACAACAACAGGAAGAACCAGAAGATCATCAGATGAAAGAAGAGCAGGAAGATCTAAAACACCAGCAGATGAAAGTGGAAGAGAAAGACGTTTACTGCAGTCAGGGTGAAGAACAGATTGAGTTAAAACAGGAGACTGATACCTGCATGGTGGCTCCTATTAATGAGCAAACATCCCAAACTGAATCAGAACCAAACAGGAACCAAGTCATTTTCCAGGAAGCCGCTGAAACTGAGAAGCAAAATCAGCAAAGAAGAAAACCTTTCTCATGTGTGACCTGTGGAAAAGGTTTTAGTGTAAAACGGAGTTTAACTCTGCACATGATGATTCACACTGGTGAAAAGCAGTTTGTATGTGTGAAATGTGGAAAAGGTTATAGTGATAAACGGAGTTTAACTCTGCACATGATGATTCACACGGGTAAAAAGCCGTTTTTATGTGTGACCTGTGGAACAAATTTTAGTTCAAAACGGAAATTAACTCAGCACATGATGCTTCACACAGTTGAAAAGCCATTTGCATGTGTGAAGTGTGGAAAAGGTTTTCATCACAAGGTTAGTTTAACTCTGCACATGATGATTCACACCGGTAAAAAGCCATTTTCATGTGTGACCTGTGGAAACATTTTTCATAATAAAGTTAGTTTAGCTCTGCACATGATGACTCACACAGTTGGAGAGTCATAGAATTGTTTTCAATGTGTGTCCGATGT
The DNA here is from genome assembly GCF_904066995.2 of Poecilia reticulata. Classification (NCBI taxonomy): domain Eukaryota; kingdom Metazoa; phylum Chordata; class Actinopteri; order Cyprinodontiformes; family Poeciliidae; genus Poecilia; species Poecilia reticulata. The sequence continues at coordinate 21,840,900 of NC_088840.1, read as the reverse complement.
TGAGTTTCCCTATAAAGTTGATTTGGTTAAAAACTAGAATAGAGCTGAAATGATTCCTCGAGTGATTCGAGTACATTGATTATTTAAATTCCTTGAGGAAAATTTATCTTCCTCGAAGTGTCACTAAGTTATATTTTATTATTTAATGCTCCGTGTTCCAGCTGGGTTATTATTTGCGTTGCACAGAGCTCTCACTTCTGCCCGAGTTGTTGACGAAAGCTAAGTGTTAGCAGCATCACGTCCAGTTTTCAAGTTTGGTTTGAGGATTTTATAGATTGATGATGGTGCTTGGGTCTTTGGATATGTGATAGTAATACTGCTGTTATGTTAGATTTATAAATGTTTTATTTTATTTTTGTATCCGATAACTCGATTAATTGTAAGAATAGTCAATAAATTACTCGATTACTAAAATATTTGTTTACAACAACCCTAAACTAGAATTAAAGATTGGAGGGATTTTATGTCTATAAAGCTGAGAAATTGTTGTATTTGTTAAATGTGATCATTTAGTTCTTAACATTTGGATACTTAGAGATGTGAAACATTTTTATTGATGCTTTGTCATTATTTCTGCTACAGAATATGCCAGAAAAAAACAAACTGTATTGTTATTATATAAACATTCAATAAAATGACATGGATTATAACAAAACTGGGTGATAAATTGTTCTAGGTGCATTTAATGCCCTTATGGCTACTGGGTATAAACTGATCTTCAGTCTTTGTCCTTGTTTTAATGCTCCTCTATCTGCAGCCAGTTGGAGCAAATTGTGACCTGGTGTGAAGAGTCTTTTAAAATGTTCTTGGTTTTCCTGAAGCAGTCGACCTGTGGAGTTCATGGAGAGAAGGCAGAGAGCAGCCGATGGTCTTCTGGGCAGATTTTATGATTCTCCGGAGAGTCTTCCTCTATGCTGCTGTGCAGCTGGAGAACCACACACAGAGACATTAGCAAGAAAAGTATCTTAGAGGTTTCCCCTAAAATGCACAGGAGGCGGCCATTTTGGGTCAAGGGGCAAATTTTGGCCATTTTTCACTTTTACTCACATTGAACTTGAACAAACTCCTATGGATTTTGACCTATTGTCTTCATTCTTGACCAAGATGCAGTTAAGGGGTGGGGCTTTAAAAGTTATCAAAAAAATTTAGTTTTCGCAAATGTTCAGTTGGCATGGCAGAGTGGCGAATTTGGCGTTCTCACCAGTGCAAACAAAACATTATGACTTTCATATAAAAAGGCCAATTGGCACCAAACTTGACATGAATGATCCTGGTTGGATCCCTGACAATCCTATGTCATCACAGACTGACGTCATCTAAGCCCCTACCCCTCTGAACAGGAAGTAACTTTTTTTTCTCTTGGAAAGCTCCATCTCTGAACCGCTTGGCCTAATCAAGGTAATTTTGTGTCAGATGACAGATAAGTTGGTCTCACTTACCTTAAAGTGCCAAGAGTTTTCAGTAGAGGGCATGGCAATGGCGATGCGGCGCAGTGACAGGTCACGCCGCTGCAATACGTTTGGCTATAAATTCCACACGTTTCGACCGAGCTGGACCAAAATCACTGTGATCGATCCTTGTCCACCACCTGACAGGAATGTAGTCCAATATTTGGTGGGTGTGGCCTAATTCCACAGCGCCCCCTAGATCATTTTAAAGCCATGCTTTGACCGACTATCATAAAATTCGACACACATGTACATCTTGACAGGACGTAAAAAATAATTGTACATCAAATCATGTGTGTGTGGCTAAGCCTCAAGTCTGACCGTTCGGCATGAAACATCAAGGTGGAATAACATCCCCATATAAGCTCACAGGTGCATCAAACTTAATTTGTATCATCACAGACCAGAGCTCATCATATCACATGGCCAATTAGTGAAAAAAATATAACAGAGCGGAGGTTCACCTTCCAGCTCGGCAACCACCCTAAACATGAAGTCAGGGCTACAATGCGATGGTTTGAAACAAAACATGTTCATGTGTTAGAATGGTTCAGTCAAAGTTCACATGGTCAGTGTTTCTTCACAATTGTATCCCACTTTATTTTGGTTATTCACATAAAATTCCAATGAAATATATTTGGTTGTTGTTGTTTTGTGACAAACTTTGGAAAGGTTTAATGGGTATTAATACTTTTCAAGCCACAGTAGAAACAATGCAGTGCAGATGTGGTGCACCTAAAAATGCCACCACATTATTTTTATTTATAATATTTTTATTTATTTATTTCAATTTTTTATAATTATTATTGAAATATCTTTATGTAAAATGTATTCTATTTTTTCCAAAAATAAACAAATTGTATTTTGTTTGCATTTCGGCACACTAATCTGCCTTCATCTGTAGTGCTAGTAATAGTAATACTCTGTAAACATTTTTTTTTTAAATAAAATACCAAACATAATATAATGTATTTTAAAATGACAATAAATAACAAAAAAGATGAGGACTAAATCATTTTAACAATCTGCAATCAGCATGTATGAAGCGTGCTTTCACACATATTTTATGTAAGAACTGACGTGTAAAATTGAACGTGTGTGAAAAGTTGTGTAAATATAGGCTACGCAAACTTTTTACTTGCCACAAAAATGTGCGTTAGCCACCCAAACTTTTGTGGACAATAACAAGCTAAAAAGCGCCAAAATTCACCTAAATACATTAAAACCAGACTTGATTCACTGTTATTTAGAACAAGAAGCATCAAACCCAATGTTTTTTTTTCATGATTTTAAAAATAATATGAATAAAAATGATGCTATGAAAAGTTAATATTGACATAAAGTTAAAATTGTTCCAATCTCAGTTTTATGGTATAATTTTCAGGGAACACATAAAGCACTAGCAAAGACAGAGAAATAATGCATCAAACAATGTTTATATAGATGTCAGAATAAATAAGAGTGTACAAGGAGCTGAGGGTAGCTCAGGGGAAAGAAAAAATTATATGTAGATTTAAAATTTCTGACTGTATTGTAGGAAATGTTCTTATTTGGTGTTATAAGCAGCGAAACATGTGGTGGGATGTATGAAAAATTAGTCAGAGGACGACATTACCTATGGACTTGTGGAGAACCGGAATACTAATACTGTATTTGTCTTATTTAAATTAAGTGGAAGAGAAGATTTTAGTTTTTTCGATGACAACTGGAACTGAATGAGAAATCTTTAGATGTAATAACCGTATTATCCAGAAGGTGGCGGTAAGGCCACCATATGAATGCCGACAGTCAAAACATCCCAAAGAAGAAGAATCGGAAGAGGAGGAAGAAGAACGATAAAATGGCGCCTGGTGTGTTTTGTTGAATATTCGAGATTTTTTCTGAACAAGTTTATCAACGAGCGGTTAATTCTGCTGAAGAAACTTTCACAAAGTTTAAATAAATCATCGTCAAGTCGGAGGAAGAGATGGATGATCAGCGCAGACTGCTGGATTTCTCCCGGACTCCTCAGATAATCTTACATCGAATAGGTAGGAAACACCAGCGTTTGGATGAAGGTTAATGTCTAAATGTATGAAGCTTTCTGTATGTAAATCACTTTAGTAACTATTCTTTTCCCGTATAAATGTGTTATTAACAGGTAAATTAACGCAGACGTTACAATTACGTTGTGAAAATGTCTAATTTATGTAGAGAAAAAACGGAGCCAGTGATCTCAGTTGTTTCTCACCCCGTATTAATATTTACATTTCAAAACAGAAACGCGGTTGGATAGAATTTCGCCTTCTAGCACGAAAACCACCCTAAACATAAAGCCAGGGCTACAATGCGATGGTTTAAAACAAAACATATTCATGTGTCTCAAAGTTCACATGGTCAGTTTTACTTCACAATTACATTCCGCTTTATGTTGGTCTTAACATAAAGCTTTACTGAAATGATTTATGTATGTGGTTGTATGACACAATATGGAAAGTTTAAGAGTTATGAATAGAAGCTACTGTAGAGACAATGCAGCAGAGGGGAAGTGGTATAAGCAGCATAAAATAACATGTAAAATAATTTGTAAAAAAAAAAAAAGTTACACGTGCTGTTAAATAATGTTAATGCCTACAATAAAATAATTTCATGGTAATAAATATGAGGACAAAATAAGAATAGTATCAGTCAAAATAGGAATCAGCAGGTCAGACTTTAAACATCTGTAATCAGCAATCAGCTAGAAAACTACAGTCAGTGCACCACTACTCTATCTGGTAATTTCTCAATGAAAGTCTTCTTTCATTTGCTTCAATAACTTTAACAATTCCTTTTTTTCTGTTTTCTTATCCAGATTACCTGCTACATAACGTTAAGGAGGAGCCATGGAACCAGGAGAGGAGATCCACTCTGGACCAGGAAGAGTTGGAACCTCTGCAGGTGAAACAACAACAGGAAGAACCAGAAGATCAGCAGATAAAAGAAGAGCAGGAGGATCTAGAACATCAGCAGATAAAATTGGAAGAGGAAGAAGTTTACTGCAGTCAGGGTGAAGAGCAGGTTGAGTTAAAACAGGAGACTGATACCTGCATGGTGGTTCCTGTTGATGAACAAACATCCCAAACTAAATCAGAACCAAACAGGAACCAAGTCATCTTCAAGGAAGCTGCTGAAGCTGAGAACCAAAATCAGGAAAGAAGAAAACCTTTCTCATGTGCCATCTGTAAAAAATGTTTCTCTTCCAAATATACATTTGATGTTCACATGAGAACTCATACTGGTGAAAAGCCATTTTCATGTCTGACCTGTGGAAAACGTTTCACCGTTAAATGTTCTCTCGATGCTCACATGAGAACTCATACTGGTGAAAAGCCGTTTTCATGTCTGACTTGTGGAAAGCGTTTCACTGTTAAATATTCTCTCAATGCTCACATGAGAACTCATACGGGTGAAAAGCCTTTTTCATGTGTGAACTGTGGAAAAAGTTTTAGTCAAAAATCTTATTTAGCTGAGCACGCGTCGATTCATACAGAGGAAAAGCCTTTTTCATGTGTGAAGTGTGAAAAACGTTTTAGTCGAAAACAATATTTAACTGAGCACATAAAGATTCACACTGATGAAAAGCCTTTTTCATGTGTGACCTGTGGAAAAAGTTTTAGTCATAAACATTACTTGAGTAAGCACATGAGAATTCACACCAGTGAAAAGCCATTTTCATGTGTGGCCTGTGGAAAAAGTTTTAGTATAAAACAGGATTTAACTCGGCACATGAGGATTCACACAGGTCAAAAGCCGTTTTTATGTGTGAACTGTGGAAAAACTTTTAGTCTTAAACATGATTTAACTCGGCACATAACGATTCACACGGGTGAAAAGCCATTTTCATGTGTGACCTGTGGAAAAAGTTTTAGTCAAAAACAGCATTTAACTTGTCACATGAGGATTCACGTGAGCGAAAAGCCGTTTTCATGTGTGAACTGTGGAAAAAGTTTTCGTCAAGAACAGAATTTATCTCGGCATATGATGATACACAAAAGTCAAAAGCCATTTTTATGCGTGACCTGTGGAAAATTTTTTCGTCGAAAACATAATTTAACTCGGCACATGTTGATTCATACTGGTGAAAAGCCACTTTCTGTGGAAAGTGTCTTTGTCTAAAACAGCCTTTCTCAAACTGGTGTTCCGTCGGCGCCCTTAGTGGCCCGCGAGGTACTGCATGTAAACGATGTGACGTTACAGCTAGCTTACCAAGGATTGTCTTAAAAATAATGACGGAAAACTGGCTTAAAACCGGGTTACTGAAAAGAAAAGCTGCAGATACCGGTGGAAAGAAAACAACTCCAGGTATATTATATGATCAGACGACGCCAAGTTATATCTGCTGAATGTTGATGTGTCGTTAACTAGCGATTGGATTCCTCTGAACGGTTAGCGGTAGCAATTGCTGCAGTTAGTCAGAACTGTTCTTTGTTTCTTATGATTTTGCTTGGCAATGAATGATGCTCTGTTTTCAGGTCAACAGCTATTGTTATTTTTTATTTAATTAAAAATTATTAAATAAATACAATAAATAAATTCAATTGCTAGAAATTGGTTATCTTTATATTTAATAATGCAGATAATTATTTTTGTTTCTGTTTAAGCAACTCAAGTCTATTTTTCTTTAATTGTGCTTCTAAGTCACAAATAACCCTAAATGTTATTAATGCACTCAACAGTTGGTAGTAAAGAACTTCTTTATTTCAATTTGTTTGACATCATTGGAAAGTTTAGACACTTTCAGTCAGTGAATAATTCAAAATGCCCAAGTAGACCTGTTCATGGCTTTATGGTGGCCAGTCACATTTACCAAACAGCACCACTCTTCTCGTTAGGATGAGCGAAGAAAACGATAATCTGTGAATTCAGAGACTAATATTTTCATTTCAGCCTGCATTATATAGTAAGATGTATTATTGCGGGGGCAATTTCAGGTTAGATAGTCCTCTGACTGTTAACTGGGCTTAGTGGTCCTCAGCCTGACAAAGTTTGAGAAGCACTGGTCTAAAAACATCAGGTAGCTGAACATTTTGAGGAGTCGCACGTAGAAGTATTCTCCATGTATGGTTCGCTTAAGAACTGGAAATCCATGGAGCCGTTGAACCAGAATCATGGATCTGTGAGCTGTTGTCATTCTGCCTCCCTGAATAACTACTCCATTTAGTACAGAACATGAACAGAGTCTGACCGGACCTGGACTCCCTACCAGAACATTCTCACAAGATTGGACTTGAGTTATTGATTTGTTTTATTACGTACAACAGAGAAAGTTTGTGGGGTTTACTTTTGGAGTTTTTTTAAATCAAAAATAGTGTTTCACCTTCGCAACGTGTGAGTGCGAAGGTGAAACACTAAAAACTTGTGGAAGTGGATCATTACGGCTTTTGCTATGACGCTCCACCTGGTATTTATAAATGAAACTTTATTGGAAACTGCTTTGGGTTTATTTAATTAGATTGTAACAAGACAGAAGAAATTGGGATAGAAACTACGTTCTTTTAAAATTATTGGCAAAGTATTTATAGGAACATGAAGTAATTTAGTCCTCTGATTACATTTCTGAGTATTGCATCACTATGGGGGTCCATTTGCTGATGCTGAACTTCTTATACATTAATAGATTTGTGTATGTTATTTTGCACAGTAGCAAACAAATTTCATTAATATGAATGAAATATTAATTTTACTGTACTTGTTATAGATCATTTTTGACTTTTGCTTTATCTTCTCTCTTTCTGCTTCTACTGTGGAAAGAGAGAATGGTTGAGTGTACATTTGTACTTTAAAAGAAATTCAAGATTCACCACAAACTGATTTTCATGCAATTATTGTACAAAGGGTGTGTGATTGTTTTCAATTAACTTTTTCTCTACTTTTAGCTGTAATATTTTGCTCTTTTCTACTGCAGCTGACTTCTGTTATATCACTGTATTTATGCTGAAACTATGTTCTTGTGCATTTATATTGATATAAAAGTTTTATTAATGTCTTAGAAAGAAATAAAGTGTAAAATTTCATGTAAGAATAAAGGTTTTGAGTTTTCCTTTAGTGCATGTTATGCCTTATACTTGAGCCCAGTAGATGGTGGCTCTACACCTGTACTGGTTGTAGCCACTGTGGTTCCTGTAACTGATGGGTTGCTGGTTCTGACTCTCCACATCCATCTCAGTTGTTGAGTCCTTGAGCAAGACACCAAACCTACCTTGCCTGCTGTTAGTCAGAAGTCCGATGGGCCGATTGTGTAGCAGCTTCTGTCAGTTTGTCCCAGGGCAGCTGAGGCTACAATGTAGCTTACCACCATCAACGTGTGAATGACTGAATGTAGCGTAAAACCCTTTGTCATCTTCTGCACTACATAAGGCGCTATTCACACATTAACCGCTTGTTTTTTGTTTGTTCTGTTCTTTATTAAACTTGTCCTGTCTGGCAGTGGGGCTCTCAGCATTGTTGAGTGCGAAGGTGAAACACTAAAAACTTGTGGAAGTGGATCATTACGGCTTTTGCTCTGACGCTCCACCTGGTATTTATAAATGAAACTTTATTGGAAACTGCTTTGGGTTTATTTAATTAGATTGTAACAAGACAGAAGAAATTGGGATAGAAACGACGCTCTTTTAAAATTATTGGCAAAGTATTTATAGGAACATGAAGTAATTTAGTCCTCTGATTACATTTCTGAGTATTGCATCACTATGGGGGTCCATTTGCTGATGCTGAACTTCTTATACATTAATAGATTTGTGTATGTTATTTTGCACAGTAGCAAACAAATTTCATTAATATGAATGAAATATTAATTTTACTGTACTTGTTATAGATAATTTTTGACTTTTGCTTTATCTTCTCTCTTTCTGTTTCTACTGTGGAAAGAGAGAAACAAAAGAGAACTTAGAAACAAACAGGCATATTTATGAATAAAAATAGCACATAACTGAAAAGTAAATGGGGCTGGTTAATACAAAATGTGTTTAATGACAATTTCAGCCCAACATACTGTATCTGAACACACTGCAAGCTAATCTCTGTGTGAGTGTGCTTGTGTAAATAAGGTTCCTCCATAAAAAATGTTAAATAATGGGTGTAGGGAGTGTTGAGGAAAAATGACTATTTTAAGTGTTTAACACAGTTTAAACCTTTTAGAACAAATTTCTTAAGTTTGAACAGGTTTATTTTAGTGATTTGAAACTAAAACTATTGCTGGTAAGTATTGAAATAGATCTGCAGGAGAGTTTCTACTCAGACCCCTGGGGTCTGAGTAGAAACCCTGGGGTCTGAGTAGAAACCCTGACCCTGTCCTGAAGAAGCAGAGCCAGATTTGTTTGCTAAATTTTAGTCACATAAATAATTCTTCCTTAACAGGAGCCACAGACATGAAAGCGATTGGAGCTGCAGAGATCTGAGCGTGGAACCCCAGGAGCACCACCGAGGCTACAACTGCACTCTCCTCTAAACGCTAGAACTCACCCCAGTCACCATTGAGGGCCACAGACCCCAGATGGCCCATCTGCAACTGCCCCAAGCCAGCAACAAAGTCTCAACGGACAGACAGGATCTTCAGTGTAGCTAATATGTTCCTATATCCAAATTCTTTTCTATTAGACAAATAAAAATGAGGCTATAAAAAAATGTATGTTGATACAAAAGTTATAAGTGTTCCAATGCATCAAAACGACATTTGTACAGATGTCAGCATAGGAAAGATCTTCCACTCGCGTGCTTTTGTTTTGAAGGCGCACCACAGCGCTTCCTGCGCCCCCCCCACTCTCCCCCTCTCTGAACGGCTCAGAGAGCAGGGAGGCAGAAACTCCGTCTGAATGAGGTAAACTGTCGGGAATGTTGCCATGAATATCGCTCGTTTATAATATCTTGTTATCAGTTTACTTCCATATATAGAACTAAATCTTTTTGGCTAACTCGTTTTAATTCTGGAATAGTCACATGTTAAAAATTTTACTGCTAACTTTGTCTAAAAGTTAGCTAGTCTAGCCACAATGTTTTATTTAATCAGAATGAGACTGAAACAGCTGCAAAATTAGCCTTTTTATTATTTAAAATGAGCAATGGCTACACAACACCTGATAATACTGACCATTAACATGTGTATTATATTATATTATATTATATTATATATTTAGGAGAATGGCAGTGCTAGAATGATGTTGAAGAAAGGTGAAGAAGCTCTGGTGAGGTCTTCATTTAGTTTATTGAAATATGTATTAACCGGTTTTAATTTTTAAACTAACTAAACAAAATTTTATTATGAGGAGCAGGTCAGGGAAGACATTGAAGAGCCAAGTGGAGTTTCAGGGTGTGAAGATAAAAATGATATTAATTATAAAAGAACCAGAAATTAGAACAGGTGAGGACTGATGTCAGGTTGATTTCTTTCAACGTTTCAATATTTTGTTAATTATTTCCACTTTACAAGGGATTATGGTTAGGAGATATGAAAAGAAAAGCACTTGAGGAGAGGTTTAAAAATAAATGAGAGAAGATTTTTTGCTATCAGAAACGGGTTACGCGGTAAATAGAGTTAAGATGGGGGGGGGGGGGGGGGGGAGTTGCTTGAGCACCTGCCCTTTTTGCTCCTTGCCCCCAAGTGCCCTTTTGGTCAATTTTTTAAAAATTATTATTATTATTTTCTAAGCACTCGTGACACATAACATGTACTCAAATTATTATTATTATTATTTTATTTAAAATTTTTTTGTACAACATAATAAGCCGGTCACCTTGTTACTTTGACCTTTTGCCCGTGACGCATGACGCAGTTGCCTCTCGCGCAGTGAGATAAGGCGGCTAACTGGAGCTCAACGTAGCGAACGTTCCAGATTACAGAACAGTTTTTGGTGAAATAAAAAAACGTTTTTGGTGAATAAAGTGGAATGTCTATTCCACTTTATTCACCAAAAACGTTTTTCATACTTGTCAGATGACGGAAAACGTTGAAGTATCGTTTCTGCTTCAGCTCGGAGTCGCGGTTTCAGCAGAGAGGTAATGAAATACAACAGACACTGACAGGCCTCTGCGTCTGCATTTCTATGAAGAACTACTGAGCGGGAGGAGACAGCCAGGTGAGGAGAAACTGTTCTTATCTATCCATTCAGTATTTTTATCATACAGACATTAGGCTGTTGTTGTTGTGCTATTAGCTAGCTGCTAGCTAATGATTTGGCTAGCAAAGCTAGATAACTGAAAAGCTTCTCCCCTGTATCTTTAATGATATCAGTCATTCTTTAGTATCGCTTATGCAATTAGGGCACATCGCCCGTCCAAAACCAATCATCTCCATAATGGATATATGTCCGATCTTCTAATTTCCTTTGCTGCATAATGTACATTGGATTTATTCAGGCGTTAGGTAAATGTACCTTGAAGGAGAATAACACTTAAATAAAAGTCCAACAAGGATATTCATTTAGAATTAAAAATAACTCACCCTGAATTACCATGATAGATATAATGAATGTAATAAAAGTGTGTCATTAATGAAGGGGAAAAAACTCAATCCAGACTTTAAGTAAGTTTAGGGTCTGGTTTGCTGAGTACGAAGTTGTATTTTTTTTCCCCCCAATTATTCAATGGGGGGAAAAAAAACTAACCTCAGTTAAGTAAAATAAAATTGTAAACAAAACTTTTGGAATTGTAATGATTTCTTTTTTAAACAACAAATCGTTTTGTTTAAAAAACCTTTTAATTAAGTAGCTAATTTTTGTCTTGTGAACAAAAAAAATTATTTGCCAAACATAAACTTTTATTTGCACACATCAGAAATCTTTTGTGATTTTGGGCCCTGCCCACGACTCATGTGAGAATCACAAGCAAAACTTTGAGTCACAAACAATCCCTTATAATATTAAGAAAAGTTCTCTGACAAGCGCAAAAATTTTGTTTTGCAAAAAAAAAAAATTCACTTCATGAGACGAATGTGTGATTAAATGTTTAAAAAAGTTTTTTAAGCAAAACTCAGTAGGCTTTTCTCATGGTGACATACATTAACAATTAAATATTTGCTTTTGTTTTTTTCTGCAGTTCCACATTAAAGTTTGATGCAGCTCTGCTTTCCTGAATGGACCATCTTCATCTCCACTGCAGCAAACAGGCAGCTCTTTTTATATAGATTACAGTCACTAAAAGGTTGCATTGTGCCCTTGTTTATATTTTTAATAGTGTAATTCTGTAAAGACAAAATATGTCTGGTGGTCCAGCTCTGATTTACATATCTGCTCTATGTAGAGATTCTCCTTAGCTTTGATTGTATACCTCACAATTTTGTAATTTATCATTGTTTATTAAACTTTGAAAGCTGAAAGGCTTTGTTAATATTCTGTCCTAAAATACAGTTGGATGTGCCCTTTTTTTTTGAGGACATGTCCCTTTAGTGGTCTCTGCACGACCCTGCTAGTGGCCTTTATTTGATAGTTAGTTGACAGGAAAGTGGTAATGAAAGAAGGGGAAGGCATGCAGCAAAAATTGCCAGACCAGGAATCGAACCTGCGACAGCTGCGTCAAAGACTAAGGCCTCCAGATATGGATTGTGCTTAACCCCTGTGCCACACAGAACACCCATTAGCTGTTTTTTACTTCGGTTTTAGAAAGAGGCAGAACCTGTTCAATTTCCAGTCAACTTATATCAATGCATTTTGACCAATAATCAAATGTCTTTTGACCAATGAAATATATCAGAATCTGGTAGGCTCTGTGCTACCAGAGTATTTATTGAGTATTGAGGCAAATGATAAAGTGAGTGTTCAGTCTTGGAATGACAGTCATTATGCTACATGGATGAATAACTTTAATCTGATTATTGGATTGTAAACGGAAATGTGTAAGAATACTTGTTACCACAGGCGTAGGAACCGGGGGGACTTGTGTCCCCCCCCAATACTGGAAGGAGGCGCATTTCACTTCCCCCAAATAATTTCACCTCAGTTGCGAAAAACTTTAAATGTTTAAAATTTCCACTCACATGCTTTTAAGGTGAGCCTGCTCCTAATGAATTTAGTGTACATACAACTACAAAGGAATTTTCCCCAGTGAATTATATAGTAGGCTGCCCCAGACATTGTTGACTCATGGTTTCTTTAAACTTTACAAGACCGACTGATTTTAATAACATTGTGGGTGTAAAATATTGAATAAAATGTTATGCTACGTGACTGTCATTATCTTTACTCTTACATTTCACTTTATGAGACGCAAAATTACAAGAGGATCGTCCTCATTGTCTCCAAGTGTATTCTGGGTAAAACTTGTCACCAGTCGTCCACTAACGTCATCATCAGTCTCTTGGCAACAGATGGCAAACTAGCTACCCATTCTTTCTTTTCTGATAGATTCTACCCATCAGTCGTCAGACTGCTAAACTGGAGCCGCACTTAATTCAGCTTCATCTCACCTTTTAAACTCTTTACCCAACACTTTTACTATTATATTTCTTAATCTGGGATCTGAGTCTGAATTTCATACCACAAACAAACAAAGCTGGTACGACAATAAAAAAAAAAATCCTTGAATCAGATCAGAATGCAAAAATTTTTTAAGGCTTTGCCACACTAACTAATCCCCATGGCAACATGTACTTTTTCGGTTTAAAAATCCCTCCATGCTCTCACATTTTCTAGAATTGCTGTCTCTGCCCCAGGACGGCATTGTGTGTTTTTATTTGATTTTCAGTGATTACTTGGAGTCTGTTCAACAAAACAAGGTCTAAATTTAAATTAATTTCACAAACATTCCTGCGGAAAATTGGAGACGTTAGATTTCTGCTGCCTCGAACTACCGAATAAACTTCAGTCAGTGAGGAAAATGTAGCTTTCAGGTCACTTTTAAAAGTCACTCAAACAGTGATTAATAAAAAGAGCCCTGGAGGTTATGACATCACAACAATGATGTCATCAAGGGCACCCCCTGATGATTCATAGCTCAAAGCTATGAATCATCAAAATTCTCTCCATTTGGCTTTTGGCCTTGAAGCTGACTGACCTACATTTTGTTTTGCTCTGACATTTTTTACTTTTCCCCCCAAGAAAATTTCTAAAACTATGAAGGCAAAAGCAACAGCTGCTGTGTTTGATGCTGAAAAAGTCCGCAGGAAGAACAAGAGGGCGCTCCAAAAGCTCTTGAAAGTCAACGCAGAACTCGAGAACGCCAAGGACCTCAGAAGCCATTTTCAAAATCGGAAAAGACTGGAGAGAGATGAGAGGGAGTTTTTCAAAGAATGTGAAAGACGGCTCTTTAAGCTAAATTTGGAATCAGACATCTGGATTGATGAGAGAGAAAAAGTGGCCAAACTATGCAAAAGGAGACAGCTGCTTTTTGGCGTGATGGTAAAAACAAACGAACAACTACTTGAGGAACCTGTGATGAAATCTTTGAACAGGGCCGCGCAACAACAGCAGGAACGGCTGACATTTCTTAACAAAGAGTTAAGAAAAAATATTGGTGTCTTGTCTCGACAACTTGTACATCAAACTAGACTATTTGATGAGTTCACAGAGATGGAAAAAGAAAGCAAGGAGATCATTGAACTTCAAGACAGCTACTTTGGAGAGCTAAGGCAGAAATTAAAAACGTACGACTTGGTCACTGTGAAGGAGAAAGTAGCAGCGGAACAGGAAGAACTGAAGGAAGCAGTCGAAAAGAACAAGAAACTAGTGGAAATGATCAAAATGTTGAGACACCAAGCGACCAATGTGCCCATGTTGAAATACCAGTTTCTGTGCGCAGTAGATGAAAAACGAAGGCTCACAGCCCTCAACACAGAGTTAGACAGGGTGATTCTGGTCTTAACAGACAGACTTTTAGACCAAGTTTGCTGGGAGGATGCTTACAAAGACATGGAGACGAAGCTCAGAGATCTGGAGCAGACTGAGAATGATCACGTGAAGAAGATTGAAGGCTTGAAACCAAAAACAAAACTTGGAACCAAAGCACTGCTTTCCTCATTTTCAAAAGATAAGAAAAACAAGAAGGTGACCAGTCGCATGGGATACTTCAAGACTAAAATCAATAATCTCCTGAAGGAATACAAGGCTTTCCAACCAGAAATTGAGAAATTTCTGGGGGACCTTAAGCCTCCTTTTGAGACAGTGATATCAAGAACTACTTCAGCAGAGAATTTGAATTCACCAGGAAACACTGTTACAATCAGGAAACCAGAAACATTTTCAGAGTCATCTTCAAGTGATGCATATCAGGAGCACGTTGGCACTGACGAGTCAACAGATTCCAACCAGAAATATCCACAACCCACATCTGAACCAGATCATTTAGAGAATAAGTCAATAGATTCTTCCCAAAAAAGAGACAGCTTCCACCTCACGACTGAGGACACATCTGAAAGCGACACAGACGATTCAACAGATGCCCCCTGCAGAAGAGATAGTTTCTACCCCACAGAAGACGACATGTTTGAGAATTTAGCAGATCGCCATAAAATAAGAAACAAACAGTTGAAGAAAACTCTGAGGTCAAAAATCAGACATTCAAAATCTGGAGCAGAATCGGAAGACTCATGATATTAATGAGAAAACAAAAAGCAGATTCTCGCAGGATGATAGAGAAAATGACGGAAACCATCCAAAGAAGGGATGGTGAAAGTGATTTCACCATCCCTTCTTGGTGATGGTGAAATCATCACCAAGATAGAGAGATGGGTGGATAGAGGGATGGGTGTGGGAGGGATGGGTGCGGGAGGGATGGGTGGATAGAGGGATGGGTGTGGGAGGGATGGAGGAATAGGCAGATAGACGGATGGGTGGATAGAGAGATGGGTGTGGGAGGGATGGGTGCGGGAGGGATGGGTGTGGGAGGGATGGGTGGATAGAGGGATGGGTGTGGGAGGGATGGGTGGATAGAGGGATGGGTGGATAGAGGGATGGGTGGATAGAAAGATGGGTGGATAGAGGGATGGGTAGACTTTCTAGGTTCTCTCCGGGTGCTCCGGTTTGACAACACCATTCAAAAGCATCCACAGCCTTAATTGGTCTCTCTAAATGATCCCTCGTGTGTGTGTGTGTGTGTGTGTGTGTGTGTGTGTGTGTGTGTGTGTGTGTGCGTGCGTGTGTGTTGCAAATTCTGTTTAGCTTCTCTCCGGGTGCTCCGGCTTGCCCCTTTAGAGGGAAAAGCCTCCCAAATTTCATATATGAATGATGATGCTCCTCAAGCACCAATTTCAGTTAGCTGTATTGTTTAAATCTTTCTAAAACGGAATACCAGTAATAACACCACATGATACTCTATTTTCGCCAACAATTAGTTTTTCACTAACAACTTTTTGAAAATGTTGTCAATTCTTTTGGTCTTCAGATTTACATTTTATCAACATGCTTCCATCTCATAATATTTTAACAAACTCCACCTCCCCTATTTTCTTTTCTATTTCTCTTGAAACTGCTATCAGACTTGGATTAATATTCATATTTTCCTTCCTGAATTTAAGAATTACCTTAAATTCTTCGTTTGTTACTTTCTTCCTGACCACTCTGTATTTTTCATCTGAGCTGCACTCTTCCAGACTTCGTTTACTATTCTGGCTACCAATTTCTCTATCTTCTTTCAAAACCTCATCTTTGCCTCCAGCTTTTCCTCTGCCTACCGGAGTCCAGTCGTCAAAATCTATATCATTGTCTTCGCCACTCCCATCTACCTCAGTTCCTCCAGTCCTTATCCAACCTCCTCGCTTTCTTCTTCTTCTATGACATTTTCTGGCAGCTTACAAACGCTGTGCATTACCGCCATCAACTGGACAGAAATATTATTTTTTTCAATCTTCAAATCAAAAACACTCTCACATACTTGATCCTTTCAGTTAATTTTGTAACTTTCATATATTTAACAAGTTCTAGAATTATATCCTGTGACTGATGTTTTCTTAATAAATTAACCATCATTACTGAACTCCCCATTACCCTTTCCAGTTCCTTCCTCTCCTTTATACATTTTCCACAATAAATCAACAGATGTTCTACTCCTTCTGTTTCCCTGCTATAAAAACAATCACCTGATGGATGTTTCCCTATTTTTAAAACCACTATTTAAGCTATTATGCCCAATCCTCAACCTGTTAATCCATATTTCCTCTCTCCTATTCATTATACTACTATTGTTTCTTATGATTACCTCCTTCTGTATTTTATGTAAATGCCTTCCTCTTTCTTCTAAATTCCATCTCTCTTGCCATATATTATTTATTTGATCTTTAATAATTACATTTATTTCTGCTCTACTTAGTGGGACATCTTATTCAATTTATCTTGCCTTAACTTCTTCTTTAGCCAACTTATCTACTTTTTCATTACTTACTATTCTTTTATGTGCCGGAATCCATGTGAATTGAATACTTATATTTTGTTGTTTTATACCATATATCAAATAACTAACTTAATTTAAAAGGTCTTGACAGCTTTCAGATTTTCCACTGATAATACTAGTTAGGCAAAAGATTGAATCTGAACAGATAACTACCTTTCTGGGCTTCACCTCCACCACCCATTCCTTCCGCTTTCTCTTCTTCTTTGGGGTTTTTGACTGTCAGCATTCATATTGTTGAATTACTGCCACCTTCTGGATCATATGTGGATACACCTAAGTATTTCTCATACAGTGCGAGTTGGGGACAGTGAAATGGGCTTTTCACTGTTTTTGGGTGAGGCTTTGGGTGCATGCATTGCATCGGTGGGCCATGGAGCCTCTTAAGCTTATTGTCCTTTACCTGCTATTTTTCATGTCTACTAGTTACAGCTAGCCGGTGGTACTCTGACAGCCTGTTCTGACCCCTGCCAGTGTGCCTAGGTGGGCCCCATATGGGGGAAAGGAGGGTTGACATATGGATTATTGTGCGGGTTCCACGGTGGTCCCATATGGGTTTGTCCGCGGGTTCCACGGTGGCCCCATATGGGTTTGTCCGCGGGTTCCACGGTGGCCCCACATGGGTTTGCCCATGTAGGCCCACAGTCTACGTAGGTAGGCTGTGGGCCTAAGTAGGCTGTAGGCCCACAGCCTACGTGGGCCCACCACCATGTAGGGCCCATGTGGGCTGTGGCCTTACATGGGCAAACCCATGTTGGGCCACCGTGGAACCCACGGACAAACCCATATGGGACCCATCTGGTCTTCCCTTTTTTCCCATATGGGGCCCACCAAGGCATGCTGGCAGGGAGAACACTGCGTGTTCTACATGGTCCACTCAGACTCAATGTCCCCCATTTCCCCCGAAACGTGTTTGATGTTCTGCCGGAGATGGGAGTTAAATCTCTGTCTCATATTATACTGCGCCAGACATTCCCAGCAGATCCTCGCAACACGTTTGAGCCTGCCAGGTCTGACCGGCTTCCTCCCCCACTACTGGAGCCAACTCACCATCGTCACCGCCACCACCGATCAGACCGTCAGTGGACAGTTCCGCACCTCTCTTCAGCCGAGTGTCCAAGACATACGGCCGTAGATCCGATGAAACGATGACAAAGTCGATCAACAAACTCCGGCCTATGGTGTCCTCGTGCCAAGTGCACATATGGACACCCTTATGTCTGAACATGGTGTTCGTGATGGACAATCCGTGACGAGCACAGAAGTCCAACAACAGAACATCACTCGAGTTCAGATGGGTGGGACCATTCATCCCAACCACGCCCCTCCAGGTCTCACCGTCATTGCTCACGTGAGTGTTTAAGTCCCCCAGCAGAACAAGGGAGTCCCCAGGAGGGGCATTCTCCTGTACCCCTTACAAGGACTCCAAGAAGGATGGGTAATCTGAACTGTTTTTCAGCCCGTAAGCACAAACAACAGCCAGAACCCGTCCCCTCACCTGTAGGCAGAGGGAGGTTACCCTCTTGCTCACTGGGGTAAACCCCCAATGTACAGGCACCAAGACAGGGGGCAACAAATATGCCCACACCTGCCCGGCGCCTCTCGCTGCGGGCAACTCCAGAGTGGAAATACGTCCAGCCCCTCTCAAGGAGACTGGTTCCAGAACCAGAGCCATGCGTCGAGATGAGACAGACTATTTCTAGTCGGAACTTCTCAACTTCACACACTAGCTCCAGCTCCTTCCCCACCAGAGAGGTGACGTTCCACGCCCCAAGAGTCTTCTGCAACCTAGGATCAGACCGCCAGGCCCCCCTCCCTCGGCCACCACCCATCACACAATTCACCCGACCCCTTTGGCCCATCCTACAGGTGGTGAGCCCATGGGAAAGGGGACCCACGTCTCCTCAGGTTGAGCCCAGGCACCATTGTGCCCCCTCTTCAGGCCTGGCCCCATTGTTTAATTGGGACAAAAAAGCTAAGTTCAACTTACACAATGGACTAAGTTAATGTTATCCAACATGGTATATGCTAACTTACCACAACATGGTAATGATAGAATTCAAGCCAACATTAGATTTTTAGCCAATTTTTTTACCTAAAAACTAAACCTCCCTTATTTAATGGGTTAAGTTGTGTTAACCAACACACTAGTGTAAGCCAACATGATATTGATATTTAAGCTGACGGTTTTCTTTTTGCCTAATGTCAGCTCATACATTCTTATTACTGCACTACGAGTTAAAAGTCATTACTCTCTTTAACACTAAAATTATTCAATACATATTATACTTTACCTTTGTAACCATGATTCTGCACTTGAAGTCAAATATTTCTGCAAATTTCAGCAGTAGCGTTCAGCACTCACTGCATTTTCAAAGGAAATGCAAGTGATCAGGTGACTTTGTAAGGACTTAAACAAACATGTATCTATATGTGTAGAGATTAAATAAATTTCAACTTAAAAAAAAAAGATAGTGATCTTCAATAGAAAACAGCCGCAACAGAAAATAGAAAAATTATACAAGACGAGTGACACTCCAAATTATTGGAGACAATAATCACATATTTTGAACAATCAAGAACAATCAATGATGGAAAATATGTTTAAATTGAATATTACATTTTCTCAGTAAAAGGGCAGGTTAATTTATTTGAAAAGCTTTTACATAGACTGGTTAATATAATTTGGAACAAATAACAGCATCAGTTTCAGTCTAGTTTTGCTTTAAAGACAAACCTATAAAATAATTTTTTAATACAGTAAATTTCAAAGTGCAAAACAATTAATGAAAATCCCACAACAGACATTTTATTTTTGATTAAAAATGGATTAAAGTAAATCTCCTTTACCCCACTTATTGTCTCCATACAGAATAATACAAATCAATCCTTCTTGTACATCTCTTAGTATCAAAATGTTAAGATCCAAATTATAACATTTAACAAATTAGAAAATGTTAAAATTTTCCCACTTTATAGACAAGAAAGCCCTTCAGTGTATGACTCCAGTTTACTTCTAAATGACTTTTATAGTGAACCTCAACACAGGACATATATGGAAAATAGTTCTACGGCTTTTCACCAGTGTGATGCCTCATGTGCCGAGTTAAATTCTGTTTTAGACTAAAACCTTTTCCACAGTTCCCACATGAGAACGGTTTTTCACCAGTGTGAATCATCATGTGCTGAATTAAAAACTGTTTCCGATTAAAACTTTTTCCACAGTTCACACATGAAAACGGCTTTTCACCAGTGTGAATCGTCATGTGCTGAGTTAAAATAACTTTTTGACTGAACCTTTTCCCACAGTTCACACATGAAAACGGCTTTTCACCAGTGTGAATCCTCATGTGCTGAGTTAAAATAACTTTTTGACTGAACCTTTTCCCACAGTTCACACATGAAAATGGTTTTTCACCAGTGTGAATAATCATGTGCCGAGTTAAAACCTGTTTTTGACTGAAACTTTTTCCACAGTTCACACATGAAAACGGCTTTTCACCAGTATGAATCCTCATGTGCTGAGTTAAAACCTGTTTTTGACTAAAACTTTTTCCACAGTTCACACATGAAAACGGCTTTTCACCAGTGTGAGTCCTCATGTGCAGAGTTAACAGCTGTTTTTGATTAAAACTTTTTCCACAGTTCACACATAAAAATGGCTTTTCACCAGTGTGAATCCTCATGTGCTGAGTTAAATACTGTTTTTGACTAAAACTTTTTCCACAGTTCACACATAAAAACGGCTTTTCACCAGTGTGAATCCTCATGTGCTGAGTTAAATACTGTTTTTGTCTAAAACTTTTTTCACAGATCACACATGAGAAAGGTTTGCTTCTTTCCTGATTTTGGTTCTCAGCTTCAGCAGCTTCCTGGAAGATGACTTGGTTCATGTTTGGTTCTGATTCAGTGTGGGATGTTTGTTCATCAACATGAACCACCATGCAGGTATCAGTCTCCTGTTTTAACTCAATCTGTTCTTCATCCTGACTGAAGTAAACTTCTTTCTCTTCCACTTTTATCTGCTGATGTTTTAGATTATCCTGCTCTAATTTTATCTGATGATCTTCTGGTTCTTCCTGTTCTTGTTTCACCTGCTGAGGTTCTAACTCCTCCTGGTCCAGAGTGGATCTCCTCTCCTGGTTACAAACGTTACATTGCAGGGAATCTGTAGAGGGAAACAGAGGAAAAGAGAAATTGTTAACTTTACTGCAGTAAATAGGAGAAATCTTTCATCGTTTAAGACAGAAATGAATTAAAAAATAAACTTGAAAATTCAAGAGCGCTGACAGAGACAGATTAGTCATCATATCCAGCTGACATTTGGAAAATTTTCAAATGAGCGGATTTTAAAAATATATCTTATTACAAATTAATTGTAGTACGGTTGTGTAATAATATCGATTTTGTGATATATATCAATATTTTCTTTTCTAGAAAAAAATCGATATTCATCCGCAAGTATCGTAACATCCAACTGTCACCTTGCTCACTCACTGCTTGCTTCACTGGGAGAGTTATTAGGTCATCAGGCTTAGAGTGATTCCTTGAGATGTTAAGTGTCAAGGTTAAAAAGGTATCAAACTATTCAGAGCAGGGTACTTGGTGCACTTTATTTACTTTACAGATGCATGTAAGCTACAGTTTGTACTGTTTCAATTAAAAGAAACATGTTTTCTCACCACTTCGATTCATTTTGTCCAGCTGTCTACTTTAAGTCTGTGTCCATGTCCAACCATGGACACAGACTTTAAGCCTGTGTCCAGGCATTGTGTAGTTGGTGCTTTTAATCAGTTTTCAGTTAAATTAATTCAATCCAACTCTATAACAGTCACAAAATGTCACCAAAATCACTCTGTCCCTCTAAAATCTTTCAGAAAATTGTCAAAGTGTATTGCATTGTATCGTTTGCTGAATATCGCAATATATATTGTATAGTGAGCAGAATATTGTGCATCGTATTGTGAGATTATTGTATCACTACAGCCCTACTACTTAGCAATAATCTGTAGGGATTATTGTTAATATTTAACACTAAATTGTATTATTTCAAGATATTATTTATTTTTATTACTTTGAATTAGGGCTGAAAGGATTCCTTGAATGATTCGAGTTCCTTGATTATTAAAATTCCTTGGGGAAAATTTACCTCCCTCGAAGTTTCGTTAATTTACGTTTTATTATTTAGCGCACATGTTCTGGCCGGGACATGGCGATGCATGGCTGGTAGATGAGTTTCTGAGTGTGACGTACGAAGGTGCTGTAAATATCCCGTATTGCTCCCCCCGGCTCTTACGTATTTATAATCATGTTTGGGATTTGTGAAAACTTTTTAATGAAATTTAAAATTTAGTATAGTTTCACAAATCACCCATCCCAAACATGGATTAAAATATTCTATTAGTTGATTATAATTTAGACTAGCTTTGAAGAGTCTAGATATTGTAGATTTGGAATTACAGCAGTTCTCGGGTGACAAAGATATAAAAAAAAAAAGTGGTGAAATCGCCCTTTTTTGAAGTTTCACAAATCAGTAAAAGGTTTCACAAATCCTAAACATGGTTATATTCTGCTATTAGAGAAGAATAATATAGTGCAGATTTGAAGAGTCTATAAGTTCTATTTTAGGTACTGGAGCAGTTCTAGTATGATCCAGATACAAAAAAGTGGTCAAATCGTCCTTTATTGAAGTTTCAAAAATCAGATAAAGGTTTCACAAATCCCAAACATGGTTATACATATTCTGCTATTAAAACAGAATAATTTAGTCCAGGTGGTTTGAAGCGTCTAGGTGTTGTGGTTTTGTAATTAGAGCAGATCTTGTGTGATCAAGACTGAAAAAAGGGCAAAAGTTGCCCCTTTTTTGAAGTTTCACAAAACAGATAAAGGTTTTACAAATCACAAACATGGTTTTAAATATTCTGCTATTAGAGCAGAATGATCCAGTCCAGGTTTGAAGAGTCTGGGTGTTGTAGTTTTTAAATTAGAGTCGATTAAAGATGGGGGAGGTACTAAAAAATTGGGTGGTATCACCCTTAAGCCATTTCCCAAATCGGAAGCTGGACTTGGAAACCAACTTCAGCTTCGTTTTCAACAGTAAGACTCAGTAGTTAAGGAGGGACAGCCATAAAAAAGTCATTTTCTCTATATAAATAAGCCATTCTCACAGCGTAATTTGATGTCTGCCTTAATTTACCTGTTAACAAACCATTTACATGGGAAAAGAACATTTACTAAATGATCATCATACAGAAAGGTGCATATACAGTGATCCCTCGCTACAACGCGGTTCACCTTTTGCGGCCTCGCTGCTTGGCGGAATATTTTTGATGCTGTTTTTTTTCCATAGTACATTGTGTTCTGCGTCCTGATTGGATAAACAGTCTGCGGTTCTTCTCTACCTCTGTGCCAATAATGTTACGGTATTTACATATAAGTAAAATAGCTTGGCCATTCAAGAGATGAAAACTGAAACTTTGAATGCCTGCTGGAATAACTATCCAGAATCAGCGCAAATCCCGACCGGTGGCTCGCTTGACGAGATCCATGGCTCTGCCGTAGACACAGCTGTGAATCTCGCGGGGTGTTATGGATCAACTGGTGGCTAAATCAACTGGTTGAAACTTATGCGAACCGCAGATATATCTAAATAGTAGGTGGCTGTGTCGGTGTCTGTTGAAAAATGCTACTTGCGTGAAAAAACCGTTTGCAAAACTTTCCTATAAATCCCATTTGACGCAAATATGTTTAATGTTGCATGTGAAAATTATGTTTCAAAACAATTTTCTAAAAAATAGCATTCATTGCGCTTCAAAAACACAGCATTTGAGCATCACCAGATCAATGAGTAACACAATCCCATTCACACTCAGGTTCATCAGAATACATTAATTCCAACTCATGAATAGCCGTCATGAATAGCCGCAATGTAAACCTAAGTGGATAGTTTCTGCTTTTTGTTACAGCTCTTATCAGAAAAACATTGGGATCGAGGTACCTGGGGTACCCGGTATGCGAGTTGCTTACATTACAGGTAAGCAAAAGGTAAATAGTAAGTGTCGCATTGTTTAGCGACTTACTAGCCACAGTGAGTGTCGCTAAACAATGAGGTGGTTGTCAACATATTTAATCAAATTTAACTCATACCTGATGGTGTTGCGTGTGGTGTCTATGTGTCCAAATAGAAAGGAATATCAAGTAAATAGAAAGGAATATCAAGTAATAAGTTGTACTGTAATAAAATCTCATCTAAATGATATAAAGTTAACAGCTAATGTAGTTGGTGGTGATATCCAAACTGACAAGTCGAAATTATAATAATAAACGCTCCTACATTACTGTCGGATACCACCAACAGATTATGAGTCATATCTACAGTATTTGTCCGTGTGATCTCTACTGGGAAACAGTTTGCAAGCTGTTGACGAAGGGAAATAAAATTAAAAACAGAACAAGCCGCATTAAGATTAACTAGGGACAGTCAAACGGGGTCCTCAACGCAGATGTTTGTAAAAAAATTAGGTGGCTTTGTCGCTTCCTGATCAAAACGCGACAAACGTAAATAAACAAATATGAACATCTCTCTACTTTCTCCAAGAGCTCTTCAAAACATAACGGTATGAAGGAATATTGAATACATTGAAAGGTCACTAAAATATACCCCACTTCAAAAGGAGACTACTGAACAGTCAGAATTTGTACTACCACCCTGCATTGTTAGAGTAATGACGATCATTTTACGTCTTTTCAGTCTTATGTTGACTGACATCCTCTGCAAACATATCAATAAATGTAAACAGTTATGATGTCATGCAAACTAATTAATTGCTCATTTAATGGAAGCCACATTATTTCGTTTGCAATTTAAGACTTCACTCGGCTGCAGAAGCAAAGCTGTGCACCTTGGTAATTTGACAATATCTGGGAAACCTGTTAAACAATATTACCTCCAAAATGTTGGCAACAAGTGAATTATATATATTTTTTGTAGACAATCAAATAAACTGGTCCAAAAAGGGAAACGACGATGGCGCTGCTAACTAAACTCGTGCCAGCGGTCGATGAGTTCAGAGCGCCGTTTGAACCACTAACCTATGACGACAGCTGAGAGTCTGATGTTCCTGGAACCTGATATCGATCGTCATCTAACGGACACCCCGCGCTTTAGGAAGCAAACCTGGATTAACTGGTGACACTTTCAGAATCTCAGTTCGAGTGAAGATTTGAACCCGTTTCTGATGTAAAAGTATATAAGACAATTGTTTTTTCAGCGACCTCTCATATGGTTGAGAATTACAGTCCCTTGATGAAAAGAATAAAGACGTTTAGTTAAATTACGAGAAAAAAATATCAACAATAATAAAGAAATTCCACTGCCACATAGATCTGCGGTAGCCATGTCTTCTGTAAATGAGCTAGGAAATAAAGAGTAACATTACAGAAAGAGTTAAAAATGTTTTTTTGCTTTAGTTACTGTGGTTATCTGTTTGAAATATCGCAATATGAGGAATGTGTGGAAAAACTACACGGCCAGTCGATCTTTTTAAACACTTTATTTTTAATCCCAATGCTTTTCAACATTTATGTCGGCTTTCAGGGATTAATCTTTGCTTTGAGATCTGGTCATGCCACATCGAGATCTATTTCGATCTTCCTTTGACGAGTTTCAATCTCTGAAGCAACACATAAGTCAGGACAAGTTCTGCGTAATTTACATGTTTTGATGGTTTTGCAGATGAACTTAAAAAAAAAGGCAACATGCCATATTAGACCAACAAAAGTCTTTCTAATGAGTAATTCCCGAGATCTTAATGGTTGTTTTACGGAATCGGATAGTATTTTTGCAAAGATTTGTAGTTCTTTAAGCTTATCGCATTGTTTACTTCCTGGTTCGGTAAAGGGGTCCTAAAAAGCCACGCCCACAGAAACATCAGTCTTTTCCAGCTGCCACCAGCAGTTGATTTAGCCACCAGTTGATCCATAACAGGGGCAGGTTGGAGGAGACGCTTTAATGCCGTGACTCCGGATCACATTAAGTCCCGATTAATGAACACGCACATCGAAAAAACAGGTTTTGTTCTTTGGTTTCAAATGTAGAGTATTTAATTATGCTGTGTAATAATCGTAAAAAATAAAGGTAACTCTACTTGGCGGATTTCGCGTATCGCGGCTTATTTTTGGAACGCAACCCCCGCGAAAAACGAGGGATCTCTGTATTAACCTTCATTCAAACGCTGGTGTTTCCTACCTAACCGGTGTAAGATTATCTGGGGAGTCCGGGAGAAATCCAGCAGTCTGCGCTGATCATCCATCTCTTCCTCCGACTTGACGATGATTCCTTTAAACTCTTGTGAAAATTTCCGCAGCAACAGTTAACCGCTGGGCTGAAGACATTTTTAGAGAAACACTGAAACATTCAACTGAACCTACCGCGTGCCATCTTCTTTCTCTTCTTCCTCCTCCTCCTACTACTCTTCCTCTTCTTCTTTGGGATTTTATGACCGTCGGCATTCATGTCATTGCATTACCGCCACCTTGTGGATCATACGATCATCACATCTAGAGATTTCTCAAGTCAGTTCTCTTTGAAAAACGTAGTATTTTCTTCCACTTTATCTAAATGAAACAAATACAATATCAGTATTCCAGTTTTCCACAAATCCAAAGTTAATATCGTCCTCTGATTCGTATCTCCTACATCCCGCAACATGTTCACAGTTTCTTCACTTCACCAGATAAGAACCTTTCCTATTGTATCCGTATATCAATGAGCGCTGCTGCTTTGTTCAGAGTTACCGCTGGTTTTTAGAGGTTTTAGAGGTTTTCCAACAGTTTAAGATTGTTCATCATATTATACAGTTCTGCATCTTGATGTTTGTCCATGTTGTTAATCAGGGTTGAGTTAAACTTCCAGTGACCTTTGTTATGGGATTTTTTTTTCAATTGAGTTGTGATACTGAGTTGTATCAGGCAGTGATCAGATAAAGGAGCAGGTGAAATTCCAGCATTTACACTATTTTGCATCAGACTAGCTGAGATTAGCCAGAAGTCTGTACGGGATTTAGCTGAGCCATCAGGTTTAAACCAGGAGAAGGACTGACCGCGCTGATTTGTTTCTCTCAAATGATCCACCAGAGATCTAAACAAAAGTTTTGTAAAACTACATTTACATGATAAGATTGAAATTTAGAGGGTGATCTATCAAGTCATTCATTATAAACCATATTGAAATCTCCTCCCAATATAAAATACTTTATGGAATATTTCTGAGATAGTTCCTTTAGATGACTACCCAGCTAGCAAGGAAATGTTCGCACGACGTCCGTGAACGTAGTCTGAAAGTCGAATGTTCGGACCTGACGTTCAGCAAACGTCTGAACATTCACTCAGAACATTTGTTCCCAATTAATTTTCTTTTTTTGCTGTCATTTCACTTGATTTAGTTTTTATATCTTTAAAACTTTTATGACTGTTATTATTTTTTTATCAATTTTTTATTTTTCACTTCTTATACAAAGTGCATACTTCCGTATGTTGTTTGAACGTTCTTGAACGTCTTCCGGACGTTTTTATAAATGCTGCTTTAAAAAACTTCCAAATAAACTGAGGCATTACAAAGAGTTTTATTTCTCCCTACAAAATACATTTTAAAGACTTTTTTTGTTACTCTTACTGTTATTGTAATGCAAACGTCTCTTCTACGTCTTAATAAATATTTACTATTAATTCAGGTATTACTGGCACCGTAAAAGATAAACTATCTTATAAAACAAAATATTTTTTCATTTTCTTAAGGATGTAGAGCTAATTAAATGACAAGTTATACTTTCATACTGTTAGAGATTTTTTGTATTATCATTTTTATTACTTTAGTTCATTATTCAGACTAATGTTAATCAGGAGTGACGTGCTATGCTAAAACCTTTTGATTGCCCTGTTGAATATCCGTGTTCCTGAGAACTGATTGTTCCCTCAACCCTTGGAAGAAATCGCTCTGTAGGGAAAGGGCTGGATGACCTGTGTGTTAGATTGAGCTTGCCATCTGTTTTTGTTGTTTATCTTTTCTCACTCTTGTTTTCCCACATTAAAGGCCTGCTCTAGTAGAGGAAGGGCAGAACGCTCTGTGAACAGCTCGGAGGAGCAGTTTGCTGAATCAATCAATCAATCAATCAATCAATCAATCAATCAATCAAATTTTATTTGTATAGCACATTTCAGCAGGAAGGCATTTCAAAGTGCTTTACATAATTAAAATAAAAACAGGAATAAACAGTTTTAGTGAGAACACGAGCAGCAGCTTCTGGATCAGCTGCAGCTGTTTGATTGATTTGTTAGTCAGACCTGTGAAGACGCTGTTGCAGTAATCAATGCGGCTAAAGATAAACACATGGATGAGTTTCTCTAGATTGTGCTGAGACATAAGTCCTCTAATCCTGGAGATGTTCTTCAGGTGATAGAAGGCCGACTTTGGGACTGTCTTAATGTGGCTCTGAAGGTTCAGGTCAGAGTCCATCACTACTCCCAGGTTTCGGGGCTGATCGCTGGTTTTTAGTTGTAATAGCTGAAGCTGAGTCTTCTCGTTTTGCAAAGGTTCGGCCATAAAATTCATATACGTTGTCTGTGGTTCTTTTATGTAGGTTTGGGAAAAATACCTATCACATACATTATAAGTAATATCTATATATCTCTATAAATTATGGGAAGAACAAAAGAAATAAGGAGACATGAAAAACAACATGATCAATAATAAAAATACTATTCGCAGTGTATACATAAGAAATTTAATTGAGCAAAAGTCAATAACAAGCAAATGAATTAGGTACAGAAGAATAACAACCCAGGTTGTTACAACCAGGGTTGCTAAACAGATATAAGCAAAAATTTTGTTTTGTTTTTACCGTGCCATGTATATTATTCTGAGAAACTTTCTGAGTTGGTAGGGTCTTATATGTAGAAAAAAATAAGATGAAACTATTTAATCTATCAACAAGGACATTTTCCTTTGACTCTAAAACGATAAATAATATTCATGAATCACATTATTACACTACCCATCTGTGGCGACGATACGATTGATTGATTGATTGATTGATTGATTGTTATCAACAATTTGTGAATAAAACAAAACACTTTGCATACTATAGGTAAATATTATTTAGTTTGGTTAAGAATAATTATTGCAGTCAATAAATAACTTCTAATAGATGTTCTTAGTTGCCAGGGGAACACAGTAACGCCTTCATGAGCTCAGAGGTTCAAACTGATGAATAATGAGGATGGATGCTCTCTGCTAAAATAACTCTTGCCATCTTTCATGTTCTTTCAGCAAACAGTTGAGACAGGGTTGTTTTTGGTTTCACCATTATTTACCTGCTGTTATACCTGCCATTCAATTTCAAAGTATTCTTAAAAGATTGTCAGTCTGGATCTCATGTGACCAAACCAGCCGAGAAGATGAAAAGTTAAAATTTGAGTTAAAATGTTGTTTTAACTTGAGATGAGTTAAAACTCAAGTTAAAATTTTAAAATTTTAACTCAACAACCTCTACCTAACTAGAGGTTGTGCACAACCTCAAGTTGGGTGATCCCTAGGTCTTCTTAAAAGGTAGAGTCTCTGAGAAAGGTTTTAAAAATATAGTCAGTGTTTTCAGCAAAGTTGAGCTGACTGTCCAGGAACGACTCGAGGTATTTAAAATTTGCCACAGTTTCAACAGGTTGGACATCAAGTGAAACTGTAATCACTTCAGTTCTTGTTTCTCATTTAATTAACTCTACTTCCTTAAGAAAATGAAAAGGTATGTTCTTTTGTGAGGGAATTTATCTTTTACTATTTCAGTAATGCCAGAATTAAAAATAAGTAATAAAGACTTTGTGGTATTCTAATTTAGTAATGTAACTAGACTAGTTGTGTTACCACGCCTACGCCATTAGAGGCAGTCGCAAGCCCAAAATGATGCGACTAGGGAGTAGATTTAGAAGTACACTGAAAGCTACAGAATTTGCTCAAAACTGTGAGCTGCCGTGAAGTAAAAAAAAAGAGAGAAGTTCAAATACATTCTGAGAGTGAAATTACTTCCTAAAGCTGAAAGTATATCACAGATTTCAAAAGAAAATAAAAACGGAAGTATAGGAAACAGCGCCCCCTTCACTTCTGGATTGCAATGGTCCCATTTCCAAATAAGATATGAGACCGACAGTGGTCCGTCCCGCCCCTTTCTGTTTGCTGCAACGAGGTCCTTCTCGTTCGTAGCGTTCTGGGGTCCTTTCGCTCCTGCCACGAGAATTTAGCTGTCCATAATATTTCCTGTGTTTTATTTTGGTCATTATTGTTAGTGTTGATATGTGTGATAAGCGTGTCTATGGGACATTTGTAGAAATACGGAACAAATCGCGTCCCATAACGGTTCAATACGGAACGCAACATTAAAAGCCAAATATGGGACGATTTCGTATTTTAAGGGACGAGTGGCGACTCTATACCCAACATAATGTAGCATTTAAGGTAACATTAGCTTTTGTTTAATTGGGACAAAAAAAAGCTAGGCTTAACTTACTCTTTGGCTTGAGTTAATGTTATCCAACATGCCATATGCTAACATACCGCAACATGATAATAATAGAATTTAAGCCAAAATTAGATCTTTAGTTAATTTTCTACCCAAAACTAAACCTCCCTTATTTAATGGGTTAAGTCGTGTTAACCAACACGCTAGCGTAAGCCAACATGATATTGATATTTAAGCTAACGGTTTTCTTTTCTTCTTTAAAGGTTTGAGTCCTTGTCAAATGGCGGTTTAACTAAAGAAGTTTTAAATGTTAAAGTTTTTATACTTTTTAATTTTTTTATTTCTGTTTTTTTTTTATCTTTCCCTTTCTCACTATTTATTCAGTCACATGCTGTTTTTATTTTAATTATGTAAAGCACTTTGAAATGCCTTGCTGCTGAAATGTGCTATACAAATAAAATTTGAATGATTCTTTTTAACTAATGTTATCTTATACACTCTTATTACTTTAATCCTAAAATTATTCAATATATATTATACTTTACCTTTGTAACCATGATTCTGCACTTGAACATGCAATATTTCTGCAAGTTTCAGCAGTAGCGTTCAGCACTCACTGCATTTTCAAAGGAAATGCAAGTCATCAAGTGGCTTTGTAAGGACTTAATCAAACATATCAAACATTAAATTAGTTTCAACTTTAAAAAAATATATATATAGTGATCTCTAATTTAAAAAAAACAGCCACAGCAAAAAATAGAAAAAAAATACAACACCAAATTATTGGAGACAATAATCACATACTTTGTACAATCAAAAACAATCAATGAATAAAAATATGTTTATGTTAAATATTGCATTTTCTAAGTAAAAGGGCAGGTTAATTTATTTGAAAAGCTTTTACATAAACTGGTTAATTAATATAATTTGAAATAAATAACATCAGTTTCAGTCTAGCTTTGTTTTATAGACAAACCTATCAAATAAATTTTTAAATACAGTAAATTTAAAAGTGGAAAACAATTACTGAAAATATACAGTTAGTGCACAACAGCACATTTTTTTGGATAAAAATGTATTAAATTAAATCTCCACCCCACTGGTTCTCTCCATTCAGAATAATACATATCAATCCTTCAAGTTCATATTGCACATCTCTAAATATCAAAATGTCAAGATCCAAATTATCACATTTAACAAATGTTACAATTT
Organism: Poecilia reticulata; assembly: GCF_904066995.2. Classification (NCBI taxonomy): domain Eukaryota; kingdom Metazoa; phylum Chordata; class Actinopteri; order Cyprinodontiformes; family Poeciliidae; genus Poecilia; species Poecilia reticulata. The sequence goes on along the minus strand of NC_088840.1, from coordinate 21,809,405 downwards.
TCCCACTTTATAGACAAGAAAGCCCTCCAGTGTATGACTCGTTTTCATCTAAATGACTTTTATAGTGAACCTCAACAGGGACATATATGGAACATAGTCCTACGGCTTTTCACCTGTGTGAATCATCATGTGCCGAGTTAAATGTTGTTTTATACTAAAACTTTTTCCACAGTTCCCACATAAAAACGGCTTCTTACCAGTGTGAATTATCATGTGCCGAGTTAAATGCTGTTTGTGAAGAAAACTTTTTCCACAGTTCCCACATGAAAACGGCTTTTCACCAGTGTGAATCATAATGTGCTGAGTTAAATTCTGTTTCTCACTAAAACTTTTTCCACAGGTCACACATGAAAATGGCTTTTCACCAGAGTGAATCATAATGTGCCGAGTTAAATTCCGTTTCTGACTAAAACTTTTTCCACAGGTCTCACATGAAAATGGCTTTTCACCAGAATGAATAATCATGTGCTGAATTAAATTCCGTTTTCCACTAAAACCTTTTCCACAGTTCACACATGAAAATGGCTTTTCACCAGTGTGAATCCTCATGTGCTGAGTTAAATGCTGTTTTCGACTAAAACTTTTTCCACAGTTCACACATGAAAACGGCTTTTCACCAGTGTGAATCATCATGTGCAGAGTTAAATGCTGTTTTCGACTAAAACATTTTCCACAGTTCACACATGAAAACGGCTTTTCAGCCGTGTGAATTCTAATATGACGATTAAGAGTAGATATGGCAGTGAAATGTTTTTCACAAGTCTCACATGAGAACGGTTTTCTTCTTTCCTGATTTTGGTTCTCAGCTCCAGAACCTTCCTGGAAGATGACTTGGTTCCTGTTTGGTTCTGATTCAGTATGAGATGTTTGTTCATCAACAGGAACCACCATGCAGGTATCAGTCTCCTGTTTTAACTCAACCTGTTCTTCACCCTGACTGCAGTAAACTTCTTTCTCTTCCACTTTTATCTGCTGATGTTCTAGATCCTCCTGCTCTTCCTTTATCTGCTGGTGTTTTAAATCCTCCTGCTCTTCTTTTATCTTTTGATCTTCTGGTTCTTCCTGTTCTTGTTTCACCTGCAGAGGTTCTAACTCCTCCTGGTCCAGAGTGGTTCTCCTCTCCTGTTTACATAGCTTCTCCTTGTAAATGTTATGTTGCAGGCAATCTGGACATAAAAACAGAAAAAAAGGAGGAATTGTTAACTTTATTTATTGAAGTAAATGAGAGGAGACATTCAGACAGTAACCCATTTAATCCCAAATTTCTAATTGGAAAATTTGAACTAAGTGCAAGTTGTAATTATTCCTATTATTTAGGAATTATTATGTTTTATGTTGTTTATGGTAGTTGGTTATTGTTGCCAGTGGGAAACTATGTAAACTAATTTGCAAAAATTAAATCTATTCATACAAAAAAAGAAAAATAATCACATACATAAGCTATAATAACGAGGCATGATTATAAGTGTCTTCAGAACCATATTAGATGGATCATCAGTGCAGACTGCAGGATTTTTCTAGATACATTAATATTAAATGCCACATCATGCAGATGGCTTTGTCTTAATGTGCCAACCTCATCTGGTCATTTTATCAATGAGGCAAAGTCAGGTGAAAACTTGTTGTCATGCCCAAATGTACATCCTGGAGGAACTTCTGCCTGTTCCACCAGACCAAGCACAACACATTCATTATTCAGTGATTGTTCAATAAACTGTATTCATCTCTTTCAAATGTCTCCTGGGAGAGTTCTGCGTGTGAGTCAGTGTCTGGACTCTGGATTTTGGGTTGGGATTTAGCTTTTTGTGCTTTTCTGTTTTATCAATTATTGTCTAGTTACTTTAGTCTAGCACACCTGTTTTACAGTGGGGGAATGGTATCTGATGGGTGAAATATGGCCATCAGATACCGTTCCCCCACTGTTATACAGGGGAAACGGTGTCTGATGGGTGATTTTAACATAGGGGAAACGGTATCCGATGCGTGAAATATGGGCATCACATACCGTTCCCCCCTTTACCACAGGGGGAATGGTATCTGATGGGTAATATTGACCATTAAAATGCATTGCCCTGTTTTTAATTCATATAGCACTTTTTATCTCTGTAGATATTTATCTACAGATAGAGCTATATCTATATTATTTATTTATAATAATAATAATATACTTAACACATATACATTTATTATTATTGTTATTAGTAGTAGTATTAATTTCACGCAAAAACGTGAAGAAAGTGTGGCAACTTTGCCGAAGCATGTTGTTTGAGCTTTCACGGTGTTCATAGTTCCCCAGACAAGAACAAGCGTGTGCTTGCTACGAGCGTGCTTTCTCAGTGCTCATCACGAGCATGCGTGTATTTTTGCCGCGTTAGTGGGGCGGAGCGGCAAGAAGACGCAAGGGGAACCGTATCTGATGGGGAAACACGGATTGACGGAACACTTGCAGGAACACGGTGGCTAAATAATAAAATATAGATAGACCCTTTTCACAGTGACGTCAGACAATGGCCGGCATAACTCAGAAGAGGTGTATTTTTACTTCCGGTGTGATTTTGCCTCGGGAAACCTGACTGAAAAATTCACGAATAGTCATTATCTTAAGGATATAATAAAAGGTAAGGTTAATAAAAACAGCATTTAAGTGTTAGACAGCCTTTATTACTCATTGTCAATCCACCATTCTCTGACTGTGTATATAATAAACAGCCTCCGATCGGAGAGTAAACCAGCTAGCAGCAACTTAAGCCACAGTTGGGGAAATATATACACCGCTGTCTGTCAGTGCTGTAAGGTTTAGAGGTTCACTTTCTGTATCAACTTTAATAAAACAGTATTTAAGTGTTAGCTGTTATTAGTCGTTGTCAATTTACCATTCTCCAACTGTATTTAAAGGAACCAGCCTGCCATCGGAGAGTAAACCAGTTAGCAGCAGCTTTAGCCACAGTTAGGAAACATACACCGCTGCCTGTTAGTGCTGTAATGTTAAAAGTTTCACTAAATCACTGACATCTTCCATCCCCTTTCTGTTGGTTTCTTTCAAAATAAATGCCACTAATGGCATTTAGAAAGTGAAGGTCATGCTGTGTTAGGACAGGAGACAAGATGTTTCCATCCCTAAAATTATGATGCATAGAATCACATATCTGAATCTAAACCACGGTGCAAAAACTAAACACAATAAAAACATGCTTTATCTGTGGCATTGCTCATCAAAATGGCACATTACTCTTATACTAAAATTAAATACGATCAGTACACTTAACGATATTGTATTAGTGATTAGGTAATGCGTTCAGCAAGTACTTTTACTTTTACTACTGAAGTATTTTTAATAGCCAGTAATTTTTTTACTTTTACTTAACTACAAATGTTAATGTGATACTTTTACTTGAGTACATTTTTGTCTGTGTATTTGTGCTTTTACTTAAGTAAATTTTTTGAGTACTTTCTCCACCACTGGGAATAAGAAATACTGAAGAATAACTTGAAGAGTAATAACTAAGAAATAAACACAACTGGAAACGCAACAAGGGACTGACATAAAAGAATGAGAGATCTAATCAAAATAAGTAACATTAAATAATGAAACTAGAATAATCATGAAGGCAAGATCTACAGTAAACTAGAACATAATGGTGAAACAGAAAAAACACAAAACCAAAATCCTAACCCAAGAACCCAGAATCTTGACAGTGGGTCCATTTTCTTCAAGTACAGGGTCTGGTACAGGACCAGCATGCACTGGGCTTTCACCAGAGCAGGAGAGGAAACAATGAAAAATTTGATCTTTGTTATTTGCTAGCCAAACTGAAAAAAGAACAACATAAAAGCAATTTTCAGGTTTTTTCAACATTAAGCTTATTTTACCTGCGTATGAAGCATCACGTCACGGCAGCAGTAGTTTGTTGATTTGACTTTTATAGGATATTTGATTTGATAAATATTCGCCACTACAATTTATTTATTAACAATTATTACATTTTGCAGCTACTAACACCGCTAATATCGTTTTATGTTGCTTGCTTTACTGGCCTTGCGCTGCATTGTTCACATTTCTCCTGTTTACTTTAGTAAAGAAGACTCGTTAGTTAAAGGAGGAGAGCCATAAAAAGGTCATTGGTTCCTTTTTCTCTCTACATAAATAAGACATTCTCACAGCGTAGTAGTTGTGATGTTCGCGTTCATTTATCCGATATCAAAACATTTACACAGGAGGGGTACAGTTACTAAATGATCCTCATACAGAAAGCTTCTACATTTAGACCTTAACCTTCGTCCAAACGCTGGTGTTTCCTACCTATCCGGTGTAAGATTATCCGGGGAATCTGGGAGAAATCCAGCAGTCTGCGCTGATCATCCATCTCTTCCTCCGACTTGACGATGATTCCTTTAAACTCTGTGAAAGTTTCTTCAGCAGGATTAACTTCTCGTTGAGACAAACTGTCGAAAATTCAACAAAACAAACCATGCGCCATCTTGTCGTTCTTCCTCCTATTCTTCTTGGGGATTTTATGACCGTCGGCATTCACATCGTTGCATTACCGCCCCCTTATGGATAATACGAGCAAATCGAGTGAAGTATCTTGCCAAAGTACTCGATAATTGAGACGGATGGTGGGGCGTTCAAACAGTTGTTGTGAGAAATTCTGTTCCCCTGTGAAAATGTGTTCCCCCTGTGTCGGGAGCGCGCATTGCAGCCAGAGAATTGGATCTGGCGGATCTGACAATTTTCACGGTGCTTCTGATCGATTTCTCGGTAAAAACTACTCATATAATCATGTCAATGTGCTCATACAATCATGTCATGTCAATGCCGATTAAACCGCAGCTACCAAAATAAAAATACATTCATAAATAAACGAGGTCTTGTGTGGAGGTCTTTTTACACTGTTTTGTGTTATTTTAAACGCGAAGTGAATCGATCTTTTTTTCAGCTTTTGTCTCGTACCCTGACAAATAAAAGTCAGTCAACAAACACGGGTTTCCAACACGTAGTGTGTATTTATAATTTTTCATTTCTGATAAAGGAGGAGGGAAGCTGGCCGATAGCAGGACACAAAAATAAAGACTTCCTGAAAAGATTGGAGTGTAAAATAAATTATCCTCAATCCCTGGCTCATCCAGCACCACCTCCCTCTGCTCCAGCACCACCTCCCTCTGCTCCAGCAACACCTCCCTCTGCTCCAGCACCACCTCCCTCTGCTCCAGCACCACCTCCCTCTGCTCCAGCACCACCTCCCTCTGCTCCAGCACCACCTCCCTCTGCTCCAGCAACACCTCCCTCTGCTCCAGCACCACCTCCCTCTGCTCCAGCACCACCTCCCTCTGCTCCAGCACCACCTCCCTCTGCTCCAGCACCACCTCCCTCTGCTCCAGCACCACCTCCCTCTGCTCCAGCACCACTTCCTTCTGCTCCAGCACCACCTCCCTCTGTTCCAGAAACACCTCCCTCTGCTCCAGAAACACCTCCCTCTGCTCCAGAAACACCTCCCTCTGCTCCAGCACCACCTCCCTCTGCTCCAGCACCACCTCCCTCTGCTCCAGCACCACCTCCCTCTGCTCCAGCACCACCTCCCTCTGCTCCAGCACCACCTCCCTCTGCTCCAGCACCACCTCCCTCTGCTCCAGCACCACCTCCCTCTGCTCCAGCAACACCTCCCTCTGCTCCAGCACCACCTCCCTCTGCTCCAGCACCACCTCCCTCTGCTCCAGCAACACCTCCCTCTGCTCCAGCACCACCTCCCTCTGCTCCAGCACCACCTCCCTCTGCTCCAGCACCACTTCCTTCTGCTCCAGCACCACCTCCCTCTGTTCCAGAAACACCTCCCTCTGCTCCAGAAACACCTCCCTCTGCTCCAGAAACACCTCCCTCTGCTCCAGCACCACCTCCCTCTGCTCCAGCACCACCTCCGTCTGATCCAGCAGCACTTCCCTCTGTTCCAGAAACACCTCCCTCTGCTCCAGCACCACCTCCCTCTGCTCCAGCACCACCTCCCTCTGCTCCAGAAACACCTCCCTCTGCTCCAGCACCACCTCCGTCTGATCCAGCACCACTTCCCTCTGCTCCAGCACCACCTCCAACTCCTCCAGCACCACCTCCCTTTGCTCCAGCAACACCTCCGTCTGATCCAGCACCACCTCCCTTTGCTCCAGCACCACCTCCCTCTGCTCCAGCACCACCTCCCTCTGCTCCAGCATCACCTCCCTTTGCTCCAGCAACACCTTCCTACTGCTCGAGCACCACCTCCCTCTGCTCCAGCACCACCCCCCTCTGCTCCAGTACCACCTCCCTCTGCTCCAGTACCACCTCCCTCTGCTCCAGCATCACCTCCCTCTGCTCCAGCACCACCCCCCTCTGCTCCAGTACCACCTCCCTCTGCTCCAGTACCACCTCCCTCTGCTCCAGCATCACCTCCCTCTGCTCCAGCACCACCCCCCTCTGCTCCAGCACCACCCCCCTCTGCTCCAGTACCACCTCCCTCTGCTCCAGTACCACCTCCCTCTGCTCTGCCTATAACCCCTCTTCAGTCTACTACCCAATCTCTACCAGAGAAATGTAAGTTTTCTTTTAAATTTGTATAAATATATATCAAAGCATATAAATTTGATTTTGGATTATCAAACATATGTGTGTCTCACAAAAACTGTCTGTCTTTGCACTGATAGGCTTTTGACTTGTTTTAATGAAAGTAATGCAGCTCTAACAGTTGCATTGAAAGTACCAAATTTGCATTAAATTGCCATTATTTACAAAATCATGCAAAGTTGGCTCTTGTAATGGACTTTTAATGCAACTATTAGAGCAACTTTGTATTAAAAGTCATTATTTACCGAACGACACCTAATGACAACTGTCATAAACATTCATAAAGATTTCTTCATATTCATGACTGATGTTATGTCATGTTTATGACGTCATGCCAGTCTTATGCACACCCCTTCAAATAAAGCGTTACCAAATATCTTGTCAAATTAAATGAATAGGTGTCATGATAATGATACCAATCTTTTGCTTTTGTTTTCTTTGCCACTACTCCTCAACCCATCCTGATCATCAAATTTGCATGATGCTTTTAAAGGAAAAAACGTCTACGTCCTTCTATCAAAAGTGAATGGATATAAGTTGTTTTACTGGGACATTAATAAAATCGGTCCTGACATGTAACTGGAGAGTCAGGTGGGTACAATGACTATATTATTTTTGAAATATACCAGCTGTTACAGTATTTAACTAATCTTTCTTTTTCTTATAAATTTGCAGTCAATTAATGCATTTATGGCTGTCATTGTGAAGGAATAACGTGTTTCCCCAAAAGTAAGACAGTGTCTTACTTTCTTTTTATCCCCAAAAGCCCCACTATGTCTTACTTTCGGGGTATGTCTTATATTGGAAAAAAATTGTCGAATTTTTTGTTTTAACTATAAAATGAACATTTATTAACAACCTGAACAGTATTGTATTCACCACAAAACAGTTTTATAAAAGGAAGTGCAGGGGACGGCACGGTGACGTATGGAGAGGGGGACGGTGCGGACGTGGGCAGGAGGCGGCGCGCAGCTAGATGAGAGGGAGGTGACAATACCCCGTGTTTCCCCGAAAGTAAGACGTATGTCTTACTTTCGTTACTTTCGGGGTACGACTTATATTAGCCGACCCCCCTGAAACCCCCGATACGTCTTACAATCGGGGAAACACGGTACAACAACAAGAACACAGGACAGGCTGCGTTCATAGATTCATTTGAAATGACAGCAATGTGGGAGGGAAAAAGTCCTAGATTAAAGGTGGATCTTACACATTCCACTATGTTTTTCTGTGTTAGTCTTATACGTGTTATTAGGATTTTTAAATCGATTAAAATAAATTATGTTTATGGTTATATGTTTTTACAGATTTGTCTGTATCACCTATAAAAAAAATTATTTTAGGCCAATGTGTCTTACTAAAAATGTTTTCTTCATATGAAAAATATATTTTTCTTAATTATCAGAAGATGAACCCAAGTAATTATGAAATAATTCTGGGAATCAACAATCAACACCACCACTGGACTTTAGTGGTAATAAAAATTTCTAAAACTTTAAAAACAACCTACAGTATGTCATTCTTATGTCATGAACACAAATCACATGAAAACTGTCAAATGCAAACTTTATAGGTGATCTACCCACAAGAGAAAAAGTCTTTGTTCTTGAATCCACAGGGGGAATCAAAACATGAGATCCAGAAATATTTGCAAATCACAAGGTATGGTAGAAAATTTAAGTCTAACTCAAGTATGAAATTTATGTCAAGTTGTTCTCATTAACATATCTGTATTTGCAGAGCATTTATGAGGAAGAAGGGGTGCAATGTCTCTCGTTGGAGATGTGACACAGTGAAGCATCCCAAACAACAGGACAGTACATCATGTGGTGTATTTTCACTGAAGGTGCATTTTGTCACACAGTGTATGACTTTTAGAATTTTGATATATATTTTGAGACATGTACAGTGAATTACTTTCTTAGTTAACTGAACTTGGAACCATAAAAAAAAAGCTGTATATTTCAGTTTGCAGAAAAAATCCTAGCAAAAGAGGTAGTGGATTTTCCTGTTTCTACTGCGGCGGTCTACAGCATGAGGTTGGACATTGCTGTGAGTCTTATCCTTGACAGTGGTAATTATAACATTAATATTCTTATTTTGAGTGTTAATGAGAATTTTTATCATGATTACTGCAATTTGCATTTTTTGATTAAAAAAAATGCAAATTGCATTTTTTTTAATCAAAAAATGCAACATGGAATCAACATATTCCATGTTGAATACATCAACATGGAATATGAAAACAGTTAAGAAAATGGTTTGTTTATAACTTAATAAGTACAATAATTTCTTTTTCTATAGTTATTAAAAGTCATAATGCTATTTTATCCCCAAAATGACTGTGTTGACACTTAGGACAACCCACACACACACACACACACACACACACACACACACACACACACACACACACACACACACACACACACACACACACACACACACAAACAATTGTACATGCATAATCATGTGTGTGTGGATCTGTTTTTTCGTTTGTTGTTAACAGATTACTTAAAAGACTTGTGCCACTTCTGTAGAGAGAAGGAAAGTGACACGGACGTGAACTGGGTAAGAAATTTTAGAGAATTATTCAAAGACTTAGAGTTAGTAAGTCAAAGGAAGAGAACAACTTTTACCTAATTTTTTCTAGCGTAAACAAGCTTTAATAAGACTCTCCAGCAGTTGGAATATAAGGGAATCTAAAATTATTCATAAAAATATTGTCAATGTAAAGACATGTTTTCTTAAAAATAGTTTATATTTTTGGTTTCTTTCATAGATCCAGTGTGACATATGCCTGAGGTGGTTCCATCAGGCATGTGTGGGAAACCCACCAATTCAAAAAACGTATGAGTTTTTTGAATTGGCAAATCAGGAACCTGTTTGCTTTAGGTTCCTGAGTTTACTGTGGAGTGCTGGTAGTTTATGTATGTTGAACAATGTTTAATAAATTACAATTTGAAAACTACGTTTGACATTTGTTCTTAACATATTTTATTATAAGGTAGATATGGAAAGATAGTTTAAATCACACAATGAAGTGCAAATATTTTTAAAACACAGTAAAAGACTTTGCAGGTAAAATAATTTGTTTCCATTTTATAGAAGGGGAACAGGTTTCATCAGGTGGTTAAAATATTTTGTTCCCCCATCCTAACTTTGGCAAAAAAAAAGCACATGTTTTCAAACTTGCAGGATTTCTTGTTGATGATGAGGGGAATGAACACAGTAAAAAACTTGCAATTAAATTAATTTGTTTCGATTTTATAGAGGGGCAACTGATTTTATCAGGCAGTGAAAATATTTTGTTCCTGGGTGTGTTGTGCTCGCGTAGTGGTTAAGCACATCCCACGTATGGAGGCCTTAGTCCTTGACGCAGCTGTCGCAGGTTCGATTCCCGGCCTTGGCGACCTTTGCTGCATGTCTTCCCCCTTCTCTCATTACCCACTTTCCTGTCAATTAACTACCAAATAAAGGCCACGAGAGCCAAAAAAAATCTTTAAAAAAAAATATATATATTTTATTCCCCATCCTAACTTTGTCAAAAAAAGAGTAAATGTTTTCAAACCTGCAGTATTTCTTGTTGATGATGAGGGGAATGAACACAGTAAAAGACTTGCAGGTAAATTAATTTGTTTCCATTTTATAGAAGGGGAACAGGTTTCATCAGGTGGTTAAAATATTTTGTTCCCCCATCCTAACTTTGTCAAAAAAAGAGCAAATGTTTTCAAACTTGCAGGATTTCTTGTTGATGATGAGGGGAATGAACACAGTAAAAGACTTGCAGGTAAATTAATTTGTTTCCATTTTATAGGGGGAACAGATTTTATCAGGCAGTAAAAATATTTTGTTCCCCATTCTAACTTTGTCAAAAAAGAGCAAATGTTTTCAAACTTGCAGGATTTCTTGTTGATGATGAGGGGAATGAACACAGTAAAAGACTTGCAAGTAAATTAATTTGTTTCCATTTTATAGAGGGGGAACTGATTTTATCAGGCAGTGAAAATATTTTGTTCACAGGTGTGTTGTGCTCGCGCAGTGGTTAAGCATATCCCACGTATGGAGGCCTTAGTCCTTGACGCAGCTGTCGCAGGTTTGATTCCCAGCATTGGCGACCTTTGCTGCATGTCTTCCCCCTTCTCTTATTACCCACTTTCCTGTCAATTAACGACCAAATAAAGGCCACCAGAGCCAAAAAAAAATCTTAAAAAAATATATATATGTATTTTATTCCACATCCTAACTTTGTCAAAAAAAGAGTAAATGTTTTCAAACTTGCAGGAATTATTGTTGATGATGAGGGGAATGAACACAGTAAAAGACTTGCAGGTAAATTAATTTGTTTCCATTTTATAGAAGGGGAACAGATTTTATCAGGCAGTTAAAATATTTTATTTCACATCCTAACTTTGTCAAAAAAAGAGCAAATGTTTCCAAACTTGCAGGATTTCTTGTTGATCATACGGGGAATGAACACAGTAAAAAACTTGCAGGTAAATTAATTTGTTTACATTTTATAGGGGCAAACAGATTTCATCAGGTCGTTAAAATATTTTGTTCCCCATCCTAAATGTCAAGAAAGAGCAAATGTTTTCAAACTTGCAGGATTTCTTGTTGATGGTGAGGGGAATTAACACAGTAAAAGACTTTGCAGGTAAATTAATTTGTTTCCATTTTAAGGGGGGGGAACAGATTTTATCAGGCGCTTAAAATATTTTGTTCCCCCATCCTAACTTTGTCAAAAAAAGAGCAAATGTTTTCAAACTTGCAAGATTTCTTGTTGATCATAAGGGGAATTAACACAATAAAAGACTTTGCAGGTAAATTAATTTGTTTCCATTTTATAGGGGGGAACAGAATATATCAGGCAGCTGAAATATCCATTCTGTCTCCTTCTCTCCCCATAAATTTGGGAAATAAAAAGCAACTGTTTCCAAATTCTCAAAAAGTATGTGTGATAGCATACTATACATTTCCTTAATCCAGTTTTCTGTCATATTTTACATGGGATTTACCAAAAAATGTACACTCTGATTTTTTTCAGGAGATCTTTATTTTTGTGCCCTGCTATTGGCCAACTTCCCTCCTCCTTTATCAGAAATGAAAAATTATAAATACACACTACGTGTTGGAAACCTGTGTTTGCTGACTGACTTTTATTTGTCAGGGTACGAGACAAAAGCTGAAAAAAAGATCGATTCACTTCGCGTTTAAAATAGCACAAAACAGCGTAAAAAAGACCTCCACATAGGACCTCGTTTATTTATGAATGTAATTTTATTTTGGTAGCTGCCGTTTAATCGGCATTGACATGACATGATTGTATGAGTACATTGACATGATTATATGAGTCGTTTTTACCGAGAAATCGATCAGAAGCACCGTGTAAATTGTCAGATCCGCCAGATCCACTTCTCTGGCTGCAATGTGCGCTCCCGACACAGGGGGAACACATTTTTACAGGGGAACAGAATTTCTCACAAGACCGGCAACCCGTCGTTTTAGAGAGTCAGTCTTTTCCCGACTTTGGTCACTTAATCATGATAAATTAGTCAGTCACCAAACATGGTTTTCCATCACATTCTGTGTATTTATAATTTTTTTTATTGCCAATACAAGAAGATGGAAGCTGGCTGATAGCAGGGGACGAAAAAGTAGACTTCCTGAAAAGATGAGAGACAGCTTTCTAGAAAATTCTGATCTTATCTAAAATATGACACATTACTGGATAAAATACATTTGCATAACAACCATTTGGTGACATTAATTGCCAAAATCATGAGTGGGGAGCCAAATATTTGAGTTGCATGAAATAATTTGTTCCCCTGCTCAACTCTCTTTGGAGGGAGGACAGGTTATTTCAAGCAGCTAAAATATTTGGTTCCCCCCTCATAACTTTGGCAAATAAGTAAATGTTACCAAATTCACAGCATTTGCTGTTGATGATGAGATGAATAAACACAGTTAAAGACGTGCTGATAAATTAATTAGCTCCCATGTTATAAAGGGGGAACTAATTATTTTTAAGAAGCTAAAATAATTGGTCCCCAGCCTCCATTCATCCACAATGAACATGAATGAGCTGCTTTCTTCATCTACTGCACTAAATGGGTTAAATGTTATTACTCTTTGCTATATTAAACATTTTTAGCAGGGATGTTAGTACTAATTTTAAATGATTGTTTAGCTGAGAGTTTTTGCTTTGTAACCAGATTTGCAGATTAACTTTTTTCTGCTCTTCTTCTCATTTAATTTCAGCAAATGTTCTGCAGTTGAAATAAATTGTTTCTACAATTTTCAGCAGTAACATTCAGCACTAACTCTACATTTTCACAGGAAAGGCAAATGTTCTACTTGCTTTCTAAGACAGTAAACACATATCTATGTGTGGAGATTAAATTAGTTAGAAACATGGTAAACTATAATAGAAGACAGCTGCAGCAGAAAAGAGAGAAATATAACTAAGACAAAAGACAGCAAATTGTTGAGGAAAATAATTACATAGTTTCCACAATCAAGAAAAATGAATGCATGAAAATTAGTTTTTAGGACAGACTGAAGATCAGTTTATACCCAGTAGCCATAAGGACGATAAATGCAACTAGTACAAATTATCACTCAATTCTGTTATAATCTATGTCATTTTATTGAATGGTTTATATAATAACAATACAGTTTGTCATCGTTTTTGCTGCAGAATATGCCAGAAAAAAACAATGCATCAAAAATAGGTTTCACATCTCTAAGAATCTAAATGATCACATTTAACAAACACAACAATTTCTCAGCTCCTCCTTGGGCTGCCACCTTATCGTGGTGGAGGGGTTTGAGTGTCCCAATGATCCTAGGAGCTATGCTGTCTGGGGCTTTATGCCCCTGGTAGGGTCACCCAAGGCAGACAGGTCCTAGGTGAGGAACCAGACAAAGTGCAGCCCGAAGACCCCTATGATGAATACGAACTTTGGACTGCGTTTTCCCTCGCCCGGACGCGGGTCACCGGGGCCCCACTCTGGAGCCAGGCCTGGAGGTGGGGCACGATGGCGAGCGCCTGGTGGCCGGGCTTTTACCCACGGAGCCCGGCCGGGCTCAGCCCGAAGAGGAGACGTGGGTCCCCCTTCCGATGGGCTCACCACCTGTCGGAGGGCCAAAGGGGTCGGGTGCATTGTGCTATGGGCGGCAGCCAAGGGAGGGGACCCTGGCGGTCTGATCCTCGGCTGCAGAAGCTGGCTCTTGGGACGTGGAACGTCACCTCTCTGGTGGGGAAGGAGCCGGAGCTAGTGTGCGAGGCTGAGAGGTTCCGGCTAGAAATAGTCGGCCTCACCTCGACGCATGGCTCTGGTTCTGGAACCAGTCTCCTTGAGAGGGGCTGGACGTACTTCCACTCTGGAGTTGCCCACGGTGAGAGGCGCCGGGCTGGAGTGGGCATACTTGTTGCCCCCCATTTGGGCGCCTGTACGTTGGGGTTCACCCCGGTGAACGAGAGGGTAGCCTCCCTCCGCCTACGGGTGGGGGGACGGGTTCTGACTGTTGTTTGTGCTTACGGGCCGAACGGCAGTTCAGATTACCCACCCTTCTTGGAGTCCTTAGAGGGGGTACTGGAGAGTGCCCCTCCTGGGGACTCCCTTGTTCTACTGGGAGACTTCAACGCTCACGTGGGCAATGACAGTGAGACCTGGAGGGGCGTGGTTGGGAGGAACGGCCCCCCCGATCTGAACCCAAGCGGTGTTCTGTTGTTGGACTTCTGTGCTCGTCACGGATTGTCCATCACGAACACCATGTTCAGGCATAAGGGCGTCCATATGTGCACTTGGCACCAGGACGCCCTAGGCCGCAGTTCGATGATTGACTTTGTCATCGTCTCATCGGATTTGCGGCCGTATGTCTTGGACACTCGGGTGAAGAGAGGTGCGGAGCTGTCCACTGACCACTACCTGGTGACGAGTTGGCTCCGGTGGTGGGGGAGGAAGCCGGTCAGACCTGGCAGGCCCAAACGTGTAGTGAGGGTCTGCTGGGAACGTCTGGCGGAGTCCCCTGTGAGACGGAGCTTCAACTCTCATCTCCGGCAGAACTTCGAACACGTTCCGGGGGAGGTGGGGGACATTGAGTCTGAGTGGACCATGTTCCGTACCTCCATTGCCGAGGCGGCCTATCGGAGCTGCGGCCGCAAGGTTGTTGGTGCCTGTCGCGGCGGCAACCCTCGAACCCGTTGGTGGACACCTTCGGTGAGGGATGCTGTCAAGCTGAAGAAGGAGTCCTACCGGGCCTTTTTGGCCTGTGGGACTCCAGAAGCAGCTGATAGGTACCGGCAGGCGAAGCGGCATGCGGCTCGGGTTGTCGCTGAGGCAAAAACTCGGGCGTGGGAGGAGTTTGGAGAGGCCATGGAGACAGACTTCCGTACGGCTTCGAGGCGATTCTGGTCCACCATCCGGCGTCTCAGGAGGGGGAAGCAGTGCAGCACCAACACTGTTTATAGTGGGGATGGTGCGCTGCTGACCTCAACTCGGGACGTTGTGGGCCGGTGGGCGGAATACTTCGAAGACCTCCTCAATCCCACCAACATGCCTTCTGTTGAGGAAGCTGAGCATGGGGACTCTGGGCTGGGCTCTCCTATCTCTGGGGACGAGGTCGCCGAGGTGGTCAAAAAGCTCCTCGGTGGCAGGGCCCCGGGGGTGGATGAGATCCGCCCGGAGTTCCTTAAGGCTCTGGATGTTGCGGGGTTGTGTTGGCTAACGCGACTCTGCAATATCGCATGGACATCGGGGGCAGTTCCCCTGGACTGGCAGACTGGGGTGGTGGTCCCCCTGTTTAAAAAGGGGGACCGGAGGGTGTGCTCCAATTACAGGGGGATCACACTCTTAAGCCTCCCTGGTAAGGTCTATTCAGGGGTCCTGGAGAGGAGGGTCCGTCGGATAGTCGAACCTCGGATTCAGGAAGAGCAGTGTGGTTTTCGTCCTGGTCGTGGAACACTGGACCAGCTCTACACCCTCAGCGGGGTCCTGGAGGGTGCATGGGAGTTCGCCCAACCAGTCTACATGTGTTTTGTGGACTTGGAGAAGGCGTTCGACCGTGTCCCTCGGGGGCCCTGTGGGGAGTACTCCGGGAGTATGGGGTACCGGGCCCTTTGATACGGGCTGTCAGGTCCCTGTATGACCGGTGTCAGAGTCTGGTCCGCATTGCCGGCAGTAAGTCGGGCTCGTTTCCGGTGAGAGTTGGACTCCGCCAAGGCTGCCCTTTGTCACCGATTCTGTTCATTACTTTTATGGACAGAATTTCTAGGCGCAGCCGAGGTGTTGAGGGAATCCGTTTTGGTGGCCTTAGGATCGCATCTCTGCTTTTTGCGGATGATGTGGTCCTGTTGGCTTCATCGGAACGTGATCTGCAGCTCTCACTGGAGCGGTTCGCAGCCGAGTGTGAAGCGGCCGGGATGAGGCTCAGTGCCTCCAAATCCGAGGCCATGGTCTTGAGCCGGAAAAGGGTAGAGTGCCTTCTCCGGGTCAGGGGGGTCGTCCTGCCTCAAGTGGAGGAGTTTAAGTATCTGGGGATCTTGTTCACGAATGAGGGAAGAAGGGAGCGGGAGATCGACAGGCGGATTGGGGCAGCGTCTGCCGTGAAGCGGGCGCTGTACCGGTCCGTCGTGGTGAAGAGAGAGCTGAGCCAAAAAGCGAAGCTCTCGATTTACCGGTCGATCTACGTTCCCACCCTCATCTATGGTCATGAGCTTTGGGTCATGACCGAAAGAACGAGATCACGGGTACAAGCGGCCGAAATGGGTTTCCTCCGCAGGGTGGCTGGGCTCTCCCTTAGAGATAGGGTGAGAAGCTCGGTCATCCGGGAGGGACTCAGAGTAGAGCCGCTGCTCCTCCACGTCGAGAGGAGCCAGTTGAGGTGGCTCGGGCATCTGGTAAGGATGCCTCCTGGACGCCTCCCTGGTGAGGTGTTCCGGGCACGTCCCACCGGGAGGAGGCCTCGGGGAAGACCCAGGACACGCTGGAGGGATTACGTCTCTCGGCTGGCCTGGGAACGCCTTGGGATTCCCCCGGAGGAGCTGGAAGAAGTGGCTGGGGAGAGGGAAGTCTGGGCCTCCCTTCTGAAGCTGCTGCCCCCGCGACCCGACCCCGGATAAGCGGAAGAAAATGGATGGATGGATGGAACAATTTCTCAGCTTTATAAACATGAAATCCCTCCAGTCTTTAATTCTAGTTTTTAACCAAATCAGTTTTATAGTGAACCTCAACATAGGACACACATGGAATCAATCACATTTTATTTGTATAGCACATCTTAGCAGGAAGGCATTTATTTCAAAATGCTTTACATCATTACAAACACAAAAACAGAGTCATGCCACATAGAATTAATAATCAAACAGTCATTCTTGAAAATAGAGACAAAATGGGTTTAAATTTTTAAAATCAGATTAATTCTCTGATCTTTTGAATTTTCTCTGAAAAGAAACTGGAGAACTTGTTGCAGGCGGCACTACATTGAAATTCAGGTAGTAACATCATGGGAAGGTGACACTTCTACAGCTTTTCACCTGTGTGATGCCTCATATGGTGAGTTAAATGAACTTTTTGATGAAAACTTTTTCCACAAGTCACACATGAAAACGGCTTTTCACCTGTGTGAATCATCATGTGCCGAGTTAAATGCTGTTTGTGAAGAAAACTTTTTCCACAGTTCACACATGAAAACGGCTTTTCACCAGTGTGAATCCTCATGTGCTGAGTTAAGTAAACTTTCTGACAAAAACTTTTTCCACAGTTCCCACATGAAAACGGCTTTTCACCTGTGTGAATCATCATGTGCTGAGTTAAATGCTGTTTGTGAAGAAAACTTTTTCCACAGGTCACACATGAAAACGGCTTTTCACCAGTGTGAATCATCATGTGTTCAGTTAAAATTTGTTTTCGACTAAAACTTTTTCCACAGTTCACACATGAAAACGGCTTTTCACCAGTGTGAATCCTCATGTGCTGAGTTAAGTAAACTTTCTGACAAAAACTTTTTCCACAGTTCCCACATGAAAACGGCTTTTCACCTGTGTGAATCATCATGTGTTCAGTTAAAATTTGTTTTCGACTAAAACTTTTTCCACAGTTCACACATGAAAACGGCTTTTCACCAGTGTGAATCCTCATGTGCTGAGTTAAGTAAACTTTCTGACAAAAACTTTTTCCACAGTTCCCACATGAAAACGGCTTTTCACCTGTGTGAATCATCATGTGCTGAGTTAAATGCTGTTTGTGAAGAAAACTTTTTCCACAGGTCACACATGAAAACGGCTTTTCACCTGTGTGAATCATCATGTGCCGAGTTAAATGCTGTTTGTGAAGAAAACTTTTTCCACAGGTCACACATGAAAACGGCTTTTCACCAGTGTGAATCCTCATGTGCAGAGTTAAGTAAACTTTCTGACAAAAACTTTTTCCACAGTTCCCACATGAAAACGGCTTTTCACCTGTGTGAATCATCATGTGCTGAGTTAAATGCTGTTTGTGAAGAAATCTTTTTCCACAGTTCCCACATGAAAACGGTTTGTCACCATTGTGATTCATCATGTGCCTAGTTAAATTCTGTTTTAGACTAAATCTTTTTCCACAGTTCACACATGAAAACGGCTTTTCACCAGTGTGAATCATCATGTGCCTAGTTAAATTCTGTTTTAGACTAAAACTTTTTCCACAGGTCACACATAAAAATGGTTTTTCACTGTTGTGAATCATCATGTGTTCAGTTAAAAATTGTTTTCGACTAAAACCTTTTCCACAGGTCACACATGAAAATGGCTTTTCACCAGTGTGATTCATCATGTGCCGAGTTAAATTCTGTTTTAGACGAAAACCTTTTCCACAGGTCACACATGAAAACGGCTTTTCACCCGTATGACTTCTCATGTGAACATCAAGAACAGATTTTAAAGCAAAACGTTTATCACAAGTCTCACATGAGAAAGGTTTGCTTCTTTTCTGATTTTGGTTCTCAGCTTCAGCAGCTTCCTGGAAGATGACTTGGTTCATGTTTGGTTCTGATTCAGTGTGGGATGTTTGTTCATCAACAGGAACCACCATGCAGGTATCAGTCTCCTGTTTTAACTCAACCTGTTCTTCACCCTGACTGCAGTAAACTTCTTTCTCTTCCACGTTTATCTGCTGATGCTCTAGATCCTCCTGCTCTTCTTTTATCTGATGATCTTCTGGTTCTTCCTGTTCTTGTTTCACCTGCAGATGTTCTGACTCCTCCCGGTCCAGAGTGGATCTCCTCTCCTGGTTCCATGGCTCCTCCTTAACTTTATGTAGCAGGTAATCTGGATAAGAAAACAGAAAAAAGAAGAATTGTTAACTTTATTTTTTGAAGTAAAAACAGACTTTAATCATTTAAGACAGAAATCACCAAATGAACACACCTGAAAATAAAGAGTGCAGACATACAGACAGATCAGTTCACATATTCAGCTGAGATTTGGAAAATTATCAAATTTAAAAAATAAGTATTACGTTGTTCCATTGTACCCATTATTATTATTGCTTAAAAGTAGATTTTATTATTTCTAAGTATTTTCTATGTTGGAGCTATAAACTTTGTTTTCTATTACTTTTAACTTTGAGTTCAATTTCAGTTTAATAACCGTTTATTTCATAATTTTGTTTGTTTCTTTGCTTTTACAGAAACAAACTCCTAACCCAGAATCTTGACAGTGAGTCCATTTTATACAAGTTTAGGGAGGAGCAGGAGAGGAAACAACGAGAAGTTTGATCTTTGTTTTTTGCTTGTCAAACTGGAAAAAAAGAAACCATGAAAACAATGTTGAAGTTTTTTCGACATTAAACTTCTTTTACCTGCGCATGAAGCATCACCTCAGTGCAGCAAAGGTTTGTTGATTTGAATTTTGTAGGATTTTTGGTTTGACAAATATTCGCCACTACAAATTTATTTATTAAAAATTAGTACATTTTGCAGCTACTAACACCGCAAATATCGTTTGATGCCGCTTGCTTTACTGGCGTTGCGCTGCATTGTTCACATTTCTCCTGTTTACGAAAGTAAGTCTCAGTATTTAAAGGAGAGCCATAAAAAGGTCATTGGTTATTTTTTCTCTCTACATAAATAAGCATCTCACGTAGCTGTGATGCTTATTCGCGTTCATTTATCTGATATCAAAGCATTTATACAGGAGGGGAACAGTTACTAAAATGATCCTCATACAGAAAGCTTCTATATTTAGACCTCAACTTTCATCCAAACGCTGGTGTTTCCTACCTATCCGGTGTAAGATTATCTGGAGAGTCCGGGAGAAATCCAGCAGTCTGCGCTGATCATCCATCTCTTCCTCCGACTTGACGATGATTCCTTTAAACTCTGTGAAAGTTTCTTCAGCAGGATTAACTTCTCGTTGAGAAACTCGTTGCGACAAAACTCTCGAAAATTCAACAAAACAAACCATGCGCCATCTTGTTGTTCTTCCTTCTATTCTTCTTCTTGGGGATTTTATGACAGTCGGCATTCACATCGTTGCATTTCCGCACTCTTGTGAATAATACCAGCATATCGGGTGAAGTATCTTGCTCAAGGACTCGACAACGTTCAGTGGGGTCATTCTCGTCCGAAGCGTTGTGGGGTCCTTTCGCTCCCCCCACGAAAATTTAGCTGTCCATAATATTTCCTGTGTTTTAGTTTGGTCATTATTGTTAGTGTTGATATGTGTGTTAGGCGTGTCTATCAGACATTTATAGAAATACGCAACAAATCGCGTTCCGCATCAGTTCAATACGTATTCACGTATACGTATCAATACGATTTCGTATTTTAAGGGACGGGTGGCAACTCTATTCATAGACATAATATAAGAGTAGACCCTGCATTGGCTGCTCCGGCGCAGGAAATACGGCGGCCATCTTGGAGCGGTCGTCCCTCCTACTTTGCTCAACCAAAACAGCAGAAGATGCCTCAGCACTGAGGGATATTGTTGTTCGGATCTATGGATTATTGATGTGAGGGCTCCACAAACAACATTTCACAGGTAAGATAGACATATTATTGTGTATATTTTGTGATTAGAATATTACTTTACTCTATTTATGTCCACCGGTGAGATACCAGCTAATACCCTGTCAGCATGCCAAGGAGGGCCCCATACGGAGAAAAGGAGGGCAGACCAGATGGGTCCCATATGGTTTTTTTTGCGGGTTCCACAGTGGCCCCACATGGGTTTGCCCATGTAGGGCCACAGCCCACATGGGCCATTCATGGGCCCTACATGCTTGTGGGCCCACATGGGTTTGCCCATTTAGGGTTCATGTAGAGCTATAGCCCTACATGGGCAAACCCATGTGGGGCCACCGTGAAACCCGCGGACAAACCCTTATGGGTCCCATATGTCTGCCCACTTTTCCCCCATATGGGGCCTACCTAGGCATATTGGCTGGATATTAGCTACAGTTCTTTGTGTAATACGGGGTTCAGCTCCGCTATGAAGGCTAACTGAGATTCCGTAAATCTAAAACATTTTATTGTTCTCTAACATTGACTTAGATTATCTGACAGAAGAGCCTACATTAGAAATGAGACAATATAACACATATTATAAAACTTATATTACATGTTATAACATTCACCAGCAAAGTTTACACAGGTGGTAAAGACTATTATTTTATATGTAATTCTTTCACTTTGTCAACAGTAAGATACATCCCAAATCTTCCATTTTTGTTTTGAAGGTTTCATAAAGACATGATGTGAGGAAGAAGAGAGAGATATCTATAAAGAGAGACAGATTCACGGCAGCACGGATGAATCTCACATCGGATTTTGGACTCAATCTCAGCTGCTGAATCTCTCTGAAGCTAGAACTGGTCGGCTGAAAAACATATATCTATATGTATGTACACATATATACATATAAACATGTATCCAATATATATTATTCAGTATTAATCATTATTTATATGTGTTTGTATAGTTATATAAATATGTATTGATATTACTAAATAATTTATTAAATAAATTATGAACAGCTGTGTGCTTTTTAATATGCTCATCATACATCAATATCAGAATATTCCATTCCTATTCCATTGTTATAGCCACTCAGCATATTAAAATATGCTGAACTATGTATTAAAAACATACTTAAAAAATACAATTGTTTATAAATGTAGCTTTGATAGATAATTGAATATGGTTTCCAGTAACACAAAAGCGTGTTATGATCGATTAAATGCGCCAATACGTCATTGTGCCTGCTAAACAATAACGCTGAGTGGAGTGGTGTACCGCTCCAAGATGGCTGCCCTAAATCTCGTCAGCGACAATAGGCAAGAGCGGTCCATGAGGCGTCTATCCTTATATTATGTCTATGACTTTATACCACATGATGTAGCATTTAAGGTAACATTTGCTTTTGTTAATTGGGACAAAAAAAACAAGCTAGGCTTAACTTACTCAATGGACTGAGTTAATGTCATCTAACATGTTATATGTTATCATGGTAATGATAGAATTTAAGCTAACATTAGAGTTTTACCTAAAAACTAAACCTCCCTTATTTAATGGGTTAAGTCGTGTTTACCAACACGCTAGCGTAAGCCAACATGATATTGATATTTAAGCTAACAGTTTTCTTATTGACTAATGTTATCTTATACACTCTTATTACTGCTCTATGGCTTAAAGTCATTGCTCCTAAAATTATTCAGCATACATTTTACTTTACCTTTGTAACCATGATTCTGCATTTGAACTCAAATATTTCAGCAAATTTCAGCAGTAGCGTTCAGCACTCACTGCATTTTCAAATGAGGTGCAAGTCATCAAGTAGCTTTGTAAGGACTTAAACATATATTTATATGTGTAGAGATTAAATTAGTTACAACTTTAAAAAAAGATAGTGATCTTTAATAGAAAACAGCCACAGCAAAAAATAGAAAAAATATACAACACCAAATTTTTGGAGACAAACATCGCACATACTTTGTACAATCAAGAACAATCAATAAAGAAACACATATTTATATTGAATATTGCATTTTCTAAGTAAAAAGGCAGGTTAATTTATTTGAAAAGCTTTTACATAGACTGGTTGATATAATTTGGAATTAATAACAGCATCAGTTTCAGTCTAGCTTTGTTTTATAGACAAACCTATCAAATAATTTTTTAAATACAGTAAATTTAAAAGTGGAAAATAATTACTGAAAATATACAATTAGTGCACAACAGCACATTTTTTTGGATAAAAATTTATTAAATTAAATCTCCACCCCACTCGTTCTCTCCATTCATCCATCCATCCATTTTCTTACACCCTTGTCCCTCAGTGGGGTCGGGAGGGGTGCTGGTGCCTATCTCCAGCTAGCATACCGGGCGAGAGGCGGGGTCACCCTGGACAGGTCGCCAGTCTGTCGCAGGGCAACACAGAGACACACAGGACACACAACCATGCACACACACACTCACACCTAGGGGCAATTTGGAGAGGCCAATTAACCTGACAGTCATGTTTTTGTACTGTGGGAGGAAACCAGAGTACCTGGAGAAAACCCACGCATGCAGAGGGAGAACATGCAAACTCCATGCAGAAGGACCGGGGCCTAGAATCGAACCCAGAACCTTCTTGCTGCAAGGCAACAGCTCTACCAACTGCGCCACTGTTTCTCTCCATTCAGAATAATACAAATCAATCCTTCAAGTTCATATTGCACATCTCTAAGTATCAAAATGTCAAGATCCAAATGATCACATTTAACAAATTAGAAAATGTTACAATTTTACCACTTTATAGACAAGAAAGCCCTCCAGTGTATGACTCCAGTTTTCATCTAAATGACTTTTATAATGAACCGCAACAAAGGACATATATGGAAAAATAGTTCTACGGCTTTTCACCAGTGAGTCATCATGTGCCGAGTTAAATGCGGTTTTTGAGTAAACCTTTTCCCACAGTTCCCACATGAATACGTCTTTTCACCAGTGTGAATCATCATGTGCCGAGTTAAATTCCTTTTTTTACTAAAACTTTTTCCACAGGTCTCACATGAGAGGTTTTCTTCTTTCCTGATTTTGGTTCTCAGCTTCAGCAGCTTCCTGGAAGATGACTTGGTTCCTGTTTGATTCTGATTCAGTTTGGTTTGTTTGCTCATCAACAGGAACCACCATGCAGGTATCAGTCTCCTGATTTAACTCAACCTGTTCTTCACCCTGACTGCAGTAAACTTCTTTCTCTTCCACTTTCATCTGCTGGTGTTTTAGATCTTCCTGCTCTTCTTTTATCTTTTGATCTTCTGGTTCTTCCTGTTCTTGTTTCACCTGCAGAGGTTCTAACTCCTCCTGGTCCAGAGTGGTTCTCCTCTCCTGTTTACATAGCTTCTCCTTGTAAATGTTATGTTGCAGGCAATCTGGACATAAAAACAGAAAAAAAGAGGAATTGTTAACTTTATTTATTGAAGTAAATGAGTGAAGACATTCAGACAGTAACCCATTTAATCCCAAATTTCTAATTGGAAAATTTAAATTAAGTGCAAGTTGTAATTATTCGTATTATTTAGGAATTATTACATTTTATGATGTTTATGGTAGTTGGTTATTGTTACCAGTGGGAAACTATGTAAACAAATTTACAAAAATCAAATCTATTTATACACACACACACACACACACACACACAAAAACGCATACATAACCTATAATAATGGATCATCAGCACAGACTGCAGGATTTTTCTAGATACATTAAGATTAAATGCCACATCATGCAGATGGCTTTGTCTTAATTTGCCAACCTCATCTGGTCATTTTATCAATGAGGCAAAGTCAGGTGAAAACTTGTTGTCATGCCCAAATGTACATCCTGGAGGAACTTCTGCCTGTTCCACCAGACCAAGCACAACATTTGAGCGCCGTCCTAAGCCAGTTCCAGGTTTTGCATCATCTTTTTGTAATTCAGTGCACTGAGTATAGACCACACTTTGTGGAAAGGGTCACCTGTGGGCGGAGTGGGAACTCTCTTCCATTGAGGGAGTGACAGTGATGTAGAAGACATCCTTTTGAAATACTGAAGAATAACTTGAAGAGTAATAACTAAGAAATAAACACAACTGGAAACACAACAAGGGACTGACATAAAAGAATGAGAATACAGTAAACTAGAACATAATGGTTAAACAGAGAAAACATAAACCCAAAATCCTAACCCAAGAACCCAGAATCTTGACAGTGGGTCCATTTTCTTCAAGTACAGGGTCTGGTACAGGACCAGCATGCACTGGGTTTTCACCAGAGCAGGAGAGGAAACAATGAAAAATTTGATCTTTGTTATTTGCTAGCCAAACTGAAAAAAGCAGAACATAAAAACAATTTTCTGTTTTTTTGGACATTAAACTTCTTTTATCTGCGTATGAAGCATCACCTCAGTGCAGCAGTGGTTTGTTGATTTGACTTTTATAGGATATTTGGTTTGACAAATATTCACCACTACAATTTATTTATTAAAAATTATTACATTTTGCAGCTACTAACACCACAAATATTGTTTTATGCCGCTTGCTTTACTGGCCTTGCGCTGCATAGTTCACATTTCTCCTGTTTACTAAGGAGGAGAGCCATAAAAAGATAACTGGTTCCTTTTTCGCTCTACATAAATAAGCCATTCTCACCGTGTAGTTGTGATGTTCGCGTTCATTTATCTGATATGAAAACATTTATACAGGAGGGGAACAGTTACTAAAATGATCTTCATACAGAAAGCTTCTACGTTTAGACCTTAACCTGCATCCAAACGCTGGTGTTTCCTACCTATCCGGTGTAAAATTATCCGGGGAGTCCAGGAGAAATCCAGCAGTCTGCGCTGATCATCCATCTCTTCCTCCGACTTGATGATGATTCCTTTAAACTCACCAGTGAGTCATCATGTACTTGCCAAGTACATATAAGTACTTGGCTCTTGGCAAGAGTACTCTTGCCAAGAGCCAAGTACTCTTCAGTAGCAGTTAACTGCTCGTTGAGAAACTCGTTAAGACAAACTCTCGAAAATTCAACAAAATAAGCCATGCGCCATCTTGTTCTTCTTCCTATTCTTCTCCTTTGGGATTTTACGACTGTCGACCTTCACAAAGGGCGGCAGCCAAGGGAGGGGACCCTGGCGGTCTGATCCTCGGCTGCAGAAGCTGGCTCTTGGGACGTGGAACGTCACCTCTCTGGTGGGGAAGGAACTGGAGCTAGTGTGTGAGGCTGAGAGGTTCCGGCTAGAAATAGTCGGCCTCACCTCGACACATGGCTCTGGTTCTGGAACCAGTCTCCTTGAGAGGGGCTGGACGTATTTCCACTCTGGAGTTGCCCACGGTGAGAGGCGCCGGGCAGGAGTGGGCATACTTGTTGCCCCCCATCTCGGCGCTTGTACGTTGGGGTTTACCCCGGTGAACGAGAGGGTAGCCTCCCTCTGCCTAGGGAGGGAGAGGGATGGGTTCTGACTGTTGTCTGTGCTTACGGGACGAACAACAGTTCAGATTACCCACCCTATTTGGAGTCCTCAGAGGGGGTACTGGAGAGTGCCCCTCCTGGGGACTCCCTTGTTCTACTGGGGGACTTCAACGCTCACGTGGACAACGACAGTGAGACCTGGAGGGGCGTGGTTGGGAGGATCTGAACTCGAGTGGTGTTCTGTTGTTAGACTTCTGTGCTCGTCACGGATTGTCCACTTGGCACCAGGACACCCTAGGCCGCAGTTCGATGATCGATTTTGTCATCATTTCATCGGATCTATGGCCGTATGTCTTGGACACTCGGGTGTAGAGAGTTGCAGAGCTGTCCACTGACAACTACCTGGTGGTGAGTTGGCTCCGGTGGTGGGGGAGGAAGCCGGTCAGACCTGGCAGGCCCAAACGTGTAGTGAGGGTCTGCTGGGAATGTCTGGCGGAGTCCGCTGTGAGACGGAGCTTTAACTCCCATCTCCGGGAGAACTTCGAACACATTCCGGGGGATGACGGGGACATTGAGTCTGAGTGGACCATGTTCCGTGCCTCCATTGCCGAGGCGGCTTATCGGAGCTGCGGCCGCAAGGTTGTTGGTGCCTGTCGCGGCGGC
Source organism: Poecilia reticulata (assembly GCF_904066995.2). Taxonomy (NCBI): domain Eukaryota; kingdom Metazoa; phylum Chordata; class Actinopteri; order Cyprinodontiformes; family Poeciliidae; genus Poecilia; species Poecilia reticulata. The sequence continues at coordinate 21,782,738 of NC_088840.1, read as the reverse complement.
AACCCTCGAACCCGTTGGTGGACGCCTTCGGAGAGGGATGCTGTCAAGCTGAAGAAGGAGTCCTATCGGGCCTTTTTGGCCTGTGGGACTCCAGAAGCAGCTGATGGGTACTGGCAGGCGAAGCGGCATCCGGCTCGGGAGGTCGCTGAGGCAAAAACTTGGGCGTGGGAGGAGTTTGGAGAGGCCATGGAGAAAGACTTCCGTATGGCTTCGAGGCGATTCTGGTCCACCATCCGGCGTCTCAGGAGGGGGAAGCAGTGCAGCACCAACACTGTTTATGTTTATAGTGGGGATGGTGTGCTGCTGACCTCACCTCGGGATGTTGTGGGCCGGTGGGCAGAATACTTCGAAGACCTCCTCAATCCCACTAACATACCTTCTGTTGAGGAAGCTGAGCCTGGGGACTCTGGGTTGGGCTCTCCAGTCTCTGGGGACGAGGTCGCCGAGATGGTCAAAAAGCTCCTCGGTGGCAGGGCCCCAGGGGTGGATGAGATCTGCCCGGAGTTCCTTAAGGCTCTGGATGTTGTAGGGTGGATGTGTTGGCTCATGCGACTTTGCAATATCGCATGGACTTCGGGGGCAGTTCCCCTGGATTGGCAGACTGGGGTGGTGGTCCCCCTATTTAAAAAGGGGGACCGGAGGGTGTGCTCCAATTTCAGGGGGGTCACACTCTTAAGCCTCCCTGGTAAGGTCTATTGAGGGGTCCTGGAGTGGAGGGTCCGTCGGCTAGTCGAACCTCGGATTCAGGAAGAGCAGTGTGGTTTTCGTCCTGGTCGTGGAACACTGGACCAACTCTACACCCTCAGCAGGGTCCTGGAGGGTACATGGGAGTTCGCCCAACCAGTCTACATGTGTTTTGTGGACTTGGAGAAGGCATTCGACCGTGTCCCTCAGGGGGCCCTTTGGGGCGTCTCTGGGAGTATGGGGTACCGGGCCCTTTGATATGGCCTGTCAGGTCCCTGTATGACCGGTGTCAGAGTCTGGTCCGCATTGCCGGCAGTAAGTCGGGCTCGTTTCCGGTGAGAGTTGGACTCCGCCAAGGCTGCCCTTTGTCACCGATTCTGTTCATTACCTTCATGGACAGAATTTCTAGGCGCAGCCGAGGTGTTGAGGGGATCCGTTTTGGTGGCTTTAGGATCGCATCTCTGCTTTTTGCGGATGATGTGGTCCTGTTGGCTTCATCAGATCGTGATCTGCAGCTCTCACTGGAGCGGTTCGTGGTCGAGTGTGAAGTGGCTGGGATGAGGCTCAGTGCCTCCAAATCCGAGGCCTTGGTCTTGAGCCGGAAAGGGGTAGAGTGCCTTCTCCGGGTCAGGGGGGTCGTCCTGCCTCAAGTGGAGGATTTTAAGAATCTGGGGATCTTGTTCACGAAAGGGGGAAGAAGGGAGCGGGAGATCGACAGGCGGATTGGGCCAGCGTCTGTCGTGAAGCGGGCGCTGTACTGGTCCGTCGTGGTGAAGAGAGAACTGAGTCAAAAAGCGAAGCTCTCGATTTACCGGTCGATCTACGTTCCCACCCTCATCTATGGTCATGAGCTTTGGGTCATGAAGTGGCTAGGGAGAGGGAAGTCTGGGCCTCCCTTCTGAAGCTGTTTCCCCCGCGACCTGACCCCAGATAAGCGGAAGAAAATAAATAAATAAATAAATAAATAAATGGATAAATGGATAAATGGATGGATGGATGGATGGATGGATGGATGGATGGATGGATGGATGGATGGATGGATGGATGGATGGATGGATGGATGGATGGATGGATGGCATTCACATCGTTGAATTACCGCCCCCTTCTGGAAAATACAAGCAAATCGGGTGAAGTATCTTGCCAAGTACTCGACAACTGAGACGGATGGGGGTGGGGGCACTCAGACCGGCAACCCGTCGGTTAGAGTCAGTCTTTTCCCGACTTTGGTCACTTAATCATGATAAATTAGTCAGTCACCAAACATGGTTTTCCATCACGTTCTGTGTATTTATAAAAAAATTTTATTGCCAATACAAGAAGATGGAAGCTGGCTGATAGCAGGGGACGAAAAAGTAGACTTTCTGAAAAGATGAGAGACAGCTTTCTACAAAATTCTGATCTTATCTAAAATATGACACATTACTGGATAAAATACATTTGCATAACAACCATTTGGTGACATTATTTGCTAAAATTATGAGTGGGGAGCCAAATATTTGAGTTGCATGAAATAATCTGTTCCCCTGCTCAACTCTCTTTGGAGAGAGGACAGGTTATTTCAAGCAGCTAAAATACTTGGTTCCCCCCTCATAACTTTGGCAAATAAGTAAATGTTACCAAATTCACAGCATTTGCTGTTGATGATGAGATGAATAAACACAGTTAAAGACGTGCTGATAAATTAATTAGCTCCCATGTTATAAAGGGGGAACAAATTATTTTTAAGAAGCTAAAATAATTGGTCCCCAGCCTCCATTCATCCACAATGAACATGAATGAGCTGCTTTCTTCATCTACTGCACTAGATGGGTTAAATGTTATTACTCTTTGCTATATTAAACATTTTTAGCAGGGATGTTAGTACTAATTTTAAATGATTGTTTAGCTGAGAGTTTTGCTTTGTAACCAGATTTGCAGATTAACTTTTTTCTGCTCTTCTTCTCATTTAATTTCAGCAAATGTTCTGCAGTTGAAATCAAATGTTTCTAAAATTTTCAGCAGTAACATTCAGCACTAACTCTACATTTTCACAGAAAAGGCAAATGTTCTACTTACTTTCTAAGACAGTAAACACATATCTATGTGTGGAGATTAAATTAGTTAGAAACATGGTAAACTATAATAGAAGACAGCTGCAGCAGAAAAGAGAGAAATATAACTAAGACAAAAGACAGCAAATTGTTGAGGAAAATAATTACATAGTTTCCACAATCAAGAAAAATGAATGCATGAAAATTAGTTTTTAGGACAGACTGAAGATCAGTTTATACCCAGTAGCCATAAGGACGATAAATGCAACTAGTACAAATTATCACTCAATTTTGTTATAATCTATGTCATTTTATTGAATGGTTTATATAATAACAATACAGTTTGTCATCGTTTTTGCTGCAGAATATGCCAGAAAAAAACAATGCATCAAAAATAGGTTTCACATCTCTAAGTATCTAAATGATCACATTTAACAAACACAACAATTTCTCAGCTTTATAAACATGAAATCCCTCCAGTCTTTAATTCTAGTTTTTAACCAAATCCGTTTTATAGTGAACCTCAACATAGGACGCACATGGAATCAATCACATTTTATTTGTATAGCACATCTCAGCAGGAAGGCATTTCAAAATGCTTTACATCATTACAAACACAAAAACAGAGTCATGCTACATAGAATCAATAATCAAACAGTCATTCTTGAAAATAGAGACAAAATGAGTTTAAATTTTTCAAATCAGATTAATTCTCTGATCTTTTGAATTTTCTCTGAAAAGAAACTGGAGAACTTGTTGCAGGCGGCACTACATTGAAATTCAGGTAGTAACATCATGGGAAGGTGACACTTCTACAGCTTTTCACCTGTGTGATGCCTCATATGGTGAGTTAAATGAACTTTTTGATGAAAACTTTTTCCACAAGTCACACATGAAAACGGCTTTTCACCTGTGTGAATCATCATGTGACAAGTTAAATGCCGTTTTCTACGAAAACTTTTTCCACAGTTCACACATGTAAACATATTTTCACCAGCATGAATCATCAGGTGTTGAGTTAAACTAACTTTTTGACGAAAACTTTTTCCACAGTTCACACATGAAAACGGCTTTTCACCTGTGTGAATCATCATGTGCTGAGTTAACTTATGTTTTCGACCAAAACTCTTTCCACAGTTCACACATGAAAACGGCTTTTCACCTGTGTGAATCATCATGTGCCGAGTTAACTCATGTTTTCGACCAAAACTCTTTCCACAGTTCACACATGAAAACGGCTTTTCACCAGTGTGAATCCTCATGTGCTGAGTTAAATGCTGTTTGTGAAGAAAACTTTTTCCACAGTTCACACATGAAAACGGCTTTTCACCAGTGTGAATCCTCATGTGCTGAGTTAAGTGAACTTTCTGACGAAAACTTTTTCCACAGTTCCCACATGAAAACGGTTTGTCACCATTGTGATTCATCATGTGCCTAGTTAAATTCTGTTTTAGACTAAATCTTTTTCCACAGGTCACACATGAAAACGGCTTTTCACCAGTGTGAATCATCATGTGTTCAGTTAAAATTTGTTTTCGACTAAAACTTTTTCCACAGTTCACACATAAAAATGGTTTTTCACTGTTGTGAATCATCATGTGTTCAGTTAAAAATTGTTTTCGACTAAAACCTTTTCCACAGGTCACACATGAAAACGGTTTGTCACCACTGTGATTCATCATGTGCTGAGTTAAATGCTGTTTTTGAATAAAACTTTTTCCACAGGTCACACATGAAAATGGCTTTTCACCAGTGTGAATCATCATGTGCCGAGTTAAATTCTGTTTTAGACGAAAACCTTTTCCACAGGTCACACATGAAAACGGCTTTTCACCCGTATGACTTCTCATGTGAGCATCAAGAACAGATTTTAAAGCAAAACGTTTATCACAAGTCTCACATGAGAAAGGTTTGCTTCTTTTCCGATTTTGGTTCTCAGCTTCAGCAGCTTCCTGGAAGATGACTTGGTTCATGTTTGGTTCTGATTCAGTGTGAGATGTTTGTTCATCAACAGGAACCACCATGCAGGTATCAGTCTCCTGTTTTACCTTAACCTGTTCTTCACCCTGACTGCAGTAAACTTCTTTCTCTTCCACGTTTATCTGCTGATGCTCTAGATCCTCCTGCTCTTCTTTTATCTGATGATCTTCTGGTTCTTCCTGTTCTTGTTTCACCTGCAGATGTTCTGACTCCTCCCGGTCCAGAGTGGATCTCCTCTCCTGGTTCCATGGCTCCTCCTTAACGTTATGTAGCAGGTAATCTGGATAAGAAAACAGAAAAAAGAAGAATTATTAACTTTATTTTTTGAAGTAAAAAAACAGATTTTAATCATTTAAGACAGAAATCACCAAATGAACACACCTGAAAATAAAGAGTGCAGACATACAGACAGATCAGTTCACATACTCAGCTGAGATTTGGAAAATTATCAAATTTAAAGAATAAATATTAAGTTTTTCCATTGTAGGCATTATTGTTCCAGCTTAAAAGCATTTTATAATTTCTAGGTATTTTCTATGTTGAAGCTATTAACTTTTTTTTCTATTACTTTTAACTTTGAGTTCAATTTCAGTTTAATTACTGTTTATTTTATATTTTTGTTTGTTTCTTTGCTTTTACAGAAACAAACTTCTAACCCAGAATCTTGACAGTGAGTCCATTTTCTACAAGTTTAGGGAGGAGCAGGAGAGGAAACAACGAGAAGTTTGATCTTTGTTTTTTGCTTGTCAAACTGGAAAAAATAAACCATGAAAACAATGTTGAAGTTTTTTCGACATTAAACTTCTTTTACCTGCGCATGAAGCATCACCTCAGTGCAGCAAAGGTTTGTTGATTTGACTTTTGTAGGATTTTTGGTTTGACAAATATTCGCCACTACAAATTTATTTATTAAAAATTATTACATTTTGCAGCTACTAACACCGCAAATATCGTTTGATGCCGCTTGCTTTACTGGCGTTGCGCTGCATTGTTCACATTTCTCCTGTTTACGAAAGTAAGTCTCAGTATTTAAAGGAGAGCCATAAAAAGGTCATTGGTTATTTTTTCTCTCTACATAAATAAGCATCTCACGTAGCTGTGATGCTTATTCGCGTTCATTTATCTGATATCAAAACATTTATAAAGGAGGGGAACAGTTACTAAAATGATCTTCATACAGAAAGCTGCTATATTTAGACTTCAACTTTCATCCAAACGCTGGTGTTTCCTACCTATCCGATGTAAGATTATCTGGGGAGTCCGGGAGAAATCCAGCAGTCTGCGCTGATCATCCATCTCTTCCTCCGACTTGACGATGATTCCTTTGAACTCTGTGAAAGTTTCTTCAGCAGGATTAACTTCTCGTTGAGAAACTCGTTAAGACAAACTCGAAAATTCAACAAAACAAACCATGCGGCTTCTTGTCGTTCTTCCTCCTATTCTTCTTCTTGGGGATTTTATGACCGTCGGCATTCACATCGTTGCATCACCGCCTCCTTGTGGATAATACCAGCATATCGGGTGAAGTATCTTGCTCAAGGACTCGACAACTGAGACGGATGGTGGGGCGTTCAGTGGGGTCATTCTCGTCCTAAGCGTTGTGGGGTCCTTTCGCTCCCCACACGAAAATTTAGGTTTCCATAATATTTCCTGTGTTCAGTTTGGTCATTTTTGTTAGTGTTGATATGTGTGTTAAGCGTGTCTGTCAGACATTTATAGAAATACGCAACAAATCGCGTTCCGCATCAGTTCAATATGTATTGGCTGCTCCGGCGCAGGAAATACGGCGGCCATCTTGGAGCGGTTGTCCCCTCCTACTTTGCTCTACCAAAACAGCAGAAGATGCCTCAGCACTGAGGGATATTGTTGTTCAGATCGATAGACTATTGATGTGAGGGCTCCACAAACAACATTTCACAGGTAAGATAGACATATTATTGTGTATATTTTGTGATTAGAATATTACTTTACTCTATTTATGTCCACCGGCGAGATACCAGCTAATACCCTGTCAGCCTGCCAAGGAGGGCCCCATATGGGGAAAAGGAGGGCAGACCAGATGGGTCCCATATGGGTTTTTTTCGCGGGTTCCACGGTGGCCCCACATGGGTTTGCCCATGTTAGGCCACAGCCACATGGGCCATTCATGGGCCCTACATGTTGGTGGGCCCACATGGGTTTGCCCATTTAGGGTTCATGTAGAGCTATAGCCCTACATGGGCAAACCCATGTGGGGCCACCGTGAAACCCGCGGACAAACCCTTATGGGACCTATATGTCTGCCCACCTTTCCCCCATATGTGACCCACCTAGGCATGCTGGCTGGATATTAGCTACAGTTCTTTGTGTAATACGGGGTTCAGCCCCGCTATGAAGGCTAACTGAGATTCCGTAAATCTAAAAATTTTTATTGTTCTCTAACATTGACTTAGATTATCTGACACAAGAGCCTACATTAGAAATGAGACAATATAACACATATTGTAGAGAGGTGTTCTACCTACTAGAACACCTCTCTAGTCATCCGCCAAGACCCGTGGCAGTGTTGGCGGATGTTGAGGCCATGTTCCACCAAGTTAGAGTCTGCAGTGAGGACACAGATCTCCTTAGGTTTCTCTGGTGACCTGAGGGGAACTATGACATGGATCTGGTCAAACACAAGATGTTAGTGCACATTTTTGGGGCAACATCATCACCAAGCGTTGCTACCTATGCACTTCAAAGGTGTGCTACAGATTTTGCAGATGAGTTTACTGAGGAGACGGTCAAAACAGTGCAGAAAGGTTTTTACGTAGATGACTGTCTTAAGTCAGTTTCTGATGAAGACAAAGCCATCACACTATCTGCTGAGTTAAGAAGCATGTTGAAAAAAGGAGGTTTTCGACTGACCAAATGGTCAAGTAACAGCAGGAAGGTGCTCAGTTCAATTCCAGAAGTGGAAAAAGCACAAGGATTTAAAAGTCTGGACTTAGATGAAGACCATCTGCCGATGGAAAGAACATTGGGCATCCAGTGGTGTATTGAATCAGATCAGTTCAGGTTCAAGATCAACCCCAAAGATCCACCCCACACTAGGAGAGGTCTGCTTTACTTGGTCAGCTCCATCTTTGACCCTTTGGGATTTCTTGCTCCAGTAATACTTCCAGCAAAAAGAATTCTACAGGATTTATGTCGGCAGAAGTATGGCTGGCATGAAGATCTACCAGACGATGTAAAAATCTGGAAAAGTTGGATTTCAAGTCTGTCTCTGCTCGAGAAGTTTGGAATCAACCGATGTGTCAAGTCAAAGCAGTTTGGTGTGCCATTGTACGCACAACTTCATCACTTTGCTGACTCGAGTGAAGATGCCTAAGGAACCGCAAGTTACCTGCTGCTGCGCTCTGAAACTGGGGAAACTCAATGCACATTGATCATGGCCAAGACAAGGGTTGCACCTCTAAAGTCACCAACCATCCCAAGAATGCAATTGACAGCTGCCACAGTTGCAACAAAGACGGACACACTGCTAAGAAAGGAGCTGGAGCTGAAGCTCGCTAAATCGGTCTTTTGGACTGACAGCACAGCTGTGCTAAAGTACCTCAGGAGTGAAAGCACCAGATTCAAGACTTTTGTCTCCAATAGGATCTCAGCCATCCTGGAACACTCTGAGACATCACAGTGGAGATACATCAACACTAGTCTGAATCCAGCTGATCATGTTTCAAGAGGACAAACTGTGGAAGAATTTTTGAAAAATGAGGTTTGGCTATCTGGACCCAGTTTCTTGCTCGCTTCACATGACCAATGGCCCAAAAATCCAGATCCTGGAATGCCAGATATTGATGACCCAGAGATCAAAAGAACGACTCAAATGCACATCATTCATGTACAAGAATCAAAGGACGTCCTGGATCCACTGATGAGCCATTATTCTTCTTGGACAAAGCTGAAACGTGCTGTAGCTTGGTTCTTAAAACTGAAGGAGTTGCTGAAGGAACTTATAGAAAAGAGGAAGGAACTAAAAGATGAAAACAAGATGGACAGGTTCAAGAAGAGTTTCAAAGCAAATAATCTGACATGTGACAACTTGGTTGAAGCAGAAATTGATAAATACTGTCAAAGGCAAAGTTTCAAAGAAGATTTGGCTATGCTGCAAAAACATCGGAGGGTAAAGAAAAGTAGCTCACTCTTTAAGCTAAATCCAGTGCTAGAGGATGGAGTTATGAGAGTTGGTGGAAGGTTGCACCATACAGCAATGCCTTTCAACTCCAGACAGCAAGTCATCCTGCCAAAGGACTCGCATGTCACAGAGCTTGTGCTGAGACACATTCATGACACTACAGCTCATGCAGGAAGGAATCACATGTTGGCTCAGCTGCGGCAAAGATTCTGGATCCCAGGAGCCAGCGGAGCCATCAGAAGATTTCTGTCCAAATGCGTAATGTGCAAAAGGCCACATGGAACCACTGGCAAACAACTTATGGCAGATCTACCAACCTGCAGGATCCTTCCGGATGATCCTCCATTTACCAGAGTTGGCATTGATTATTTCGGCCCGCTCCTAGTAAAAAGAGGTAGAAGTCAAGTAAAGAGATACAGCGTTATCTTCACCTGTCTTGCTATAAGAGCTGTGCATCTCGAGATTGCCTCTTCACTTGACACTGATGCATGTCTGAACGCAATCAGAAGATTTGTTGCCAGAAGAGGACAGGTGAGAGAGATGTATTCAGATAATGGGACCAACTTCAAGTCAGCTGACGCTGAGATAAGAAGAGCAATTAAAGCATGGAACACCAGCAAGATTGAAAATCATTTGCAACAAGATGGTGTTCAGTGGCATTTCAATCCGCCAACAGGTTCACACCACAGAGGAAGCTGGGAGCGTCTAATCCGTTCAGTGAGGAAAATCCTGAACATCACAGTCAAGGAGCAACTTTTGGATGAGGAGGGTCTACACACCTTGCTTTGTGAAGCAGAAGCAATTATAAACAGCAGGCCCATTACACAGGCTTCATCAGACCTTTACGACCTGGAGGCACTAACCCCTAATCATCTGTTGTTGCTAAAGGTCAAACCTGAATTACCACCAGGAGTCTTTCAGAAGGACGATCAGTACACAAATCGCCATTGGAGACAGGTACAATACCTTGCAGATATCTTCTGGAAACGCTGGTGCAGGGAATATCTATCCCAGTTCCAAGAACGTCAGCTATGGTCTTCACCTAAAAGAAACTTCTGTGTGGGAGACGTGGTTCTGATCGTGGACGACACCTCTCCCAGGAACTCATGGCCACTTGGAAGAATTGTGGAGACATTTCCAGACAGAAGTGGCTTTGTTCGGCAGGTGAAAGTAAAGACTAAGACTAATGAGCTTTGTCGTCCCATAACAAAGCTCTGTCTTCTGCAGGGATCAGAAGATGACCGATAAAGGAACTAAAGTCAAGGCCTCATTCATGAGGTGAAAGACAATGGACTTGATTTTCTCTGCAAATGTAATGTAATTTAGGCTTTTCTTGTTTATGTAAACTCTTCTGTTTGTAATTGTTTCAAGAATATTGATAACAATTAGGGACCGGTAATGTAGAAGCCTAAATTGAATTTTAGTTCATTCAAATCTTTAGTATAAATTATGTTTATATTTCTTATGGTAACTTGTTTATTTGGAGAAAAATAATTACAAATTGTATCTCTATTTTATACTAATCTGTTATATTGGATTACTAAGGTCTTCTTGTAAATTTGCATAGGTAATTGAAGTTAAGGATTTGAGGGTGTGGCTAGGGAGCCTTAGTTGGGCAGTTGGAGTGGAGCCACACAGTTTTTTTTACCTCTCTCTCTCTCTCTCTTTTTCTCTCGTTTAAGACCTTTAGTTTATTATTTTTGTGGAAAAGTAACATTTGTACCGTTTTTATTTTTGAAGTAAACCGTTAACTTTTATCAAGAGGACCCAGTCTGGTTTTTTGTCGTTTTCGTTATCAAGTGGACCGAAGGGGAAGGACGTAGAGCGTCAAGCTTATGGCTTCATTATTTAGGAACATACACATATTATAAAACTTATATTACATGTTATAACATTCACCAGCAAAGTTTACACAGGTGGTAAAGACTATTATTTATATGTAATTCTTTCACTGTGTCAAAAGTAAGATACATCCCAAATCTTCCGTTTTTGTTTTGAAGGTTTCATAAAGACACGATGTGAGGAAGAAGAGAGAGATATCTATAAAGAGAGACAGATTCACTGCAGCACGGATGAATCTCACATTGGATTTTGGACTCAATCTCAGCTGCTGAATTTCTCTGAAGCTAGAACCCGTCGGCTGAAAAACATAAACATACATCTATATGTATGTACACATATATACATATAAACATGTATCCAATATATATTATTCAGTATTAATCAACTTTATATGTGTTTGTATAGTTATATAAATATGTATTGATATTACTAAATAATTTATTAAATAAATTATGAACGGCTGTGTGCTTTTTAATATGCTCATCATACATCAATATCAGAATATTCCATTCCTATTCTATTGTTATAGGCACTCAGCATATTTAAATATGCAGAACTATGTATTAAAAACATACTTAAAAAATACAATTGTTTATAAATGTAGCTTTGATAGATGTTTGAATATGGTTTCCAGTAACAAAAAAGCGTGTTATGATCGATTAAATGCGCCAATACGTCATTGTGCCTGCTAAACAATAACTCTGAGTGGAGTGGTGTACCGCTCCAAGATGGCTGCCCTAAATCTCGTCAGCGACAATAGGCAAGAGCGGTCCATGAGGCGTCTATCCTTATATTATGTCTATGACTCTATACCCAACATGATGTAGCATTTAAGGTAACATTAGCTTTTGTTTAGTTGGGAAAAAAAAGAAATAGCTAATCTTAACTTACTCAATGGACTGAGCAGTGGCGGCTGGTGCTAAAAAAACTGAGGGGGGCGCACACAAACAAACAAATGAAAAACAAACAAAACAAATCTTAAAAAATAGCACTATTTGAACATGAATTTTGCCCTCCTTTCCTTCTGCCCTGCAAATTTCTCAATTACATTCTTGTTAAAGTCAGTCATCTCTGTGACTAGTCTTTTCTCCATTGACAACATGGCCAATGCATTCAGCCTGTCCTGAGTTTCTCAGAAAAGTCTTGATTCTTTTCAGAGTTGAAAAGCACCTTTCAGCTTCTGCTGTGGTCATGGGTGTGGTGATGAGGATCTTCAAGAGCGTGACAGTTTCCGAAAATACTTCTTCTAGATTGTTTTCCATAAACAGCTGGAGTAGGCCCACAGCACCACAACAGGCTTTGAACTCTTCCTTGCTGTAGATGAGAGTAAGCTCCGTCTTCAGCTTACCTCGCTTGAGCACTGGATCGGCTTTTAAGGTGTTGCTCAGTGCATCTTCAGGAAATCCTGTGTTGTATTGTTCAAATCTGTCCCCCTGCAGGAGTGTGGCACTAACAAGGTGGTTTGTGAAAGAAAAGCGCTCCCTGGTGTGTCCCAGTATATCACAGACCTTAAGAGAGAAGGACAAACATGACGATTATGATTTTATAATCACATTTTTCATTCTAAATATGAAATGTTATTTTGTCCTTTCTATTAAGTCATAGAAAGAAGGAACACATTTTATTTATAAACTTACTGATTTTAATAACATTTGCTGCCATTTTTTAAGGCTGTGTTATGAAATGTGTTACAGCATTTTTGTGGGACAAGATTATACAAAATTCAGTAACCAAATGTTTTATTCCCCATAAACTTCAGTACAACTTAAATAATAAAATATCTTGCTGACAAACATTACATCAACATACCTACACAGCATAGACACAACTAAAGGTATTTCTAACTACAACGCACATCTTCCTAATATATTAAATAACACTTATAAACCAGTGTAACAGTGATTTTCCACAACAACTCACCTCTGCAGGAATCCTTTCATGGTCTTCTACACTCAGTGTCCGACATCACATCCAGCTAGCCAACTCCGCTTGTCATAAGAAGAGCTGGAAAAAGCCCGCGTGTAGGATCGTCCACGATCACTTGCCTGCTGCTGAATTTGTAAATTGGGACGATCCGGTCCAAGCTCCTTTATCCTGTTTTTTTCTTCAAGTGAACGCTTTGTAAAAGCCTTTTTTGTAAAGACAAAACAGAATTTTCTCTCATTTTGAAACTACTCCACTTTGCAAACGTAAACGTGAATCGACCTAATGAACTGCAGCTGCGCTAATGAGTCGAATCGGGGATTGTCCAATCACACAATGTTTTTTAAAAAACTAGCCAGTACTGACACTCTATCAGTAATGACACAACAGAATGGGTGTGTCCGGGACGCAGAGCGCTGCGCCCTGTGGAAAACCTTAAATAACCAATTAAAAGTCAGCCTCAGATCACCTGCTTGCCAAAAGTTGATGCGCCTACATACACACTCATTAGAACGGCGCCCTGCACATAGGAAGTGTGCACAATGTGAGCAATTAAATAGAATTATGTATTTACTATTTTAATACATTCTAACATGTCTATTGGACACACAGTATGAATAAATACATTTCTAAGTATTTTGCAGTTAAGAATTAAATTATTTATTATCTAAACAATTTAAAGGGGGCGGCGCCCAAGCGCCCTCTAATGGCCAGCCGCCACTGGGACTGAGTTAATGTAATCTAACATGTCATATGCTATCATGGTAATGATAGAATTTAAGCTAACAGAGTTTTACCTAAAAACTAAACCTCCCTTATTTAATGGGTTAAGTCGTGTTAACCAACACGCTAGTGTAAGCCAACATGATATTGATATTTAAGCTAACAGTTTTCTTTTTGACTGTTATTTTATACACTCTTATTACTGCTCTATGGCTTAAATGCCATTGCTCTTTATAATCCTAAATTATTCAGTATACATTTTACTTTACCTTTGTAACCATGATTCTGCATTTGAACTCAAATATTTCAGCAAATTTCAGCAGTAGCGTTCAGCACTCACTGCATTTTCAAATGAGTTGCAAGTCATCAAGTGGTTTTGTAAGGACTTAAACATATATCTATATGTGTAGAGATTAAATTAGTTACAACTTTAAAAAAAGATAGTGATCTTTAATAGAAAACAGCCACAGCAAAAAATATAAAAAATATACAACACCAAATTTTTGGAGACAATAATCACACATACATTGTACAGTCAAGAACAATCAATGAAGAAACACATATATTGAATATTGCATTTTCTAAGTAAAAGGGCAGGTTAATTTATTTGAAAAGCTTTTACATAGACTGGTTGTACTAGTTGCACAATAAATGCAACTAGTACAAATTATCACTCAATTTTGTTACAATCTGTCATTTTATTGAATAGTTTATATAATAATACAGTTTGCCATTATTTTTGCTACAGAATATGCAAAAAAATACAATGCATCAAAAATATGTTTCACATCTCTAAGTATCTAAATGATCACATTTAATAAACACAACAATTTCTCAGCTTTATAAACATGAAATCCCTCCAGTCTTTAATTCTAGTTTTTAACCAAATCCGTTTTATAGTGAACCTCAACATAGGACGCACATGGAATCAATCACATTTTATTTGTATAGCACATCTCAGCAGGAAGGCATTTCAAAATGCTTTACATCATTACAAACACAAAAACAGAGTCATGCCACATAGAATCAATAATCAAACAGTCATTCTTGAAAATAGAGACAAAATGGGTTTAAATTTTTCAAATCAGATTAATCCTCTGATCTTTTGAATTTTCTCTGAAAAGAAACTGGAGAACTTGTTGCAGGCGGCACTACATTGAAATTCAGGTAGTAAGATCATGGGAAGGTGACACTTCTACAGCTTTTCACCTGTGTGATGCCTCATATGGAGAGTTAAATGAACTTTTTGATGAAAACTTTTTCCACAAGTCACACATGAAAACGGCTTTTCACCTGTGTGAATCATCATGTGCCGAGTTAAATGCTGTTTACTACTAAAACTTTTTCCACAGTTCACACATGTAAACATATTTTCACCAGCATGAATCATCAGGTGTTGAGTTAAACTAACTTTTTGGCGAAAACCTTTTCCACAGTTCACACATGAAAACGGCTTTTCACCTGTGTGAATCATCATGTGCCGAGTTAAATGCTGTTTGTGAATAAAACCTTTTCCACAGTTCCCACATGAAAACGGTTTGTCACCATTGTGATTCATCATGTGCCTAGTTAAATTCTGTTTTAGACTAAAACTTTTTCCACAGGTCACACATGAAAACGGCTTTTCACCAGTGTGAATCATCATGTGTTCAGTTAAAATTTGTTTTCGACTAAAACTTTTTCCACAGGTCACACACGAAAACGGCTTTTCACCAGTGTGAATCCTCATGTGCTGAGTTAAACTAACTTTTTGACAAAAACTTTTTCCACAGGTCACACATGAAAACGGCTTTTCACCCGTATGACTTCTCATGTGAGCATCAAGAACAAATTTTAAAGCAAAACGTTTATCACAAGTCTCACATGAGAAAGGTTTGCTTCTTTTCTGATTTTGGTTCTCAGCCTCAGCAGCTTCCTGGAAGATGACTTGGTTCATGTTTGGTTCTGATTCAGTGTGAGATGTTTGTTCATCAACAGGAACCACCATGCAGGTATCAGTCTCCTGTTTTAACTCAACCTGTTCTTCATCCTGACTGAAGTAAACTTCTTTCTCTTCCACTTTTATCTGCTGATGCTCTAGATCCTCCTGCTCTTCTTTTATCTGATGATCTTCTGGTTCTTCCTGTTCTTGTTTCACATGCAGAGGTTCTAACTCCTCCTGGTCCAGAGTGGATCTCCTCTCCTGGTTCCATGGCTCCTCCTTAACTTTATGTAGCAGGTAATCTAGAAAAGAAAACAGAAAAAAGAGGAATTGTTAACTTTATTTTTTGAAGTAAAAACAGACTTTAATCATTTAAGACAGAAATCACCAAATGAACACACCTGAAAATAAAGAGTGCAGACATACAGACAGATCAGTTCACATCAGTTGTTTTTCATTTTTTAGCCGAGATTTGGAAAATTATCAAATTTAAAAAATAAGTATTACGTTTTTCCATTGTACCCATTATTATTATTGCTTAAAAGTAGATTTTATTATTTCCAAGTATTTTCTATGTTGGAGCTATTAACTTTTTTTTCTATTACTTTTAACTTTGAGTTCAATTTCAGTTTAATAACCGTTTATTTTATAATTGTATTTGTTTCTTTGCTTTTACAGAAACAAACTCCTAACCCAGAATCTTGACAGTTTGTCCATTTTCTACAAGTTTAGGGAGGAGCAGGAGAGGAAACAACGAGAAGTTTGATCTTTGTTTTTTGCTTGTCAAACTGGAAAAAATAAACCATGAAAGCAATGTTGAAGTTTTTTCGACATTAAACTTCTTTTACCTGCGCATGAAGCATCACCTCAGTGCAGCAAAGGTTTGTTGATTTGACTTTTGTAGGATTTTTGGTTTTACAAATATTCGCCACTACAAATTTATTTATTAAAAATTATTACATTTTGCAGCTACTAACACCGCAAATATCGTTTGATGCCGCTTGCTTTACTGGCGTTGCGCTGCATTGTTCACATTTCTCCTGTTTACGAAAGTAAGTCTCAGTATTTAAAGGAGAGCCATAAAAAGGTCATTGGTTATTTTTTCTCTCTACATAAATAAGCATCTCACGTAGCTGTGATGCTTATTCGCGTTCATTTATCTGATATCAAAGCATTTATACAGGAGGGGAACAGTTACTAAAATGATCCTCATACAGAAAGCTGCTATATTTAGACTTCAACTTTCATCCAAACGCTGGTGTTTCCTACCTATCCGGTGTAAAATTATCTGGAGAGTCCGGGAGAAATCCAGCAGTCTGCGCTGATCATCCATCTCTTCCTCCGACTTGACGATGATTCCTTTAAACTCTGTGAAAGTTTCTTCAGCAGGATTAACTTCTCGTTGAGAAACTCGTTGCGACAAAACTCTCGAAAATTCAACAAAACAAACCATGCGGCTTCTTGTCGTTCTTCCTCCTATTCTTCTTCTTGGGGATTTTATGACAGTCGGCATTCACATCGTTGCATTACCGCCCCCTTATGGATAATACGAGCATATCGGGTGAAGTATCTTGCTCAAGGACTCGACAACTGAGACGGATGGTGAGGCGTTCAGTGGGGTCATTCTCGTCCTAAGCGTTGTGGGGTCCTTTCGCTCCCCCCACGAGACTTTAGCTGTCCATAATATCCTGTGTTTTATTTTGGTCATTATTGTTAGTGTTGATATGTGTTAGGCGTGTCTACGGGACATTTATAGAAATACGGAACAAATCGCGAATTCCCCATGTCCCCTGGAGGGCTCCGTACAATACGGAACGCAACATTTAACAGCCAAATACGGGGCAATTTTATATTTTAAGGGACGGGTGGCGACTCTACACCCAACATGGTGTAGCATTTAAGGTAACATTAGCTTTTGTTTAATTGGGATAAAAAAAAAGCTAGGCTTAACTTACTCAATGGACTGAGTTAATGTCATCCAACATGCTATATGCTATCATGGTAATGATATAATTTAAGCTACCATTAGATTTTTAGTTAATTTTTTTACCTAAAACTAAACCTCCCTTATTTAACGGGTTAAGTCGTATTAACCAACACGCTAGCGTAAGCCAACATATTGATATTTAAGCTAACAGTTTTCTGTTTGACTAATGTTATCTTATACACTCTTATTACTGCTCTATGGCTTAAAAGTCGTTGCTCTCTTTAATCCTAAAATTATTTAATATATATTTTACTTTACCTTTGTAGCCATGATTCTGCACTTGAACTCGAATATTTCAGCAAATTTCAGCAGTAGCGTTCAGCACTCACTGCATTTTCAAATGAGTTGCAAGTCATCAAGTGGTTTTGTAAGGACTTAAACATATACAGTAAAAAAAAATCCTGAGCCTGAAACTTATAGTTATGATAGAAATTAACTATGCCGTTGCTATTGCCACAGTTTAATGAAAAGTGTCTTTGAACAGTGCAAACAATTGCTTCTAACAATACAATTAACAAGCCAAACACTCAAACTTAAATAAGACTTCAGTACATTTCAACTCAAAACAAAATGTAAAATGTCTGTGCCCTAAAGATTTGCCTTACAGGCAAAAATCCCTCAACATTAAATAAGAGTCCTTTCAATCTATGTTTTTGCAAGTAATTTAGAACATGTAACATTACCAACTAAATTAGTGTTTCTCAACCTTTTTCGGGCCAGCATCCCCATCCCATATCCAGGTCCCTCACCGCCCCCTAATAAAGAATTTGTAGGCTACTTTGCACTGACTATATTATTAATATTACTGTCGCTATTGTAGATGTTTTGATTTTATGCTTGTTTCTGTATTTATCATCAAAATAATTTCCCAGAGAACAAAAAAGTAATGTGAATAGAAATTATTTTCACAGGTGTCTGAAAAATGTAATGAACATTCAACTTTAAATTTGTAGGCCTAACAGCAGCCAGAGTGGAAAAAATATTCTTGTTCTTTGCCATTTTTTAGTTGTTAAATATTCCACAAAATTACCAGATAAATGATGTTCAACATACCAGTTTAAACTTTGAACTATTTGCAAAAAGACTGAGCTCTGCAACATTAAAACATGGATAGAACTGTAACTACATTAATCATAACTCTTCTTCTCTTCAGCGTTTCTGTGAGTTTCTGGTGGTGCAGCTCTATGCTGCCTTTAGGAGAATGGGACATCAGAGCATCATCCATAAAACTTGACCCACATGGCATTTATTGTTCAAACCAGAGCTTACAAACACATACAGGTCGCATTATTGGCAGTGTGAACGGCCCCGGCAAAAATATCAAAATTGACAAAAAATCTGAATTGGGTCACTTCAGGCTGCAGTGTGAACGCACCCTAATAAATCCTTTAAACTCCTGTCCATTTGCAATAAGGTTTCTAGTGTTACATTGTAAGATGATCAGTTTTTGTCTTCCCGTCCTCCTGCCCTTCCTTCTGCTCCTAACCCCTTATGTGCTCTCAAGATATGTCCTTAATACCAAAAAATCTCTCTGCCCCTTTCACAATTATTTTAATTTTTTATGTTTTGTGTTTTACTTGATCTGTACAATTAATTACATTTGCAATGAACAACAGAATCTTTTCAACTGTTAACACAGTTTCAGTTCCAGTCTGCCTTTGTTCTGGTGTTGGATTCGGCTGAACTTTCCTCATCACTTATATTATTAGTGACTTTAACCCCTGTTGGCCCCCATCTATAACCACCCCTGGGCAGCAGGTCTATGTCTGACATCAATAATACATTAAATGACCACTGAATTAATAAAAGATGTCAACATTTCTTAATAAAACAAACAGAAAGCCATAACAAACCTTTTTAAAGTAGGAAATATTTATGTATTTACTGTTAATCTCTTAGTATGATTTGTTCTTTAAATGGCTGATACGACTATACATTAAATAAGCAAACAATTGATTATTTAATAATCAAACCATAACAGTCTACTAAAACCACAATAAAAAACTTAATCATGGCTAAATGTTCTGTGCGTTAACAGCCTCAGGAGATGATTGAGGGATGAAGAGACTCTGATCCTTTACGTTCTGACGGGTCTTCAGTGTTCCTCTCCTGATCCATTCTGTCTGACATCATGCAGCACTGCACACCACACCAGGACAAACACTTTTGTTTTAACTGTGTTCATCCTCACTAACATGTTCAGGATGGGATTGGAGTCTTCCCTCTCAAGTCTGTATCTTTACGAGAGGTTTTGCTTCTAAGGACATGATGGTATCGAGTTGAGGATGTTTTAAAAAGACGCGGGTTGACAGCAGCTCACCGTGACTGCATAGTGTCCATCTCTAGGCAACCGTGACAACGGTCCGTAGCGTTCTGGGGGTCCTATTTACATCCCGCCACAAAAATTTAGCTGACCTTAATATTTCCTGTGTTTTAATTTGGTCATTATTGTTACACTTAGTCTTCATATGTGTGTAATAGCCGTGTCTATTGGACATTTATAGAAATACGGAACAAATTGCGTCCCATATCGGTTCAATACGGGACGCAACATTTAACAGCCAAATGCAGGACGATTCTGTATTCTAAGGGACGGGTGGCAACATTAGCCACCCGTCTAATGTGGCTAATGTTGTTTTTATGTTTGTGCTCTGCAGCACAAACATAAAACTCTCAAGTAAGTAAATACTTAAAGCGAAAGACATGTAAACATTTTATTTACTTTCACTGCTCAATAAGAAGAAACACAATAACAAAGATATTACTGCAGTTTGTTATTTCATTACTTTGGCTGAATCATGATAAGCTGCCTCATTAGCAAAACTGCTACACTGCTTTCATAGACTTAAGCTTTTTTGTTAAAGGTAGCAAACATCTCATTCATATTTAACTCTTTAACTTTTAGTTAATTAGAAGAGTTTGAAACGGGAGGGAGGGGCTGAGGAGTGGGAGCCGAGAAGAGAGGACAGATAGAAAAAAAGAAAGCTGCCTTTATTTCTCACCGTCTTCAACATAGAGCCTTTAAAACCACAAAATAAAATCTCAATATTTTTCCATATAAACCCTGGTGCTTTAAGTGTTATGTTTAAGTTGTGATACTTCCCAGATATTCATTTCATCTACCTGTTGGTTCTCTGTCACAAGGACATGGCAAAACTAAAAAAAAGCTCTAAAAATAAAGCAACTTAACAAGTTATAATTTAAATAGGCCGTAACTTGTATTGGGAGCCATTTCAATAAATCAATGTTTATGAGGAATTTTATTAAGAACAGTTACTCATTAAAGCTTTTTTATTTGGAACCTTACATTTTTGTAAACGTGTATTAGAGATTAGATAAGTGAGACTGAATAAAACTCGTATCTAAGCAACATTTGAATTTTACTGAGAATCAAACATGTTTGATGTGCATTCCTAGTCATTTTGGTCCTACAGCTGAATGTGATTTGGAAACTCTTTAAACAACATTTTACGTTACATTTCACTAGAACTACGCCCAACCACCCGCCCCCCAAATGGGTCCTAAGAAATTTTCCTGTTTATGGTCCCCCCCAATAAAGAGATGGGATTTATGCCCTTTGAAACACATGGAAAACACTTCTACGGGTTTTCAGTTGTGTGAATCCTCATGTGCCGAGTTAAACTAACTTTTTGACGAAAACGTTTTCCACAGTTCACACATAAAAACGGCTTTTCACCAGTGTGAATCCTCATGTGGCAAGTTAACTCCTGTTTTCTACTAATACGTTTTCCACAGGTCACACATGAAAACGGCTTTTCACCAGTGTGAATCATCATGTGTTCAGTTAAAATTTGTTTTCGACTAAAATGTTTTCCACATTTCACACATGAAAACGGCTTTTCACCAGTGTGAATCATCATGTGCTCAGTTAAATTCTGTTTTCGACTAAACCTTTTTCCACAATTCACACACGAAAAAGGCATTTCGCCAGTGTGAATCATCATGTGCTGAGTTAAATTCGTTTTTTGAATAAAACTTTTTCCACAGTTCCCACATGAAAATGGCTTTTCACCAGTGTGAATCATCATGTGTTCAGTTAAAATTTGTTTTCGACTAAAACTTTTTCCACAGGTCACACATGAAAACGGCTTTTCACCAGTGTGAATCATCATGTGTTCAGTTAAAATTTGTTTTCGACTAAAACTTTTTCCACAGGTCACACATAAAAACGGCTTTTCACCAGTGTGAATCATCATGTGTTCAGTTAAATTCGGTTTTTGACAAAACCTTTTTCCACAAGTCACACATAAAAACGGCTTTTCACCCGTATGAGTTCTCATGTGAACATCAAAAACAGATTTGTAAGTGAAATGCTTTTCACAGATGACACATGAGAAAGGTTTTCTTCTTTCCTGATTTTGGTTCTCAGCTTCAACAGCTTCCTGGAAGATGACTTGGTTCCTGTTTGGTTCTGATTCAGTGTGGGATGTTTGTTCATCAACAGGAACCACCATGCAGGTATCAGTCTCCTGTTTCAGCTCAACATGTTTTTCACCCTGACTGCAGTAAACTTCTTTCTCTTCCACTTTTATCTGCTGATGTTCTAGATCCTCCTGCTCTTCTTTTATCTTTTGATCTTCTGGTTCTTGCTGTTCTTGTTTCACCTGCAGAGGTTTTAACCCCTCCTGGTCCAGAGTGGATCTCCTCTCCTGCTTGCATAACTTCTCCTTATAAATATTATGTTGCAGGAAATCTGGACAAGGACACAGAAAAAAGAGGAATTGTTAACTATAAAAATAAATAGGAGACTTTCATTGTTTATTACAGAAATCCCAAAATGTTCAGATTTTTAAAAAAAATTACTTGTAATTATTCTGAACTTATTCATTTAATAACAGATGCCCAAACAAATTTAGGCATTGTTGTGAACTGAAGTAAATTTTATTATTTCTTGAGTATTTCTTATGTTGAAGGTATTTATTTTTACTGCTCGTTCACTATTTTGGTGGTTTATTTACAGAGTGTTTTTCAATGTTAACAATTGTTTATTTTATTTATTGCCATTTACTTCTCCAAGTTAGACAGGAAGAACGCTGGGTCCATTTTCTATAAATATATAGACTGGTGTAGGACCAGCATGCACTGGGCTGGGCCTGTGGTTTTTCACCAGAGCAGAACAGGAAGTAAAATCAATAACAAGTTTAGTCTTTATTTCCTCACCAAATTGGAAAAAAATAAACCAGGGTTTATACAGAAACCCCACAGTTGAATTTACTACTTTTTACTACCTTTTTTACAACCTCTACAATATTTTTACTACCAACTCAAAATCGAGCCAATTTCATGCCGATTTTCTCAATTTTGGGAGATTATCAGTTGATATTTACATGAAGCCGATCACATTTTCTGATCATTTCTACTTCAGCAAAGGTCTAAAAATCAGCCACTTTTCCCTTCTGCTCGGCAGTGAGAGGTTTGACTGATAGTCCGGCCCACCAGGTCATGTCTGCAAGCTTGTAGTAATCAATAGTGACCGCACTGTTACCAACTCAGAGACTATCTTCCTATATTTACCGACATTTCAATAAAAAAAAAATGGCACTGGCTAAAATGGGCAAGTCAAACTTTTTATAGATTGATAATCTAAGATCTGTGAGAAAGCTGCTGTTGGTGCACTGACCCATGTAAGATGACGGCTCATGCAAGACAAAACTTTATCCCACTTCCTTGAAGGTCTAACTGACTTTATCTTGACCAAAATCTTGCATGTTAAAAACAGGAACCACTATTTTTAGTGATTATCCTAAATCCATAAGACTGAGGATATTGAACGTATTTAGGCTCTAATCTTAATCAGATGTTTATAGTATAGACTGGGGTTGCCACCTGTCATGTAAAATGAATGATTGTATTAAACCCTCCTCACTTACGCTAGTTTCACCACCTGCTAAGTAGCGACATTACCTGTAGCCACAAGTCCAAAACTCAAGTTATGCCAAACACCCGCTGCTCCACCACGTCCTGAGAAGTTAAACTGCTGCTACGATCAAGACATGAGGAGGAAGACGCTGTTTTAGATATAGATATGTATCAATCAGATTAATGTTTCCATGGAGAAATGTGATGATCTATCTATATATGCATTAGCTCATTAATTTCACATTTTTCCAATATTTACCAAATGTTATGATTTAAGTTTCTTCTACTTTGTTTTCCTGTGGTTGTAGACTTGGCAGTAGAAAATTGATAACATAGGAATAATAACTTTATATCCCTTTTAACAGGTGACACTTGATTCTGTTGTGCTGCCTGTGGAAACAAAGTGCATGAAGTTTGTACTCAGCTGAGAAAACCCTGTGGATCACATGGTGGGACTTCTGCTTCAAACTGCTCACTACAGTATAGCGTCGTCTCTGTCATCCACCAGTTCACTGCAGACTGGCCCCCGCCAAGGACCCTACATGGATGTCTTCTTAAGTTGTAAACCCTGAGTACATACTGTTGAAATAAAATTGATGTGTCTTTTGTAAATACATTTTCTCTATCAATGACTTAAATTATTAACTGTGGTAATTGTTTGTGTAATGTAGTAACCATGTACAGTGTTTAATATAATTATTAAATAGATGTTTTAAAGAAACAGCCACAAACCTCATGTCTTTGTTGCACAATGGCAGCTTTAATTTGAGCATTTTCTCTCCTCCACATACTTTGTTGCCAGATGTGTAAAATTTACAAAAAGAAGCAATTTAAATGTAAAAGTTACTCATATGTAGATTAGTCAAGAGAAGCTATTAACAATAGCTTTTACAGAACTCTACACAAATTCATTTATTAATATATACATGTAGATATTAATTACAGAATAGATACACAAATATTTCATTTCGAACAGCTGCTTGCAGTAGTGAGTGTTCATCCAAGAAGTGTGACTTGCAGGAGCAGGGAGGCTCTGAACTGGTTTGTCTCCTTTTAAATCAAGAGGCCCATGATACTTTGACTAGGCAGCAGATGTCCCACAGCTGATTGACTGAACCTGCCATGGACAGAGGAACGTGACCATCCCAGATATGGTAGGTTGTTAGGTTGGCTACTGTTGAGAAAGATGGACAACAAAGCAAATGGAGAAATTATGAATCACATCTGAATATGTTATTTGGCAGATGGCGCTTAAATCAATATTTAAAATGCTTTTCTAAACAGCAGTGTTGGAAGATGTCAGTGATTTTAGTGAAACTTAACAACACAGCACTGAAAGGCTAACTAACTGTGGCTAAAGCTGCTGCTAGCTGGTTTACTCTCCGATCGGAGGCTGTTTATTTTAGACAATCAGAGAATGGTGGATTGACAATGAGTAATAACGGTTATCCAACACTTAAATGCTGTTATTAACCTTACCTTTTATTATATCCTTAAGATAATGAGTATCTGTGAATTTATCAGTCAGGTTTCCCAAGGCAAAATCACACCGGAAGTAAAGATACACCGTTTTGAGTTATGGCGGCCATTGTCTGACGTCACTGTGAAAAGGGTCTATTAGAGCAGTGTTTTTCAACCACTGTTCCGCGGCACACTAGTGTGCCGTGAGTTATCGTCAGGTGTGCCGTGGAAATTATTCAATTTCACTACGATACCGTATTTTCCGGACTATAAGCTGCTACTTTTTTCCTAAACTTTGAACCATGCGGAATGTAGCCCGATGTGGCTTTTCTGTGGATTTTTCTTCAACCACCAGGGGGCTCTCTAGCAGGAAGTGAATCATTAGAAGTCAAAATTGTAAATCAAAGAAGAACGGCTAATTTTCATTTAGAACAAGCACATGCTAGCAGCAGGCACGACAGAGAAATGTTTTCAAACTCATATGCCGCTTTTAAGTTGAGGGTTGTCGATCTGGCACTACAGGAGGGAAATAGAGCCGCTGCACTTAAGCTCGGTGTGAACGAAACCATGGTTCGGCTTTGGAGACGGAGTGCTGCGTCCACCAGATTTATTGGGACGAGGCATTCTGCTGGGTCCTAATGGAAAACCGAGGACAGCTTCCAGTTTTTATTTTATTTTTTTAATTGAGGGTGCTAGTATGGTGCGCTCTATAGTCCGAAAAATACGGTAATTGGTTTTAAAAGATTTTTTGAAAATGAATTGTCTGCAAATAATGCCATGTTCGAGTATCTGCTGTAGTAGTAGCAGCGGCGTAATCATGTAATTTTCTTACCACTAGATGGCAGTAGGTACAGAGCATTTTACATTAAAACAAGAGAATTAGTGATGCATGAATGTTACAGGTAGCGGTGAGAGCATTGAATCTAGCAAGACTGTGATGGAAAAGACAGTGAAGCTCAGCAGTAGCTAGAAAGAACATGGGTCCATTTCCCACAACATGTCTGTGTGAAGTGAGCTTCTCCAGCCTGGCTACTATAAAAACTAAAAACAGAGAGAGACAGAGATGTTGAGGAAGAGCTTTGTCTTTCTTCAATTTCTGCCAGGAAATCAGCTGTTTTCATCCAAACATGCACAGGTTTCACACCAGGTGGCTAAAATATACAGATATTGACATTTTGTACATGCAACTCTTCATATTGTAACAGTGAATATGAAGTGAAATGTTTCCCAAATATTATTGCTTATTTCAGAATAAGAATTATTTTCTGTATTCTGGCTATAAGATGCTTGTGGATTAGTTTGTAAAACACTTTGACATTTTCTACAACTTCTTTAAATTTAACACCACAGTGTTGTTTCACTGTTCAGGTGTTTTTTTTTTTGAAGTGGACATGTTAAGTGCAATTTGAAATAAGAAATGTAAAATGTGATAAAAATAAATTTTTGTGTTTATTTGATTCCTATTCGAGAGACTTTGATAAGAATGACTATATATGTATATATATAGTCATTCTTATATGTATCTTTGTTTCCATTTTTGGTTGGTGGTGTGCCTCGGGATTTTTAAAATTAAAACAGTGTACATTGACTCAAAAATGGTTGAAAAAACACTGTATTAGAGCAGCTGTTTAAATGAGCTAATCAACCACCGCTGTGTTCAGATGATCATTTTATAATCCCAAAATAACATGAAACTGTCAAGGACTGAATGTGTTGCCCTTTGTGTGGGAACCGTTTGCAGGTTTTATGGCGTTGGATCGTCATACATATAGTGGAGCCGTTTGTTGCTATGGCAACGAGTCTGCGTGTAGCTAGCCGACACGGAAAGTGGGGCGGAGTGATACGAGCGGTTTGGAGTTGTTCTTTGACGGTTTTTCTGAGTTATTTTCCCTTTTCTGTGGCGCACTACTCTAAATTAAGAAAGTTTCATTTAGTTAACGGAACATTTCTACCGCGGCAGCGCGACTACGGCTGGCAAGGACAAGAATAGTCTTTTTGCCTTCGCGAAATGTCCGGATGTAAACAATAACATGAAACGTGTCTAAATGGTATCAGCTAATAACCAATGATAAACTTGAACGTAAAAGTTCTACCTCTTTTCCTACAACTGCGGTGGAATTTTCACTTTTGAGTTTGGTCACACTGCAACCTGTTGTTAGCGGTGCCGTTGGTGTTATTTCACTTACTTGAGCTGTTTCGGTGTTCAGAGCAGCTGAGGTCTGCGCGCTGGCTTTAGAGTCAGCAAGGTCTGCTGCCCGTCTGCAGCTCCCGTCGCGTCGCTGCTAAAACTTTAGCTTGTATCTTAGCTTGAGTTTGCAGTTGCATCGCTTCGTCTGGCACCAAAAAACTGCTCCACGATGGAGCCTCAACCCGCGCATGATCAAAAATTTACTACTTTTTACTACCTTTAGTTACTGGCCTGCATTTTTGCTACAGGCCTTAATTTGACCTCATTTAATTTACAGATTACAGAAAATCAGGAAACCCTGATTTTCTGTAAGTATAAGTACTGGTATCGGACCAGCATGCACTGGTTTGGGCCTGTGTGTTTTGACCAGAGCAGGAGAAGAAACAATGAAAAGTAGTGATGGTGAGATGAAGCTTCATGAAGCCCTGAGGAACTCCATCCAATCACTCGACTGCTGAGCCGATGCACCGCGGTGCTTCATATGCTCTACTGGGACATCAAGGGGACAATATATGTAAAATAGGCAAAACAACACGAAGCCTTACAATGAATAAACAAGTAAAAGATGTTTGTGATTCTGATACATAATTTCTGATTAATCTGGTTGTATGAAACAATGGCTGGATCAAAAAGAAAACTGGAGACCAATAGGAGAGAGAGAGAGTTGTGATTGGCTTGTTACTCACTATGTCACTATGGACCAGTGGCGGCTGGTGCTAAAAAAACTGAGGGGGGCGCACACAAACAAACAAATGAAAAACAAACAAAACAAATCTTAAAAAATAGCACTATTTGAACATGAATTTTGCCCTCCTTTCCTTCTGCCCTGCAAATTTCTCAATTACATTCTTGTTAAAGTCAGTCATCTCTGTGACTAGTCTTTTCTCCATTGACAACATGGCCAATGCATTCAGCCTGTCCTGAGTTTCTCAGAAAAGTCTTGATTCTTTTCAGAGTTGAAAAGCACCTTTCAGCTTCTGCTGTGGTCATGGGTGTGGTGATGAGGATCTTCAAGAGCGTGACAGTTTCCGAAAATACTTCTTCTAGATTGTTTTCCATAAACAGCTGGAGTAGGCCCACAGCACCACAACAGGCTTTGAACTCTTCCTTGCTGTAGATGAGAGTAAGCTCCGTCTTCAGCTTACCTCGCTTGAGCACTGGATCGGCTTTTAAGGTGTTGCTCAGTGCATCTTCAGGAAATCCTGTGTTGTATTGTTCAAATCTGTCCCCCTGCAGGAGTGTGGCACTAACAAGGTGGTTTGTGAAAGAAAAGCGCTCCCTGGTGTGTCCCAGTATATCACAGACCTTAAGAGAGAAGGACAAACATGACGATTATGATTTTATAATCACATTTTTCATTCTAAATATGAAATGTTATTTTGTCCTTTCTATTAAGTCATAGAAAGAAGGAACACATTTTATTTATAAACTTACTGATTTTAATAACATTTGCTGCCATTTTTTAAGGCTGTGTTATGAAATGTGTTACAGCATTTTTGTGGGACAAGATTATACAAAATTCAGTAACCAAATGTTTTATTCCCCATAAACTTCAGTACAACTTAAATAATAAAATATCTTGCTGACAAACATTACATCAACATACCTACACAGCATAGACACAACTAAAGGTATTTCTAACTACAACGCACATCTTCCTAATATATTAAATAACACTTATAAACCAGTGTAACAGTGATTTTCCACAACAACTCACCTCTGCAGGAATCCTTTCATGGTCTTCTACACTCAGTGTCCGACATCACATCCAGCTAGCCAACTCCGCTTGTCATAAGAAGAGCTGGAAAAAGCCCGCGTGTAGGATCGTCCACGATCACTTGCCTGCTGCTGAATTTGTAAATTGGGACGATCCGGTCCAAGCTCCTTTATCCTGTTTTTTTCTTCAAGTGAACGCTTTGTAAAAGCCTTTTTTGTAAAGACAAAACAGAATTTTCTCTCATTTTGAAACTACTCCACTTTGCAAACGTAAACGTGAATCGACCTAATGAACTGCAGCTGCGCTAATGAGTCGAATCGGGGATTGTCCAATCACACAATGTTTTTTAAAAAACTAGCCAGTACTGACACTCTATCAGTAATGACACAACAGAATGGGTGTGTCCGGGACGCAGAGCGCTGCGCCCTGTGGAAAACCTTAAATAACCAATTAAAAGTCAGCCTCAGATCACCTGCTTGCCAAAAGTTGATGCGCCTACATACACACTCATTAGAACGGCGCCCTGCACATAGGAAGTGTGCACAATGTGAGCAATTAAATAGAATTATGTATTTACTATTTTAATACATTCTAACATGTCTATTGGACACACAGTATGAATAAATACATTTCTAAGTATTTTGCAGTTAAGAATTAAATTATTTATTATCTAAACAATTTAAAGGGGGCGGCGCCCAAGCGCCCTCTAATGGCCAGCCGCCACTGCTATGGACAACGATTTATTACTAAAAACTAACTGCTCGGGTTTAGGTGAGTTCTCTGTTTTACGTGCTTCATAAAAATCCTCCTGGATTACTCAACACATCATTAATTAAAAATTAGATGTTATTTGCTTGTGAAACTGGGAAAAATAAACTAAGAGCAATTTTCAAGTTTTTTGACTTTTATCTACGTACGAAGCATCACCTGAGTGCAGCAGTGGCTTGTTGACTGAAGTTTTATAGGTCGTTTGGTTTGACAAACAGTCGCCACTAAAATTTATTACAAATTGTTACATTTTACAGCTACTAAAACTGCTATTGTTTTATGCTGCTTGCTTTAGTAATTTTGCGCTGCATTGTTCACATTTCTGCTGTTTTCAAAAGTTGTTAAAAGTATATAAATAAGCCATTCTAACCGCGTGATTGTGATGTCTGCGTTCATTTAACTGTTAAAACATTTATACGGGAAAAGAACATTTACTAAATGATCCTCATACAGAAAGCTTCTACATTTAGACCATAACCTTCATCCAAACGCTGGTGTTTCCTACCTATTCGATGTAAGATTATCTGGGGAGTCCGGGAGAAATCCAGCAGTCTGCGCTGATCATCCATCTCTTCCTCCGACTTGACGGTTATTTCTTTAAACTCTGAATGTTTCAGCAGCAGTTAACCGCTCGTTGATAAACTCGTTTAAGCTGGACTGAAGATATTTTTGTAGAGTAACACTCAAACATTCAACACAACAGACCGCGTGCCGTCTTTTTTCCTTTTCTTCTTCCTCCTCCTACTACTCTTCCTCTTCTTCTTCTTTGGGATTTTATGACCGTCGGCATTCATGTCATTGCATTACCGCCACCTTGTGGATCATACGATCATCACATCTAAAGATTTCTCAGTGCCTCTTCTCTTTGAAAAACGTAAAATCTTTTCTTCCACTTTATATAAATAAAACAAATACAATATCTGTATTCCAGTTTTCCACAAATCCAAAGTTAATATCGTCCTCTGATTCGTATCTCCTACATCCCGCAACATGTTTCAGTTTCTTCACTTCACCAAATAAGAACTTTTCCTATAGTACCCCTATATCAATGAGCCCTGTGCTTTGTTCAGAGTTGCCGGCCGAGTTGCTGGTTGCCGGCCATCCTGTGGCTTATTGAGAGACTATCAGCACCGGATTGTACACTTAGCCTGAAGTGACCCAATTCCGATTTTTTTTTAACGTATTGAGACATGTATCCAATCTTATGTCGGTGTAAAAAACATAGGTAAGATTCTTTTTCGAATGTGACCCATATCCGACACGTATCCGTATCCGATCTATGTTTTCGCAACCACCTGAATAATGTGTAGTTGCGCCACTGACTGGGACCAGTTACTTACTGTCTATGACTGGCTGGTGGCTTATCTTTAAACGGCTATTGGTGCATCAAACAACTGCTCACACTAAGAGACAAAGTCTATAATTAATCTTGTACTTCTTGAATTATAATGAGCCAACACATATTCAAATTAATGTATGACTTGCATTCTAACCAGGGCTGTTATTTAATATAGAAAACTACAGATTAGATTACTTTTAATGAATTCATGCTATCATGTTTAAGAAAAATATTCTACTGTTCAGATTATGTTGATTGAACCATGAATCTAAATTTAACCTAAATGTAGGCCTGCTCAAAACAATGTTGATTTTGTCTAATATTTAAACATGCGGTCAAAGTCAACACTAGCATTAAAACTAGGATAACTAAGCCAATATTCCAACAGCCCCCCAAAAAAACGTCAAAGACCCGAACATTATCATCAATCAATAAAATCCTCCCAGGCCGAACTTGAAAACTGGACGTTATGCTGCTAACACTTCGCTTTCATCAACAACTCGGGCAGAAGTGAGAGCTCTGTGCAACGCAAATAATAACCCGGCTGGAACACGGAGCGCTAAATAACGTATGACTTAGTGAAGCTTCAAGGCAGATACATTTTCCTTAAGGAATTTTAATAATCAAGGTACTCGAATAACTTGAATCGTTACAGCCCTATTCTTGTTTATCACCAACTCAATTTTGTAAACTCAACATAGGACACACATGGAAAACAATTCTACAACTTTTCACCAGTGTGATGTCTAATATGCTGAGTTAAACTAACTTTGTGCCGAAAACTTTTTCCACAGGTCCCACATGAAAACGGCTTTTCACTGCTGTGAATACTCATGTGTTCAGTTAAATTCCGTTTTCGACTAAAACGTTTTCCACAGGTCACACATGAAAACGGCTTTTCACCTGTATGAATTATCATGTGATCAATTAAACTTTGCTTTTGATTAAAACTTTTTCCACAGGTCACACATGAAAACGGCTTTTCACCTGTGTGAATCATCATGTGACCAGTTAAATTCCGTTTTCGACTAAAACGTTTTCCACAGTTCACACATGAAAACGGCTTTTCACCTGTATGAATTATCATATGATCAATTAAACTTTGCTTTTGATTAAAACTTTTTCCACAGGTCACACATGAAAACGGCTTTTCACCTGTGTGAATCATCATGTGACCAGTTAAATTCCGTTTTTGACTAAAACGTTTTCCACAGGTCCCACATGAAAACGGTTTTTCACTGCTGTGAATACTCATGTGCTGAGTTAAACCTGGTTTTTGATTAAAACATTTCCCACAGGTCACACATGAAAACAGCTTTTCACCCTTGTGAATCATCATGTGTTCAGTTAAATTCCGTTTTCGACTAAAACGTTTTCCACAGGTCACACATGAAAACGGCTTTTCACCTGTATGAATTATCATGTGATCAATTAAACTTTGCTTTTGATTAAAACTTTTTCCACAGGTCACACATGAAAACGGCTTTTCACCTGTGTGAATCATCATGTGACCAGTTAAATTCCGTTTTCGACTAAAACGTTTTCCACAGTTCACACATGAAAACGGCTTTTCACCTGTATGAATTATCATATGATCAATTAAACTTTGCTTTTGATTAAAACTTTTTCCACAAGTCACACATGAAAATGGCTTTTCCCCTGTGTGAATCATCATGTGCTGAATCAAATTATGTTTTCTACTAAAACTTTTTCCACAAGTCACACATGAGAAAGGTTTTCTTCTTTTCTGATTTTGGTTCTCAGCTTCAGCAGCTTCCTCGAAGATGACTTGCTTCCCATTTGGTTCCGATTCAGTGTGAGATGTTTGCTCATAAACAGGAACCACCATGAAAGCATCAGTCTCCCGTTTTAAATCAATCTGTTCTTCACCCTGACTGCAGTAAACTTCTTTCTCTTCCACTTTTATCTGATGGTATTTTAGATCCTCCTGCTCTTCTTTTATCTGATGATCTTCTGGTTCTTCCCGTTCTTGTTTCACCTGCAGAGGTTCTAACTCCTCCTGGTCCAGAGTGGATCTCCTCTCCTGGTTATAAATGTTACACTGCAGGGAATCTGAAGAAGAGAACAGAGAGTTATTGTTAACTTTATTGAAGTAAATAGGATAAATTGTTTATTGTTTAAGAAAAAACGAACAAAAAAACTACATGAAAATTCAAGAGCGTAGACAGAGAAAGATCAGTTGACAAATCCAGCTGACAATTGGAGTATTCTCAACTGAACGGATATTTAAAAAAATACTTTATTTCTTACAAAACCAATTGTAGTAGGGATTCTTGTTAATATTTAACTGTAAATTGTATTATTTCAAGATGTTTATTTTTATTAAATTGAATTATATGAAAATTTTATTTTAGTCCACTTTATATTTTGGGGGTTTACTTACATAGTTCATTTGTAGGTTAATAGTTGTTTAGTTTTTGTTCCTTTGTTATTTACTTTTCTAAGTTCGACAGGAAGAATTGTGGGTCCATTTTCTGTAAGTACTGGTATCGGACCAGCATGCACTGGTTTGGGCCTGTGGGCATAGGTGTAAATCCCGGGGAGGTCTGGGGTTCCGGACCTCCCCAATCTTGAAAAAGTCTACAATTGTCCCCCCCCCAAAAAATCATTGAAAAAACATTTGTATTTAAATAATATCAATATGAAAAGGCAAAAGAAGCAAAAAAACAAAACAAAATAAATCTCCCATTTATTTCAGAAAAAAATAAGAATAATGTTTTAGGTCCCCTCCCCATTGTTAGAACAATGGTTCAGTCCAAGTGGAGGAGGAGCAAAAGGAGCGCTGAACACCACAGACTCTGAGCCGCTGAAGTGAGGAGCTAGCTGTCAGCTGTGGCTCTGCAGCACAAATAAAAATCCTCCAGTAAGTAAATACTTAAAGCAAAATACATGTAACATCTTTCATTTACTTTCACCGCTCAATAACAACCACATTAATAATAAATATCGAACTGCAGTTTGTTATTTCATTACTTTGGCTGAATCATGATAAGCTGCCTCATTAGCAACAATGCTACACTGCTTTCATAGACTTAAGCTTTCTTGTCAAAGGTAGCAAACATCTCATTCATATTTAACTCTTTAACTTTTAGTTAATTAGAAGAGTTTGAAACGGGAGGGAGGGGCTGAGGAGAAAAAAAGAAAGCTGCCTTTATTTCTCACCGTCTTCAACGTAGAGCCTTTAAAACCACAAAATAAAATCTCAATATTTTTCCATATAAACCCTGGTGCTTTAAGTGTTATGTTTAAGTTGTGATACTTCCCAGATATTCATTTCTATCTACCTGTTGGTTCTCTGTCACAAGGACATGGCAAAACTAAAAAAAGCCTTAAAAATAAAGCAACTTAACAAGTTATATTTTAAATAGGCCGTAACTTGCATTGGGAGCCATTTCAATAAATCAATGTTTATGAGGAATTTTATTAAAAGCAGTTACTCATTAAAGCTTTATTATTTAGAACCTTAAATTTTTGGAAAGGTGTAGACTGAACAAAACTCGTATAGAAGCAACATTTGAATTTTAGGTTTACTTCTCTGCAGGCTGCTTACTGAGAATCAAACATGTTTGATGTGCATTCCTAGTCATTTTGGTCCTGCAGCTTGAATGTGATTTAAAAACTTTCTAAACCACATTTTCCATTACATTTCACTGTAACCTTGCCGACACCCCCAAAATTGGTCCTAAGAAATTTTCCTGCTTATGGTTCCTCCCAATAAAGAGATGGGATTTAGACCCTTGCCTGTGGGTTTTGACCAGAGCAGGAAACGATGAATTTGGATTGATGTAATTTGAGATTTGCTTTTCTTTGGTTTTGTTATGTAACATTATTTTGTGTCATTTCAAAACATATGAGAGATTTTATGATTGTTTAGCTCTACAATTCAACCTACCAGGAAAAATGAACTCCTCTGTTAGTTCATATGTCACAACTACACGATCACCATTTTTTTTCTCTTTTCTACTTTTATCAGACACCGTTTTCTGCCCATGTTTATACTTCATTATACTGTTTCCTACCTATCCGGTGTAAGATTATCCGGGGAATCCGGGAGAAATCCAGCAGTCTGCGCTGATCATCCATCTCTTCCTCCGACTTGACGATGATTTATTTAAACTCTGTGAAAGTTTCTTCAGCAGGATTAACTGCTCGTTGATAAACTTGTTTAGAGAAATATTCAAACATTCAACAAAACAGACCATGCGCCATCTTCTTTCTTTCCGCTTCCTCGTCCTTCTTCTTCTTTTCTATTATGGCGGATTGACAGTAACTTTAAGGTGCATACCGCCACCTACTGTACACGAGTGTGTGGCGACACTACGTCTATTAAATTCTAGTTTTTAATGTAATATTTTGAAGAAAAATAAAAATTGCTTTTCTTAATCTATAAATATCCATTATGTTTCCTTCATTTCCTAATATTCCTTTAAAACGCCATTCTTGACCTGTCCTTCCAACCATTCATCTCAATTTCTCCCTTTCAGGTTCATGTACATGTTCTTTCTCTCTACTTCCTTCACATTAATCGTTATGTTTCCTTCCTTTTAAATATAAAATGTCATTTAAATAGGTATGACCTACTTTTAATCTGAGCATTGTTATTTCTTCCCTTCTGTTTCTCTCAGTAATATTTCTAATTGTACTTAATATAATCTTCCTTTCTTCATTCCATCTTGTTTGCCATTTTTCTATTTCTTTACTCTTAATAAGTGATTTCCCTTCCCCTTTCCCAAAAGGAATTGTAATCATTATTGCCCTCTTTAAAGCCATTTTTGCTAATTTATCTACCTTTTCATTTCCTTTAACCCCTTCATAAGCTGGTACCCAGCAGAACCAAACATCAATGCCACCTCTGTATAATCTAAATAAACTGTGCTGAATTTCTAATACTAAATCTTTCCTATTATTTCCTTCTCCCTTAATCCTTTCTAGAATCTGTACATATCACCACCCTGTCTGATCGAACCTCCTCTGCCCACTGTAGGCTTAATATAACTGCCACCATTTCTGCTGTGAAAACAGATAGTTGATCTGATAGTCTTTCAGAAATGTATATTTTAAACTCTGGTATATATATTCCCATTCCCACACATCCTTTTAAATTCTTAGAACCATCTGAATATTTTTTTAATGTAATTAAAATCTGAGTTTCTTAAATATACATCTGTCTTTAGCCCTATTTTATTTAAATTCCAATCATTTTTCATTTTAAGGATTCTCATGTCTACATTTATCTCAGGAAATATCCATGGAGGAAGAACACTAATCGGATTAATCTGAGCTATTTCCTTATCCTCTAATCCATAAAATTTTAATCAATTTGCTTACAATCCATCCAAATCCATTACTCTGGAACTTTGCATATTCACAACAGTTTTGTGAAATTGTTGAAGTCACATTTTCATCCAATAGACTAGAGATAATTTTATCATTTCCAGCGGAGTCTCTCCCATCTCTATTAAAATAGAGCATTAATAGTTGTCGTTTTCACTGCTCACATATACGTAAAGCCCTCCACTGTAATCTATATTTTGTAGTGTTGTTTTAGCTGATGCTCCATATAAAATTTCCATAATCAATTATTGATCTCACAAGAGCCCTATACGTATATGTTTAATAATGACTGTCTATCTGCACTTCCTCATCCTTCTCTTCTTCTTTGAGGTTTTATGACTCTCAGTATTCATAATGCTGCATTACCGCCACCTTCTGGATCATATGATCATCACATCCATGGGGCCCTAAGCGAAATGTGGTTTTGGGGCCCTCTAGTTCTACTAACAGCGAGGACTGGCTGCAATCAGCAGTCCGATCATTAGACCATTCACACTCCTGTTATAAACTTAATGCATCTCTGGCAGTGCTGTTTGCATTATATACATGTATAATATAGGATACATTTATTGGCCATCTGATTTATCGACCAGTTGATTTCTGGGCACAGATTTCCTTAATTTTGGAGGATCGTGATTGGCTGATACTTACACATGAAGCTCTTCTTATCCCCTGATCTTATCTTCGTCAGCAAAGGTTTATAAACCAGCCTCTGTTCTCTTCTGCTCTGCAGTGAGAGGTTTGACTGACAGACCGGCCCACCAGGTCAAGTCTGCATGTTTACAGTTAACAATATTCACCCCACTGTTGCAACTCAATGACTTTCTTGCTACATTTAGCGACATTTCAGATAAAAAAAATTCATATCAGTAAAAATCAAAATGGGCAGGTCAGGTTTTTTAAAGATCAGTATCCAGGGATCGGCTAGAAAACTGCAATCGGTGCAGCCCTACACACATATTCATGACATTCTTTGATTAAATACATTTCTCTTAAGCGTAACTCCAATAGCTAAAAATTTTATTTATACCAGGTGAGACTTTCTCTCCTGAGAATGTGGACTGGTACCGGTACTGGACTGATTCTGAGCCTTCAAATGATTTTAACAAAAGTTTCACATAACGCAGAAGGATCAATCACTACACACTTTACAGGTGAAACTAATTACATTGTGCTTTCAACCATTTTGGTAACACTTTATTTGATGGGTTTGCATAAGACTAACATGACACTGTCATGAACATGAAGGGGTCTTTATGAATGTCTGACTGTTGTCATGAAGCGTCATTCGGTAAATAATGACACTTATAGTGCAAAGTTGCTCTAAAAGTTGCATTGAAATTCCATTAAAAGTACGAACTTTGCATTAAAAGACATTCATAAAGACTGCTTCATATTCATGACAGATGTCATGTTTATCACAGTCTCATGTCAGTCTTATGCACACCCTTTCAAATAAAGTGTTACCAAAATTGTACCAATATAAATGCACAAGAACATAGTTTCAGCATAAAGACAGTGATATAACAGAAGTCAGCTGCAGTAGAAAAGAGCTAAATATTACAGCTAAAAGTAGAGAAAAAGCTAATAATTGAAAACAATCACACACCCTTTGTACAATCATTGCATGAAAATCAGTTTGTGGTGAACCTTGAATTTCTTTTAAAGTACAAATGTACACTCAACATTCTATTTTTGATTTTAAAAACTCCAAAAGTAAACCCCACAAACTTTCTCTATTGTACAGAATAAAACAAATCAATAACTCAAGTCCAATCTTGTGAGAATGTTCTGGTAGGGAGTCCAGGTCCGGTCAGACTCTGTTCATGTTCTGTACTAAATGGAGTAGTTATTCAGGGAGGCAGAATGACAACAGCTCACAGATCCATGATTCTGGTTCAACGGCTCCATGGATTTCCAGTTCTTAAGCGAACCATACATGGAGAATACTTCTACGTGCGACTCCTCAAAATGTTCAGCTACCTGATGTTTTAAGAAAAAACAGTTTCCACAGAAAAAGGCTTTTCACGGGTATGAATCAACATGTGCTCAGTTGAATAATCTTTTCGACTAAAACTTTTTCCACAGGTCCCACATGAAAACGGCTTTTGACCTGTATGAATCGTCATGTGCCGAGTTAAATCTTGTTTTTGACTAAAACTTTTTCCACAGGTCCCACATAAAAACGGCTTTTGACCTGTATGAATCATCATGTGCCGAGTTACATCCTGTTTTTGACTAAAACCTTTTCCACAGGTCACACAAGAAAACGGCTTTTCACCGGTGTGACTCCTCATGTGCTTAGTTAAGTAATATTTATGACTAAAACTTTTTCCACAGGTCAGACATGAAAACGGCTTTTCGCCAGTGTGAATCTTTATGTGCTCAGTTAAATATTGTTTTCGACAAAAACGTTTTCCACAGTTCACACATAAAAAAGGTTTTTCTCCACTATGAATCGACGCGTGCTCAGCTAAATAATGTTTTCGACTAAAACTTTTTCCACAGGTCACACATGAAAAAGGTTTTTCACCCATATGAATTCTCATGTGAGCATTGAGAGAAGATTTAACAGTGAAACGCTTTCCACAAGTCAGACATGAAAACGGCTTTTCACCCGTATGAGTTCTCATGTGAGCAACAACAGCAGCTTTAAAAGAGAAACATTTTCCACAGGTCACACAGAAAGGTTTTCTTCTTTCCTGATTTTGGTTCTCAGCTTCAGCAGCTTCCTGGAAGATGACTTGGTTCCTGTTTGTTTCTGATTCAGGGTGGGATGTTTGTTCATCAACAGGAACCACCATGCAGGTATCAGTCTCCTGTTTTAACTCAATCTGTTCTTCACCCTGACTGCAGTGAACTTCTTTCTCTTCTACTTTCATCTGCTGGTGTTTTAGATCCTCCTGCTCTTCTTTCATCTGATGATCTTCTGGTTCTTTCTGTTGTTGTTTCACCTGCAGAGGTTCTAACTCGTCCTGGTCCAGAGTGGATCTCCTCTCCTGGTTCCATGGCTCCTCCTTAACGTTATGTAGCAGGTAATCTGGATAAGAAAACAGAAAAAAGGAAGAATTGTTGACTCTTTTGACTAACCAGATAGAGTAGGGGTGCACTGATTGCAGTTTTCTGGCTTGGCTGATTACTGATTACAGATTTTTAAAAACTCTGACCTGCTGATTCCTATTTTGACTGATACCATTCTTTCTGTCTGAAATGTCACTAAATATAGCAGAAAAGTCGCTCAGTTGACAAATGTGAGGCAACTATTGTTAACTGTGAATGTGCAGACATGACCTGGTGGGCCGGTCTATCAGTCAAACCTCTCACTGGAGAGCAGAAGAGTTAGTAGTTAATTTTTAGACTTTTGCTGAAGCAGATAAGATCAGTGAATAAAATTGGCTACACATTTAAGTATCTGCCGATCACTGATCTCCCAAACTTAAGGAAATCGGAGCCAGTTAATCAGCTAATCGATAAATTGGTGAACCCCTAAACAGGGGCGTGGTATTCGGGGGAAATTGATGACAATTCTAGGGGACCTGACCAATAGAGGGACCTCCAAAATGTTATTTATTTTTTGTTCATAGAAATAAAAAAATAAAAAAATCAGGGCCCTGTCAATTAATCATATTGTATTTTCAAAGATTTTTTTAAGCAGTAAAAATTTTATGTTACCCCTCCTAGACCAAAAAACACACATCCATATTTGCCCTGAACCTGAACCCCCCTATCTGCGTTAAATGGTTCGTTCCTGCTTGGAGCGCTTCAGAGTGACGCTGTTAGCAGCAGACAGTGGAAGACACGAACGATGGTGGCAGTTACAATGCTGCTGAGAAAAGTTATAAAATAAGATAAAAAAAAAAAGAGAGAAAGGCAAGAGTGTCAATTTATAACCCAGTTTTTCTCCAAGAGATTTGAGTAGACTGTGTGAGATTATTAAACATTTAGCATACTTAGCTTAGCTACAAACTATTGTTTGCCTCATTTTCACTAGCATTTAATGAATTAATCAGCTAGCATAGCACAGAGCTGTGCAGATTCAAACTGTGAATGCTCAGTTTAGTTAGCTTAGCTACCAATCACGGCAGATAAACGGTTTCTTAAAATGATAAGTTGTTTCTCCCCCATTAGCACATTTAGCAGTGAGTAAATGAGGCTAATTGACAGTGCTAAGAGCGTCCTACTGGTTCTGATTGGTTGTTTTGGTCAGAATGGTGCATTACTTTAACCAGTAATAGTAATTCAGGAAGAAGATGGAGGAGATTGATTGTTTTCACATATCTGTCTCGTAATAAACTGCTACGACATGGTGACAGCTTTAATGGACAAAACATATTTTTATTAAAGTTATGTACTGCAGCTTGAATAAAATGCAACTACTAGTATTTTAGAGAAGTCTGGATTGCTTTATGAGTATTTTGCAAGTTGCTTTTGACTGTTGCTCATGGGGAGAGACATTTCAGTAATCTAAAACTAATAGAAAAAATGTAAGCAACCTACTTGCATACTGGATGTGGACTGTTGGGTGTTAAATTCATGAGCAGTAAATTTTGTGATAATTATCAGTATTGAATCAAAGAAAGCAAGGCAGATGCAAGCCTTTAAAATTGTGAGGCTTTCATGGGTCAAATAGACTCAAAACATTGTAACAGCAGGTGCACAGGGGGTTCCCACATTTTTTTTTTTGTCAGGGGGCCCAAGATTCCTGGCGGCACTCCTGCCCCTGAAAAAGAAACCTGAAAATTTAAGAGTGCAGACTTCAGTCAAGATATTCAGCTGATATTTGGAGAATTCTCAAATGACCAGATTTTACCAAGTTATTTTGTTCTCATATTTATCATTATTTTTATTTATCATGAAATTATTTATTGTAGGCATTAATGTTATTTAAGAGTACATATTATTATACATATTTTCTGCTGCTTATACCACTTCCCCTCTGCTGCATTGTCTCTACAGTAGCTTGTATTCATAACTCTTAAACTTTCCATATTGTGTCATATAACCACATACATAAATCATTTCAGTAAAGCTTTATGTTAAGACCAACATAAAGCGGAATGTAATTGTGAAGTAAAACTGACCATGTGAACTTTGAGACATTCTAACACATGAATATGTTTTGTTTTAAACCATCGCATTGTAGCCCTGGCTTTATGTTTAGGGTGGTTTTCGTGCTAGAAGGCGAAATTCTATCCAACCGCGTTTCTGTTTTGAAATGTAAATATTAATACGGGGGGAGAAACAACTGAGATCACTGGCTCCGTTTTTTCTCTACATAAATTAGACATTTTCACAGTATAATTGTGACGTTTGCGCAGTGGTGGGAAGTAACGAAGTACAAATACGTCGTTACTGTACTTAAGTACAGTTTTCGTGTATCTGTACTTTACTTAAGTAGATTTAATAATGGATACTTTCTACTTTTACTCCACTACATTTTACAGTAAGTATCTGTACTTTCTACTTCACTACATTTCTACAAACTGTCTCGTTACTCGTTACATCCAAGTCTCGTTGCGCTTTTTGTCCATTAAAATGTGGAGTTCAGGGATTTAAGGTGGCGCCGTAAAATCCCAGCAATAACGTGATTTACGTGTCTGTTGTCACCCATCGGCTCCACCTTTACTTGCACGCGGAGCTCCAGACATGCGCAGTGGTTTCCTCTGAGCGGGAGAAGATGTCTGTCTAATCGATAATAGCTGCAGAAATCATAATATATGGCGACATTTAAAATCAGCAGCGCTTCGCTTTCACAGACGGCGGGACTTCGTCCAACTTTTAGCGTCACTTGGAAGGAAAGCTTAAAGAAAGGTAAGATCTGTGGACGTGATGCTAGCAAAGCTAGCTGTACAGAGACACATGTTGCATCTGCGATGAAAAACAGTTGTCACTCATGCGCAGAATTACTGTGTGGAGATGTTGACTGAGGTGTTGCATATATGGGACAACGCTGGTACCAAAGTGCAATATAATAATATGACATTCAACGATCCGATTCTTCTGGACGGATCTTGACCAAGTCCTATAGGACTGAAGCCTCAGTGAGAGCCGTTCTTTATTCTTGTAATGCTCTGCGTACACTGCAGTAGCTATTTTATTTCATGAAAATATCTTTATATTTAATTGGTGAATAAATAAAACAAGAACGTAAGAACGCACAGCATGCTCATTGCTCTTTGTTTTCGTCACCTGTCATGGTGGCAGACGTTGCAGCAGGAGGGAGGATGAGAACAGTCACGGTGCTCCTCCTGCTTGGTTACTTCTTGCTTATTGGGTCTTGGACAGTGTTCATAGTTGAGCGTTGTTAATTGCTATGTTTAATGATGCAGACAATTATTATTTCTTGACATTGGCAATATGGGCAACTGCACAGGGCGTTATTTTTTTAGTGATGGCAGGAGACCTCTGTGGATTGTGGCACAGAGATGAAAGCAAAACAGAATGAAGAAGAGTTTGAATTGTCACTGGTTAAATTTATTTCAGCTCTAACTATTTAATATCTAGGTGTTTTTATGGGAAAGTGAATCTTTCAGATCAATTTGAGAAGCAATTTTGATAGGTGTACTAAATGTTATTGTCATGTAGCATGGGGTGCTGGTTTTGATTTGGTCTTGGGTTCAGTGGTCTAGACTACAACTCTGCTACGAGGCTCCTTGGTTCCATGTCCTCCTCTGCCAGTTGGATTTCTTTCAAAATAAATGTGTGGCAAAAAAAGTGAGGTTCATGTTATGTTAGGACAGGAGACCAGATGTTTCCATCCCTGAAATTATGATGCATAGAATCACATATCTAAGTCTAAACTATGTTACAGAATAAACAATAAAAACATGCTTTATCTGTGGCATATGATCGGGACACTTAATGATATTAGTGATTAGGCAATTCATTCAGCAAGTACTTTTATTTTTAATACTTAAGTATTTTTAAAAACCAGTACTTTTTTACTTTAACTTAAGTAAAATGTTAATGTGGTACTTTGACTTTTACTTAAGTACATTTTTGTCTGTGTATTTGTACTTTTACTTAAGTAAATTTTTTGAGTACTTTCTCCACCACTGCGTTTGCGTTAATTTACCTGTTAATAAAACATTTATACAGGAGGGGAACAGTTACTAAAGTGATTTACATACAGAAAGCTTCATACATTTAGACATTAACCTTCATCCAAACGCTGGTGTTTCCTACCTATTCGATGTAAGATTATCTGAGGAGTCCGGGAGAAATCCAGCAGTCTGTGCTGATCATCCATCTCTTCCTCCGACTTGACGATGATTTATTTAAACTTTGTGAAAGTTTCTTCAACAGGATTAACCGCTTGTTGAGAAACTTGTTCAGAAAAATCTCGAATATTCAACAAAACAGACCAGGCGCCATTTTATCGTTCTTATTCCTCCTCTTCCGATTCTTCTTCTTTGGGATGTTTTGACTATCGGCATTCATAAGGTGGCCTTACCGCCATCTTCTGGATAATACGGTTATTACATCTAAAGATTTCTCATACTGTTCCAGTTCTCATCGAAAAAACTAAAATCTTCTCTTCCACTTGATTTAAATAAGACAAATACAATATTAGTATTCTGGTTCTCCACAAATCTATAGGTAATGTCGTCCTCTGACTCATTTTTCATACATTCCACAACATGTTTTGCTGTTTATAACACCAAATAAGAACATTTCCTACAATACAGCAACAGTCAGAAAATCTACACATAATTCTCTTTCCTGTGATATCCCTCAGCTCCTTATACACTCATATTTATGCTGACATCTATATAAGCATTGTTTGATGTATTATTCCTGTTTTTGATTTATGTGTTCCCTGAAAATTATACCATAAAACTGAGATTTTAACTTTATGTCAACATTAACTTTTTATAACCTAATTTTTATTTGTCTAATAGCAGATAATTTGAATCCAGGAACATGTTATCTACGCTCTGAAGACCCTGGCTGTCCTGTGAAACATTGTTGCTGGTTTGGGGGAGTGTCTGGGTTTTGGGCATCTGGGGTTCTGTGGCCCTCATCTTTGGAGGGACATTAGTGACTGTGGGGATGACTTCTACCAGCAGCACAAGGTGCATTTAGAGGAGAGTGCTGTTGCTCCGATCTCCTTCATGTCATTACAACTAAAACGAGAGAAAAAGTCATTTATTGAAATCAATCGCACATACTTTGTACAAACAATGCATGAAAATTTGTTTGTGGTGAATCTTGAATTTTCTTTAAAGTACGAATGAATTTAATTTCATTTGAAAAGATTTTAAATAGGTACAGTAAGACTGGTTAATATAACTTGAACCAACTGACAGCATCAGTTTCAATCTCGTTTTGCTTTAAAGACAAACATCATCACAAATATGGTTTTGTATAGATTCATTAAAAACAATCACCCATTCCAGTACATTCCCTTTTTGATATAAAAAAAAACTATAAAAGTAAACCCCAAAAAATCTCTCTATTGTACAGAAAAATAAAACGAAATCC
The DNA here is from genome assembly GCF_904066995.2 of Poecilia reticulata. NCBI lineage: Eukaryota > Metazoa > Chordata > Actinopteri > Cyprinodontiformes > Poeciliidae > Poecilia > Poecilia reticulata. Next base: position 21,738,297 of record NC_088840.1, on the reverse strand, counting down.
TGCTAGTCCAATCTCATTAGGATGTTCTGGCCAGGAGTCCAAATCCAGTCAGACTTTGTTAAAATTGCCTGTACTGAACATTGCTAAATCTGAACAATTTTGCCTCAGAATGATAACAGCTCATAGATCCATGATCCTGGTTTGGATGCTCCATAAATGTTCACTTTTAAAGAATGATTTTTATTTATTTATTTATTTTTGGTGGTACAGAATATGCTAGCAAAGAAAAAAAAAATTATGTGTTGCCCTTCTCTAAGTAGGTGACACAAGTCATCAGTGGTGGGAAGTAACAAAGTACAAGTACTTCGTTACTGTACTTAAGTACAGTTTTCGTGTATCTGTACTTTACTTAAGTAGATTTAATAATGGGGACTTTCTACTTTTACTCCACTACATTTTACAGTAAGTATCTGTACTTTCTACTTCACTACATTTCTACAAAAGTGTCGCGTTACTCGTTACATCCAAGTCGCTTTGCTCTTTTCTTCCGTTAAAATGTGAAGTTCAGGGATTTAAGGTGGCGCCGTAAAATCCGAGCAATAACGTGACTTACTGTCTGTTGTCACCCATCGGCTCCACCTTTACTCGCACTCGGAGCTCCAGACATGCGCAGTGGTTTCCTCTGAGCGGGAGGAGATGTTTGTCTATAATATAATAGCGCTGCATAAATTGATATGGCGACATGTAAAATTAGCAGCGCTTCGCTTTCACAGACGGTGGGACTTCGTCCAACTTTTAGCGTCACTTGGAAGGAAAGCTTAAAGAAAGGTAAGATCTGTGCTAGCAAAGCTAGCTGTACTGAGACACATGTTGCATCTGATGAAAAAAAGTTGTCAGTCATGCGCTTAATTATTGTGTGGAGGTGTTGACTGAGGTGTCGCATATATGGGACAACGCTGTGACCAAAGTCTGCAATATAGTGATATAACATTCAGGAACGATCCGATTCTTCTGGACGGATCTTTACTAAGTCCTAAGGACTGAAGCCTCACTGAGAGCCGTTCTTTGTTCTTGTGTACACTGCGGTAGCTATATATATATATATATATATATAGACATTCATTTAATCGCTGAATAAGTAAAAGTTGAACGTATGAACACAGCATGCTCATTGCTCATTGATTGATTTCGTCTCCTGTCATGGTGGCAAACATTGCAGTGGGAGGGAGGGTGAGAACAGTCACGATGCTCCTTCTGCTTAGTTACTTGTTGCGCCGTTGGACAGTGTTCATAGTTGAACGTTATTTACCGTTAATTGCGATGTTTCAGTTGTGGTTTCTGACATATGCAATATGGGCAACCGCCCAGGGCGTTATTTTTCTAGGAATAGCAGGAGACCTCTGCGGATTGTAGCACAGCGATGAAAGCAAAACAGAATGAAGTGAGTTTTAATTGATACTGGTTAAATATATTTCAGCTCTAAGTATTTAATATCTAGGTGTTTTTATGGGAATGTGGATCTTTCAGATCAATCTGAAAACCAATTTTGATAGGTAAACTTAATGTTATTGTGTCATTTAGCGCAGGGGCCCTGGTCTTGGTCTCGGGTTCGGTGGTCTTGACTACAACTCTGCTACATGGCTCCTTGGTTGCATGTCCTCCACCCCGCCCGCACCTTCTTTACATCCCCTTTCAGTTAGATTTCTTTCTAAATAAATGTGACTAATGAAGTTCATGCTATGTTAGGACAGGAGACAAGATGTTTCCATCCCTGAAATTATGATTCATAGAATCACATATCTAAGTCTAAACTGTTACAGAGAATAAACACAATAAGAACATGTTTAATCTGTGGTAGTGTTCATTAAAATGGCACATTTCTGATGTATTAAAATTAAATACGATCGGCACACTTAATGATATTAGCGATTAGGTAATGCATTCAGCGAGTACTTTTACTTTTAATACTTAAGTATTTTTAAAAACCAGGACTTTTTTACTTTTACTTAAGTAAAATGTTAATGTGGTACTTTGACTTTTACTTAAGTACATTTTTGACTGTGTATTTGTACTTTTACTTAAGTAAATTTTTTGAGTACTTTCTCCACCACTGCAAGTCATACAAGGAGAATACTTCTACAACTTTTCACAAGAGTAACTCCTCATGTGCAGAGTTAAATCGTATTTTTGACGATAACTTTTTCCACAGTTCACACATGAAAAAGGCTTCTCACCAGTGTGAATCCTCATGTGCCTATTTAAATGCTGTTTTTGACGAAATTTTTTTCCACAGGTCCCACATGAAAAAGGCATTTCATCCGCATGAATTCTCATGTGAACCCTGACAGACAATTTCAAAGTGAAACGCTTTCCACAAGTCACACATGAAAATGGCATTTCACCTGTATGACTCCTGATATGGTAAATTAAACTATGTTTTTGACTAAAACTTTTCCCACAGGTCCCACATGAAAATGGTTTGTCACCTTTGTGAGTCATCATGTGCTGAGTTAAATTCCGTTTTTGACTAAAACTTTTTCCACAGGTACCACATGAAAATGTTTTTTCACCTGTGTGAGTCATCATGTGCTGAGTTAAATTCCGTTTTTGTCTAAAACTTTTTCCACAGGTCACACATGAAAATGGCTTTTCACCAGTGTGAATCCTCATGTGCTTAATTAAATCCTGTTTTTGATAACAACCTTTACCACAGGTCATACATGAAAATGGCTTTTCAACCGTGTGAATTCTCATGTGCTTAGTTAAATTCTGTTTATGACTAAAATTTTTTCCACAGTTCACACATGAAAACGGCTTTACACCCGTGTGAGTTCTCATGTGAGCCTCAAAAGCAGATCTGAAAGCAAAACCCTTTCCACAGGTCACACATGAGAAAGGTTTTCTTCTTTCCTGATTTTGGTTCTCAGCTTCAGCAGCTTCCTGGAAGATGACTTGGTTCCTGTTTGGTTCTGATTCAGTGTGAGATGTTTGTTCATCAACAGGAACCACCATGCAGGTATCAGTCTCCTGTTTTAACTCAACCTGTTCTTCACCCTCACTACAGTAAACTTCTTCCTCTTCCAATTTTATCTGATGGTGTTCTAGATCCTCCTGCTCTTCTTTTATCTGTTGATCTTCTGGTTCTTCCTGTTCTTGTTTCACCTGCAGAGGTTCTAACTCCTCCTGGTCCAGAGTGGATCTCCTCTCCTGGTTCCATGGCTCCTCCTTAACGTTATGTAGCAGGTAATCTGGATAAGAAAACAGAAAAAAGGAAGAATTTTTGACTCTTTTGACTAACCAGATAGAGTAGGGGTGCACTGATTGCAGTTTTCTGGCTTGGCTGATTACTGATTACAGATTTTTAAAAAGTCTGACCTGCTGATTCCTATTTTGACTGATACCATTCTTTCTTTCTGAAATGTCACTAAATATAGCAGAAAAGTCGCTCAGTTGACAAATGTGAGGCGACTATTGTTAACTGCGAATGTGCAGACATGACCTGGTGGGCCGGTCTATCAGTCAAACCTCTCACTGGAGAGCAGAAGAGTTAGTAGTTAATTTTTAGACTTTTGCTGAAGCAGATAAGATCAGTGAATAAAATTGGTTACACATTTAAGTATCTGCCGATCACTGATCTCCCAAACTTAAGAAAATCGGGGCCAGTTAATCAGCTAATCGATAAATCGGTGAACCCCTAAACAGGGGCGTGGTATTCGGGGGAAATTAATGACAATTCTAGGGGACCTAACCAATAGAGGGACCTCCAAAATGTTATTTATTTTTTGTTCATAGAAATAAAAAAATCAGGGCCCTGTTAATTAATCATATTGTATTTTCAAAGATTTTCACTAGCATTTAATGAATTAATCAGCTAGCATAGCACAGAGCTGTGCAGATTCAAACTGTGAATGCTCAGTTTAGTTAGCTTAGCTACCAATGACGGCAGATAAACGGTTTCTTAAAATGATAAGTTGTTTCTCCAACATTAGCACATTTAGCAGTGAGTAAATGAGGCTAATTGACAGTGCTAAGAACGTCCTACTGGTTCCGATTGGTTGTTTTGGTGAGAATGGTGCATTACTTTAACCAGTAATAGTAATTCAGGAAGAAGATGGAGGAGATTGATTGTTTTCACATATCTGTCTCGTAATAAACTGCTACGACATGGTGACAGCTTTAATGGACAAAACATATTTTTATTAAAGTTATGTACTGCAGCTTGAATAAAATGCAACTACTAGTATTTTAGAGAAGTCTGGATTGCTTTATGAGTATTTTGCACGTTGCTTTTGACTGTTGCTCATGGGGAGAGACATTTCAGTAATCTAAAACTAATAGAAAAAATGTAAGCAACCTACTTGCATACTGGATGTGGACTGTTGGGTGTTAAATTCATGAGCAGTAAATTTTGTGATAATTATCAGTATTGAATCAAAGAAAGCAAGGCAGATGCAAGCCTTTAAAATTGTGAGGCTTTAATGGGTCAAATAGACTCAAAACATTGTAACAGCAGGTGCACAGGGGGTTCCCACATTTTTTTTTGTCAGGGGGCCCAAGATTCCTGGCGACACTCCTGCCCCTGAAAAAGAAACCTGAAAATTTAAGAGTGCAGACTTCAGTCAAGATATTCAGCTGATATTTGGAGAATTCTCAAATGACCAGATTTTACCAAGTTATTTTGTTCTCATATTTGTCATTATTTTTTATTTATCATGAAATTATTTATTGTAGGCATTAATGTTATTTAAGAGTACATATTATTATACATATTTTCTGCTGCTTATACCACTTCCCCTCTGCTGCATTGTCTTTACAGTAGCTTGTATTCATAACTCTTAAACTTTTCATATTGTGTCATACAACCACATACATAAATCATTTCAGTAAAGCTTTATGTTAAGACCAACATAAAGCGGAATGTAATTGTGAAGTAAAACTGACCATGTGAACTTTGAGTCATTCTAACACATGAATATGTTTCGTTTTAAACCATCGCATTGTAGCCCTGGCTTTATGTTTAGGGTGGTTTTCGTGCTAGAAGGCGAAATTCTATCCAACCGCGTTTCTGTTTTGAAATGTAAATATTAATACGGGGTGAGAAACAACTGAGATCACTGGCTCCGTTTTTTCTCTACATAAATTAGACATTTTCACAGTATAATTGTGACGTTTGCGTTAATTTACCTGTTAATAAAACATTTATACAGGAGGGGAACAGTTACTAAAGTGATTTACATACAGAAAGCTTCATACATTTAGACATTAACCTTCATCCAAACGCTGGTGTTTCCTACCTATTCGATGTAAGATTATCTGAGGAGTCCGGGAGAAATCCAGCAGTCTGTGCTGATCATCCATCTCTTCCTCCGACTTGACGATGATTTATTTAAACTTTGTGAAAGTTTCTTCAGCAGGATTAACCGCTTGCTGAGAAACTCATTCAGTAAAAATCTCGAATATTCAACAAAACACACCAGGCGCCATTTTATCGTTCTTATTCCTCCTCTTCCGATTCTTCTTCTTTGGGATGTTTTGACTATCGGCATTCATAAGGTGGCCTTACCGCCACCTTCTGGATAATACGGTTATTACATCTAAAGATTTCTCATACTGTTCCAGTTCTCATCGAAAAAACTAAAATCTTCTCTTCCACTTGATTTAAATAAGACAAATACAATATTAGTATTCTGGTTCTCCGCAAATCTATAGGTAATATCGTCCTCTGACTCATTTTTCATACATTCCACATGTTTTGCTGTTTATAACACCAAATAAGAACATTTCCTACAATACAGCAAGTCAGAAAATCTACACATAATTCTCTTTCCTGTGATATCCCTCAGCTCCTTATACACTCATATTTATGCTGACATCTATATAAGCATTGTTTGATGTATTATTCCTGTTTTTGATAGTGCTTTATGTGTTCCCTGAAAATTAAACCATAAAACTGAGATTTTAACTTTATGTCAACATTAACTTTTTATAACCTAATTTTTATTTGTCTAATAGCAGATAATTTGAATCCAGGAACATGTTATCTACGATCTGAAGACCCTGGCTGTCCTGTGAAACATTGTTGCTGGTTTGGGGGAGTGTCTGGGTTTTGAGCATCTGGGGTTCTGTGGCCCTCATCTTTGGAGGGACATTAGTGACTGTGGGGATGACTTCTACCAGCAGCACAAGGTGCATTTAGAGGAGAGTGCTGTTGCTCCGATCTCCTTCATGTCATTACAACTAAAACGAGAGAAAAAGTCATTTATTGAAATCAATCGCACATACTTTGTACAAACAATGCATGAAAATTTGTTTGTGGTGAATCTTGAATTTTCTTTAAAGTACGAATGAATTTAATTTCATTTGAAAAGATTTTACATAGGTACAGTAAGACTGGTTAATATAACTTGAACCAACTGACAGCATCAGTTTCAATCTCGTTTTGCTTTAAAGACAAACATCATCACAAATATGGTTTTGTATAGATTCATTAAAAACAATCACCCATTCCAGTACATTCCCTTTTTGATATAAAAAAAACTATAAAAGTAAACCCCAAAAAATCTCTCTATTGTACAGAAAAATAAAACGAAATCCTGCTAGTCCAATCTCATTAGGATGTTCTGGCCAGGAGTCCAAATCCAGTCAGACTTTGTTAAAATTGCCTGTACTGAACATTGCTAAATCTGAACAATTTTGCCTCAGAATGATAACAGCTCATAGATCCATGATCCTGGTTTGGATGCTCCATAAATGTTCACTTTTAAAGAATGATTTTTATTTATTTATTTATTTTTGGTGGTACAGAATATGCTAGCAAAGAAAAAAAAAATTATGCGTTGCCCTTCTCTAAGTAGGTATCACAAGTCATACAAGGAGAATACTTCTACAACTTTTCACAAGAGTAACTCCTCATGTGCAGAGTTAAATCGTATTTTTGACGATAACTTTTTCCACAGTTCACACATGAAAAAGGCTTCTCACCAGTGTGAATCCTCATGTGCCTATTTAAATGCTGTTTTTGACGAAATTTTTTTCCACAGGTCCCACATGAAAAAGGCATTTCATCCGCATGAATTCTCATGTGAACCCTGACAGACAATTTCAAAGTGAAACGCTTTCCACAAGTCACACATGAAAATGGCATTTCACCTGTATGACTCCTGATATGGTCAATTAAACTATGTTTTTGACTAAAACCTTTCCCACAGGTCCCACATGAAAATGGTTTTTCACCTTTGTGAGTCATGATGTGCAGAGTTAAATTCCGTTTTTGACTAAAACATTTTCCACAGGTCCCACATGAAAACGGTTTTTCACCTGTGTGAATTCTCATGTGCTTAGTTAAATTCTGTTTATGACTAAAATTTTTTCCACAGTTCACACATGAAAACGGCTTTACACCCGTGTGAGTTCTCATGTGAGCCTCAAAAGCAGATCTGAAAGCAAAACCCTTTCCACAGGTCACACATGAGAAAGGTTTTCTTCTTTCCTGATTTTGGTTCTCAGCTTCAGCAGCTTCCTGGAAGATGACTTGGTTCCTGTTTGGCTCTGATTCAGTGTGAGATGTTTGTTCATCAACAGGAACCACCATGCAGGTATCAGTCTCCTGTTTTAACTCAACCTGTTCTTCACCCTGACTACAGTAAACTTCTTTCTCTTCCACTTTTATCTGCTGATGTTCTAGATCCTCCTGCTCTTCTTTTATCTGATGGTGTTCTAGATCCTCCTGTTCCCCTTTTATCTGTTGATCTTCTGGTTCTTCCTGTTCTTGTTTCACCTGCAGAGGTTCTAACTCCTCCTGGTCCAGAGTGGATCTCCTCTCCTGGTTCCATGGCTCCTCCTTAACGTTATGTAGCAGGTCATCTGGATAAGAAAACAGAAAAAAGGAAGAATTTTTGACTCTTTTGACTAACCAGATAGAGTAGGGGTGCACTGATTGCAGTTTTCTGGCTTGGCTGATTACTGATTACAGATTTTTAAAAAGTCTGACCTGCTGATTCCTATTTTGACTGATACCATTCTTTCTTTCTGAAATGTCACTAAATATAGCAGAAAAGTCGCTCAGTTGACAAATGTGAGGCAACTATTGTTAACTGCGAATGTGCAGACATGACCTGGTGGGCCGGTCTATCAGTCAAACCTCTCACTGGAGAGCAGAAGAGTTAGTAGTTAATTTTTAGACTTTTGCTGAAGCAGATAAGATCAGTGAATAAAATTGGTTACACATTTAAGTATCTGCCGATCACTGATCTCCCAAACTTAAGAAAATCGGGGCCAGTTAATCAGCTAATCGATAAATTGGTGAACCCCTAAACAGGGGCGTGGTATTCGGGGGAAATTGATGACAATTCTAGGGGACCTAACCAATAGAGGGACCTCCAAAATGTTATTTATTTTTTGTTCATAGAAATAAAAAAATAAAAAAATCAGGGCCCTGTCAATTAATCATATTGTATTTTCAAAGATTTTTTTAAGCAGTAAAAATTTTATGTTACCCCTCCTAGACAAAAAACACACATCCATATTTGCCCTGAACCCCCCTATCTGCGTTAAATGGTTCGTTCCTGCTTGGAGCGCTTCAGAGTGACGCTGTTAGCAGCAGACAGTGGAAGACACGAACGATGGTGGCAGTTACAATGCTGCTGAGAAAAGTTATAAAATAAGATAAAAAAAAAAAGAGAGAAAGGCAAGAGTGTCAATTTATAACCCAGTTTTTCTCCAAGAGATTTGAGTAGACTGTGTGAGATTATTAAACATTTAGCATACTTAGCTTAGCTACAAACTATTGTTTGCCTCCTTTTCACTAGCATTTAATGAATTAATCAGCTAGCATAGCACAGAGCTGTGCAGATTCAAACTGTGAATGCTCAGTTTAGTTAGCTTAGCTACCAATCACGGCAGATAAACGGTTTCTTAAAATGATAAGTTGTTTCTCCAACATTAGCACATTTAGCAGTGAGTAAATGAGGCTAATTGACAGTGCTAAGAACGTCCTACTGGTTCTGATTGGTTGTTTTGGTCAGAATGGTGCATTACTTTAACCAGTAATAGTAATTCAGGAAGAAGATGGAGGAGATTGATTGTTTTCACATATCTGTCTCGTAATAAACTGCTACGACATGGTGACAGCTTTAATGGACAAAACATATTTTTATTAAAATTATGTACTGCAGCTTGAATAAAATGCAACTACTAGTATTTTAGAGAAGTCTGGATTGCTTTATGAGTATTTTGCACGTTGCTTTTGACTGTTGCTCATGGGGAGAGACATTTCAGTAATCTAAAACTAATAGAAAAAATGTAAGCAACCTACTTGCATACTGGATGTGGACTGTTGGGTGTTAAATTCATGAGCAGTAAATTTTGTGATAATTATCAGTATTGAATCAAAGAAAGCAAGGCAGATGCAAGCCTTTAAAATTGTGAGGCTTTCATGGGTCAAATAGACTCAAAACATTGTAACAGCAGGTGCACAGGGGGTTCCCACATTTTTTTTTGTCAGGGGGCCCAAGATTCCTGGCGGCACTCCTGCCCCTGAAAAAGAAACCTGAAGATTTAAGAGTGCAGACTTCAGTCAAGATATTCAGCTGATATTTGGAGAATTCTCAAATGACCAGATTTTACCAAGTTATTTTGTTCTCATATTTATCATTATTTTTTATTTATCATGAAATTATTTATTGTAGGCATTAATGTTATTTAAGAGTACATATTATTATACATATTTTCTGCTGCTTATACCACTTCCCCTCTGCTGCATTGTCTTTACAGTAGCTTGTATTCATAACTCTTAAAGTTTCCATATTGTGTCATACAACCACATACATAAATCATTTCAGTAAAGCTTTATGTTAAGACCAACATAAAGCGGAATGTAATTGTGAAGTAAAACTGACCATGTGAACTTTGAGACATTCTAACACATGAATATGTTTTGTTTTAAACCATCGCATTGTAGCCCTGGCTTTATGTTTAGGGTGGTTTTCGTGCTAGAAGGCGAAATTCTATCCAACCGCGTTTCTGTTTTGAAATGTAAATATTAATACGGGGTGAGAAACAACTGAGATCACTGGCTCCGTTTTTTCTCTACATAAATTAGACATTTTCACAGTGTAATTGTGACGTTTGCGCAGTGGTGGGAAGTAACGAAGTACAAATACGTCGTTACTGTACTTAAGTACAGTTTTCGTGTATCTGTACTTTACTTAAGTAGATTTAATAATGGGTACTTTCTACTTTTACTCCACTACATTTTACAGTAAGTATCTGTACTTTCTACTTCACTACATTTCTACAAACTGTCTCGTTACTCGTTACATCCAAGTCTCGTTGCGCTTTTTGTCCATTAAAATGTGGAGTTCAGGGATTTAAGGTGGCGCCGTAAAATCCCAGCAATAACGTGATTTACGTGTCTGTTGTCACCCATCGGCTCCACCTTTACTCGCACGCAGACGTCCAGACATGCGCAGTGGTTTCCTCTGAGCGGGAGAAGATGTCTGTCTAATTGATAATAGCTGCAGAAATCATAATATATGGCGACATGTAAAATCAGCAGCGCTTCGCTTTCACAGACGGTGGGACTTCGTCCAACTTTTAGCGTCACTTGGAAGGAAAGCTTAAAGAAAGGTAAGATCTGTGGACGTGATGCTAGCAAAGCTAGCTGTACAGAGACACATGTTGCATCTGCGATGAAAAACAGTTGTCACTCATGCGCTGAATTACTGTGTGGAGATGTTGACTGAGGTGTTGCATATATGGGACAACGCTGGTACCAAAGTGCAATATAATAATATGACATTCAACGATCCGATTCTTCTGGACGGATCTTGACCAAGTCCTATAGGACTGAAGCCTCAGTGAGAGCCGTTCTTTATTCTTGTAATGCTCTGCGTACACTGCAGTAGCTATTTTATTTCATGAAAATATCTTTATATTTAATTGGTGAATAAATAAAACAAGAACGTAAGAACGCACAGCATGCTCATTGCTCTTTGTTTTCGTCACCTGTCATGGTGGCAGACGTTGCAGCAGGAGGGAGGATGAGAACAGTCACGGTGCTCCTCCTGCTTGGTTACTTCTTGCTTATTGGGCCTTGGACAGTGTTCATAGTTGAGCGTTGTTAATTGCTATGTTTAATGGTGCAGACAATTATTATTTCTTGACATTGGCAATATGGGCAACTGCACAGGGCGTTATTTTTTTAGTGATGGCAGGAGACCTCTGTGGATTGTGGCACAGAGATGAAAGCAAAACAGAATGAAGAAGAGTTTGAATTGTCACTGGTTAAATTTATTTCAGCTCTAACTATTTAATATCTAGGTGTTTTTATGGGAAAGTGAATCTTTCAGATCAATTTGAGAAGCAATTTTGATAGGTGTACTAAATGTTATTGTCATGTAGCATGGGGTGCTGGTTTTGATTTGGTCTTGGGTTCGGTGGTCTAGACTACAACTCTGCTACGAGGCTCCTTGGTTCCATGTCCTCCTCTGCCAGTTGGATTTCTTTCAAAATAAATGTGTGGCAAAAAAAGTGAGGTTCATGTTATGTTAGGACAGGAGACAAAATGTTTCCATCCCTGAAATTATGATGCATAGAATCACATATCTAAGTCTAAACTATGTTACAGAATAAACAATAAAAACATGCTTTATCTGTGGCATATGATCGGGACACTTAATGATATTAGTGATTAGGCAATTCATTCAGCAAGTACTTTTATTTTTAATACTTAAGTATTTTTAAAAACCAGTACTTTTTTACTTTAACTTAAGTAAAATGTTAATGTGGTACTTTGACTTTTACTTAAGTACATTTTTGTCTGTGTATTTGTACTTTTACTTAAGTAAATTTTTTGAGTACTTTCTCCACCACTGCGTTTGCGTTAATTTACCTGTTAATAAAACATTTATACAGGAGGGGAACAGTTACTAAAGTGATGTACATACAGAAAGCTTCATACATTTAGACATTAACCTTCATCCAAACGCTGGTGTTTCCTACCTATTCGATGTAAGATTATCTGGGGAGTCCGGGAGAAATCCAGCAGTCTGTGCTGATCATCCATCTCTTCCTCCGACTTGACGATGATTTATTTAAACTTTGTGAAAGTTTCTTCAGCAGGATTAACCGCTTGTTGAGAAACTCATTCAGTAAAAATCTCGAATATTCAACAAAACAGACCAGGCGCCATTTTATCGTTCTTATTCCTCCTCTTCCGATTCTTCTTCTTTGGGATGTTTTGACTATCGGCATTCATAAGGTGGCCTTACCGCCATCTTCTGGATAATACGGTTATTACATCTAAAGATTTCTCATACTGTTCCAGTTCTCATCGAAAAAACTAAAATCTTCTCTTCCACTTGATTTAAATAAGACAAATACAATATTAGTATTCTGGTTCTCCGCAAATCTATAGGTAATATCGTCCTCTGACTAATTTTTCATACATTCCACAACATGTTTTGCTGTTTATAACACCAAATAAGAACATTTCCTACAATACAGCAAGTCAGAAAATCTACACATAATTCTCTTTCCTGTGATATCCCTCAGCTCCTTATACACTCATATTTATGCTGACATCTATATAAGCATTGTTTGATGTATTATTCCTGTTTTTGATAGTGCTTTATGTGTTCCCTGAAAATTATACCATAAAACTGAGATTTTAACTTTATGTCAACATTAACTTTTTATAACCTAATTTTTATTTGTCTAATAGCAGATAATTTGAATCCAGGAACATGTTATCTACGCTCTGAAGACCCTGGCTGTCCTGTGAAACATTGTTGCTGGTTTGGGGGAGTGTCTGGGTTTTGAGCATCTGGGGTTCTGTGGCCCTCATCTTTGGAGGGACATTAGTGACTGTGGGGATGACTTCTACCGGCAGCACAAGGTGCATTTAGAGGAGAGTGCTGTTGCTCCGATCTCCTTCATGTCATTACAACTAAAACGAGAGAAAAAGTCATTTATTGAAATCAATCGCACATACTTTGTACAAACAATGCATGAAAATTTGTTTGTGGTGAATCTTGAATTTTCTTTAAAGTACGAATGAATTTAATTTCATTTGAAAAGATTTTAAATAGGTACAGTAAGACTGGTTAATATAACTTGAACCAACTGACAGCATCAGTTTCAATCTCGTTTTGCTTTAAAGACAAACATCATCACAAATATGGTTTTGTATAGATTCATTAAAAACAATCACCCATTCCAGTACATTCCCTTTTTGATATAAAAAAAACTATAAAAGTAAACCCCAAAAAATCTCTCTATTGTACAGAAAAATAAAACGAAATCCTGCTAGTCCAATCTCATTAGGATGTTCTGGCCAGGAGTCCAAATCCAGTCAGACTTTGTTAAAATTGCCTGTACTGAACATTGCTAAATCTGAACAATTTTGCCTCAGAATGATAACAGCTCATAGATCCATGATCCTGGTTTGGATGCTCCATAAATGTTCACTTTTAAAGAATGATTTTTATTTATTTATTTTTGGTGGTACAGAATATGCTAGCAAAGAAAAAAAAATTATGTGTTGCCCTTCTCTAAGTAGGTGACACAAGTCATACAAGGAGAATACTTCTACAACTTTTCACAAGAGTAACTCCTCATGTGCAGAGTTAAATCGTATTTTTGACGATAACTTTTTCCACAGTTCACACATGAAAAAGGCTTCTCACCAGTGTGAATCCTCATGTGCCTATTTAAATGCTGTTTTTGACGAAATTTTTTTCCACAGGTCCCACATGAAAAAGGCATTTCATCCGCATGAATTCTCATGTGAACCCTGACAGACAATTTCAAAGTGAAACGCTTTCCACAAGTCACACATGAAAAAGGCTTTTCACCTGTGTGACTCATCATGTGCTTTCTTAAACTAGGTTTTTGACAAAAACATTTTCCACAGGTCACACATGAAAACGGCTTTTCACCTGTGTGAATCCTCATGTGCTCAGTGAAACCTTGCTTCTGACCAAAACTTTTTCCACAGGAAACACATGAAAAAGGGTTTTCACCTGTGTGAACCATCATGTGCTGAGTTAAATAACGTTTCTGACTAAAACTTTTTCCACAAGTTACACATGAAAATGGCATTTCACCTGTATGACTCCTGATATGGTCAATTAAACTATGTTTTTGACTAAAACTTTTCCCACAGGTCCCACATGAAAATGGTTTTTCACCTGTGTGAGTCATGATGTGCAGAGTTAAATTCCGTTTTTGACTAAAACATTTTCCACAGGTCCCACATGAAAATGGTTTTTCACCTGTGTGAGTCATCATGTGCTGAGTTAAATTCCGTTTTTGACTAAAACTTTTTCCACAGTTCACACATGAAAAAGGCTTTTCATCTGTGTGAGTCCTCATGTGCTGAGTTAAACCATCTTTTTGACAAAAACTTTTTCCACAGGTCACACATGAAAATGGCTTTTCACCAGTGTGAATCCTCAAGTGCTTAATTAAATCCTGTTTTTGATAACAACCTTTACCACAGGTCATACATGAAAATGGCTTTTCAACCGTGTGAATTCTCATGTGCTTAGTTAAATTCTGTTTATGACTAAAATTTTTTCCACAGTTCACACATGAAAACGGCTTTACACCCGTGTGAGTTCTCATGTGAGCCTCAAAAGCAGATCTGAAAGCAAAACCCTTTCCACAGGTCACACATGAGAAAGGTTTTCTTCTTTCCTGATTTTGCTTCTCGGCTTCAGCAGCTTCCTGGAAGATGACTTGGTTCCTGTTTGGTTCTGATTCAGTGTGAGATGTTTGTTCATCAACAGGAACCACCATGAAAGCATCAGTCTCCTGTTTTAACTCAACCTGTTCTCCACCCTGACTACAGTAAACTTCTTCCTCTTCCAATTTTATCTGATGGTGTTCTAGATCCTCCTGCTCTTCTTTTATCTGATGGTGTTCTAGATCCTCCTGTTCCCCTTTTATCTGTTGATCTTCTGGTTCTTCCTGTTCTTGCTTCACCTGCAGATGTTCTAACTCCTCCTGGTCCACAGTGGATCTCCTCTCCTGCTTACATAGCTCCTCTTTACAAATGTTATGTTGCAGGCAATCTGGACAAGAAAACAGAGGAAAACAAATAATTGTTGACTTTATTAAAGTAAATGAGAGAAGAATTTCATTGTTTAGGAGAGAAATCACCAGATAAACTTGGGATACAGTATTCTGGCTGATTCCTGATTACAGATTTTTTAAAAATCTGACTTGTCTATTCCTATTTTAACCGATAATTTTTTTTGTCTGAAATGTTGCTAAATACTGCAAGAAAGTCCCTCAGTTGGCAGTGATTGGACTATTGTTAACTGAAAATGTGCAGATATGGCCTGGTGCGGCATTATATATTTTTATTTGTTATTAAATAATTTATTGTAGCCATTATTGTTATTATTTAAGAGAACATTTTATTATTGTGAAGTTTTTTCAAATTATTATTATATTTTACAACTACTATTATCACTATTATTTCTCTGCCTATTTCTCTAGTTCTGCACCGCATTGTGTCTACTCTGGCTTGAGAAGTATTCATACCTCTTGAACTTTTCCATATTTTGTCGCATTCTGACCACATAAAAGTAAGGTAAGGTAATTTTATTTATATAGCACATTTTCAGCAACAAGGCATTTCAATGTGGTTTACATGAATTAGAGGAAATGCAAAAAACCTAAACACAAACAAAAGTACTCTGGAATTTATAAACTAATAGAAGTTTCTCTGGATCTCTTGTTGGTTCTAACTAATAGGTTCACACTCACAAACGCGCAAACATTAATACACAGATACGCAGCTCGGTAGGCAATTTGGGGCTAAGTGCCTTGCCCAGGGGCACATCGACACGTGGCAGGAGGAAGCTGAAATCGCACCTACAACCTTCCGATCGCAAGACGACTACTCTACCCACACAGCCACAGTCGCCGCAGTAAGTATAAAACTAAATGTTCCTCTAACGGGTTGGTGGATAGCAAGAATAAGTACTCAAGAATTTATAAACTAATAGGAGTTTCTCTGGCTCTCTTCTTTGTTCTAACTAAAAAGAATAACTGTAAATAGGATGAAATGACAACAGTGGGAAGGATCTGCCAGACATCGCAAGATAAGGCACAGACATTGAGCCAATGAAAGGCGGTACAATCACAAAGTGTGTTTATCTGTAGATCTGGAGTGTGAATGCAATTAGCCTGTGAACTCTGTACAGCCAGCTCTCCCAGGCAACAGTCTCTGATATGATGGTCTTATCTAAGAGCAAGTCCTTGGAAGTGCTCTGCTGCACAGTCGCACAGATGTCGTCAGGAAGGGAGCTAGGACTATAAGAGTAAAGGTTGTATCTTATATTGAATGTTCTGAAAGGGCAGGTTGTGCCAGAATGTATTGATAAAACCCATTAGACTGTTAAAATATCAATAAATTTTTCTCTCTTGCTCTCAGTGAAGGCAGATGCTTTTTTTCCTCTGCTCCCTCTCTGCCCTGGCCTGCTCTGTTTTTGTCCTGTCTTTTTCTATATTTTTGGAGCCTTTCTTTGCACATCCTCCAAATGTGCAAAGATCCAAATGGATCTGGTCAACTGGTCTCTCAATGCAATGGATCAAAATTTCTTGACAAGAAGTTTGGGCACAGGAGAGCCCTCTTGTCCTGTGGGGACACATCCAGCAGGATTCACCCTGGATTTATTCATAACAGGATTTCTGCTGTTTGGAGCTTGTGGATTCCTGAATTATCGACAAATTTGTGACGGACTTGGCTGAACTAGCAAACAGTTAGACTGTTGGTGTGGACAGACACAAGTTGGATGTGAGTCTTGCTGAGACTTGCAGCCCAGCTGAGGACTGAAAAACTCACTAACAGGATGGAATCGATCTTGGAGAAGTTGCTAGTTTCGGCTCAGTGGAACGATTAAACTAATCTAGATAAATGGGAACTGAGATGTAGCAGAGATACTTTAGGGAAGATTGAAATTTATAATCTACCCAACCTAAGACTTTTTGTATCTGAATTGGCTTTCCTGTGTTGCCTTGGAAGGGCTGCATATTTCCAATCTCCTGGAAGATATGTAAACATAACGCTCCTTCCCACCTCACCCCCTCCTGTTTCCATGCAGCTGTGGAGCTGAGCGTTCCCAAGGACATTCCTTGATAACATCTTATCAGACTTCTGCCAGGAGGCTGAGCCACATGGTTTTATGGCCTTGTGACGTCACCGCCTTCATGCACGTCTTTGTTTTGTCTGAATGTTACCATGTGGCCTAATGTGTCCTTCCCTCTTTTTATTTTGTTAGAAACTGTGGAGTACTCACTTTTAACCCAGACAAGGAATTAGAACAAACTTGGAATCCAGAGACTCTAGTTTGTTACTCACTCTAACTTATTTTTCAGAAACTGTACAGTTCTCACTATTTAGACCAATATTAGATTAACTTTTAGATTAATATAATACTTCCATTAGTTTAGAACTTGGAATTCAGAAAAAACTACCTCAACAATAACTTTTTAGACTCCAATTCTTCCAACCCAGAAAAGGAATTAGACCAGCGGATACTCACTTATACTTATCTGGCCACCCTGAATAGGATCTAGTTTATCTACTGTGTATCAACATTATTAGCTTTTTCTTCATTTGATTTGTTTTTTTGTTCGCATTTCCTTTTAATTCCTGTAAAGCACTTTGTATTGCTTTGTTGCTAAAAATGTGTGATATAAATAAAATAACTTTTTACCCTTAAACATCTGTTTGTTTCAGCATTCAATGTGTGTCTCTTAAAAAGAAATCTTGAACATTTGTTCACACTGATCAGTGCATCTGGGATTTTGTGATTGTTTTTGCAGTGTTAATTTCTGTAATGTTAAACGTAACTTCTTTTTAATCGACCAATGGTGAAAATATTGGCAGTAAAATCAGAAAGAAATCTGGGAATCTGTTGATTTTGCATAAAGTTGGGAGATTTGTGGAAAAAAAAACTTATTGATGTAAGAGGAACTTATTGTTATAACTTGGGAGTCTAGAGGGCCACATAAAAAGCTACGGCGGGCCAGATTTGGCTCCCGGGCCTCGAGTTTGACACGTGTTTTAAACCATCGCATTGCAGCGCTGGCTTTATGTCCAGGATCGTTGTTGTGCTGGAAGCTGAAAGTCAATTCAACTGTATGTCTCCCGTTTTGTAATGTCACTTTCTTCATTAAAACAGGAGGGAGAGGCATAAAAAATTAAACAATTATGCTCTATTTTATCTCTACATAAATTAGCCATTTCAACAGCATAATTGTGATGTCTGTGTTCATTTATACGGAAGGGGAACATTTACTAAAATTATCATTGTACAGAAATCTTCAGATATTTATACTTTAACCTTCATCCAAACGCTGGTGTTTCCTACCTATCCGGTGTAAAACAATCCGGGGAGTCCGGGAGAAATCCAGCAGTCTGCGCTGATCATCCATCTCTTCCTCCGACTTGACGATGATTCCTTAGTCTGAATGTTTCTTCAGCAGGAGTTAACTGCACATTTAAACTGGACTGAAGCCTTTTTGTTTTTTTGTACAGAAACACTCGAACATTTGACGGAACAAAACATTCGCCATCATCTTCCTCTCCTTTAGATTTTAACGGCAGCTTTCATCCGTTATTGGTGCACTACTGCCATCTCTTGGACATTAATACTTATTCCTCAAATTCTCCCAACAAGTAATTAAAATGGAGTCTTTGTTTCCTCAAGACTCCATGACGTCTCATCACCCATAGACATAATATAAGGATAGACGCCTCATGGACCGCTCTCGCCTATTGTCGCTGACGAGATTTAGGGCGGCCATCTTGGAGAGGTACACCACTCCACTCAGCGTTATGTGTTTAGCAGGCACAATGACGTATCAGCGCATTTAATCGATCATAACACGCTTTTTTGTAACTGGAAACCATATTCAATCATCTATCAAAGCTACATTTATAAACAATTGTATTATTTAAGTATGTTTTTAATACATAGTTCAGCATATTTAAATATGCTTAGTGGCTAAAACAATAGAATAGGAATGGAATATTCTGATATTGATGTATGATGAGCATATTACAAAGCATACAGCCGTTCATAATTTATTTAATTATTTAGTAATATCAATACATATTTATATAACTATACAAACACAAATAATGATTAATACTGAATAATATATATTGGATACATGTTTATACATATATATACATACATACATACATACATACATACATACATACATACATACATACATACATACATACATACATACATACATACATACATACATACATACATACATACATACATACATACATACATACATACATACATACATACATACATGTTTTTCAGCCGATGAGTTCTAGCTTCAGAGAGATTCAGCAGCTGAGATTGAGTCCAAAATCCGATGCGAGATTCATCCGTGCTGCAGTGAATCCGTCTCTCTTTAAAGATATCCCTCTCTTCTTCCTCACATCGTGTCTTTATGAAACCTTCATAACAAAAACGGACGATTTGGGATGCATCTTACTAGTGAAAGAATTACATATAAATAGTAGTCTTTACCACCTGTGTAAACTTTGCTGGTGGATCAGTGGTGGGAAGTAACGAAGTACAAGTACTTCGTTACTGTACTTAAGTACAATTTTCGTGTATTTCTACTTTACTCAAGTAGATTTAATAATGGATACTTTCTACTTTTACTCCACTACATTTTACAGTAAGTATCTGTACTTTGTACTTCACTACATTTTTACAAAAGGGTCGCGTTATTCGTTACATCCAAGTCGCATTGCTCTTTTTTTCCCGTTAAAATGTGAAATTCAGAGACTTTAGGTGGCGCCGTAAAATCCAAGCAATAACGTGACTTACGTGTCTGTTGTTACTTATGCCTCCCCCTTTACTGGCACGCAGCGCTCCAAGACATGGCAGTGTTTTCCTCTGAGCGGGAGAAGATGTCTGTCTAATTATATTATTACATCATCACTATTATAATCGTCAGCTATTATATTACTGACGACTATAATAGTCAGTAATATAATAGCGCTGCATAAACTGATATGGCGACATGTAAAATCAGCAGTGCTTCGCTTTCACAGACGGTGGGGACTTCATTCAACTACAAAAAAACACAATTACTACAATTTAAACTTGGCCAAAGACTAAAATGAGGTTACCTCCAACATAACCAATTAAAATCATCAATACTTTAATAGAATAGTCTAAAACAATTCATGGCTGCTACCTGCAGCGAGGCCACACAAAACAATAGAATGTTCCAAAGTAACAAATTAAAACCAAAAAAAAACCCAAAACTAAAAAACTTAACGAAACAAAACAGATTAAACAAAGCAGTTGCAAAAATGAAACAAAGTCAAGCAATGAAACAAGATAAACTAAACAAAAAAATGAAAGAAAACACTGAAACAAAACAGCAGGGTCTCCAGTGAGCTGCAGCAGTGTCAGAGCTGGAATTAAATCAAAAGGTTAGTAGGTGATTTACAGAAGACGGAAGGCAGAGGAAACCATTGTCATCTACCAGAGCTGGATGACTTCATCCCAAACCAGAGGATCCGTTCCAGCCCACAGCAGGAGGATCTTTCCAATATGTGCTATATATATAAATAATTGTTGTTTTTGGTGTTATGGAGCTGTATGGGTCCAATAAGACAATACATACCCGTTTTGTGTGAAAACTGCACTGGGGAGGGTAAATTACAGCCACACCCCAGTACCAAGCAGGAGCTTCCAGTGGTTTTCTAGATGTAAACAATTCAAGTCAAATACTGAATTTGTAGGTCTTATGCCGAAAGAGAAACATTACTTACTGATGTTAGAGCTTCAAACCTGCATGCTACCCAAGCAACCTTCCCAGCAACATGTGACCAAATGCCAGCATAAGCAACCAGGTGAGAGAGTCTGCCTTTATACTCTCCACCCATCATGAGGTGATTAGGGGCCAGATGTTTTGAATATTGGGGCAGGCTTCTTCCCGCTACACTCATAAACGGTCTCTATAGGTTTTCTGTTTCTGTGAGAATTTTGACATTTTAGGGCTGGACTCCTTAAGTTGCGAGATCAATTTTCTTCTGGGTTCGATTCCCGACCCGACGTCTTTCTGCATGGAGTTTGCATGTTCTCCCTGTGCATGGTGGGTTCTTTCAGGGTTCTCCGGCTTCCTCCCACAGTTCAAAAACATGACTATCAGATTAATTGGTTTCTCTAAATTCTCCCTAGGCGTGAGTGTGTGTGTGTGTGTGTGTGTGTGTGTGTGTGTGTGTGTGTGTGTGTGTGTGTGTGTGTGTGTGTGTGTGTGTGTGTGTGTGTGTGGGTGTGTGTGTGCGTGTGTGTGTGTGTGTGTCCTGTCTGTTTCTGTGTTGCCCTGTGACAGACTGGCAACCTGTCCTGGGTGTACCCCATCAACCCTCCCGACCACACTAGGGACAAGGGTGTAAGAAAATGGATGAATGTAAAGAACACAAAACTTATGCCACCCTGAGTTAAGGAGATGGGATGGTCAGCAGGTGAATGCAGATGTGGCTGATCTATGGGTGAGACAGATGACGGAATGGGAGAGGCAGCTGGAGAGGTGCTTCTGGGTCTTTTCTTCTTCTGAAAAGACTGAGAGGATGGGACAACAGGAGGAGAAACAGGAACCAGATCAAGCACTATCACAGTATCTTCCTGGTTCTCTGGTATCATTGGATGCTCCTCAGTAAGAATCCCAGGCTGCTCCTGACCTATGGTCTCTGTCTGTTCAAAGATCAGGTTCTCAGCTCTTTACTTCTCTTCATCTGGCTTGCAACAGCAATACAGGTACAATTCCCAGGTACAATTAGCCTCCTAGAGGCTAATTTAGCTAGCTTCCACCGTATATTCTCCAGCAAAAAAAATGTTACAAACGTGTCTTCAACCATTCGCATCACAGTCCTACTGCCATGAAGTCCTAAAACTACCATCAATAACTTTATAACGTAACACTTTGAAGTTATTTTTGGTTTTAGAGTACAAAAACATTTTGACAAGTGCAGATTTTTACTCACGGGAGTGTAAGTGTCGCATAGGATGACGTCAGCTTATTCTTCTTGGGTTTTTGTGGGATCCGTCATAATTTTTATTATTTCAATAAAAAATATTAAACGTTTACAGAACAGTTTGCATGCAATCACAAAAGAAAATACATCTTAAATTTTCTTAAATTTATTTGGTGTAAATCATTGATATCATACTCAAAACTAGTTGGTAAATTAAAAAAAAAGGCTTTTAAATCAAGTTACAACCACAACAAAAACCCTCCGGTTTTATATTTTACTGAGTTATTTTTAAATACCGAATAAAAGTCCTTTGACCGATACGTCTGACATGTATTTGTAGTAAATATTCTTAATATCCTGTTCAAACTAGCACATAAATTGTAAATAAAGGTTTTAAAAAAATAGAATAGACTCGTCATCTTATTCGTTCCTAGATCGTCAGTATCGGACGCTTAGGGAGCGGTACAGCATTCAATGAGAGAACCCCTCTCGTCACATATTGACGCGAAGGGGGGACGCCGAGGGTACCTGCCCAAGCGTCAATATGTGACGAGTTGGGAGTGAGAATGTGTTGGAATTTTATGCCATATCGCAGATCCCTACTCTGCAGTAAAAAGCAAATCAATCCCTCTGTCCGTCATTAAAAGGTTCTGGAAGGGAGTTCATGTCCGGTGTTATGCCCAGAAAAGCCCCCCTGCCCAAATTTGCATCCCCTGTCGCGGGAGCGCGCATCACTCTGAGCTCTCGCATATTGACGAGGAAACGGATAAAAATATGACCGAAGAGGAAATTTTAAAGATATTTGTAACATTATCACATTTCTCAACCATGTAATCCCTAATACGGTGGGTTTTATTTTGCAAATTATTTGAAATAAATACGGTTTTTACACTTTTATTGACACATATGAGTCGAACTTTTTTTTCAGTCCGTGTCTGTTGTAAACGTTCTCCGCAAATGGTTTGAAATTCTCTGCTTTGTCTTTTGATACCATAATAGCTCAAAAGCATTACAACAGAGAACCATTATGTAGAACATTTTATATCATGTTTCACTTCTAGTCTGTTAACGTAGGAGGAAATGCAACTTAATTTATGAGCCTGAAAATATTTGCATCCGTCTTGTTGATATGAAACTTATAGCATTAGCTCAGAGAACAAGTGTCATTACGTAGAAGAGATTAAATCCTTTCAGCTCTTTATTTCCCCCAATTAGCACAGGGAAGCATGTTTTGGCTATATAGATTTTGAGCCTGCCACAATATGCATCCCCTCAAATATTATATGATCGATATAAAACTTATACCAGTAATTCTTGGAACTACTATGATTATGTAGAAAAAGTAATTTCACTCTTAACTCCTTATTTCTCCAAGTTAGCACAGGGATGTGTTTTTGGGCAAAATTTCCAGCCTGCCAAAATATGCATCCCTTATCTATTCCCCTCAAATATTATCCTATTGATTTAAAACTTATACCAGCAGTTCTTGGAGCTACTCTCATTATGTAGAAAAAGTTATTTTACTTTTAACTCTTTATTTCTCAAAGTTAGCACAGGGATGCATTTTTGGGCAATATGGATTTCCAGCCTGCCAAAACATGCATCCCTTATCTATTCCCCTCAAATATTATCCTATTGATTTAAAACGTATACCAGCAGTTCATGGAACTACTCAGATTATATAGAAAAAGTTATTTCACTCTTAACACCTTATTTCTCCAAGTTGGCACAGGGATGTGTTTTTGGACAATATGGATTTCCATATTCTTGGAACTACTATGATTATGTAGAAAAAGTAATTTCACTCTTAACTCCTTATTTCTCCAAGTTAGCACAGGGATGCGTTTTTGGGCAAAATTTCCAGCCTGCCAAAATATGCATCCCCTCTCTATTCCCCTCAAATATTATCAAATCGATATAAAACTTATACCCGCAGTTATTGGAACTGCTCTCATTATGTAGAAAAAGTTATTTCACTCTTAACTCTTTAATTCTTCAAATTAGCACTGGGATCCATATTGCCCAAAAATGCATCCCTGTGCTAATTTTGAGAAATAAAGAGTTAAGAGTGAAATAACTTTTTCTATATAATCTGAGTAGTTCCATTAACTGCTGGTATAAGCTTTATATCAATAGGACAATATTTGAGGGGAATAGATAAGGGTTGCATATTTTGGCAGGCTGGAAATTTTGCCCAAAAACGCATCCCTGTGCTAATTTGAAGAATTCAAGAGTTAAGAGTGAAATAACGTTTTCTACATAATCTTCAAATTAGCACTGGGATGTGTTTTTGAGCAATGTGGATTATTGTGGAAGGCTGGAAATCCATATTGCCTAAAAATGCATCCCTGTGCTAACTTTGAGATATAAACAGTTAAGAGTGAAATAACTTTTTCTACATAATCTGAGTAGTTCCATGAACAGAAGGTATGAGCTTTAAATCAATAGGATAAAATTTCAGGAGAATCGATAAGGGATGCATATTTTGGCAGGCTGGAAATTTTGCCCAAAAAGGGATACCTGTGCTAATTTGAAGAATTAAAGAGGTAAGAGTGAAATAACTTGTTCTACATAATGAGAGTAGCTCCAAGAACTGCTGTTATAAGTTTTAAATCAATTGGATAATATTTGAGGGGAATAGAGAGGGGATGCATATTTTGGCAGGCTGGAAATCCATATTGCCCAAAAATGCATCCCTGTGCTAACTTTGAGAAATAAAGAGTTAATAGTGAAATAACTTTTTCTACATAATGAGAGTAGCTCCAAGAACTGCTGTTATAAGTTTTAAATCAATAGGATAATATTTGAGGGGAATAGAGAGGGGATGCATATTTTTGGCAGGCTGGAAATTTTGCCCAAAAATGCATCCCTGTGCTAACTTTGAGAAATAAAGAGTTAATAGTGAAATAACTTTTTCTACATAATGAGAGTAGCTCCAAGAACTGCTGTTATAAGTTTTAAATCAATATGATAATATTTGAGGGGAATAGAGAAGGGATGCATATTTTTGGCAGGCTGGAAATTTTGCCCAAAAATGCTTCCCTGTGCTAATTTGAAGAATTAAAGAGTTAAGAGTGGAAGAACTTTTTCTACATAATGAGAGTAGCTCCAAGAACTGCTGGTATAAGTTTTAAATCACTATAATAATATTTAAGGAAAATAGAGAGGGGATGCATATTTTGGCAGGCTGGAAATCCATATTGCCCAAAAACGCATCCCTGTGCTAACTTGGAGAAATAAGGAGTTATGAGTGAAATAACTTTTTCTACATAATCATAGTAGTTCCAAGAACTGCTGGTATAAGTTTTATATCGATCATATAATATTTGAGGGGAATAGAAAGGGGATGCATATTGTGGCAGGCTCAAAATCTATATAGCCAAAACATGCATCCCTGTGCTAATTGGGGGAAATAAAGAGCTGAAAGGATTTAATCTCTTCTACGTAATGACACTTGTTCTCTGAGCTAATGCTATAAGTTTCATATCAACAAGACGGATGCAAATATTTTCAGGCTCATAAATTAAGTTGCATTTCCTCCTACGTTAACAGACTAGAAGTGAAACATGATATAAAATGTTCTACATAATGGTTCTCTGTTGTAATGCTTTTGAGCTATTATGGTATCAAAAGACAAAGCAGAGAATTTCAAACCATTTGCGGAGAACGTTTACAACAGACACGGACTGAAAAAAAAGTTCGACTCATATGTGTCAATAAAAGTGTAAAAACCGTATTTATTTCAAATAATTTGCAAAATAAAACCCACCGTATTAGGGATTACATGGTTGAGAAATGTGATAATGTTACAAATATCTTTAAAATTTCCTCTTCGGTCATATTTTTATCCGTTTCCTCGTCAATATGCGAGAGCTTAGAGCGATGCGCGCTCCCGCGACAGGGGATGCAAATTTGGTTAGGTTTGCTTTTCTGGGCATAACACCTGTTAAACTCTCTTAATGTTTCCAGTATTGAATGTATAAGTATTTCAGGGCGGCAGAATGACAACAGCAAACAGATCAATGTCTGTGGATTGGAGGCTCCACATATTTCCTCTTTCTATGTATACACTTTGTGCTGCACAATTTATATAAAAAATAATGTATCTCTCAAGGAAAAGGTTTCAGGAAGGCACATCTCTAAGTATCCAAATGTCGAGATCCAAATTATTACATTTAACAAATTGCATAAAACTTTATATGCAACAAAGCCCTTAAGTCCATAACTAATTTTCACTAAATACTTTCTATAGTGAACTTCTATGCAGCCCACACAGGGATGCAGCGGCCACATAAACAGCCAGACGCAGGGAGTTAAAAACGGATGTAGTTTAATCTCAACTTTTCTTGTCATAGATACCGTGAAAAGTGTAGCATGAAATAAAAAGATACAGAATTGTTGAACATGCGTAACTCTTGAATAAAATTAACATAATGTTCACACACACACAAAAGAATATGTTGTCCTGAACTCGTCAGCATACACAACTCTCATTTCTAAACAAATAAACTGCGTTCCACTACTTCCTAAACAAATGACATTTTCCATAAAAATCACAACTGCACACGCCCAAAGCTCATGCTGCTTTCCAAGGGCGCCAATTTAAACTTGTCTTAAAGCTTCCTCAAGACTCCATGACGACTCATCACCCAGCAGAAACAGGAAGTGCAGCACGACACAAAAACACACAAAGAAGAAGCATACCGCTCTTCAAACAAAACAACAAATTGAGCACTAGGTGTCACTGTTGGACCAAAAACAAATAAGAGAATTTTACCATTTAGAAGCCATTTACTGTGGAAAATACCTCTATGGCTTTTCACCAGTGTGAATCCTCATGTGGTTAATTAATTTCTGATTTTGACCAAAATATTTTCCACAGGTCACACATGAAAACGGCTTTTCACCAGTGTGAATCATCTTGTGCTGACTTAAAACCTGTTTTTGACGGAAACATTTTCCACAGGTCACACATGAAAACGGCTTTTCACCTGTGTGAATCCTCTTGTGCTGAATTAAAACCTGTTTTTGACGGAAACATTTTCCACAGGTGACACATGAAAACGGCTTTTCACCTGTGTGAGTTCTCATGTGCTGAGTTAAATCCTGTTTTCGCATAAAACATTTTCCACAAGTCTCACATGAAAACGGCTTTTCACCAGTGTGAATCTTCTTGTGCTTAATTAAATTTTGGTTTAGATTAAAACATTTTCCACAGGCCACACATGAAAACGGTTTTTCTCCAGTGTGAATCCTGATGTGGTTAATTAATTTCTGATTTTGATCAAAACATTTTCCACAGGTCACACATGAAAACGGCTTTTCATCAGTGTGAATCCTCTTGTGCTTAGTTAAATTACATTTTTGACTAAAACATTTTCCACAGGTCACACATGAAAAAGGCTTTTCACCTGTATGAGTTCTCATGTGAGCATCAAAAGCAGATCTGCAAGCAAAACGTTTTTCACAGATGACACATGAGAAAGGTTTTCTTCTTTTCTGATTTTGATTCTCAACTTCAGCAGCTTCCTTGATGATGACTTGGTTCCTGTTTGGTTCTGATTCTGTTTGGTTTGTTTGTTCATAAACAGGAACCACCAGGTAGGTATCAGTCTCCTGTTTTAACTCAACCTGTTCTTCACCTTGACTGCAGTAAACTTCTTTCTCTTCCACTTTTATCTGATGATGTTCTAGATCCTCCCGCTCTTCTTTTATCTCATGTTCTAGATCCTCCTGCTCTTCTTTTATCTGCTGATGTTCTAGATCCTCCTGCTCTTCTTTTATCTGATGATCTTCTGGTTCTTCCTGTTCTTGTTTCACCTGCAGAGGTTCCAACTCCTCCAGGTCCAGAGTGGATCTCCTCTCCTGGTGACAAACGTTACACTGCAGGCAATCTGGACAGCAGAAAAAAAGAGGAATTGTTAATGTAAAGTTACAGCTACTAACACCACTAATATTGTTTTATGCTGCTTGCTTTACTAACCTTGCGCTGCATTGTTAATATTTCTCCTGTTTTCAAAACTAAGTCTCAGTAGTTAAAGGAGAGCCATAAAAACGGTAACTGGTTCCTTTTTCTCGTTACATAAATAAGCCATTCTCACGTAGTTGTGATGATTACGTTCATTTATCTGATATCAAAACATTTATATAGGAGGGGAACAGTTACTAAAATGATTCTCATACAGAAAGCTTCTATATTTAGACCTTAACTTTCATCCAATCGCTGGTGTTTCCTACCTATCTGGTGTAAAATTATCCGGGGAGTCCGGGAGAAATCCAGCAGTCTGCGCTGATCATCCATCTCTTCCTCCGACTTGATGATGATTCCTTTAAACTCTGTGAAAGTTTCTTCAGAAAGATTAACTGCTCGTTGAGAAACTCATTTAGACAAACTCTCGAAAATTCAACAAAGTATGCACCATCTTGTTGTTCCTGCTCTTATTCTTCTTCTTTGGGATTTTATGACCGTCGGCATTCACATCGTTGCATTACCGCCCCCTTCTGGATAATACGAGCATATCGGGTGAAGTATCTTACCAATGACTCGACAACTGATTCGGTGGTGGGGCGTTCAAACCACCTGGTTTGGTGCGAAAATCTGTTCCCCTGTGCGCGCTTCCCTGCGTCGGGAGCGCGCATTGCAGGCAGAAAGGCGGATCTGACCATTTTCACGGCGCTTCTGATCGATTTCTCGGTAAAACAACTCATATAGTCATGTCAATGTTGTAACTTTCAGTTTAATCGGCAGCTAACAAAATTGTAAAATTAAGAATAAACGAGGTCTATTTTGGAGGTCTTCTTAAACCGTTTTGTGTTGTTTTTTAATAGTCGAGATTCTGTATTTTTTCCTACTTTTATCCTTCAAGCCTGACAAATAAAAGTCCGTCACCAAACAGTTTTCCCAACACCTAGCGTGTTTATAATTTGTCATTCCTGATATAAGAGGATGGGAACTGGCTGATAGCAGGGCACCAAAAATTAAGACTTCTGAAAAGATGAGTGTATGCTTTCTGGTAAATCCTGTTCTAATGTAAAATATGACAGATTACTAGATTAAGGAAATTTCTAATATACTACATGCACACATAACCATCTTTGATAATTTGGAAACAGTTGCTCTTTATTTCCCAAAGTTATGGGGGGAGGAGAGGGTGAATATGGCATTCTCTATTGTCATCAAAATAATCTGCCTGAAATAATGTGTTTGCCTCCATAATATGGGAACAAATTAATTTACCAACAAGTCTTTAACTCTGTTTATTCCTTTATCAGGGCTTAAAGTAAAAAAAAATCCTGAGCCTGAAACTTATACAATAGAAATT
This sequence comes from Poecilia reticulata, assembly GCF_904066995.2. NCBI lineage: Eukaryota > Metazoa > Chordata > Actinopteri > Cyprinodontiformes > Poeciliidae > Poecilia > Poecilia reticulata. The sequence continues at coordinate 21,708,996 of NC_088840.1, read as the reverse complement.
AACTATGCCGTTGCTATTGCCACAGTTTAATAAAAAAGTGTCTTTGAACAGTGCAAACAATTGCTTCTAACAATACAATTAACAAACCAAACACTCAAACTTAAATAAGACTTCAGTACATTTCGACTCAAAACAAAATGTAAAATGTCTGTGCCCTAAAGGTTTGCCTTACAGGCAAAAATCTCTCAACATTAAATAAGAGTCCTTTCAGTCTATGTTTTTGCAAGTAATTTAGAACATGTAACATTACCAACTAGATCAGTGTTTCTCAACCTTTTTTGGGCCAGCGCCCCCCCAGCCTTTATCCAGGTCCCTCACCGCCCCCCCCAACAAAGAATTTGTAGGCTACTTTCCCCTTTTGGCAAATAATGAGAAAATGTTTTCAAACTTACAGGATTTATTGTTGATAAGTAGAATAAACACAGACTTGCTGATAAATTAATTTGTTCCCATGTTATGGCAGGGGAATCATTTATTCCAGGTACCTAAGTTACACGTTTCTCCCATAATAACTCTAGAAAATAATGTGCAAATTGTACCAAAAATCGAAGGATGTCTTGTTCATCAGGAGAGGAATAAACGAGGCTAAAGACTTGCTGGTAAATCAATTTGTTCTTATGAGATGTGGCGGAACAAATTATTTCAGGTAGCTGAAATATTCACCCTGCTCCCCTCATTGCTTTGGCAAATAAAGAGCACCCTTTTCTAAATTCTCAACGATTGTTATGTGTGATTTTCACAGGGGAAACAATTTCGCACAATACGGTCGATTACATTAACCACAGTGGCAACAGGTCTACTGCCACCATCTACTGGGCTGAAATATCAGGTGATAAACATGCTAAAGAAAAACTCTAAACTTTTATTCCCAAATGAAACATTACATTTAATTAGCTTCTAAGACAATAGTATAACTTTTTGATCTAAATACACATAAGCCATTTCAATATAAAAAAGAATCTTTCACAGAAGACCGCTCAGCAGGAAAGACCAAAATATTATTACAACTAAGTCGAGAGAAACGGCAAATTATTGACGACAATCATACATACTGTTAGAATTTATGTTATTCTTACATTTTTAACATCAAACATTTATTACTTTAGATCATTAACCCAACATTATATTGTTATAGATTATTGTGGTTCTTATTTAAAGTGTTCTAACTTCCTTCGTCTTCATGTGAAACAGTTAACTGTGTTTGTTTCTCAGATCTTAAATTGTTTCCACAGGTGCCTTCTTATCAACCGTAATACTCCCTACCTTAGAAACTGCCTGTGTGCAGAAGGAGTTTGTTTCTCCCGTCTTGCTTTCCTATCCTGCCTCTTTTCCTTGAATAAAAGACTAGCTCAAACTGGAAGTTATCAGAACACGCGGTGGGCAGCTCGCTGGAGCGGTCCGCTGCGTCTTCTTTCATGAAAGCTTGGTAAAAACTCACATAAGTTGTATGTGGTTCATTTTACATAGGTTGTTGAAAAATACCTATCACATACTTTGTACAATCAATCCATAAAAATTAGTGTGGTGAATTTTGCATTTACTGTAAAGTACGAATGGATTTTATCATTAAATAGGTAGACTGATTTATATAATTTGAAACAAATGAAAGCGTCAATTACCATATTATTTTGCTTAAAAGACAAACCTAACAGATGTTTTTTTTGTTTGTTTTTTTTTTTTTACAGATTTGAGAACATCGACCCATTTTAGTATGTTGTTTTTGATTTAAAAAAAAAATAAAAAATCCAATTATAAATACTTATCTTTCCTCCATTAAACATTTTGGGAATTTTATTCATTAAAGAAATGTGATATCCATCTGCATCAGGTAATACTAAAAAAACAGTTTATGTTTAATTATTTTAAGCATCGTCTTCATCAGCCCCTTCACCCTTCATGTTTAAAACTCAACTTTATGTTGTTATGGGGAAAAAAAAATCTGGATTTTAAGCAGAAGAAGAGCCTCTGGTCTCACTATAGCTAAAGCAGTCAACGCACTGAAATCCTGCACAGATTTAGAAGATTTTACTCAATAAGTTGAAGATTATGTTATGGTCAGGAATAAACTGACAAATTAGGCTTCTTCATTACAATTTCTATTTTAGATTTTTCTGTGCTCTAAATTAATTATTACCCGAGTGATTTCTCATGTGAACAGTAAAATGACATTTTTCATTGAAACCTTTTCCACAAGTCAGACACCAAAAAGGCCTCTTATTTGTGTGAATTACAATATGATTAAGTAAAACACGTTTTTGACTGAAACTTTTTCCACAGGTGACACATGAAAAAGGCTTTTCACCTGAGTGAATCTTCATGTGCTCATTTAAATACCGTTTTTGATTGAAAGATTTCCCACAGGTGATGCATGAAAAAGGCTTTTCCCCTGTGTGAGTTCTCATATGAGCATCAAAAGCAGATTTGAAAACAAAACACTTTCCACAGGTCACACATGAAAAAGGCTTTTCACCTGTGTGAATCGTCATGTGAAGTGTTAAATGGCGTTTTTGAGAAAAACACTTTCCACAGGTCACACATGAAAATGGCTTTTCCCCTGAGTGAATCATCATGTGCTCAGTTAAATATTGTTTTCGACCAAAACTTTTCCCACAGGTGACACATGAAAAAGGCTTTTCTCCGGTGTGAGTTCTCACATGAACATTGAAAGCAGATTTGAAAGCAAAACATTTTCCACAGGTCTCACATGAAAAAGGCTTTTCACCTGTGTGAACCGTCATGTGATTAGTTAAGACGTGTTTTTGACTAAAAGACTGTCCACAGGCAACACATGAAAAAGGCTTTTCACCAGTATGAGTTCTCATGTGAACGTTGAAAGCAGATTTGAAAGCAAATCGCTTTTCACAGATCACACACATAAAAGGCTTTTCATCCGTGTGACACCTCATGTGACTAGTTAAAACCCGTTTTTGACTAAAACATTTACCACAGATCGCACACGAAAATGGCTTTTCATTTTTGTGAGTCGTCATGTGCTTAGTTAAAGAATCTTTTCGACTAAAAGATTTTCCACAGGTCACACATGAAAACGGTTTTTCTCCTGTGTGAATCGTCATGTGCTGAGTTAAAACCTCTTTTTGACTAAAACATTTTCCACAAGTCACACATGAAAATGGCTTTTCACCTGTGTGAATCATCGTGTGCTGAGTTAAATGATGTTTTAGACTAAAGCATTTTCCACAGTTCACACATAAAAACGGCTTTTCACCCGTATGAGTTCTCCTGTGAGCCTCAAAAGCCGATCTGAAAGCAAAACGCTTTTCACAAGTGACACATGAGAAAGGTTTTCTTCTTTCCTGATTTTGGTTCTCAGCTTCAGCAGCTTCCTGGAAGATGACTTGGTTCCTGTTTGGTTCTGATTCAGTGTGGGATGTTTGCTCATCAACAGGAACCACCATGCAGGTATCAGTCTCCTGTTTTAACTCAACCTGTTCTTCACCCTGACTGCAGTAAACTTCTTTCTCTTCCGCTTTTATCTGCAGATGTTTTAGATCCTCCTGCTCTTCTTTCATCTGCTGGTGTTCAAGAGCCTCCTGCTCTTCTTTTATCTGCTGATGTTTTAGATCCTCATGCTCTTCTTTTATCTGCTGGTGTTCTAGAGCCTCCTGCTCTTCTTTTATCTGCTGATGTTTTAGATCCTCATGCTCTTCTTTTATCTGCTGGTGTTCTAGATCTTCATGCTCTTCTTTTATCTGCTGGTGTTCTAGATCCTCCTGCTCTTCATGTTCTTGTTTCACCTGCAGAGGTTCTAACTCCTCCTGGTCCCGAATTGAGCTCCTCTCCTGGTTACAAAGCTCCTCCTCATAAATGTAACGTTGTAGGTGACCTGGAGAAGAAAACAGAAGAATTAACTTCATTGAAATAAATGAAAAACTTTAATCATTTTTTTCATTCTTTCATCAACAGTGGAATTCTCTAACTGTAACTCTAGTAAATGATTTTTTTTTTTTTACTTTTCATGCTTTTTGACAAACAAAATTATGTTCATCATACATATTTAACTGTAAAGGAATAATTTATGCATTAAAATGTAGCCTCGTATGCCTACTTAAAAAAATTATTACTATCAGTGCTACAGGTCTTACTGTTTTCTGTCAAACTCTTCTGGAGTACAGTCATGTCACACCTTCTATTCTTTCAATGTTTTCTCTCGTGCACTGTTTCCATCTGTCCGTCAGCATTCTGCTCGTCTACCTTTCTGTATATGTCTTCTGCTTTTACTGTCTGTAAATGTCTCCTTCAAACTTTAATCAATTTGCTTCTGCTAATTTATGCTTTTTGCAAAGTTTCACTTTTCTAGTTCAGATTTTATACTAATTTGTGCTTCTCCTAATTTATGCTATTTTTGCTATGTTTTACTTTTTAAAACTTTTTCAAGTATTTCATGTTTTATACTAATATCTGCTTCTGCTAATTTAGGCTTTTTGCAAAGTTTCACTTTTCAAGTTCTTAAAACTATTTCGGATTTTATACTAATTTCTGCTTCTGTTTATGCTTTTTGCTATGTTTCACTATTCACATATTTCAGTGTGCATACCAATTTATGCTTCTGCTAATCTTTGCCATATCTTTTTCTATGTTTTACTTTTCAAATATTTCAGGTTGAATTCAAAATAATGCTTCTGCTAATTAATGCCATGTCTTTGACTAAATTTCACTCTTTAGCAAAAGATTTCTATCATGTATGACTGGCTTTATTCTCTTTTCCTATTTTTTATGCTTTGTTCTGCTGTGTTTTGCATTTTCTGCAGCAATCATTCAGTAAATATTTGCATTCTCACAGCTGTTTCGCTAGAAACAGCAAAAAAAAAAAAGTATTCTAGTTTTTAATCAGAAAAAAGATCCTGCTCAAATTTTTCTGTCGTTAACTACTTCTGCTATCTTCAACCAATTGTGTTAATTCATATATCAAAATGTTCTGATCTTCTATTAAGACTATGACTTTAGGTAAATTTCACTATTGTACTTTTTGAAATATTTGCCCTTTTGTGCATTTGTTTTTTTTTTGTTTTTTTTTTTTTTTGCCCTGTTGAAATACATGGTGGAATTCTCCAACTGTTGTCAGTTGCTAGAGTGTCCCCTCTAGTAACTGACTTTTTTTTTTTTTTCAACTTTTCATGGTTTTTGACAAACAAAATTATGCCGTTCATACATATTTAACTGTACAGGAATAATGTATGCATTAAAATGTAGCCACGCATGTCTACTTTAAGGAACTATTACTATCATTGTTACAGGTCTTACTGTCAAACTCTTCTGGAGTACCGACATGTCACACCTGCTCCTATTCCTTCAGTGTATTTCTCTGCTGTGCTCCGTTTCTGTCTGTGTGTCAGCATTCTGCCTTTCTGTATATGCCTTCTGCTTTACTGGTTTTACTGTCTACAAAGGTATTTTGCAAACTTTAATTTTACCAATTCATATTTCAAAATATTTTGATTTTTGTACTATTTTTTGCTTTTTGCTATAATTTCTTTTCAACTCTTTCAGGTTTGTACTAATTTCTGCTCTTCTAATTTATGCTTTTTGCAAAGTTTTCCTTTTCAGCTATTTCAAATATTTCAGGGTTTATACTTATTTCAGCTTTTGCTAATCTATATATATTTTGCTGTATGTTACTATAGTACTTTTTCAAATATTTCTGTTGAGTTATGCTATATCTTTTGTTACTATTGTACTTTTTCAAATATTTCTGTTGAGTTATGGTATATCTTTTACAAATATTTAAGGTTTTATACAAATATTCTATTTGTCTACCTTTCTGTGTATAACAGACACAGACAGATGGATACAAACCGGATTCCAAAAAAGTTGGGACACTAAAATTGTGAATAAAAACTGAATGCAATGATGTGGAGATGGCAAATGTCAATATTTTATTCGTAATAGAGCATAGATGGCAGATCAAAAGTTTAATCAGAGTAACTAACATTTAAAAGGAAAAATATGTTGATTCAAAATTTCAGTGTCTACAAATCCCAAAAAAGTTGGGACAAGTAGCATTAAGTGGCTGGAAAAGGGAAATTGAACATATAACAAACAGCTGGAAGACAAATTAACACTAATTAGGACAATTGACAACATGATTGGGTATAAAAATAGCTTCTTAGAGTGTCAGTGTCTCTCTGAAGCCAAGATGGTAAGAGGATCACCAATTCCACCATTGTTGCGCAGAAAGATAGTGCAGTATTACCAGAATGGTGTTACCCAGCGTAAAATAGCAAAGACTTTTAAGTTATCATCATCAACCGTGCATAACATCATCAAAAGATTCAGAGAATCTGGAACAATCGCTGTGCGTGAGGGTCAAGGCCGTGAAACTCTAGTGGATGCTCGTGACTCCAGGCCCTTAAACGTCACTGCACCTCAAACAGGAAGGCCACTGTCAAGGAAATAACAGCATGGGCTCAGGAATATTTCCAGAAAGCATCGTCAGTGAACACAATCCACAGTGCCATTTGCCGCTGCCAGCTGAAACTACAGTGCAAAGAGGAAGCCATTTCTAAGCTCCACAAGCTCAGCCGTTTGCACTGGGCCAGGAGTCATTTAAAATGGAGTGTGGCAAAATGGACAATGCATGACAATAGCTTACTTCTACTTCTTATGCTTTGTTCTGATTTTTCTTGCATTTCTGCAGCAGCCATTTTGCAAATATGCATTCTCACGGCTGTTTCGCTAGGAACAGCAATTTTTCTAGTTTATCTTGTCTCTCAGTTATGTTATTCTGATAAATATGGTTTAGTTTAAACAATAAAATATTACAATCATGAAAAAAACATTGGGTTTGATGCTTCTTGGTCTAAATAACAGTGAATGAAGTCTGGTTTTAATGTGGCGCTTTGTAGTTAATGTTCACAAAAAAGTTTGTGTGGCTGATCCACATTTTCGCGGCACCCACGTTTGCGTATATTTACAAAAACTTTCACACACGTTCAATTTTACCAGTATTTGTGTAAAATATGTGTGAAAGCACGCTTCATACACAAAGGCCTATATTTTTAAAATGATTTAGTCCTCATATTTTTTTATTTATTGTGAAATTATTTCTTGTAGGGTTTACTGTTATTTAAAAATCATTTTATTATGTTTAGGAACATATATAACAAATTGTTATTACATTTACAAATACAAAAGTCACCACTATTTTCCTCTGCTTATTTCACTAACTTTGCGCTGCATTGTTTCTACTGTGGCTTGAAAAGTAAAAATGCCCCTTGAACTTTTCAACATTTTGCCACCCACATGCATAAATATATTTAAGTAAAATTTTATGTGAAATACCAACAAAAAGAGGGATACAACTGTGAACTAACTGACGATGTGAACTTTGACTGGGCCATTCTAACACACGAATATGTTTTGTTTTATCGCATTGTAGATCTGACTTTATGTTTAGGGTTGTCGGGCTAGAAGGCGAACATCGGCTCCGCTGTATTTTTTCGTTTTCAAATGTAAGTCTCTGTAGTTATAAAGAAGGAAGAGCCATAAAAAAATAAAATAAATAAAAAACCGAAGGTCACCGGCTCCATTTTCTCTCGTCACAAATAAGCTGTTTCCACAATTTTGATGTCTGCGTTCATTTTGCTATAAGCAAAAATATTTACACGGGAAAGGAGTAATTACTAAAATGATCCTCATACAGAAAGCGTCATACATTTAGATCTTAACCTGCATCCAGTCGCTGGTGTTTCCTACCTATTCGATGTAAGATTATCCGGGGAGTCCGGGAGAAATCCAGCAGTCTGCGCTGATCATCCATCTCTTCCTCCGACTTGACGATGATTTATTTAAACTTTGTGAAAGTTTCTTCAACAGGATTAACCGCTTGCTGAGAAACTCATTCAGTAAAAATCTCGAATATTCAACAAAACACACCAGGCGCCATTTTATCGTTCTTATTCCTCCTCTTCCGGTTCTTCTTCTTTGGGATGTTTTGACTGTCGGCATTCATAAGGTGGCCTTACCGCCACCTTCTGGATAATACGGTTATTTCTTTAAACTCTGTGAAAGTTTCTTCAGCAGCAGTTAACCACTTGTTCATAAACTGGTTCAAGCTGGACTGAAGATATTTTTAGAGAAACTCGAACATTCAACACAACAGACCACGCGCCGTCTTCTTTGTCTTTTTCTTCTTCCTCTTCTTCGTTGGGATTTTATGACCGTCGGCATTCATGTAATTGCATTACCGCCACCTTGTGGATCATACGATCATCACATCTAAAGATTTCTCATACAGCCAGTTCTCTTTGAAAAACGTAAAATATTTTCTTCCAGTTCATCTAAATGAAACAAATACAATATCAGTATTCCAGTTTTCCGTATATCCATTGCTAATATCGTCCTCTGATTCGTAACTCCTACATCCCGCAACATGTTTCATAGTTTCTTCACTACACCAGATAAGAACCTCCATCCATCCATTTTCTTACACCCTTGTCCCTCAGTGGGGTCGGGAGGGTTGCTGGTGCCCATCTCCAGCTAGCATACCGGGCGAGAGGCGGGGTCACCCTGGACAGGTCGCCAGTCTGTCGCAACAGATAAGAACCTTTCCCTTAGTATTCATATGTCAATAAGCGCTGCTGCTTTGTTCTGAGTTACCGCTGGTTGCCGCCCATCCTTATTGAGAGCCGCTCAGCACCGGTTTGTACACTTAATTATTTTACTGTTTTTATTTTAATAAATTATAACGCTGAAACAGTGTCTCTTGCAAAAACGTACCTGTGTCCATTTTCATTTCACTGGGGCTGGGAGTAAGTCCCAGGTGGCGTTGTTGGCAACAAACAAAATCTAATTGTGTATTTTTACCATCGATTGTGTTGAGTTTTCTTCTTCAGTACTCGTGTTCACAATGAACCACACTTCTTTTCGTCAGATAGCTATGTTCACTTTATTGCTAATGTTCGGGTTCAACTTCTTCTTCGGAACAGTGCTGCCTACACAAAAGAACTCGCTCTCATTGCCCCCTAGTGGACAACTGCAGTACAACATGCACGTACATCATTAAACAGAAAGTGACAGGATAAAGAACTTGCAGCTGTGCCCTTCAAATTAAATTAGAAAACAAACAACACAACATAACTCAAAGACAAGTTAAGATCAGAACATAATCTAAGAGATTGTCAGACTAATATTTATTTATTTAATGTTAGCTTATACACTCTTATTACTGCACTAGATGGATTAAATGCCATTACAGTATAACGAGATGTTATACTTTAGCTTTCTAAGTATGTTATGCAGTATTTATTTTTTTAAGTGGGGATGTTAGTACTGATTTTAAATTATTCAGTTTAGCTACGAGTTTTGCTGTGTAACCAGATTTGCAGATTGTTTAAAGGCAAAAGTTCTACTTTCTCAGACAGTAAACATATATCTATGTGTAGAGATTAAAATAGTTCCAACATTAAATTCCTAGTAATCTATAATAGAAGACAGCTGCAGCAAAAAAGTGAAAAATACAACTAAGACAAAAGACACAACGAATTATTGAAGACTAAAATCAACCATGAAAATCAAGAAAAATCAATTCATGAAAATTAGTTCATAGTGAATATTAAAAGTAAAAAATTTTTTCTTATTTATTCATAAAGATTTTACATACGTAGAGTTAGACTAATTAATGTAATTTGAAACGTAAAACAGCATCACTTACAATCTCCTTTTGCTTGAAAGACAAACCTATCAAAGATTTTTATTTATAGATCAATTTGAAAACGCACAACAATTAATATAACAGTTCACACCTTGTATTTTTGATTATAAATTTATTAAACAACATCCACCCCACCCACTCTACAGTACAGAATAAGACAAAAACAATCCCTCAAGTCCAATCTTCAGGGCTTAAAGTAAAAAAAAATCCTGAGCCTGAAACTTATACAATAGAAATTAACTATACCGTTGCTATTGCCACAGTTTAATAAAAAAGTGTCTTTGAACAGTGCAAACAATTGCTTCTAACAATACAATTAACAAACCAAACACTCAAACTTAAATAAGACTTCAGTACATTTCGACTCAAAACAAAATGTAAAATGTCTGTGCCCTAAAGATTTGCCTTACAGGCAAAAATCTCTCAACATTAAATAAGAGTCCTTTCAGTCAATGTTTTTGCAAGTAATTTAGAACATGCAGCATTACCAACTAGATCAGTGTTTCTCAACCTTTTTTGGACCAGCGCCCCCCTAGCCTTTATCCAGGTCCCTCACCGACCCCCAACGAAGAATTTGTAGGCTACTTTGCACTATTTTTTATTAATAATATTACTATCACTATTGTAGATGTTTTGATTTTTATGCTTGTTTCTGTATTTATCATCAAGATAATTTACCAGAGAACAAAAAAGCAATGTGAATAGAAATTATTTTCCCAGGTGTCTATGAAAAATGTAATGAACATTCAAGTTAAAATTTGTAGGCCTAACAGCAGCCAATAAGAGTGGAAAAAATATTCTTGTTCTTTGCCATTTTCTAGTTGTTAAATATTCCACAAAATGATCAGATAAAAGATGTACAACAATTGCAGTTTAAACTTTAAACTATTTGCAAAACAACTGAGCCCTGCAACATTAAAACATGGATAGAACTTGTTATTACGCAATAGTTAGCCACACCCCTACCTCTTCTCAGGCTCCTACTGACCAGCTCTTCGTCTAACGAGTCCATGAAGCCTCTACCTCCTGAGTATTACCACAGATGAGTATATAGAGGGCATTCTATTTAAGCTGGAAGCGAGACAGATGCATCTAGACTCTAACCACCTTCAGATCCTGAGATTATGACCTTTTACAGTTAATGGATCAGACATCCAAATAGCACGTGGTAGCTTGACTCCAGAAACCACCGCAGTTAACGGCAGCTCCTTCTCTATTAATATCGTGCACTTGTTACAGTCTAAATAACTTTAGAGACTCGGCACGAGTCCCAAGGTCATTATTTATCATAACTAAAGAAACGTCTGAAGCCCCCCAATTCACTAGAATCATCCATCCATCCATTTTCTTGCACCCTTGTCCCTTAGTGGGGTCAGGAGGGTTGCTAGTGCTAATGTTTCGGGCGAGAGGCGGGGTCCACCCTGGACAGGTCGCCAGTCTGTCGCAGGGCAACACAGAGACACACAGGAAAAACAACCATGCACACACACACACACACACACACACACACACACACACACACTTAGGGGCAATTAACCTGACAGTCATGTTTTTGGACTGTGGGAGGTAACCAGAGTACCCAGAGAAAACCCACGCATGCACAGGGAGAACATGCAAACTCCATGCAGAAAGACCAGGAATTGAACCCAGAACTTTCTTGCTGCAAGGCAACAGCTCTACCAACTGCGCCACTGTGCAGCCCGTCACTAGAATCATGAACATTGATTTTATGTTAACCAGAAGAGTTGTTATTCCAATGACTTAATTAACTTAACTGTCCACAGCATCAATTAGACTTTAATATTTTATTAGCAAGCTTTAGCAGGGGAAAACGACATACAGCTACTACAATTAAAACTCAAAAGATTAAAACATAAAAGAATTTTGGAAAACACACTTCCCTCTAGTCCCTATACTGTGTCACTAAACCTTAAGAGAGGCTTTGGGATGCAGTTCCACTCTTTCCTAGATGCTGAGTTGATCTTGGCAGCAGACAACTTTAAATTCCATGGTCAGGGACCCCATCTTGCCATAGCAGAGTCCTTTTTTAGAATATCCAAAGTTGAACTGGTGAGTATTCTTCATGAGCTCAGTTCTTTATCCATAGGTGACCTTTGTCTATCCCCCATGTTCACTGTAGCATCATCGAGATGTTTCTTGGGTTAAGAGTAGGGCAGGTGTCGAATCAGAACCCCGGGTTGTGGATGAACGAATCTTGTTCCTTTCTAGAGCAGTGCGAAGTCTTCACCTTCCCGTGGTTTCAAAGTATAGCCCCAATCTGATCCTGCATCTTCATGTGGTCTTGACTCGAACGCTGTTGGAACAAAGAACCCCGTTCTTCTCCTGCCTCTACTTTTTATACTCTCAGTATTTAAGCCGTGTGCACATCTGCGACTTACACAATTATCTACTTCTGCATCTTGGTTGTGCTTGCACAATCTCCCGTTGCACCATTTCTCTTACGTCACCCACTTTGGCTTACTTCCTCTTTTACTCTTGCTGCAGCTCCTATCTGCTCTTAACAGTGCGCTTAACATCTGGTGCTTTGGCTTATTTCACTATCCCATGTACTATTTCTTCCACACTCACAGTTCTTGTTCTCACGCAACCCCTTTTACTCCCACACAGCCTCTGCTATTGCGACACAGTATTAAGGCATCTCATCTACCTTGAATAGGATAATTCATTTATGATTTTTCACATTTACTCTTTAAATCAAGTTCACATAATTCATCACATTGATTAGTGGTACATTATTAAAATAAGGATTACACAAGTTTTAATCACATCAAATCATAATACTGAATTATTTGTTTCTTCTGGGTTTCTATCACAATAAGGATTATATAAGTTGTGTTGCAATAAAGATTACATAAGTTTCAATCAACATTAAATAATGATTCAAGATTACACGTCGCCTCTGGGCTCTTATGATCCGTTTTCTGTGTGTCCTGGAAAGATCTCAATCAGTTCCAACCAGGTTTCACGACAAACTGTAACTACATTAATCATAGCTCTTCTTCTCGTCAGTGTTTCTGTGAGTTTATGGTGGTGCAGCTCTGTGCTGCCTTCAGAATGGGACATCAGAGTATCATCCATAAAATTTCATCCTCATGGCATCTATTGTTCAAACCAGAGCTTTCAGTGGAAAAACAAAAGTTCCAGGTCCTTTTAATGCCATACAAATATGGGACAGAAACATGGATTATATATTTATATAGATCTGTCTATTGATTTATAGATTAATAGTTTCACTGGACAGAAATTACAAAGAACAAATCTGGTTCTTAATCAAATCCTAATGAGTCAAATTGAAAGTGTCATGGAGTCATCACCGTTGTTCCATCACACCCGTTTCATACCGGACCACTTACAGCACCGGTGTTAACGCTATAAAATGAACGCTCTCTATCGTGGTATCACCCATGGAGGGATTTCTTTATTTAAATGGGTTCATTTTTCAGAGGGATACAAAGTGAGGGTATTGTGATTTTAGTAATTACTTGTTTATAAGAGGTATTTTCTGTGGTCCTTCCATGGAAGCGGGCAGCATCCAGATGGACAATAAAACTTAATATAAGTTGCTGCTTTGACATGATCACAGAACTGCCTAAACATATGTACAAAAATCCTCAATAAAACATAAAATATTAGAAAATCTGACACCAGACAAAGTGAATCACAGCAACATCAGCAGCCGGTATAACGCTGACCTGATGCGGTGAAGCTACTAGCAGGAGCGGAGCTGCGCCAAAAGCTACAAACACTGAAAAGAAGAAGACCTGCCATTGATACAGTTGCAACCAGGCATGATTTAATGATACGAAATACAGGTTTAGCAAGTTGCTCAAAGTCTAAACTGGTATTGTTGTGCATTTAAGGTGTAAAGTTTACCTTCGACCAAACGCCCCCCAAAGGAATCCCAGCGCCCTCCTTTTGTAAAAATGTCTGCCAACTTCCCGTCCTGTCCCCTTTCCTCTAGCCATGCCCAGCGCCACTTGTTTTTAATTCCTTTCTCAAGTAAACGTGTTTCTTTACAGGGTGAGACAAACTCCATCTTCTTTCATATAGCATTTGATTTAACCGCCGAACCGAAAGCATGCGCTTCTTTACTACAAACCGTTTTACAGTCATTGGTCAAGAACACGGGAGCTAGAATTCTTATTGGCAGACATCTTTGTCTATTATCAACAGTTTAGTTGAGGCGGGCCGTTTGGTCCAATGCTCGCTTTGCTTGAAAAGCTGGAAGCCTGGCTCCCAGATGGAGCTCTTTAAGCCCAGAGACTACAGTTTGGTTGAGGCGGACCATGAAGATTGGTTGAGGTGGACCGTTTGGTCAAAAGCCGGAAATCCGGCCCCCGCCGGAGCTTAAGCCCTGAATCTTGTGAGAATGTTCTGGAAGGGAGTCCAGGTCCGGTCAGACTCTGTTCATGCATGAAATAGTCAGTGGCCCCAATGGCTCTTCAGCTATCAGCATCAGTCCTGCCTCTCCTCAGGGCTGTGTGCTGAGCCCTCTGCTCTTCACATTGTACACACAGCATACAGTTTGACACAAACAGGATGTTAATATAATAACATAGTTTATCATTAGTTTTTGATACAGAATATGCCAGAAAAAACCCCCCAAAGGATCTCTGACGGAAAATGTGTCATTATTGCACATCTCTAAGCAACCAAATGTGACGATCCAAATGATCACATTAAATAAATACAACAATTTTTCCACTTTATAGACATGAAACCCTTCCAGTCTTTCATTCTAGTTTTTAACCAAATCAGTTTTATAATGAACCTCAACATAGGACATGTATGTAAAATACTTCTACTGCTTTTCACCGCTGTGACGCCTCATGTGGTGAATTAGACGAACTTTGTGATGAAAACCTTTTCCACAGTTCACACATGAAAAAGGCTTTTCAACAGTGTGAATCATCATGTGTACAGTTAACTCCAGTTTTCGACTAAAACTTTTTCCACAGTTCACACATGAAAAAGGCTTTTCACCTGTGTGAATCATCATGTGCCGAGATAACCCTTGTTTTTGACTAAAACTTTTTCCACAGGTCACACATGAAAACAGCTTTTCACCTTTGTGAATCATCATGTGCCGAGATAAATTATCTTTTTGATTGAAACATTTTCCACAGATCATACATGAAAAAGGCTTTTCACCTTTGTGAATCATAATGTGCCGTGATAAATTATGTTTTTCACTAAAACATTTTCCACAGTTCAGACATGAAAACGGCTTTTCACCGGTGTGAATCATCATGTGACGAGTTAAACTAACTTTGTGAATAAAACTTTTTCCGCAGTTCACACACAAAAATGGTTTTACCCCCATGTGAATCATCATGTGATGAGTTAAATTCTGTTTTCGACTAAAACTTCGTCCACAGGTCACACATGAAAACGGCTTTTCACCGGTGTGAATCGTCATGTGACGAGTTAAACCTTGTTTTTGTTTTAAACGTTTTCCACAAGTGACGCATGAGAAAGGTTTTCTTCTTTCCAGATTTTGGTCCTCAGCTTCAGCAGCTTCCTGGAAGATGACTTGGTTCCTGTTTGGTTCTGATTCAGTGTGGGATGTTTGTTCATCAACAGGAACCACCATGCAGGTATCAGTCTCCTGTTTCAGCTCAACATGTTTTTCACCCTGACTGCAGTAAACTTCTTTCTCTTCCACTTTTATCTGCTGATGTTCTAGATCCTCCTGCTCTTCTTTTATCTGATGTTCTTGATCCCCCTGCTCTTCTTTTATCTGATGATCTTCTGGTTCTTCCTGTTCTTGCTTCACCTGCAGAGGTTCTAACTCTTCCTGGTCCCGAATGGATCTCCTCTCCTGGTTGCAAACGTTACACTGCAGGAAATCTGGAGAAGAAAACCAAGAAAAAGAGTAATAGTTAACCTCACACCTAAAAATTCAAGAGCGTAGACAGAGAGACAGATCAGTCGACATATCCAGCTGACATTTGGAGAATTCTCAAATGAATTGATTTTTAAAGAATATTTTATTTATTACAAAATTAATTATAGCAGGGTTTATTGTTAATATTTAACACTAAATTTTATTACTCCAAGATATTTTTTACTTTGAGCTATATTAAAATGTTATTTTAGTCCAGTTTATATGTTTGGGGTTTACTTACAGAGTTTATTTGTAGGTTAATAATGTTTAGTTTTTGTTCCTTTGTTATTTACTTTCCAAAGTTAGACAGGAAAAACTGTGGGTCCATTTTCTGTCAGTATAGGTACTGGTATTGGACCAGCATGCACCGGGTTGGGCCTGTGGGTTTTGACCAGAGCAGGAGAAGAAACAATGAAAAGTAGTGATGGCGAGATGAAGCTTCATGAAGCCCTGAGGAACTCCATCCAATCACTGGACTCCTGAGCCGATGCACCGCGGTGCTTCATATGCTCTACTGGGACATCAAGGGGACAATATATATAAAATAGGTGTAACTTGGGTGTAAATTTTAACTTCCATTCCCTCATTCTCCGGCCCCTTCATTTCTCAAATCTCGCAATAGTTTTAATATGTCATCGGTTCTCACCAGACTACCGAACAGCTAATCGCTGTTGAGTATTAGGGTCACATGTACCACCGCAGCCTATCTGCTAGGTATATTAGCTGGAGCTGGAAAATATGAAAGAGTAGGACGCGTTCGCAGAATTGGTGAGTGTTTCTGTGTGTGACTTGGCGTTAGCTGATGTCACTGTTTGTCTATGAAGCGGCAAAATCACTGTCAGACACCCATAGTAACTTTGAACAAACAATTGGAGAACAATAAGGTGCCTTAAATGTTTATTGAGCACTTGTTTAAATTGATGTTTTTACATTTCATGTCAACTAATTTATGTGGTACATATCTATTGATTTTTCATGGATGTAATTTATATTGAACTTTATGTTTATTGAATGTGCATATTGATTGAAAATTATTGTTGGAACTATTTATAGTGCAAAAAAGTGCCATTTATTGAATTTTTGTGCACACTACAATGTTTTGATTCTATATTTATTGAGAAAATGGTCCTGTTTTATTCAGGCCAGGTAGATAGTGAGGTAGACAAATGCCTGAAGATTCTGTTCTCCTGTCAGGCTGGTAGGAGGCTCCTTGCAGCCAATGAACAGTTTTCTCGCCACTCTGATCTGACTTTTGTCATTTTTGTCAGCCCAGGAACTGCACTGAACGAAGCACTTTGTATCTAACTTGCTTGGGACTCAAACCAACATTAATTATGGAACTCTGGGATGGATTGATTTTTTTTATTTATTTTTTTTTGCACATTTTTATATGGCGATTTGGATGTTTATTTTCACTGTGTTGTAAATATGTATATAAATTCTCCTCACTATAAATACAAGGCACGAGCAACTGCAAACTTAGTCCGTCTACTCTTTCATGAGTCGTGCCTTATCTTCTGAGAAATTAGCCCATTTGACATTTTTATTCATTAACCATTTACATTGATATATTGGTTGTTTTTTTTTTACAAATATGCTACATGGGCAACGTGAAAACAACATGACGCCTTACAATACATAAACAAGTAAAAGATGTTTGATTCTGATACATAAATTCTGATTAATCTGTTTGTATGAAAGAATGGCTGGATCAAAAAGAAAACTGGAAACAAACAGGAGAGAGAGAGAGAGAGAGAGAGAGAGAGAGAGAGAGAGAGAGAGAGAGAGAGAGAGAGAGTGTTGTGATTGGCTTGTTACTCGCTATGTCACTATGGACAACGATTTATTACTAAAAAATAAAAACTAACTGCTCGGGTTTAGGCGAGTTCTACGTTTTACGTGCTTCATAAAACTCATCCTGAATTACTCACTAATGAAAAGTTTGATCTTTGTTACTTGCTTGTCAAACTAGAAAAAATAAACTATAAAAGCAATTTTCAAGTTTTTTTTGGACATTGAACTTTTATCCACATACGAAGCATCACTTCAGTGCAGCAGTGGCTGGTTGGTTGGACTTTTATAGGATATTTGGTTTGACAAACAATTGCTACTACAATTTATTGATTACAAATTGTTAAGTTGTATAGCTACTAACACCGCTATTTTTATTTTATGTTTTATATTGCGCTGCATTGTTCACATTTCTTCTGTTTTCAAAAGACTCCGTAGTTGAGGGAGGAGAGTCATAAAAAGTCATTGGCTCCATTTTCTCTCTACATAAATAAGCCATTCTCACAGCGTCATTGTGATGTCTGCCTTCATATACCTGTTAAAACATTTATACGGAAGGGGGACAGTTACTAAAATGATCCTCATACAGAAAGCTTCTACATTTAGATCTTAATCTGCATCCAATCGCTGGTGTTTCCTACCTATACGGTGTAAGATTATCTGGGGTGTCCGGGAGAAATCAAGCTGATCATCCATCTCTTCCTCCGACTTGACGATGATTCCTTTAAACTCTGTGAAAGTTTCTTCGGCAGCAGTTAACCGCTCGTTGAGAAACTTGTTCAAGGTGGACGGAAGATATTTTTAGAGAAACTCGAACATTCAACACAACAGACCGCGTGCCGTCCTCTTTTTCTTTTTCTTCTTCCTCCTCTTCTTCTTTGGGATTTTATGACCGTCGGCATTCATCTCATTGCATTACCGCCACCTTGTGGATCATACAATGTATTTTTTATTTTTATTTTTTAATGTTATGTTGTGTTTTAATGTACATCACTTTGTGTCAGCTGTGGTTGTTTTAAAGTGCTTTATAAATAAAGTTGGTACGGTATGGTATCACAACTAAAGATTTCTCATACAGCCAGTTCTCTTTGAAAAATGTAAAATCTTTTCTTCCACTTTATCTAAGTAAAACGAATACAATATCAGTATTCCAGTTTTCCATAAATCCAAAGTTAATATTGTCCTCTGATTCGTATCTCCTACATCTCGCAACATGTTTCAGTTTCTTCACTTCACCAGATAAGAACCTTTCCTATAGTATTCGTATATCAATGAGCGCTGCTGCTTTGTTCAGAGTTACCGCTGGTTGCCATTTCTCGGTAAAAAAAACAAACAACTCATGTGATCATGTCAATGTTGTAACTTTCAGTTTAATCGGCAGCTGCCATTCTTCCCATATTTAATTAAACTAACTTTGCTGTGTGGGAGTCTTTCCAACAAGTCTTTTATTGCAGTTACAGATTTGACTCAAAAACTATTACATGAATTACTTGTGCTGCAATGCTATCTAAAAAATAAATAACCAGGAACTTACTGGAAGAAGATGCAAAAACACCAATAATAAAGGCCAGCAATGTTACAGAAGCTCAGCAAAGGCAGTGATTTTGTATTAAATTAATATTTCCCCTTAATATTCCATGGGAACATGGGCTGGTTGGTAAGACTAAAACATCCATCGCCATGGAAAACCTTGTTTTGGCTTGTGAAGTCCAAACTGTTCCCGACTTATAACCTGTCCCTACACTTCATCAAATCAAAACAGAGCATTACAAAACGACGTTAGAGGTGTCGAGATGTGCTTGACGGAACTAACAGTAGAAGTCATCTCTTTCCAAGTGAATTATTTATTTTTTGATGGGAAAGAAAATAAAAATAAAAACTAGCCTCTTTATGAAATACAAATCAAAGTAGCATTATAAAAAAGTAATTTAAAACATATTTCAAGGGGATACAATCAGTTTTAAGTTTTTTTCTAATTCATAGAATGCCTCAGTCTCCAAGTGCAGCACAGATTACTTGAACCTTGCAAGAAAGTTGAGGTTGAGTTTGCAGTCATTTTCTTCTCTGCTTTTACAAACACTACATACATTCACATGATGACCCGTGCCTTCACTGTTTTAAACACATTCAGTAGTATTTATTCACAACCGACTGTATTACAACATTACAGTATGGGTCAGTGTATGCACAAAATAGTTGACTTTCTTTTTTTTTTTCGCTCTAGCTACAACCACAGATGGGTGACGGATGTGTTACAGAGAAAATTGGATGCATCGGTTCCAGCATTTACAGCGAAACTCAACATAGGATTTAGATGGAAAATAGTTCTACGGCTGTTCACCAGTGTGCATCATCATGTGGTGAGTTAAATGCTGTTTTCGACTAAAACTTTTTCCACAGTTCACACATGAAAACGGCTTTTCACCAGTGTGAATCATCACGTGCTGAGTTAAATTATCTTTTCGATGAAAACTTTTTCCACAGGTCACACATGAAAACGGCTTTTCACCAGTGTGAATCATCATGTGCTGAGTTAAACTAACTTTGTGACGAAAACTTTTTTCACAGTTCACACATGAAAACAACTTTTCACCGGTGTGAATCAACATGTGTTCAGCTAAAATCCTTTTTCGACAAAAACTTTTTCCACAGTTCACACATAAAAACAACTTTTCACCGGTGTGAGTCATCATGTGACGAGTTAAACTAACTTTGTGAATAAAACTTTTTCCACAGTTCACACATGAAAACGGCTTTACCCCCATGTGAATCATCATGTGATGAGTTAAATTCTGTTTTCGACTAAAACTTCGTCCACAGGTCACACATGAAAATGGCTTTTCACCGGTGTGAATCGTCATGTGACGAGTTAAACCTTGTTTTTGTTTAAAACTTTTTCCACAGATGACACATGAGAAAGGTTTTCTTCCTTCCTGAATTTGGTCCTCAGCTTCAGCAGCTTCCTGGAAGATGACTTGGTTCCTGTTTGGTTCTGATTCAGTTTGGTTTGTTTGGTCATCAACAGGAACCACCATGCAGGTATCAGTCTCCTGTTTTAACTCAACCTGTTCTTCACCCTGACTGCAGTGAACTTCTTTCTCTTCCACTTTTATCTGCTGATGTCCTAGATCCTCCTGCTCTTCTTTTATCTGCAGATCTTCTGGTTCTTCCTGTTCTTGTTTCACCTGCAGAGATTCTAACTCCTCCTGGTCCAGAGTGGATCTCCTCTCCTGGTTCCATGGCTCCTCATTGTAAATGTTATGTTGCAGGCAATCTGGACAAGAAAACAGAAAAATAGAGGAATTGTTAACTTTATTAAAGTAAATGGGGGAAGACATTCATTGTTTATTACAGAAATCACAAGATGACCAGATTTAAAAAAAAATATATGCTGTACTGTTTCCATTTGTTCACAATAACAACCTGTATTATGTTTATTAATTATTTTAAGAATACCATTTAATCCTGTATGTCCAAATCTTATTCTGGATATAATATCTTCTTTTTCAATTCTATCAACTTTCCTAAATTCTCCAACTTTTTTAATACTATAATAAAACCTAGCACTACCTCCTGTATCCCAATATACATTTTTATAATATGCTTTATCTAATTTGTACTTATTTTAATATTTAAATCAACAATTTTATTTTTTGCAGCCCTTTTAGCAAAACTATCAGCCGACTCATTTTACCAATTTCTACATTTAATTCATTTATCGGTTTACAATCGCTGGTGTTTCCTACCTATCCGATGTAAGATTATCCGGGGAGTCCGGGAGAAATCCAGCAGTCTGCGCTGATCATCCATCTCTTCCTCGGACTTGACGATGATTTTTATAAAACTCCGTTAATGTTTCTTCAGCAGCAGTTAACTGCTCGTTGATAAACTCGCTTAGAGAAACACTCGAATATATATATATATATATATATATATATATATATATATATATATATATATATATATAAAACCATCTTCCTGTTTATTCTTCATCCCACCTTTTTTGCCACACTTTCAACAGTTTTTCTTTAACAATACTCTTTCCCTCAGATTTTCTTGTTTTAACTATAAAGCTAATATTATTCTGAATGGCCCTCGTTTCCTTCTACTCCAATATGCGCTGGAACCCACACAAATATAACTATCAAACCCATGTTTTGTATTCTGAATAATGTATGAAATATTTCTAAGAAAATGTCCATCCTACTATCTGTTTGATTACATTTTAAACTTAATAATGCAGAGCTTGAATCTGAACATATTATTGTTTTTAATGGTTCTATGTCTTCTACCCATTGTAAACATTGCCAACATTTCTCCTGTGTATACTGATAATCCATCTGTAATTCGTTTTCCTATTTTTATATTGAATTCTGGTACTACAAACTCTATTCCTATTTTTTTCTGTTATTTTTGATGCATCTGTATATATTTGAATATATTGATGATAATTGATTTATCTTGTTTCTTTTCCATTATTGACATATCTACTGTTGCTTCTGGTAAAATCCATGGTGGTATAATTGATATTGGTGTTTGACTAATTTCTAAATTATTCATTTTAAATTCACTTATTTTCTTTTTAATTGTCCATCCAATCCTCATTTCTTTCTTTAATTTTTCCCAACGTGGATTCAAAATTCCCCAAGTTGGATGATCAAAGTTATTGCCTCGTAAATTTAACGAGGCAATAACTTCGAGGCAAGAATTTTGTTCTTCTTAAATCTAACGGCATTTCTCCCATTTCTACTTCTACTGCTGCTGTTGGTGTGGTTTTAAACGCTCCAGTACATAATCTTAGTGCCTGATGTTGGATAATGTCTATTTTAACCAGATGTGTTTTAGCTGCTGAACCGTAAACTAGACAACCAAAGTCTATGTTGGATCTTATCATCCATCCATTTTCTTCCGCTTATCCGGGGTCGGGTCGCGGGGGCAGCAGCTTCAGAAGGGAGGCCCAGACTTCCCTCTCCCCAGCCACTTCCTCCAGCTCCTCCAGGGGAATCCCAAGGCGTTCCCAGGTCAGCCGAGAGACGTAATCCCTCCAGCGTGTCCTGGGTTTTCCCCGAGGCCTCCTCCCGGTGGGACGTGCCCGGAACACCTCACCAGGGAGGCGTCCAGGAGGCATCCTTACCAGATGCCCGAGCCACCTCAACTGGCTTCTCTCGACGTGGAGGAGCAGCGGCTCTACTCTGAGTCCCTCCCGGATGACCGAGCTTCTCACCCTATCTCTAAGGGAGAGCCCAGCCACCCTGCGGAGGAAACCCATTTCGGCCGCTTGTACCCGTGATCTCGTTCTTTCGGTCATGGATCTTATCATTCCTGTGTAAATCTGTTTTAGTGATCGTCTATCTGCTCCCCAGTCACTGCCAGCCAAACATCTCAAAATATTAAAAATTTTCTTACATTTATCAACAACTTTTTGAATATGTATATTCCATTTAAATTTTTCATCAAACCATAGCCCTAAAAATTTTATACACTTGCTCTAATTCTTGGTTATATGACTTTAATTGTATTTCCTTGTTTGTTTTTTTTCTGATTAAATATCATTACTTTTGTGTTTTTCAAGTGAAAACTTAAATCCCCATTGCAACGCCCATTTCTCTATTTCAATAACCTCTTGTAATTTTTTTATTTCTCTTGACGCCACAGTGGGGCTGATATCTTGTTCTTAATTGTTCTTAAGTTTTAATATTTTAAATTCCTCCCTCACAACTTTCCTCCTAGCTGTCTTCTCTTCTGAGCTAAGGCGACACCCTACCCCCCCCCCAATTCTTTTTCATGAAATTTATTGGCGGTTGGCAAGAAAAGTTAGGTGAGCATTACCGCCACCAACTGGTAAGGAGTGTGAACCACACGCCAAAATAAAACAAAACAAAGGGGAAAAAAACTATCCTATAATACAACTTTCACTGTTTTAAAAAATCAAATATAGCCTGATACATTCTGCTTCTTGGATCCTTTTGCAGTGAGTCAACAATGTCAATTTTCATTTTCATTTTCATATTACTAAGGTTCCTAATTAACTTGTTTCTCTGAACACAGTAATTTCTACAATGCAAAATAATGTTTTATAGTCTCATCTTCCCCACAGTCACATTTTCCTGTCTGATGTTTCCCTATTAAAAGTAATGTTAATCAATCCAGTGTGTCTGATTCAAAGTCTGAAATAATTATCTCATGTCTCCCATTTCTTTCTGTTCTTATTTGCCCAACTCTTTTTTTATATTTTATAAAAAAAACACAGTGCTTTCCTTTCTTATACCCTTTTGGCATTCAGGGTTTTGAGTCTGGCAAAATAAGTATTACATTTTTATTGATGACTTGTTTAAAGAGGAGATTCTGGAATCATTTGGTCAGACTCAAGAGAAGTATAGGCTCATTTCATCTGACATTTACAGATTTTTGCGGTTAAGAAATGACCATCATACAGAATAATCTCTTCCTAAATCACAACCTACTGATTTAAAAGTATTATTTATAAAGGTCACTAAAGAAAAAAAAATTGATAAAACTGTCAAATCTATTTAAACGTTTACAGTGATGTATGTTGGGGTCTCCTGAGACAAAGGAAAGGTGGGAACCAGAAATGAATGTTGTGATTGCTGATCAAGAGTGGGAACTAGTGTGTGAAATGGACATTAGCTGAATAACCGCCCAACATGGAAACAACTTTATTGGGAAATAATTGTTAGATACTTCAGAACACCATGTATCATTTCAAAATTTGATTAGGCTAAAACAAATTTGTGCTGTAGACAATGTGGACTAGTTGGAGATCACTCATGTTTTGGGATTACACAAAAATTAAATCATTTTGGGAAGGATTTCGAGAGGAAATTTAAACTATTTTACACATTTATACATAATGAAATTCCCTTGCGTTTGTTCTGGGAGTGCTCAGGTGAGTGATTTAAGTAAAGAACAACAGTACCTGCTTGGCATCCTTGTACTGATAGCAAAAAAATTATTATGGTATGTTGGTACAAACCTTTACCCCCTACTGTAAATCAATGGATAGGGAGAGCAGTGAGGGTTTACATTATGGGAAAAATAAAGCTAAACCCACCCATTGATTTACTTAAGAAAAGGTGGAAACCTTGACAACATATCTGGACCTAACATAGTAGCGTGTAAATTTAATGTACATACACATATATATTCTTTGTAAATTTAACAAGGAAGATCTTCCCTTTATTTTACGTTTGTAATATTTATTTTAACTCAACTGATCAGTAGAGAAAAGATTCATTGGGATTTCTGGATTTTTATGTTCAACTGATTTGTTTGGTCGAAATTGATGATTTCGACTTAAGTTAAAATGTGCTAAAAACCCAGTTTGAATTGAGAATGGAACATTTTTATAAATAATAAAATGCAGCCATGTTAAAAAACAATGATTTTTTTGTATAAAGATATATTTGAGACTGCAAAACCATTAATGAAAACAGTACATTACATTTTTGTTTATGAATGCTTTAAAGTAAATTCGATCAGCTGAACTCACTCACATAGAACAGAATAATACAAATCAAGCCTTCAAATCCAATCTCACTATAATGTTTGGGAAGGGAGAGTATATGTCCAGTCAAACTCTCTTAATATCATCCGTACTGAAAAGAGAATTTCTTCAGGGAGGCAGAATGATAACAGCTCATAGATCCATGTTTCTGGTTTGGAGGCTCCACAGATTTACATTTTTTAAAGATGATTGTTTTGTGTTTTTTTGTATCAAATAGTCCAGCAAAAATAAATATCACCCAAGGAAAAGATTTCAGGGATGCACATATCTAAGTATCCAAATGTCAAGGTAAAAATGATCCCATTCAACAAAGTACACAAAAAAACCCACCAAAGCATAGCTCAAGGAAAATGTTCCAGGGACGCACATTTGCAAGTATTCAAATTTCAAGATCCAAATTATCACATTAAACAACTTAATAAATTAAACTCTCTCCATTTTATAGACAAGAAAGCCCTCCAGTGTATAACTCCAGTTTTCATCTAAATGACTTTTATAATGAACCTCAACAGGGACATATATGGAAAATAGTTCTACTGATTTTCACGTGTGTGATGCCTGATGTGCTGAGTTAAAGTGACTTTGTAACGAAAATTTTTTCCACAGGTCCCACATGAAAACGGCTTTTCACCTGTGTGAATCATCATGTGCAGAGCTAAATTCTGTTTTTGATTAAAACCTTTTCCACAGTTCACACAGTAAAAAAGCATTTCGCCAGTGTGAATTCTCATGTGCAGAACTAAATTTCGTTTTCGAGTAAAACTTTTTCCACAGGTCAAACATGAAAATTGCTTTTCACCTGTGTGAATTATTCTGTGCCGATTTAAATGATGTTTTCGACTAAAACTTTTCCCACAGGTCACACATGAAAATGGCTTTTCACCTGTGTGAATCATTATGTGCTGACTTAAACCATGTTTTAGACTAAAACTTTTTCCACAGTTCACACATGAAAACGGCTTTTCACCAGTGTGAATCATCACGTGCCGATTTAAATCTCGTTTTACACTAAAACTTTTTCCACAGTTCATACATGAAAACGGCTTTTCACCCGTATGAGTTCTAATATGACCATTGAGAGCATATATGACAGTGAAACGTTTTCCACAGGTCTCACATAAGAAAGGTTTGCTTTTTTCTTGATTTTGGTTCTCAGCTTCAGCAGCTTCCTGGAAGATGACTTGGTTCCTGTTTGGTTCTGCTTCAGTGTGGGATGTTTGTTCATCAACAGGAACCACCATGTAGGTATCAGTCTGCTGTTTTAACTCAACATGTTCTTCTTCCTGACAACAGTAAACTTCTTTCGCTTCCATTTTTATCTGCTGGTGTTTTAGATCCTCCTGCTTTTTTATCTGATGATCTTCTGGTTCTTCCTGCTGTTTCACCTGAAGAGGTTCTAACTCCTCCTGGTCCAGAGTGGATCTCCTCTCCTGCTTATAAATGTTACACTGCAGATAATCTGGACAAAAAAACAAAAAAGAGCAATTGAAAAAGAGCAACTTTGGCAACCACTGAATTACTCAAATATTCGTTTACACCAGCCCCACTTTGAATTAAATTAAAATTTTATTTTAGTCCCCTTTATATCTTTGGGGTCTATTTACAAACATGAGTTTATTTGTAGGTTAATAGTTGTTTAGTTTTTGTTTTGTTATTTACTTTTCTAAGTTAGACAGGAAGAACTGTGGGTCCATTATATGTAAGTACAGGGACTGGTATGGGACCAGCATGCTCCGGGTTGGGCCTGTGGGTGGACAGTATAAAGAAAAATAAAAGAATGTGAAAACTTCACTCGAATGTAAATAGTACTTTTCCTCAGCTTTTGTTTCATAAAGATGTAACGCTGGTCTGTGCGCCGCAGCTCATGAAATGCATCTATGGGGCAATTTCATTCTCACACACACACACAAAAAAAGAAAACAGGGTTGGATCAACAGATTAACTCCAAACAAGTTTTATTATTTTAAGGTGATCAAGGTGTGTAGACAATCACACATAAGTAGCAGCGCAAAGGCGCACACCTTTGCGCTGTGCCAGTCTTAAAATCCTTGCTGGACGCACTACTGTTCAGACAGGCATTTGCGCGATCTCTTTATGTATTTATTTAATTGGAATTTTTCTCTTTAAAATGTATTATTGTTGTTTTTGTGAGGTGACCTTGTGCCCTGAAAGCATATTTTACATAAAATATAGAATTATTACAAATACTCATACTGATAAAAACAAGAACATTGTCATTGTTACTGCTTCGCGTGGTGGAAGACTTCAGGGTATTTGTACTAATTTACATATGTATTTATGGGTGGCGGCAGGGCGGACCGGCAGCTGCGCTCAATTTTACGCAAATTAGTATTTATAAAGGAAAGGTGCGCAGCCACCTGTGCACCTTTATGCATCACTTTTTTTTGTGCGCCACACTTTTCTAAATGTGAAAACTGCGCACTTTTTTTATGCACTTTTAGGCCCCAGGAGAGGAAATGATGAAAAGTAGTGATGGTAAGATGAAGCCTCACGAAGCACTGAGGAACTCCATCCAATCATTCAACTCCTGAAATTTTCACCTCGCATGCTTTTAAGGTGAGCTTGCTCCTAACGAGTTCTGTATACATACAGATATGAAGCTATCTACCCCCATGAATTATATAGTAGGCTGCCTCAGGCATTGTTGACTCATGGTTGCTTAAAACTTTTCAAGACCAACTGATTTTAGTGAGATTGTGGGTGTAAAATATTTAATGAAATGTTATGCTATGTGACTGGCATTAACTCTTACATTTCCCTCTATGACACGCCAAATTACAAGAGGATCGTCCTTATTGTCTCCAAGTCTATTCTTGGTAAAACTTGTTACCAGTGGTCCACCAACGTCATCAGTCTCTTGGCAACAAATGGCAAACTAGCTAGAACATTTGTACGGACTAAGTTAACAAGAGTGGAGCTCCGTGGAGTGGCAAAGTGAAAAGGATGGGAAAAAAAGAGCAAGAAAAAGCCAAAAACTGGATGCATATTTTTGTTCGTCGTCTTGGAGAAGCAGCTGAGCTTGTTGGCAGCAAGTTAGGAGGGGGGAACAAAATATTTTAGCTCTTTCAGCTGCCTGAAATAATCTGTTCCCCCTACATAAAATGGAAACAAATTAATTTACCAGCAAGTCTTTAACTGTGTTCTTTCCTCTCATTATCAACAACAAATCCTGTGATTTTGATGACATTTGCTCTTTGTTTGAAAGAGTTAAAAAAGGGGAACCATATATTTTAGATGTTTGTAATAATCCATTCTCCCCGTAACATTGAAAAAAAGAAACAAATTATGTGAATTGTTAAACTTTTGGTCTTTATTTTTTCTATATAAAGTTTGAAAAAAAATTTTGTGATTTTTTTTAAAGTCCAAAATGGTTTAAATAAATATGACTATTGGTTTGACAATCTTTAAGACATGTATTTTATGTTTAAATATTTATCAACCATTTTACAATTTTTTTTTCTGATATTGCATCTAACAATGTACATTGCAATATAAAGGCATACAGTGTTTTCTGGAAAGTCAAAAATCATGTGATGCTATTTCTTCAATCAATTATGCAAATGTGCAAGCCCGCCTGGAGTTTTGGGCAGGTTGTGTATCATTTTTTGCTTTAAGCCAAATATTTCATTAAGTCAACACTTCTCATAAATATGGACAGTGTGTCATGAGGTGGGGGTTTGTGAAGGTGAGAATGAACGCAGGAATCCAGATGATGAAGAAAGTGATGATGAATTTAATGATGTGATGAAAGTGGCTCAAACAGTCCAGATCAGGCAGCACGGCAGAGACAAAAAACACACAGCTAAATACTGGTAGCAACTGACAAAGACTGAACATGGAGCAAAGTAGTCTCAGGACTATACAGTTCGACTGAGAACTACTGACAGCAACCGACAAGCTACCTATGACTATAGACGACAACTGACAAGGATCTGACAAAGGACAGAGACAACAGGTGGGCTTAAATACACAGGGAGTAATTAGGGGAACTAGACGTACCTGGGAAACAATTAGGGAGCAGGCAGGACAGGCCCACAGGGAACAAGATCACAATAAACACAGAAAAACAAACAAAAATAAACAGAAAAATACGGATCACAACACCGTGTGGAATATGAAACGGTCTTTAACTATAATGTTAATGGCAAATATCCACCAAAGCAACAAAGCAAAAAAATCTCATTAGAAGGAAAGCCTCGTCGTATGAGGTTGAAAGTAAGAATCTTTATCTTCAAGAGTGATGCCGTGAAGTGAACCTCTACTTTAATATGTATCAAATAGTGTAATGCATAAGTTATCTAAAAACGGATAACACTCAATGCTTTTTTGTTATTGATTTACTGCTGCATTTAATTTAATTTCAATTAAATGCAGCAGCAACGTTCATGCCGACACAAACGTTATTCCAAGTTACAATGAAGGAATGACGCACAAAGTTCTTCACTGCAGTTGTTATTCCTGTGAATTTCCGTACTGCTATCTTGCTCAAACAAAATGTATAAAAATGGACAATTGTGATTAAAAAACCATAACGTAAACAGATTCAGACATTACTCCTTCAAATAAGAACTTATCTTTTCCTCCAAAAGTTATTATTTTATATGCATTTGATAATGCCTTTATTCATGTTCTGTTTACTGCATGCTTCTTGTTTCAACTTCTATTTATAACTCAGGATGTAGGATACATTTTCATATTTTTAGAATGATCATTGTATTTATTAATAGAATTTCATGCTTCGGTCACATTTATATTGTTGTCCTTTATCTTTTCAAAGGAAATGACCTCTTCTATGTACGACAAAAAGGCAGGTGATCCTCAACAAAGGTGAAAGTAGTTAAAGGTGCTGAGGAAGCCGAACGAATATCTGTTGACTTTCATGCCAACCCTACAGGTGCACATTGTGGCCAATTAAAAACACTGCGCTCTCAAGGAGATTTTATTGGCTAGGAATGTTTGTGGACATCAAGAAATGGGTATGTTATACAAGCACTGGACTAAGTAAAGAATTTTCTTTACTAATACCATATACTATGTTTAAAGTTTAGGAAAAGAAATGTGTAAACCTTATTTGTATTACCAATATGAAACTATAATTGTCCAATAACGTCAACTTTGCATGTGTTAAATTCTTGTTTGTTTTTGTCTTTCACTAAGTTCCCAGGTCTCATCCTGCCAGGTTAGTGCCCAAGCATTGAAACAGCCATCAGAGAATACTCCCATAAAGGTAAAGTAATTAATTGTGAAAATAAACAATTTTACTGAGACTACATGGTAGTGTGCAGCAGTGGTTGGTTACCCTGTTTTGTCTGTGTTCTCACAAAGGGTCTATATTTGGAACAAGTTGATGTATAAAATTAAGGAATGTATTTTTAATATACTAAACATTTTACAATACATTGATAAGCTATTATTTTAGCTTAACAAAATAATGCTTTTGAAAATATTCCTGTCTTCTATCATTTTATTATTTATTAATCTATTAAGTCTTTTATTTAAGGTTTCCCATCCCTTTGAATTAATTGAGATGGATCTCATTGGCAAACTTGTCGAAACCAAATCCGGAAACAAATATATTTGTGTCATGATCGACTATTTCACCAAGTAGCCACAAGCTAAAAAACAAATCGGCACCTGAAGTCACGGAATGCATAATTAAGTTTGTGCATCAGTTTGAGGCCCCAAAAAGGATTTTGACGGACCAAGGAAAAGAATTTGTAAATTCCGTAAGTATTTGTTTTCAATATCTTTGAGAAATTTAACACTATGAATGTCCTTCTATACACTATTTGTTTCAATATGCTGCTTAAAGCAGGCTATTTTGTTATAGCTATTTGTTCATAACATTTTCAGATAAACCAAGAAGTGTGCAAAGTTCTCAATATTAAACGAAGTCTGTGTTCCCCATACCACCGCCAAACTAACTGGTTGGCTGAAAAAATGAATGGGACCATTCAAAGGTGAGTACTATCTCTAATACAAAACAGTATGTGTATTTGGTAAAATACACAAAATTGTAAGAAATCATTTGTTATTTGTGACACATTACATCTTTCTTGTATCTCAGAGCTCTGAGTAAGGTTGTGGATGGCCGTCCACACACCTGGGATTAATATTTGGATGCAGTGATGTTTGGGATACGTACCAAAAAACAAATAACGACACAGCATTCACCATACTTCCTGATGTTCGGAAGAGAGGCCCGCTATCCCTCAGAGGTCCCTGAACATTACATGGTAGGGTTATGGTCAATCTTTCCATTTCATGTATTGAAGATAGGTATTTTTGAACCTACATAAGATGATCAATAAGAACCACAGACAACGTATATCTGTTAATGCAAAGGGAGAAGTCACAGCAATCTGCTCCTCCAAGCCATTCACTGAGCATTCTGCCCTCCCTCAGATAGAGCTGGCCTTTTATATTGGAAAAGGAAATAACAAAAAGATAAACTGAAGAGACAGAAGGCAAGCTTGATCTACACACAGGTCATCAAGCCTTTTCCCTTGGAGAGCGTTTTCTCTCAAAGGTAGAGGAAGCAATCGGTTATCTTGCAGCAGTGATACTTGTTGCCAAAAGTATTCAACACAGCAGTCAAAGGTCTTGACACAGAAAATAAAAAGGTCAAACACTAATGAAAATCACAATAATCTAACAATTTAAGACAGATAAATGTTTGATATTATAAATGTAATAATGACGACACAAAAATCCCAACAGAATTCCTAAATTATAGTATTCAATTACCACTTGTTTCAATTATCACTTCAGTTTCTTCATAAATATTTTAGGTTTTCACACATAGTGAAAACCTAAAATATGACTTTGCATTCGAATTAAATTTCTGTGAGGTCATGAATTTATGTAAAGCATCTACTTTGTGAAGTCTATCCTTCACAATGGACTTTATTCTGAAAAGTTTTAGAATTTTTGCTATAAATGTGAAAATTGCATAAACCCTATCAAAACACATTGTCAGTATACTCTTTCAGAATAAGTCGTGATATGTCACTGTAGCATTCCATAAATTTTCTAAATAACAGATATTAACTGACACTTGAAATATTAATGTTGTGTTGAAAGATTGACAGTCCTGTGGAGGACATCATTGGAGTGGAGGAGTTGGCGCAAGACCTGAAAATACAAGAACACCCGAGGAGCATCGTCAGCGAAAGTGTTTCCAAAAACAGGACAAAGCAAAGGGAAGAGCACAACACATGGGCACTGTGTTTAAACCTGGTGACCGAGTTTGGAGGCAGAGCATACGCAGTCAGCAGAGAAAAGGTGGGAAGTTGGATGCTGGTTTCCTGGGACCCTATAGAGCTTTGGAGCCGACACCACAGCGTGTGACGTTTACATCGCTCGGTGCCATTTTTGGTGTCCACAGACCAAAACAAACTATTCAGAACACCGGTGTTTTCATTGTGTTACCGACCGCAGTGAAGTTGTTTTCAAGTTGGATACTGGATCTCCCGCGCTCCATGGAGTAAGGGACATTCAGCTCAAGGTTGATCCGATTTATGAACGCTGATTTCGGCCAGCTGTTCTTTACTGGTCCCTCCTCAAGCGCTCGGAGTTTCACATGGGAACCGTCAATTTCCGAACACTCCTGTAAATAAATGCTTTGTCTTGTGACCAACTAATTCAAAAACATGGTCATTCATGCTATTACATGAGGCACACTATCCTCTATTAAAATTTTAAGTCATATTCAATAATTTAAATAATTAACATTAAGTGTTTTCTTCAGTAGCTTCCAAATCGTGTCCCAGTAACTCAATTTGTGTGAAATTGTTCTACTAGACTGTATTGATGAGGCACACTGATCTTTATTACATTTTAACATTTTATATATTTTCAGCTATTTCTGTAGTCAAAAGTTTGTATTTTTCTTAAATAGCTTCTAGATCATGAGACCTATTAACTCAAAATCTGGGTGAAATTATTCTACTAAACTACACAAAAAAATAAAGGGAACACTCAAATAACACATCCTAGATCTGAATGAATGAAATATTCTCATTGAATATTTTGTTCTGTACAAAGTTGAATGTGCCGACAACAAAATCATCAATGGAAATCAAATTTATTAACCGATGGAGGCCTGGATTTGGAGCCACACACAAAATTAAAGTGAAAAAACACACTACACGCTGATCCAACTTTAATGTAATGTCCTTAAAACAAGTCGAAATGAGGCTCAGTATTGTGTGTGGCCTCCACGTGCCTGTATGACCTCCCTACAACGCCTGGGCGTGTTCCTGATGAGGTGGCGGATGGTCTCCTGAGGGATCTCCTCCCAGACCTGGACTAAAGCATCTGCCAACTCCTGGACAGTCTGTGGTGCAACGTGACGTTGGTGGATGGAGCGAGACATGATGTCCCAGATGTGCTCAATCGGATTCAGGTTTGGGGAACGGGCGGACCAGTCCATAGCTTCAATGCCTTCATCTTGCAGGAACTGCTGACACACTCCAGCCACATGAGGTCTAGCATTGTCCTGCATTAGGAGGAACCCAGGGCCAACCGCACCAGCATATGGTCTCACAAGGGGTCTGAGGATCTCATCTCGGTACCTAATGGCAGTCAGGCTACCTCTGGTGAGCACATGGAGGGCTGTGCGGCCCTCCAAAGAAATGCCACCCCACACCATTACTGACCCACTGCCAAACCGGTCATGCTGAAGGATGTTGCAGGCAGCAGACCGCTCTCCACGGCGTCTCCAGACTGTCACGTCTGTCACATGTGCTCAGTGTGAACCTGCTTTCATCTGTGAAGAGCACAAGGCGCCAGTGGCAAATTTGCCAATCCTGGTGTTCTCTGGCAAATGCCAAGCGTCCTGCATGATGTTGGGCTGTAAGCACAACCCCCATCTGTGGACGTCGGGCCCTCATCCCTCATACAATCCTCATGGAGTCGGTTTCTAACCGTTTGTGCAGACACATGCACATTTGTGGCCTGCTGGAGGTCATTTTGCAGGGCTCTGGCAGTGCTCCTCCTGTTTCTTCTTGCACAAAGGCGGAGGTAGCGGTCCTGCTGCTGGGTTGTTGCCCTCCTACGGCCTCCTCCACGTCTCCTGATGTACTGGCCTGTCTCCTGGTAGCGCCTCCAGCCTCTGGACACTACGCTGACAGACACAGCAAACCTTGCCACAGCTCGCATTGATGTGCCATCATGGATGAGCTGCACTACCTGAGCCACTTGTGTGGGTTGTAGAGTCTGTCTCATGCTACCACGAGTGTGAAAGCACCACCAACATTCAAAACTGACCAAAACATCAGCCAGACAGCATAGGTACTGAGAAGTGGTCTGTGGTCCCCACCTGCAGAACCACTCCTTTATTGAGTGTCTTGCTAATTGCCAATAATTTCCATCTGTTGTCTATTCCATTTGCACAACAGCTGGTGAAATTGATTGTCAATCAGTGTTGCTTCCTAAGTGGACAGTTTGATTTCACAGAAGTTTGATTTACTTTGAGTTATATTGTGTTGTTTAAATGTTCCCTTTATTTTTTTGAGCAGTGTATATAGATTAGGCATATTTTTATTCCATTTCGACCCCTTTTTTTATTTTTTAACCAAAATTATATTTTAAAAAATATTTAAAAAATATTCATAAAATGTATTACCTTATATGATCATCACTTGTTGCCCGTAATGTTCAATTGAATAAAATTCTAGGACAGGATCTATTTCATTACATGTTAACTTACCTGAAATATGTTAAATACAACAAATATTAAAGTGTGATCTATTTCATAAAATTTGTCACTTTATTGTTTAATTACACATTAAATGTTTAAAGATGGGCTCTTTCATCTGGTTTGTGTCATGATGTGGCGGTGGACACAAATGCAGCAGGCAGTAGGTACTTTATGTGGATGTTATTTTAATGAACAAAATAAACGAACTAAATCCAAAACAAAGAAATCCTAAACACAATGAAACAGGAGGCACAAGGGATAACAACTGGCAACATGGTGACAAGTTGGACTGGGAAGTTGTGACTGAAAAAGAGGAGCTTAAGTAGTGGGACAATGGCCTAAATGAGAAGAGTGATAGCAGGTGTGAGTAATTTGGCACAGGAGCTGCTGAGGGCTGGGGAGAAGGTGGCACAGGGAAACTAAGGAGATCTGCTGGGACACAAACGGGAGGAAACCGGGAACTGAAAAATACTTCTAATACAAAAGACACTAAGAGTAAAGAAAACCTGATGAACTAGGAGAGAAAGACATGAGGGAAATCATAACTGAACCTAAATAGAAACAAGGCTGATCTAACAATAAGAACTAAGGGACACAGAGCTAGAGAAACTAGAAGACCTAAACAAAGAAATAACCCAACTAGAATGACTAGAGATACAGACTCAGACATGGAAGAATAACTGAATCTATGGTGATCAAAGTAAGAAATAAACCTTACTAGAAACCCTGCTGAAATAAGAAATAACTAGAGGGATAAAATGGAATTAAACTATAGTCAATAAAGAAGGCTTGACATGGACTCAAAGCAATAATATAATTCTAACTACACTAAATATCAAAAGGACCATGAAGGGCTAAACTAAAATGAATTAACACATGAAGCTAAATAAAATGAAAAGCCCAACAAACCCCAAAACCCAGTGTCCTGACAGATGTCTGATTATATAATTGTTTACTTTAATCATATAAAATATTTATTTTAAAATATAATCTTTCATTACATGTATGTTTATTACCTGAAATATTTAAATATCAAATTTTTAAAATGTGATTCATTTCTTCACCTGTTTACATGCAACTCGGAAGTGCTTGAATCAAACGTTTCATGAACGTTTAATACATTAAATTATTAAATGAGAGAAAACAGCCACTTCTAACTGCATTTCAACACAAATGGTTCATGCTCCTCTTCAGAGTCTGCAGCCTTTGCTGAGCTCCTCTCCTGGGGTTTCTTCCTCCTCAGCCTCTCCAACTTGCTCCTCTTCTGGGTTTTCATTTGCCTCATCTGGGGTAAATAATAAAAATAGTCTCAGTAACTTGTTGATCCACCATTGTTTTGCTGTATCGCCTCTTTAATTGACGCCCATGCCGGTCCAATGTTGTGCCATTGACCTTGCAGTGACCCATATTCAGCGTTGGAACCCAGTCAGGATTGAGCTCATCCATTTCATACGTCGGTTTGCCTTTAAGACAGGGGTGTCCAAACTTTTTTGCAAAGGGGGCCAGATTTGGTGTGTTAAAAATGTAGGGGGGCCGACCTTGGCGGACATTCTTTACATAGAACAGCAATATATTTAAACAAATTTCAGCAAGCCATTCTGTGTTTCACATTTGCTTTTTTGTTTAAATTTTAGCGATCTTAAGGCATGTCTTTTGGTTCATTTGAAACATGCATATCATATGCAATTGAATAATCACTTAACTTCACTTTTTTAACACTTTAACTTTTGTCTAACAGTTAAACAGAAGTAATTGTACTATTGAGTGCAAATTACATTTGAAGCATAAAACAATATCTCACCATGACAGTTCAATATTTACAGAATTTTTAAATAACAAATGAGCAAGTAATCGTCATATCAACAAGTGCAGGGCTCATTTGAAATATGACATATTAGATTTTTAAAAGTTTATTATTCTGGAGTGAAAACTGAAAACTTCCCTGAATTTATGACTGATTTTGAACTTAAAAAACAAAATGTATTCAGAGACTTATTGTAAATGACAAATGACGTGTCTGCATTAATGTGATGGGTGATACTGAGATCTGGACTGCGGCACATAGGCCAGGTCTGGCGCAAAGGCAGTGGTATTGACGCGCAAGATGTCTCGTAAGTGAGAGTCCGTTAGCCGTGTCCTCACACGGCTCTTATTTAAGTTCATAACCGAGAATGTCTTCTCACACAAAGACGTCGACCCAAACAAGCTTAGCATTTTCTTACCAAATGCTCAAATCTCTCGAAACCTGTCCTTATCCAGCTGTTGGTAAAAGTTGGCGAGAGAAAGCTGCTGGTGCCGACCGCGGCTCTCTGCGTCACACTGCAGCTCAATGAGCTCCAGCTGCAAATGGTCTGGAACATCATCTGTGTCCACGGAGAAAGGTGAAGAAAAAAGAGTGAGCTCCTTCTCGATAGCTGCAAAATCCCGAAAGCGTTGTTTAAACTCTTCAGCCAGAGATTAAATATCTGATACTTAATGTCTCGTTTGCGCACTGACATTACTCTGTGGGAATCTGGTCATGATTTCTTGAAGCGCTGAAAAGTGTGCAGCATTGGGTTGGGTCGGCGACAGGTGTCTTTCAAACAGTTGCAGCTTGGTTCCAAAGGCTTTGATGTGCGAATATAGTTGGCTTCTGGCTGCGTCTGGTCCCTGGAGACTGGTGTTCAGGACATTAAGGTGCTTTGTAATATCAACTAGAAAACCCCAAATCGGCCACATAGGGTCACTTAGTTCTCACATAGGTTGTCCTTTTTCAGCCAAAAAATCACTGATTTCTTGCCTAAGAGAGTAGAAGCGTGACAATCCAGAACCCCAACTGAGCCATCTCACGTCAGGGTGATAGACAACATCTCCATATTCCTCATGAATCTCGCTTAGAAACTGTTGAAACTGACGGTGGAATAGCGCTCTGGAGCGGATATAGTTAATAGCCTTTCTCACCGGTTCCATAACATGTTCGTATTGGAGGTTTTTAGCACACAGAACTTGCTGATGAATGATACAATGGAGTTTTACAGCTTTACCCCCTTCTTCACTTACTTTGTTACTTATTAGTGTTGCTAATCCACTTCGTTCGCCAGTCATGGATGGTGCGCCATCTGTAATAATCCCAGAAATTTTATTCCACGGGAGTTTCATGTCATCCACGGCAGCGCAAACAGAAGAGAATAAATCTGTTCCTCTCGTTTGGTTTTTCGGGCTCTTGAGGTCAAGTAGATCTTCAGTAATGTTAATTTTGTTGCCCACTCCTCTCAAAAAAATAAGTAACTGAGCAGTGTCAGAGGCGTCTGTGCTTTCGTCGCAAGCTACCAAAAAAAAGTCAAACTCCTTTCCTCCGACTCCCAATTGTCTTGATGTCTGATGACACTTCTTCAACCCTGCGTGCCACACTGTTACGTGCCAGGCAGACTTTGGCAAACTCTTGCTGCTTCTCAGGACAGATTTTCTTTACCATAGTCATCACGCCGTCTTTGATAAATACACCCTTGGTAAAAGGTTTGCAATGCTTTGCGATCAGCGCGGCTACCTCATAACTAGCCTTTGTAGCTTCTCATTTGATTCTCGGGCTCTTGCAAAATGTCGCTGCTGTGAGATTAAACTAGCTTCAAGTTGCTTCAGTTTTTCGCTGCGTTCCTTCCCTGTGATCTTTTTGAATATGTCAGCATGTCTCCTTGGTAATGTCGCTTCACATTGAACTCTTTAAAAACAGTCTCTTTACAAATGAGGCAGACACAGTTGTTGCGTATGTCAGTGAAGAAATAGTCTAATTTCCACCCATCATTGGTGGATGGATGGATCCTTGTCGGCCTTCGCAGTCAACTTTCCTTTTTTTGTTGATAGTCGCCATTTTAGAAAATTGAGGGGAAAGAGTCACACGGGCTGCAGCCCTCTAGTGGGTAAATGAGGAACAGCATTTAGTGTGTAAGCTATGCCATATGCAGGTAACAGTACTGCTGCCCGATGTATTAATTCTACGTGCGGGTCAGACGTTATTGATTTTATGACAGAGGCTGCGGGCCGGATGAAATTTGACCAGGGGCCTCATTTGGCCCCCGGGCCAGACTTTGGACATGCCTGCTTTAAGAGGACATATCAGAACACACATCAGTATTAAAGCTGTAAATTTGATAACACTAGTAAAATAATTTACTTCACAATAATGTAATAACCTCGATGTCCACTGACAAAACTCGGACTATGCTAGCTAAACAATATAAGCCCGACTTAACCAAGGTTGACCCACTTAAGTGAACTCAACAGAAACTGAACATGAGGACACTCGGACAAAATCATAGCACAAAATTATGACACAAAACCAACAAAGCAAATTTAGACACTCACCAGAATGGAAATGTCTGGAGCAAACTTGTAGGTATCTGGGGATTTTGGAGAAGGTAATATCAGCGTCTCACCGCTGATACCTGGACATTCGTTTTCTTTTAGTTAGCTCCGATAGCTTAGCCTCCTTACGTTGTCTCCAAGCAGGAAAATGGTGAAACGAAAGTCCGTTTTCCATCTTTTTACCGTTTCAGTCGTGGGATCAGACATTACAGACAATAACGCAGCAAGTTCGTACCATAGCTAAATTATTTTAAGTAACTTGGATTAAAAAAAATGTGTGAGACTGTTATTTTTGCCAGAGCAGTGGCGTCACGCTCCAAAGCTCTATAACTCCTCTT
The DNA here is from genome assembly GCF_904066995.2 of Poecilia reticulata. NCBI lineage: Eukaryota > Metazoa > Chordata > Actinopteri > Cyprinodontiformes > Poeciliidae > Poecilia > Poecilia reticulata. Next base: position 21,669,699 of record NC_088840.1, on the reverse strand, counting down.
TAGTCTGCTACCCAATCTCTAGCAGAGAAATGTAAATTTTCTTTTAAATTCGTATAAATATATATAAAAGCACATACATTTGAATTTGGATTATCAAACATATGTGTGTCTCACAAAAACTGTCTGTACTGATGGGCTTTCGTTTTAATGAAAGGAATAATTTCAGTGAGTCAGTACAACTGCTAGTTTTATTCATTCATTTATAGAAAATAGCTGTGAAGTCATGTATGTATGAATCAGTGAAGTTAATACTTTCTCATACTCAAATCCTATGATTTGCATAATGTTGGAACATATAAAATATTTGGTAACACTTTATTTGACGGGGTGTGCATAAGACTGACATGACACTGTCATAAACATGACATAACACCTGTCATGAACATAAAGAAGTCTTTATAAATGTTTGACAGATATCATGAAGTGTCATTCAGTAAATAAAGACACTTTTAATGCAAAGTTGCTCTAAAAGTTGCATTGAAAGTCCATTAAAAGTACCAACTTTGCATTAAATTGTCATTATTTACAAAATCATGCAAAGATGGCACTTTTAATGAACTTTTAATGCAACTTTGAATTATTATCCCTGTGTCGCGCTCCTGACACACGGGGAACAGATTTTCACAGGGGAACAGAATTTCGCACAAGACCGGGATAGTTATAGGTAGCAACTCTAACGTTATTCACAATGTGAACACAATTGTTTTTGAGCCAAGACAGCGGTATGGCGTTTAGTGATCCGCACCGAGTTGCAAAGGTCCAGAGAAGCACGAGGCGCTGCGACACGCTGCAGATGCGGCGGAGTCGGCGCGTGCCGCTGCGTGTCCGCTTCAACACGCACAATGAATCGAGCTCCGTGCTCGTGATAAATTGAAACAAATTCAATAATTTCCATTGGCATAATTTATCATTTCTCTTTTTATTTCTATTTCTTTCTACCAAAAACTGTATGACAGAAAGTTTCAGGTTGGTGCTTTGGTCTCAACTAAAGCTTTTTCTTTTTAGGAAAATTGTATTTACAAAGACTTCAAAATTCATTTTATTTGTCATTTTGTTTATTTATTTTGGATATTTGAAATGCCTTCCAGTTGCAGTGTTAAATGTTCATTATAATTTAAAGTTTACTATCTTTCAGATTATGTTCTTGTATTATTATTTTGCAATTAACATTATATTACTTAAAATACGTCTCAAAACAATATTGTTTATCAAAAATCTTAATTTGTTATTGTGACAAGCCTACAAACATATGATATATAGTGTAGTTGGTTTATTACCAAGCATGGCATAGTTACTTTGAAAGAGTAATTTGATCCCTCAATGAAAAATTCATCCATCAGCTAGAAAATGTGCATCTCTTTTCCCTCCATTGTTTACGTTTGCGTCGCTGGTGTTACACATGAAACGTATCTCCAAAAGGAAAAAGAAGAAAGCAACAATATGTGTTGAAAAAAAATTACAAACACAGAGTGACGTGGATAACTTTAATCTGATTATTGGATTGTAAATAGTGACACGTTAGGTTACACGTTATAAGGGGTCAGATTAGAGTAACGCGTTGACACCATTGTTTGACATTTTTGCTCAAGCTATTTACGGATCTTTCAGGTTTCCCATATGTCTCTCCTCCAATGATAAACTTGTTCCAACGCCCTTGTGCTCAACTGGGACATCAAGGGGACAATATATGTAAAATAGGCAACGTGAAAACAACATGAAGCCTTACAATGAATAAACAAGATGTTTGTGATTCTGATACATAAATTTTGATATGTATGAAACAATGGCTGGATCAAAAAGAAAAGTGGAAACAAACAGGAGAGAGAGAGAGTTGTGATTGGCTTGTTACTCACTATGTCACTATGGACAACGATTTATTACTAAAAAATAAAAAGTTTAACTGCTCATTTTCAGGTGAGTTCTCTGTTTTACGACCTTCATAAAAATCCTCCTGGATTACTCGACACATCACTAATGAAACTCTTGATCTTTATTTGCTTGTCAAACTGGGAAAAATAAACTATAAAAGCTATCTTACAGTTTTTTGGACATTGAACTTTTATCTACGTACGAAGCATCATTTCAGGCAGCAGTTGCTGGTTGGTGGGACTTTTATAGGATGTTTGGTTTGACAAACAATCGTCACTACAATTTATTACAAATGATTACATTTTACAGCTAATAACACCGCTATTATTAGTGTATGTTGATAGCTTTACTCGCCTTGCGCTGCATTGTTCACGTTTCTCCTGTTTTCAAAAGTCTCAGTAGTTAAAGGAGGAGAGCCATAAAAAAGGTAACTGGTTCCATTTTCTCTCTACATAAATAAGCCATTCTCACAGCGGCATTGTGTTGTCTGCGTTCATTTACACGTTAACAAAGCATTTATACGGGAGCGGAACAGTTACTACAGTGATCCACATACAGAAAGATTCATACATTTAGACCTTAACCTTCATCCAATCGCTGGTGTTTCCTACCTATTCGATGTAAGATTATCTGGGGAGTCCGGGAGAAATCCAGCAGTTTGCGCTGATCGTCCATCTCTTCCTCCGACTTGACGGTTATTTCTTTAAACTCTGAATGTTTCTGTAACAGTTAACCGCTCGTTGATAAACTCGTTTAAACTGGACTGAAGATATTTTTAGAGAAACACTCGAACATTCAACTAAACAGTGCGTGCCGTACTCTTTTTTTTAATCTTCTTCGTTCTTTTCCTCTTCTTCTTCTTTGGGGACAGTTTTATGACTGTCGGCTTCCATGTTATTACAATACCGCCACCTTGTGGATCATACGATCATCGCATCTAAAGAGTTCTCATACAGTGCCATTTGTCTTTGAAAAATCTTTTGATAGTAACAGCATGTAGTGGTATAGAAATACACCTAATTCCACACAGGTGGTTGTCAGGTGAGAAGTTCCGGTTGCTAAGGTGGGCGTGGTATATAAGGAGTTGCGGCGTTCATTCAGGATGTGTCGTCTTTGCTCTCCCACTGTGGCTTGCGTCCTGTGGCCTCTGGCAGAGGAAAGTAACAAATCGCTGGCTGGTGCATGTTGCGCTAATGTTCTGGTGGTAAAGCGCCACTGCGCTGCGCTCCTTCTCTTCCTCCTTCTGCGAGTGTGTGTGTGCGTGTTTGGATCGGCAGGTGCCCCCACAGTTGGACCATTACTGCTCTGTTCTGCTCCGATCTACTCTGTTTTGCTCTGAGTTCGTCTGCCGGACTTCTACACAATCGGTTTTAAAGTTGGACTTTATTGGCATTGTCCGCCTTCATCGAAGCGGTGTTTGGGGTGCATCGGCGCACCCATTTCACCTCCTCTTGTGGCGTGACAAGCGGGCCACGCCTGGTCCTGATGTTTTAATTTGCATTGTCTATTGTTGATTGATTTCTATTTCTTTACTCATTTTGTTTACGGCCCTTTTTGTTCTTTATTTAGTCGGGCTGATATTGTTTTTCTTATTGAGTTTAAGATTGTTATATTGGTTAACTGCTTCTCTTTTGTTGTTTTGCAGTTGCTGAGGTCCGGTGGCGGTGTTGGTGTGGTGATGGTGTCTTCCTCTTCTGCGTGCTGTGATTCTTGAGTTCGGGTTGTCTCACTGCGTCTGGGGTGTTAAAGTTTTTTTTTTTGGTTTGCTGTGTTTGGCGGATGCTAACCCTATAGCACCCCTCTGGCCGGTAACCTCAGCTACTGCACTTCTATTTCTTTGATTTTTCTTGATTTCTTTTGTTTCATTCTTAAAAGAAACTGGTTTTAAAAAGACATTTTAAAAATAATTTAATAAATGTTTTTTTTTAATACATTTGAAACTGTCTCAGATGTTTTAATTTAAATGCATAACAGAACCTGTGTGCCTTAAACCAAATAAATATTCCCTGGGTGAAATTCCCAGGGTGGCGATGTTGGGCAACCTATTAAAGCTAAAAGTTCACCAAATCAGTTTCCACCTATTGTCGCCACAAACAGAAGACTGTTGCAGCATAAAAGAGAAAAATACAACTAAGACAAAAGGCACACTAAATTATTGGAGACAATACTCATCAAACGTACTTTGAACAATCGATGAAAATTACTTTATAGTGAATAAAGAACTTTTTTGTATATAGATAATTGAGAATTCACAACCGTTAATGAAAATGTACACTTGCTTTGGAGGCCCTCGCAGCTCAGCGCCGCTCTGGCCTTATTGCGACAGCGTGAGCTCCATCAGCGCCACTCGCTCACCACCGTCAATGCTCTCACGCAGTTCTCACACTTGCATACCATCAGTGTATAACGATACACTGATGTGTTCAGCAGTGCTCCCTGATGATGCACAAACAATCTGGTGCAAATCGGTTGATGCATAAAGGAGATATAGTTGTAGGAAAAACCCAAGGGACCCAGGGGAGTGAAATTACAATTTAATGCCACTGGGTTCTTAAGAGGTTAGCAAAGGTCAATCATAACAGGTTTAGTGCAAATACAATGATGCAGGTATGATCATTGATTAGTATTCATCACTCAGCTACATCCACATGCTGCTGCCAGTGAGTTGAGAGAAGGATTTACCATCATGTTGTTCTGCTTCATTAAACACAGGTTGAAATCTACATGAGCCACAGAGTAAAAGGAAGAAAATCAGTGGGAAAACTTCCTGTTGAAAGGGGCAGGGGTTGTTGTGAGACTTGAGGCTTAGCCACACCCACATGCTTTGATGTACAAATTTTTTTACGTCCTGTCAAGATGTACATGAGTGCCGAATTTTAAGACTGTCAGAAAAAGCATGCCTTGGGGCAGATTTTTTAAATTATTCTAGGGGGCGCTGTGGAGGAATTAGGTCACAGCCACCAAATATTGGACTGCATTCCTGTCAGGTGGTGGACAAGGATTGATCACAGTGAGTTTGGTCCAGCTCGGTTGAAGCGTGTGGAATTTATAGCCAAACATATGGCAGCGGCTTGACTTGTCACTGCGCCGCACCGCCTTTGCACGCCCTCCACTGAAAACTCTTGGCACTTTAAGGCAAATGAGACCAACTAGTTTTCTGTCATCTGACACAAGATCACCTTGACTAGGGCAACCGGGTCAGAGATGGAGCTTTCCAAGAGAAAAAAAAAGTTACTTCCTGTTCAGAGGGGGAGGGGCATATATGACGTCAGTCTATGACGACATAGGATCATCAGGGATCCAACCAGGATCACTCATGCCAAGTTCGGTGCCCATTGACCTTTCTAAATGTAAGTCATCTGCCGCGCCATCTGAACATTTATGAAAGCTACATTTTTTGATAACTTTTAAAGCCCGACCCTTTAACTGCATCCTGGCCAAGAATGAAGCCGATAGGTCAAAAATCATAGGAGGAGTTTGTTAAAGTTCAATGTGAGTAAAAGTGAAAAATGGCCAAAATTTGCCCCTTGACCCAAAATGGACACCTCCTGTGCATTTTAGGGGAAACCTCTAAGATACTTTTTTTGCTATTGTCTCTGTGTGTGGTTCTCCAGCTGCACAGCAGCACAGAGGAAGACTTTCCAGAGAATCATAAAATATGCCCAGAAGACCATCGGCTGCTCTCTGCCTTCTCTCCATGAACTCCACAGGTCGGCTGCCTCAGGAAAACCAAGAACATTTTCAAAGACTCTTCACACCAGGTCACAATTTGCTCCAACTGGCTGCAGATAGAGGAGCATTAAAATAAGGACAACAGACTGAAGATCAGTTTATACCCAGTAGCCATAAGGGCATTAAATGCACCTAGAACAATTTATCATCCAGTTTTGTTATAATCCATGTCATTTTATTGAATGTTTATATAACAACAATACAGTTTGTCATTATTTTTACTACAGAAAATGCCAGAAAAAAAAACAAAGCATCAAGAAAAATGTTTCACATCTATAAGTATCCACATGTCAAGAACTAAACGATCACATTTAACAAATACAACAATTTCTCAGCTTTATAGACATGAAATCCCTCCAGTCTTTAATTATAGTTTAGGGCTGTTGTAAACAAATATTTTAGTAATTGAGAAATCTATCGACTATTCTTACGATTAATCGATTAATCGGATACAAAAAAAGATCAAATAAAACATTGGTAAATCTAACATAACAGCAGTATTACTATCACTTATCAACATCAGTCCAATTTTTACAGTTGAGCTTCCCTAACAATAACTTTTCTGAAGTTTATAAAATTAACTCGTAACAATAATAGCTCACTTTACAAGTTAACCTGAAGAAAATGTATACAACAATCTGAAATTATATTCAATTTAATTCAATAAAGAGGCAGGTTCACAAATACTAAAATATGTCAATACCCCATCTTTTGGTTTATGTTTTCATCTTCAGTCAGTTTAATAGATTAACTCTCTCCTTGCGGAGACATTTATAGCTTTTGTGTTCATGTTAGCGACGGGATTTAACAACTTTGTTCGTCACACAGAAACTCGTCTACCAGCTCCGTGCCGCCACGATGAGCTCCGCCTCCATTTGTTGAGACTGAGATAAGAAATAAATGTTCTGGTTCGTCCGTAAAGCTACACTTATGTTAATTATCTAATGTGCAGCCGCCCACAGTGTTCAGTCTATCCGCTTGCCTGAAAACCGAATTTCAGTCACTTTCTCCACATTCACATTATCAATTATTATTTGTAAATCGCTTTGCTATTTAGAATTCCCAAATAACATTAACTTGGTTTTATCTACATTTAGTGATAATTTGTTGATATCAAACTACTTTTTAAATTTACATAACTCTAAATGAATTTCTATCAAAAACTTATTTACAGACGACACAAAAAATTTTTGTGGAAGGTTCTGGGTTCAATTCCCGGCCCCAGTTTTTCTACATGGAGTTTGCATGTTCTCCCTGTACATGCATGGGTTCCCTCCGGGTACTCCGGCTTCCTCCCACAGTCCAAAAATATGACTGTCAGGTTAATTGGCCTCTCCAAATAGCCCCTAGGTGTGAGTGTGTGTGCGCATGGTTGTTTGTCCTGTGTGTCTCTGTGTTGCCTTGCGACAGACTGGCGACCTGTCTAGGGTAACCCCACCTCTCACCCAGAACGTTAGCTGGAGATAGGCACCAGCAACCCTCCCGACCCCACTGAGGGACAAGGGTGTACAGAAAATGAATGGATAGATATAACTTTAAATATAAAGTTCGGATTTTTTTTAAATCTAATGAAAATTATTATATAAATAACATGTCAGAATAATAATATAAGGTGAATATATTTACGAATCAGTTTCTTTCAAAATAAAACATATAAATCGTAACAGAAACGGCAGGTGTGTGTCTGGTGAATTTTAGTCTAAAATAAGTTTAATCTTCATTCAGTGAAGTTACTCTCAGCGAGTCGAGGAGCCAGAAAATTTACTGAAGTCAGAGTAAAAATTCTTAAAAATAAAAGTACTCAGGAAAAGAACAGCATAGTAAAAATAATATAACATTTTTACTGGAGATTACTGGAGTAAAAGTAACTGAGTAAATGTAACTAGCAAGTCTGCTCAGAACTGGACTTCAGATCCCATCTGGACCAGAACTTTATCCGCTTTTGACTCTAAAGGAGACCAAGAATGCTGATGCATGCTCAGAGTTTTCCTATCTGTCAGAACCAGAACCTTCCAAAACCTCAACAACCATCTGGGCATTTAAATTGGTTTCTGTGATGGAAGCTGAAGTTTCTCTGCAGTTTCCAGTAAAGAATTTTTTTTTTTTATCTCTGGAACTTTGAGGAACATTTTCCTGTCAACAGAAGAAGAAGCAGCAGAGAAAAGAGGCTTGAAGGGTCTTTTATGATTCAAAGCTGAACTGAAAATGATTCCCATGTTTCCATTCTCAGACCATTTCTGGTTCCAGGATGAAAATGAATCAAATAGATCAACTTTCCAGTTGAATCTAGTTCAGATCAAAACTCCATGAAGTCTCTAAATGAAGCCCAGTTTGAATTGGATCTTTATTGTTCCAAAGAGACAAACAATATCAGACAGACATGAGAAAATGAACAGGAGGAAAATTTTTGAGGTCAGAGGTCATCATCATGATCCAGTCAGAGTCTCTTTTTACTCTAACTGCTGCAGCTTCAACGTCTGAGGATCAGCAGGACACAGACACCATTCTCTATTTTACAGAGATCACTTTAAAAATTCTTTAATGACGGTGACAAAGCTGGATCCGCGACGGGAAGAATGGACAGAATCCCACCTGCAGAGAGAAGAAAGAAGAGAGCAAATCAGTGAGTGTTTCCAGCCTCTCTCCAGCAGCAGTCAGTGATGCAGCACATCCAGTAGACGGTTTCCAGGCTGCAGTCAGACTGATCTCAGCTGTGACCAAGATGAACCTGATCCGTTGTTTACTGTTGAACTGAGAGAACAAGCAGATCTGAGATCAGATCTACTGCTGCCACAGTTTGATGAATGAGGACCACTGTCTCTAGACATGTTGGACAGCTGGACTCTGGAGTCCAGCTGGACTTTCTGGAGACACGGACACAGCAACAACACTCATCTTTACATCAACACACCAAGCTGCTGCTCCTCTGATTGGTTGGTTGCTGTCTCTGTGTCCAATCAGGAAGCCTGAACCATTCTCCTTCCACTGAGAAGCTGCAGCTTTACTGGGAACACCGGAGCTTTGCTTTGAATCTAACTGGGTTTAGTTCAAGATGCTGACAGCCGCTGGACTCACTACAAACATTTACTTACTCTAACGTGTCTACAAAACGCTTCAGCTGCCGAACATCTGAATCCTCCAGGTTATTTCCTCTCAGGTCCAGTTTTGTCATATAGAGGTCGTTGGACTTCAGAGCTGAGGTCAGATAACCACAGCTGATCTTTGACATCCAGCAGTTCAACAATCTGAATAAAAAATAAAAGATGTGAGCTGAAGCCAACAGGATGCAGGTTAACCAGTCCAAAAGAACCAATTAAAGATTCTGAATAATATTAATGCCAACATGCTGCTGCTTCAATGAAGACCTGCAGACTTCAGAACCAGAACCAGAACCTGGTACTGGGTCATGTTGTGTTGGAGGATTTTAGTCAGTAAAATCATCCCAGGTTCTGATCAAAGTGTTGAAGCATCAATCATCGATAATAGATTTGTTCCTGTCAGATTCCAGGAGCCAGAATTCTCTTTTCTAGACTGGGTTGAATCAATCAATCAATCAAATTTTATTTGTATAGAACATTTCAGCAGCAAGGCATTTCAAAGTGCTTTACATCATTAAAAACAAAAACACAGAGTAATAAACAATCAAATAAAAATCAAAAATTAAAAAAAGTAAATTTAAAAAAATCATTAAAACCCACATCCCTTTTTTGGTTGAAAAGCCATCAACTGGGACTCTAACCCTTATTTAGCCATAAGCAACTCTAAATGTGGGTTTTAAGTCGAGATGTAAAGGCACTCAGTGTATTAGAACAGAAGATATGAACTTTGATTTATGATGAATAATATATAATTATTCACAGAAATATCAATAATTACATAATTATATACCTCAAATTCTCCAGTTGGCAGCCTTCAGTCTGTAGAAAACCACAGAGCTCCTTCATTCCAGAATCTCCCAGAATAGTGTTGTCCAGCTCCAAGTCTATCAGATGGGTCGGGTTGGACTTCAGAGCTGAGAACAGCGAAGTCCAGCTGGTCTCTGACAAACTGCAGCTCTCCAATCTGAATAAAGAATAAAAGATGTGAGCTGAAGCCAACAGGATACAGTTAAAACTGAAATATGAACAAATAAATGATGTTTGGTAATCAACATCATGAACTGATTCTAACATCTGATCCAGTCAAACTGGTTTAAAGAGTCCAAACCAGCAGAACCAGAATATTTTATCAAAAAGAAACTCAAAGTTTTCTATGAGCAGCAGCCTGGATAAAGTGACCTATTTCTGCTGGTTCCTGATCATCAACTGGAGACCCGACTTGGTAACTGGATCAGAATCTCTCAGTTTATTCATTAATGGCATTGGGTTTTCATTAAAGTTGCTGAAAGCCAATGGAGGCCATTATTTCCTAAGGAGACGTGACCTGATGAAGCTTCATCACAGAGACGAGGCTCCAACCGATTGACAGCTGTCAGACCGAAGAAGACCCGGCCCAACATAACCACAGCTTCAGAACAAAGCTGATGAACCTGCTGCTGCAAACCTCACTTTATTCATTTCATATAAATTTGCTTTTCTACAATCAGTCACTTCTTAGATGTTTCATTAATGATTATTTGAACTGGTCAGTGTTTGTGGCTCAGCTCTGGAGGAACAACACTTCATTCTGGATGTAAAGATGAGAATCAGAAATGAGAAATAAAACAATCTGAATCTTTATCAAACCAAACTGAAACATCTCCATCATTAATTAACATTTTAATTATTTTTACTCATTTTGTTCATCAGTCAAAAACATTTTAAAGTGAAAAACTGAAAAACAAAGTTCAATAATCTCAAAGTCTGAAATAAGAAAATATTTACAAGGTAAAATGTGTTAGAGATTTTATTCTCACATTTAAAGAGGTCGCTTTAACTGAAAACATATTAGAATAAAATTATTCATTAAACTAAGAATTAAAGTATTAATGAATGATTTTATTGGATAAATGGAGAAAACAAACCCCAGATTCTTCACTTTACTGACGGAACTCTCCAGGATCTCAGACACAGGCTTCATATCAGCATCTCCACCTTTATATATGTCGATCTCACTTATTTCCAGTTCAGTCAGATCTGGGTTGGACTTCAGAGCTGAGACCACAACTTCACAATCAACCTTTTGGATCCTCCAGCCACCAAGTCTGTGATGAGAGCAGAAATAAAGTCAGTTCTAATTAAATCAATCTGGATGATAACAGTGACGTCATCATCTGATCAACATCTGATCTTCAATTTACTGAGTTTGACCCAGGAACTGGGTAACTCAGGAACTCACAGGAATCTGTGCAGTTCCTGATTAATCAGGGAGTAGACACGACAACACAGGGACTAAATTAACAGAAAAACACACAAAATCCACATTCTCACACACCACATTTTGTTCTCATTTACAAACTCAGAGGAAATTAGTGGGAGGAGGAAAAGTTGGTTCACATAGTTTCTAACTAGTTTCTATGGCGCAACAACATCAATGCAGGGGTTTATTTTAATGGAACAAGTTTTTATTAAACCTAAACAATTATTTTATACAAACAGTAAAAATCCTAAAAGATGAATTATTGAGCAAGGGCTCAATGAGTAAAGAAGAGCTTAAAGTTTAAAATGTGTCTCTGGCTGACGGGATGTTTCATAGAAAACATTTTCTAGAAAGGAAGTGTTTCTATTTATTTCAACCTAAAAACTGATAAAAAGTGGAATGTTTTTAAAATGATCAAAACATTTAAATACCAAAAGCTGCAGCTGTCCTGGATCAGCTGAATGTTTAAATGTTCGAATGGCTGAAATAGTCCAGAGAATGAAGGAAATAGTTAAAGACCAAAAAGATCCAGAATCAACTGGAAGAAGAAGTAGAAGAAACAGGAGGACAAAAGTGCTGAATCAGCATTCACACAATGAAAACATCCGGACTCACCGAGCCTTTCTGCAGTTCCTCAAAGCTGGAAGCAGTCTCCGTCGTCCATCCCATGATGTGTTGTACTTCTGCAAGTCCAACTCATCCAGAACCTCTGACATCTGCAGCATGAAGGCCAGAGCTGAACAGTCAGTCACTGAGAGTTTCTTCCCTGAATCCAGCAGCCTTTGGATCTCCTGATAAAATGAGATGTCGTTCATCTCCACAAGACAGTGGAAGATGTTGATGCTTCTGTCAGGAGAGATACTATCAGTGTTCATCTCCTTCAGGTTGGTGATGACTTTCCGGATGGTTTCTGGACTGTTCTCTGTTTGACCCAGTATGCCTCCTAAGAGACTCTGGTTGGACTCTACAGTGAGACCATGAAGGAAGCGGACAAACAGGTCCAGGTGGCCATTTTTACTGCTGAGGGATTTCTCCATGACTTTCTTCATGAACTCATCTAGAGATGTTTCTCTGTATTCTTCTCCCAGGAACGTCTGGATCACCTCTGACTTCCTGCTGGTGAAACAGTGGAGCATGTAGACTGCAGCCACAAACTCCTGGATGCTCAGATGGACAAAGGAGTAGACAGAGATGTTGCGCGTCCCTCTCTTCTTTTTAAACATCTCAGTGAAAACTCCTGAGAACAATGAAGCATCTTTGATATTGATGTCACACTGTGTGAGGTCTGATTCATCAAAGATCATCTTTCCCTTCAGCAGCTGCTCAAAAGCCAGTCTTCCTAGAGAAACAATCAGCTTCTTGTTCTCAGCCACTTTTTCAGCACCTCCAAACTTTTTCTTCTTGAATGTGAGCTGAACCAGCAGGAACTCTATGTACATCTCAGTCAGCATCTTGGGCATGTCTCCTGCATCTTTGGTCATTATCGCATTCTCCAGAACTTCAGCAGTGATCCAGCAGAAGACTGGGATGTGACACATGATGTGGAGACTTTTTGATTTCTGGATGTGGGAGATGATCCTGCTGGCCTTCTCTTTATCTCTGAATCTCTTCCTGAAGTACTCCTCCTTCTGGGGGTCAGTGAACCCTCTGACCTCTGTCACCATGTCAGTGAACTCAGCAGGAATCTGACTGGCTGCTGCAGGTCTTGTGGTTATCCAGAGGAGAGCAGAGGGAAGCAGTTTTCCCCTGATGAGGTTTATCATCAGAACATCCACTGAGATGGACTGTTCAGGGTCAGTTAATGTTTTAGTGTTTTCGAAGTCCAGAGGAAGTCGACTCTCATCCAGGCCATCAAAGATGAACAGAACTTGGAATGCTTCAAAGTTGCTGATTCCTTTGGTTTTATGAAACAAACTATGAATCAGCTCCACCATGCTGAACTTTTCTTCTTTCAAATTATTTAGTTCGCTGAAAGCGATGGGAAATATGAAATCAATATCTTGGTTGGTTTTGCCTTCAGCCCAGTCCAGAGTGAACTTCCTTGTTAAGATGGTTTTCCCAGTGCCAGCCACTCCCATGGTCATCACTGTTCTAATTGGTTGATCTGTTCCAGGTAGGACATTAAAGATATCTTCTCTTCTGATTGTTTCTTGTTTCCTGGATTCTTGTTCAATCTGTCTGACCTCATGTTCCTGGTTGACCTCTCTAGTTAACCCCTCTGTGATGTGGAGCTCTGTAAAGATCTCATTCAGAGCTGTTTTATTTCCATGTTCAGCAATGCCTTCAGAGAGACGTTGGAGCTTCTTCTTCAGATGCTCTTTAAGCTCCTGTCGACACCGAACATCAAAATCTGAAAAAAAGAAAAATACTCAAGAAGAGACACTTCAGTTAAATATAAGGGATACAATAATCTTGATATTTTCAGAGGGGCTTTCTATATAAATTTTAATGAAGGGAAAATGAAATGTTAACAGAAAAATAATACAAATAATTCTAAACCAGAAAGTCATTCCAACTTCTGTCTTTGAGGAGGGAGAAATTGAGATTAAAATAGAAAAAATACTGTTCCTAGTGCAGTACTTCTCAAATAACCCCCACCCCCAGGGGGGTGTGGCGAGAAGCAGGACTTTATAATTGTCTTTATTTATGTTAACTGATAAACAAGCCTCTGGTGGCAGCAGTGACCGGAGTTTGCCTGTTCAAACCAGTATTAGTAGCCACAGCAATGTTGTAAACGGAGCAGAAGAAAAAAGCAAAAAACGGAGCGAAGGATACAAGTGCGGATGTTTTGAAATATATATCTAGAAGAGAGATGGGGAAGTTTGACAGTGAAAAGAAAAACGGCAGCAGAGGTTAATGGCCAGGATAAGAGATTCTTATTTTTCAAATACAAGAATACAGTCATAATACTACGAGAACCCAGTCGTATCAGCAGAATAATTAAACTATTGGCAGAGTAAAGACGCAATATTGGCGGAGTAAAGTTGTTAAATTAAAAACCTTCGATAGAGTGATATGCAACGTGATCCGCTCAGCAAGTCTGGTTCTTTCGGTTAAATAAAAAGTTGTGTAAGCAATCGTTTCAAAGTCTTGGGGCTGAAAATTTGCTTCTGATGTGCTAAAACATTTAGTACGCAGTCATTTGTTAAACCAGTACCAACTATATCCTTACAAGATCCTCAGTATTAGACAATTTAACGCACTATGGTGAAAAGCCATCATAAAATTTGTCTTTATTCTCGTCCAACTTCACTCGTATTTAAAACGAAAATCAAAAACTCAGAGCCTGGCACTTATACTTCATCATAAGCAAGTAACTGTAGCTCTCAGAAAAAGGCCAGGAAATAGAAGAAACCTGTCTTTTTATTGTCAATGAAAAATGTTATACACTTTTCATCTCTTCTCATCTGACAAGCTGAAATATAAGCAATATTGCTCCAAATTTTTCCACAATAAATATTAAGAACTACTGTATGTACCTTGTGGAAAACTAAACTGAAGAAGCTGATAAGTAACCAATGCTTACAGTTCTAAAAAGGTTTACTATACATTAAGTCTAAAAATGCACATCCCAGTGAATCATTTGCACTTTTTCAAACTGAGTAGTCTTGATTAAATGTTAGTGATTCACTCATAAACTGATTTTGGAAATAATTTTGAGGCTTACAATAATAAAAACGGTTTTGATAATAAGGTCATACAATGTTGGAGCCAGTGGTTTGTACGATAAATATTAAATATGAACAGATTCGCAATAGTATTTAAATTCTGGGGAGGGAAGGGCAGCGAGCAGGGGGTGCACGAAAAAAAAAGATTCCTGGTGGGGGTGGGGGGTCATGACAGAAAATAATTGAGAAACACTGTCCTAGTGAAACAGTGGTGAGAATTGAAATCTGCAGAATGATTGCTGTAGAATATGCAAGAAAGAGCTTAACAAAGCATAAAAGGGAGAAAAAAAGCAAAAGGAAGCCATAGCCATATGTAGAAGAAATCAGAAAAAGCATAAAAAGAAATAAGAATGAGGAGAAGAAATCTTAAATAGCAAAAGTGTTGGGATCCTGGGTGTTTTGTGTTTGCTGTTTTTTCTCCTTTTCTCCACCAGAGGCTGCCTAGAGGTTGCGTTCAGGAGGGCATTACCATCTTCAACAGGTTCACCTGCAAGTCATCTACTCATCTGGAGGAGCTTAAGAGGAGGGAGCAGCCAACACTACTTTGCCTGAGTGTTAGACAGTTAGGGTACTTCAGGCCACCCGTGTCTCTCCTTGTGAAACTCTTGGTGATTCTTTGTGTGCCTCCTCCCCAGGTGATTCCTTGTAATGCTGTGGTACTTAACCACTGGAAGCCTGAGCCCCTGACTGTTTTCTGTGAACTCACCTCCTCTTGATGCCATTGGATGTTACCAACCGGTAGCCCGAGGTCCACTTACACCCTTGCAGTAATCAAACCTTCCTTGGACCTCCATGTTGGCTGTCTCCCTCGTTCTGCTCCATTAGAAATTAAAGAACTCACCGCCCTCCAACGCCATCCGTGCTCCACCGCAGTCCCTCTGTTGGCCTAGCAGCAAACCCCCCACCAAGATCTCCACCCTGGTAACCGCAGTACTCTCCTCGGCTCAGAGCTCCACCAATCCAAGTAAGAACGTTTCTTTGTTTGCGTACAATTCTAAAATCAAGCTGCCCTGAACTCGCCTCCATTTCTCCCCCTGCTCCAGTGAACCCAAACCTGTCGCCAAACTCCCTTGGACCTGCAGTTCTGGTCCTTTTTTTTTTTTTCCCAATAAATCTCTTTTACTGATTTTTGGTTCTCCGTCTGGTGTTCTTGAATGTGGGTGAGAAAGACTGAACCCATCATGACAAAAAGAAAGACACTGGTGCTGAAATGTCAGAAAAATCACAATCAAACTATACAGCCTGGTGATCTGCCAGGCTTATACTACACTAGGGGGCAACCCAGAGAAGCAGAACCTCAAGGTTCTACATTGAGTGTGGCTTCAAAAATCTGAAAAGAATTGGCCACAGCTGCTTCTGTACATTTATTTTTAAATGTACAGAAAATATTTGATCATTTAAAAAAAATTACAAATTCATGTATTTTACCTCTGGGTGCACAAGTTGTGCTGACCTTCTGGTTAGTCATTTGGTGTCAAAAAATATAATCCATATTTACCCATCAATTAAAAAAATTGTACATGGTATAATTACATATTCAGTTGCATTTAATTTTTCATTTCAATATTCAACAAGCTGAACCGAGAATCGATTGTGTCATCACACATCAAGAAGGTTAATATCTTTTTCAGTGAAGTAACAAGTTTTGACGTCAGGAAATATTTGAGAACAAAATTTACAATCAAATCAAAGACTAATTATACATTTAGAGACTGTAAAAGCAGCTTTAATTAACTGTGTATCTCACCTAGACCAAAGGAATCTGAGGACAAACCCAGCTGGTTGGACAGAGTTGGATCTTTGTGGTGAAGACGTAGGATCGTCAATCTGCTGGCTCTTTTTCCTTTCTTTATCACAGAATCTATGGTGTCGCGGGCCTTGTCTGCTCTGGTTTGGTTCTTCTGAAGTATATTCTCTTTCTCCGAAAGAATAAAGACACAATCTGATAGGAGGCCATCGAGGAGCTGATTTAGGATTTCCTCAGAAACTCTTTCCACAAACTCACTACGAACATTGAAAAGTTTTTCCTCTGCAGGCAGAAATCAGAGACAGAATTCATTTAACTAGAAGTGTCAGAGAAAATTGTGATGAAGATCAAATGATGTTGCTCTGACAGCTCACTTTGCTGTTATCTTTGAAAGCACAAACAACATTGGCTCACTTCGACAAACAGCTACTATCACAAAATTTTTGTTTACAGACAACATAGCAGAAACATTTAATCAAATCTACTTCGTAAAATCATGTAAAAAACATCAGGTTTGGTGATTCTTGGTCTAAAAAGTGATGAATGTTGTCAGATTTCAGTGTGTTTAGATGAGTTTTGACGCTTTTTAGTTTGATATTGTCCACAGAAAAAGTTTGTGTTGCTGCTGCACATTTTTACGCCAGGGAAAAAATTTGCATATATTTATGCAAATTTTCATGCAACATTCATTTTTACACATGCTGATTTGTGCGTAAAATATGGCGCCACACTTTTTTGTACGTACCTACTAGAGATGTGCCGATCAGGTTTTTTCTTGCCGATACCGATCACCCATGAGGGCCGATCACCGATGCAGATCACATAATTATTTTTTATTTTTTTATCATAAACACTACCGGTTACATTATGTGGAAAAAGGAACCATGAATTCACCTTAATTTAGACAAAAACTTGTTTTTAATAACTTTTCCAAGAAGAAAATTGTACTGCTATCGGTAATACTATCTTTAACAGACTGAAAACATATGAAGGCTCTGAAGAGGCTAAATAATGCAAAGAGCCAAAATTAAACTTCTCAACATTGCCAAAAAAATTCAAGTATAAAACTTAACATTCAAAGGCAAATACAGGTTCCATTACAATAAACAATCCAGAGTTACTGAATGAAAACTTCCTGGTAGCATGGCGGCTAGCTGATTACTGCTAGTTCTGAGTGGCTGTTTCTGACTGAGCGGAGTAATTATGCAGAGCAGGGAGGAGATCGATTATTTTTTTAGAGATTATCTGTCTCATGTTAGGACAGTGAAAGTTTTAATACGTATGTAAAATGTATTTTTTTAAGTTAGATGCTGCAGCTTTAAGCAGAGGTTCGGTGTGAGAGTCACTACCAGGTGGAGCAGAAGCGGTGCTCCGTCTGTGAAATATTACTACCTGTAGCGCGTAGCAGCGGTTCAACAGCTAGAGCAGAACCAGCCTCTTGCATCGCAGCTCGAAGACTTAAATAATTTTGCAGGTTATTTGTTTAGCTTTCTGACCGTCATGCTAATCCGGGTGAGTGTTTGTAGCTGTGCGCTGCTTTACCTGCTATCTGATCCTCCATATGTCTTTTTTACTGCAGTGAGCCTCGATGCAGCCAAACTCCGTCAAGTATGGCATTGTTTTTATGTCGTATTAGCTTCGTTGTGTTGATGCATTTTGACGTGCTTCAATTTTCCGCCACAACACGCAAACTACCCCATTCACTCGGTGCGTTATAGTTCCACATCCCTTAGGATTTGTTGCTGCGCTTTTACGCAGTGTGAAGGAAAGAGGAGACCAGCTGCACAGGCAGGCTGCGAAATGAGAAGAAGGTGATCGGTATTGGCAACAAGAGCCAATGATCGCCGATCACCAATAATGCACTTTTTCACGAAAATCGGCCGATTATGATCGGTGACCGATCGATCGGCACACCTCTAGTACCTACGCTTTACACATAAGGCCCTTGAACTCATCTACGTCTCTACGCTTTAGAATTTCTTTCACCAAAAGTTGGAATAAAAGACACAGCAAATTTTTCCATCTGAGACAATGAATTAGTAATAAATGATGCGATTACGGGATAAATTGATTAGGCTTCTTTACTTCGGTTCCTTTTAGTTCTGTTTCCATTTGAGTTCAGTTTTTATCTTCAGGTTTCACAGAAACTCACAATGTTTCCACCAGAGCTTCACTGAACAGGAAGCATGAAAACAATAAAGACACACTGAGGCTGAGCTTCATCACATGGCAGTAACACAGGCTGTGATTGGTCAGTTTGTTCCTTTATGATCGTTAATTTCTGATTCTGATCACTTACCAAAATTCACTTCTTGCTGCTGCGCCATCTTTTACCTGGAAAACATGAAGATTTATTATCTTTCAGGCTTTATTTCATAAATGTATTTGCTATTTAGGAATGGAGACTAAAAATATCCAATAAAAGATGAAAAGTGCTCATTTAAGCACACAAGCACAGACTCACCAGAAAAACATATAATTAAAGCTATATGTCAGTACGTAAACTGATTGAATTTCTAGTCAGTTTACATACTGACTGTAGAAAAAAATAAACACACATATAAAATTTTTCTTCACCAGGAATAATGTTCGGCATTGGCTGTCAGTCATTCTAGGCTCTGATATCCTCCTGGTAGAAACGTAAACTTCTTCACCTCTTAAACTTCCTATTTACCATATGACTGTAATGCGTTACTGCTACCACTAGGTGGCAGCATCAGCTGCAGAAAGGAAAGACTCCAGAAAGGAGTCTGGCCTCCTGCTCAGGTGTTTAGCTTTCAGGTGACCAGATTAATCCGTATTAATCTCAATAATCAGAGAGGCAGAAGCAGCTGGGTTTTTTTTAAGGAACATTATGAAACGAGTCTGAAGCCTCTTTGCCTTTGTTCCATTCTGATGATGAAATAAATCTGATCAGGTTTTTAAACAACGTGAGTTAAAAACAGTTTTCTGCTTTTCTGGCTTGAAATGTATAACTTAGATTCCAAGAGGACAAAACAAAACTCAACACATCTGCTACAGTTTTACTTAGAAACTAAAAAACCTCAATGCAGCCAGGAACCAAACCATTTGGCTCAAACGTCAACATCCTGCAACCAACCCAAAGAGGAAAAACTGCATTGATTATAAAGAAACTCTCAGTTCATTTATATTAAATTAACTAACCAACCCAGATATTTAACACTGATCATAAAATAGAAAAACACTTCAAAATGTCTCTAAATATTCACAGATAACCATACTTTGATTTATTTAATTAAAACAACAACAAATATCACTGAAATATCACTGTCACTGAATGGATTCTGTACTTAAAATATTAAAAAAAATAAACAGACTTACTAGTGTTCATCAAAAGCTATCTAAATTGTGTTAGATCTGAGCTCTCCAGGACAAATCTAAGGTGTTTTTTTTTTCTTGCAAAAATGTCCAAAAAAAGAGAACATTTTTAAAAATGACACATTTGATCCAAAATGGCCGACTTTCTGCTGGATGTGTTATTTTTTTTAAAGGTTCTGATGGTTTAATGTTTTAACTCAATTCAGGTCTAAATAGCAGCAGTTGATGTTTTTAAATATTCTAGGGGGCGCTTTGTTGTTAGGTCACCATAATCACTTATTATTGACCAATAATTGATTGAAATGTGATCAGCTGTCCTCTGACACCACAGACTGGTGGTGTCAGAGGACTTTTTCTACTGATAAAAGCCCATAGAAATTCTCTCTGATCAATAAATTATTGACTTTGTATTGAAATATTTTCCATCCACCAACCAGGAACCCAGATATCTCAGCTGGGCCACAAACACTCAGAACCTACTGGTACCAGTTTGACTCCACTATAAAACTGGAAGCAAACTCAGCTTGTTGTCTGGGTTACAGATGAAAACTCAAGAGAAAATCAGAGTTCCTGGTTGAAATCAGGTGCTTCCGCTCTGCGTCATAAACAGAACCAGAATCAGGTCCAGTTCTGTTTCTGGTTCTGTCAAACAGAAAGAGAGAAAACCCAGTCAGGACTGGAAACCAGTAGACGTTGGAGTTAAACCTCACCTGATCAGATCTTTGCTTCTCCTTCTGTTCACACAAACCGAGTCAGAGTCAACTGGAGAACTGGACCTGATTCTCCAGAACCTGAACTGGACAAACCTGAAGATCCGCACCCTCTGACAGCAGAGGTGTGTTCACTTGTTGAAATGACAGGAATCCTGTCTGATCATCGCTACCAGGAAATAAATGTATAAAAACAACAAGTTCACCTTTTGGTTGAAAGGTTCTGTTTGAAACATATTCAGAAATTTCTGGATCAATTTTTTATTAAATTAATAGAGATTTTAAGTTTATCAGATTCATACTTATTTATAAAGAACTTCATAAAACAACCAACACAGCACCAAAGCAATAAATCCACTAGTAATATTTTCTTCTTGTTCTCATCTGATCAGCTTGTAGATATTAAATCTGATGGTCTCAGGATTGAACCTCGAGGTTCCCCACATTCTGTTCAATCTGACGAGACGTTTCCTGCTGACACAAAGAAGTCCCAGTTCTTCAGGTCAGACTGGAACCAGTCCAGAACTGGACCAGAGAGTCTGACCAGTTCTCCCTCCAGTCGCTTCTAGAAAATGTCATGACGCTGCACTGAGTCCATGTTACTCCACATGTAGACATGACCATCTTATAAAATGTTCTTTATGAAGTAGAAATTTTACAAATGTATTTAATTGTGTTTAATGTCGATAGGAAGAAAACTTTCCATGCAGATTCTCACCTGAACCTCTTTCATTCCTGAACATAATGTTCTTTCAGCTTTGGCCTCTTTTAGCCTGGAGGAGGTTTTTGTCTCAGCCGTTCAAACAAAAAAGTTGATAACCTGATAAGTTACAAGTTTTAACTCACAGTAGGCGTTTACTGTGAGATGTTTGTGAGTTTCTGTCTCTGCTGTGCAGGAATGTTTCCTCGTTGCCTCAGATTAAGTCAAGGTTCATCACAGAGGCAGCCTCATGTTTAACTCTAGAATATTTTGCTCTATAGAGGAGTTGATGGTCGGTACAGTGACTTATAGCTGGAAAATAAGACCTAAACTAATCAGTTCTCTGGTATTGTATCCTGTCAAACATCTGGTAATATAATAATTTATATTTCACTATACAAGAGTGGAACGTGGTTCAGTGCAGGGAGAATAGTAGATTGTTTAGATTGACCCTGACAGCTGATGCCTGTCAGCTCTGCAGCCTCCAGGTTGGGGCCATGCCGTGGCATTACATAACGAATGGCAGTGACTGCTTTGCTGCGCATGGAAGCAAGTATGCATGTAATGCATGGAAGGCACCTATTGTTCTACACCCAATAGAATGTCTCTTTGTTGGGGCCTGAAATGCAATGCATGGCAGGAATCTATGTTCTACACCCAATAAGCAATCTCTTTATTGGGGCCTGCCTATGCAATGCGCTTTTATTGGGGCATGCCATTAGCATTACATAAGAAAGAGCAGTGACTGCCTTGCGTAGCATGCCATGCATTACATGCCTCCCATGTAATGCATGGCAGGCACCTATTGTTCAAGGCTGTGCATTAGCACTAGCCTTTTACCTAAAGTTAGCTATTAGCTAATTTTCTCATTAATTAGACATGTTTAGTATACTGAATGGAGCAAGTAAAATTAAAATAACATGGTCCTGTTGCTCCACATGCTACTGCCAGCATTTAGGCTAACATTAGCATATTGGCTAATTTTAGCTTATGCATTAATTTTAACATAATGAATGGTACAGCTTAGTAGACATGCTTCTGCCTCTCCACAGGTTATTTACTAAATTGCAGCTTTCTTTAGCATTAATGCAAATTTTTAGCATCATAAAGCTGGGTCAAAGCCGACAGGCACACTTTGGCATGCCCCGTAAAATTTCTGCAGGAATTTTATAGTTTTTAGTGGGATTCTGAGTTACAATGACGACAAATTGCAAAAAACGAGGCTGGTGTCTCATAAGGATAGCATCTTTTTTCACAAGTCTGTCTGACACACCCACACACACACAGCACTGTGGATTTCTGGCTTTATCTCACTTTCACCGTCACAAATATCGCCCTATTGGTCTCAAAGTCGGTCATGACATTGATACACGTCTTGTCCCGTAAAATGTTTTCAAAATTTTTCTAGGACTTATAGTTTTCTTTCAAGGTGCTTTGGACCGATGCTAGGATCTAATAAAGATATCAAGTCTGTCTCAGTCATTTGGGAAATGCTGCAGACGGGTAGTATCAAGCCATTAATTACCACGGCAGGCACGTGCAGAGGGGGCTGGAGGGTGCTTGAGCACCTGCCCCTTTTGCTCCTTGCCCCCAAGTGCCCTTTTGGTCATTTTTTTTGTATTATTTTCTAAGCCCTCTTCTGACACATAATAACATGTACTAAAATTATTACTTTTTTTGTGCAACATAATAAGTCCTCTGGTCACCTTGTTACCTTTGACTTTTTGCTCGTGACACATAACGTAGTTGCCTCTCGCACAGTGAGATAAGGCGGCTAACTGCGGAGATCAACGTAGCGAACGTTCCAGATTACAGAACAGTTTTTGGTGAATTAAAAATAACGTTTTTGGTGAATAAAGTGGAGTAGACTTGCTACTTGTCAAATGACGGAAAATGTTGAAGTATCGTTTCTGCTTCAGCTCGGAGTCGCGGTTTAAGCAGAGAGGTAATAAAATACAACAGACACTGACAGGCCTCTGCGTCTGCATTTCTCTGAAGAACTACTGAGCGGGAGGAGACAGCCAGGTGAGGAGAAACTGTTCTTATCTATCGATTCAGTATTTTGATCATACAGACATTAGGCTGTTGTGCTATTAGCTAGCTGATAGCTAACGACTTTACTAGCAAAGCAAGATAACTAAAAAGCTTCTCCCCTGTATCTTTAATGATATCAGTCATTCTTCAGTATCGCTTATGCAATAAGGGCACATCGCCCGTCCAAAACTGATCATATCCATAATGGATATTTGTCCAATCTTCTAATTTCCTTTGCTGCATAATGTACATTGGATTTATTCAGGTGTTAGGTAAATGTATCTTGAAGGAAAATAGCACTTAAATAAAAGTCCAACAAGGATATTCATTTAGAATGAAAAATAACTCACTCTGAATTACCATGAGATATAATGTATGTAATAAAACTGTCATTAATGAAGAGGAAAAAAAACTCAATCCAGACTTTAAGTAAGTTTAGGGTCTGGTTCACAGAGTATGAAGTAAAAAGATTTTTCTCAATTATTCAATGGGGGAAACAACTAACCTCAGTTAAGTAAAATAAAATTGTAATCAAAACTTCTGGAATTGTAATTTTTTTTTAAACAAAAGGTTTTGTTTAAAAAACCTTTTTTAAAATAACTCATTTTTGTCTTGTGAACTTAGTTATTTGCCAAACAAACTTATTTGCACACATCAGAAATATTTTCATGTGAGAATCAAAAGCAAAACTTTGAATCAAACAAAAACTTAGAATAGCAAGATTTCTTCACAGGTCCAATCGCTGCTGGTGTTTCCTACCTATTCGATGAAAGATTATCTGGGGAGTCCGGGAGAAATCCAGCAGTCTGCGTTAATCATCCATCTCTTCCACCGACTTGACGATGATTCTTTTAAACTCTGTTAAAGTTCCTTCAGCAGCAGTCAGCAGTGTTATGACGAACACTGAAACGTTCACCTTAACGTGTCTTCTTTTTCTTTCTCTTCTTCTTTGGTGTTTTAAGACTGTGCTTTCATATTACCGCGACCTTGTGGATCATACGACCATCACATCTAAAGAGTTCTCATACAGTGCCACTTCTCTTTGAAAAATTTAAAATCTTTTCATAGTAACAACAGAAGACAGCTGCAGCATAAAAGAGAAAAATACAACCAAGACAAAAAACACATTAAATTATTGGAGACAATAATCATCAAACGTACTTTGTACAATCAATGAAAATTACTTTATAGTGAATATTAAAGGGGGCTGCACAGTGGCGCAGTTGGTAGAGCTGTTGCCTTGCAGCAAGAAAGTTCTGGGTTCGATTCCCGGCCCCGGTCTTTCTGCAAGGAGTCTGCGTGTTCTCCCTGTGGGCTCCCTCCGGGTACCCCGGCTTCCCCCCACAGTCCAAAAACATGACTGTCAGGTTAATTGGCTTCTCCAAATTGCCCCTAGGTGTCTCTGTGTTGCCCTGCGACAGACTGGCGACCTGTCCATGGTGACCCCACCTCTCGCCCGGCACGCCAGCTGGAGATAGGCACCAGCAACCCTCCCAACCCCACCAAGGGACATGGGTGCAAGAAAATGGATGGATGAATATTAAAGATTTTTTATTGTATGTAGATATAATTGAGAATTTACAACCATTAATGAAAATGTACACTTGGTGCATAACAGCACATTATATTTTTGATCATAAGTGTATTAAGGTAATACATGTCAGTCATTTAAAGGATGTTTATTGGTCCCCCAATACACAACAAAGACCCAAACATCATCAATCGATAAAATCCTCAAGCCAAACTTGAAAACTGGACGTTATGCCAACACTTAGCTTTCGTCAAAAACTCAGGCGGAAGTGAGAGCTCTGTGCAACGCAAGTAATAACCCAACTGGATCACGAAGCATTAAATAATAAAATATAACTTAGTGAAGCTTCGAGGAAGATAAATTTTCCTTGAGAAATTTTAATAATCAAGGTACTTGAAGCACTTGAGGAATCGTTTCAACCATATTCTACTTTTTAATCAAATCAATTTTATAGTGAAACTCAACATACGACTCTTCACCAGTGTGAGTCATCATGTGCCGAGTTAAACTTTGTCATGAAAAATTTTCCCACAGGTCACAAATGAAAACGGCTTTTGATCAGTGTGCAACTTCAAGTGTTCAGTTAAATTCTGTTTTAGGCCAAAACTTTTTCACCGTTGTGAATCTTCATGTGACGAGTTAAACTAACGTTGTAACTAAATCTTTTTCCACAGGTCACACATGAAAACGGCTTTTCACCAGTGTGACTCATCATGTGCTCCGTTAAATACATTTTTCGACTAAAACTTTTTCCACAGGTCACACATGAAAATCTTTCACCAGTGTGAATCATCATGTGCCGAGTTAAAATCTGTTTTAGACTAAAACATTTCCGACAGGTCACACATGAAAACGGCTTTTCACCAGTGTGAATCATCATGTGTTCAGTTAAATTATTTTTTCGACAAAAACTTTTCCCACAGGTCACACATGAAAACGGCTTTTCAGTGATGTGAATCATCATGTGACGAGTAAAATTCTGTTTTAGACTACAACATTTCCCACAGGTCACACATGAAAACGGCTTTTCACCAGTGTGAATCATCATGTGTTCAGTTAAATAATGTTTTCGACTAAAATTTTTCCCACAGGTCACACATGAAAACGGCTTTTCACCAGTGTGAATCGTCATGTGACGAGTTAACCCTTGTTTTTGATTGAAATATTTTCCACAGGTCACACATGAGAAAGGTTTTCTTGCTTCCTGATTTTGGTTCTCAGCTTCAGCAGCTTCCTGGAAGATGACTTGCTTCCTGTTTGGTTCTGATTCAGTGTGGGATGTTTGTTCATCAACAGGAACCACCATGCAGGTATCAGTCTCCTGTTTTAACTCAACCTGTTCTTCACCCTGACTGCAGTAAACTTCTCTCTCTTCCACTTTTATCTGCTGAAGCTCTAGATCCTCCTGCTCTTTTTTTATCTGCAGATGTTCTAGATCCTCCTGCTCTTTTTTTATCTGATGATCTTCTGGTTCTTCCTGTTCTTGTTTCACCTGCAGAGGTTCTAACTCCTCCTGGTCCCGAGTGGATCTCCTCTCCTGGTTATAAATGTTACACTGCAGGGAATCTGGAGATGAAAACAGATAAAAACAGCAATTGTTAACTTCATCAAAGTAAATAAGAGAAATTATTCATCGTTTAAGACAGAAATGAAAAAAAAAGGAGAAAAAACCCACACTTAAAAATTCAAGAGCATAGACAGAGAGACAGATCAGTCAACATATCCAGCCGACATTTGGAGAATTCTGAAACAAAAGGATTTTTAAAAAGTATTCCAAAACTAATTGTAGTAGGGATAATTGTTAATATTTAACACCAAATTTTATTATTTCAAGATATTATTCATTTGGAGCTATCATTTATTTTAATTTCTTTGAATTATGTTAAAATGTTATTTTAGTCCACTTTACATCTTTGGGGTCTATTTACAAACATGAGTTTATTTGTAGGTTAATAATTGTTTAGATTGTGTTCTTTTGTTATTTACTTTCCAAAGTTAGACAGGAAGAACTGTGGGTCCATTTTCTGTCAGTATAGGTACTGGTATGCATAGACATAATATAAGAGTAGACCCCGCATTGGCTGCTCCGGCGCAGGAAATACGGTGGCCATCTTGGAGCGGTCGTCCTTCCTACTTTGCTCAACCAAAACAGCAGAAGATGCCTCAGCACTGAGGGATTTTGTTGTTATCCCTCAGTGCTCCTGAGGATCAGTCCTCCTGATCGATGGACCATTGAAGTGAGGGCTCCACAGACAACATTTCACAATTAAGATGGACATATTATTGTGCATATATTGTGATTAGAATATTACTTTACTGTATTTATGTCCACCGGCGAGATACCAGCTAATATTGGCTACAGTGAATGGTGTAATACGGGGTTCAGCTCCGCTATGAAGGCTAACTGAGATTCCGTAAATCTGTATAGTTATATAAATATGTATTGATATTACTAAATTATTTATTAAATTATGAACGGCTGTGTGCTTTTTAATATGCTCATCATACATCTTTATCAGAATATTCCATTCCTATTCTATTGTTTTAGCCACTAAGCATATTTAAATATGCTGAACTATGTATTAAAAACATACTTAAAAAATACAATTGTTTATAAATGTAGCTTTGATAGATGTTTGAATATGGTTTCCAGTAACAAAAAAGCGTGTTATGATCGATTAAATGGGCTGATAAGTCATTGTGCCTGTTAAACACATTACGGTGAGTGGAGTGGTGTACCGCTCCAAGATGGCCGCCCTAAATCTCGTCAGCGACAATAGGCGAAAGCGGTCCATGAGGCGTCTATCCTTATATTATGTCTATGCTGGTATCGGACCAGCATGCACTGGATTTTTTTTGTCAACATCCTGTGGATTTTGACCAGAGCAGTGGCTTGTTGGTTGGACTTTTATAAAATGTTTGGTTTGACAATCGCCACTACAACTTATTGATTACAAATTGAGTTTAATAGCTTCTAACACAGCTTTTATTTTATGTTGCTTACTTTACTAACCTTGCGCTGCATTGTTCACATTTCCCCTGTTTCAAAAGACTCAGTAATTAATGGAGAGCCATAAAAAATGTAATTCGCTCCATTTTCTCTCTACATAAAAGCCATTCATTTACTGCCTTCATTTACCCGTTTACAAAACATTTATACGGTAAAATAACATTTTCTAAAATGATCCTCATACAGAAAGCTTCTATATTTAGACCTTAACCTTCATCCAATCGCTGGTGTTTCCTACCTATTCGGTGTAAGATTATCCGGGGAGTCCGGGAGAAATCCAGCAGTCTGCGCTGATCATCCATCTCTTCCTGCGACTTGACGGTTATTCCTCTAAACTCTGTGAATGTTTCTTCAGTAGCAGTTAACCGCTCGTAGATAAACTCGTTTAAGCTGGACTGAAGACATAGAGAAACACTGGAACATTCAACACAACAGACCGCGTGCCGTCCTTTGTCTTCTTCTTCCTCCTCCTCCTCCTCCTCCTACTCGTCTTCTTCTTCCTTGTGATTTTATGACTGTCGGCATTCATGCCATTGCATTACCGCCACCTTGTGGATCATCCAATCATCACATCTAAAGATTTCCCAAAGTGCCAGTTCTCTTTGAAAAACGTAGTCTTTAAGTAGTCTTTAAACGTAGTTTATATGCTAGAAGACAGGTGCTGCAGAAAAGAGAAAAATACAACTAAGACAAAGACAAACTAAATTATTGAAGACAATGATAATTATCCATATTTACTAAAATAAAGAACAATCAATGTATAAAAATTAGTTTATAATGAATATTAAAAGTTTATTTATTTATTCATTAAATAAATAAATAAATTATTACAGCAGGCGAGCTGATCATCATGCAATGCGCAGTCCAGCTCGATTCAGTCCTTTTGTGCTCAGAAGTGTGGTCAGAGCTTGATGGTCTGTTTGAAGGGTGAAGCGTTGATCCGACAAATATGTTCTCCATTTCTCTGTAGCCCACACACATACAAGTGGTTCCTTCTCGACAGTAGAGTACACTGCTCCTGCTGCTCCCGTGATGACAACAGACGCATCACCTGCATCACTTACCTCAGCTGCTGTGTGAAATCATTCGTTCATAAAGTAAGATTGGATCCTACAGTTAAACTTGTATGACAAAAGCTTAGACGCCTTCCCTTTGCAGTGAGAGCTCCAGTTTCAGCCAAACTGAACCGCATCCTAAAATCTGGAAGTCATTGAACGCATTGATGCATCGCCATGGGTTTTACCAACTGTAGTAACAGGACGCAAAACAGGAGGAATACGATTGTGCGCAAACCTCCGTGTACCAAACAGAGCTCTTATTACAGAGTGCTATCCCCTACCACATGTGGATGAGTTGTCAGTTTACAAGGTGTTGCACTGTTCTCTATACTCGATCTAGCCAATGCATACTACCAGCTACCCCTGCATGAAGATAGCAGAGATTTAACTGCATTTATCACACATGAAGGTATTTTCAGATTTTGCAGAGTTCCTTATGGCCTTGCCTCCGCTTCCTCAGCATTTCAAAAGATGATGGTTGAGATTCTAAAAGATCTTCCAGGTGTCCAGAATTATCTGGATGACCTCATCGTTTATGGTAAAACTCCTTCTGAGCACGACAGCAACCTGAATGATGTCCTCCAAAAGCTCAAAACTGCTGGTCTTGTGCTAAATGAAAACAAATGTCATTGCAGAAAGACATCTTTATGTTTTTTGGGTCATGTCATAACTGCAGATGGCATTCTCCCAGACAAAGAACATGTTGACGCTGTTTCAAATGCTCCTCCACCAACCGATGCTGCTGCATTGAGATCCTTCCTTGGGTTGGTATTTTGGTACTCCAAGTTCTTGCCCAATTTTGCAACCATAGTAGCACCTATGCATTCTTGTGGAAGAGGGACAAGTAACTATGTATGGACAGCAGAAGCACAGACAAGCTCTGAAGAAATTAAGCAGCTTCTGGTGAACAGCCCTGCTCTTGCACTGTTTAACCCTTCTCTATGTATTGATTTCGGACTAGGAGCTGTCTTTGCCCAAGTTCAGCCTGATGGAACAGAGAAGCCTGTGGCCTTCGCTTCTCGCACACTGTGCAACCGAACAAAGGATGTTGTTCGTTTGGTTTTTGTGAAATGGAAAAAGCCAGGATGAACCAATGGCACGATAAGCCCAACTTTATTTCTTATCCTGGATTTTGTAATCTTACAACAGTAAGATGAAACAGCCTTCTGGTGTTTCCCAATACTGATTTGGATCATTTCAGTACAACAAAAAAGCAAAAAGGGGAAATCTGTATGGAGGTGAGCTGGTTTTTACAGCACTGTATAAACCTCTGGCTAATGAATGCTGACACCAGCTAACTTGTGATTTGCTAGATAAGATCCAGCAGTTAAATGTATCAAAACTGAAAGGTTTCCACAAAGTATTTCTTCGTAAACAAAGAAATGGGAAGCTGAAGGTATTGCCTAGTTTTCTGTATATCCTTCTGACTACCAGTAGTTCATTTTTGTCCTCTGTAGAGGACATTTCTAAACTTGAATATCTCCCACCCCCTGCATTCTACTGAATTAATTCCTTTTGGTAACTGGAGAGGACATTTAGGGCTTTTCAATGATACCACATGTAAAGGGGTGGGACTTGTGTACATACCTTTTTCTAATTCATAAAAATGGCATTTATCAGTAATACATTTCATGGGAAGAGACAAAGTAAGTGCATAAAACTTTTTATTACCTTACAAAGACTGGGATTTAAAAACAATTGTGATTGGACAATATTTTTTTCCTGGTAGTCAGGAGGATATAAAATGGCCTGTACTTTAGTCATTTCCCCATTAGCACTCAAACTACTGGAAAGTATTGACGGCTGCCCTCAGGTAGTCTGACAGAGGTGAGACCAGTATGCAATGAGGACTAGAAAATAGTTACAAATAGTTACCTTACTTAACAGATTCATTTACTGTTAGCCAACATGATGTAGCATTTAAGCTAACATTAGCTTTTGTTTAATTGGGACAAAAAAGCTAAGCTTAACTTACTGAATGCACAGAGTTAATGTTATCCAACATGCTATATGCTAACATACCGCAACATGGTACTGATAGCATTTAAGCCAATATTAGATTTTTAGATAATTTTTTTTATCTAAAAACTAAACCTCCCTTATTTAATGGGTTAAGTCGTGTTAACCAACACAATATTGATATTTAAGCTAACGGTTTTCCTGTTGACTGTTAGTTTATACATTTTTATTACTGCACTATGGGTTAAATGTTAAAAGTTGTTGCTCTCTTTAATCCTAAAATTATTCAATATATATTATACTTTACCTTTGTAACCATGATTCTGCATTTGAACTCAAATATTTATGGAAATTTCAGCAGTAGCGTTCAGCACTCACTGCATTTTCAAAGGAAATGCAAGTCAAGTGACTTTGTAAGGACTTAAACAAACATGTATCTATATGTGTAGATTAAATTAGTTTCAGCTTAAAAAAAAATACTGATCTTTAATAGAAAACAGCCACAGCATAAAATAGAAAAATTATACAACTAGCACAAGCAACACTCCAAATTATTGGAGAAAATAATCACATACTTTGTACAATCAAGAACAATCAATGATGGAAAATATGTTTATATTACACATTTTATTTAGGACCCTACATGGGCCCTAAATGGACAAACCCATGTGGGTCCAAAACCATGTAGGGCCCAAGTGGGCTTTGGCCTTAAAGGGGCAAACCCATATGGGACCCACATGCCAGCCCTCCTTTTCCCCACATGGGGCCCACCTAGGCATGCTGGCAGGGACCCCACTTATTGTCTCCATTCAGAATAATACAAATCAATTCTTCAAGTTCATACTGTACATATTAAAGTATCCGAAATCAAGATCCAAATTATCACATTTAAAAAATTAGAAAATTAAACACTTTCTCCACTTTATAGACGAGAAAGCCCTCCAGTGTATAGCTCCAGTTTCCATCTAAATTACTTTTATAGTGAATCTCAACACAGGACATATATAGAAAATAGTTCTACAACTTTTCAGCTGTGTGACGCCTGATGTGCTGAGTTAAAGTAACTTTGTGACGAAAACCTTTTCCACAGAACACACATGAAAACGGCTTTTCACCTGTGTGAATCAACATGTGCTGAGTTAAATCGTGTTTTCGACTAAAACATTTTCCACAATTCACACATGACAACGGCTTTTCACCAGTGTGATTGATCATGTGCAGAGTTAAATTCTGTTTTTGATTAAAACCTTTTCCACAGTTCGCACATGAAAACGGCTTTTCACCAGTGTGAATCATCATGTGCCGAGTTAAATGATGTTTTCGACTAAAACCTTTTCCACAGTTCACACATGAAAACGGCTTTTCGCCAGTGTGAATCATAATGTGCTGAGTTAAATCCTGTTTTTGACTAAAACTTTTTCCACAGGTGACACATAAAAACGGCTTTTCACCAGTGTGAATCAACATGTGCCGAGTAAAATCCCGTTTTCGACTAAAACCTTTTCCACAGTTCACACATGAAAACGGCTTTTCACTATTGTGAATCATCATGTGTTCAGTTAAATTCGGTTTTTGACTAAAACTTTTTCCACAGGTCACACAGGAAAACGGCTTTTCACCTGTATGAGTTCTCATGTGAGCATCAAAAATAGATTTGAAAGGGAAATGCTTTTCACAGGTCACACATAAGAAAGGTTTTCGTCTTTCCTGATTTTGGTCCTCAGCTTCAGCAGCTTCCTGGAAGATGACTTGGTTCCTGTTTGGTTCTGATTCAGTGTGGGATGTTTGCTCATCAACAGGAACCACCATGCAGGTATCAGTCTCCTGTTTCAGATCAACCTGTTCTTCACCCTGACTGCAGCAAACTTCTTCCTCTTCCACTTTTATCTGCTGATGTTCTAGATCTTCCTGCTCTTCTTTTATCTGATGATCTTCTGGTTCTTCCTGTTCTTGCTTCACCTGCAGATGTTCTGACTCCTCCTGGTCCAGAGTGGATCTCCTCTCCTGGTTCCATAGCTCCTCATTGTAAATGTTATGTTGCAGGCAATCTGGACAAGAAAACAGAAAAAAGAAGATATGTTTATTTTATTAAAGTAAATGAGAGAAGACTTTCATTGTCTATTACAGAAATCACAAAATGACCAGATTGAAGAAAAAAAATCACTTTTACTCATTTCAAAACAGACGCCCAAACTAATTTGGGCATTATTGTTAATTAAAAGTACATTTTATTATTTTTAGGTATTATGTTGAAGGTATTCTTTATTTTTATTTCTCGTTCACTTTATATTTTGGTTTATTTGTATGATTGTTTATTTTATTTATTGCTATTTACTTCTCTAAGGTAGACAGGAAGAACTGTGAGTCCATTTTCTATAAATGTATGGACTGGTACAGGACCAGCATGCACTGGATTGGGCCAGTCGTTTTCCATCAGAGCAGGAGAGAAGTAAAACCAATGACAAATTTTATCTTTATTTGCTCACCAAATTGGATAAAAATAAACCATAAAAGACACCTTCTAGTTGTTTGGACATTGGATTTCTTTTGCCTGCGTATTACATTACATTGCTTATAACATTCTAAAAATATATGCTGTACTGTTTCCATTTGTTCACAATAACAACAACTTGTATTATGTTTATTAATTATCTTAAGAATACCATTTAATCCTGTATGTCCAAATCTTATTCTGGATATAATATCTTCTTTTTTATTTCTATTAACTTTCCTAAATTCTCCAACTTTTTTGATACTATAATAAAACCTAGCACTACCTCCTGCATCCCATTGTTTTTGCCATTTGTTCTCAATATACATTTTTATAATATCCTTCATCTAATTTTTTACTTATTTTAATATTTACATCAACGATTTAATTTTTTGCAGCACTTTTAGCAAAACTATCAGCCGACTCATTTCCTACCACACCAGTGTGGGCAGAAATCCGTACTAGTTTAAACTGAGATACATAATTTTTAATCTAAAATTAAAATTAATCTAAAATTAAACTGAGTGAACGCCTTCTGAAGTTACGTCTTGAATGCTTATTAACGCTTGAATCTGAACAAATTATAACCGTTTTCTCTCGCCCTTCTGTATGTACTATCAATTTATCTGTTATTCTTCATTTCTCATGATATTTAAATCTGGAATGACAAACGATATGCCTACTGTAACATTTTACTAATTTCTACACTTAATTAATTTATCGGTTTACTTAAACATTAGCCTGCATCCAAACGGTGGTGTTTCCTACCGATCCGGTGTAAAATTATCCGGGGAGTCAGCAGTCTGCGCTGATCATCCATCTCTTCCTCCGATTTGACGATGATTCCTTTAAACTGTGTGAGTTTCTTCAGCAGGATTAACCGCTTGCTGAGAAACTCGTTTGGATTAACACTCGAACATTAAACAAAGCAGCGCCATCTTTTCCCTCCTCCGCTTTCTCTTTTTCTTCCGGGTGTTATGACTGTCGGCATTCATATCGTTGCATTACCGCCACCTTGTGGTGCATACGAGCATCGCATCTACATAGTTCTCATACAGTGCGAGTTGTATGAAAACAGTGAAACACACCGGGGAGGGAGATTAGTGACTGGGGATGATTCTGGCAGCAGCACATAGCTCATTTATGGGTTTCTTACAGGCTGAGCTACCAACCAGTACCGGCTGGTGGCTCAGGTGGTTCTTACCAGCCGCCAGGGCTACTGGTCTGAGGTAGCCTCTGGTTCTTGGGATTTTGGGGGCGTATTGGATCATTTCAGTGGAACAAAAACACAAAAAGAGGAAATCTGGGTTTGCACTATAGTTACAATATTTAACCCGTAGTGCACTACGGTATAAATGTCATTACTCTCTTTAATCCTAAAATTATTTAATAGTTTTTTCATATAATATATATATCAAAATTATTATATTGTACCTTTGTAAGCGATATTATGCAACACTCTGCACTTAAACTCAAACATTCCTGCAATTTTTAAGCCATTAAACACAGACGTATTAGGTAAATTAGTTTCAGCATTTAAAGAAAGTAACCTTTAATAAGACAGCTGCAGCAAAAAAAGAGAAAAACAGTACAACCAAGACAAGATACACATCAAATTATTGAAGACAATAATCACTTACTATGTACAATCAAAAATAATAAATGCATAAAAACATTTACAGTGAATATTACATTTTCTGTTAAGTTCAAAGGTATTTTAATTCATGCGAAAAGCTTTTACATACCTAAAATAAGGCTGGTTAAAATGTGAAAAATGACAGCATTAGTTTCAATCTAGTTTTGCTTTAAACCTGCTAAAGATTTTTTTTGTGTGTTAATATATTTGAGAATGCAAACCCACTAAGACGAAAAATTACAATTAGTGTACAAAAGTACTTTGTATATTTGGTTATACATGTATTAAAGTAAATCCCATCAAGCTCACTCACTCTGCATATAGTACAGAACAATACAAATCAATCCCTTCAGTCCAATCTTATTAGAACGTTCTGGAAAGGAGTCCATGTCCGGTCAAACTCTCCTAATGTCTCCCATATTGAATGGAGAAGTCTTTCAGGGATGTAGAATGACAGCAGCAAATAGATCAACATTTGTGTATTAGACTCCTTAGATTTACAGTTTTAAGCATGAACTTTATCACTGCAGAATATGCCAGCAAAAGACAAACTATCGCTCAGAGATGCACATATCTAAGTATCCAGATGTCAAGATCCAAACCATCACATTTAATACATTAAACAATTTCTTCATTTTAACAACAAGAAAGTCCTTCAGTCCATAACTACATTTATCCAAATGACTTTTATAATGAACTTTAACACAGCTCACACATGAAAAACACTTCTACGGCTTCTCACCAGTGTGACTTCTCATGTGACGTATTAAAGTCCGTTTTTGACAAAAACGTTTACCACAGGTCACACATGAAAACGGCTTTTCACCTGTGTGATTCCTCATGTGCTCATTAATATGATGTTTTAGACGAAAACACTTCCCACAGATCACACACACAAAAGGCTTTCCACCTGTGTGAATCATCATGTGCTGAGTTAAAACTCGTTTTCCACAAAAACATTTTCCACAGGTCTCACATGAAAATGGCTTTTCACCCGTATGAGTCCTCATGTGAACATTGAGAGTACATTTTAAAACAAAACGCTTTTCACAGATCACACACACAAAAGGCTTATCACTTGTGTGAATCTTCATGTGCTCTGTTAAATAATATTTTAGACGAAAGCTTTTTCCGCAGGTCTCACACGAGAAGGGATTGTCACCGGTGTGAATCGTCATGTGCTTAGTTAATTGACATTTTTGACGAAAGCACTTTCCACAGTGCACACACGAAAAAGGCTTTTCCCCTGTGTGAATCGTCATGTGCTTAGTTAAATTACATTTTAGACGAAAACATTTTCCACAGGTCACACATGTAAACGGCTTCTCACCAGTGTGAATCGTCATGTGATCAGTTAAAGTCTGTTTCTTACCAAAACCCTGTCCACAAGTCACGCACAGAAAAGGCTTTTCACCGGTGTGACTCCTAATGTGACAAATTAAAGTCCGTCTTACAGGAAAGCTTTTACCACAGGTCCCACATGAAAACGGCTTTTCACCAGTATGAGTTCTCAGGTGAGCACTGAGAGCAGATTTTAAAGTGAACCGTTTTTCACAGATCTCACACATAAACGATTTTTCAACTTTGTGAATCATCATGTGCTGAGTTAAAAGCTGTTTTTGATGAAAACCTTTACCACAGGCCTCGCATGAAAACGGCTTTTCACCTGTGTGAATCCTCATGTGCCGAGTTAAATGAGATTTTACTGTAAAACATTTTTCGCAGTTGAGACATGAAAACTTCTTTTCACCGGTGTGAATCGTCATGTGATAAGTTAATGTCCGCTTGTCACAAAAACTTTTACCACAGGCCTCACATGAAAACGGCTTTTCACCCGTATGAGATCTCATGTGAACATCGAGAGAATATTTTACAGTGAAACTTTTTCCACAGTTCACACAGGAAAAAGGCTTTTCACCTGTATGAGTTCTTGTGTGAACATTGAGAGCAGATTTTAAAGTGAAACGCCTGCTACAGATCACACAAATAAAAGGTTTTTCACCTTTGTGAATCATCATGTGCTGAGTTAAAAGTTGTTTTCGATGAAAACATTTTCCACAGGTCTCGCATGAAAACGGCTTTTCACCTGTGTGAATCCTCATGTGCAGAGTTAATTGAGATTTTACTTTAAAACATTTTTCACAGGTCACACATGAAAACGGCTTTTCACCCGTATGAGTTCTCATGTGAGCATCAAAAGCAGATTTGAAAGCGAAACACTTTTCACAGATGCCGCATGAGAAAGGTTTTCTTCTTCCCCGATTTTGGTTCTCAGCTTCAGCAGCTTCCTGGAAGATGACTTTGTCATCTTGTTTCACCTGCAGAGGTTCAAACTCGTCCTGGTCCAGAGTGGATCTCCACTCCTGGCTATGAACTTTATGTTCCAGGCAATCTGGATAAGAAAACAGAAAAAAAGAGGACTTGTTAACTTTATTGTTGTCCTCAATAAACATAAAATTTATTAAAGTAAATGACCGAAGATTTTCAGCTTGTAAGACTGAAAGGAACAAAATAACACTTGAAAATTCAAGAGTGCAGACAGACCGATCAGTTGACATTTGGAAAATTATCAAATGACCAGATTTTCATAAATTATTTATTTATTATGAAATCATTCAGTGTAAGCATTAATGTTATTTTTAGATCTTATTTATTTTTGAGCTATTCTTTATTTTTATTACTTTTAGATATGTTAATATTTATTTTTAGTCCACTTTATATTTTGGCGTTTATTTTTACAGTTTATTTGTATGTTGCCAATTGTTTTATATTATGTATTTATTATTATTAACTTTAGAACTGTGGGTCCATTTTCTATAAATAAAGGAACTGGTATAAGACCAGCATGCACTGGGTTGGCCTGTCGGTTTCCACCAGAGCAGGTGTCAGGTTCAAGCGCTAGACATTTATCACACACTGCAAAGAACAGAGACAAAGAGTCAGTAATGAGTTTCTTACTCGCGAGGAGAGTGCTCAGAGAAAGCTTCAGTTACAATCTCCGAACAAACACTCTGAAGTTTCTCTGCTCGCCTCGCTCTTTTATTAGATTAGGAACGCCCTAGTTACATGAAGTTTCAACAGCTAAGGGGGAGGGGAGCACACTCTGTTGAACCTTGACACAGCAAACTCTTATCCATATAAGATAACTGAACAGCACATTCTCTTCGAGGCCGTTGGGGTGGGTTCCTGTTCTGCAGCTTATCTCAAGCAAAACACAGTTGTCTTCAAAGCAAGTTTCTACTGACACTTGCTTTGCACGCACTTTCTTCTATGTGGTTAGACTACTTCTGCAACACAAGAAGTGAACAAACAAGAACAAACAACAGCCTCCTAAAAGTGGCATAACACTATAAGCTTCATATAAGTAAGATTAAACAAATAATAATTCTAACAGCAGGAGAGGAAATAAAAGTTTTTTCTTTATTTGCTCGTCAAACTAGAAAAAATAAACCATAAAAGCAACCTTCAAGTCACCATTTTAAAATGATCCCAGTTTGCTTTCCCAAACTTCCATCTCCCCGCAGTTTTTACCTGGCCTTGCTCTGTATCTATTCCTACACTGACAAAAATTGGAAGCGTGATCACTCCCCATTGTGCATTCTTTAAATATTCTCCATCTGCAAATATTAGCAATAGATTAATAAAAAAAAAAAGCCAGATCAATGGCAGACTCCCTACCCCTTACAAAGTCCACCCGAATACCTACTCCATTATATAAAATGACCAATTCTTTTGCTTCAATCATCTCTTCTAAAATCCCTCCATTATAATCATCTTGATCTCCCCATAAAGTGCTATGTGCACTGAAGTCCCCACATCAAACCATTTTCCCTCTCCAGTGTTCTAGGACTGTTTCAAGTTTCAACTTTTCTAATTGTTTACTGGATTGTAATAATTTATTATTTTGATATTCTCATCATTTGTCCATATTTCTACAGCAGTAAGTTCCAAGTCTGATATTATTTGGAGCTGAATAAATGTTATGTTTT
Source organism: Poecilia reticulata (assembly GCF_904066995.2). NCBI lineage: Eukaryota > Metazoa > Chordata > Actinopteri > Cyprinodontiformes > Poeciliidae > Poecilia > Poecilia reticulata. The sequence goes on along the minus strand of NC_088840.1, from coordinate 21,630,889 downwards.
CCTTTATGAATATGGCACAACCTCCTCCACTCCCATTTATCCTGTCTTTACGTAAAACTGAGTAACCATGAATATTAAACTGCAATGATGGCTTGAGCCATGTTTCCTGAAAGCATATTATATCTGGTTTTGTATTTAGCTTATTAATGAAGCCTTTAAGATCCTGACCATTTGCTATTAGATGCGACCGTTCCATTGTAATATTAGAATTATGTGACAGTTTGAGAAGCCTCAGTTTCCTTCCTCCTATTCTTCTTCTTTGGAATTTTATGACTGTCGGCATTCACATTGTTGCATTACCGCCCCCTTCTGGATGATACGAGCATATCAGGTGAAGTATCTTGCCCGAGGACTCGACAACTGAGGTGGATGGTGGGGCGTGACTATCAGTGCTACCTGAAAATCCGCCCTACCTTGCGGTAATGCGCACATCGACGTTACGTCACATACTGCTTACTCAGCAGATTTCTTAAAAATACGTCCTACCTGTGGAAATTTTGTTTCATGTGTTTTATTTCATCGCAAATTACAGTAAGTTTTATTTAATTTGTTTTATACTGGGCTTTCATTAAGCCTTTCTGTTTTTAGGTTACATAACAGGCAGCTTCTAAATATATTTATAAGCTTTAATTTGCCGTCTACAAAGTCGTTAAACAAGTTATTGTTTGGCGGTTAATGAGGACAAAATGTGTTATGTGGGGTTTTTTGTCCCTATGCTTTAAAATATTTTAGTTTAATAACACTATTACTAAACTTTGTTAAATATATGTTTGTAGGAATACTATGCAAGATTGAAACAGTGTAATATTAGTGTACATTAATCATATCCTATCATTTCAGGTGCACAGTGATCTGTGCAGTTCAGTGGACACATTGTGGCTGCGCTGCATTTAATAAAGTCTGTCATACATGTTGGAGATATTTACTTTTTATTTCTATTACTTTGAACTTTGAGTTAAATTTTTGTGTTGTTTGTTTTATAATTTTTTTGTTTCTTTACTTTTATAAGTTAGATAAAAAGAACTGAGGGTGTCATGATGTAGGATGAAGTGGATCCAAAAGTGGATCCAAATTATGAAAGGCGTAAAGTTCTGTTGATGTTTTAATAAGAAAAGTCTCCAAAGTTGGAGTGAAATGAACATAATCCAAAAAACCAGGCCAACCAAGATGGTAGAGAAGCAGGAAGTTTAACAGGAGAAAACAAGTTGAGGTGACGAACTGAAACTGAGAGGCTTAAAGGGATCCAAGACTAGCTGAACATGTTGGCCTAAATATGTTTTCATTTTCATATTTACTAAAAAAAATGGCTGCTTGTGATACACCAAAACTCATAAATATTTCATAAAGTTTATATAATTTGGATGAAGACCGGACCGAACACTGAGCTATAGAAGGACTTGGTGGATCATTCAGTGTTAATTAATCTAGTTTCATTATTTAACAAGTGACATTAAATAATAAAACTAGAATAACCATGAAGGGCTGAACTAAAGTGAACTAGAACATAACTGGTTAAACAGAAAAGACAAAAAGTCCTAAACCAAGAACCCAGAATACTGACAGTGGGTCCATTTTCTATACGTTTAGGGACTGGTACAGGACCAGCATGCACTGGGTTGGGCCTGTGGGTTTTCACCAGAGCAGGAGAGGAAACAATGAAAACTTTGATCTTTGTTATTTGCTTGCTAAACTGGAAAAAATAAACCCTAAAAGCAATGTTCAAGCTTTTTGGACATTTTACTTCATACCTACGTACGAAGCATCACCTCAGTGCAGCAGTGGTTGGTTGGTTGGACTTTTATATTTGGTTTGACAAACAATCGTCACTACAATTTATTACATTTTACAGCTACTAACACCACTAGTATTGGTTTATGTTGCTTGTTTTACTAATCTTGCGCTGCATAGTTTATATTTCTCATGTTTTCAAAAGTAAGACTCAGTAGTTAAAGGAGGAGAGCCATAAAAAGGCCATCGGTTCTTTTCTCTCTACATAAATAAGCCTCTCACATACTTGTGATGTTTACATTCATTTATCTGATATCAAAACATTTATACAGGAGGGGAGCAGTTACTAAAATGATCCTCATACAGAAAGCTTCTATATTTAGATCTTAACTTTCATCCAATCGCTGGTGTTTCCTACCTATCCGGTGTAAAATTATCCGGGGAGTCCGGGAGAAATCCAGCAGTCTGCGCTGATCATCCATCTCTTCCTCCGACTTGACGACGATTCCTTTAAACTCTGTGAAAGTTTCTTCAGCAGGATTAACTTCTCGTTGAGAAACTCATTTAAACAAACTCTCGAAAATTCAACAAAAGAAGCCATGCGGCATCTTGTTGTTACGCCTCCTATTCTTCTTCTTTGGGATTTTATGACTGTCGGCATTTACATTGTTGCATTACCGCCCCCTTCTGGATAATACGTGCATATCGGGTGAAGTATCTTGCCTAAGGACCCAAGTAAAACTGTTTAATCTTTTGTTAACTTGTCGCAACCTGTTTTTCCGAGCCACCTTCAAACGCAACATGAACGCTGAGACGCTCGCGCTCATAGACATAATGTTATATTATGTCTATGCTCGCGCTGGGTTTACACCTGTGCGGCAGCGACGGAGACCTGCTGTTGCTGGGCGCTACGTAGGTGTGTTAGAATGGTGGTGTTACGTCAATCCGCGTTTCCCCATCAGATGCGGTTCTCCCTGCTTCTTCTTGCCGCCCCGCCCACGCGGTACAATACGCGCGTGCTCGTGCTGAGCACTGAGAAAGCATGCGCGTAGGGAACTACGGACACCGTGAAAGCTCAAACAATATGTTTCGGCAAAGTTGTCACTTTCTTCACGTTTTTGCGGGAAACTGATAATAATAACAATAACAACAACAACAACAACAATAACAACAACAACAATAATAATAGTAATAATAATAATAAATAATAGTGATGATAAAAACATATAAGTCACATATATATATATTATAATTATTATAAATGTATATATATGTTTAGTTATATATATACATATATATATTTATGAAATAAAAACAGGGCAATGTATTTTAATGCTCGATATTACACCCATCAGATACGGTTCCCCCACTTTAAAACAAGGGGAACGGTATCCAGTGGCGGAGCTAGACTTTTAAAGTTGGGGGGGCCAAGGGGGGGCCAGGACTACCTCTGGGGGGGCAAAATTTTAAATGTGTGTGTGTGCACATATATATAATTTTAAAAAATAACCAAACTGAATATTTGGTTAGTTTTTAAGCCCCTCTGTCATGTTATAATTAACACCTTTGACTGGCGCACATGGAGACATGATAGACTTTACGCAGAGTTCATCGCAGAGGAAACTAAAATCAATCAAATAAAAGATCCTTTCTGAATATCATCTCATGGACACTGAACTAAATGCATCTTTCTGACCGGGAGCTGACAGCGTGTTGAAGAGTTATGGACACCTTGGTTAGGAAGCTCTGTTTGGACAGGTAATTTGACAGGTAACAATAGTCCGGGTCGGACCAGAATTATTTGCCTGATGGTGGCTCAGGCTTCTAATGAGTTTACATTTAATGAGTTTGGAGCACACAGAGAAAACCTAAAGAGAATGTGATCTACTTATTGTAGTTTATGTAGAGGAATAACAGCTGATTGTTGAGAGAGGAAAGAAATTAAAGTGCAGATCCGTTAGGCAGAAACAAGCGCAGTGCGCTGGGCAATAAATGCGCTTAATTGCTCCACGGTTACGCTCCAATTAATCACACATGAGATGACAAACGCCAAATATACAATATATAGTTACACTGCTTACGTTAATGGTGTTTTAAAAGCAAAACCAGTAAAAACTTAACCTAGTTAATATGTCAGATTCCCTCCTCTCCCTCGTCTTGATAAGAACAGAGAGCAGTTCGCTGGTTTCTGTCCAGACTGTGATGAAGCGCAGCTGACCACTTGGTGCGCAGACAGTTTCAACTTTACGCACAGAGAACATCGTGGAGCTCATTATTAATCAGACTAAGAACAATATCAGTCAGAGAATCATCTCTGATCTGGTCGCTTTAACGGACCAGAGGCTTTGGAGCTCCTAGCGCAGCTGATCCACTTCTGCGGGGTTTTTCTCCCGCAGAAGGAAGTGATGCGGGATCAGGAAACGATCAGAGTTCTGCCGTCTGCTAATCACGTCATTTCGTGAAATCTTACCTGATTTCAAAAACGTTCTAGCAGAGAAATAATAAATGTTTCGTTTGATGACTACAAATTGGAAATAAAATTATTTTTTTCTTTGACGGACAACGAAAAAAACTCCAGCGCCACCTCTGCTCCAAACTATGAACATTGTCGGCCCCTCTTCGTTTTTTTCTCTTTTTTGCGGAGGATTAATACATAACTTATTGGTGTTTTACAACCACCAGGTATGAAGTGCTTTAGCCTTTGAGTTGCACCACAGCGCAGCATAACTGAAACACCCAGGAGAAGAATATCAGCTTGTTGTTATGAGTATAAAGGAGGCTGGTATCGCGCCTGATAAAAATCTATTTATTTATGTCACATGGACTTATATAAAGTTTTATACATTTTCTTTTGATATATTTATTATTGTTTTTCTTCTTTAGATATTAGGTTGGCTTAGAATGATTCCAAATAATGTACAGGAATGACCTGGTGCTGTTACATGTCATACATGTCAATCATCTGGGGGGGCCACTAGGGGGGCCAATCAGATGACAGGGGGGGCACTGGCCCCCCCTCTGGCTCCGCCACTGACGGTATCTGATGGCCATATTTCACCCATCAGATACCGTTAACCTTGTTTTAAAGTGGGGGAACGATATCTGATGGCCGTATTTCACCCATCAGAAACCGTCCCCCATATGTTAAAATCACCCATCAGATACCATTCCCCTTGTTTTACAGTGGGGGAACGGTATCTGATGGCCATATTTCACCCATCAGATACCGTTCCCCTTGTTTTACAGTGGGGGAACGGTATCTGATAGGCGAAATATGGCCATCAGATAGGGTTCCCCCACTGTAAAACAAGGGGAATGGTATCTGATGGGCAGTGGTGGAGAAAGTACTCAAAAAATGTACTTAAGTAAAAGTACAAATACACAGACACAAATGTACTCAAGTAAAAGTAAAACTACCACATTAGCATTTGTACTTAAGTAAAAGTAAAAAAGTACTGGCTTTTAAAAATACTTAAGTATTAAAAGTAAAAGTGCTTGCTGAATGGATTACCTAATCGCTAATATCATTAAGTGTCTCGATCATATTTAATTTTAATACATTAGAAAACAACCTGCTGAATACTATTAATCAATCATTAATCATTTTGTCTAGATTAATGTCAAGTTGTCAAAACAAAGACATTTTCAATAATGTCAACTTTGTATTAAAAGTGTCATGATTTACTGAATGACGCTTTATGACAACAGTCATAAATATTTATGAAGACTTATTCATGTCCATGACAGATGTTTATGACGGTGTCATGTCAGTCTTATTCACCTGCCTTCAAATAAAGTGTTACCGGCTAGGTTTATGTAGCATTTGATTTTAACAAAATATTTATACCTGTATTTCATAAAAATAATGGTAGACTTTCGGCATTTATTTTGAAGTATGTTGATCCTGTTTACAACTATGATTTTCATGTTCAAAAGCAATTTTTTATGTTCCATCTTATAGTAATAACTTAACAAAACTGTTTATTTGACTTCATAGACTAGAGTCAAAATTGCTTTACATTTAATTTATATGTTGAAAATTTGTATAGTAAACTGCAATAAATTAGTTGTGATGTACAGAAGATAAACAATAGCAAGCTCAAGAATATGTTTAGCTCTTAATATATAATAGTAAAGGTTAGTTATAAAGACTAGATGACGTCAATTTATGGTCTTAAATTGCAAAATAAAGTCTGCAAATTGATTGCAGAATGGTTTCATTTTTACATCACTTTGCATGAGCTACTTTCAAACTAAGTGTTTTGTGTTCTACAACTACATTTCCTGTGGACTTAGAATTTAATTTTGTTTCAAATTATGTTAAGAATATATTAAATACATTAACTTTAATATATTTACACTATAATTAACATATGGTATAGAATACAGACTTCAATGGTTTGGAGGACAAAAGTATTTGGAAATGTCCAAGGTTTTTTAAAAAAAAAGTTTGTGAATGCATCACAAAAGACAGAGTAAAAAGAGAATTTCAGTTTTGGGTTAACTACATATTGGTAAATTTGACATAAAAACTGTTAAATTATGGACATTTTTTTGATGGAAATTCTGAAAAAAAATAATAAAAATAAAAAATACAGAAAATGTCCTGGTAATTCTCTGCCATGATATTTTCAGTGTTTTTTATAGAATTTCCATCAGAAGTTTCCCGTAATTTAACAGTATTTTATTTCAAAGTTTTCCATAAAAAAACAGGGAAATGTCCTGGTAATTTCTGTCAGTACACTTTCTCGTTTTTTATGGAAGTTCGGCAGAATTTTTCCATAATTTAAGTTTTTTTTTCCCCATAATTTAACATAAACTGTTAAATTATGGCCCACCACCACTTCAGGTGACATTTCCCATATTCTCAAACTCAAAGCTTGACATGTATGGGGCAACGTGAGAGCTCATCTACTGACTGACTACATAAACTAAAAGCTGGATCATAGATATTTTCAATAAGCGTATTTGTGAGCCTGCCTCTTTTTATTAAATTGAAATTAATTTTAAATTTTTTAATGACTTTTTCTCAGATTAACTTAGAAAACGAGTTGTTATTATTACAGGTCAGTTTTCTAAACAACAAAAAAGTATCTGTTAGGGAAGCTCAAAAATGAAAAATTGGACTGATATTGATATCCGATAGTAACACTGCTGTTATGCCAGATTTACCAATTCGTTATTTTGTCAGTTTTTTTTATATGATTACTCGATTAATAGTAAGAATAATCGATAGATTACGCGATTACTAAAATTTTTGCTTACAATAGCCCTAATTATATAAATAAAATAGCATTTATAGGTGGATCGGGGGGATTAATTCTCTCCTTCACCCCCCTCCTTCTACACCCAGACCTCCTCCCCTTCTTGCAATTCGCTGACCCGGCCGCCCCCCCACCCAGCACTCAACGGTACGCTAGACCGGCCCACCCTCTTTGACCCCTCACATATACCTCTACATTAAGGGGGACTAGTGTACCTCTCCTGGTACACTAGCCCCCGAATGTCTCTCCTTCGCCCCCTCTTTCTACATACAGCCAGACCTCCTCCCCCTTCTTGCAATTCGCAGTCCGTCTGCCCCCCCAGCACTTAATGGTTCGCCAGACTGGCCCCACCCTTTTTGACCCCCCACATCTACCTCTACATGAGGGGGGCTAGAGTACCTCTCATGGTACACTAGCCCCCCCGAATGTCTTTGCTTCGCCCCCCTCTTTCTACATACAGCCAGACCTCCTCCCCTTCGTGCAATTTGCGGTCCGTCTGCGCCCCCAGCACTTAATGGTTCGCTAGACTGGCCCCACCCTTTTCGACCCCTCACATCTACCTCTACATTGAGGGGGGGCTAGTGTACCTTCATGGTACACTAACCCCCCCAATGTCTCTCCTTCGCCCCCTCCTTCTACACCCAAACCTCCTCCCCTTCTTCCAATTTGCCGTTCATCCGCCCCCCAGCACTCAACGGTACGCTAGACCGGCCCCACCCTCTTTGACCCCTCACATCTATCTCTACATTGAGGGGGGGCTAGTGTACCTTCATGATACACTAACCCCCCCAATGTCTCTCCTTTGCCCCCTCCTTCTACAGCCAAACCTCCTCCCCCTTCTTGCAATTTGCTGTCCGTCCGCCTCCCCAGCACTCAACGGTACGCTAGACCGGCCCCACCCTCTTTGACCCCTCACATATACCTCTACATTAAGGGGGGACTAGTGTACCTCTCCTGGTACACTAGCCCCCCGAATGTCTCTCCTTCGCCCCCCTCTTTCTACATACAGCCAGACCTCCTCCCCCTTCTTGCAATTCGCAGTCCGTCTGCCCCCCCAGCACTTAATGGTTCGCTAAACTGGCCCCACCCTTTTTGACCCCCCACATCTACCTCTACATTGAGGGGGGGCTAGATTACCTCTCATGGTACACTAGCCCCCCCGACTGTCTTTGCTTCGCCCCCCTCTTTCTACATACAGCCAGACCTCCTCCCCCTTCGTGCAATTCGCCGTCCGTCTGCCCCCCCCAGCACTTAATGGTTTGCTAGACTGACCACACCCTTTTCGACCCCTCACATATACCTCTACATTGAGGGGGGGCTAGTGTACCTTCATGGTACACTAACCCCCCCAATGTCTCTCCTTTGCCCCCTCCTTCAACAGCCAAACCTCCTCCCCCTTCTTGCAATTTGCTGTCCGTCCGCCTCCCCAGCACTCAACGGTACGCTAGACCGGTCCCAACCTCTTTGACCCCTCACATCTATCTCTACATTGACGGTGGGCTAGTGTTCCTCTCATGGTACACTAGCCCCCCCTCAATGTCTCTCCTTCGTTCAATCCTTTGCTTCCCCCGCCCCCCACCTCTCTAACGATACGTCAGCCCCCCACCTTCTCTCCTTCTTCGAACCCCTTCTAGCCTCCCAGTGGGCCATCGTTCCCTCGGCCTCCAATTCTGATTCTTCGGGTCAATCTACCCGTCTTGCTCTCACTGTAACAACGGATGACTAAAGGTTTCCGGTATTCTCAGATTGAAAACTTGCAAGCAATCTTTAAGGCCATAATCATCCGCTCTGGTAAGTTGCGAAGTTCTGCTGAGGAACGGTTTTGACACTTCTGACAAGGTGTCACTACGTTGGTGAGATTAGGCATGAGCACTCAGAGGTCTGTCGTGAGTCGGAGACAGGTCCTGACTCAGAGACAGGTCATAACTCTGAGGCAGGTCCCGACTCTGAGGCAGGTCCCGTCTCAGAGGTCGGTCCCGTCTCGGGGACGGGTCCCGTCTCAGAGGCAGGTCCTGTCTCAGAGGCCGGTCCCGTCTCAGAGGCCGGTCCCATCTCAGAGGTCGGTCCCGACGCTGAGGCGGGTCCTGACGCTGAGGCCAGTCCCGTCTCAGAGGCCGGTCCCGTCTCAGAGGTCGGTCCCGTCTCAGGGACGGGTCCCGACTCAGAGGCAGGTCCCGTCTCAGAGGCAGGTCCCGTCTCAGAGGCCGGTCCCGTCTCAGAGGTCGGTCCCATCTCAGAGGTCGGTCCCGACGCTGAGGCGGGTCCTGACGCTGAGGCGGGTCCTGACTCTGAGGCGGGTCCTGACTCTGAGGAAGATCCTGACTCGGAGACGGGTCCTGATTCGGAGACGGGTCCCATCTCAGAGGCAGGTCCCATCTCAGAGGCAGGTCCCATCTCAGAGGCAGGTCCCGTCTCAGAGGTCGGTCCCGTCTCAGAGTTCTGTCCTGACTCGGTGACAGGCCCTGACTCTGAGGCAGGTCCTGACGCTGAGGCAGATCCTGACTCGGAGACCGGGACGGTTTCTGACTCGGGGACGGGTCCTGACTCTGAGGCGGGTCCTGACACTGAGGCGGGTCCTGATGCTGAGGCGGGTCCTGACGCTGAGGCGGGTCCTGACGCTGAGGCAGATCCTGACTCGGAGACCGGGACGGTTTCTGACTCGGGGACGGGTCCTGACTCTGAGGCGGGTCCTGACACTGAGGCGGGTCCTGACGCTGAGGCGGGTCCTAACGCTGAGGCGGGTCCAGACTCTGAGACGGATCCAGACTCGGAGATGGGTCCTGACTCGGGGACGGGTCCTGACTCGGAGACGGGTCCTAACTCTGAGGCGGGCCCTGACTCTGAGTTCGGCCCTGACTCCTCCAAGTCAGTACCAACCTCTGAGTTGACCAAATTTAGAGGCCCAGCTAAGTGTGGACTAAACACATTTGATCCACTCTTGGTGGGCTCTTGCCTCTCTTCTTCGTCTGGATTGTCTCCACAACCGCAGCCTTTTTGATGAGGCCCCATGCCTTTTGAAGAAAGGTGTCTTTGAGATTGATTTTTCGTGGTCGTGCAAGGGTTCTTTTAAAGCATTCCACAACCTTGTAAATCACTAGTGGGTTGTTGCTTTGATCATTTTGAAGAGCAGTTCTCTAACTGCGTCTTCATTGCCCAGAGAAGTTGCAGGATGTCTCGGCAGGCTTTTTTTCCATTTTGTCATAAAGAAAATCTATATCCTTGACTTCTTTCCATATTTTGGAGCAAGCTTTCTCTGGACCGGTTCGGTGTCCTTCCTTTGTAATGCCCATAGCTAGATCTGTAACTGGACTTGTAAATCAATCTCCAAAGAATATTTTGAACCATAACTCTCCTTTCTTCTTCTGTTCCATGTCTGAATCCCATCCTGTTTGCGTCCCTCAAAAATTGTTCAGGGTCCATGGTTTCCTGAGTATAATCTTCACTCAGGCAGTTTTCATCTGCATACAAGTCTTCAGTGGAAAAAAAGTCTTTCGGATCTTTCTTTTGGTAGACGCTAACATTTTCTTTGGAGAAAGGATTCTCCAGGTGCTTTTTGAATTTTTCCACGATGACTTGGTGTCCTTCTGGGTGTTCCAGTAGTGCGATTAAATGCAGTCCACTGGCAAAGTGGAATGCATCTCTCGCAAGACTCTGGAAAATCCTTTCACCAAGCTCTTCTGAAACCTCAGAGAGTACGTTCACATTTATATCTCCAGTTTTCTCAAAAGTAAGATCAAAATTTTGCTATGTTGTTCCTCAAAGACTTGTCGGACAAGATGCAGAGTTGGTCCATCTGCAGCCTTTTCAATCACTTCCACAAAAGTTCACTGAGAAGTTTCTCTTTTGTAATCTGGGCTTCTTTGACCAGGATAACTTTGCTGGACAATGTCTTTTCACTTTCGTCCAAAAAAGAAACCTTAGGTTCACATCCATTTCTCTCTGTGGGCTTTCGTCGTTCATCTTTATTGTGCTGAGCTAAAACGTCCAAATGAATCTCGAGTTGACTGACTTGTTAACTGATTGTGGTAACTGATCAGAGAATTAACTGATCAGTTGGTGATGTCATGGACTCTATGACATCATAAAGTCATCCTCAGAAGGCCTCATGACACATACATCATTTGACGTCATGCTGATGACATCATTGTCAGCAGCATGGCAACTGTTGCTAAGGTAAAAATAGCACGCAGTGAGCATCGCTCCGAAAAAAAAATTCATCTGTCCATAAATGCATTATTCCCGCAGTCTGAACTGGCAGTGATTTGCGCAGCTTAACAGGAGGGGCCAGGGAACCATTGGCCCCTCCACTTACCGCCACCCATTTTTATTTGTTATTGGGTTCCATCTCCTAACAGGCATAGAGCAAATGTCAGGGAACCACAACATTACCTGGGCCGGTCTATGAGTCAAACAAACCTCTGTGATGCCCACTGGTGTGTGAAAAAAAGTAAAAAAAAGGAGCATTAAATGTTTATGGGTATGATAATAATAATAATAATAAATAATTAATAATAATTAATAATAATAATAATAATAATTTACTTGTTAACAGGGTTAAAGATGATGGTGCAGTAACGGTGTTTTCACCGGTATGTGGTGCATGGGAAACTCTGAGCTGCCAGTTGCTCTGCAGTTTCTTATAAGCTGAGAGAAAATTGGAGTAACAAACTGCGTCTCCCGTGTGCTAATTTACTTGAGGTGAGAATAACCCTCAAGTTTATTTTAACCATGGTGGAGAAAGTACTCAAAAAATGTACTTAAGTAAAAGTACAAAATACACAGACAAAAATGTACTCAAGTAAAAGTAAAACTACAACATTAGCATTTGTACTTAAGTAAAAGTAAAAAAAGTACTGGCTTTAAAAATACTAAGTATTAAAAGTAAAAGTGCTTGCTGAATGGATTACCTAATCGCTAATATCATAAGTGCCGATCGTTTTAATTTTAATACATTAGAAATGTGCCATTTTAATGAACAATGCCACAGATAAAGCATGTTTTTATTATGTTTACAGTATGTGATTACTTACTATGTGATTCTATCACATACTTTCAGGATGGAAACATCTTGTCTCTGTCCTAACTAACATGAACTTCACTTTTTTTTTTGCTACTAGTGGCTTTTATTTTTAAAGAAATCCAACAGAAAGTGGATGGAAAGAAGGTGGGTGGGAGAGGACAGGCAACCAAGGAGCCAGTAGCAGAGTTGTAGTCAAGGTCACCGACCCAAGACCAAGTCAAGACCAGCACCCGCGCTACGTGACACAAAAAAATTAACTTTTACTTATCAAAATTGCTTCTCAAATTGATCTGAAAGATCCACATTCCCATAAAAAACTAGTTATTAAATACTTAAGAGCTTAAATAAATGCAATCAGTAAAGATCCGTCCAGAAGAATCGGATCGTTCCTGAATGTACCAGCGTTGTCCCATATTTGCAACACCTCAGTCAACACCTCCACACAATAATTCAGGGCATGAATGACAACTTTTTTTCATCGCAGATGCAACATGTGTGTCTACGTCAGTACAGCTAGCTTTGCTAGCATCACGTCCACAGATCTTACCTTTCTTTAAGCTTTCCTTCCAAGTGACGCTAAAAGTTGGACGAAGTCCCCACCGTCTGTGAAAGCGAAGCGCTGCTGATTTTACATGTAGCCATATCAATTTATGTAGCGCTATTATATTACTGATGATTAGACTCGCTCAGAGGAAACCACTGCGCATGTCTGGAGCTTCGCGTGCGAGTAAAGGTGGAGGCGATGGGTGACAACAGACACGTAAGTTACGATATTGCTCGGATTTTACGGCGCCACCTTACGTCCCTGAACTTCACATTTTAACGGAAAAAAAGAGCAACGCGACTTGGATGTAACGAGTAACGCGACAGTTTTGTAGAAATGTAGTGAAGTAGAAAGTACAGATACTTACTGTAAAATGTAGTGGAGTAAAAGTAGAAAGTATCCATTATTAAATCTACTTAAGTAAAGTACAGATACACGAAAATTGTACTTAAGTACAGTAACGAAGTACTTGTACCTTGTACTTCGTTACTTCCCACCGCTGCTGATGGGTAATATTGAGCATTAAAATGCATTGCCATATATATATATATATATATATATATAAAATCAAACATATATACATTTATAATTATTATAATATATGTGACATATATGTATTTATCATTACTATTTTTTTATTATTATTTTTATTAGGATTATTACTATTGGTTTCCCGCAAAAACGTGAAGAAAGTGACAGCTTTGCCGAAACATATTGTTTGAAAATTCACGGTGTCCGTAGTTCCCTACGCGCGTGCTTTCTCTGTGCTCATCACGAGCACGCGCGTATTTTGCCGCGTGGGCGGGACGGAGCGGCAAGAAGACGCAAGGGGAACCGTATCTGATGGGGAAACGCGGATTGACGTAACAACGGCTCAATCCGCTTTTTCCCACAGTTTGGGGAATACATGACGACCGTATTCCCGCTTTGCTTCTCCCTCAAACTGAGCACGCCAGAATAACTTCCGGTTCAAAAGTAAAACGAGCTGTAGTCCAATCAGCGAATTCATATGTCTCCCACTAGGACCTACCTTTTCCGTTTTATTAATGTGTTGTGTTTTCCTTAATGTCGTTGTGTTTTCGGTAATGTCGTTGTGATTTCGGTAATGTCGTTGTGTTTTCCGTAATGTTGAAGTGTTTTTGTATTTGTAATTGTGCTTCGTTAAAGTTGCAGTGCTTTGCACCGTTAAAGTTGCAGTGCTTTCCACCGTAGATCTGGGGGTCTGTGGCCCTCATCTGGGGAGGGACATTAGTGACTCTGGGGACACGGGTCGGGGTTCGGTTGTTGGTCGGCCCAAGGACGCAACAATTGAGATGAATGGTAGGGAGTTCAAACTGCCGACCCCTCAGTTACAGGAGCCACAGTGGCCACCCCCAGTATAGGTGTACTGCCACCATCTACTGGACTTGAGTACAAGGTGCCAAATACACTAAAGAAAAACTTAAAACTTTTATCCTTAAATGAAATTTTACACTTTAATTACATTGTAAGACATAAATCCAACTTTTACATCCATTTAAAAAGGTCCTAAAAAGACAGTAATCTTTGACAGAAGACAGCTGCAATAGAAAAGAGCAAAATATTACAACTAAGTCGAGAGAAACACCAGATTATTGAAAATAATTATGCATACTTTGTACAATCAGTGCATAAAAAATTGTTTTGGTGAATCTCACATTTTCTTTAAAGTAATAATGTATTTTTATCTTATTTGAAAATATTTTACATAGAGTGAGACTGGTTAATATAATTAGCAAAAAATGACATCAGTTTCAATCTCGTTCTGCTTTAAAGACGGGACCTATCACATGGGGGTTTTTTTTCTATAGATTTATTGAGAAAGTTCAACCATTTTAGTATGTTTCAGTTTTCCATTTTCAGTTCTATGATTTTAAAAAACACTTATGATTACTTTTCTCTCCTGCATGCAACATTTAGAACATTTTTGTCATGCGAGAAATGTAATAACCTTCAATGGCAGGAAATACAACACTCAAGAAAACTCCAAGTAGAAAACAGTTTGTTAAACAGAATAATTTTACACAATATCTTTTTCTGCTTCTTCATGTTTGTATCTCAATTTTTGTGTAGAATTTTTCTAATACATTAATTTATTTGAAAAAAACTAAATACTCCAAAGCCAGTTTTGAAAAAGTAATTAAGTACTTTTTACTCAACATATGTTTACTTAAGGTTAGAGTAGATTTTTACTCAGTTACAAAGTATCTACGGCAACAAGCTTTACTGAATTGAGTTCAGTTTTTTAAATTCTCTGGGCTTCTGCTGTTTCACATTATAAATTTGGCATAATTTCACAAGTGGTGGGTGCTAATTTTTCCCACATGCTTCTCATCTGTGTGGCTTCTCATGTGCTTTTTTAAAGAACATTTCCGAATGAAACCTTTTCCACAAGTTAAACATGAAAAAGGTTTCTCACCTGAATGATTTCTCATGTGAACAGTTAAATGGCATTTTTCATTGAAACCTTTTCCACAAGTCAAACACCAAAAAGGCTTCTTATTTCTGTGAATTATAATATGACGGCATAAAACACGCTTTTTACTGAAACTTTTTCCACAGGTGACACATGAAAAAGGCTTTTCACCTGAGTGAATTCGCATGTGCTCCAGAAAAAGATATTTGAATATAAAACACTTTTTGCAGGTCACACATGAAAATGGCTTTTCACCTGTATGAATTGTCATGTGCTTAGTTAAATACTGCTTTTGACTAAAACATTTTCCACAGGTCTCACATGAAAACGGCTTTTCTCCTGTGTGAGTTCTCATGTGAGCATCAAAAGCAGATTTGAAAGCAAAACACTTTCCACATGTCACACATGAGAAAGGCTTTTCATCTGTGTGAATTGTCTTGTGCTTATTTAAATACTTTTTTAGACTAAAACCTTTTCCACACGTCTCACATGTAAATGGTTTTTCACCTGTGTGAGTTGTCATGTGATCATTGAAAGCAGATTTGAAAAGGAAACATTTTCCACATGTCTCACATGTAAACAGTTTTTCACCCGTATGAGTTCTCATGTGAACATTGAAAGCAGATTTTAAAGCGAAACGCTTTTCACAGATGACACATGAGAAAGGCTTTCGTCTTTCCTGATTTTGGTTCTCAGATTCAGCAGCTTCCTTGATGATGACTTGGATCCCTTTTGTTTCTGATTCAGTTTGGTATGTTTTCTTGTAAACAGGACTAGTCCTGAATGCATCAGTCTCCTGTTTTAGGGTCACCTCTTCATCAACCCGACTGCAGTAAACTTCTTTTTCTTCCACTTTTATCTGCTGGTGTTCTAGATCCTCTTGCTCTTCTTTAATCTGCAGATATTCTGGCTCTTCCTGTTCTTGTTTCACCTGCAGTGGTTCTAACTCCTCCTGCTTACAAAGCTCCTCCTTATAAATGTTATGCTGCAGGCAATCTGGACAAAAAAACAGAAATAAAATGGAGTTGTTAACGTGACCCAGGTGTTAAATCCAAAATCTGTCTCCTTGTCTCATGATATTTCTAATCCAACCAGTAGTTGTTCTTACGAGATTGTTACCAAGCTGCTATAGCCAATCGCTGTCAGTTTTCAGGGGGCTACCGCAGCCTATCAGGATAGCATGTTAGCATGAGCAGAATTATCTGTGACACAGAGGGACACCAACCATAACCCGAGCTGTGAAGACTAGGGAGTTGGCGTGAACTGAAGGGAGAGGAGTTGGGGAAATATTGATGGGTTTGTATTATTTGTAATGAATATTTGTCAGGTTTAAACCCCTAACATCTGTATACATACTGCAAAGGAAGACAGAGACAAGTCAGTTAAGTTTTTACTCGCGAGGAGAGTGCTCAGACTGCTTCAGTTACAATCTCCAAACTACACTCTGAAGCATCTCTGCTCTGCCCCGCTCTTTATTAAGATTAGGTACGCCCTAGTCACACAACCGTTCCAACCACTAAAGGGAGGGGGAGATAAGGTTGGACCAGTAAAGTTCAAACAACACGTCACTTCAAGTTTCTTATACAGCAACAGTTCTACAGAGATAGGGTACGGTTTGCGCGCAAGGAGGCCAAGAGGAGTATTCTGTTCCTCTTATCTCATGTTGCAGCCCCCACCTGAAACCGTCTGCTGTCTCCTCCCACCTCCTCTGCTGGTCTCAGGCTCTTCCAGTCATACCATAGCAAACAACAACTTATACTTTAATAAGTGATAAAACCTAAATACCTATTTTGGGTTAAATGTATTTACACTCTAACAATATTTTTTTTGGTTTATTTATTCTTTGTTTTGTTTTCTCATGCACGCTTTGATTCTTCAATGGCCATTTGGACAAATGTCATTGTTTAGTTTACTTAGGATCCATGTTTATCTGCAGCAATGTTGCAAATCTCTGTATTTACATGTGAGGGAGAGCAATAAAAAATAGAAAGAAAACTAAACACCACTGACTTCTTATGCTGCGTTCCAGTTGTACTTGGAACTGGGAAATTCAAACTTTCCATTTGGAAAAATAAACTTGAACGCCGTCTGAATTCGGATTTCAAACTGGGAGCAACTCTTACTACCCCCAGTTACAACTTGTAACGAGGCATGAGGCGGACTTCGTGCCTCAGCATGGCCACTCTTCACATCAACAGCAGTAAGATGTGGTGGAATGGAAACGTTTATTTTACAAGATACATGTAAAAGTGCGACTAAAATCAATGTTGCATGTATCGCCTGCATGTATCGCATGTATACTGAAAAAATTGACAGCTTAAAATGATGTTTATAATAGCTATAGAGAACAACGTTTATGGACACTGTCATGTTGAAATTCTGATTTCTTAAAGCTGCAGAATGTTACTTTTACTTTAAAAAAAAGTAACAGTTCTTTTAAAAACATTACAAACATGTATTTTACATATTTGTGTAAACCGTCACTATTTTGTGACATCCCAATATGAGACAGATAATCTGGGAAAAAATAAACCAAGCTCCTCCTACTCCTTCCAGTGATACTACTGCCGTCTGAAGAAATGCACAGCTCCTGGTCAAAAACAACCAGTCAGACCAAGAAGTGTCTTAGTGTTGTCAATCAAGCTCGTGTACATGCAGCAAAATGTACTAATGGCAGCAAACAAACTTACTTTCCCAAGCAAATTGTCTATTTGCCATCATAATTGGCCACGCTAACTTGCCTGAGCAGTCATGGAAGGCTCATTTGTGGAAAACCAGTTGTAGTGTTGCAGAGAAAAATGGGGAGGTTGAGAGCAGCGCCTCCACAAGATGATTGACAGCTTACGTCAGATCCTTGTCCTGGTTGTGATTGGTTCTGAGGGAGCAGTGTATGTGTGCAGATGACAGCAGGGGGAAGGCAAAGTTCGGTTTTATTAAAAAGATTCTCCGTCTTATATTATACTGTGATAGTTTTAACAAATATGTAAAGAACTTTTTTTTAAAAATAGTTTCATACTGCAGAACGCTGACGCAGCACTAGCTCCATTGGTTCCATTTTCTCTTTACACAAATAAACCCTTATAACAGGGTAACTGTGCTGTTTGCGTTCATTTTCCTCTTAACAAAACATTTATACGGGAGGGGAACAGTTACTAAAATGATCATCATTCAGAAAGCTTCAGATATTAAGACCTTAACCTGCATCCAAACGCTGGCGTTTCCTATCTATTCGGTGTAAGATTATCTGGGGAGTCCGGGAGAAATCCTGATCATCCATCTCTTCCTCCATCTCTTCCTTGACGATGATTTCTTTAAACTCTGTCAATGTTTCTTCAGCAGGAGTTAACCGCTCATTCATAAACTCTATTTGAAGCTGGAATGAAGACATTGTTTTAGAGAAAACACTCGAACGTTCAACCAAAACATACGCCGTTTTCTTCTTCGGGGATGTGACTGTCGAAATTCATATTGTTGCATTATCGCCACCTTCTGGATTATGTGATCATCACGTCTAAAGATTTCATAATCAGTGCCAGCTCTCTTTAAAAAACTCCAAATATTGTCTTTTCCTTCAGATTTGCTGAAACTAACGCAGCATTATATGGATGACCATATAATAACTGATATAATAAGAATAAGAATAAATGCATAAATACAAAATAAATAAGCATATAATTCTTTATTTAATCACATTTGCAATAATGACCTTTATTTAATTATTCATTCATTCAGTAAATACACAAATGAATAAGGTAATCATTATTATTGCAAAGGTGATTAAATAAAGAAGCCAATTAATAATTCCACACTTATCTCTTATCCTTCCGTTGTCCCTCTGCTGTAAACTCGTTTATTCTGAGTCATGTGTAAATGCCATTTTGATGCATTAGCCCTCTTCAGCTGCCACCGCTTTGTGTTCCTTAAAAATAGCTTCAGTATTTGAACAACTTTACCTCCATATCAACTTTTACTGTTTCATAACTTTATTTGCGTAAAAAGGGGAAAAAAGGTGGGTGTTTTTATGTTTTCTGTATAAACGTCTGGTTTCAACTCCATGTACCAACAATCGGTCAGTTGTGCATATATATATATATATATATATATATATATATATATATATATATATATATATTATAATGTACACATGCACATATACACGCTCTCATATGAAATATTATACTTTAATAACTTTTGAAGACCGTAAACCTATATGTTCGAACACATACTGGTTTCAACATCGAAAATAGGAGGAATCTTTTACAACAAACCAGCTGCAGCAGAAAATAAAAATAATAACAGTTGTCAATTAGAACTGTAAAACAACAAAGAAACTTAAATTCCCAGTTATTGAAAACATTAGTACAATCAAGAACAATCAACGCATGAAAATTAGATTGCAGTGAATTTCAAGCAAGAAGGTATTTGTTCCATAAGACTGGTTATGATTTTAAACCAATAATAGCATCTGTTTGAATCTTTTTGTTTTATTTAAAGACAAACCTATCACCGTTGTGATTTTAAGTTTCATGGTGAACAGCAAACTGCACAAAATCTGAGAATTTTACAAGAATCATACCCACAAGTTGTCATATTGACGTGAGGTTTATGAACCAACAACAATCAAGCCCTCGGGTGCATCACTGTTTTTTTCCTAATTACTTTTTACAGTTAACTTTAACATGGGTCGTACATGAAAAATATTTCTCAAATTATGATTACTTGTCCTTCCTTATTGGAGCATTTAGGAATTTTCTTTAATCAAGGAAAGGTGACCTGCAAACCACTTTTGCACTTTAAAGGAATTTGCTTAACACCATCTCTATGCCCTCCTTGTGTTTAGAAATAACTTTATCTTGTCTTTATTTTTGAATTTTAGAGCAGCAAAAATCCAGCAAAAGCCCTTGAATCCTGTTACTGGATACACTGAAGACTATGTTAAGGTCAGGAATAAAATAAAAAATTAAGTCATTTTTCCCCCTGCATTTTTTGTGTTAATTGTTTTAACAACTTAACTTTGAGATCACTAAATATCCCATAACCCATCTGGTACTTTTGACAAGTAGATTTTGACCCAGTTAAAATGTGTCTGTTGCGAGTCAACCATGCTTCTCATTTGTGTGGCTTATCATGTGCTGAGTTAAGCCATTTCTCTTAGTGTAATCTTTTCCACAAGTTAAACATGAAAAAGGCTTCTTACCTGCATGAATTGTCATGTGACTAATTATTAATGTTTGTTTAGAATTGAAACCTTTTCCACAATTTAGGCAACAAAAAGGTCTCTTACTTCTGTGAATCATCATGTGCAGAGTTAAACTGCCTTTTCCACTGAAACATTTTCCACAGGTCACACATAAAACGGCTTTTCACCAGTGTGAATCCTCATGTGCCGAGTTAAATCCCGTTTTCCAATAAAAAATTTTCCACAGCTCCCACATGAAAATGGCTTTTCACCAGTGTGAATCATCATGTGCTGAGTGAAATTAACTTTGAGACAAAAACTTTTTCCGCAGTTCACACACAAAAAAGGCTTTTCACCGGTGTGAATCATCATGTGCTGAGTTAAACTAACTTTGCGAGAAAAACTTTTTCCACAGGTCCCACATGAAAACGGCTTTTCACCCGTGTGAATCCTCATGTGTTCAGTTAAATTCTGTTTCTGACAAAAAAAATTGCCCACAGTTCACACACGAAAAAAGCTTTTCACTGATGTGAATCTTCATGTGCCGAATTAAATACCGTTTTTGACAAAAATCTTTTCCACAAGTCAGACATAGAAAAGGCTTCAACCCAGTGTGAAGCATCATGTGATCAGTCAATTGGATTTTTGTAGTGAATTGCTTGGCACAGGTAATACATTGAAAAGGCTTCTCGGCTGTATGAACTCTCATGTGAACGGTTAGATTATTGTTATAAAAAAAACCTTTTCCACAATGGACACATAAAAAAGGCTTCTCACCTGTGTGCCTTCTCATCTCATAAGTCAAATAACGTTTTGAACTGAAATTCTTGCCACAAGTAACACATTGAAAAGGCTTATCAACCATATGAGCTGTCATGTGAGCAGTCAAAGAACATTTTGCACTAAAACCTTTTCCACAGTTCACACATTCAAAAGGCTTCTCACCTGTGTGATCTCTTACGTGAGGATTTAAGTGATCTTTTCGGCTGAAACATTTCCTACCTGAGACAGGTCTCTCACATGTCTTTTTTGATATCTTTTTAGTCAAGTCACTATTTCGAGGAAAATCGTCATGACCTTTTTGTTTTGAATTGTCACCATGCCGTTTGGTTTTCTGTTGCCTCTTGGGTTTCTTTTCTTCACCTCTTTTTGCTCCAAAGTCTATGGGATTGCTTCTTTCCCAATTTTGGTTCTCAGGGTTTGGTTCTTTCCCCGAAATGTTGTTGAGTCCATTTGCTTCTTTTATCTGCAGGGGTTCTAACTCCTCCTGGTCCAGAGCGAAGCTCCTCTCCTGGTTACATAACTTCTCCTTATAAACGTTGTGCTGTAGGCAGTCTGAACAAGAAAACAGAAAAAAAAAGAGGATTTGTCGAATGCATTCAAGCAAATGAGAGCAAACTTTAATCTTAAGTACAGAAACCAACAAATAAACACATATTTATCTTTAACATAAGTGACATTTGGAGAAGTCTGAAATGACCTTTTTTATTATTATTTTGTCCTCATATTTTGCATAATTCTTTTTACTTATGAAATTATTTACTTTAGGTTTTATTGCTGTTATTATTTTAAAGTTAATTTCATTATTTCTAGGTATTTATTTCAAATGATTATTACATTTTACAACTAATTATTTTCTATGGCTTATTTTATGAGACCTGTGTTGCATGTTTCCTTTTCCTCTGGTTTTCGAATGTGACCCATATCTGATATGTATCCGATTCAAATGCGACTTAACGTCCATGTCGCATTCATCCAAACGGAACGTCACTGTTTCTCAGCAAATCTCACTATTTTGCGTCCTGATAAGAAAAACAACAACCATGACGGTCTATATGAGGATTAAGTTGTTAATATGCTGCTCCGGCCAGACAACAACTTCAAATAAGTAAGCTAAGCTCCACCGTTAGCCTCCATGTTTACTTCCGCAAACACTGAGCACTTCTTCTTCTTATGGCGGTTGGCAGAACACTGAGAACGCTGACGCTATTGCGCCCTCTACTGCGCATGCGGGACACTTTCAGGTCGTTTGCCCGTTCACACAGCAGAACTCATACAGGTCGCATTTACTGGCAGTGTGAACGGCCCAGGCAAAAAAATCGGAATTGCCAAAAAATCGGAATTGGGTCACTTCAGGCTGCAGTGTGAACGCACACTAAGAAGGTTTAGTTGGAGTTCTCATTTTTGTTTTTTGGAATAAACTAAAATAATTTCTAGACCAAATAAACTGAAAAAAGTCTTAAATGCTAATTATGACAAAAATGGCTTCTTTATTGTTTAATTTATTTCAGAGCAGTTTAAAACAATGTATTGATACAACTCATAAAATAATTAATGAATTCTTAAAATTAAACAATACTGAAAAACTTCTCAGTCCATCCAGGATTTTGTAATTGTTTTTGTGATTATTTGCAATAAAAATCAAACAATTAGTGGTTAGAAATAATTACAATATTTGCGCTTATGTTTGACTTGTAAGCAACTCTTTGTTACTCACCATATAAAAATGCACTGTAATCTGACAGAAATTAATAATATAGTAGGATTATTTACATTAACAATTATGAAAATGTAAAGATCTGTTAAGGCTGAGGCAGCTGTTTAATACAAGTAAGAAAGTTGGCATCAATTAAACCAAAATGTTTTTGTGAAAATAAGACTGCGATAAACTCACAATTATGCATTAGTTTGAAAAGGGTGGGGATTTGCTGATTTTGCATGAATTCCCACAATATTTTGCAAAAACCCTGAGGAACTGATTGATGTAATCTGGCAAAAAATACATCAAAACATAAAACATTTGATTTGACTGATAAAATAATATTTAAGCACATTGTTATCTTGACATTTTACACCAGAGGGCCACATAAAAACGCTATGGATTTGGCCATCAGGCCTCGAGTCTAACACTTGTGCTTTTGTGTTGTTAGGTTTGTACTCTGTTATAGCTCAAAGCAAGTCTTTCGCATGTGTGTCAGAACAGAACAATAACTACACTTAACCTGTTGAAATATAGTAAAAACATCTTAGACAGGAAAAAGGAGTATATTTCCGCAATTATTTTTTTAAATTTTCTACCAAAAAGGAAAAAAAATTTTGAGCTCCAAAACTTGAAAATTTGCAAGACATTTTTAGATAAACCTCAGAAATGTTGGTGAAATGTCCATGTGTTTTCTATCAGGATTAGTTCATAATATTACACAGGTAACAGTAAAAAGTACAGTGCAGTAAAACAACTATAAAGTACATTTCCCCCCAAAAAAAAAGATACTCAAAAGGACTATTCAGTTATTTGCTGGTCTCGGTCGCACAGATGCAAAAACAGCGGGAACTTCTTTTCACGTAACACCGGATCGCAAGCACCGTTGTGTAGCAACACTACATTAGATTCATTAAATTCTATTTTTTAGTTTTGTATTACGAAGATAAATATAGAATACATTATTTAATCTGTAAATATCCACTATGTTTAAATGTTCCTTTAAAACAACGTGGTTACATCTTAGCTTTTAAAGGCAGCTCGGGAATTTTTTTTAACGTAAGTACGGATTTAACGGTTGAAAAAGCGCGGGGTTCAGAGGGCACACATTCAGAAAGTGAGCTTAGCTAGACGCTGCTTACTCCGCGCCAACTCCCGAGTTCCTAGTTTCAACGGTTGCATTTTCTTTCTACATTAATAAACGGTTTTAACATTATAACTATGATGTCTGCGTTCATTTCATGTTAACGAAACTTCCACACGGAAAGGAAACAGTTACTAAAATGGTGCCCATAAAGAAAGATCCAGATATTACAAGATTAGCCTACATTCAATCGCTGGTGTTTCCTACCTATCCGGTGTAAAATAATCCGGGGAGTCCGGGAGAAATCCAGCAGTCTGCGCTGATCATCCATCTCTTCCTCGGATTTGACGATGATTTCTTTAAACTCTGTAAAAGTTTCTTCAGCATCAGTTAACTGCTCGTTGTAGCTGCCTGCACTGAAGACATTTTTTACATGAAGCAGTCCCACATTCAACCAGAACGACCGTTATACGGTCTTCTTCTTGGGTTTTATTTCTGTCGGCATTCCTGTAATTGCATTACCGCCACCTTCTGGGTCATACGATCATCACATCTAAAGATTTCTTACGCTCTCTCCAAGAGCCGTAAGATATTCTCTTCCACTTTATCTAAATAAAGCAAATACAATATTAAACTTCAGCTACACAGTAGTCTGCGATTCCATGAGTAGTTATATTAGTAGTAGTAGTAATAATAATAATAATAATAATATAATTCTCTGAGTCATATTTCCAACATCCCGCTAACATTTTTCAGTTTCTTGAACAATACACCAAGTATGAATATGGAGGATTTTTTTCCCATATTAAAAAGTAACAGAGTTTTTTATTCTACACATAATTATCTCTTATCCCTTGGTTGTCCCTCTGCTGTAAATTCATATTTATTCTGAATCCTGTATACATTCCCTTTTTGATGCATTATCCCTCTGTAGCTGTAACTGCTTTGTGTAATTATGCTTTAAACTTCCTTTTGAATAAATTGAAGTTTATATCAACTTCAGTTTGATATAATTGAAGTTATGTGTTGATATGTATAGGTGTTTTTATTTCATTTGGTGTATGTAAACTAATGGTTTCTACTCTGTTTACAGTCAGTTGCGTATACGTATATCTCAATACTTTACTGTCAAAACATTTTTTTTTTAAATCTGTAATTAATATGAAGCTGTTAAAAATGGTCCACAGTTATGCCTCTTGTCTTGAGATGTTAAACCTTCTAAAGAAAAGGCACTAAAAAACAATAATGTTGAGCCAAAACTCATCCTGACCCCCCACCCTCCCCAAAAATTGCATTAAATAAAAATGTACTCAAAATGGGATTTGCACACTGTAGCTTTAGACAGTTGGTAAAGAGTTCACAGGTGCATTGCTGCCATCTACCAGGTTCAAGTACAGGGTGGTAAATAAACAAAAGCACCTCAAATCTTTCTCTCTCAAAAGAAATATTACACTTTAATTACTTTCTAGGTACTTAAACATATATCCATTTACATACACAAAAAATATTAATACTTTAAAAGTAAAAGTACTCTAACAGAAAAAGAATAGCAAAAAATAGCATTTTTTTTTTCTCGGTTGCTTTGGAGCATTTCTCAGAACTGAAATTCTCAAAACTACTTGTTCCATCTCCAAATCATTGCACCTCTTGTATATATCAAAAAAACATTTTCTAATTTCTGTGAACCCATTGCAAAAACACAATTTCCTGCCTTTTTCTTTATTTTGATCAAGATGTGTTGAATTGTCTCGGCCTCTACAACATTTAAGTGTAACTTCATCGTATTAGTGTTAGCATCCAAAATGTCAGGTGGCACGTATATTTTTGTATAAGATTGATAAGATTTATTTTCTGCCCTGAACTATTAATTTGCTCCCAGGTGAATCCCAACTTTCTTCAAAAAAGGCAAATGTGTGAAGCATTAGCTTAACCAGTTTTCATGTCATGAACAGTTAAGTGGCAAGTACAGGAGGTAGGAGACTAAACAAAAATGTAACTTTTCTCTGCATGCAAGTCTGCCTTATGTTCCTATTTATATTTTTCTTTGTGTTCTGCTTTCTGTATCACAATGACGTAGACTGTGAACAGAACAGAAAAATCATAAATGTGAATCTTGTCCAGTCTCTTGCCACCGGTCTCCCCCAATTACATTTTACAACATGACATCAGAACTTTAACCATAGTTTACAGCAGAACATCCCTCTAGAGTTCAATGTAATATTCACAACATGACTTTACAATTTGACTTTACAATCCGTACACAACAAAACAATGACTTGACATTCTCAGGCACAGACACATTCATTGACACAAATATTTACCTTTGAGGGACAAAACTAAGGACTTTGAGAAAGAAACTGGCTATTGCTGGCAGTCTTAACTGCTGTACAAATTGTTTTGAGAAATACACTTCCTGTTTTGCGAATGTAAGTGATGATTCAAGAAATGCACCAAAGTAATCGAGAAAAACTGGAATACAAAAAAAAAGAATGGCATGCCCAGTTATTGAAGACAACCACAGATCATTTGTACAATCTAAAACAATCAATGAATGTAAGAGTGAATTAGCTTTTAAATAGGTAGCCACACTAGTTATTAAAATAATAACTAGTGTTATTACTAGTTATTAGCAACGAGTAATAACTTTAAAAACTCACTTTAAAAACAAAACTACCACACTTGTGTTTCAATTTCACTGTGAACTGCAAACTATGGAATTTTTACTAGAAATGTCAAAGTCCCACCAAAATCAGAAAATGTTACAATAATCATGCTATTACAACTTCTGATCTATGAGGTTTATGAACCATCAAATGACCACGGTTGATCTTTTCCACAAACTAGAAAAGTCTTTAACCTGTGTGAGTTCCTGAGGGAAGTGTTACTTTCCATATTTAGTTGAAACAATCTCTCCAGTTCATAGATAAGGAAGTCTTCCTATCATTCTGGTTTTTACCCAAATTATTTTACAGTAAACTTTATCATTATACATGAAAAATACTTCTCAAATTATGACTACTTTTCCATCCCAAGTGACGGATTTAGAGAGTGTTTTCTTAAAAAGTTATTACAAGGTGACCAAGTACCTTTTAGTCAAGTATGTTTTAAATGACTTACTTGGACTAGAGTAGATTTTATTTAACTAAGCACATGGCTTTTCATGTGCTTAGTTAAAGCATGCCTCCGACTGAAACCTTTTCCACAAGCTGAGCATGAAAAAGGCTTCTCACCTGTGTGAATTGTCATGTGATCAGTTAAGCTGCATTTCTGATTGAAACCTTTTCCACAAGTCAGACACTGAAAAGGCCTCTCGCCTGTGTGAATCAGCATGTGACGAGTTAAAATACCTTTTTGACTGAAACATTTTCCACAGGTCACACATGAAAAAGGCTTTTCACCTGTGTGAATCATCATGTGACTTGTTAAATTCTGTTTCTGAGCAAAGCTTTTTCCGCAGTTCACGCAGATGTAAGGCTTCAACACCGAGTGACTCCTCATGTGAAGATTCACAGAATATTGATCGACAAACCGTTTTCCACAGGTCTTACATTGGAAAGGCTTTTCACCTGTGTGCCTTCTCACGTGAATAATCAAAGAGCCTTTTGAAATGAAATGTTTGCCACATGTAATACATTGGAACTGCTTCTCACCTGTGTGAGCTTTCATGTGAACAGTTAGATTACTTCTTCTACTGAAGCTTCTTCCACACTTCACACACAGAAATGGCTTTTCACCTGTATGAACTCTCATGTGAACAGTTAGGTCGCTATTACAACTGAAACCTTTTCCACAGTTCACGCATAGAAGAGGTTTCTCACCAATGCCGTCTGACATGTGACGATTTAATTTATCTTTTCGGCTGAAACGTTTCCTACTTGAGACAGGCCTCTCACATGTCTTTTTAGCCAAATCACTACTTTGAGGAAGGTTTTCATGACGTTTTTGCTTTGAACCGTCACCATGCTGTCTGGTTTTCTGATGCCTCTTATGTTTCTTCTCTTTGTCTCTTTTTGCTCCAAAGTTGTTATCATTGCTTCTTTCCTGATTTTGGTTCTCGGCTTCAGCAGGTTCCTGAAAGATGACTTGGGTCCTGTTTGGTTCTGGCTCAGTGTGGGATGTTTGCTCATAATATGCATCAGTCTCCTGTTTTAGTGCAAGTTGTTCTTCACCCTGACTGTAGTAAACTTCGTCCTCTTCCACTTTTATCTGCAAATAATCGAGTTCCTCCTGCTCTTCTTTTATTTGCTGATATTCTAGATCCTCCTGCTCTTCTTTAATCTGCTGGTATTCTGTCTTTTCATCTTCTTGCTTCACATGCAGAGGTTCTAACTCCTCCTGGTCCGGAGTGAAGCTCCTTTCCTGTTTACTTGGCTCCTCCTTATTAATGTTATGCTGCAGGTGGTCTGGACAATAAAACAGATACAAAATAGGAGTCGTTCACTTTATCGAAGAAATCGTTTAAGACAGAAATCGACATATAAGCACGCCTGAAAACTCGGAAGTGTAAACGGACAGATCAGTTGATATATTCATCCAAACGCTGGTGTTTCGTACCTTTTCGGTTAAAGACTATCTGGGATGTCCGGGTGAAATCCATCTCTTCCTCGGACTTGATGACGATTTCTTTAAACTCTGTGAATGTTTCTCCGGTATGAGTTAACTGATCGTTGATAAGCACTCGTTGAAACTGTACTGAAGACATTTTAATTTACAGAAAACACTCGCATATTCCACAAAACAAACCATCCGTCTTCCGCTTTGTATTCTTCTTCTTTGGGGTATTATGACTCTCGGCATCAACATTGTTGCTTTACCGCCACCCTCTGGATTATATGATAATCACATCAAAATGTTTTTTTTAACATGACCAATTCTCCACAAAAAGCGTAAAGTCTTTTATTTCTCTTCAACTTAATCTGTCTAAAACTTTGTAAATCCAAAGACAATGTTGTTCTCTGTCTCTTATTTCCTACATTCTGCAAACCAGTAGGATACATCCCCCACTGAAGAGCACCAGTAAGATATTCTCATTGTATACTTATTCCTTTGCTCTAATTGTAAAATTTACTTTTGAACTCAGAAAGCCATTTTGATGCATTAACCTAAAGTAAGTGAAGTTTTGTCTCATTTACCTGAAGATAGGGAAAGACGTTGAACGGGGTCAGAAAGAAGAAGTAAAGAATGAGGAGTGAGTTTGTGGTGGGGGAATTAGAAGGCAGAACAAAACAAAAAAATACTGCCTGTTTCTGTCGCTCTGACTTCAACAGGATGTGGTTTCCAACCCACAACATGCTTTGTACACCAAATGAAAGTAAAACCACGCACTATTTTTCTGACTGTCAGGAATGTAACATTTTTGTGCTCTGGTTAAATGCGCAATTTCCCAATTCAGGAGAGATTTAGTGGGGTGGGGGGTCAAATGGAAATGTCTAGAAATGCTTGATGTATTATGGCAACTGGTTCGACCAGTTAACATTAAGACTAGTACGACAAATTTATGTTTAAGTGTTGTGAAGGTTGAGAACTATTCAACAGAGATATAATACTTTTTGATCAACGTGACACAGGGAAATAAAAATGTAGACGAAATCATTTAATTGTAATCACTTTCAATGGGTTTACAAAATCGAGAAATGTGTACAAGTGACATTTGAAAATTGACCCAGTAGTTTTGATTATTTCAATTCAGTAAAAAAAAAAGCACCATAACAAACCGAGAAAAACGTTAATATTACATAAAAATATGAGCCGACATTCCTGTCCACACTCCAAGCCAGTTGGTGGCAGTGATGCATCCATCATCGTCGTTTGCCAAGAAGACGAAGAAACGGTTCAAAAACCGGAAGCTGCCCACTGCGCATGTGTTGTTTCTACAGATTACTGTGAGTAAATGTGTGTCTCTTTACAACTTTTAGCGTAAATACGTCAACTACGCTTTGACCCTATATGTGTTTCTGATACTATCTGGCATCAGACAGATGTTAGTCGTTGGTTCCGCCTATTTGAGATTCATCTTCGGTGGCATAAATGTGGTTTTTCCAACATTTACGGAGCTGTTTAGCGTAAACTTGCTAGCTACTGGTCGCTAATGCTCGCAGATGAAAGTAGTTGGTAGTTGAGAACAGGCTGGATTATAATCTAGGTTTAGATACACACGCTAAAACCAAACAGTTCAATTAAACCCGAAAACAAAATGAAAATAACCGTCAGTCTCGCTTCTTTCGTCATTATTATCGCAATAATCCTGCTGCTATTAGGAAGTTAGACGCTAATTGGAGTCAAAGAGGTGATTTCTGTCTGGTAGCGTGTCATACTTACTGATGATAACCGACTCGCCTTGTTCACAGATTATCCTTCTACCAGTAGTGTAAACGTCTTTAACAAACTTGATGATGATATAAGTGAGAAAAAGGTTGGTCAGTTTTTAAAAAAAAATATTCAGCAATTATGTCACAACTTGTAAATTTTTTATGTAACTGCGAAATCTAATTAGGATTAAAAATCTCGTTTATGTAGGCGATCTGATCTGGGATCAATAAATCAGCTTTTGTCACCCTCTACGTCTCCATGGCAACAGAACGTAACCATCAACAGATAAATCAGAACTACGTACAAAACATAAATAATACGCAATAAATAAAATGACAGTGACGTTCATCTGATGGCGTTTTATATAATCATCTTCCAGCTACTAATGGTTTTTATTTTTGAGTGCAAGACTTTTTTTTAAGGTTTTTGATTCATGGTTGGATTTTTTATTTAGTTAGTTTTTCCAAAATCTGTCTTTTCAAATAGAAATTGAGTGAAAATGCTGACACTTGTAACATAATGGCCCAATAAAAATAAAAAATGTTTTAGTTATTGTGCACACATTGATCAGGAGATGACTGTGTGTCAATGTACTGTGCAATTTGAAATGTTTGCATAAACACCTTGGAGATTAAGTCATTGAAATCATACATTAGATTTTCTTTTTATACAAAATAAAGTTAATTGAAAGAAGATTTTGTTGAAACAAATATAGGAGAATAATGGCTGATTGTGAAATATGTATTTTTCAAACTTTCTCTGTCATCTTTTGGTATTATTTAGCGTATATTTATTTGGTAAAATAGAAGTTTTGCTTTCAGTTGCTGTTTATCAACCAGATTTCTTTTTTTAATGAACATTTGGAACTGGAAGATAATTTGCCTGTCCAAATTGAAATGCATCAACCAAACACAACAAATAAAACGTGGAATAAAAAACACACGGAACTGAAACCGTAAATAAAATGAATTATGATGCCTCTGTAAACAAAGTTACTCTTCAAAAAACATTAATAATCAGATTGTAAATTATTGAGCTCATTTTAATTCATCACGCGATTGATTCGTTGCTTAGCGCAGCATGCCATGAGGTTCTGCAGAGCCCAACTAATGATGTAATGGTCTGATTCTGGTGTGTCGATGCATCTAAGCATAGTTTGAGTTTGACTTGTGTTCATTCCTGACAGAAATAATGGAGCAAGCAGAAGAAAAACGGGGCGGAACGAATGAGGAGGAAGGAGCAACAGCAGGAGGAGGAAGAGAACTGGGTCAGAAGTCAGAGATGAAGAGGAGACGTGAGGAAGAGGAGGATGAGGAGGAAACTTCACCCACTAAGAAGCTGGTAGGCTCACCGTCTTCTGTATGGTAGCAACTAACAATAATTGGTAATCAATTATTCTATTGATTGTTCAGACGATTAATGGGAGGAAAAGAAATTGTATATTTTACAGATTTTACATTTAACTGATTGTGCCTTTCTATATAATATTAGAAATGCATTAAAAAGTCAAAATAAACAATTCAATTCCTTTTTAAAATAAGTTTTACTGGCTGAAATGCAATCTTTTAGTGAATTAGAATCAGGTGAATATAGAAAAAAATGCCACTTGAGGAGTTTTGGGTAAAACAATTGCAGACAAAGATGTTTTTTCTTTTTTTTTTCTTTTTTCTTAAATGAAAAAATGAGATTTGCACAGTTTTGGCTTAATTTCTATCCTTTTCTTCAGCTAATAACCTCTTTTTTGAATAAGAAAATCATTTTAGTACTAATGCAATAACGTAACATTATTTTAATGAATTTGAACCCGGTGAAGCTAAAACTGCCAGTTGAGGAGTTTTGGCTCAAACATAAATACATACAACTATGTTTTCATCGTAAATTAAAATTTATATATATATATAAATATATATATATATAGTACAGTTTTAGCTTCAGTACTGATTTGAGTTTTGTTTTCGTCAGCAAATTGCCTGTTTTTGAGTTTGTATACTAAACAGGTTAGCAATTATTTCAATAATAGATTAATCACATTAATCGTTTCAATCCTAATCTTCTGTGGCTTCTGCATGCTTTGTAGTTAAAGTGTCCCTCAGCAGTTATTGATCTATTATTGATGGTCCAGGTGAGCGATCATGGCGAAAAGGTGGCGAGTCACTACAACACGCTGCAGGAAGTCGGACTGGTGGTTCGAAGTCAAAGCAGGATCTTCTACATGAGGAACTTCAACAACTGGCTGAAGAGCGTTCTGATTGGTAACTGATCAATAATCAATACTGTCTGACTAATGAAATAGTCTTCCTCCAGTACGATAAAGTTTGATATAATCAGTCTGGAGATGATGAACTGGAAAGTTGAGAAAGACATCGGTAGGGTTTTAAATGAAACTTTTTTTTTTTTTAATTTTTCCATTAATCCATAATTACTAATCTGAAAACTGTGTAATTATAGTGTAAATGAAAAAAAAATCAATAAATCAAAAGCTAGAGGTCAGCATCTCATCTTGTCCTGTTTCCACAAATGAAACAAACTGCTGTGGTTCAACAAAACATCAGTTTAACAAGATGCTGTGTTTCCCTCGCTGGTGGCCGATATGGACTTGGAAGTTTTATTTTGTGGTAGTATTGTATTAGTGATAAAAATGACAATAAGAACTGCTTATTATTTTTTAAGGTACCTGAAGGACTGTGACTGCCTGGCAGAGCAATGAAAGCCCCGCAAACACAACTACTGCTCTTAAAAAGCCTGTTTGTAATCCTGTTATTTAGGACACCAGTCGCATAAAAATACGACTTTTATCAGCAAAATTCACACAATAACTGCATCTAGTGATATTTTCACGTTTATTGCTGTTTGTTGATGCACCTTTATCGAAAAAGCAGTGGAGAAAAATAGCAAATAATAATCAGGACAGTTCAAATGGGTTTTATCCTGTCAACAATAAATCAAAATCTCTTTATAAAGAATTTATTATGATAAACAATATAATAAATGCCCAATCCTAGTTTCCCCCTTCATTTTTTTTTAAAGATCTCAAACATTATGTGCAAAACTAACGACCTCGTCCAAAATCGCCCTTTTAAAAATGCGTTAGTTTAACCAAACGAAACATTTATCACAAAAAACTAATAAAAAATAAAAGCTTATTCACATTTCCATAATAATTAGGACTCTTTAATCTTTTCCAGAAATCTCCATTGGAGTCATGACTGACTGGATCAACCAGGCGCTGACAAAACTTACAGAACATTTTTATATTGTGCTAAGCTTCCAGTTATTTATTCCTGGATCCCGTCTGAATCTTTTGCATCATGGAAACCACCAGTGTCGACTTTGGGATGTTGATTTTCCTTCTTCTCCGCTACCAGGGGAGATCCTGGACCGGGTACGAGGAGCAGGGAGCAGGAACGTGTCGGTGCTGGACCTCGGCTGTGGAAAAGGAGGAGACTTGTTGAAGTGGAGAAGAGGAGGCATCAGTCACATCGTGTGTGCAGGTAGCCGCTCCTCACAGACTGACCTCTGACCTCCGGTCTGACTTTTGTCCCAAAATGGAAAGACAATCTTCCCCACGGTGGTTTCGCCTCTGGGAAGTTATTTAATCTGTACGTTTGAAAAAGAAAATTTGAGCCCACCACCACTTTTGACCCCGTTTTAAATCAACATTTGTAAATATCCGTAGAATAAATTCTGTTTATACTGCAGCAGGATATCAATTATTTTATTAATCAATCATTGTATAATTATTCCGACAATCCATTTAATCAGATAAAAACATTGGCAGATTTTGTAGATTTTTTTTATTTAACCATTTAAGCCTTTCCCAGCAGGTTTATGGTAAAAAATGTGGCTAGTTTCTGAATCAATCTTATATAAATTAAACAATTTCTGACTCACTGAAGTGTGAATTTTTCTCTTGTTTTATTAATTTTAAGTATTGGTAGCTGGAAACGCAATAAAATAAAAATATATTTTATTGGCTTAAGTCCAAGTAATAACTTGCATAATTAATGGTAAAAAAATTAAATAAAATAAAAAGAAAATGAAGACACTAAAGCAACAACAAATTTACAACACAAGAACAATAATACTGTGCAGTTATTATTAAAATAACATATTCAGATAAAAAGTAATATGCAGCTCAGCAGGAGCATTTAGAGAAGTAAATGTATTAATATATGTGAATAAAAAACAACAGACTATTTAAAAGCTGAGTTATAAAGGCTTAAATGTTTTAACTTCCTGCTGGGAGGAAGGATCTGAAGTAACGCTACTTTGTTCACCCGGGACGTCCTCGATTCCATGTTTATCCGTTTGTTTCTGTTTTGTTTTTCTCAGATATAGCAGAAGTGTCCGTGGATCAGTGCCGGACTCGGTATGAAGAGATGAAGAGGAAAAGTCATTCCAACGAGAAAATCTTCAGCGCTCAGTTTATCGCCTCCGACTGTTCGAAGGTAGATCTGTCCGTCTGCGCAGACGTGATTAGCTGAAGAAGTTGACAGGAGCAGTAATCAGACCGGTTTCCCTCTCTGTGACCTGCTGGTGCAGGAGGTTTTGTCGGAGAGGCTGGACGACCCCGAGCTGATGTTCGACATCTGCAGCTGTCAGTTTGTGTATCACTACTCGTTCGAGAGCGAGCAGAAGGCGGACATGATGCTGAGAAACGCCTGTGAGCGTCTCAAGCCCGGAGGTTTCTTCATAGGAACCACGCCAGACGCCTATGAGCTGGTGTAAGAGCAACGACTCCTCTTTCTACTGTACTTTGTATATAACATTTAGTGTTTGTCCTAATTGGGGGTTTTTTTATTTATGTTTCCAGCAAACGTCTGGAGGCGTCAGACTCCCTGTCGTTTGGAAACGAAGTCTTCAAAGTTTCCTTTCAGTCCAAAGGTTCCTATCCGCTGTTTGGATGTCAGTACCACTTCAGCCTCGAGGGCGTGGTCGACGTTCCGGAGTTTCTTGTCTACTTTCCTCTTTTTGAACAGTAAGATTTAATTATTATTAAAATTAGCATTGGAAAAACAATACATTTTTCTGGCTAAATCTTCTAAATTCCTTTTTAAGGCTTTTTTTCCCCCTCATTAGTATTTGCTCTGCTCAACTCTACTCTGATCCGTTACAGCTGAATATGTGGGCGTGGTTGTCATGACAACACGACAGGATGTGGTTTTAATGCGACGCGTAGAATTTTCTCGTTTTGGATCGCTCCGTCTTCCTCTCTTTGAATTCTCTCATCAGCCGTGAAGCAGAGAAACGTCGACGCTTTGTGTTGCTTTCAGTGTTTACAATTCCTTCAAGCTCCAAAAAGACGTTATAAAGTAGAGAGAAAGTAGCAGGTTGTGTGTCAACTACACTGCAAAAACACAAAGTCTTACCAACTTTTTATGTCTGGTTTCTGGTGCGAATATCTTTGTACACCTGAAATACGACAAAGCTCATTTAAAAGTTACTTTTCAGCAAGATAGACGAGCTTTTTTTTTTAAAACTAAATATGTCCTTCATATTGATTTAAAAAGTAGTCGTTCCACTGGCAGATATTTTTCACGTATTTCAAAATCAACTGGCACTGAGCCGTTACCTAGCAACCCTGGTCAAGTCCAGCTCGTCACCTAGCAACCGGCAGGTAATTTTACATATAAGAAGACATTTTCCCATATTTTAGGTTGAACTAGGACTTTCTCATCTATATTGAGGAATGACCTAAAACACATATTTCTCGCTGAAGAATTACTTGTAAGTTAGTTTTCTTATCTCAAGTGTACGAAGATATTTGCACTAGAAACTACAATAAAAATACTTGTTAAGATTATGTGTTTTTAGTCGACACGCAGAACATGTTAGCCTAAAAGTTGACTAGTTGGCGCATCTCTACCAATCGGATTTTTCCAGGCGGAGCAGTCTGCACAGTAGCAGAATCTCGACAAAGTTTTGCACACATTTCAAATGGAAACGCTGTTAGAAACACTAGAAATGCATTTTCTCCTGCGTTTCTATGACCTCCCAGCGACTAGTCGACATCGACTCTACTTTCCTCATATTGACCTCAACTTTAAAAGATATGAAGTCTTTTAAAGACTAGCCAATCAGTGAGCAGCTGTCTTCTGACGTCACATTTTCATTTCCTCTCCTCAGCCCTTTTAGCAGATTCTGTACCAAGTATCTAAAACGATTTTGAGCTGAGTTGTTACTCATGGAGAAGTCGCTTCAGATTTCTCTAAATGCTGCCAAACTTGCGTTCCAGCATGGCGAAGCGGTACAACATGCGCCTGGTGCTGAAGCAGAGGTTCTCAGAGTTCTTTGAGGAAAAGGTGAAGAAGGAGAATCACCGCAGCCTCATGATGAAGATGATGGCTCTGGAGGTAAAACTGTGGCTCTTCTGTCAACCATAACACTAATGGCAGAGGAAAACCTTTATGATGATTCCCATAATTGTGACAAAAACCTAGAATGTTTTTTAAACATAGATGTCGGCACTCTGTGTTACTTTCAATGTTTACAGTTCCTTCAAGCTCCAAGTAGATGTTACAAAGTAGAGATAAAGTAGCATATTCTGTCAACTACACTGTAAGAACTGCACAGATTTTATTTCTACAAATTAAACCGGTTCTTTGGTGTTGGCTTTAAAAATGAGAAACGACATTCCTCAGACATTTATAGAAACAAAAACGGTTCCTGCTCATACAGGACTCTCGTTTCCAGTCTGTACATAGATGTTAAATAATAGCAACAAGCAGAGAGGTCGGATTTTATGTTTTTAAAAAAATGTCATGCAGTCTCCAAAAAGGTCAGACACTGAATGCCAGGAAAGGCATCGTGACCAGGACAGACTGAGTCCTGCCTGGTTTTTAATTCAGATGATCTGCTTCCATTTCTCTGTTTTCAAATGCGGTTCCTGGATTAAAACACCTGTAATTTCTGCTGTTTGTTGGAAGAACAAAACTGTTATGGTTGAGCAAGAAAAAAAAAACTTTTTTCATTCATTTATAGCTGTGACAAATGGAGAAACCTCATCAATAACTTTTATTTTTGTGTGTGGTTTTCAGAAATAAATATCTCTCCTGTATGGCAACACCTTATTGCACTTAATGAGCTTTTTTCTGCAAATTTTACAAAAGAAACTTTGCAGAATATTTTTTTTATGAAAATCTACTGAAAAAAAATATACCAAGTAGATACCTATATATATATATATATATATATATATAAATAATCTTTTAAAAAAAATGTTTTTGATGCAGGAAATTTGCCAGTCGTTTGTAAAGAACTGCTATTTGTTTCCCTTTTTAGGTTTTAAAATAAAGAAAAAAGTTTTGCCTAATATTTTCTTCTGAGGGATGCAGATATTTCTAGAAAATTAGCTCTACAAATAGAAATAAAAAAGGGCCAGTTTTCAACCCACTGGCAAGAAAATAAATACGGTTTTCAGTTTAACAAAGAAAAATGGAGACTTCATTCTCCTAACTTTATTTTTTTTTATCAGTGTGATGCTAACACTCTGTGTGTTTGCGTTGTGTGCTGGTGTGTCTCAGCCTTTTCCCTGTGAGGATGGAGGTCAGCAGGCTACCGACGACAAGCAGCAGTACTGCCTTGCTGAACAGCACTGCAGCAAACCTGGAGTCAAACGACCAGTGGTGAGTCGGCTTCAGCTCTCGGCTCCAATATGGCTGCCGGTTCTGCTCGGTCTAACTCTGTTTTCTGTGTGAACAGGGAACCCTGAGCAAATCTGAGTGGGATGCAACCAGTAAGTTCAATCATATAATATTTTGTGCTGCGTTTTCTGATCAAGAAACGTAACAAAAGGTCAAAATAGTTTTTATAAAGGCGACGTCTGAGCAGAATGATGACTGCAGCTCCCCGTTTTTTTTTTTTTTTTTTTTTGCAGGTATCTACTTGGTGTTCGTGTTCCAGAAAATGTCCTGATACTCAAATACAAGCTACGCCTCCCAAACTTACCTCACCTGTTACTCAGTTTGTGTCTGTACAGTTTCTTTTTCTGTTGTCATTTCTGAATTTTTTTTTTTTTTTTGATAAAAATGTAAACTTGCTGGAGAAATTAATTCAAGCTGAAAAAAAGAATTAGTCCTGCTTTATTTTTTCATGTGATGCTGGATGGAATTGTTGTACGCAAAAGTCATAACGCAAAAAAACAGTTTGGTGGGCAATAACTGTCAACTGATAAATTGTGAGAATCCTGAAGTTGTATTTGCTGCAGAGCTGATGCAATATTTCAATGCAATGCGCTGAACGACGGCGTAAAAGAGAAACATGATCATGTGCTGAAGGCGAAGTGCCTGAAAGAGCAGGAGCTTCTTAAAGAGACAGAGACCCAATTTCAAGACTGCATTTTTACCACACCATACAAAAGCAATAACTTTACTAATACCTT
Source organism: Poecilia reticulata (assembly GCF_904066995.2). Taxonomy (NCBI): domain Eukaryota; kingdom Metazoa; phylum Chordata; class Actinopteri; order Cyprinodontiformes; family Poeciliidae; genus Poecilia; species Poecilia reticulata. The sequence continues at coordinate 21,592,468 of NC_088840.1, read as the reverse complement.
TTGACTCTTACATTATTTTGTAAGATTTTAACTCGCTCTTTTTCACAACCCATCAGCTCGTAGCGGTTTGCTTCCTTAAAGTCCCACCAATAGATTTCAACCATGTTTAGGGTTGAACTCTTACAGCCCTTACAGAAACATATGTTTTTATTTTTTACTTTTGTCTATTTGATGGTTCTGGAGAAGATTTAGCATATAGGTGCCCAAGTCATTACACCTCTGCCACCGTGCTTCACAGTTGGTCTGAGATTTCAGGTGTTTATTCAAAACTCCACCTCTTTTAGCTATAAAGTTCACAAGAGCTTTTGCGCCATTTGTTGCACTCTTAATAATTCTTCAGTGTGGTTTCGCTTCATTTTAAAAAATTGTTTACAATCAACAGCCGTTTTATCGCCAAATTCCCATTGGCTTTCATCATGAATAAATATTTAATGTTTTAAGAAGCATCTACACTTAATATGAAAATGCATTTGTTAGTTTTTATTATATGCAGGTGAAACTGAATACATTAAAATATTCTCAAACACTGAGTAATTCAATTTAAAAAGGGAAATTTGGTTATTTCTTCTACTTTTACTTATTTTGTCTACCATGTTTTCCTTCCACTCAACTTTCCATCAATGTGCTTGACTGCTGCTGAACTGGACAACTGCCACTTCAGCAGCAGTCTCCATGGTCATATATGACATTTTGCTTTAGATACTGTTTTTCTTTAACTTTGCCGGGTTTATGGTGTTATAATTAAATGACAAAAAATAAAAAAAAATTAAACCATTTGTGCATAAAGAAATTACATTTCACTTTTTGAGTCACTTAAATGAATCAACTTTCAGTGATATTCTAATTTATGGAGATAAATTTGAAGCAAAGTTCTGCCATAGCAACACGTTCAGCTATGGTGCTTTTAACTACTTAAATATTACGCTGACCTCTAGTGGTAGATAATGGTATTCTTTATTTTATTTTTCTTGGAAATCCCAATTAGTGGGAAAAAAACATGCACTTAAAAAATTTGCATTTTTTGTGAGTAATTTTATTTACTCTGTCTTGGCAAAAACTGCAATACTGACCAAACTTCTGCAGTTTAATGAATGTCGTCTGTCTTGTATGATTTAAAACAAGGAAGTCCTGATTACCTGAAAATGACAGAGACATTGATGTGACACTTCTAACAGGAATGTGAGTCTAAAAATATCAAGGAAATCTGTCTGACATTTTTGTGGTTACTTACTGTAAGTGTGTCTGATAACGTGGAAATGTAGCTCTATGGAAAGCATTTCTTAAGCAGCTTTTGATGTATTTTTAACAATTGAATCAAAACTTATCACATTATTTAGTGTTTTGATGCCGATTTATTTCTGATCTTGACGCATAGGATCTCACTTTGCCAGTTTTTCTTTAAGTTGCTGATCTGGATCAGGAAGTGTTGGCTTGTTTCTGTGACGGATCCCAACAGCTGCTGCTGCATCCATGTGCCAGCTGCTATTTATGAACCAGCTGGTTCTGTAAACACACGGATGAAAACTAAAACACTCAATTATATGATAAAGTCACCATAAAACACAAGACCTCAAACCAGAACAACCACAGGTTCTGAAAAACAAGGCACTTCAGACGCTTCACTGTAGTTTGACTCTATTTTTCTGTTTATATAAATAAATAATTATGCTCCACTAATGCTTCTTGCATTTCAAACTGATGAGCAGAGTTATGTAGTAATTACATTTGCTCAGTATTTTTGAAAGAAAAACAAACAGTATTTTGTTCTTTTTACTTTTGAGTGAAATTTTAGGATATTCTACACATTGTGAGAAACTTAATTAAATGAAAAAAAAAACTGCTTTAACCAAAAAATCAGACACACACCTGCAGTTTTTGTTAAAGTTTCAGAAGTTTTATATTGAAACAAACTGATTTGGAAACATTTTTTTTCCCCTGATGTATTTTTTTTGTTACTTATATGAAAAGTTAAATGTAGTTTTGCTCTTACTTGAGTACAGTTTTGGTGCACTCTACCCTACGAATAAGTTTTGCGTAATATTGCGAGGGAATACAATACTTTTGCGAGGGAAGGCAAAATAAAATGTTCCCCATGTCCCATAGGGGGCGCCGTGTTGCCCACCTCTGGTGACGAACGTAAAAGAAATCAATCAAAGTAAAAAGGGAAAAAGATACGATAGTTTTTGTTCAAGTTCGGGTTACATAACCATTAGTATTTAAAAATGAATTCTAATGTGAAGCAAATGTTACGGAGGTGCAAACCTATCCTGAAAGTTTGCTTTTAATCAGGTGGTTAAGTCCAAATAGTGATGTTGACCAGACGTTTCGTCTTTATGTAACAACGTGACAAAACATTTAAGTTTGACTTGTTAGTTAAAATAGGAAAGGATTTGAAAGCAGATAAAGTCACTTAGTAAGTTCATGAAACTTTCCTAATAAAAATAGGTAGAAGCTGGGCCAATTTATTATTTTGGGGAGGCCCAAATACTTTAATTTTTTTAATGAATGCTTATTTTTCAGACATTGTATTTTATATAAGAGTCTTAAACCCAATTATATAAAGTATAAGTACCAGGTGAATTATAATAACAGTATTCAAGTATTTGAACTTTATGACGTTATAGTATTTTTGGGGTTAACAACATGGAGGTAGAGGCCAAAGGACGTATTAAACCTTCGTATTATTAGTATATGCCTAATTGTGTATAATTATAACTATTAATACACTATAATTTGATTTTACCTACTAAAGTACTGTAATTTTCATTAGCAAACAAACCTTACTGTACAGGGCACCAAAACAGTTTCCACACCCTGTAAATCCGGCCCTGGTAACAAACTAGTTTCTTTTACACCTATTTTGTTACAAATTCAAATTTCTATTCAAAATTTGTCAAAAAATATTTTAATGTTTTAAATAAAAAGCATTCAATGACCATTTGGACTCGCCTTTGCCCTGCTTACAGCTGATTAAAAGCTCTGCTATCTGTGATGAAACATGACCCTGCAGGGGTCATCGATGTCAGAGAAAGATGACCGCGTTGGAAGCCTGGGATGACTGAAATACTTTCCACCGTCATGTTAGGGTTTCCTCTGTCTATTTTAGAGGCTACAGCTGCAAGCGTGAGGTTAGAAAGCAACGCACGGAGAGAAATATCCAGAAATTCAGGCAAATAAATTACATTTATTGCAATTATTTAAGCTTTTATATTTGAAAAATGTCTGAAAAAACGGCTGGTGAAACCTCTGAAAGGAAACCTTCAACCAACAAGAGCTTCAGGAAGCTGCGCGCCGTGAGCATGGTGTGCAGCCTGACGAGCGGCTGGCAGCAGTGGGTGGCGGAAAACGAGAAGAAGCAAGGCAGCGAGCCCAGCGGCTGGGCGCCGTCGACCAACGACCAACCAGGGGAACCCAAAAAGAAATGGGCCCCTAAAAAGCCTCACTCTACACAAACCCAACCAAATCTGGAGACACTTTCAGAGACTCGAACATCTCCATCTCAGGGAGCGCCCAGCAATGACGGCGTTCAAGCCGCAAACGGTCAGCCATCTTGCATCAAAACGAAGCTGGTGGTGAAGACCGTGTCCAGTGGCGTCCAGGAGAAAAGCACAGGTGTCTTCTTCTTCTTTGAAACTATTAAATTTCTAATTAATAATCTCTTTCACTTATTACATTACAAAAATAGGTTGTACTGTTTCCATTTGTCCGTAGTAATTACAACAACGTGTACCATGATAATTGATTATTTTAAGAGTACTATTTAATTCTTTACATCAAAATCTTCTCAATGCAATATCTTTAATTTTATTACATTCTCTAAATTCTACAACTTGCTCTTACCATTTCTTCTTAAAGCCCAATTTTACTGTATACTGGAACAAATTTTTATCTATTTTAACATTCAAATCAATTATGTTGATTTTTGCAGCACTTTTAGCTAAATTGTCAGCCAAATCATTGCCTATTATTCCATATGGGCAGGAATCCATACTAGTTTGAACCATAATTCTTTCTCCTGAAAACTGAATGAATTATATCCAATATACCTCCTGAATACTTATAAATGCACTACTTTAGTCTGAACAAATAATATCTTTCTTCAACTTCTTCAACCCATCCTAACGCCATAAAATTTGACGTTAATTCTCCCGTATGCACTGTCAATTTGTCTGTCGTTCAGGTGTCGGCTTCCTGGCTGAGAAGCTGAAAAGGGAATCTCTCCCTTCAGGTGATGAGATTGACCGGCTGCTGAAGAAGAGGAGCTCCCCGACGCGCCGCAGGAAGTGCTCCAACATGGTGTCCTCCCTGACGAAAAGCTGGAAGCAGGTGGAGAGTGAGCGGAAACTCGGGAAGGAAGGAGGAGGGCAAGGAGATGCTCACAGCTGTGGGCAAGACAAAGGAGGCCGAGAGAAGGAGAGCGTAAACGAGCAAGACGCTCAGAGACACAGTGAGACGGTTTCAAAAGCGGGGGAGAGAAGCGACTCTGACGAAGACTCAGTGAGGATAAAAAGACCCCAAGTCTCAGTGTGAGTACTGGCACTGTGTTTCATTTAAACTGGATCTATTATGCAAAATTCACTTCTTTTGTACTTTCATTTGGGTTTAAAAAATGTTCAAGTGCTTTAAAAATAAAAATAAAAAAATCACATTTTTGGCAATAAGTTGATGTTTTTGGTGTCAGGATAATGAGCTGTTCCAAAAACCTCCAGATTGTTGAGTCACTCTCTGTGTTGCTTAGCAACTCCAGTGGAACCCAGCCCGTCACCTAGCAACCAAAGCGGAGCTCCAGCATGTTTGGACACACTGCTGCAAACCTTTTTTCACTTCCGATACCGATACGAATTTCTGAGGTTTAGTATCAGCCGATACCGACTCGATTCAGAATACAAAACAGTGCTGAATTGACTTGGAACATTTTTCTTCACAGAATTACATGTTTGTTTGATAACTCTGCACACCTAAATACACCGTTAGCTTCCCAAGGTTGGTCAAACATGCAAAAACAACAAAACTGTAATTTGTCAGTGCAATTAGAAGTGTAACAGTAAATGTAAATGTAAAAGAAAAAAAAAGAATAATAAAAAAACCTGAAACAGGCAAAAATATAGGTTGTCTACCTTGGTCAAACATGTGAAAATAAACGGCAACAAACCTTTCAAATAGTTCATAAAGTGCAATAAGAAATTCTAAATATAATGTCAAATAAATAATATAGATCTGGATATATCTGCCCTTATGGGTTGGACACATTATCACTGCTGCCCAATCTAGAATTTTCTTTTATATCAGGACCAGTGACATGCTGAGTACAATGGCTGCTGGAAACGACAAGTGTTTTGTTGTTCACTTACCACCCAGAAACCACTCGCTGAATTCTTGTTGATTGTGCAGGAGGCTCCGCTTCTGCTTTTCAAAGATGTACGGTTGGATAATTGCACATCTGTTTGCAGCCATTTTCATGTATGAGTGTCAACATTGATTTGGGTGGTGTGGCCAGCAGCAGCCTGTTTGTATTTAATGTGACAGGAGGCCTAAAGCAGTTCCAGATAGGCAGAACTAACCAGACTAAAATCTCATTATGTAAGAATGATTTTGTGCAATCAATGTAATATCTGTGATTTGTATCGCTCATAAACCTATCCAATTCCTAACCTGTTTAACGAAGCGTAATAGGTCACCTTTTATAATTTCAGAAAACAAAAGCTTTCAATACCGAAACATTGAACATTTAACATTCCTTTTGGAAATGTTAAAGCTAGTTTAACATTCTCATTTAACATTCTCGAAAGTGCTCTTGCAACTTCTGTCTGGTATGTCTCACAAAACACTTTGTTCCTCATTGTCTTCACTCAGTGACAGACATTTGACATCCGTAATTAGCTGCAAAGTGCCAATCATTTTGTCCTGACAGCTGGTGCAGAAAACCAGTTCTTCATTGAAAGTAATTATACTCATCTTACAGACTAATGTGGGGAATGGAATTGGAAACATTTTCTGGAGGTAGAAGTTTTTATAAAATGTTACAAACTGTACAGAGGTCGCTTCATGAAATCAATCCAATGAGAGATGTCGGTTCAAATCTGACATCCTCATATAAAATCTTGAGCATTTTATGTAAATCTCAGAATTCTGACTTAAATCTCAGAATTCTGGTTTTAATCTGAGAATTCTGACTTTAATCTCAAAATTCTGGTTTTAATCTGAGAATTCTGGATTTAATCTTGGAATTAAATTAGAGAATTCTAAGAATTAATTTTATAATTCTGACTTTAATCTAAAAAAATCTGACATTTTTTCAAAATTCTGACTTTTTCAGATTTTTGACTCAATCTGAGAATTCAGATTCTGAGACTTTAATGTCAATATTCTGACTTTAATCTTTTGATATCAAAAGGTAGAAATCTGAAAAAAGTCATTTTTTTTAATGATCCTAATCCTCTTTTGTGTAATTCACGTTATCTTTTCATTAACAGCCCATTTAAGTATTAAATGTTGAAGAAAATCTCAAGGTCTTCTTGTTGAACACTGCTTCATTATTTTAGTGTCTTTTTTTTGTTCCTGCCTGTCCATAACTGAATCCAATGTGGCTCCCAGGTACAAAAAGGAAGCTGAGGATGCCAACAAGATCAAGGCCGTTTCCAAGAAGCACAGCGCTGTTGGGAACCTGAAGAGTCGCTGGCAGGACTGGGCGGTGGAGCACACAGTCAACCAGAAGCTGAACCCCTTCAGCGAATACTTTGACTACGACTACTCGATGTCGCTTCGCCTGCAGAAGGGCGAGGAGGGCTACGGTCGTCCAAAGGAGGGCACAAAGACCGCAGAGAGGGCCAAACAAGCCGAGCAGCACATCCACCGTGAAATAGACGACATGTGCTACGTGATCAGGACCATGGCCGATCCGGATCCAGACGGAAAGACGCGCGTCACGTTCGGACAGCTTTTTGACAGATACGTGCGAATCTCTGATAAAGTGGTGGGGATTCTGATGAGAGCCCGGAAACACGGGAAGGTGGCGTTTGAAGGGGAGATGCTGTGGCAGGGCCAGGATGACGGAGTCATTATTACTCTGATGGTCTGATGGTTTACACCTGATAGCAGATTTTTAAAGACTGAGAGAACCAGTCTTCTATCAAAAGTCACTAGGGGATAAATAATAACACATCATTTGCACCACAAGGTTCTCAAAATGCAGCGTTTAATGTTTTCTTAGTGCTGTAAGTGACGCCCTCTGAGCCATTGTTTTCCTCTGAGTGCAGCCTGTCTGTTTTTATAGTCTGAAACAAATTTTTCTTGCAAAGTCCGGCACCCATGATTGTGTTAGTTAAGTTTTAATGAAATCTCCCTTTCAAAATCTGTTTTCTGGAAGGTTTGTTACAAAAACATCTTTAGCAGAATTAGTACAAATGACAACAGAGCATGAGAAAGCCATTAAAGTTGTAGCGTCAGGTCTTGGACATGCCCCAGCTGCAAAGCATGCCCAGTGGTTTCAGGGTAAGCTTGATAATTATCAAAAACTCCACAGAAGTCACAATGCATTTGCTCTGGCCAAAACCAAACCCATTTACTGTAACTTCATCTGAGGAATGAGACGTGTGAAAAGAAAGTGTCTAGTCAAAGTGTTGAGTGATAATCAACAGGCAGACTTCATGTTGTGATCCATAGTTTCTGTTTATTTTAGAGTTTTTTCTGTGTGATCCTGTTCCCTGTGAGTCCTGTCTCTGCGTCTTCCCTGTTGATTGATCCCAGCTGTGTCTAGTTTTCTGATTACCCTTCTCGTGTATTTAAGTCTACCTGTTGTCTTTGTCTCTTGTCGGATCCTCGTCATTGTCAGTATGTTCTCAGTCGTCACAGTTGAACTGTATAGTCCTGTGACGGTGTTACGTCAAACCGCGTTTCCCCATCAGATACAGTTCCCCCTGCGTCTTCTTGCCGCTCCGCCCCGCCCACGCGGCAAAATACGCGCGTGCTCGTGATGAGCACTGAGAAAGCACGCGCGTAGCAAGCACGCGCTTATTCGGCGCGCTTGTCTGAGGAACTACAGACACCGTGAAAGCTCAAACAACATGTTTCGGCAAAGTTGTCACACTTCACGTTTTTGCGGGAAACTAATAGTAATAATACTACTACTACTAACAATAATAATAATAATCTGTCCAAAATGTTTCTGTACTATAAAACAAAAAAATAACTAGAGTGTTGCGTTATAAAGTTGATGATTGCAGTTTTAGGACTTAATGGCAGTCGGACTGTGCCGCGAATGGTTGAAGACATTTAGACACGTTTGTAACATTTATAAAAGAAATTTACCGGAAGAACTGGGCGGGAAGCTAGCTACATTAGCCTCTTGGAGTCCATAAGCTTCAACTGAACCTGCACTTAATACATTTAATTAGCCATGCTAGAGTCACAGAATTCTTTATAGTCATGCTTGTTGTAAAATTTGAGGATCGATATAAACGCCAGTGACCCTAGGCTGTAATGATCCTTAAAAGTTTGTCTATGAGCCCCTGTCTGTTTGCAGCTAGGCCGTTTACTTCCAATTAAAACGAACTTGGATCATTACAGGGAAAGATCTCTCCACCTGTCTATTTTGTTTATTGCTGTTGCAACTTATAAAGAGAAATCAAGAACTTCCGAAATCTGAACATTTCTTTTTTTATTTCAACAGGTTCTTCTTTGATCTCATCACCTCACGTATATTTCTGCTCTTTTAAATAGCACCCACAAAAGGCACTTTTAAGAGCCACGTCTGTTTTATCTGTTCATCATCTTTGTGTCCTTAATTTGTCTATTCTTAACTTGTCAACAGTACTGTCTGTCTGTGTCTGTCTGTCTGTCTGTTTGTTTCTCCATCTGAAGTTTTTGTTGTTTTGTTGTTGTTGTTTTTTGCACTTTGCCATTGTTTTTTAAGTATGACATGGCCCAAAGTGTGAAACGCCTAACCAGGCAAACAGAAAAACTTGTTTTGTCTGCCACCAGAGTCTTTCCACCAAAAAAAATCTAAAAGAAAAGCTGCAGATTTTTGACGATCAGTGGAGGGAAGCTGTTTTAAAGAACAGAAACGTTTCCAGAGTAATATATTCTGCACAAATCGCAGTAAGTATACATTTTTAGACTGAAAAAGTTGTGTTAATGAGCAAAATGTAGCCCGTACTCCTCTTGTTAACTTAAACATTCTTCTCTGACTTTTCCATATGAAATAGTTGAGATGTTAACACAAAGCACACATGACTTTGAAAATATAAATTATTTTATCAATATGTTGCTAAAGATGAAAAACAACTGCTCTAATAGGATGTTGTGTTTAAGTAATTTGTTACATGTTCTAATCAATTTATATTATCACATGGCCTTAGTTTTAAACATTTTATTTGTATGTATGTCTTTAAAGTAATCTATCTATGCAATTACAACTAATTTTAGAATGTTCTGAAAAAGTACATTAAAGCTTAAAAACAAATTTCTTAAAATCAGTTTTTTTTTACAAACATTTTAATGTGCTCCATTACTGGCTTTTAATAAAGCCAGTAATAATAAATTAATTTATTCAGTAATAATAAATTCATCAGATATCCTACTTAGTAAAGTGTCCACAAAGGTAGATCCATTTTAGTTTATTAAATCATGCTTGACCATTTTTGTGTAAATGCATTTCATTAAACAAAATCAGAACTATGAGTACTAAATTATCACTGACAAGTACTAAAACTTTGTTACTCATTTTTCTTTTTAATACAGAAATTGTCAGAAAAATTGGAACAGCGCCGATGTCACCAAAGACAAGAAATCATTAAACCACTATACACTTTGTTTTTTCATTGACTTCAGAAATAACAGAGCTGCACATGTTCATAAAAAAAGAAAATAAAATTAGAACATCCAGAAATATGTTTCTGTTATGATGGTACAGAATCACTGGGACTGCTAAGTGTAGTCTTGTAGCCATTTTTTAAACTGCTAAACAGAAACACAAAAGTTATTACTCCATTTATAGTTAAAATAGGAAATAAAACAATTACATACAGAAAAATCACTTTTACTATTACATGTAAATACAGTAGACACTCGGAAACAAAAGTGAAAAAAAAAAAAGGAATGACATGCCAGCCTATGTAATCACAGCTCTATTAAGCCTTTGTAGAAAATAAAAAGGTACAAACATATTAACTATTTATAAAGAAAAAGGATAAACAAAATGAAACAATGCCAATTTGTAAACATGAAAGCATAACAACAAATTGGATGGTATGTTTTGGTGATTTATAAGCAAACAAACCTTACATGTGACATATCAGTCAATCAGAAGGAGCTGAACACTGTCACACCAGTGCAGGTCTTTGTCAGCCGTACATGCAGAAATGATTACAAACTATTATCAGAAGCTTCTGAGTCACTATCAAAGTCATCATCAGAAGTATCGTCAAAGCTAACACACTCTGCTCCAGACAAAGTCTGTAGATAATATTCTCTTGCCTGCAGCTTCATCTGTTTTAAGTGCTGCAGCTCTCTAAGGATTATGCTATGGAGACCTCTTAGACCTTCATCGGTTAGGGCACAGGACGAACCTTTAAAGTTGAACATAAGTAAAAATAACAATTAATAAATTTTTTAGATGCTTTAACTATTAATATGTTTATACATCTCTTAAACACATACTTTTAAATTTGCCTCTCGATGACAGGTGGGAAAGGTCCTTCAGAGTGTCTTCTTGGGATAACAGAGATTTCCAATGATGGTCCATCTCTCCTACAAGGATCCTCCTTTCCTCTTCCAGTCTCTTTACTTTCATGAGGCCATCGAATGCCCTTCTTTTTGTGGAAAGACTGACAGAGTCTGAAATACATTCATGAAAAAGACAAATCAACTCAGTTTGAATTTGTAATTGAGTTTAGGTTTACACCTGGAGTATGTACTGACATTATCTGTCAGGTATGATGACAGTATAAAACATATTAGTGTATGTTTACTTACCACTGTGTGATTGCTGCCATGGTAATGTTGTGTCGCCGGACAGGATGTCTTCCAAAGACAGTGCTTCTGTGCCTGCAACAGTCTTGTTGTATTCTTCCAAAGCCAATGCTAAAATGTTTTTCTCATGTTGTATTTTGTGACGAGCCTTGGCACGAGCTTTGTTTCCGTCTGTGTCTTTGTAAAGGCGTTGAGATCGCCTTTTGATGCTTGCAGCCAGAACCTCGATTCTGCCTGCCAACGAGTCTGGATCAGTTGTTGTAGATGTTGCTGATGATGATAAATAACGGAGATGCAGTTACATATAAGTACTTTTGGAATGTACTCTAATTTTTAATCTGTAAAAGCTCACCTTCTGCCCACTTCTTAATATCATTGACCCAGTCATCAAGTTGCATGTCAGTCACTGAAAGCTCAGTTTTTAAGGACACCAGGTTGAGATGCTGTTTTTGAAGAGCTTTTGTGGCCTGCATTGACAATTTCAAGTAAAAAAAAAAATCAGAGCACAGCAATTATAGGAATGAACAAAAATCAACAGTTTCACTACCTTCTGGTATCGATGAGTTAGTGAGGTGGCCAAGTTGTCATGTTTTTGCTGGTTCCAGCGCATGGCCATAAGGGTCAGCATGTCTGTCCGTCCTGTAAACAGAAAGAAGCCCACAATTATAAGTATCATAGTTACTTATAATTTCAGGAAACCAATCTTTGGTCTTCCCACCAGCTTTTGACATATGTTTTGTCGTAACAGCGATCCTTGAAAGAAATGCATTGCACTGTTCAACTTCTTCCCCTAGAGTCAAACCAGCACCCTCTTGATATGCTCCACTCCATTTAACCTAAATAAAAGCATGCAAACACAAACAATTTCAACAGTCAAAGATGTTCATGCATTTATGCAAGGTTATTCAATGGCTATTTGGTGTTCCTTACCTCACATTTGAAGTCATGGGCTTTGGCATGGAACACTGAGAGAAATGGCTTCATTTGAAGCAGGTGTTGGAGCTCAGGACAGCTTTTAGATACTTTTTGAAGATATGGCCAGTACTTGCATGTTACATCCATGCAAAAAAATGTGATCTGTCTGTTGGCCAACCTTTGCTGCAGGTACAAGGGGTATGCAAATATCTCACCCTTCTACATGTTCAGGGCACAAAGTAGGACCCCATGTCTACACACTGCTAGCTCCAATCCCTCCTCGTCCAGCTTGCTGCTGGATCTGTGAGACATCCCCCTGGCTGCTGACCATTGCCCACCACAAACACCTCTTCCAGAAATCTAGAATGCATAAAATTAAATCAGACATGCTGTCATTACAGGGTATAAGGTTACTGTCATTATAAAGTTATAATCTGCAGTCTTACATGTTTGGTTGATTTGTGTATATCAGGGGTGTCAAACTCCAGTCCTCAAGGGCCGCTGTCCTGCAGTTTTTAGATGTGCCACAGGTACAAAACACCTGAATCAAATGGCTTAATTACCTCCTCAGTTCTCCAGAGCCTTGCTAATGACCTAATTATTCTATTGAGGTGTGGTGCAGCAGAGGCACTTCTAAAAGTTGCAGGACACCGGCCCTCGAGGACTGGAGTTTGACACCCCTGGTGTATATAGTCCACAAATTTTACTACATCTTCATCCTTGGCTATGAAAAGATCCTTAAATATAGCCTGTTCCTCCGATCTGGAAAAAAAAAGGAATAAAAACACTATATAGGTGTTATGGTCCACAGGTAGTGAACATCACTAACTTATACAAAGAATTGTTATATTGCACACATTATACAATACCCTGCTGCATTCTTGAAACGGTAATGCTTGCGGTTTCCATCCACTGAAAGTGCAAGCATATCTGGGGTACAAACTTGACATTTGAAGGGATCCTTCCTTAACATTTTATCTAACTCATGTCTTACAGCTTCCCACTCGAAAAAACTTTTCAGGAAGCTGTCAGCCGAGATCTTTCCTGTCTGATTTAAGATGAGAAACAAATTTTAAAAAGAGAAATTACACAAGGACATAGGTGACCAAATCCAAGGCATCAAGGATAGGTGTTCTTCAAGTTCTAGGTGTGTCCTTTGCTAAAAACATCTCATTCAATCAATTTTGATGTTACCAGGACTTCCGATGATCTGAATGCTGAATGAATGAGGTGATATTGATTCAAGTTTATGTAACCAGTGACATCAAAATGTTGAAGAACATAACCAGTCAAAAATGGAGTCAGACAGCCCATCTGGGATATGTACGTTAAAGTACTCACACGGCCAAAGCGGACGGTTCGTTGGTCCAACATTTTTAGAAATGCTTGACAGGAGAGACCTGGTGCTGCCATCTTCATTTCTTCAAATGTAAAAAGCACATCAGTTGCATATAGAGTGGAAAAGTGAAGGGTAGCTGGCCAGTAATCAGTTAAATTTAGGTCATGTACTCCACATGTCCAACTAGCCTCACATCCCTCACAACCCAGCTCTGGCATGCTGAGATCATAACGACCTAAAACACCAAAAAAAGTGTAAAAGCTGTAATACTTGGTTATTGTAATGTCAGGTTGACATTGTGTCACAAACAATTTCTTATGGTCTGCAAAAAACTTACTAAATAATTACATTTTGCTAACATTGGTTTTTAATTATATTTTGGTTTTGATTCATGAAAAAAATAAAGTTATTCATACCATTGATTGTGACCACAGTGACTGCCTTTCCTGGTTTGATCCTCAAACACTCTGATGGACAATCACAAATTCTAACTGGGATCTCCACAGGTACGAATCGTGCTAAAGAGATTGACATGTTTAAAATATGAATTCACATAAACTGCATATAAGATATGTAGAACCAGATGAACAAAAAAACAGAACATTCAAAATACAGTCAAAAGTTAACAGTAAGAAAAACACTCTGAAGAGTGTTTAAACAGTACAAATAAAAAGCTTACCATCATTGCAAAGAGTTGTATTTAAAACATAGGTAGTTGGAGGTAATGGCTGGAAAAACCCAGCTATGATGGTTTCTCTGTTGTGGAAGACATGTCTGGTGTGCATCATCACATCACATTTTTCACAAAAGAAGGGGTGTGGTAGGCAATCACGACACCGAAGTGCAGATGGATTTTTTCCACATTGTTGGCAAAAAGGGGCTGACACACTGTGCTGAGCTGCTATGGTGTTAACCAGGCGGGGTCTTTCTGCTTTCCAACTCTCTGAAAATATGCTTTTTCTTGTGCTCCAGTTAGTGGAAGCCAGAGGAACTTTTGGCACTAGTGGTTGACCTGCAGCATCATTCAGCGAGCTCTGGAGTTATTGTAGAAAAGACTCTTTTAAAAAATAAAAACATTTTTTAGATGTTACAAAAGTATAGCACATAGAAGCTTATTATATAGAAAAAATAAAATAAGATGTACTACTGACATACCAACGGTCTCTGGAGCAAAGGCAGCCTCACACTGAATGTTAGAGGGATGAGAGGGACATCTGGTCTTCTCACTGTGGGACGCTATAATAATGAATTAAACAAATATAAAAGTAAGGAGTATATCTAACATCTTACTTAAATCCACATTTGGATGTCCAATTCCAATTTAATAACTGTCTTAAATTACCATATCTCAAGATTCAAATTTGTAGTAGAAACTATTAACTAAAAATTAAGAAAGTAATTTAGATTGTCAGACAAATGGAGGAAAAACACATTTGTTTGTAACCTTTTGTAATAAGGTATGGTTAATGGATAGTGAACCATTTAAATTATATTGCCTAAATTATCCAAATTTGTAGGCTATTTTTTGTAAATTATTTAAAGGATGTTGCAGACTGTTTAATAATATTTCTCTATTTTGATGAGCACTGGTGGTTTGTATTTTGTTTTGTTTAACTGTATTTGCACTTTGTAAAGTTTTTTTTGTGTGTTATGTACCTCACGGGCTGCCGTAGCTAAATGAGGGCAGGTCCAATAAAAGCTGGCAGAATCACTGTATCAATGAACATTCAATGACTTGAATGAACTGTCAAAAGTGCTTGGCACTATCAACACTTAGTCGTCCCCGGTGAAAGCAGAAAGTTTTCACGGTGACTAAAGTAATCAAGGTGACTATGGTGATCAAAATGATTGAGTTGACCGATGATCCACATCAAAGAAAATAAAAAAAACCTTGAAAATTAATACAAGTGCTGGGGGGCT
Organism: Poecilia reticulata; assembly: GCF_904066995.2. NCBI lineage: Eukaryota > Metazoa > Chordata > Actinopteri > Cyprinodontiformes > Poeciliidae > Poecilia > Poecilia reticulata. The sequence continues at coordinate 21,577,326 of NC_088840.1, read as the reverse complement.
GCTGTGACTAAATACATGTACATCAACTGCTGGAAAAGCACTCACTCTGTTGCAACCACATTGTACTGTGTGTCAAAACAGTAAAACTCCTCATTTTTGTTATATAACTAACCTGTTCTTTGTTATTGAGTAATTTCTAGTCAACATACTCTTACCGTATAATTAAAAACAATTTTGTGTTGGGGAAAGATATCAAGCCTTTAACAGATAAATGTTTTTACATCCACTTCTCTGGATGTAAAAGCAAACAGAATTAATTACTTGTTAGAAGAAATATATTTTGCCAAAATATCAATTAATATATGCATTAATTTACTAATATGTGTAAAAAAATAGTCTACATCTGTCAGTGATCATGTTTTGAAAGAAGTACTTACTCTTAGGTAATTGATTTCTTGTTGATCTTGCCCTTTTATAAAGTTTACCATCTTTATTCCTTTTTCTCCACCTTACTGTTGGTTCAGCTATCTGCATAGGTACTTGATCTTCATCTTTCTTAAGCTCAACAAGCAAGTCATCAAGTTGTTGAAGCTCGAGATTTATATTTTGCTGTTGTATCTCAGCATCTAGGACCATTAATGGATCAGAGATGTTTGAGACACTCATGGTGAAGGACAGATGGACAGACAGTACTGTTGACAAGTTAAGAATAGACAAATTAAGGACACAAAGATGATGAACAGATAAAACAGACGTGGCTCTTAAAAGTGCCTTTTGTGGGTGCTATATAAAAGAGCAGAAATATACGTGAGGTGATGAGATCAAAGAAGAACCTGTTGACATAAAAAAAGAAATGTTCAGATTTCGGAAGTTCTTGATTTCTCTTTATAAGTTGCAACAGCAATAAACAAAATAGACAGGTGGAGAGATCTTTCCCTGTAATGATCCAAGTTCGTTTTAATTGGAAGTAAACGGCCTAGCTGCAAACAGACAGGGGCTCATAGACAAACTTTTAAGGATCATTACAGCCTAGGGTCACTGGCGTTTATATCGATCCTCAAATTTTACAACAAGCATGACTATAAAGAATTCTGTGACTCTAGCATGGCTAATTAAATGTATTAAGTGCAGGTTCAGTTGAAGCTTATGGACTCCAAGAGGCTAATGTAGCTAGCTTCCCGCCCAGTTCTTCCGGTAAATTTCTTTTATAAATGTTACAAACGTGTCTAAATGTCTTCAACCATTCGCGGCACAGTCCGACTGCCATTAAGTCCTAAAACTGCAATCATCAACTTTATAACGCAACACTCTAGTTATTTTTTTGTTTTATAGTACAGAAACATTTTGGACAGATTCAGGTTTGTACTCACAGGGATGCAAGCGTCGCATGCGATGACGTCAGCGTCTTCTTCTTCATGGGTTTTTGCGGGATACGTACTTATTTTTATTATTTCAATCAAAAATATTAAAACGTTCACAGAACTGTTTGCATGCAATCACAAAAGAAAATAATTTTTATTTTTTCTTAAATTAAGTTGGTAAATTTAAAATAAAGGATTTTAAATCAAGCTAAAAAAAAAAAAAAAAAAAAAAAAAAAAAAAAGGCTTTTAAATCAACTTAGCAACCACAACAAAAACCCTGCGGTTTTATATTTTACTGAGTTATTTTTAAATACCAAATTAAAGTTTTATGAACGTTTATGTAGTAAATATTATTAATATCCTGTTCAAACTAGCACATACATTGTAAATAAAGTTTTTTTTTTTAAATAGATACGTCATCTTATTCGTTCCTAAGTCGTAAATATCGGACGCTTAGGGAACCGTACAACATTCAATGAGAGAACCCTTCAAGTCACATATTGACGCGTCACATATTGACCCTCCGCGTCAATATGTGACGCGGAGGGTACCTGAAAAAACGTCAATATGTGACGAGTTGGGAGTGAGAATGTGTTGAATGTACAGGTAACTGAACTGTGGAAGCTAAAAAGTTCAAATAAAAATGTGCTTTGCTAAAATAAATTAAAAAAGACTGTCCATTTTGTCTCGCTACTGTATTTTTATTTTTTTATTACCAGTCATCCATGATTTTTTTAAAATTATCAACATTAATGAATCCCCTTTTTGAGGATCTGATTTCTGTAAAGTTTCTTAGGAAAAACACTGAGAGTATTAAAGGAGCGAGTTCATATGTTATAAACCCACGTAGGTCGTCGTTCCTGTTCTGGAACATGCCACAGCTGCAATGGAGCAACACACTTACAGGGCAGGGCCTTGATGCTCATAAAAATACTATTGTGTCTCTCCAGAAGTCCCAATATGTTTACTGTTTACTGTGATTTAACCTGCAGAATTAGAAACACGAGAATAAAATATCTGCTCAAACTGTTGAAGGATAATCAACAGACAAACTGCATGCTTAAAGACACTTTGTCCAGAAAAACAGAATATACGCAAACCAAAAGCCAATCAAACCTGTTTGTTTTTATTCATAACTCTACTCTCTTTATACTTGCAGAGTTTATAATAATAGCAAACGTAATTGCATGATGATGATGTCATTTCTGTGCTTCATGTCTTCCAGGTTACTGGCATGGCGGCTTTGACAAATAAACACTCCACCACCTGACAGCAGGTTCCTCCCTGAGGCTTATGCATTTTTTTAAGGTTTGCAGAGCAGCCAATGAAAACATCAGGCGTAATCAAACTGTGATACAAAAGGAAGCAGCATGAAAACGACGCACACATTACTCTGCTTTTTGACAACGTAAAGCACACTTCAGATTTTAGGAGCAAGACAACCAGTCAGGTAAAATGTTTTTTATTATTCTTTGTTAGCTTATATTTACAATGTGAAAAGTCCAAGGGTAAAATGGTAAATATTTTATTTGTCTTACACAGAATGTTTCTTGTTGCCGTCTTTGCTCTGCTTGTTGCCTCTGCTGCGGCTGACCGTAAGTCTCCATGTTGCTCATGAGAAAACATCAATCGCAGAGATGATTAGAAAACATTTTCGACTTTGGAGTGCGTGTTTTATATTTTTAAAAGACATTTTGCACCTGACTGGTAACATGTTTGTTTCTTCCCCATTCCAGTCAGGCCACATTACTCCTTCTCTAAACCCGTTGGGTCAGGAGGTGGGACCTCCTACGCGATCACCGGTCAGGGAAGGATCACCGCTGTGAGGGTTTGGGAAAACTATAATAGCTACATCCGAGGGTAAGTTAGCAAGATGTGTTTTGGATATACTATTTCTTGCTACAACAAAAAAGTTTTGCCACCTTTTATTCACATTATTTCTCTTATTTTCCAGCATCCAGTTCCGGTACGGATACCTCTGGTCCTCCGGTGCTGGCTACACATCTGGGGACGTCCAGGAAATCGAGCTGTATGACGGAGAAGCCATCATCCAGATTTCTGGGAAGTATTCCTCCTACCTGCAGTCCATCGTCTTCACAACCAACCAGGGCCGCTCCCTGTATGTGGGTCAGCCGGCTGGCACTTCCTTCAACATGTACCCGGATCACCCCGAGGCCGAGCTGATCTTCATCAGCGGCCATGTGAATGGAGGCCTCACCTCCTTGGGGTCCCACTGGGCGATCGTTGATCCGACCTTGAGCCCAACCAACAGCTCCTACGGACATTAAGATGGAGAGCAGAGGACAGATGTTGTAACCTGCAGTCTAATTTCCAGCTCTTTTACTACACTGATTAAATTGTAAATCTAGTAAGTTTTTTTTTTTTTTTATCAATTTACGAATCAGTAATAAAGAAAAGATCAATCTACAACTTTTGCTTTCGTTTCTCTGAAGTCACAGCCATTACAATGCTGTTTTGTTGTGAACTCAACATAATTATTTACCAAGAAAATGGGTTATAATATTCAGAAATAAATATTTTTTCTCATTGGTTTTTGCTTTCATTTGTTCATTTATTTCATTTTTAAAAAGGTATAGTTGTTTTCTTCAAAATGAAAGAAAGAATTTATATGTTTAAACTTTTTTTAAACTGAAAACAAAGAATGCACAACACCAGATGCGATTTCCAAAGGCTTTAGAGAACAAAGAACAAGTAGTTTACAATATTAAAATCAAATCGGTGCGAAGGTTGCAGTTATAATTGCACGACATTAGTGGTTGAGCTTAGTTTTACAGATTCTACATAAATATTAATAGAAGATGAATTCTGGAAATTTGTTTTTTGTCGTAAATATTTTGAGGTGTGAATATATTTACTATAAATAATAAAGTGAACGTATAAAAATTATTTTTTTATGAAGTTCACATTTCTCCATCTCAAATGAAACTTTTATTTGAGATGGAGAAATGTAATATAAAAGTAATACTCAAATTATTTCAATAAAGAAAAATGGACTTTTCCCTCCAGAATATTTTAGTATAACAACAATCCCTAAACAGATTAACAAGGTTTTCTTTGTGATTTTTGCAGAAAGTACATATAGGGTTGTAGTTCCACTTATATCTTTATATCTTCCATTTATAATTTTGTAGGAAATTTCTCTGACTTTATTATTTATTACGTGTTTTTTTTAGGAGCAACCAAGTCCACTTCATATTTTTCAAAAATGTTGGACCAATAAAATATACAAGTTGGTGAAAAGACAACATCTCTTAAAAGAATATTTCTTAACGTTAACATATGTTGAAGCCTTTGTATCTTAGCAGGTCTGAAATTCATAGACATGTTCCATATTTCAAAATAAAAGGTACTAGACCAATGGTTCTTAACCTTTTTTGAGGTACCGAACCCCCCAGTTTCATATGCTCATTCACCGCCGTGGAAATTATTCAATTTCACTATGGTACCGTATTTTCCGGACTATAAGCTGCTACTTTTTTCCTTAACTTTGAACCATGCGGATTGTAGCCCGTTGTGGCTTTTCTGCGAATTTTTCTTCAACCACCAGGGGGCTCTCTAGCAGGAAGTGAATCATTAGAAGTCAAAATTGTAAATCAAAGAAGAACGCGCTAATTTTCATTTAGAACAAGCACATGCTAGCAGCAGGCACGACGGAGAAATGTTTGCAAACTCATATCATGCAGCTTTTAAGTTGAGGGCTGTCGATCTGGCACTACAGGAGGGAAATAGAGCCGCTGCACTTAAGCTCGGTGTGAACGAAACTATGGTTCGGCTTTGGAGACGGAGTGCTGCGTCCAGCAGATTTATTAGGACGAGGCATTCTGCTGGGTCCTAATGGAAAACCGAGAGCAGCTTCCAGTTTTTATTTTTATTTTATTTTTTATTTTTTTTAATTGAGGGTGCTAGTATGGTGCGCTCTATAGTCCGAAAAATGCGGTAATTGGTTTTAAAAGATTTTTTGAAAATGAATTATTTGCAAATAATGCCATCTTCGAGTATCTGCTGTAGTAGTAGAAGCGGCGTATTCATGTAATGTTCTTACCACTAGATGGCAGTAGGTACACAGCATTTTACATTAAAACGAGAATTAGTGATGCATGAGTGTTACAGGTAGCGGTGAGAGCATTGAATCTAGCAAGACTGACGACAGTGATGGAAAAGACAGTGAAGCTCAGCAGTAGTTGGACAGAGAATGAGTCCATTTCCCACAACATATCTGTGTGAAGTGAGCTTCACACAGATATGTGTAACAGAGCCTGGTTACTATAAAAACTAAAAACAGAGAGAGACAGAGATGTTGAGGAAGAGCTTTGTCTTTCTTCAATTTCTGCCAGAAAATCAGATCTGTTTTCATCCAAACATGCACAGGTTTCACACCAGGTGGGTAAAATATACAGATATTGACATTTTGTACATGCAACTCTTCAGATTCTAACAGTGAAAATGAAGTGAAATGTTTCCCAAATATTATTGCTTCTTTCAGAATAAGAATTATTTTCTGTATTCTGGCTATAAGATGCTTGTGGATTAGTTTGTAAAACACTTTGACGTTTTCTACAACTTCTTTAAATTTAACACCACAGTGTTGTGGCACTGTTCAGGTGTATTTCTGAAGTGGACATGTTAAGTGCAATTTGAAATAAGAAATGTAAAATGTGATAATACATTTTTGTGTTTATTTGATTCCTATTTAAGAGACTTTGATAAAATTGACTATATATAGGTGGCTACAGAATATCTTTATTTCCATTTTTAGTTGGTGGTGTGCCTCGGGATTTTTTCAATTAAAACAGTGTACCTTGACTCAAAAATGGTTGAAAAACACTGACGTAGGCGAAGGAGAACTAACGACGATTTGACATACGCTTTCAGATCGTCATATGCTTAGCACAAATCTTTTGTTGACTGCAACTGCAGTTAGACCCTGCTTTAAATACACTACAACCACGACAGTCCATGTATATCCATCTAATTATAATTTAAAGCAATTTATTGACTTATTTTTGTTGTATCTTGTCGCATATGCTGAACTGATAGCTCCTCTAAATGTCGCGGACATCTTAATGCGCAGGCGCACGCATGCGTACTCACTGCATGCATGCTATTCTGACAGCGTATGCTGATCCGACTGGACTGTGATCTAAAAACATAGAATAAAACCAGGAGGCCAATTCTGAGCATTACATTGGCTACATGTTTAAGATTGAACGTTCACAGGTGAGTCAGAAGACAGACCTATTGACAGCATAGTAAACAGATAATTTAAATCAGGGGTCCCCAAACTTTTCCCTGTGAGGGCCACATAACTTTTCCGTCCTCTGGTGGGGGGCCGGAGTCAGTTTGTAACAGAAAGTGTGACGATTGCAGGAGTGCCTAAATCTAAAAATTGTTTTCCAGAAAGTCCGTATTTTCCGAAGCATGAGCCGCACCGGACTATAAACCACAACCCCAAAGTTTTTTTTAAAAAAAACAGTAAACATGCACATATAAGCCGCAGATATCTCTGCCGCTCCAGGTTTTCCACAACGATGCAGCAGAAGAGGGGGGCGGACACCCAACATTTTAGTCATAACAGGTCAATTGAATATCACATTTATTACGGATGAAAAAGAAAAAAATTGCCAAGATTAGATTTAACTGAACTGATTACGGCAGTTTCTGAACGGTAACTGTAACAGTAAAAGTGCTGATCCTTCGTGTCTGCTACTAGCATGTGCTAAATGAAAATAGGAGCCTTCTTCAGATTTCAACAGCAGCTTGCATCTATTATTGTTGCAGTACTGCTATCTACTGGATCCTAATGTCTATCTATGCCTCAAATTCTCATAATGATCCCAGTATTATATATATATATATATATATATATATATATATATATATATATATATATATATATATATTAAAAAAAACTGAAAAATCTTCTTTTCCCCTCAATGCTATTTAACTGATCAACAACATTCTCAAATTTCAATTCCCTATGAAAACCTAATTCTGTTTTAATGGGCGCATTCTTTTTATTTCCAATTTTGACTTCCAATGATTCACTTCCTGGTAAAGAGCCTGGTGGTTGAAGAAAAATCCACATATAAGCGGGTTATAGTCCGGAAAATACAGTATATGAAAAAAAATCTGAATGCTTTCTGGTATTGTTCAGGGGGCCGGTGTTATGCCCAGAAAAGCCCGCCTGCCCAAATTTGCATCCCCTGTCGCGGGAGCGCGCATCGCTCTAAACTCTCGCATATTGACGAGGAAACGGATAAAAATATGACCGAAGAGGAAATTTTAAAGATATTTGTAACATTATCACGTTTCCTAACCATGTAATCCCTAATACGGTGGGTTTTATTTCGCAAATTATTTGAAATAAATACGGTTTTTACACTTTTATTGACACAATGAGTCGAACTTTTTTTCAGTCCGTGTCTGTTGTAAACGTTCTCCGCAAATGGTTTGAAATTCTCTGCTTTGTCTTTTCATATCATAATAGCTCAAAAGCATTGCAACAGAGACCCATTATGTAGAGCATTTTATATCATGCTTCACTTCTAGTCTGTTAACGTAGGAGGAAATGCAACTTAATTTATGAGCCTGAAAATATTTGCATCCGTCTTGTTGATATGAAACTTATAGCATTAGCTCAGAGAACAAGTGTCATTACGTAGAAGAGATTAAATCATTTCAGCTCTTTATTTCCCCCAATTAGCACAGGGATGCATGTTTTGGCAATATAGATTTTGAGCCTGCCACAATATGCATCCCTTCTCTATTCCCCTCAAATATTATCCTATCGATATAAAACATATACCAGCAGTTATTGGAACTACTCAGATTATGTAGAAAAAATTCTTTCACTATTAACTCTTGAATTCTTTAAATTAGCACAGGGATGCGTTTTTGGGCAAATTTTCAGCCTGCCAAAATATGCATCCCTTATCTATTCCCCTCAAATATTATCCTATTGATTTAAAACTTATACCAGCAGTTCTTGGAGCTACTCTCATTATGTAGAAATAGTTATTTTACTTTTAACTCTTTATTTCTCAAAGTTAGCACAGGGATGCATTTTTGGGCAATATGGATTTCCAGCCTGCCAAAACATGCATCCCTTATCTATTCCCCTCAAATATTATCCTATTGATTTAAAACTTATAACAGCAGTTCTTGGAGCTACTCTCATTATGTAGAAAAAGTTATTTCATTCTTAACTCTTTAGTTCTTCAAATTAGCACAGGGATGCATTTTTGGGCAATATGGATTTCCAGCCTGCCAAAATACACATCCCCTGTCTATTCTCCTTAAATATTATTATAGTGATTTAAAACTTATACCATCAGTTCTTGGAGCTACTCTCATTATGTAGAAAAAGGTATTTCACTCTTAACTCTCTAATTATTAAAATTAGCACAGGGATGCATTTTTGGGCAATATGGATTTCCAGCCTGCCAAAATATGCACCCCTCTCTATTCCCTTCAAATATTATCCAATTGATTTAAAACTTATAACAGCATTTCTTGGAGCTACTCTCATTATGTAGAAATAGTTATTTTACTTTTAACTCTTTATTTCTCAAAGTTAGCACAGGGATGCATTTTTGGGCAATATGGATTTCCAGCCTGCCAAAATATCCACCCCTCTCTATTCCCCTCAAATATTATCCAATTGATTTAAAACTTATAACAGCAGTTCTTGGAGCTACTCTCATTATGTAGAAAAAGTTATTTCACTCTTAACTCTCTAATTCTTCAAATTAGCACAGGGATGCATTTTTGGGCAATATGGATTTCCAGCCGACTGAGGTTTGGTAGAAAAACTTACTGTCGGTGTCATTTAGTTGAAATGCTTCAGATTTGGACATGATTTCTTTTTTAAAACAGAAGGTCCCAACTTAGTGAAATAATCTTAATGAAATGTGCAACATTAACTTGGTATTTGGATGCATTTACAAACCAAAAGGTGTAGACCTCTATTTCACCTACAATTAGATGGACACAACTTAACATAAAGAATTCTTTATGCCTTTTCTCTGCAAGCTTATGAAATTATGAAATAAACCACAGAGCAGTGGCGCAAAAAGTGGGTATGCAGGGTATGCAACGCATAGGGGCGCAGCACCAGAGGGGGCGCCAAAACCCCGTCTGGAGGGGGCGGCGCGCCGATGATGTTTTCCCGTACACTTCTGCGCGCCATAACGAGGTAAATGTAGCGAGTTTTACCCTTCACGTATCGCGTCGCCTCGGGGGGGGGGGGGGGGGGGGTGCTGAGTGAGCGTCAGGGAACGTCAGGGTGACGTTCCCTGACGGAACGTCGGAACGTCAGGGTGAAGGAGCGTCGCTCCTTCACCCTGACGTTCCGTTTTTGCATCCACCTGAATAATGTGTAGTTGCGCCACTGCCACAGAGGCCTGAGACACCATCAGGCAAATCAATCTTTTCCCACCAGAGCAGATTTAGAGTCGGGCTACAGAGCTCAATTCTAGAGAAAATGCATCTTCAAACCAGTACTTTCATAAAGCATTTGAAGATGAAGCCATCTCTACCACTCAATTTGAGATTAGTGATTTTTTTATGTGTAAATCCTGATTACATTGAATACAACACATAGGAAATAGCTTCACACACTTCTACAAGTGTGTAGGAAACGAATCTGTTACACAGTTTACCCTTGCGTCATGCCTTAAAGACAACACACAGGGCAAACTTGACCAGCCTACAATGACGACCAGCTTGTCAGGCAAAAAGTCTTTATGAATCCCATTATGACTCTTTCTGTATCAAACGAACATTTTCACTACATTTGAAGTAACATTTCTGAGTGTATCGTTGACCTTGATCTTATTTGGCAACAGACAAAAAGGTTGTCATCTTATTGAAAACCTTATTACCCTCCACCTCCCACAACGTGCTGACAGTGTTCCTTTCTTCTCTTAATCAGTCTGCCGTAGGATGGCTGCGTTCCATTTCAGATTCCCGCCGATCAGCCGTACAATAATTTCTAGAACTATGCGGAGCTGGAATGCTTATAAAAATATTTTATGTGGTTTATGATAATACATTATGGAAGATCAAGTCTGAAACATGACCTTTTATAAAAAAATAAAAAATAAAAAAATTCCCTTCTCACCCTCCGCTGGTGGTCTGTTTCATCCTCTGAGCTCGGGTCCTCTACCAGAAGCCTGGGAGCTTGAGGGTTCTGCTCAGTATCTTGGCTGTGCCTAGAACTGCACATTTCTGGACTGAGATGTCTGATGTTGTTCCTGGGATCTGTTTGAGCCACTGCTCCAGTTTGGGGGTGACTGCCCCGAGGGCCCCGATGACCACAGGCACCACTGTGGTCTTCACCTTCCAGGTCTTTTCCAGTTCCTCCCTGGTATTTCTCCAATTTCTCGTGCTCCTTTTTCCTGATGTTGTAGTCACTTGGTATTGCTACATCCACCACAACGGCTATATATATATATATATATATATATATATATATATATATATATATATATATATATATATATATATATATTATTCACAGAAAGAAATTCCTGTAACTAAGGACAACATTCCCCGTCAAGAGGATATTGATGGTTGGCCCCACCTAAAGGAGGTGAAAATTCCCACTATCCAAGCAGAGGTCGGATTGCTTATTGGAGCAAATGTTCCCAAAGCTATGGAACCATTGCAAGTAATTAACAGTGTGGACAAAGGACCGTATGCAGTAAAGACAATCTTGGGCTGGACGGTGAATGGACCGCTTAGAGGCAAAATGGACATGATGAGCGACACATTGACAGGAATTACTGCAAACCGGATCTCAGTGGCTAAACTAGAGGAACTCTGGCAACTGCAGTTCAAACAGGACTTTCCTGATGCTGGACAAAGTGAAGCCATGGAGATGTCCAAGGACGATCATCAGTTTATGAGAATGGTGTCTCAATCTGTGAAATTGGAAGATGGTCATTATAGCATTTGCCTCCCAGTGAAGGAGACGTCTATAAAGATGCCAAACAACAGAGTAGTTGCAGTGCAACGTGCACTGAATTTACGTAAGAGGTTTTCAAAGGACATTAAGTTTCATGGAGAGTATGTTGGATTTATCAATGATCTGCTCAAGAGAGGCTTTGCAGTTAAACTTGACAGTAATACCTGTGGCCCAGAGGGAAGAACATGGCATCTTCCTCATCATGGGGTTAGACATCCAACCAAGCAGAAACTGCGAGTCGTCTTTGACTGTCGAGCAAGCTTTCAAGGAACAGCATTGAACCAACAACTATTGCAGGGGCCGGACCTTACAAGCTCTCTGGTAGGTGTTCTTGTGAAGTTCCGTCAAGAGCCCGTGGCGGTTATGGCGGATGTTGAGGCCATGTTCCACCAAGTTAGAGTCTGCAGTGAGGACACAGATCTCCTTAGGTTTCTCTGGTGGCCTGAGGGGAACTATGACATGGATCTGGTCGAACACAAGATGTTAGTGCACATTTTTGGTGCAACATCATCACCAAGCGTTGCTACCTATGCACTTCAAAGGTGTGCTACAGATTTTGCAGATGAATTTACTGAGGAGACGGTCAAAACAGTGCAGAAAAATTTTTACGTAGATGATTGTCTTAAGTCAGTTTCTGATGAAGACAAAGCCATCGCACTATGTGCTGAGTTAAGAAGCATGTTGAAAAAAGGAGGTTTTCGACTAACCAAATGGTCAAGTAACAGCAGGAAGGTGCTCAGTTCAATTCCAGAAGAGGAAAAGGCACAAGGATTTAAAAGTCTGGACTTAGATGAAGACAATCTGCCGATGGAAAGAACATTGGGCATCCAGTGGTGTACTGAATCAGATCAGTTCAGGTTCAAGATCAACCCCAAAGATCCACCCCACACTAGGAGAGGTCTGCTTTCCTTGGTCAGCTCCATCTTTGACCCTTTGGGATTTCTTGCTCCAGTAATACTTCCAGCAAAAAGAATTCTACAGGATTTATGTTGGCAGAAGTATAGCTGGGATGAAGATCTACCAGACGATGTTGTAAAAATCTGGAAAAGTTGGATTTCAAGTCTGTCTCTGCTCGAGAAATTTGGAATCAACCGATGTGTCAAGTCAAAGCAGTTTGGTGTGCCATTGTACGCACAACTTCATCACTTTGCTGACTCGAGTGAAGATGCCTATGGAACCGCAAGTTACCTGCTGCTGCGCTCTGAAACTGGGGAAACTCAATGCACATTGATCATGGCCAAGACAAGGGTTGCACCTTTAAAGTCACCAACCATCCCAAGAATGGAATTGATGGCTGCCACAGTTGCAACAAAGACGGACACACTGCTAAGAAAGGAGCTGGAGCTGAAGCTCGCTAAATCGGTCTTTTGGACTGACAGCACAGCTGTGCTAAAGTACCTCAGGAGTGAAAGCACCAGATTCAAGACTTTTGTCTCCAATAGGATCTCAGCCATACTGGAACACTCTGAGACATCACAGTGGAGATACATCAACACTAGTCTGAATCCAGCTGATCATGTTTCAAGAGGACAAACTGTGGAAGAATTTTTGAAAAATGAGGTTTGGCTATCTGGACCCAGTTTCTTGCTCGCTTCACATGACCAATGGCCCAAAAATCCAGATCCTGGAATGCCAGATATTGATGACCCGGAGATCAAAAGAACGACTCAAATGCACATCATTCATGTACAAGAATCAAAGGACGTCCTGGATCCACTGATGAGCCATTATTCTTATTGGACAAAGCTGAAACGTGCTGTAGCTTGGTTCTTAAAACTGAAGGAGTTGCTGAAGGAACTTAAAGAAAAGAGGAAGGAACTAAAAGATGAAAACAAGATGGACAGGTTCAAGAAGAGTTTCAAAGCAAATAATCTGACATGTGACAACTTGGTTGAAGCAGAAATTGATAAATACTGTCAAAGGCAAAGTTTCAAAGAAGATTTGGCTATGCTGCAAAAACATCGGAGGGTAAAGAAAAGTAGCTCACTCTTTAAGCTAAATCCAGTGCTAGAAGATGGAGTTATGAGAGTTGGTGGAAGGTTGCACCGTACAGCAATGCCTTTTGACTCCAGACAGCAAGTCATCCTGCCAAAGGACTCACATGTTACAGAGCTTGTGCTGAGACACATTCACAACACTACAGCTCATGCAGGAAGGAATCACATGTTGGCTCAGCTGCGGCAAAGATTCTGGATCCCAGGAGCCAGCGGAGCCATCAGAAGATTTCTGTCCAAATGCGTAATCTGCAAAAGGCTACATGGAACCACTGGCAAGCAACTCATGGCAGATCTACCAACCTGCAGGATCCTTCCGGATGATCCTCCATTTACCAGAGTTGGCGTTGATTATTTCGGCCCGCACCTAGTAAAAAGAGGTAGACGTCAAGTAAAGAGATACGGCGTTATCTTCACCTGTCTTGCTATAAGAGCTGTGCATCTCGAGATTGCCTCTTCACTTGACACTGATGCATGATGCATGTCTGAACGCAATCAGAAGATTTGTTGCCAGAAGAGGACAGGTGAGAGAGATGTATTCAGATAATGGGACCAACTTCAAGTCAGCAGACGCTGAGATAAGAAGAGCAATTAAAGCATGGAACACCAGCAAGATTGAAAATCATTTGCAACAGGATGGTGTTCAGTGGCATTTCAATCCGCCAACAGGTTCACATCATGGAGGAAGCTGGGAGCGTCTAATCCGTTCAGTGAGGAAAATCCTGAACATCACAGTCAAGGAGCAACTTTTGGATGAGGAGGGTCTACACACCTTGCTTTGTGAAGCAGAAGCAATTATAAACAGCAGGCCCATTACACAGGCTTCATCAGACCTTCACAACCTGGAGGCACTAACCCCTAATCATCTGTTGTTGCTAAAGGTCAAACCTGAATTACCACCAGGAGTCTTTCAGAAGGACGATCAGTACACAAATCGCCGTTGGAGACAGGTACAATACCTCGCAGATATCTTCTGGAAACGCTGGTGCAGGGAATATCTATCCCAGTTCCAAGAACGTCAGCTATGGTCTTCACCTAAAAGAAACTTCTGTGTGGGAGACGTGGTTCTGATCGTGGACGACACCTCTCCCAGAAACTCATGGCCACTTGGAAGAATTGTGGAGACATTTCCAGACAGAAGTGGCTTTGTTCGGCAGGTGAAAGTAAAGACTAAGACTAATGAGCTTTGTCGTCCCATAACAAAGCTCTGTCTTCTGCAGAGATCAGAAGATGACCGATAAAGGATCTAAGGTCAAGGCCTCATTCATGAGGTGAAAGACAATGGACTTGATTTTCTCTGCAAATGTAATGTAATTTTTGTTTATGTAAACTCTTCTGTTTGTAATTGTTTCAAGAATATTGATAACAATTAGGGGCCGGTAATGTAGAAGCCTAAATTGAATTTTAGTTCATTCAGATCCTTAGTATAAATTATGTTTATATTTCTTATGGTAACTTGTTTATTTGGAGAAAAATAATTACAAATTGTATCTCTATTTCATACTAATCTGTTATATTGGATTACTAAGGTCTTCTTGTAAATTTGCATAGGTAATTGAAGTTAAGGATTTGAGGGTGTGGCTAGGGGGACTTGGTTGGGCAGTTGGAGTGGAGCCACACAGTTTTTTGACCTCTCTCTCTCTCTCACTCTTGCTTAAGACCTTTAGTTTACTCTATTATTTTTTGTGGAAAAGTAACATTTGTACTGTTTTTATTTTTGAAGTAAACCGTTAACTTTTATCAAGAGGACCCAGTCTGGTTTTTTGTCGTTTTCGTTATCAAGTGGACCGAAGGGGAAGTACGGAGAGCGTCAAGCTTATGGCTTCATTATTTAGGAACCTACAGTAACATCATTAACAACCATAATGAAGTGGCACTAGGGGGACAGCAACATGAGAGGATTTACTTGCAGGTTCCCAGGTATCATCCCAGATTTTTCCGCTAGAAAAGAACAACAATAAAATCAGGATGTGGATTTTTTGTGCTGTAAAGTTCACAAATCTCTCTTTCTAAGTTGTGTACCTGACTTTAAAAGGAGGAAATGTAGCCAAAGTATTTTCTCTGCCTACATCCACCCAAATGTCAGCTAGTACTTACATCTTGTTTTGTCCCAAAGATACAATATTAACTTAACTTATTAAGTGTTAAATGATGAACTGACTGTAGTCATTTTTACCACTACACAAACAATACAAATCTCTCGTAGTGCTTCAGTTTATTAGAAAAGTCTAAAAATCAAAACAGAAAAAAAGTGACAGTTTCAGATTTAATTTCCATCTTATGTGAATTATAAAAGGCATTCAATACTTAAATAATAAGTGTTGAATCACCTTTAAAAAGTCCAAATATCAAAATCAGCATTCCTTTGCTGATAAATGGCCTAATTACGATATTTGTAGTTCTATCTCTATATTTCTATGTTTCTGTGCAAATGCTTACTTTTTGTATGAATTTGTTTAACCCAAAGATGTTGTGACTTATGTGGTATAAGTACTACTGATTCCTGTTGTGATGCCCGTTTTTGTCCTCATAAAAAAATAAAGACAAATATATTTTTTTTTTCTTTTCCCAAGAAAAAAAAAAGGTTTTTATTGTTCAAACAAACTGCATTTGGTGGTACTCCTCGGAAAGGGAACTGGATATTGTTTGTCCTAATGTATTTGCAAAAAAAAAAAAGGTGGAAAAATACTACCGGAGAAACTTGGTAATTTTCTCCAAGTTTCTAAATGTGGCTTTAATTAGGTCAGTAATTAAAGCCACAAAGTTTATGAGTAAACTTTGTGGCTTTAATTGTGCTTATTTTTTGCAGACCACCGCCCCACTTATCACCGCTCCCCCCCGCCCCCACCTACTCATCGTCACGCGTGGCAATGTCTCTCAGTGTACCTTGACATGTTTGACTGGGGTGGAGATATACTGTTACAGGGTGGATTAGTTAAATTTTTTGACTTACCGCATTAGTTCTACGCCCAGGGATTGATTTTGTGTACTACATTTCCACCAACCTAAATAACAAGAAAAGGAAAAAAACAATAATAAAAAAAAAGAAATAAAGTCAAAGCATGTATACTTGAAAACTGAAAACTAGTGTGATGACTGTCATATTTTATAATCCTTCTAAACTTTACACATTTTCTCAAATTAGTTTAACATTCATTTCAACCACTTTACAATGGCCACAGAAATGGAAACTAAGCCCAAAACAAGTTGTCTTTGCTTATAAAGGGTCTCTATAGGTTTTCTGTTTCTGTGAGAATTTTGACATTTTAGGGCTGGACTTCTTAAGACGCGAGTTCAGTTTTCTTCTGGGTTCAATTCCCAGCCCAGGGTCTTTCTGCTTTGAGTTTGCATGTTCTCCCTGTGCATGGTGGGTTCTTTCCGGGTTCGAAGCGGGTGTGTCAGAAACCCTTTGAAGTTGTAATTCCAGTTCTAGGACATGCCACAGTTACAAGGAAGCACAGATCGCAAAGCGCTTGCTTCCTGGAGAGTTCAAAACTAAACCTGTTTACTGCAATTAGTCTGGTGAATTAGACACGAGAATAAAGTATCTGGTCAAACTGTTTATTGTAGGATAATAAACAGGCAAACTTCATGTTTAAAGGTCTAGAAGAGTTAAAGTAAAATAAAGGTAAAGGGAGCTAAAAAAAAAAACTGCCTTTACCTGGTAGTTTGTAAATGTACTCACACAGATTAAACAACTTTATAGTGACAAATATAAAGGCACTGTCATTGTGTTCATCATTTCTAACAGATTACTGGCATGCTGGCTTTGATAGACAAAGGAAACACACCTCCTGACAGCAGGTTCCTCCCTCACGCTTCAGTACATTGTTTTAAGGTTGGCTGATCAACCAATGACAACATCAGACGTAACAAAAAAATGCAGTATAAAAGCAGAGATCAACATGCAAACACACGGTACACCCTGCCGCTCAGCTTTTTGAGTGTTTAGAAACAAGACAACCAGTCAGGTAAAAATGTTTTCTGTATTATTGTTTAATGTTGTACAATTACAGTGCAGATTTTCTCAGATAAAATAGTTTTATTTTTCTTGTGCAGAATGCTTTTGGTTGCCGTCTTTGTTCTGCTTGCTGCTTCTGCTGCGGCCGATCGTAAGTCTCCATGTTACCAGAAGTTAAAACATCAGAGGGTTTTCAAAACAGATATTTTGTTTATTCATTTCTAAGCATCTGATTCGTATTTTTAAAAGTAACATGTTTGTTTTTCCCCATTCCAGTCAGGCCACACTACTCGTTCTCCTCACCCATTGGGTCGGGAGGTGGGAGCTCCTACGTGATCACCGGAGAGGGAAGGATCACCGCTGTGAGAGTTTGGGAATATTATTCCAATTACATCCGAGCGTAAGTTGGCAAGACATTTTCTGCATATTCTGCTACTATTTTTTTTTAAATAGACAACCATGATGAAAAAAATCCAAAAAATCTCCAAGCAGATTTCTCAAAGATGTGAGGTCCAAAAATTAATCTTTGGAATCAGCAGGCTCGTTTTAATACACTGCAAAAATCACAAACATATTTGTGGTCTGGTTTCTAGTATTATACTTGAAATAACACAAAACTACTTACAAGCAAGTTTTCTGCAGTATACAGGAGCTTGTTTTAAATCAATTATTTCTTAAAATTGGTAAAACAGAAGGATTATTTCACTTATAACAAGACATTTTCGCCATGTTTTAAGTGAACTAGAACTTTTTCATCAATATTAAGGAATTATTGACTTAAAACAGAGCCCCATGTCTTATATTATTCCAAGTATTTGCACTAGAAACTAGACCAAAAATACTTGGTAAGGTTTTGTGTATTTGCAGTGTATTAAGCCTGTTGCCTGTTCACAGATCAGGTTTTGGCGCTACAAATTAGACCAAAAATACTTGCATTTTTACGGCGGTGTAGCTGTAAAAATCAATTTCCCCTGCATTTATTCAAAGTATTTCTCTCTTTTTCTCCAGCATCCAGTTCCGGTACGGATACCTCTGGTCTCCGATTGTTGGCTACACATACGGGGACGCCCAGGAACTTGAGCTGTACGACGGAGAAGCCATCATCCAGATTTCTGGAAAGTATTCCTCCTACCTGCAGTCCATCGTCTTCACAACCAGCCGGGGCCGCTTCCTGTCTGTGGGTCAGCCATCTGGCACTTCCTTCAACATGTACCCGGATCACCCCGAGGCAGAGCTGATCTTCATCAGCGGCCATGTGAACGGAGGTCTCACCTCCTTGGGGTCCCACTGGGCGATCGTTGATCCGACCTTGAGCCCAACCAACAGCTCCTACGGACATTAAGGCCTGAGGAAACGACAGATGTTGGGATCTGAAATCTGATTCACAGCTTTTTTTACTGCACTGGTTTAATTGCAATGTGGTGATTAAGACACTTGAAGGATTTCTTTTGATTAATCAATAATAAAAACAATGCATCCTTCAAGTGATCGTCATCAGAAATTTAATTAAAGATCAAATCTGCTGGGTTTTTGTTCTTGCACTTATGTAAATGTGTTAAAATCTATTTTTTTCTGAAAATACTGAACACAATAATGTTTATGTTAACTGTTGACTTTAAAATATGATTTATGAATAAACTGCATCTGCCTTCATTTTTAAAAAAACTATTTGTGGTATTTTTCAGTGAAGACGGCCATTAACGGCATGTTAAAAATATCTCCCAGTTAAGTTTATTACAGCATTCAGCCTTATATTCATAATTAAACATATATCATGTTCTGCAATATTTTACCTTTTCAACAGTTAATGAGTTTGTAGTTTAATTCTTGCAGTTTATCATATATTTTTAATTGGAGATCAATTTGTTCAGCACATTAGCAAACTGTGACCAAGATCTGCTGAATTTGTGATAAATGATTTGGATATTAATGCAGCACAAAATAAAGAACAATAGGTGAACACATAAAAACAACTACATAAGAAGTGAATAAACTTCTTATCTAGTTGGATAGAAAAATTACAAATGGTCAAAACTGTGATTTATCAAATACAAACCAACATCAACATTGCACTTTAATTTACCAGAAAACTGGAGGTTGTGAGCACAAATCAGCTGCCGTAAAAAAGTACAATAAGCTCCAAGTCAGAATAAAAGAATAAAACTCTATGCTCTCTATAGCAGGGGTGTCCAAAATGTGGCCCAGGGGCCATTTGGGGCCCTCAAAGTGATTTTGTCTGACCCTCGACCACAATACAAAAATGGCAGAAACTTGTTTTTCCAGCTCAATGTTGAAGGTTGATGGAGTTAAAGAAATCGTCCAGTAAAATGTTCACCGACTTTCAAAAAAGATGCAAATTAAAGTCTCCTAAACGTTCTCCTTTAATTAAATTTCATAGTAAACAAAACCACAAACACTCGTTGGCTTTTACTTTGACGCATCCTTCTAGTAAACTCCAGTAAATAAAGCAAAACTTTGTGAAAAATCAGCAGCAACATAGCCCGTTATTGAGAATAAACAACAAAAATCCAGACGAAGATAAAAGAAAAAATATCGACGTTTCAAATATAGTTTTAATAGTTATTTAAACAAGACAAACCTGCTAGATTTTAAACTTCAAAAACACTTAAGGAATTTTGTTCTTGTGTCTTGTATAAATATCTTAGTATGCTTAAAATAAGACAAAACTACTTTACAAGTAACATTTCAACAAGAACTCAGCTTCAAGTTTTTAAATAAACAATTCTTTAATATTCATGAAACAGTTCTAGTTCCACTGACAGATTAATTTACATGTAAAATAGGAAAAATGTCTTGATATAAGAGAAATAATCTGCCAATGGAACAAGTGATTGTGATTATTGTTTTGTAAATTGAGGGGTGACTTTGTCTTTCTGTGTAAATAATTTGCATTTGAAGGACAAAATAATGCTAACTTATATGTTCATCCAAAGTAATTTCACCTGCTTTTCTGTCTTATCCTTTTGAAAACTTTATTAAACATGAATGTTGCAAAGGAAAACTCACCATTATGTTAACCATTTCATGAGGAAATTCTTTTACCCACATAAACAAAACCACTGATCACAGCTTCAGTCTATCTTACATTTTCTAAAAACCTACCACCATGTTGTTTTGCTTCAAACACTACACATTAAAAAATGCCATTTTGCTCTAACACCAAATAATTAAAATATTTTCTCCTTATCTGATGGTCAGATAAGTTTTACCCAGGTTAAATTGAAAGTTCATCCAGTTATTTCCACTTTCGGTTTAAAGGATCCTGCTTGTAGATTTGAGTGAATCTTCATCGGCGCAGACAGAGAGTTTGCATAATGTAGCATGAGATTAAGTAATGTTAGTATTTGGTCATTGCTGCAATTACTGAGTTGTTGTGTCGGTGGACATGTGAAGCAAGCTTTCTCAGCATACTGTCAGGCAGATATTTAAAGAGGAAAAGCAAAGGATCAGCAGTGCTTACCAGTAACTGATGATGTCATCGATGCTATGAAATGTCGTCTCTGCTGAAGTCTGAGCTGAAAGAATACTCAAACATATTTTTACAAAGATTTTAGGAGTTTAGCAACAAATTTTGATTTCCGCTATAATTTCTCTGACTTCGGTTCAGCTGGTAGCACCGTTGCCTTGTTGCAGGAAAGTCCTGTGTTTGGATCCCAGACTGGCGTCTGTCTGCACGCAGATGTATGGCTGTATGACACAGGCCTGCTTTCATTGCCTGTTGAGTGTTTTGTGTCAGTTTTGCATCTGACAACAAAGATCATTGTTTTGTACTGGGTTGTTTTGAGTTATTTTTGAGGTTTGATAATTATTCTGTGTTCTTTGGTGTTTTTCTTTTTCTCTCGTGCCATTTTATCTCTCTATCTCTTCTCACACCTGTTAATGAGCCCAGGAGTTTTGTTCCACCATTCACCTTCAGTATTTAAACCCTTCTCCTGCTCACAATTTGCTGATTCCTCCTGTTATTTTCCCTGTTTCTTCCCCATTTGGATTTTTCCTTGGATTTATGGTTTCTGTTCTGCTCTGGCTCCTTGTGATTTTTTTTAAGCATGTCCTTCGTTTTTTCATTAAACATTCTTCATTTATTCAACGTCTCTGCTTTTGGTTCCACCATCAAAACACACATCATGACGATCATTGAGTATTTTATGTCCTGAGAGTTACTGGATTTCATCATTGACATTGATGGCAGACTTCAGGTTGAGATAAGAAAAACTCTGAAAGACGACAGGTTCTGTACAGGTCGTTTTCTTTAGCTCCAATTAAATGTTCAGGAAATAATTTTTCACCCTGAACTCAGCAAAAAATCTTAACCTCACTTACTTTTAATAAATAGGCAGTTTTCCTGGAAGCATTTGCTGATCCAGTTCTTAGAAGTACATAGCGACATATTTCTAGAGACAGTGCATGATAACTCGTGAAGAAGTTGTATTTCCTGTTACATCTAATACCAAAGCCAGAGGAAAAACAAGTTAACACTGTAGTAAACATTTGACTCTATGCATTAAAACAACAGGACTAAAGTTAGTGTACCACACTGTTGGTAAACAATGTTTTTTAATGAAAGGTGTTAATTTCCTGCAACACATCAGACTAAACTGGATTCACTGGCGGAACCAGGAAGGTAATGAGTGGGAAATCTGTAGAAATATACCTGGGGGTGTGCCACACACATAAAAGACCTATGTGCTGAAGGAGTGAGATGAGTAGCTGAAAGAGGAACAGCTGGTCACATCTGCTACCACTCTAAGTCTGAAGAGGCATCGGAAGAAAATTGTAAGTACCTGCTTTAAAAATTTGTATTACCGTATTTTCCGCACTATAATGCGCACCTAAAAACCTTCAATTTCCTGAAAAGCCCACAGTGCGCCTTATAATCCGGTGTGCTTTATATATGGACCAATATTGAGCCACAACAGGTCTAGCAACTACGGTAAGCAGCTTCATTTTCGCCCGTAGAAGAAGAAGCGCGTGGTGCATGCTGGGATAGTTGTCAGAACGCTGGTTTGTTAATAAAGTTTGACTGACCTATCTACCTACCGACCGTCTAGAATCAGGTCGTCTGCAGGTCATTTAGCACCACTTTCTCCATGAACATGCTGTGCGCGAACGGAGAAGGGTGACCATCGTCCGGTCACGCCCCGGCCCAGTCGCGGAAGGCTCTCCTCGCTGACCGGAGTCGGACTGTTTGGTGGCCATTCCGTTCAGGGCAGCTCCATCTAGTGAATGCATAACGTAACTCCAGCCTCTACTGTACCGTCTATTCTATGCACCTTATAATGCGGTGCGCCTTAGATATGAGAAAAGTTTTAAAATAGGCCATTCATGGAAGGTGCGCCTTATAGTGCGGAAAATATGATACTCAGAAAATTATCAGTTGTTAGACACTCTTGATGCGTTAACCCTAATATTTCCTAACTTTCCTGCAGGTTTGTGGTGCTAATCCTGAAAAAATCTTTACTAGACATGTAAATAAAAACGTTTTTTAATGTCAGCTTATTAATTACATGATCTAAATGAAGTCCTGTTCCACATAGAGGTCTGAGTCATTATCAATTTCTTTTACAGAATGCATTACGTTGCTATCTTTGCTCTGCTGACGGCTTGTGCCTTGGCTGATGGTAAGTGAGTAACTAAATAACTGATATATGCTGTATTTCACTATGTTTCAACATTTAAAAAACACATAGACCTCATGTAGACATGAGTCACTGTTGAGTCTGTGCAAAACCCTGAGAAGTCAATACACTGCAAAAAAGCAATTCTTATTAGTTTTAGTCTAGTTTCTAGAGAAAATATCTTATTACACTTGAATAAGACAAAACTAACTTACAAGTAACTTATCAGCAACATATGGAAACTTGTAGTCAATAATTCCTTAATATTGATGAAAAAACACTAGTTCAATTGACAGATAAATTTACTTGTAACGAGACAATTTCCCCATGATAAAAGTGGAATAATCTGCCAATTTAACTAGCATTTTTTCACCAATATTAAGGAATTATTGACTAAAAACAAGCCTCTATGTCAAGATTTGGGTGGAAGTGGTGAGGGAAATGCTGAGACCCAGGTAAGATGATGAATTTAATGAGGAAGAACACAGTCCTGAATCAGGCGGCACGGCACCAAATTAGCACACAGCTAACACCGGTAGCAACTGACATGAAAGACTGGACAGCAACAAGCAACCTCAGGACTTAACAGTTCTACTGCGGAAACTGACTCACAAAGACGTTAGACGACTGACGTATGACGAGGATCCGACGAAGAACACAGACAACAGGTGAGACTAAATACACATGGGGTCATCAAGGGAACGAGACACACCTGGGAGACAATCAACGGGGAAAGACGCAGAGACAGACTCACAGGGAACAGGATCACACAGAAAAACTCAAAAATAAATACACAGAAATACGGATCACGACACTCTATAGCTTGCTTACATGTTACTTTTAAGTTAATTTCATTTTAATTCAAGTATACTGAGATATTTTCACTAGAAACTAGACAAAAACTAATTGTTAAGACTGTGCATTGCTTAGAATTGGAATTAAAAAACACATAAATCATCACATATTTAGCCAATCAGAGCCACCATGCATAATGCAAAAAGAAATATCCTTGATCTAAATTAGATCCCTTATAATAAATAAAACGTTAATGCACATCTATGTGTTAATTTGTTTCTATGCAGATTAATGGGTTCAGAGCTGTGTATCATCTAGAGCCGTGAAATTAATCTTGTTACTTGTTCTAATCTGGGCTAATGAGAGCATTTAGATATTAAACAAGATGGGCTCTAAGATGGAACCATGAGGTACTCCACATGTGATTTTTGTCATCTCGGATGAATAGTTACTTTTTGACACAGAGAAGTTCCTGCTTTTTAATCAAGACTCAAACCAGGTAAGTACTGGTCCAGACCCAAACGTTGTACACTGAGGTCCAACAGCACCAGCACCGTGGTTCTGAAACAGTTTTTATTTTTCAAACACAATGAGTGTCAGTAGTGCGGTGAGCATGAACACCTGACAAGATAAGATCCTGCCTGGTATTCAGGAAATGGCTGATGTCCAAACGTTGAGTTGTTAAGAGTAACCAGTCAATGTCTACCAAACCTGATGGTCCGGTAGACTGGGTTCAGTTGGGACCAAAATTGCAACATTTGTTGCATTTTCAGCTGGTGCGGTTCCCTTTCACACTCTGTCCTAGATATTATGATAATAGACGAAGCAGAAAAGACGGAAGAAACGATCAAGAAGAAAGAATTACCAATAGCTTGTGAAAAATCAAGACTGGACCCACTGGTGATCAAAGTGCTCCAGATATTCACCATGTCATTCTGAGGCGGATATTAATCCCTTTGTATTATTTTTGTCTTTGAAGACGCCCATTACTCCTTCTCTAAGTCTGTGGGACAAGGAGGCGGTACCGCGTACAGCATCGTCGGGGACGGCAGAATCACCGCCATTAGAGTATGGGAGGTCTACAGCAACTACATCTACGGGTAAATATTTGAAAGTTACGATCAGGCACTAAAAACACTTGGGCTACGTTCACACTGCAGCCTGATTCTGACCTAAATCTGATATATTTTTGCCATAATGTGATCTGTGTCTGGGCTTTTCATGATAGTCTGAATAAAACGGATCAGACCCAGGCTACTTGGATATCCGATACAAATCTAATCTGAGTATGTACTTCCAGGTCGCGTTCATCCGACCTGAACGTCACTGATACTCGACAAACGACATTATTTTGCGCTTTCAGGTCACATAAAAGTCGCATATATTCGGAAATTCGGATTTTACAAACATCTGAATTGATCATTAAAGCCTGCAATGTGAACAAAAATATAGACAATATTTTTTTTAGCTTACTGTCTTTTTATGACTAAATGAATTCCATTCCACAAATATTTCCAATGTAACTTGAAGGTTCCATCTATATATTCTTCCTAAATCATCCCAGATCAACATGTGACACCTCACTTTCTGTTTCCTTCAGTTTCCAGCTCTGCTACGGAGCCGTTTGGACTCCGGTTGTCGGCTACGTGTCTGGCGAACCCAACGAGCTGCGTCTGTACGACGACGAAAGAATCGTCCAGGTGTCTGGGAAGTACGCTCAGTACATCCAGTCGCTGATCTTCGTCACAGACAAAGGCCGCTCCCTGCACATGGGCCAGCCCGCCGGCACCGCCTTCAACATGTATCCGACCCACCCAGACGCCGAGCTGCGCTTCCTCAGCGGCCAGGTCAACGGGCCGCCCACTTCCTTCCAGGCCCACTGGGCCGTTTTCGATACTGACAGCAGTGAGACTAACTGAGTAACGGTGAAATAAATGGCTGCCATGTTCAAACTGATATTCTCTCCACATTGTTTGAATGATTTTGACTTTAATTTGCTGAATTTTTATTCATATATTAAAATTTTGATTAAAATCTGCTTTAATGAGAAGACAGTTCATATTTAGTTTCACTGGAAATGTTCATTTTGCATTTTGCTCTGCAAGTTCAAAGTAAATGATTTTAGTATTCATGAAAAATACTAATGTGTTTCTTGTTATGTCTGTGAATCCTAAATATTCTGCAACCTGTATTTCTGTCTGACTTTGGTTCCATTTGGTTCATGATTTTATTTGTCAATGAAAACTTTAATAAAAACTAATCAGAATATATATGTGGCTGGATTTTCTTTTTTTTCTACACAAACAAACAAACATGGCTTCCTACATTTAAAAACGGCCCAGTTTAGTTCTAGCTTGTGTTTACAGTTAACGTTTATTATTGTTCTTACACTAAAAATAAATAAACACCCCAGAGCTCATCCAACTGTTGGATTGCAACTGATCAATGTATTATTATTATTTTTTTATTTTTTTACCACGGAAGAAAATATTGGTGGATTTTTAGTTATTCTGTGAGAAACGTGGACGGATCCAGTCCATCACAGAACAAACACACTCACACTATAAATCAATCAATTTTTTAATTAGACATTATATCATGTTATGAGTGAAATAATCTGCCAGTGGAGCTAGTACTTTTCCATCGATATTAAGGAATTATTGATTTAAAACAAGCTCCTATTTCTTGCTCAAATGTTACTTGTGAGTTAGTTTTGTCTCATTTCAAGTGCAGTAAGATATTTGCACTAGAATCAGCTTTTGAAGGGTATTAAAACGACTCCCTGCAGAATCTGGGGCTGAGGATGATGGAATGACCTTCAGTTGTGACCTTCGACCCAATGGTCTCTTCTGGTCGGTCTGTTCAGGCAAGAGTTACCAAAACAAACATGTCGGCCGACTTGTAACAAATTGTGTTTAAAGACTGAGGTGCTGGTTTTTTAGTTACGACAGAAATAACAGACTAAAAACAGATTTTCTTACTTTCATGCAAAGTAAGAAAATCTTTGCATGATTTTCTTACTTTGCAAGAAGTAAGAAAATAATTTCATCTGGAGCATTTGATCCAGTTTTAGATAAAATGGACATGTAGAACTAAACTATGACCGTTTCCTGAAGACTTGATCTGTTTTAATGCAATTCCTGGAAGTTCAAGTGAGATTACGCAGAGATGTGGCGCCTGACAACTGCACAGATGAGAAAAAAGTGAGATTTCCAGTTTCATCTCATGACATGAAGAAGAAAAAGCTCAAGTTGACTCTGCAAACATCAGACTACCTCTCTTAATCCCACAGATCTAATCTGACAGCACTAATTTGTTTTTTTGTAACAGTGCCAGTAAGAGTGGCTGAGTTAGTAGGCGTACCATGCATACTTTCAATTCATTTCTGACAATGCTTGGTGTTGAAAGGTGTGTCTTTTCAGGAAGATATCAGATTGAAACAGTTCCCATCTGCCAATGAGAACCCGGAAAGTAATCAGCGGGAATTACCTAGAAAATGTGCTTGAAGTCATTCCATACTGGCATAAAGTCATTGCTAGCGCCGCGTAGCATGTAAGAGCAGAAAGGAAGAGCTGGACACGGATTCTGAAATCTTGAAACATTTGAAACACTGTGAGTGTCTCGTTTTTTAAAATTGTGTTTATTATTGCGTTTAGTTGGATTTATGTGCTAAACGATCAGCAGTGGTAACACGTACAAATATTTCCTCCTCAGGTTTTCTTTGCTCCTCTTGCAAACAGTCGATCAGAAACGTAAGAAGTATTTCTGCTTTCTCTGTAATTGTAATATTTATATGAACTGAATAAATCCCTGCTGAATCAGGATTAATTTGTTTCACAGAATGCGTTTCATTGCTGTCCTTGCTCTCCTGACGGCCTGTGCTCTGGCTGAGGGTAAGAGAGCAGATGACATTCAACTCTACACTTTAGAAATGTGTTTATAGAAAGACTTATTCCACCAGAGTGAAACTGAAGTGTTAGTTTTCCTGTGATGTTCATGGTTTTGCTGGTATTTTTACTGCTTCCCCTGCAGACTCTCATTACTCGTTCTCGCCGTCGGTGGGAGGTGGAGGAGGTTCCTCGTACAGCGTGGTCGGGGATGGCAGGATCACCGCCGTCAGAGTGTGGGAGCTCTCCAGCAACTACATCTACGGGTGATTGTTCAAGATTAGAAATCGATCACGACGATTTGGGATTTTTCTGTCAGTCTTTGACTTTCTAGCGCTTTGACTTGAATTTCATTTATTCTTAAGCACCATAAAAAAACCAACTAAATCATTTTACTCTCTTAACTTTCTGCATAACCTGGAGATTTAACTGGCTAAACAATGAAACATAGTTAAATCTGGGGTGCAGAACTTTTATTTAAAAATATGTTTTTGTTTTTAAAATATGATCATCTAAATGAGACAAATAATCTGTGAAAAAATAAAGCTGCTCTGCCTTCTCACAGAAATACACAGCTCAGTCCAAAACAACCAGAGCCAGGAGGAGGGTCTCAGCGATGTCAATCATGCTTGTGTATATGCTGCTCTCACCCCAACCTTTGCTCTCAGTCTATTCGCAGAGCCTGTGATGAATGCTAAGGCTAGTTAGCATGGCCATCGATGACGGCAGATAAACGGTTTTTCTGGAACGGTAAATTGTTTCTCTGCTTTTAGCAAATTGAGCAGCGCGATCACAAGGTTGATTGACAGCGCTAAGACCCTCCTCCTGGCTCTGATTGGTTGTCTTTAATCTGGACGGTGTAATAATAATAACTAAATGACAGCTCAGGGAAGAGGTGGAGGAGATCAATCTTTTCACATTAAAATGTCACAACATGGTGACTGTTTTAGGAAATACGTAATAAACATATATATTTTTAATAAAAGTTACATACTGCAGCTTTAAAACAAAGATTTCTCAAAAACAGATCAAAGCTACAAAGCTTTCTCTTCCTGCATTTATGATGTTTTAAAGGTGCAGTATGTAACTTTTATTAAAAATGTATATGTTCATTACATATTTCCTAAAACGGTCACCATGTTGTGACACATAATCCGTGAAAAGATCAATCCTAGTCTCCACCTACTCCCTGAGCTATTACTGCCATCTAAATAAATGCAGTTCTTGACCAAAAGCAACCAATGAGAGCCAGGGCGAAGGTCTTAGTGGTGTCAATTACACGTATGTATCCGTTGCTAAATGTGCTAATTTCGGAGAAAATCTGTTTATCTGCACGACAGGCTCTGCTTTCTGGAAGACACCGTAGTGTAGCAGAGATCAATTGGGGAGAACAGCAAACGCAAGGATGATTGACAGCACTAAGACCCACCTCCTCGCTCTGATTGGTTGTTTCTAGTTGGCACTGGGAGGAGACAGAAGAGCTTGATTTTTTTTCATAGATTTTCTGCCTCATACCAAACTGTCACAACTAACATGTTTAAAAAGTTTTTATATAAAGGTTACATATTGCAGCTTTAAGCTAGTGAAAGTTTAAATTTAAGATCTATACACTATATATCTAGGTTGTTATCTTCACAAATGTAATAAACTCCTCCTGTCCCCCTCAGCTTCCAGGTCCAGTATGAATTGTCCGGCTGGACTCCGGTTGTCGGCTACGTTTCCGGCGAAGCCAACGTGTTGGAGCTGAACGACGATGAGAGGATCATCCAGATCTCTGGGAAATACACGCACTACATCCAGTCGCTCATCTTTGTCACCAACAAAGGCCGCTCCCTGCAGGTCGGCCAGCCGTCCGGCTATTCCTTCAACATGTATCCGACCCACCGAGACGCCGAGCTGCGCTTCCTGAGTGGCAGGGTCAGTGGGCCGCCCTCTGCCCTCCAGGCCCACTGGGCCGTCATGGACTCTGACTTCACTGATGATTAATGATGAAGAAAAAACAATGATGCAATGCTGCTAATTTCACTTAAATGATGTACATTTTCCCACACTTTACAGCTGATTGTGTATCATTCATTTTTAAATCACCGCTTTGATTGACTTTTAAATTAAGACTAAACTAAGTATACATGTAGGTATTCCATAAAACAGCCTACTTTATTCCCTTTTTTCCTAAATATAAAGATAAATGCTTCTATTAAACTATATGTATAATTTGGTAAAGGGAGTGTGTTATATTGTCTGTTTCTTTCTTTTTGAAAGTTAAACATTCTTGTGTTGTTCTTTCATTAAAGCAAAATGAATTGATAAAATTAATCGCTTCATATTTGTGCCTGCTTCCTTTTTTGTACACACAGATGAACTAACAAACATGGAGACAATATTTCACTTTGCAGGGTATTTTTGATGTTTTTTGTGGCTTCAACAACAACTTGATGTGGCAAAAGAAGAAAAACTTTCCCTGAAAATGGAAGCGGGAAGCAGAAATAAAGATTAGCATATGCTAGCTTAGCTCCAGCTAGCTAAAAACGGTCATAAGCCAAAAATCAGGAAATGTAAACATTTATTCATATGAGATCCTAACAAAATATCTTCATTAGCTCCATTATGGAGAATGAAAGACAATTTAAAAAGCAGAAATTAAAATTCCAGCTTCAGTTTTGCACAGGCTAGTATTTATTGTCATCATTCGAAGGAAACAAAAGGCTGCGTGCTTTCATTTGTTCTTCCTGTAATTAGTGTTTTTTTTTTTATTTTTATTCAGAAGTAGTACGTGCAGATTATGCAAGAGATTAAAAAGTGGTCTTGCCAGTCAGTCCTCATGTCACAGCAGGTTAAAAATAAACACCAGGAAAGTGCGTCCACTTCCTTCATGTCACCTGCCAAAAAATGAAAACAAACAAATGATTCATGCTCTGTGATGCCGGACCCAATCTCTGTGACCCAATCTCTGTGACAAGAAGGAAGAAAACAAGATAACAAAAACTTTTTATTATTAAAAGCAAAATAAAAGCTAAGCAAAACCAGTTTTCCCCCCAGTTCAGCAAAATAAAAGTCATTTAGAGCCACAAATGTTAGAATTACTTTTTGAAAAATATATAACTTATAATTTTTTTTACAAATGTCTACTACAGGAACAAGATTTTTTATTTTTTTTGCTCATTGAAATAAAGAAAACTTTTTGCTTTAAGAGAGTGGAACACATTTCTTCTACGGGACGTTGATATTAATGTTAAATGATGTCACAAAAAACAGTTTCCAACATAATTACAAGATTAGATGTAAACAAAACATTGCTGATACTATAGCCTCATTAAATCGAATTATTCTGTGATCAAACTGAAAATCTTATATTTGGTATCATCTGTATTTAAAAGTCTTAGTTGATTATCATTTTTAGCAACATTCAAGTAAAACTGTTCCTCTGTTAACAGCTTTTGTAAAGTATATAGCTTTGCACATTTACAGCTGTTCAGTGGTGGAGAAAGTACTCAAAAAATGTACTTAAGTAAAAGTACAAATACACAGTCAAAAATGTACTCAAGTAAAAGTATCACATTAACATTTTACTTAAGTTAAAGTAAAAAAGTACTGGTTTTTAAAAATACTTAAGTATTAAAAGTAAAAGTACTCGCTGAATGCATTACCTAATCGCTAATATCATTAAGTGTGCCGATCGTATTTAATTTTAATACATCAGAAATGTGTCATTTTAATGAACACTACCACAGATTAAACTTGTTCTTATTGTGTTTAGTCTCTGTAACAGTTTAGACTTAGATATGTGATTCTATGGATCATTATTTCGGGGATGGAAACATCTTGTCTCCTGTCCTGACATAGCATGAACTTCATTAGTGACATTTATTTAGAAAGAAATCCAACTGCAAGGGGATGGAATGAAGGTGAGGGGAGGCAACCAAGGAGCCATGAAGCAGAGTTGTAGTCAAGACCACCGAACCCGAGACCAAGACCAGGGCCCCGCGCTAAATGACACAATAAAATTAAGTGCACCTATCAAAATTGGTTCTCAGATTGATCTGAAAGATCCACATTCCCATAAAAACACCTAGATATTAAATACTTAGAGCTGAAATATATTTAACCAGTATCAATTAAAACTCACTTCATTCTGTTTTGCTTTCATCGCTGTGCTACAATCCGCATAGGTCTCCTGCCATCCCTAGAAAAATAACACCCTGGGCGGTTGCCCATATTGCCCATGTCAGAAACCACAACTGAAACATCGCAATTAACGGTAAATATCGTTCAACTATGAACACTGTCCAACGGCGCAACAAGTAACTAAGCAGAAGGAGCATCGTGACTGTTCTCACCCTCCCTCCCACTGCGATGTTTGCCACCATGACAGGAGACGAAATCAATCAATGAGCAATGAGCATGCTCTGTGTTCATACGTTCAACTTTTACTTATTCAGCGATTAAATAAATTATATATATATATATATATATATATATATATATATATATATATATATATATATATATATATATATGTCTACTGCAGTGTACACAAGAACAAAGAACGGCTCTAAGTGAAGCTTCAGTCCTTAGGACTTAGTAAAGATCCGTCCAGAAGAATCGGATCGTTCCTGAATGTTAAATCACTATATTGCAGACTTTGGTCACAGCGTTGTCCCATATATGCGACACCTCAGTCAACACACAATAATTCAGCGCATGAGTGACAACTTTTTTTCATCGCAGATGCAACATGTGTCTCTGTACAGCTAGCTTTGTTAGCATCACGTCCACAGCGCTTACCTTTCTTTAAGCTTTCCTTCGAAGTGACGCTAAAAGTTGGACGAAGTCCCGCCGTCTGTGAAAGCGAAGCGCTGCTGATTTTACATGTCGCCATATCTATGATTTATGCAGCTCTATTATATTACTGACGATTAGACAGACATCTCCTCCCGTTCAGAGGAAACTACTGCATGTCTGGAGCTCCGCGTGCGAGTAAAGGTGGAGGCGATGGGTGATAACAGACACTAAGTCACGTTATTGCTCGGATTTTACGGCGCCACCTTAAGACCCTGAACTTCACATTTTAACGGAAAAAAGAGCAATGCGACTTGGATGTAACGAGTAACGCGACAGTTTTGTAGAAATGTAGTGAAGTAGAAAGTACAGATACTTACTGTAAAATGTAGTGGATTAAAAGTAGAAAGTATCCATTATTAAATCTACTTAAGTAAAGTACAGATACACGAAAACTGTACTTAAGTACTTCGTTACTTCCCACCACTGCAGCTGTTGCAAATCTAATTTTTTTCAGCCTCAACCGGGACAATTTCAGGCTCTTGGGCGCCCCCTGCTGGTGAGCTTGATCTGATCGGTTAAGCGCATCAGGTTTTAAACTTAGATTCAAAACTATGAATCTGAGTTTCTAAGTTTACCAAACTTAAATAATAATAATTATTATTATTATGAATTCATTTTAAAATCATAAAAATAACCTTTCTTCGGAGCCTCAAGGGAATAAACCAGTGACTTATTTTTTGTCTTCCTGTATTTTTTTCACATGACAAATGTTTGGTTGGAGGGCAGCTCCTCATTCCTTTCCTTCATCAGATGGGCAGTGAGCCACTAGTTTTGATTCCAGGTATGATATGGGACGTAACATTCACCTGTCAGCCAGCAGCCAATGACAGACAGGAAACAGTTTAAAGCTACTGTGAGAGCTGCTGAGGGACGTATAAAAAGCTGCCGGCCATGTCAGGTTGAAGACAGTCGCTGAGGAAACAGCTGCACACAGGTGCTAAAAAAACCATTTTTATTACTGTAAGTACATGTTTAATTAAATAGATTTGTTGCATGTAGAGAGTGTTTATGATAACTGCCAAGAAGGTTAAAGTTTTCATATTTAATCTGCAGGTTTACTTTTGAATCAGACAGGTAAAGTTGATCCTCCGTTTCCAACTTTACGTTTCATAAACAAAGTGAAGGAAGTTGAACTTTTATTTATTTGTTTCACAGAATGCGTTACATTGCCGTCTTTGTTTTGCTGGCAGCCTGTGTGTGGGCAGAGGGTAAGAGTGCAAACTGCTGCAGGATTCTTTAAACTACTCAGAATAAATCTGAATAAATCTGAAGTTTTTCTGAAATGTTCTCGTGTTTGTTTCTGTTTGCAGATTCCCACTACTCGTTCTCATCGTCTGTGGGATCAGGAAGCGGCACCTCGTACAGCATAACCGGGGAGGGAAGAATCACGGCCATCCGGGTCTGGGAGGCCTGGGGGAACCACGTCTACGGGTAAAAACGTCTGGGTTTGTGTTCAACAGCTCCGCCTACAGCTACAAAATTTAATTTTCTTTGTTAAAAAAAAAGTCCAATGAACCAATTATGACTGAATTTCAATTTCAATTTTAGGTTTCAGAACAAAGAAAAACATGTAACTTTTACACTTTTATTGATTATATATTTTTGATAAGTATCTATTGAAGGAAATGTGTTGACATTTTTTTAAGAATCATCTTGTTATTTTTATTTTGTTGGTTTTAAAATAAAATAAAATAAAAAATTACATGCCGCAAAAGAGAGGATGCAAACATTTACTTCTACAGGATGTTTATATTTGTGAAAAATGTCTTTAAAAAAGCAAATATTCAAAGCTAATGGCAAGACAAACAGATCTAACAAAATGATGTTCATAGGATGTGATCCTTTTAAAATAAGTGTTTTTGTAAAAGTGCCAGGGGAAAACAAATAAAATTAAATAACTGAATATTTATTTTAAAATTATTTGGCATTAACAAACATTGTTATTCATCCACATTTTTTTAGAAACAAGAGAGCTGCTGAATAAAATGCCAATGTCAAATTTATTTATACAGCACTTTTTAAAAACAAGATTAAAACAGCACAAAAGTCAAAGTCCAATCCAGGACTTTCACCAGAGATCTGTAAACTGTAAAAGTTTTGCTGTTTATTGGCCTCTTTATTAAAACAAAACAATTTTATGCGTCACATTTGGTACATCAGGCTTTAACATAATTTCACCATTACCAGTCAAATAAAATGTGATTATTTTACTCTTTTCTTTCCCCTCAGCATCCAGTTCTGCTACGGATCCGTTTGGTCCCAGATCGCCGGATACACATACAACCAACCCTTAGAGATCCAGCTGTTCAAAGATGAGAAAATCATCCAGGTGTCCGGAAAGCACTCCCACTACATCCAGTCCATGATCCTTGTCACCAACAAAGGCCGCTCCCTGCAGGTCGGCCAGCCTTCGGGTTATTCCTTCAACATGTATCCGACCCACCGAGACGCCGAGCTGCGCTTCATCAGCGGATATTACCATGGAGGCCTGAGCGCCTTCCAGGCCCACTGGGCCGTCCTGGACCAGAGCCAGGATTGGTGAATAAGATAGACCTCCGCCTGGTTTCCTCCACTGCACTTAGTTTTCTTTTTTAACAAAAATCTGACTGTGAATTTAATAGATTTGATGTCTTTTAACACTAATTATGTAGGTGTGGAATAATTTGCTAATTTAAACCAATCTGTGGTTTTTTTGTACTCTCAAATGTAATAAATTAGTACTTATTTAACGATCATTGCTGGTTCTGTATTCTTTTGATTTAAAGAAGTAGCCAAAATGCAAATCAGGTTATTGATATTTTTTTTAAGTGTGTGAATAAAACTTCTATTAAAAAATAGGTGCAAATTATTATTTTTTATTATTTTATTTGAGTCTGCTAAAAAATGTCTTCTTTTTTTTCTTGATTTCAACAAGAAAATGTGTAATGTATTTTGTAAAAGTCTGAATATGCAGGTCTGGTACTTAATCTGATGGCATCTTGAGTTTTGTTTACAGCCTGACAGATGGTCCCAGAACCCGCCAGCAGGGGGCTCTAAAGAGCACTTCAACTTTTAAAGCAACATTTTTTCCTCCGGTTTTACTTCTCATGATGAGATCAACGTTTTAACCCTTTCATGCATGAATTATGATCCTTTGAGTCAGGATGTTTTTCAAATATTTTGTTTATTTTCTTAAGGCATAAAAAAAGGTAGGGACATTTTTTTGTAAAAATATATTTTTTTAATTTTTCTTTTTAGGTGATCAATTGTAATTTTCTCCAAAAACAAAGTTGTTATTTTCAAAATACATCAGTAGTATTGTTCTTTAGGGGTTATATGATGTCACAATATTTTTTTATTGTTATCAACAGTAGAAGGAGGGACCGAGTCGGTCGGCATGCTTTTTTGTCTGACGGCCATATTGAATTTAACAAAAAATAATTTCTTGCATTTGCAGCTGATGGCCAGTAGTTGATGGTGTATTTTATGATGCGTTTTGTCCACTTCAGTGGTCTGTGTGCATTTATAACAAATCCACAAGAAGCACAAGGAAATGGCTTAGCTAGCTGTCCGCTGTAGTGACCACTATGCATGAAAGGGTTTAAAAAATCAGTTTTAGTTGAATAATTTCAAATAGTTTAGACCGACTTGTTTATCTACCATATATGACAACATATAGGGTTTTAAAAGTAAAAAAACTCAGAAATGTTCTTGTTTTTTCTAGAAAATTACTGAAATTAATCTAAAATGTTCTGAGTTTTTTATAGCAAATTTTCTCATTTTGTTGCACAGAATTTGTTATCCCTAGAAAACGTCTTTTTTCCTTTGGTGGATATTTCTTTTCTTTTTTTCATTCCTATTTATGGCCCTAATACACTGTCGTAACTGTGTATGGTCAAAATATTGTCTGTTTTTTGTTTTTTTTCAACAGATTTATCCTATGTTCAGGGGAGATTGATGCACCTTTTCTCAATTTATTTATTTTTTTTAATCTCAAGGCACTTTGCAAATAAGAGGTGCCATTTATTTTTTATAAAGAAATAGATAATAAAAGCAACGTAATAAAATAAGATCACAAAGATCGTCTAATTTATAGCTTTCAGTTGAACATTGTTTGTTTTTCCACTGGATTTCTGATGGTAAAAGGAGAAAACTTTCATGATCTGTGACAGATTTTGTCACAGTTGCCATCATCAGAGTTAATAAATAAGTTATTTATTACCTCTTGCATATTCTAGCATCTTATTTTTTTTACGCAGAACTTAGTCTGGGGGAATAACATGAAACACTTCAACTGTTCCTCAGCCTGCAGACTGGGGGGCTAGGGGAAGACTGGAGGGTGGGGGAACCACAAGACAGGCAGAAGTGGAAACATTGAATGCTGAGGAGCAGCAGAAGTGGGAATCAGTGCCAGTAGAAAAGTGATACTTCCTCATTCTGTCAGACTGATTATCTTTTTATCTCGGCGTCAGTCGCCCTTTGTCCCAGCCACACACGGCTGCAGACAGCGACAAAGGACCTCATAAAAAACACATCTGTTGTACAACTTGGTTTTGTTTGCCTGACTCTCACCTGTAATACCTGTACTGCCAGTTGCTCCTTAGAGGAACAACAGCCTGACCTGCTTCCCTTTGAGTTCACTTCAACTTGGTGAGATTCTCACTAAGTTGAATTTCCCTTGACAGACAAAGTTTCCCCCAAAGGAGACAAATAAAGATTCTTGATTTGAGTCAGAACCCACTGTACCTGGATCAGTCAGTGTGGGTTCTTATCTAAAAACATACAGAAACAGCATCGATTATCTAACAGGATTTCTTCATTGTTTTCTTTCCTTCTGCAGATTATGACAGTAAGGATGCAGATTTAGTGGAAGTATGCACAGGGATGACCAGGGGTGAAAGTAGTTTTAAATTCTTAGGGGTACTATTTGGAGTTTCTATGTTGATTTTTTTTTTTTTTTTTTTTTTGCGTAGTGATAAAAGCTGGTTAGCTCTTGAATTGTTACAAATTAAAGCTGTATTTCCCTCAGCCCACTGGCTGCAATGTTGACACCTTGAGATGCCATGAGACCTAAATTCTGAACATCATGGCATGGAGTGAATCCCAGTTTTCCATGTCTGGCATACAACCATTCATTTTAGCTTTTAAACTGGTTCTATTGATCCTGTGTCCAGACAGAGGGATAATCAGTAGCCCAGCATCATGACCCGTTTGTTCTGAAGATCCTGCAGCTTCCACTTCTCTTCCTAACATGGTGCCTCCTCACCCTGACTCTCATGCTGCTAGGAGGAACCACAGAGCTCTGTTAGGTTAAAAGCTCATCTTCTGAAGTTGGGATATTTTTCCTCCAACAGGTTCCAGAGAAATCACCTCAAGCCAGATGTTGGACTGGGTTTTATTTCAATGTCACTGTGAATGTTAGAACCTTATTTTCAACAGTTTAGCTATAAAGATTGCAAAAGGTTATCATTTTGGAGAAGATATCATCAACATCAATATTTCCACTAAAGAAGCAAAAAGCCAAAAAAAACGCCATGAGAAAGGTAAACAAAGGTAAAACAACCCAAACAGGTGATCAACTCTAAACCACTAGCACCTTTTTACTCTCTCTCTGTCATTTAAGCACACCCGTTGCCGTGGCAACTGCCTGCGCTCCGCAAGCCGACCAGAGATTACGTTAAAAATATAACATTCAGTCCGTTACAATATCACGTTTGCAGGCTTGATATTTAATTTGCGATCATTAATAATCCTCTCATGAACACAGTGGTGGTTGATTAATTAATTTTAAACTCCTGCTCTTCTCGTTATTTTGGTAATAGAACCGAAACGCACAGAATTGCGCAACACCTTGTTGAAACAATAATCACTGAGATTATTATTGTTGTTGGGTCATTAATTTGAACACTTTTTGTTGATTTTTTGTTCTTGTTCTTTAATAAAGTTGCGAACATTTTAAGCGAGCCAGAGGATGTGCTGGTCTCAGCGTCCTGGCGGCGTTCAGTTTGTCACCTAATGCCGAGATCGACTCAAAACCTTCCGCTATCAGAAACAATATGAAATGGGGAAAAAAGGTATTTATCAACTGATTAAGTCGTGTTTTAGATTGTTCTTGGAAAAACTAATCAGTCACGGCTTATTAATGGGTGAACTCATGGCTACACAGTGAACCCATTAATGTTTTCCAGCTGACAGCCGCTTCCCTCTCTTGCACTGCGTACCCCCGCTAAATCTTTTAGGGGTACGCAATACCCGACCGTAGCCGCCTACTTTCACCCCTGCCAGCAACCCACTAGAGGAACATTTAGTTTTATACTTCACTCAACCCAGAATCAAACCTATTGAACTAACAAGAGATTCAGAGAAACTTCTACTAGTTTATAAATTCCAGATTATTGGTCAAAACAGGAATTGACAAGTCAGACTTGTTAAAAATATGTAATCAGCAATCAGAATACTGCAATCAGGGAACCCAAGTTTATCTGGTGATTTCTCTCCCAAACAATGAAATTCTTCTCTCATGTACTTCAGTAAAATCAACAATTCTTCATTTTCCTCTGTTTTATTGTCTAGATTGCCTGCAACATAACATTTATGAGGAGGAGATATGTAACCAGGAGAGGAGCTTCAATCCGGACCAGGACGAGTCAGAACCTCTGCAGGTGAAACAAGAACAAGAAGAACCAGAAGATCAGCTGATAGAAGAACAGGAGGATCTAAATACGTCGGTTTTGAGTCGATCTCAGCAGGTGACAAACTGAACGCCGCCAGGACGCTGAGGCCAGCACTTCCTCAGTGACCCAATTTCGATTTTTTGGCAATTCCGATTTTTTTGCCGGGGCCGTTCACACTGCCAGTAAATGCGACCTGTATGAGTTCTGCAGTGTGAACGGGCAAACGACCTGAAAGTGTCCCGCATGCGCACTAGAGGGCGCAATAGCGTCAGCGTTCTCAGTGTTCTGCCAACTGCCATAAAAAGAAGAAGTGCTCAGTGTTTGCGGAAGTAAACATGGAGGCTAACGGTGGAGCTTAGCTTACTTATTTGAAGTTGTTGACCAACCGGAGCAGCACATTAACAACTTCCTCCTCATATAGTCCGTCATGGTTGTTGTTTTTCTTCCCGCTTGCGTGTATCAGGACGCAGAATAGTGAGATTTGTTGAGAATCAGTGACGTTCAGTTCGGATGAATGCGACCTGAAAGTTTAAATTAACTACTCAACCACCGCTGTGTTCATGAGAGGCTTACTAATAATCGAGAAATGAATATCAAGCCTGGAAACCTGATATCGTAACGGACTGAATGTTGTGTTTTTAACGTAATCTCTGGTCGGCCTGTGGATCGCAGGCGGTTGCCACAGCAACGGGTGGGCTTACACGACAAAGAGAGATGGAGAGTAAAAAGGTAGGAGTGGTTTTGAGTTGGTCGTCTGTTCGGGTTGTTTTACCTTTGTTTACCTTTGCTGTGACTCATCACACCTGCCGTAGTTTCTGAACATTCAACAAACGACAAACTTGGACTAATTACCTCGTTCGTTTGTGAGTATACATCACCACAAACATCAGATAGGACAAATACATTTCATTAGTTTTTTTTTTACAAATTCTACCGCAATAATTATGTGAAATTAAATTAATTATATCCCGAATTCAGAAGATTTGCCTTTACCTTTATTGGGCTCTTTGGTTCCTCCTATCAGTCTGTAGTTTCTCATATCGATATCATCAAACCAAATTTCAGATCTATCATGACTGACTGACACCTGCTGGCGTCAGGTTTGCAACCAGCTTCTGACTGAGAAACCAGTAACCAGCTCCCAGTGTCAGAATCTCACTGAGGAAGAAACTGGATTAGGTTTTCTGTCACTTTATTATTTCTGCTATAACTGATGCATATTCACATATAAAATAAGTCAATAGAGTTTAATTTGCAATTTTTATGTCTTTGTGTCATGAGGTAGATCTCAGGCAGCTGGTGAGAGAAAAAGTAGATCTTGCTCTCAAAAAGTTTGGGCACCCCTGATCTAGAACATCAGCAGATAAAAGTGGAAGAGAAAGAAGTTTACTGCAGTCAGAGTGAAGAACAGATTGAGTTAAAACAGGAGACTGATACCTGCATGGTGGTTCCTGTTGATGAACAAACATTTCACACTGAATCAGAACCAAACATGAACCAAGTCATCTTCCAAGGAGCTGCTGAAGCTGAGAACCAAAATCAGGAAAGAAGAAAACCTTTCTCATGTGAGAATTGTGGAAAAGGTTTTAGTCAAAAACAGAATTTAACTCAGCACATGATGATTCACACTGGTGAAAAGCCATTTTCATGTGTGAACTGTGGAAAAAGTTTTAGTCAAAAACAGGGTTTTACTGAGCACATGAGGAGTCACTTAGGCGAGAAGTTGTAGAAGTATTTTCCTTTTATGACTTGTGTCACCTACTTGGGCTGCGTTCACACTGCAGCCTGAAGTGACCCAATTCCGATTTTGTTTTTTTACGTAATGCGACCTGTATCTGATCTTTTCATGACAGTCTGAACTGCACAGGTCGGATTCTTTTTGAATATCTGATACGGAAGATTAAGTTGTTAATATGCTGCTACGGCCTAGCAAAAACTTCAAATGTGTAAGCGATGCTCCACTATTAGCCTCCATGTTTACTTCCGCAAACATTGAGCTCTTCTTCTTTTTGTGGCTGTTGCAGAACACTGAGAACACTGACGCTATTGCGCCCTCTACTGCGCTTGCGGGTCCCTTCAAGCTGTGAACGCAGAGATGGGCAACCCTGATTTGTTTTCCTTAGGTGATACTTTTTCTTTGTTGGCATTTTCTGTGCTGCCAAAAAAAAAATCATTCTTAAAAACTGAATATCTATGGAGCAGTTTAGTAATGTTCAGTAGAGGCAACATTAACAGAGTCTGACGGGACACGGACTCCCTACCAGAACATCCTAATGAGATTGGGCTAGCAGGATTTATTTTTATTATTCTGTACAACAGAGATATTTTGTGAGTTTTACTTTTATAGTTGTTTTTTTTAATCAAAAATGGAATGTACTGGAATACATTGTTTTTAATGAATCTATACAAAACTATATTTGCGATGAGGTTTGTCTTTAAAGCAAAACGAGATTGAAACTGATGCTGTCAGTTGATTCAAGTTATATTACCCAGTAGAGATGTGCCGATCAGGTTTTTTTCTGCCGATGCCGATCACCCCCTGAGGGCCAAGCGCCGATACCGATCACCGATACCGATCACCGATACCGATCACATAATTATTATTATTATTATTATTATTATTATTATTATTATTATTATTATTTTATAATAAACACTACCGGTTACATTATGTGGAAAAAGGAACAATGAATTCACCTTAATTTAGACAAAAACTTGTTAAATTAAATTAATTTGTACTTTAAAGAAAATTCAAGATTCACCACAAACTCATTTTCATGCATTGTTTGTACAAAGTATGTGTGATTGATTTCAATAAATGACTTTTTCTCTCGTTTTAGTTGTTATAAACTGAAGGAGATCGGAGCAAATGCACCTTGTGCTGCCGGTAGAAGTCATCCCCAAAGTCACTAATGTCCCTCCACAGATGTCAGAATATATGTGAGAGTACAAGAAGCAGAGGGTCAACTCCAGGTTAAGAGATAATTATGTGTCGATTTTAAATTTCTGACTGTTACTGTATTGTAGGAAATGTTCTTATTTTGTGTAACAGTGAAACATGTTGTGAGATGTAAGAAAGTTTTACCTATTGATTTGTGGAGAACCAGAATACTAATATTGTATTTGTTTTATTTAAATCAAGTGGAAGAGAAGATTTTAGTTTTTTCGATGAGAACTGGAACAGTATGAGAAATCTTTAGATGTAATAACCGTATTATCCAGAAGGTGGCGGTAAGGCCACCTTATGAATGCCGACAGTCAAAACATCCCAAAGAAGAAGAATCGGAAGAGGAGGAATAAGAACGATAAAATGGCGCCTGGTCTGTTTTGTTGAATTTTCTAGATTTTTCTGAACGGGTTTCTCAACAAGCGGTTAATCCTGCTGAGGAAACTTTCACAAAGTTTGAAGGAATCATCGTCAAGTCGGAGGAAGAGATGGATGATCAGCACAGACTGCTGGATTTCTCCCGGACTCCTCAGATAATCTTACATCGAATAGGTAGGAAACACCAGCGTTTGGATGAAGGTTAATGTCTAAATGTATGAAGCTTTCTGTATGTAAATCACTTTAGTAACTGTTCCCCTCCTGTATAAATGTTTTATTAACAGGTCAATTAACGCAAACGTCACAATTATACTGTGAAAATGTCTAATTCATGTAGAGAAAAAAAACTGAGCC
Source organism: Poecilia reticulata (assembly GCF_904066995.2). Taxonomy (NCBI): domain Eukaryota; kingdom Metazoa; phylum Chordata; class Actinopteri; order Cyprinodontiformes; family Poeciliidae; genus Poecilia; species Poecilia reticulata. The sequence goes on along the minus strand of NC_088840.1, from coordinate 21,534,589 downwards.
AGTGATCTCAGTTGTTTCTCACCCCGTATTAATATTTACATTTCAAAACAGAAACGCGGTTGGATAGAATTTCGCCTTCTAGCACGAAAACCACCCTAAACATAAAGCCAGGGCTACAATGCGATGGTTTAAAACAAAACATATTCATGTGTTAGAATGTCTCAAAGTTCACATGGTCAGTTTTACTTCACAATTACATTCCGCTTTATGTTGGTCTTAACATAAAGCTTTACTGAAATGATTTATGTATGTGGTTATATCACACAATATGGAAAGTTTAAGAGTTATGAATACAAGCTACTGTAGAGACAATGCAGCAGAGGGGAAGTGGTATAAGTAGCATAAAATAACATGTAAAATAATTTGTAAAAAAAAAAAATTATAAATATATATGTGCTGTTAAATAATATTAATGCCTACAATAAATAATGTCACGGTAATAAATAGGAGGACAAAATAACTTGTAAAAATCTGGTCATTTGAGAATTCTCCAAATATCAGCTGAATATCTTGACTGAAGTCTGCACTGTTAAATCTTCAGGTTTCTTTTTCAGGGGTGCACCGATTTATTGATTAGCTGATTAACTGGCCCCGATTTCCTTAAGTTTGGGAGATCAGTGATCGGCAGATACTTAAATGTGAAACAAACTTTATCCACTGATCTTATCTGCTTCAGCAAAAGTCTAAAAATTAACTACTTACTCTTCTGCTCTCCAGTGAGAGGTTTGACTGATAGACCGGCCCACCAGGTCATGTCTGCACGTTCACAGTTAACAATAGTCGCCTCACATTTGTCAACTGAACGACTTTTCTGCTATATTTAGTGACATTTCAGACAGAAAGAATGGTATCAGTCAAAAAAATAATCGGTAGGTCAGACTTTTTAAAAATCTGTAATCAGAAAACTGCCATTAGTGCACCCCTACTCTATCTGGTTAGTCAAAAGAGTCAACAATTCTTCCTTTTTTCTGTTTTCTTATCCAGATTACCTGCTACATAACGTTAAGGAGGAGCCATGGAACCAGGAAAGGAGATCCACTCTGGACCAGGAAGAGTTAGAACCTCTGCAGGTGAATCAACAACAGGAAGAACCAGAAGATCAGCAGATGAAAGAAGAGCAGGAAGATCTAAAACACCAGCAGATAAAAGTGGAAGAGAAAGAAGTTTACTGCAGTCAGGGTGAAGAACAGGTTGAGTTAAAACAGGAGACTGATACCTGCATGGTGGTTCCTGTTGATGAACAAACATCCCACACTGAATCAGAAACAAACAGGAACCAAGTCATCTTCCAGGAAGCTGCTGGAGCTGAGGACCAAAATCAGGAAAGAAGAAAACCTTTCTCATGTGTGACCTGTGGAAAAAGTTTTAGTCTAAAACAGGATTTAACTCGACACATGAGGATTCACACTGGTGAAAAGCCATTTTCATGTGTGACCTGTGGAAAAAATTTTAGTCTAAAACGGAATTTAACTCGGCACATAATGATTCACACGGGTGAAAAGCCGTTTTCGTGTGTGAAGTGTGGAAAAAGTTTTAGTCAAAAACAGAATTTAACTAAGCACATGAGGATTCACACTAGTGAAAAACCGTTTTCATGTCTGAACTGTGGAAAATGTTTTCGTCACAAATTTTGTTTAACTCAGCACATGATGATACACACCAGTGAAAAGCTGTTTTCATGTGTGAACTGTGGAAAAACTTTTAGTCAAAAACCGAATTTAACACAGCACATGACAATTCACACTGGTGAAATGCCGTTTTTATGCGTGAATTGTGGAAAACGTTTTCGGCACAAAGTTAGTTTAACTCTGCACATGAGGATTCACACTGGTGAAAAGCCATTTTCTTGTGTGGACTGCGGGAAAAGTTTTAGTCAAAAACAGAATTTAACTCTGCACATGAGGATTCACACTGGTGAAAAGCCATTTTCATGTGGGAACTGTGGGAAAAGTTTTAGTCTAAGACAGCATTTAACTGAACACGTGATGATTCACACGGGTGAAAAGCCATTTTCATGTGTGAGCTGTGGAAAAAGTTTTAGTAGAAAACGGAATTTAACTCAACACATGAGGATTCACACTGGTGAAAAACCGTTTTCATGTGTGAACTGTAGAAAAAGTTTTAGTCACAAAGTTAGTTTAACTCACCACATGAGGCGTCACAGAGGTGAAAAGCTGTAGAAGTATTTTCCACACATGTCCTATGCTGAGGTTCACTATAGAATTGATATTGGTTAAAAACTAGAATCAAAGACTGGAAGGGTTTCATGTTTATAAAGCTGAAAGTTGTTGTATTTGTTAAATGTGGTCATTTGGATCTTCACATTTTTATACTTAGAGATGTGCAATAATGACACATTTTCCTTCAGAGATGCTTTGTTTTTTCTGGCATATTCTGTATCAAAAACAATAATGATAAACTGCATGTTATTAAATGAACATTCTGTTTGTGTCAAACTGTATGTTGTGTGTAAAAAGTGAAGAGCAGAGGGCTCAGCACACAGCCCTGAGGAGAGCCAGGACTGATGCTGACTATTTCATGCATGAACAAAGTCTGACCGGACCTGGACTCCCTTCCAGAACATTCTCACAAGATTGGACTTGAGGGATTGATTTGTATTATTATGTACAATAGAGTTTGTGGGGTTTATTATTGTAGTCTTTAAAATCAAAAATAGAATGTACTACAATGGTTGAGTGTTTTCAAAAAATCTGCAAAAAAAATATTTGTGATAGTTTTGCCTAGTAAAATGAGATTGAAAGTTTAATTTCTTACAAATTATATTAACCAGTTTTACTCTACCTAATTAAAATATTTTCAAATGAAATAAAATACATTTGTACTTTAAAGAAAATGCCAGATTCACCACAAACTAATTGTCATGCATTGATTGCACAAAGTACTTGTGGTTGTTTTCAGTTATTTGCTTTTTTCTCTAGTTTTAGCAGTAATATTTTGCTCTTTTCTGCTGCAGCTGTTAGATTACTGTATTTTTATGTTAAAACTATTTGTATGTGCATTTATATATGTATTTTAGAAAGAAATTGTGTAAAATTTCATGTAAGAATAAAGGTTTTGAGTTTTCCTTTAGTGCATGTTATGCCTTATACTTGAGCCCAGTAGATGGTGGCTCTACACCTGTACTGGTTGTAGCCACTGTGGTTCCTGTAACTGATGGGTTGCTGGTTCTGACTCTCCACATCCATCTCAGTTGTTGAGTCCTTGAACAAGACACCAAACCTACCTTGCCTGGTGTTAGTCAGAAATCCGATGGGCCGATTGTGTAGCAGCTTCTGTCAGTTTACCCCATGCCAGCTGTGGCTACAATGTAGCTTACCACCATCAACATGTAAAGCCCTTTAACATCATCTGCAGTAAAGTGTTATACATACATTTACCATTGACTATACATTTCCCTTTTGTCTTTTTGTTTTGTTTTTTTATTAACCGTACCCTGTCTGGCAGGAAGAAGAAGAAACCGGAGAGAAAAGAAAGGTGAGACAAAGGTTTTATCGGGTCACCCTCCTCTCACCCAACTTGATTTAAAGGTGATCACAGAGAGGGGAGCCAGAGACCCAACCTGACAGAGAGACCAGGCACACAGAGACAAATTGTTCAGTTTAATTTCAGTTTGTTCAGTTTAAAGCCATCAGTTTAATTTCTGATGGCTTATTAACCTTTACCAGATCCTAATTCAGCTGAAAGTTATAGACCAGTAGCTCTAAAATCATGCTTAGGTAAAATTATGGAAAACATGGTAAATAACATATTGATTTATTTTTTAGAATCTAAGGAAAAGATTAAGTCTTATCAGTTTAGATTCAGAAAAGGCAGAAGTACAATAACTCCAGCATCATGTCTGGAACATAAAATTAGTTTTAATTTGTTCAGATTCAAGTAGTGCATTAATTGGTATTCAAGAGGTAAACTCAGAATCAAGGCAAGATATTATACTGGATATAATTCACTAGATTTTCAGGATTAAAAATCATGATTCTCATGTTAAACTAGTTTGGATTCCTGCCCATATTGGTGTGGTAGGAAATGAGTTGGCTGATAAGAGAAGATTTTTTATTTTATTTTACCGAGACAATACGGACCATATCCTAAATATACGCACATTTTTTCGAGATACCTCGTCTGTTCCCACCCATTTAGGGCATTAGCTACTAGTTGTGATCAACTTTGCTTTGTTTTGAACCGGATAAATCCCCTCCTGGACCTCCATCTGAATTTCGCGCGTCATCTGGGTCACATGACTGAAACCTAGCAATTAAGAAAATGTAATAGAAATAAAAAGGGAGAAGATCTAGAATAAGATTTGGACATACAGGATTAAATGGTACTCTTAAAATATTTAATAAACACAATACATGTTGCTGTAATTATTGTGGAAAATTAGAAACAGTACAGCCCTGTGACAGACTGGTGACCTGTCCAGGGTGACGTGACCCCGCCTCTCGCCCGGAACGTTAGCTGGAGATGGGCACCAGAAACCCACCCGACCCCACTAAGGGACAAGGGTGCAAGAAAATGGATGGATGGATGGAAAGAGTACAGCATATTTTTCTTAGAATGTAATAAATATGTTCGGGAAAGAGAGGTGTTACTTAGAGATTTAAGTAGAAATAAAAATAAGTTATATATTAGAGAATTGTTTCAGAGATCATCAGGGGATGTAGTTGTTAGCAGTATTTTTAATTTCCTAAAAAGAACAGGTGTTATGGGGCGATTATAATAGTTAAACGTCTGATCCATACTCCAATCTGGAAGGTGGCGGTAATGCACCTGTAAATTGTTTGCCAACCGCCATGAAAAGGAAAAAGAAGAAAACGACAAGGGAGGAAGAGGAAGATAATGGCTCATGGTTTGTTCTGTTAAATGTTCGAGTGTTTCTGTAAAACAAACAAACAAACAAACAAAAAACATGTCTTCAATCCAGTTTAAATGTGTAGTTAATCCTGTTGAAGAAACATTAACAGAGTTTAAAGGAATCGTCTTCAAGTCGGAGGAAGAGATGGATGATCAGCGCAGACTGCTGGATTTCTCCCGGACTCCCCGGATTATTTTACACCGGATAGGTAGGAAACACCAGCGATTGGATGAAAGTTAAGGTCTAAATGTAGAAGCTTTCTGTATGAGGATCATTTTAGTAGCTGTTCCTTTCTGAAGGAACAGCTACTAATCTAACTAATCTAATAAAGGAAGACAGACGTGACAATTATGCTGTAAAAATAGCTCATTTTTGTAAAGATAAATTAGAGCCAGTGACTTCAGCTGTTTAATTTTTTTATGGCTCTCCTACATGAATTACATAATTACATTACATTGCAAAACGGGAAAAATACATTTGAATAGAGTTTCACCTTCCAGCACGACAACGATCCTAAACATAAAGGCTGCAAAGCGATGGTTTTAAACAAAGCAAACCAAATCTGGCCCGCCGTAGCTTTTTATGCTCTAGTCTAGGATAGACGCCTCATGGACCGCTCTGGTCTATTGTCGCTGACGAGATTTAGGGCGGCCATCTTGGAGAGGTCAACCACTCCACTCAGCCTTACATGTTCGGCAGGCATAATGACGTATGGCATTTAATCGATCATAACTCGCTTTTTGATTACTGGAAACCTTATTCAAACAGCTGTTAAAGCTACATTTATAAACAATTGTATTTTTAAAGTATTTTTTAAATTGCATTGATGCATATTAAAGCATATTTAAATATGCTTTGTGTGGATAACAATACAATAGGAATAAAGTATTGATGTATGATGAGCATTATACAAATAAATTATTTAGTAATATCAATATATATATTTATAAATATACAAACACATAAATAATGATTAATATTGAATAATATATAATATCCATGTGTGTATCCATTATGTGTATACATGTTATATTTATATGTACATATAAATGTGTAGCCTAAAATATGTAATTCATCGGCTGTTTTCCAGCACATGAGTTCTAGCTTCAGAGAGATTCAGCAGCTGAGATTGAGTCCAAAATGTTGATCCAAAGTAAATAAACTAGATATTCCTATTCTGGCTTGCTAGATAAGTATAAATATTCTCTGGACTTTCTAAGTATGCTCTAAATTTGTACAAGTGATGAGTACTCCACAGTTTCTAAGTAATAACAAAAGCTAAATGTTCCTGTTCTGGGAGATTTTTTTCTGGATTTTAAGTTTGTTCTAATTTCGTTTTTGGGTTGCAATAATAGGAGTTTCATTGCATAATAATATAAAAACTAATCTAATATTGTTCTAAATAGTGAGAACTGTACAGTTCCTACTTTTATCATCTGCCGGTGTGTGCAGTTAACAGCCCATCTACCTGCTTCCTGAAAACAAACAAGAAAAAACATGTAGAGGACTAGAGACACCTACTGGACAGGAGGGGATCGTCACAACAGTTTCTAACAAAATAAAAAGAGGGAAGGACACATTAGGCCACATGGTAACATTCAGACAAAACAAAGACATGCATGAAGGCGGTGACGTCACAAGGCCATAAAACCATGTGGCTCAGCCTCCTGGCAGAAGTCTGATAAGATGTTATCAAGGAATGTCCTTGGGAACGCTCAGCTCCACAGCTGCATGGAAACAGGAGGGGGTGAGGTGGGAAGGAGCGTTATGTTTACATATCTTCCAGGAGATTGGAAATATGCAGCCCTTCCAAGGCAACACAGGAAAGCCAATTCAGATACAAAAAGTCTTAGGTTGGGTAGATTATAAATTTCAATCTTCCCTAAAGTATCTCTGCTACATCTCAGTTCCCATTTATCCAGATTAGTTTAATCGTTCCACTGAGCCGAAACTAGCAACTTCTCCAAGATCGATTCCATCCTGTTAGTGAGTTTTTCAGTCCTCAGCTGGGCTGCAAGTCTCAGCAAGACTCACATCCAACTTGTGTCTCTGTCCACACCAACAGTCGGTTTGCTAGTTCAGCCAAGTCCGTCACAAATTTGTCGATAATTCAGGAATCTACAAGCTCCAAACAGCAGAAATCCTGTTATGAATAAATCCAAGGTGAATCCTGCTGGATGTGTCCCCACAGGACAAGAGGGCTCTCCTGTGCCCAGACTTCTTGTCGAGAAATTTTGATCCATTGCATTGAGAGACCAGTTGACCAGATCCATTTGGATCTTTGCACATTTGGAGGATGTGCAAAGAAAGGCTCCAAAAGTACAGAAAAAGACAGGACAAAAACAGAGCAGGCCAGGGCAGAGAGGGAGCAGAGGAAAAAAAAGCATCTGCCTTCACTGAGAGCAAGAGAGGAAAATTTATTGATATTTTAACAGTCTAATGGGTTTTATCAATACATTCTGGCACAACCTGCCCTTTCAGAACATTCAATATAAGATACAATCTTTACTCTTATAGTCCTAGCTCCCTTCCTGACGACATCCGTGCGACTGTGGAGCAGAGCACTTCCAAGGACTTGCTCTTAGATAAGATCACACTCCAGATATACAGATAAATCACTTTGTGATTATCACTGCCTTTCATTGGCTCCATGTCTGTGCCTTATCTTGCAATATCTGCCAGATCCTTCCCACTGTTGTCATTTCATCCTATTTACTGTTACTTATTAGTTAGAACAAAGAAGAGAGCCAGAGAAACTCCTATTAGTTTATAAATTCTTGAGAACTTATTCTTATTATTCACCAACCCGCTAGAGGAACATTTAGTTTTATACTTCACTCAACCCAAAACAGGAATCAAACCTATTAAAAAGAACTAGAAAATTCATGCAGAAATTTTACGGGGCATGCCAAAGTGTGCCCGTCGGCTTTGACCCAGCGTTATGATGCTAAAAATTTGCATTAATGCTAAAGAAAGCTGCAATGTAGTCAATAACCTGTGGAGAGGCAGAAGCATGATGACTAAGCTGTACTTGTACCATTCATTATGTTAAAATTAATGCATAAGCTAAAATTAGCCAATATGCTAAGTTTATCCTAAATGCTGGCAGTAGCATGTGGAGCAACAGGACCATGTTGTTTTAATTTTACTTGCTCCATTCAGTATACTAAAGATGTCTAATTAATGAGAAAATCAGCTAATAGCTAACTTTAGGTAAAAGGCTAGTGCTAGTCAAGGGCAGTGAAATGCTAACATTTGTGCAAACTATCCTGAGGGGGAAAAAAAACATAAAAAGGCTGATATTATTGCACAGCCTACGGCAGTGCACTAACCTGAGGGGAATATGCAGACTTTTATTTAGAAAGTTTCAGTAAGCTTATTTTTAACTACAGGGTTTCCCCAGAGTGTATTATAAGCCTGGCGGCCCGCCATGCTTTACTAGTCCCGCCGCCAGGCTAAGCGTTGCTTGTTTACGTTTCTAGGAAAATGTATATATATATATATAAATATATATATATATTTTTTTTTTTTAAAGCAGGGCTGCAAGCGTCTCTTTTGCTCCTAGCATTTCACTAGCAGAGCAGATTTATTCCTAAGGGATAGGTTTATAATAGATAGGTTTATAGTTGCATTTAAACCCGACAGCGCGCGGACTAATCACACAGCTGGCCCCTCTGCGCTTTGCCTCGCGTGCTGCTTTACCTCAGTGGGATCGCGCGCGTCTCCTTTCACTCAAACTGGACACAGGCTGACCTGTATGGATATTTACATAAACCTACTGTGAGGAATTATGATCCTTTGGAGAACTCTAGGTAAGAGTTTAAAACCCGCCGCGTTAGCTCTGGTTGTGCAGCTCCATGCGAACCGTAGGAATAACTTGTAGCAAATTCAGAGGTGCGTGTTGTGGAGCGGTGAGAATGATTTATCTTTGTAAACGAACAATTATATGCGGCGTTTACATCTCACCTCGCTGCCCAGCGTGTGGCTCTGTCTGTCTTCCCTGTAAAGTTTATGTCTGTGGTCCCGGTTGGCCGGAGCGTTTGTGGATAACGAGCAGCGCTAACCTCATCATGCAGGTTCAGCCCGGTGAGGAGCTTTCAGGCTCTCCTCGGAGTCACGCATCACACTAATTTTATATTTTATTATAATTTTTATTATTATTTTTCCGGTTACACGATGCATCAAACCATATCAAATGCGCTGTCTACGTAGAGTTAAAGCGCGCGGCCGCACGGAAATCTGAGAAACTCGTCCCATAAACTCGACCAACCAAAACGGTTTCTGTGAAGATTATTAAAAACTCAACAGACACGAAATGGAAGAGCTACTGAAGCCACATTAGCAGCATTGAATTAAATCTCCTGTTTGTTGCACATCTCTGCATAGTGCAGCAGATTACAGGGCCGGTCCAAGGCTGTATGAGGCCTTAAGCATACTCTGATTTAGGGGCCCCTCTTGCTGCTAAAATATCAGCACCTCTAACAGCTTCTGTGTTAGATTTAGTGAAATATGGGAGAAGGGAGTAGTTTAATTGGTCCAGCCTAAAAAGCAATAAGTTATAATCGCAGTTTACTAATTTGTGTAAATTAAAAGATTAAATTCACAGCATCAGATTGTTGCTATGGTAACAAAACAATCTAACTATGAATATTGTTCTTTGAAGTTTTACAAAGTAAACTTGCCAGCTCCTTAAAATCTTGGATCTAAATGTTAAGCAATTTAAAATCTTTTAATTTATACCTAAACAATTGAATAAAATTTAACAGCATTGATAATCTCAATAAACAAATGTTACATTTATGTATCTGTGGTCTGTGTTAAAATATTAGCATTTATGGGGCACCTGAAGCGCTTTGAGGCCTGATGGAGCCGCTGACTTGATTTGGATTAAACATGTTGTTGTTTTTAGACTAGTTGTGGGTTTAAATAGCATTTCACTGAAGTCGTTTTCCCGTACCATATAATTAGAAATTAATACTTTTACATTTCCTGTCAACTTAACATCTTTTAATACAAAAACTTGGTGGACCACCGGTGGACCGCCTCGACACCCCGACCACCGGGCTTAGCGAGTTTTCTGGGGGAAACCCTGAACTACCTCACCAATTCAATGTGTTACAGTAGTTTGTTTAAACTACTCACATAAAGCCCAAAAGAGAAATTACCTGTTGTGAAAAATGTCAAGGCTTTTATTTTGACATTTTCAGTAAGCTTCATTACTGTTACACATTGGATTAATAGCCACATTAATCCAATGTGTAACAGTCCAGCTATATAATGCCCAAAACAGCAAGTAGTGCTAAATGCCAGCTCAGCCCTAATGTGTGCTATTTGAGAGTTCCGCCGTGTTTAGTTCTGCTATAGTAAATAATCCTCAGCCAACTGCTGTGTGTGTGTGCTGCGCAAGGCAATGCACTAGGGGGCAGTGAAGTGCTACTCTTTGTGCTAATATCCTGAGAAAAAAAAGGTGAAAAAAAAAGCTATATTATTGCATCGCCTACGGCGGTGCACTGATGTGAGAGGAATATGCAGGCTTTTATTTTGAACGTTTCAGTAAGCTTCATTTTAATGACCACACTAATTCAATGTGCAACTTTGGTTTGTTTAAACCAGTCCCATAAAGAGCAATTACCTGATGTGAGAAATGTCAAGGCTTTTATTTTGAAATTTTCAGTAAGCTTCATTATTGTTACACATTGGATTAATGGCCTAGCTATATAATGCCCAAAACAGCAAGTAGTTCTAAATGCCAGCTCAGCCCTAATGTGTGGTATCTGAGAGTTCTGCCATGTTGTAGTTCTGACCATAAGTCATTGTAGTTCTAAAGAGCAGCTAGCTCAACTATCATGTGAGTGAGACACACAGGGAGAGATTGAATTCTAACTGTTTGAAGCAGTTAGTTTTTCTGAACAAATCAGTCCAAACAGCTCCTTCCTGTTCAAGATCCGTAAGAGTGATCCGAAAAACATTTGAAGCATATAAGAGGGCAATTTCTTGTCTCCGATAGTACTGCAATTTATATCTGTAGCTCTCTCTGCATTAACCCAACAGAAAAACATAATAAAGGCCTGAGAGAAATATACAGGCTTTTATTTTGAAATTTTCAGTAAGCTTAATTTTAAATGGCCACACTAATCCAATGTATAACAGTGGTTGGGTTAAACCAGTTATATAGTGCCCAGAAAATTCGGCCCTGTATGTATTTATAACATTCTGTTCACCCTCCTTCTGTAGTAACTCAGAGTTCCACCATTATGTAGTTCTTAACTGCCAGCTAAGCCCTCCTCTGTAATAATTGAGTGTAATAATTGTAATAATTGAGTGCGCAAGGCAGTTCACAATCCTGAGGAAAAAACCCATAAAAAAAGCTAAATATTATTGTATGTAAGATGTAAGAGGAATAGGCAGGCTTTTATTTTGAAAGTTTTAGTAAGCTTTATTTTAATGACCGTACTAGTTCAATGTGTAGCTGTGGTTTGTTTAAACCAGTCACATAAAGTCCAAAAGAGCAATTACCTGATGTGAAAAATGTCTAGGCTTTTATTTTGAAAATTTTAGTATGCTTCATTTAAAATGGCCACACTAATCCAATGTGTAACAGTGGTTTGGTTAATCCAGCTATATAATGACCAAAACAGCAAGTAGCTCTAAATGCCAGCTCAGCCCTCCTCTATATTAACTGAGTGTTCCACCATGTTGTAGTTCTGACCTTCTTCTCTGTCCTCTGTATTAAAGTGTTCTGCCATGTTTAGAACTACAGAGACTTTGTAGTCCAAACCAGCAGCTCTGCTTTCTATGTTTTCTGTTGCTATAGCGATTAAGCCTCTGCCAACTGCTGTGTGTGTGTGAGACTTTATCTAACTTTATGAGACACCCAGTCAGTTTTAATGAAAAAAGCAGTCCGAACGACTCCTTCCCGTTCAGAATCCGTAAGGTCGATCCAAAACCCGTTTGATGCGTATGAAAGGGCTATTTGTCGTCTCAAATAGTTCCGTGATTCATATCTGCAGGTCATTCACAGTAAATTGCAGTGATGAGAGAAATATGGTGTGCGCGGAGCTCAAACATTTTTCAGAAATATATGTAAAACACTGGGGAGGAGCGTCAGTTAGTCTTGTCCCATCACTTTGCTCTGAAGCACCTGGAAGGAAAACCGTAAGCCCTAGCAAAATTTTGAAAACATTTTACCGGAGCAGGCATTCAGTGCGATTACATGACCAACTTTCATACCAATGGTACAAGTTTTGCGGCCATGAGAGCGATTTCAAAATTATTTTGGGGTCAAAATTCCACTCCGTTTCTCACTCGAAAAAAGCGGCAGTTGGTGTCAGTTACACTCTGTGTTTTGGCAGTTGGAAATTTCGCTCGTTTTTCGCTTTTTACGTCGCAGTCATAACTCCGATCCCCAATAAAAATAATGGCTCCCTTCTGGGCATCGAGCTGCACGCTTTGATTCCACTTTTGTGGATGGGCACGCAGCGGTACGAGCCGCATTAACTGTGACGGAAGAAAAATAAATAATCAATAATAAAGAGACATTCTATTGGGTGTAGAACAATAGGTGCCTGCCGTGCAATGCATGGAGGCAGCTCTCCTTATGCATTGCCATGGCATGCCCCTAACTAACAAGAGATCCAGAAAAACTTCTATTAGTTTATAAATTCCAGATTATTGGTCAAAACAGGAATTGACAAGTCAGACTTTTTAAAAATCTGTAATCAGCAATCAGAATACTGCAATTGGGGAACCCAAGTTTATCTGGTGATTTCTCTCCCAAACAATGAAATTGTTTTCTCATTTACTTCAATAAAATCAACAATTGTTAATTTTCCTCTGTTTTATTATCTAGATTGCCTGCAACATAATATTTATGAGGAGGAGATATGTAACCAGGAGAGGAGCTTCAATCCGGACCAGGATGAGTCAGAACCTCTGCAGGTGAAACAAGAACAAGGAGAACCAGAAGATCAACAGATAAAAGAAGAGCAGGAGGATCTAGAACACCAGCAGATAAAAGTGGAAGAGGAAGAAGTTTACTGCAGTCAGGGTGAAGAACAGATTGAGTTAAAACGGGAGACTGATACCTACATGGTGGTTCCTGTTAATGAACAGATGTACCAAACTGAATCAGAACCAAACAGGAACCAAGTCATCTTCCAGGAAGCTGCTGAAGCTGAGAAACACAATCAGGAAGGAAGGAAACCATTATCTTGTGAAACTTGTGGAAAAGGTTTTAGTCGAAAACGGAATTTAACTCGTCACATGGGGATTCACACTGATGAAAAGCCATTTTCATGTGTGAACTGTGGAAAAAGTTTTCGTCACAAAGTTAATTTAACTGAGCACATGATGATTCACACTGGTGAAAAGCCATTTTCATGTGTGAACTGTGGGAAAAGTTTTCGTCACAAACTTAGTTTAACTCAGCACATGATGATTCACACTGGTGAAAAGCCATTTTCATGTGTGGACTGTGGAAAAGGTTTTAGTGGAAAACAGCATTTAACTAGGCACATAATGATTCACACAGGTGAAAAGCCATTTTCATGTGTGACCTGTGGAAAAGGTTTTAGTGGAAAACAGAGTTTAACTCAGCACATGATGATTCACACTGGTGAAAAACCGTTTGAATGTGATAACTGTGGAAAAAGTTTTAGTCAAAAACAAGGTTTATCTCAGCACATGATGATTCACACTGGTGAAAAACCGTTTTCATGTGGGAACTGTGGAAAAAGTTTTAGTCAAAAATGGAATTTAACTCAGCACCTGATTATTCACACTGGTGAAAAGCCGTTTTCATGTGTGACCTGTGGAAAAAGTTTTAGTCAAAAGCAGAGTTTAACTAAGCACATGATGATTCACACTGGGGAAAAACCATTTTTATGTGGGAACTGTGGAAAACGTTTTATTCATAAACGGAATTTAACTCGTCACATGATTATTCACACCGGTGAAAAGCAATTTTCATGTGTGACCTGTGGAAAATTTTTTAGTCGAAAACGGTATTTAGCTAGCCATATAATGATTCACACAGGTGAAAAGCCATTTTCATGTGTGACCTGTGGAAAAAGTTTTAGTGAAAAACGGGATTTAACTCGGCACATGATGATTCACACAGGTGAAAAGCCATTTTCATGTGGGAACTGTGGAAAAAGGTTTAGTCAAAAATGGAATTTAACTCAGCACATGATTATTCACTCTGGTGAAAAGCCGTTTTCATGTGTGACCTGTGGAAAAAGTTTTTGTGAAAAACGGGATTTAACTCGGCACATGATGATTCACACTGGTGAAAAACCGTTTTCATGTGGGAACTGTGGAAAACGTTTTATACATAAACAGAATTTAACTCGTCACATGATTATTCACACTGGTGAAAAGTAATTTTCATGTGTGACCTGTAGAAATTTTTTTAGTCAAACAGTATTTAGCTAGTGTTGAGACGCTTTAACCAAAGTCGAGAAAGAGTCACACGCTGGTAGACAAAGGCCCATAGTAAAAAGTTACATGTTTGATTCTGTTAGACACCAAGGTCCATTTCTCACGAAAAAGAAACGTTTTCCCAGGCCACAGAGACATGGTGTGATTTCAGGGAGTGTCTTCAGTCCATATAATCAGCTACCCTCCTCTTTCTCCTCAGACACTACACAGACTTTTTTAGAAACTCTTCTCGGATGTAATGGTAAAAGCGTCTCCTTTCAGCGCTGAAAGTGAATAAAATAAGTAAAGTCTGAATGCTTTTCTTGGCTGATTTTATGCTCCGTGTGTCAATACAAATTATGATTCATCGATCAGGATTTCCATTCCCAACACTAGCCACATAATGATTCACACTGGTGAAAAGCCGTTATGTGTGAACTGTGGAAAAAGTTTTCGTCACAATTTTAGTTTAACTCAGCACATGATGATTCATACAGGTGAAAAGCCATAGAACGTTTTTCCATTAGGATTGTTGTAAACGAATATTTTAGTAGTCGAGTAATCTATCAGTTATTCTTACAATTAATCGATTAATAGGAAAAAAATAAAATAAAATTAAATATTGATAAATCTTCCATAACATCAATGTTACTATCGGATATCAATATCATTCCAATTTTTCATTTTTGAGCATCCCTAACAGTTACTTTTTTTGTAGTTTAGAAAATTAACCTGCAACAATAATAGCTCACTTTCTAAGTTAACCTGAAGAAAACTTATACAAAGATCTTAAATTATACCCAATTTAATAATAAAGAGCCAGGTTCACAAATATGCTTGTAAAAATGTCTGTGATCCAGCTTTTAGTTTATGTATTCATCTTCAGTGAGTTTAACAGATTAATTCTCACCTTGCCCCATGCCTGTCAAGCTTTGGGTTTGAGAATGCGGAAAATGTTGCCTCTAGTGGCTTGGGGGTGGTAACACAACTAATATAATTACATTACTAAATCAGAATACCATTAAGTCTTTATTATTTATTATTAATTCTGGCATTATTGGTACTATAAAATATAAATTCCCTCACAAACACCATACCTTTTCATTTTCTTAAGGATGTAGAGCGAATTGAATGACAAAGTAATTCCAGTTTCACTTGATGGTCAACCTGTTGAAACTGGCAAATTTTAAATACCTCTGGTCATTCCTGGACAGTCAGCTCAAAACACTGAAAACACTGGCTATGTTTTAAAAACTGTTCTCAGAGACTCTATCCTTTAAGAAAACCCAGTGATCTTGGGCTGTGTTTTTCAAAATTTTTTGAGCGAAGGTGCATTGTTTTAATTAAAAAAATCATGAGGCACACCACCAACCAAAAATGTAAATAAAGATACTCTCTCAGTCTCTCTCTGTGTTTTTAGTTTTTATAGTAGCCAGGCTGGAGAAGCTCACTTCACACAGACATGTTGTGGGAAATGGACCCATGTTCTTTCTAACTACTGCTGAGCTTCGTCTTTTTTCCATCACTGTCGTCAGAGTCTTGCTAGATTCAATGCTCTCACTGCTACCTGTAATATTTATGCATCACTAATTCTCTTGTTTTATTGTAAAATGCTCTGTACCTACTGCCATCTAGTGGTGAGAAAATGACATGATTACGGCGCTAGTCACTACTACAGCAGAGACGCTCGAAGATGGAATTATTTGCAGATAATTAACTCATTTTGAAAAAATCTTTTAAGACCAATTACCATACTACAGAGCGCACAATACTATAAGCCGCTGGTATCTCTGCTGCTCTCGGTTTTCCATAAGGACCCAGCATAGGGCTGCATCCTAATAACTGCTGGATATATTAGGGACGCAGCACTCCAAAGCCGAACCATGGTTTCGTTCATGCCGAACTGACGTGCAGCGGCATTATTTCCCTCCTGTACTGCCAAATTGACAGCCCTCAACTTACAAGCTGCATCATATGAGTTTGAAAACATTTCTCTGTTGTACCTGCTGGTAGCATGTGCTTGTTCTAAATGAAAATTAGTACATACTTCTTTGATTTACAATTTTGACTTCTAATGATTCCCTTCCTGCTAAAGAGCCCCCTGGTGGTTGAAGAAAAATCCACAGAAAAGCCGCACCGGGCTATAAGCAGCATGGCTCAAAGCTTAGGAAAAAAGTAGCGGCTTATAGTCCGAAAAATACAGTACCGTAGGTGAAACTGGATAATTTCCACGGCACACCTGACGATCACTCGCGGCACAGTGGTTGAAAAACACTGATCTTGGGGTCACCCAACTAGAGGTTGTGTACAAGACAATGTTGAGTGTTTTAACTTTTCTTCTCCTCGGCTGGTTTGGTCACATGAGCTGCAGATCAACAAACGTTTAAGAATACTTTCAATGGCAGGTAAAGTAGCAGGTAAATAGTGGTGTAAAGAAAACTGAACATGGAAGATGGCGAGGAATATTTTAATAGACAGCATCCATCCTCATTTTTCATCAGTTTTAACCTACGAGGTGATGAAGACGTTATTGTGTTCCTCTGGCAACTAAGAACATTGCTTTCAAGTTATTTATTGATGGTGCAATAATTATTAACCAAATTAAATACAATTTATCTGTAGCATGCTAAGTGTATTACTCAATGCTCAAATTGTTCAAGGATTCAAGAATTTTTATTGTCATACCACCTTGATAGTTTGTGGTACAAAATTTGTACTCAGGTCCCAGATCAAGAAATCTACAGTAAAGGCTGCACCCCACAGTCCTTTGTGCAGCCTTGACCACCCTCTGCACAACCGTCCTCTCAGCAGCAGTGCAGCTGCTGTGCCACATGGTGATGCAGGTGCAGAGAACGGCCTCCACCACACAGCGATAGAAGCTCCTCAGGACTGAGCTCCCAAGTCCAGGTCTCTGCAGCTTCCTGAGGACGTAGAGATGCTGGTGGACCTTCCTGACCAGACAGGAGGTGTTGGTACTCCAGGTGAGGTCACTGGATATGTGCACATCCAGGTACCTGTAGCTGGAAACCACCTCCACAGCTGCCCCTCTGATGTACAGGAGCTGAAGACGATTCTTGTCCCTTCTGAAATCCACCACCGTCTCCTTGGTCTCCTTCACGTCGATGCAGAGGTTATTTTCTTTGCACCAGGTTTTCCACCTGCTCTCTGTATTTGGACTCATCACTGTTCATGATGCATCCCACTACTGCTCTGTCGTCGGCAAACTTTACTATATGACAGCTGGGCTGTCTTGCTGAGCAGTAAAATGTCAGCAGAGTGAAGAGGAGGGAGCTCAGCACGCAGCCCTGCGGCGAGTCAGTGCTGAGGGTGATGGAGGAGGAGACGGTGTTGTGGATCCTGACAGTCGGAGGTCTGTTGGTCAGGAAGTACAGAATCCAGTTCCCCAGTGTGGAACGCAGTCCTGGAGAGGAGAGTTTCTGCGCCAGGGTCTGTGGGATGATGGTGTTGAAGGCTGAGGAGAAAACCAGGAACAGCAGACGAATGTAGGAGTTTCTGCTCTCCAGGTGGGTGAGGGCTGCATGGATCTCTGATGAAATGGCGTCAGCAGTGGAGCTTCTTCCTGTAGGCGTACTGATGGGGGTCCAGAGCGACGTCAATGGAGTCCTTGATGTGATTTATGACTACCAATGTTAAGGGTATAGGCTTGTAGTCATTCAGGCTCGTCACTGTGGAGCACTTGGGAGACGGGGACAATAGTGGCGGTCTTTAAGCAGGTGGGCCCAGGTGACCATGACAGTGAGGTGCTGAAGATGTCTGCCAACACCTCAAGCAGCTGGAGTGCACAGTCCCTCAGTACTCACCCTGGGATGTTGTCCGGGCCTGCAGCCTTACGGGGGTTGATTTCCTGGAGCGACTTTTTATTTATTATTATATTTTATAGCAGTTATGTTTCTGTGATCCCATGTCTCTGTCCTGTCTTTGCTATTCTCTCTATATAGCATTGGCATACCTTTGTAAATTGTGTAAGTCTTTTAACTTTTGCATGTATAAAATAATAAAAAAGAAACCTCAAAAATTAAATAGAATTGAAGTTAAATATAGTTGATTTTACTTAGAAATAACTGTAAAAGTAAAATTGATTTGGATATTATTTTGTGATCTGAAAATAACTAACAACTATTTAACACGATTTAATCCTAGAGTGACATTCTGATCCACTCTCCATACCAGTCGGTTCTGACAGCTCCTCTAAAGGTCGGACCTCTTAATGAGTTTTCTGTCAGAGCAGCACCAGCAATCAGCTAGTCGGCATGAAATAGCAGGTAAATGGCAATAAGCTTAAGAGGCTCTATGGCCCACTAATGCAATGCATGCACCCAAAGCCTCAGAACCCAAACGTTCAGGCTCAGCCAGGATCCCAGACAATACCCTCCCAAGATCCCAAGAACCCAAGTCTACCTCAGACCCACCCAGGAACAGAACAGCCACCGGGCCAGTAGCCCTGATGGCTGAGCCACCAGCCTGTAAAAACCCCATAAATGATCTATCTGCTGCTGCCAGAATCATCCCCAGTCACCAATCTCCCTCCCCGGTGTGTTTCACTGTCCGCAACTCGCACAGTATGAGAAATATTTAGATGTGATGCTCGTATAAACCACAAGGTGGCGGTAATGCAACAATATGAATGCCGATAGTCATAAAACCCCAAAAAAGAAGAAGAAGGATGAGGAAGCGGGAAAAAAGAAGATGGCGGACGGTCTGTTTTGTTGAATATTCGAGTGTTTCTCTAAACAAGTTTATCAACGAGTAGTTAATCCTGCTGAAGCAACTTTCACAGAGTTTAAAGGAATCATCGTCAAGTCGGAGGAAGAGATGGATGATCAGCGCAGACTGCTGGATTTCTCCCGGACTCCCCGGATAATCTTACACCGGATAGGTAGGAAACACCAGCGATTGGATGGTTAAAGTATAAATATCTGAAACTTTCTTTATCAGGATAATTTTAGCAACTGATCACTTCCCGTATAACAAATTATTAACAGGCAAATGAATGCAGACATCACAATTACACTGTGAAAATGGCTCGTTAATAGACGAAGCTGAAGTTAGTTTTCAATTCTAGCTTTCAATGGCTAAAGGGCGATTCCACCTAATTTTTCACCATCTTCCGTATCTTTAATCGACTGTAGTTTAAAAACTACAACACCTAGACTCTTCAAACCTGGACAGGATTATTCTGCTCTTAAATATTTATAACCTTGTTTGGGATTTGTGAAACCTTTTCCTGATTTGTAAAACTCAATTAAGTTTGATTTTCACAATTTGTTTGCATCTGGATCACACTAGAACTGCTCTTTATAATACACACACATACATATATATATAGTTATAGACGGTTGAAAGTAGTTTTAAATTCTTACGAGTACTGTGACCAAAAAAAAAAAAAAATATATATATATATATATATATATATATATATATAAAATATGGCTTCTTTTTCTGTGTAGATTAAATTTTTGCCAAGTGATAAAAGCTGGTAGCTCTTGAATTGTTACAAAATAAACCTGTATTTCCCTCAGCCCACTGGCTGCAATGTTGACACCTTGAGATGCCATGAGACCTAAATCCTGAACATCATGGCATGGAGTGAATCCCAGTTTTCCATGCCTGGCATATAACCATTCATTTGAGCTTTTAAACTGGTTCTATTGATCCTGTGTCCAGACAGAGGGATAATCAGTAGCCCAGCATCATGACCCGTTTGTTCTGAAGATCCTGCAGCTTCCACTTCTCTTCCTAACATGGCGCCTCCTCACCCTGACTCTCATGCTGATAGGAGGAACCACAGAGCTCTGTTAGGTTAAAAGCCATCTTCTGAAGTTGGGATATTTTTCCTCCAACAGGTTCCAGAGGAATCACCTCAAACCAGATGTTGGACTGGATTTTATTTCAATGTCATTTGTGAATGTTAGAGCCTCATTTTCAACAGTGGACCTATAAAGATTGAAAAAGGTTTTTATTTTGGAGAAAATATAATCAACATCAATGTTTCCACTAAATAAGAGGCAAAAAAATTGTTTGATAAAGGGAAAACCTCTCAGCACCAAACTATTTTTTTATATTAGACAATTTAATTTCACATAATTATCGCGGTAGAAGCCATTTGTTTGTAAAATACTTCATAAAACATATTTAACGTGTTTGATGTTTGTTATAAATGACGTATACTCATAAAGAACGAGATAATTAGTCCAAGTTTGTCGTAATTAAATGTTCAGAAACTACAGCGGCTGTAAAGAGCCACAGCAAACGTAAAACAGCCCGAACAGACGATCAACTCTAAACCACTCGCACATTTTTACTCTCCGTCTCTCTCTGTCATTTAAGCACACCCATTGCCATGGCAACCTCCTGCGTTGACCAGAGAGATTACGTTAAAAACATAACATCCAGTCCGTTACGATATCAGGTTTTCAGGCTTGATATTCATTTTTCTATCATTAATAAACGCTCCCCAAAGACAGCGGTGGTTGATTAGTTAATTTTAAACTCCTGCTCTGTTATTTTGGTAATGGGACCGAAACGCACAGAATTGCGCAACACCTTGTTGAAACAATAATTAATGAGATTATGATTGTTGGGTCATTAATTTGAGCACGTTTTGTTGTTTTTTTTGTTGTTATTAACATTTTGATAAGGAGCCAGAGGATGTGCTGGTCTCAGCGTCCTGGCGGCGTTCAGTTTGTCACCTAATGCCGAGATCGACTCAAAACTTTCCGGGATTGATGTGTTGCAGCCCTACTCTAGCAAAGCACGAACAGTTCAGAAACAATATGAAATGGGGAAAAAACGATCTATTAACTGGTTAAGTCATGTTTTAGATTGTTCTTGGAAAAACTAATCGATCACGGCTGGTTAGTGGGTTCTCTCACGGCTGCACAGTGAACCCGTTGATTTTTTACAGCAGAGAGTCGCTCCCCCTCTCTTGCAGGTACTGCGTACCCCCGCTAAAACTTTTAGGGGTACGCAGTACCCGACCGTAGCCCCTTACTTTCACCCGTGGTTATAGATGGATAGATGGACATATTACAATCCAGCCTTATGGTGCTATATGAATTAAAAACAGGGCAATGCATTTTAATGCTCAATATTACCCATCAGATACTGTTCCCCCTGTGTTAAAGGAGTAACAAGCGAATCACAACCCTCTCATATGGAGTGAAAATAAATAACCTGGACGCTCCGTCTTGCTTCTGGGTTTGTCTGGCTATTTTTCCGGCCAGCGAACCATCCCGGCACCCAGTGGTCATTTTTCAGACCACTTAGTCTCCTGTACCGCTCAAAAATGCACAATATGTTTATAAATAATTTTAGGATATTATAAAGAAGTGCTGAGATATTCCGTTTTCCACTGAACTAACATATTTTCCTCTTCAGAACAAGCACAGTGAGAAACGTTCAGAGGATAAAAACACTAGACTCAGAGCAAAACTCAGATGGCCCAGCTTTCTACTAGCATGTAAACGCATCATCTACACACAAATCTGGGAGCTTCCCCGAAGCGTGAAATGAGTCTCAAAAATAGTTGTGCACTCGTAACCGGATCTGTGTGTAAATGCAGTTTTGTGTGTGTGTACCAGGTGACTTGTGTGTGCTTTTTCAACATTTATAGCATAGGAGAAGGTTTATTTTATTAAGGTTTACAATTCCAGTATTACACATGCACAGATATTTTGAGACTATTTTCACTCCATACTCTCTCTCCTGTTTGTCTCCAGTTTTCTTTTTGATCCAGCCATTGTTTCAAACGACCAGATTAATCAGAATTTATGTATCAGAATCACAAACATCTTTTAGTTGTTTATTCATTGTAAGGCTTCATGTTGTTTTCACGTTGCCTATTTTACATATATTGTCCCCTTGATGTCCCAGTAGAGCATATGAAGCACCGCGGTGCATCGGCTCAGGAGTCGAATGATTGGATGGAGTTCCTCAGATCTCACCATCACTACTTTTCATTGTTTCCTTTCCTGCTCTGGTCAAAACCTAGAGGCCCAACCCAGTGCATGCTGGTCCTGTACCAGTACCTATACTTACAGATAATGGACCCACAGTTCTTCCTGTCTAACTTATAAAAGTAAATAACAAAGGAACAAAAACTAAACAACTATTAAGCTACAAATAAACTCGTTAAGTAAATCCCAAAGGTATAAAGTGAAGTAAAATCACATTTTAATACAAATAAAAGTAATAAAATAAATCATAGCTCCAAATAAAATTATATATTGTAATAATGAAATTGGGCTGCATAGTGGTGCAGTTGCCTTGCAGCAAGAAGGATCTGGGTTCGATTCCCAGCGTGGGGTCTTTCTGCATGTTCTCCCTGTGTATGCATGGGTTTTCTCCAGGTACTCCGGCTTCTTCCCACAGTCCAAAAACATGACTGTCAGGTTAATTGGTTTCTCTAAATTGCCCCTAGGTGTGAGTGGTTGTGTGTCCTGTGTGTCTCTGTGTTGCCCTGTGACAGACTGGCGACCTGTCCAGGGTGACCCCACTACTCACCCAGAACGTTAGCTGGAGAGGCACCAGCAGCCCTCCTGAACCCACTGAGGGACAAGGGTGTAAAGAAAATGGATGGCTGGAATAAAATTTAAAACAATGGTGACTATAATTAATTATATAAAAAATATATTTTTAATATCTGCTCATTTGAGAATTCTCCAATTATCAGCGGGATTTGTCAACTGATATGTCTCTCTGCCAATGTTTAATTTTTAGGTGTGGGTTTTTTCTTTTTTCATATTTGTCTTATATGATGAACAATTTTTCTCATTTACTTTAATAAAGTTAACAATTGCTCTTTTCCTCTGTTGTCTTGTCCAGATTGCCTGCAATGTAACGTTTGTAACCAGGAGAGGAGATCCATTCGGGACCAGGAGGAGTTAGAACTTCTGCAGGTGAAAAAAGAACAGGAAGAACCAGAAGATCATCAGATAAAAGAAGAGCAGGAGGATCTAGAACATCAGCAGATAAAAGTAGAAGAGAAAGAAGTTTACTGCAGTCAGGGTGAAGAACAGGTTGAGTTAAAACAGGAGACTGATACCTGCATGGTGGTTCCTGTTGATGAACAAAAATCTCACACTGAATCAGAACCAAACAGGAACCAAGTCATCTTCCAGGAAGCTGCTGAAGCTGAGAACCAAAATCAGGAAAGAAGAAAACCTTTCTCATGTGCCATCTGTGGAAAATGTTGTAGTCTAAAACGGAGTTTAACTCGGCACATGATGATTCACTCAGGTGAAAAGCCATTTTTTTGTGGGAACTGTGGAAAAAGGTTTAGTGACAAACGGAATTTAACTCATCACATCAGGATTCACACTGGTGAAAAGCCGTTTTTATGTGTGAACTGTGGAAAAAGTTTTAGACTAAAACGGCTATTAACTCAGCACATGATGATTCACACTGATGAAAATCCGTTTTCTTGTGGGACCTGTGGAAAAAGTTTTAGTGACAAACGGAATTTAACTCGGCACATGATGATTCACACTGGTGAAAAGCCGTTTTCATGTGTGAACTGTGAAAAAAGTTTTAGTGACAAATGGAATTTAACTCAGCACATCAGGATTCACACTGGTGAAAAGCCATTTTCATGTGTGAACTGCGGAAAAAGTTTTAGACTAAAACGGCTATTAACCCAGCACATCAAGATTCACACTGATGAAAAGCCGTTTTCTTGTAGGAACTGTGGGAAAAGTTTTAATCGAAAACCGAATTTAACTCAGCATATGATGATTCACTCTGGTGAAAAGCCGTTTTCATGTGTGAACTGTGGAAAAGGTTTTAATCAAAAACCTTATTTAACTCGCCACATGATGATTCACACTGGTGAAAAGCCGTTTTCATGTGTGAACTGTGGAAAAAGTTTTAGTAAAAAACAGTTTTTAACTCGGCACATGATGATTCACACTGGTGAAAAGCCGTTTTCATGTGTGACCTGTGGAAAAAGTTTTAGTGACAAATGGAATTTAACTCAGCACATCAGGATTCACACTGGTGAAAAGCCATTTTCATGTGTGATCTGTGGAAAAAGTTTTAGTGACAAATGGAATTTAACTCAGCACATCAGGATTCACACTGGTGAAAAGCCGTTTTCTTGTGGAAACTGTAGAAAAAGTTTTAGAGACAAATGGAATTTAATTCAGCACATCAAGATTCACACTGGTGAAAAGCTGTTTTCATGTGTGAACTGTGGAAAAAGTTTTAGTCAAAAACATCATTTAACTCGGCACATGATGATTCACACTGGTGAAAAGCCGTAGAACTATTTTCTGTATATGTCCTGTGTTGAGGTTCATCATAAGTCATTTATATAGAAAAATGAAATTATACACTGGATGGCTTTGTTGTCTACAAAGTGGGAAAATGGTTTAATTTTCTAATTTGTAAAATGCGATCATTTGGTTCTTGACATTTGGATACTTTAAGATGTACAATATGAACTTGAAGGATTGATTTCTATTATTCTGAATTGAGAGAATGAGTGGAGTGAATGAGATTTACTTTAATACATTGTTAATCCAAAATAAAATGTGCTGTTGTGCATTAATTGTATATATTCAGTCATTGTTTTCCACTTTTAAATTTACTGTATTAAAAACTTCTGTGATAGGTTTGTCTTTAAAGCAAAACTAGACTGAAACTGATGCTATTATTTGTTCCGATTTATATTAACCAGTCTATGTAAAAGTTTTTCAAATAAATTAACCTGCCCTTTTACTTAGAAAATGCAATAATCAATATAAACATATTTTCCTTCATTGATTGTTCTTGATAGTACAAAGTATGTGATTATTGTCTCCAATAACTTGGAGTGTTGCTTGTCCTAGTTGTATATTTTTTCTATTTTCTGCTGTGGCTGTTTTCTATTAAAGATCACTATCTTTATTTTTAAAGTTGAAACTAATTTAATCTACACATATAGATATGTTTGTTTAAGTCCTTACAAAGTCATTTGATGACTTGCATTTCCTTTGAAAATGCAGTGAGTACTGAAAACTACTGCGGAAATTTGCATAAATATTTGAGTTCAAGTGCTGAATCATGGTTACAAAGGTAAAGTAAAATATATATTGAATAATTTTAGGATTAAAGAGCAACGACTTTTAACCCATAGTGCAGTAATATAAAAATGTATAAGCTAACATTAGTCAAAAAGAAAACCGTTAGTGTAAGCCAACATGATATTGATATTTAAACTATCGTGTTGGTTAACACAACCCATTAAATAAGAGAGGTTTAGTTTTTAGGTAAAAATTAGCTAAAAATCTAATATTGGCTTAAATTCTATCATTGCCATGTTGCGGTATGTTAGCATTTAGCATGTTGGATAACATTAACTCGATGCATTCAGTAAGTTGAGCTTAGCTTTTTTCTCCCAATTAAACAAAAGCTAATGTTAGCTTAAATGCTACATCATGTTGGATAACAGTAAATGAATCTGTTAAGTAAGGTAACTATTTGTAACTATTTTCTAGTCCATGTTGCATACTGGTCTCGCCTCTGTCAGACTATCTGAGGGCAGCCGTCGCTACTTTCTAGTAGTTTGTGTGCTAATGGGGAAATGACTAAAGTACAGGCCATTTTATATACAGAAAACTAGGCAATACCTGTGGAAACCTTTCAGTTTTGATACATTTAACTGCTGGATCTTATCTAGCAAATCACAAGTTAGCTGGTGTCAGCATTCATTAGCCAGAGGTTTATAGTGCTGTAAAAACCAGCTCACCTCCATACAGATTTCCCCTTTTTGCTTTTTTGTTGTACTGAAATGATCCAAATCAGTATTGGGAAACACCAGAAGGCTGTTTCATCTTACTGTTGTAAGATTACAAAATCCAGGATAAGAGATAAAGTTGGGCTTATCGTGCCATTGGTTCATCCTGGCTTTTTCCATTTCACAAAAACCCAAAAGAACAAAATCCTTAGAGGAACTGGGAAAAAAAACTGCTTGCACTTTTGGAATCTGTTTCTAGAGATATGTTAAATTTGGAGTATTATGGAAAAAACAAAAATCTAGAACTCTGTTGCAATCTAATATTTTGTCTGTCAAAATAGTTTTTTCATAAAGAAAGAGGCCAAAGATCATCCACATGTGTCAGGAAAGGAGGTGGAGGTTGCACCTGCTGGCGGGGTAATTGCAAGCGAGCTAATAGCTCCAGAGGGCGCTCAGTATAACAGCTGAGGTAAGCTGCAGACTTACATTGTTGAGGAATATAATTATGTTAATAGTTAAAAGTTGTGTTAATTCACATTAAGATATGTTTTACTGAAAAGGAATGTGTTACGTTGTGCTGGTTCAACACCAAAGAAGGTGTTGTACGAGACATTCCTGGCCGGCAAGGGACTCAGCCAGAGTCTGTTTGGACAGATAAGAACTAGCAATCTGACTAATGGTCCTCTGAGGGAGCAGATTTAACTTCCACGAGGTCGGCCCAGAATTCTCGGAACTTACAACACACACTCAATGTAAAACAGAGCCAGAAGCAAGATTCAGAACGCCATTGGTCAGATGGTTTCCAATACACAACAGCAGACTGAAAGCGGTATAAATGCTCAAAGCCAGAAGCAGAAGACAAGACATTTTGGATTCTGAGACGATGAAATGAGATGATGAAAATGTAATATGTGATTCCGCAGATGTGCATTAAATGTCTTCCTGGTTGTCAGTGAGCCGGAGAGAATGGAGTTTGTGTATCGTCTCTTAATTCATGAGTTTAGCACCTTTGAATTCCTCCATAACATCTGAGGTAAGCTGCAGACCTACATCTGAGGTAAGTCTGCAGACTTACATCTGAGGTAAGTCTGCAGACTTACATCTGAGGTAAGTCTGCAGACTTACATCTGAGGTAAGGAGGCTGCTGTTAACAAATGCAGGGGTAGAGGTGTGGCCAGATGGTGGCAGGATCAGGGATGTGAGTTTGAGAACAGCTTGTTCCTCTCAGGAATTTCTCACTCGCGCACCACTCCCTATCATCCTCAGTGCAATCCAGTGGAGCGACTGAACCGCACACTTCTCCAGATGTTGCGCACCTTACAAGAGGAGAAAAAGAGTGACTGTTTCCAGTTGTACAATTTTTATTGCTGTGTTGATGTGAATTAATGTATGAGCAACAGACAACCTTAATTTCCCTACGGGATTAATAAAGTTATACCTAACCTAACCTTAATTCAACACTGGCATTTTTACTGTGTAGCAGCCCTGGTGCCCTCCGGTGTGTTTGCTAAATACTATCAGCTCTTTCACACTTCGTTTTATAGCTGTTCTAATAATAGTCAATGGGAAAAGTGGAGTAAAGCATTATCGATTTTTATGAATGGGAGATATTTGCTAAACTGATAGAAATGGTGTATAAACCAGCTGGATTTAATATATGGATGGTTTACTTTTAGTTTCAACAATGAAGTTATCACGCAGAGGAATCCTGCAGTTTCAAACTGTGTCTGGCCTTCCTGACATGCTGCACCTATCAGCCTACTGATGGTTTGGGCATGTTCAGGTGTGGTGATCATAAAGAACCAGTCTGAGAGTCACACATCACTGCAGTGCGTTTTGTACTAGCTAGACCAGTTCTGTCTTTCTTTTTCTTTGATCGAGCTCCTTGTTTGAGTCCATCCATCCATCCATTTTCTTACACCCTTGTCCCTTAGTGGTTAGGGTTCGGGAGGGTTGCTGTGCCTATCTCCAGCTAACGTTTTGGGTCACCCTGGACCCAAAATTGACAGTCAGGTTAACATGACTGTCAGTTAACCTGACAGTCATGTTTTTGGACTGTGGGAGGAAACCGGAGTACCCGGAGAAAACTCACGCATGCACAGGAAGAACATGCAAACTTCATGCAGAAGGACCGGAGCCGGGAATCGAACCCAGAAGCTCTACCAACTGCGCCACTGTGCAGCCCTCTTGTTTGATTCCATTTGGTGAAATTAATTCTGAAATTAATTTATGACGGATTAGATCAGTGTTTTTCAACCACTGTGCCGCGGCACACTAGTGTACCGTGAGTGATCGTCAAGTGTGCCGTGGAAATGATCTAATTTCACCTACCGTATTTTCTGGACTATAAGCTGCTACTTTTTTCTTACACTTTGAACATGCGGCTTTTCTGTGGATTTTTCTTCAACCACCAGGGGGCTATTTAGCTCATTATGTAAGGGTGCGGAGAGGGGTGTTCAAAAAGATTTGAAGGTATGATTTAAAGTATGGTGCGCTCATAGTCCGGAAAATACGGTAATTGGTCTTAGATTTTTTTTTTTTTTTAAACGGAATAATTATCTGCAAATAATGCCATCTTTGAGTGTCTTTGCTGTAGTAGAGACTAGCGGCTTAATCGTAATTTTCCTATCACTAGATGGCAGTAGGTACAGAGCATTTTACATTAAAACAAGAGAATTAGTGATGCATGAATGTTACTGTATCACACACGACAGTGTTGTGGCTCTGTTCAGGTGTATTTTTAAAGTGGACATGTAAAGTGCAATTTGAAATAAGAAATGTAAAATATGATAAAAATAAATTTGTGTGTATTTGATTCCTATTCAACACACTTTGAAAAGAATGACTATATATATGTAATATAGGCGGCTACAGAGTATCTTTGTTTACACTTTTGGTTGGTGGTGTGCCTCGTGATTTTTTTCAAAACAGTGTACCTCGGCCCAAAAAAGGTTGAAAAACGCTGGTCTAAACAGATAATAATCCCCTGACTTACCTTTTGAGTTCTGCCAGGTTAAATGCTGTAGGTCATAGGTGGGTTGGGGAATTGGCCAACTTTCACTTTGATATCAAGTATAGACCGGAAAAGAGGAATGCTGATGCAGATATGTTGTCCAGATCTTTCATGTACTGTTCATAGGAACAGTACATGAAAGATCACACCGAGACTGTGTCACCTGAAGTAGTGTCTGCAGTTTGGCAAGGCAACAAAAGCAACACAAAACAATGATGTTCCCTGGATAGCTGCATTACAACTTGCAGATGAAAATGATGATGCTAACCTACCTGATGGTGTCATGACCATTATGCCTGAAAATATCAGAGCAGCACAACAAGAAGATACAGCTATCAAAGAGATTGTGTCATTGAAACAAGGAAACTGGAGTCCAAATGAAAAGGATAAAAGAACCATGTGTAAAGAAATAAGGAGACTGTTGTACGAGTGGATCAAGCTAGTCGTGGAAAACGGACTACTTTTCTGGAAAACAGAACTAAACAGTCAGCTAGTTCTCCCAGAAAAACTCAAACCACTAGTGTTGAAGAACTTGCATGATGACATGGGCCATGTCGGTCCTGACAAGGTGATCCATCTTGCTTGAGAACGCTTTTACTTGCCGGACATGCAACAAGACATTGAGGATTATGTGACAAATAAATGTCAATGTATTAAACAAAAACATCCCAATATTCCACAGAGAGCTCCAATGGGATCCATCACAACTAGTGCGCCATTTGAGTTGGTCTCTATTGATTTTTTGCATTTGGAGCCAAGCAAAGGAGGATATGAGTATATCCTGGTTGTTGCTAACCATTTCACTCGCTTTGCACAAGCGTACCCAACACGAAACAAATCCGGAAAGACAGCAGCTGAAAAGATATTCCAAGAATTTATTCCTCATTTTGGGTACCCAGAAAAACTACGTCAGGGATGTGAGTTTGAGAACAGCTTGTTCGTCTCAGGAATTTCTCACTCGCACACCACTCCCTATCATCCTCAGTGCAATCCAGTGGAGCAACTGAACTGCACGCTTCTCCAGATGTTGCGCACCTTACAAGAGGAGAAAAAGAGTGACTGGAAAGATCATCTGCCACAAATCGTGCGTGCATATGCTCTCACCACTCATCCTCCTTCTTTTACCGTTAATCAGTTGTGGACTGAGATGAGACGACTCCATCCTAGTAAGGCTGCAGGTCCAGATCGGGTGTGTCCGAGGGTTCTAAAGGCCTGTGCTGCGGAATTAGGAGAACCTCTACAGCATGTCTTTAACCTGAGTCTGTGACTGGGTGTGGTTCACATACTATGGAAAACATCTTGCATAGTTCCTGTTCCAAAAAAGGGTCGCCCAAGCAAGCCGACTGATCATTGGAGCGACAGGTCTTGAACATGATGCAACCCCAGGCGCAGAGCGTTAAGGACCCTCTTCAGTTCGCCTACCGAGAGAGGGTGGGTGTTGAGGATGCTGTACTCCAGTGTTTTTCAACCTTTTTTGAGCCAAGGTACATTGTCTTAATTGAAAAAATCACGAGGCACACCACCAACCAAAAATGTAAACAAAGATACTTTGTAGTACTCTGTATTACATATATAGTCATTCTTATCAAAGTGTCTTGAATAGGAATCAAATAAACACAAACATTTATTTTTATCATATTTTACATTTCTTATTTCAAATTGCACTTAACATGTCCACTTCAAAAATACACCTGAACAGTGCCACAACACTGTCGTCTGTGATGCATGAATGTAGTAACATTCATTCATCACTAATTCTCTTATTTAATGTAAAATGCTCTGTACCTACTGCCATCTAGTGATAAGAAAATTACATGATTACGCCGCTAGTCTCTACTACAGCAAAGACACTCGAAGATGGCATTATTTGCAGATAATTATTCCGTTTAAAAAAAAAAAAATCTAAGACCAATTACCGTATTTTCCGGACTATGAGCGCACCATATTATAAACTGTACCTTCAAATTTTTTGAACACCTGGAAACTTGCATATATCAGCCGCACTGGGCTAAAGGCCGCTGGTATCTCTGCCGCTCTCGGTTTCCCATAAGTACCCAGCAGAGGGCTGCGTCCTAAGAACTGCTGGATATATTAAGGACGCAGTTCTCCGTCTCCAAATCTGGTTTTGTTCACATCGAGTTTACGTGCAGCGGCTTTATTTCCCTCGTGTACTGCCAGATCAATACTCCTTAACTTAGAAGCTGCACAACGAGAAAACATTTCTCCGTTGTGCCTGCTGCTAGCATGTGCTTGTTCTAAATGGAAATTACCGCATTCTTCTTTGATTTCCAATTTTGACTTCCAATGATTCACTTCCTGCTAAATAGCCCCCTGGTGGTTAAAGAAAAGTCCACAGAAAAGCCGCATGTTCAAAGTGTAGGAAAAAAGTAGCAGCTTATAGTACGGAAAATACGGTAGGTGAAATTGGATAATTTCCACGGTACACCTGACGATCACTCATGGTACACTAGTGTGCCGTGGCACAGTGGTTGAAAAAGCCCTGGGGCCCTAAGCAGCCCCAGGGCTGCTACACAGCAGTCAGGTGTCAGGGCCAGGTGTCACCTTTGCCCTGACACCTGGCAATGACACCTGGCAAAGATGTCAAGGCCACACCTGACAAAGGTGTGGCCTTGAACGTAAAGCACTTCTCTCGGTCTGGTTATTATGCACTACCAACTGAATGCACGTCCTGTTCTCCTCGCTTTTCTTTTAGAAACTGTCACTATCCGGCGGCCGCCTTTCGTTTCCCTCAGCGCTACCAAGATGCCTCTAGAGTTTGAGCTGTGTCCCGGACGGCCCATCGGAGGAAAACATCCGTGTTTCATTATTGCTGAGATTGGACAGAACCACCAGGGAGACCTCGAGATCGCCAAGAAGATGATTAAAATGGCAAAGGTGAATGAAAGTTTGCTTTATTTGGAAGGATCTGAGTTCAGGCAGGTGTGCGCTAATTACTATCAGCTCTTCCACACCTCAGTTTTTAGCTGATCTAATAATGGAGTCAATGGGAAAAGTGGAGTAAAGCGTTACCAATTTTTATGAATGGGAGATATTTGCTAAACTGATAGAAACGGTGTATAAACCAGCTGGATTTAATATATGGATGGTTTACTTTTAGTTGCAACAATGAAGTTATCACGCAGAGGAATCCTGCCGTTTCAAACTGTCTGGTCTTCCTGACATGCTGCACCTATCAGCTTACTGACGGTTTGGGCATGTTCAGGAGTGATGATAACATGCCAGTCTGAGCGCCACACATCACTGCTGTGCATTTTGTACTAGCTAAACCAGTTCTGTCTTTCTTTATCTTTGATCAACAAATTGAAATAAGCGTTGTAAGTATTCCTAGTACTGGTAGTGGTCGCAATTGTAAATGATTGAATAGTGGTTTAAAGAGTGGTTCTAGTACCTTACTTAACAAATAATTGACATATTAATATTTAAGTCCATTGTATTTAATGCATAGATTTTCCACTTTCTTGAAAAATATTGAAGTTAATATTTGTTGGATCCCCAGTTACATATTGGAAAAAAATATATATTTTCATGCTAGTGTGAGTACTAGTATGTGTACTACATCTTCCCAACTACAACTGTTGCCAAAATACCTCCAATAATCTGTGCTCTTAAAGAAAGGAAAACTTTTTACATAAAAATATACAAACTTTTTTTCTTGTTTGGTTCAAAGTGAAGATATCTGATGTATTTTCACACATTCGCCCCCTCAGGACTGCGGTGCTGACTGCGCCAAATTCCAGAAGTGCGAGCTGGAGTACAAATTCAACAAAAAAGCCCTGCAGCGTCCGTACACCTCCAAGAACTCCTGGGGCAAAACCTACGGCGAACACAAGCGCCACCTGGAGTTCAGTCATAATCAGTACAGGGAGCTGCAGAAATACGCTGCAGAGGTGGGGATCTTCTTCACGGCCTCGGGGACGGATGAGGTAAGACGGGGTTGAGTTCGGAGGGTTACTTTCTGATTTGATCTGCTCGGGGGATTTAACTGCAGTTCTCGTCTGCGTCCTTTAGATGGCAGTAGAGTTTCTCCACGAGCTCAACGTGCCTTTCTTCAAAGTTGCATCTGCAGATGCCAACAACTTTCCATATCTGGAGAAAGCGGCCAAGAAGGGTGAGGCTGTCACCTGCTGCTGCCTCAGGTTGAGGCTTTGGGTGTGATGGGAGAGAAACGTTGCTCAGGTTTTGAGAAATGTTGAAAGCAGTTGTTTCTTAGCAATGTATGTATTGCATACGAACAAAACCAAGCTGACCTGAAAACTCACAGAAGAAGAACCATTGTTTGCTAATTTACTAAGGCTACATCTACTAGCTTGTCATGGTTGTTTTATAAAGGGCTAACTTTTAAAAAACAAAGTTCCTAAAAAGCTGAAAAAATAAAGTGTAAACAAATGAAATTTACATGCATTTTTCATCTTGTTCTGTTTTTCTCAGCACTTTAAGGTGTTCTCTTCATGTGCTTCAAAAACTGATCATTTTACGCAAACAAAATAGTCTTGATTAATTACTAATTTCTTAAAGTTTTGCTTTTAGGAAGCATAAGAAGGTTGTGGGAAATGTTTTTGTCTGAGCCACTAAGCTCTAACCTCTTTAGTCATCAAAATACCCATAAATTAAATTAATTTTAACTGAGTAGATTTATTTTAACAAAGACACAATATGTTTCTTATCATTCTCATGAAACAAGTAGCCTATATTGTACACTAGGCAACACAGAGGAACTCTTGTTCTTCTTACTTTGAATAGAAATAAAAATAATTAGATTTTCTTATTTATATTAAAAGAAAGCAAACACTTTTAAGATTCTGGTCTTTCTTATTGCTACATATTTGTTTCTTGGTGAAATCAAAGTCTTGGATCTAAGCAGCATTTAGGAGCCACATGAACCATTTATAAGGATGTTGTCCTGTGGTTTGCGTCAGGCCGTCCCATGGTGGTGTCCAGTGGGATGCAGTCGATGAAGACGATGCGTCGCGTCTACAAGACGGTGAAGGAGCACAACCAGAACTTTACCATCCTGCAGTGCACCAGCGCGTATCCTCTGGAGGCTGAAGATGTCAACCTTGGAGTCATCATGGTGAATATATATATATATATATATATATATATATATATATATATATATATATATATATATATTTATTTATTTTTTTATTTTTTTATTTTTTTTTTTCCATATGTGTCCACTTGTGACATTTGGGTGGGGAGATGCAGGTGATGTGAAACAAAAACGTAAAATTGTAAAAATGTTGCTTGTTTTTTTTTTCTGTGGGAAGGAAAAGAAATTATGCACATGGTGTCACGTTACAACCACAGACTTCAGTGTGTTTGTAGTTAGTTTATTCAGTTTGTGTGAAGTAACACAAAGTTGTGCATAATTGTCAAGTAGAAGGTAAATTATACTTTGGTTCTAAATTATGAAAGTATGCAACCAGGAAAAAAAAAACTAAAATGTTTTACATATGGATTCTTTTGTGAGGAGCCATATAGGAGAGTCTGAAACAGGCAACAGGCATATCAGAAGAAGGGAAGACACAATAAACGTCATCAACAATATTTCTGTTTTTCACTGTAGGAATACCAGAAGGAGTTTCCCGATATTCCCATCGGGTATTCTGGTCATGAGTCTGGGATCAGCATCTCTGTTTCAGCTGTGGCTCTGGGAGCGAAGGTCATTGAGCGTCACGTGACCTTGGACAAGACATGGAAGGGGACCGACCACAAGGCCTCGCTGATCCCCTCTGAGCTGGCGGAGCTGGTCCGCTCCGTCCGTCTGGTGGAGCGGGCGCTGGGAAGCGGCGTCAAGCAGATGTTGCCCTGCGAGAAGGCGTGCCACGACAAGGTCAGTGTGACCTTCTCCTCTACGATGAGACGCGCAAAAGTTTGGCAGCAAAGAAAGTTTTTATTATCTGTAATAACGTTGCTCCCTGTCGTTACTTGTCCTCCAGCTGGGCAAATCCGTGGTTGCCAAGGTGAAGATCCCCAAGGGAACGGTCCTGACGCTGGACATGCTGGCGGTGAAAGTGGCGGAGCCCATGGGCGTCCCGGCAGAGGACATCTTCCAGCTGGTTGGGAAGACGGTGACGGAGGAGGTGGAGGAGGACAACAGTGTCCTGCCGGAGGTGGTGGACAGCTACGGCAAGAAGGCCGAGTGTTGATCACAGCAGATGGTTGAAACTTGTTGGAAATAAAAAGGCACTTATTTCTTTTTGGTTTGTTTTGGGGGGTTTTATTCTTAATGGGATAATTTGGATGTTCACACATTAAGTATGAGGGTGATTTTACTTCCTAGATAATCAGAAATTTGCCAAATGGTTGGTAAGTGGAGTGAAATAGCTTAAATCTTTTGATGGATGATTAAAAATTTTTTTTTTTCAGAAAGTGGCCTTAACGAGACGTTTTCTGGCTATTTTCATTTTCTGGTCGGTGCCTTCAGAAGCTCTGTCTCTGGTACTCCTGTTATAAATCTGTCTGACAATATAATTTCCCTTTGCCAGAAACTTTAGGCAAGGTGTTTTTGAAGCATTTGTGTCTGAATTATGTCTTAAAGAAAAAAAAACCTTAAAATAAAATCTTGGCAAATATTAGTGTTTGTGTTTTGTATTTTGGTCATAAGTCTGTTAATAATATAAATGCTAAATTTGGATTTTTAGCATCCAGACATAAAGCATATTTTATTTTTAACATATGTGCTACAGGGTGGCCCACGAAAAAAGTAACCCGCCTTCCTGCCTGGCTACTTTTATTAAACTTTTTTTTTACTTTTTCGTACACTTTTCAAAGTGTACGCTAATAACCCGAAAACTTTACAGCAGAAAGACAATAGTCGTAATGCAATTCAGAACATTGGTGCCCCAGAGTTGCGTCACATATATGACAATATGTTAAGGCGCGCCCAAAACTGCATTGACGCACAAAGGGATCATTTCCAGCACCTTCTGTAAAGAGTGAGTAAATATTTTGGCATTTCAAGTTCTTTCTTTCTTTCTTAACGGAAGGCCACCAGTAATACTATAGTAACAGCAGAGGGCGTGGCTATGGCGTTGCAACGCAGTGACAGGTCACGCCTCTGCCATACGTTTGGCCATAAATTCCACACGTTTTGACCGAGCTGGACCAAACTCACTTTCAGAATCTATTTCTAGAGATCTGTAAAATGTTGGAGTATTATTGAAAAACAAAAATCTAGAACTCTGTTGTAATCTGATATTTTGTCTGGAAAAATTCTTTATTCATAAGCAAAGGTAGCGAAGATCATCCCCAGTTTTTGACATTTTTTAAAATCTTAATTGTAATTGTATTTGGAATCTCTGAAATATATTGAAACGTATGAATACTTGACTGAAAAGTTAATTGAATTGCTCACCGATGCAAGTTAAACCTAAAATATTCATCCCTTTGTTGCGGTTTTATTTATTATTATATTTTACATCAGTAATGCTTTTGTGTTCCCATGTCTAAGTCTGTCCTGTCTCTGTCTCTATATAGCATTATTGTAAATTCTGCAAGTCTTTTAACTTTTGCATGCATAAAGTTAGAAAAATAGTCTCAAAAATTTCATTGAATTAAAGTTACATTTAGAAGATTTTATTCATAAATAACTCAAAGTGAATTTTATCTGAAAAGAACACAACTATTTAACACAATTTAATCCTAGAGTGACATTCTGATCCACTCTCCATACCAGTCGGTTCTGACAGCTCCTCTAAAGGTCGGACCTCTTAATGAGTTTTCTGTCAGAGCAGCACCAGCAATCAGCTAGTCGGCATGAAATATAGCAGGTAAATGGCAATAAGCTTATGAGGCTTCATGGCCCACTAATGCAATGCATGCACCCAAAGCCTCAGAACCCAAACGTCCAGGCTCAGCCAGGATCCCAGACAATACGCTCCCAAGATCCCAAGATCCCAAGAACCCAGGTCTACCTCAGACCCACCCAGGAACAGAACAGCCACCAGGCCAGTAGTCCTGATGGCTGAGCCACCAGCCTGTAAAAACCCCATAAATGATCTATCTGCTGCTGCCAGAATCATCCCCAGTCACTAATCTCCCTCCCCGGTGTGTTTCACTGTCCGCAACTCGCATAGTATGAGAAATATTTAGATGTGATGCTCGTATAAACCACAAGGTGGCGGTAATGCAACAATATGAATGCCGACAGTCATAAAACCCCAAAGAAGAAGAAGAAAGATGAGGAAGCGGAAAGAAGATGGCGGATGGTCTGTTTTGTTGAATATTTGAGTGTTTCTTTAAACAAGTTTATCAACGAGCAGTTAATCCTGCTGCTTAGAAGGTTCGATTGGGAATCTGTTTTCTGAGCCAAATTCTTTTCTATTAGTTCAGATGGTGAGGTTATGAGATAGAAACCTACCTTTCTATCTCATAACCTGTATTTGGCAGATTTGTATTGTATCCGGTATAAGACAATACACAATATTATACAATGTTGATTCACAGAGTTTAAAGGAATCATCGTCAAGTCGGAGGAAGAGATGGATGATCAGCGCAGACTGCTGGATTTCTCCCGGACTCCCCGGATAATCTTACACCGGATAGGTAGGAAACACCAGAGATTGGATGGTTAAAGTATAAATATCTGAAACTTTCTTTATCAGGATAATTTTAGCAACTGATCCCTTCCCGTATAACAAATTATTAACAGGCAAATGAATGCAGACATCACAATTACACTGAGAAAATGGCTCGTTAATAGACGAAGCTGAAGTTAGTTTTCAATTCTAGCTTTCAATGGCTAAAGGGCGATTCCACCTAATTTTTCACTATCTTCCGCATATTTAATCGACTGTAGTTTAAAAACTACAACACCTAGACTCTTCAAACCAGGACAGGATTATTCTTCTCTTAAATATTTATAACCTTGTTTGGGATTTGTGAAACCTTTTCCTGATTTGTAAAACTCAATGAAGTTTGATTTTCACAATTTGTTTACATCTGGATCACACTAGAACTGCTCTTTATAATACACACACACACACACACACACACACACACACACACACACACACACACACATATATATATATATATTAGTTATAGATGGATAGATGGACATATTCAGGGGTGAAAGTTGTTTTCAACTCTTGGGGGTGCTATGACAAAAAAGATTATTTATATATATATATATTTATATATATAGCTTCTTTGTGTGCTTTGGAGTTTCGGTGCTGATTAGTCTTTTTGCGTAGTGATAAAAGCTGGTTAGCTCTTGAATTGTTACAAAATAAAGCTGTACCTCCCTCAGCCCACTGGCTGCAATGTTGACACCTTGAGATGCCATGAGACCTAAATCCTGAACATCATGACATGGAGTGAATCCCAGTTTTCCATGTCTGGCATATAACCATTCATTTTAGCTTTTAAACTGGTTCTATTGATCCTGTGTCCAGACAGAGGGATAATCAGTAGCCCAGCATCATGACCTGTTTGTTCTGAAGATCCTGCAGCTTCCACTTCTCTTCCTAACATGGCGCCTCCTCACCCTGACTCTCATACTGATAGGAGGAACCACAGAGCTCTGTTAGGTTAAAAGCTCATCTTCTGAAGTTGGGATATTTTTCTTCCAAAAAATATCCCAACTGAATCTGTGTTGAGATTCACAATAAAAGGTTCCAGAGGAATGACCTCAAACCAGATGTTGGACTGGATTTTATGTCATTAGTGAATCATGGAGCCTCATTTTCAACAGTGTAGCTAAAAAGGTTGAAAAAGGTTATTATTTTGGAGAAAATATCATCATCAATATTTCCACTAAATAAGAGGCAAAAAACAAAAATGTTTAATAAAGGAAAAGCTTCTCAGACTCTGAGCCTGACAGCACCAAACTATTTTTTATATTAGACAATTAATTTAATTTCACATAATTATCGCGGTAGATGCCATTTGTCTGTTAGATACTTAATGAAACATATTTACTGTGTTTGATGTTTCTTATAAATGACTTATACTCACAAAGAATGAGGTAATTAGTCCAAGTTCGTCGTTTATTGAACGTTCAGAAACTACAGCGGCTGTGATGCGCTAATGCAAAAGTAAAAAAAAAGGTAAAACAACCCGAACAGGTGATCAACTCTAAACCACTCACACCTTTTTACTCTCCGTCTCTCCCTGTCATGTAAGCACACCCATTGCCATGGCAACCTGCGCTCCACAAGCCGACCCGACATTAGTTAAAAATATAACATTCAGTACGTTACAATATTAGATTTGCAGGCTTGATATTTATTTTGCGATCATTAATAAGCCTCTCATGAACACAGTGGTGGTTGATTAGTTAATTTTAAACTCCTGCTCTGTTATTTTGGTAATGGAACCGAACGCACAGAATTGCGCAACACCTTGTTGAAACAATAATCACTGAGATTATTATTGTTGTTGGGTCATTAATTTGAACACGTTTTGTTGATTTTTTGTTGTTGTTCTTTAATAAAGTTACGAACGTTTTAAGCGAGCCAGAGGATGTGCTGGTCTCAGCGTCCTGGCGGCGTTCAGTTTGTCACCTAATGTCGAGATCGACTCAAAACCTTCCGCTATCGACGTGTTGCAGCCCTACTCTAGCAAAGCACGAACAGTTCAGAAACAATATGAAATTAGAGAAAAGGTATTCATTAACTGATTGTCGTGTTTTAGATTGTTCTTGGGTGAACTCACGGCTGCACAATGGACCCATTGATTTTTTTACAGCAGAGAGTCGCTCCCCCTCTCTTGCAGGTACTGCGTACCCCCGCTAAATCTTTTAGGGGTACGCAGTACCCGACCGTATCCCCTTACTTTCACCCCTGGACATATTACAATCCAGCCTTTTAGTGCTATATGAATTAAAAACAGGGCAATGCATTTTAATGCTCAATATTACCCATCAGATACTGTTCCCCCTGTGTTAAAGGAGTAACAAGCGAATCACAACCCTCTCATATGGAGTGAAAAGAAATAACCTGGACGCTCCATCTTGCTTCTGGGTTTGTCTGGCTATTTTTCCGGCCAGCGAACCATCCCGCCACCCAGTGGTCATTTTTCAGACCACTTAGTCTCCTGTACCGCTCAAAAATGCACAATATGTCTATAAATAATTTTAGGATATTATAAAGAAGTGCTGAGATATTCCGTTTTCCACTGAACTAACATATTTTTCTCTTCAGAACAAGCACAGTGAGAAACGTTCAGAGGATAAAAACACTAGACTCAGAGCAAAACTCAGATGGCCCAGCTTTCTACTAGCATGTAAACGCATCATCTACACACAAATCTGGGAGCTTCCCCGAAGCGTGAAATGAGTCTCAAAAATAGTTGTGCACTCGTAACCGGATCTGTGTGTAAATGCAGTTTTGTGTGTGTGTACCAGGTGACTTGTGTGTACTTTTTCAACATTTATAGAAGAAGAAGGAGAAGGTTTATTTTATTAAGGTTTACAAATCCAGTATTACACATGCACAGATATTTTTACACATGCACAGATATTTTGAGACTATTTTCACTCCATACTCTCTCTCCTGTTTGTCTCCAGTTTTCTTTTTGATCCAGCCATTGTTTCAAACAACCAGATTAATCAGAATTTATGTATCAGAATCACAAACATCTTTTACTTGTTTATTCATTGTAAGGCTTCATGTTGTTTTCACGTTGCCTACTAGTACCTATACTTACAGATAATGGACCCACAGTTCTTCCTGTCTAACTTAGAAAAGTAAATAACAAAGGAATAAAAACTAAACAACTATTAAGCTACAAATAGGCCTGTTGCGATAAACGATAAATCAATTAATCGCACGATAAATTAAACCTATCAACCTCATTTTAATTATCGGCTTTATCGTCTCTTCCTGCCTTTTTTTCTTTCTATTGATGATACTGAATGAAAAAAGGCTCAGCTCCGGTGCTCTCCACTGACCCTCCCTTCCTCATTTCCTTAGTCTAATGTCCAGCGCACACGACACGAGTTGTCGGCCCATTTTCAAAACCTGAGACCACACATTAGCCGACAGAAATCCTAGGTATAACGGTTCGATCGGGTTCGTCGTGCCGTGTGGTGTTCAGCCACATGGGCACAAAATAATGGCTACAAGTACAGTTAACTAATTTTAAAACCAGGGATTAATCAATGCTTTACTACAATCTACCTGCAATGCATGTGGCTAGAGTCAGCGTAAAGTCCTGACTGACTGAAAATCATTATAACCTATTTATGACACATTAATGAAGAACAGCTGAAAACGTACCGGGTTTATCAACTGCGGTAGCAATTTGGCTCCAACTCCTCATCATGTCTATATTCTGTGCACGAAACGTTGAATAAACAATGTTGTTTCCACATATCATCTCCAATGTCCGCTGGACTTCGGGTTGCGCCGTGTCAGCTGGTTGGGATTCCCCTCCGTAATTTCCCCTCAGAAAACAGGAGGAGAATCCGCGCTTTCTGATTGGCTACCTGTCACATTTAGCGTTAAGGTCCTACTAGGGGAAAACCCCTGATTTAGATTGGAGTGGCCGTAACACACCACACACTGCAGGATGATCGGTTAGATCGGTCAACGATCTAAGATTGTCATAGGGGGAAATAGGGGCAAAAAATTGTGTAGTATGAACTACTGTATTAGGTAGTGGGATGTGCCCGTTTTCCCTATTTAAATCTATTGATTGCTGAAGGGCAATATAGTATACAGACTTCATAATCTGCACTCTTTTGGTTGAATGCAGTATTTATTTCCACTTTGGCTTCATGTTGTTTAGTTTTTATTCAAGTACGTTTTTTGCTAATGGAGACTGAGAATCCTTTTTGTTTTTGGTTGTTTTATTTAGTTTATCAGTTCCAGTGTTATGTTGTTCTTTTGAAAATAAGGTGTATCTATCAGGAAATCGCATGTATTATTAGTCATTTCCATTAAATCAGTGTCAAAAGGTCTTGAAACAATATCGTTTGTCTAAAAAATTATTGCGATAATCGTCCAGCAAAATTTGTTATCGTGACGGGCCTAGCTACAAATAAACTCTGTAAGTAAATCCCAAAGGTATAAAGTGAACTAAAATCACATTTTAATACAAATAAAAGTAATGAAAATAAATTATAGCTCCAAATAAAGTT
This sequence comes from Poecilia reticulata, assembly GCF_904066995.2. Taxonomy (NCBI): domain Eukaryota; kingdom Metazoa; phylum Chordata; class Actinopteri; order Cyprinodontiformes; family Poeciliidae; genus Poecilia; species Poecilia reticulata. Next base: position 21,492,441 of record NC_088840.1, on the reverse strand, counting down.
ATATCTTGTAATAATGAAATTGGGCGCCCTGCGACAGACTGGCGACCTGTCCAGGGTGTACCCCGCCTCTCGCCCAAAACGTTAGCTGTAGATAGGCACCAGCACCCCTCCCGACCCCATTAAGGGACAATGGTGCAAGAAAATGGATGGATGGATGGATGAAATTGGGCTGCATAGTGGCGCAGTTGCCTTGCAGCAAGAAGGATCTGGATTCTCTTCCTGGCGTGGGGTCTTTCTGCATGTTCTCCCTGTGCATGCGTGGGTTTCCTCCAGGTACTCCGGCTTCTTCCCACAGTCCAAAAACATGACTGTCAGGTTAATTGGTTTCTCTAAATTGTCCCTAGGTGTGAGTGGTTGTGTGTCCTGTGTGCCTCTGTGTTGCCCTGCGACAGACTGGCGACCTGTCCAGGGTGACCCCACTTCTCACCCAGAACGTTAGCTGGAGAGGCACCAGCAACCCTCCCGAACCCACTGAGGGACAAGGGTGTAAAGAAAATGGATGGCTGGAATAAAATTTAAAACAATGGTGACTATAATTAATTTTATTATAAAAAATAGATTTTTAATATCTGTTCATTTGAGAATTCTCCAATTATCAGCGGGATTTGTCAACTGAACTTTCTTTCTACACTCTTTAATTTTTAGGTGTGGGTTTTTTCTTTTTTCATTTCTGTCTTAAAAGATGAACAATTTTTCCCATTTACTTTAATAAAGTTAACAATTGCTCTTTTCCTCTGTTGTCTTGTCCAGATTGCCTGCAATGTAACGTTTGTAACCAGGAGAGGAGATCCATTCGGGACCAGGAGGAGTTAGAACTTCTGCAGGTGAAAAAAGAACAGGAAGAACCAGAAGATCATCAGATAAAAGAAGAGCAGGAGGATCTAGAGCATCAGCAGATAAAAGTAGAAGAGAAAGAAGTTTACTGCAGTCAGGATGAAGAACAGGTTGAGTTAAAACAGGAGACTGATACCTGCATGGTGGTTCCTGTTGATGAACAAACATCTCACACTGAATCAGAACCAAACAGGAACCAAGTCATCTTCCAGGAAGCTGTTGAAGCTGAGAACCAAATTCAGGAAAGAAGAAAACCATTCTCATGTGTGACCTGTGGAAAATGTTGTAGTCTAAAATGGAATTTAACTAAGCACATGATGATCCACACTGGTGAAAAACCGTTTTCTTGTGGAAACTGTGGGAAAAGTTTTAGTCAAAAACAGTTTTTAACTCAGCACATGATGATTCACTCTGGTGAAAAGCCGTTTTCATGTGTGACCTGTGGAAAAGGTTTTAATCAAAAACCAAATTTAACTCGGCACATGATGATTCACACAGGCAAAAAGCCGTTTTCATGTGTGAACTGTGGAAAAGGTTTTAATCAAAAACTGAATTTAACTCGGCACATGATGATTCACACAGGTGAAAAGCCGTTTTCTTGTGGGAACTGTGGAAAAAGTTTTAGTGACAAACGGAGTTTAACTCAGCACATCAGGATTCACACTGGTGAAAAGCCATTTTCATGTGTGAACTGTGGAAAACGTTTTAGGCAAAAACAGTTTTTAACTCGGCACATGATGATTCACACTGGTGAAAAGCCGTTTTCTTGTGGGAACTGTGGAAAAAATTTTAGTGACAAATGGAATTTAACTCAGCACATCAGGATTCACACTGGTGAAAAGCCGTTTTCATGTTTGAAATGTGGAAAAGGTTTTAATCAAAAAACGATTTTAACTCGGCACATGATGATTCACAATGGTGAAAAGCCGTAAAACTATTTTCCATATATGTCCTGTGTTGAGATTCACTATAAAAGTCATTTAGATGGAAACTGGAGCTATACACTGGAGGGTTTTCTTGTCTATAAAGTGGAGAAATTGTTTAATTTTCTAATTTCTTAAATGTGATAATTTGGTTCTTGACATTTTGATACTTTAAGATGTACAATATGAACTTGAAGGATTGATTTCTATTATTCTGAATGGAGAGAATGAGTGGAGTGAATGAGATTTACTTTAATACATTTTTAATCCAAAATAAAATGTGCTGTTGTGCACTAATTGTAGATTTTCATTAATTGTTTTGCACTTTTAAATTTACTGTATTAAAAACTTCTGTGATAGGTTTGTCTTTAAAGCAAAACTAGACTGAAACTGATGCTATTATTTGTTCCAATTTATATTAACCAGTCTATGTAAAAGTTTTTCAAATAAATTAACCTGCCCTTTTACTTAGAAAATGCAATATTGAATATAAACATATTTTCCTTCTTTGATTGTTCTTGATAGTACAAAATATGTGATTATTGTCTCCAATAATTTGGAGTGTTGCTTGTCCTAGTTGTATAATTTTTCTATTTTCTGTTGTGGCTGTTTTCTATTAAAGATCACTTTAGTTTTTTTTTAAAAGTTGAAACTAATTTAATCTCTACACATATATTTTTGATTAAGTCCTTACAAAGTCACTTGATGACTTGCATTTCCTTTGAAAATGCAGCGAGTGCTGAACGCTACTGCTGAAAAGAGCAGAATCATGGTTACAAAGGCGAAGTATAATATATATTGAATAATTTTAGGGTTAAAGGGCAACAACTTTTATCCCATAGTGCAGTAATAAGAATGTATTAGCTAACATTAGTCAAAAAGAAAACCGTTAGCTTAAATATCAATATGTTGGCTTACACTAGCATGTTGGTTAACACGACTTAACCCATTAAATACAGGAGGTTTAGTTTTTAGATAAAAAATTAGCTAAAAATCTAATATTGGCTTAAATGCTATCATTACCATGTTGCGGTATGTTAGCATATAGGATGTTGGATAACATTAACTCGATGCATTCAGTAAGTTAAGCTTAGCTTTTCTGTCCCAATTAAACAAAAGCTAATGTTAGCTTAAATGCTACATCATGTTGGATAACAGTAAATGAATCTGTTAAGTAAGGTAACTATTTGTAACTATTTTCTAGTTCTCATTGCATACTGGTCTGACCTCTGTCAGACTACCTGAGGGCAGCCGTCGCTACTTTCCAGTAGTTTGTGTGCTAATGGGGAAATGACTAAAGTACAGGCCATTTTATATACAGAAAACTAGGCAATACCTGTGGAAACCTTTCAGTTTTGACCCATTTAACTGCTGGATCTTATCTAGCAAATCACAAGTTAGCTGGTGTCAGCATTCATTAGCCAGAGGTTTATACAGTGCTGTAAAAACCAGTTCACCTCCATACAGATTTCCCCTTTTTGCTTTTTTGTTGCACTGAAATGATCCAAATCAGGATTGGGAAACACCAGAAGGCTGTTTCACAACAGTAAGATTACAAAATCCAGGATAAGAGATAAAGTTGGGTTTATGGTGCCATTGGTTTATCCTGTCTTTTTCTGTTTCACAAAAACCAAACGAACAAGGTCCTTAGAGGTGGACCTTGTTCTAGGGGTGTGAGAATCCTTGTTAAATGGAGTTTTAACTAAAACTGAGGTGTGAGAATCCTTGTTAAATGGCGTTTTAACTAAAACTCTGTGGTGTGAGATGTTTAACTGAAGTCAAGGGGTGCGGGTTTTAATGTTTTTCTTTTTTTTACCTCGTTTTTTTATTCTCTTTGTCTTTCTGTGCTGTTTTTATCTTAATTATGTGAAGCACTTTGAAATGCCTTGCTACTGAAATGTGCTATACAAATAAAATTTGATTGATTGATTGATTGATTGATTGATTGATTGATTGATTGATTGATTGATTGATTGATTAAGTGCATGTTGGAGAAATTAAACATGCTAAAATACTGAGAGACGGAAAACTTCTGATTGGATGTAATTCGGAAGTTCAAGTGGAAAAGGCGAAGAAACTTGAGTGGGTGTGTAAAGTCAAAGTGAGGACAGTTGTTAAAGTGGGTGATGAGAGTAAATGAAAGTAAAGGTAAAGGAATTGTTACAGGAGTGCCTTTAAGTGTAAACATGAAAGATTTAGTTGGGGATTTAAAAGAAAATCATAGGGATGTAAAAGGAGCACAAAGACTGACAAGGAGTCCAGAGAAAGCTGAAACAGAAACTGTGTTGGTGGAATTTGAAACAAAAGAAATGCCAAAGCAGGTTTTCATTGGTTTGATAAGATTTAGTGTCAGGGAATTTGTGCCCAAACCAGTGAGATGTTTCAGCTGTCAGGAATTTGGCCATGTTGCTAAAATGTGTAAAGGATAAAGGAGATGTGCCCGATGTTCTGGAGACCATGAATATGGAAAATGTGGAGTTGGAGTTAATGCTGTAGTTTTGTAGGAGAGCATAGTGTCGCCTTTTGGGGACGTGAAGGGATGAAACGATTTATGTTTTCGCATCCACCTGAATAATGTGCAGTTGCGCCACTGGTTATGGGAATGGTTGAAAAGAAAATAGAAGAGGAGAAAAGAAAATGGTGACTTTAATTGCAGGAGTAATAAATGCAACTTCAGATGTGAATTCAACGACGGAAAGGATTCAGATTATTGTGAAGGCAGAAGGCCATAGCTTAGACTTGAAGAATATTCGGTGGGAAGACATAAGGGGAGAATTACTTAGTCAAGCAAGTCAAGAAGGATAATTTTAATCTTACAATGGAATGCAAGGAGTCTTTTGTCAAATGGTTAAGATGTTAAACAGTTTATTTATGAGCAGGAAGTAAAACCTGATATAATTTGTATACAGGAAACTGGGCTGAAGCCGTTTTTGGACTTCAGAGTTTATAGATATATTGCAGTAAGATATGATAGAAAAGAGAAATGGGGTTGGTGTTTTTCTCGGATTTAGGAAGGTATTCCATGTAAAATAATTGAAAGGAAAGGAGATTTGGAGTATGTAGCAATTGCAATATGGGTAGAAGAGAAGGTAATATTGATTATAAATTTTTACAATCCTTGTAAGAAGCTTGAAATAAGTAAACTTGAGGAGATAGATATGAAAGGAAATGTTATTTCGAGTATAGAAAATGGATGGATGATAAAAGCAGATAGGTTGGCTAATGAGGCTATTAAAAATAAGATATTGAAATGCCAATAAACTTACCTAAATCTGAAGGCAAAAGTATAGTTTGGAGAGAAAGCAAGAGAATATGGAAAATTAGATGGAATATTGAAATAACTGGAAGGCATTTATATAAGATACAAAATACAGTTGATGTAGTAAGGATTAGAGGAATAAACAGGAGGGAGGAGATAATGATGAATAGAATAAGAACCGGTCACAGTTTCTTAAATGGAACTCTTTTTAAGATGGGGAAACATCTTATTGGTTTATGTAGTTGGTGTGACACTGTAGAAACGATGAAACATGTTTTTATTAGTTGTAGAAAATATCTAAATCAAAGAAGATTATTAAAAACAGAATTAGGTTTTAATAGGGAATTGACATTTAAGAATGTTCCTGATCAGCTAAACAGTATTGAGAGGGGAAAAAGATTTTTTTTTTTTTTTTTTAATTCTGGGATCATTATGAGAATTTGAGGTAGAGATGTTAGGACCCGATAGATGGCAGTAGTGCAACAATAATGGATGCAAGCTGCCGTTAGAATCTAAAGAAGAAGAAGGAGAAGAAAGAAGAGAAGAAGAAGGATAAGGAGGAAGAAGAAGACGGCACGTGGTCTGTTTTGTTGAGTGTTTCTCTAAAAATAATAAATAAAAATCATACAACCCCGAAGAAGAGAAAGACGAAGTAGATAAAGAGTACGGCATGTGGTCTGTTGTGTTGAATGTCTGAGTATTTCTCTAAAAAAATTCTCCAGTCCAGCTTAAACGAGTTTATCAACGAGCGGTTAACTGCTGCTGAAGAAACTTTCACAGAGTTTAAAGGAATCATCGTCAAGTCGGAGGAAGAGATGGATGATCAGCGCAGACTGCTGGATTTCTCCCGGACTCCCCAGATAATCTTACACCGAATAGGTAGGAAACACCAGCGTTTGGATAAAGGTGAATATATGTATCTTTCTGTATGAGGATCATTTTAGTAAATGTTCTTTTCCTGTATAAATGTTTTCTTAACCCTCGCGTGTGTAACTTTGTGTAACTCGGCCTCCTGGCATGCTTTTATTCACGTGTGTGAGTATCGCCGTGAGTTATTGTGCGGCTCGTTTACCATTTCGTAAGGCACCTAGACTATGTGTGGGACTGTGCATAAAAACCACAATAAACCATCCTTTTGTCACACAGCTATAATGTAAATTACTTATAGTAAGCATAGTCAAGTCTGACACGTCTGCACCAAAGTAAACTTGTTTCTTTCCATTGCTACTGCTAATTAGTATTAGCAATAATGCTAAGTATGGCTAATGCTAAGTAGCAGTAGCTTTCTGTTTTGTCACGACGGTGTTGCGTCAATCCGTGTTTCCCCATCAGATACGGTTCCCCCTGCGTCTTCTTGATATTACAAAATAATATATTTAAAACATTATAACTGGTTGTGTGCTTCTGTTTTCCCCACTAAGAATAGTTAAATATGCTCAACCTTGTATCACTCATTCAAAATACTTTAAAAAAATAATTAACTTGTAAATGTAACTACGATGGCTGTATTAATAAGGTTAACAGCAAAAATTGTGAAAATGTGTTTTGTATTTAGCGAGTTATGATTGATAAATACGTCATTGAGCCTGTCAAACATGTAAGGCTGAGTGGAGTGGTCGACCTCTCCAAGATGGCCGCCCTAAATCTCGTCAGGGTCAATAGGCGAGAGCGGTCCATGAGGCGTCTGTTCTTTATATACGTCTACGGGGAAAAGGGGCATAGATGCATTCAGGGGCCCAGTACAGGTGGAAATTTAAAGCTACTTCATGGAAACACCGTTTTCAACTAATACACCCAGTTACATTGAGAAAATATGTTCAATGTCCAAAAAAACTTGAAAATTGCTGTTATAGTTTATTTTTTCCAGTTTGACAAGCAAATAACCAAGATCAAGAGTTTCATTAGTGATCCAGGAGGATTTTTATGAAGGACGTAAAACGGAGAACTCACCTGAAAATGAGCAGTTAAACTTTTTATTTTTTAGTAATAAATCGTTATCCATAGTGACATGGCGAGTAACAAGCCAATCACAACTCTCTCTCTCCTGTTTGTTTCCCGTTTTCTTTTTGATCCAGCCATTGTTTCATACAATCAGATTAATCAGAATTTATGTATCAGAATCACAAACATCTTTTACTTGTTTATTCATTGTAAGGCTTTGTGTTGTTTTCACGTTGCCTATTTTACATATATTGTCCCCTTGATGTCCCAGTAGAGCATATGAAGCACCGCTGTGCATCGGCTCAGGAGTCGAGTGATTGGATGGAGTTCCTCAGGGCTTCATGAAGCTTCATCTCACCATCACTGCTTTTCATTGTTTCCTCTCCTGCTCTGGTCAAAAAACACAGGCCCAACCCAGTGCATGCTGGTCCAATACCAGTACCAATATTTACAGATAATGGACCCACAGTTCTTCCTGTCTAACTTAGAATAGTAAATATCAAAGGAACAAAAACTAAACAACTATTAACCTACAAATAAACTAAATAAACCCCAAAGTTAAGTGGACTAAAATAAAATTGTAAAACAAATAAAAGTAATGGATATTAAGTAATATTTTGAAATAATAAAATTTATAACAATGGCGACTATAATAATTTCATAATAAATAAAAAATATATTTTTTAATATTCCTTTGAGAATTCTCCAATTATCAACTGGATTTGTTGACCGATCTCTCTCTTTTTATGTGTGGGTTTTTTTCTTTTTTCATTTCTGTCTTAAATTATGAAACATTTCTCCCATTTACTTTAAAAAAGTTAACAATTGCCTTTTTCCTATATTTTCTTGTCCAGATTCCCTGCAGTGCAACATTTATAAGGAGAGGAGATCCACTCTGGACCAGGAGGATTTAGAACCTCTGCAGGTAAAACAAGAACAGGAAGAACCAGAAGATCATCAGATAAAAGAAGAGCAGGAGGATCTAGAACATCAGCAGATAAAAGAAGAGCAGGAGGATCTAGAACATCAGCAAATGAAAGAAGAGCAGGAGGATCTAGAACATCAGATAAAAGTGGAAGAGAAAGAAGTTTACTGCAGTCAAGATGAAGAACAGGTTATGGTAAAACAGGAGACTGATACCTGCATGGTGGTTCCTGTTTATGAACAAACATCTCACACTGAATCGGAACCAAACAGGAACCAAGTCATCTTCCAGGAAGCTGCTGAAGCTGAGAACCACAATCGGAAAAGAAAACCTTTCTCATGTGTGACCTGTGGAAAAAGTTTTAGTCGAAAACGGCATTTAATTGATCACATGATGATCCACACAGATGAAAAGCCATTTTCATGTGTGACTTGCGGGAAAAGTTTTTGTCAAAAACAAAATTTAACTCGGCACATGATGATTCACACTCGTGAAAAGCAGTTTTTATGTGTGACCTGTGGAAAACGTTTTATTCGAAAGCAAGATTTAACTAAGCACATGATGATTCACACTGGTGAAAATCCGTTTTCATGTGTGACCTGTGGGAAAAGTTTTAGTCAAAAACCGAATTTAACTCGGCACATGAAGATTCACACTGGTGAAAAGCCGTTTTTATGTGTGACCTGTGGAAAAAGTTTCAATCTAAAACAGCTTTTAACTAAGCACATGATTATTCACACTGGGGAAAAGCTGTTTGAATGTGTGACCTGTGGAAAAAGTTTTTCTGAAAAACATACTTTAACTCGGCATATGATGACTCATACTGGTGAAAAACCATGTTCTTGTGTGACCTGTGGGAAAAGTTTTAGTCTAAAACCGAACTTAACTCGGCACATGAGGATTCACACTGGTGAAAAGCCGTGTTCATGTGTGAACTGTGGAAAAAGTTTTGGTCTAAAACGGACTTTATCTGATCACATGGTGATTCACATTGGTGAAAAACCGTTTTCATGTGTGAACTGTGGAAAAAGTTTTCATCGCAAAGTTGGTTTACGTCAGCACATGAGGATTCACACTGGTGAAAAGCCGTTTTCATGTGTGACGTGTGGGAAAAGTTTTAGTCTACAACAGACTTTAACTCGGCACTTGATTGTTCACACAGGTGAAACGCCGTTTTCATGTGTGAACTGTGGAAAAAGTTTTAGTGAAAAACAGAACTTAACTCGTCACATGAAGATTCACACTGGTGAAAAGCCGTTTTCATGTGTGAACTGTGGAAAAAGTTTTCGTCTAAAACACCATTTAACTGAACACATGATGATTCACACTGGTGAAAAGCCGTTTTCATGTATGACCTGTGGAAAAAGTTTCCATCGAATAGTTCGTTTAACTCGGCACATGATAATTCACACTGTTGTAAATCTGTAGAAGTATTTTCCACGTGTGTTCTATGTTTAGTTTCATAATAAAATTTTTTTGGTTAAAAACTAGAATATGGCTGAAATGATTCCCTAAGTCATTCAAGTACCCTGATTATTTAAATTTCTTCCTCGAAGCTTCACTAAGTTCTATTTTATTATTTAATGCTCCGTGTTCCAGCTGGGTTTTTACTTGCTTTGCACAGAGCTCTCACTTCCACCTGAGTTGTTGACAAAAGCTAAGTGTTAGCAGCATAATGTCCAGTTTTCAAGTTCGACGTGGGAGGATTTTATTGATTGATGATGGTGTTTGGGTCTTTGTCGTTTATCGGGGGACCAATAAACATCTTATAAATGACTGGCCGATGCCTGTAGTACGGTAGTCTTTTCTCCTCTCTGAGCTGCTGCCTGGTGGTGGTTCAGAGCGAAAGACGAGGAAGAGTAAGCGCTGCAGGAGTATTTATACAGGTGAGAGAATAGACTGAACACTGCGGGCGGCTGCACATTAGATAACATAAGTGTAGCTTTATGGACGAACCGGAATATTGATTTCATATCATCCCAGTTTAAACAAATGGTGGCGGAGCTGGTAGACGAGTTTCTGTTTGTGATGAATGAAGGTGTTAAATCCTTCGATTTTTTTATTTTTCAGGTTAACTTGTGAGCTATTATTGTTACGAGTTAATTTTCTAAACTACAGAAAAGTTGTTGGGGAAGCTCAACTGTAAAAATCGAACTGATTTTGACATGTGATAGTAATACTGCTGTTAGATTTACCAATGTTTTACTTTATCCTTTTTGTATCCGATTACTTGATTAATCATAATATCGATAGTTTGCTCGATTACTAAAATATTTGTTTACAACAACCCTAAACTAGAATTAAAGACTGGAGGGATTTCATGTCTATAAAGCTGAGAAATTGTATTTGTTAAATGTGATCATTTAGTTCTTGACATGTGGATACTTAGAGATGTGAAACATTTTTATTGATGCTTTGCTTTTTTTCTGACATATTCTGTAGCAAAAATAATGACAAACTGTATTGTTATATAAACATTCAATAAAATGACAGATTATAACAACTGGGTGATAAATTGTTCTAGGTGCATTTAATGCCCTTATGGCTACTGGGTATAAACTGGTCTGCAGTCTGTTCGTCCTTGTTTTAACGCTCCTCTATCTGCAGCCAGTTGGAGCAAATTGTGACCTGGTGTGAAGAGTCTTTTAAAATGTTCTTCGTTTTCCTGAAGCAGTCGACCTGTGGAGTTCATGGAGAGAAGGCAGAGAGCAGCCGATGGTCTTCTGAGCAGATTTTATGATTCTCTGGAGAGTCTTCCTCTGTGCTACTGTACAGCTGGAGAACCACACACAGACAATAGCAAAAAAAGTCTCTTAGAGGTTTCCCCTAAAATGCACTGGAGGTGGCCATTTTGTGTCAAAGGGCAAATTTTGGCCATTTTTCACTTTTACTCACATTTAACTTTAACAAACACCTCCTATGAATTTTGACCTATTGGCTTCATTCTTGGCCAGGATGCAGTTAAGGGGTGGGGCTTTAAAAGTTATCAAAAAATTTGGTTTCATAAATGTGGTGTGGCAGAGCAGAGAATTTGGCATTGTGGCTAACGCAGACAAAACATTATGACTTTCATTTAAAAAGGCCAATTGGCACCAAACTTGGCATGAGTGATCCTAGTTGGATCCCTGATGATCCCATGTCATCATAGATTGATGTAATCTAAGCCCCTCCCCCTCTGAACAGGAAGTGACGTTTTTCTCTTGGAAAGCTTCGTCTCTGACCCGCTTGGCCTAATCAGGGTGGTCGTCTGTCAGATGACGGATAAGTTGGTCTCACATGCCTTAAAGCACCAAGAGTTTTCAGTAGAGGGCGTGGCAATGGCGATGCGGCGCAGTGACGGGTCACGCCGTTGCCATATGTTTGGCTATAAATTCCACATGTTTCGACCGAGCTGGACCAAACTCACTGTGATCGATCCTTGTCCACCACCTGACAGGAATGTAGTCCAATATTTGGTGGGTGTGGCCTAATTCCTGCACAGCGCTCCAAAGCTTTATGAAGAAATTTAAAAAAGTTTTACTCTATAGAAAATGTAATATTCACTATAAACTAATTTTTTTCATGCATTGATTTTTCCTGAAACTATGGTTGATTGTCTTCAAAAAAATGTTGTGTTTTGTCTTGGTTATATTTTTCTCTTTTCTGCTGCTGCTGTCTTCTATTATAGATGGTCTATTATAGACCATGTTCATAATGTTGGAACTAATTTAACCTCCACACACACACACACACACACACACACACTATATATATATATATATATATATATATATATATATATATATATATATATATATATATATATATATATATATATATACTGTCTTAGAAAGTAAGTAGAACATTTGCCTTTTCTGTGAAAATGTAGTGTTAGTGCTGAATGTTACTGCTGAAAATTGTAGAGACATTTAAATTCAGCTCCAGAACACTTGCTGAAATGAAATGAGAAGAAGCAGCAGAAAAAAGTTCATCTTCAAATCTGGTTACACTGCAAAAACTCTCAGCTAAACTGAATAATTTAAAATCAGTACTAACATCCCGGCTGAAAATTTTAAATATTGCTAAGTAATGCCTGCAAAGGTAAAGTATGAGGTCATATTTTGAATAATTTCAGTATTAAAGAGAGTAATGGCATTTAACCCATCTAGTCCAAGAGTGTATAAGTTAACATTAGCTAAATAAATGTTAGTGAGGCAATCGATGGTAAAAAAAAATACACAATTATTTTGTCACCTGGGACTTCCACCCAGGAATTGATTCAGGACACAGGTAGATTTTTGTAATAGACACAGTTTCAAAGTTAAAATAATGTATTAAAATAAAAACAGTCAAATTAAATAATACCTCTATGTGGATAAGGAGTTAGAAAAACTACTCTCAGTTTCCAAGGCTTGGCGGAAGGTGCTGACAAGTCCTGGATCTGAGGATCCCGAGCAAAGTAATTGCCACACACTCGTTGGATTTCCCTCCATCGATTTATCGATGGAAGGAAATTTATCAGCAGCAAGGCATTTGAAAGTGCTTTACATGATTAAAATAAAAACAGCAAGTGACATTGAGAAATAAAAATAAATTAGAAAGTAAAGATAAAAATATTAGAGATTTAAAAAAATAAAAGATAAAAACTTGCCCTTATGGGGTCTCCTCAAAAATAAGGCTCTACAAGCCTTTTCTTCTGTAGGACTTTAGTCAAACCACCATTTGACAAGGACTCAAACCTTTATAACTTCTGTAGGACTTTAACAGGGGTGAAAGTAAGGGGGTACGGTCGGGTACTGCGTACCCCTAAAAGATTTAGCGGGGGTACGCAGTACCTGCAAGAGAGAGGAGCGACTGTCTGCTGTAAAACATGAATGGGTTCACTGTGCAGCCGTGAGTTCACCCACTAATCAGCCGTGACTGATTAGATTTTCAAGAACAATCTAAAACACGACTTAATCAGTTAATAACTTTTTTCCCATTTCATATTGTTTCTGAACTGTTCGTGCTTTGCTAGAGCAATATGTCAATCACGGAAGGTTTTGAGTTGACCTCGGCATTAGGTGACAAACTGAACGCTGCCAGGACGCTGAGACCAGTACGTCCTCTTCTGATTGGTTTATCAAACCATTCATAACTTTAGAACAACAACAAAAACAGAGCTGGAGCTGCTGTTCCTCAGTCTCTGTTTCCAGCTCAGTTTCCCCATGTCGGTATTTAGCTATAAAGATGCTACGAGTCACAGCCCAACATGCTGAAAAATGTCTTTTTATGAATGTGAAGGAAACATTTATGTATTTTCTATTACCTTTTGGATAATTTCTCTTTTATCCTTGGTTTTAGCCTGTGAACCAGGATGTCTTATAAGTCATTGGAGTTCTCCCAGTGTGACCAGCAGACTGAAGCCTGTGAACAGTGTTACCAGTATAATAAAGAAATATTTTATATTTTCACTTTTTGTATATTTTTAAATATCAAAATCTGAAGTATTACTGTATTAATGCATCTTATGTAATGAAATAAAAAATATTTTATTCTGTTGGAATTATTTTAACTCTTTGCTGTCAATAGCAGAGTTGATGTATACTGTAATAAATATTTATTCTCTGGAAAAAAGTAAGAAAAATATGTAGTTTAATGTTTGACAATGACTGATTTATAAATCAAGTCATTCCTCAATAATGTATGTTACGGCCCAAGGCCTTGTCCTCTGGGTCTCTAACATCCATGTCTTTAATTGGTGTTGATTGGAAGTGGAGGCAGCTGGCCAGTGTCTCCAGATCCACCTTAAGACTCACCACTTCCTCTGACTGATCAGCCTTTTTTCTTTCTGTCTCCCTGTCACTCTCTCCCTTTGTCCCTTTCTTTCCCAACCAGTTATGACTTTTGTTAAATAAATTCCTTTTTAAGTTATTCCATGCATTGCTTCCCTTTCATTTGTTATGGTTTAAGAGCCAGACCATAACATGTATAAAAAAATAAATACAATAATTAAAATACAATAATTTGTTTCTTGTCTTGAAACGTTAAATGTGCATTGAATTTGATGATTCTCAAACGGAGTAGAAAAGACATGCCGAGGATAAACTTGGCTTTGGACGAACGGATTATATTTCATGGATAAGTAAAGGTAAGACAGCAATAAGATGTTTTTGTTTAGTTTTTTAATTAAATGTGCGTTTTGTGGGTTACAGTTAATGTTTAAATAATTCAGTAAAGTAGAAGCGGTAGCTAATCTACCACAGCAATTATTTATTAATAAAACATTAAGCCTAAAACGTACTACAACAAACTAAATGTTCTGTTCTGTGTGCAAAATTCTTCAATGTTTTGAAGACTATTATTTATGTGTAATTCTTTCACTCTGTCAAAAGTAAGATGCCTCCCAAATCTTCTGCTTTTGTTTTGAAGGTTTCCTAAAGACACGATGTGAGGAAGAAGAGGGAAATATCTTTAAAGAGAGACGGATTCACTGCAGCACGGAGGAATCTCACATCGGATTTTGGACTCAATCTCAGCTCCTGAATCTCTCTGAAGCTAGAACTCGTCGGCTGGAGAACAGCCAAATCAGAAGACAATATTAACTTTGGATTTGTGAAAACTGGAATGCTAATATTGTATTTGTTTTATTTAGATAAAGTGGAAGGAAATATTTTACGTTTTTCAAAGAGAAGCGGTATTGTAGTATGAGAAATCTTTAGATGTCATGATCGTATGATCCACAAGGTGGCGGTAATGCAATTACATGAATGCCGACAGTCATAAAATCCCAAAGAAGAAGAGGAAGAGGAGGAAAAAGAAAAAGACAAAGAAGACGGCACGTGGTCTGTTGTGTTGAATGTTCGAGTTTCTCTAAAAATATCTTCAGTCCAGCTTGAACCAGTTTATGAACAAGTGGTTAACTGCTGCTGAAGAAACTTTCACAGAGTTTAAAGGAATCATCGTCAAGTCGGAGGAAGAGATGAATGATCAGCGCAGACTGCTGGATTTCTCCCGGACTCCCCGGATAATCTCACATCGAATAGGTAGGAAACACCAGCGACTGGATGAAGGTTAAGGTCTAAATGTATGAAGCTTTCTGTATGAGGGATCGTATCTGATGGGAAAACGCGGATCGTTTCCCCATCAGGTAAACGAAACATTAGATTCCTGTGTTTTTGGAAATGTAAAATCTTCAATAAATAACGATGGGCTGTATTTTGTTGCTGAGAAACGAAGTAAAGTTGCGGAAAGAAGTAGCGATGCGAACGGAGCAGCTGCAAAAGCAGTGAGATCGCGAAAGTAATGCAAATTTCGACTGGTAGCATTCACTTCGTAATTAGTTTTTAGCTTGGCGGTTTTTGTTCTGTATATAAAGGATTACCTGAAGAATGAACATGGGTTGATCCGAAGCGGGCACGCAGCGGCACCATGTTTTGAGCAGGAAGTCGAAGAGGGAAAAACCCTCAGCCGGAATCCGCGGCGCAGTGAGGATGTCCATGATAACAATGGCTGATCGATCATTCTTATTAGCAACAGACAGAGTATCAGAGACTTAGAGAACGATGAGATCCTGGCAGTCTGAGAGGCAGCTACTCAGAGATCCACGCAGGGGAATAGCTGCGCTGCGTAGCTGCAGGGAGTCGATCACTACGGGGTGAGGTGGAGCCACGACTTTAGCAGTTAGAAGAAAGCAGCTTACAGCCACGGCTAACTCCGGGAGCCAAGGTAGAAAAGCCTTTTTCACCATAGTCCAAAAGACTGCATTTGTGGCTGCATTTTTACTCCAAAATGCAGCCACAGTGTCCAAAAGAAAAAACATAAGTGCAATCATTTGCATATTGAGAGTCTACAGAGGCTGATAATCTCCCCACTCTGCTCCTGGATTACCGTTTAAACTTTTGAGTTTTATGTCAAATCCACATGAATTAAATGACAGAAACGAATTCTCTCACTGCATCTTTGATTCATTTTGTCCAGCTGCAGACTGTTGGACTGTCCAATCAGTCAGGTATTGGACAGCTTTTAATCAGTTTTCAGTTAAGTAAATTCAAGTCTAGGGAACACAAAATGTCACTAAAATCACTGTCCTTCTAAAATCTTTCAGAAAATCGTAAAAATGCACTTAATCGTATCGAATTGTATCACTCAAATATTGTGATGCATATCGTATCGTGACCAGAATATCGTATCGTATTGTGAAATTATTGTATCACTACACCCCTACGATGGATTTAGAAAGAAGTGACTGGAATAGTGTTGATTGTAACGGTGAGGAAGGGAGGGATGGTCAAAATGAAGAAAGTGGGAAAAGTTGGGGAAGGGTGGCAAGAAGCAGCGAACCGCTGAAAGAAGAAAAAGGAAAATGAGGAAAGCACAGAAGACACTGAAGGCATTGAGGAAAGAGCAGAAGAAATAAAAAATCCAACTTTGAATATTATAGTAAGATTTGATGGAGGAGTTAAGGAGATTGAACCACTTAAGTGCATGTTGGAGAAATTAAACATGCTAAAATACTGAGAGACTGAAATCTTCTGATTGGATGTAATTCGGAAGTTCAGGTGGAAAAGGCGAAGAAACTTGAGTGGGTGTGTAAAGTCAAAGTGAGGACAGTTGTTAAAGTGGGTGAAAAAAGAAATAATGAAAGTAAAGGAATTGTTACAGGAGTGCCTTTAAGTGTAAGCATGAAAGATTTAGTTGGGGATTTAAAGACAATCATAGGGATGTAAAAGGAGCACGAAGACTGACAAGGAGTCCAGAGAAAGCTGAAACAGAAACTGTGTTGGTGGAGTTTGAAACAAAAGAAATGCCAAAGCAGGTTTTCTTTGGTTTGATAAGATTTAGTGTCGGGGAATTTGTGGCCAAACCAGTGAGATGTTTCAGCTGTCAGGAATTTGGCCATGTTGCTAAAATGTGTAAAGGATAAAGGAGATGTGCCCGATGTTCTGGAGACCATGAATATGGAAAATGTGGAGTTGGAGTTAAACCAAAGTGCTGTAGTTGTGGAGGAGAGCATAGTGTCGCCTTTTGGGGATGTGAAGGGATGAAACGGCAAACAATTATACAGAAAACAAACGTTATGCAGAAAGTAACATATGCAGAAGCATGTAAAGTGGTTGAAAATGAGAAACAGAATGCAAAATCTTTGACAGTAGAAAAACAAGTAATCCCAAAGGTTATGGGAATGGTTGAAAAGAAAATGGAAGAGGAAAAAAGAAAATGGTGACTTTTATTCGTACCAAACAGTTGGTGGGGAGGTAAAAAAGAAATCTTTTTTCGTACGTAAGGAAGAATACACACACATATACATATGTATATGTAGGTAGATAGTTGCAATTGTAATTCATGCTCGGTGGACTAGTAGCCTCTGGTGGATTATTGGTGGGTTTTTTCTTTTTTTCATTTGTTTCTTTTTTTTCCATTTCTGTCGTAAATGAACAATTTCTCCCATTTACTTCAGTAAAGTTGACAATTGCTCTTTTCCTGTTTTCATCTCCAGATTCTCTCCAGTGTAACATTTATAAGCAGGAGAGGAGATCAACTCTGGACCAGGAGGAGTTAGAACCTCTGCAGGTGAAACAAGAACGGGGAGAACCAGAAGATCAGCAGATAAAAGAAGAGCAAGAGGATCTAGAACATCAGCAGATAAAAGAAGAACAGGAGGATCTAGAACATCAGCAGATAAAAGAAGAGCAGGAGGATCTAGAACACCGTCAGATAAAATTGGAAGAGAAGGAAATTTACTGCAGTCAGGATGATAAACAGATCGAATTAAAACAGGAGACTGATGCGTACATGGTGGCTCAAGTTGATGAGCAAACAAACCAAACTGAATCAGAACCAAACAGGAACCAGGTCATCTTCCAGGAAGCTGCTGAAGCTGAGAACCAAAATCAGAAAAGAAGAAAACCTTTCTCATGTGTGACCTGTGGAAAAAGTTTTAGTCGAAAACAGCATTTAACTGATCACATGATGATACACAGAGATGAAAAGCCATTTTCATGTGTGACTTGTAGGAAAGGTTTTTGTCAAAAACAAAGTTTAACTCAGCACATGATGATTCACACTGGTGAAAAGCCGTTTTCATGTGTGACCTGTGGAAAAGGTTTTTGTCGCAAACTTAGTTTAACTCGGCACACAAGGATTCACACCGGTGAAGAGTTTGCATGTGTGACTTGTGAAAAAAGTTTTTATGTAAAACAGAGTTTAACTCGGCACATGATGATTCACACTGGTGAAAAGCCGTTTTCATGTGTGACTTGTGGGAGAAGTTTTTGTCAAAAACAAGGTTTAACTCAGCACATGATGATTCACACTGGTGAAAAGCCGTTTTCATGTGCTACCTGTGGAAAAGTTTTTCGTCACAAAGTTAGTTTAACTCTGCACACAAGGATGCACACCGGTGAAGAGCCGTTTTCATGTGTGAACTGTGGAAAACGTTATAATTTAAAATCAAAGTTAACTCATCACATGATGATTCACACTGGTGAAAAGCCGTTTTCATGTGTGACCTGTGGAAAAAGTTTTGGTCGAAAACAGCATTTAACTGATCACATGATGATCCACACAGATGAAAAGCCATTTTCATGTGTGACTTGTAGGAAACGTTTCTGTCAAAAACGAAGTTTAACTCAGCACATGGTGCTTCACACTGGTGTAAAGCCGTTTTCATGTGTGAACTGTGGAAAAAGTTTTCATCGCAAATTTAGGTTAAGTCAGCACATGAGGAATCACACAGATGAAAAGCCATTTTCATGTGTGACCTGTGGAAAAAGTTTTAGTTTAAAACAAACTTTAACTCGACACATCTGGATTCACACAGATGAAAAGCTGTTTTCATGTGTGACCTGTGGGAAAAGTTTTGGTCTCAAAGAACATTTAACTCAACACATGATGATTCACACAGGTGAAAAGCCGTAGAAGTGTTCACCAGGTGTGTCCCATGTTGACTACTGTTTGCCTCCATAGCATTTAATGAATTAAGGAAAAGAAATACCAAGATATTCATATATTTAACTTGTCCCTGTACCTCTTACCACCACAACAGGTGAGTCAGTCAGCAGCCTCTCTAACCACCATACCAGTATAAACCCTGTTCCTCCCTCTGTCCCAGTCAAAAGGGTGAGCAACACTGTGTTCAATGACAAGCTAGTTGGCATCATTCCAGGGAATCCATGGGGATTTCTCTCTTTGCCCTTTACAATTGCACAACAAAAACAATATATTTGTTGCTGACAGAAATTCAAACAATCTTCATAAAATGATAAAAAAACAGCCTCCTGTCTGGACTGCAGCCAGTCCACACAATTTTACTTTAGCTTGCATTTAAATTAGATATATGATCCCATGTCCCTCCAGACCCGTCCTGTCCTAAGAGAAATTGAAGCTGCAGTATGTCACTTTTATGAATTTTTATTTTTTTTTTTACATATTTGTTGAAACTGTCATTATGTTGTAGCTTGAATAATAAAAAAACTACATGGCATTTTTTGAGAAGTCTGGATTGCTTTATGTGTATTTTGCATGTTGCCTATGAATTGCTCGTGGGGAGAGACATTTCAAACTTATAGAAAAAGTTTAAGCAACCTACTTGCATATTGGATGTGGACTAAATTTTACTTTTGCATATAAAATTCATGAGCAGTAAATATTGTACTTGTTAACAATATTGGAGCAAAGAAAGCAAGGCAGTTGCAAGCCTTTGAAATTGACGCTTTTATGGGTCAGATAGACTGAAGAAATTGTAACAGCAGCTGTGGGGGGGGGCAATTTAATTTTTTTTCAGGGGGCCCATGATTCCTGGCAGCGCCCCTGCATTTCTGTCGGCTAATGTGCGGAGTCTCAAGTTTTGAAAATTGGCCAACAATCAGCCGACAAGATCGTGTTGGATTACACTGAGGAAGGGAGGGTGAGTGGAGAGCACCGGAGCTGAGCCTTTTTTCTTTCAGTGTCATCAACAGAAAGGGAAAAAGGCAGGAAGAGACGATTAAGCCGATAATCAAAATGAGGTCGATAGTTTTAATTTATTGTGTGGTTAATTGATTTATTGATTATCGCGACAGGCCTACTGACTATTTCATGTATGAACAAAGTCTGACAGGACATGGACTCCCTTCCAGAACTTTGTAACAAGATTGGACTTGAGGAATTGATTTGTATTATTCTGTACAGTAGAGTGGGTGGGGTGGATGTTTAATACATTTATAATCAAAAATTCAAGTGAATTTAATGTTGGAACTATTTTAATTAAATTAAACTCAACACAATCGATGGTAAAAATACACAATTTTCTTTGTTGCAACAACGCCACCTGGGACTTACTCCCAGCCCCAGGGAAATAAAAAAGGACACAGGTAAGTTTTTGCAATAGACACTGTTTCAGCGTTATAATTTATTAAAATAAAAACAGTAAAATAATTAAGTGTACAAACCGGTGCTGAGGGCTCTCAATAGGGATGGGCGGCAACCAGCGGTAACTGAACAAAGCAGCAGCGCTTATTGACATATGAATACTATAGGAAAGGTTCTTCTCTGGTGTAGTGAAGAAACTGAAACGTTGCGGGATGTAGGAGATACGAATCAGAACGATATTAGCAATGGATATACGGAAAACTGGAATGCTGATATTGTATTTGTTTCATTTAGATGAACTGGAAGAAAAGATTTTACGTTTTTCAAAGAACTGGCTGTATGAGAAATCTTTAGATGTGATGATCGTATGATCCACAAGGTGGCGGTAATGCAATTACATGAATGCCGACAGTCATAAAATCCCAAAGAAGAAGAGGAGGAGGAAGAAGAAAAAGACAAAGAAGACGGCACGTGGTCTGTTGTGTTGAATGTTCGAGTTTCTCTAAAAATATTTTCAGTCCAGCTTGAACCAGTTTATGAACAAGTGGTTAACTGCTGCTGAAGAAACATTCACAGAGTTTAAAGGAATCATCGTCAAGTCGGAGGAAGAGATGGATGATCAGCGCAGACTGCTGGATTTCTCCCGGACTCCCCGGATAATCTCACATCGAATAGGTAGGAAACACCAGCGATTGGATGAAGGTTAAGGTCTAAATGTATGAAGCTTTCTGTATGAGGGATCGTATCTGATGGGAAAACGCGGATCGTTTCCCCATCAGGTTAAAGGGCGATTCCACCTAATTTTTCACTTATCAATATCATGTTGGCTTTCGCTAGCGTGTTGGTTAACACGACTTAACCCATTAAATAAGGGAGGTTTAGTTTTTAGGTAAAAAAATTAGCTAAAAATCCAATATTAGCTTAAATTCTATCATTGCCATGTTGCGGTATGTTAGCATTTAGCATGTTGGATAACTAACTCTGTGCATTCAGTAAGTTAAGCTTAGTTTTTTTGTCCCAATTAAGCAGAAGCTAATGTTAGCTTAAATGCTACATCATGTTGGCTAACAGTAAATGAAATTTGTTAAGTAACTTTCCAGTAGTTTGTGTGCTAATGGGGAAATGACTAATGTACAGGCCATTTTATATACAGAAAACTAGGCAGTACCTGTGGAAACCTTTCAGTTTTGATACATTTAACTGCTGGATCTTATTTAGCAAATCACAAGTTAGCTGGTGTCAGCATTCATTAGCCAGAGGTTCGAACATACAGTGCTGTAAAAACCAGCTCACCTCCATAAAGGCCTGTCACGATAACAAACTTTGCTGGACGATTAATTGTCTAAAAAATTATTGCGATAAACGATAATATTGTTTCAAGACCTTTTGACGCTGATTTAATGGAAAGACGTAATAATGCATGTGATTTCCTGCCATAGATAAACTTTATTTTCAAAAGAACACAACACTGGAACTGATAAACTAAAACAACCAAAACAAAAAAGTATTCTCAGTTTCCATTAACAAAAAACGTACTTGAATAAAAACTAAACAACATAAAGCCAAAGTGGAAATAAATACTGCATTCAGCCAAAAGAGTGCAGATTATGAAGTCTGTGTACTATATTGCCCTTCAGTAATCACTAGATTGAAATAGAGAAGATGAGCACATCCGACTACCTAATGCAGTAGTTCATACTACACAATTTTTTGCCCCTATTTTCCCTTTACGAAAATCTTAGATCGTTGGCCGTTCTAAGATTGTCGCTGGTGATTTCGTAACCGATCATCCTGCAGTGTATGGTGTGTTTCGGTAGATCGTCGTGGCCGCTCCGATCTAAATCGGGATTTCCCCGACTGTGAGCTTAACGCTAAATGTGACAGGCAGCCAATCAGAAAGCGCAGATTCTTCTCCGTGCTTTCTGTAGGGAAATTACGAGGGGAATCCCAAACAGCTGACACAACGCAACACGAAGTCCAGCGGACATCGGAGATGATTTTTGGAAACAACATTGTTTATTCAACATTTTGTGCAAAGAATATAGACATGATGAGGAGTTGGAGCCAAATTGCTACTACAGTTGATAAACCCGGTAAATTTTCAGCTGTTCTTCGTTAACGTGACATAAATAGGTTATAATAATGTTCACGCAGTCAGGACTTTACGCTGACTCTAGTCACATGCATTGCAGGTAGATTGTAGTAAAACATTGATTAATGCCTGATTTTAAAATTAAGTTAACTGTACTTGTAGCCATTATTTTGTGCCCATGTGGCTGGACACCACACAACACAATGAACCCGATTGAACCGTTATACCTAGGATTTCTGTTGGCTAATGTGTGGTCTCAGGTTTTGAAAATGGACCGACAGTCGGCCGACAACTCATGTAGTGTGCGCTGAACATTACACTAAGGAAATGGGGAGGGTCAGTGGAGAGCACCGGAGGTGAGCCTTTTTTCATTCAGTGTCATCAATAGAAAGAAAAAAAGGCAGGAGGAGACGATAAAGCCGATGATTAAAATGAGGTTGATAGGTTTAATTTATCGTGCGATTAATTGATTTATCGTTTATCGCGACAGGCCTACCTCCATGCAGATTTTCCCTTTTTGCTTTTTCGTTGCAAAAAGCAAAAATCCTTCTGGATTGGGATACACCAGAAGGCTGTTTCACAACAGTAAGATTACAAAATCCAGGATAATAGATAAAGATGGTCTTATCGTTCCATGGACCTTATCAAGCTCCGCCCAGAAACGCCCCTCGAAAGTCCGACGCTTAGCTCCAATGTCTAAACATGGCATTTTTCATTCTCTGCAGAGTATTTCTGAGTTGATTAGTTTAGCATTTCTGCCGGATTTTTACAAAATATCAGCCACGACAATGGACAAGGGAACCAACAAGTTCATGTCATCTTTTTTGGATGACATCAAGATGTTTTAGCCACGCAATGCCTCTAACATTGTGCGAGTTGCAGCTAAATGCTACCAGTCGATGAGGAAAACGGCAGATTCTCACACCGTCGGCATAAATATAGCTGTAGAAAAGATCACTGATGGCTATTGTTCTTGCAAGGCTGGGTAAGTCGGGCATTCATGGTTTTGAGGGTTCGATTGTGCCTAGGACTTATACACGGTACTCGGTGCTAGCATGGCTAACACGATTACAGTTTAGTAAAAGCTAGCGTGGCTAACATGATTACAATTTAGTAAAAAGCCTTTTCAGGTGAAATAAAATGTTTAATTATGTCAGATACGGTACACATTGCATATTGATCTGTTCAGCTAATGTAAGGCTGTAACAGACAGGCTTCAGGATGTAGAAGTTGTATTGGTACTGCCATTATGCTGTCCTTGGCTAAAAGGTTTTCATAATGGATGTGTTTATTATTGACTTTATTTTTTCATTCACTAAACACAAAGAAAGCAAAGCAATAATACTTACACCAGCAAACACTTTGTTCTTATTGATCCTACGACGGTTGAGCTGCAAATCCGGTCGTGCACAAGCTTTAATCCAAGCAAGACATTCCGTTTCAGATTTTGGAAATGTGAATTTTAGTTCCACAAACGATCAGGATACCTGACATCGGCTGTACAGATACAGGCGATATGTACTGACGGAGAATAAATTTTTTTTTTAGTCCTGACGCAAAAACTTTCTGTCGGTCTGGTAGTCCACAATGTATATTAGCATGAGTTTGTGAGCCGGTAACCCACGTGATAGCTGCACTGTGACGTAAAATGGGCATTAGCCAATGAAAGGTGGACCCTGTAGTAAGTTGGTTCATCCTGTCTTTTTCCGTTTCACAAAAACTAAACGAACAAAATCCTTAGAGGATATCTCTAGAAACATAACTTTTGTTATGTTTCTAGAGATATGTTAAATTTGGAGTATTATGGAAAAAACAAAGATCTATAACTCTTGCAATCTAATATTTTGTCTGTCAAAATTGTTTTTTCATAAAGAAAGAGACCTAAGGTCATCCCCATGTGGCAGGAAAGGAGGTGGAGGTTGCACCTGCTGGCAGGGTAATTGCAAGCGAGCCAATAGCACCAGATGGCGCTCAGTATAACAGCTGAGGTAAGCTGCAGACTGACACTTGGAGAGAAAGGAGGCTGCTGTAAACAAACGCAGAGGTAGAGGTGTGGCTGGATGGTGGCAGGATCACTGGAGAGCGCAAAGACAGGGAAGTTTGGAACTGAACTTCAGATGATAAATGCGACTTAAATCAGAACATGACAACGATGGATTAGGGCTGTATAAATAAATCGATTTTGCGATATATATCGCTATTTTCCACCCTCGGAAAGCATCGATTTTTCATCCGCGAGTATCGATCCGTTAAACCATAGGGGTCCATAGCCTTACAGCTCTTTTTAACGTCTAGTTTGTTACAGCGTAGCAGCAAGACTCCGCCTACCTCAGTCTCATTTTCAACTTGAGCTTAAAGTGCTCATTATAAACTACACACCAGTTTTTAAATTGTGATAATAGGCCAAGTATAACCGGAGTTATGCTAAAATTAGTAAACCATATTTTTCCCGAATGTCAGAGAAATGTCAAAAGCGCTGCCATTCCCTGGCTTTTCCGATTATGTGAGAGGGACTGAGCTTCCAAACGTACAAAACTAAACGAAACATTAGATTCCTGTGTTTTTGGAAATGTAAAATCTTCAATAAATAACGATGGGCTGTATTTTGTTGCTGAGAAACGAAGTAAAGTTGCGGAAAGAAGTAGCGATGCGAACGGAGCAGCTGCAAAAGCAGTGAGATCGCGAAAGTAATGCAAATTTCGACTGGTAGCATTCACTTCGTAATTAGTTTTTAGCTTAGCGGTTTTTGTTCTGTATATAAAGGATTACCTGAAGAATGAACATGGGTTGATCCGAAGCGGGCACGCAGCGGCACTGTGTTTTGAGCAGGAAGTCGAAGAGGGAAAAACCCTCAGCCGGAATCCGCGGCGCAGTGAGGAAGTCCATGATAACAATGGCTGATCGATCATTCTTATTAGCAACAGACAGAGTATCAGAGACTTAGAGAACGATGAGATCCTGGCAGTCTGAGAGGCAGCTACTCAGAGATCCACGCAGGGGAATAGCTGCGCTGCGTAGCTGCAGGGAGTCGATCACTACGGGGTGAGGTGGAGCCACGACTTTAGCAGTTAGAAGAAAGCAGCTTACAGCCACGGCTAACTCCGGGAGCCAAGGTAGAAAAGCCTTTTTCACCATAGTCCAAAAGACTGCATTTGTGGCTGCATTTTTACTCCAAAATGCAGCCACAGTGTCCAAAAGAAAAAACATAAGTGCAATCATTTGCATATTGAGAGTCTACAGAGGCTGATAATCTCCCCACTCTGCTCCTGGATTACCATTTAAACTTTTGAATTTTATGTCAAATCCACATGAATTAAATGACAGAAACAAATTCTCTCACTGCATCTTTGATTCATTTTGTCCAGCTGCAGACTGTTAGACTGTCCAATCAGTCAGGTATTGGACAGCTTTTAATCAGTTTTCAGTTAAGTAAATTCAAGTCTAGGGAACACAAAATGTCACTAAAATCACTGTCCTTCTAAAATCTTTCAGAAAATCGTAAAAATGCACTTAATCGTATCGAATTGTATCACTCAAATATTGTGATACATATCGTATCGTGACCAGAATATCGTATCGTATTGTGAAATTATTGTATCACTACACCCCTACGATGGATTTGAAAGAAGTGACTGGAATAGTGTTGATTGTAACGGTGAGGAAGGGAGGGATGGTCAAAATGAAGAAAGTGGGAAAAGTTGGGGAAGGGTGGCAAGAAGCAGCGAACCGCTGAAAGAAGAAAAAGGAAAATGAGGAAAGCACAGAAGACACTGAAGGCATTGAGGAAAGAGCAGAAGAAATAAAAAATCCAACTTTGAATATTATAGTAAGATTTGATGGAGGAGTTAAGGAGATTGAACCACTTAAGTGCATGTTGGAGAAATTAAACATGCTAAAATACTGAGAGACTGAAATCTTCTGATTGGATGTAATTCGGAAGTTCAGGTGGAAAAGGCGAAGAAACTTGAGTGGGTGTGTAAAGTCAAAGTGAGGACAGTTGTTAAAGTGGGTGAAAAAAGAAATAATGAAAGTAAAGGAATTGTTACAGGAGTGCCTTTAAGTGTAAGCATGAAAGATTTAGTTGGGGATTTAAAGACAATCATAGGGATGTAAAAGGAGCACGAAGACTGACAAGGAGTCCAGAGAAAGCTGAAACAGAAACTGTGTTGGTGGAGTTTGAAACAAAAGAAATGCCAAAGCAGGTTTTCTTTGGTTTGATAAGATTTAGTGTCGGGGAATTTGTGGCCAAACCAGTGAGATGTTTCAGCTGTCAGGAATTTGGCCATGTTGCTAAAATGTGTAAAGGATAAAGGAGATGTGCCCGATGTTCTGGAGACCATGAATATGGAAAATGTGGAGTTGGAGTTAAACCAAAGTGCTGTAGTTGTGGAGGAGAGCATAGTGTCGCCTTTCGGGGATGTGAAGGGATGAAACGGCAAACAATTATACAGAAAACAAACGTTATGCAGAAAGTAACATATGCAGAAGCATGTAAAGTGGTTGAAAATGAGAAACAGAATGCAAAATCTTTGACAGTAGAAAAACAAGTAATCCCAAAGGTTATGGGAATGGTTGAAAAGAAAATGGAAGAGGAAAAAAGAAAATGGTGACTTTTATTCGTACCAAACAGTTGGTGGGGAGGTAAAAAAGAAATCTTTTTCGTACGTAAGGAAGAATACACACACATATACATATGTATATGTAGGTAGATAGTTGCAATTGTAATTCATGCTCGGTGGACTAGTAGCCTCTGGTGGATTATTGGTGGGTTTTTTCTTTTTTTCATTTGTTTCTTTTTTTTCCATTTCTGTCGTAAATGAACAATTTCTCCCATTTACTTCAGTAAAGTTGACAATTGCTCTTTTCCTGTTTTCATCTCCAGATTCTCTCCAGTGTAACATTTATAAGCAGGAGAGGAGATCAACTCTGGACCAGGAGGAGTTAAAACCTCTGCAGGTGAAACAAGAACGGGGAGAACCAGAAGATCAGCAGATAAAAGAAGAGCAAGAGGATCTAGAACATCAGCAGATAAAAGAAGAACAGGAGGATCTAGAACATCAGCAGATAAAAGAAGAGCAGGAGGATCTAGAACACCGTCAGATAAAATTGGAAGAGAAGGAAGTTTACTGCAGTCAGGATGATAAACAGATCGAATTAAAACAGGAGACTGATGCGTACATGGTGGCTCAAGTTGATGAGCAAACAAACCAAACTGAATCAGAACCAAACAGGAACCAGGTCATCTTCCAGGAAGCTGCTGAAGCTGAGAACCAAAATCAGAAAAGAAGAAAACCTTTCTCATGTGTGACCTGTGGAAAAAGTTTTAGTCGAAAACAGCATTTAACTGATCACATGATGATACACAGAGATGAAAAGCCATTTTCATGTGTGACTTGTAGGAAAGGTTTTTGTCAAAAACAAAGTTTAACTCAGCACATGATGATTCACACTGGTGAAAAGCCGTTTTCATGTGTGACCTGTGGAAAAGGTTTTTGTCGCAAACTTAGTTTAACTCGGCACACAAGGATTCACACCGGTGAAGAGTTTGCATGTGTGACTTGTGAAAAAAGTTTTTATGTAAAACAGAGTTTAACTCGGCACATGATGATTCACACTGGTGAAAAGCCGTTTTCATGTGTGACTTGTGGGAGAAGTTTTTGTCAAAAACAAGGTTTAACTCAGCACATGATGATTCACACTGGTGAAAAGCCGTTTTCATGTGCTACCTGTGGAAAAGTTTTTCGTCACAAAGTTAGTTTAACTCAGCACACAAGGATGCACACCGGTGAAGAGCCGTTTTCATGTGTGAACTGTGGAAAACGTTATAATTTAAAATCAAAGTTAACTCATCACATGATGATTCACACTGGTGAAAAGCCGTTTTCATGTGTGACCTGTGGAAAAAGTTTTGGTCGAAAACAGCATTTAACTGATCACATGATGATCCACACAGATGAAAAGCCATTTTCATGTGTGACTTGTAGGAAACGTTTCTGTCAAAAACGAAGTTTAACTCAGCACATGGTGCTTCACACTGGTGTAAAGCCGTTTTCATGTGTGAACTGTGGAAAAAGTTTTCATCGCAAATTTAGGTTAAGTCAGCACATGAGGAATCACACAGATGAAAAGCCATTTTCATGTGTGACCTGTGGAAAAAGTTTTAGTTTAAAACAAACTTTAACTCGACACATCTGGATTCACACAGATGAAAAGCTGTTTTCATGTGTGACCTGTGGGAAAAGTTTTGGTCTCAAAGAACATTTAACTCAACACATGATGATTCACACAGGTGAAAAGCCGTAGAAGTGTTCACCAGGTGTGTCCCATGTTGACTACTGTTTGCCTCCATAGCATTTAATGAATTAAGGAAAAGAAATACCAAGATATTCATATATTTAACTTGTCCCTGTACCTCTTACCACCACAACAGGTGAGTCAGTCAGCAGCCTCTCTAACCACCATACCAGTATAAACCCTGTTCCTCCCTCTGTCCCAGTCAAAAGGGTGAGCAACACTGTGTTCAATGACAAGCTAGTTGGCATCATTCCAGGGAATCCATGGGGATTTCTCTCTTTGCCCTTTACAATTGCACAACAAAAACAATATATTTGTTGCTGACAGAAATTCAAACAATCTTCATAAAATGATAAAAAAAAACAGCCTCCTGTCTGGACTGCAGCCAGTCCACACAATTTTACTTTAGCTTGCATTTAAATTAGATATATGATCCCATGTCCCTCCAGACCCGTCCTGTCCTAAGAGAAATTGAAGCTGCAGTATGTCACTTTTATGAATTTTTTTTTTTTTTTTTTTACATATTTGTTGAAACTGTCATTATGTTGTAGCTTGAATAATAAAAAAACTACATGGCATTTTTTGAGAAGTCTGGATTGCTTTATGTGTATTTTGCATGTTGCCTATGAATTGCTCGTGGGGAGAGACATTTCAAACTTATAGAAAAAGTTTAAGCAACCTACTTGCATATTGGATGTGGACTAAATTTTACTTTTGCATATAAAATTCATGAGCAGTAAATATTGTACTTGTTAACAATATTGGAGCAAAGAAAGCAAGGCAGTTGCAAGCCTTTGAAATTGACGCTTTTATGGGTCAGATAGACTCAAGAAATTGTAACAGCAGCTGTGGGGGGGGGGGGGCAATTTAATTTTTTTTCAGGGGGCCCATGATTCCTGGCAGCGCCCCTGCATTTCTGTCGGCTAATGTGCGGAGTCTCAAGTTTTGAAAATTGGCCAACAATCAGCCGACAAGATCGTGTTGGATTACACTGAGGAAGGGAGGGTGAGTGGAGAGCACCGGAGCTGAGCCTTTTTTCTTTCAGTGTCATCAACAGAAAGGGAAAAAGGCAGGAAGAGACGATTAAGCCGATAATCAAAATGAGGTCGATAGTTTTAATTTATTGTGTGGTTAATTGATTTATTGATTATCGCGACAGGCCTACTGACTATTTCATGTATGAACAAAGTCTGACAGGACATGGACTCCCTTCCAGAACTTTGTAACAAGATTGGACTTGAGGAATTGATTTGTATTATTCTGTACAGTAGAGTGGGTGGGGTGGATGTTTAATACATTTATAATCAAAAATTCAAGTGAATTTAATGTTGGAACTATTTTAATTAAATTAAACTCAACACAATCGATGGTAAAAATACACAATTTTCTTTGTTGCAACAACGCCACCTGGGACTTACTCCCAGCCCCAGGGAAATAAAAAAAGGACACAAGTAAGTTTTTGCAATAGACACTGTTTCAGCGTTATAATTTATTAAAATAAAAACAGTAAAATAATTAAGTGTACAAACCGGTGCTGAGGGCTCTCAATAGGGATGGGCGGCAACCAGCGGTAACTGAACAAAGCAGCAGCGCTTATTGACATATGAATACTATAGGAAAGGTTCTTCTCTGGTGTAGTGAAGAAACTGAAACGTTGCGGGATGTAGGAGATACGAATCAGAACGATATTAGCAATGGATATACGGAAAACTGGAATGCTGATATTGTATTTGTTTCATTTAGATGAACTGGAAGAAAAGATTTTACGTTTTTCAAAGAACTGGCTGTATGAGAAATCTTTAGATGTGATGATCGTATGATCCACAAGGTGGCGGTAATGCAATTACATGAATGCCGACAGTCATAAAATCCCAAAGAAGAAGAGGAGGAGGAAGAAGAAAAAGACAAAGAAGACGGCACGTGGTCTGTTGTGTTGAATGTTCGAGTTTCTCTAAAAATATTTTCAGTCCAGCTTGAACCAGTTTATGAACAAGTGGTTAACTGCTGCTGAAGAAACATTCACAGAGTTTAAAGGAATCATCGTCAAGTCGGAGGAAGAGATGGATGATCAGCGCAGACTGCTGGATTTCTCCCGGACTCCCCGGATAATCTCACATCGAATAGGTAGGAAACACCAGCGATTGGATGAAGGTTAAGGTCTAAATGTATGAAGCTTTCTGTATGAGGGATCGTATCTGATGGGAAAACGCGGATCGTTTCCCCATCAGGTTAAAGGGCGATTCCACCTAATTTTTCACTTATCAATATCATGTTGGCTTTCGCTAGCGTGTTGGTTAACACGACTTAACCCATTAAATAAGGGAGGTTTAGTTTTTAGGTAAAAAAATTAGCTAAAAATCCAATATTAGCTTAAATTCTATCATTGCCATGTTGCGGTATGTTAGCATTTAGCATGTTGGATAACTAACTCTGTGCATTCAGTAAGTTAAGCTTAGTTTTTTTGTCCCAATTAAGCAGAAGCTAATGTTAGCTTAAATGCTACATCATGTTGGCTAACAGTAAATGAAATTTGTTAAGTAACTTTCCAGTAGTTTGTGTGCTAATGGGGAAATGACTAATGTACAGGCCATTTTATATACAGAAAACTAGGCAGTACCTGTGGAAACCTTTCAGTTTTGATACATTTAACTGCTGGATCTTATTTAGCAAATCACAAGTTAGCTGGTGTCAGCATTCATTAGCCAGAGGTTCGAACATACAGTGCTGTAAAAACCAGCTCACCTCCATAAAGGCCTGTCACGATAACAAACTTTGCTGGACGATTAATTGTCTAAAAAATTATTGCGATAAACGATAATATTGTTTCAAGACCTTTTGACGCTGATTTAATGGAAAGACGTAATAATGCATGTGATTTCCTGCCATAGATAAACTTTATTTTCAAAAGAACACAACACTGGAACTGATAAACTAAAACAACCAAAAACAAAAAAAGTATTCTCAGTTTCCATTAACAAAAAACGTACTTGAATAAAAACTAAACAACATAAAGCCAAAGTGGAAATAAATACTGCATTCAGCCAAAAGAGTGCAGATTATGAAGTCTGTGTACTATATTGCCCTTCAGTAATCACTAGATTGAAATAGAGAAGATGAGCACATCCGACTACCTAATGCAGTAGTTCATACTACACAATTTTTTGCCCCTATTTTCCCTTTACGAAAATCTTAGATCGTTGGCCGTTCTAAGATTGTCGCTGGTGATTTCGTAACCGATCATCCTGCAGTGTATGGTGTGTTTCGGTAGATCGTCGTGGCCGCTCCGATCTAAATCGGGATTTCCCCGACTGTGAGCTTAACGCTAAATGTGACAGGCAGCCAATCAGAAAGCGCAGATTCTTCTCCGTGCTTTCTGTAGGGAAATTACGAGGGGAATCCCAAACAGCTGACACAACGCAACACGAAGTCCAGCGGACATCGGAGATGATTTTTGGAAACAACATTGTTTATTCAACATTTTGTGCAAAGAATATAGACATGATGAGGAGTTGGAGCCAAATTGCTACTACAGTTGATAAACCCGGTAAATTTTCAGCTGTTCTTCGTTAACGTGACATAAATAGGTTATAATAATGTTCACGCAGTCAGGACTTTACGCTGACTCTAGTCACATGCATTGCAGGTAGATTGTAGTAAAACATTGATTAATGCCTGATTTTAAAATTAAGTTAACTGTACTTGTAGCCATTATTTTGTGCCCATGTGGCTGGACACCACACGACACAACGAACCCGATTGAACCGTTATACCTAGGATTTCTGTTGGCTAATGTGTGGTCTCAGGTTTTGAAAATGGACCGACAGTCGCCAACAACTCATGTAGTGTGCGCTGAACATTACACTAAGGAAATGGGGAGGGTCAGTGGAGAGCACCGGAGGTGAGCCTTTTTTCATTCAGTGTCATCAATAGAAAGAAAAAAAGGCAGGAGGAGACGATAAAGCCGATGATTAAAATGAGGTTGATAGGTTTAATTTATCGTGCGATTAATTGATTTATCGTTTATTGCGACAGGCCTACCTCCATGCAGATTTTCCCTTTTTGCTTTTTCGTTGCAAAAAGCAAAATCCTTCTGGATTGGGATACACCAGAAGGCTGTTTCACAACAGTAAGATTACAAAATCCAGGATAATAGATAAAGATGGTCTTATCGTTCCATGGACCTTACCAAGCTCCGCCCAGAAACGCCCCTCGAAAGTCCGACGCTTAGCTCCAATGTCTAAACATGGCATTTTTCATTCTCTGCAGAGTATTTCTGAGTTGATTAGTTTAGCATTTCTGCCGGATTTTTACAAAATATCAGCCACGACAATGGACAAGGGAACCAACAAGTTCATGTCATCTTTTTTGGATGACATCAAGATGTTTTAGCCACGCAATGCCTCTAACATTGTGCGAGTTGCAGCTAAATGCTACCAGTCGATGAGGAAAACGGCAGATTCTCACACCGTCGGCATAAATATAGCTGTAGAAAAGATCACTGATGGCTATTGTTCTTGCAAGGCTGGGTAAGTCGGGCATTCATGGTTTGAGGGTTCGATTGTGCCTAGGACTTATACACGGTACTCGGTGCTAGCATGGCTAACACAATTACAGTTTAGTAAAAGCTAGCGTGGCTAGCATGATTACAATTTAGTAAAAAGCCTTTTCAGGTGAAATAAAATCTTTAATTATGTCAGATACGGTACACATTGCATATTGATCTGTTCAGCTAATGTAAGGCTGTAACAGACAGGCTTCAGGATGTAGAAGTTGTATTGGTACTGCCATTATGCTGTCCTTGGCTAAAAGGTTTTCATAATGGATGTGTTTATTATTGACTTTATTTTTCATTCACTAAACACAAAGAAAGCAAAGCAATAATACTTACACCAGCAAACACTTTGTTCTTATTGATCCTACGACGGTTGAGCTTCAAATCCGGTCGTGCACAAGCTTTAATCCAAGCAAGACATTCCGTTTCAGATTTTGGAAATGTGAATTTTAGTTCCACAAACGATCAGGATACCTGACATCGGCTGTACAGATACAGGCGATATGTACTGACGGAGAATAAATTTTTTTTTAGTCCTAACGCAAAAACTTTCTGTCGGTCTGGTAGTCCACAATGTATATTAGCATGAGTTTGTGAGCCGGTAACCCACGTGATAGCTGCACTGTGACGTAAAATGGCATTAGCCAATGAAAGGTGGACCCTGTAGTAAGTTGGTTCATCCTGTCTTTTTCCGTTTCACAAAAACTAAACGAACAAAATCCTTAGAGGATATCTCTAGAAACATAACTTTTGTTATGTTTCTAGAGATATGTTAAATTTGGAGTATTATGGAAAAAACAAAAATCTATAACTCTTGCAATCTAATATTTTGTCTGTCAAAATTGTTTTTTCATAAAGAAAGAGACCTAAGGTCATCCCCATGTGGCAGGAAAGGAGGTGGAGGTTGCACCTGCTGGCAGGGTAATTGCAAGCGAGCCAGTAGCACCAGATGGCGCTCAGTATAACAGCTGAGGTAAGCTGCAGACTGACACTTGGAGAGAAAGGAGGCTGCTGTAAACAAACGCAGAGGTAGAGGTGTGGCTGGATGGTGGCAGGATCACTGGAGAGCGCAAAGACAGGGAAGTTTGGAACTGAACTTCAGATGATAAATGCGACTTAAATCAGAACATGACAACGATGGATTAGGGCTGTATAAATAAATCGATTTTGCGAATATATCGCTATTTTCCACCCTCGGAAAGCATCGATTTTTCATCCGCGAGTATCGATCCGTTAAACCATAGGGTCCATAGCCTTACAGCTCTTTTTAACGTCTAGTTTGTTACAGCGTAGCAGCAAGACTCCGCCTATCTCAGTCTCATTTTCAACTTGAGCTTAAAGTGCTCATTATAAACTACACACCAGTTTTTAAATTGTGATAATAGGCCAAGAATAACCGGAGTTATGCTAAAATTAGTAAACCATATTTTCCCGAATGTCAAAGAAATGTCAAACGCGCCGCCATTCCCCAGCTTTTCCGGTTATGTGAGAGGGACTGAGCTTCCAAACGTACAAAACGAAACGAAACATTAGATTCCTGTGTTTTGGAAATGTAAAATCTTCAATAAATAACGATGGGCTGTATTTTGTGCTGAGAAACGAAGTAAAGTTGCGGAAAGAAGTAGCGATGCGAACGGAGCAGCTGCAAAAGCAGTGAGATCGCGAAAGTAATGCAAATTTCGACTGGTAGCATTCACTTCGTAATTAGTTTTTAGCTTAGCGGTTTTTGTTCTGTATATAAAAGATTACCTGAAGAATGAACATGGGTTGATCCGAAGCGGGCACGCAGCGGCACTGTGTTTTGAGCAGGAAGTCGAAGAGGGAAAAACCCTCAGCCGGAATCCGCGGCGCAGTGAGGAAGTCCATGATAACAATGACTGATCGATCATTCTTATTAGCAACAGACAGAGTATCAGAGACTGAGAGAACGATGAGATCCTGGCAGTCTGAGAGGCAGCTACTCAGAGATCCACGCAGGGGAATAGCTGCGCTGCGTAGCTGCAGGGAGTCGATCACTACGGGTGAGGTGGAGCCACGACTTTAGCAGTTAGAAGAAAGCAGCTTACAGCCACGGCTAACTCCGGGAGCCAAGGTAGAAAAGCCTTTTCACCATAGTCCAAAAGACTGCATTTGTGGCTGCATTTTTACTCCAAAATGCAGCCACAGTGTCCAAAAGAAAAAACATAAGTGCAATCATTTGCATATGAGAGTCTACAGAGGCTGATAATCTCCCCACTCTGCTCCTGGATTACCATTTAAACTTTGAATTTTATGTCAAATCCACATGAATTAAATGACAGAAACAAATTCTCTCACTGCATCTTGATTCATTTTGTCCAGCTGCAGACTGTTAGACTGTCCAATCAGTCAGGTATTGGACAGCTTTTAATCAGTTTCAGTTAAGTAAATTCAAGTCTAGGGAACACAAAATGTCACTAAAATCACTGTCCTTCTAAAATCTTTCAGAAAATCGTAAAAATGCACTTAATCGTATCGAATTGTATCACTCAAATATTGTGATACATATCGTATCGTGACCAGAATATCGTATCGTATTGTGAAATTATGTATCACTACACCCTACGATGGATTTGAAAGAAGTGACTGGAATAGTGTTGATTGTAACGGTGAGGAAGGGAGGGATGGTCAAATGAAGAAAGTGGGAAAAGTTGGGGAAGGGTGGCAAGAAGCAGCGACCGCTGAAAGAAGAAAAAGGAAAATGAGGAAAGCACAGAAGACACTGAAGGCATTGAGGAAGAGCAGAAGAAATAAAAATCCAACTTGAATATTATAGTAAGATTTGATGGAGGAGTTAAGGAGATTGAACCACTTAAGTGCATGTTGGAGAAATTAAACATGCTAAAATACTGAAGACTGAAATCTTCTGATTGGATGTAATTCGGAAGTTCAGGTGGAAAAGGCGAAGAAACTTGAGTGGGTGTGTAAAGTCAAAGTGAGGACAGTTGTAAAGTGGGTGAAAAAAGAAATAATGAAAGTAAAGGAATGTTACAGGAGTGCCTTTAAGTGTAAGCATGAAAGATTTAGTTGGGGATTAAAGACAATCATAGGGATGTAAAAGGAGCACGAAGACTGACAAGGAGTCCAGAGAAAGCTGAAACAGAAACTGTGTTGGTGGAGTTTGAAACAAAAGAAATGCCAAAGCAGGTTTCTTTGGTTTGATAAGATTTAGTGTCGGGAATTTGTGGCCAAACCAGTGAGATGTTTCAGCTGTCAGGAATTTGGCCATGTTGCTAAAATGTGTAAAGGATAAAGGAGATGTGCCCGATGTTCTGGAGACCATGAATATGGAAAATGTGGAGTTGGAGTTAAACCAAAGTGCTGTAGTTGTGGAGGAGAGCATAGTGTCGCCTTTCGGGGATGTGAAGGATGAAACGGCAAACAATTATACAGAAAACAAACGTTATGCAGAAAGTAACATATGCAGAAGCATGTAAAGTGGTTGAAAATGAGAAACAGAATGCAAAATCTTTGACAGTAGAAAAACAAGTAATCCCAAAGGTTATGGGAATGGTTGAAAAGAAAATGGAAGAGGAAAAAGAAAATGGTGACTTTTATTCGTACCAAACAGTTGTGGGGAGGTAAAAAGAATCTTTTTCGTACGTAAGGAAGAATACACACACATAACATATGTATATGTAGGTAGATAGTTGCAATTGTAATTCATGCTCGGTGGACTAGTAGCCTCTGGTGGATTATTGGTGTTTTTTCTTTTTTTCATTTGTTTCTTTTTTTTCCATTTCTGTCGTAAATGAACAATTCTCCCATTTACTTCAGTAAAGTTGACAATTGCTCTTTTCCTGTTTTCATCTCCAGATTCTCTCCAGTGTAACATTTATAAGCAGGAGAGGAGATCAACTCTGGACCAGGAGGAGTTAAACCTCTGCAGGTGAAACAAGAACGGGGAGAACCAGAAGATCAGCAGATAAAAGAAGAGCAAGAGGATCTAGAACATCAGCAGATAAAAGAAGAACAGGAGGATCTAGAACATCAGCAGATAAAAGAAGAGCAGAGGATCTAGAACACCGTCAGATAAAATTGGAAGAGAGGAAGTTTACTGGAGTCAGGATGATAAACAGATCGAATTAAACAGGAGACTGATGCGTACATGGTGGCTCAAGTTGATGAGCAAACAAACCAAACTGAATCAGAACCAAACAGGAACCAGGTCATCTTCCAGGAAGCTGCTGAAGCTGAGAACCAAAATCAGAAAAGAAGAAAACCTTCTCATGTGTGACCTGTGGAAAAAGTTTTAGTCGAAAACAGCATTTAACTGATCACATGATGATACACAGAGATGAAAAGCCATTTCATGTGTGACTTGTAGGAAAGGTTTTGTCAAAAACAAAGTTTAACTCAGCACATGATGATTCACACTGGTGAAAAGCCGTTTCATGTGTGACCTGTGGAAAAGGTTTTGTCGCAAACTTAGTTTAACTCGGCACACAAGGATTCACACCGGTGAAGAGTTGCATGTGTGACTTGTGAAAAAAGTTTTATGTAAAACAGAGTTTAACTCGGCACATGATGATTCACACTGGTGAAAAGCCGTTTTCATGTGTGACTTGTGGAGAAGTTTTGTCAAAAACAAGGTTTAACTCAGCACATGATGATTCACACTGGTGAAAAGCCGTTTCATGTGCTACCTGTGGAAAAGTTTTCGTCACAAAGTTAGTTTAACTCTGCACACAAGGATGCACACCGGTGAAGAGCCGTTTTCATGTGTGAACTGTGGAAAACGTTATAATTTAAAATCAAAGTTAACTCATCACATGATGATTCACACTGGTGAAAAGCCGTTTTCATGTGTGACCTGTGGAAAAAGTTTTGGTCGAAACAGCATTTAACTGATCACATGATGATCCACACAGATGAAAAGCCATTTTCATGTGTGACTTGTAGGAAACGTTTCTGTCAAAAACGAAGTTTAACTCAGCACATGGTGCTTCACACTGGTGTAAGCCGTTTTCATGTGTGAACTGTGGAAAAAGTTTTCATCGCAAATTTAGGTTAAGTCAGCACATGAGGAATCACACAGATGAAAAGCCATTTTCATGTGTGACCTGTGGAAAAAGTTTAGTTTAAAACAAACTTTAACTCGACACATCTGGATTCACACAGATGAAAAGCTGTTTTCATGTGTGACCTGTGGAAAAGTTTTGGTCTCAAAGAACATTTAACTCAACACATGATGATTCACACAGGTGAAAAGCCGTAGAAGTGTTCACCAGGTGTGTCCCATGTTGACTACTGTTGCCTCCATAGCATTTAATGAATTAAGGAAAAGAAATACCAAGATATTCATATATTTAACTTGTCCCTGTACCTCTTACCACCACAACAGGTGAGTCAGTCAGCAGCCTCTCTAACCACCATAGCAGTATAAACCCTGATCCTCCCTCTGTCCCAGTCAAAATGGTGAGCAACACTGTGTTCAATGACAAGCTAGTTGGCATCATTCCAGGGAATCCATGGGGATTTCTCTCTTGCCCTTTACAATTGCACAACAAAAACAATATATTTGTTGCTGACAGAAATTCAAACAATCTTCATAAAATGATAAAAAAAAACAGCCTCCTGTCTGGACTGCAGCCAGTCCACACAATTTTACTTTAGCTTGCATTTAAATTAGATATATGATCCCATGTCCCTCCAGACCCGTCCTGTCCTAAGAGAAATTGAAGCTGCAGTATGTCACTTTTATGAATTTTTTTTTTTTTTTTTTTACATATTTGTTGAAACTGTCATTATGTTGTAGCTTGAATAATAAAAAAACTACATGGCATTTTTGAGAAGTCTGGATTGCTTTATGTGTATTTGCATGTTGCCTATGAATTGCTCGTGGGGAGAGACATTTCAAACTTATAGAAAAAGTTTAAGCAACCTACTTGCATATTGGATGTGGACTAAATTTTACTTTGCATATAAAATTCATGAGCAGTAAATATTGTACTTGTTAACAATATTGGAGCAAAGAAAGCAAGGCAGTTGCAAGCCTTTGAAATTGACGCTTTTATGGGTCAGATAGACTGAAGAAATTGTAACAGCAGCTGTGGGGGGGGGCAATTTAATTTTTTTTCAGGGGGCCCATGATTCCTGGCAGCGCCCCTGCATTTCTGTCGGCTAATGTGCGGAGTCTCAAGTTTTGAAAATTGGCCAACAATCAGCCGACAAGATCGTGTTGGATTACACTGAGGAAGGGAGGGTGAGTGGAGAGCACCGGAGCTGAGCCTTTTTTCTTTCAGTGTCATCAACAGAAAGGGAAAAAGGCAGGAAGAGACGATTAAGCCGATAATCAAAATGAGGTCGATAGTTTTAATTTATTGTGTGGTTAATTGATTTATTGATTATCGCGACAGGCCTACTGACTATTTCATGTATGAACAAAGTCTGACAGGACATGGACTCCCTTCCAGAACTTTGTAACAAGATTGGACTTGAGGAATTGATTTGTATTATTCTGTACAGTAGAGTGGGTGGGGTGGATGTTTAATACATTTATAATCAAAAATTCAAGTGAATTTAATGTTGGAACTATTTTAATTAAATTAAACTCAACACAATCGATGGTAAAAATACACAATTTTCTTTGTTGCAACAACGCCACCTGGGACTTACTCCCAGCCCCAGGGAAATAAAAAAAGGACACAAGTAAGTTTTTGCAATAGACACTGTTTCAGCGTTATAATTTATTAAAATAAAAACAGTAAAATAATTAAGTGTACAAACCGGTGCTGAGGGCTCTCAATAGGGATGGGCGGCAACCAGCGGTAACTGAACAAAGCAGCAGCGCTTATTGACATATGAATACTATAGGAAAGGTTCTTCTCTGGTGTAGTGAAGAAACTGAAACGTTGCGGGATGTAGGAGATACGAATCAGAACGATATTAGCAATGGATATACGGAAAACTGGAATGCTGATATTGTATTTGTTTCATTTAGATGAACTGGAAGAAAAGATTTTACGTTTTTCAAAGAACTGGCTGTATGAGAAATCTTTAGATGTGATGATCGTATGATCCACAAGGTGGCGGTAATGCAATTACATGAATGCCGACAGTCATAAAATCCCAAAGAAGAAGAGGAGGAGGAAGAAGAAAAAGACAAAGAAGACGGCACGTGGTCTGTTGTGTTGAATGTTCGAGTTTCTCTAAAAATATTTTCAGTCCAGCTTGAACCAGTTTATGAACAAGTGGTTAACTGCTGCTGAAGAAACATTCACAGAGTTTAAAGGAATCATCGTCAAGTCGGAGGAAGAGATGGATGATCAGCGCAGACTGCTGGATTTCTCCCGGACTCCCCGGATAATCTCACATCGAATAGGTAGGAAACACCAGCGATTGGATGAAGGTTAAGGTCTAAATGTATGAAGCTTTCTGTATGAGGGATCGTATCTGATGGGAAAACGCGGATCGTTTCCCCATCAGGTTAAAGGGCGATTCCACCTAATTTTTCACTTATCAATATCATGTTGGCTTTCGCTAGCGTGTTGGTTAACACGACTTAACCCATTAAATAAGGGAGGTTTAGTTTTTAGGTAAAAAAATTAGCTAAAAATCCAATATTAGCTTAAATTCTATCATTGCCATGTTGCGGTATGTTAGCATTTAGCATGTTGGATAACTAACTCTGTGCATTCAGTAAGTTAAGCTTAGTTTTTTTGTCCCAATTAAGCAGAAGCTAATGTTAGCTTAAATGCTACATCATGTTGGCTAACAGTAAATGAAATTTGTTAAGTAACTTTCCAGTAGTTTGTGTGCTAATGGGGAAATGACTAATGTACAGGCCATTTTATATACAGAAAACTAGGCAGTACCTGTGGAAACCTTTCAGTTTTGATACATTTAACTGCTGGATCTTATTTAGCAAATCACAAGTTAGCTGGTGTCAGCATTCATTAGCCAGAGGTTCGAACATACAGTGCTGTAAAAACCAGCTCACCTCCATAAAGGCCTGTCACGATAACAAACTTTGCTGGACGATTAATTGTCTAAAAAATTATTGCGATAAACGATAATATTGTTTCAAGACCTTTTGACGCTGATTTAATGGAAAGACGTAATAATGCATGTGATTTCCTGCCATAGATAAACTTTATTTCAAAG
Source organism: Poecilia reticulata (assembly GCF_904066995.2). Taxonomy (NCBI): domain Eukaryota; kingdom Metazoa; phylum Chordata; class Actinopteri; order Cyprinodontiformes; family Poeciliidae; genus Poecilia; species Poecilia reticulata. The sequence continues at coordinate 21,451,188 of NC_088840.1, read as the reverse complement.
AACACAACACTGGAACTGATAAACTAAAACAACCAAAAACAAAAAAAGTATTCTCAGTTTCCATTAACAAAAAACGTACTTGAATAAAAACTAAACAACATAAAGCCAAAGTGGAAATAAATACTGCATTCAGCCAAAAGAGTGCAGATTATGAAGTCTGTGTACTATATTGCCCTTCAGTAATCACTAGATTGAAATAGAGAAGATGAGCACATCCGACTACCTAATGCAGTAGTTCATACTACACAATTTTTTGCCCCTATTTTCCCTTTACGAAAATCTTAGATCGTTGGCCGTTCTAAGATTGTCGCTGGTGATTTCGTAACCGATCATCCTGCAGTGTATGGTGTGTTTCGGTAGATCGTCGTGGCCGCTCCGATCTAAATCGGGATTTCCCCGACTGTGAGCTTAACGCTAAATGTGACAGGCAGCCAATCAGAAAGCGCAGATTCTTCTCCGTGCTTTCTGTAGGGAAATTACGAGGGGAATCCCAAACAGCTGACACAACGCAACACGAAGTCCAGCGGACATCGGAGATGATTTTTGGAAACAACATTGTTTATTCAACATTTTGTGCAAAGAATATAGACATGATGAGGAGTTGGAGCCAAATTGCTACTACAGTTGATAAACCCGGTAAATTTCAGCTGTTCTTCGTTAACGTGACATAAATAGGTTATAATAATGTTCACGCAGTCAGGACTTTACGCTGACTCTAGTCACATGCATTGCAGGTAGATTGTAGTAAAACATTGATTAATGCCTGATTTTAAAATTAAGTTAACTGTACTTGTAGCCATTATTTTGTGCCCATGTGGCTGGACACCACACGACACAATGAACCCGATTGAACCGTTATACCTAGGATTTCTGTTGGCTAATGTGTGGTCTCAGGTTTTGAAAATGGACCGACAGTCGGCCAACAACTCATGTAGTGTGCGCTGAACATTACACTAAGGAAATGGGGAGGGTCAGTGGAGAGCACCGGAGGTGAGCCTTTTTTCATTCAGTGTCATCAATAGAAAGAAAAAAAGGCAGGAGGAGACGATAAAGCCGATGATTAAAATGAGGTTGATAGGTTTAATTTATCGTGCGATTAATTGATTTTCGTTTATCGCGACAGGCCTACCTCCATGCAGATTTCCCTTTTTGCTTTTTCGTTGCAAAAAGCAAAAATCCTTCTGGATTGGGATACACCAGAAGGCTGTTTCACAACAGTAAGATTACAAAATCCAGGATAATAGATAAAGATGGTCTTATCGTTCCATGGACCTTATCAAGCTCCGCCCAGAAACGCCCCTCGAAAGTCCGACGCTTAGCTCCAATGTCTAAACATGGCATTTTTCATTCTCTGCAGAGTATTTCTGAGTTGATTAGTTTAGCATTTCTGCCGGATTTTTACAAAATATCAGCCACGACAATGGACAAGGGAACCAACAAGTTCATGTCATCTTTTTTGGACGACATCAAGATGTTTTAGCCACGCAATGCCTCTAACATTGTGCGAGTTGCAGCTAAATGCTACCAGTCGATGAGGAAAACGGCAGATTCTCACACCGTCGGCATAAATATAGCTGTAGAAAAGATCACTGATGGCTATTGTTCTTGCAAGGCTGGGTAAGTCGGGCATTCATGGTTTTGAGGGTTCGATTGTGCCTAGGACTTATACACGGTACTCGGTGCTAGCATGGCTAACACGATTACAGTTTAGTAAAAGCTAGCGTGGCTAGCATGATTACAATTTAGTAAAAAGCCTTTTCAGGTGAAATAAAATGTTTAATTATGTCAGATACGGTACACATTGCATATTGATCTGTTCAGCTAATGTAAGGCTGTAACAGACAGGCTTCAGGATGTAGAAGTTGTATTGGTACTGCCATTATGCTGTCCTTGGCTAAAAGGTTTTCATAATGGATGTGTTTATTATTGACTTTATTTTTTCATTCACTAAACACAAAGAAAGCAAAGCAATAATACTTACACCAGCAAACACTTTGTTCTTATTGATCCTACGACGGTTGAGCTTCAAATCCGGTCGTGCACAAGCTTTAATCCAAGCAAGACATTCCGTTTCAGATTTTGGAAATGTGAATTTTAGTTCCACAAACGATCAGGATACCTGACATCGGCTGTACAGATACAGGCGATATGTACTGACGGAGAATAAATTTTTTTTTAGTCCTAACGCAAAAACTTTCTGTCGGTCTGGTAGTCCACAATGTATATTAGCATGAGTTTGTGAGCCGGTAACCCACGTGATAGCTGCACTGTGACGTAAAATGGGCATTAGCCAATGAAAGGTGGACCCTGTAGTAAGTTGGTTCATCCTGTCTTTTTCCGTTTCACAAAAACTAAACGAACAAAATCCTTAGAGGATATCTCTAGAAACATAACTTTTGTTATGTTTCTAGAGATATGTTAAATTTGGAGTATTATGGAAAAACAAAGATCTATAACTCTTGCAATCTAATATTTTGTCTGTCAAAATTGTTTTTTCATAAAGAAAGAGACCTAAGGTCATCCTCATGTGGCAGGAAAGGAGGTGGAGGTTGCACCTGCTGGCAGGGTAATTGCAAGCGAGCCAATAGCACCAGATGGCGCTCAGTATAACAGCTGAGGTAAGCTGCAGACTGACACTTGGAGAGAAAGGAGGCTGCTGTAAACAAACGCAGAGGTAGAGGTGTGGCTGGATGGTGGCAGGATCACTGGAGAGCGCAAAGACAGGGAAGTTTGGAACTGAACTTCAGATGATAAATGCGACTTAAATCAGAACATGACAACGATGGATTAGGGCTGTATAAATAAATCGATTTTGCGACATATATCGCTATTTTCCACCCTCGGAAAGCATCGATTTTTCATCCGCGAGTATCGATCCGTTAAACCATAGGGGTCCATAGCCTTACAGCTCTTTTTAACGTCTAGTTTGTTACAGCGTAGCAGCAAGACTCCGCCTATCTCAGTCTCATTTTCAACTTGAGCTTAAAGTGCTCATTATAAACTACACACCAGTTTTTAAATTGTGATAATAGGCCAAGTATAACCGGAGTTATGCTAAAATTAGTAAACCATATTTTTCCCGAATGTCAGAGAAATGTCAAAAGCGCTGCCATTCCCTGGCTTTTCCGATTATGTGAGAGGGACTGAGCTTCCAAACGTACAAAACTAAACGGAACATTACATTCCTGTGTTTTGGAAATGTAAAATCTTCAATAAATAACGATGGGCTGTATTTTGTTGCTGAGAAACGAAGTAAAGTTGCGGAAAGAAGTAGCGATGCGAACGGAGCAGCTGCAAAAGCAGTGAGATCGCGAAAGTAATGCAAATTTCGACTGGTAGCATTCACTTCGTAATTAGTTTTTAGCTTAGCGGTTTTTGTTCTGTATATAAAGGATTACCTGAAGAATGAACATGGGTTGATCCGAAGCGGGCACGCAGCGGCACTGTGTTTTGAGCAGGAAGTCGAAGAGGGAAAAACCCTCAGCCGGAATCCGCGGCGCAGTGAGGAAGTCCATGATAACAATGGCTGATCGATCATTCTTATTAGCAACAGACAGAGTATCAGAGACTTAGAGAACGATGAGATCCTGGCAGTCTGAGAGGCAGCTACTCAGAGATCCACGCAGGGGAATAGCTGCGCTGCGTAGCTGCAGGGAGTCGATCACTACGGGGTGAGGTGGAGCCACGACTTTAGCAGTTAGAAGAAAGCAGCTTACAGCCACGGCTAACTCCGGGAGCCAAGGTAGAAAAGCCTTTTTCACCATAGTCCAAAAGACTGCATTTGTGGCTGCATTTTTACTCCAAAATGCAGCCACAGTGTCCAAAAGAAAAAACATAAGTGCAATCATTTGCATATTGAGAGTCTACAGAGGCTGATAATCTCCCCACTCTGCTCCTGGATTACCATTTAAACTTTTGAATTTTATGTCAAATCCACATGAATTAAATGACAGAAACAAATTCTCTCACTGCATCTTTGATTCATTTTGTCCAGCTGCAGACTGTTAGACTGTCCAATCAGTCAGGTATTGGACAGCTTTTAATCAGTTTTCAGTTAAGTAAATTCAAGTCTAGGGAACACAAAATGTCACTAAAATCACTGTCCTTCTAAAATCTTTCAGAAAATCGTAAAAATGCACTTAATCGTATCGAATTGTATCACTCAAATATTGTGATACATATCGTATCGTGACCAGAATATCGTATCGTATTGTGAAATTATTGTATCACTACACCCCTACGATGGATTTGAAAGAAGTGACTGGAATAGTGTTGATTGTAACGGTGAGGAAGGGAGGGATGGTCAAAATGAAGAAAGTGGGAAAAGTTGGGGAAGGGTGGCAAGAAGCAGCGGACCGCTGAAAGAAGAAAAAGGAAAATGAGGAAAGCACAGAAGACACTGAAGGCATTGAGGAAAGAGCAGAAGAAATAAAAAATCCAACTTTGAATATTATAGTAAGATTTGATGGAGGAGTTAAGGAGATTGAACCACTTAAGTGCATGTTGGAGAAATTAAACATGCTAAAATACTGAGAGACTGAAATCTTCTGATTGGATGTAATTCGGAAGTTCAGGTGGAAAAGGCGAAGAAACTTGAGTGGGTGTGTAAAGTCAAAGTGAGGACAGTTGTTAAAGTGGGTGAAAAAAGAAATAATGAAAGTAAAGGAATTGTTACAGGAGTGCCTTTAAGTGTAAGCATGAAAGATTTAGTTGGGGATTTAAAGACAATCATAGGGATGTAAAAGGAGCACGAAGACTGACAAGGAGTCCAGAGAAAGCTGAAACAGAAACTGTGTTGGTGGAGTTTGAAACAAAAGAAATGCCAAAGCAGGTTTTCTTTGGTTTGATAAGATTTAGTGTCGGGGAATTTGTGGCCAAACCAGTGAGATGTTTCAGCTGTCAGGAATTTGGCCATGTTGCTAAAATGTGTAAAGGATAAAGGAGATGTGCCCGATGTTCTGGAGACCATGAATATGGAAAATGTGGAGTTGGAGTTAAACCAAAGTGCTGTAGTTGTGGAGGAGAGCATAGTGTCGCCTTTTGGGGATGTGAAGGGATGAAACGGCAAACAATTATACAGAAAACAAACGTTATGCAGAAAGTAACATATGCAGAAGCATGTAAAGTGGTTGAAAATGAGAAACAGAATGCAAAATCTTTGACAGTAGAAAAACAAGTAATCCCAAAGGTTATGGGAATGGTTGAAAAGAAAATGGAAGAGGAAAAAAGAAAATGGTGACTTTTATTCGTACCAAACAGTTGGTGGGGAGGTAAAAAAGAAATCTTTTTTCGTACGTAAGGAAGAATACACACACATATACATATGTATATGTAGGTAGATAGTTGCAATTGTAATTCATGCTCGGTGGACTAGTAGCCTCTGGTGGATTATTGGTGGGTTTTTTCTTTTTTTCATTTGTTTCTTTTTTTTCCATTTCTGTCGTAAATGAACAATTTCTCCCATTTACTTCAGTAAAGTTGACAATTGCTCTTTTCCTGTTTTCATCTCCAGATTCTCTCCAGTGTAACATTTATAAGCAGGAGAGGAGATCAACTCTGGACCAGGAGGAGTTAAAACCTCTGCAGGTGAAACAAGAACGGGGAGAACCAGAAGATCAGCAGATAAAAGAAGAGCAAGAGGATCTAGAACATCAGCAGATAAAAGAAGAACAGGAGGATCTAGAACATCAGCAGATAAAAGAAGAGCAGGAGGATCTAGAACACCGTCAGATAAAATTGGAAGAGAAGGAAGTTTACTGCAGTCAGGATGAAAAACAGATTGAATTAAAACAGGAGACTGATGCGTACATGGTGGCTCAAGTTGATGAGCAAACAAACCAAACTGAATCAGAACCAAACAGGAACCAGGTCATCTTCCAGGAAGCTGCTGAAGCTGCGAACCAAAATCAGAAAAGAAGAAAACCTTTCTCATGTGTGACCTGTGGAAAAAGTTTTAGTCGAAAACAGCATTTAACTGATCACATGATGATACACAGAGATGAAAAGCCATTTTCATGTGTGACTTGTAGGAGAAGTTTTTGTCAAAAACAAGGTTTAACTCAGCACATGATGATTCACACTGGTGAAAAGCCGTTTTCATGTGCTACCTGTGGAAAAGTTTTTCGTCACAAAGTTAGTTTAACTCAGCACACAAGGATGCACACCGGTGAAGAGCCGTTTTCATGTGTGACCTGTGGAAAAGGTTTTTGTCGCAAACTTAGTTTAACTCGGCACATGATGATTCACACTGGTGAAAAGCCGTTTTCATGTGTGACTTGTGGGAGAAGTTTTTGTCAAAAACAAGGTTTAACTCAGCACATGATGATTCACACTGGTGAAAAGCCGTTTTCATGTGCTACCTGTGGAAAAGTTTTTCGTCACAAAGTTAGTTTATGTGTGGATAAACTAACTAAACTAACTAAACTAACATCTGTGTGGATCATCATGATCCACACAGATGAAAAGCCATTTTCATGTGTGACTTGTAGGAAACGTTTCTGTCAAAAACGAAGTTTAACTCAGCACATGGTGCTTCACACTGGTGTAAAGCCGTTTTCATGTGTGAACTGTGGAAAAAGTTTTCATCGCAAATTTAGGTTAAGTCAGCACATGAGGAATCACACAGATGAAAAGCCATTTTCATGTGTGACCTGTGGAAAAAGTTTTAGTTTAAAACAAACTTTAACTCGACACATCTGGATTCACACAGATGAAAAGCTGTTTTCATGTGTGACCTGTGGGAAAAGTTTTGGTCTCAAAGAACATTTAACTCAACACATGATGATTCACACAGGTGAAAAGCCGTAGAAGTGTTCACCAGGTGTGTCCCATGTTGACTACTGTTTGCCTCCATAGCATTTAATGAATTAAGGAAAAGAAATACCAAGATATTCATATATTTAACTTGTCCCTGTACCTCTTACCACCACAACAGGTGAGTCAGTCAGCAGCCTCTCTAACCACCATACCAGTATAAACCCTGTTCCTCCCTCTGTCCCAGTCAAAAGGGTGAGCAACACTGTGTTCAATGACAAGCTAGTTGGCATCATTCCAGGGAATCCATGGGGATTTCTCTCTTTGCCCTTTACAATTGCACAACAAAAACAATATATTTGTTGCTGACAGAAATTCAAACAATCTTCATAAAATGATAAAAAACAGCCTCCTGTCTGGACTGCAGCCAGTCCACACAATTTTACTTTAGCTTGCATTTAAATTAGATATATGATCCCATGTCCCTCCAGACCCGTCCTGTCCTAAGAGAAATTGAAGCTGCAGTATGTCACTTTTATGAATTTTTTTTTTTTTTACATATTTGTTGAAACTGTCATTATGTTGTAGCTTGAATAATAAAAAAACTACATGGCATTTTTTGAGAAGTCTGGATTGCTTTATGTGTATTTTGCATGTTGCCTATGAATTGCTCGTGGGGAGAGACATTTCAAACTTATAGAAAAAGTTTAAGCAACCTACTTGCATATTGGATGTGGACTGAATTTTACTTTTGCATATAAAATTCATGAGCAGTAAATATTGTACTTGTTAACAATATTGGAGCAAAGAAAGCAAGGCAGTTGCAAGCCTTTGAAATTGACGCTTTTATGGGTCAGATAGACTCAAGAAATTGTAACAGCGGGGGTGGGGGGGCAATTTAAATTTTTTTCAGGGGGCCCATGATTCCTGGCAGCGCCCCTGCATTTCTGTCGGCTAATGTGCGGAATCTCAAGTTTTGAAAATTGGTCAACAATCAGCCGACAAGATCGTGTTGGATTACACTGAGGAAGGGAGGGTGAGTGGAGAGCACCGGAGCTGAGCCTTTTTTCTTTCAGTGTCATCAACAGAAAGGGAAAAAGGCAGGAAGAGACGATTAAGCCGATAATTAAAATGAGGTCGATAGTTTTAATTTATTGTGTGGTTAATTGATTTATTGATTATCGCGACAGGCCTACTGACTATTTCATGTATGAACAAAGTCTGACAGGACATGGACTCCCTTCCAGAACTTTGTCACAAGATTGGACTTGAGGAATTGATTTGTATTATTCTGTACAGTAGAGTGGGTGGGGTGGATGTTTAATACATTGATAATAAAAAATTCAAGGTGTAAACTGTTACATTAATTGTGCATTTTCAAAATGATCTATAAACAATAATCTTTGTTAGGTTTGTCTTTCAAGCAAAATGAGATTGTAAGTGATGCTGTTTTACGTTTCAAATTACGTAAAATTTGAAGTAGGTAAGTAACTACCTACTAGCTAACTCTACCTATGTAAAATCTTTATGAATAAATAAAACATTTTTACTTGCAATATTCACTATGAACTAGTTTTTATGAAATGATTTTTCTTGATAGCTTAAAGCATGGTTGATTTTAGTCTTCAATAATTCGTTGTGTCTTTTGTCTTAGTTGTATTTTTAACTTTTCTGTTGCAGCTGTCTTCTATTATAGATTACTAGGAATTTAATATTGGAACTATTTTAATTAAATTAAACTCAACACAATCGATGGTAAAAATACACAATTAGATTTTGTTTGTTGCCAACAACGCCACCTGGGACTTACTCCCAGCCCCAGGGAAATGAAAAAGGACACAGGTAAGTTTTTGCAAGAGACACTGTTTCAGCGTTATAATTTATTAAAATAAAAACAGTAAAATAATTAAGTGTACAAACCGGTGCTGAGCGGCTCTCAATAAGGATGGGCGGCAACCAGCGGTAACTCAGAACAAAGCAGCAGCGCCCATATGAATACTAAGGGAAAGGTTCTTATCTGTTGCGACAGACTGGCGACCTGTCCAGGGTGACCCCGCCTCTCGCCCGGTATGCTAGCTGGAGATGGGCACCAGCAACCCTCCCGACCCCACTGAGGGACAAGGATGTAAGAAAATGGATGGATGGAGGTTCTTATCTGGTGTAGTGAAGAAACTATGAAACATGTTGCGGGATGTAGGAGTTACGAATCAGAGGACGATATTAGCAATGAATATACGGAAAACTGGAATACTGATATTGTATTTGTTTCATTTAGATGAACTGGAATAAAAGATTTTACGTTTTTCAAAGAACTGGCTGTATGAGAAATCTTTAGATGTGATGATCGTATGATCCACAAGGTGGCGGTAATGCAATTACATGAATGCCGACAGTCATAAAATCCCAAAGAAGAGGAAGAAGAAAAAGACAAAGAAGACGGCACGTGGTCTGTTGTGTTGAATGTTCGAGTTTCTCTAAAAATATCTTCAGTCCAGCTTGAACCAGTTTATGAACAAGTGGTTAACTGCTGCTGAAGAAACTTTCACAGAGTTTAAAGAAATAACCGTCAAGTCGGAGGAAGAGATGGATGATCAGCGCAGACTGCTTGATTTCTCCCGGACTCCCCGGATAATCTTACATCGAATAGGTAGGAAACACCAGCGACTGGATGCAGGTTAAGATCTAAATGTATGACGCTTTCTGTATAAGGATCATTTTAGTAATTGCTCCTTTCCCGTGTAAATATTTTTTGCTTATAACAAAATGAACGCAGACATCAAAATTGTGGAAACGGCTTATTTGTGACGAGAGAAAATGGAGCCGGTGACCTCCGTTGTGTTTTTTATTTATTTTATTTTTTATGGCTCTTCCTTCTTTATAACTACAGAGACTTACATTTGAAAACGAAAAAATACAGCGGAGCCGATGTTCGCCTTCTAGCCCGACAACCCTAAACATAAAGTCAGATCTACAATGCGATAAAACAAAACATATTCGTGTGTTGGAATGGCCCAGTCAAAGTTCACATCGTCAGTTAGTTCACAGGTGTATCCCTCTTTTTGTTGGTATTTCACATAAAATTTCACTTAAATATATTTATGCATGTGGGTGGCAAAATGTTGAAAAGTTCAAGGGGCATTTTTACTTTTCAAGCCACAGTAGAAACAATGCAGCGCAAAGTTAGTGAAATAAGCAGAGGAAAATAGTGGTGACTTTTGTATTTGTAAATGTAATAATTCGTAAAAAAAAAAAAAAAAAACATAAAATGTATTTTAAAATAATAAAGCCTACAATAAATATTTTCATAATGTGTAAAATATATTATAATAAATGTGAGGACTAAATCATTTTAAAAATCTGGGCCTTCATCTACGAAACGTGCTTTCACACATATTTTACACAAAAGCAGGCAAAATTGAAAATGTGTGAAAGTTTTTGTAAATATACACAAACTTTTTACCTGCCACAAAAAAGTGCGGCAGCCACACACATTTTTTTGTGGATAAACTACAAAGCGCCAAAATTCACCTAAATTAATTAAAACCAGACTTCATTCACTGTTATTTAGACCAAGAAGCATCATGATTGTAATTTTTTATTGTTTAAACTGAACCACATTTATCCTCAGACAATAACATACAGACAAAATAAATAACAATAAAAGGGACAGGACAACCTCACTTGAATTTAAATATTAGATTTCCTCAGCTTTTGTAACATGAAAATGTAACTTGCCATCACTTATATGATAACGCCTTAATTTCACTGAAAAAGAAAACTGGGACGGATTAGCATATCAGCATATCAACATCAAACAGGTTTGATTATTCTTAAGGTGATCAAGGTGTGTAGTACTTAAGTATCTGCAAAATGTACAAGGCTTTTTCACTGATAGAGAACATCGCCAATTGAAGGGTTCATGTAGGGAGTGTGCGTTCAGAGACTATATTGATTATTGATCTGGGACATGTTGGTGGTTTATTAGCATTTAGATTGTCCTGGATCTCAGAGCAGAACTTGAGCCAGGCGGTACCGGTGCAGCTGAAGCTGCTGACGGTTCAGTCAGTCGTCTTTCAGTCGAGCCATGCAAATGAATTCAGCTTTATGAAGAGAAAGTGTCTCCATTCCTTAAATGTCCAACTTCTATGTGGAGAAGTGCCTAATGCACTTGGTGGCACGTTGACCTGAACACAATCGCATCTGGAATAAACTTCCACATTCCCCACTCACCACAAACGACTCTCTGTCTTTGCATCCTGGCTGAACGCTCTGCCGTCCACACAAACATTTCCTCTTGAATTAACCAACTCTGTCTTTATTATTTTCTTTTCTTTTTATTTGGAATTTTTCCTTTAAAATTTATTCGTTTTTGTGGAGTGACATTATGTGCCGTGAAATGCACCTTCGAAATAAAATATATAATTATTATTGTTAGAACTCCTGAGAAGAAAGGACCACTGCCATAGTTACATAGTTACTGGTGGAAGTATTCCAGGTATATAAACTAGTTCACTAGTATTTATGGGTGGCGACAAGGCGGACCAGAAGCTGTTCTATATTTCTGGCAAACTGGGACGTAGAAAGGAAAGATGAGCAGCCATTTGCATGCACACATTTTTATACATGTGAATTTTTTATGCGCTACTTGTCTTTTGTCCATATGCCAATTTTTAGTGTGAAAGCTGCGCATAAGGAGACCCCTGGCCATTAGAGAAGTCTCCAAAGGTCAAATGGATATGTGAACTGATCTATCTTTCCACACTCTTGAATTTTCAGGCGTATTTTTATTTTTGGTGATTTCTCTCTTAAATGATAGTTTTTCATTTACTTCAATGAAGGTAATTAGTCATTTTCTGTTTCTTGTCCAGATTGCTTGCAGTGTAACGTTTGTAACCAGGAGAGGAGATCCACTCTGGACCAGGAGGAGTTAGAACCTCTGCAGGTGAAGCAAGAACAGGAAGAACCAGAAGATCATCAGATAAAACAAGAGCAGGAGGATCTAGAACATCAGCAGATAAAAGTGGAAGAGAAAGAAGTTTACTGCAGTCAGAGTGAAGAACAGGTTGAGTTAAAACAGGAGACTGATACCTGCATGGTAGTTCCTGTTGATGAACAAACATCTCACACTGAATCGGAACCAAACATGAACCAAGTCATCTTCCAAGAAGCTGCTGAAGCTGAGAACCAAAATCAGAAAAGAAAACCTTTCTCATGTGCCATCTGTGAAAAACGTTTTGCTTTCAGATCTGCTTTTGAGGCTCACATGAGAACTCATATGGGTGAAAAGCCGTTTTCATGTGTGACCTGTGGTAAATGTTTTAGTCAAAAAGAGATTTTAACTAACCACATGAGGTGTCACAAAAATGAAAAGCAGTTTTTGTGTGTGATCTGTGAAAAGCAATTTGCTTTCAAATCTGCTTTCAATGTTCACATGACAACTCATATGGCTGAAAAGCCTTTTTCATGTGAGACCTGTGGAAAAAGATTTGCTTTCAAATCTGCTTTCAATGTTCATGTGAGAACTCACTCCAGAGAAAAGCCTTTTTTATGTGTCACCTATGGGAAAAGTTTTGGTCGAAAGCAATATTTAACTGAGCACATGATGATTCACTCAGGGGAAAAGCCATTTTCATGTGTGAACTGTGGAAAGCGTTTTGCTTTCAAAACTGCTTTTGATGTTCATATGAGAACTCACACTGGGGAAAAGCCTTTTTCATGTGTGACCTGTGGAAAGCGTTTTGCTTTCAAAACTGCTTTTGATGTTCATATGAGAACTCACACTGGGGAAAAGCCATTTTCATGTGTGAACTGTGGAAAGCGTTTTGCTTTCAAAACTGCTTTTGATGCTCATGAGAACTCGCACAGGGGAAAAACCTTTTTCATGCATCACCCATGGGAAAAGTTTCAGTAATAAACGTGTTTTACTTAATCATATTGTAATTCACACAAATAAGAGGCCTTTTTGGTGTCTGACTTGTGGAAAAGGTTTCAATGAAAAATGTCATTTTACTGTTCACATGAGAAATCACTCGGGTAATAATTAATTTAGAGCACAGAAAAATCTAAAATAGAAATTGTAATGAAGAAGCCTAATTTGTCAGTTTATTCCTGACCATAACATAATCCTCAACTTATTGTGTAAAATCTTCTAAATCTGTGCAGGATTTCAATGGTTGGACTGCTTTAGCTATAGTGAGACCAGAGGCTCTTCTGCTTAAAATCCAGATTTTTTTCCCCATAACAACATAAAGTTGAGTTTTAAACATGAAGGATGAAGGGGCTGATGAAGACGATGCTCAAAATAATTCATAAACATAAACTGTTTTCTGATGGAAGTTCTTTTCAGTATCACCTGATGCAGATGGGTATCACATTTCCTTAATGAATTAAAATTCCCAAAATGTTTAATGGAGAAAAAATAAGTATAATTCAAAAACGGAACATACTAAAATGGGTTGGTGTTCTCAAATCTGTAAAAAAAAAAAAAAATATCTGATAGGTTTGTCTTTTAAGCAAAATAATATGGAAATTGACGCTTTCATTTGTTTAAAATTATATTAATCAGTCTAACTACCTATTTAATAAAATCCATTCGTTCTTTACAGTAAATGCAAAATTCACCACACTAATTTATGGATTGATTGTACAAAGTGTGTGTGATTGTCTTCAATAATTTGCCGTTTCTCTCAAGTTAGTTGTAATAATATTTTGGTCTTTCCTGCTGAGCGGTCTTCTGTGAAAGATTGTCTTTTTTATGTTTAAATGGCTTATGTGTATTTAGATCTAAAAGTTATACTAATGTCTTAGAAGCTAATTAAATGTAATGTTTCATTTAGGAATATAAGTTTAGAGTTTTTCTTTAGCATGTTTATCACCTTGTATTTCAGCCGAGTAGATGGTGACAGTAGACCTGTTGCCACTGTGGTTAATGTAATCGACGGTCTTGTGCGAAATTCTGTGTCCCCTGTGAAAACCCGTTTCCCCTGGGTCGGGATCAATTTCTCAGTAAAAAATAACTCATATAATCATGTCAAGGTTGTAACATTCAATTTAATCATCAGCTGTTGTTTTAAAGAGAAGCATGCTAATTTTTTGAGATGGGAATTTTGGGTTTTCGTGAGCTGTTTGCCAAAATCATCATCAGTATTAAAACAATAAAAGACCTGAAATATTTCAGTTGGTGTGCAATGAATCTAAAATATGACAGCTTAATTTTTATCATTACATTATGGAAAATAATGAACTTTCTCACAAAATGCTAATTTTTTTAGAAGGACCTGTAATTTTTTCATTTCTGATATAAGAGAATGGAAACTGGCTGATGGGAGGGCACCAAACATTAAGACTTCCTGAAAAGAAGAGCATGTAGACTTTCTGGTAAATCTTGTTCTAATGTAAAATATCACAGATTACAGGATTAAATGGAAATTTCTGGTATACTACATGCTATCACACATAATTTTTGGGGATTTGTTACTCTTAATTTCCCAAAGTTATGGGGTGAGGAGAGTAGAGAATGGATATTTCAGCTGCCTGAAATAATCCGTTCCCCCTCCATAAAATGGGAACACATTAATCTACCTGCAAGTCTTTAACTGAGTTTAATCTCTCTTTCATGAACAACAAATTATTTGAATATGGTAACGTTTGCTCTTTATTTGACAAAGTTATGAGGGGGCTCTGTTGCATGCAGGCATGAACACCTCCAAAAAACACAGCCTGATGGCACCCTCTGGTGGACAAAAGGTGGAAACTGAAAAGGACCCAAGAGCATTTTTTTTTATTTTTTATCCATAAAATAATGAATTCTAAAAAAAAAAATAAAATGATGAATTCTACTTACATTATCAAATATGTATTGTAGTAAAAACAAATCACATTATAGTGAGATTGTGTGCTTTTGATATTATAATGACAGAAATTATTACTAAAGAAAAAAACATTAGCTGCACTGAGGGGGGCCCCTGGGGCCCTAAGTGGCTGCTTAGTTTGCTTATGCCTTAACCCCCCCGCCCCCAAACCGTCTTAGTTGTCGAGTCCTCGGTAAGATATTTCATCCGATATGCTGGTATTTTCCAGGAGGGGGCGGTAATGTAATAATGTGAATGCCGACAATCAAAATCCCAAAGAAGAAGAATAGGAGGAAGAACAACAAGATGGCGCATGGTTTGTTTTGTTGAATTTTCGAGTTTGTCTAAACGAGTTTCTCAACGAGAAGTTAATCCTGCTGAAGAAACTTTCACAGAGTTTAAAGGAATCATCGTCAAGTCGGAGGAAGAGATGGATGATCAGCGCAGACTGCTGGATTTCTCCCGGATTCCCCGGATAATCTTACATCGAATAGGTAGGAAACACCAGCGTTTGGATGAAGGTCTAAACATAGAAGCTTTCTGTATGAAGATCATTTTAGTAACTGTTCCCCTCCTGTATAAATGTTTTGATATCAGATAAATGAACGCGAACATCACAACTACGTGAGAGGCTTATTTATGTAGAGAGAAAAATAACCAATGACTTTTTTATGGCTCTCCTCCTTTAACTACGGAGTCTTTTGAAAACAGGAGGAATATGAACTATGCAGCGCAAGGTTAGTAAAGCAAGCAACATAAAACAATATTAGTGGTGTTAGTAGCTGTAACATTTAATAATTTGTAATGAATTGTGACGATTGTTTGTCAAACTGTAAAGTCTAACCAACCAGCCACTGCTGCTCTGAGGTGATGCTTCATACGCAGGTAAAATAAGTTTAATGTCCAAAAACTTAAAGATTGCTTTTATGGTTTATTTTCTCCAGCTTGACAAGCAAATAACAAAGATCAAACTTTTCATTGTTTCCTCTCCTGCTCTGGTGAAAACCCACAGGCCCAACCCAGTGCATGCTGGTCCTGTACCAGTCCCTAAACGTATAGAAAATGGACCCACTGTCAGTATTCTGACAGTGGGTTTTTTCTGTTTAACCAGTTATGTTCTAGTTCAGTTTAGTTCAGCCCTTCATGGTTATTCTAGTTTTATTATGTAATGTCACTTATTATTAAATAATGAAACTAGATTAATTAACACTGAATGATCCACCAAGTCCTTCAATAGCTCAGTGTTCGGTCCGGTCTTCATCCGGTCAGTAGTCCCGCTGGTGCTACTGGCTCAGAGCTCCGTTAGCGCTGAAGAGCTTCCACTGCTGTCTGTCTGATGTTCCTCCCAGCAGTTTTGCTCTTTTTCTGATGGGAGTTTGTTCAGGTGATTTATGGATAAAACTGTCAGCACAGGATTTTTTTTCAACTCATTAAAGTAACAATCACCTGTTGGAGTCTTTGTCAGTTTTACTTGTACAAACTTCTTTTGTGGAGAGAAATGTTGAGAGCACAAATGTCGGTCCTTTGGAAGTTCTGATCGGCTCCGACTCGCTCCCACTGCTGCTCTTTTATTTTTCATGAGAAATGATCCAGATTCACCCCACAGTTATTTTTGTGTTTTTTAATTACAGCAAACAGTCACACATTGTGTCATTATCTAACATTGTGTCATTATCTAACATTGTGTCATTATCTAACATTACACCAGTCCAGTACAATATGATAAACAAGAACTCGGGTGAAGTTAGCCTTCCTGTCTTTACTCTGTAGATTCCAGTACAGGATGGATTAAAACGCATCATCAAGCCAGCAGGTGAAGAAATGGAGACCTCCATGGATGAAACGTATAACAAATTATATAAACTTTTTAAAATAATTATGAGTTTTGGTGTATCACAAGCAGCCATTTTTTTTAGTAAATATGAAAATGAAAACATATTTAGGCCAACATGTTCAGCTAGTCTTGGATCCCTTTAAGCCTCTCAGTTTCAGTTCGTCACCTCAACTTGTTTTCTCCTGTTAAACTTCCTGCTTCTCTACCATCTTGGTTGGCCTGGTTTTTTGGATTATGTTCATTTCATTCCAAATTTGGAGACTTTTCTTATTAAATCATCAACAGAACTTTACACCTTTCGTAATTTGTATCCACTTCATCTTATATCATGACACCCTCAGTTCTTTCTATCTAACTTAGAAACGTAAAGAAACAAATAAATTATAAAATAAATAACATAAAATTTAACTGAAAGTTCAAAGTAATAGAAATAAAAAGTAAATATCTCCAACATAGAAAATACCTAGAAATAAGAAAATCTACTTTTAAGCAATAACAATAATGGGTACAATGAATGACTTAATATTTTTAAAATTTGATAATTTTCCAGCTGATAATTTTCAGCTGAATATGTGAACTGATCTGTCTGAATGTCTACACTCTTTATTTTCAGGTGTTGTTCATTTGGTGATTTCTGTCTTAAATGATGAAAGTCTGTTATTTACTTGAATAACATGAACAATTCCTCTTTTTTCTGTTTTCTTATCCAGATTACCTGCTACATAACATTAAGGAGGAGCCATGGAACCAGGAGAGGAGATCCACTCTGGACCAGGAGGAGTTAGAACCTCTGCAGGTGAAACAAGAACAGGAAGAACCAGAAGATCATCAGATAAAAGAAGAGCAGGAGGATCTAGAGCACCAGCAGATAAAAGAGGAAGAGGAAGAAGTTCACTGCAGTCAGAGTGAAGAACAGGTTGAGTTAAAACAGGAGACTGATACCTGCATGGTGGTTCCTGTTGATGAACAAACATCTCACACTGAATCAGAACCAAACAGGAACCAAGTCATCTTCCAGGAAGCTGCTGAAGCTGAGAACCAAAATCAGAAAAGAAGAAAACCTTTCGCATGTGTGACTTGTAAAAAACGTTTCGGATTCAAATCTGTTTTTGATGCTCACATGAGAACTCATACAGGTGAAAAACCTTTTTCATGTGTGAACTGTGGAAAAAATTTTAGTCGAAAAGAGAATTTAACTCTGCACATGATGATTCACATGAATGAAAAGCCATTTTCATGTGTGACCTGTGGAAAAAGTTTTAGTCAAAAATGGAATTTAACTAAGCACAAGAGGATTCACACTGATGAAAAGCCCTTTTCATGTGTGACCTGTGGAAAACGTTTTTGTGAAAAACCGAATTTAACTAACCACATGAGGATTCACACAGGTGAAAAGCCCTTTTCATGTGTGACCTGTGGAAAAAATTTTAATATGAACCAAAATTTAATTAGGCACAAGAGGATTCACACTGGAGAAATGCCGTTCTCATGTGTGACGTGTGGAAAAGGTTTTTGTCAAAAACCGAATTTTACTCGGCACATGAATATTCACAACGGTGAAAAGCCATTTTTATGTGTGACCTGTGGAAAATGTTTCAATCTAAAACGACTTTTAACTAAGCACATGATTATTCACACTGGTGAAAAGCTGTTTGAATGTGTGACCTGTGGAAAAAGTTTTTCTGAAAAACATAATTTAACTAGGCATATGATGACTCATACTGGTGAAAAGCCGTGTTCATGTGTGACTTGTGGAAAAAGTTTTAGTCTCAAACCGAACTTAACTCGGCACATGAGGATTCACACTGGTGAAAAGCTGTTTTCATGTGTGACCTGTGGGAAAGGTTTTGGTCACAAACAACATTTGACTCGACACATGATGATTCACACAGGTGAAAAGCCGTAGAAGTGTTCACCAGGTGTGTCCCATGTTGAGTTTCACAATAAAATTGATTTGGTTAAAAACTAGAACAGGGCTGAAATGATTCCTCGAGTTATTCGAGAACCTTGATTATTAAAATTCCTCAAGGAAAATTAATGTGCATCAAAGCTTCACAAAGTTATATTTTATTTAATGCACCATGTTCCGGACGGGTTTTTACTTGCGTTATGTGGAGCTCTCACTTCCGCCTGAGTTGTTGACAAAAGCCAAGTGTTGGTGTTTGGGGGGAGTAATGACAATTCTAAGGGCCCTTGACCACAGAGCCACAGAATCTCACAAAATAATAGTATTTTTTTTTACAGAAATATAAAAAAATCAGGGCCTTGTCAATTACTGTTATTGTGTTTTTACTATTATTATTAGCAATAAAAATTTAATGTTACCCCTTCCAGAACAAAAAGCACACATCCATATTGACACTGAACTCCCCCCGAATCTGCGTTAAATGGGTCGTTGCTGATTAGCGCACTTGACGCTAAGCTGTTTTCAGCAGTCAGTAGAAGACAAGAACGACTGTGGCAGTTACTATGCTAGGTTTGTCTTTTAAGCAAAATAATATCGAAATTGACGCTTTCATTTGTTTAAAATTATATTAATCAGTCTAACTACCTATTTAATAAAATCCATTCGTTCTTTACAGTAAATGCAAAATTCACCACACTAATTTATGGATTGATTGTACAAAGTGTGTGTGATTGTCTTCAATAATTTGCCGTTTCTCTCAAGTTAGTTGTAATAATATTTTGGTCTTTCCTGCTGAGCGGTCTTCTGTGAAAGATTGTCTTTTTTATATTGAAATGGCTTATGTGTATTTAGATCTAAAAGTTATACTAATGTCTTAGAAGCTAATTAAATGTAATGTTTCATTTAGGAATATAAGTTTAGAGTTTTTCTTTAGCATGTTTATCACCTTGTATTTCAGCCCAGTAGATGGTGACAGTAGACCTGTTGCCACTGTGGTTAATGTAATCGACGGTCTTGTGCGAAATTCTGTTTCCCCTGTGAAAACCCGTTTCCCCTGTGAAAACCCGTTTCCCCTGGGTCGGGAGCGCACATTGCAGCCAGAGAGGCGGATCTGACCATTTTTACAGCGCTTCTGATCAATTTCTCAGTAAAAAATAACTCATATAATCATGTCAAGGTTGCAACATTCAATTTAAACAGCAGTTGTTGTTTTAAAGAGAAGCATGCTAATTTTTTGAGATGGGAATTTTGGGTTTTCATGAGCTGTTTACCAAAATCATCAGTATTAAAACAATAATAGATCTGAAATATTTCAGTTGGTGTGCAATGAATCTAAAATATGACAGCTTAATTTTTATCATTACATTATGGAAAATAATGAACTTTCTCACAATATGCTATTTTTTTTAGAAGGACCTGTCATTTTTCATTTCTGATATAAGAGAATGGAAACTGGCTGATGGGAGGGCACCAAACATTAAGACTTCCTGAAAAGAAGAGCATGTAGACTTTCTGGTAAATCTTGTTCTAATGTAAAATATGACAGATTACTGGATTAAATGGAAATTTCTGGTATACTACATGCTATCACACATAATTTTTGGGAATTTATTACTCTTTATTTCCCAAAGTTATGGGGTGAGGAGAGTAGAGAATGGATATTTCAGCTGCCTGAAATAATCCGTTCCCCCTCCATAAAATGGGAACACATTAATCTACCTGCAAGTCTTTAACTGAGTTTAATCTCTCTTTCATGAACAACAAATTATGTGAATAAGGTAACGTTTGCTCTTTATTTGACAAAGTTATGAGGGGGCTCTGTTGCATGCAGGCATGAACACCTCCAAAAAACACAGCCTGATGGCACCCTCTGGTGGACAAAAGGTGGAAACTGAAAAGGAAAATAAACTAACCCCACCAACTGGTACCCAACACACACCAACACAAAGACCCTAGCATAAATGTTTAGCTGTTGAACTGGACCGTTCAATGTTTTTTTGAGACGTTGTTTTGCTAACGGAGCTTTGGACGTTTGGACTCACTCCACCGGCGAAGCGTGCGGTACCTACCGCGGCCACCAGGGGGACCCGAGAGCATTTTTTTTCTTTTTATCCATAAAATAATGAATTCTAAAAAAAATAAAATGAATTCTACTTACATTATCAAATATGTATTGTAGTAAAAACAATTCACATTATAGTGAGATTGTGTGTTTTTGATATTATAATGACAGAAATTATTACTAAAGAAAAAAACAGCTGCACTGAGGGGGGGCCCCTGGGGCCCTAAGTGGCTGCTTAGTTTGCTTATGCCTTAACCCCCCCGCCCACAAACCGTCTTAGTTGTCAAGTCCTCGGCAAGATATTTCACCCGATATGCTCGTATTTTCCAGGAGGGGGCGGTAATGTAACAATGTGAATGCCGACAATCAAAATCCCAAAGAAGAAGAATATCAGTAAGAACAAGATGGCGCATGGTTTGTTTTGTTGAATTTTCGAGTTTGTCTAAACGAGTTTCTCAACGAGAAGTTAATCCTGCTGAAGAAACTTTCACAGAGTTTAAAGGAATCATCGTCAAGTCGGAGGAAGAGATGGATGATCAGCGCAGACTGCTGGATTTCTCCCGGATTCCCCGGATAATCTTACATCGAATAGGTAGGAAACACCAGCGTTTGGATGAAGGTTAAGATCTAAATATAGAAGCTTTCTGTATGAAGATCATTTAGTAACTGTTCCCCTCCTGTATAAATGTTTTGATATCAGATAAATGAACGCGAACATCACAACTACGTGAGAGGCTTATTTATGTAGAGAGAAAAATAACCAATGACTTTTTTTATGGCTCTCCTCCTTTAACAACTGAGAACTACTGAAAACTACTGAATATTTAACTACTGAAATAATTATGAGTTTTGGTGTATCACAAGCAGCCATTTTTGTTTAGTAAATATGAAAATGAAAACATATTTAGGCCAACATGTTCAGCTAGTCTTGGATCCCTTTAAGCCTCTCAGTTTCAGTTCGTCACCTCAACTTGTTTTCTCCTGTTAAACTTCCTGCTTCTCTACCATCTTGGTTGGCCTGGTTTTTTGGATTATGTTCATTTCACTCCAAATTTGGAGACTTTTCTTATTAAATCATCAACAGAACTTTACACCTTTTGTAATTTGGATCCACTTCATCTTATATCATGACACCCTCAGTTCTTTCTATCTAACTTAGAAACGTAAAGAAACAAATAAATTATAAAATAAATAACATAAAATTTAACTGAAAGTTCAAAGTAATAGAAATAAAAAGTAAATATCTCCAACATAGAAAATACCTAGAAATAAGAAAATCTACTTTTAAGCAATAACAATAATGGGTACAATGAATGACTTAATATTTTTAAAATTTGATAATTTTCCAGCTGATAATTTTCAGCTGAATATGTGAACTGATCTGTCTGAATGTCTACACTCTTTATTTTCAGGTGTTGTTCATTTGGTGATTTCTGTTTTAAATGATGAAAGTCTGTTATTTACTTGAATAACATGAGCAATTCCTCTTTTTTCTGTTTTCTTGTCCAGATTACCTGCTACATAACATTAAAGAGGAGCCATGGAACCAGGAGAGGGGATCCACTCTGGACCAGGAGGAGTTAGAACCTCTGCAGGTGAAACAAGAACAGGAAGAACCAGAAGATCATCAGATAAAAGAAGAGCAGGAGGATCTAGAACATCAGCAGATAAAAGAGGAAGAGGAAGAAGTTCACTGCAGTCAGAGTGAAGAACAGGTTGAGTTAAAACAGGAGACTGATACCTGCATGGTGGTTCCTGTTGATGAACAAACATCCCACACTGAATCAGAACCAAACAGGAACCAAGTCATCTTCCAGGAAGCTGCTGAAGCTGAGAACCAAAATCAGAAAAGAAGAAAACCTTTCGCATGTGTGACTTGTAAAAAACGTTTCGGATTCAAATCTGTTTTTGATGCTCACATGAGAACTCATACAGGTGAAAAACCTTTTTCATGTGTGAACTGTGGAAAAAATTTTAGTCGAAAAGAGAATTTAACTCTGCACATGATGATTCACATGAATGAAAAGCCATTTTCATGTATGACCTGTGGAAAAAGTTTTAGTCAAAAATGGAATTTAACTAAGCACAAGAAGATTCACACTGATGAAAAGCCCTTTTCATGTGTGACCTGTGGAAAACGTTTTTGTGAAAAACCGAATTTAACTAACCACATGAGGATTCACACAGGTGAAAAGCCCTTTTCATGTGTGACCTGTGGAAAAAGTTTTAATATAAACCAAAATTTAATTAGGCACAAGAGGATTCACACTGGTGAAACGCCGTTTTCATGCGAGACCTGTGGAAAATGTTTTATGCGAAAACAGGATTTAACCAGTCACATGAGAACTCATTCAAGTGAAAAGCCGTTTTCATGTGTGACCTGTGGAAAATGTTTCCGTCAAAAACAAGTTTTAATTCAGCACAAGATGATTCACACTGGTGAAAAGCCGTTTTCATGTGTGACCTGTGGAAAATGTTTTAGTCAAAATCAGAAATTAATTAACCACATGAGGATTCACACTGGTGAAAAGCCATAGAGGTATTTTCCACAGTAAATGGCTTCTAAATGGTAAAATTCTCTTATTTGTTTTTGGTCCAACAGTGACACCTAGTGCTCAATTTGTTGTTTTGTTGGAAGAGCGGTACGCTTCTTCTTTGTGTGTTTTTGTGTCGTGCTGCACTTCCTGTTTCTGCTGGGTGGGTGATGAGTCGTCATGGAGTCTTGAGGAAACTTTAAGACAAGTTTAAATTGCCGCCCTTGGAAAGCAGCATGAGCTTTGGGCGTGTGCAGTTGTGATTTTTATGGAAAATGTCATTTGTTTAGGAAGTAGTGGAACGCAGTTTATTTGTTTAGAAATGAGAGTTGTGTATGCTGACGAGTTCAGGACAACATATTCTTTTGTGTGTGTGTGAACATTATTATGTTAATTTTATTCAAGAGTTACGCATGTTCAACAATTCTGTATCTTTTTATTTCATGCTACACTTTCACGGTATCTATGACAAGAAATGAGATTAAACTACATCCGTTTTTAACTCCCTGCGTCTGGCTGTTTATGTGGCCGCTGCATCCCTGTGTGGGCTGCATTGAAGTTCACTATAGAAAGTATTTAGTGAAAATTAGTTATGGACTTAAGGGCTTTGTTGCATATAAAGTTTTATGCAATTTTTTAAATGTAATAATTTGGGTCTCGACATTTGATTACTTGGAGATGTGCCTCCCTGAAACCTTTTCCTTGAGAGATACATTATTTTTTATATAACTTGTGCAGCACAAACATGAAATCTGTGGAGCCTCCAATCCACAGACATTGATCTGTTTGCTGTTGTCATTCTGCCGCCCTGAAATACTTATACATTCAATACTGGAAACATTAAGAGGATTTGACCGGACATGAACTCCCTTCCAGAACCTTCTAATGACGGACAGAGGGATTGATTTGCATTTTACTGCAGAGTAGGGATCTGCGATATGGCATAAAATTCATG
Source organism: Poecilia reticulata (assembly GCF_904066995.2). NCBI lineage: Eukaryota > Metazoa > Chordata > Actinopteri > Cyprinodontiformes > Poeciliidae > Poecilia > Poecilia reticulata. Next base: position 21,427,294 of record NC_088840.1, on the reverse strand, counting down.
TCACAATATATATTTTGATAATATATATCCTCCTCTTATGAAATATTAATACACTCAATGTTTTGGAAAACCGTGTTTGGTGACTGACTTTTATTTGTGAGGATTAAGTGACTAAAGTAGGAAACAGACCGATTCTCTTGAGCTTTGGGCATGCGCAGTTGTGATTTTTAGTGGAAAATGTCATTTGTTTAAGAAGTAGTGGAGCGCAATTTATTTGTTTAGAAATGAGTAGTGATGGGTAGATGAGGCGTTTCGACACATAGCAAAACTGTAGATTCTGTGTCGATAATGTGTCACTCAATACTGACACCTGCTGGACATTAAAAATTCCTACTGGCAACGTAGTGATTTGATGACCTCCTAGTCTATGCAATAAGATTTAAGTCTTTGTATTTTATTGAATATTATTTATTGTATTATGTCATATCTTTAGTTAAATTCTAAATATATTTGATATACAGTCAATAAATAATGTGAACTTGCACAATAAAGTGAAAATTTAAGTGAAAGTGTTTGGAATGAGGATGCTTGTGGACTGTTTTTTCCCCACAAATCTTTATTAAATAAAAGTTTTTACAACATTTTGAAATTTAGTCTGTTACGCTTTTTTGACAAAACTACTCCTGCTGTAGAAAAAAATTAAGTAAACTCTACATTTAGAGCGAACCCTTGTTTTTCTCAGGGGTTGCGTTCCGAAAATAACCCCTGATAGGCGAAATCCGTGAGATAGTTACCTTTTAGTTTTTACAATTATTATACAGCATAATTAAATACTCTACATTGAAACCAAATAACAAAATCTGTTTTCAGGTCAGCGGATGTGCGTGTGCATCAATCGGGCATTAATGTGATCCGGAGTCATGTCATTAAAGCGTCTCCTCCAACCTGCCCCACCAGATTCACAGCTGTATCTACGGCAGAGCGACGGATCTCATCAAACGAGCCTCCGGTCAGGTTTTGCTGCCTCTGGTCACAGTTTTTTATGCCTTAACGTTATTGGCACTTAGGTAGAGAAGAAGCACGGAGACTGTTTTTACCAAATCATACGGTCAATCAGGACGCAGAACACTGTGGGGGGAAAAAACTGCACAAAAAAATCTGCCAAGCAGCGAGACTGCGAAAGGTGAACCGCGTTATAGCGAGGAATCACTGTATATGAAATAATTTATAGAAAGCAACTGAGTAATTTGTAGAATGGCTGCATATCTGAGTTTATCTAGGTGTATCTGGGACTTCATTCTCATGCCTGGCCTCATAATGCCTCAACATTGAAAAGGTGGATTTATTTAAATAAGACAGTTTAGTCAAACATATGCGACACTTAACCTGCAGAACATAATATGAAAGTAAACTAAGAGTCAATTTCAGCTGAATTTAGATTCAGATAGATCAAATAGAAACTGACAAGAACCGGATGAAACAGCAAAAATTAAAAAATTATTTTCCAATATAAGATCAAAATGGTCCCACACAGTGGAAATCTTTCCTTTGAAGCTGCTCCATAGTTGACGCTGTAAAAGATTAAGAATTCGTTTGGCAAATGCTATTGACAGATTGACAGATTCTCTTCTTTCTAAACACAGTTTGGCGCGTTAATGTCATTTTGAAACAGTTCCGGTATCGGTCACGTGACTTGCTGAAACCAATACGCGCACCCATAGACATGTATTGATGTCTATGCGCGCACCGACACGGGTTTTGGTCTATAGGCTCCCCGGTGTGTTTCACTGTCCGCAACTCGCACTGTATGAGAAATATTTAGATGTGATGACCGTATAAACCACAAGGTGGCGGTAATGCAACCATATGAATGCCGACAGTCATAAAACCCCAAAGAAGAAGAGAAGGATGAGGAAGCGGAAAGAAGATGGCGGATGGTCTGTTTTGTTGAATATTCGAGTGTTTCTTTAAACACGTTTATCAGTTAATCCTGCTGAAGCAACTTTCACAGAGTTTAAAGAAATAATAGTAAATTCGGAGGAAGAGATGGACGATCAGCGCAGACTGCTGGATTTCTCCCGGACTCCCCGGATAATCTTACACCGGATAGGTAGGAAACACCAGCGTTTGGATGAAGGTTAAGGTCTAAATTTCTGAAACCTTATTCACCAGGATCATTTTAGTAACTGCTCCCTTCCCGTATAACTGATTTTTAACAGGCAAACCCTACAAGGAAAAAAAGTACTTTCAAATATACTTACATTAGTGTAAGTATATTTTAAGTTACTAAGTGTTAAGTGTACTACCTATAAATACGAAGTATACTAAAGTATTCTTGTGCCAATTTTGACATAACTTTAAACACAGTTGAATATAATTGTACAAAAATACACTTTTAAGAAATATATTAAATAAAAGTATACTTTGAGTGATCAAAATAAGTATTTGCCCAAGTACAAATATACACTTGCTCAAGTGTACATTTAAAAGATATTATAAATAAGTTTCAAATACCTTTTAAATATATTTTGTGTATAGTTTAAAATGTATGCTCAAAAGTTAATTTTTTTTAATTCACTTAACACTTACTTTAAGTTATTAATTTCAGTATGTTTTAAATTACATCTTGGTGCATACTTTAGGCTAATAAAGTATGCCTTTTTAGGTGCCTTAATACTTTTTACATTTTTTGTTAAAATGGCAAAGAATAAAAAAAATAATAATCCTAATAGTGGAACTTGATGTAATGTTTAACAAAATAATGTATTAATGTCTCAACATATGAAACATTGACAGTTTAGTAACAGGTTCTACAATAAAAACAATATTTGTCCTTAACACTAAATGTAGCGGGTATCTTCAGTTTTACATCCCTCTGAATATGATCTGTTGTTTTCAGTTTTTTTAACTAAAACATGGAAGCTGTCCAGTGGCGCAACTACACATTATTCAGGTGGATGCGAAAACATAGAGCGACGCCCTCCCTCCGAGGCTACGATTCGTGAAGGGTAAAACTTGCTACATTTACCTCGTTATGTGCGCGAGGTGAAGGAGCGTAAGGCGTGCTGAAGTGAATGGGAAGACATCATCGGTGCGCCGCCCCCTCCAGACGGGGTTTTGGCGCCCCCTCTGATGCTGCGCCCCTATGCGTTGCATACCCTGCTTACCCACTTTTTGCGCCACTGAAGCTGTCTTTACCGAATCCATTTTCAGATGTATGACGTTAGATCAGATGGTGAACGCCATTAGCTCCAGTTCACACTCCAGACCAGATGGTGGCGGTATTGCACACTCTGTTTTTTTTAAAAAGCGCCATAAAAAAAGAAGGAAGGAGCCATGAGCCAAAGAAGATAACAGACTCTGCTCAAATTTGCCATTTTTACTCACAGAATATTACTTTAAAAATAGGGAGTCTTGATAGTAGTAGTTTTGGTAAATTCAAGCTTGTGACGTCCTAGTCCGAGTTAGACGAAAACACAACTGGACAAGAACCGGATGGAAATGAAATGTGGGTCACAAAAGGAACCCGCAGGGTCGAAGGCTGCTAACGTGTTGCTAGCTGGTGGTAAGTTTGGTTCAAAATGCTAATTATCTTTGTTTAATATAAACAGTGCAGTAAAGATACAAGCAAACTTATGTTGGTTACAGAAATAATTATTTTATTTATTTTATAGTAATAATCATAAAAGTCACAATAACAATCATTCAGCTTGATGTTATAACTGTATAAAGGTTCTCTTGCGACTTAATAGGTTTCTTCATAAACTTAACCTGGTTTTAATCAAGCTCAGTATGCCAAAGAGACTGTGATATTGTGAGGTTGCTGTTATAACTCCTTCTTTATTGTTTTTATCTTCAGCATGTTTTTGCAGTCTAAGCAAATGAAGATGAAAGAGGAAGCCAGAGAAATCAGGTGTTAGGAAAACTAAAGACTTTCCTGTCTCAGAAGAAGCTCTGACTCCACCAGATCAACAACCAGCTCTGAGGATGAACCTTCACATTGTCTCTATGGTGGAAGGATTTTTTTTTTTAACTGAGCAGCTGGCCACAGTTTTAACAGTGAAAAATTCTCATAGACTGACTATTGACCAGCTCTCCAGTTAATGGGTCGGCAAAATCTCTAGATCCTAGGGCTTTTACTCCATGGATAGGTCCAAAAGATATCACTCTTCTCAATTATTAAGGCAATTAAGCGAGTAGCTCTCACGGTTGCCTTACCTCAATGATCACTTTTAACGGCAGCTCTCTGCCTTATAATAACGAGCACTTGTTGCAGACTATATAAATTTTAGTGGGTTGGCTTCAACCCTAGTGTGATTATTTACTCATCGCCAAAGAAACCTATGGAGCCACCATCTTCCTAGAACCATGCACATAGACTTTACAATAATAAGAAGCAACATCAGTAATTCCGGACTCAGAATTAATTCCAATGTCCACAATCATCAACAAAATTTAATATATATGTTTTATTAGCAGCTCTAGCAGATGACAGCAGCTTACTTCAAAAGGTTAACCCAGGATTGTTTACAGTTTAATTCAACAAACTCATTTCACAGATATAAAAGCTCATTTGAACTTCAATATAATCAAGTTTATAGTATAATCATGCACACTTAATTATATGTCAAACAGAATCGGAATACATGAAATACATGTCAGATAAAACCAGATTATATGTCCCATTTCTATATTGAACTACTTTTACTTCCAAGAATCAAAACACTTCTTATAATGATAATGCATGAAATACATCATTCCTTCAATTAAGAAAAATCTAAATACAAGACCACTCATTTCTCTCAGGCTCTGTTTTCTGAAAGCGCCTGGAATGATCTCATCCAGATTGAAATTCAACAAGAGCGTTACACCATCAAATAAAGTGTTACCAAAATGGTAATATATTGAAAGCACAATGTTATTAGTTTCACCTGTAAAGTGTGTTGTAATTGACCCTTCTGTGTTCCGGTAGCCTGATATGTTCACAGTACTGATGTGTGTATGAAGCATGTAATGTACAAAGTGGCAAAGCAGAATAATAAAGACATTAAGTAACTATAAAGTGTACTTCATTCGCAATTATAATTAACAAGAAGTGTAATTGTAGCATACTGTAATCACACTACTAATATATTAAATATGTAATGCCAATATACTTAAATTACACTCTAAGTATATTTTAAATGTAATTCTATCACAATAATAGTACACTCAATATATACTACTGTGATGAAGCACGTTTATATTACATATTAAACAATACACTAAGTTCAACTTAAGTATTCCCAAAAAATACATTGAAGTATGCTTAGTACACTTCAAATTATACTTTAATATTTAAATACTACTAAAGTACACTAAACACAAAATTAGTTGTTCCAAAATGTCACACTTTAAGGTAACTAATCCTAAGTATATTTGAAGTTTACACTTGATTAGTCTGACTTAAAGTATGCTCAAGTATGTTACAATTTAACATACTTAGATTATTTTTCACCAGGGAATTTTGTGTTTCTATATTTATATAAATATGTATTGATATTACAAAAGAATATATTTAAAACATTATAACTGGTTGTGTGCTTCTGTTTTCCCCTCTAAGAATAGTTAAATATGCTCAACCTTGTATCAGTCTTTCAAAATACTTTTAAAAAATAATTTCCTTGTAAATGTAACTATGATGGCTGTATTAATAAGGTTAACAGCAAAAATTGTGAAAATGTGTTTAGTATTTAGCGAGTTATGATTGATAAATACGTCATTGAGCCTGTCAAACATGTGAGGCTGAGTGGAGTGGTCGACCTCTCCAAGATGGCCGCCCTAAATCTCGTCAGCGACAATAGGCGAGAGCGGTCCATGAGGCGTCTGTTCTTTATATACGTCTACGGGGAAAAGGGGCATAGATGCATTCATGGGCTCAATATGGGTGGAAATTTACAGCTACTTCATGGAAACACCGTTTTCAACTAATACACCCAGTTACATTGATAAAAGATGTTCAATGTCCAAAAAACGTAAAAATTGCTGTTATAGTTTATTTTTTTCAGTTTAACAAGCAAATAACAGAAATCAAGCGTTTCATTAGTGATGTGCCGAGTAATCCAGGAGGATTTTTATGAAACTCACCTAAACCCGAGCAGTTAAAGTTTTTATTTTTTAGTAATAAATCGTTGTCCATAGTGACATGGCGAGTAACAAGCCAATCACAACTCTCTCTCTCCTGTTTGTTTCCCGTTTTCTTTTTGATCCAGAATTTATGCATCAGAATCACAAACATCTTTTACTTGTTTATTCATTGTAAGGCTTCATGTTGTTTTCACGTTGCCTATTTTACATATATTGTCCCCTTGATGTCCCAGTAGAGCATATGAAGCACCGCGGTGCATCGGCTCAGGAGTCGAGTGATTGGATGGAGTTCCTCAGGGCTTCATGAAGCTTCATCTCACCATCACTACTTTTCATTGTTTCCTCTCCTGCTCTGGTCAAAACCCACAGGCCCAAACCAGTGCATGCTGGTCCAATACCAGTACCTATATTTACAGATAATGGACCCACAGTTCTTCCTGTCTAACTTTGGAAAGTAAATAACAAAAGAACAAAATCTTAACAATTATTAACCTACAAATAAACTCTTGTTTGTAAATAGACCCCAAAGTTATAAAGTGGACTAAAATCAAATTTTAATATAAATAAAAGTCATGGAAATTAAGTAATATCTTGATATTATAAAATTTATAACAATGCTGACTATAATAATTTTATAATAAATAAAAATTAATTTTTTAATATTTGTTCATTTGAGAATTCTCCAATTATCAGCTGAATTTGTTGACTGATCTGTCTCTCTGTCTACGTTCTTGAATTTTTAAGTGTGGGTTTTTTCATTTTTCCTTTCCGTCTTAAATGATGAACAATTTCTCACATTTACTTCAATAAAGTTAACAATTGCTCTTTTCCTCTGTTTTCTTGTCCAGATTCCCTGCGGTGTAACATTTATAACCAGGAGAGGAGATCCACTCTGGACCAGGAGGAGTTAAAAACTCTGCAGGTGAAACAAGAACAGGAAGAACCGGAAGATCAGATAAAAGAAGAGCGGGAGGATCTAGAACATCAGATAAAAGACGAACAGGAGGATCTAGAACATCACCAGATAAAAGTGGAAGAGGAAGAAGTTTACTGCAGTCAGGGTGAAGAACAGGTTCAGTTAAAACAGGAGACTGATACCTGCATGGTGGCTCCTATTGATGAACAAACATACCCCACTGAATCAGAACCAAACAGGAACCAAGTCATCTTCCAGGAAGCTGCTGAAGCTGAGAACCAAAATCAAGAAAGAAGCAAAACTTTTGCATGTGTGACCTGTGAAAAACGTTTTAGTCTAAAACGGAGTTTAACTCTGCACATGTGGATTCACACCGGTAAAAAGCCATTTTCATGTGTGACCTGTGGAAAAAGTTTTAGTCTAAAACCAAATTTAACTCGGCACATGAGGATTCACACCGGTGAAAAGCCCTTTTCATGTGTGACCTGTGGTAAAAGTTTTAGTCGAAAACAGCATTTAACGCTGCACATGATGATTCACACTGGTGAAAAGCCGTTTGAATGTGTGACCTGTGGGAAAAGTTTTTATGATAAACAGAATTTAACTCAGCACATGATGACTCACACTGGTGAAAAGCCATTTTTATGTGTGACCTGTGGTAAAAGGTTTAGTCGAAAACAGCATTTAACTCTGCACATGATGATTCACACTGGTGAAAAGCCGTTTGAATGTGTGACCTGTGGGAAAAGTTTTTGTGACAAACAGAATTTATCTCAGCACATGAGGACTCACACTGGTGAAAAGCCGTTTTCATGTGTGACCTGTGGAAAAAGTTTTAGTCAAAAACGGACTTTAACTGATCACACGTTGATTCACACTGGTGAAAAGCCATTTTCATGTGTGAACTGTGGAAAATGTTTTGGTGAAAAACAGAACTTAACTCGGCACATGATGATTCACACTGGTGAAAAGCCATTTTCATGTGTGAACTGTGGAAAACGTTTTGGTCTAAAACACCATTTAACTGAACACATGATGATTCACACTGGTGAAAAGCCGTTTTCATGTGTAACCTGTGGAAAAGGTTTCAATCGAATTGTTAGTTTATCTCGGCACATGATGATTCACACAGTTGAAAATCTGTAGAAATATTTTCAATGAGTTATTCTGTGTTTAGTTTCACAATAAAATTGATTTGGTTAAAAACTAGAATAAGCTAAAATTATTCCTCGAGTGATTCAAGTACCCTGATTTTTTAAATTCCTTGAGCAAAAATTATCTTCCTCGAAGCTTCACTAAGTTATATTTTATTATCTAATGCTCCGTGTTCCAGCTGGGTTTTTACTTGCGTTGCACAGAGCTCTCACTTCCGCCTGAGTTGTTGACGAAAGGTTAGTGTTAGCAGCATAATGTCCAGTTTTCAAGTTGGGCCTGGGAGGATTTTATTGATTGGTAATGATGTTCGGGTCTTTGTCGTTTATCGGGGGACCAATAAACAGCCTTTAAATGACTGGCCGATGCCTGTAGTACGGTAGTCTTTTCTCCTCTCTGAGCTGCTGCCTGGTGGTGGTTCAGAGCGAACGACGAGGAAGAGTAAGCACTGCAGGTGTATTTATACAGGTGAGAGAATAGACTGAGTACTGCAGGCGGATGAGCATTAGATAATTAACGTAAGTGTAGCTTTACGGACGAACCAGAATATTGATTTCATATCATCCCAGTTTCAACAATTGGTGGCGGAGCTCATCGTGGCGGCACGTAGCTGGTAGACGAGTTTCTGTTTGTGATGAATGAAGGTGTTAAATCCTTCGAGCTATTATTATTATGAGTTAATTTTCTATGCTACAGGAAAGTTATTGTTAGGGAAGCTCAACTGTAAAAATTTAACTGATTTTGATATGTGATAGTAATACTGCTGTTATGTTGGTAAATTCAATGTGTTACTTTATCCTTTTTGTAACAGATTACTTGATTAATCATAATACCAATAGTTTACTCGATTATTAAATTATTTGTTTACAACGGCCCTAAACTAGAATTAAAGACTGGAGGTATTTCTGGCATATTCTGTAGAAAAAATAATGACAAACTGTATTGTTATTATAAACATTCAATAAAATTACATGGATTATAACAAAACTGGGTGATAAATTGTTCTAGGTGCATTTAATGCCCTTATGGCTACTGGGTATAAACTGATCTTCATTTTGGGCCAAGGGGCAAATTTGGCTATTTTTCACTTTTATTCACATTGAATTTTAACAAACTCCTCCTATGGATTTTGACCCACTTTCTTCGTTTTTGGCCAGGATGCAGTAAAGGGGTGGGGCTTTAAAAGTTATCAAAAAATTAGGTTTCATAAATGTTCAGGTGGCATGGCAGAACAGTAAATTTGGCATAGTGGCTAACGCAAACAAAACGTTATGACTTTCATTTAAAAAGGCCAATTGGCACCAAACTTGGCATGAGTGATTGTGGTTGGATCCCTGATCATCCTATGTCATCCAAGCCCCTCCCCCTCTGAAAAGGAAGTGACGTTTTTCTCTTGGAAAGCTTAATCTCTGACCCGCTTGGCCTAATCAGGGTGATCTTGAGTCAGATGACAGAAAACAAGTTGGTCTCACTTGCCTTAAAGCGCCAAGAGTTTTCAGTAGAGGGCGTGGCAATGGAGATGTGGCGCAGTGACACGTTTGGCCATACGTTTGGCTATAAATTCCACACGTTTCAACCGAGCTGGACCAAAATCACTGTGATCGATCCTTGTCCACCACCTGACAAGAATGTAGTCCAATATTTGGTGGGTGTGGCCTAATTCCTCCACAGCGCTCCAAAGCTTTATGAAGAAATTTAAAAAAGTTTTACTCTATAGACAATGTAATATTCACTATAAACTAATTTTCATGCATAGATTTTTCTTGATTGTAGAAACTATGGTTGATTATTGTCTTCATAATTTGTTGTCTTTTGTCTTATATTTTTCTCTTTTCTTCTGCTGCTGTCTTCTATTATAGATTACCATGTTTATAATGTAACTAATTAAACCTCTATATATTTACTGTCTTAGAAAGTAAGTGGAAAATGTGCCTTTTCTGTGAAAATGTAGTGTTAGTGCTGAATGTTACTGCTGAAAATTGTAGAGACATTTAAATTCAGCTGCAGAACACTTGTTGAAATGAAATGAGAAGAAGCAGCAGAAAAAAGTTAATCTTCAAATCTGGTTACACTGCAAAAACTCTCAGCTAAACTGAACAATTTAAAATCAGTACTAACATCTCGGCTGAAAATTTTAAATATTACCAAGTAATGATTACAAAGGTAAATAGTATGAGGTCATATAATGAATAATTTCATTTAACACATTTAGTGCAGTAGTAAGAGTGCATATGTTAACATTAGCTAAATAAATGTTAGTGAGGCAATAGATAGTAAAAATACACAATTATTTAGTTTGTTGCCAACAACGTCACCTGGGACTTCCACCCAGGAATTGATTTAGGACACATGTATGTTTTTGCAATAGACACTGTTTAAAAGTTAAAATAATTTATTAAAATAAAAGCAGTAAAATTAAATAATACCTCCATGTGGATAAGAAGGAGTTAGAAAAACTAAACTGTTGCCGAGGCTTGGCGGTAGGTTCTGACACCGAAAACAAGACTTACGTGACAAGAATGTGCTGGAAGACAACCAAAGAAGAACTAAAACAGGAAGTACAATTGTTTATAAATGTAGCTTTGACAGATGTTTGGATAAGGTTTTCAGTAACAAAAAAACATGTTATGATCGATTAAATGCGCTGATATTTTTTTTTTGTGCCTGCCAAATATATAAGGCTATAAGTGGATATACGTATGATATATAAGTAGTGTGGAGTGAAAAATCTTTAAAAGATGATTTTTCAAAATAAGGGTGCTGAGAATCAAACGTTTTCAAAACACAAATGCTTTTAATAACATATGCAGATTGAGAGACACTTGACAATGTCAGAGTGGGCTCTGATAAAAGTAAAGTTACATCCCAGATTTATAGTCCTTACACAAGCAGGAGTGAAAAGGGACATTTTCAGCTGCTAGACATCGACGTCACTCAATTCCGAAAAACATCTGACAACCAAGTTATTTCAGAAACACAATGAAACCAAGAGGAAGTGTGACCTTCAAACAAAGGCTCAAAAAGATGTCTCAAAAGTGGAAGGTGTGATACACTCAGGTCAGAATTATATCTTTTAGTTATTTGCTTATTTACCAAGTGAGATGTCAAAATTTCCCCTATGATCAGCAAATAATCTTTTAGCTGACATTTGTTTTGTCCCTAGGTGTTAAAAGACTGACCTTTAGCTCATGTCTAAGCAACATCCTGCAAACTAAAACAGAGCAGGCCTCTTCCTGTCACTGCTCTTAACAGCTTTAAATAACTGCAGCAGTTTGCAGGTTTCAGAACCATTTCCTGTTAAAACTGCCCCTGAGCACAGCGACTCTTTTAATTTTTGGTATAATCTGCTTTGGTTAACAAATATGTATCGACTTCAAATAAAAGTATTTAAACCTTGATTTGGTTGTTTATTTAAAATGTAGTAAAAAAAAACAATGTTATTTGGATATAATATAGAATATATGAGCTTCATTTACGTTTAAGAAACTATATGGTAAGGTTACTATAATTTTATGCAAAAGTTAATCCCAGGCCTTTAAGAATCTCAAGGTAGCTTCCTATGATAAAACTAAGCAAAAATGAATATAAAAGAAAAATATTCACACCTTCATGAATGTTTTGGCACACTGATTAAGTTTGATGCTTCTGAGGTCAGGAACATCAGAAAGTAAATGATCAGACATGATTTTAATTTGACAGTGGAGCGGTCGACGGATCCAACATGGCCGCCCTAAATCTCGTAAACATAAACTAATACCAGACGCAAAAGCTTGAAGAAAGTGTGACAACATTGCCGAAACACGTTGTTTGAGCTTTTACGGTGTCCGTAGTTCTCCAGATAAGGGCGCGGAACAACCTCGTGCTTTCTCAGTGCTTAATAGGCGAGAGCGGTTCATGAGGCCTCTATCCTTATATTATATCTATGGAACAAAGCAGCAGAGCTCTTTATGGATATACGGATATAATAAGAAAGGTTCTTATCTGGTGAAGTGAAGAAACTGTAAAACATGTTGCGGGATGTAGGAGATACGAATCAGAAGACAATATTAACTTTGGATTTGTGAAAACTGGAATACTAATATAGTATTTGTTTTATTTAGATAAAGTGGAAGAAAATCCATCCATCCATCCATTTTCTGCCGCTTATCCGGGGTCGGGTCGCGGGGGCAGCAGCTTCAGAAGAAAATAATTTACGTTTTTCAAAGATGACTGACTATGAGAAATCTTTAGATGTGATGACCGTATGATCCACAAGGTGGCGGTAATGCAATGACATGAAAGCGACAGTCATAAAATCCCAAAGAAGAAGAAGAGTAGGAAGAAGACGAAGAAGAAGATGATGATGATGATGATGATGATGATGATGATGATGATGAAGAAGAAGAGGAGGAGGAGGATGGCACGCGGTCTGTTCTGTTGAATGTTTCTCTAAAATATCTTCAGTCCAGCTTTAACGAGTTTATCAACGAGCGGTTAACTGCTGCTGAAGAAACATTCACAGAGTTTAAAGAAATACCCGTCAAGTCGGAGGAAGAGATGGACGATCAGCGCAGACTGTTGGATTTCTCCCGGACTCCCCAGATAATCTTACACCGGATAGGTAGGAAACACCAGCGTTTGGATGAAAGTTAAGGTCTAAATGTAAAAGCTTTCTGTATGAAGATCATTTAGTAACTGTTCTTTTCCCTTATAAATGTTTTTTAACAGGTAAATGAACGCAAACATCACAATTACGCTGTTAGAATCGCTTATTTATGTAGAGAGGAAATGGAGCCAGTGACCTTTTTTATGGCTCTCCTCCTTTAACTATTGAGACTTACTTTTGAAAACAGGAGGAATATGAACAATGCAGCGCAAGGTTAGTAAAGCTAGCAACATAAAATAATACCAGACGCAAAAGCGTGAAGAAAGTGTGACAACATTGCCGAAACACGTTGTTTGAGCGTTCACGGTGTCCGTAGTTCTCTCAGTGCTCATAAAGACACCAGTGGCGAGAAGACGCAGGGAGAGGGGGTACGGTGGCTGACGGGTGCAAATGCGCAGCAACAGTGAAAATATGCAAACAAGAAGAGACGCAAGCAAAAAGCAAATGCAGCAAACAAAAAAAGAGACACAAACAAAAGTCCCTTCTGCTTTGTTTGACCAAAACAGCAGAAGATGCCTCATCAGCACTGCGGGATATTGAATAAATAAATAACTTTAGTGAACCAAAAATATTTACAGCTATTACCAGACTTAATATCTGTGTTCCACCTCCACTCATAGGGCAAAACTATCTGGAGTTTTTAAATCAATTTGCCGGGAGCCAAAATATGCATCCCCTTTCTATTCTCCTCAAATGTTGATAAAAAAAAAACTTATACAAGCAGTTCTTGGAACTTCTCTGATTATGTAGAAAAAGTTATTTCACTCACTCTATTTCTCAAAGTTAGCACAGGGATGCATTTTATGGGCAATATGGATTTCCAGCCTGCCAAAATATGAATCCCATCTCTGTTCTCCTCAAATATTATCCTACTGATATAAAACTTATACCAGCAGTTCATGGATCTATTCTGGTTATGTAGAAAAAGTTATTTCACTCTTAACTCTTTATTTCCCCCAATTAGCACAGGGATGCATTTTTTGGCAATATGGATTTCCAGCCTGCCACAATATGCATCCCCTCTCTATTCCCCTCAAATATTATCCTACTGATTTAAAACTTAAACCAGCAGTTCATGGAACTACTCAGATTATGTATAAAAAGTTATTTCACCATTAACTCTTTATTTCCCCCAATTAGCACAGGGATGCTTTTAGCAGGCTGGAAATCCATATTGCCAAAACATGCATCCCTGTGCTAATTGGGGGAAATAAAGAGCTGAAAGGATTTCACCTTTTCTTCGTAATGACACTTGTTCTCTGAGCTAATGCTATAAGTTTCATATCAACAAGACTGATGCAAATATTTTCAGACTCATAAATTAAAATGCATTCCCTCCTATATTAACTGTCTAGAAAGTTAAGCATGATATAAAATGTTCTACATAATGGGTCTCTGTTGTAATGCTTTTAAGCTATTATGGTATCAAAAGACTAAGCAGAGAATTTCAAACCATTTGCAGAGAACGTTTACAACAGACACGGACTGAAAAAAGTTCGGCTCATTATGTGTCAATAAAAGTGTAAAAACCGTATTTATCAAGTTTTTTGCGAAATAAAACCCACCGTTTTAGGGATTACATGGCTAAGAAACGTGATAATGTCACAAATATCTTAAAAATTTCCTCTTCGGTCATATTTCAGTCCGTTTTCTCGTCAATATGCGAGAGCTTATGAACGGCTGTGTGCTTTGTAATATGCTCTTCATACATCGATATCAGAATATTCAATTCCTATTCTATTGTTATAGCCACTAAGCATATTTAAATTTGCTGAACTATGCATTAAAACATACTTAAATAATACAATTGTTTATAAATGTAGCTTTGATAGATGTTTGAATATGGTTTCCAATAACAAAAAAAATGTGTTATGATCGATTAAGTGCGCTGATACATCATTGTGCCTTCTAAACACAACGCTGAGTGGAGTGGTGGACCGCCGGTGAGCAGCATGCAGACAAAAGAAGGGGAAGAAGCTGTAGAGATTTTACCGTTCGCATTCTGTGTCATTTAACTTGCTGTTTGCAGTTTGTTGTCACCTTCCTTTGATTTGTGTGTGTGGAAATGCAAGTAAGTAATGTCAGAAGTTAAGAACATTGTTTATTAAGCCGAGTATTTAAGTTTTTACCCTTAATTGATAGCATGCTTTGTTCACGTGTGAACTTAATAAGAGCTACACAACGTGGGTTTTTCGTGCCGTGTATTTATTTAGAAATGGGATGTGTGTAACCTTAACATTGCAGTTATTTAGTAAGTGTGATATAACTTCAGTCATTTTATTTAGGCATTATTCAGATACTGTCAAAGGTCACATGTGGGGGTACCCCAAGGTTCAGTCCTAGGACCCATTCTCTTCAATATTTATATGCTCCCACTGGCTCAGGTTATAACAGGAAATAGGATTAGCTACCACAATTATACGGATGATACACAGCTCTATATCCCTGACTCTGAACCCATCCAAGAATAGATGCTTAGAACATATCAATGTGTGGATGTGCCAAAACTTTCTCCAGCTGAACAGAAACAAATCTGAAGTTATTATCTTTGGACCTAAAGAGGAGCGAACATGAATCAAATCACAGCTTCAGTTATTACAACTAAAAACCAGGTATCAGGCCCGAAACGTGGGAGTAGTGATGGACTCTGACCTGAACCTTCAGAGCCACATTAAGACAGTCACAAAGTCGGCCTTCTATCACCTGAAGAACATCTCCAGGATTAGAGGACTTATGTCTCAGCACGATCTAGAGAAACTCATCCATGTGTTTATCTTTAGCTGCATTGATTACTGCAACAGCGTCTTCACAGGTCTGACTAATAAATCAATCAAACAGCTGCAGCTGATCCAGAACGCTGCTGCTCGTGTTCTCACTAAAACCAGGAAGATTGAGCACATAACAGCAGTTTTAAAGTCCCTACACTGGCTCCCTGTAACTCAGAGAATAGACTTTAAAATACTGATGTTAGTTTATAAATCACTGAACGGTTTAGCACCACAATACATTAAAGATCTGTTATTACTGTATCAACCGTCTAGACCCCTCAGATCTTCTGGTTCTGGTTCTGCTCTGCATCCCCGGAACCAGAACCAAACGAGGAGAAGCAGCATTCAGCTTCTACGCACCACAAATTTGGAACAAACTTCCAGAAAACTGTAAAACAGCTGAAACACTGGGTGCCTTTAAATCTTAACTTAAAACCCACTTGTTTAGAGTTGCTTATGGCTAAATTAAGGTTAGAGCACAGGTTTTTATGTCTTTTTTAAAAATCTCTTTAATGTTTTTATCTTTACTTTTTAATTTCTTTTTATTTCTCTTTCTCACTGTTTCTGTTTTAATAATGTAAAGCCCCCCGGAAAACGTCCCAGTTAAACGACGTTTAACTAAAGTTCTACGGGGTTTAGAGTCCCAGTTGACAGCGTTCAACTAAAAACCTAGAGGTTGGAGTCCTTGTCAAACAGTGTTTTTGACTAAAGTGCCAGAGGGTCAGAGTCCCAGTTAAACGACGTTTAACTGAAGTCCTAAAAGGGGCGCTGGTTTTAATGTTTTTATATTTTTTTAAATCTCTTTCTCACTGTTTATTCACTGTCACTTGCTGTTTTTATTTTATTTGTGTAAAGCACTTTGAAATGCCTTGCTGCTTAAATGTGCTATACAAATAAAATTTGATTGATTGATTGACACAGATGCTGTATTACTATTTATCTTTTCTAGAACCACACAGTTACGTCAAATTAAGAAATAAACAGCAAGTGCAAGTTAAACCCACTGACGTGCCACTCTGCCTTTCTTTGGAGTTCTAACCGGACTCACCACCGTGATCTGAACATTTCCACTAGCGAGTTGCAGTCTGTATCTTTAAAGTATAACATTTTGTTGGGTGGTGCTGTGGTGATGCAGGGGCTTGGCACGACCCATGTAATGAGGCCTTAGTCCTTGTGGTGGTGGTCGCAGGTTTGATTCCTGACCTGGTAACATTTTCCACATGTATTCCGCCTCTGATTACCCTCTTTCCTGTCTAACTACTTGCACAAAGTCTAACCCTCCCTATTGTAATTCATAGGGGGCCCAGAATATGTTTGAAAACCACTGGGGGGTCCAGGAGAAAAAGTTTGGGAAGCACTGGTCCAGAGTGACATAGCGAGTAACAAGCCAATCACAACTCTCTCTCTCCTATTTGTCTCCAGTTTTCTTTTTGATCCAGCCATTGTTTCATACAACCAGATTAATCAGAATTTATGTATCAGAATCACAAACATCTTTTACTTGTTTATTTATTGTATGGCTTCATGTTGTTTTGCCTATTTTACATATATTGTCCCCTTGATGTCCCAGTGGAGCATATGAAGCACCGCGGTGCATCGGCTCAGGAGTCGAATGATTGGATGGAGTTCCTCAGGGCTTCATGAAGCTTCATCTCACCATCACTACTTTTCATTGTCTCCTTTCCTGCTCTGGTCAAAACCCACAGGCCCAACCCAGTGCATGCTGGTCCAATACCAGTACCTATATTTATAGATAATGGAGCCACAGTTCTTCCTGTCTAACTTAGAAAAGTAAATAACAAAAGAACAAAAACTATTAACCTACAAATAAACTGTAAGTAAACCCCCAAAATATTAAGTGGACTAAAATCAAATTTTAATACATCTAAAAGTAATGAAAATAAACGATGGTTCCAAATAAAGTAACATCTTGAAATAATAAAATTTAAAACAATGGCAATCCTAATTAAATTCTTAACAAATTAAAATTATTTTTAATATCTTTTTTAATTCTCCAGTTATCAGCTGAATTTGTTGAGTGATTTTTCTGTCTACACTCTTGAATGTTTAGATGTGGGTTTTTTCCTCTTTTTCATTTCTGTCTTAAATGATTTACAACTTTTATTTTTTAACAATTACTCTTTTCCTCTGTTTTCTTGTCCAGATTCCCTGTGGTGTAACATTTATAACCAAGAGAGGAGATCCACTCTGGACCAGGAGGAGTTAAAATCTCTGCAGGTGAAACAGGAAGAACCAGAAGATCATCAGATAAAAGAAGAGCAGGAGGATCTAGAACATCAGATAAAAGAAGAGCAGGAGGATCTAGAACATCAGATAAAAGAAGAGCAGGAGGATCTAGAACATCAGATAAAAGAAGAGCAGGAGGATCTAGAACATCAGATAAAAGAAGAGCAGGAGGATCTCGAACATCAGCAGATAAAAGTGGAAGAGGAAGAAGTTTACTGCAGTCAGGATGAAAAACGGATTGAATTAAAACAGGAGACTGATACCTACATGGTGGTGCCTGTAGATGAACAAAGCTCCCACACTGAATCAGAACCAAACAGGAACCAAGTCATCTTACAGGAAGATGCTGAAACTGAGAACCAAAATCTGGAAAAAAGAAAACCTTTCTCATGTGCCATCTGTGGAAAAAGTTTTGGTCTAAAACATCATTTAACTCAGCACAAGGTAATTCACACAGGTGAAAAGCCGTTTTCATGTGTGACCTGTAAAAAAACTTTTTGTCGAAAGCATGATTTAAATAAGCACATGATAATTCACACTGGTGAAAAGCCATTTTCATGTGTGAACTGTGGAAAAGGTTTTACTCAAAAACAGCATTTAACTAGTCACATGAGGATTCACACTGGTGAAAAGCCGTTTTCATGTGTGACCTGTGGAAAAGGGTTTGGTCTAAAACAGCATTTAACTCTGCACATGATGATTCACACGGGTGAAAAGCCATTTTCATGTGTGAACTGTGGAAAAGGTTTTAGTCGAAAACGACTTTTAACTGTACACATGATGATTCACACTGGTGAAAAGCCGTTTTCATGTGTGAACTGTGGAAAAAGTTTTAGTCAAAAACAGCATTTAACTAAGCACATGATGATTCACACTGGTGAAAAGCCGTTTTCATGTGTGAACTGTGGAAACAGTTTTAGTCGAAAACGGACTTTAACTGATCACATGATGATTCACAGGGGGGAAAAGCCATTTTCATGTGTGAACTGTAGGAAAAGTTTTCGTCACAAAGTTAGTTTAACCCAGCACATGATGATTCACACTGGTGAAGAGTCGTAGAATTGTTTTCCATGTGTGTCCTATGTTGAGTTTCACTATAAAATTGATTTGATAAAAACTAGAATATGGCTGAAATGATTCCTTGAGTGATTCAAGTACCTTGATTATTAAAATTCCTTGAGGAAAATTGATCTTCCTCGAGTGTCACTAAGTTATATTTTATTATTTAATACTCCGTGTACCAGCTGGGTTTTTACTTGCGTTGCACAGAGCTCTCACTTCCGCCTGAGTTGTTGACGAAAGCTAAGTGTTGGCAGCATAACGTCCAGTTTTCAAGTTCGGTTTGAGGATTTTATTGATTGATGATCATGTCCAGGTCTTTCTCGTTTATCCGGGGACCAATAAACAGCCTTTAAAGACTGGCGCGATGATTGGAGTACGGTAGTCTTTTCTCCTCCCAGAGCTGCTGCCTGGTGGCAGTTCAGAGCGAACGACGAGGAAGAGCAAGCTCTGCAGGAGTATTTATACAGGTGAGTGGATAGACTGAACACTGCGGGCAGCTGCACATTAGATGATGGTGCTCTATGGGTGCGAGGACATAATCTGGTGTATTTGCAGAAAAAAATGCAGGATGCCATTTTGAAAGTGAAAAATTGGCCTAATAAATGGGGATTTAGGATGTCGATTGCAGAGACTCAAGTTATTTGTTTTTATAGAAGACATAAGGAAGTCAAGTTGAACCTTTATAAACAAAAGCTTGAACAAGTGAAAACTGAAGTTTTTAGGCATTATATTTGATGAAAGCTTAACTTGGAAACATCAAATAAAATCAGTTCAAAATGAATGTAAAAAAGTGAATAACGTAAAAATGTCTGGACAGGAATGGGGAGCTTCAAGAAATGCACTGTTAGTCTATCAGGCTCTCATGAGATCTCTGGATTATGGGAGTATAGCATATATGGCAGCTGCTGACAGTCATTTGAGAAAACTTGATAGTGAGCAAACACAAGGATTGAGAATTTGTTGTGAAGCTTTCAGAACATCATATTTAGCTGCTCTACAAGTAGAAACTGGTGAACTTCCGTTAAGATTAAGAAGCTTGAAACTAATGTATATGTACTGGGTGAACCTACAAGGACTTAAGTATGATCATCCAGCTAAGATGGTGCTGAAGGATTGTTGGGAACATCATAAATTAAATTGTAATAGTTTTGGATGGATTGGGGACATAAAGGCAAAACATCTTGGTTTAACTATGTTCAAGTATAGTGTTACAGTTCCTCAGTCTGAAATTCCACCACGGTTATTTATATCTCCAGAAGTTGATCTTCAATTAAGGGAAATTCCTAAAAAAGGAAAAGACTCCAGAATGAGTTGTAGTTAATGGATATTCTGAAAGTTATAAAGACAGCATAGTCATATACACGGATGGATCTAAAGATCCAAATAGAGGTAGAACTGGGGCAGCAGTAAATATCCCACACCATAAAGTCTTGATTAAAAGAACAGATGATTATTTAGCTGTTTTTACAGTTGAATTATCAGCCATTGTTTTAGCTTTAGAATGATAGCTTGATAATGACATTAGGGAAGAAAGTAATTTTTTTTAGCATCAGATATTCAAGCAGCATTATTTAGTATTAAATCTGGCAAATCTTGCAGATTAGATTTGATATTAAGAATATACCAATTATTAGTTCACTTGCATAAGAAATGCTTGGTTCGATTTGTCTGGATTCCTGCACATGCAGGTATAGAAGGAAATGAAGTAGATATTCTAGCTAAGCAGGCCTTGAAATCAGAAATTGTTCATTTGAATATTTAAGTAAAAGTGAGGGTAAATCTATTATTCAAAAAGAAATGATTAAGATTTGGCAGAAGCAATGGGATAACCTTGATAATGGGAGACAACTAGATGCAATTCAAAAAAAGTGTGTAAGGTAGTAATTGTCTGAGTGGAAGGCGGAGAGAGGAAGTAGTTATGACTCGACAGAATTGGGCATTCTGGACTCAATAGTTCGCTCTTTAAAATAGGAAAGCATGAGACTGGGGCTTGTAATTATTGCACTCAGGTGGAAACAGTGGAGCATGTCTTGTTAGAAGTTGATAAATATTCAGAGGAACGTCAGCTTTTAAAGTCATTACCAAGCAGAAAGAATATACTATTGTCAATGATCAATCTATTAGGTAATAAATCAAATTCTGTTAGAAATCTCTTATTTAGATTCTCAAATAACACTGGGTTAATGAATCGTATTTAGAATATATGTAAGTATGTGTGGGTATGCCAGTACATGCTCATGCATTCATACATATATTTAATGAGTGTTAAGATGTGAATTTGCACATCATGCACATCATTGAGGTGTGTTAAATTCCCTCTGAAATCACTGATGACCACACTCCAGTCTGGTAGGTGGTGGTAAATGCATTAAGTTGGATGCCAGCCGCCAATAAAAATCAAAAGAAGAAGAGGAAGAGCAGTAGGAGGAAGAAGATAAAGAGGACGGCATGCGGTCTGTTGTGTTGAATGTTTCAGTGTTTCTCTAAAATATCTTCAGTCCAGCTTAAACGAGTTTATCAACGAGCGGTTAACTGCTGCTGAAGAATCATTCACAGAGTTTAAATAAATAATTGTCAAGTCGGAGGAAGAGATGGATGATCAGCGCAGACTGCTGGATTTCTCCCGGACTCCCCGGATAATCTTACACCGGATAGGTAGGAAACACCAGCGATTGGATGAAGGTAAAGGTCTAAAAGTAGAAGCTTTCTTTATGATGATCATTTTGTAAATATTCTTTTCCTGTATCAATTTTTTTTAACAGGTAAATGAACTCGGACATCATAATTATGCTGTTAGAATGGCTTATTTATGTAGAGAGAAATGGAGCCAATGACCTTTATTTCATGGCTCTCCTCCTTTAACTACTGAAACTTACTTTTGAAAACAGGAGGAATATGAACAATGCAGCGCAAGGTTAGTAAAGCTAGCAACATAAAATAATAGCAGACGCAAACGCGTGAATAAAGTGTAACAACATTGCCGAAACACGTTGTTTGAGCTTTCACTGTGTCCGTAGTTCTCCAGATAAACACGCGGAACAAGCACGTGCTTTCTAAGTGCTCATAAAGAGCACGCGCATATTTTTCCGCGTTGGCGGTGCGGAGCGGCGTGAAGACGCAGGGAGAGGGGGTGGGGGGGCATAAACATAATATAAGAGTAGACCCCGCATTGGCTGCTCCGGCGCAGGAAATACGGCGGCCATCTTGGAGCGGTACTCCCTCCCACTTTGTTCTACCAAAACAGCACAAGATGCCTCAGCTCTGAGGAATTTTGTTGTTTGGATCGATGGACTATTGATGTGAGGGCTCCACAGACAACATTTCACAAGTAAGATTTTGTGAAATTATTGTGTATATTTTGTGATTAGAATATTACTTTACTGTTTTTATGTCCACCGGTGAACCAACTAATATTAGCTACACTGCTTGGTGTAATACGGGGTTCAACCCCGCTATGAAGGCTAACTGAGATTCTGTAAGTCTAAAAAAAAATATTTTCTAACATTGACTTGGATTATCTGACACAAGAGCCTACATTAGAAATGTGACAATGTACCATATATTATAAAACTTATATTATGTGTTATAACATCCACCAGCAAAGTTTACCCAGGTGGTAAACACTATTATTTATATGTAATTCCTTCACTAGTAAGATACATCCCAAATCTTCCGTTTTTGTTTTGAAGGTTTCATAAAGACACGATGTGAGGAAGAAGAGAGAGATATCTATAAAGAGAGACGGATTCACTGCAGCACGGATGAATCTCACATCGGATTTTGGACTCAATCTCAGCTGCTGAATCTCTCTGAAGCTAGAACTCATCGGCTGACAAACATAAACATATATCTATATATGTATGTGATGTGTATACATGCATACATATAAACATGTATCCAATATATGTTATTCAGTATTAATCATTATTTGTCATTATTATTAATTATTTATTTGTGTTTGTATACTTGTATAAATATGTATTGATATTACTAAATAATTTATTAAATTATGAACGCCTGTGTAATTTGTAATATGCTCTTCATACATCGATATCAGAATATTCCATTCCTATTCTATTGTTTTAGCCACTAAGCATATTTAAATATGCTGAACTATGTATTAAAAACATACTTAAATAATACAATTGTTTATAAATGTAGCTTTGATAGATGTTTGAATATGGTTTCCAGTAACAAAAAAGCATGTTGTGATCGCTTAAATGGGCTGATACATCATTGTGCCTGCTAAACACATAACGCTGAGTGGAGTGGTGTACCGCTCCAAGATGGCCGCCTTAGGGGGAGCCATCTTGGCGTGAGAAGCAGTATGGATGAAAAACTGCCATGCTGAGCCCTTTAAGGGGCGGAGCTTAGAGCAGTGTTTTTCAACCACTGTTCCGCGGCACACTAGTGTACCGTGAGTGATCGTCAGGTATTCCGTGGTAATTATTCAAATTCACCTACGATACCGTATTTTCCAGACTATAAGCTGCTACTTTTTTCCTAAGCATTGAAACGTGGATTGTAGCCCAGGGCATCTTTTCTGTGGATTGTTCTTCAACCACCAGATGGCTCTTGAGCAGAAAGTGAATCATTAGAAGTCAAAATTCATAATCAAAGAAGAACGCGCTAATTTTCATTTAGAACAACCACATGCTAGCAGCAGGCACGACAGAGAAATGTTTTCAAACTCGTATGATGCAGCTTTTAAGTTGAGGGCTGTCGATCTGGCATTACAGGAGGGAAATAAAGCCGCTACACTTGAGCTCGGTGTGAACGAAACCATGGTTCGGCTTTGGAGACGGAGGGCTGCGTCCTTAATGTATCCAGCAGATTTATTGGGACGCAGCCTTCTGCTCTGCAGTTTTTCCTGTCTAACTTAGAAAAGTAAATAACAAAAGAACAAAATCTATACAATTATTAAACTACAAATAAACTCTGTAATTAAACCCTAAAGATATAAAGTGGTCTAAAATCACATTTTAATACATATAAAAGTAATGAAAAACGATGGTTCCAAATAAAGTAACATCTTTAAATAATATTTAAAACAATTACAATCCTAATTAATTTCTTGACAAATTAAAATAATTTTTTAATATCTTAAAAATATCTCAAATTATCAGCTGAGTTTGTTGAGTGATCTTTCTGTCTACACTCTTGAATTTTTAGATGTGGGTTTTTTCCTCTTTTTCATTTCTGTCTTAAATGATTTACAACTTCTATTTACTTCAATAAAGTTAACAATTGCTCTTTTCCTCTGTTTTCTTGTCCAGATTCCCTCTTGTGTAACATTTATAACCAAGAGAGGAGATCCACTCTGGACCAGGAGGAGTTAAAACCTCTGCAGGTGAAACAACAGGAAGAACCAGAAGATCATCAGATAAAAGAAGAGCAGGAGGATCTAGATCATCAGATAAAAGAAGAGCAGGAGGATCTAGAACATCAGCAGATAAAAGTGGAAGAGGAAGAAGTTTACTGCAGTCACAGTGAAGAACAGGTTGAGTTAAAACAGGAGACTGATACCTGCATGGTGGTTCCTGTTGATGACCAAACATCCGACACTGAATCAGAACCAAAAAGGAACCAAGTCATCTTCCAGGAAGCTGCTGAAGCTGAGAACCAAAATCAGGAAAGAAGAAAACGTTCCTTATGTATGGACTGTGGAAAAACCTTTAGTGAAAAACATTTAACTCAGCACATGAGGATTCACACTGGTGAAAAGCCGTTTTCATGTGTGGACTGTGGAAAAAGGTTTGGTCTAAAACGGCGTTTAACTGATCGCATGATGATTCACACTGGTGAAAAACCGTTTTCATGTGTAACTTGTGAAAAAAGTTTTCGTCAAAAAAGAAATTTACTTCAGCACATGATGATTCACACATATGAAAAGCCGTTTTCATGTTTGACCTGTGGAAAACGTTTTCATCGCAAAGTTAGTTTAACTCGGCACATGATAACTCACACTGGTGAAAAACCGTTTTCATGTGTGAACTGTGGAAAAGGTTTTGGTGAAAAACAGGATTTAACTCAGCACATGACGATTCACACTGGTGAAAAGCCATTTTCATGTGTGAACTGTGGAAAAAGTTTTCGTCAAAAAAAAAATTTACTTGAGCACATGAGGATTCACACAAATGAAAAGCCGTTTTCATGTTTTACCTGTGGAAAAAGTTTTCATCGCAAAGTTTGTTTAACTCAGCACATGATAACTCACAGTGGTGAAAAACCATTTTCATGTGTGGACTGTGGAAAAGGTTTTTATCACATAGTTGGTTTAACTCTGCACATGATGACTCACACTGGTGAACAGCCTTTTTCATGTGTGAACTGTGGAAAAAGTTTTAGTCGAAAACGGACTTTAACTGATCACATGATGATTCACACTGGAGAAAAGCCATTTTCATGTGGGACCTGCGGAAAAAGTTTTTGTCGCAAAGTTACTTTAACTCGGCACATGATGATTCACACTGGTGAAGAGTTGTAGAATTGTTTTCCATGTGGCCTATGTTGAGTTTCACTATAAAATTGATTTGGTGAAAAAATAGAATATGGCTGAAACAATTCCTGAAGTGATTCAAGTACATTGATTATTTAAGTTCCTTGAGGAAAATGTATCTTCCTCTAAGTGTCACAAAGTTATATTTTATTATTTAATGCTCCGTGTTCCAGCTGGGTTATTACTTGAGTTGCACAGAGCTCTCACTTCCGCCTGAGCTGTTGACGAAAGCTAAGTGTTAGCGGCATCACGTCCAGATTTCAACTTCGGCCTGGGAGGATTCTGTTAATATGATGTTTGGGTCTTTGTCGTTTATCGGGGGACCAATAAACAGCCTTTAAATGACTGGCCGATGCCTGGAGTACGGTAGTCTTTTCTCCTCTCTGAGCTGCTGCCTGGTGGCGGTTCAGAGCGAACGACGAGGAAGAGTAAGCACTGCAGGAGTATTTATACAGGTGAGAAAATAGACTGAACACTGCGGGCAGATGAACATCAGATAATTAACGTACGTAAGTGTAGCTTTACGGACGAACCAGAACATTTATTTCTTATCTCAGTCTCAACAAATGGTGAAGCTCATCGTGGTGGCTCGGAGCTGGTAGACCAGTTTTTGCGTGTGACGAACGAAGTTGTTAAATTCCATCGCTAACATGAACACAAAAGCTATAAATGTCTGGGCAAGGAGAGTTAATCTATTAAACTGACTGAAGATGAAAACATAAACCAAAAGCTGGAGTATAGACAGATTTTAGTATCTGTGGACCTGCCTCTTTATTATTGAATATAATTTCTGATTTTTGTATACATTTTCCTCAGGTTAACTTGTAAAGTGAGCTATTATTGTTACAAGTTAATTTTATAAACTACATAAAAGTTATTGTTAGGGAAGCTCAACTGTAAAATTTGGACTGATGTTGATAAGTAATGGTAATACTGCTGTTATGTTAGATTTACCAATGTTTCATTTGATCTTTTTGTATCAGATTACTCAATTAATTGTAAGAATAGTTGATAGATTTCTCGATTACTAAAATATTAGTTTACAACAGCCCTAAACTATAATTAAAGACTGGAGCGATGTCATGTCTATAAAGCTGAAAAATTGTTGTATTTGTTAAATGTGATCATTTAGTTCTTGACATGTGGATACTTATAGATGTGAAACATTTTTATTGATGCTTTGTTTATTTTCTGGCATATTCTGTAGTAGAAATAATTACAAACTGTATTGTTATTATATAAAGATTCAATAAAATGACATGGATTATAACAAAACTGGGTGATAAATTGTTCTAGGTGTATTTAATGCCCTTATGGCTACTGGGTATAAACTGGTCTTCAGTATTTGTCCTTGTTTTAATGCTCCTCTATCTGCAGCCAGTTGGAGCAAATTGTGACCTGGTGTGAAGAGTCTTTGAAAATGTTCTTGGTTTTCCTGAGGCAGCCGACCTGTGGAGTTGTTGGAGAGAAGGCAGAGAGCAGCCGATGGTCTTCTGAGCAGATTTTATGATTATCTGGAGAGTCTTCCTCTGTGCTGCTGTGCAGCTGGAGAACCACACACAGAGACAATAGCAAAAAAGTCTCTTAGAGGTTTCCCCTAAAATACACTGGGCCAAAATCCATTTTGGGCCAAGGGGCAAATTTTGGCCATTACTCACTTTTACTCATATTGACCTATTACAAACTCCATGAATGGATTTTGACCTATTGGCTTCATTCTTGGCCAGGAGGCAGTTAACCCTTTCAAGACGAGGTCTAAATGGCCATCCCGGCGTGCATTCTTTCTCTTCTCAGTGCTTCAGAGCTCGCTATGAAGCCATGCAGCGATTGCTAGCAAAACTACTACTACCCCTGCACACACCACAAACTCTAACACACTTGGAGTCTAAAAAACCCATCGAAACACTCTTAGTAAAATCCACAGCATCGCTGCGCCCTAGTCTCTTGCCGTATCAAAATCCCCCCACCCCTTCCTCTCTCTCTGCGTGTCTCCGTTCTACCTACCAACAGACCGTTCACACATTTGCATTGGTTGTTATGAAATGTGGTACATTTAGACCCCACAAAATTAGGCGGAAATAATCGATCATATTTCTGACTTTTTTTTGAAGTAAAGAACCACAAAACCAATATAAAAACACCACTTTTATAAAGTTTGAAGTCTGTGCTGTCCAACAGAGTTGAAATGAAAACTCGGTATGTGTCCGAGTTATTACGAGGCCTTATTAATGCGTCACATGCTTTTACGCCCCGTGGCGGGCACCGACTGCACAGTGGGGCTTTAAAAGTTATCAAACAAATTCTGTTTTTGCAAATGTTCAGGTGTCGTGGCAGAGCAGAGAATTTAGCATAGTGGCTAACGCCAGTGGTGGAGAAAGTACTCAAAAAATGTACTTAAGTAAAAGTACAAATACACAGACAAAAATGTACTCAAGTAAAAGTCAAAGTACCACATTAACATTTTACTTAAGTAAAAGTAAAAAAGTACTGGTTTTTAAAAATACTTAAGTATTAAAAGTAAAAGTACTTGCTGAATGGATTACCTAATCACTAATATTATTAAGTGGACCGATCAAATGATCATATGCCACAGATAAAGCATGTTTTTATTATGTTTACGCTAACATAGTTTAGACTTAGATATGTGATTCTATGCATCATAATATCAGGGATGGAAACATCTGGTCTCCTGTCCTAACATAACATGAACTTCACTTTTTTTGCCACACATTTATTTTTAAAGAAATCCAACTGGCAGAGGAGGACATGGAACCAAGGAGCTTCGTAGCAGAGTTGTAGTCTGGACCACTGAACCCAAGACCAAATCAAAACCAGCACCCCATGCTACATGACAATAAAATTAAGTGCACCTATCAAAACTGCTTCTCATATTGATCTGAAAGATTCACTTTCCCACCTAAATATTAAATACTTAGATCTGAAATAAATGTAACCAGTATCAATTCAAACTCTTCCTCATTCTGTTTTGCTTTCATCTCTGTGCCACAATACACAGAGGTCTCCTGCCATCCCTAAAAAAATAACGCCCTATGCAGTTGCCCATATTGCCAATGTCAGAAATAATAATTGTCTGCACCATTAAACATAGCAATTAACAACGCTCAACTATGAACACTGTCCAAGGCCCAATAAGCAAAAAGTAACCAAGCAGGAGGAGCACCGTGACTGTTCTCATCCTCCCTCCTGCTGCAACGTCTGCCACCATGACAGGTGACGAAAACAAAGAGCAATGAGCATGCTCTGTGTTCTTATGTTGTTGTTTTATTTATTCACCAATTAAATATAAAGATATTTTAATAAAATAGCTACTGCAGTGTATGCAGAGCATTACAAGAACAAAGAACGGCTCTCACTGAGGCTTCAGCACTATAGGACTTAGTCAAGATCCGTCCAGAAGAATCGGATTGTCCATGAATGTCATATTACAATATTGCACTTTGGTCACAGCGTTGTCCCATATCTGCGACATGTCAGTCATCGCAGATGCAACATGTGTCTCAGTCAGTACAGCTAGCTTTGCTAGCATCACGTCCACGGAGCTTACCTTTCTTTAAGCTTTCCTTCCAAGTGACAAATTGGACAAAGTCCCCACCGTCTGTGAAAGCGAAGCGCTGCTGATTTTACATGTCGCCATATCTTATGATTTATGCAGCGCTTCCGTACTATTATATTACTGACGCTCAGAGGAAACCACTGCGCATGTCTGGAGCTGGTGGAGCCGATGGGTGACAACAGACACTAAGTCACGTTATTGCTCGGATTTTACGGCGCCACCTTAAATCCCTGAAGTTCACATTTTAACGGGAAAAAAAAAACACAATGCGACTTGGATGTAACGAGTAACGCGACAGTTTAGTAGAAATGTAGTGAAGTAGAAAGTACAGATACTTACTGTAAAATGTAGTGGAGTAAAAGTAGAAAGTACCCATTATTAAATCTACTTAAGTAAAGTACAGATACACGAAAATTGTACTTAAGTACAGTAACGAAGTATTTGTACTTCGTTACTTCCCACCACTGGCTAACGCAAACAAAACGTTATGACTTTCATTTAAAAAGGCCAATCGGCACCAAACTTGGCATGAATGATCGTGGTTGGATCCCTTACAATCCTATGTCATCATAGACTGATGTCATCCAAGCCCCTCCCCTTCTGAACAGGAAGTGACTTTTTTCCTTGGAAAGCTTAATCTCTGACCCGCTTGGCCTAATCAGGGTGATCTTGAGTCAGATGACAGATAAAGTTGGTCTCACATGCCTTAAAGCACCAAGAGTTTTCAGTAGAGGGCGTGGCAATGGCGATGCAGCGCAGTGACAGGTGACGCCCCTGCCATACGTTTAGCTTTAAATTCAACATTTTTCGACCGAGCTGGACCAAACTCACTGTGATCTATCCTTGTCCACCACCTGACAGGAATGCAGTCCAATATTTGATGGGTGTGGCATAATTCCTCCACAGCGCTCCAAAGCTTTATGAAAAAAATTTTAAAAAGTTTTACTCTATAGAAAATGTAATATTCACTATAAACTAATTTTCATGCATTGATTTTTCTTGATTGTAGAAGCTATGGTTGATTATTGTCTTCTATAATTTGTTGTATTTTGTCTTATATTTTCCTATTTTCTGCTGCTGCTGTCTTCTATTATAGATTACCATGTTTCTAATGTTGGAACTAATTTAACCTCTACATAGATGTAATTACTGTCTTAGAAAGTAAGTGGAAAATGTGCCTTTTCTGTGAAAATGTAGAGTTAGTGCTGAATGTTACTGCTGAAAATTGTAGAGACATTTAAATTCAGCTGCAGAAATGAAATGAGAAGAAGCAGCAGAAAAAAGTTAATCTTCAAATCTGGTTACACAGCAAAAACTCAGCTAAACTGAATAAATTAAAATCAGTACTAATATCCTGGTTGAAATTTTTAAATATTGCAAAGTAATGATTACAAAGATAAAGTATGAGGTCATATATTGAATAATTTCAGTTTTAAAGAGAGTAATGGCATTTAACCCCTTTAGTGCAGTAGTAAGAGTGCATATGTTAACATTAGTTAGGGGCATGCCATAGCAATGCATAAGGAGAGCAGTACTGACTTGCGAAGCAAGTCAGTACTGCCTCCATGCATTGCATGGCAGGCACCTATTGTTCTACACCCAATAGAACGCCTCTTTATTAGGGGCATGCCATAGCAATGCATAAGGAGAGCAGTACTGACTTGCGAAGCAAGTCAGTACTGCCTCCATGCATTGCATGGCAGGCACCTATTGTTCTACACCCAATAGAACGCCTCTTTATTATTTATTATTCTTCCATCACCGTTAATGCGGCTCGTACCGCTGCGTGCCCACCCACAAAAGTGGTATCAAATCGTGCGGCTCGAGGCCGGCATTATTGCTATTATTTTTATTGGGGATCGGAGTTAAAATGATTACATAAATTAATAAAAACGAAAAAATTTGAGATTTTGTGTCTCACAGAATCAGTAATCTTTCTCTATGAAACACACACACAGGACTGTTTATGGCTGACTCAAAAACCCTTTTTAAATCCCCCTCACAGGCATAAATATCGCCCTATTGGTCTGAAAGTTGGTCATAACATAGATACACATGCATGCTCATGTACAATGTTTACAAAAATTTGCTAGGGCTTATGCTTTTTGTCAGGGTCCTTCAGACTGACGCCTGGTGTCTCCCAAGTATAGAAACTGTGTCTGAAGAGGATTTTCCCGCTCTTTGGCTCTCACAGCTGCAGGGGATTAATTACCATAGCAACAGAAGAACACAGTGTCTGGAACTGCAGCTCCCCAGGACTGCACTGTAGGGTTTACTGGTATTTACAACTGCTTGTGTTTTCAGCATTATACTACTGATTCAAGACTATAACCATTACACATATGTCCCCCCATGTTAAAATCTGACATAAATAAGAATAAATAGTTGATTAAAAGTCTATGGACAGAAAATAACGTCGCTGCTCCTTTAAGGAACCAGCGGCACAGACGCAGCGCCTGCGATGCTACAGATCACAAACCTGACAGAGAGAGCAGAAGAGGATTCGTAGGAAAAGAGCGGTGATGCTCAGCAAGGCAGGTCATTAGCATTTGTACAAAAGTTAGCATTTCACTGTCTATGACTAGTGCACTAGCACTTTTACCTAAAGTTAGCTTTTACCTAATTTTCTCATTAATTAGACATGTTTAGTATACTGAATAGAGTAGTAAAATTAAAACAACATGGTCGTGTTGCTCCACATGCTACTGCCAGCATTTAAGCTAACATTAGCATATTGGCTAATTTTAGCTTATGCATCAATTCTAACATAATGAATGGTACAACTACAGTTTATTAAACATGCTTCTGCCTCTCCACAGGTTATTGACTACGTTGCAGCTTTCTTTAGCATTAATGCTAATTTTTAACATCATAGCGCTGCGTCAAAGCCGACGGGCACACTTTGGCATGCCCCTTTAAAATTTCTGCAGGAATTTTCTAGTTAGGGGCATGCCATAGCAATGCATAAGGAGAGCAGTACTGACTTGCGAAGCAAGTCAGTACTGCCTCCATGCATTGCATGGCAGGCACCTATTGTTCTACACCCAATAGAACGCCTCTTTATTATTTATTATTCTTCCATCACCGTTAATGCGGCTCGTACCGCTGCGTGCCCACCCACAAAAGTGGTATCAAATCGTGCGGCTCGAGGCCGGCATTATTGCTATTATTTTTATTGGGGATCGGAGTTAAAATGATTACATAAATTAATAAAAACGAAAAAATTTGAGATTTTGTGTCTCACAGAATCAGTAATCTTTCTCTATGAAACACACACACAGGACTGTTTATGGCTGACTCAAAAACCCTTTTTAAATCCCCCTCACAGGCATAAATATCGCCCTATTGGTCTGAAAGTTGGTCATAACATAGATACACATGCATGCTCATGTACAATGTTTACAAAAATTTGCTAGGGCTTATGCTTTTTGTCAGGGTCCTTCAGACTGACGCCTGGTGTCTCCCAAGTATAGAAACTGTGTCTGAAGAGGATTTTCCCGCTCTTTGGCTCTCACAGCTGCAGGGGATTAATTACCATAGCAACAGAAGAACACAGTGTCTGGAACTGCAGCTCCCCAGGACTGCACTGTAGGGTTTACTGGTATTTACAACTGCTTGTGTTTTCAGCATTATACTACTGATTCAAGACTATAACCATTACACATATGTCCCCCCATGTTAAAATCTGACATAAATAAGAATAAATAGTTGATTAAAAGTCTATGGACAGAAAATAACGTCGCTGCTCCTTTAAGGAACCAGCGGCACAGACGCAGCGCCTGCGATGCTACAGATCACAAACCTGACAGAGAGAGCAGAAGAGGATTCGTAGGAAAAGAGCGGTGATGCTCAGCAAGGCAGGTCATTAGCATTTGTACAAAAGTTAGCATTTCACTGTCTATGACTAGTGCACTAGCACTTTTACCTAAAGTTAGCTTTTACCTAATTTTCTCATTAATTAGACATGTTTAGTATACTGAATAGAGTAGTAAAATTAAAACAACATGGTCGTGTTGCTCCACATGCTACTGCCAGCATTTAAGCTAACATTAGCATATTGGCTAATTTTAGCTTATGCATCAATTCTAACATAATGAATGGTACAACTACAGTTTATTAAACATGCTTCTGCCTCTCCACAGGTTATTGACTACGTTGCAGCTTTCTTTAGCATTAATGCTAATTTTTAACATCATAGCGCTGCGTCAAAGCCGACGGGCACACTTTGGCATGCCCCTTTAAAATTTCTGCAGGAATTTTCTAGTTATTTATTATTCTTCCATCACCGTTAATGCGGCTCGTACCGCTGCGTGCCCACCCACAAAAGTGGTATCAAATCGTGCGGCTCGAGGCCGGCATTATTGCTATTATTTTTATTGGGGATCGGAGTTAAAATGATTACATAAATTAATAAAAACGAAAAAATTTGAGATTTTGTGTCTCACAGAATCAGTAATCTTTCTCTATGAAACACACACACAGGACTGTTTATGGCTGACTCAAAAACCCTTTTTAAATCCCCCTCACAGGCATAAATATCGCCCTATTGGTCTGAAAGTTGGTCATAACATAGATACACATGCATGCTCATGTACAATGTTTACAAAATTTGCTAGGGCTTATGCTTTTTGTCAGGGTCCTTCAGACTGACGCCTGGTGTCTCCCAAGTATAGAAACTGTGTCTGAAGAGGATTTTCCCGCTCTTTGGCTCTCACAGCTGCAGGGGATTAATTACCATAGCAACAGAAGAACACAGTGTCTGGAACTGCAGCTCCCCAGGACTGCACTGTAGGGTTTACTGGTATTTACAACTGCTTGTGTTTTCAGCATTATACTACTGATTCAAGACTATAACCATTACACATATGTCCCCCCATGTTAAAATCTGACATAAATAAGAATAAATAGTTGATTAAAAGTCTATGGACAGAAAATAACGTCGCTGCTCCTTTAAGGAACCAGCGGCACAGACGCAGCGCCTGCGATGCTACAGATCACAAACCTGACAGAGAGAGCAGAAGAGGATTCGTAGGAAAAGAGCGGTGATGCTCAGCAAGGCAGGTCATTAGCATTTGTACAAAAGTTAGCATTTCACTGTCTATGACTAGTGCACTAGCACTTTTACCTAAAGTTAGCTTTTACCTAATTTTCTCATTAATTAGACATGTTTAGTATACTGAATAGAGTAGTAAAATTAAAACAACATGGTCGTGTTGCTCCACATGCTACTGCCAGCATTTAAGCTAACATTAGCATATTGGCTAATTTTAGCTTATGCATCAATTCTAACATAATGAATGGTACAACTACAGTTTATTAAACATGCTTCTGCCTCTCCACAGGTTATTGACTACGTTGCAGCTTTCTTTAGCATTAATGCTAATTTTTAACATCATAGCGCTGCGTCAAAGCCGACGGGCACACTTTGGCATGCCCCTTTAAAATTTCTGCAGGAATTTTCTAGTTAAATAAATGTTAGTGAGGCAATCGATAGTAAAAATACACAATTATTTTGTTTGTTGCCAACAGCGTCACCTGTACGGAAGCGCATTGCTATCACGCAAGAAAAAAAATTTGAGCGCTATCACGTTATAACGTGATACGTATCTTGTTAAAACGTGATACATATCACGTTATAACGTGTTACGTATCTTGTTAAAACGTGATATGTATCTTGTTAAAACGTGATAGTTATCTTGTTAAAACGTGATACGTATCTTGTTAAAACGTGATATGTATCTTGTTAAAACGTGATAGTTATCTTGTTAAAACGTGATACGTATCTTGTTAAAACGTGATAGTTATCTTGTTAAAACGTGATACGTATCTTGTTAAAACGTGATAATTCTATGTCCAGGAAGTGGCGGTATTATGCTAGGCTAGTACAGTGGCTGACATGAATTGGTCAGGTTTCCCTTCATGTTTGGTCTACACGGATATGGATGCTGCTTTGCACTGTGGTTAAAACCATTAATAGCTACTCTGAGCAGGATCCTATACAGAACGGGGCTGCACAGAAGGAAACGTCAGTTTGGTTCTCTAGCTGTGGCGGCGTTCCTGACTGTCTGGATCGAAGCTGGAGTTGGCTTCCGGTTGTAGCTTCTGATTCGGGAAATGGCTAAAGAGCGATTAGAACGGAGGCTCAGATGTATTTGCTGAACATTTTCTGTAAAACATTTTTATTGAACAGTACAATAGGTGCATAACGGCAACGGCTGTTCGTAACCAAGCAACCAAAATAAACAGAAGGCTAGATAGTGGCAAAAGACAAAAAATTTGATCCTGTTAAGCATTCTTCAAAATAAAAGACTTCCTCTCTCTTCCCTTTTGTCAAAATAAATCATAAATAAAGCTTTGAATTTAATTATTTTTCACATCACCTTTTTGTAATTATGTACAATCAAGTTACATTCAGTAAATAATAATAAGCATTTAAATTACACTTAACATACGTATGACTGTAATTAAGTAACTCCGTCCATTTTCTTTACACCCTTGTACGTTAGTGGGCTTGGGAGGGGTGTTGGTGCCTATCTCCAGCTGACATTCTGGGCGAGAGACGAGGAACACCCTGGACAGGTCGCCAGTCTGTCGCAGGGCAACAAAGAGATACACAACAACACACACACACACACACACACACACACACACACACACACACACACTCACACCTAGGGACAATTTGGAGAGGCCATTTAACCTAACAGTCATGTTTTTGGACTGTAGGAGGAAACCTGAGTACCCGGAGAAAACCCACGCATGCACAGGGAGAACATGCAAACTCCATACAGAAAGACCCGTGCCAGGAATCGAACCCAGAACCTTCTTGCTGCAAGGCATCAGCTCTACCAAATACACCACTGTGCAGCCCTGTAAATAAGTAACTAATCATGGAATTAGATTTAACATGCAAGTGTTAAGAAATCACCTGATATGCTTTAAAAACAAACATACATCGACACTTCAAATCTGGAGTAGATTATTCTATGCCAGTGGCAGAATATTTCAAACGTAGTTTGTGATTTGTGAAACCTTTATCTGAATTATGAAACTTCAAACATGAGAGATTTAAAAACCTTTTCGTATCTGGAATGCATTATAAATGAACTATCACATTTACAATATTTGCTATTATTTTAGCTTTCTGTTTTCTTTCATTTTTTTTGTCCTAGAGCACCTGCCTTTCTGTTTGGCTGTTGTGGTTTACAGGGATGCATTTTAACTTGAGAGGAAGTCTTTTATTTTGAAGAATGCTTAACAGGATCTAGTTTTGTCTTTTGCCACTATCTAGCCTTCTGTTGATTTCGGTTGCTTGGTTACGAACAGCCGTTGCCCTTGTTCAGCAAGTGTACTGTTAAAAAAAAGAAATCTGAACAGAAGATGTTCAGCAAATACATCAGAGCCTCCGTTCTAATCGCTCTTTAGCCATTTCCCGAATCAGAAGCTACAATCGGAAGCCAACTTCAGCTTCGATCCAGACAGTCAGGAACGCCGCCACAGCTAGAGAACCAAACTGACGTTTCCTTCTGTGCAGCCCCGTTCTGTATAGGATCCTGCTCAGAGTAGCATGCTATTAATGGTTTTAACCACAGTGCAAAGCAGCATCCGTATCCGTGTAGACCGAACATGAAGGGAAACCTGACCAATTCATGTCAGCCACTGTACTAGCCTAGCATAATACCGCCACTTCCTGGACATAGAATTATCACGTTTATACAAGATACGTATCACGTTTTAACAAGATAACTGTCACGTTTTAACAAGATAACTATCACGTTTTAACAAGATACGTATCACGTTTTAACAAGATACTTATCACGTTTTAACAAGATACATATCACGTTTTAACAAGATACTTATCACGTTTTAACAAGATACATATCACGTTTTAACAAGATAACTATCACGTTTTAACAAGATATGTATCACGTTTTAACAAGATAGTATCACGTTATAACGTGATATGTATCACGTTTTAACAAGATACGTATCACGTTATAACGTGATAGCGCTCGAATTTTTTTTTTTTCCTGCGTGATAGCAATGCGCTTCCGTATCACCTGGGACTTCCACCCAGGAATTAATTTAGGACACGTGTTTTTGCAATAGACACTGTTTAAAAGTAAAAATAATTTATGAAAATAAAAACAGTAAAATTAAATAATACCTCCATGAGGATAAGAAGGAGATAGAAAAACTAAACTCAGTTGTTTGGCAGTATGTGCTGACACCGAAGACCAGACTTACGTGACAAGAATGTGCTGGAAGACACTAACGACGTAGCCCACTTTGGTTTGTTTTGGAGCGATATGGGGGGACGGTGAACCCTACGGAAGAGGATTAGTGCCACTGGAAAACAAAAATAAAACAGTTCTGACCAGTCTTTTCTGCATGGAGTTTGCACGTTCTCCCTGTGCATGCGTGGGTTTTCTCCGGGTACTCCGGCTTCCTCCCACAGTCCAAAAACATGTTGGGTTAATTGGCCTCTCCAATTCTGATAAAAAAAATAGTCAGAATTCTGAGATTAAAGCCAGATTTTTTTTTTTCTTTTTTCCCGTGGCCCTAATCCTCTTCCGTAGTGAACTCTGGATGACCTAAAAATAATTTATCTCAGAAACAATAGCTGCACAAACGACAGTTTTAATGGCACAAACCTGCACAAATGGAGCACTAACCATTCAGACAATTTGCTGGATTTTTTTGACGTGGGTGGGGTGTCAGCTTCACACAGCTGTGAGGAAGAAGTGGGAGATATCTTTAAAGAGAGACTGATTCACTGCAGCACGGAGGAATCTCGTATCGGATTTTGGACTCGATCTCAACAGCTGATTTTTCACTTTGAAGCTAGAAATCCTTGGATGGAAAACAGCCGACAGATAGTATATATTAGACATTATATATATATTACTTATTATATAACACATTATTTAACATGTGTATACACATATATACATTTGTATATATATATATATATATAACTAAATAATTTAATAAATAATTATGAAGGACTGTGTGCTTTGTAAAATGCTCATCATACATCAATATTATATCAACATCAGGATATCCTATTCTATTGTTTTCTATTTAAATATGCTGAACTATGTATCAATACATTTAAAAAATTGTAAAAAAAAAATACAATTGTTTATAAATGTAGCTTTGACAGATTTTTGAATAAGGTTTTCAGTAACAAAAAACCATGTAATGATTGATTAAATTCGCAGATACTTTACTGTGACTGTCAAATATATAAGGCTAGAAATGGATATATGTATAATATAAAAGTGGAGCGGTCGTTATACTGTACTTGGCTAAAAGGTTTTCATAATGGATGTGTTTATTATTGACTTTTATTTTTTTCATTCACTAAACACAAAGAAAACAAAGCAATAATACTTACACCAGCACACGATCTTTGTTCTTATTGAATCTATGACGGTTGAGCTGCAAATGTGGTCGTGCACAAGCTTTAATCCATGCAAGGCATTCCGTTTCAGGTTTTGGAAATCTGTGAATTTTAGTTCCACAAATACAATCAGGATACTGACATCGCCTGTACAGATACCCCACTGACGGTGGAGAGCCATACTTTTTCGAGTCCTGACGCAAAAACTTTCTGTTAGTCTGCTAGTCCACAATGTACATTAGCATGTGTTTACTAATGTAGCTTGTGTTTGTGAGGCGGTCACGCATGTGGTAGCTGCGCTGTGACGTGAAATGGGCATTAGACAATGAAACGTGGACCCTGTGGTAAGGTCCATCGTAGTATGAGAACTCTTTAGATGTGATGACCGTATGATCCACAAGGTGGCGGTAATGCAATGACATGAAAGCCGACAGTCATACAATCCCAAAGAAGAAGAATAGGAGGAGGAGGAGGAGGAGGAAGAAGAAGAAGCTAAAGCTAAAGAGGACGGCATGCGGTCTGTTGTGTTGAATGTTTGAGTGTTTCTCTAAAATATCTTCAGTCCAGCTTAAACGAGTTTATCAACGAGCGGTTAACTGCTGCTGAAGAAACATTCACAGAGTTTAAAGAAATAACCGTCAAGTCGGAGGAAGAGATGGACGATCAGCGCAAACTGCTGGATTTCTCCCGGACTCCCCAGATAATCTTACACCGGATAGGTAGGAAACACCAGCGTTTGTTCTTTTCCTGTATAAATGTTTTTTTAACAGGTAAATGAACTCAGACATCATAATTACGCTGTTAGAATGGCTTATTTATGTAGAGAGAAAATGGAGCCAATGACCTTTATTTCATGGCTCTCCTCCTTTAACTACTGAGACTTACTTTTGAAAACAGGAGGAATATGAACAATGTAGCGCAAGGTTAGTAAAGCTAGCAACATAAAATAATAGCAGACGCAAAAGCGTGAAGAAAGTGTGACAACTTTGCCGAAACACGTTGTTTGAGGTTGTAGTTCTTGAGATAAGCGCGCGGAACAAGCACGTGCTTTCTCAGTGCTCATAAAGAGCACGCGCATATTTTGCCGCGTGGGCGGTGCGGAGCGGCGTGAAGACGAAGGGAAAGAGGGAGGGGGACCTGCGTGAAGCTGACACCCCACCCACGTCAAAAAATCCAGCAAATAGTCTGAATGGTTAGTGCTCCGTTTGTGCAGGTTTGTGCCGTTAAAATTTTCGTTTGTGCAGTTTTGGTTTCTGAGATATTAAACATTATTTTTTAGGTCATCTAGAGTTCACCATCCCCCCATATCTCTCCAAAACAAACAAAAGTGGTCTAGTTCGTTAGTGCTCCGTTTGTGCAGGTTTGTGCCGTTAAAATTTTCGTTTGTGCAGCTTTCATCTTTGAGATATTAAAAGTTATAATTTTGGCCGATGACGTCATCATCCCCCCATATCGCTCCAAAACAAACCAAAGTGGGCTAGTTCGTTAGTGCTCTGTTTGTGCAGGTTTGTGCCGTTAAAATTTTCGTTTGTGCAGCTTTCGTCTTTGAGATATTAAAAGTTATAATTTTGGCCGATGACGTCACCATCCCCCCATATGCTCCAAAACAAACCAAAGTGGGCTAGTTCGTTAGTGCTCTGTTTGTGCAGGTTTGTGCCGTTAAAATTTTCGTTTGTGCAGTTTTGGTTTCTGATTTATTAAAAGTTATAATTTTGGTCGATGACGTCATCATCCCCCCATATGCTCCAAAACAAACCAAAGTGGGCTACTTCGTTAGTGCTCCGTTTGTGCAGGTTTGTGCCGTTAAAATTTTCGTTTGTGCAGTTTTGGTTTCTGAGATATTAAAAGTTATAATTTTGGTCGATGACGTCACCGTCACCCTATCACGTTCCAAATCAAACCTAAGTGTGGGCTACTTCTTGTAATTCTTCAGATTCTCAGCTGTTGTACAATGTGTACATTTTGTTTTGAACTTCAATAAAGACTTAGAACAAGAAAAAATGTGTCTCATTTCAAGAAATGTTTTAAGATAGCAATGTTTTTTCACGAACGTAGCGTTCTCTCCACAATAATTGAATCCTAATAAATGACATGCAGCCTGACCCTAACGTAATGTGTATAACCTGTTCAACTGTGCTTTGATTTCGGAGGTGGTCTGAAGAATTATATTCACATTGTTGATGTACTGTCTGCTGATTATGCAGCAAACGTGTAAAAAAATTACATGAGCCTATAAAGGCCAATTTGCTAGTTGCTTGAGCAAAGATTTTGCCGAGTAAAACGGAAATGTGTCATTATTTCAAAGTTCATCCAAGTAATGTACTTAATATTTAGTAAATATAGTTTCAATGCAACGACTTTCATTTCATCCAATTTCTTACATTAAATGTGTATGGGCTTCAAGGAGACATGTTTTGCGAACTTTGACATAGTTCTCACACAACTGGGATTGGCTCCACCCACACTGTAGTGAGCCTCCTGCCCCCCCCCCCATCTTGTTTTGCAGAGCAAGTGTAATTTCAACCTCTCGTTAATATTCTAGCGGTCTCAAATCGTTTTGAATAAGTCATTTTTGGAATTTTTTCAACCCCGATTTTGATTTTTTAACAAGGTAAGTAAATTAATGCTCAACTAGCAAATTGGCCTTTATAGGCTCATGTAATTTTTTTTACACGTTTGCTGCATAATCAGCAGACAGTACATCAACAATGTGAATATAATTCTTCAGACCACCTCCGAAATCAAAGCACAGTTGAACAGGTTATACACATTACGTCAGGGTCAGGCTGCATGTCATTTATTAGGATTCAATTATTGTGGAGAGAACGCTACGTTCGTGAAAAAACATTGCTATCTTAAAACATTTCTTGAAATGAGACACATTTTTTCTTGTTCTAAGTCTTTATTGAAGTTCAAAACAAAATGTACACATTGTACAACAGCTGAGAATCTGAAGAATTACAAGAAGTAGCCCACACTTAGGTTTGATTTGGAACGTGATAGGGTGACGGTGACGTCATCGGCCAAAATTATAACTTTTAATATCTCAGAAACCAAAACTGCACAAACGAAAATTTTAACGGCACAAACCTGCACAAACGGAGCACTAACGAAGTAGCCCACTTTGGTTTGTTTTGGAGCATATGGGGGGATGATGACGTCATCGACCAAAATTATAACTTTTAATATCTCAGAAACCAAAACTGCACAAACGAAAATTTTAACGGCACAAACCTGCACAAACAGAGCACTAACGAACTAGCCCACTTTGGTTTGTTTTGGAGCATATGGGGGGATGGTGACGTCATCGGCCAAAATTATAACTTTTAATATCTCAAAGATGAAAGCTGCACAAACGAAAATTTTAACGGCACAAACCTGCACAAACGGAGCACTAACGAACTAGCCCACTTTTGTTTGTTTTGGAGAGATATGGGGGGATGGTGAACTCTAGATGACCTAAAAAATAATGTTTAATATCTCAGAAACCAAAACTGCACAAACGAAAATTTTAACGGCACAAACCTGCACAAACGGAGCACTAACGAACTAGCCCACTTTGGTTTGTTTTGGAGCATATGGGGGGATGGTGACGTCATCGGCCAAAATTATAACTTTTAATATCTCAAAGATGAAAGCTGCACAAACGAAAATTTTAACGGCACAAACCTGCACAAACGGAGCACTAACGAACTAGCCCACTTTTGTTTGTTTTGGAGAGATATGGGGGGATGGTGAACTCTAGATGACCTAAAAAATAATGTTTAATATCTCAGAAACCAAAACTGCACAAACGAAAATTTTAACGGCACAAACCTGCACAAACGGAGCACTAACCATTCAGACTATTTGCTGGATTTTTTGACGTGGGTGGGGTGTCAGCTTCACGCAGGTGGGAGGGGGATATAAACATAATATAAGATTAGACCCCGCATTGCCGGTGTTATGCCCAGAAAAGCCCGCCTGCCCAAATTTGCATCCCCTGTCGCGGGAGCGCGCATCGCTCTAAGCTCTCGCATATTGACGAGGAAACGGATAAAAATATGACCGAAGAGGACATTTTAAAGATATTTGTAACATTATCACGTTTCCTAACCATGTAATCCCTAATACGGTGGGTTTTATTTCGCAAATTATTTGAAATAAATACGGTTTTTACACTTTTATTGACACAATGAGTCGAACTTTTTTTCAGTCCGTGTCTGTTGTAAACGTTCTCCGCAAATGGTTTGAAATTCTCTGCTTTGTCTTTTGATATCATAATAGCTCAAAAGCATTACAACAGAGACCCATTATGTAGAGCATTTTATATCATGCTTCACTTCTAGTCTGTTAATGTAGGAGGAAATGCAACTTAATTTATGAGCCTGAAAATATTTGCATCCGTCTTGTTGATATGAAACTTATAGCATTAGCTCAGAGAACAAGTGTCATTACGTAGAAGAGATTAAAATCATTTCAGCTCTTTATTTCCCCCAATTAGCACAGGGATGCATGTTTTGGCAATATAGATTTTGAGCCTGCCACAATATGCATCCCTTCTCTATTCCCCTCAAATATTATCCTATCGATATAAAACATATACCAGCAGTTATTGGAACTACTCAGATTATGTAGAAAAAATTATTTCACTATTAACTCTTGAATTCTTTAAATTAGCACAGGGATGCGTTTTTGGGCAAATTTTCAGCCTGCCAAAATATGCATCCCTTATCTATTCCCCTCAAATATTATCCTAATGATTTAAAACTTATACCAGCAGTTCTTGGAACTACTCAAATTATGTAGAAATAGTTATTTTACTTTTAACTCTTTATTTCTCAAAGTTAGCACAGGGATGCATTTTTGGGCAATATGGATTTCCAGCCTGCCAAAATATGCATCCCTTATCTATTCCCCTCAAATATTATCCTAATGATTTAAAACTTATACCAGCAGCTCTTGGAACTACTCTGATTATGTAGAAAAAGTTATTTCACTATTAACTCTTGAATTCTTTAAATTAGCACAGGGATGCGTTTTTGGGCAAAATTTCCAGCCTGCCAAAATATGCATCCCTTATCTATTCCCCTCAAATATTATCCTATTGATTTAAAACTTATACCATCAGTTCTTGGAGCTACTCTCATTATGTAGAAAAAGTTATTTC
Source organism: Poecilia reticulata (assembly GCF_904066995.2). Lineage (NCBI taxonomy): Eukaryota > Metazoa > Chordata > Actinopteri > Cyprinodontiformes > Poeciliidae > Poecilia > Poecilia reticulata. Next base: position 21,383,810 of record NC_088840.1, on the reverse strand, counting down.
ACTCTTAACTCTCTAATTCTTCAAATTAGCACAGGAATGCATTTTTGGGCAATATGGATGGCCTGCCAAAATACGCATCCCCTGTCTATTCTCCTTAAATATTATTATAGTGATTTAAAACTTATACCAGCAGTTCTTGGAGCTACTCTCATTATGTAGAAATAGTTATTTTACTTTTAACTCTATTTCTCAAAGTTAGCACAGGGATGCATTTTTGGGCAATATGGATTTCCAGCCTGCCAAAATATGCACCCCTCTCTATTCCCCTCAAATATTATCCAATTAATTTAAAACTTATAACAGCAGTTCTTGGAGCTACCCTCATTATGTAGAAAACGTTATTTCACTCTTAACTCTTCAATTCTTCAAATTAGCACTGAAATCCATATTGCCCAAAAACGCATCCCTGTGCTAATTTGAAGAATTAAAGAGTTACGAATGAAATAACTTTTTCTACATAATGAGAGTAGCTCCAAGAACTGATGGTATAAGTTTTAAATCACTATAATAATATTTAAGGAGAATAGACAGGGGATGCGTATTTTGGCAGGCCATCCATATTGCCCAAAAACGCATCCCTGTGCTAATTTGAAGAATTAAAGAGTTAAGAATGAAATAACTTTTTCTACATAATGAGAGTAGCTCCAAGAACTGCTGCTATAAGTTTTAAATCAATTGGATAATATTTGAGGGGAATAGATATGGGATGCATATTTTGGCAGGCTGGAAATCCATATTGCCCAAAAATGCATCCCTGTGCTAACTTTGAGAAATAAAGAGTTAAAAGTAAAATAACTATTTCTACATAATTTGAGTAGTTCCAAGAACTGCTGGTATAAGTTTTAAATCATTAGGATAATATTTGAGGGGAATAGATAAGGGATGCATATTTTGGCAGGCTGAAAATTTGCCCAAAAACGCATCCCTGTGCTAATTTAAAGAATTCAAGAGTTAATAGTGAAATAATTTTTTCTACATAATCTGAGTAGTTCCAATAACTGCTGGTATATGTTTTATATCGATAGGATAATATTTGAGGGGAATAGAGAAGGGATGCATATTGTGGCAGGCTCAAAATCTATATTGCCAAAACATGCATCCCTGTGCTAATTGGGGGAAATAAAGAGCTGAAATGATTTAATCTCTTCTACGTAATGACACTTGTTCTCTGAGCTAATGCTATAAGTTTCATATCAACAAGACGGATGCAAATATTTTCAGGCTCATAAATTAAGTTGCATTTCCTCCTACATTAACAGACTAGAAGTGAAGCATGATATAAAATGCTCTACATAATGGGTCTCTGTTGTAATGCTTTTGAGCTATTATGATATCAAAAGACAAAGCAGAGAATTTCAAACCATTTGCGGAGAACGTTTACAACAGACACGGACTGAAAAAAAGTTCGACTCATTGTGTCAATAAAAGTGTAAAAACCGTATTTATTTCAAATAATTTGCGAAATAAAACCCACCGTATTAGGGATTACATGGTTAGGAAACGTGATAATGTTACAAATATCTTTAAAATGTCCTCTTCGGTCATATTTTTATCCGTTTCCTCGTCAATATGCGAGAGCTTAGAGCGATGCGCGCTCCCGCGACAGGGGATGCAAATTTGGGCAGGCGGGCTTTTCTGGGCATAACACCGGCTCCGGCGCAGGAAATACGGCGGCCATCTTGGAGCGGTACTCCCTCCTACTTTGCTCTACCAAAACAGCACAAGATGCCTCAGCTCTGAGGAATTTTGTTGTTTGGATCGATGGACTATTGATGTGAGGACTCCACAGACAACATTTCACAAGTAAGATGAATATATTGTGTATATTTTGTGATTAGAATATTACTTTACTGTATTTATGTCCACCGGTGAACCAGCTAATATTAGCTACACTGCTTGGTGTAATACGGGGTTCAACCCCGCTATGAAGGCTAACTGAGATTCTGTAAATCTAAAAAAATTTATTATTCTCTAACATTGACTTAGATTATCTGACACAAGACCATACATTAGAAATGTGACAATGTAACATATATTATAAAACTTATGTGTTCTAACATACACCAGAAAGTTTACACAGGTGGTAAAGACTGTGATTTATATGTAATTCTTTCACTCTGCCAAAAGTAAGATGCATCCCAAATCTTCCGTTTTTGTTTTGAAGGTTTCATAAAGACACAATGTGAGGAAGAAGAGAGAGATATCTTTAAAGAGAGACGGATTCACTGCAGCACGGATGAATCTCACATCGGATTTTGGTCTCAATCTCAGCTGCTGAATCTCTCTGAAGCCAGAACTCGTCGGCTGACAAACGTGTGTGTGTATATATATATATACTATATATATATATATATATGTGTGTGTGTGTGATGTGTATACATGCATACATATAAACATGTATCCAATATATATTCAGTATTAATCATTATTTATTCGTCATTATTATTCATTATGTATTTGTGTTTGTATAGTTATATAAATATGTATTGATATTACTAAATAATTTATTAAATAAATTATGACCGGCTGTGTGCTTTGTAATATGCTCTTCATACATCGATATCAGAATATTCCATTCCTATTCTATTGTTTTAGCCACTAAGCATAATTAAATATGCTGAACCATGTATTAAAAACATACTTAAATAACACAATTGTTTATAAATGTAGCTTTGATAGATTTTTGAATATGGTTTCCAGTAACAAAAAAGCGTGTTGTGATCGATTAAATGGGCTGATACATCATTGTGCCTGCTAAACACATAACGCTGAGTGGAGTAGTGTACCTGTCAAAGATGGCCGCCTTAGGGGGAGCCATCTTGGTGCGACAAGCAATATGGATGAAAAACAAAAAAACTGCCATACTGAGCCCTTTATGGGGCGGAGCTTAGAGCAGTGTTTTTCAACCACTGTTCCGCGGCACACTAGTGTACCGTGAGTGATCGTCAGGTGTGCCGCGGTAATTATTCAATTTCAAATACGATACCGTATTTTCCAGACTATAAACTACTACTTTTTCCTAAGCATTGAAACATGCGGATTGTAGCCCAGGGCATCTTTCTGTGGATTTTTCTTCAACCACCAGGGGGCTCTTTAGCAGAAAGTGAATCATTAGAAGTCAAAATTCCAAATCAAAGAAGAACGGCTAATTTTCATTTAGAACAACCACATGCTAGCAGCAGGCATGACAGAGAAATGTTTTCAAACTCGTATGATGCAGCTTTTAAGTCGAGGGCTGTCGATCTGGCACTACAGGAGGGAAATAAAGCCGCTACACTTGAGCTCGGTGTGAACAAAACCATGGTTCGGCTTTCGAGACGGAGTGCTGCGTCCTTAATGTATCCAGAAGATTTATTAGAACGCAGCCCTCTGCCTGGCTACTATAAAAACTAAAACCAGAGAGAGACTGAGAGTTGTTGAGGAAGAGCTTTGTCTTTCTTCAATTTCTGCCAAGAATTCAGCTCTTTTCATCCAAACATGCACAGGTTTCACACTAGGTCGGTAAAATATACAGATATTGACATTTTGTACATGCAACTCTCCATATTGTAACAGTGAATATGAAGTGAAATGTTTCCCAAATATTATTTCTTCTTTCAGAATAAGAATTATTTTCTGTATTCCTGCTATAAGAATGCTTGTGAATTACTTGTGAATACTAAGAATGCTTGTGAATTAATGCTTGTGAATTAGAAGTTGTAGAAAACTTCAAAGTAAAACACTTTGAAGTTTTCTACAACTTCTTTAAATTTACCACCACAGTGTTGTTGCACTGTTCAGGTGTATTTCTGAAGTGGACATGTTAAGTGCAATTTGAAATAAGAAGGCAAAATGTGTTAAAATGCATTTTTTGTTTATTTGATTCCTATTCAAGATACTTTGATAAGTGACTACATATAGGCGGCGACAGAGTATCTTTGTTTCCATTTTTGGTTGGTGGTGTGCTTTGTGATATTTTTTCAATTAAAACAATGTACCTTGGCTCAAAAAAGGTTGAAAAACACTGGTTTAGAGCACCGGTGAGCAGCATGTAGACGAAAGAAGGGAAAGAAGCTGTAGAGATTTTACTGTTCGCATTCTGTCATTTAACTTGCTGTTTGCAGTTTGTTGTCACCTTAATTTGATTTGTGTGTGTGGAAATGCAAGTAAGTAATGTCAGAAGTTAAGGACATTGTTTATTTAGCTGAGTATTTAAGTTTTTACCCTTAATTGATAGCATGCTTTGTTCACGTGTGAACTTGATGAGAGCTACACAACGTGGGTTATTATTTAGAAACGGGATGTTTGTAACCTTAATATTGCAGTTATTTAGTAAGTGTGATATAACTTCAGTCATTTTATTTAGGCATTATTCAGACACAGATGCTGTATTACTATTTATCTTTTCTAGAACCACACAATTTCGTCAAATTAAGAAATAAACAGCAAGTGCAAGTTAAACCCACTGACGTGCCACTCTGCCTTTCTTTGGAGTTCTAACTGGACTCACCACCGTGATCTGAACATTTCCACTAGCGAGTTGCAGTCTGTATCTTTAAAGTATTAACATTTTGTGGGGGGTGCTGTGGTGACGCAGGGGCTTGGCAAGACCCATGTATTGAGGCCTTAGTCCTTGTGGTGGTGGTCGCAGGTTCGATTCCCGACCTGGTAACATTTTCCACATGTATTCCGCCTCTCTGATTACCCTCTTTCCTGTCTAACTTTTTGCACAAAGTCTAACCCTCCCTATTGTAATTCATAGGGGGGCCCAGAATATGTTTGAAAACCACTGGGGGGTCCAGGAGAAAAAGTTTGGGAAGCACTGGTCCAGAGTGACATAGCGAGTAACAAGCCAATCACAACTCTCTCTCTCCTGTTTGTCAGAATTTATGTATTAGAATCATAAACATCTTTTAGTTGTTTATTCATTGTAAGGCTTCATGTTGTTTTCACGTTGCCTATTTTACATATATTTTCCCCTTGATCTCCCAGTAGAGCATATGAAACACAGCGGTGCATCGGCTCAGGAGTCGAATGATTGGATGGAGTTCCTCAGGGCTTCATGAAGCTTCATCTCACCATCACTACTTTTCATTGTCTCCTGTCCTGCTCTGGTCAAAACCCACAGGCCCAACCCAGTGCATGCTGGTCCAATACCAGTACCTATATTTACATATAATGGACCCACAGTTCTTCCTGTCTAACTTAGAAAAGTAAATAACAAAGGAACAAAAACTAAACAATTATTAACCTACAAATAAACTCTGTAATTAAACCCCAAAGATATAAAGTGTACTAAAATCAAATTTTAATACATATAAAAGTAATGAAAATAAACGATGGTTCCAAATAAAGTAACATCTTGAAATAATAAAATTTAAAACGATTCTAATTATTTTTACAAATTAAAATTGTTTTTTAATATCTTTAATTCTCCAATTATCAGCTGAGTTTGTTGAGTGATCTTTCGGTCTACACTCTAATTTTTAGATGTGGGTTTTTTCTCTTTCATTTCTGTCTTAAATGATTTACAACTTTTATTTACTTCAATAAAGTTAACAATTGCTCTTTTCCTCTGTTTTCTTGTCCAGATTCCCTGTGGTGTAACATTTATAACCAGGAGAGGAGATCCACTCTGGACCAGGAGGAGTTAAAACCTCTGCAGGTGAAACAACAGGAAGAATCAGAAGATCATCAGATAAAAGAAGAACAGGAGGATCTAGAACATCAGCAGATAAAAGAAGCGCAGGAGGATCTAGAACATCAGATAAAAGAAGAGCAAGAGGATCTAGAACATCAGCAGATAAAAGTGGAAGAGAAAGAAGTTTACTGCAGTCAGGATGAAGAACAGGTTGAGTTAAAACAGGAGACTGATACCTGCATGGTGGTTCCTGTTGATAAACAAAGGAACCAAGTCATCTTCCAGGAAGCTGCTGAAGCTGAGATCCAAAATCAGGAAAGAAGAAAACGTTCCTTATGTGTGACCTGTGGAAAAACTTTTAGTAGAAAACATTTAGCTCAGCACATGAGGATTCACACTGGTGAAAAGCCGTTTTTATGTGGGCACTGTGGAAAAGGTTTTGGTCAAAGAAAAAATTTACTTCAGCACATGAGGATTCACACTGGTGAAAAGCCGTTTTTATGTGGGCACTGTGGAAAAAGTTTTGGTGAAAAACAGAATTTAACTCAGCACATAAGGATTCACACTGGTGAAAAGCCTTTTTCATGCGTGAACTGTGGAAAAGGTTTTCGTCGAAAACGGACTTTAACTGATCACATGGTGATTCACACTGGTGAAAAGCCGTTTTCATGTGTAACCTGTGGAAAGAGTTTTCGTCAAAAAAAAAATTTGCTTCATCACATGATAATTCACACATATGAAAAGCCGTTTTCATGTTTGACCTGTGGAAAAGGTTTTGGTGAAAAACAGAATTTAACTCGGCACATAAAGATTCACACTGGTGAAAAGCCATTTTCATGTTTGACCTGTGGAAAAAGATTTAATTGCAAAAATAATTTAACTCGGCACATGATGATTCACACTGGTGAAAAGCCGTTTTCATGTGGGCACTGTGGAAAAAGGTTTGGTGAAAAACAGAATTTAACTCGGCACATAAGGATTCACACTGGTGAAAAGCCGTTTTTATGTGGGCACTGTGGAAAAAGTTTTGGTGAAAAACAGAGTTTAACTCAGCACATAAGGATTCACACTGGTGAAAAGCCTTTTTCATGCGTGAACTGTGGAAAAGGTTTTCGTCGAAAACAGAATTTAACTCAGCACATAAGGATTCACACTGGTGAAAAGCCTTTTTCATGCGTGAACTGTGGAAAAGGTTTTCGTCGAAAACGGACTTTAACTGATCACATGGTGATTCACACTGGTGAAAAGCCGTTTTCATGTGTGACCTGTGGAAAAGGTTTTCATCACAAAGTTAGTTTAACTTGGCACATGAGGATTCACACTGGTGAAAAGCCGTTTTCATGTGTAACCTGTGGAAAGAGTTTTCGTCAAAAAAAAATTTTGCTTCATCACATGATAATTCACACATATGAAAAGCCGTTTTCATGTTTGACCTGTGGAAAAAGTTTTGGTGAAAAACAGAATTTAACTCGGCACATAAGGATTCACACTGGTGAAAAGCCATTTTCATGTTTGACCTGTGGAAAAAGATTTAATTGCAAAAATAATTTAACTCGGCACATGATGATTCACACTGGTGAAAAGCCGTTTTCATGTGGGCACTGTGGAAAAAGTTTTGGTGAAAAACAGAATTTAACTCGGCACATAAGGATTCACACTGGTGAAAAGCCATTTTCATGTTTGACCTGTGGAAAAAGATTTAATTGCATAGCTAATTTAACTCGGCACATGATGATTCACACTGGTGAAGAGTTGTAGAATTGTTTTCTATGTGTCCTATGTTGAGTTTCACTATAAAATTGATTTGGTGAAAAAATGGAATATGGCTGAAACAATTCCTGAAGTGATTCAAGTACATTGATTATTTAAATTCCTTGAGGAAAATGTATATTCCTCGAAGTGTCACTAAGTTATATTTTATTATTTAATGCTCCGTGTTCCAGCTGGGTTTTTACTTGCGTTGCACAGAGCTCTCACTTCCGCCTGAGTTGTTGACGAAAGCTAAGTGTTAGCAGCATCACGTCCAGTTTTCAACTTCGGCCTGAGAGGATTCTGTTAATATGATGTTTGGGTCTTTGTCGTTTATCGGGGGACCAATAAACAGCCTTTAAATGACTGGCCGATGCCTGGAGTACGGTAGTCTTTTCTCCTCTCTGAGCTGCTGCCTGGTGGCGGTTCAGAGCGAACGACGAGGAAGAGTAAGCACTGCAGGAGTATTTATACAGGTGAGAGAATAGACTGAACACTGCGGGCGGATGAGCATTAGATAATTAACGTAAGTGTAGCTTTACGGACGAACCAGAACATTTATTACTTATCTCAGTCTCAACAAATGGAGGTGGAGCTCATCGCGGCGGCACGGAGCTGGTAGACCAGTTTCTGCGTGCGACGAACGAAGTTGTTAAATCCCATCGCTAACGTAAACACAAAATCTAAAATGTCTGGGCAAGGAGAGTTAATCTATTAAATTGACTGAAGATGAAAACATAAACCAAAAACTGGAGTATAGACATATTTTAGTATTTGTGAACCTGCCTCTTTATTATTGATTTGAATAGAATTTATGATTTTTGTATAGATTTTTTTCAGGTTAACTTGTAAAGTGAGCTATTATTGATGCACGTTAATTTTATAAACTACAGAAAAGTTATTGTTAGAGAAGCTCAACTGTAAAATTTGGACTGATGTTCGTAAGTGATAGTAATACTGCTGTTATGTTAGATGTACCAATGTTTTATTTTATCTTTTTTATATCCGATAACTCGATTAATTGTAAGAATAGTTGATAGATTTCTCAATTACTAAAATATTCGTTCACAACAACCCTAAACTATAATTAAAGACTGGAGGGATTTTATGTCTATAAAGCTGAGAATTTGTTGTATTTGTTAAATGTGATCATTTAGTTCTTGACATGTGGATACTTATAGATGTGAAACATTTTTATTGATGCTTTGTTTATTTTCTGGCATATTCTGTAGCAAAAATAATGACAAACTATTGTTATTATATAAACATTCAATAAAATGACATGGATTATAACAAAACTGGGTGATAAATTGTTCTAGGTGCATTTAATGCCCTTATGGCTACTGGGTATAAACTGGTCTTCAGTCTGTTGACCTTGTTTTAACGCTCCTCTATCTGCAGCCAGTTGGAGCAAATTGTGACCTGGTGTGAAGAGTCTTTTAAAATGTTTTTGGTTTTCCTGAGGTATCCGACCTGTGGAGTTCATGGAGAGAAGGCAGAGAGCAGCTGATGGTCTTCTGGGAAGATTTTGATTCTCTGGAGAGTCTTACTCTTTGCTGCTGTGCAGCTGGAGAACCACACACAGAGACAATATATATAAAAAAAAGTCTCTTAGAGGTTTCCCCTAAAATACACTGGGCCAAAATCCATTTTGGGGCAAGGGGCAAATTTTGGCCATTACTCACTTTTACTCATATTGACCTATTACAAACTCCATGAATGGATTTTGACCTATTGGCTTCATTCTTGGCCAGGAGGCAGTTAACCCTTTCAAGACAAGGTCTAAATGGCCATCCCGGCGTGCATTCTTTCTCTTCTCAGTGCTTCAGAGCTCGCTATGAAGCCATGCAGCGATCGCTAGCAAAACTACTACTACCCCTGCACACACCACAAACTCTAACACACTTGGAGTCTAAAAAACCCATCGAAACACTCTTAGTAAAATCCACAGCATCGCTGCGCCCTAGTCTCTTGCCGTATCCAAATTCCCCCCCCCCCCCCCCCCCTCCTCCCTCTCTGCGTGTCTCCGTTCTACCTACCAACAGACCGTCCACACATTTGCATTGGTTGTTATGAAATGTGGTACATTTATACCCCAGATAAGTTGGTCTCACATGCCTTAAAGCGCCAAGAGTTTTCAGTAGAGGGCGTGGCAATGGCGATGCGGCGCAGTGACAGGTCACGCCGTTGCCATACGTTTGGCTATAAATTTCACATGTTTCGACCGAGCTGGACCAAACTCACTGTGATCGATCCTTGTCCACCACCTGACAGGAATACAGTCCAATATTTGGTGGGTGTGGCCTAATTCCTCCACAGCGCTCCAAAGCTTTATGAAGAAATTAAAATTTTACTCTATAGACAATGAAATATTCACTATAAATTAATTTTTATGCATTGATTTTTCTTGATTGTAGAAACTATGGTTGATTATTGTCTTCAATAATTTGTTGTCTTTTGTCTTAGATATATTTCCCTATTTTCTGCTGCTGCTGTCTTCTATTATAGATTACCATGTTTCTAATGTTGGAACTAATTTAACCTCTACATAGATGTAATTACTGTCTTAGAAAGTAAGTGGAAAATTTGCCTTTTCTCTGAAAATGTAGAGTTAATGGTTAATGTTACTGCTGAAAATTGTATTGACATTTAAATTCAGCCGCAGAAATGAAATGAGAAGAAGCAGTAGAAAAAAGTTAATCTTCAAATCTGGTTACATAGCAAAAACTCAGCTAAACTGAACAATTTAAAATCAGTACTAACATCTCAGATGAAAATTTTAAATATTACTAAGTAATGATTACAAAGGTAAAGTATGAGGTCATATATTGAATAATTTCAGTTTTATAGAGAGTAATGGCATTTAACCCATTTAGTGCAGTAGTAAGAGTGCATATGTTAACATTAGCTAAATAAATGTTAGTGAGGCAATAGATAGTAAAAATACACAATTATTTTGCTTGTTGCCAACAATGTCACCTGGGACTTCCACCCAGGAATTAATTTAGGACACGTGTTTTTGCAGTAAAATTAAATAATACCTCTATGTGGATAAGAAGGAGATAGAAAAACTAAACTCAGTTGTTTGGCGGTCTGTGCTGACACCGAAAACAAGACTTACGTGACAAGAATGTGCTGGAAGACACTAACGACGTAGCCCACTTTGATTTGTTTTGGAGCAATATGGGGGGGACGGTGAACCCTACGGAAGAGGATTAGTGCCACTGGAAAACAAAAATAAAACAGTTCTGACCGGTCTTTTCTGCATGGAGTTTGCACGTTCTCCCTGTGCATGCGTGGGTTTTCTCCGGGTACTCCGGAGGTTAGGTTAATTGGCCTCTCCAATTCTGAGAAAAAAAGTCAGAATTCTGAGATTAAAGCCAGATTTTATTTTCTTTTTTCCCGTGGCCCTAATCCTCTTCCGTAGTGATCTCTGGATGACCTAAAAATAATTTATCTCAGAAACTAAAGCTGCACAAACGACAGTTTTAACGGCACAAACCTGCACAAATGGAGCACAACCATTCAGACAATTTGCTGAATTTTTTTGACGTGGGTGGGGTGTCGGCTTCACACAGCTGTGAGGAAGAAGTGGGAGATATCTTTAAAGAGAGACTGATTCACTGCAGCACAGAGGAATCTCGCATCGGATTTTGGACTCGATCTCAGCAGCTGATTTTTCACTCTGAAGCTAGAAATCCTTGGATGGAAAACAGCCGACAGATAATATATATTAGGTTGTACATGTTTACATATAAACATGTATGTGTATACACATGTTTATACACATGTGTATACACATACATGTTTATATGTACACATATATAAATGTGTACATATAAATACATATTTATATGTACACATATACATATATGTATACATGTTTATATGTATAGATATAAACATGTATGTGTATACAACAGTGCTGTCAACAGTGTACGGCCGAGCTGGTGCTAAGACGCTTCGACTTCAGCAAACGCGAGGAAGAACGCCATGATGGCTCCTGCAGTTTCTGCTTCGTGAGAAAGAAAGTTCCACTTCTGTGGAATATTTTGTGAAAGGAACAAGATCCCGAAACTCTGCGAGAGCAAAGAATTCAGCTCAGTGGCATTCCGAGACTGAAACACGCCGGCTAGCCGCCGTTATCTGCTATCAGCCTAGCACACATTATGAACCCAGCGCGGCTAACATGACGCTACTGAACACCGATAACACGTCGGAGAGCTATTGACGGGACTTCTGACGAGAGAGCTGTCAAAACAAGCTCTCAGCGAAGGGAGCAACGGAAGACTCAACTTTTTGGACTAAAAGTGCGAGCGACAGCGCGGTGGCCTCCAACTGCTGAGCAGGAGTCTTAAGGAAGTGACCGGCAAAAACAAGCGAAATAATGCTTCCAAAAGGATCCAAGACCGACGGGAGACAAGATGAGGACTACGTATCACGCACGCAAGTCAAAGAGTTGCTGAGCCAGCAAAAGGAAATGTATATGGAGTTACTCCAACAACAACAGGACAATTTTAAATGTTTTGTTAAAATCATCGTGGACACTACTAACACCAGAATGGACGCAATGACACGAGAACTACAGGACATTAAAACCAGCCTGCAATTTACACAGAAAGACGATGACGATATTAAAGTAGAAAGTGCTAAGCACAAGGACCAAAGTGACACGCTGCAGTCAGACATATTTAAAATATGTGAGGGCATGATGACTATCACTGATAAAATGGAGTACCTTGAGGGGTAATCAAGGAGAAACAATCTGGTTTTTGATGGAATTACTGAATCACCAAATGAGACTTGGGCTGAGACTGAGGAGAAAGTGAAAACTATTTTAAGTGAAAAGCTAAACGTTCAACATAAGATTGAGATGGAGAGAGCTCACCGCACTGGTAAACCTAGAGGAGACAGACCCAGGCCCATTGTTGTGAAATTTCTACGATACAAGGACAGATCAACTATTCTCCAGCGCACCAAGACACTTAAGGGATCTAAGATTTTTATTAACGAAGACTTCACAGATGCAGTAAGGAAAAGGAGGGCGGAACTAATGCCGGACTTAAAAGCAGCACGTCAAAGAGGGGACATTGCTTACCTACTTTATGATAAGTTGATCACCCATCCACGTATTAGTACCCCTAAATTATCCAACAATGTATGACAGACAGCCAGACATAGCTGACGTTCACTTCTGAAAGAGAAACATGCAACAGATCGTGGCCTATGAAGATATAGAGCTACCCGTATTCCAACACAGAAACTATCATCAGCAAGATATTGAAAATGACATTGATCCTGATAACAACTTCTATAATGTCATCAAAGATAGTTGTCACTATTACAGCGATGATCAGTTCAACAACAGGATTAAAACGGAACAAAAGCTGTCAATAATTCACTTTAATAGCAGAAGCCTTTATGCAAACTTTGACAGCATCAAACAATACATCCAACAACTTTCACAGACCTTCAATGTTATTGCCTTATCAGAAACTTGGCTCAATAGTGATAAGGGCATAGACTTTGAAATCAATGGTTATGAAATGGTTTGTAAGAACAGAGAAAATAAAAATGGAGGGGGAGTAGCTTTATATGTTGACAAGAAGATTAATTACAAATTGATCGAAACAATGTCAACTGTCATGAACAACATGTTTGAATGTGTGACTATAGAAATATTCGTGGAAAAAAAGAAAAATGTCTTAGTGAGTTGCATTTATAGAGCCCCTGGATCAAACATTGAAGTACTTAACAACTGGATAGAAGAAAAATTTATAACAATTAATCAAAAAATAACATTTTTGTGTGGGGATTTCAACATTGACCTTCTTAATCCAAATAAACATAGAATGACCGAAGAATTTATTAACACCATGTTCAGTCTAAGCCTGTATCCTAAAATCACCAGGCCCAGTCGCATTACATCGCACTGCGCTACCTTAATTGATAATATTTTCACAAATGCGCTGGAAAATAATTTAACTAGTGGAATATTAATGAATGATATAACTGATCACCTACCAGTGTTCATAGTCTACGACTGTAAGTGCAAAACAGACGATCAAAAAATAGAGATGCATTACAGACGGGTTACGTCTGAAGAGACATTAAAAGCTCTAGAAGCTGAGTTGTTGGCCTATGATTGGAGATTAATATATGGAATGAATGATGTGAATTCAACATATGAAGAATTTTAAAAAATATTTAAAATACTATATAACAAGTACTGCCCAATATAAGAGGAAAAGCAATCAAAAAAATGAACAGTGGATCACAAAAGGAATACAAAAGGCATGTAAAAAGAAAAACAAACTTTATAGAGAATTTCTAAAACATAGAACATCTGAATCAGAAAACAAATATAAAAAATATAAAAATAAGTTAATATTATAAAAACATGTAAAAAGGACTATTATCATAAATTACTGGATAGTAATAAAAACAACATTAAGGAAACCTGGAATATTTTAAATAGAGTTATTAGAAAATTTTCTAACAATAACAACTATCCACACTATTTTATAGATAATGAACAGAATATTATTGATTTGAAAAGTGTCGTCAATAAATTCAATAGTTATTTTGTTAATATAGGACCCCAATTAGCAGAAAAAATAACGACTAAAAAAATTGCAACTCAGCAATATCAAATTGAGAATAATCCCAGCTCCTTATATCTCAACCCTGTACTAGAAGAAGAAATCATAAACATTGTGAATAAATGTAAAAATAAAACATCCACTGACTGTGACGATCTGGACATGAAAACTATTAAAATAATAATCAAAGGAATCTCTAAACCATTAACTTATATTTGCAATTTATAATTTCAAACGGGATCATTTCCCAACAAAATGAAAATAGCTAAGGTCAAACCAATGTATAAAACTGGCAGCAATCACCTCTTCACTAACTACAGGCCTGTCTCTCTTCTCCCACAATTTTCAAAAATCCTGGAAAAACTCTTTAAGAAAAGAGTGGAACAATTCATAGAAAAACATTTGCTACTTAGCAGTAGTCAATATGGATTCAGAGCAAATCGGTCAACATCGTTGGCCGTAACTGACTTAATAGAAGAAATAACCAACGCAACAGATAGTAAGAAACTGGCAGTAGGGATATTTATAGATCTAAAGAAAGCTTTTGACACAATAAATCATGAAATCCTACTTAAAAAATTAGAACGCTATGGAATTAGGGGAGTAGTTTCGGACTGGATGAGGAGTTATTTAAAGAGCCGAAAACAATTTGTGAAATTGGGAGATGTGGAATCTGACTGTCAGGAGACTGGAGTACCACAAGGATCAGTATTGGGACCAGTTTTATTTAATCTTTATATAAATGACATTAGTAAAGTGTCCAATGTATTAAAATTTATCTTATTCGCTGATGACACAAATATTCTAGCCTCTGGCGACAATTTAGAGCATCTTCTCTCAACAGTCGCCTCAGAGATTAGTAAGTTAAAGATATGGTTTGACAATAATAAATTATCACTAAATTTAGACAAGACGAAAATCATGGTTTTTGGGAACTGTTACAAAAATACTGAAATCCAAGTTCAAATAGAGGACGTAACTCTAGAAAGGGTTTTTGCTAATAAGTTCCTCGGTGTAATAATAGATGACAAAATCAGTTGGAAACCTCATATTAAACATTTACAGGGTAAACTCAGTAGAAGCATATCCATATTGGCTAGAGCTAGACATGTATTGAATGCTGACTCACTTCATATTCTATATAACTCTGATTTTACCATACAGCAGTGTTTCTCAACCCTGGTCTTCAGCGCCCCCCTGTCCTGCATGTCTTAGGTATTTCCCTTCTGCCACACACTTGAATTGTATCTCTGGGTGATTAACAGGCTTCTGCACCACTTGATGGTCATGCAATCATTTGAATCAGCTGTTCTGGAATAGAGGCACATCTAAGACATGCAGAGCAGGGGGGCGTTGAGGACCAGGGTTGAGAAACACTGCCATACAGTATCTATCATATTGCTGTGAAGTGTGGGGAGTTAATTACAAGAGCTCTTTACATCCGGTAACCATCCTACAGAAACGAGCCATTAGAATCATCCATAATGTTGGTTATTATGAGCACACAAACCCACTCTTCATAAAATCCAGAATTCTCAAATTTGACGAGCTTGTAGAATTTAAAATGGCTCAATTTATGTTCAAAGTATCTAAAAAGTTGTTACCTGAGCACATACAGAGCATGTTTTCTGAAAGAGAAGGGGGGTATAACTTAAGGGGTCACTCAAACTTAAAGATCCGCAATTTTCGAACAACAAGAAAAAGCTTCTGTATTTCAATTAAAGGTGTAAAGTTATGGAACAAGTTAAATGAAGATTTAAAACAAAGCAATAGTTTAATACAATTCAAAAGAAAATACAAGGAGGTCATTTTCAGTAGAGATAGACATATGGGTGAGAGAAAGCAATAATGTGTGTATTGAAGATAACAACTTGGTGTAAGGGTTTGGAAAGACAAACCAGCATAAAAAGGGAAATGTATAGGTAAATATTAGTAACTGCTGACTGCCACTTGACTTTGACTTTACTTAGATTTTTTTTTTTTTTTAATAACAGTAGGACTGTAAGTTTTCAAGTGTTTAGGGGGTAGGAGTTAATAAGTTCTCACTTCTTCCTACCCCATTTTGAGCATGATATGTTAATTGAAACAAATATCTGTATTTACTCTTCTTTTTTTATGCACTTCTTGTTACTGTGCACTATTTTATTTTTATATTTGTATCATGTCGAATAAATTTCATTTAATTTCATTTCATACACATGTGTATACACATGTTTATATGTTTATATGTATACATGTAAACATTTATATATTTGTACACATATGTATATATGTATACATATATACATTTATATATATATACTAGGGCTGTTGTAAACGATTATTTTAGTAATCCAGTAATCTAGATTTTTCTTACGATTAATCGAGTAATCGGATAAAAACAATAATGAAATAAAATATTGGTAAATCTTCCATAACACCAGTGTTACTATCGGATATCAACATCAGTCTATTTTTTCCACATTTGAGCTTCCCTACCAGTTACTTTTTTGTAGTATGGCTGGTAGATGAGTTTCTACATGGCTGGTAGAAACTCATCTACCAGCCATGTTCCGCCTCCCGTTTGTTCAGACCGGGATGATATAAGTTTATTGTGCGGTTCGTCCGTAAAGCTGCTCTTACCCTGTAAGCATCAACCCTCAGCCGCCCGCCGTGTTCAGTCTCTCCGCTCACCTGTATAAATCCTCCTCAGCTTCTTCCCGCCGTTCAACCAGCAGCTCCGGAGCAGAAAGGCTGCCTAACTCCCGGCATCGCGCCGGTCATTTTAAGGATGTTTATTGGTCCCACAAAAAACGATGAAAACCCAGAATTATCACCAATCAGTAAAATCCACGCGGGCCGAACTTGAAGATTGGACGTTATGCCGCTAACACGTAGCTTCCGTCAACAACTCAGAGGCGGAAGTCAGAGCTCCGCTCAACGCAAATAATGTTCCGGCTGAAACACGGTGCGCTAAATGATAAAACATAAATTAACCAAGCTTCGAGGCAAGTCAATTTTCCTCGAGGAATTTTAATAATCGAGGTACTCGAATCACTCGAGGAATCGTTTCAGCCCTAATATATACACATGTATGCATGAGTATACACATAAACAGGTATCTAATATACATTATTCAGTATTAATCATTATTTGTGTAATCATTTGTGTTTGTATATTTATATAATTATGTATTGATATTGCTAAATAATTTAATAAATAATTATGAATGACTGTGTGCTTTGTAAATTGCTCATCATACATCAATATTACGTCAACATCAGGATATCGTATTCTATTGTTTTCTATTTAAATATGTTGAACTATGTATCAATAAATTTTTAAAAAACGTAAAAAATACAATTGTTTATAAATGTAGCTTTGACAGATGTTTGAATAAGGTTGTCAGTAACAAAAAACCATGTAATGATTGATTAAATTCGCAGATACTTTACTGTAACTGTCAAATATATAAGGCTAGAAGTGAATATATGTATAATATAAAAGTGGAGCGGTCGACCGCTCCAACATGTCCGCCCTAAATCTCATCAGCTACAATAGGCGAGAGCGGTGCATGAGGCCTCTACCCATATATTATGTCTATGGAACAAAGCAGCAAAGCTCATTATGGATATACGGATATAATAGGAAAGGTTCTTATCTGGTGTAATGAGAAGTTGTATCGTCGGTACTGCCATTATGCTGTACTTGGCTAAAAGGTTTTCATAATGGATGTGATTATTATTGACTTTATTTTTTTCATTCACTAAACACAAAGAAAGCAAAGCAATAATACTTACACCAGAACACGATCTTTGTTCTTATTGAATCTATGACGGTAGAGCTGCAAATGTGGTCGTGCACAAGCTTTAATCCATGCAAGGCATTCCGTTTCAGGTTTTGGAAATCTGTGAATTTTAGTTCCACAAATACAATCAGGATACTGACATCGCCTGTACAGATATCCCACTGACCAGGCACGTGCAGAGGGGGTTGCTGGGGGTGCTTGAGCACCTGCCCTTTTTGCTCCTTGCCCCCAAGTGACCTTTTGGTCAAATTTTTTTTTCTTTTTTGGCATTATTATTTCCTAAGCCCTCTTCTGACACATGAAAACATGCGCTAAAATTCTTTGCTTTTTTGTTTCTTTTTTGTACAACATAATAAGCCGGTCACCTTGTTACCTTTGACCTTTTGCCCGTGACGCATGACGCAGTTGCCTCTTGCGCAGTGAGATAAGGCGGCTAACTGTGGAGCTCAACGTAGCGAACGTTCCAGATTACAGAACAGTTTTTGGTGAATTATTTAAAAAAAAACGTGTTTGGTGAATAAAGTGGAGTAGACTTGCTACTTGTCACATGACGGAAAACGTTGAAGTATCGTTTCTGCTTCAGCTCGGAGTTGCGGTTTAAGCAGAGAGGTAATGAAATACAACAGACACTGACAGGCCTCTGCGTCTGCCTTTCTCTGTAGAACTACTGAGCGGGAGGAGACAGCCAGGTGAGGAAAAACTGTTCTTATCTATCGATTCACTATTTTTATCATACAGACATTAGGCTGTTATTGTTGTGCTATTAGCTAGCTGATAGCTAACGACTTTGCTAGCAAAGCTAGATAACTAAAAAGCTTCTCCCCTGTATCTTTAATGATATCAGTAATTCTTTAGTATCGCTTATGCAATAAGGGCACAACAGCTGAAACACTGGGTGCCTTTAAATCTCAACTTAAAACCCACCTGTTTAGAGTTGCTTATGGCTAAATTAGGATTAGAGTGCGGGTTTTGATGTCTTCCATGTTTTTATGTCTTTAATGTTTTTAATTTTTTCTTCTTTCTTTTCGACGTTTCAATGACGTAATGTTTTTTGTTTTTTTTGTTTTTATTTTTATTTTGTTTTTATTTTTTATTTTTTTAAATCTCTCTCTTTCTCACTGATTATTTCTGTTTTTATTTTAATTATGTAAAGCACTTTGAAATGCCTTGCTGCTGAAATGTGCTATACAAATAAAATTTGATTGATTGATTGATTGATCGCCCGTCCAAAACCAATCATCTCCATAATGGATATATGTCCGATCTTCTAATTTCCTTTGCTGCATAATGTACATTGGATTTATTCAGGCGTTAGGTAAATGTATCTTAAAGGAGAATAACACTTAAATAATAGTCCAACAAGGATATTCATTTAGAATTAAAAATAACTCACCCTGAATTTCCATGATAGATATAATGAATGTAATAAAAGTGTGTCATTAATGAAGGGGAAAAAACTCAATCCAGACTTTAAGTTTAGAGTCTGGTTCGCAGAGTATGAAGTTAAATTTGTTTCCCAATTATTCAATGGAGAAAAAAAAAACTAACCTCAGTTAAGTAAAATAAAATTGTAATCAAAACTTTTGGAATTGTAATGATCCATCCATCCATCCATTTTCTTCCGCTTATCCAAAAAGAAGTTTTATTTAAAATACTGTTTTTAATTAACTCATTTTTTACCAAACATATAAACATTTATTTGCACACATCAGAAATCTTTTGTTGTGATTTTAGGCCCTGCTCAAGACGTCATGTGAGAATCACAAGCAAAACTTTGAGTCACAAACAAAAGCTTAGAATAGCAAGAAAAGATTCCTGACAAGCGAAAATAAGTTTGTTTTGCAAAAAAGAAAGTTAACTTCATGAGACAAAAATGTGTGATTTAATTTTTTTTTAAATTTTTAAAGCAAAACTCAGTAGGCTTTTCTCATGGTGGCAAACATAAACAATTCAATTTTTGCTTTTGTTTTTCGTTTTTCTGCAGTTCCACGTTAAAGTTTGATGCAGCTCTGCTTTCCTGAATGGACCATCTTCATCTCCACTGCAGCAAACAGGCAGCTCTTTTTATATATATTACAGTCCAGTAAAAGGTTGCATTGTGCCCTTGTTTATATTTTTAATAGTGTAATTCTGTAAAGACAAAATATGTCTGGTGGTCCAGCTCTGATTTACATATCTTGCTAAATTGCAGGTTTGAATATTGCAATACTTTCCTATAACAAAATAAACCTGCAGAAAGAAACTACTAATAAAATATCTTACATAGGCATAGTGTTATGCTCTATATGGAGATGTTTGTTAGCTTTGATTGTATATGTCACAATTTTGTAATTTATCATTGTTTATTAAACTCTGAAAGCTGAGTGGCTTTGTTAATATTCTGTCCTAGAATGCGGTTAGATGTGCCCTTTTTTGTTGTTGAGCACCTGCCCCTTTAGTGGTCTCTGCACGGCCCTGCCACTGACGGTGGAGAGCCATACTTTTTCGAGTCCTGACGCAAAAACTTTCTGCTAGTCCCCAGTGTACATTAGCATGTGTTTACTAATGTAGCTTGTGTTTGTAAGGCGGTCACGCACGTGGTAGCTGCGCTGTGACGTGAAATAGGCATTAGCCAATGAAACGCGGCCACTGTTTCATTGGCTAATGAAAACATCGTAGTATGAGAAATCTTTAGATGTGATGATCGTATGATCCACAAGGTGGCGGTAATGCAATGACATGAAAGCCGACAGTCATAAAATCCCAAAGAAGAAGAAGAGGAAGAGCAGGAGGAGGAAGAAGCTAAAGAGGACGGCATGCAGTCTGTTGTGTTGAATGTTTGAGTGTTTCTCTAAAATATCTTCAGTCCAGCTTAAACGAGTTTATCAACGAGCGGTTAACTGCTGCTGAAGAAACATTCACAGAGTTTAGAGGAATAACCGTCAAGTCGGAGGAAGAGATGGATGATCAGCGCAGACTGCTGGATTTCTCCCGGACTCCCCAGATAATCTTACACCGGATAGGTAGGAAACACCAGCGTTTGGATGAAGGTTAAGGTCTGAATGTAGAAGCTTTCGGTATGAAGATCATTTAGTAAATGTTCTTTTCCTGTATAAATGTTTTTTAACAGGTAAATGAACTCAGACATCATAATTACGCTGTTAGAATGGCTTATTTATGTAGAGAGAAATGGAGCCAATGACCTTTATTTCATGGCTCTCCTCCTTTAACTGCTTAGACTTACTTTTGAAAACAGGAGGAATATGAACAATGCAGCGCAAGGTTAGTAAAGCTAGCAACATAAAATAATACCAGACGCAAACGCGTGAAGAAAGTGTGACAACTTTGCCGAAACACGTTGTTTGAGCTTTCACTGTGTCCGTAGTTCTCCAGATAAGCACGCGGAACAAGCACGTGCTTTCTCAGTGCTCATAGAGAGCACGCGCATATTTTTCCGCATGGGCGGTGCGGAGCGGCATGAAGACGCAGGGAGAGGGGGTGGGGGGGCATAAACATAATATAAGAGTAGACCCCGCATAGGCTGCTCCGGCGCAGAAAATACGGCGGCCATCTTGGAGCGGTACTCCCTCCTACTTTGCTCTACCAAAACAGCACAAGATGCCTCAGCTCTGAGGGATTTCGTTGCTTGGATCGATGGACTATTGATGTGAGGGCTCCACAGACAACATTTCACAAGTAAGATTAATATATTGTGTATATTTTGTGATTAGAATATTACTTTACTGTATGTCCCCCGGTGAACCAACTAATATTAGCTACAGTGCTTGGTGTAATACGGGGTTCAACCCCGCTATGAAGGCTAACTGCGATTCTGTAAATCTAAAAAAAAATATATATATTCTGTAACATTGACTTAGATTATCTGACACAAGAGCCTACATTAGAAATGTGACAATGTAACATGTATTATAAAACTTATATTATGTGTTCTAACATACACCAGAAAGTTTACACAGGTGGTAAAGACTATATGCAATTCTTTCACGCTGTCAAAAGTAATATACATCCCAAATCTTCTGTTTTTGTTTTGAAAGTTTCATAAAGACACGATGTGAGGAAGAAGAGAGAGATATCTATAAAGAGAGACGGATTCACTGCAGCACGGATGAATCTCACATCGGATTTTGGACTCAATCTCAGCTACTGAATCTCTCTGAAGCTAGAACTCGGCGGCTGACAAACATAAACGTATATCTATATATGTATGTGATGTATATACATGCATACATATGAACATGTATCCAATATATATTCAGTATTAATCATTATTTATTCGTCATTATTATTCATTATTTATTTGTGTTTGTATACTTATATAAATATGTATTGATATTACTAAATGATTTATTAAATAAATTATGACCGGCTGTGTGCTTTGTAATATGCTCTTCATACATCGATATCAGAATATTCCATTCCTATTCTATTGTTTTAGCCACTAAGCATATTTAAATATGCTGAACTATGTATTAAAAACATACTTAAATAATACAATTGTTTATAAATGTAGCTTTGATAGATGTTTGAATATGGTTTCCAGTAACAAAAAAGCGTGTTGTGATCGCTTAAATGGGCTGATACATCATTGTGCCTGCTAAACACATAACGCTGAGTGGAGTGGTGTACCGCTCCAAGATGGCCGCCTTAGGGGGAGCCATCTTGGTGCGAGAAGCAGTATGGATGAAAAACAAAAAAACTGCCATGCTGAGCCCTTTAAGGGGCGGAGCTTAGAGCAGTGTTTTTCAACCACTGTTTCGCGGCACACTAGTGTACCGTGAGTGATCGTCAGGTGTGCCGTGGTAATTATTCAAATTCACCTACGATACCGTATTTTCCAGACTATAAGCTGCTACTTTTTTCCTAAGCATTGAAACATGCAGATTGTAGCCCAGGGCATCTTTCTGTGGATTTTTCTTCAACCACCAGGGGGCTCTTTAGCAGAAAGTGAATCATTAGAAGTCAAAATTCCAAATCAAAGAACAACTGCTAAATTTCATTTAGAACAACCACATGCTAGCAGCAGGCATGACAGAGAAATGTTTTCAAACTCGTATGATGCAGCTTTTAAGTTGAGGGCTGTCGATCTGGCACTACAGGAGGGAAATAAAGCCGCTACACTTGAGCTCGGTGTGAACGAAACCATGGTTCGGCTTTGGAGACAGAGTGTTGCGTCCTTAATGTATCCAGAAGATTTATTAGGACGCAGCCCTCTGCTGGGTCCTTATGGAAAACCGAGTAATTCATGTAATGTTCTTACCACTAGATGGCAGTAGGTACAGAGCATTTTACATTAAACGAGAATTAGTGATGAATGAATGTTACAGGTAGCAGTGAGAGCATTGAATCTTCCAAGACTGATGACAGTGATGGAAAAGACGGTGAAGCTCAGCAGTAGTTAGAAAGAACATGGGTCCATTTCCCACAACATGTCTGTGTGAAGTGAGCTTCTCCAGCCTGGCTGGAGAAGCTCACTCTCAGTGTTTAAAAACTAAACCCAGAGAGAGACTGAGAGCTTTTGAGGAAGAGTTTTGTCTTTCTTCAATTTCTGCCAGGAAATCGGCTAAAGGAGACTGATTCTGTGGATACTTAAGAAGCGGCGAGCTGAGTGTTTGTTTAACCTGGTTTTGCCTGAGGTTTTTCCAGCGGTTCTCTGGAGCGGAGTTAATGCTAACTCCTGCAATTCTTCCCGTCTGCATCTTCACGACGCTCTTGGTATTACCAAGCAGTGCCCGCCCAGAGCACTCCCCTCCTGGTCCTTTGTCCTTCGTGTATTCCTCTGTGACGCAGCAATACGTACCGGATGGTGCCCGTAGCCTCACGGCGTGCCTATCTCCAGACTGCTGTCGGCTGTCAGCTCGCCCTTCACACAGCTACCTACCTGTCCGTCCTCCCGCAGCCCCCTGGTTCTCTTTGCCGCCTCCGGATTGTTGTCTGCTCCTACAAGTGACTTTCTCTGCTCTAAAGTAAGCCCCCGCCATAGTCTGTTGCATCTCGTTTATCAGCGTCTTACCTCTACCTCTCATCTACAGTGGCTGATCTGGTGGTCCCCTTCCCGAGTCCTGCTCCACTCACTCCCTTTTCCCTTCCCCTGTACAATAAACTATATTATTGTTTTGAAATGCTCTTCTCCTGATTGTGTTTTTTCATGTGGGTTCAAAAGACTGGAACTAAACAAGACGGGGATGTTTGTAACCTTAATATTGCAGTTATTTAGTAAGTGTGATGTAACTTCAGTCATTTTATTTAGGCATTATACAGACACAGATGCTGTATTACTATTTATCTTTTCTAGAACCACACAGTTACGTCAAATTAAGAAATAAACAGCAAGTGCAAGTTAAACCCACTGAAGGGCCACTCTGCCTTTTTTTGGAGTTCTAACCGGACTCACCACCGTGATCTGAACATTTCCATTAGCGAGATGCAGTCTGTATCTTTACAGTATAACATTTTGTTGGGTGGTGCTGTGGTGACGCAGGGGCTTGGCACGACCCATGTATTGAGTGAGGCCTTAGTCCTTGTGGTGGTGGTCGCAGGTTCGATTCCCGACCTGGTAAAATTTTCCACATGTATTCCGCCTCTCTGATTACCCTCTTTCCTGTCTAACTACTTGCACAAAGTCTAACCCTCCCTATTGTAATTCATAGGGGGGCCCAGAATATGTTTGAAAACCACTGGGGGGTCCAGGAGAAAAAGTTTGGGAAGCACTGGTCCAGAGTGACATAGCGAGTAACAAGCCAATCACAACTCTCTCTCTCTCCTATTTGTCTCCAGTTTTCTTTTTGATCCAGCCATTGTTTCATACAACCAGATTAATCAGAATTTATGTATCAGAATCACAAACATCTTTTACTTGTTTATTCATTGTAAGGCTTCGTGTTGTTTTCACGTTGCCTATTTTACATATATTGTCCCCTTGATGTCCCAGTAGAGCATATGAAGCACCGCGGTGCATCGGCTCAGGAGTTGAATGATTGGATGGAGTTCCTCAGGGCTTCATGAAGCTTCATCTCACCATCACTTCTTTTCATTGTCTCCTGTCCTGCTCTGGTCAAAACCCACAGGCCCAACCCAGTGCATGCTGGTCCAATACCAGTACCTATATTTACAGATAATGGACCCACAGTTCTTCCTGTCTAACTTAGAAAAGTAAATAACAAAAGAACAAAATCTAAACAATTATTAACCTACAAATAAACTCTGTAATTAAACCCCAAAGATATAAAGTGTACTAAAATCAAATTTTAATACATATAAAAGTAATGAAAATAAACGATGGTTCCAAATAAAGTAATCCTATTTAACAAATTAGTTATTTTTTAATATCTTTAATTCTCCAATTAGCTGAATTTGTCGACTGATCTTTCTGTCTACACTCTTGAATTTTTAGATGTGGGTTTTTTCTCTTTTTTTATTTCTGTCCTAAATGATTTACAACTTTTATTTACTTCAATAAAGTTAACAATTGCTCTTTTCCACTGTTTTCTTGTCCAGATTCCCAGCGGTGTAACATTTATAACCAGGAGAGGAGATCCACTCTTGACCAGGAGGAGTTAAAACCTCTGCAGGTGAAACAACAGGAAGAACCAGAAGATCATCAGATAAAAGAAGAGCAGGAGGATCTAGAACATCAGATAAAAGAAGAGCAGGAGGATCTAGAACATCAGATAAAAGAAGAGCAGGAGGATCTAGAACATCAGCAGATAAAAGTGGAAGAGGAAGAAGTTTACTGCAGTCAGGGTGAAGAACAGGTTGAGTTAAAACAGGAGACTGATACCTACATGGTGGTTCCTGTTGATGAACAAACATCCCACTTTGAATCAGAACCAAACAGGAACCAAGTCATCTTCCAGAAAGCTGCTGAAGCTGAGAACCAAAATCAGGAAAGAAGAAAACGTTCCTTATGTGTGACCTGTGGAAAAAGTTTTAGTCAAAAACATTTAACTCAGCACATGAGGATTCACACTGGTGAAAAGTCGTATTTATGTGCGACCTGTGGAAAAAGGTTTGGTCTAAAACGGCATTTAACTGATCACATGATGATTCACACTGGTGGAAAGCCATTTTCATGTGTAACCTGTGGAAAAAGTTTTCGTCAAAAAAAAAATTTAATTCAGCACATGAGGATTCACACATATAAAAAGCCGTTTTCATGTTTGACCTGTGGAAAAAGTTTTCATCGCAAAGATAGTTTAACTCGGCACATGATGATTCACACTGGTGAAAAGCCGTTTTCATGTGTGAACTGTGGAAAAAGTTTTGGTGAAAAACAGAATTTAACTCAGCACATAAGGATTCACACTGGTGAAAAGCCTTTTTCATGTGTGAACTGTGGAAAAGGTTTTCGTCGAAAACAGACTTTAACTGATCACATGGTGATTCACACTGGTGAAAAACCATTTTCATGTGGGACCTGTGGAAAAAGTTTTCATCGCAAAGTTAGTTTAACTAATCACATGATGATTCACACTGATGAAAAGCCGTTTTCATGTGTGAACTGTGGAAAAAGTTTTTGTGAAAAACATATTTTAACTAATCACATGATGATTCACACTGGTGAAAAGCCATTTTCATGTGTAACCTGTGGAAAAAGTTTTTGTCAAAAAAAAAATTTACTTGAGCACATGAGGATTCACACTGGTGAAAAGCCATTTTCATGTTTGACCTGTGGAAAAAGTTTTCATCGCAAAGTTAGTTTAACTCTGCACATGATGACTCACACTGGTGAAAAACCGTTTTCATGTGTGAACTGTGGAAACAGTTTTAGTCGAAAACGGACTTTAACTGATCACATGATGATTCACACTGGTGAAAAGCCGTTTTCATGTGTGACCTGCGGAAAAAGTTTTCATCGCAAAGTTACTTTAACTCGGCACATGATGATTCACACTGGTGAAGAGTTGTAGAATTGTTTTCCATGTGTCCTATGTTGAGTTTCACTATACAATTGATTTGGTGAAAAAATAGAATATGGCTGAAACAATTCCTGAAGTGATTCAAGTACATTGATTATTTAAATTCCTTGAGGAAAATGTATCTTCCTCGAAGTGTCACTAAGTTATATTTTATTATTTAATGCTCCGTGTTCCAGCTGGGTTTTTACTTGCGTTGCACAGAGCTCTCACTTCCGCCTGAGTTGTTGACGAAAGCTAAGTGTTGGCAGCATAACGTCCAGTTTTCAACTTCAGCCTGGCAGGATTCTGTTAATTGATGATGATGTTTGGGTCTTTGTTGTTTATCAGGGGACCAATAAACAGCCCTTAAATGACTGGCCGATGCCCAGAGTACGGTAGTCTTTTCTCCTCTCTGAGCTTCTGCCTGGTGGCGGTTCAGAGCGAACAACGAGGAAGTGTAAGAGCTGCAGGTGTATTTATACAGGTGACAGAATAGACTGAACACTGCAGGCGTATGAGCATTAGATAATTAACGTAAGTGTAGCTTTACGGAAGAACCAGAACATTTATTTATTATCTCAGTCTCAACAAATGGAGGCGGAGCTCATCGTGGTGGCACGGAGCTGGTAGACCAGTTTCTCTATGTGACGAACCAAGTTGTTAAATCCCGTCGCTAACATGAACACAAAATCTAAAATGTCTGGGCAAGGAGAGAGTTAATCTATTAAACTGACTGAAGATGAAAACATAAACCAAAAGCTGGAGTATTGACATATTTTAGTATTTGTGAACCTGCCTCTTTATTATTGATTTGAATAGAATTTATGATTTTTGTATAGATTTTTTTCAGGTTAACTTGTAAAGTGAGCTATTATTGATGCACGTGCATTTTATAAACTACAGAAAAGTTATTGTTCGGAAGCTCAACTGTAAAAAGTGGACTGATGTTGATAAGTGATAATAATACTGCTGTTATGTTAGATTTACCAATGTTTTATTTGATCTTTTTTATATCCGATTACTCGATTAATCGTAAGAATAGTCGATAGATTACTCAATTACTAAAATATTTTGTTTACAACATTAAAGGCTGGAGGGATTTCATGTCTATAAAGCTGAGAAATTGTTGTATTTGTTAAATATGATCATTTAGTTCTTGACATGTGGATACTTAGAGATGTGAAACATTTTTATTGATGCTTTGCTTTTTTTCTGGCATATTCTGTAGCAGAAATAATGACAAACTATTGTTATGTATTATTATATAAACATTCAATAAAATTACATGGATTATAACAAAACTGGGTGATAAATTGTTCTAGGTGCATTTAATGCCCTTATGGCTACTCGGTATAAACTGATCTTCAGTCTGTTGACCTTGTTTTAATGCTCCTCTATCTGCAGCCACTTGGAGCAAATTGTGACCTGCTGTTAAAATGTTCTTGGTTTTCCTGAGGCAGCCGACCTGTGGAGTTGTTGGAGAGAAGGCAGAGAGCAGCCGATGGTCTTCTGGGCAGATTTTATGATTCTCTGGAGAGTCTTCCTCTGTGCTGCTGTGCAGCTGGAGAACCACACACAGAGACAATAGCAAAAAATGTCTCTTGAAGGTTTCCCCTAAAATGCACTGGAGGCGGCCATTTTGGGCCAAGGGGCAAATTTTGGCCGTTTTTCACTTTCACTCACATTGAACTTTAACAAACTCCTTCCATGGATTTTGAACTATTGTCTTCATTTTTGGCCAGTATGCAGTTAAGGGGTGGGGCTTTAAAAGTTATCAAAAAATTAGGTTCCATAAATGTTCAGGTGGCATGGAAGAGCAACGAATTTAGCATAGTGGCTAACGCAAACAAAACATTATGACTTTCATTTAAAAAGGCCAGTTGGCACCAAACTTGGCATTAGTGATCCTGGTTGGATCCCTGACAATCCTATGTCATCATAGACTGATGTCATCCAAGCCCCTCACCATCTGAACAGGAAGTGACTTTTTTCCTTGGAAAGCTTAATCTCTGAACCGCTTAGCCTAATCATGGTGGTCGTCTGTCAGATGACAGAAAACATGTTGGTCTCACATGCCTTAAAGCGCCAAGAGTTTTCAGTAGAGGGCGTGGCAATGGAGATGCGGCGCAGTGACAGGTCACGCCGCTGCCATACGTTTGGCTATAAATTCCACATTTTTCGACCGAGCTGGACCAAACTCACTGTGATCGATCCTTGTCCACCACCTGACAGGAATGCAGTCCAATATTTGGTGGGTGTGGCCTAATTCCTCCACAGCGCTCCAAAGCTTTATGAAGAAATTTAAAAAAGTTTTACTCTAGACAATGTAATATTCATTATAAACTAATTTTCATGCATTGATTTTTCTTGATTGTAGAAACTATGGTTGATTATTCTCTTCAATAATTTGTTGTCTTTTGTCTTAGTTATATTTTTCTATTTTCTGCTGCTGCTGTCTTCTATTATAGATTACCATGCTTCTAATGTTGGAACTAATTTAACCTCTACATAGATGTATATTTACTGTCTTAGAAAGTAAGTGGAAAATGTGCCTTTTCTGTGAAAATGTACAGTTAGTGCTGAATGTTACTGCTGAAAATTGTAGAGACATTTAAATTCAGCTGCAGAAATGAAATGAGAAGAAGCAGCAGAAAAAAGTTAATCTTCAAATCTGGTTACACAGCAAAAACTCTCAGCTAAACTGAATAAATTAAAATCAGTACCAACATCCTGGTTGAAAATTTTAAATATTGCAAAGTAATGATTACAACGGTAAAGTATAAGGTCATATAATGAATAATTTCAGTTTTAAAGAGAGTAATGACATTTAACCCATTTAGTGCAGTAATAAGAGTTAAAATAATTTATTAAAATAAAAGCGGTAGAATTAAATAATACCTCCATGAGGATAAGAAGGAGTTAGAAAAACTAAACTCAGTTGTTTGGCGGTCTGTGCTGACACCGAAAACAAGACTTGCGTGACAAGAATGTGCTGGAAGACACCAACGACGTAGCCCACTTTGATTTGTTTTGGAGCAATATGGGGGGGACGGTGAACCCTACGGAAGAGGATTAGTGCCACTGGAAAACAAAAATAAAACAGTTCTGACCAGTCTTTTCTGCATGGAGTTTGCACGTTTTCCCTGTGCGTGCGTGGATTTTCTCTGGGTACTCCGTCTTCCTCCCACAGTCCAAAAACATGTTAGGTTAATTGGCCTCTCCAATTCTGAGAAAAAAAACGTCAGCATTCTGAGATTAAAGCCAGATTTTTTTTTTCTTTTTTCCCGTGGCCCTAATCCTCTTCCGTAGTGAACTCTGGATGACCTAAAAATAATTTATCTCAGAAACAAAAGCTGCACAAACGACAGTTTTAACAGCACAAACCTGTACAAGCGGAGCACTAACCATTCAGAGAATTTGCTGGATTTTTTTGACGTGGGTGGGGTGTCGACTTCACACAGCTGTGAGGAAGAAGTGGGAGATATCTTTAAAGAGAGACTGATTTACTGCAGCACAGAGGAATCTCGTATCGGATTTTGGACTCGATCTCAGCAGCTGATTTTTCACTCTGAAGCTAGAAATCCTTGGATGGAAAACAGCCGACAGATAATATATATTAGGTTGTACATGTTTATATGTATACATATAAACATGTATGTGTATACACATACATGTTTATATGTATACATGTGTATACATAGATACATTTGTATATATGTATACATGTGTATATATATACACATGTATGCATGTGTATACATATATACACATCTATGCATGTATATATGTATACATATATACATGCATGCATTCTCTATGAAGAACTACTGAGCGGGAGGAGACAGCCAGGTGAGGAAAAACTGTTCTTATCTATCGATTCACTATTTTTATCATACAGACATTAGGCTGTTATTGTTGTGCTATTAGCTAGCTGATAGCTAACGACTTTGCTAGCAAAGCTAGATAACTAAAAAGCTTCTCCCCTGTATCTTTAATGATATCAGTAATTCTTTAGTATCGCTTATGCAATAGGGGCACATCGCCCGTCCAAAACCAATCATCTCCTTAATGGATATATGTCCAATCTTCTAATTTCCTTTGCTGCATAATGTACATTTCATTTATTCTGGCGTTAGGTAAATGTACCTTGAAGGAGAATAACACTTAAATAATAGTCCAACAAGGATATTCATTTAGAATTAAAAATAACTCGCCATGAATTTCCATGATAGATATAATGAATGTAATAAAAGTGTGTCATTAATGAAGGGAAAAAAACTCAACCCAGACTTTTAAGTTTAGAGTCTGGTTCGCAGAGTATGAAGTTAAATTTGTTTCCCAATTATTCAATGGAGAAAAAAACTAACCTTATTTAAGTAAAATAAAATTGTAATCAAAACTTTTGGAATTGTAATGATTCCTTTAAAAAAAGAAGTTTTGTTTAAAATACTTTTTTTAATTAACTAATTTTTTACCAAACATAAACATTTATTTGCACACATCAGAAATCTTTCGTTGTGATTTTAGGCCCTGCTCAAGACGTCATGTGAGAATCACAAGCAAAACTTTGAGTCACAAACAAAAGCTTAGAATAGCAAGAAAAGATTTCTGACAAGCGAAAATAAGTTTGTTTTGCAAAAAAGAAAGTTAACTTCATGAGACAAAAATGTGTGATTTAAATTTTTAAAAGTTTTTTTAAAGCAAAACTCAGTAGGCTTTTCTCATGGTGGCAAACATAAACAATTCAATTTTTGCTTTTTTTTCTCGTTTTTCTGCAGTTCCACGTTAAAGTTTGATGCAGCTCTGCTTTCCTGAATGGACCATCTTCATCTCCACTGCAGCAAACAGGCAGCTCTTTTTATATATATTACAGTCCAGTAAAAGGTTGCATTGTGCCCTTGTTTATATTTTTAATAGTGTAATTCTGTAAAGACAAAATATGTCTGGTGGTCCAGCTCTGATTTACATATCTTGCTAAATTGCAGGTTTGAATATTGCAATACTTTCCTATAACAAAATAATCAGTATTTATGCCCTCTAACCCAGGGCGGTTTGCAAGGCAGGACTGCGTCTCCTTGGAGCTCGCCCATCGCATGATGTCATGCCTGGCAGGGCTACGTCTCCTTGGAACCTGCCCATTGCATGAAGTCAGACCCTTGTCTGTTTGCCGAAAATCCCGGACTTTCCTAACGCCTCATGACTCACTGACCATCTGTTTCTAATTCTGCCCCACCCTTGCTTCTCGCTCAGTGAGGAGTGTTTGCTTTTCAGTCTTCCATAATGTAATAAAATCAACTGATTAAGAGTACAGAGCATACATTATTATAACATTCACTTGATTAGAAGTACAGAATATATGTTTTGATCATACATTACAGACATTTCTTCATTGGCATGTGTATTATCACTTTATAATCACTTATCACTTATAATCATCATCAAATCATTATACAGGGTATACTGTTATTCCTCAGGCCTTTATTCCGTTTTCTGTGTGCACCTGGACAGATCTCACATGCTCATACCAGATTTCATGACAACCTGCAGAAAGAAACTACTAATAAAATATCTTACATAGGCATAGTGTTATGCTCTATATGGAGATGTTTGTTAGCTTTGATT
Source organism: Poecilia reticulata (assembly GCF_904066995.2). NCBI lineage: Eukaryota > Metazoa > Chordata > Actinopteri > Cyprinodontiformes > Poeciliidae > Poecilia > Poecilia reticulata. The sequence continues at coordinate 21,351,536 of NC_088840.1, read as the reverse complement.
ATATATGTCACAATTTTGTAATTTATCATTGTTTATTAAACTCTGAAAGCTGAGTGGCTTTGTTAATATTCTGTCCTAGAATGCGGTTAGATGTGCCCTTTTTTGTTGTTGAGCACCTGCCCCTTTAGTGGTCTCTGCACGGCCCTGCCACTGACGGTGGAGAGCCATACTTTTTCGAGTCCTGACGCAAAAACTTTCTGCTAGTCCCCAGTGTACATTAGCATGTGTTTACTAATGTAGCTTGTGTTTGTAAGGCGGTCACGCACGTGGTAGCTGCCCTGTGACGTGAAATAGACATTAGCCAATGAAACGCGGCCCCTGTGGTAAGGTCCATCCTAGTATGGACCATATGATCCACAAGGTGGCGGTAATGCAATGACATGAAAGCCGACAGTCATAAAATCCCAAAGAAGAAGAAGAGGAAGAGCAGGAGGAGGAAGAAGATAAAGAGGACGGCATGCAGTCTGTTCTGTTGAATGTTTGAGTGTTTCTCTAAAATATCTTCAGTCCAGCTTAAACGAGTTTATCAACGAGCGGTTAACTGCTGCTGAAGAAACATTCACAGAGTTTAGAGGAATAACCGTCAAGTCGGAGGAAGAGATGGATGATCAGCGCAGACTGCTGGATTTCTCCCGGACTCCCCGGATAATCTTACACCGGATAGGTAGGAAACACCAGCGTTTGGATGAAGGTTAAGGTCTGAATGTAGAAGCTTTCGGTATGAAGATCATTTAGTAAATGTTCTTTTCCTGTATAAATGTTTTTTAACAGGTAAATGAACTCAGACATCATAATTACGCTGTTAGAATGGCTTATTTATGTAGAGAGAAATGGAGCCAATGACCTTTATTTCATGGCTCTCCTCCTTTAACTGCTTAGACTTACTTTTGAAAACAGGAGGAATATGAACAATGCAGCGCAAGGTTAGTAAAGCTAGCAACATAAAATAATACCAGACGCAAACGCGTGAAGAAAGTGTGACAACTTTGCCGAAACACGCTGTGTGAAACAACTGTGTTTGAGCTGTGCGCGGAACAAGCACGTGCTTTCTCAGTGCTCATAAAGAGCACGCGCATATTTTTCCGCATGGGCGGTGCGGAGCGGCGTGAAGACGCAGGGAGAGGGGGTGGGGGGGCATAAACATAATATAAGAGTAGACCCCGCATAGGCTGCTCCGGCGCAGAAAATACGGCGGCCATCTTGGAGCGGTACTCCCTCCTACTTTGCTCTACCAAAACAGCACAAGATGCCTCAGCTCTGAGGGATTTTGTTGCTTGGATCGATGGACTATTGATGTGAGGGCTCCACAGACAACATTTCACAAGTAAGATTAATATATTGTGTATATTTTGTGATTAGAATATTACTTTACTGTATGTCCCCCGGTGAACCAACTAATATTAGCTACAGTGCTTGGTGTAATACGGGGTTCAACCCCGCTATGAAGGCTAACTGCGATTCTGTAAATCTAAAAAAAATATATATATTCTGTAACATTGACTTAGATTATCTGACACAAGAGCCTACATTAGAAATGTGACAATGTAACATGTATTATAAAACTTATATTATGTGTTCTAACATACACCAGAAAGTTTACACAGGTGGTAAAGACTATATGCAATTCTTTCACGCTGTCAAAAGTAATATACATCCCAAATCTTCTGTTTTTGTTTTGAAAGTTTCATAAAGACACGATGTGAGGAAGAAGAGAGAGATATCTATAAAGAGAGACGGATTCACTGCAGCACGGATGAATCTCACATCGGATTTTGGACTCAATCTCAGCTGCTGAATCTCTCTGAAGCTAGAACTCGTCGGCTGACAAACATAAACGTATATCTATATATGTATGTGATGTATATACATGCATACATATGAACATGTATCCAATATATATTCAGTATTAATCATTATTTATTCGTCATTATTATTCATTATTTATTTGTGTTTGTATACTTATATAAATATGTATTGATATTACTAAATAATTTATTAAATAAATTATGACCGGCTGTGTGCTTTGTAATATGCTCTTCATACATCGATATCAGAATATTCCATTCCTATTCTATTGTTTTAGCCACTAAGCATATTTAAATATGCTGAACTATGTATTAAAAACATACTTAAATAATACAATTGTTTATAAATGTAGCTTTGATAGATGTTTGAATATGGTTTCCAGTAACAAAAAAGCGTGTTGTGATCGCTTAAATGGGCTGATACATCATTGTGCCTGCTAAACACATAACGCTGAGTGGAGTGGTGTACCGCTCCAAGATGGCCGCCTTAGGGGGAGCTATCTTGGTGCGAGAAGCAGTATGGATGAAAAACAAAAAAACTGCTATGCTGAGCCCTTTAAGGGGCGGAGCTTAGAGCAGTGTTTTTCAACCACTGTTCCGCGGCACACTAGTGTACCGTGAGTGATCGTCAGGTGTGCCGTGGTAATTATTCAAATTCACCTACGATACCGTATTTTTCAGACTATAAGCTGCTACTTTTTTCCTAAGCATTGAAACATGCGGATTGTAGCCCAGGGCATCTTTCTGTGGATTTTTCTTCAACCACCAGGGGGCTCTTTAGCAGGAAGTGAATCATTAGAATTCAAAATTCCAAATCAAAGAAGAACGGCTAATTTTCATTTAGAACAACCACATGCTAGCAGCAGGCATGACAGAGAAATGTTTTCAAACTCATATGATGCAGCTTTTAAGTTGAGGGCTGTCGATCTGGCACTACAGGAGGGAAATACAGCCACTACACTTAAGCTCAGTGTGAACGAAACCATGGTTCGGCTTTGGAGACGGAGTGTTGCGTCCTTAATGTATCCAGCAGATTTATTAGAACGCAGCCCTCTGCCTGGCTACTATAAAAACTAAAACCAGAGAGAGACTGAGAGCTGTGGAGGAAGAGCTTTGTCTTTCTTCAATTTCTGCCAAGAATTCAGCTGTTTTCATCCAAACATGCACAGGTTTCACACTAGGTGGGTAAAATATACAGATATTGAGATTTTGTACATGCAACTCTTCATATTGTAACAGTGAATATGAAGTGAAATGTTTCCCAAATATTATGGCTTCTTTCAGAATAAGAATTATTTTCTTTATTCCGGCTATAAGAATGATTGTGGATTAGTTTGTAAAACACTTTGAAGTTTTCTACAACTTCTTTAAATTTACCACCACAGTGTTGTTGCACTGTTCAGGTGTATTTCTGAAGTGGACATGTTAAGTGCAATTTGAAATAAGAAAAGCAAAATGTGTTAAAAATGCATTTTTTTGTTTATTTGATTCCTATTCAAGATACTTTGATAAGAATGACTACATATAGGCGGCTACCAGTGGTGGGAAGTAACGAAGTACAAGTACTTTGTTACTGTACTTAAGTACAGTTTTCGTGTATCTGTACTTTACTTAAGTAGATTTAATAATGGATACTTTCTACTTTTATTCCACTACATTTTACAGTAAGTATCTGTACTTTCTACTTCACTACATTTCTACAAAACTGTCGTGTTACTCGTTACATCCAAGTCGCGTTGCGCTTTTTGTCCGTTAAAATGTGAAGTTCAGGGTCTTAAGGTGGCGCCGTAAAATCCGAGCAATAACGTGACTTAGTGTCTGTTATCACCCATCGCCTCCACCTTTACTCGCACGCGGAGCTCCAGACATGCGCAGTGGTTTCCTCTGAGCGGGAGGAGATGTCTGTCTAATCGCCAGTAATATAATAGAGCTGCATAAATCATAGATATGGCGACGTGAAATCAGCAGCGCTTCGCTTTCACAGACGGCGGGACTTCGTCCAACTTTTAGCGTCACTTTGAAGGAAAGCTTAAAGAAAGGTAAGATCTGTGGACGTGATGCTAACAAAGCATCACGTCCACAGAGACACATGTTGCATCTGCGATGAAAAAAAGTTGTCACTCATGCGCTGAATTATTGTGTGTTGACTGAGGTGTGGCATATATGGGACAACGCTGTGACCAAAGTCTGCAATATAGTGATATGACATTCAGGAACAATCCGATTCTTCTGGACAGATCTTTACTAAGTCCTAAGGACTGAAGCTTCACTTAGAGCCGTTCTTTGTTCTTGTGTACACAGCAGTAGATGTATGTATGTATGTACATCCATACATACACAAATTTATTTAATCGCTGAATAAGTAAAAGTTGAACGTATGAACACAGCATGCTCATTGCTCATTGATTGATTTCGTCTCCTGTCATGGTGGCAGACATCGCAGTGGGAGGGAGGGTGAAAACAGTCACCGTGCTCCTGCTGCTTAGTTACTTGTTGCGCCGTTGGACAGTGTTCATAGTTGAACGTTATTTACCGTTGATTGCGATGTTTCAGTTGTGGTTTTTGACATGGGCAATATGGGCAACCTCCCAGGGCGTTATTTTTCTAGGGATGGCAGGAGACCTCTGTGTATTGTAGCACAGCGATGAAAGCAAAACAGAATGAAGTGAGTTTTACTTGATACTGGTTAAATATATTTCAGCTCTAAGTATTTAATATCTAGGTGTTTTTATGGGAATGTGGATCTTTCTGATCAATCTGAGAACCAATTTAGATAGGTAAACTTAATTTTATTGCGTCATTTAGCGCGGGGCCCTGGTCTTGGTCTCGGTGGTCTTGACTACAACTCTGCTACATGGCTCCTTGGTTGCCTCCCCTCACCTTCTTTCCATCCCCTTTCAGTTGGATTTCTTTCTAAATAAATGTCACTAATGAAGTTCATGCTATGTCAGGACAGGAGACGAGATGTTTCCATCCCTGAAATTATGATCCATAGAATCACATATCTAAGTCTCAACTGTTACAGAGAATAAACACAATAAGAACACGTTTAATCTGTGGTAGTGTTAATTAAAATGGCATATTTCTGATGTATTAAAATTAAATACGATCGGCACACTTAATGATATTAGTGATTAGGTAATGCATTCAGCAAGTACTTTTACTTTTAATACTTAGGTATTTTTAAAACCCAGTACTTTTTTACTTAAGTAAAATGTTAATGTGGTACTTTGACTTTTACTTGAGTACATTTTTGACTGTGTATTTGTACTTTTACTTAAGTACATTTTTTGAGTACTTTCTAAACCACTGGCGGCTACAGAGTATCTTTGTTTCCATTTTTGGTTAGTGGTGTGCTTCGTGATTTTTTCAATTAAAACAATGTACCTTGACACAAAAAAGGTTGAAAAACACTGGTTTAGAGCACCGGTGAGCAGCATGTAGACGAAAGAAGGGAAAGAAGCTGAAGAGTTTTACCGTTCGCATTCTGTCATTTAACTTGCTGTTTGCAGTTTGTTGTCACCTTAATTTGATTTGTGTGTGTGGAAATGCAAGTAAGTAATGTCAGAAGTTAAGGACATTGTTTATTTAGCCGAGTATTTAAGTTTTTACCCTTAATTGATAGCATGCTTTGTTCACATGTGAACTTGATAAGAGCTACACAACGTGGGTTATTATTTAGAAACGGGATGTTTGTAACCTTAATATTGCAGTTATTTAGTAAGTGTGATATAACTTCAGTCATTTTATCTAGGCATTATTCAGACACAGATGCTGTATTACTATTTATCTTTTCTAGAACCACACAATGTCATCAAATTAAGAAATAAACAGCAAGTGCAAGTTAAACCCACTGACGTGCCACTCTGCCTTTCTTTGGAGTTCTAACCGGACTCACCACCGTGATCTGAACATTTCCACTAGCGAGTTGCAGTCTGTATCTCTAAAGTATAACATTTTGTGGGGGTGCTGTGGTGACGCAGGGGCTTGGCACGACCCATGTAGTGAGGCCTTAGTCCTTGTGGTGGTGGTCGCAGGTTCAAATCCCGACCTGGTAACATTTTCCACATGTATTCCCCCTCTCTGATTACCCTCTTTCCTGTCCTGTCAAAACTACTTGAACAAAGTCTAACCCTCCCTATTGTAATTCATAGGGGGCCCAGAATATGTTTGAAAACCACTGGGGGGGTCCAGGAGAAAAAGTTTGGGAAGCACTGGTCCAGAGTGACATAGCGAGTAACAAGCCAATCACAACTCTCTCCTATTTGTCTCCGGTTTTCTTTTTTGATCCAGCCATTGTTTCATACAACCAGATTAATCAGAATATCAGAATCACAAACATCTTTTACTTGTTTATTCATTGTAAGGCTTCATGTTGTTTTCACGTTGCCTATTTTACATATATTGTCCCCTTGATGTCACAGTGGAGCACATGAAGCACCGCGGTGCATCGGCTCAGGAGTCGAATGATTGGATGGAGTTCCTCAGGGCTTAAAGAAGCTTCAACTCACCATCACTACTTTTCATTGTCTCCTGTCCTGCTCTGGTCAAAACCCACAGGCCCAACCCAGTGCATGCTGGTCCAATACCAGTACCTATATTTACATATAATGGACCCACAGTTCTTCCTGTCTAACTTAGAAAAGTAAATAACAAAAGAACGAAATCTAAACAATTATTAACCTACAAATAAACTCTGTAATTAAACCCCAAAGATATAAAGTGTACTAAAATCAAATTTTAATACATATAAAAGTAATGAAAATGAACGATGGTTCCAAATAAAGTAATCCTATTTAACAAATTAGTTATTTTTTAATATCTTTAATTCTCCAATTATCAGCTGAATTTGTCGACTGATCTTTCTGTCTACACTCTTGAATTTTTAGATGTGGGTTTTTTCTCTTTTTTATTTCTATCTTAAATGATTTACAACTTTTATTTACTTCAATAAAGTTAACAATTGCTCTTTTCCTCTGTTTTCTTGTCCAGATTCACTGCGGTGTAACATTTATAACCAAGAGAGGAGATCCACTCTGGACCAGGAGGAGTTAAAACCTCTGCAGGTGAAACAACAGGAAGAACCAGAAGATCATCAGATAAAAGAAGAGCAGGAGGATCTAGAACATCAGATAAAAGAAGAGCAGGAGGATCTAGAACATCAGATAAAAGAAGAGCAGGAGGATCTAGAACATCAGATAAAAGAAGAGCAGGAGGAAGTAGAACCTCAGCAGATAAAAGTGGAAGAGAAAGAAGTTTACTGCAGTCAGGATGAAGTTGAGGTTCAATTAAAACAGGAGACTGATACCTGCATGGTGGTTCCTGTTGATGAACAAACATCCCACATTGAATCAGAACCAAAAAGGAACCAAGTCATCTTCCAGGAAGCTGCTGAAGCTGAGAACCAAAATCAGGAAAGAAGAAAACGTTCCTTATGTGTGACCTGTGGAAAAACTTTTAGTCAACAACATTTAACTGGGCACATGAGGATTCACACTGGTGAAAAGCCGTTTTCATGTGTGAACTGTGGAAAAAGTTTTCGTCAAAGACAGACTTTAACTAATCACATGGTCATTCACACTGGTGAAAAACCTTTTTCATGTGTGAACTGTGGAAAAAGTTTTCGTCGAAAACGGACTTTAACTAATCACATGGTCATTCACACTGGTGAAAAGCCGTTTTCATGTTTGACCTGTGGAAAAGGTTTTCGTAAAAAACAGAACTTAACTCAGCACATGATGATTCACACTGGTGAAAAACCTTTTTCATGTGTGAACTGTGGAAAAGGTTTTCGTCAAAAACAGGCTTTAACTAATCACATGGTCATTCACACTGGTGAAAAGCCATTTTCATGTGGGACCTGTGGAAAAAGTTTTCATCGCAAAGTTAGTTTAACTAATCACATGACGATTCACACTGGTGAAAAGCCGTTTTCATGTGGGACCTGTGGAAAAAGTTTTCATCGCAAAGTTAGTTTAACTAATCACATGACGATTCACACTGGTGAAAAGCCGTTTTCATGTTTGACCTGTGGAAAAGGTTTTCGTGAAAAACAGAATTTAACTCAGCACATAAAAATTCACACTGATGAAAAGCCTTTTTCATGTGTGAACTGTGGAAAAGGTTTTCGTCGAAAACGGAATTTAACTGATCACATGGTGTGTCACACTGGTGAAAAGCCATTTTCATGTGGGACTTGTGGAAAAAGTTTTCATCGCAAACTTAGTTTAACTAATCACATGACGATTCACACTGGTGAAAAGCCGTTTTCATGTTTGACCTGTGGAAAAAGTTTTCGTGAAAAACAGTATTTAACTCAGCACATAAGGATTCACACTGGTGAAAAGCCTTTTTCATGTGTGAACTGTGGAAAAGGTTTTCATCGAAAACAGACTTTAACTGATCACATGGTGATTCACACTGGTGAAAAACCGTTTTCATGTGGGACCTGTGGAAAAAGTTTTCATCGCAAAGTTAGTTTAACTAGTCACATGATGATTCACACTGATGAAAAGCCGTTTTCATGTGTGAACTGTGGAAAAAGTTTTCATCGCAAAGTTACTTTAACTCGGCACATGATGGCTCACACTGGTGAAGAGTTGTAGAATTGTTTTCCATGTGTCCTATGTTGAGTTTCACTTTAAAAGTGATTTGGTGAAAAAATAGAATATGGCTGAAACAATTCCTGAAGTGATTCAAGTACATTGATTATTTAAGTTCCTTGAGGAAAATGTATCTTCCTCTAAGTTATATTTTATTATTTAATGCTCAGTGTTCCAGCTGGGTTATTACTTGCGTTGCACAGAGCTCTCACTTCCGCCTGAGTTGTTGACGAAAGCTAAGTGTTAGCAGCATAACGTCCAGTTTTCAACTTCGGCCTGGGAGGATTCTGTTAATATGATGTTTGGGTCTTTGTCGTTTATCGGGGGACCAATAAATAGCCTTTAAATGACTGGCCGATGCCTGGAGTACGGTAATCTTTTCTCCTCTCTGAGCTGCTGCCTGGTGGCGGTTCAGAGCGAACGACGATGAAGAGTAAGCGCTGCAGGAGTATTTATACAGGTGAGAGAATAGACTGAACACTGCGGACGAATTAGAATTAGATATGTGGATACTTAGAGATGTGAAACATTTTTTATTGATGCTTTGCTTTTTTCTGGCATATTCTGTAGTAGAAATAATGACAAACTGTATTGTTATTATATACAGTGGGGCAAAAAAGTATTTAGTTTGCCACCAATTGTGCAAGTTCTCCCACTTAAAAAGATGAGAGAGGCCTGTAATTTTCATCATAGATGTACCTCAACTATGAGAGACAAAAGGAGGAAAAAAAATCCAGAAAATCACATTTTCTGATTTTTAAAGAATTTATTTGCAAAATATGGTGGAAAATAAGTATTTGGTCAATAACAAAAGTTCATCTCAATAGTTTGTTATATACCCTTTGTTGGCAATGACGGAGATCAAACGTTTTCTGTAAGTCTTCACAAGGTTCTCACACACTGTTGGTGGTATTTTGGCCCATTCCTCCAAGCAGATCTTCTCTAGAGCTGTGATGTTCTGGGGCTGTCGCTGGACAACACGGACTTTCAACTCCCTCCACAGATTTTCTATGGGGTTGACATCTGGAGACTGGCTAGGCCACTCCAGGACCTTGAAATGCTTCTTACGAAGCCACTCCTTCGTTACCCGGGTAGTGTGTTTGGGATCATCGTCCTGCTGAAAGACCCAGCCACGTTTCACCTTCAATGCCCTTGTTGATGGAAGGAGGTTTTCACTCAAAATGTGACGATACATGGCCCCATTCATTCTTTCCTTTACACGGATTAGTCGTCCTGGTCCCTTGGCAGAAAAACAGCCCTAAAGCATGATGTTTCCACCCCCATGCTTCACAGTAGGCATGGTGTTCTTTGGATGCAACTCGGCATTCATTCTCCTCCAAACACGACGAGTAGAGTTTTTACCAAAAAGTTCTACTTTGGTTTCATCTGACCATATGATATTCTCCCAGTCATCTTCTGGATCATCCAAATGCTCTCTAGCAAACTTGAGACGGGCCTTGACATGTACTGGCTTAAGCAGGGGGAGACGTCTGGCACTGCAGGTTTGAGTCCCTGGCGGCGTAGTGTGTTACTGATGGTAACCTTTGTTACTTTGGTCCCAGCTCTCTGCAGGTCATTCACTAGGTTCCCCCGTGTGGTTCTGGATTTTTGCTCACCGTTCTTGTGATCATTTTGACCCCACGGGGTGAGATCTTGCGTGGAGCCCCAGATCGAGGGAGATTATCAGTGGTCTTGTATGTGTTCCATTTTCTAATAATTGATCCCACAGTTGATTTCTTTACACCAAGCTGTTTACCTATTGCAGATTCAGTATTCCCAGCTAGGTGCAGGTTTATAATTTTGTTTCGGGTGTCCTTTGACAGCTCTCTAGTTTTGGCCATGGTGGAGTTTAGAGTGTGACTGTTTGAGGTTGTGGACAGGTGTGTTTTATACTGATAACGAGTTCAAATAGGTGCCATTAATACAGGTAACAAGTGGAGGACAGAGGAGCCTCTTACAGAAGAAGTTACACAGCTGTGAGAGCCTGAAATCTTGCTTGTTTGTAGCTGACCAAATACTTATTTTCCACCATATATTGCCAATAAAATCTTTAAAAATCAGAAAATGTGATTTTCTGGATTTTTTTTTCTCCTTTTGTCTCTCATAGTTGAGGTACATCTATGATGAAAATTACAGGCCTCTCTCATCTTTTTAAGTGGGAGAACTTGCACAATTGGTGGCTGACTAAATACTTTTTTGCTCCACTGTAAACACTCAATAAAATTACATGGATTATAACAAAACTGGGTGATAAATTGTTCTAGGTACATTTAATGCCCTTATGGCTACTGGGTATAAACTGGTCTTGAGTCTGTTGACCTTGTTTTAATGCTCCTCTATCTGCAGCCACTTGGAGCAAATTGTGACCTGCTGTTAAAATGTTCTTGGTTTTCCTGAGGCAGCCGACCTGTGGAGTTGTTGGAGAGAAGGCAGAGAGCAGCCGATGGTCTTCTGGGCAGATTTTATGATTCTCTGGAGAGTCTTCCTCTGTGCTGCTGTGCAGCTGGAGAACCACACACAGAGACAATAGCAAAAAATGTCTCTTGAAGGTTTCCCCTAAAATGCACTGGAGGCGGCCATTTTGGGCCAAGGGGCAAATTTTGGCCGTTTTTCACTTTCACTCTCATTGAACTTTAACAAACTCCTTCCATGGATTTTGAACTATTGTCTTTATTTTTGGCCAGTATGCAGTTAAGGGGTGGGGCTTTAAAAGTTATCAAAAAATTAGGTTCCATAAATGTTCAGGTGGCATGGCAGAGCAACGAATTTAGCATAGTGGCTAACGCAAACAAAACGTTATGACTTTCATTTAAAAAGGCCAGTTGGCACCAAACTTGGCATTAGTGATCCTGGTTGGATCCCTGACAATCCTATGTCATCATAGACTGATGTCATCCAAGCCCCTCACCATCTGAACAGGAAGTGACTTTTTTCCTTGGAAAGCTTAATCTCTGAACCGCTTAGCCTAATCATGGTGATCTTCTGTCAGATGACAGAAAACATGTTGGTCTCACATGCCTTAAAGCGCCAAGAGTTTTCAGTAGAGGGCGTGGCAATGGCGATGCGGCGCAGTGACAGGTCACGCCGCTGCCATATGTTTGGCTATAAATTCCACATGTTTCGACCGAGCTGGACCAAACTCACTGTGATCGATCCTTGTCCACCACCTGACAGGAATGCAGTCCAATATTTGGTGGGTGTGGCCTAATTCCTCCACAGCGCTCCAAAGCTTTATGAAGAAACTTAAAAAAGTTTTACTCTATAGACAATGTAATATTCATTATAAACTAATTTTCATGCATTGATTTTTCTTGATTGTAGAAACTATGGTTGATTATTCTCTTCAATAATTTGTTGTCTTTTGTCTTGGTTATATTTTTCTATTTTCTGCTGCTGCTGTCTTCTATTATAGATTACCATGCTTCTAATGTTGGAACTAATTTAACCTCTACATAGATGTATATTTACTGTCTTCGAAAGTAAGTGGAAAATGTGCCTTTTCTGTGAAAATGTACAGTTAGTGCTGAATGTTACTGCTGAAAATTGTAGAGACATTTAAAATCAGCTGCAGAAATGAAATGAGAAGAAGCAGCAGAAAAAGTTAATCTTCAAATCTGGTTACATAGCAAAAACTCAGCTAAACTAAAGCAAGAAATCCTTGGCTGGAAAAGAGCTGACAGATAATATACACTGCTCAAAAAAATAAAGAGAACACTTAACACAATATAACTCCAAGTAAATCAAACTTCTGTGAAATCAAACTGTCCACTTAGGAAGCAACACTGATTTACAATGGGGACCCTCATCGGGTCAATCAGTGTTGCTTCCTAAGTGGACAGTTTGATTTCACAGAAGTTTGATTGTGTTGTTTAAGTGTTCCCTTTATTTTTTTAGCAGTATATATTGGGATGTACATGTTTATATGTGTACATATAAACATGTATATGTTTATATGTACACGTATAAACGTGTATACACATGTTTATATGTATACATGTATACATATATACATTTGTATATATATATACACACATGTATGCATGTGTAGACACAAACATGTATCTAATATATATTATTCAGTATTAATCATTATTTGTGTAATCATTTGTGTTTGTATATTTATATAAATATGTATTTATTACTAAATAATTATGAATGACCGTGTGCTTTGTAAAATGCTCATCATACATCAATATTACATCAACATCAGGATATCGTATTCTATTGTTTTCTATTGAAATATGCTGAGCTACGTATCATTACATTTAAAAAATTGTAAAAAATACAATTGTTTATAAATGTAGCTTTGACAGATGTTTGAATAAGGTCTTCAGTAACAAAAAGCATGTTATGATTAATTAAATTCGCAGATACGTTACTGTGGCTGTCAAATATATAAGGCTAGAAGTGGATATATGTATAATATAAAAGTGGAGCGGTTGACCACTCCAACATGTCCGCCCTAAATCTCGTCAGCTACAATAGGCGAGAGCGGTTCATGAGGCCTCCACCCATATACACTGGTCAAAAAAATAAAGGGAACTCTTAAACAACACAATATAACTCCAAGTAAATCAAACTTCTGTGAAATCAAACTGTCCACTTAGGAAGCAACACTGATTGACAATGGGGACCCTCATCGGGGCAATCAGTGTTGCTTCCTAAGTGGACAGTTTGATTTCATATAAGTTTGATTTACTTGGAGTTATATTGTGTTGTATAAGTGTTCCCTTTATTTTTTTAGCAGTATATTATGTTTATGGAACAAAGCAGCAGAGCTCATGATGGATATACAGATATAATAGGAAAGGTTCTTATCTGGTGTAGTGAGAAGTTGTATCGGTACTGCCATTATGCTGCACTTGGCTAAAAGGTTTTCATAACGGATGTGTTTATTATTGACTTTATTTTTTTTTATTCACTAAACACAAAGAAAGCAAAGCAATAATACTTACACCAGCACACAATCTTTGTTCTTATTGAATCTATGGCTGTTGAGCTGCAAATGTGGTCGTGCACAAGCTTTGATCCATGCAAGGCATTCCGTTTCAGGTTTTGGAAATCTGTGACAATCAGGATACTGACATCGCCTGTACAGATACCCCACTGACGGTGGAGAGCCATTCTTTTTCGAGTCCTGACGCAAAAGCTTTCTGCTATTCCACAATGTACATTAGCATGTGTTTACTAATGTAGCTTGTGTTTGTGAGGCGGTCACGCATGTGGTAGCTGCGCTGTGACGTGAAATGGGCATTAGCCAATGAAACGTGGACCCTGTGGTAAGGTCCATTGTAGTATGAGAAATCTTTAGATGTGATGACCGTATGATCCACAAGGTGGCGGTAATGCAATGACATGAAAGCCGACAGTCATAAAATCCCAAAGAAGAAGAATAGGAGGAGGAGGAGGAGGAAGAAGATAAAGAGGACGGCATGCAGTCTGTTGTGTTGAATGTTTGAGTGTTTCTCTAAAATATCGTCAGTCCAGCTTAAACGAGTTTATCAACGAGCGGTTAACTGCTGCTGAAGAAACATTCACAGAGTTTAAAGAAATAACCGTCAAGTCGGAGGAAGAGATGGATGATCAGCGCAAACTGCTGGATTTCTCCCGGACTCCCCAGATAATCTCACATCGAATAGGTAGGAAACACCAGCGTTTGGATGAAGGTTATGGTCTAAATGTAGAAGCTTTCTTTATGAAGATCATTTAGTAAATGTTCTTTTCCTGTATAAATGTTTTTTAAACATTTTTACAGGCTCTCCTTTAACTGCTTAGACTTACTTTTGAAAACAGGAGGAATATGAACAATGCAGCGCAAGGTTAGTAAAGCTAGCAACATAAAATAATATCAGACGCAAAAGCGTGAAGAAAGTGTGACAACTTTGCCGAAACACGTTGTTTGAGGTTGTAGTTCTTGAGATAAGCGCGCGGAACAAGCACGTGCTTTCTCAGTGCTCATAAAGAGCACGCGCATATTTTGCCGCGTGGGCGGTGCGGAGCGGCGTGAAGACGCAGGGGGGATTTGGGGGGCATAAGCATAATATAAGAGTAGACCCCGCATTGGCTGCTCCGGTGCAGGAAATACGGCGGCCATCTTGGAGCGGTACTCCGTCCTGCTTTGCTCCACCAAAACAGCAGAAGATGCCTCAGCTCTGAGGGATTTTGTTGTTTGGACCGATGGACTATTGATGTGAGGACTCCACAGACAACATTTCACAAGTAAGATGAATATATTGTGTATATTTTGTGATTAGAATTTTACTTTACTGTATTTACGTCCACCGGTGAACCAGCTAATATTAGCTACAGTGCTTGGTGTAATACGGGGTTCAGCCCCGCTATGAAGGCTAACTGAGATTCTGTAAATCTACAAAAATTAATTATTCTCTAACATTGTCTTAGATCAGTGGTCCCCAAACTACGGCCCGCCTCCACATTTGGTCCAGCCCTCTGAATACCAGAAAGCATTCAGATTTTTTTTCATATATTGCATTTTCCGGTTTATATGTAGATTTTTCTTCAACCACCAGGGGGCTCTTTAGCAGAAAGTGTGTCCTGTAAACTGAGGGTGTTTTGTTTTTCATGGCGAATTGCTGCCATCTGTTGGACTTTTAGGGAACTGCTCGACTTTTATGTTATGTAATCAGTACGGTTGGTAGCGGTAGAGCAGATGAACACACGTGTCTGTTATGAACGCCGCATTCAGGTCGAGTTCTTAGAAGTAATGCCTGTAAGTAGCAGCTTATACTTCAAAACGAGCCTTTATGTTAACATATGATAAAATAAGTAACTTGTTTATTGAATTAGTTTTGGAAATACCTGCGGGCGATTTGATTATGTGCTACCCTGCGGGCGATTTGATTATGTGCTACGTCATTGCTAACTAGCAGGCTGCTAAGATTTCTCAGGTCGTTACATAGCATTGCCGCTCATAGCATTTCGAGGTAGTTGTTGTATCAGTTGTACTTCTAATGTATGTATCTGAATGTAAAACACTTCTGTAAGCTGCTCTGAGCTCATCCTGAGTTGTTTGTGTTTTGACAGTTTCACTCCATTCTACATGGAAATTAAGGAAGAACTAATTAATCCTGACTCGTGTGAAAGGAGTTTGGCTGATGGTTAGTTTTGGTACAAGACACCATAGCAAGACCATTACGAAGTGAATCATTGGAAGTCAAAATTGGAAATAAAAGAAGAAAGCGCCCATTAAAACGGAGTTAGGTTTTAATAGGGAATTGAAATTTGAGAATGTTGATCAGTTAAATAGCATTGAGGGGAAATGCTATTTTAACAGTTTTTTTTAAATAATACTGGGATCATTGAAAATTTGAGGTATAGATATTAGGATTCAATAGATGGCAGTAGTGCAACAATAATGGATGCAAGCTGGTGTTGAAATCTAAAGAAGAAGAACAACGTGCCCATTTTCATTTAGCACATGCTAGTAGCAGACACGAAGGATCAGCACTTTTACTGTTACAGTTACCGTTTGGAAACTACCGTAATCAGTTCTGTTAAATCTAATCTTGGCAACTTTTCTTTTTCAACGTAATAAATATGATATTCAATTGACCTGTTATGACTAAAATTTTGGGTGTCCGCCCGCCCCCCTCTGCTGCAGCAGCAGAGGGGGGCACTCCTGCAATCGTCTCACTTTGTGTTACAAACTGACTCCGGCCCCCCACCACATGAGGGAAAAGTTATGTGGCCCTCACAGGAAAAAGTTTGGGGACCACTATCTTAGATTATATGACACAAGAGCCTACATTAGAAATGTGACAATGTAACGTATATTATAAAACTTATATTATGTGTTATAACATCCACCCGCAAAGATTACACAGGTGGTAAAGACTATTATTTATATGTAATTCTTTCACTGTGTCAAAAGTAAGATGCATCCCAAATCTTCCGTTTTTGTTTTGAAGGTTTCATAAAGACACGATGTGAGGAAGAAGAGAGAGATATCTTTAAAGAGAGACGGATTCACTGCAGCACGGATGAATCTCACATCGGATTTTGGAATAAATCTCAGCTACTGAATCTCTGAAGCTAGAACTCGGCGGCTGACAAACATAAACATATATCTATAGATGTGATGTGTATACATGCATACATATAAACATGTATCAAGTATATATTATTCAGTATTAATCGTTATTTATTTGTCATTAATTTATTTGTTTGTATAGTTATATAAATATGTATTGATCTTACTAAATAATTTATTAAATAAATTATGAACAACTGTGTGCTTTGTAATATGCTCTTCATACATCGATATCAGAATATTCCATTCCTATTCTATTGTTTTAGCCACTAAGCATATTTAAATATACTGAACAATGTATTATAAACATACTTAAATAATACAATTGTTTATAAATGTAGCTTTGATAGATGTTTGAATATGGTTTCCAGTAACAAAAAAGCGTATTATGATCGATTAAATGGGCTGATACATCATTGTGCCTGCAAACACATAATGCTGAGTGGAGTGGTTGACCGCTCCAACATGGCCGCCCTGGGGGGGGGCATCTTGGCGCGAGAAGCAGTATGGATTTAAAAAAAATTAAAAAAAACCTGCCTTGCTGAGCCCTTTAAGGGGAGGGGCTTAGAGCACCAGTGAGCAGCCTGCAGACAAGAAGGGAAAGAAGCTGTAGAGATTTTACTGTTCGCATTCTGTCATTTAACTTGCTGTTTGCAGTTTGTTGTCACCTTAATTTGATTTGTGTGTGTGGAAATGCAAGTAAGTAATGTCAGAAGTTAAGGACATTGTTTATTAAGCAAAGTATTTAAGTTTTTACCCTTAATTGATTACATGCTTTGTTCACGTGTGAATTTGATGAGAGCTACACAACGTGGCTTATTATTTAGAAACGGGATGTTTGTAACCTTAATATTGCAGTTATTTAGTAAATGTGATATAACTTCAGTCATTTTATTTAGGCATTATTCAGACACAAATGCTGTATTACTATTTATCTTTTCTAGAACCACACAATGTCGTCAAATTAAGAAATAAACAGCAAGTGCAAGTTAAACCCACTGACGTGCCACTCTGCCTTTCTTTGGAGTTCTAACCGGACTCACCACCGTGATCTGAACATTTCCACTAGCGAGTTGCAGTCTGTATCTTTAAAGTATAACATTTTGTTGGGTGGTGACGCAGGGGCTTGGCACGACCCATGTATTGAGGCCTTAGTCCTTGTGGTGGTGGTCGCAGGTTCGATTCCCGACCTGGTAAAATTTTCCACATGTATTCCCCCTCTCTGATTACCCTCTTTCCTGTCCAACTACTTGCACAAAGTCTAACCCTCCCTATTGTAATTCATAGGGGGGCCCAGAATATGTTTGAAAACCACTGGGGGGTCCAGGAGAAAAAGTTGATGTCCCATTGGAGCATATGAAGCACCGCGGTGCATCGGCTCAGGAGTCAAATGATTGGATGGAGTTCCTCAGGGGCTTCATGAAGCTTCATCTCACCATCACTTCTTTTCATTGTCTCCTGTCCTGCTCTGGTCAAAACCCACACGCCCAACCCAGTGCATGCTGGTCCAATAGCAGTACCTATATTTACAGATAATGGACCCACAGTTCTTCCTGTCCAACATAGAAAAGTGAATAACAAAAGAACAAAATCTAAACAATTATTAACCTACAAATAAACTCTGTAATAAAACCTCAAAGATATAAAGTGGAGTAAAATCAAATTTTAATACATATAAAAGTAATGAAAATAAACGATGGTTCCAAATAAAGTAACATCTTGAAATAAAATTTAAGACAATGACAATCTTATTTAACAAATTAGTTATTTTTTAAATATCTTTAATTCTCCAATTATCAGCTGAATTTGTCGACTGATCTTTCTGTCTACACTCTTGAATTTTTAGATGTGGGTTTTTTCCTCTTTTTCATTTCTGTCTTAAATGATTTACAACTTCAATAAAGTTAACAATTACTCTTCCTCTGTTTTCTTGTCCAGATTCCCTCTTGTGTAACATTTATAACCAGGAGAGGAGATCCACTCTGGACCAGGAGGAGTTAAAACCTCTGCAGGTGAAACAACAGGAAGAACCAGAAGATCATCAGATAAAAGAAGAGCAGGAGGATCTAGAACATCAGATAAAAGAAGAGCAGGAGGATCTAGAACATCAGATAAAAGAAGAGCAGGAGGATCTAGAATATCAGCAGATAAAAGAGGAGCAGGAGGATCTAGAACATCAGCAGATAAAAGAAGAGCAGGAGGATCTAGAACATCAGCAGATGAAAGTGGAAGAGAAAGAAGTTTACTGCAGTAAGGATGAAAAACAGATTGAATTAAAACAGGAGACTGATACCTACATGGTGGTTCCTGTTGATGAACGAACAAACAAAACTGAATCAGAACCAAACAGGAACCAAGTCGTCTTCCAGGAAGCTGCTGAAGCTGAGAACCAAAATCAGGAAAGAAGAAAACGTTCCTTATGTATGGACTGTGGAAAAAGTTTTAATGATAAACATGATTTAGCTCAGCACATGAAGACTCACACTGTTGAAAAGCAGTTTTCATGTGTGAACTGTGGAAAAAAATTTAGTCGAAAGCAGCATTTAAGTGAGCACATGATGATTCACACTGGTGAAAAACCATTTATATGTGTAAACTGTGGAAAAAGTTTTAGTCTAAAACAGACTTTAACTAAACACATGGTGATTCACACTGATGAAAAGCCGTTTTCATGTGTGACCTGTGGAAAAAGTTTCCATCGCAAAGTTGGTTTAACTCGGCACATGATGATTCACACTGGCAATAAGCCGTTTTCATGTGTAAACTGTGGAAAAAGTTTTAGTGAAAAACAGATTTTAACTCAGCACATGATGATTCACACTGGTGAAAAGCCGTTTTCCTGTGTGAACTGTGGAAAAAGTTTTTGTCAAAAAGTTGGTTTAACTCGGCACATGATGACTCACAATGGGGAAAAGCCGTTTTCCTGTGTGACCTGTGGAAAAAGTTTTAGTCGAAAACAGGCTTTAACTGATCACGTAATGATTCACAATGGTGAAAAGCCGTTTTCATGTGTGACCTGTGGAAAAGGTTTTGGTGTAAAACGGCGTTTAACTCAGCACATGATGATTCACACTGGTGAAAAGCTGTTTTCATGTGGGAACTGTGGAAAACGTTTTCGTCAAAAAAAAAATTTACTTCAGCACATGAGGATTCATACAGAGGAAAAGGCGTTTTCATGTGAGAACTGTGGAAAAAGTTTTAGTCTAAAACAGACTTTAACTAATCACATGATGATTCACACTGGTGAAAAGTCGTTTTCATGTGTGACCTGTGGAAAAAGTTTTCATCGCAAAGTTAGTTTAACTCGGCACATGATGATTCACACTGGTGAAAAGTCATAGAATTGTTTTCCATGTGTGTCCTATTTTGAGTTTCACTATAAAATTGATTTGGTGAAAAAATAGAATATGGCTGAAACGATTCCTCAAGTGATTCAATTACATTGATTATTTAAATTCGTTGAGGAAAATTTATCCTCCTCAAAGTGTCACTAAGTTATATTTTATTATTTAATGCTCCGTGTTCCAGCTGGGTTTTTACTTGCGTTGCACAGAGCTCTCACTTCCGCCTGAGTTGTTGACGAAAGCTAAGTGTTAGCTGCAAAACGTCCAGTTTTTAAGTTTGGCCTGGGAGGATTCTGTTAATTGATCATGATGTTTGGGTCTTGTTTATCAGGGGACCAATAAAAGGCCTTAAAATGACTGGCCGATGTCTGGAGTACGGTAGTCTTTTCTCCTCTCTGAGCTGCTGCCTGGTGGGGGTTCAGAGCGAACGGCGAGGAAGAGTTAAGTGCTGCAGGAGTATTTATACAGGCGAGAGAATAGACTGAACACTGCGGGCGGATGAGCATTAGATAATTAATGTAAGACGAACTATCCATCCATCCATTTTCTTCCGCTTATCCAGGGTCGGGTCGCGGGGGCAGCAGCTTCAGAAGGGAGGCCCAGACTTCCCTCTCCCCAGCCACTTCTTCCAGCTCTTCCGGGGGAATCCCAAGGCGTTCCCAGGCCAGCCGAGAAACGTAATCCCTCTAGCGTGTCCTGGGTCTTCCCCGAGGCCTCCTCCCGGTGGGACGTGCCCGGAACACCTCACCAGGGAGGCGTCCAGGAGGCATCCTTACCAGATGCCCGAGTCACCTCAACTGGGTCCTCTCGACATGGAGGAGCAGCGGCTCTACTCTGAGTCCCTCCCGGATGACCGAGCTTCTCACCCTATCTCCAAGGGAGAGCCCAGCCACCCTGCGGAGGAAACCCATTTCGGCCGCTTGTACCCGTGATCTCGTTCTTTCAGTCATGACCCAAAGCTCCAATTGCAGGGGGAATCACACTCTTAAGCCTCCCTGGTAAGGTCTATTCAGGGGTCCTGGAGAGGAGGGTCCGTTGGCTAGTCGAACCTCGGATTCAGGAAGAGCAGTGTGGTTTTCGTCCTGGTCGTGGAACACTGGACCAGCTCTACACCCTCAGCAGGGTCCTAGAGGGTACATGGGAGTTCGCCCAACCAGTCTACATGTGTTTTGTGGACTTGGAGAAGGCGTTCGACCGTGTCCCTCGGGGGGCCCTGTGTGGGGTACTCCGGGAGTATGGGGTACCGGGCCCTTTGATACGGGCTGTCAGGTCCCTGTATGACCGGTGTCAGAGTCTGGTCCGCATTGCCGGCAGTAAGTCGGGCTCGTTTCCGGTGAGAGTTGGACTCCGCCAAGGCTGCCCTTTGTCACCGATAAGATGAACTAGAATATAAATTTTATATCATCTCAGTCTCAACAAATGGTGGTAGAGCTCATCGTGGTGGCACAGAGCTGGTAGACGAGTTTCTGCGTGTGATTAATGAAGGTGTTAAATCCTGTCGCTAACATGAACACAAAAGCTATAAATGTCTGGGCAAGGAGAGAGTTAATCTATTAAAGTGACTGAAGATGAAAACATGAACCAAAAGCTGGAGTATAGACATATTTTAGTATTTGTGAACCTCCATCTTTATTATTGAATTGAATAGAATTTGTTTTTTGTATACATTTTTTTTCAGCTTAACTTGTAAAGTGAGCTATTATTGATGCAAGTTAATTTTCTAAACTACAGAAAAGTTATTGTTCTGAAGCTCAACTGTAAAAAGTGGACTGATGTTGATAAGTGATAGTAATACTGCTGTTATGTTAGATTTACCAATGTTTTATTTGATCTTTTTTATATCCGATTACTCGATTAATCATAAGAATAGTCAATAGATTACTCAATTACTAAAATATTTGTTTACAACAGCCCTAAACCAGAATTAAAGAATGGAGGGATTTCATGTCTATAAAGCTGAGAAATTGTATTTGTTAAATGTGATCATTTAGTTCTTGACATTTGGATACTTAGAGATGTGAAACATTTTTATTGATGCCTTGTTTTTTTTCTGGCATATTCTGTAGCCAAAATAGTGACAAACTGTATTGTTATATAAACATTCAATAAAATGACTTGGATTATAACAAAACTGGGTGATAAATTGTTCTAGGTCAGGGGTGTCCAAACTTTTTGCAAAGGGGGCCAGATTTGGTGTGTTAAAAATGTACGGGGGGTCGACCTTTGGCGGACATTCTTTACATAGAACAGCAATATATTTAAACACATTTCAGAAACCATTCTGTGTTTCACATTTGCTTTTTTATTTTAATTTCAACGATGGTAAGCATGTCTTTTGGTTCATTTGAAACATGCATGTCATATCCAGTTGAATTATCACTTAACTTCACTTTTTTAACACTAACTTCTTTCTAACAGTTAAACAGAAGTAATTGTGTGCAGATTACATTTGACACATAATAAAAATATCTCACCATGGCAGTTCAATATTTACAGAATAAAACAACAGAAAATGAGCAAGTAACAGTCATATCAACAAGTGCAGGCCTCATTTGAAATATGACATATTAGTAAATGTTGATCAGATTTTTAAAAGTTTATTCTGGAGTGAAAACTGAAAACTTCTCTGAATTTACAACTTATTTTGATCATCAAAAACAATTTATTCAGAGATGTATTGTAAATGACATGATTTGCTTGCATTAATGTGATACTGAGATCTGGACTGCGGCACATAGGCCAGGTTGCGAGAGTCCGTTATTTAAGTTCACGACCTAGAATGTCTTCTCACACAAATACGTCGACTAGGGTTGCAACCCGTCCCGTAAAATACGGAACCGTCTCGTATTTGACTGTTAAATGTAGCGTCCCGTATTGAACCAAAACGGGACACGATTTGTTCCGTATTCTACAAATATGTACGTGTAATAACAAAGAAGTGGTCCCCGAGTACTTTATATAGTAGGCTGCCCCAGTCATTGTTTCACTCACGGTGTTGCAATATTGCGTCCAACTGCCCCGCCCCGCCCCCTATCCCCTATGAGACTAGGACGACGCGTCACTTATTTTGATTTCCGACAGGTGACAACCCTAAAGTTAACCCAAACAAGCTTAGCATTTTCTTACCAAACCGAATCTCTCGAAACGTGCTTATCCAGCTGTCGGTAAAAGTTCGCAAGAGAAAGCTGCTGGTGCCAACGCGGCTCTCTGTATCACTCTGTAGCTCAATGAGCTCCAGCTGCAAATGGTCTGAGTCACACAGGCTGCTGCCCTCTAGTGGGTAAATGAGGAACAGCATTTAGTGTGTAAGCTACGCCCTATGCAGGTAACAGTGCTGCTGCACAATGTATTAATTCTACTTGTGGGCCAGACGTTATTGATTTTATGACAGAGGCTGCGGGGCTGGATGAAATTTAACCACGGGGCGCATTTGGCCCCTGGGCCGGACTTTGGACATGCCTGTTCTAGGTGCATTTAATGCCCTTATGGCTACTGGGTATATACTGGTCTTCAGTCTGTTTGTCCTTGTTTTAATGCTCCTCTATCTGCAGCTAGTTGGAGCTAATTGTCAGTGGCGCAAAAAGTGGGCATCCAGGGTATACAACGCATAGGGGCGCAGCACCAGAGGGGGCGCCAAAACGCCGTCTGGAGGGGCGGCGCGCCGCCTCGGGGGGGGGGGCTGAGGGAGCGTTGCTCCTTTACCCTGACATTCCTTCCCTCGGTGGGGGGGAGGGGGGGGGGCGCCGATCTATGTTTTCGCATCCACCTGAATAATGTGTAGTTGCGCCACTGCTAATTGTGACCTGGTGTGAGGAGTCTTTGAAAATGTTCTTGGTTTTTCTGAGGCAGCCGACCTGTGGAGTTCTTGGAGAGAAGGCAGAGAGCAGTCGATGGTCTTCTGGGCAGATTTTATGATTCTTTGGAGAGTCTTGCTCTGTGCTGCTGTGCAGCTGGAGAACCACACACGGACAATAGCAAAAAAGTCTCCTAGAGTTTTCCCCTAAAATGCACAGGAGGCGGCCATTTTGGGTCATGGGGCAAATTTTGGCCATTTCTCACTTTTACTCACATTGAACTTTAGCAACCTCCTATGGATTTTGACCCATTGGCTTCATTTGTGGCCAGGATGCAGTTAAGGGGTGGGGCTTTAAAAGTTATCAAAAAATTTAGTTTTTGTTCATGTACAAGTGGCGTTGCAGCAGTGATGGCATAGTTACTTAGAAAATTAACTTTATTCGGATTACTGTTTACTCCTTGAAAAAGGAACATAAATTACTGACTACTTGCTTTGGAAAGTAAGTTGCATTAAAAGTAACATTTTTAGTTGGTTTCAGCAGCTGCTAACAACGCTCCACCACCTGTGACAATTACATTGAGCTTTGCTAATATTTAATTGCAAGTTATTTTATAATGGTAACATCAACAACGTATCTTCACTTATAAGGTTGAACTGAAAAGGAGATTTTTTTTTTACGGTTACATCAGTACAAAAAAACATGTTGGTAATCTGTTTTTTTGTGTGTTCCACTATTGTCTGGAAAACTCTATGAAGAATTTTAAAAACCCCATGTCTCCCCCAGGCACCAGGCTCTGCGTTGCGGCCCTGTATTCGGTGTCAAAGCGCAGCACACAGAGCTCCTCCTGCGGCTACACAGATTTGTGACAATTACCTTAATATTAATAACTATAATGGCGTTTAGTTGTACAACTTTACTGACTTGTTCATTCATGGCAGTTTTTACATTTATTGTCCTTTACATATTACTCTTGATATTTGCAGTTTTCACAGTAAATGTATTAACTTGACATTAACAAACACACCAGTATCATCCAGGAAATGATAGACAGGAAGCGCCTGACTAAAACTACCTTTATGACTGACAAATTCTGGGATTTTCTATTAGTCTATGATTATTTCCAAGCCCAAATTGGCAACATCCTGTTCAAAAACTAGCTCAAAAGGCGCAACTCGTTAAATTTGCAAGCGACATAAAAAATAAATAAATAAAAAATCGGGCTTGGCAACATAAAACTCAAAATAGTTCTTGTTTTTCCACCAACATGATGCGCATCTCCCTCTATTGTTTGTTTCTGTTGCTGCTGCTGTTGCATAGAGATGTTGGTCACTTGACAAGACACAGAGGAAATACAATTAAATTACAAAAGAAGATAAAAATGCAAAGATTTTGATTAGTAACTGTAGTCTGACTACTAGATTTGAAATGGCAATGTGTTAGATTACTCGTTGCTGAAAAAAAACAAACCTTCTTGCCAGGTCCTGACTCGCAGGCAGGTCCTCACTCGGAGGCAGGTCCTCAGTCAGAGGACGGTCCTGACTCGGAGTAAGGTCCTCACTCGGAGAAAGGTCCTCACTCTTAGGACAGTCCTGATTTGGAGGCATGTCCTGACCTGGAGGTAGGCCCTGATTTGGAGGTAGGTGCTGACCTGGATGTTGGCCCTCTTTCGGAGGACGGTCCTGACTCGGAGTAAGGTCCTCACTCGGAGGACGGTCATCACACAGAGGATGGTCCTCACTCGCAGGACGGTCCTGATTTGGAGGCATGTCCTGACCCAGAGGTAGGTCCTGATTTGGAGGCATGTCCTGACACGGAGGTAGGTCCTGACCTGGATGTCGGCCCTCACTTGGAATAAGGTCCTCACTCGGAGGACGGCCCTGATTTGGAGGCATGTCCTGACCCAGGGGAAGGTCCTGACTTGGATGTCGGTCCTCACTCGGAGTACGGTCCTCACTCGGAGGAAGATCCTCACTCGGAGGACGGTCCTGATTTGGAGGCATGTCCTGACCCAGGGGAAGGTCCTGACTTGGATGTCGGTCCTCACTCGGAGGACAGTCCTTATTCCGCGGACGGTCCTGATTTGGAGGCATGTCCTTACCCGGAGGTAGGTCCTGACCTGGATGTCGGCCCTCACTCGGAGGATGGTCCTCACTCGGAGGAAGGTCCTGACCCGGAGGATGGTCCTGATTTGGAGGCATGTCCTGACCCTGAGATAGGTCCTGACTTGGATGTCGGTCCTGAACCAGATTCTGGTCCTGACTCAGAGGTTGGTCTCACTTCTCTGAGTGGCCCAAACTCAGAGGCCAAATTAAGACTGGACAAAACTCAACATTTGTTCCACACTTGGAGGGTTCTTGAGTCTGAGCATCGTCTGAATTATCTCCACCACAGAAAGCTTGTTGAATGAACTTCCATGCTTTTCTGAGATAGTCTTGTGGTGGAAGGTTAATTTGCCTGGATGTGCCAGGGATCTTTAGAAACACTGTATAACCTTGTAAATAACTATTGGGTTATCACTTTTTAAAATCATTTTAAACAGGAATTCTCTAACTAAATTATCATTGCCTGAGAGAAGTTAAAAGATTTCTCCGCAGAGTTTTCTTTCCATCTAGTCAAAAAAGACAAAATCTGTGTCCTTTATTTCTTCCCAGAGTTTAGAAGCAAGCTTTTTCTGGACAGCTACGGTGTGCTTCATTTTGTGAATGGCATATCTAGGTCTATGACTGGACTTGTATATCAATTGCCAAAGAATTCTTTCCACCAAATTTCTTCTTTCCTCTTTGGTTCCATGTTTGAAACCCATATCTTTCGCGTCCCTCAAAAATCGTTCAGGGTCCATGCCTGCCCGAGTATGATCCTCACTCAGGCAGTTTTCATCTGAGTACAAGTCCTCACTAGGAAAAATCGTCTTTCTGGTCTTTCATTTTGTAAATGTAAACATTTTCTTTGGAGGAACAGGATTCTCCAGGTGATGTTTGAATTTTTCCACAATAACATAGCAGATTCTTCACTTTCCAAAGAAGTTCGTTGAGAAAGTTTTTTTTTTTTTTTCTTCTTGTAATCTGGGGTTGTTTGACCAGGATGGACTTTGTTGGATTACCTTTTTTTCATGTTTTTCCAAAAAAAAGTGAGCTGTGAGCTCTCGTCTACGATTGGCTACCGATGTATGTGGATCCCCAACCTGCTCGGCCATGACTCCCTGAAAGAGGCCCAGCAGCAGTCGGTCGCCTGGCTGCCTGGCTTGTCCTCTCCTGACTGAAATTAAAGCTGCAGTATATATTTATTTTCAAATTTTTTAAAACTCATGTTGTGACAGTATGCTATGAAAGGTAATCTGTGAAAAATCTATTTCCTCTGCTGTCTCCCAGTTAGTTTTCTTTTTGAACAAACAAACAAATGACTGTGAATTTAATAGATTTTATCTCTTGCAACACTAATAATGTAGGTGTGGAATAATATGCTAACTTAAACCAATCTGTCATTTTTTTGTACACTCAAATTTAACAAATGTGTACTTATTTAATGATTATTGCTCCTTCTGTGTACCTTTGGTTTTAAAAAATAGCCAAGACACAAATCAGGTTATTGTTTGAAAGTGAGTGAATAAAACTTCTAGAAAGATGAATGGCATTATTTCTGTGATTTTTTTTATTTTTTTTTATTATCCTTTTATTTGAGTCTGCTTAAAAATGTCAATTTTTTTTATTTCAACAAGAAAATATGTAATAAATTATGTAAAAGTCTGAATATGCAGGCCTGGTACTTAATCTGATGGCGTCTTGAATTTTGTTTACATCCTGACAGATTGTCCCAGAATCCGCCAGCAGGGGGCTCCAAAGAGCACTTCAACTTTTAAATCTTTTTTTTCTTCGGTTTTGCTTGAGATCAACATTTAAAAAAATCAGTTTTAGTTGAATAATTTAAAATAGTTTTCACCAACTTGTTTATCTAACATATATGACAACATATAGGGTCATTGTAGATAGAAACAGGAGGAGTGAAGTTCCAAAATAAAACAAAAATATTAATCAGACATTTTCTAGAAACGACAAAATTTCTGAGTTTCAAAAGTTGAACATTTGCTGGGAAAAAATCTGGAATTTTCAGATTAAGCTCAGAAATGTTCTGGAGAAAATAAATATAGAAATTTCTGAGTTTCAAATGTAAAAAAAAAAAAAAACTCAGAAATTTCCAAGTTTTTTTGAGAAAATTACTGAAATCCATAAATTTCTAAAATTTATATAGCAAATTTTATAGCATATTTTTACTAGAAAACATCCTTTTTCCTTTGATGGACATTTTCTTTTTTTTTTCTTCCTATCTATGGCCCTAATACACCATCGTAACTGTGGTCAAAATATTGTCTGGTTTTTTGGGTTTTTTTCCAACAGATTTTCAAGATCCTGTGCTCAGGTGAGATTGATGCACCTTTTCTCAATGTATTTTATTTTATCTATTTATTTTTATCTCAAGGCACTTTACAAATAAGAGGTGCCATTTTTAAAATAAAGAAATGGAAAATCAAAGCAATGTAATAAAATAAGATCACAAAGATCATCTAATTTATAGCTTTTAGTTGAACATAGTTTGTTTTTCCACTGGATTTCTGATGGTAAAAGGAGAAAACTTTCATAATCTGTGATAGATTTTGTCACAGTTGCCATCATCAGAGTTAAATACCTGAGGTGCAAAATCAAACTGTATGAGGCTTTAAGTTCTTTATTACCTTTTGCATATTCTAGCATCTTATTTTTTTTACGCAGAACTTAGTCTGGGGGAATAAGGTGAAACACTTGGAACTGTTCCTCAGCCTGCAGCAAGATGGGGGGCGGAAGTGGAAACATTGCTGAGGAGCAGCAGAAGTGGGAATCAGTGCCAGTAGAAAAGTGATACTTCCTCATTCTGTCAGACTGATTATCTTTTTATCTCGGCGTCAGTCGCCCTTTGTCCCAGCCACACACTGCTGCAGACAGCGACAAAGGACCTCATAAAAAACACATCTGTTGTACAACTTGGTTTTGTTTGCCTGACTCTCACCTGTAATACCTGTACTGCCAGTTGCTCCTTAGAGGAACAACAGCCTGACCTGCTTCCCTTTGAGTTCACTTTGTGATTCTCACTAAGTTGAGTTTTCCTTTCCAGAAAAAAATTCCCACAAAGGAGACAAAGATTCTTGATTTGAGTCAGAACCCACTGTACCTGGATCAGTCAGTGTGGGTTCTTATCTAAAAACATACAAAAACGGCATCGATTATCAAACAGGATTTTTTCATTGTTTATTTCCTTTTGCAGATTGTGACAGTAAGGATGCATAATTAGTGGAAGTATGCACAGGGATGACATGTAGTAGTAAAGCTTTGTGGTATGTAATCACTGAGCCAGGTATGTTGCTCAACCTGTTGTATCTTTTTCTGCAGGAATGTAGGAATGCAGTGTTGCTCTTTACTGTAGATGCCAGTTAATGTCAGTTTCCGCCAGATAGGATATGCACTACTGTTCCCTATGAAAAGTCTTAAATTTAAATATCCAAAAGGCTTTATAAAAAAACATTAAATGAAGTAAATTTAAAGGCTTAGATTATCATTACATTGACCAGTTAAAAAAGATCCATTAACTAAAAAACGTTTGCCAAAATGCTCATTTCTGATTATTTTGTGACATCTATTTACGCATTTTATTTTACTATTATGTTGTTTTTGCGTGATCATTAACGCTTCAAAATAAATGCAAGCTCTGTGATCTCCTGTGTAAACTGCAAACAACCTGAAAGTGTCCCGCATGCGCAGTAGAGGGCGCAATAACGTCACACGCAGCAGTGTTTCGCCAACCACCATAAAGAAGAAGAAGAAGCAGCTTAGTGTTTGCAGAAGTAAACATGGATGGATGCTAACGGTGGAGCGTATCGATTTTGAAGTTATTGTCCGACCGGAGCAGCATCTTAATCCTCATTATAGTCCGTCATAGTCCTTTAGTTGTTGTTTTTCTTCCCACTTGCGCATATCAGGACGCAGAATAGTGACGTTTGTCGAGTATCAATGACGTTCAGGTCGGATTAATGCAACCTGTCGGTAGAGGTCACATTTAAAAAGATCAAATACGTATCGGATATCAAAATCGCATTCGAATAAATCCGATACGTTTTAAGTATTTAAATAAATAAAATCAGATTTGGATCACTTCAGGCTGCAGTATGAACTGTAGCCTAGGAGTTTGGCGACCACTAGCGTTCTTGTGACTTTAAACTGCTACCGCTGGCCAGGCCCTCCCACCCAACTCGGTGTTTACACTCACACAGCTGCAAAAGCAGAAGAAAAGGCTTCTGTACCAAAAACGTTTCAGAATGGTAAGTCAACAGCAAAACATTTGTCTTTTACAGCAGCCAAAGGTAAACGTTAGCTGGAGATAGGCACCAGTGCCCCTCCCGACCCCACTGAGGGACAAAGGTGTAAGAAAATGGATGGATAGTGCAACCGAAAAAAAATTTAATCATGAGGCTTAGCGCTTTGTTAGAGAATAATAGTGAAACAAAAAAAAAAAAACAAGTATATAAGAAAGAAAGCACCGTCAAGATTACGTTACATATCAGACTGGTGAGAGATCATGCTGTTTAATTCAGAGTTGGAGCAATAAAAAACAAACAAACCGAGAACGATGCATTAGTTCTGTGTAATCCATCATTTTGGGAGAAAAATGGCATTTAAGGACTGGAGTTGCTGACTTCTGCTCTAAATAGTCCTCAGGTATGGATGTAGTTGTTTGTCTTGTGTGTCTCTGTGATGGACTGGAGACCTGTCCAATTTTTAAAATTATTATTGATCAACTATTGTGGAATGTGAGCTGATGAATTCAGTTTAGAGGTTGTGAATCAGTGTGTGATGCATTTAATAAATTATTAAATGTTAGTTTATTGTGACTATTTTATACCAGGGCCAGATTTACAATGATGACTGGAGTGGACTGGCGTCCTGTCTGCCATAAGGAACATTTGTTTTTACTAATGCAGTAGCTGCAATAATATACGACTCAGTCAGAAACAACCAATTAGAGCCAGGAGGAGGGTTTTAGTGCTGCCAATCATGCTTGTGCTCACCCCTTCTGCTTGCTCTCTGCTATGCTGCTGCTGCAGATAAGCGTTTTTCCTGTAATGATAAGTTGTTTTTCTACCATTAGCACAATAGACCCTTTTCACATGACGTCACACAACTTCCGTTATGGCTTGAAACAGTGTATCTTTAGTTCCGGTGTGTGTAGTTAACGCTGTTTCTGGACTCTAAAGCAGCTGCCACAAATACGATTTAAAGATATATCACTATTTACAAACAATTTTTCTTCATCAACATGATCTAAACTGGACAAATTCCTCGCTGATTGATACCAGTTTGACTACAAAGGTACGTGTTTTGGTTTTTTCTAGCTGTTAGTTGATATGCTAGGATAGCAATAGTAATTTGTTAGCTGGCTAACATTACGTAGCCTTTCTGTTTTGGAAATAGAACGTATTTAGGCTCTAATCTTAATCAGATGTTTATAGTATAGACTGGGGTTGCCACCTGTCATGTAAAATGCATGATCGTATTAAACCCTCCTCACTTACGCTAGTTTCACCACCTGCTAAGTAGCGACATTACCTGTAGCCACAAGTCCAAAACTCAAGTTATGCCAAACACCCGCTGCTCCACCACGTCCTGAGAAGTTAAACTCCTGCTACGATCAAGACATGAGGAGGAAGACGCTGTTTTAGATATAGATATCTATCAATCAGATTAATGTTTCCATGGAGAAATGTGATGATCTATCTATATATGCATTAGCTCATTAATTTCACATTTCTCCAATATTTACCAAATGTTATTATTTAAGTTTCTTCTACTTTGTTTTCCTGTGGTTGTAGACTTGGAAGTAGAAAATTGATAACATAGGAATAATAACTTTATATCCCTTTTAACAGGTGACACTTGATTCTGTTGTGCTGCCTGTGGAAACAAAGTGCATGAAGTTTGTGCTCAGGTGGGAAAACCCTGTGGATCACATGGTGGGACTTCTGCTTCAAACTGCTCACTACAGTATAGCGTCGTCTCTGTCATCCACCAGTTCACTGCAGACTGGCCCCCGCCAAGGACCCTACATGGATGTCTTCTTAAGTTGTAAACCCTGAGTACATACTGTTGAAATAAAATTGATGTGTCTTTTGTAAATACATTTTCTCTATCAATGACTTAAATTATTATGGTAATTGTTTGTGTAATGTAGTAACCATGTACAGTGTTTAATATAATTATTAAATAGATGTTTTAAAGAAACAGCCACAAACCTCATGTCTTTGTTGCACAATGGCAGCTTTAATTTTAGCATTTCCTCTCCTCCACATACTTTGTTGCTAGATGTGTAAAATTTACAAAAAGAAGCAATTTAAATGTAAAAGTTACTCATATGTAGATTACTCAAGAGAAGCTATTAACAATAGTTTTTTACAGAACTCTACACAACATCAATTAATTTATTAATAGAATAGATACACAAAGATTTTCTTTCTAACACAGCTACACAGAATGAGTGTTCATCCAAGAAGTGTGACTTGCAGGAGCAGGGAGGCTCTGAACTGGTTTCTCCTTTTAAATCAAGTGGCCCATGATACTTTGACTAGGCAGCAGATGTCCCACAGCTGATTGACTGAACCTGCCATGGACAGAGGAACGAGACCATCTCAGATATGGTAGGTTGTTAGGTTGGCTACTGTTGAGAAAGATGGACAACAAAACAAATGGAGAAATTATGAATCACATCAGAATATGTAAATTATTTGGCAGATGGCGCTTAAATCAATATTTAAAATGCTTTTCTAAACAACAGTGTTGGAAGATGTCAGTGATTTTAGTGAAACTTTTAACAACACAGCACTGAAAGGCAGCAGTGTACGTGTATGTTTCCTAACTGTGGCTAAAGCTGCTGCTAGCTGGTTTACTCTCCGATCGGGGGCCGGTTCCTTTAAATAGAATGATAAATTGACAATGACTAATAATAGCTAACACTTAAATGTTGTTTTATTAAAGTTGATACAGAAAGTGAACCTCTAAACGTTACAGCACTGACAATCAGCGTATAGATGTTCCCAAATGTGGCTAAAGCTGCTGCTAGCTGGTTTACTCTCCGATCGGAGGCTGTTTATTTTATACACAGTTAGAGAATGGTGGCTTGACAATGAGTAATGATGGTTATCTAACACGTTAATGCTGTTATTATCCTTACCTTTTATTGTATCCTTAAGATAATGTGTATCCGTGAATTTTTCAGTCAGGTTTCCCGAGGCAAAATCACACCGGAAATAAAGATGCACCGTTTCGAGTTATGGTGGCCATTGTCTGACGTCACTGTGAAAAGGGTCTATTGAACAGCATACATGAGGATGATTGACAGCGCTGAGGCCTTCCTCCTGATTGGCTGTTTTTGGTCACAAGCGGTGTGTTTTTGTAGACAACAATAGTGGCTCAAGGAGCTCAGGGAGAAAGTTGAGCTCAATTTTTTTTTCCAGAGATTATCGGTCTCATACCATACCATCATGACATGGTGACCGTTTTAATAAATATGGACAAACATATTTTTTGAAAAAGTTACTAGTGATTGTCATTATTCATAAAGTGGCAGAGGATAATACTGTAAAACTCATCTGTCACATGATCATCTCTATCCACCTTTTTAAAAACTTTTAAAAGAAGCTCCTGGCTTCTTTCAGCCTCTGATATTCTAGCCTACAGGTCCCAGAATGCTTTGCGAGGCAGCAGCTGTGCGCTCCAGCAGCTTGCCCGCAGCAAACTGATGATAACACGCCGAACAAGGTGCAACGAAAGAGCGCTGAGTTGTTGTGTTTTTCTTTTTCTTCATCCACATTTCGGCTACTCTGATGAAAACCATGTTCGTCTCTACGGAGTAGCACGATGGCGGTCGAAGGTAAGGCTTTGTTTTTTCCTTCTGCGCTGTCAGTTTTGTTTTTTCAGGGTTAATTAGTTCTAGTTGAAGGTTTACAGCGTCCAGCCCGGGCGGCTCAGCTGTGATTGGGTGACTTGTCGGGAATACGTGCTGTTATTGCCCCGTAGAAGTGAAATGGAGGTGTTCTCCACAAGGAGCAGTGAACGCGCAGCCTCTGCCTTTACATTTGTGTGGCTCCTGCTGGGGGAACAGGTCTTTGCATAATCACGTCCGGCTCTACCTGGCGCTGCGTGTGTTTTCTGGACGAAGAACAGCGGAAACAGAAAGGTTTCAGTCCCCCCACCATCCTCTCCTTGGCATGTGATGTTATGTCCTGTGTTGTGATGCAACAGAGAGCGAGTCCATTCTGTCTGAAGCTCGTCATTTGAGGCAGCAGGTGTTCTGACATGTGGACCTGAAGAGTCACCCTCTCCTGCTCGTGATTGACTCCTTAGTTATTTAAGGCAGCTTCCGTCTGGACGCTTTAAAGTCGGTGGGTCTGTCGGGATGCTCGGTCAGTCTCCTCACCTTATCGGAGGCATCTTGTGGATCCAGAATCCAATGAGAGGTATGTTGGTGATTCATCGTTTCTCCGTGCAGACATGACGGTAAAGACTGGCTCTCCTGCATCCAGAATCTGCTTATTTATCTCTGATCGTGTTGACCTTTAAAAGTCTCTCCCTTTTAATTTTTATTTAAATAGTCATTTGCATGCATACAATGTTTTCCCCATGTTACAAATCGAAAAAAAAAACACACACCCCCATCCCCAGAAAGCCATTATATTGGAGATTTTACATTATGCATGAAAAAGCTGGAGTTTTCTGGCGTTACTTTGAATTACAAAAAGTATTCGTACAACTTCAAGGTTTTATCATTTAAATTATGATTTAATGAGACTATTTGATGCGTAAACCTTGAGACATAGTTTAGTAATTGATTATTGTTAATTGAAGTACAGATTTAAAAAAAGGCCAATTGCTGAGAAATTGTACAAGAGCAGTAATTGTACAAAACTGTACAAAATGTATACGCTTTAGATTGAAGATGAGGAGAATCTTTGTATATAAACATGTTTTAGCCAAAACTCCTTAAGAGTCAAAGTTTTTGTTTAAACCTCACTGAGTCAATACTTTGTGGAAGCATCTCTGGTTTTAATTCAGTTCTTTTTGCAGTGTATCTTCACCAGCTTTTCACGTTTGATTTAGAGGTTTTGAAATATTTACCCATTTTTCTTCAAAAAACAGCTCAGAGTCCAGAGGTTGGATTTAAAATTTTATCACAATATTTTGCAGTTCTGTTTTGATAATGATAAAAGTGACAATTAAAACTATTTTACCTTTCTCTTCTTGGCTAACTGTATGGCACAACATTCATATTGCAAGAAACACAAATACTTTTCTTTAAAAACACCTAAAGCTTCTTCAGGATGCAACTTACTTAAAGAAATGTGATTTATTTCATATTTAAGACTTTAAACAATCATATTTTTCATATTTTTGGAGTTACTGATATTAACTGATGCTCTTGTTTAGAAACAGACTTGGACTAGGCCATTCTAACACATTAATGTGCTTTCATCTAAATCAGGCTTTTAAATTGCCCCAGTTCCAAGTGGCCAACATGGTGTTGCAATAAACAAAAAAACAACTTATTTTGACAAATATCAGAAATTCCTTCAACAGTCAGGTCCATGAATGCAACCTTCAGTAAACCAACATTAGTGCAATGTTCGTCTCCTGACTGGAGATTAGGGCTGAAACGATGAATCTTTTAATGAAATAATTTAATAATCGATTAACTGGAATATATAGACAGTTAAGCTAAAACTGTACAAAAATATATACTTTTTTCATTTAAGATAAAAACCTTTTTTGTCAACATTTTTAGCTTCACCTAGTTCATATTTAGCAAATTAATGCTACATTATGGCATTTTAGGCAATAAAATGTTTATTTTTGTACTTGGAAAAGGATTTGATTTGTTAGCATCTTTTAATGGGCTCTTAGTGTTGTATAAAAAAAGGCTCAAGTGTTTAAATTAATAATCTGTGTAGAATGTGTTGCTTTATCAGATTGTCAGGATCACTGATAGATTAATCGATAACTAAACTAATCGTTAGTTGCAGCCCTGGTAGTGATTTTAGCTCGTAGAATTAATGAAGCACGTCTTTATCAACACTTACCCGTAAAACTTGCAACAATAAAACATTTGGTCTGCCGAATATTTGTTTTACTATCTCATCCAAATGCAAATGTTGTCCTTTGCATGACTTTTATCTGTCAGACAGGAAAAACACTGTAATATTGACACCGCAAAGGTAACATCTGTACGTTCCAATTGGTTTGAGTAATCTTCCTCTTTCAACATGTTTGCCGTCTCAACAATGTTTTGACATCGTACTGCAAACTCAGGGCAGGGAATGAAATCAAAGTGAAAATCTGATGCAACATATTGAGCTGGATTTGGTAATAACTGGAAATAATCTGACTGCAGTTCACTAACAAGAAGCTTGTAAAATAATAAACCCAAAAAGTTAAATTCACAGTTCTTTTGAGCTGCAGCTCTTATGCAAACAAAGAATAAAATACAGCGTCAATTGCGTTTTTGTCTGCAGGTCATCTCGGTACCTTCAGTGACTCACCACCTTGTGTCATTGCAGAGACATGATTTATGAGCAGCGTTTCTCTTCAGTGACACTTCAGTAACATCAGATCCGAGAGCACAAACTGATTTTTTTATAACTGGAGACATGAAGCGATGAAACAGTTTCTCATTCAGAGATTCAGATAAAAAGCTGTGCATCTGACCTTTTTTCATGTTTTAGAAAAAATGAAAAATACTGTTGGCATCATTATTGAGCATTTTCTCCTTCAGATTTAGCTCTTCTGTCAATATTTTATTAAATCACATTCACAGGAACAGCTAATTGACTCCAAAACCACATTTAAAAACCTCATGCAGGTCACATAAAAACCCAGAATATGTAAAACACTGCAGGCCTCGGTTAAGGTCAGAGTTCACGATGAGAAAATAACATGATCCCCACGTCTATAGGAAAATATTCTGTAGATTTACAAAGCGATGCCGTAAAGCTTTGGAATCTGTGCATCTGTTACATCATGTTATAGTTATTAATATTAAGTGTCACAAATCTGTGCATCCGCAGGAGGAGCTCTGTGCGCTACATGTAAAACATAATTTCAGGAAAAGATGAACATAACGGTCAAATACGGAGATGGTTGCGTTATAGTCTGGCAAAAAAAAACAAGATTTTGGAGTTGCTTAGTCAAAGTCTGTACTTAAATCCTATTGGAATGTCATATTGGGGCTGGACGATATGGCTGAAAAATATTTTGCAATAAAACATTTCATATCGGTGGATATCAATAATTGTCAATATCTATAATTAATTTGTTTTTGTTTAAAATATATAAATTACTGTTGAACTGGTTCCTGTTTTATCAACAGTTTTCTCTCCATGCTGACGTTCTTTATTTTTAAGCAGTTACAACGTCCAGTGGAGAAACCTTAAACAGCTGCAACGCAAGTTACTCTACAGGTTGTTGCTAGGTAACCATAGAATGAGTGAGTTGCTAGGTAACCAAAGAATGAGTGAGTTGATTCCACCAACTTTGTTTAGTTAGCCGTGACACGTTGAGCGGCTAAAGCCTTTCCTTTCTGTCCTATATCTCCCAGAATGCTTTATGGTTCTGGATATATTGAATATTCTATCAGGCGTATTATTTATTGCTATTGATCATGTGTGTATCATCATGTGATTTGTTGTTCGGGCTTAGAATGTACCTTAAATGGGCTAAAACTCGTCAACGTGGCTGAATTAAAACAATTCTGCATAAAAACGTTAGCTGCAGACTCATGTTTTTGCTATTGTTTTTTATATATTAAAACGAGTTTGATATAAAACATTTAAGTTTGACCAAGAAAAAGCAAAAACAGTGGGAATATTTAAAGGGCCAAACATTTATACTAGTACTGTTATGAGACAGATTGCTGTAAGTGTTTTGCATTTAGTTTTTGTGTCACTTTAACTGGCGTTCCTCATAATGTTTACGAGGTTTCTGGGTGATTGCTGGTGTGTAAAAGCCAGCTGATGTCCATCTGGCTTGGTTGCTATATTTGCTCTAACTGGTGAAAACATGCAGCAGAAATGACTGTTCAGCTACAAGCAGCGTTTCTGGAGGTTCATGGTTTCGGGTCAGGATGCCACTGTGGGCCACAAACCACCAGCAGGGGGTCTGGAGTTGGTCTTCAATGGGTTAAATGAGCTCTGGGGGAAAGAAACCATGGCTTATTGCCTTAATTTGCCTGGATTAGTCATGGATTAGCTGGACTTTTTGCGTATTTATCTTACTAACATTTGACGTATGAAGTAACAAATCTATACTGGTTTTATTTGGTGTGATGTGAACTTAAAGCTTTATTATTATATGTTGCGGTTTTACTGTAATAATGATACAAGTGAAGATAAAAACTAGTTATTACTACTCTTTAGGTAACTATAGCTGTTGGCAAACAAAGAAAAACCAGCCTATTTGTAATGCGCACAGTGGAAAAAGTAGTAAAATGAACAAAAACGACAATACAGACTGCTTTTTTGTGACAATGATAAATCAAAATTCTTTTCATGATACGAAATTTATCACAATAAATGATCAACGATACCATAAATATCCACCACTGGATGTAAATGAGATTGTCAAGGGCTAGATCATTAGCTGAACTTTAATTTTTCTGTATTTTTTGGAAGAAACTGGAAATATTTGATCTTCTTTATGATAGCAGAAGTACAACAAGATTAGATCCCAGCATACTGACACACAGAACTTTATAACAATTGTTCAAAATCAACAAACTTATATTTACGCTCTTTATCGACCTTTTATTTTATTTCCTAGGAGGAAGTGAGATTCCTTCGGGTAACTCGCATCTCCTACACCTTGCTTACTGCTTGAGTAAGGAAAAAGATTTTACCTTCAAATTAAAAGCTTACTTATCAAAATAAAAGCATCAAATTGAGGTTTGTGCACAAAATCAACATTTCATGTGTCTTTTATTAATAAATTTCATCCAGACTAATTGGAAATAGGCCTGTCAAGAAAACAAATTATCCCAGAAGTTACTTGGATAAATTACACTATTGTTGTTTTGGGACGGTATAATAATACAAGAACACCCTAGAAAATATGAATTAGTTTTAATGTCTAATGGACTTTTAACATTGGAACCGGAAGATATTTTAAATATCCAGAATAAATAAGCAAACCAACAGAAACGACAACAAACAAAATGAGTTGTGAAGTTTGGCTATTTGAGACCAAAACTGAAAACTTTCGTCCTTCAGTCTTTGGTAGAAAGAGAAAAACAAATCATACAAATGGAAACTGACAGTTTTAATGTATCATGCATTTCATTTAATTGGTTTGACACTTAGTTTCCACATGTTGTAAAATATTGAGGTATTCTCTATATATTTTGGTCTTTTTAGAGCGAAATCCAGGATTTTAACAACATTTTAGTAGTGAAGTGTTAATTGTTCCATTTTTCCCCTCCCTTTACAGAAACCTGCGGATTAGTTGTATTTATATTTAACCTGCTGTTTCACAGAGCGCAGTAGACATAACACTCGCGCTTTGTGCTTAGATTTGCTCTTTCTTTCTTCCTGACAGAAGAATAATATCCTCTGGGTGGAACAAAGCGGAACAAGAACATCACTATTTTAAGAAGTGATGTTTGGAGAAAAAAGGCGCACCGCTCTCCTGCATCACTGTTTTCCATCTGTGCTGTACTAATGACCTGTGCAAAGCAGAATATGGGTCGTCTACTAAATCATTTAGAACCTGAGATGACAAAAACCTGTGTGAGAAAACAGAGGTCTAGGAAGACCTGCTCCCTGTGTGGGCTTTACTTTGGAAGACGCTTCATCACCATTCAGCATCGTGTTCAGCAAATTCTGGCAATGAAGGCTGGAAAATGTGTGCATTGCTTTTTCTCTGCTTTATAGCCAGTCAGCAGATTATTTGAATTTCACTCCGGAGGTTTAATCAGTCAGAAATGATGTGAAGGTTGATCCTATCTGCTGCTGTATCTGCTGCTGCTGCGTAATGAGTAATCGCATTATGACCAAACTGGAATTCGCTTATGTTTTGCTTCAAAGCTGAAGCGATTAATCGTGATTAATCAGCTAATTTAGTAATCAAATAATCGTTAATTGGCGTATACAAACTCAAAAAAGGAAATGAAAAAAATCACACTCAAGGCTTTAATTATGCCAAATTTGTACAAAAAATATATAAAATTTGCATCTAAGAAACATTTGTCTGTAAATATGTTGTACTCAAAGTGGCGTAGCTTTCTTCTTCACCTGGTTCAAATTCTGTAAAAAAAAAAAGAAAAAAGAAAGAAAATCTCATATAAAACATTTTCCCAGCCAATTATTGATCAGTAAACCAAAAAATACTTTCTAATCCTACACTGTATTGATGCTGTCAGGCAGAAAGAGTTTAGCATAAAGTTATTGTTAAGTTTTTTTAGCTGCAGATACGTCCTTTGGTACAAATGATTAATCGTGCGTTAAAGAAATGCCATATTATTGCTATTTAACAATAAAATATTGATTTTCTGATTTTAAAAAGAAAGTTATTTATCTTCATTCTTTTAATGTTTATGATATTGTAAGAAAAAGTCAAATGAAAAATCTGCAGAATGTGAAATTTTTTCTATCTGATTAATCTTTGAATAAAATAATTGATATTTGTCGCTGTAATTAAAAGTGTTCTTGATCCAGTTTTATAGCTGGACAAATAATAAATCCTCTGAAAATAACCAGGCACTGTGCAGAAAACAAATGGAAAAATATAAATAATGAAGGAAAACTCTGGATATTTGCTCTGCTTTACCTGTGGATCCGTTTCTTCTATGCATCACGTTATTCACCTGAACAGATTCTGTTGAATAATTCAACCTTAAGTTTCTGCGCAGATGGAGGAGCTTTCCCAAAATAGCTGACAAAGTCGTAACCTAGTGACCAAAGTTAAATTTAGCAGTGCCAGACTGACGCCGAGCCGAGCCGGATCTGATGCGTTTTTCTGTGACTATAATGGAGAAATAAGTGGCCGGCGAAGGAAACTGGTTCTGCATTCCTGCTTTGAGTTTATGTAGAGACGTTATTCAAGAAGTTAAAGGAGGAAGGGACCAAAGAACGTCCAGTTTAATTAATTTATTTCAGAAAATAATGGACCTTTTTGATGCAAACATTATTTTTTTCGCTTAAATCGTTGTCACTTATATCTTGTCTGATCTTCATTCATTAAAAATAACGTTTAGATTCTTATCAAAGTAAAGGTGAATATTAAAAAAGGAGTTTTTATGCTTCCATAAGCTTTAATTTTGTATATTTTCACACAAACTTCAGTTTTTGTTATTGCCACTGAAGAAGATTTGAAAGTTTTTGCTTTTCCTCAAAGGTTTCTAGTAACTATAATCTGAAAAGTGTGGTGTATATTTTGTGATGGCTCTAATCTTTTAAACAAAATGCAATCCAGCCAGTTACTTCAACAAGTCATTTAATTAATCTAATTAGTAAACAGTCCTCAGTATAAACCTGTCACTGCAAAAATACAACATTTTACCAAGTATTTTTTTAGTTTCTACAGCAAATTTCTTAGCCAGATTGAAATGAGACAAAGCTGATTTACAAGTAACTTCTCAGCAAGATATAGCAGCTCGTTTTAAGTAAATGGTTCCTTAATTTTGATGGAAAACTTGCAGATTATTTCACTTATAAAAAAGGAAAATGTTTTAAGTTTATTAATCTGCCAGTGGAACTAAGTTTTTCATCAAAATTAAGCAATTACTGACTTAAAACAAGCTGCTACACCTTCATGAACAGTTACTTTTAAATCAGTTGTGTCTCATTTCAAGTGTACTAAGATATTTGCTCTAGAATCTAAACAAAAATATTTGCCAAGATTTTGCAGTGTATTGAAACAAGCCTGCTGTGTTTATAGATCAGTTTTCTGGATCTCGCATCCGCCCTCGGATATATTTCTGATTTATTCAACCCTTGTGGCAAATTAATCATGGCTTATTGTCTTTTTGAGTAAGAAAGACGTGTGGAGTGAGTAATATCTAACCGTGATGAAGACACATGTGCCTTCGCCTTGATCAGAGTCGGATCTGGATGTCATTTCCAGTCAGCAGTGTTTACCCCCGTGGCGGAAGTTGTTCCCTTCGATTTGTCCGTCTCTCCTCCCTCAGACGCCCTGGCCTGTTCACAAAGCGCACATCAGCCTCCATAATGGAGGCGCGGGGTCAGATTTAGTAGAATGAACATGTTTGTTTGAACCACAGATGAAGGATTACACCTGGCTGGGATTAATCCAGAGCCGCGCTGACAGCAGGTCGTCATTCCGATCTAATTCAAGGGAAATGGGATTAAGATGAGGAACGTGTCGTCGCAGGGCGGCGTTGTGTAATCATTCTCCTGCAGGGGAACCTACAGCCATCTTTCAAATTCTGCACTGAAGCTGCTGCTGCTGCCTGCTTTTCAGAGAGAAAATATAATGTGCAAATATCTGTCCATCTCGCAGCAGATATGCAGGAGCGAGACTTTCTTCTTTTCCATCCATCTGAGAGAGGTTCAGTCATTACCATTAAACTGGATCCGTCTCTGGCCGGAGGGCTTCTGCTGCCTCGGCTTGCGTCACTTTCTCAGACTGTTTGCTCACTTGGAAGAAATCCAGGAGAAGGAAAAAGCAACAAGGTCGACTCAGAGCTGCTGAGGATCCTCTCTGTGCTGGTTTATTATTTTAGAGTCAGCAGTAATGGCAGCAATAGCTTGAAGTTGCTGTTTTTTGTGTGTAATGAAAAGTACATATTCTCAAAGACAATCTTAATTTCTAATGAGCATCTAACACTGGAACTGGGTGACATTTTAAACACCCAGAGTAAATAAACAAATCAACCAAAACGACAACTAAAAAGGAGATAATTGACACCAATGCACCAGACTGCACCAATTGACACATTAAATGTTAAAGTTCATGACAGGACAAGTTAGTAAAAAACTAACAAATTCAGTCAATTTTTTGCTCCACTGGATGATTTTTCACTCCGACTTCAACTTCACATACTTTTGCACCAAAATTACCTCCATGTGAGTCATTTTTAAACGTTCCAAAATGTTGAATAGTTTCATTTTCACTAGCTGAGTTTCGATTACAAATGTGCACATAACTTTGATATTGTGCAACTGTTGAAAAGACACAATTTCTCAATTGCAGCGTTTCCATTAAGTAAGAAACGCAATTAAAATCACAATAAGTTTATGCAATAAGTTCTTGCAA
The DNA here is from genome assembly GCF_904066995.2 of Poecilia reticulata. NCBI lineage: Eukaryota > Metazoa > Chordata > Actinopteri > Cyprinodontiformes > Poeciliidae > Poecilia > Poecilia reticulata. The sequence goes on along the minus strand of NC_088840.1, from coordinate 21,308,607 downwards.
AACTCCTCCTCCTTCCACTTCCTGTCTTCGTCAATTCTGTCAGTAGTAACATCTGGTTGTTGTTCATTCGACTCGTTTGAGGCAAAAATGTGTGTCTATTTCAGTTTTGCTTAAATTTTGATACGGCCGAAAAACCACCTCATCTTAGCATATTATGTTTTATTGAAAAAATATGAGTTTTTAAAAAATTTATTGTATTGAACAAACAAAATTCCACAATTATGGTGTTTCCATTAATCAAAATCACACGTGAATGAGTTTGCTCACACAATAAGTCATTAACTTTGATAAGTCATGTACTTTTGCACCAAAAATACTTACAAAATGAGTCTGTATTAAATGTCCCAAAGTGTTTGAAGGTTTCATTTTCACTTTGTACTGCAACATCTGACCCCTGTTGTATTTTAATGCAATATGAAAATGGCTGACAGTGTGGGTCCTTGTCTGGAGAGGGCAGAACAGAATCTACCGCATCCTATAGCTTTATTGACCTTTTGTGTAATATATGAGGAGCAGGGAAATGAAACCCGTGGGAGAGGCCGGATTTTTGCTGAATGTTCTAGTCGGTCGTTTTTTATTTCACCCCTGTAAAGCACACCCCCTCTGCTCTCTCAATTGAGGACTTTTGTTGTGTGTTTTTTTTGTTTTTTTCACTGAATATTTGGCTCCCTGTTGTGCCAAGAGCAGAAAGTTGGCGGTGCGTCAGCTCTGCTCCCTGATGACCAAGCAGCTCTCTGCCTCCCGTTCTGCTGACTGATTGAAGCTGCAGATATGACACAGTTTGTGTGCCGCTGATTACACATCGGGCACAGATGGATGGAGCCGGCGTCGGGTGAAGATGGCCGCTTTTGGCACGGCCGAGACTTCGATTCATCTGACATCTGCGCCGGGAGAAATGGATGGACACTTTAGACCCATTAACAAAGCGGTGATGCAAAAATGTTCATCATTTCCTGTTTTAGTGCGACAACAAAAAATGTAAGGAGTGCGGTAAGAATGAGCGAAATATACGTTTGGACCGATAGAAATTTGGCCTACGGTAGAGATCTGTAGTCTACCAGCTAACTGCGATAATGATTGTTGATGATGGAAGCAGCGTGGCGGAGAGCGCAAGGGAAGAGCTTGTTAAAAAACAGCTAAAAAAAACAAATTATCTGGACTGGATGTGGGTTTAACCTCCCACGGTCTTGGCGCGGCGCTCAGGAGAAGCGCAGCAGATGTCACGGTCAGACAGCGGGGAATTGAGGGGTTAAAACGCAGGCGGGATTGGTGTGTCCCCCGCAGACACCCCGCGGGGTGTGTCCCCACAGCTCCATGAGTCTGATGAACCACGTCTCCTAACCCTCGCTTGATGCTCAGGAGGAGCGCGGCAGATGTCACGGTCAGACAGCGAGGAAGTGCTGTGGGGCAGGATGATGGTCTTTCTGAAACCACAAAAGGAAAACCTCTTTAAAAAAAGAAGCGCTTAGTAATTTGTTTTACCACCTTATCATACTGACATAAAAATTTTATGTTTCCAAGTTATATTTCTTTAAGTGTACAAAGCTGCAAGTCTATTAATTTTGCACAAAGCTGCATTTTTTAAAATAAACGCAGAATAACATGTTTTCACTTGTCTTTGTTTATTTTTCCATAATTTTATATCTTTAAACTTTATTACCTGTACAGTAAAGAGATTGGACTTCTTCCCGTATTCATCTGGATCCAGATGCTGTGTCGGTTTGGGGTGTTTGAGCAGATTTTTTGCATCCTGGTTCATGTTATAGAAATTTATCTGGGATTTAGCTGCAGATACGTTTAGCTTCTAAAGTTTGAAGCAACAGAAAATGAAAACAATGAAATCAGAAACTTCCCTCTTTACCTGGATTAGTAACTTTCCTGCTGCTCAAATGGAGGATCTTTGTCACCTTTATAAAATAATAATAGCTTTTACTCAGGTCTAAATTAAGACGATCTATTTTTGTAATCCTTTGACTTTCCCTTTGAAGCACTAACAGCTTTATGCTGCAGATACGTGCTTCACTGCGAGCCAAAAGAACATCTTTCTGCCTTTCCACTGTAAACTGGGTCATTGCTTCACTTTTCCTACCAACTCTTCCTCACTCAGACATTTTCCAGCCTTTCTAGCTTCATATTCAACTTTTTTCTTTTCATCTAATGTTTTTCTTTTGCTCCCCACGCCCTTTTTGTTCCTTATCCTCCCTCAGTCTCCGCTCTTCAGAGAGTGAAAGCGAAGAACATCTGCGACTGCTTGACACAGAACCAACCAGTCAAAGCTGATCGAGCCCCGGAGTTACAAACGCCGCAGCGTGAAGAAGTTCGAGCGCGGTTAACTTTTGAATGGATGTCGTAACTCGATTCTTTAGTTTGAAAATGAAACATCCGTCTCATTTCGTTTATACGTTTATAGGCATTGCTGTATGGAGAGCCATTTCAGCCAAAATTAAATAAATAAATAAATGGGTGAAATAAATAAAAAATGAGTAAAATAAATCAAAAAATGAAGAAAATGAGTGAAATAAATAAATAATTTGTTAAATAAATAATTTAGCTTTTTCATTAACCCATTTTTTCATTTATTTATTTTCATATTATCAATTTCTCAATTTCCCTTTTTCATTAATCTATTTTTCATTTACCCACTTTTCATTAATCTATTTTTCATTTAACCATTTTTTAATTTAGCTTTTCATTAACCCCATTTTTCATTTCTTTATTTTTGATATTATCAATTTCCCAATTTCTCTTTTTCATTAATCTATTTTTTATTTATCCCTTTATCCATTTACCCATTTTTCATTAATCTATTTTTCATTTATCCTCTTTTCAATTTACATTTTTTATTAACCTAATTTTTTCATTTATTCATTTTTCAGATTATCAATTTCTCTTTTACATTTATCTATTTTTCATTAATCTATTTTTCATTTGTCCATTTTTTAAATTTATGCCTTTATCTATTTACCAATTTTTCATTAATCTATTTTTTAATTTAAACATTTTTTGATTTCCTTTTTCCTTTAACCCGATTTTCTATTTCCCAGTTTCATTAATCAATTTATCATATATCCCTTTTTTATTTACCCAATTTTCTTTTATCTATTTTTCATTCAACATTTGTTTGAAAAATCTTTACTTTTCCCATTTTCCAATTCCCCTTATTTATTTAGTATTTCCTTATTTTCTTATTTATCACATTCTATTTCCCCGCAAAACTTAGGAAAAAAATAAATGCAAATGAGGAGAGGCACATCATCAGGCTACAACTTCCCCAATTGGTTGGTTAACGTCACTCCCATACTTTGCTTCAAGAAAGATGGCGACCTACTAACGAGTTATCAATAAGCTGAAGCTCATTAACTTCATTAGAAAATCGTGTTATTACTCCTGACTTTAGTTCTCGTGTGGCCGCTCAGACAGAACGTGTTTCAGTTGGCGGCTCTCATGGACTCAGAGCTTCACGGTCGGGAGTTTTTATAGTTTGAACGAAGCGGCCGCTGAAGTTGGCTTACGATTGAAGGTTCGGGACACCTTCGTAGCTACCAGCTGTGATCCAACTATAAGGAGCAACTTTACTGTACATCGTAAGTGAACTGCAATATCCAGAGGCAGCTCTACGGACCATCGGGCTGAAAGAATGAGAGTGGAGAGCCTTGGAGATCTGCGTCGGAGGCCATCTTTCAGACATGCACCGCTGCTGTCCGTCCAGGATCCTCCGGTTGCCCAGACGTTGCACGGTAAGCTACTAACGCTGATGTTTGTTTTCCAACTACAGTCATATTTAATCAATAGGGCTCAATTACGATCGCGGGAGGGTTTGAGTTGATCTCGGCAATAGGTGACAAACTGAACGCCTCCAGGATGTTGAGACCAGCACGTCCTCTGATCCAATACATCTTATTAAGGATAAAATCAACAAAACGTGTTCAAATTAATGGCCCAACAGGTTGATTAAAGACAGTAAAAAGGTAGGAGAGGTTTAGAGTCGATCGCCTTGTTTTACCTTTGTAAACAGACAACCTGAATACAGTGACCTTTAGTGAGGGTACAGAATGGAGAATGGATAAAAGCTGAACTCCTGCTACAATCTTTGCCTCTCTTGGTTACATCCCTGAGGTGTGCCAAGTGTGGCCCACATGCATATGCACTGTTGAAAATGAGAAGCTGACATTCACAAATGACATTGAAATAAATTCTAGTCCAACTTCTGGTTTGTTGCGATTCCTCTGGATCCTGTTGGAGGAAAAATATCCCAACTTCACAAGATGTGGCTTTAACCTAAATCCTGTCAGTCTGAAGCTTCTCATATTTAGGTCATCAAACCAAAGTTCAGATCTACCATAACTGGTTCCATCGCCACCAGGTCAAAAGTACAGCTTTTTGGCGCAGCACATTCATTAATGTTTCCATCATGTATGTTTTCAGATGCAGACCATCCTGCAGGCCTCTGGTCTCAGTGTTTCCCTTCAGACTCCCAGTGGGCTCACAGCTTCAGGATGACCAGAGACCTTCACCTTTCTGGAGCAGGAACACTCGGCCAAATGCACTGGTGACACATTCATTTAAAAAAAATTGTCTGTTCTTATACCATTGATATGCATTAACCGTTTGTATTTTACCGTTTTGAATAAACAAACTGATTATTATGAAATCTGTGTTCCTTCTAATATGTGAAGTTCTAATTTAATCAAATCTCATGTTTTCACGTCCCAGAGACAATAAAATGATCGTTTGTTTGTGGCTTAAAGTAAACGAAACAATCTTAATAGAACAAAGCTACAAAAATAGAATACAGATTGAAAGTTTTGGACCCGTTTTATTTTTTGGTTTCATTACACTGAAGATTCTTCAACATGAAGCTAAACAGTGAGTGGAGTACCTTGTATGTACGACAACGTAGAAATGAACAAACATGACATATTGGGTTCTTAATAGCAACCCTAGCAGTTATTTTACACAGCTTGGTTTATTGAATAATGATTGTGTTCATTTACGGACGCCTTCAATTGGAAATCTGCAATCTGAAGTATCAATGAAATAGTTTAACCAGTCAGTCCTCAGGTCGTCTGCCCTGCATGTTTCAGGCCTCAGTAAATGTCTGATGGATGAGCTAATGCTATCGTTTGTATCAGGGGCTCTGGAACAAACACTTTAAAATGTTAATGTCCTGTATAACAGAGTGATATAGACAAATGTTTTCATCTCACTGTGTCATTTCCACTCTATAGCTGAAGTTCATCACATTTCTGGATGTTCTGTGTTTCAGTTAAATTGAAGTTAGCAGGTTTTTAATCAGGCCACAACACCCTGTGTGTGTTGGGTTTAAGAAAAGAGGCTGCTCTGTTGAGCACCAGCATTCATTTTTCCTCTGATGTTTGGGTGAACTCTTCTCTGTGGAGGTCGGCCGTCTCTCTGGTTCTTCCTGAAGGAGATCCATCAGGAGTTCTGGTGCTGCTCACAGTGCAGACGGTTCTCCTCACTGTTCGCCGTGTCAGCCCTGGTCCCTCTCAGCCAGGATCTCCAGTCATTCTGTTCCTTCACCCTTGAATAAACATAACAGAATATGTTCTGGGTGTTATGATTCATTTGTTAATTGAAACAATGTTTAGTATCAAAATAAGATTAATTTATTTCCTTAACAGTTCCTTCTCCTGTTCCCTCAGAAGGGCAGAGTTTAGGAGTGACTAATTACATTTACTTAAATATAGTTGAGTAACTTTTTGAAACTCAAATGAACTTTTAGGAATACTCTTACTATGCTGAACTTTTTACTTTTACTCAAGTCATTTTATTATGAGGCATCACTATTATTTAAACTAATTTTTCATTTTGTCTTTAAAATACCAAAATTTCCACTGAACTTAATATTTTGGGCCTTCTAATTGTGTAATTTTTTTTAGATATGAAATAATTGATAACTTGATCAGTTACTCAGTACTGATCAACTTTTTACCAAATGCTTCTTTACTCTTGTTTAATTTCTTATTCAGCTACGATTTACTTTGAGTAAAAACATGTTGAAGTGCTACTGTTATTCCTGGAGGATAAATTGTGGGTCCTCTGTCCACCTCTAAGGAACAGTAACCACATGTTGAGGCACACGTTGACCAAAAACAGGGAAACTAAGGTGGGCAAGTTATACATACAAAGAAATACTTAAATTAATAGTCATATTTACTTTATATGCATGTGGGCCACACTTGGCACACCTCAGGGATGTAACCAAGAGAGGCAAAGATTGTAGCAGGAGTTCAGCTTTTATCCATTCTCCATTCTGTACCCTCACTAAAGGTCACTGTATTCAGGTTTTCTGTTTACAAAGGTAAAACAAGGCGATCGACTCTAAACCTCTCCTACCTTTTTACTGTCTTTAATCAACCTGTTGGGCCATTAATTTGAACACGTTTTGTTGATTTTATCCTTAATAAGATGTATTGGATCAGAGGACGTGCTGGTCTCAACATCCTGGAGACGTTCAGTTTGTCACCTATTGCCGAGATCAACTCAAAACCTCCCGCGATCGTAATTGAGCCCTATTGATTAAATATGACTGTAGTTGGAAAACAAACATCAGCGTTAGTAGCTTACCGTGCAACGTCTGGGCAACCGGAGGATCCTGGACGGACAGCAGCGGTGCATGTCTGAAAGATGGCCTCCGATGCAGATCTCCAAGGCTCTCCACTCTCATTCTTTCAGCCCGATGCTCCATAGAGCTGCCTCTGGATATTGCAGTTCACTTACGATGTACAGTAAAGTTGCTCCTTATAGTTGGATCACAGCTGGTAGCTACGAAGGTGTCCCGAACCTTCAATCGTAAGCCAACTTCAGCGGCCGCTTCGTTCAAACTATAAAAACTCCCGACGGTGAAGCTCTGAGTCCATGAGAGCCGCCAACTGAAACACGTTCTGTCTGAGCGGCCACACGAGAACTAAAGTCAGGAGTAATAACACTATTTTCTAATGAAGTTAATGAGCTTCAGCTTATTGATAACCCGTTAGTAGGTCGCCATCTTTCTTGAAGCAAAGTATGGGTGTGACGCTAACCAACCAATTGGGGAAGTTGTAGCCTGATGACGTGCCTCTCCTCATTTGCATTTATTTTTTTCTAAGTTTTGCAAGGAAATAGAATGTGATAAATAAGAAAATAAGGAAATACTAAATAAATAAGGGAAATTGGAAAATGGGAAAAGTAAAAATTTTTCAAACGAATGTTGAATGAAAATAGATAAAAGAAAATTGGGTAAATAAAAAGGGATATATGATAAATTGATTAATGAAACTGGGAAATAGAAAATCGGGTTAAAGGAAAAAGGAAATCAAAAATGTTTAAATTAAAAATAGATTAATGAAAAATGGGTATATAGATGAAGGGATAGATAAAAAATGGACAAATGATAAATAGATTAATGAAAATTAGATTAATGAAAAAGAGAAATAGAGAAATTGATAATCTGAAAAATAAATAAATGAAAAAATTGGGTTAGTAAAAAAGGGAAATTGAAAAGAGGTTAATTGAAAAATAAATTAATGAAAAAAGGGTAAAAGGAAAAAGGGATAAATAAAAAATAGATTAATGAAAAGAGAAATTGGGAAATTGATAATATCAAAAATAAAGAAATGAAAAATGGGGTTAATGAAAAAGCTAAATTAAAAAATGGTTAAATGAAAAATAGATTAATGAAAAGTGGGTAAATGAAAAATAGATTAATGAAAAAGGGAAATTGAGAAATTGATAATATGAAAAATAAATAAATGAAAAAATGGGTTAATGAAAAAGCTAAATTATTTATTTAACAAATTATTTATTTATTTCACTCATTTTCTTCATTTTTTGATTTATTTTACTCATTTTTTATTTATTTCACCCATTTATTTATTTATTTAATTTTGGCTGAAATGGCTCTCCATATTGCTGTAGTTTTCCTTTAGACTTTAAAAAGTCTACATTTATGTATCTAAAATTAAGGCCTTAAAACGTCTTAAATTCACACACAATAAAGTAAGTTGGCCTTAAATATGTCAATCACAAGTCTTAAATTTTATCATGTCACTTTCCTAAAATAATGACCTAAGTAAAAAAGTGATTTTGGCAAAAAATAAAGAAAAAAGAAAAACACCAGCTCTTTCTTTGAAATAGAGGTTTTAGATCATAAAAAAACATTTTTAGCAAAAAAAAAAAGTTATTTTAGGAGTTATGTAGTTTTTTTTTTTCTTGCAGGAATTTTCTCAGACAAAAGTTTGACTCACCCGCAGATATAATCATTGCATTCTGTGACTCGAGGTGGTAGCTGCTAACACTAGTTAGCTGCTAATATGAGCGACTATCCAGCTTTTTTGCATCCATCATGGCTAAAGTGAAAGTTTATCGCCTGTTGGATGGACGTTTGTTTTTTTTCCCATTTGTTCACTTCTGTTACGATGCTGCGTTCATCGTGTGCTAAAAAGTTTAACACTACATATAAAATATGTGATTTTATTTTATACATTTCAGTTGTGATTCAGCTCTTAAATTTCTTAAAGAGGTCTTAAAAAGCGTTACGGTTTCTGCTAGTTTTACCAGCACATTTGAGTTCTTAAAGCTGCAGTATTATGTGTTTTCCAGCCTCTTAGTCCCATTTTATGATCAAGTAACTATTATAACTTCAGTTACAAAAAAAATCTGATATGACTTGAAAGAAATTTTACTTCCTAATTTAACGCCTTCAAATTGGGCATCTGTCTCTTTAAAAATTTCAGCTCTTAATGAAACTCCATCTTCAGGAAGTCATCACATTACTCCTCTATTAACCATTCCAAAGCTTTTTTTTTTTTTTTTTTTTTTTACCAGTGTTTCACTGAGAAGCAGCTCCTATAATGAGCTCAGCAGATATTCCACCAGGTGTTTGCTAATTGCTGCTGGCTAGTCTGAAGGAGCTGAGTGGGGCAGGGCTGCTCTGAAACAAACAGTTGCCACAAAGGTTCAGGGTAATTTCTGTGAAATTGATTCCTTAAAACTAGCTTAGTTCACAAACCACATTTCTTAAATGTAGTTTTTATTTTGTGCCTTTTTGATGAAATTTTGAACAAAATTTATATTTTCCATTTAGACATTTTCCTTCCGACTCAGATGCTGCAAATTTTGACCTGAATTGATGCCCTACAGCCGTTACTTTCATATCAAAGGTTTGATTCAAGCTCAGTTTATGCAGCTCAGTTTAATATTTATGCCTTGTTGCTCCCACTTTGTAAATCAGACTCTAATCATTTGCATAAAGCAGTTTGAACCTCTGATTTAAGTAACTAATTGGACACAAGTGTTGAAGCTGAACTCTGCTTTATTCGATGACTGCATGAGTGGTGACCCACTGAATGAGAGTCACATGAGAGCACTCCACCTCCAAATTGCAGAGGCGGGTCATGAATTTTAATGTTGCACAAACAGCCTTTAAAGGCAGCGATGGAAAAAGAGAAAATTGTCCCACTTTCTTCAGCATTTTAAAGCTTTTTCAAGATGAGCTTCTGTCTAAAGGACAAAGAACATGGACCTGCAATCTTTATAATTTGAAGAACAATTTTTCTCTCAATCCAGACGACAAAACAAACTCATTAGAGGTGTAAATGTCACGAAAAGGCATCTTATGCTTTTAGAAAAATATTTACTTTTGTGAATTTGCAGTAGCGTTTAAATAACCTCCATTCTATCTCTCTTTTTGGGATTGGAAATAAAATGAACATAACGTTTTGCAAACAGAATAGATTGTTTTTTTTCTTCTGTGGAATGCAAAGTGATGCTTAGTGATACAAAAAACTGATCTAAGCAGGAAAAAGTCGTAGTAATATGTCTTTATTCTTGAAATATTGCAACTTTATTCTCATTATTTCAACTCTATTTTTGTACAACTTATTTTGACTTTATTCTCAAAATATTTTGACTTTATCCTCCTAATATTATAACTTAATTCTTGAAATATGACTATCATAACTTCATTTTCATATTGACTATATGAATATTTATTCATCAATATTTTTCCCTCAAAATATTGACTATTTTATTACATTATTCTTCTTATTTTGACTTTATTTTCATAATACTTGAAAATTTTGTCTTAATCAAATTGTTTTCATTTTATTCTCGTAGTGTGACTTTATTCTCTCATTATTTTGACTTTATTCTCTGACAAGTTTATTCCTGTAATGTTGTTTTTTCCTTAGTGTGTCCCTAACACTCCATCATTCACTCTGAAGGCCACGCTTCCTCTGAAAAATCTGTAAAACATTTTATTTTCTGTGAGCGAGTTCAGATCTGCTGAGTTTGCCAACATCCTCAGATCAAACTGGGTGAGAATTAGCGCCGCATATATTTGATGGGGTGAAGTTGTGAATAATCAGACCCCGTCTCTGCGGGTGTGTGCAGATTTGTGTTTGTTTTAAGACGTGGAGACGGAAAACAGATGGAGGAAACTCAGCGGTTCAATCAACACGTTTGCACCTCAGCTGATTAGCTCACTGTTTCTCTTTTTTTCTCCGCCCAGCTGCGAGACGGAAACCGGTCTCCAAATCCGCGCTGAATATTTTGGAAGACGTGCAGCTGTGCAGATGACTCAGCTGTCAGAGTCGCTGCTCGTCCATCTCCTTAAATCCCAGAGAGTCTCTAACACGCACAGCTGCTCGCTTTGGTTTCCTCTCTTCTTGGCTTTTCTTCAGAGTCAGAACTCATTTCGGTTCCCTGAGAGTTTATTCTTGTTAGAGAGAGAGAGATCACTTTGAACCTGACTTCACTTTTGATTATGGATCTTCTTCTGGTTTCGCTTTGAACCGGTTCCTGCTGTGCAAGGCTGGAAGCGTCCAGGAGGAACGGAGGCTGAAATCTGCCGTCGCCCTGGTTCTGTTGTCTCCTTTCATCTGGGTTTGGACCCATTAAGGCAGCCAGAGTTCACAGGGAAAGCTGGCTGCGTGTGAAGTTCTGACTCCGTCCTGAAATTCAGGAATATTTACTGAGATTTCTGTTACAGAATTAAAACTGAAATTTAACAGGAAATGGAAATTTGGATAAATAAGAGAAAAAATTTTCCTGGATTTAATTTATCTGGATTTTCTGGATTCAAAACATTTCTGTTCAATCATCCGTCCGTTCGTTCAATCATCCATCCGTCCGTTCGTTCAATCATCCATCTGTCCGTCCGTTCAATCATCCATCCGTCCGTTCGTTCAATCATCCATCCATCCGTCCGTTCAATCATCCATCCGTCCGTTCGTTCAATCATCCATCCATCCGTCCGTTCAATCATCCATCCATCCGTCTGTCCGTTCAATCATCCATCCATCCATCCGTCTGTCCGTTCAATCATCCATCCATCCGTCTGTCCGTTCAATCATCCATCCGTCTGTCCGTCCGTTCGTTCAATCATCCATCCGTTCAGTCATCCATCCATCCATCCATCCATCCATCCGTACGTTCAATCATCCATCCGTCCGTCCGTTCAATCGTCCAATCGTCCGACTGTCCGTTCAGTCGTCTGTTCAGTCGTCCAGCCAGCCAGCCAAAATTTTATAAAATTTTTAATATATAATTCTGTGTACACCGTATTAGAATGCAACATAAAACATGATATATTAGTCATAATAAAATGCTTATAATTCTTTTATGTAGACTTTGCTTAGAAACATCTTTGCGGGTAAAAAAGCTGAACTTGTTTCCCCCAGAATCTTCATCCTCCTCATCATCAGCTCAGTGATTTCTTTTCTCTGAGCCGGACTCTTTGCCACATTAACTGAATAAAACCTGCTCTAACACCTGCTTTCATTCGACTTTTTAGTGCAGTGGGAAAGTTTTTAATCAGTATTTAGTCACGCGTCGGAGAACTCTGTAATTGTGGAGGTAATGATGGGATTAGGCTCCCGGTTGCTCGATAAGACGAAAACACTCGGCTGCTCGTTTTCACTGTTTCACTGCTGGCACCGAAAAACTATTCAGCCGGTCAGTTTTACTTTGAAACGGGGTTAGAAACAATGATTTTGGTGTTAAAACGCTTATTGATGGGTTTTATTTTGTAAAACTTTCATAAAAATTTATAATAATAAATATTAAAAAGCCTTTCATGTCTAATTAAGCCAATTTAACAGCCAATAATTGAGATATCTGCCTATAAAGTGATAGTTTTGCTCATTCTGGGAGTCATTTTTTAAGGACTTGCCAATAATTTAAGCAGTTATTATATTATAAGCTCATAAGACTGAACTATATTGTAGTTATCAGACTGTCAGACATATTTAACAGTAATTGATTAATTGAACTGAATTAAGAGTCACCTGAGACATTGAATAAAACTTTTTTTTATTACCAGATTGCTCAAAACTGGAAAAAAATATTTTTTTATGTTCCGTTATTACTTTATGGGCTTCAGTTGTTATATTTAAATTATTTTGAGGTAATATTATAAAATTTTCGCTCAAACACTTATTTTTTTTAGCATTATTTTACATTATTACTCAATATCGTTTAAAAGGCTCATTTTGTTTCATAATAGAATAATTGACTATTCTGATCATTAGGAGAAGTTAATTGTGTTCGTCAGAAAAACAGCTGGAGGAGGAAAAAATCCCTTTGTGGAAACTGTTTTTATTATTATTAATTTATATAGATCTGAATTTAAGTCTTAGCGGTTCATGTCCAGTATATGTGTGGTCTGCAGAGATGTTCCCTCTTCCTGTACAAATGAAACAAAATAATCAATAAAACTGAAACACATATAGACCTGATTACAGGATGTTTACGGCTTTAGGATATAATTAACAATCAAACTTAATGGCATTTCACCAGTTTGTGCAGTTTTCAATTAAATTTGTTTATGAAATCTAATATTTTACTTCTAAAAATAGCATAGATGCAACATATTAAACATTCAAACCTACATTTTTTGCCTGAAAATGTAAGATTTAAATCCATGTATTCTCATAATTTACTCCACATAAACTGGAGTTACTGTTGGTGTTGACTTTTCTGATTTGATACCAGTTGCTTGTAGACACAGTAATGAAAAAACGATTCAGTTCTTCTCATTTAGTTCTGGATTCTGACATTTTCCCAGCTTCGTTCACTTCCTGTTTCTGTAAATTTCACGGATTAGAAGAAAAGGTGGAGAATGAAGGCAGACGTGATGCGTTCACAGCGCATGTCGGCAAGAACAGAGGGAATGTAATCGTGCTATTTATAGCAACTGTTGCTGTTTAAAAGACATTTCTCCATCCTCTCCTCCGCCAGCCGCCCACCCTTCTTTTCCTTCTTTTCTTTTTGCCTAAAACGATGAAAATAGCGCTGCAGATGTCCTTCCTCTCCCCCCAGCTCCCCTTCTTATCATCTCGTCATCCGTCTGTCTCCGCGGTCGGCTCATTGCATTGTTCAGACCCTCTTAGCAGAGGATGTATAATTCATCCCTCCTCCACTGCGAGGTTGCACACCAGTCATGAATTGAGTCGGTGGGGGGGAGGAAGGAGGGATGGAGGAGAGAGGGAACAAGGAGCCAATGAGAGGAAGCGGCGCTTCGTGCCAAGCATCTCAAGTCGGGTTTGTTTGAGACTCCACCGTCTCATGGAGGCTCTGCAGAGCGTCTACTTCCGTTTTTATTTGTTGGCAACAAAAACAGAATAAATGACATCATGATAAACGGTATTCAGACTCGCTTAGTGATGATTTCTGCATAATTAGGAACTTGCTGTTTCAGAAACATCAATTCTTCCACTTCAAGAGTGAAAAATGAAACGTAACTTTATAGGCTGGTGCTGGTGGAGAAGACGATGAAACGCTGGAAAGTCTAAAGCTTCTTTCGCCTTTTGAGTCTAAAGGTGGAAAAAATGCGTGAAAGAAAAGTCAAATTTTTGCTGTTTTACACAAAAATAACATGAAAAATTAGTGATGCACCACTTCCGATATCGATATCTGAGTTTTAGTATCGACTGAAACCGGGCCGGTTTCAAACACAAAAACAGTGCTGAACCAACTCTTATTTTTGTTTTTAAAAACAGACATAAATGTACTCAATTCCAAATTTATTTTAAAACTCTGCACCAGTACAGCACATTTAAAAACACCAATAACTAATATTGTTATTGAGGATATGTAAAATATATTTTCCAACATGTTTACTTGACTTTGCTTAAGATGTACAGGTTGGAGAAATACTTTATCGAAAGTTATATATTTAAATTTTATGTTTGAATTGTCATCATTTCTCTTTCTAGACCTCTAATTAGGCTTGTCGCAAAAAGTAATAAATCGTTTAATCGCATGATAAATTAAAACAAACTCAATAATTTCCATTTGCATGATTTGTTGCTTTCGCTCTGTACCAAAAGCTGGATGATAAAAGTCTTCTGTCTGGAGCTTTGTTCTCAATTATCCTTCTTTTGAAGGATATTTTTGATTACAGAGAGTAAATAATTAAATTTGAATGTGTTCTTACTTAAAAATGGTCTCAAAATAACGATAGTCGTTTATCAGAATAACTTCTTGGATGATTTATCGGCCAGTAAAATTTGTTGCCATCGCGACAGGCCTGGCTCTAATGTTCATCCAGAAACTGCCTGCTGGCAGAACTGCTGATATTTTTAATTAAAAAGTGATTCAGCAGATTTCAGAGTGTTTGTGCTTAGGGGAGCAGAGCGGACCACCCAGAGTGGATCCGACTCTCCAGCTCCTCGTACAAACTACAGCTGCTGTAGTTTGATCTAAATTGTGTCAGACTTGCTGCAGCAGACTGAAATCCCTCTCAGATTCTTTGTTTTCTTCGGCTCACTGCTTTGTGTTTGACCAGCGCAGAGCCGGAATATTATCAGCTTTATAAACCCAGAGATTACCACGCGCTTAGGAACATTTTACTGTTCATATTTGATATATAATCTTATGATTCACTGAACAAATTCAATGTTCTAATTTCATGCACACACTCTTCTTGGCTTGTTCGGTGAAGCAGAAGGTGCAGCAGCTCCTCTGACCTTTGACCCGCAGATGCAGCAGGAACTGAAGCAGCCTTCAGGTGTGATGAAAAGGATTTTTTTTTTTTTTTTTGCCTCCTGCTTTCTCATAAATAACCTGCCAGCGCTTTCAGAACAAGCGGGCAGGTTGCATGATGACAAATGGTCTGTTTGAGTCAGACGTAACAAGTCACACTGCTGGCTGTCGGTTCTGTGTTCGCCTCGCCGCCTGATGGAACTAAAATAGTGCTTTGGCCTCACACTTCATAGAGACCCAGGACTAAAAATAAATACTCCAAAGAGAAACGGGGAAAATAATGGAAGTTTACATAAAACATGATTCAAACAATCTCCAGATATTTTTCCTGTTCTTTATCAAGCAATGAATCTTTTGTGTTTAAGAACCATTCTTTAACTGTTGTTGAACGATAAGTATTTGAGATTAAAAAAAAAAAAAACTTGTTTTGAGACCATTTTCATGTAATGTATAATGGCATAATAATGCAAGAACACATTAAAGATCAATAAATTCTAATGAATATTTAATACATTTTAAATATCCAAAATAAAGACACAAAACAACAGGAACAACTAATGAAGTGAATTATGAAGTCTCTGTAAACAAAAATGTTCTTCAACAAAAGCACAAAGCACCAAAGACTTTTGCTCATTCAGTTTTTGGTAGAAAAAGAGAAGGCAAAGAGATGCATCATTCAAATGGAAATTGAGTTTTAATTTATAATGCAGTTAATTATTGCTTATTGTGACATGATACAAAAACTTGATACAATATTACAAGTACTCAAACGCATTCATATTACTGTGAGCTTTTAGAAAACACACCAGGTTCTTTGTCATAAAGATAAAAAAAATTGTATTTGACCAACTTCAGCACACACTCTGGGACATTCCCCAGCATCTTGTTTTTTAAAGAAATGTATTGCTTTTTAAATTGTTTATTTTTTAATGTTTCACCAAACTGAGGTCGCTCAGATGAAAATCAACAACACGTAAGATAATGACAGCTCATACCAGCTCCATAGAACCCCATTTTAAAATGTAACTGTAGGAGAAAAATATGATTTAAAATGTTGTATTTTTGATCTTCATTCTTGAATAGTTTTAAAATGTTCAGTTCTATTTCAAAACTTTTCTTAGCTTTTCTTTTTGCTTTGTAATCTGTAATCTGAGTTTTAAATATTCCATGAGTTTGCCACTTTTCATTAAATAAAATGATCTGAACTATCTCTGCCAAAAACTCTCACCATAACAGATTGTTCCAGTAATTATTGTGATAAAACATATTGTTTTTTGACACAATTTTCAAGTAATATATTGATAATGGCATAATAATGCAAGTTTGTCCTCTCAAACATCAATAAACTTTAATTGTAGAAAAAAAAGACTCAACAATGGAACTGGAAGATATTGTAAATATCCAAAACAAAACACAGCAACCATTCATTCATTCATTCATTCATTTTCTTTACACCCTTGTCCCTTAGTGGGGTCGGGAGGGTGAGAGGCAGGGTTCACCTTGCGCCAGTTTGTCGTAGAAAACACAGCAACCAGAAATGGTAAATAAAACAAAAAATTAAAACCACACACAACAGAAACCATTTTAAAAAATGGATAATAGTGTCTCTGTAAACACAATTGCCCTTAAAACTATTGATCAGAATGGAAATAATTGACTTAAATTTAATTTAAAATGCGATTAATTGCCTATTGTGACGTGCTTATGGACCATTCTCTATTTCTCACCATCTGCTGCCATCTAGTGGACATCCGGGTGTTTCAATGTGAAATAATTTGAAAACAGTCATTACTCAGACTCAGTGCTTGTACTTGTCATTTTTTAATTTTTAAAAACTTTTCTGTCATACTCATCCTCTCACATTGTTGCAAATTAACCATATTATACATACAGCTTCGGTTAAGCTTTTTGGTTTCAGGAGAAAATGTCGACTTTTTGCTCCCTCTTGGTTTATTTTTTTTCCTTCATGTTCCAACCCGTCCAGCTGTTCACTGCAACCTGAGCCAAAATGGCATCAACCACCAGCTGCGTCCCGAGGACATGACTTCTCAGCTGGAGGAGGACGAGGAGTTGGTGGACGCCGAGGCCGTCCTGCTGGACGACGACAGCCCGAGTTACCCGGACCTCCGCCGGCCTTCGTACCACCGCCGCTCCCCGCCACACCGCTCCGTGTCTGAGTCCGAGCTGACCCGGGTAAGACATTTGTGTTTCTTGTCTGTTTTACGGGTGTAAACGATTAGTTGACTTACAATTAAGTACTTTATTAGATTCAGATTAGTTAAAATGATTCGATTAGCTAGTAACGTCCGTTAGACCTGTTAGCGTTGTCGTTTGGCCGCCATCCAGCAGTGGGCGCCACTGGTCGTTCTCAAGCCGAGCCGTTGATAAAGAAACAAAGATGGCCGAGATGATACCACAAGTAGAAGGGAAAACAGTCCGAAGAGAGTCCGGTTTGAGATGCAAAATGCACTTTATGCGGTTTTGTTTTGAAATTAAAAGATTCGGCAAGACCCTTAAGTTTCACTTTATTCAGCCGAGCTTCATGGCGGAACAGCGTCAACGTTTTATTTTAAAAATTACTGACGTGCTACAAAGGCGAGGATGTGGTAGCAGAAAAGCGAACGGGATGATGCAAATAAATTGTAACATGACAGAAAAAAGCCATGATCATAATAAGCAGTATTGATTTTAGATTTAGAATATTGTAGTGAAGCAAAGTTTTAACATTAATTTAAGAGACCACAGACTGTATTTCTCATTTACAGAAATATTACATAATTAATATTTCTGTACCCTTAGCATCTTAGGAGGCTCCTGTCTTTATATTTTATAAATATGTCTAAGTTTAATCAAAATTCTCTGTTTATTCAGTCAGTGTTAAGTCTTAAAATTCAGTACTATAAGAAAATGTAGCCCTTCATGTTATGGAAAGACAGACACCCTCCTTGATGCAAGATGGATAAAAAAAATGTCTGCCTGTCAAGTAATTGTTAGTTGATGGATCATAGAAATAAACTTTAGACCAACTCATACTTTGATAACTTGCATCCCTAGTTTGTGTTCAAACAACTTCAGTAATGGTCTCTATTGATCACTGGATCTGAAACCATTGTTTAAGTCACAGCTCTGACTCTGAATAAACCAGGAAAGGACAATAAAAGCCTGTTTTGCAAGTCTATGAGCTGTTGCTCCATGTATAGATGTGCTATCAGGAACACACAGTGATCCTTTACTTCATCTCCAGTAATAGAGTGATGCTGGGATGGAGGCAGGAGCGGCTGCTTCTCATGCACAGACACATGCTCATGTTCCCCTTTCTTTGAGTGAAACATCTGGTAATCAGCTGTCAGTCTGAGCGAGTGGAAGCACTTAGAGTGAGAAAAGGGCTTGGTGTAAATCCTGGATGAGCCACTTAAAAACCAGACGGAGCCTCTGATTCGTTTAAAACACAAGGTGCGCTTCCTTTTCAGGAACGTATTTGCGCAGAACAAAAATAGTTGTCTTTCTCTGCTGGTACTGGAGTAAAACCAGATTATATGGGTAGAAAACCAGATTATATGAGTAGAAATTCCCCTATAAAACTGGTACTGGTAGACATGTTGTACTTTGAATTGTCAAAGCAGAGCTTTAAGGATTATTTAATGTCATCACTGGTAATATACTGTAACTTTAAGAAGAGTCAATTTTCTCTGTCAACGTTCTTGCAGAGTCTGGCTGACTGATAAACAACATGGAGGGGGAAACTTTGCGGCTTCAGTCTGTTTTTCTTGTGCTTCTCATATGAAAACATTGGAAACCTGTAGCTACACTAAGAACAAATAAACATGTTTTAGATTGAACATACACTGCAAGACTTTCCTATATACTTTGAAATAGAGAGGCAGCTTATAATATTCAATTATAATGGTTAATTTATTTCAGCAGTTAAGAAGTTTAAACTTGTGATGGAGTTCAATTCTTTTAGAATTAATTTTGATTATGGTTGGCTCTCAATAAAAACATAAGAATTAAATTATTCAGACAATTGGAAAGTTGTAGAAGACAAACTAAAACAGGTTTTATGGCTTCTGTATTGACAATTGCCCGGTAAAAAACAAAAAAGATCTGTGTACGAGGATATTGATACAAAAAATGAGTCAAAGGAAAAGAGAATAACTTAAGAGGATTTAGAAGCAAAGCACATTCAAGAGTTCGGACCAATAGATGTTTCACACAACTCGGGTTAAAACTCTCTTAGCCGACGTTCAATTTTGGATTAAAATAAATCTGCTTTGTATTCGGACATGAAGGCCTCAGAGTCTGGAGGAAGAGTGGACGGACGCAGTATGAAATCTGTTTCCAGTTGGTGATGATTTTCTGTTGATCTACTGGATTTCATCAAGTTTTCAGTTGGCTAACATTTCTGTACCATTTTATTTTCCATTTACTGATGTAGTAGTACGATTTTCTGAGAAACCGTATTTTATATTATATCATTTTTAAGTTTTAGAAATTAGTTACTATAATAACTAACTTTTCCAATTTAATGAGATGTAACTACATTTATAATAAAACAATTAGCATCTGCAAAGTAATGCTAGGTTACCAAAAGATGTTACTAGTAGCTAGGTTACTACTAGCTTTGTGCTAAGTTTTATGGAGAATCCCATTCATTGCTAACAATTAGCATTAGGGCCTTTTTCACCCGATCAAGAAAATACTAATTTGTACACTTAAAATAACAATGTATTTAAAAACTCACAGGAATATTTTCTTTAAAAGCTAAACAGATTGATAAATTTTGTTTGGGTAAATAAATAGTTTTGTTATTAAAGTTTTTTGATGAAATTGCAAGAAGTCTTGACATTCCGCTGGTTGTCTTGACAACCAGTGGTTTTTTTGGGGAGAAAAATGCTACTTTTCTACTTAAAAGAAACACTTTGGGTAGAAAAAGTGTTTACCAAACTGCTGGGTGGAGGTTTGCTATAGATGAACCAGTTTGAAAACTAATGAAATAAAAATAAAAAAAAACTCAAAACGCCTCCAGGAAGCCTGGAGTGCTGTTCATCAAGATGGCTGCCTGGAGGTGGCCTGTTAAAAATTAGCACTGGTTTAAAACTTTTGCACCATAATGTATAATTGAAGCGACAGAGCTCGCCATCTCAGTGTCAAGTGTCTGCATTAGAGTTAACATCCTCACTCTTTTGGAGAATTTCCAACAGATCAAGTGCATTAAAGCTTAAATTATGAATAATGTTAATGTTTTCCATTAGGCAGCCTAAAAGCGTTCATTAATACATGCAGAAGCTGAGCTAAACCGAGCCGCAGAAAGTTCACTTCAATTAAAGTCACAGTGACACGACGGCCCAGAGTATCTGAGGCTGCTGCTAAAGGATGACGCTGCATGTCGCTGATGCTGCGCTTTGGCATGTGATTTCAAATTAAATCCATCAAATCAGATTTTTCAGAGCCGTGTTATTTAAAATAGGAACACAAGCTGTTCTTTTTTGGGGGGAATAAACTCGAGAATGTCAAATATTTAGTTTGTTTCGGGGGCAAACTATTTTTTAACCCTAAAACAGGCAAGAGTGGAAAATAAATCGCAAAAATTTATAATTTTATGTTATTACTCAGTTTTTTAGGCCCTAAAAAAATTCCACATTGATTTCATATTGAATATTTAGAATTTTATTAGTTGTATCTTCCACGATATGTTGCCCTATTACAGTTTTAAAAAAATCTATACAGTTATACATTATAGTTTGGCAATTTGGATCAATTGTAGCACTTTTAAATGTAATTTTATTTATTTTCATCAAGTAATCAAACGACAAAGCAGTATAATAATTTGTAAACTGAAATAAAAAACTTTTTATGATGAACAAATGGCGCTGAAAATGACAAAAACAAAACATATTAATGCTTTATCTTTTTTACATTTTGTCACATTATAATGTTCATGTATTGCTAAATTGTGAAGTTGAAAGAAAAGCATTCATGCTTTACTTTGTGTTGGTCGGTCACATCCCAATAAAATACATTAAATAAGAATAGTGATTAGATCATGATTTTATATTTATTGTGATGTCAGTTTTTCACCAGCAGTCCTGAAATCGTTGTGACCCCAACAATCTGAACTGAATCATTTCCATCTCTAGTCTCCAGCAAAGTTGGAGTTGAATTTCTTCAGCCGATTTTGATTGGCACCAAGTGACCAACTGCTGGAGGCTCAAAGCTCCACGTTGCCTCTGCTGTGCGGTTAATTACCAGCTCTGCCGTCCCTCGGCTCCCTTTTCTATCGGCCCATCTCCCTCAGACCAGACCTGGCAGGAGATGAACCTCCTCCACCCCCACACCCCCACTCCTCTTAATTAATCTGTGAGACACACGGACAGGGTGGCGGCGGCGACGGTGTGTGCGTCCCGGATGAATTACTGAGCTTTCATACGAAGCCTCTGTTTGAAATTGGATTTCCAGGCTGCAGCTTGAACACAACGAGCGCGCTGGCGACCCATCAGAGGCCCCCGACCTTCATGTTTGGTCGGGTCCATAAAACACAGCAGGGCGTGTTAAACCCAGACGAGATGAATTCACCTTGAGCTGCGTATTGATTGATGATTTGCTGTGGATGTTCGCTCCCCTCCAGTTTTTATACGTCATGTTTAATCTGTGGTAAAAAGCTCCGACTCCATTAAAAATCCAAGCCTTGATTCATCAGCACTATGGATTCAGAAAGCGATACGGCTGATGAGATTAACCGAAATACAGCTGCACTGGAAAACCGACATTATGAGGGGTTGAGATTTAATCAGTCAAATTAAAGATCTTTTTAATTTTTTTTTCTTTAATTGTTTGGTCTTACAAATACAGCAGTGATTTGGTTTGCTTCATTTGTTTGGATTAAAATATAAAAAATTTTCTTAAAGTGCTTGAAATGTATTTTCAGTACTTGTATTTATTGGGGATTTAATGTGACAGACCAACACAGCAAACAACTTTTGAATGGCGGAAAAATAATGCCGATTTTTTTAGGAATAATTTTTCTGCTCAAATGGTGACTGACGAGAGAAGAAAACAACAAACAGAATCTGAATCCCTTCTATTGTCATGGTGCACGAAAGAAAGCACAACAAAATGTAAAAAATGTCAACTCTCGAAGGCAAGACAAACAAATAAAATTAGTTTATCTCAGTGAATATGAAAATATATTGGAAACACACAAACTATTGGGGTGAATAAATAAAGTTTTAGATGAATTATTAATATAGAACATTTATTTAAACAATAATATAAGGTTCCATACTATGATAAAGTATTGGGGCAGAGAGAAAACAATGGGCGTAAATTTCTGACTCAAAACTCTGGAAAAGTTGAGATTAATCTCAGAAATTATCTAGAAATTACAAGAACTTTCTGAGCTTGAAAAGTTGAAAATTTGCTTGGAAAAAATCAGAAATTTTGAGTTTGGAAAGTCAAAAACCTGTTAGAAAAAAGTACACAGATGTTATGTGTACACATAACAATTAAAATGTAGGAAAAACAAAGAAACCTGGTTGCAGTCATTGCAGGCGCCTTCCTCCTCTCGGTGCAGTGTTCTGTCCGGACACCAGGGGGCAGTATGTGACAGTGAATCCTGCTGCTGTGGAGGTTTAATGTAAATCTGCAGCTTCTTGCTGGATAAAGACAAGAAATCACCTCTGACCAGGAATGAACATCTGTGCAGCAGTTAAGTTCTCAGATTGTAGAGTTTATAAAATTATAGATTTACTGTGGGGTTTTATTTTAAACTTTGCTGTAAGCAGTGGATTTTAGTTTCAGTTCTGCTGTAGAGTTCCTGCTTCAATCAGAGGGGTATTGATTTCTCTCTATGATAAATTTGGAAGCTGTATTCCGTTGCTCCATTTACTCTGGGGCGTTTTACACTTTAATTGGTCGTTTCCGATACAACAATAAAAACGACACAATGTGCAGTATAAAATATAAAGCTGGTTTGGAGCTGTAAATTTACCGCCGTACTATTCTGTTTTTGCTTTTTTGTTGTTTTTGCATCTAAATGTTACTGTTAATCAAACTTT
Organism: Poecilia reticulata; assembly: GCF_904066995.2. NCBI lineage: Eukaryota > Metazoa > Chordata > Actinopteri > Cyprinodontiformes > Poeciliidae > Poecilia > Poecilia reticulata. The sequence goes on along the minus strand of NC_088840.1, from coordinate 21,285,568 downwards.
TCTATAAGCCAAAACGAAAACCAGAGAAAATCAAAAGTGCAAGTTTTAAACTATCTTTACATTTAATTGAATAGAAGAATACAAATAAACAATCCTTCAGTCCAGAGCAATGTGCAACTGAGTTGGTCAATTAAAAAATGTACAGTGTGCATGTCTCTTTAAGAATTAAGACAGATTATTTACAAATAGTGACAAAGTTGTAAGAATATGGACGTAAACACTTAATTAAGTGGGAACTCAGATTATTAAAGGAATATAAAGTTATCCAAACCAAAATGAGAAACCCGTCTTGCTGCTCTTTGTTAGTTATAAACTGTGATTTATACAGTTTGGGAAAACTGCATTCCTTTACACTCAGGGATCAAGAACATTTGACAATAGGAAGAAGGTTTAAAGTTCTAAAAAAGAAACGAATCTTGCCCTTATGAGTGAAATTCAAGAATGAATCGGGGGAAACAGTAGCTATGTTTCCATTACAAATATGCACTAAACTTTTTTAGAGATTCCACTAATAAGTCATTTAAAACATGCCGTGCCATCATCACTTCCTGTCGTCGTCTTCTTTGTCTTTTCCTCCCGTAGCAACATCCTGTTGTTGATCATGCTTCATGTTTCATGCAAAAAAATGTATCCAGTACAGTTTTGGGAAATAAATTGTTGCTACAGAAAACTAGGATGCACAAAAAACATCCTGGTTTTTTGTAAGTTTTTTTTTTTTCAAAATTGCGGTGCTTACATTAAGCAAATTTATTGTCGTAATTCCAATTTGCATGATTATTTGGTCAGTGGAAACGCGGCACTATGTGCAAAAGGAGAAAACATGGAACTGTTGCGAACCTTCCCAGGAATGGCTGACAAACTCCAAGATCTCAAGAACTCATCCGGGAGGTAACAAAAGAACCCAGAATAAAGCAGCAATAAGAAGGAAACGAGGCAAAAATGGCGTAAATGGGAAAGTTTCAAGACAAAAACCACTGCTGGCCAAAAACCATCATGACCCCCAAGTCTTTTAGGAAAGATTCTGTTGACTAAAGTTTCAACCTTTTTGAAAGTGTGGATCTGGTTACATCAGGTGTAAAAACTTAACTTAGCAAGTTGCTTCAGGACCAGGACAACTTTCTGTAATCAATAAAACAATTTACTATCCTGCAGAAAATCTTGGGAGAGTGTCCTTGAGCTCAAGTTTGACCTTGAGCTCAAGGACACTTGGGTTATGCAACAGCAAGTCCACTTTTGAAGGACTCAACCAAATAAAAGCTTTGAAAAGGCCTAGTCAAAGTCTTGATTTTTAAATCCGGTTAAACTGACCAAAAACTGAGCAGCTGGATTATAAAAAATATTTCATCTTAAACATTTAATTGGTTAACGAAGGACGTCTGTAAGACGGGAAATAGTTTTTCTCAGCACTGTAAGCCTGTTTTGTTTGTCTTTGATCAAAGACTCTTCAAAACATAAACTCTGCTGATGTTTATTCAATTCCTGTTAAAATATCCAAGAGTGTTTTAGTATTTCAGCTTTTCCAGGAGTGCTATGAACAACTTTAATCTATTTGACATGTAGTTACTCGAAGCAAATTGCAAATCGTTTTAAACTCAGTCTGACAATATTGGCACCAAAACGCACCGTATATGGAAATGATTGTCTTCACAAAACGATGGCGTCTTTGTTGACTTCACATCAGAGCTTCACAAACCAAATTATTTCATCAGGTTAGAAAAAGCGCAGCTAATACAAAAACATTAGTCACTACTACACATGTTGACATGTTCAGGGCTGCAGCTTATGATTATTTTAGTTATTGATTAAGCCATTGATTAAACCAAAAAGAGAAATATTAGATTAATATTAAAAGTTCTAGATTTTTCTTGCAAATATTTGACTTCTGAAACTGAAATTTCCAAGTTTTTCTTGAAAATTTCTGACATTAATCTCAAAATTTCAGTTATTTTCTAGAAACATTTTGGCTTCAGAAACTCTGAAATGTAGGTGTTTTTCTTGTTTGTTTTTTTTTTTAGAAAGTTTCTGAGATTAATCTAAAAATTTAAAATTTTGTCATGCAAACTTTTCACTTCTGAAACTGAACTTTCCAGCTTTTTCTAGAAAATTTCTGACAAGTATTTAAAAATGTCAGGTTTGTTTTTCTTGCAAATTTTGTATTTCTGAAAATTTTTAAATTTTTTTCTAGAAAATTTCTGAGATCTCAAAATTTGAGATCCCAAGCAAATTTTTGCCTTCTAAAACAGAAATGTTCTAAAAAAAAAACGTGAAATTTTCTGAGATTAGTCTGAATTTTTTTCTTTATAGAAATTATTTGACTTCTGGAACTGAAATTTCCTTGCAGTTTCTAGAAAACATCTTGATCTCAAAATGTTAGTTTTAGATGAATTTCTCCTTTTTAAATTTTTTTCATCTGCCATGGCCCGTTGTGGTTTCTCTCTCTCTGCTGGTTGGCGAACAGGAAGGCACCAGCTAGCCTTTTGTAGCGTCCCGAGGAGAACAGCTACGGGCTAAATCAGTGCAGAATGTAAAACACAGATGGCCATTGACTCACAAATGGGTTCATGGAAAATGAGAGCCTCTCGTGTCAATCTGCTGAGTCTACTCCACAGCTTTGGCTTCTTTTTTATTTTTTTATTTCGCTGCCTCATCTGTCAGCTTCTCCTCTCCCTCTTCTTCTGGTTCCTTCTCCATCTTGGCTTTCCTCTCTACTCCGTCGCCTCAGGGCTTCTGTTACGCCCCAAGGTCTAGGGGTCCAGGGACGATAACATAAAATGTGTTCAGAGGAACAAATGGTGTGTAAAATTATTTATTACAAGAAAGTTTTTCCAAAACAATACAATTTAACCCAACTAATGCAAAACAAAGGGGTCAACAAAGTAAAGAATATTAAGTGCAAATTAAAGTTACAAAAGGGGGTCCAAACAAGTCACTTCAAAGTAAACTCAAAATAACCCAAAAGGTGAGGAAAGAGCACACAAAGGGAGCACCAAGCCTCCCAAACAAGATTCTAGCTTGGCAAAGCAATCTAAAGCTGTAAAGCTACGTAGCAAAACAAGCAGAAACAAAATAGTTCAAAACTGCCACAGCAGTTGTACAAAATGGTTCAAAACAAACTTCCCAAGCAGTTGAAAACACCAAACATGCCAAACATGGGGGACAGCTTCACAAAACCTCTTCCAACTAGCTGCCCCCTTGAGAAAGGATTCAGGAGCCCTTTATAGGGTGCAGGTGGGCCTCATCAACATCTGATTGATTGGAAAATCCTCTGCTGGTCCAATAGTGGAACTGTTCTCCGACAGCCTTCAGACCAGCCAATCAGGAAGGTGTGCTCCCACAGCTGAATCTGCATAACAAAAGGAGCCTGCACAGCCTCAAGAGGCCAAGGGCCGTAACACTCCCCCCCTTAAATTACAAAACCATGTTTTGTAAATATTTAGTGCAAGAAAACAAAAAAAAAGGTGTACTCACAACCTGGAAAGGCCATCTTCAAGAACATTTTCTGTTCCTCCCTTGTGTCGGATGTTGAGTTTGTATTCTCGTAACAATAATGCCCACCGCATAAGGCGCAGATTGTGGTTGTACATGCGTGACAGAAATACTAATGGATTATGCTCAGTGAATACATCAATCGGCAAACTACTGGACCCAAGGTAAACATGGAAGTGCTGAAGAGCCAACAACAGAGCCAGGGTTTCTTTTTCAATGGTGCAGTAGTTCATTTGATGTTTGTTAAATTTCCGAGAGAAATAGCAAACAGGATGATCTAAACCCTGCAAATCTTCCTGTATTAGCACGGCACCAGCCCCGACAGTGCTGGCATCCACCTTTAGCTTAAAAGGTCGGGTCAGATCAGGTACACCCACTGGTGAGTTAACATTGACAGGAGTAAAACAAGGACTAGAACACATGGGATCATTTGTTCCTGGACCGCCAACATTATTCAGCTTATCCACTTTTAGTTGAGTTCTTACTGCAACTCGAGCACAAACACCACTCGGTTTAGGTGCAGGGCGGGGGCGGTAAGACTGCTTAACCTTACAGTCTGAGCTTCCTGCCAATGATGAAGACCATTGACGCTTAAAGACACCTGGTTTCTTTTTATTGGCATGTTCAGCACTTACCACGTTCTTGTCACATCTGGGCAATGCATCGTCAGCTTGAACAGATGACAAATGTCTAGTTAGGGGGACAGACGCTTTCCCCAAGAGTGGACAAGGCTCCTCCAGCTCCACCAAATCTGGAAGTAACGAAATGCGGTTATTTTTGGGTGGTGCATCACCCTCGCTAGAAAATGGAGACAATACAAAATCAGAAATGGGAACATCAGGGGCTGAAGAGTCTGGGGTTGTCTGATTTAAAGAATTGTCTACAGCCCTCGGACTTGGAAGTACTAAACCTCCCGCAATGTCGTTCCCCATTAGCATAGCCACCCCATCCAGAGGTAACTCTGGGCATACAGCAACAGCAAAACACCCGGTGACAAGTTTTGATTTTATATAAACTCTGTGGACTGGCCTTGGAGCGTAGCCCATCTCTATACCCCTCAGAACAGAGTTGTAACCACATGCACTCTTAGGTGAGAAAGGCAAAACATTTGAGAGAATGATTGATTGGGAACCCCCAGTGTCTCTTAAGATGCGGACTGGTTTTAAATCAGAGGGATCAGATCCAAGTGAGATCAAGCCATCAAAAATGAATGGGTCAAAAGAAGGATCAGATAATTTGTCACCACAACCAATGCTCTTATTACGGGGTTCTTTTTTCACAAAACCAACAACTTTAATTTGTTCCGAATTTGGCTGTGATTTGCGTTTTAAAGCTAAACAATCAGCGATGACATGTCCAGGTTTGTGGCAATAGAAACACTCACGATTTTCCTTTGGTACTATGGGATTAACCAATTGAGACTGTGACACAGAGCTAACAGGTGACTTTTCATTAACAATGAATGATGACTTATGGGTAAGCACATACTCATCGGCAAGAACAGCAGCAGATGCAAGAGTGGTCACCTTCTGTTCATTCAAATACAACACCACCCGATCAGGAATGCACTTTTTAAAGTCTTCCAACAATATTAGCTCACGCAAAGTGTCATAATTTTTGACCTTCGATGCAGCACACCACTTATCAAAGAGAATGCCTTTCTCTCTGGCAAACTCAACATGTGTTTGTCCTGCAGTTTTCTTTTGCTGTCGAAACTTCTGTCTATAAGCTTCTGGGACCAATTCATAAGCTTGCAATACAGCCGCTTTAACCAGATCATAATCTAAGCTATCCTTTAACGGAAGCGCTGCCAACACCTCTTGAGCTTTACCAGAAAACTTGCATTGTAACAAAAGAGGCCAGGTTTCCCTAGGCCATTGCAAAGCACCAGCAATGCGTTCAAATGCTGCAAAGTATGAATCAACCTCAGATTCTCTGAAAGCAGGTACTAAAGAAATGCACTTACTGATGTCGAATGGCATAGCAGACATGGAGGTGGAACCTGGTGTGACCGAGGCAGAGGACGCTCGAGTCTGGGCCTCCAGCTCAAGTTTGCGGAGCTGTATAGCTTTCTCGGCCTCTATTTCCAGCCTCCTGATCTCAAGCTCCAGCTGAGCTTTTCTGTCCTGGGCCTTTTCCTCAGCCTCCATCTGGAGACGTGCCAACCGCACCTTCAAACGAGCTCCATCTCGTCCTTCGGAGCTCACAGAAGACAGTGGGTCATAGCGAGGGAGTGTATGAGGCGTCTTTCCCCGTTCACTCACTCCTACCTCCCCACTAGGACCATCCTTGAGGTCCTCCACAGACAATGTCTTATGGCTTGGCATTGCAGCAACCTCAGGCAGATCAGTCTCTTTGATCACACCAATCTCCATCAAACTATCCACTATGAGGGCCTTCAGGTCACGTTTAAGGACCTGTTTTGGGACCTGCAACTTAAAGTGCTCCACAATTTGCAGCAATTCACTCTTGCGGTAGCCATCTATAAGCTCAAGGGAGGGGTCGGCTAAAAAGTGCTCCAGACTAAATGATACTGACATGGTTACTGAATACAGACAACCCGCAATGAAGTAACTCTGGACACAGGGATCCTCCTTAGCGAGTTATCCCGGATGAGCCCCCACTTATGTTACGCCCCCAAGGTCTAGGGGTCCAGGGACGATAACATAAAATGTGTCCAGAGGAACAAATGGTGTGTAAAATGATTTATTACAAGAAAGTTTTTCCAAAACAATACAATTTAACCCAACTAATGCAAAACAAAGGGGTCAACAAAGTAAAGAATATTAAGTGCAAATTAAAGTTACAAAAGGGGGTCCAAACAAGTCACTTCAAAGTAAACTCAAAATAACCCAAAAGGTGAGGAAAGAGCACACAAAGGGAGCACCAAGCCTCCCAAACAAGATTCTAGCTTGGCAAAGCAATCTAAAGCTGTAAAGCTACGTAGCAAAACAAGCAGAAACAAAATAGTTCAAAACTGCCACAGCAGTTGTACAAAATGGTTCAAAACAAACTTCCCAAGCAGTTGAAAACACCAAACATGCCAAACATGGGGGACAGCTTCACAAAACCTCTTCCAACTAGCTGCCCCCTTGAGAAAGGATTCAGGAGCCCTTTATAGGGTGCAGGTGGGCCTCATCAACATCTGATTGATTGGAAAATCCTCTGCTGGTCCAATAGTGGAACTGTTCTCCGACAGCCTTCAGACCAGCCAATCAGGAAGGTGTGCTCCCACAGCTGAATCTGCATAACAAAAGGAGCCTGCACAGCCTCAAGAGGCCAAGGGCCGTAACAGCTTCCAGTCAGGGTTAATTAGCACAGAGCCAAGTTGTGTTTAATGGTTAATGTGATTTCTTCCTGTGACAGCACCCTGTCCCTTCTACATACACTCAACATCTATCCATGCACACTTGCGTTGAGAGTTGCGACCTCGCTTACCCGCCCGCACACTCGCCTGCTTTGCTTTTTCACATTATGTCATTTCACCCACAACCCGGAGATACCGACCATATGCCCAAACCAGCGTGCGCCTCTCCCCCAATTTCTTTCTCTCTAGGAAGCTAGATATAGAGCGAGTGGGAGTAGTGGCGGAAGAAAAGAAACAGGTGAAAAGCTGTGGGGAGAAAAAACCCGTTCCATCTGACAGCGACTGTAGGAGATTGAATTTGGGGCAGAGATGATGGAAGCAGCGAAAAGGGAAAACCAAGGACTTTCCACTGCTACGCCGCGGCACAAAGCAGCCCGAAGAGCAGGTTGAAGATGTGAAATTTTAATCACTTCTCTGTTTGCAAATTTAGTAGCCTCTTAATCAGAAGCACTGCAGAGACTTTGAGGAGGGATCATAAGGCGTTGCCTGCTGTTGAAGTATTTTGGTTGGAGAGGCGTCTGAAATGTGTGGAACATTTCTGGTTATTCAAGGACTTTTATGAGCCATTTTGATGTTGGCCAAGACAGCTCAGAGAGCTGCAGCTGAAGAAAGTACAGAACATAAGCAAATTAAGAAACGGTTAATTTAGCACCTGCAAGTCTGCAAGAAAGCTCATTGAAACAGCTCAGGATACACCTACGAATTAGGGCGCCGCCCTCTGGATGGAGGGAGAAACAACGACCTCAGCTTTCTGCTCCATGTTGCACTAAATATCCGCCATCAGGGCGCCACTGATCGCTAACAGCTACTGATCTGAGGCAGGAATTTGTTCACCCAACCAAAGAAAATGGATCCACAGAACCAACCATGTTACAACATCCATCCATTCATCGGTTTATAAATATGTATGTTTTCTGTTCATGATTATATGTCATTATGTATTACACTGGTTGCTACAATCGATAGTAGCCACACAGGCACACATTCTATTGGCTGAGAGGTTGCCAGGCAACGGTACTTTTTTGTTCCGAGTGCAAGCAGAAAATGTTTCGCAAGCGAGCAGAGAGGTTTTCAAGTGGAGATTTGATCCGAGCAGAGACGGGCTTTGAAAGGTTTGAGAAAGCACAGTGGATGTTTGAAAGAGAGCAGAAGCTTTGAGACCAGAAGACATGAAGTCCTGTTTTCAAAATGAAAATGTGTGCTCTCGAATTACGGCAGAAAAATCCCCCGTATACCAAGTTTACAGCAGCTCGTTATGGACATGACAAACTGAGGGCGATGATCAACAACGAAGGGTGAACGTTTTCAGTTGAACATTTTTCAACTTTCTTCTTTTGCATTGCTGGCTGCATGTGCACAAGCTTAAAGTTTCACATGGATAAATTACGCTGGTTACTCGGCTGGATGGGGACAAGTGGCTGACGCCTCATTGCTCAAGTTCAGGAGGAAATTAAGGGAGTTAACGTTTAAACAAAATGACTTCCTGAACATAAAACCTGGAAAACTGAGAATCTTCACGCATTTGGTTTGAGACGATAAAACATTCGCTTAAACATTTTCTGAAAATGTGGTACTTTTAAAGATCTTCAGCAAGTAGTAAAATTATTAATCAACACCGGTTCACAGATTTTGGTGAGACTTATTGTGAAGTTAGGGGTAAAGTTTAAGACTTTAAAGGTCGCTCAGTGAATGCTTTCTGATTTATTGTTTTATTTTTTCCTCTCATTCAGCCCGGATACGTGAAGCTGTCCAAACCAGTGGCCCTGTGGACTCAGCAGGATGTTTGCAAATGGCTGAAAAAGCACTGTCCCAATCAGCATCAGATCTACAGCGACTCTTTCAAACAGCACGACATCACAGGTACATCTCTGAACCCAAACAGTGATCATTAAGATCAGTGTGTTTCACACAAGCACCTTAAACTGATATTATGGCTGCTGGATACAGTATGTGGTTAAAAACATATTTATTGCTTCAATTTGCTCAAATCTTGGGCTAACGCTTAAATTTGGACATTTTTATGCCTTCAATTCAACAAAACCTTTATAGAACAATAAATGGTTAATATTTTCTTTCTGTTTTGGTTGGACAAGATGTCTACACAGTAGCGATGCAGAAAAATCTCAACACAAGATCTTCAGTAAAGTGAAGTCTGTGTTGACAAAAACTAGCTAGTTTCACAAGTGATGTCATCGGATACACCGCAGCTATGTCTGAAACTCTTATTTTGAAGCAAAAAAGGAAGTAGTTCTACAGTAGTGATCATGTGTTCTGTTGTATTCCCCTGCAAAATATGTAAAAACACAACAACCCATTTTTAAAAATAAAAACGGCTTTAAGTAAGTGAAATCCTTAAGAAACCTGCTTCAGATGGGAAAGATGTTCGTTTGCTGTAAAGCTAATGCTAGCTTGTGGACTACTGGCTAGCAATGCTAATGTTAACCTTTAAGAACAAAAATGTGGTTTCAGCCATGCTTTTTTTTCATGGATACATTCAATTTTATAAAAATTTTACTTTCTCCTTCAGCCACCATAAGTTAGATCCAATCTTATTAGCCTCAAGCTTTCATGTACCGCAAAATGCTGTGAAACGTTCCCATTGTGGGTTTATTATCGTTCTGCTGCTGTCAATATATCCATCCTTCTTTTTTAGCTCCTATTTTGAAAAGAAAAAAAATGTGAGAAATGACCATGAAATCTGTCTTCTGACCTAAACTTGGAGCCAAACCAGCTCCTCTCTTTTCCAAAACTCTTCAGAAGTTTCATCATCTTGCCTCTGAGGAGCCAGATTTCATTCATAACCTCCCAGGTGCGCTCCACACCTGCCGTCTGGCTAACAGCCCACCCGTCTGTCCATCCCTCCCCTTCCCTCTGTCTCTGTTACCAGCGGTAACGGTTGCCACGTCAATCACTCCCCCAACGAGGCCCTTCAAGGTCACCCTGGGTCTAACAGACGACCATTAATTTTCACAGCGCTCTTCTCTCTCACAGCCCGGCTGATCACACTAACTAATATGTTTATTTGTTGCTCCTGAGGAAATCCTCGACTCGGCGACCGGCTGGCGACATAAATCTTGCGATGAGCGCCGCGTTGACTCACTCTTTGATGCAATTTTAACCGCTATGCGTCTACACGGAGCTTCAGCATCACCTGTTTAATGGTGTGAAAATATGAATCTTTCTGCTTTGCGCCGCGAATCGCGCAAATGTCTCATCAGCTGCAAAGAGGTCGAATAGATGACCCACGGTTCATTGCATACCTGCTGAAGCGCCGCTTCAATTTGACAGCAACTCCCAAGGAGAAACATTTTTAGAAGTATTTGATTTGTTTTCTTTTCATTCAGCTTGTAAACTATCACACTTTGATAGATTGATTGTGATTCTTAGGTTTTTACGCCGCAGTGGACTGATGTGTTTAAAAGATAATTTGCTGCTGGATATAGAGAAGATTAACACAATCTACCACCGGAAACTCGTGCTTATTATGTCTGAGTAGTTTCTGTACTTTTCTCAAAAGAAATCATTCTTTGTGTGAAAAGATAATAAAATTTGATTAGGTTTATCTCAGAATGAACAAAGTTAAACAACACGACGGCCTATTTTCTCAATTGCTACAAAAACACAAAATCTTACCAAGTATTTTTTTGTTCTAGTTTTTAGTGCAAATATCTTAGTATACTTCACATAAGACAAAACTAACTTACAAGTCACTTTTTAGCAAGAAAGTACTAAAAAAGTGAATAAATCTGCCTGTGGAGATGGTCCTTTTTCACCAGTGTTAAGGAATTACTGACTTAAAAGAAGCCCCTATTTCTTCTTTAATTACTTAATTGCTGCTCTGAATATGGTGTTCTTCCAGGGCACTTGGACGCTGGGTTAATCAAGCAATATTAGAGAACAGAAAAATAATAATTCAACTTAGAAAATAACTGCAGAGATTAAAAGAAAACACTATATCCTAATTCACAAATGTTAAACAATTACATTGTTTTTGTTGGGACACCAATTGATTATATTCTATTTCATTTTTGTTTTGAATGTATCCATTTTAATGTACACCTCCTTGTTTGTTTGTTTTTTCTGCTTGTTTGGTTATTGCCATTATTCGTTGTATTATCCGGTTAATTATTTTGTAGATCAATACGCCTTTATTCTACTTGAAATAAGTCAGGTTTGAGCAAGAGCCTGTTTCAGGTCGATAATCCCTTAATATTGATAATAAAAGTACTATGTTCCACTGGCAGATTTTTTTTTTACTTATTTCAAAATCAACTGCCACTGTACCGTTACCTAGCAACCAAAGCCAAGCCTGTCACCTAGCAACCCAGTTCTAGTTCCACTGGCAGATTATTTCATTTATAACAAGATATTTTCCATGTTATAACCAAAATAATCTACCATTGGAAGTAGTACTTTAAAAAAAAGTTACTTGTAAGTTAGTTTTGTCTTGCTTCAAATGTACTAATATATTTGCTGTAGAAAATGCTTTTTTGTGTTTTTTCCAGTCTGCTTCTGAATTTTCTAAAGCCGTTTATTGCGAGGAAGGATTAAATAAGAAGTACAGAGCTACACTTTCAAACTGAGACAATTGGGAGATAATAGCACGCAGAAAATCTGCAAGTAATTCAGTTTGTCTCCACATTGGGCATTAATTAACGGAAGACAATTAAAATGGGCCAAGCTTTACCAATTGGACTCGCAAAGCAATTTGCTTCCTAATCAATCTTTGGAATATTATGCGGACATTTTATTTCCTTTCAACGCAGCAACAGAATAAACGCGACTAACCAATGTAACACTGTTGGGAAAACAATCGTGCAGACAAGCAAACAAGGAGTTTGAATATGTTTATGTTAGAATGCAGGCATGCATCAGAGATAGGAGATTATCTGTTTGTTCGGTGCGTTTGTCAGACTCTACTTGTGACCTTTTCATAATTGAAACCGCGTGAGCAAGGCCGTGGTTTGGCTTCCTTGCCCCAGACTTTTTCTTTTGCATTCAGTGCACTGTATTCCCACCAATACATCCATAACTGAATACCGCTTTTCGACTGCCAGCGGTGCTCAATCTCACTTGTCTTGGCAACATTGTCATCCCTTTCACTAAGTACCAAATCAATAAGCAGTCTCTCTTTTCCAGATCATAATTCAAACAGACAATCGCGTCCGCCCTCTTTAGACATAAAACAGCAGCATGGGGAATGCATTTCACTGCGTATCGAGGCGCGTGCAACGTTTTAGCATCGAGCGACTTCAGTATGCAGCAACCGCTTCACTGCTGTAACCTCTGCCAAAGAAATCAATGCTTCCCGTCCTCATTCCAGCCTCCACTGCCAAGAAGACGCCTCCTTTCCTCAGTCCTCACCTCCCACCCCCAACAGACACGGCTGCAAATATGGCTTTAACACCCAGCTTCCATTTAAAATGCATTAAAGCATATTAGGGCATAATTAGATATTAGTTCCTAATCCGTCGTCTTTACAATGAGGAAGCTTGTTAAAGACGGTAGGAACTGGCTGGTGTGACGTTATTTAGCAAAATGCGCATAAAAAAGCACTTCTTTTTTTTTTTTTGCAAAAATTGGAAAAATTTTTTCTTACAAACCAACAAAAAGGGGCAGTATTATGCGTTTTCAGGGACATAGTCCAATTTAATAGCACAGCCGCATAACTATGTTGACTTAAGTTACATATTAAATATGCATATTAAATATGAAAAAAAACCCATTGTAATTTAATGTCTTGGAATTGTGCCTGTCTCTTTAAAAAACTTTTCTAATTGCTGCTGGCTAGTCTGAAGTGGTTGAGGAGGAGCTGTGTCTCGAAGGCGGGGCTACATCCACCCAGGCATTTTGCACAGCTGAATTGTTGCCATGGAAATTAAACTATTTCTCAAATATGCATGAGAGAATCAAAGCAATCCTCCAGCTGTGTATTTGATGAGAGAATAAGATAATAGCATGATTTAAAGCTCAAAAAAGTTGATTTTACGCAATACTGCTCCTTTAACAATGTCCCCACCTAAGATTTACCTTCGATTGATTTCAAAATATTAGATTTTTCTTTTTTTTTTTTATGTGGGAGCAATCATTTCAGTTTTTCTCTTATAGTCTGGGAAAGTTTCCCTCACAGAACTCAGTGATATATGGTGTCATAAGCCCTTGCTCTGAATAATTAATAGCCTGTAATATTAGTGGTTAAATGAAGGGTGGCTGGAGTCCTGCTACTCTATCCGCCCCACTAGTCAAACTGGTCATTTCAGCCGCCTGGAAAATACCAGTGAGCCAATGCAGCTCACTGGTAGAGGTAGTGGTATCTCCTGCAACTGGAGGGTCTCACTTTGGATACTAAATGTATATTTGATGAGGCACAAAAAAGGACAAAAGGTGACAAAGTCTATTTCAGAACGGTCGAGGACACGCAGAAACTAACCACAACAGCCATTTAGCCCTTAGACGATGAATTGTGCAGACTGCCGCCGGCTGCTGTCATAGAAATGCAGCTGGTTAATGTAGAAAAAGACATACAGCAAATGAGTCAAACAGACTGAAGTAACAGGGCTGCACATCAGCCTGGAAGCTGCAGTGTAGCATGAAGACTTTTTTTTTTCCTCCTGATGGACCATTTGTTGGACAGTTTGATAATCTGAGATGAAATAATGATTAATTATACAAATTATAGCTGCTGATTTAGTCCATATCAGCAATTATGGAAACCAAAGGTATGTAAAAATGCATTTATTGATTCATTAGGTACCTCTAACAGCTATAACTTAAGTGTCCCAGATCCTACAGGTTTGTAGACTTTGGTAGCCTTACATGTGGGATGTTTTGAGTTTTTTTCCCTCAAGTTTTTCTTGTTAAACACATAATTTTTACTGTATAAATCTGTAATCATGACTTGGAGCAGCTGTCTCTTGTACTTAAAAAGATGTTTCTCGTTGTTGCTCGTTGTATCGACATGGTGCAGTTTGTGTCAAACAATCCAAACTAATAGTAAAAACTGCTATTCACCTCCCCGCCTGTGGTGGCGCTGGACCAAGAACTACTGAAGGAAATGACACAGAAGCCTCAGACACAAGCTCAACTTCCTCCTTCACAAAATGTAAACAAATATGGAGTAGCATCAGAGTTTAGTGTTTGGAGAATTTCACTTTTGTCTAGTAAAAGACCATCAGTCATTTCTCCCACTAGTGCTAGACCTGGGAGTTGGAAACAGCTAGCTGAGAAACCGACCCGTACCTCCTTCCTCCTGACATTTTGATAGATATTATCAATTTTGCCTGAATTCACACCACATGATTAATGTCACCATGTCATAAACAGCGTTTCCTCTTAAATCGGAGCAGCATTAAAATGTACAAAAGACGAGATGCTAACCAGTTTTTTCCATACATGCTAGGCTACATGACGGTGCGGCACTGTCTCCATGGTTACCAATGATAAGATGCTACCTTCTCCATAATGCAATATTCAATATCTTTCTAATCATACTTAATGTATAAAATGATTGCGTTGTAAAACGTGTTCGCTACAAATTTGTGAATAAACCGAGGGCTGCCAGTCGTTATGATTAACGGCCGCTATACATCACCGCCATCTTTCATTATTAAAAGTTATAAAATAAAAAGACAAGTTTGGTTTGCAGCCTTGTCTGTGCTGCATCCCGTGATCATTTTTAAAGTGAAATAAACTAAATAGAAGCGATACTAGGTTGCAGATGTCTGTTTTTTGACAGGTTTTAAAGGAGCGCATTGGTTTTTTTGACGTCTGTCATGGCGGAGCGGGTAGAGTTATGGAGAATGCAAAGGGTCAATAGTTTGTTTCCTGCTTTTGGAGCGATCTTCACTCCGCTTGGCGTTCACATATGCATTAGAACCAGAGTTTGCTTTTTTGGTCTGCATCAGAGTTTGATCACACATTCACACCTCATCAAACAGTTCTTTCTAGAGCACGTTAATCCGAACTGGAGTTTAGATTAAAGCGGACTAAACAGATTCCAGCAGAATAATCTCAAAAGGGTTCCCCTAACCACACCCTCCCCTCCATGATTACATCTTGAGTTTCTGTCCATGAATCCATAAACTTATTGGTTATACGGGGGATTACTGGTGAAGTTTGTAATCAATCTGCACTGACAGCAAGCTGGACTTTGTGTTAAGAATGTGGAAACGTCTTATCTTCGACCAAATAGGCCTTAAAAGCATCCCTGAAGAACCATAGTTGTGCACCACCCATAAAGGTTGGATAAACTCTTGATTTTTCAGAAACAAAACCGTGGAAACTGCATTCACTGAAACAAACACAGCTCAGTAAAAATATATGTGGTCTTGGTTGGAGGAAGACTTTTCTGAATGCGACTATTTGACTGCAATCATCCCGAGGTGGAAATCAGTCAAAAAAAAAAAAAAAGGTAGATTTTAATGCCAATCAGGAAACAGTCATGCTTAAAACTGCCCACTTGTATCTGAATTAGCCAGAACGCATTTTAATGCCAAGTCTGTACAGGATCTCTATTGTTCCACAGATGACACAAAAAATGAGCAGACAGCTGACAGGAAGTGTTAAAAAATGTGCTGCTGTTGTAGAACATTAACCTGAGGAAACAAACTCAAATTATTTCACCAAGTACAATCTCTATCAAATCGAGGCGCTGTGTTGATAAGCAGCCTTTGTGCACCTGTTCTTTTTATTTCTACCTGCAAAATGAAGCAAACTCTTGGTGGATCAATGCATATATGTGTGTATTTTGTGTTTATATTTAAGCAGGTGTAAACAAATGCACTCTAAGCTCCCATTCATCAAAGCCGCAGTTGACTGTGCCAGGCTGTAGCTGCAGATTAATCAGCTTCAGCACAACACGGCTGCACACCCACCACTCATTAATCCGATTCTCAGGCACAATGTGGTTCTGTGCACATCGCCCAGTCTTTGTGAAATCTGTGTGTGCAACATGCTTCCCTGTATTTGTTCTTTATATAGTGAAATAATATTAAAATAGAGAAATTGTACAGACATTAATTAGTAAAAATTAATGATT
This sequence comes from Poecilia reticulata, assembly GCF_904066995.2. Classification (NCBI taxonomy): domain Eukaryota; kingdom Metazoa; phylum Chordata; class Actinopteri; order Cyprinodontiformes; family Poeciliidae; genus Poecilia; species Poecilia reticulata. Next base: position 21,269,678 of record NC_088840.1, on the reverse strand, counting down.
CCCTCTCTGTTCTTTTTGCCACCTTTCCGATACATCACATGTATACCCAACATTTCCAGCTTTTCTTTTTGTGCTCGGGATTGTAGCTCCATATTAGATTTATGCTAACAAACAGCTCCGGTTGTCTCTGTGGGCTGCTGCCTGTTGACTCCCTGCTTGAGCTCTGTCGGTACATTTTACATAAAAGGTTTTTGGGTTTCTTTTCAGTTGTTACTTCGTCCATATATGGAGGTACTTCCTGTTTTGATGGGACAATAGTTGACACTTTTCCCATTTTTATTTTATACATTGTTTTCTTCTATAATTTTGGTTTAATTTAATGGGTTTTGTGGTTTTTTTCATTATAAGTGACATTTTTAGTCTTTCATTTGGGTTTCTGCTTCTTAAAAAACACCCACCAATTGTTTTGGCAATAAGTTCAGTTCAAATGTTCAGTTTTTGTCTGGAAAATGAGCTGTTTCCAAAACCTCCCGATTGAGTCACATTCAATGGGCATTGTGCCGTTACCTAGCAACCCCAGTCAACCCAGCCCTTTACCTAGCAACATAAAATGGAGTTTGGATGTGCTGTACAATGGCTGCTGGAAAAGACAAGTGTTTTGTTGTTGACTCACTATCCAGAAACCACTTGCTGCATTCATGTTGGTTGTGCAGGAGGCTCAACCTCTGCTTTTCAAAGATGTACCATTATATAATTTGGGCATCAGTTTGCTGCCATTTTCATGCGCGAGTGTAAATGTGGAGTTAGTTATGGCCATAGCCAGCAGCAGCTTGTTTGGATTTAAAGTGACAGGACGCCCGAAAACAGCTCACTCTGAAAATAGGCAGAACTCAACAGACTAAAGTCTCGTTGTTTATGAATAATTTTGTACAAAAGATGTAATGAACATGTTTTGTTTAGCCCATATTCTAACCAGTTCAAGGAACTATAATAGTCCCCTTAAAGCCTTGTTTTAAATTGTAATCTTTGTTTATGTAGTTTTAAGTTGACTTTTTAAAAGCCTTACCACTCACTAGGCCTTCCTGCAGACCGCTGCTTTTCTGAAATGTAAAACATAATGTGGGGTTCTTGTGAATAATGATGTAATTTGTAAGACTGAATAGCATCTCTGCCTAAAGAAACAGGAAGAAAAACATCTTTTTGTACGCTCGGGTTAAATTGATGAGAAATACTTATTTTAAAATTAATGCTCTGCACAATTGGTTTTCAGACCACTGTTGGAAAAACTAAAAAAATCTTTTTTTACATTTAGAAATCCACTCGCATGCCGAAACCACTTCACTGAGACGGGCAGCTTCCATTATGAAGTGGAAAGTAAATCTTTTAGATAAGCAGTGAGAGATGTTTTTTATGTTTTGAGATTGCTAAATGAACCAGCCTTTCTGTAACTCTGTTGAATAAGCAGCAGAAAGTCTTAATATTTAGTTTTCACATCTACTTTTTCCTTCTACGTTTCAGGAGCTTTTTTTTTACAGCTGATTTGCCTTTTTCCCCCTTTCACTATCAGACATTCAGCTGCTTCCAAAGCAACTCTTTCTCTTACCTCATTTATTTCCTCCTGACCACTTTCCACTTCTCCAGCCCTCCTCCTCCTCCCTTTCTTCCTCCTCTCCTCCTGGCCATGCTACACTGCACAGTGCATTAATAGTGGTATGAAAAATTCCCCGCTGAGACATGGTGGGATCGTCGATGCCAATGACTCAGAACTGGAGGAACAGAGAGTTAAAAGGCTTGGACTCCTTACCAAAGTTGTTCCACCCCACTGATGTTGCCTTGCTGACAAGGAGGCATGGCACTTTGGCTGAAAGTTGAGCCGAGTGTTTTTTATTGTAATCACTGGTATTCTTATATCGCAGTAATTGCAGCACTTCACCGGATTTGCTCTGGCTTTTTTTTAAAGGTACGAGTCTGGTTAAAGATTCATGCCATTTGCTTTTATACATGCGAATATCTAAAAAAGAAATGATTCAACCTAGGATTTGCTCAAAAAAGCTTTCTGAACTTGTTTTTTCCTAGTATATTTTGGCATACGGATGTTTGACCTCTCTGATGTTGGAGCCCTAAGATGTCAAAAGGCACACACGCAGTCACCTACACCATTAAATTATCATTTTAGAGGTACGATTTAGCCTCTCAGACTGTTGAATCTACATCTAGATCTGCTCCTTTCAATTTTAACTTTTGGCATTTCTGCCAAAAGGTTTGCAGTTTTATCACGAACAAAACTTTTTATATGATCGACCAACACAAAGCATGACTGTGAAGTGGAAGGAATAACAGCTGGATGTTTTGATTGTGTCTCTACGGAGGTCAGAAGAATATTTTAACGCATTTCTTTGCAAAATAACTCAAGCTCTGTTAGATTGGATGGTGTTCTTTCTAAGTTAGCTTTTTCTTAAAGGTGACACATTATGCTTTCTTGAAAAGGTTAAGACAGGGCGACACAAATGTGTACATTAAATTTTTTTGCACACAGTCATTCTTGGATAATATTTTAGTTTGTGCAGTTCTGCCTATTTTTAGCTCCCTTCATTTTAGGTTAACTTTAAATCTTGTACCTTTAAATCCTCATAAGCTGCTGCTGGTCACGTCCTGTAACTCAACATTTACACTTGAAAATGGCTGCAGAAAGATGTGCAATTATACAACCATACATCTTTGAAAAGCATTAATAGGACCTCATGCACAACCAATAAGAATGCAGCAAGTGGTTTCTAGATGGAAAGTCAACAACAAAAACACTTGTCTTTTCCAGCAGCCATTGTACAGCACATGCAACAGTAAAACCAGCTGACCAAATGTGCTGGAGCTCTGCTTGGGTTGCTAGGTAACGGGTTGTGCTCGGCTGGAGTTGCTAGGTAACGGAGCAGTGCCCATTGAATGTGACTTGACAATTGCAAGTGTTCTGAAATTACTCATTTTCCAGACACCAAAAAACATTAACTTGCCCAAAAAAGAAATGGCTGGGAGTCTTGTTTGTTTTTCTCTTTTTGCTGTTTTTATAAGCAGTAGAGACCTAAATGGAAGTACAAAAACATGTAACATTTTAATATTAACAATTTCGCATCAAAACCAGATTTCTGGAGTGCTTAAAAAGTTGTTGTCCTGTCAACAGTCTCCCACCCAAACTATGGATTTCTGCAGCTCCTCCAGAGTCGCCACGAGCCACTGGGCTGTTTTTTTTTATATATAGTTCAAGGTCTCTTTGACATGACACACTTAGTTGTGTCATTTCCAGTAATTTCCTGTCCTTTCCACTTTTAGATGATGATCACTGGGGAACATTAATTAATGAACACCAGAAACATAAACATGGTTAAATCAGTGTTATAAACAATATTTCAAGCTTTGACAACATCCCATATTTAGCTGTTCGAACATCTGAGATCTTCCCAGAACATATGTTTTTAAACCAACATCACCAATAAATTATTAAAGTTCATCTTTGAGATGGCTCAAAGATGATCTCTAATGGAAATTGGGTAGAAATTGGTGTAGCAAAGTAAAATGGGCACAGCAGTTTTTTAGTAAAAATGTTCAGTTTTTGGTATCTGTCACTTCTCTGTTTTGTCTTTGTGTTGGTCTATATTATAAAATGCTAATAAAAAATCACTGAAGCCTGGTTGCAACTTGACAGATCATTAAAAAACTTAGAGGAGCAAGGATTTGTACAAAGAACCTCTGGTATATATCTATATCAAGTTATGTCCTAATTTGACCATTCTGTCCTGATGCTGCAGCTGTTTTTAATGCTAATATATGGGAAACCCCACATATCATCAAACCTGCAGTGTGTCATGCTCAGTTATCTCTCTTATACCTGCAGTTATTGACAACAGACGATACAGGAGCAAAAGAGAGAACTGTGAATCTCAGTTGCCATGCCAATCTATCTTTGGTTTCAGGTGGCAAGTGATGGTTGGTCAATATTTATAGACCTGTTACAGCATGGCTCATGTTGGCGCCGTCATGTCAACTTTAACGTCTCAATCTGGTCTCCTCCTTCTTTCACTTTTCCCCGTCTGTCCTTTCATTATGTTGCTGCTACCTGTAAGTGTTTCTGACTCTACCTGGCTTTTATATACTGGTTACATGTGATGTAATTTACACTGAAAATGCTCAGATTTTAACCCCATCTGGATGTAGCTAGGCCTATCACAATAAACAGCAAATCAGTTCATCCCATGATAAATTAAAACTTATCTCAATAATTTCCATTTACATATTTATTGCATTTCTTTCTCTCTCTGATGCTTTGGTCTCAGCTAGTCATTTTTTGAAGGACAATTTTGTTTTTAGAAACTTAATCACTTTATTTGTTGTTTCGGTTTTGTAAAATGTATTCCAGATCCAGTGTTAAATGTTAATTAGAATTGAAAGTTTATTGATCATTGAGCAATGACATTGCTATGCAGGGTTTCCTCCAGTGTATTATAAGCCTGGCGGGCCTCCAGGCTTTACTTGTGCCCCCACCAGGCTAAACATTGCTTATTTATTCAAGTCTTTTTAAAATATTTCCATTTTTTCAGACTTTATAGTTGCTGTTCAGGTGTTAATCTTCCAATCTTTTAATAACACATAATCAAGTAAAATTTTAAAATTTCCTGTCAACTTTAAACATTTTTTAACTCAAAAACACGACGGACCTTTGGATGAATGACTAGCGCCCAACCACCAGGCATAGCACGTTTTCTGGGGCAAACCTTGTTATGCCATTAGCATTGTATTACTTGAAAATGGTCTCAAAACTATAATCAATTATCGCAATAACTTCTGGGAAAATGTATCATTCGGAAAAATTTATCCAGACAGGCCTGTGTGTAGCACAAAGTTCTAGTCTGGTTCTGACGTTAGCATGTTTGTTGCATTGAGACTAGGAATGGTATTTATTGTATCGTTTATCTTTTATTGTCATGATTTTTTTGTCATCAGAATATTTGTTTTCTCAATAAATCTCAATTAAAAATGTTCATCTTGTCAGGATTATTATAAAAAATTTTTTTTACTGTTTTTGCAATGTTTGTCCAATAAAAGTATCAATAAGTTTGAAAACATGATTAAATGCAGTTGGTGTGTACAGTTAGTGATTCAAATCACGTTTCTTAATGTGACTGTTGTCCTAACGTAGTGTATTACAAATGGGAATGTTTGTCAAGAGTTGTGTTTGTGGGGCTATAATGGATGTGACACAAAGTTGCAACTATGGAGCTACCTAAACAAGGACGTAATTAATTGTACAACAAAATTTCATGAGAAAACTTTAACTATACTTCCTAACTTTCAGTTTCAGACTTTAGTGCAATTTCTGAGTGAATATTTGAAAAGTGGAAAAGAAATTGTAGTTTTCCAGATTCCAGATAAAAGTCTTGCATTGTTCAGTACTTCAGTAGAAACATCTAAGGTTTTAGACCCTGGACCCCATTAGCACATTTCTTCAGCAAGAACTTGTTTCTTTAAGCTGAGATGAAAACCTGGAGCTGCATACTTACTGCCATTAACAACTACACAGATTCCCAGTTCATGAACTGAACAATCGCTTTAACTTCCTGGCAATTTTAAGGACTTTTCTCCAACCAACCATCTTTGGTTGGACTTTTCTCCAACCAAAGATGCTAATTGGTGGCAGCATCTTGTCAAAGCAGCCATCAGGGCCACAAGAGCAAAACGAGCATTTTGCTTAGTAATTACCCTATATTATCCTATCTGCTTACCATCCTCCATGTTGCAAAAACACTCATAACAAGGACTAATAATCACACAATATTCTACAAGACTTTTTATTAGTAGCCCAAGTCCTCTTCATAGAAGCAGATTGGATGATTAAATTATGTATTTAATACAAGGATTTGCAATTAACTAAAGAGCTGTTAGGGATTCTTGCTCCAGAGATGTACTGTTCTGATATTTACGCAAAGAAGGATCTGCTTCACATATGGTTCTGCTGAGCTTAATTGAACAATTCAGACTGATGGCCGTACGACTGTGAAGAGACGTCTGTTTTTTATTAATCTACCCTTATAAAGTCCAATTTGTGTTTAATTCACCCGCAGCACCTTGTGAGTTTACTCTTCGGTGGACGTAAATACTTCATTTTACATCTGAAGCGGCGTTTGCTAAACTCCCTCTGGCTTGGATCCTTAAGCCTTGTGTTTTATGTTATTTTATTTTATTTTTTCACTCGTCTATTTTCAGGACGGGCCCTCATGAGACTAACAGACAGAAAGCTGGAGCGAATGGGGATTATCCACGAAGCCCAGAGGCAGCACATCCTGCAGCAAGTCCTGCAGCTTCGTGTCCGCGAGGAAGTCAGGACGCTCCAGCTCCTCACACAAGGTAAACTTTTCAGTATCAAAATATCACATTGAGACGTCTACCTGCATTACACACCCTGCTGCTGTTGCTGAGAACCTAGTTTCTTCTAGGTGGAAAAATATCCAATAACAAACATTCTAATAAATATACCAATCATTCATTATTCACGAGCCATCTGTCGCCATGGCAATCGCTGCATATTTCAAAGCCTGGAGGAAATGATGAATCAGAAAATGATTATGCAACAAAAGTCTTGCAGAAACATTTTCCTCAGCTGCTCTGTTCACAAGCCACGGAGTCCAGATGACGATGGCTTGTTGTTAGTTACGTCTCCATATAGATTTACTTTTACACGTGATGAGCTCCTGTAGCTGCAGGTCCCAACTCTGCTGACTCTGAACTTGTCGGTTTCTCATGTCGCAAGCAGAGATAGTACCTGAATATGCTGATATCTGCTGAGATACGCCCCAAGGTTGTTCCAGATGGTTGTTCCAGATAGACATAACAGATGCAGCTAATGTATTCATGAGTGTGCAAGAGGTCCAAGGCTGTAGACGCCGAGCTGAAATGTAAGCGCACCACTTTTGTTTTTGCTCCCATTTTGTCATGAGCTGAACTCAAACATCCAAACCTTTTTCTATACGCACGGTAGACCTATTTTCTCTCAAATACTGTTCACAGATCTGAGTTGGTGAGCACTTCTTCTTTGCCGAGATAATCCATCCCATCTCACAGGTGTGCCATGCATAGATGTTGTTTAGACGGCCTGATTGTTGCACAGGTGTGTGACAATAAAAGGTCATTGTGAAATTAGCAGTTTTGCTTTATTGGGGGATCAGAGAACCAGTTGGTATCTGGTTTGATTACCACTCACTCAGTGCAACCCACCTGTTGGCGTTCATGAGATTAATTGGGGGGTTTTTGGCCCAGATCTCTCCAATAGCCGTGTGAAGTTGCTGGATATCGGCAGGAACTGGACTAAGACATAAATCTTATTGTGTTGTGTCACCATTAGGTCAGCTAGTTATTAACCAAAGGAATCTGAAAGTATGTCAAGCTGTAAGTAGCAAAACCTTTCTTGATATTATTCTAAAGTCTGAGAAACACAACTTTGTAAACATGGTGTTTCCATTAAATAAATGTAATTACAATCATACTTGAAGAAGTTTGTTTATGGAATAAGTCAGTGTTTTTCAACCTTTTTTGAGCCAAGGTTCATTGTTTTAATTGAAAAAAATCACGAGGAACATCACCAACCAAAAATGTAAACAAAGATACTCTGTAGCCGCCTATATTACATATATAGTCATTCTTATCAAAGTATCTTGAATAGGAATCAAATAAACACAAACATTTATTTTTATCATAATATTTAATTATTTCAATTATTTAATATTTCAAATTGCACTTAACATGTCCACTTCAAAAATACACCTGAACAGAGCCACAACACTGTGTGTGATGCATGAATGTTCTAATTCTCTTGTTTTAATGTAAAATGCTCTGTACCTACTGCCATCTAGTGGTAATAAAATTACATGATTATGCCGCTAGTCACTACTACAGCAAAGACACTCAAAGATGGCATTATTTGCAGATAATTAATTCGTTTTGAAGAAATCTTTTAAGACCAATTACCGTATTTTCCGGACTATGAGCACACCATACTATAAACCGTACCTTCTAATTTTTTGAAACTCCCCCCTCCTGGAAACTTGCATATATCAGCCGCACCGGGCTAAAGGCTGCTGGTATCTCTGCCGTTCTCGGTTTCCCATAAGGACCCAGCAGAGGGCTGCGTCCTAATAAATGCTGGATATATTAAGGACGCAGTTCTCCGTCTTCAAATCCGCTTTTGTTCACGCCGAGTTTATGTGCGGCGGCTTTATTTCCCTCCTGTACTGCCAGATTGATACTCCTCAACTTAGAAGCTGCATCATGAGTTTGAAAACATTTCTTCGTTGTGCCTGCTGCTAGCAAGTGCTTGTTCTAAATGAAAATTAGCGCGTTCTTCTTTGATTTCCAATTTTGACTTCCAATGATTCACTTCCTGCTAAAGAGCCCCCTGGTGGTTGAAGAAAAATCCACAGAAAAGCCACATGTTCAAAGCTTAGGAAAAAAGTAGGTAAATACGGTAGGTGAAATTAGATCATTTCCACGGCACACTTGACGATCACTCACGGTACACTAGTGTGCCGTGGCACAGTGGTTGAAAAACACTGGAATAAATCAGTAAAATTATGGATGTAAACATAATCATATTTCAGCCACGGCGCTAGCTCTCATCATCAGAGTTGACATCAGCGTCTTAGTGTAGCATTGCAACGACAAGTGACTTATAATTAGGAATGGCTACAAATAAATGCTGCATTTTCGGGAAACTGTAGTTATGCATGCCATAACAAATTTTGCTGAATGATAAATTTCCCCAGAAGTTATTGCGAAAAACTATAATATTGTTGTTGTGAGACCATTTTCAAGTATTACAATGCTCAAAGATCAATAAACCTTAAATTCTAATTAATATTAAGCACTGGAATTGAAAAAGCAGAAACAACAAATAAAATTATGACTTCTCTGTCAAAATAGTAATAGTAGTTGAGACCAAAGCATCACACTGAAGATTATACTTTGGTACAGAGAGAGAAAAAAGAAAAATGATAAATGATGGAAATTGATTAGTTGGTTTATTGTGACAGGTCTAATTGTCTCCGATTGCAAAAGAGCAATGGGTTCAATACTTTTGAATGATGGAGTCAGCTGTGAATTATTGAAGTAGGCCAGCGCCTATAAGCTTGTTACTGCTTTATGCAAACTGCTGTGATGCCAAAGAGTTTCCATTCCCATCCACCCACCCATTTTCTGTACACCTTTGTCCCTTAGTGGGGTCAGAAGGGTTGCTGGTGCTTCTCCAGCTAACGTTCTAATGGACAAGAGGCGGGGTCACCCTGGACAGGTCGCCAGTCTGCCGCCGGGCAACGCAGAGACAAGACGGGACAAACAACCATGCACACACACACACTCACACCTACGGACAATTTGGAGAGACCAATTAACCTGACTGTCATGTTTTTGGACTGTGGGAGGAAGCCGGAGTACCCAGAGAGAACCCACCATGCACAGGGAGAACATGTAAACTCCATGCAGAAAGACCCGGGGCCGGGAATCGAACCTAGAACCTTCTTGCTGCAAGGCAACAGCTCTACCAACTGCGCCACTGTGCAGCCCAGTTTCCATTCCAGTTTTGTGAAAAACACCAATTTTGAAATGGCTGCAAAATCAGCTCATCCTATTGCAAAATCTTGATTTTAAAATTACCGTGTCTCCATTAGGCAAAATTATTTTCATAATTCCAATATGCGCAACAATTTTAAGGTCTATGCACATGAAGCTAGTTTCGGTTTCCAGCATCCAGCATGCCGAGGGAAGGGAATATTGATCAGTCCATTTATCACAGCATATTAAGTAATGGTGAAATGGGGTCATTGCTATGATACTAGAGTCTCAGTTGTGTTGGTTATGAAGTGGTGTTGCCCATGTGTTTTAAAAGGGCCTTGATACTCATCCAGGAGGAATTTTCAGCAATTAAGAAGGCAACAAAATGTCTAATTTTGTTGTGCTTCCTTATTTAATTGTCTTGAACCCATTAGTCTAGGTTAGTCATCTCTGCTGAGATACTGTGGCTTTTTCCTCATATCTCAACAAAATAAGCTAAATATTTGAGAGTGACAGATTTTATTTGCTACCTCACTGTTTATTTTTTGTCATAAATATACTTTTGTGCCGTCGATGTTCAGAATACAGATGCCTCTTTTGTGACTTTGTAGCATTAATCAAAGGCAGCAGGATCAATTCAGCCTCAAAATATGCAGAGGCTCTGTTTACAATTTATGCATGTATAACAGCCTCTGTAATCCATTATGTTAATTAAATCTTTTGATGAGCCATTTTTAATTCATGTATAGCCAAACTAAAAGCTTCACACAGGTAAATAGCTGAGCTGCCAAAGTTGAAATCAGTGGCAACAAAGCAGACAATGTTCCCAGTGAATCAAACGGCTCCTGTTCATTTAGTTTTGTGTTTTTCCTGGACAATACTTTTCTTTGTGTGGTCCATCAAATGCAATTATTAAAGTTTTCAGTTTTACTGCAGTGCTTTTGTTACGACATGTCTGAATTTTAAACCAACTAAAACTTGGTTTTTAGTTGGCTTACTTTGACTCATCAACCTGATGAAGAAAACACAATTTATGACTTTTGATAGTGATTAACCTTGGTGTGTCTACCCCATCATAGGGCTGTACAATAAATCAATAATAATATATATCACTGTCGACACGTAATCAATCAATAATGCATCCAATAGCATTTTCACTGAACTTTGATCCAGAAACGCACAGCATTCTGGGTGCTGTCGGCAGAGGAAAAGCATTTGCTGCTCTAACTTACTCACTCTTTGGTTACCTAGCAACAACCTGCTGAGTAACTTGTGGTTACCTAGCAACAACTTGCTGAGTAACTTGTGCAGCAGCAGTTTAAGGTTTTGCCAACGTGCCTAATAGCTCCTTAAAATTGAAACAAAGCAAATGAAAGGAGAAAATGAATACAACTCAGTAGGACACTGGATAAAACTGAGAAGATCACACCACAAGTTTGACTGTATTTAACATATTTAAAACAAAAAAAGCGAATCATTTTCAGCCATATCCTGTACCTTAAACTGAAGCAGCGTGTCACAATCAACCACATACTGACAACTATGTATTTTATAGATATTATCTTTTACTAGAAAGATACCATATGTGATTTTTCAGGATTTTTCACCCTGAGTCTATCGCAAACCAAATCTTTTACAAACAGAACACAATGGAGTAATTGAGTGTGGTACAAATTAGTTGTGGGTATGTTATGGGAACAAAATGAAATCTGACTTTTGGTCTAGATCAGTGGTTCTTAACCTTTTTTGAGGTACCGAACCCCCCAGTTGCATATGCGCATTCACCGAACCCTTCTTATTTCAACCCCCCCTCCCGCTTCCCCCGGTATTCTGATTTAGTAATGTAATTATATTAGCTGTGTAACCACCCCCACACCACTAGAGGCAGTACCAACCCCGAAAAGATTCAACTAAGGAGCAGATTTAGACTATAGAATTTGGTAAAAACTGTGAACTTTGCTGAAGTAATTAAAGACAAAAGTTCAAATCCATGCTGAGAGTGGAACTCCTTCAATCAGTGCTCCTCCGCAGCTCTGATTGGCTAAGCAATGTAACGTGATCCTCTGCAGCAAGTGATGGCAAAGCGGGGCGTCATCACGACTTTACACAAGTGTGTCTTTACCTCTGCGGCAGAGGCTCTTCCGAACCCCTGAGACCGACTCACCGAACCACTGGGGTTCGATCGAACCCAGGTTAAGAACCACTGGTCTAGATGGAAATCAGCCAGGGCCGGCCAAAGCCTTTTTGGGGCCGTAAGCAGATTTTCATTTGGGGGCCCCCCTTATCAACATGTCAACACCAGATTCTTTGTCATTCCTAAGCTACTCTGTGTGTAACAAATGTACTATCATTAGCATCATCTGTAGTTAGCTTACATCAGACCAGTGTTATTATGACTATTGATTTTAACCTTACAGAAGTAGCAAATGGGGTGGGCCTTATCGCATCATCATTTATTGGGATAATTTTTTATAAAAATGTTGATTTCATTGTCACAATAAAGTCTAATTAATTGTAAAAAAAAATATCTAAAAATGGTGGTAAAAAGTTCTTATCACTTTTATCATTATTAGAGTAGTACTGTAAAATTTTGTGATAAAAGTCCTTCCCTTGCCCAGAGTGGTATTTAAGTGTGCCATATTATTTCAACTATTTCAAAGAAACACCAGCTGATGGACAATAAATTTACAGTAAATAAGTTTACAAATGTAATTTCTTACATTTCTCCAACAGTGTCCAACTGCAAACAGGAAGCGATTAACCATTATTTGTGCAAAAACTATAAAATTAATAGAAATAGGTTTCTATGTGTAATAACATTTATTGTTCAATGTTATATTAAATATATATACATATGTATACTTTCATCATACTAGTTTGGTGCTCTTAGACACCTCCTTGTGGTGTGGAGGCCCTAAGCAGCCTGCTTAGGTCGCATGTGTCTTGGGCTGGCTCTGGTTCCTTGTGATGCTGTATGGGGAGGCCCATCATTCATCATCGCTGCACAAACTTTGTTCCACCAAACAACAATAGTTCCAGCTCAGACCTGTTGTTTGTTTTTTCTCTCCACACAGTAGCACACTTCATGTTCTCCTTGTTCTCTCCTTTCCACCCTGTGAAGCTCAGCCTGTCTTGTTTCTCGCTCAGCAAATCCAGCAGCTTTCCTTCGCCAACCACCAGCAGCAGCCCGCATCGGCACCGCTTGTTCCTTCACACCCATCTGCACAGACTCTGAGAAACGGGGCTGCCGCAGGGGCCGAGGTACAAATTCCAGGGTTCCAGATTCTTGGAAAACATTTGGAGTGAAATAAAGCAGGCTCTCTCGGTTTTTATTCCCTCAGCGAGGTGAAAATAGAAAGTGAGAGGAGGAACAAGAGAGGGCATTTAGCTGAGTGATGAGACTCGCTAAAGGCTACCCTCAGCATCCTAGGCCTTTCTTCCCTTTTTTGTCTCTTTTTCTTGCCTCATCCTCCCTGCTCTTCATCGCCTTTCTTCTGCATTGATGATATGGGAGCAGACAGCCCACCCGTCTCAGCAGGACACTGCCTTTTAGAGCATATCTGAGCCTTGGGGATGCACACTGAGAAGACTGAAGTTTGACAAAGCAGAAAAATTTTGAATTGTAAAGACAAAATCAAAAGGAAGAAAATCAAAGAGCAACTGTTTTTTTTTTTTTACATTATTTTGAATAAAATACGAATTAATTACAAGTAAGAATGGAGCCATGGAGTGAACAAAGCAAACAAAGGTCCTATATGACTTTGTTGATTGGTTTTTAATTTGCATGTTTCAATGTTAAGTCTAAATGTTAAAAAGTAAGAAAAGGTTCCTCCCTTAGATTTTTGTTCTTTTGGCAGAGATCAGACAAAATTTGGAAGGAGATGAAATGGCTCCAAGGCAAACTTCATTTCGTTGTTACTAAAGAGAGACACAGTGGTACGCAGTTTGAAGTGGAGCATTGAAGGAAACGAATGAAGTGAAAAAGTGGCAACGGATGAATGGTGATGAGGTAATGAAAAAAAAGAAGAGGAGGAGGAAAAGAAATGGTGCAATTCGTGAGATAGGTGCCAAAAATGTTGGACGACGACGACGAAATGGAGAAAATCTGGAGGTGTGAAAAGCTTCGATTCGTCTCTGGATTTGTTTGCATGGATGGATTATCTTTCTATTTTTATTAGTTTACTCATTTTACCTTCAAATCTCGGATATGGCCTTTGATTATAGTATAATTAGACGCGTTATGAAATCTGGCACTAACAAAAAAATTCTGTGATTAAATTATCTTTAAAAAGCTGAGCCATTTTGAAACATGTCTGTCGGGATTAAACATACAAGCATAAAACGGTAATTAATCTGAGAAAACAAACCTAAGAAACTAAAATGGAAATAAGTCATTGGCATATTGAAAAACAAATACTTTATTTTGGTCTTAATATGAACAAATACGTTGCGATACGGTGGAGTTTTGCATTTACTCTGTCAACATCGGTATGTTGGCTGTGCTTAGATGTGACCTTTTTATTTTTCATACTAATACTGACTGACTTACTGAGAGTGCAATTTTGATAGCATGCCGTGTGGTCAGAAAGAAATAATCTGAAGTAACTAGAAAGTAGTTTAAGACCAGAGGTTCACTATTACTTTCAAGCCATCAGCATGCTGAGGTGACTGGAAATGTAGTGGTGCACTGAAGTTGGCTCAAGTCGGACAAGCTACTAAAACCAACATTTTCTTAACACCACATGATAATTATAGTGTAAAAATTTATATTAATCCTTCTCTAATATAAAACAAATTATCTTTCTGTGGTAATAATCACCTGTTGTCTCTGCAAAAATAGCTTTATCTTGAAATAATGGTAAAACTAAATACAATCGGGAAAAGTTAATTGTTTAGCTATTTTTGAGTTATTGTCGGTTTCTTGTGATCTAAAAATTTTAAAATTTTTACGCTTGCATTTGGTTCTCAACTGCTTCTAAAAACAGAAACTTTGGCGCTTTTTTTTTTTTTTTTTTTTTAACAATAAGTTACGTTTTTTTGGTCTCTGGAAAACGAGCCTTTCCAAAGATCTCATAATTAAGTTGAAATCGGCGGGCACCATGCCGTTACCTAGCAACCCCAGCCCCTCCCGTCACCTGGCAACCCACTCAGAGCTCAAGCATGTTTGGTCAGCTGGTTTTACCATTGGCTGCTGGAAAAGACAAGTGTCTTGTTGTTGACTTACTATTCAGAAACCACTTGCTGCATTCTTGTTGGTTGTCTTAGCGACTCTTCTGATTTTCAATGATGTACGGTTGTATAATTGCGCATCTTGTAGCCATTTTTATGTTGGTATAAATGTTGAGTTTGAAGGGCGTGGCCAGCAGCAGCTTATTTGTATTTAAAGTGACAGGAGGCCCCAAAAAGCTCATCCTGAACTGTACAGACTAAATTCTCATTACCTAAGAATGATTTTGAGCAAAAAATGTAATGAACATGTTTTGTAAATCCTAGGGCCCGATCCTAATCTGTTCAAGGAAGCTGAATAGAGTTGCCTTTAAAATCCCTTTCAGACACTGTCCATCCAGTCTCTCTGAGCTTGAGCTGTTTTACAAAGTAGATTACTTAAAAAACCTAATTCTTTAGATTTGCAGAGATGTGGCATTAGTGGCCACCTGCCCTCTCAAAGGAGTCTCTAATGTCTGTTTCCAGCCGTTAATGGGCGAGAGAAACGCAGAGACACAGGACAACCCTTCACTCAGTCTCACCTGAAAGCTGTGAGCAGAAATTATCTGAGAAAACCTCAGGGGTTCACAGAAAGAAAAAAAAAAAAACCTTATAGAAAAACCCACTCTGGGTTGAAATGAATGGTCATATTAACAGAGGTTAGAATATGATCATTTCAAGGTGCAGTATGTAACTTGGAGAAATGTTTTTTTTACATATTTGTCATGACAGTATGTCATCAATCTACTCCACTTCCTCTCTATGCTACTATTGCAAATGTAGCAAAAATAACCAATCAGAGCCAGGAGGCGGGTCTTAGCACTGCCAATCACCCCATGTACTCTGCTAAATGTGCTAATAGTGGAAAAACAATTTACCTTCACATCAAAACCATTTACCCACCATCATCAGTGGCTAAGCTAACTAGCCTAGCATTCACAACAATCTACTATCAGGGGGAAGGAGCAGACGCATGCAAGATTGATTGACAGCGCTAAGACCCGCCTCCTGGCTCTAATTGGTTGTTTCTAGTTGGCTCTGGGAGAAAGTAATCGAGACTGTAAAGGTTGCAGACCCCTGGCTTGAACAAATATGTAAAATGAATATTTTTCGTAGAAGTTACATACTAAAGCTTTAAATGAAGAGGTATTTAATGTGTGCACTTGGCATCAGGAAGAAGATGAAACATGGCCACCAGAGAGAGAAAAAATTCGTCTGAAATGAGAAAATCTGGAGTCAGGAAGGTACACAAAAGGGTAAAAGCACCATGTCGTCAAGAGAGCGAGGCGTTGTAATTACTCCAGTGTACCCAGCCAGAATTAGCTCAATGGACAGTGATTAACCTTTAAGGCTTGCTGGGCCATGGGAGGGAAATAATTAGATTTCCCTCACCGTCGTCTTTGCCACAGAGACGGCAGAGGCTCAGGATCACTTATTACTTATAATCATCAGAGGCGGGCTGAGGCTCTCCAAACAGAAACCGATATTCCAACAACAAAGCCCTCAGAGCATCAGGGTACAGTCTGGTTAGAGTTAGAGCCGTTTGATGAGCAGCTCGCCAGCTACATCCTGAGCAGGAGGACATAATGAGCAGCACATATTTCCTATATGTGACTAGAGCTGATGTTCCTCTGAATGTGCTTTGTTTCTGCACATTTATACCCATTTATTATGCACTGCAGGATAGGAAACAGCATGAGGAATGCAGATGAAACTCTGAACTTACAGGTGGAATACTGAGAACGGTGGGAGTCTTTTTGAGATTTCTTAATTTACACTTGGTGTTTTCAGTTCAGGGCGATTTTAAACACAGTCAATCAATCAAGTTTATTTGTATAGCATATTTCAGCAACAACACAGTTCAAAGTGCTTTACATCATAAAACCCCCCCATAAAATACAAAGTCATAGAACACAGTCAACAGTAGAAGTGCTGCATTTTGTCAGGTACCACTGTTGCTCATCAAAATGTTGGTCAGTGTTTCATTCATCTATCCATTCATTTTCTTGCACCCTTGTCCCTTGGTGGGGTTGGGAGGGTTGCTGGTGCCCATCTCCAGCTAGCGTACCGGGCGAGAGGCGGGGTCACCCTGGACAGGTCACCAGTCTGTCGCAGGGCAACACAGACACACAGGACAAACAACCATGCACACACACACACCTAGGGGCAATTTGGAGAGGCCAATTAACCTGACTGTCATGTTTTTGGACTGTGGGAGGAGAACATGCAAACTCCATGCAGAAAGACCGGGGCTGGGAATCGAACCCAGAACCTTCTTGCTGCAAGGCAGCAGCTCTACCAACTACGCCACTGTGCAGCCAGAAGATACAAAATCAGTTTGTCTGGTTTTGAACCAGACCTTTTGCGTGTTAAACACACAGGATAACCACTACACTACAGAAACTCATGTGTTTCATTCATTATGTTTCAAAAGAAACTCTAAACAGCTGGGTTTTTAGTCTGTTTTACTAAAAACCCACTTCAGTTTTACTGAAACTGTTTTACTGAAGGTTAAAACAGTGTTTCAGCTGTTTTGCAGTTTTCTGGAAGTTTGTTCCAGATTTGTTGTGCATAGAAGCTGAATGCTGCTTCTCTGTGTTTGGTTCTGGTTCTGGGGATGGTTGATACGACGGCAGATCTTTAATAAACAAACAGTATTTTAAAGTCTATTCTCTGAGCTATAGAAATTGGGTTGATGTGCTCTAACTTCCTGGTTTTAGTTAGAACTCCAGCAGCAGCATTCTGGATCAGCTGCAGCTGTCTGATACACTTTTGCAGTAATCAGTGTGACTGAAGATAAACGCATGGACGAGTTTCTCTGTCTTTCTGAGCCATAAGTCCTCTAATCCTGGAGATGTTCTTCAGGTGATAGAAGGCTGACTTTGTAATTGTCTTTATGTGGCTCTGAAGGTTCAGGTCAGAGTCCATCGCTACTCCCAGGTTTCTGGCCTGATCTCTGGTTTAGAGCATCATGTTAAAAACAGCCCAAGCTTACAAACACTGACTGCTGTGGGTACAAAGGAGTTCTTCCATCTGTTATTTTTAATTATAGGAAGTAAGGTTGGGCGATTCGATGAATTTATCGACCATTAGTTGTTTTTTTAAATACATGCCATTTTATTGCACAATCAAGTAACTGTTACCTTCAGTTGTTATAAAAATGCTCTGTAAATCAAATATGACTTAAAAGAAATTTGACTTTGCAATTTAATGTCTTGAAATTGGGACTCTGTCTCTTTAAAAGTAACTACTCTTTCTGAAACTCCTCCTTCAGGAAGTCATCATAACATTGCTCCTTTAACAAAGTTGTTACCAGCAATTCACTGAGAAGTAGCTCCTATAATGAGCTCAGCCGATGCACATGTCTAACTGGTGCTAATTGCTTCTGGCTAGTCTGAAGGAGCTAATAGGAGGAGTGTCGGGGAAGGGCTGAATGGTTTCCATGGGAGATGAGTATTTCTCAAATGTTTGTGAAGAGTCAAAAAGAGTCAAAACAACACCCCAGATATGTTTTTGATGACGGAATAACATTATAACATGCTATACGTTAAAATTTAAATTAAAATACAGTAACATTTAAGCGCCCAGGCCTAAGAGTTACTCTCTTGGTTAAGGTAACGATGCCTGATTGAAGCCAAAAGACGTCGGAAAAAATAACTAAAGCCGTTGTGAACGCCACACACAAACTCCTTCTGGCTGCAAGCAAAGCTTATTTTCCCCAGAGAGCCTCAAAATGCACTGGCGATTTATTTACTCAAACTTTTAATAGGCAACATTTTATGTTCGGAAAATTAATTTATTTAAATAATGACCACAATGAGACCGGCTTTTACTCAGTTTAATCACGCTTACATTCCGTTCCACTGCCTGTTTTACAGATTCGAGTATATATATATATATATATATATAAAAAAAACAAACACAGAATTAAACAAAAAGTCAATTAAAAAGTTGTTTTGAGTGATTTGGTGAATCAAATCACTCATTTCACAGTCTAGAGTCTGTTTCATAACAAGAAGGCAAATCAATAAATAACTAAGTTTCTACGGAGAGTCTCTCCATGCAGGACTAGCATCTTTAAAATATCTGAATCTGTAAATACATGATGGAAAAGATCCAACATGTGCATTAAAGAGGCTGTTAAACCAGAACCGATGTTGAATTAAGGTTTTATTGTACTGAAGGGTGAGGATAAACCCAGGAACAAAAGTCAGCACGTGTTTTTGAATGCAGTATTCTCAACTTAATGCCAGCAGTTCTCTAATCTAGTAAAAAAAATTGGGGTTAAAAACTAAAGCATCTGGCTAATTTCTAGGATTCAAACTCCAATTTGAAAGAAAATGACAATTTGTTGTTTAAGATATCTTGCATTGTGATTTTTGTGAGAAGAGGTGCTGCTAAATCTGTAAAATTAACTCACTAAAGATTGGAACCTGCTAAGCTGTCATCTCTCTGCTCCTCTTTTAATTGATTAAACAAAAAAAAACAAATAGAAGCTTTTGTATTTAATTTCACGCCTGTAAACATTTCAGGGTTTCCAGTAACAGCCTGATGCCAGTAAATATGCTATTACTGACTTGTGAAATCATCGCTTTTAATAGCAACTTAAATTACTTGAATTACACAGCTGACAGAGCTCATGGAAAGTGCTTTTTTGAGAATGTGGTGCTAATCTGTGAATGTAGACACAGGCTCACTGCGTACGCTTCATTTACTGTAACAGAGTCTCATTTGAATCAGGAGACAGAGTCAACTTTAGGGAAATTAATCAGCTTTGCTGTTCGTCTGCCACTGTTTTTTTTTTTTTTTTTCATATTTAAAAAAAAAAAGTTTGCAGGAGGTTCGTCATGTATAATTAAGTGTGAGAATAATAATTCCATATTCACGGATTACGTCGTTATTGAAGTGTTTATTTTTTTATTAATCTTCCATTTAACAAGAGTGGCTCTGACTTTCTTGGTTGCAGTCTTTAGGGATAATTGTCTGAATTTGTTATCCAGGCCCCAGTGTGCTGGTGTCTGTAGAAATCTGTGGCCTCGGGGCAGTAAATGAAGGAAGTCTTCTTGTTTTGCTCCAGCAGTCCTCGCTTCCTTCGCTGCAGGCATCTTAATAAATTATTTCTCACCGCTTCATGAAAGGAAAGACTCCGATCGGAGCACTTTGCTAAACTGCATATCTGCCTTTTTACACTTGATCATCTAAAGTTTGCTGACGTGAAGATCGGTAGCGACGTAAGAACCTTCGCTGCGCCGCGAACAAATGAAGGGAAAATGTTCACGTCGATCGAGTAGCACTTCATTTCACAGTCTAGAGTCTGTTTTATAACAAGAAGGCAAATCAATAAATGACTAAGTTCCTACAGAGAGAGTCTCTCCATGCAGGACTAGCATCTTTAAAATCTCTGAATCTGTTTAAGTACTCTGTATATGGATTTATTACGCACAGTAAAATTTTCAAGCAAACTTTCCAGGAGTTTATCTGTCAAATAAACAACACAATTACAATTTAAACAATATGAAAATATTTTTTTTAATTCCATAAATGTTAGGGGTGCATTCAAGCTGGCCCTGTTTAGTCCGCTTCAATCAAACTCTAGTTCGTTAGTGTGAATGCGTAATAAAACTTATGCGAACCAAAAAGGTGAACTCTGACCTGAAAATCCAGGTGTCGGTTTAGTTGAAGTGAACTCTGGCGCAGTTCGAATGCAAACCGGTGGCTGCTCCAGAAACAGGAAGCGGACTAAAGCGCAGAGCATTCTGGGTAAATACAACCAAAACAAACATACATGTCTGGCACCAGCGTGAGAAATGGTTCCTCGTCTTTTACCAAAGACAAAAGAAAATCCCACAGCCGATAAAATCTGACGCCACTCCATTTTATGTTTACATTTTACGAAGAAGAAAGTTGTGCTCATGTCTTCCTCTGACACAGTGCCCTACACGTTTTCCTTCAGTGGTACTTCATGCTGCGCCACCTTAGGCAAGGAGGGGAACAGTTTTTTCTTTTAATTTAGATCGTTTGACGCAGTGCCGTGTGAAAGGGAAAATATTGTTTGTATTCCTGGCACAAAGTGCAATTTCATAGCACTGTTTACTTTAGTTGTTGTAGAAATGCTTTTAATGAAATATGAATTAAAATAAATTTTACTTCAGTGTTTAACACGTTGAAATTGGGCCTCTGTCTCTTTAATGCTGCTCTTTCTGAAACTCCTCCTTCAGAGAGTGGGCCCAACATGGCTCCTCTTTGAAAACATTAAAAACGTTGCCAGCGTTTCACTGAGAAGTCGCTTGTATAATGAGTTTAGCAGATGTTTCACCAGATGTTTGCTGATTTCTGCTGACTAGTCTGAAGGAGCTGCACTTCGAAGGCAGGGCTAAGTCCACCCATGAGTTTTGCACAACTGAGATTAAATGATTTTTCAAACATGCATGAAAGAATCAAAGAAAAACTCCAGGAATGTTTCTGATGCGGGAATAACATTACATCATGATGTACAGCTAAAGAAAGTTGCCTTTACATAATTCTACCCCTTTAAAGTGAACCACAGCAGATGAAAATGTAACAAATGTTGCCATATTGGCCCCTAGCTGAACTGAGTCTCCTGATACATCAGATAGGAAACGTCTTTATGCCATAGCTAATCATGAGCAAGGAACAAGAAAGATTCTTTAAATAAAAGTGTAGCTGATCTTGTTAAACTGATGTAAACTGCATTTTATTTCACTTTTCTATCCAGCGATGGATGACAAATTGCGCATGTCCCGCTGGGCATCAGGGATGAATACTTTTAATCTTTTTTCCTCCAGAATATGTATTGAAATGAAGCTCCTTAACTCTAAAGCCTCGTGGAGCTCGCAGAAACTCCTGTCCTTCCTTTGAGCTTTTTTCTCTGTGAATCAGATGTTTTTCTGGAGTGTGTGGGGAACCGAGAGCTCTCATTATCCGAGTCCTCTCCTCAGGCTGCTGCTCTCTGCGAGGGCAAATTCTCCTTAAACGTCCCCTCCATTCTTCCCTCACTCTTCCTCTTCTGCTCTTTTTTTTTCTACCTCCGGTGAAGGTCAGATTAGCTCTTTATATATATACATATATATCTATCTATCTATAATTTCCTGTCGGTGATTTCTCCCTCAGAGGCTCCAAGCTTGAGAGATGTGATAAAGGTTAAGACAAAGTGAATAATGTGATTTTCTTATTCAAAGAGGCGACTGGATGTCTAATATCCCTCTTAAAGTCCACCAAAGTCTCATTTTCTCTTTGAATATGAACACATTGTCGATGGGTGACTCCACATTAGAAGCAATTTCAGGTTTCTATGCACAAAGAAAATGTCATTTATATCTAAATGATCACCTAATACCACAAGTTGACGTCCTCTATAGAGCTGCATGGTTCTATTGGTAATAATGTCACAAAACAGAATAATTACTTCCTCTGCTGAGAGGCCTCTTGTTGACTGACGAGCAACTAACTGTTAAAACAAAGGTATTGTTAAATGCTAAAAGAACGAGACTGAAGCATCTATGCAATCACATATTATAATGATTAGTATAATTACTTTAGAATATGAGTAAATTTTACTGGTGGAGTTTCTATAGTTCTGAGTCTTTGGCATTTCAGCTAACTTTCTGAAATGTTTGCTATTTTATTGCTCTATGAAATGCTTTATTTTGTTGTATAAAGCCAAGGTTAATGATTTTTTTTGTTTTGTTTTAGTAAAAAGTCGCTGTTTGTGGGCGTACACTGCAAAAACACTAGTTTTTAGCCCAAATATCTAAATACACTTGAAATGAGAAAAAAACTAACTTAAAAGTAACTTATCAGCAAGATTTAAGAGATTGTTTTATGTTGATCCTCAATATGGGAAAAAAGTACCATTTTCAGATTATTTCATTTAGAACAAAATGTCTTATTAGTAAAATAAAATGCCAGTGAAAATAGTACTTCATTTTAAACAATATTAAGCAGTTATTGATATGAAATAAACTTGCACTGAAAAGTTAATTGGAAGTTAGTTTAGATATTTAAATATTTACATGGCTCATAAAAGAAAAATCTGTATCATTCTTGAGCTGTGGCCACACATCATTATTCCACGGGCTGCGTATGGCCCCTGAGCCGCACTTTGAACACCCCATTGTATAACAACAATAGTTGTTATACAATGGGACTTTTGGGACTTTTTCTTACACTTTTCAAATCATATATTATTCTTAATCATCAGCAATACAAGTTTACTTGAGAAATAGCGATTCTTTTTAAATTAAATGAATCTTTTTTTATTTTTTTATATGCCAACAGTTTTTTAAAATATATTTTTACTATAATCTCACATCAGAACATCATTTCATCCAAGTATGGATTCAATGCTGGATAATAACTTGAATTCAAATCAAAGCCAGGAAACGGATGAAAAGAAAAGCATACAGAAAGTATTACAGATAATCAGGAAAGATAAACAGAGACTCTGAGGAAGAAATGGAGAGCACAGGTGGAATTGCCCAAAGGCACAGCATCAGCACTCGTTCTGCGTGTGTGTGTGTGTGCATGTGTGTGTGCCTGCCTGCGTGCCTCAACATCCTGGCCTCTAACCCTTGGCGGAGGAAAACAGATTGCTTTGACAGGTCCACTGACATCATGAGATGTTCTGCTCTTTTGCCAGAGTCTCTCGGGAGTCTTTGGCTGCCAAATGTCCAGCAGGGCTTAAGGCTTCGCCGCAGTGAGAGAGAGCTCTGTAATGTCACTGTTGTAGGGGAAACTCAGCTGGCTGAATGCTATGTGTTACATGAGACATGATTTTACAAAATAATGAATAAGTCATGGTAGAATCTGGACGGTGTGCTGGTCTTCTGGCTCCTTCACCAGGTTGTACTTTAGCAGCAGGTTTCGTGTCCACTACGCGTTAATTGGTGTCCATCTTGAGGACGATTTGTTCCCACTTTGAGCCGATGATTCAGACTAGTTTTCTTCCATCTGCTGTCAAGTACGAAGCCGAGAGCGGATGTTTTCCACAAATACTTAAATTTTCAGTTTTACAGTCAGATTTTGCAATATGACTGAAAAATATATCACGATGTAAGCATTTCAAATTGGTAGACATTGATAATTATTATGGTTTAGTTTTTACTTTTAAGTATCAGAAATGCAGCCAAAGTACTGATGTGATCTTTATACAGTTTCCACTCCACTCCGTTTCTTTACGTTTACTTGTAAGTACTTCAGAGGCACAGTAGAGAAACAACTAACTGCTACTTTTCCAGTTACTCAACAGGTTGCTAGGTAATCAAAGAGTGAGTGAGTTGCTAGGTAACCAAAGAGTGAGTGAGTTGCTAGGTAACCAAAGAGTGAGTCAGTTGATTCCACCAGCTTTGCTTAGCTGGCAGTGAGAGACTGAATGTCTTTCCTCTTCGTATGTCCCAAAGAATGCTGTGTAGTTCTGGATCTGAGTTCTTTTTATTTATCTATTTATGTATTTCAAACGGTTAAAAAGAATATATACAGATATACAAAATAAATATATGCGGAAAAAACATTAGTAGCTTAAATTTACCAACAAAATATTATGTAAAACAAAACAAAAGCTGGTCCAAGAGGGAGCAAGAAGCAGCAGTGGCTGATCCAGTCCTGTTCATTGAATTTATTGAATATTCTGTCAGACGTTTTATCTATTTGTTGGTCACATTTCTACTGTGACATGTATTGTTACTGATTTATGGTGCATTCACAACAAATACATTTTGAGCTCCAAGCGCTTCTGGTTTACATTCAAAGGCTATGTGGAGGCACGTCCAGGATGCATCGCGATTTCAAGCATTGGATGCTCGTTCAACGGTGGAGTTGAAAAGTTTTAACTTTTGTCGCTCAACGCAGAATATAAACTGGCACATAGTGGTGCATTTTCCAACGTGATCTCAGCAAAAAAAAAAAAAAAAAAAACTATGCAGGATAAACTAATTGTTGCTGTTTGTGCTCGTCCTATAATTTATGACCAATCAAGTTATGACTACAGAGAGAGAAAATGAAAGGACTTTGCTTGGAAGAGGATCAGCGAGGAAGTTGGGATGTCGGGCAAGTTATAACTTTTACTATTTGAAAATATTTCTCTGCATTTGAGCTATGCAAATCTGTGCAGCAAAAATGATAAACATTAAATAAACATATTTATTTAGATGAAATATGCAGGACATGGTGGAGAACGCGTTTGCGAAGGCGCCTCCTCTCAACGCTGACTTGAGCGATTTTGTTGGGTCTGACGCGCAAAACGTAACGCATCAAACTTTGAAGCATGTTTTTGTGAACGCACCATTATTGTCCAACCGATCAGTTGAAATTGGGTCAGGCCCGGGCCGCTTTTCCTTCCCAGTCCGCCCCTGATCACAACCTGAGCTCATTTATAAAACAGCAGCTCCAGTTGACGCCTCTTCAAACTCGCTGATTTTGTTCTTTTAAGTCGCCTTTTCGAACCGGAAGTGGTCAGGCTTTCCACACACGTAATCAGTTTAGGAGGGAAACTGAGCCCATTAGGAAGTCATGGTATCGGTCGCCTGGGCAGCAGCGCTGGTTCCAGTCAGTCTGCTGCAGCCTCCAGCCTGCCTGACCACCTCCGGACATCCAGGAGCCCAGACGGCCTGGACAGACCAGAATCCTCAGCGCACGCCTCCAGCTTCCCAGCATTCGCTCATGATCTGACAATCTCTTGGATCAATAGCCAGAGGACACTCACTTTTACTCCGAGACAATCCATTACTCCCGTAAACATGCCCCCAGCTCTGGCTCCAGAGCTGCTGTGTGTAATGGAGAAGAATAGGGGGAAAAATGGCACTCAAGGAGATGTTTTGGCTGCTGCTTGTCAAGCCAACCATTACGCAGCTTTGAGTCGCTGGAGCCCATCAGTTAATGCATAATCAGGAGAGACGAGATAATGTGCTAATGTGGCGTTGTTCTGTGGTTGTTTAATTGAGATAAGTTATTAATAGGGTTAGATTGAAAGTCCACAGCCTGCTTAATGAGTAGAGCATTAGGAAAACAATTCCTCGTTTTAAATGTTGTATCTAAAATGGCTCTGATTATATTAATGAGTCCATTAGTAGTTTTAGTATAAAAGCGCTATTACAACCCATTTACCTGCTTTATGACGTTACAAAGTTGTCACTTTTTCCATTTATCATGAGGAATAATGGGAAATGTTTCTCTAAAAGTAAATTACAGAGTGGCTTATAGGTGAGCTCCACGTTGATGTATCCAGCTACGCTCAAGGCTGGATAAATGGGAATAAAAGCCACATTTATTGAGTGGTCTTTTAGCGCACAGCTCTATATGGAGGGGAGAGTGTTGACTAAAGAGGGAGAGGGACACCAAGGACATTTTGAGTGAAATGGGGTGCAGCGAGCGGGTACATAAAAGGAAATGATGTATGCTCTGGCAGCACGGGATCACGGTTTGCGTATCCAGGATTTATGGCGCCGTTCTCAGCAACAGTACACCAACACACCTGATCATCCATTATTATTGTAACATCTCTCACTCTGGGGGCAGACATGATGGATGGGAAGCTGCTAATGACTTTGGGTTGAAATTATAATTACCACAAAAGTGACACGGAGCATTTAGAAAGGTGGCGTTGGCCACGGGGCATTGTCTTTAAAGGACAGGCATTTATTCAACTTATCACGAGAAATTTATTTAGGAGGCACGAGAACTGAAGATTGAGGTGAAAAACAAATTTTTAAAAAATATTTTTGTGCAACTTAATCAGAGTGTAACCTTCTAGTTTGGTGACATTTTTAATGGAAAGAGCATTAACCACAAACATGGCTATAAAACATGTAAAGAAACGCATAGTGTTTTTATTCACTGTTCAATTCATTTGCAAACCTTCAGATACAGACCACGACTTCTGTGACGGAACATTTTATTATCAGATAATACAGTTTTTCTTTACAATCCCCTCTTTTTTTATTAGAAGAAAATATCTTAAGTTACATAAAATTTTATTTTATTTCCACATTTGTTACAGTTTTATGCTGCTGAACTCAAATTTGACCATTTCTTGCTAGCAGCCATTTGACTTTCAGAAAATGAGAATTTAAATAATTTTTTAAACTTCAATTTAATATAAAAAAATGATTGAAAACAAAATAAAACATTTTTTAGATACAATTTTTTTGTTTTCACTTTTTGTGCAGCTCCCACATTGAAAATCATTTGTCTAAATCCCTGAAACTTTTATTATTTGGGGAAGCTAAATGTTTATTTACATTTTAAGTAATTTCCTCATATTTAACTGCCTCAATTTAAAGGGCGGTTTGTAAAAACCCAAGTTAAAACCTTTAAGGACCCACAATTGATCCCATTAGTCGTTTTACGCTCGATTACCTGCACAAATATCAGCCTTTCTGTTTCCCCGTGTCAAACTTTCAGGGGTTTTTTGTTCTTAATTCTAAGTAATGAAAGGCATGTCTCGCCTTTTATTGTTAATTGGTGGTTTTTGACATAAAAATATAACATTGGAAACACAAACAGTTTTTTAGTCACATGTGAGAGGCCTGGCAATCGGTGCTTATGAACCTGAAGCACGCCCTCGTCGCAGACACTCTGCGCCGCCGCCACCGCCTGCTGCTTAGGTCGTGATGGAGGCAATTAAACGTGACAGAGAAATAACACTCTGTCCTGAATGACTCCTACTCTGCTGCTTATTGAGCATTCAGGAAAATTAGGCTTTCAGCGACGCATGCAGAGCGGCAATACACGGTGTGGGCCAAATAAAAATAAAAACTGCTGCAAACAAGCAACAATTTGTTCTGTTCTTTGGTCATTGGTTGATAATTATGTCTCAACTGTCTATTATTTTATCGTAATACTACTTAGTAATTCAGCATTACATAGGTTATTTCTGCAAAAACTCAAAATCGTACAATGTATTTTTGGTCTAGTTTCTTGTCCAAATATTTCAGTACAATTGAAATGAGATAAAAACCAACCTGTAAGTAACTTTTTATCACAAAAATCAAACATAAGCTGAATGTTTTAGGTTTTTATGCTGGTTTAAATGACTAGCATAACATAAGTTTTTTTTATGGCTAAAATAATCAACATCAGCAAACTTGGTGGTTTGTGGTGCAATAGTTGTTTGAAATGACTAAAATCCACAACTCTGAGGATTTATTCGGTTTCTAACAACCTGGTGGTGATTTGTGAATAAAAAACCCCAAACTGATTCTTTTATAGTGGACGTTTAGGAGGAGAAAGAGGAAACGGGGATGAATTCAGTGTTACGTTATTTTTTAAACATTACCAGGACCCCCAGTCTGATCACCTGATTGTGATCCAGGTTTTGTTGTGATCCGGTTTCCTGACTTTAAGTTTTCACTTTCTAATTTCTCACCTTTCCTGACAGGAAAAACAAACCCAGCAGCTGTTTCTCATTGCAGGAGGTCAGTCTGTTAGTCAGGCAGCAGCTGGCTGGGCTGGCCAAGGTCGCTGGGATGGTTCCCATCACTCCTCAATTTAATTGGATATGAAGAAAAAAACATGACCGAAAAATTCACAAAACTTACAAAGCATCTGAGATACAAAAATATTCTCCAGTTGGCTAATCAGGCTTGATTTGGTTTCACCTTGGTTGCCTTCTCGCCGTCAGTTTTTCTAATTTTTTTCTTTTCACTTCTGACTCCAGGAGGAAAGTTTATAAATCGATAAAATTTCCAGATCTTGCTAGAAAAGTTGAATCTGCTCTTTTTTTTTTACCATAATATTTAAACTCAGAGTTGAGAAATGTAAAATTAATTCTTGATGAAATGTTACCTTGACCTGAAGCTGCTTGAACTGATTCTTGAGAAACTGAGTTACTTTTAGTCCGTCACATTAATCCGTAAAGAATCATTCATGCCTCGTTTTAAAGGTTTTTTGAACATCTAAATCTGAAAATTCTCATGTGCTGCCACTTTCCTCATACATTTTGAGGATTTAGCTCTAGATGAGACATTGTTTGGCTAAAGGTCCATCAAAAAATATTTTCATAGCCATGTGAAATGGCAGATTTGGGTGTTTGTTGTGCTTTAGAGTACATGTGTCAAACCTGAGGCACGGGGGCCAAATCTGGCCCACTGTAGCTTTTTATGTGGCCATCTAGATTCCAAATTACATCAGTAAATCGCCAGTTTTCTGCAAAATTCACACAAAATCAACAAATTTCCACTTTTAATTTTTTTTATTTAACACCAATTTTTTTCCCCTCAAAATTGCCAAAAATATTGTTTGAGTGACTGCTGCCTCAACCTTACTTGATGTCATAGTCTGTGACCGATACGGCGATTAATAAAAAGTCACATTTAATGTCACACATTAGCACAAAAATTCCTTACAAATATTTCTAAATTATCACCACAAAATCTGTGATCTTGATTGCAAAAAAAAATCCCACAAAAACAATCAGAAAATCCTGGTTGCACTGATCAGTGTGAAAAGATGTTCAATATTATTTAATTTTAAAAAACACTTAATGAATGCTAAAGCAGATATTTATTGATATTTTAACAGTTTAATGGGTTTTATCAACACATTTTGGTACAACCGGCCCTTTAAGAACATTCAGATTTTTGATTTGGCCCAAAAAGAAAATAAGTTTTTGACACTCCTGTTTTAGAGGAATTCAATTTTCACTTTTAATTACTTAAAGGTGACCAATTGTGCTACTTTGTACAGGTTATGATAGCTCTATGGTCCAAAACATGTTAATGACATTCTTAGCACAAAATCCACGCCCCCCCGACTCGACATTTACACTCACAGGAGAAAATGGCTGCAAACGGATACGCAATTATACAACCGTACATCTTTGAAAAGCAAGAGTGGAGCCTCCTGCACAACCAACACAAATGCAGTGAGTAATATGTCAGCAACAAAACTCTTTTCTGTTCCAGCAGCCATTGTATAGCGGTCAAACAAGCAGACCAAATGTGCTGGAGTTCCACTTGCTTTGCTAAGTAACGGCGCAGTGACTTAACAAACCAGAAGTTTTTGAAAAGCCTCATTTTCCAGACATAATTTTTAATATCATGGTCTGTTTTTAGAAGCAATAGAAACCCAAATGGGCTGCACAGTGGCGCAGTTGGTAGAGCTGTTGCCTTGCAACAAGAAGGTTCTGGGTCCGATTTCCGGCCTGGGGTCTTTCTGCATGGAGCTTGCATGTTCTCCCTGTGTATGCGTGGGTTTTCTCCGGCTACTCCTGTTTCCTCCCACAGTCCAAAAACATGACTGTCAGGTTAATTGGCCTCTCTAAATTGTCCCTAGGTGTGAGTGTGTGTGTGCATGGTTGTGTGTCCTGTGTGTCTCTGTGTTGCCCTGCGACAGACTGGCGACCTGTCCAGGGTGTACCCCGCCTCTCGCCCGGAACGTTAGCTGGAGATGGGCACCAGCAACCCTCCCGACCCCACTGAGGGACAAGGGTGAAAGAAAATGGATGGATGGATGGATAGAAACCCAAATGCATGCACAAAACAAAAGTTGCATCTGCACATGGATTCGCCGGGGACGGTGCAGTCATGGTTCTGTGGGCATTAAACTGCAACATAATGGGCTCAGATCAGGTATCCTTTTCTTCTATCTTCCCAGCACTCATTCACGCCTGCACCTTTGTTCAGGTAAGGAGTTGGAGGGCAGGACTATTAAAAATCCAGTTTCTTCACAGAGGGGGTTCAGATGGTGTCCTGCTGCTGTGGTTGAGGCTTAATTAAAACCAGTTTTTTTGGGCTGTTAAATGATTTCAACCCGAAATTTTTTCTTTGTTTTTCCCCCCCCTGACCCTTATCTCACCACCGCCACCAAATTTCCTCACATTTCTTGTTGTTTTCACATCAGCGCTGTAAATATGTAACGCATCAAGTCTTTTATTTTCCATTCGAACAAGGCAGACCTTTATTCTTCTTTCCTCGAGGGCGTTTCCTCATCTTTATCATGTTCTTTTCCTCTTTGTCTCGCTCATATCTGCTCACATCTTTCATGTTCTGTCTCTGATTCTGGCTACCGGTCCTTTTTGCCCCCGACCGCGGCGGTGCTGGAGGGCAGCTCCTGATGTGACTCTGGCTTTTGATTATGGTTCTGTCCTGACCCCAGGACGGCCCGGCCTTCATGCAGCAGCCAGCCAGCTGCAGCTAATGAGGAACGCCCGACGTTCCCTACCGCTCGCTGACTCCTTGATTTATTGTTTCACCGTGTTCACACCTGCGGCTGTATTCCCTCGTATTGTTAGACGCCAAATAATGAAGTTTACTCTGCAACTGATGAAGCCTTGCTTTGGTCTTTTGCTGACAAGCGTGTTGATGCTAAACAGCAGCACTTAGCCTGCAGTGATTTGAGCGGATAAATGTCTTCTGCAGGAAATTGCTTCATCACTCTGATTCGCGATGGGATTGGGAACTGATGCGAAGTTGAACACTAAAGTATTGCTAAATATGAGTGAATATTCAAAAGAAGCACAATAATAGAATCAAAATGAAACACTCAAGACGACATACAATGCAGGAGAAGTTTATTTCCTCCGTATTTAGAGCGAAACATGTTTTGTCATGTGAAAAGGTGCAATACAGGACCTGTCTGAGTAATGATGATGGAGTGTCAGTTTGACGCACGTAAAGGATCTGAACTCACGGAGTGAAGCAGAAACCTGTGGATGGAGGCCTGCTGCTAAAGTGAATGACATGAAGTACACAGAGACCTGCTACTGAAATCGTACAAATTAAAAATTTTTTTTTTACAAACATGCAAATCAAATTTTTTAAGCTTTTCGATTCAAACTTTCTACAATTCACAGCTAAATTTCCGTTACAAATCTTTGTCACTATTGTCGAAAAACAGTTTAGCAATTGTGGTGTTTCCATTAAATTAAAATCACATGGAAATGAGCTTGTTCACGCGATAAGTCATTAACAATCATTTGAGCGACTGATGTAAACGCTTACCTGAGATAATTCAGCTGCCAGAGCTCATTGTTTGTCAGCCATCAGAGGAGAGATCGGCGTCGTATTCAGGCTTTGGAACAACAAGCCCCTAAAACCTGAGACTGGCTGCGTGTGCGGCGTTTTGCAGAAAATATAATCTGCAATTTTCCAGAAGAGTAATGGATTCAACATGTTTGAAAAATGTCCAAAACAGAAACTTCAACAAACCATCTTCTTCCTACTTCCTGTCGTCTTCTTTGTCGTTTCCTCCAGTAGTAACATCTGGCTGTTTGTTGATCATGTGACTTTTATGATGCGAAAAAATTCCATTGTGGTTTTGCAAAATACATCCATTTCCATCCATCCTAGCACAAAAACCTTTAATCAAAAAAACTTCTTTTTTTTGACATTTTTCCATTAAGCAGATTTCTTTTCATAATTTCAATTTGCGCAGTTTTATGGCTGCTGTTGATGTGCAGGAAATCACTTCCTCACATTTTGATCCACTCGTACTCAGGTGTGGGATGAAACACGGCGATGACAACAAACAACAAACACACTACCCATCCTGGAAATAAGGATTAAACCTGATGGGAAGACGAGGCTTAAAACCAGTGAAGGTGTAACGACTTGTAGATTTAAATATTGGTAAAATGAAAGGGCAACATGAGTGAATATTTAAATTAAACACAAGAATGAAAGCAAAAAGTTTAGTTATAAAAATAATAGTGTACAACTGAGTCGGTTCATTAAATAATGCACAAAATGTGCATTTCTGTTTGAGCATTAAAACATAATTTACATTAAGTGATGACAAGAAGCTGTTTAACTGTAAAGTTTTACAGATCGTCCCCTTCCTACACTGGAGTAAATCAAAATAAAGTTTGATCTCACCTGTTTGGTCCCACGCTCACATCCATACTCTCACACAGAGCGGCACTTTAAGTTCAACTACTCCTTTCCCGCCATGTTTACTAATAATTTAATTCACCGTAATTTGTTCTGCGTCGACCAACGACTCAAAACAAAACCATTTGGATGTAAACTCAACTTTCTGTTCTTCACCTCCTTCATTTGTCTCTTTCTCCTCACCTCCACCTTTCTTCTTCTTGTTTTTTTTAAAGTCTATTACCGTCACAGCTTTTGGCCGCAGAAAGCGCTGAGTTACGACATGTCACAGTTTTTTAACTGCGCTGGTATAAAACGAGCGCAGGGAAGCCATAAGGTGCAGAACGAGGCTGGCTAGCCGCGCTCTGCAGCTCCACGGCCGTCATTTACCATCCGCCGATGTCATGACACAGTGCACACCTCGGGCACACGACACCAAATCCACCCTGCGGATATTTATGGGGGATGGATTATTTGCAATTATGCAGGTATTAAATCATCGGTTTAAATGTTGGACCCCTCCTGCGGGCGTGATTTCATCTCAGAGCCTGAAAACATTTGCAGGAACTCCTGTTTTTGCCTTAGACTTTTATTTCCCTCTCACCGCAGTGACTTGGAAATCGTTCACTTCTGAACACATTAACGACAGATTTGCTTTGACTCGGTACGGATTCCTGCTCGCCGTTACCAACGGTGAAATATGCAGCTGGCTGGCGCTTATAACTGCTGCAAATCTTCTGGCTTTTTATGGGACTATAGTGTTTTTCTCATTTACAGTCTGGGAGGAAAACGGAACCATGAACGATGTCTTCATTATCAAAGCAGTCATAATTTAGATATAAATGGGTTTGGGCCAGTAGTACAGGCTCACAGTCACAATTTAAGATAAAAGTGCATCACATGGCCTAATTGCTTTTGTTCAAACAAAAAACTGCTGTGAAAGTGATGTGGCTTCTTTAATACTGGGTATATTAACAGGATCATTAGCATTTCCTTACTGTTATTTTACTTAAAGTATAGAATAAACACGCATATTAGTCAGATTTTAAGTGTCTATTTAATCCCCAGAGGAAAATTAAATGTAATTCAGATTAAATTCAGATTAGATGCCGATGACTGAAGGCAAAAAGGATCTCCTGTAGCAGTCTGTGTTGCAAGCAGCTCTAAAGAAGCCTCTGACTGACGGTAAGAATCTTCTTCTTTTTATAGAAAATGCTTCTTTGTAGAATCATCTCTTATTATTGTTCGGTAATTTGGCGACATAAAACACCAGACCAGAAATTATTGTTAATTATAATAAAGTCTTAAAGGCGACTTTAGATCTGGATTTTCAGCGAACCAGGCTGTAACCAGCTGCAGTTATTTTCACAATAAATCACACGCTGTTAAGTTAGCTGTGAGTCTGAATGTTACTTAACTCAAATAAAATCCAACTTTAATGAGAAAAATAGCCAATGTGACCAATGAAACATGACGCTTTCCATCTGGTTTGTCAGTAAATGTAATTTAATTCAGTAAAAACCTGAAATTAGAGGAGTAAATGATTATATTTCTGGATTTGTTAGTCCCTTTTATTCTCTCTGAAAGCAAAAGCCGCTGTTTTCTTCTCTGCTCCTTAAAGAAATCCTTGTCATGCTAAGCTAAATGGCAGCCGCAGTCTAATAACCAGAAAAGCATGGATCTCCTTGAATCAATGGCTCAGGCTTGTTCTGGGCGTGTAATAGCTCGGGGAATATTTTCTTGGCACACTTTATGCCACTTATTACCAACAGAGCCTCATTTTAACAGCTGCAACAGTTTTTACCATAACAGTTTTACAATAAAAAGCTTCTCGAGGCTCAAACTACTTGCATATCTGTCTTTCCTGGCAGACGGAAGAGACAAATTTGGGTAAATCTTTGTTGTGGTTTGTGAGCTGAAGTTTAATATTAACTTTACTGCTGCACTGTTCTTTGGTTTTATGCATATTGTCCTGCCTTACCCACTCAGATTAAAGCTGCGGTGTTTTCCCGTCATACAGGAATAAGTCATATAAGATAACAGATGAGACGTTACTGTGAGTCACCGTTTATTCTGGTGTTGATCTGAGCACGCTCAGTTTGACTGAGGACCCACAAAACCAGAAAATCACACAGTGCTAACATTGATTTTGGAAAGTTTTGACTGACTTAGCCTCATCTTTATGTAATGAACAATAAACAATTCTCTAAACTTGACATTGGGATTAAATACTGTATATTTTTTACCATTTTCTATGGTTCTCAATCATAATTTAGAATGATTTTACTATTAAAAACGTTAATAACGAGGCTGGAGTTGGCTAATAGCAGCCTGTCAGGACCTGTCAGTCAGTGTGGAAGCTGTGAAATTATTCCTGTTGGTGACCTTTCTGTTAATTTAGTTGTATTTTAATAAAGTAATAGAGTGAAATACATTCATATGTTCAATCCTTTACATAGAAATTTTAATTTTTTGGTGTATAATCTTTTTTATTGTTAATCTTATTTCTAGTTTTTACAATCAACAAAAAGAGAAACCTTACAACCATTAAAATCCATTTTTGTTTACATTTTTGTTGAAGGAAGTTGCGCTCATGTCTTCCTCAGAGGTTTTTATGTTGTTTTCATCAGTGGTTCTTGGTGCAGCGCCCCCACAGGCAAGGAGAGGAACAGGTTTTTCAATTAGTTTGGTTAGTTTGACTCAGTGCAGTGTGAAAGCGAACCACGCCAGTGGGGATGTGCGACATGGTATAAAATTCATCACGATATATATATTATGATCTGTGGCGGTAACGATAAATATCACGATATGATTTGTATAAAACTTACAGTAAAAACAAAACAAAAAAAATCACATACTTAAGTGGAATTTAACACTCATTTTTGTGGATGTTATTTGTACGTAAACTTTTTCATGTTGCTGCCTAATGTGATCGATGTCCTGCCTTTTCTTCCCTGTGTTGTGACTGGAACTTGTAGTCGGCTGCATCGCTTCGTTTTAAGGTGGTAAAAGAAATGGCTTGTATTTCCTAACTTCCACACACTTTGCAGATTACATTTTTCTGCGCCTGGTCTGACTGCTTAACCCTCCTACGGTCTTAAGAGATGGAGTCGTTTAGCCCCACAAGTTTTTTACTCTGTGCGCTGTCCAGGAGGGTCTCACTGAGCCCATGTACGCTGTTATGAGTTTTTCTCTTTGGGGTTTAGGAGAGGCCGTCAGACCGTCTCCTAGCACTGACAGTGACATCTGCTGTGCTCCTCCTGAGCATCACATTAAGACAGCAGGAGGGTTAGAAACAGGCTCCTTAGGACTCAGCGAGCTTTACACTGTGCGCATCCTGGTGGGGCTCAAATCAATCCGACGTGTGCTTTTACCCCTCGCTTCCCCGCTGTCTGACCGTGACATCTGCTGCACTTCTCTGGAGCGTTGCGCTAAGACAGCGGGAGGTTAAACCTGAACCAGGTCCAGAAGAATTTACACCTGCCTTTTTAACAAGCTTCTCCTTTGCACTCTCCACCATGCAGGTTACATCAACAAACATTACCACAGTAGGTGGTAGACTACAGATCTGCATCGTAGGCTAAATTTGTATTGTATTTTTCTATCTATACAGAAGTCCTGATCTGCATCTGTTTGGCTTACCAAACCCTAGTCTGGCTTTCATGGGTTTTTAAAAAAAATGTTATGAATGTTTTTCTTTCTACACGCCTTCATGCAAGTTAAATGTGTGCCGTCTCTTTATGGTTGTACAGGATATTTGGATTCTTTCAGCATATTGCGGTCTGCTCCTTAGGTGAACCTCCTTAGACATCCAAACCTGAGAATATCCGCAGATATTTTTATGCCTTTCACTCATTGCTAATTTCACTTTTGAAAAGTACATATTAAAGAAAAGGTTTAAGATGTGTTTTATCTTGGATCGGATGCCGCCATCTTTAGCTATTTAAGTTGAATTTTCTCATATTTTACTGTCTTTTAGAGGCTCAGTTTTCTAAAGATAAAAGTCAAACCTCCTAACTGCACATTCAAGAACTGTTTGAGATAAAAATGGCTCTTTTCTTTTCTTGCTACAAAGAGATTGTTTCAAGATTTAAATGTGCGCAGCGCCTGTGGTTTGCCACCATGAAGGATCTGCTGAGGGCTGCTCATAAATTTTGCATTCCTCACTGTTCCTGGCTGTAAATTTATTCATGTTTTATTAGATTAAATGAAATTCTCATTTGATAAACAGGGAGCCCTACGACGCACCGTATTTTATATCACTTCAACGCAACAGCTGAATCCCATCTTGGAGGCTATATTTTACGTGTCTGCGTGTGTGTGTGTGTGTGCGTGTGTGTGTGTGCGTGTGTGTGTGTGTGTGTGTGTGAGTGAGAACAGTAGAGCTGAGGCTGATGTAATTAAAGTGTTGGACTGAGGGGCTGATTATGATTCTCTCGGTCATAATTTGCCAGGTTATTAAGAGGTGAGACTTACAGACAGGTTTATTGTGGTTCAAAATTAAAATGTTCAGTGTGAGTGGAGATTTTAATCTAATGACAGCAGCTACAGGGGAGTGTTATCATTCCCCTGCTGTATCTTTATTAATGTCTTAAAGTAAAGCTGTTGATCAATGGATATTGGTAATAAATAAGCAGCTGAAAATCACCTTTGAAGTAAAATAAAACATAAGAAAACGAGCATCACTAAAAGTAGGCCGACAATTACTTTACTTTTTCACGTCACAAAACATCGAACTTTTATGTGTTTTCATGGGATTTTATGTGATAAACCAGTAGAAAGTGATGCACAATTATCAAGGAAATGTGTTAAAAATTAATCACAAACTAGTTTGAATTACTAAAGTGTGAGATTATTATATGCAGCCAATACAATAAAAGCTACAAATTATTTTAGGTATCTCTAGAGGTTTTGAGATTATTTGTTCCCAGTAATCTTGCTAAATAATCCAGGCTCATTAAGATGGAGAGCATCTTTACAGTCTTTCTGTAATTGGCTTTGACTAGGCCGTTCTAACAAATTAATAACCTTTTATCTAAACCATTTCTGCAAAACACAAAATCTTATCAAGTATTTTTGGTCTAGTTTTTAGTGCAAACATCTTTAAGTACTTGAAATTAGAAACTGATGAAACTTGTTGTTGATGAATAAGGGCTAGCTCGTTGGCAGATAAATTAACTTATAATGTGGGAAAAATTTATTTTTATAGGTGAAATAACTAGTACATTTTCATCAATTGGCCTCTGTTTCTTGCTAAAAAGTTACTTGTCAGATAGTTTTGTCTCATTCACTAAGATATCTGCTCTAGAAACTAAACCCAAAATAAAAATAATATTTTGTCTTTTTGCACAGCAATGGGCAGATTCTCATTCTGCAGAAAAATCAACAAACTCTAAATTGAACAATCGATGTTTGTGCTTCATTCAACGAACTCTTCTAAAATTGAAATTACATTTCTCTTTAGTGATTTGGCATTTTTCATTTTGTAATGTGTTACATCGGTTGCCTTTCTGACAGGATTTCAGTTTCTAAGGTGACTTTAAACTGAAAGGGAACACAATAAGTGTGACAAATGGCCTCAACAGGAAGTAAAATCTTTCACTTAACACCGTGAGAACTGATGATGATGATCATTCGCTGTTATTACGTGCAGCTCGGGACGCCATCCATCCTTGTTTACCGTCACATGGGAACTCTGGGAAAATGTCAGACACTTGAAAGTTCGTTGCACTGAACTCGGCTCTGGATGAGGATTATCCTTTATGTGTCGCATCCTCACTCTGACCCGCCGCGCTGCAGCTGCAATAAAGAGCCATCGGTTGGATTCTCACTTTTTATGCATTACCTTTTTAACTTTAAAACCTGGAGTCCATCAAATCCTGACCTTTCCTAACAGCTAGCATCTGTCATAACTGAAATGTACATCTGCATAGTTTAATCCTGACTAGCTGCCAACAGCGCTGACTTATTCATCACCTCCGTCTGCAGTGCAGAAAGAACGCTGCAGAGCAACTTAAAGCCCATCTGTCTGACTCGCCCGTCTCTGCAGGACATTTTTTATTTTTTTTATTTCCCTTCTGCAAAAGAACACAAGATGATGTGTCAAACCTCTTCCCACACATTCCTGCTCCTTTTCATAATCTCCTCTTCTCTTCTGTCTTTCCCTCGCTGTCATTTGCTGCCCTTTTCCTCCCCTGTACTTTTGAACTTTCTCCCCCTTAATCCCATTTCCGAATTTGGCCCCGTTTCCTCGGCCGGCTCGTCCTGGCTGCAGCAGGGGAGTCGGGGAGGCCAAGACATTTGCTTTCCAGCCATGTGTGTTCAGGAAAAGCAAAGCCAAAGGAGAACAAGAAGGATGTGAGAAAGATGCACGGATTACGACACAAAGAGAGTGCGATGTGGTGATATGATTTATTGAGCGGTTTCAGAGATGTCCCTGGTGCAGATTATCTCTGTCTGCTTCTTCATGCATTCCTCCTTCCAGTCGCTTTTAGGCCCTTTTTCTGCATCTTGACTGGAATGAGAATGAAAAGCACAAGTTCTGGTGTCGCACAAACACCAAACGACCAACATCCACAGATTCAGATGGCATTTATTTACTTTTTTAAAAGTCTGCTGTGAAGCAGACTTATAGTAGTTCTGGGTTTTTCATTGTGACTTTTTGTTTGTCTAATTCAATTAGCTTTAATCAGTTTCTAGAGTGTTTTGCTCGTTTTTATTACTTATAGTAGTAGTTTTAGTCCTTACATACTTTAACCCTCTGAGCAGTAACTTTCAAATCTCTGCCTTAATATTTTTGCTTATTTTAATTGCATGAAGTTATTTAAATGTCCTGTGAGAATATATGTGTATCCATTTATCCTTAACAACTGGAACTTTCAACATATAGCAAGTTATTTTCGCAATTCACCGTTTATTAAAAGAGTTCCCCTCAGATTAATTTCCTTCTACGGCGGGGGGTGAAATTACCGTAATAACTCGATATGGGCTGGAAAGCGCAACGTCTCCCCTTTCAGAAACCGTTGATATTTTTCAGACAGCGCAAAGCGTGGCGGGATTACAGTATTTGGCCGACAAGTTCGGTGTAGAAGGGTTAATTTCTCTAGGTGCAGAATTCATAAAGATCAGAGTATTTTATTGCGATTACATATACATGAATTGGTAATGAATACTCAGCGAAATGCATTCAATTGTTGAAAAACTAACTAACTCTGGAGTTTTGTTAAATTTTTCCGTCGCTATTTTGTGATTTAGCATAAGAGCCGTAATTTGCTTGTGTTTCCCATCAGTTTAAAAGGCTAATAAATAGATTCATAAACACAAAACCAGGTTACATCTGTAATTTTAGCACTATATAGTTCCAGTTAGTTGTAGTTACTTCCTCATTAATTAACGGTTTCATGTATTTCAGTTGACAAAAATATTTCCCCGTTTCGGTTTTTGTTAGTTTTAGTTATCTTTAATAACTTTGCTGTGAAGTAATAACTGGTTAGAGAAAATGTGAATAATCAGTAAATAATTTGGAGTATTCAACAGAAAAATCAGTGAATACTGAACTGCAAATAGAGAGGGGTCTAACTGCAATAACATTTTACAGGTAACAATTATGAACTTTCTGCCGTTGTAAACATTTAAAAACATTTTAACTGCAACATTAAGAACATATAAAAGAAAGAAATACAAAAGTAACTGAATGTTGGAACCATAAACAGCCGTTTAGTTTTGTTATCAGGGAAGAAAACGCAGAAAATTCCCTCTTCAGCGTCGACCTGTCAGATGTGATGCTAATGTTACTCTACAGAAAACGGAGAAGCAGCAAAGAATTAGGATTTCACTGACATCTGACGGTGGACAGATTTTTGATTTCAAAAAATTCCTGAATTGCTTTTTAATTTGGAGTTATTACCATACTAATTGGTAACCACTAATTAATGTTTCATATTTTATTTCAGCACTTTATTTTTTACATTTTCACTGCAAAAACACAAAATCTCATCATGTATTTTTGGTCTAGTTTCCAGTAAAAATCTATTGAAATGAGACAAAACGAACTTATGAGTACGAATTTGAGTGGTTTTGAGTTATTCTTCAATGTCTGCAGTATTTTTCCATTTGCTGTAACAGTAGGTTGTTTTTCTGCCTTTATCACATTTAGCAGTGAGTACATGAGGTTGGTTGACTGCGCTAAGACCCGCCTCCTGGCTCTGATTGGTGCATTTCTTAAGATGACAGAAGCAGCTCTTCACAGATTCTGTATCTCATAATAAAATGTCACAAAATAATGACAGTTGTAACAAATAAGTACAAAAAAACTTTTTTTTTTATAGCAGTTACCTGCTGCAGGTTTAAATTACGTTACTCAAATCAACTAACATGTCACCAAAACATATTAGAAACTTCTGCAGCGCCATGATGTGGGTGGTTTGTTTTTCATGTTGCTGCAGTTTCTTTTTGTGAGAAAACTCAATTTTCTTCTGTTTAATAAAAAAAAACTAAACTGTAACCAAGTGTGAACGATGCAGGTGATTTTTGGTGCAATAAATGAAGGCGGTGAGGAAAACGCAGGAGGTGGAGCAGCAGAGGTGTGAGAGGAGGCTCCAGGAGAGACTACTTACTTTGCATCAGGCTCGTGGGAAATCTACCCGGGCAATATCCAAACCAAGGCGCGCCACTCCTGCCACCTTCGCCCCACACAATTACAATACTATCTGACAAAGATATTGAGCGTGTATCCCTCGCCGTTTCTGTGGCCGCTCGTCCCCGGCTAGAGCCCGGTTTTATATAAAAGTGTGGAAAAAAGCATTAACTCTGACTTATTGGAAGGAAAGGGCATGCAGCCAGGAGGAGCCGGCAAACGGTGTGTGAATGTGTTGACCCTGCAGGGCCCGGAGGGGACGGTGTGCAGCTCCACCTCTGCAGTGTCCCTCCGTCCAACGGCGTTTATGATCGTGTCTGACCTTGACCTCTGACCCAGCTCTACGAGGCTCACAGGTGACCTTCCTGTGGGAGCGGCTTCTGCGCCTGCAGGGTGGATTAGTAGAGAAAAGACAGAGAAAAAACAAAGGTTTTTCATTTGAGATTCGATTTTAAACCACCTCCAAGTGTTCTGGCAGTTCTTTTATTTATTTATTTATTTATTTGATAATTCTTTGACATTTGGCTTTCTGTAGGTGCTTTTTATATAACACAACCATTATCTAATCTAGATCTATTCCAAATCTTTAAATAGCTGAGCTCTGAATGATGAGATAAACTTACATACTTACTGAATCACTGGCAAAAACACCTGAATTTCTCAGCTCTGTTCCTCCGATTTTTGTTTTCTTTTTCTGAAAACAAACAAAATGAACTGCTTAAAGCTGCGGCGTGCAACTTTTATAAAAAAAGTATTTTTTTAAACTGTCACTATGTCGTATGAGAGAAATAATCTGGAAACATGAATCTCCTCGGCCTTCTAGTGCCAATGAGAAGCAACCAATCAGATCCAGGAGGCGGGTCTTGGTGCTGTCAATCATGTAGGCGTCTCCGCTGCTCATTCTCACCGTTTCTTTCTGCTACGCTACAACTTCTCCCCATCGTGAATGCTAAGGCTAGTTAACATAGCCACTGACGACCGTTACATTAACAGTTTTCCTGCACTTTGTTTCTCCACCATTAGCACATTTAGTAGCGCGTATATGAGGT
This sequence comes from Poecilia reticulata, assembly GCF_904066995.2. Classification (NCBI taxonomy): domain Eukaryota; kingdom Metazoa; phylum Chordata; class Actinopteri; order Cyprinodontiformes; family Poeciliidae; genus Poecilia; species Poecilia reticulata. The sequence goes on along the minus strand of NC_088840.1, from coordinate 21,227,439 downwards.
TGACTGACGGCGTTAAGACCCTCCTCCCGGCTCCGATTGGTTGTTTTTAAATGGGAGCGATGAATTTCCTTACATGGCAGAAGTAGCTCAGGGAGGAGATGGAGGAAATGGATCTTTTCACAGATTCTGTCTCATACATTCACGACGTGGTGACAGTTTTAACAAAAATGTAAAAAACATATTTTCAATAAAAGCTGCGTACTGCAGCTCCAAGGTCCAGTCACCAGTGTGGTGTTCACTTCCCACTTTTAATCTCAATATTAATGCCAACAGTTCAGTGTGAAAAAGTGTTTCCTTCTTTCCTTATTTTCTATTGTTTGCCTGTTTCTCAGTTTTTCAGAACTTCAATTTAAATATTAGTTAAAAACGACACAAATAAAAACAAAATGCAGTTTTGAAACAAATCCAAACCTGAGTGAAACATGCAGCACAGTTCCAGACCTACATGTCCCTGCACACTGCCAGTCAGCTGGCTAAAGGAATGCTGCTACGTTTTTTTTCCTCATAAGAAAAATAACAGTAGGTTTAACGGATTGTAAATTATTTAAAATTGTTTATAGATTATGTTTATTTTCAGTTTTCAATGTTTAATTTTGTACCTACTGGGATGCCGTAGCCAATAAGGGCAGGCCATGTAAAATACCAATGAACGGCTAGAAAATTAAAATGTTTGCATAAAATAACAAAGACCTAAGTTTTTTATTGCCCCGGTTGAAGCAGTGAGGTACGTTCTGTTGTGTTGTTTTGTTTTTAAGCTCATGTTTTGTATTTTAATGTTTATATGCTCTTGGTTTCCACGGTGATCATGGTGATCCGGACTGAAGACAAAATAAAAAACCTGAAAATAACCGTCGAGGCTGCGCTGGATATTTACCAAGATTTGCTGCTGGATTAAATATTTTCCTAATTTAACTAAATCAGTTAAAATTGTGAAAATTTGACTAAAATCTTGCTCTGAATTTTTTAGAGAAGGTTGTGCTTGTCTATAATAAGCTGGCATTCTAAAATTATCCAGAATTACGTACTGTGTAAACATAACATGCTCTGAATTTTGTGCCTGAAGTTTCATGTTCTGTCTCTATTCACCGTTACTTAAAGTTGGTTTTCTCCTGCAAATTGGATTTCTGCGAGTGCTTTTATAAAATCTTTCTGGGAAGTCTCTGGCGCCCGGCTGTTCCTGTCCACCTTAAGGGTTTTACCTCACAATGAAAAAGATAAAACAGGATCACGAGGCAATGGGGAGAAAACAGGGAGTTTACGTGAAGTCAGCATTTTCTTCTGCAGAAAGTAAAAATAAAATGCTCCATACGGATGTTCAGTCATTGTGAAATATGATGCTGCTCATTGGTAAAGCTGCATCAGTGGGTCTTGAAGTCTGTATTTATGGGCAAAATATCCTTTATTTTTGTTTTTTTGGACGTAGAAGCATAGATTTTTATCACCCTTCCTATAAACTCCCTTTAAAGCCAACTGCACACTAAAAAGTAGTTGTTTTTTAGTATGCGCTTTCTTAAAATGGAAAATATTTCAATAAATGTAAAAAAATATTTAGATATCAGGTTTTTACTGATTGTAACGTCTCCTTTTACGTTGTTTTTGACTGTAAAAACAGCAGATTTATTATGTTTTTTTTTATCTTCCAGGGAAAAAAAACTATTCAAGGTATAAAATTTGAATTTCCAGTAATGAAAGGGGTCATTCAAGTTTAAGCCTATCAAATCCCAGAAAAGGTAGGTCGGCGCTGCCAGTGTTTCTCTGAACTCTAATTGCTTCAGTGATGGGCTTTTTGCACTGCTACAAAATGGATAGGCTAACCTTGACTGTGACTCATTTCTTTAATGACTGAATGTAGTGCGTAATTAGTTCTGTGAGGTCGTATTTCACTGTTAAATGTAACTTTTTTTTGTCTTCGGAGCTTCCTGTGTTCAACTCTGACTTGTGGAGAAAATTAGAATGGCCTAAAAGACAACTGAATAAATAACTAACTCTACTTTTAAAAGTTAATATCAAGGTTCAGCAATAGATTTAGCTTTTTATCCAACTGTTTAAAGTCTGTTATTTGTTTTATTTTATATGCACAGAGAAATGTTAATGGTTCTTTACATTAACATACTGACTACTATCACATATTTTTTCTACCAGCGTTGCCTCCCTACGTAACACATCTTTCTGAATAATTTAAAGGAGTCCCCAAAATAAAAATGAGGTTTCTGTGCCTCCACCATTAGTTTCAGCCATTCTGTTGTCAGCAGCTTTAAGTAAGAATCTATTATACACACAAACTCTAAAATCTGATTACTAGTCTAGTAGACTAGTAAATTACTAGTCTTATTTTTTTACTAGTCTTATTTTTTAGCTGGTTGCTCCAAACCTGTTTTTTAAAAATGTTTTTTAATGGATCACATTTTATATTCTAAAATCTACTGTGCGCTCAATTTCCTAATTGGCTTTCCTCCTTGTTGCTAATTACGTTTCCAGTACTTCTCTCTGTCATGGCTGTTGTAATCAACTGTTACCTGAAAAACTGACAACTTCACTTGGTCTTCCAGCAACCAGCATATATATATATATATATATATATATATATATATATATATATGTGTGTGTGTGTGTGTGCAATTTGGAGGTGTGTACGCAAAGTCACAGAAATTGGGCATGTTCTCCACCTTCACAGCATTTACAGAACTGCTACAACGATGTTATAACTCGGTCTCATAGAACATTACAGAAGCTCTCAGTCAGTGCCGATGAAGTCTCTCTAGCCTCAGGATGCACAAGGCTTGAAACTGAACATGAAACTGACTGCATGACCTATTTTTAGTAATAATCTGTCTACCTGGAGGCGTTAATGCGCAGCGCTCATGTGACATCACACTTCCATAAACTTTGTAACTGACAGGCCTCTCAGCAGGCAGTTGCTGTGGAGTTGCTATGACAACGATAAAAAAAAGAAATCCACAAGCTTAGAACTAACTCTCACCTCTTTCCTGTCTAACTTATAAACAAAATAAGTACATTACAATTATTACTTGATTACAATTTTTGTGTCCCCTACTCTTCTTTGTGTAATACTGAAGTATCAGTAATATTTACTGTAGTATTTACTGCCGAACCAGCAAAACTAGCTTAGCTAATGTAGCTTTAATCGGCTTGCTAAGACGGACATGTAGCCTACATGTGTTGCTACATGTATTTACTCTGCCAGTGACCAGAACCTTGTTATTCACACAAAGAGTTCGTACATTATTCACAAAGCCGTTTAAACATTGATGGCGTGCGTCCAGTGATTTCAGGCTGTGAAGCTCCTCCATGTTGTAGTTTGAAATCGTAGGCAGCTTATCCACATCATCTAGCATATTTCCCATCTCCGTCTCATACAGGTCGATACCGACAGCAGCCATTTTGTTCATGTATCTTTCTCTTGTACATTGGTCAAGAGTGTCCACATATTTTCTTTTCCTTTTCTTGGTCTCAAAGCCGTTGGTCCGCTGTGCGTTGCACTTGCCTAAGATAGCGCGGTCACTTCAAACTTGTGGGAACTGTGTGTAGAGCATTGACATTTAATTTAAAGTTGGTTTTATGATCTATAAATCAGAAAAAATAAAGAAAATGGCAGAAATAACATACGCAGGGGATCACTGTGAATTCCTCAACCTTCATCCCAGAAACGCAGCACTATTCAAACCCACAACACATCAAAAAGCAACACACAGCCGTGACTGGACAATAACGATCCATCAAATCCACTCTGGAGGTGAAAATTAAAAGCGAAAAACAGCAAACTAGTTACTTACATCTTCATTAAGCTTCAGCAGGTTGCTGATCTAACATCTGTGGGAGCTGCAGAAACAACAATCAGTTCCCTGGAGACATTTCCAGAACAAACAGTCACAGTATCACATTCGCTTATTCCACAAGCTTCAAGCACAGCTGCAAACAGAAGGTCAGCTGAAGATTATGCTCATAAAATGTCATATAATCTCCAAAATGGTCAAATATTAAATGTAATCGCCTCTGAGACGGACTGTTATGCTAATTTACTAGATAAATATACCTTTTCATTCATTGCTCCCAATGTCCTAACCTATCAGGGCTGCACAGTATTAGGACTATACATATTCACTATAAAATAGTTATGACCTAAATTACAACTGGCCCAATATGTTTCTTAATATTTTCTAATAACCCTACTATTTTTACTCCATAAAAATAACATCAGATATCAAAACTAAGGACCTTTATGCCCTATAAAACTAGCTAAATGTGCATAGTGTGATTGCATAAAACTTGAAACATGATAAACTTCCATTCCATTTTCTTGCACCCTTTTTTTCCCTCAGTGGGGTCGGGAGGGTTGCTGGTGCCCATCTCCAGCCAACGTTTTGGGCGAGAGGCGGGGTACACCCTGGACAGGTCGCCAGTCTGTCGCAGGGCAACACAGAGACACACAGGACACACAACCATGCACACACACTCTCACACCTAGGGGCAATTTGGAGGCCAATTAACCTGACAGTCATGTTTTTGGACTGTGGGAGGAAACCGGAGTACCCGGAGAAAACCCACGCATGCACAGGGAGAACATGCAAACTCCATGCAGAAAGACCCCAGGCCGGGAATCGAACCCAGAACCTTCTTGCTGCAAGGCAACAGCTCTACCAACTGCGCCACTGTGCAGCCCTATGATAAACTTTGCAACTCTTATTTTGTACAAAGCTATTTTTCAGTCATTTAGCATATCTAACACCTTTAAGGGCAGCTTTCATTTGGCGCAAATCAGCCCCAAAAAGCAGAAATTGAGAAAAAATAAAATAGATCTTGATATTTTTCTTTAACACTTGAGCCCTCAATGTAATATTGAACACTAAGTGACCTCCCTGCCTCAACTTTAAAGCTCAGAAATGCTTTCTTTGCTTGTATCTCTTCGTTGGTCATCTTGTTTGAATAAAACTGCAGCTTTAAATATTTTAGGAGTTGCTACCAGGAAGAGATGTTTTCTCTCCTCTCTGAGGTGACTGCAGGGTCACGTCCAGAACAAAGCTTCTCCGTTTAGCTCAAGGACGCTTCATCTCGGTGAATATTTGCAAACGTTACAGCCTTAACTGTGGTCTTTATGGCTGAAGGGAAGCATTTGCAGAACTTCCTGCCCGCCCACATTTAGAAGGAATTTAAAATAAATCTGTTCCACCTCCTTCCAGTTCTCACTCTGTTTGGATCCAGAGCTGGTACAAAATAATTTACTGTACATCAAATCCAACAAATAACATTAAATTGTAAATGTTTTCCCATCGTTGAAACCATCGTAGTTCCCAAGGAGTGACCGGCTTGTAAAACACAAACTAATCATCTATAAAGACGTTTCAGGGCTTAGTCACAACAGAAACATCGTGATGCTCCCTTTATGAGCCTCACGGTTGCTCTGCAAGCCTCGGGTCAAATCTTCTCCACAAGGGATTTATAATTCAAAACCTTTGCATGCAGTAAATGGAATGTGCAAATGTAAAGCTAATATATGATTTAGAGCCGCCGTGTTTTTACATTCAGAATCAATAATTTAACCAATGTATTTGCAGGAATAAAGTGGTTTCCTTTTACTGCAGAGTTTCTTTGTTTTCGCTCATAAGGGAAGTAATGTTTGATGCTAACATATGTTCTTTAATATGTACTGTAGCAGGACTTTGGTTTAATTCAAGTTATTTTACTTTGACAAGCTCATTCTGGTTCTCAAAACCGAACATAAACTATGCAAAACAAAATAAGAGTCTGGTATTTTACGTAAAATATTGCAGGTGCATTGAATCTGTAAGAATGAGACCTGCATGTAAAATGCTAATTCCCTTTGTATAGTGGAAGATGTGGTCATTTTTCTAGATTTCTCTATTTTAATAATTCATTGAAGCAAAATAAAATGCACCCATTTAAAAGAAACTTTTCCTGCTGAGATTGGGCCTTTCGACTGCAGGAAAACGGCACTTTTAGTGAGAAAAATCTGATATTTTTATTTACAAATGCTTCTCAAAGTCATTAGCATATCAAAGATTTAAAATACTCCATACTTTTGATCCATTTCATCACAACAGTCACCACATTTATACATCCAGCTCCTTTTAACCTGACACTAAACTGGCATCAAGTTTAGTGAAAAAGCTCAGTGGCAAAAAGAAAACCTCCAATAATTTAGGGAACATTTCATCTGGTTTCATAATGTTTTTCATTTTAATCTTCATTTTTGGGCATTTATTGTTTATTATGGCAAAGTTCTTACAAGAATTTATTGTTACAATAAATCCTAATTAGTGATGATGTTTTTTTTATGTTCATATTTTCAGGATTATTTTTACTATTTTCTCCACTGTTTGATAAGAGTATCAATAAATATTAATAAACTTGAAAATATGAGTAAATGCAGTTATTGTGTGGAGTTTAGTGATATAAGTGACACTAATTTATGTGACTAAGACGTTTATTATAAATGGGCATTTTTTTAATCGCATTATTGGGAGAATATAATAGAAATAACAAATAGTTTAGAGGACTAAACATTTTAATTTATAATATGTTAAAATTGTTTCACTGCCAGATTATTTCATTTGTAGCCAGTAGTTTTTCATCAATGTTAATGAATTATTGGCTTAAAATGAATTATTGGCTTAAACTCCCATGTGTTGCTGAAAAGTTACCTGTTAATTTTGTCTTATTGCACTAGAAACTAGATGGAAAATGAAAGGAAACCAAGTTCATCCTTCCAGATCAGTACATTTAATTAGCAGCAGCTTGATCTAACGTTTGTTGGCTCCAAGAGCGATTTTTGATTTGTCAGGTCAGTACTCCCATACCCAACTAGAAAAATCTGCAATTAACCTGGAAATATGATGAAACTAAAAGAAAAGTAAGTTCTAAAATGATAAATGAGTGTGTATGTTAGTCCTCACACAAACTCCACTAACAGTTTATTACGACCACATGTGGTTTTTCATCACCGCTGTAATTTTAATCACCATCCTCTTTTCTCCAGTCTCCTCCAACACACACCTCCAAACCCCTCCAGGGCCGACCCAGCCTGTAGCGAACAAGCAAATTGAAGGGTTAGTCCGCGGACGTCTGGCTCCCTGCGACCCCTCAGAAATGAAGTGAGAGCCGGGCGCTCGCCGTGTGTTTAAACGAAGGTCCCCGTTAACCCCCATTAGCCTCTGCAGCAGCGCTGGACTGGACGATTAGCAGAATACAAATGGCTCCCTCCGTCCTCTCCCACACCTTCCACCGCCAGAGTTGCTGACGATGAGAAACGGCAAAATATGATTTGGGGCCAAGCAGGTGTTTACTGCATGCTAAACAGTGTCCTGCTGCTCATTATGCAGGCGCTAATGGTGCGAATACATTAGCAAACTGTGTGAAATTTGCTGCTGCTGATGAAGTGTAGCCACTACCATGTGACCTTGGCTTCCAGAAGATCAAGTCACGGTTCGAAACAAGGGAAACGCCCGAGGGTTTGGAGGCTGATCAATTATTGATAACTCTCTGCCTCTTCATCTTCCATTTGGCTGCAAGTGTGAAATCAAAAAGCATTTCAGATCAACAAGAGCGGAGCCACTGTGAGCCAAAAACTGCCCACAACCTCTGAAGCATTTTTAGATGGGCTTCATAATTGGGTCATGCTTTGTTAAACCGAGAAAACATTCGAGATTCAATCATATTTCCTGAAAATACTGTCCTATGAAAAAGAGATACATGGTGCAGATTTCTTTTGCTAAGGAAAATAGAAGAAATGTATGTCAGAAAGTATTTGCTCAATCTTCATTATATTGTTTTTGAGAAAGGACTGTTGATTCAATAAATAACTCAGACAGAGACAACATGAAGTAGACTAAATGATCTCTGCAGAAAATTAAGGAAAAAATGAGAAATCCTCGACATTATCGGTTTAGAAGGGCTGATAAAAGATTTATCCATGATGTTTCACATCAGTCGATGTCAATAATTGTTGATTCGTTTTTTGTATTAAATATCTGAAATACTGGAAAAGCTGCCTTTGTTGTTTTATCCAAAGTTTTCTCTCCACGTTTTATTTTTTAAGAGGCGAAGTGGTGGAACCTGAAACTTCTGCTGTGGCAGTTACTCAGCAGGCTGTTGCTAGGTAACCGTAGAATGAGTTGCTAGGTAACCGTAGAGTGAGCGAGTCAGTTGATTCCACCAACAAATGGAGTATGTCTGCTTTTAATGGTTGTAGGAGTTCTCTATACATTTGGTAAAAACTCTCCCTCTGTGTCAAACTCGAGGCCCGTGGGCCAAATCTGTCCCACCAGAAGATTTAATGTGGCCCTTTGGCCTGTAGAAATAGTATCTTTAACATAATAGTTGTGTTTTTTAAATATTATTTAATCAATCAATCAGCATTTTCATTTGTATTGTGCCAAATTAGATGAAAAAAACATGTTTAATATTTAAACATTCTCACAGAATGCAGAATCAGCTGCTTATTAGTATTAACAGCTGGTTTTATCAACACATTCTGCCACAAGCTGCCCTTTAAAGACATTCCTGATTGCGATGTGGACCAAAATGAAAATGAGTTTGACATAGCTGCGCTAGAAACACGTTTGTTTTGGTTGTATTTACCCAGAATGCCCTGTGCGTTCAAACCGCACCAGAGTTCACTTCAACCGACCGAACCCAGACCTCGGTTTATAGGCGGACCAGAGTTAACTTTTACAATCCGCATCAGAGTTCGAACAAACCAGACTTTCTTTGAATACAAAATAGAGCTGAATTAAAACGGACTAAACGGGGTTGGTGTGAATTCACTTCTAAAGAATTTCATGCCTCCTTTGATAATTCAACATAAGAACGAAAATGGGTAGAAATGAGATCCATGACAGACATGAACGGTGAAAAAAGCTTATAACTGACACAACATTTCAGATACCTTTGCAAACTATTCAAACTAGCTCTATAAAACCAATATAATAATCACTAAACTTATGTTGCATTGGTAAAAATAAATATGTACTCAATTCATTATTTTTCTTGAGTTTCGTTCTGTGTTGAACTTCACCAGATGAGTCTCAGGTTTGTTTCGTCAAATATTCAGACAGTATATAAAAACAAATCAGCGTGCTATTCCTTTATTGTCGTTGGACCTAAACAATAATTAGCTCTCAGCCTTCAATCTTAACCCGGATCATAAGAGGAGTCGGAATGAAAACTGCAGAGATGGCAGCCATTAATTTTCTGTTCACACCGAACCGCCCACTCATCTCTTTTCCTCACCTTCTCCTCCTTTTTCCAGGTGTCGTTCACTCCGGTTTCTACTGTCACGGCTCACTCCACTTCCCACTCTGAGTACTTGCTCTGTTTTATTTTGCACCTCATACCAATTTGGTACGAATTTTGTCTGCGGACGGAGAACGGCAGCCACTTTAACTCGCTCTCTCTGCGTGTGTGTGTGTGTATTTGGGTCTTTGCATGCATGTTTGTTTGTTTCCAACACTTTGTCACCCTGCAGTTTTGCAGACCAGTGAACTGTCGGCCTAATTTCTGAGGATGGCAGAGATGCTGGAGATAACGGTGCTGTGAGAGCCGCAGCAGTGTGTTTCAGCGGCGCTTCAATTAAAGCGGACTGGCTCCGGGGAGAGGAGAGGCGACCGTCTGCCATGATGGTTCGGCCAAACGCGGCTGCCTGACAGAACACGCTGATGGAAAACACTGAAGCGTGCGTCACACCAAACCCATGAACCGCTTTGAGAGCCGGACTCCAGGAACACTGGCTCTGAAAATTATATTTAACAGAAAATTGCTGCACCTAAGCAGCAACTGAAATGGCAGAACTCTGTTTACTTTCTCTTGATGTTATTCCCTCTCCGGTGTTAAATTGGTGGAAACACTTTTGGAGGAGGTAATCAAGGCAGCATCTCTCTTTTTTCCAGCTTTCTGATGCTGAATGTGTTTGTGGTTTTTACTTTTCAGTAGAAAAAAAAAGTAAATCTTTACCAAAAAGAGAGGATGGCTGAGTAAAAATAATCATGAGTTGGTTGCGATTTATCTTTAAAAATCTCAACCTTTTTGTCTGACCTTTGACTTCTGGAAAGATTTGGGGATATCTTTAACGTTTCCAGTCTTGTGAATATTATTTCTCATTGCAGATAGTTCGGAAACGGCCTTGTAGCCGTTCACAGATTGGTAGAATCAGATGAATGGATGATGGATGGATAGATGGATGGATGAATGGATGATAGATTGATGAACAAAAGGATGGATGTATGTATAGATTGATGAATAAACCACTGGATGGATGGATGGATGGATTCTACAAAGTTTTTCCTCTGGTAGCGAATCGCTGCCTCCTCTGAATTCCAGCCATATCTTATAATTATTGATCCTGTATGAGCCGATCAGCTGGATCTGCTGCGGGTTCGTCTGTTTGCTGAGTGACACGTTCCTGGAAACTGTTTCTCGTTCCCTCACATTAACATTCTCAACATGGAGCTGGATGCCCGGCGGTGTTTTCTGTTGTCGTCGTCCGGCCTGCCTTACTTTCCCTCCTCCCTCCGCTCAGCTCTACCTGTCATCTCTCCATATTTCCCCTCCTCGCCTCCCGTCAGCATCCCATGAAAGGCGGCATGTACCCAACTTGTTGCTCTTTAATCTTCACACGTCTCCAGCTCTCCTCCAATTGCGGCAGTGCTCTGATGATGTAAACACCTCAGTCTACTGCCGCTGCTTTCAAATAGCGAAGAGTGGCGTCTTCTGTAATTGCACGTTGAAGCGAAGTGCAACGTGCTTGAAGACTTTCTGCTCTAACGACACCAATTTGTGTAAATATTCATGTTCATGGTTGACTTCTCTGTACAGTTGTGACAAGTGGACTGTAACTGATCTTGAAACACTTGCAGATACCTGTGACTCAGTCACATTTTCCGTAATTAGCTGAGAGCTTTAAAGACGCTGAAGAGAAGGAAAGTTAAAGGGGAAGAAGAAACGTGGAGGATAATGGAAAGCGAGTTAAAAAGATGAGGAGCTGGAAGCCAAAACGAAAGTCTCCTCCTGACAAATCTTTTATCTTTCTGAGCTGAAACCCTTGTTTCACTTGTGCAGAAAAACAGGAGCAGAAATCCTCAGAAAAAGCAGAAACTTTCACTCTGAACACGGTTTTACTGTTCAGCTGGTAAAAAGGAACATCTTAAACAAACCAGAATTTATTTGGATGCTCAGTTTTTATTTAGCAGGAAGGAAAGCTCGTCTGAAATCTGGTGCTGATCTTTGAACTGTGGCTCACATTAAAACAAAGATGTCAGTTCATTGGACCAGACAAAACCAGACTTTTAGGACTGAACCATATGTTGTTTCGTAGTTGGACCACTTGATAATGCCTCTATTAACAGGTATCTGGGGATACCTGTTAAACACGTTCATTACAATTTACACAAAATCCTTCTTAGCTAATGCAATTTCAGGCTACTCTATTCTGCCTACTTTCAGCTGTTTTATGGCCTCTGTCACTTTTAATCCACATGAGCTGCTGCTGGCCACGCCCCCAATTCAACGTTTACACTCACAAAAAATGGCTGCAAAAAGATGTGCAATTATATAACCATATATCTCTGAAAACCGTTAGAATAGCCTTCTGCACAACCAACAAGAAAGCAGCAAATGGTTTCTGGATGATGAATGAACAACAAAACATTTGTCTTTTCCAGCAGTGGTAAAATCAGCTGACCAAACATGCTGGACCATTGCTGGGGTTGCTGATTTGTGACGTTACATTCAGAAGGTTTTTGAAACTTCTCATTTTGCAGACACCAAAAAACATGAAGTTAATGCCAAAAACCAGCTGGGTGTGTATTTTAAGCTCTTACGTTGTTTTTAAAAACACCCAAATGGAATTACACAAACCTGCAAGATGTGGATTTTGCATCATAGTTCCCGTTTAAGTTTGAAACTCATGCCTGTCATATAGAGAGCGGAGAGATTTGCTCTGCTCTTTAGTATAAAACATTTTGGTGACACAGTTACTGGGTTAAATGGGAGCCCGTGTTGCTCAGAATAACAATGCTGGTCAGAACTGGAGCAAAAAATGCTGCAATCTTTACAAACCTAAGAGCCATTTTTGCCCTGAGTAAAGCTACATAAAACTAATTTAGAGTCGCAAATGTGGCATAATCTTTTGTGAAAACACAACTTAAATTACTTTGAAAATCTACTGTATAAAATTTGAGAATTTTTTTTATTTTTGTTTTCAGGTTTTAAAACAGCAAAAAAATTAATTTACAAAAAAAATAATACATTAATTTTCTACTATGGGATGTTGATGTTTGTGGAAAACAATGTAAACAAAAAAAGCACTTAGATTACAATGTGGTGTTGAGAAAAATATAAGAGATATTAAAGATGCTAGTTATTTTGTTGTGGAAATTCAATGCAGAATTTATTTGGTGCAAATTAACTTCTAAAATCCTCATTTCTGATATTTATATTTGAAAAAAATGGTTTTTTTTGCACTTTTGTAGCCAAATATCAAGAGGCATTGTCGCAGACCCCAGGTCTAATGAAATGCTGTCATGTTTTTGGTTTTTCAGTCAGACCTATTCAGTCCTCGGTGCTTTTAAAATCCTACAGAGGGTGCTGGTTTGTTAGGTGTCCATCTGACTTTTTCATCCTGATTCACCAAATAATCTTGAATCAATGGACTTGAATTCAACTGCAGACTTTAGAATCACTACTTTCAGACAGACGGACAGCTTTATTTGTCCAAGTAGGGACATTGTTTTGCAGCACTTGCATGAAAGATAACATAAACAAACATTACACAACAACACTAACAGCTTGGTATTAGAAACATAACATCCTCAATCTTTAGCAACTTTCAGCTTTGTTTAACAAACATTTTTTAATCAAATTTTAATCACACAGCCTAATATAACTACAAGCAGCTTGATGGGAGAAGAAATGTTGACACTGTATGTTATAAATCAGCAAAACCTGAAGATTAAGCAGTACATGAATAAAAACTCAGGTTACCATATAAGCTCTTAACATTTATCATATTTATCTGTTTTGTAAAGAATCTAAAGCAGTTTTAATAAAAATGCGGCTTTATTTACTGCCTTATTAAGCAGACATCAGTGCTGCACCACACCAAAAAATGTCAACCTGCCTCGTGACGAGGACTAACAATGAATCTTCACATCTTCATTTTCCGCTTGTCGTCCATCTATATCTCCTCTCCCTTTGTTCCTGTTTTGTCAGCCATTGTAGCCCGGCAATCTTTTCACGTCCCACAAATTAAGGCCTGCATTCAGCCATCAATCACCCTGGTGCAGCTTTTCACAGAGCGAGGAGACGCAGAGGCGAGGCGAGGGAGTCTATCAACTCCTTTTAACGAACTGTCTGAATCACTGCTAGCTATTCAGCGTCGGCCTCGTGCCGTGTAGGAGCTCCGTGTTATTTGGCTGTATGCTTTCTTTCTTTCTTTCTTTTTTTTTTTGGTTGTCAAGGTGAGCTGCGAGGCGATTTGCATGCTACCTGCTCGTCTCATGACCACTGATCCATTAATACAAACTAATTTTCTCCTCCAGCAGCTGTAGAGAATGACGTTTTTGTTTAACGGCGCTGGGATTGGCTCACGTTTGTCTTTCCTCCTGCGAGCACTTGAAGGAGGTCAGTTGGATTTTTTTCTGAAGAACTCTGAGCTTTCTCAGTGTGACAGTTAATTCATTTAAAAAGCCATTCAAGCATGCATTGTTAGTTTGCTGCCTTTGATCTTCAGAGAAAGCTCAATGACTTGGTAATGATGTGCGGCAGTTTGAGGCTCGGCCTGCGTGATGGAGACGGTGGTTAGCAGCTTCAAGATCTCTGGAATTAAACTACTTGGCGTTTTTATTTTTTTTCCCTTGCCTGTAAACCTTATAAAATACGTAAAATAGTGTTTTAGTGTCACATGCTTCTGTCATGGCAACAGTTTTCAAGCCCTTCACACTTTTTCACATTACTAATTGCAACTTTAAGGTTATGGGGGAATTTTTCTGCCATAATTCGAGAGCGCACAGTTTCAGTTTGAAAGCAGGGTTTTATGTCTTTTGCTCTCAAAAATACTTTTGCTCAAAACTTTTGCTCTCTTTCAAATATTCACTGAGCATTTCCAAAGATTTCTCCACTCAAGACTTGTCTCTGCTCGAATCAAATCTCCGCTTGCAAACCTCTCTGCTCGCATTTTCTGCTGCACTTGGAATAGAAAAGAAACGTTGCCTGGCAACCTCTCAGCCAATAGAATTTAAGTTTTATACTGGGTGTGTTTGTTTCCTTTTAGTGGGTGTGCCTGTTATCTAGACAAACAGACAGACAGACATGTGAACTAAGTTGTAACACTGTTGATTCTGTGGATCCATTTTCTTTGGTTCGGTTTCAAACTCCTGTCTAAGATCGATAGGCTGTTAGCAATCAGTAGCGCCCTGCTACCGTGTTTCCCCGAAAGTAAGACGGTGTCTTACTTTCTTTTTATCCCCAAAAGCCCCACTATGTCTTACTTTCGGGGTATGTCTTATGTTGAAAAAAAATTTTTGAATTTTTTGTTTTAGCCATAAAATTAACATTTATTAACAACCTGAACAGTATTGTATTCACCAAAAAACAGTTTTATAAAAGGAAGTGCCAAGAATGTCTTGTTACAACATTGCATAACATGTAAAACAATGAAAAATGGTAAGAACGAACAGTGGAATACTGGAAGATAAAACAGATTTATTCCATGACAACCATGTCATCATCCTCAGGATACTCCACGGTGTAACTCTTCCTTTTACCGCTGGAACTGGAAGCGCTCATGTCTAGGGGCAAAAATATAGCATACGGTATAAGCACTGCTTGTGGTTCCGTATCACAGTCTCCTGTGTGCATTACCGTATTTTAAGCAGGAGGCGGCAATGACAAGTGCAGGGGACGGTGCGGTGACGTATGGAGAGGGGGACGGCGCGGACGTGGGTAGGAGGCGGCGCGCAGCTAGATGAGAGGGAGGCGGCAATACCCCGGTGTTTCCCCGAAAGTCTTACTTTCGGGGGGTGTCTTACTATCGGGGAAACATGGTAGCGGAGATTTAGTAGCCACAAAGGCACACCCACTACAAGGAAACAAACGCAGCCAGTATAAAACTTTTATTCTATTGGCTGAGAGGTTGCTAGGCGACGGCACTTTTTTGTTTCACACAGTTAAATTTCTTTTAAGCTAGTTTTGATATTCATAATTTTCACAACAACTGAAGTAACAATAAGTTGATTATGCAATGAAATGTTAATCCTGCAGTCAGTTGGTTATTAGAAATAAATTTAACATGTTAAAATGTTTGCAATACAGGCATGCACTTCTGATGCACTGTTCTAGTTATAGATGTGGATATACGAAATAATAAAAACCAAGTTAGCATGAATAGCAGTTTATCAGATGATGCTACAGATTACTACTGTTTTGTTTTGTTTGCTTTTGTTTTAATTTTATTTTGTTTGTATATGACTTTGTTTGTTCATTTATTACGCTACCTTCAATAAAGTCTAACTACTACTCTATGACAGGTTGCTCTTAATTGTGATAAGAAATGTTTATTAAGCTACATTAGCAATGAAATGTCAACCTAAAAACTAATTTACAAGAGGCTAACAGCAGTACAGAAGAAATGTGTAAACAAGCTAACACTTTTTCATAGCTCTACAAAACAAGGAGTGAAGGAGGAAGTTATGTAGTATTTCTATCTGTTCTTCAATCAGCTCTTCCCAGATTCACTGTTACACTTGGAGCAACAAATAACCAGGGATTTTCAGAGGAGGAGGAAATATAAATAACACTTTATTAAAGCGCTGCTGGCTTACATCCAATGTACCTGATTTCATCTCAGCCAAGTGATGCAGCAAAACTTCAAACACAACTTGTAAAACATTCAAGGCTTATTTGAAGCTACAACACAAACACACCAGCTAAATCGAAGCCAGAAAGCTTCCCTGTGAATCTTTTTGTTGGTTTAATTTTAGCCTAACCATCTGCTGCTGATAGTAGCTAAACTGTTCTCTTGCTTCCCCGCCTTCTACTTTTGTTTTTAGTCATTTCTCCTAACATCTTCTTATTTTACGGCTAGTTTTATGCATCGATTGCTGATTTTCTTAAGAACAAAACTCCTCAACATGGATGTTTCTCTCCGTTTTTGAAGAGGTCAGGGTTAAATTTTGCAGTAACTTCCTTGTTGGGCGCTCGCGTCGGCTTGGGCCGGCGGTGAGACGCCATCCTGTATCGTGGCAGATGTCTCTCACTGTGCGATTACTCACTGTCAAGTAGGCGGTAAAAACAGGTGACACATTTATTTGCGGGGCGTGTGGGAACAAGACTCTGGCAATTAGTCATCATTTGTGCAAATGTTCCCTCTCTCCACTTTCACTTCCCAGATGAACCGGTTTTCTCCCTAAATCAAACGCGGTCGGTCGCCAGGCGGACCCCACCTTCCAGCACCACCGCAGATGTATTTCCATAAAACATGCGACTTCTGCTTCGTGAATAGACGATACCACCTCGTTCCATGCCTGGCGTTAATGCAGGAGAATTATTCTGCAGCACACCAAGTTCCCCCTCTTAACGGCGTACTTGTGTAACGCTTAATGTGCTCTCCACTGATCTGCTCTGCTTTCATCTGCAGAAGACGAGTCCTGCTGCCTCTTTTTTAAAACTTCGCTTAAAGTCGATGCAATTAAAGGTCAAATGTCTTTTTTTGTTATGTCAGGTGATGTAAAGGCAAAAGTCTAACTAAAATTATTTTGTAACACAATTTAGCATAATAATTTCATTGTGGGACTACTTTTCCAACTATGCAAAAGGTTTATGCACATTTTTTATCTTAGAACAGGGGAGCTGTTGACTGATTGAAGGTCCTGATGAGCCAATAAAAATAAAGTGATCTGACTTTTCACTGAAATACCTGGTGCTTGAGCCCAAACTTGGACTTCTGCTGAAAGAAAAACTTGTTTCTTTGCTTAAAGATCCAGAGGAACAGGAACAGTTTCATCCACCACCTAGCTTCAAATTGCCCCCTCAATAACACAGCGTGTTAATATAAATAAACTGAAATGAAAATATTAGTCATTTAATGCACATATTGTTGTTGTTTTTTTTGTTTGGTAGATATAACGGGTCATGAACACGTCCACTCGGGGCATGTTGAGTTATTTACAGATTCTGAAAGGAGTTGTTCTTTACAGTTGTGCTTATATTTGTAATTTAGAAGCACAGTAAAAAAAGAAAAATAGTCTTGCGCTGCTTTGCCAAAAACAAAAATCCTCTTTACCATTTAATATAAAATTCTACACCTATTTCTATCAATACTGTTTATCTGTTGTATTTAACCCTTTCATGCATAGTGGTGACTACACTGGACAACTATCTAAAAGCCATTTTCTTCTGCTTCTTGTGGATTTTTCTGTTATAAATGCACACAGACCACTGAAGTGGACACTAATGCATCATAAAATATGCTATCAACTACTGGCCATCAGCTGCAAATGCAAGAAATCATTTTTCGTTAAATCCAATATGGCCGACAGACAGAAAACCACGCCTACCGACCCGGTTCCTCCTCCTCCTACTGTAGACGACTCTTGCAGGTAAAAAAAAAAAATTGTGACATCAGATAACCACTAAAGAACAATACTACTGATGTCTTTTTCAAATAACTTTGTATTTGGAGAAAAGGATAATTGATTGCCTAAAGAAAATAATACAAAAATTTTGCAAACTTTTTTCCTACCTTTTTTTATGCCTTAAGAAAATTTTTAGAATTTGGAAAAAAATCATGACACAAAGGATTATAATTCATGCAAGAAAGGGTTAATTAATGCAATTTAATCATTTTTAATTGAATAACAATAGTTACTGACGTCTGAGCAAAGAACAGTTCTCATCAACAGAGCCGTTCAAAAGAATCGATTCGTTCATCAGCAGGTGTAACCTGCCTTCCTCTGATCATTAATCCTGGCCTTGTTTTCTTTCCGATGACATCAGTTTTTCTCTTGAGCGACTCAGTTTAACCCATTTATCCATCGTTATTTTTAAACTCAGCCTCTGGTTAGCCCAGCTGTGGCGTCGCACTTTGAGCACACAGCACCTAAAGACGGCTGTAACCTGCCGGAAGAGACACCAGTACCTCCTGGATCCACAGCTGCACACACTCATGGCTGAAGCATCTAATCCCGTCTAACGTGTGTGTATCTAAATTGGTATTTGCATCTAGCTGCCACCGTTACCCAGCTGTGTCTAACACAACAAAAGCAGCGCTGATGCTTGGCGGCAGTGGAGCAGAGACACTTTCTGCTGCACATTAACCTCCCTCTGCTCACCCGCTGTCTGCTGACCCAGACCGATTACACTCCTACAGGTAGGAGCTGTGCTGCTGTCCAGATCCACGTTGAGGTGAAATCTACTTCTAATCTTGCCGTAGAGTAGAGCATGCTGGAGCGCAACACCTTTCTGCAGCAGCAGGTGTGAATGTATGCAGCTAAAGGAAAACGGTTTATCGCCTACAGGAATTTCTTTACCAGTTTCCCCTTCACATCTGAGCTTGATGTGATGATTATTATTCATCATATTCCCACATCATTGCTTGCAGATGCCCCGTTGTACCCGCCGGGACCTACACGCCCCGAAACTAATAACGTATGCGTTAACACAGCTGCGGTGGCGTGCAAACCCAACTGTGAGGTGAAGGTGTTTAGCTCAGGTGACGGCGCGGCGCTGCGGCGGGTACAGAGCTGTCCCACAGGGGGGACATCGTACTGCATTCAGACCCCCTGCTGGTAAATATACGTTTGATGCTGCAGAGTCAGCGGGAGCAGCTGGCGCTCACAGAAAACACCATGTGTACAGGTGGTTCGATCCACAGCAGCCGGACCAGAGGGACGAGAGGGGACCGGAGGGACAGGAGGGGACGAGAGGGGACCGGAGGGACTAGAGAGACGACAGGGAACCGGAGGGGACGAGAGGGGACCGGAGGGACGAGAGGGAACCGGAGAGGACCGGAGGGATGAGAGGGGACTGGAGAGGACCGGAGGGGACGAGAGGGAACCGGAGGGACGAGAGGGGACTGGAGAGGACCGGAGGGACGAGACGGAACCGGAGGAAACGAGAGGGAACCGGAGGGGACGAGAGGGGACCTGAGAGACTGGAGAGACGAGAGGGGACCGGAGGGGACGAGAGGGAACCGGAGGGACGAGAGGGGACGAGAGGGAACCGGAGGGACGAGAGGGGACGAGAGGGAACCGGAGGGACGAGAGGGGGCGGGAGGGGACCATAGGGGACCGGAGGGGACCGGAGGGACCAGAGAGGACCGGAGGGACGAGAGGGGACCGGAGAGGACCGGAGGGACGAGAGGGGACCGGAGAGGACCGGAGGGACGAGAGGGGACCGGAGAGGACCGGAGGGGACGAGAGGGAACCGGAGAGGACCGGAGGGACGAGAGGGGACCTGAGGGGACGAGAGGGGACCCGAGGGGACGAGAGGGAACCGGAGGGGATGAGAGGGGACCGGAGGGGGCGAGAGGGGACCTGAGAGACTGGAGAGACGAGAGGGAACCGGAGGGAACCGGAGGCAACAGAGGGGACCGGAGGGAACCGGAGGGACCAGAGGGTTCCAGGTTGCAAGACGGAGAAAAACCCCAAATAATGAGAAATATGTAGCAGTTATTTACCTATAAATGACTTAAACCTCCGACTGAAACTTTATTTTAAATGTGTTTTCTGTAATGGATTTATTTAATGAAAATTTTAAAATATTTACTTACAGATTTTCTTTATTTTCTTGGTTCACGTTTGCATTTTCCATTTTTACTATTGCATGCATATACCGGTTCTTTTTTAAATTGAATTCCTTATATATTCTCATATATTTAATTACTTAATTGTTTATGAAAATATAGGGTTACAGTGTCATGGCCAAAAGTTTTGAGAATGACACAAATATTATATTTTCACATGATCTGCTGCTCTCTGGTTTTCATGCGTGTATGTCAGATGTTTTCATCACATACAGAAATACAATTGCAATCATGTTATGAGTAGCAAAAGCTTTTATTGACAGTTAGGAGTTAATGCAGCAAGTCAGTATTTGCAGTGTTGACCCCTCTTCTTCAGGACCTCTGCAATTCTCCCTGACATGCTGTCAATCAACTTCTGGACCAAATCCTGACTGATAGCCGTCCATTCTTGCACAATCAAATGCTTGCATTTTGTCAGAATTCCTAGGTTTTTGTTTGTCCACCCGTCTCTTGATGATTGACCACAAGTTTTCAATGGGATTAAGATCTGGGGAGTTTCCAGGCCATGGACCCAAAATCTCTCTGTTTTGTTCCCTGAGCCAGTTAGTTATCACCTTTGCTTTATGGCAAGGTGCTCCATCATGCTGGAAAAGGTATTGTTCATCACCAAACTGCTCTGGGACGGTTGGGAGAAGTTGCTCTCAGAGGACATTCTGGTACCATTCTTTATTCATGGCTGTGTTTTTAGGCAAGACTGTGAGAGACCCGAGTCCCTTGGCTGAGAAGCAACCCCACACATGAATGTTTTCAGGATGCTTTACAGTTGGCATGAGACAAGACTGGTGGTAGCGCTCACCTCGTCTTCTCCGAACAAGCTGTTTTCCAGATGTCCCAAACAATCGGAAAGGGGATCCATCAGAGAAAATGACTTTACCCCAGTCCTCAGCAGTCCACTCCCTGTACCTGTTGCAGAATATCAGTCTGTCCCTGATGTCTTTCCTGGAGAGAAGTGGCTTCTTTGCTGCCCTCCTTGAGACCAGGCCTTGCTCCAATAGTCTCTGCCTCACAGTCTGTACAGATGCACTCATACCTGCCTGCTGCCATTCCTGAGCAAGCTCTGCACCGCTGGTAGCCCGATTCCGCAGCTGAAACACTTTTAAGAGACGGTCCTGGCGCTTGCTGGTCTTTCTTTGGCCCCCTGGAGCCTTTTTGACAACAATGGAACCTCTCTCCTTGAAGTTGTTGATGATGCGATAGATTGTTGACTGAGGTGCAATCTTTCTAGCTGCTCATCCCTGTTAGGCCATTTTTGTGCAGTGCAATGATGACTGCAGGTGTTTCTTTAGAGATAACCAGGGTTCACAGAAGAGAAACAGTGATGCCAAGCACCAGCCTCTTTTTAAAGTGCCCAGTGGTGTCATTCTTACTTAATCATGACAGATTGATCTCCAGCCCTGTCCTCATCAACACCCACACCTGTGTTAATGGAGTAATCACTGAAACGATGTCAGCTGGTCCTTTTAAGGCTGCAATGAAGTTGAAATGTGTTTTGGGGGATGAAGTTCATTTTCTAGGCAAACATTGACTTTGCAATTAATTGCTGTTAAGCTGATCACTCTTTATAACATTCTGGAGTTTATGCAAATTGCCATTATAAAAACTGAAGCAGTAGACTTTGCAAAAATTAACATTTGAATCATTCTCAAAACTTTAGGCCATGACTGTACATGTACCAATTTCTCTGTAAAATTAACTTGCGCAAATATTACAGAGAGTAAAATAATGTGATGAAAACCAAACAAGTTGTGTGAAAAAGCCAAATATATTTCTAGAATTATTTTTTTCATTTTTTTGTGTTG
The DNA here is from genome assembly GCF_904066995.2 of Poecilia reticulata. Taxonomy (NCBI): domain Eukaryota; kingdom Metazoa; phylum Chordata; class Actinopteri; order Cyprinodontiformes; family Poeciliidae; genus Poecilia; species Poecilia reticulata. The sequence continues at coordinate 21,205,809 of NC_088840.1, read as the reverse complement.
TTTATGTCGCACCAGTTGATTTGCTCTAACGATGGGAACAGGAAAAAAGGAGTATTTCTGTTCTCCTACTGTCTCAAACGCACCACAGGATCTGATTGTTTATCCAATTGATTTCTTATTTAATCACCAGAAAATCAAATTAGTTTAAACTGGAAATCCCACAGCCACTTAAGCAGAATTAAAGTGACACCAAAAGTTTTCAGTGAGTAAGAAAATAAAATTTTTCCTTGTTTGTGATTGGCAAAGCAGCGAAGAGGAAAACTTTGTTGTACTTTTCATATCAGCAGAATATACCCAGCAAGAGAACTGTGAGAGCTTCATCACTTTTTCACATAATTGTCTTGAACTGACTGGATTGTGGGGAGAACAGAGTGCTGCTCAGTGTGTGTTTAATTGCTGAAGGCTGTTTCAGTAAGTTGTGACTGAGTGAAAAAGGATAATGATGCCATCAGTACGAATGTTGCCTTCAGCAACAAAACGAATCCGTGACTCAGATTAAAAGGCAACTGAAAAGGAGACCAAAAGTATTTTCAGTCATTTATTTAGGAAAGCCACATACAAAACATTTTTAATTTTTAAAAGTGACGCCATTATGAAAACACCGTGTAATGCAAGAATTAGTTGTAAATTTATTTTTCTTGCTAAGCTGTTTGTTGCTCTGCTCAAGCTAACATGCTACTCAAAGAAATCTACTTCTGTCCTTTCGTGTAAAAAAAAAAAGGCACAATTTGTAAAAGCAGCTCAAGAATTAGTTGTAAATTTGTTTTTATTTTTACTTACCCAGCAAAAATATAAAAACATGAAGATACAAAAACACGAATAGACCAACGAGGCTACTGGCATGGCGCTTCTCTGCATGTTTCCCTGCAGTTTGCATTACTTCTCCAGAAATAATGCATTTTTTATGGAAAAGTCTGTAAAGGCCCATATAGATCTGTTCCAAAAGTCATGGAAAATTACAGTGTTAAAACTCTTAAAAAGAAGCAGAATCCTGGAAGAGACGAGCAGCCAGATAAGATTTCACCAGTGTTGCCAGGTTGGTCGGGTTTCAACCCAGTTGGGCTGCTTTTGAACACCGTTAGCTGAGGGGGGAAAAAAACAGTGTTTGGCTGATTTTCAAACTGCTTCAGAGGGAAATTATTTCAAAATAGTTGTTTGACAGAAAAGAACAAAACCCTTAATAAAATGCAGTGTTATTGCTCTTTTATTAGTTGGTTTTATTTTGAAATCTCTACAATCTGTCAAACAGCATCAATAATTACTGCTTAGCCAAGTGTCATTATGTAGTAAAACTGTAAAACAACATCATGATTTAAAAGGACTTATGTCCTGAAAAAAATCTGGTCTCATTGTGTCCAAAGAGTCGAGTCCCAATGGGATCTGGTTGAGGTCAGAATATCATGAAGAACAACCAAAAATAATGTGAACTGTCTGGATTCAGTCGATGACGTACGGGACACAATGATATATATAATATATTTTTGGGAATTGAGCAGGTTTTATGCTGTTTTTGGGCTGGAAACTGTCAGACAAATCTGGCAACCCTGGACCTCATCCGGGGAAGTACGCGCATGTTGAGCCACCATGAGGTGAGGTCATCATCACTACGACGACTCAGAGGGTTTGTTGGTCTGTTGTGAGTCACGGAAGGGGAAGCAGAAGATGGAAAATGCTGAGTGATGCTCGTTTGAACTGCGAAAAACATTCACCATCATCTGTACCTCCTGTCGAGTCATCACATTATGAGGAAACTAAGACTTCCTGCAACATGGAAAGAGATTATTCCTGCTAGCGCTAGAAACACGCGTTTGTTTTGGTTGTATTTACCCAGAATGCACTGCGCTGTAGTCCACTTCCTACTTTTGTAGAGTCACATACACATTCAATCCAGGTTCACTTAAATCAAGTTCTAATTTGGAAAAAGCAGTTTGTTTTTTTTTGGTCTACGTTCACATCTCCCCAAACGAACCAGAGTTTGATTAAAGTGGACTAAACAGATGTGAATGCCCTTCGATTCCATTAATTCAGCACAATGAGTCAAACATGAAACGAGCTGCTCTGCATCGCTAAAATCATTGCCGGATGCAACTTTTGTGCTGCGAACAGGAATGTATCTGCAAAAATACAAAGTGAGAATAGAAATCCATGGAAAAGAAAGTATGTGAAAGAGACCCAGGCTGAGGGAAAAGCCATTCTCCTGAAACACAATGCAGGATGGTGAGCTCCAGCTAAATAAATTATCACGGGGGCTATTTTTAAGCTGAAGTGTAAATGCAGTAATCCTTGGAGCAGGAGCTGCGAAGAGCACAGAAGCCACATCAGGGAATACAGCTCTGCCTTTATCTCCCCCTCCTGCCTGCCTGCCTGCCTGCCACACGGCCCCGCTTCCCTCCCCACATCCCCGCGCCTCCATCTTCCCTCACTTCATGCGTTCCTTCGTCTCCTCTTCCCCCTCTGTCTTTTCTCCCTGCGCCTTTTTATATGGTAAAAGCCTCTTTTCTGTGTCGAGAGTATTTTCCTTATCACTGCGCCCGCTGTGGGGAATCCACCAACTTCTATTGTCATAAACAATAACAGAGCTTTGAACAAGACGGGGAGGAGAGACATGCATGTGGCCGCAGTCAGAGGATATCGGGCCACACCGGGTCATTCCTCAGCGTGCCAGCCAGGCTTTCTGTTTTTTTATTCTTGTCTTTGTTGGAGAGTACAGTGAGAGTTTCTCTGAAGCTGTGCTACGTTGTTTGGGTTTGTGAGAAAAGACCCTCCTCTGGTGCTGTTTAATAGCACATAATGGGGCGTCGTTAATCACAGGGGCTGGCTGAGGATTTACAAGGTTAATGACTGGAGCCAACCTCTCCACTGCGTCTCACTGGTTTGGTGTTTACCGGCTCTGCAGAAGAAGTACGAGGGACTCCATGTTTACGGCGGCTTTGAAAACTGATGCGGTGCATTTTCTCACACTGCCGTGACGAAATCCACTACGGTGTAGTGGTGTTTTTATGATAGTAGTGCGTATTTATGAGCTGAAGAAAAAAAGTTTACTTTTTTTACATTTCTGGAAAATGTTGGTATTCACATCCATTCACAGAACCTCCATTTTCCCCAGTGACGGTCTCCAGTCTTTGTGAGTAGGAAATGTTCAGTTATCAGGTCATTTAGTTGTTTTTGGGGAGACAGTTGCTAATTTTGACATTAAATTTTCCAATTTTAATGGAAAAACTCTAATTTCAAAAGCTGTTTTTGATAAGATTTTTCTAAGATGAGGTGGGGTTTTTTGTTTGTAACAAAGTTTGTGTATTTTTGCAAAACTGAAATGGAAACACTTCCCAGCTAGCATTGAATGTTTGGCGCACGTCCGCTAAACGTTGTCTTGAACGTCCGCCGAACGTCCCGTGATTACGTTTGATCGACGTCCAAATGAAACTCCAAAGGACGTCCGCCGGACATCACTTGCGTTGCTTTTTAAGTGCAGAAATCCGAGTTGGGAAGTGACGTCACTCTGCAGAAAATTCATATTTTCCAAATGGAAGTACTTCTTGGACTTTTATTTAAGTATTACTCTCCTTTGAGATACGTTTACATTACGTTTGAATAAATGCAACGTAGATTATGCAGGAAAGGAAATGAGAAAAATCGGACTTATAACCATTATTTGAATTGCGAGGATAATGTTTGGATGGGCGCGGAGCCCCCTACTGGCTAAATAAAGGTATTGAAGCTAGTAACCCAATTTTTAAACGACACACACGGGCGAACAGATGACTTTCAGACAACATTCAGACTGTCTAAAATGACAAAAAAAGAGACTTTGTCAGAAATATTAACCACCATGAAGGTTTTGAATATATTAAAATTCGGCGAACGTCAAGTCCGAACATTTGTTTATTTATTTATTTTTTATTAAGACATAATAGACATTTGCATTAGAATAACAGTAAGAGTAACAAAAAGAATCTTAACATTTATTTTGTAGGGAGAAATAAAGCTCTTTGTCATGCCTCCATTTTTTTGGAAGTTTTTTAAAGCAGCATTTATAAAAACGTCCGGAAGACGTTCAAGAACATTCAAACAACATTCTGAAGTATGCACTTTGTATAAGTGCATACTTTTTTATTTTTATCAAATAAAAAATTGATAAAAATTAACAGTCATAAAAGTTTTAAAGATATAAAAACTAAATCAAGTGAAATGACAGCAAAAAAAGAAGATTAATTGGGTACGAATGTTCAGAGTGAATGTTCAAACAACGTTTGCTGAACATCAGGTCCAAACATTCGACGTTTGACTTTCAGACTACGTTCACGGACGTCGTGCAAACATTTGCTTGCTAGCTGGGTTTTTTCTTGCATCACACAAGTTTGATACTAATAACCAGACGTCACAACTGCCAGAGAAAAGGAAGACGACAACAGGAAGTAGTTGGAGGACAATGGCGCTAATACTGATAAAGTTTTGCAAATATTTGTAAAGGAATCGCAGCTAGTTTTGCTTTTAAGCTAGCATGTTTGTAGCTCTGAACCAGAGTTTCTTCCACACTTCCTCTCTCCTCTACACGCTCGAGACAGTCTGTCTTTCTTATGACGTTATTTGTGATGTTCCTGGTAGATGTTTGACCTGTTTGTGGTTTCTAATGTCTAATGCTGCGTTCACACCAAGCGCAGCAGGTTTCATGCATTCAACGCATCAAGCTGAAGCGGTTGACACTGGAGTTGGAAAATCTGAACGACAGAACGTCAACCAATCAGAGAGACTCTGCTACGTGATGTAGCGACCTGTAGTTGGTGTCCTGCCAGGAGATTCAGGCACCGATGCGGGTCAGCAGCAGGTCATCAAATTGTGAGATGAAAACGGCGCCGATGGCGACCTTCGTCAGCGCCCAGTAAATGATTTCAGTAAATAAAACCTAGACACTTAGTCTTTCATCCGCCATTGTTTTCTGGGAGAAAAAGAAAAGGCAAGAGGCAATGCGAGATCAGCTGCCACCGTTGTTCATTCAATATAAACTGCCCACAAAATGTTCAGCAAAGACATCTGAGCCTCTGCTGTGATTGCAGAAACTTTCACTACATCATTTTTTAGTGCCACTCTGTCAGTTTCATCCGCAACGGCTCGTCCCAACGCGTGTCGAGAGCAACATGTCAAGCGTCTAACTTCAGAGTCGACGCACGCCCAACTTGAAGCGTCGTTTTTGAAACCCGTTTGTTGCGAACGCAGCATAAGCTGTGGATCTCTGCAGCTCCTCCATATTTACCCTGGCCTCTCTAATTACTGCTCTCCTTCTGGTGATAAAAATGTCCAAACAGCTTCTTGGGTTTCATTCTGACTCATGAAACTCTGTGTTTCCATCTCGATTCTTCCTGACTCGTCAACTTTTGATGGCTCTACTCTGTGCTGTCCTGCAGTAGCCATTGAATCAGACTTTTGTCGGTCAGCCTGCAGATGTCTTGCAGTCACAGAGGTTTTTCTTATTTGTTTTAAGTAGCTAAGGGCTCTTGATGAAACTTTGGACTGTCTTCCAGTGGTTTTATTACGTTTTTTGTTTTAAATCTCTGTACGCCCAAGGCCTCTCAGGCGTGATGAAATAATCTTCTCTCTCAGCCTTAGTGGAAGCTCCTTTGTTTTATTTGTAACTCGCATTTAAAATCTCGATGGGATTTATTTGTGCCTCACAGCTGAAGCAAATGAAGGATCATTATGGAGTCCCCAAAGGCCTAATTAAGTTAATTAACTCCAATTTAGGTAATGAAAACTGTCAAACAGCTTCAAAACAAACAGTTTCATATAGGTGTCGAGAAATTATGGCATTGCTGTCTTAACAAAACATACAGATATATTCAGATACTTTTTCTTTGTCACCAAACTCATGAGGAAAGCAGAATCGGACACGGACAGTTGAGTCCAGATACTTGGCTAAATAAATAATAACACAACAACTCTCCGCTGTGACATTAAATTGCCTAAATAATTTTTAATTGCTCAGTGAAAACACATTAATATCGTTCTGAATGTCCAATGTTTGTCTGTTATATACGGAAGAGGATTAGGGCCACTGGAAAAAAAAAAAAAAAAGTCAGGTTTTTTTTTTTTTCAGTAGCTCAGATTTTTTTTCTCCGAATTCAGAGGGGAAAAAGTAAAAAAAAAAAAAAATGAGTGGCCCAATTTTTTTTTTTTTTAGAATACAAAGGAAAAAAAAAAATAAAAATTGTGACCCAGACGAGCAACCAGCTTCAGAACCACAGATGCGAGTTGTGGCGGACAGCTAACTGACGTTCTGGAGAAAGATGTCTGATTTAAGTGACTTTTTACGTGCCAGAGGAGTCCCCGAAGCTTCCATTGCACTAATGGAAGAACAAAAGGTGAGTAAATCAAATGAGATAGTTTGGTCTCTAAATACAACGGTTATGGCTAGTTGTTAGCATGTTTGTTAGCTTGCGCGGTTATAGGAATAAGCATGATTTGCAATGATAAATCACAAAGCTGAATAAAGGATGGAACAGCTGTTGATTGCTGGAATTGTCCCGTAAGTGTTTGGTGCGTTTATTTTATTGTTTTTCTGTTTGAATGTTTTATAATGAAACTAAGGTTAGCTGTGTCAGCCACCTTCTAAATAAGATGTCTGCTGTTTGTGCAACCTTTAGTTCAGTGGAGGACAGAAACGTTTATATATGCAAATATTTAAAAGGAAAATGTATGACTTGCATCGATCTGGTGCAAGTCATACAGCCACCGATCTGCGGCTGGCTGTAGATCTGATCGTAAGATCCCTTCACCATATTTGCCAACACCAAAGTGCATATATTATTTTGTCTTACCGTATGTTTGTGTTACGGAGTTTAAAAAAGTTACATTATGAAAACCACGAAATAATTTTCCTGCATTTTGTGATGTGTCAGCTCTGGACTGAAATTACATCTCACTCCCTGAGCTTCACTATCAGTACATTTATTGCACAGGTGTGGCAATGGTAGGCTTCATTTAACAAAACCAAACTTAATGTGATGTTTAATGTTTCTAATAAAAATGAACTGTTAACAATATTTCCTTGTGTGTTTTTATGCATGACACCTTTTACCTTAAAGATACTGTATATTTCCAAATCTGTTTTTATACTTGCATGCTAATCAATCCAGTCCTTCCTCTTTTTCATTAACCTGATCGGCACATGGCCTCCTTTTGAGCAATATGGCTGAAAATAACATGCCCAAAATGAATTGAATGTATCTCAAGAACTACAGAGTTTATTTTAATTGTTTTGGTATCAAAACAAAGGCAAGACCCTAGGGAACATGTTACAACTCTAAAAACCATCCTGCCTGTTACTGAGGAAAGTGTATTAATATGATAAACAGCAGAAATTAAGAAAAAAATCAATTTCCGCCTAAAAAAAACCACTTCAATCTATGAATGCTCCTTTCAAAACATGCAGTGAAAGCCAAAAAAAGTAGCAACAACAGTACACAATCTGATCTTTTACTGTGCCAAGTTTCATGAAAAAAAAGTTAATCATATGAGTTTTAGAGAGGTACTACTAGATAAAAATCTAGGCGGACCTTCCAAATGAGCCATTTTGGCACAATTTGTGCCATTTGAACTTTCTTAGTTTTTATTTCTGTAGGGTCTGTTTTAATCATTTATTCTTTTCATATAATAAATTATTATTTATCATAAATAAGTAATTACATCTAATAATTGTTTTTGGGGGTTCTTTTGAAAAATCCACATTGCATTCATTCATAAAAAGAGAAAAAAAATAGACAAATTGTAATAGACTGAAAATGGACCAGATTAACTCACAATAACACTTCAAATAGAATTATATAACAATGAAAATGCAAATAGCAATGAAAACTAAGTTGTCAAAATGATATGATCAAAGTAAAAACTAATATATCTCATAATTACATTACAATAGCTGCGCTCTGCGCTCTGTGCGTAAAACCTCCCAATTCCCCATTCATTTTTTCAAAACTACGCGGGGCAGTTTCTCGGGAACCCATTGGTCAATTTTGACGATTGACATGTCGTTCGAACCGTCAGAGCCAATAGAATCTGAGGGCGTTGACATTAATACGGAAACTAAAGTCTTTCACCAATTACAGCTAAAAAAAGGCATGTGACGTAAATTGACCAATTTTCACCCGGCGTAACGTCAATCCCCATAAAACACGGAAATGCCTCTGCGCCTAACCAAAAACCATTTGAGATGTACTCAGGGAAAAGGGATTATCGGACCAGGTGGAAATATTTACTCTAATATGGATTATGACCACGAAACGGCAAAGGTAGGACTGGATTTTTGATTTTACCTTCGTGAAATGAGCTATTTCTGTTTGTCTTCTTTAGCTGCTGGTTCATTGAGTTTTGCACGTTGCGTGGTGACTCTAGTATTGTTAAAAACCTCAGAGCTTCGGCTTTACTCTGATTAATAGTTTTTGTACATCGGGCCTCCTTGCTCTTTTACTATTGCGTTTTTTACCGGGTGTGCCTCGTTAGCCTCGTTAGCGTCTAATTGCGTTTCTTTTTATTAATCTGCTTAGTGTTCAATCTGGGTGTTGTTGAGGAAGAAAATATCGATCTTATCATTTAGAAGAGCTTTTTCCCTTTATGTGGATATGCAATATGCCTATATTGATAAATGTATAGCATGTGTTTTTAATTGATCTTGTTGCGGCAAGCGCCGAGGACCCAAATTTGGGTCCTCTAGCGACAGAGACAATAGAGGATTGAACATTTTTCTGCTGCTATTACTGTAATTCTCCCCAAAACAGTAAATCGCTTTATGCAGGGACCTAAGGATACAATCTTAAGGGTAACTTTAACATCGATTTGCAGTGTAAATAATTGTCCTTTCTCATCTGTTTGTGTGCAGATTGACTGTGATGTCGCAGCAAAGCTGGAAAATTATGGGGACGGAATTGCTGTTTTCAACTTCTGCTGAAGCAAAAAACTGTCCAAAAAAGGAAAAAAAGGCCTTCTGCTAAAGACTGTTCCCTTCTTAAAGTGAAAGAAGCTATAAAATGTCAGATTTGGATGACATCATTACGCTTTACTTCAGACTGTCTTTAAGTAACAAAGAAATCCTTCACATTTTAGCGCACAGTCATCATACTATATTAAGTAATCGAACTCTAAAAAGAATTTGCAGAAGACTTGGGCTGTTTAGAAGAAAGAATCAGTCTGACCTCGAAGAAGTGCTGGCCTTTGTCCAACAACAAATAATGACTAATGGACAAATGCAAGGTTATCGGTGGCTACATCTTCGTGCGGTTCAACGTGGATTTGTGGTGTCACAAGACACTGTGAGACATTTAATCAAATTGTTTGACCCAGAAGGTGTGGAACTGAGACGAGCACGACGGTTGAGAAGACGTCAGTACAATTGTAGAGGACCAAATGCGCTCTGGCACATGGATGGCTATGATAAACTAAAACCTTATGGTATTGCTATCAGTGGTTGTATAGATGGTTTTAGCCGACATGTTTTATGGATGGAGGCTTATACCACAAACAATGACTCCAAACTGATTGCAAGTTATTATTTGAAAACAGTTTTATGCGTCAACGGATGTCCAGAGAGGATACGTGCTGACAGAGGCACAGAAAACATTTGTGTTGAACAAATGCAGATATTTCTGCGGCGAAACCACACAGACAGTTTTGCAGGGGACAAAAGTTTCCTTTATGGAAGAAGTACATCCAACCAGCGCATAGAAGGCTGGTGGTCAATCCTCCGCAAACAGAGTGCACAGTTTTGGATGAACTTATTTCAAACCTTTCTGGATGATGGTCACTTTACAGGAGACTTTTTGGATAAAAGCCTTATCCAATTCTGCTTTCTTAATCTTATTCAGGTAAAAGTGTTTACTGGTTCACTATAATGTCTCTGTTTTAAAAAGTATTAAAGGCAAATCTGGTATGTTTACCAGAAATAATAAAAGCTTTTATATATTTTACCAGTTTACATAACAGCACCTTCTCAGCACATAAGCATTAAGCACATCAGTTTTTATGTAAAATAGTTGAAATTACTTGGGAATCTGTTCCCCTACACTTCCTTGGGTATAGTTTCAGAAATAAGTTTTATCCATTAATTAATAATTTTACAATAGATTGGGGAATCATTTCACACAGAATAAAATGTTTTGGAATTGCCATTTTGTTCTTGTTGCTTGGTTTTAATTAGAGGTCATTTTCTATATCTGCTGATTAATATAAGCCTCATCTTTAGCAAAAGCTACTATTACATATTTAGCTTCATACATTTATACTCTGATGATTTTATGTAGGATGACCTGGATGATGTTGTGAACACATGGAACTCGCACAAAATCCGGGCAAGTGGAGGTGCAGTATCGGGTCGACCAGTGGTGATGTACTCATTTCCAGAGCTGCACAGGGCTGAGGATGGACTCAAACCTGTTTCTATGGAGGAGGTCGCTGTGTGTATGGAAGAGTGTACACCAAAAGGCCAATATCCCTGTGATGAAACAGTCTTTGAACTTTGTTGTCTGCTTATGGTAGAAAACAACTGGGAGCCCCCAAGAGATCCGCTTATTGCTGCTGATTTGTATATAAAGTTAAGAGAAGAAATACTTCAAAGTATTTAGCAACTTTCAGTGTGCATAAAGATAATTAAAAAAGTGTTGCTGTTTATCTCAGTCCTGCCATTGGATAGTTTTTGTAATGTCTGATAGGTGCCCTCTGCACTGCATTTAAAGACATTTTGTGAGCAAGAAAACATATTTTTGATGTCATTCTTCTAGAACATGAAAGTTTATTGCTGTTATAATTTAATTGTAGAGTTCTGATATGACCTAACATTAGTTTTCAAGGTGTTACTGTGCTGATAAAAGAAAAACATACAGTTTGGATGGCATGCTTTTTTATTTTTAAATGAATATGCTACTTCATGAAAAATGTATTTTTCTTCAAATGCAATGCTGTTCTGTTAAAGATATTGACGATGTATGAGATGTGATCAAAATGGCAGCACAGCAAAAGGATGTCATAAATTTATAAACCTGCTTTCTGTGAAATACAAATGAACTTCATTGTTTTGTTCACCAAGTGTTGCATAGTACAGTTGATAACAGATACTTAGGAATTCTTGATAAAAAGTAATTAAATTTTTTTCTCCCTGTGAAGTTAGATAAGCCAGTAATGAGAGCAAGGAAGCTACACAGCACAGGTCACCAGGCTGGGACTCGAACCTATGATGTCCACGTGCAGGACTGAGGCCTCCATACATGGGTTGTGCTTTTGCACCACACCACCAGAACTTTTCTTGTTTTAAGTTAGTTATAAATAAAAAAGTTGTATTTGCTAAATTCCAAAAAAACATGAGAACATTTTTTTTTAGAGTTTTTATAACTTTCTTCAAATTCAGCAGTTTATCTACTTTTGGTTATTAGACCTGTTCAAATGAAAAACTAGCTTAATTTAGATTGAAAACCATAACAGAAAAGTATTGGGTAAAGTAACATTTTATTAGCAAAATATTACAAAAAACATTTGTTTTGCTACTCCAAATAACATGGCCATTAGAATGACCTAACTTTTAAAACAAACTTTGAGATTGAATATAACCTTGTATGCACCAGTAAGTTAGTATAAAAGATCATGAACACTGTTGCTTTTGTGGTATCAAAAATAACATGTCATCTCAGATGCAAAGATGGAACAAGTACTAATTTTTAATAAAATACCAAAAATCTGTAACTTGTCGACAACAAGGACATTGGTGCAGGTGTTAGATCAATTGCTCATTTGTGAACATGACAATTTAGCTTGAATTTGATCAAATAACCTCAGCTTTTGCACTGCATTCTATAGTTTCTATTTATAACATTAGGAACAAATGGATTTCTTTAAAAGCTGTGTGAAACAATCACACAGCTTGATTGATGACAGGTGAACAGCACATTTGCTTAGTGACAAGAACATTTATAAAACTAAGGGAAATGTTGAAGAATGTTTTCTATAACTTTCTATTGTACATTTGGATTCAACAGCAAATACAAAAGATTAACACCTGAACGATCCTTAACAGATGTGTGTTGAAAATAAAAATGAAAAACAAAACATTTTCAGACATAAGAAATTCAAATGAACTGACCCATATTAACCATTTGCAAGTGTTGAAACATTGTGTAAGAGTTTCACTATAAATCAGTTTCTTGTATTATTCCACATCTATTCTAGACCCAATTACTAAATAACAAATAAATGTATAAGTCTTACTCCTTACCAAAAGAATTTGTGATTTAACTAAACTGTCACTTAATATGTGTTCTACTAAAGAAAGCTTAAAAGCTAGTTTTATTATAACTTTATATGTCTCTAACAATATTTTCTTGTTACCATTGAATGTTTCTATCCAGCAGCTGGAGATGTGAGATCAAGTCAAGATGCTTTTGGATGTAATAAACAGTTATTCATTTGTTTTGTGTGGCAACTTCATTGTATAATGTGAAACTATAGGTACAATAAAAGAAACTTGAATATTCTTAGTCAAAACTGAGATTCCAACAGAAATGGGCAACTTCCATCAATTTATTTTAAACAGGAATAATTTCTCTCAGTTCAAAATACATATTCTTTATGTTTCTTTGCAGTTCTGCTCTACTCTGATTGAACATTTCAAAAGTAGTGCATTCCAGTATGAATCAAACAATGTCCATTACCCAGACATTGCTTTCAAGAACTGCATTGAATTCAGAACGAAAATCTGGGAAGTTTTCATAGCTGTCTGCTATTTTCAGAGTACTTCCACATGTGTGTCCCATAGGTCTTCTAGTGAACTCTGTCATATCTTGAAATTCCACAAATATACTGTTTGTTACAATAAGATCAGATCCAGTGCAAAATCGCAAAAATTTCTGAAGCTTAATGTAATCCAGCTCTCTTATGAATCTTTTGAGATGATTCTCTACTTCCTTTTGCTTTGGATTTAAATCTACAGCAAATTTCAGCAGCTGACAGACTTTTTTGGAAGTTGGTTGCAGGTCTTTGAACAGCTTGTTCAGTGCCTCTGGGCTGAGGGACAGATGTGGGTAGATGATCTCCCTCCAACAGTCAATGACGAACATTGGTTTTTGAACAAGCTCTTTGTGAGCTATTTGATCAAGAATATTAGGAAAACTTTCAGGAGTGATTCTTTTTCTACAGCCATAATTGTCAAGAACTTCCACAAGATCATCAAGGTCAACAGCAGAAAAATTCTTAACTGCCTCCCTCAAAACTTCACATTCTTGGCAGCTCACAAACTGTAGAAAATGTGCTTTAAAATCGCTGTAAACATTACTGAAAAGCACCTGTTCAAGAAAAGGGATTGCAATTTTATTTGGAAAATACTGACAGTCTTGGTAGCCTTTCAAAAGGATTCGCCCAACTGCCTTCCATTTTTCAGCGGTAAAGTCATGACGGATAAATGGCACTTTCACTGTTGTACCAAGGGTGCATCGCTCATAGAATTCATTCCAGAAGCAAGTGAGAACATCTCTCAGTAATCCTGAGCCAGTGCCTGCTTCTTCTGTGTTGTCTGGAAGTATGCGCTTTACATTCAGTGTTTTACTCATAATCTTGTCATCAGAGAATGCAGTAATAAGGTCATGTAAAGTGTCAGCATAGCGTACAGTGATCATGATTGTATCTTCTGGATTTGCTGGACTGGGGGGAACAACAAAACCCTCATAGATTAATGTGTCGTCTGTATCTTCCTCAGCATCTAGAATGGGACCAAAAGTAATTTCTGAATCATCTAAAAGTTCTGAACCATGTAGGACTTCAACAGAATTACTCCTGACTTCCACCACCTGCAGTGGATTAAATTCACTGCTACTGCTTTCCAACACAAATACAACTTCAGATGTGTCACTGTTATCTTCTCCTGGATCTTTTGGTTTTGTTGCAATGTAGAAGCGTAACATTGACAGTCTTGCTGCTTCATACATTTTGCCAATAGTCAGGCTGGTGTCTTCAGTAAGGTGGCTCTGTTTAAAGTCCCAAACCTCAAACTCAAAATCTGATTCAGGTCCCTTAGGCGATGTACCATCAGGAAAAAAAAGGGTCTTTCCTTCTTGAAGAATGTCTTTTAATCCAGCATCAGTGGCCATTTGAATTTTTCTAGTGCCTCCTCCCTGCTTCGCTCTCACCTGTTTGGTAGTTTTTCCGTCATTATGTATCCATCCAATCTCAACATTTTGTGTTCCCCTTTGCTTCTTTTTCTGTTTTGGACTTTCATGTGTCGATGTCTCCTTTGGACTTTCCTTTCTGTTCTTCATTTTCTCACGAAGCTTTTGAAGAAGTCCTTGTTTTCTTTTGGACAATGGCTGTTTGCTTCTGCAGTAGTTGAAAACAGCAATTCTGTCTCCATAGGAAGGTAGGTAGTTTTCAAGTGTTGGATCGTCCATGAGACCTATGACATCACAGTCAATCTGCACACAAACAGATGAGAAAGGACAATTATTTACACTGCAAATCGATGTTAAAGTTACCCTTAAGATTGTATCCTTAGGTCCCTGCATAAAGCGATTTACTGTTTTGGGGAGAATTACAGTAATAGCAGCAGAAAAATGTTCAATCCTCTATTTTAATGAAAAAGAGGAAGGACTGGATTGATTAGCATGCAAGTATAAAAACAGATTTGGAAATATACAGTATCTTTAAGGTAAAAGGTGTCATGCATAAAAACACACAAGGAAATATTGTTAACAGTTCATTTTATTAGAAACATTAAACATCACATTAAGTTTGGTTTTGTTAAATGAAGCCTACCATTGCCACACCTGTGCAATAAATGTACTGATAGTGAAGCTCAGGGAGTGAGATGTAATTTCAGTCCAGAGCTGACACATCACAAAATGCAGGAAAATTATTTCGTGGTTTTCATAATGTAACTTTTTAAACTCCGTAACACAAACATACGGTAAGACAAAATAATATATGCACTTTGGTGTTGGCAAATATGGTGAAGGGATCTTACGATCAGATCTACAGCCAGCCGCAGATCGGTGGCTGTATGACTTGCACCAGATCGATGCAAGTCATACATTTTCCTTTTAAATATTTGCATATATAAACGTTTCTGTCCTCCACTGAACTAAAGGTTGCACAAACAGCAGACATCTTATTTAGAAGGTGGCTGACACAGCTAACCTTAGTTTCATTATAAAACATTCAAACAGAAAAACAATAAAATAAACGCACCAAACACTTACGGGACAATTCCAGCAATCAACAGCTGTTCCGTCCTTTATTCAGCTTTGTGATTTATCATTGCAAATCATGCTTATTCCTATAACCGCGCAAGCTAACAAACATGCTAACAACTAGCCATAACCGTTGTATTTAGAGACCAAACTATCTCATTTGATTTACTCACCTTTTGTTCTTCCATTAGTGCAATGGAAGCTTCGGGGACTCCTCTGGCACGTAAAAAGTCACTTAAATCAGACATCTTTCTCCAGAACGTCAGTTAGCTGTCCGCCACAACTCGCATCTGTGGTTCTGAAGCTGGTTGCTCGTCTGGGTCACAATTTTTTTTTTTTTTTTTTTTCCTTTTTATTTTAAAAAAAAAAAATTGGGCCACTCATTTTTTTTTTTTTTTTTTTTTTTTTACTTTTTCCCCTCTGAATTCGGAGAAAAAAAAATCTGAGCTACTGAAAAAAAAAAAAAAACCTGACTTTTTTTTTTTTTTCCCAGTGGCCCTAATCCTCTTCCGTAGTTATATGACACAAATAATAATAATAATTTTAAAAATATTTCTCGTTATTTTTGACATTTAGCAAATAATTTAGGTAATTATAGCTGATCTCAAACAGAAAAAGCCTAGTTTGATTTATTGTCAGTCAAAGTGATAAATATCTGGTTCTATTTACTGCAGTGCTGCATTTATTTCACATAATGTTTCAGCTGTAAAGGTCCCAGTGGAGGACTGCAGTTTACATCGTTCCCTCGTTTCTTTTTTTGTTTGTGTGTTGTGACCTTACATACGTTTAACCCTCCAGTAGCGAGATGTTTGTGAGAGTTCACACCAGTTACACCGTCACAACAGAGCCGGGCGAATCTGCGTTTCTGCAGAAGCTGCGGCTACATGAGTCATCCTCAGATTTCTGCAGCCGCATATTCAGAAAGCGTGCATGTCAGCTCGCTTGTTGCGACACAGCCGAGGAGGCTTATTTTTGCCGTTCCACTTTCTGTGCCGCCACGTTGCCGTCTTTAAGCCCTGGAGGCCCTGGCGGATTTACGTCAGGAGACATTTCCTGCGTAGATGAAGCAGGAGGATAAATAATACAAAAAATGTGGAGCTGAATCCGAGTGTCCCCCCCGGTGAGCAGCGAGAGGACTCTGCAAACGTGGAGGGACGGTTTGTGTCGGCGTAATCACAGGAACAGAGCGGGGAAAATGCTCCGGTAAACAACTTAACACAAATACTGAACTGTTTTGGTTTTCATTGTTGTGATTAATCGAGTGATTGAATGAAGAAGTTGGGTAAATTATTGGTACTGAAATAACAGCAGTGTTGATATCTATCAACATCGGCCCGGTTTTTCATACTAACGCATCCCTAACTTACTTTTCACAATTTACCTGTAACAATAACAGCTGACTTTTTAAATTAACAAAACTGGACAAAAATTACACAGAAACCTGAAATTATATTGAACCTAATAATAAAGCAGCAGGCTCACAAGGACACTTATTAAATAATATCTTTTCTCCAGTCTTTAGTTTTTCATCTTCAGTCAGTTTATTACATGAACTCTCACTTTGTTCATCAATTTATAGCCTCTGTCTCCATGTTAGTGACTTAAGTAATATCGAATTGATTGAATGTTTAAATTTATATTTGTAGTTATTGATTGTCGTACTTATTTTGAGTTTGATTTGGTTGATGTAGTTTGTGTGGTAAGGTTTTTTCTCAAGTCTTTGTGAGTTATTGAAGCAGTTGAATTTAATTTTGTGTTGAATTTAATCTTGTTTAGATCTTTTTGTGAATGTTTGTAAAGGATTCTCATAGTAATGTCTGATATGGACCTCAGGAAGAATATAGGGGATGCTAAATAAACAAACATCCACCAGGTTTGTACCGCCACGATGCGCTGCACCATAGATTTATTGGGACTGGGATGATACGAAATGTGTTTTCCGTTTGCCCGTAAAGCTTCTGGTTAGCATCTACAGAGCAGCCGCCTGCAGTTTTCAGTCTATCCGCTCATCTGTATACATGCACCCGCCACACACTTCCCCACCGTTCGCTCTGAACCGGCCACCGGGAGGAGGAAGGCTGCTGTCCTCCAGGCATCACGTCAGTCATTAGGATGCTCCTTGGTCCCCCAAAAAACAATACAATCCCAGACATTATTGTAAATCAATTAAATATTGTTGGAAAAAACTTAAAAATTGAACCTTATGCTGCTAGCAATAACTCGTAGGCATAAATGAGAGCGTTGCGCACCATAAATAATCATCCGGCCGCAACACGGCGCGCTAAATAATAAAACATAATTTAACAAACCTTTGAGGAGTTTTAATAATCAAGGAACTTGAATTAATCGAGGAATCATTACAGCCATACTTGAAATACTCGTTGTTAAACATAATCAGGAAAAGGGGAGAGGAGAACATCTTGTCCCTAATTAACTTTTTAAATAAGATGTAACTCCTTAACATATCTTACTTCAACGTCGTTCTTGGATTTCAACAAACATTTAGTGTCTGTTAATAATGTCCCCAAAATGTCGCCAGAACTAGGAAAGGAAACTCAAACTTAAATTATAGAGGATTTACGTAAATAACAGACAAATAAAATAAAGCTGCACCTCACTGGCTGCATTAACTATATAGGAATATTGTTGACTTCATTCAGCTTCTCGTAACCAGGCTCTGTGTGCCAGTTTATGTTTTCCCATAGGGAACAACATGACATGTGGAACAAAATATCAGTTCCCCCTTACATTTGAATGTTTTTAACCAAATAAATAAACATTACCCACATGTATTTACTTAAAGTTATTACTTAATGTTTCAAATCAAACACTGATATGCATTTATTGCCATTTTTAACTGAACATTGAAAGCAGCAAAGACAAACACCTTCACATGTAAACGTTTATAGAGTTTGACATTAGTTTACAGTTAAAAACATGCACCAAATGTAACACAGCTGCACTCGTTGACCTGTCGAGGTGGACCGGTTCAGACAGACATGATGGACTCCTAGCAGCAGCAGCAGTGTCTTGAACTGGACCCTGACTGGAACAGGAAGTCAGTGCAGAGACGCCAGCGCTGGTGTAATCTGATCATAGCATTGGGTTCTTGTCAGAAGGCGAGTTGCAGCTTTGTGTACAGTGTGCAGCTGCTGGACAGACAATTTATCGAGGCAGACATAGAAAGCATTACTATAATCTAAGCCAGATGTAATAAAACCATGAATTATTTTTTTCAAACTCCTTTGATAGAATATAGATGACCTAGAGTGCTTCCTTGAAGAGGTTAGGATACAGAAAACATGTTCACTAACTTTTAGAATGATGATATTTTAGTTTGATCAGTTCTGCCTATTTTAAAGTCCTTCCAGAATGAGACGTTTTAAGGCGTCTTGTCACTTTAAACCTAAATAAGCTGCTGGCCACACCCCCAACTCAACGTTTACACTCACATGTGAAAATGTCTGCAAACAGATGTGTAATTATACAACCGTATGTCTTTGAAAAGCAGAAGTAGAGCTTCCTGCACAACCAACAAGAATTCAGTAAATGGTTTCTGAATGGTAAGTTAACAACAAAACACTTGTCTTTTCCAGCAGCCATTATACAGCACAGCCAGTGGTAAAACCAGCTGACTGAATGTGCTGGAACTCCATTTTTGGGTTGCTAGGTAACATGCTGGTATTTGCTGGGGTTGTTAGGTAACGGGCTGTGCCTGCTGATTTGCAACATTACATTTTGGAGGTTTTTGAAACGTCTTTTTTTAATGTTGGGGGTTGTTTTTAAGAAATATTAGAGACTCAAATGGAACTACAAAAACGTGGAAAGTTTTAAAACACTTTTAAAGACTCGCTTTAATACACATTTCCACAGACATAGCAGCAGAACAATGTGCTATGCTGCTGCTTTTGCAAATAAAAATGCCGTTTATGTGTTTTTGATAGTTTGTGCAGAAGTTGCAGCTCTGCTGGAGAATTGATGCAGTATATAATTGGTACTGGAGGGACAGAATCAGTGCAGCTGCAGAGCTGTAAAAAGTTTTAATGCTTCTCTTTCTGTTGTTCTTCCAGGCAGACATTGTTGTGTACTTTTATAATATCTTGATCAGTAGTTTATTTTGTTTTACAAGCAAACGAAACAGAAAATATTTTGCATTAATTAGTGAATATTATTAACGGTGTGAGAGAGAGAGAGAGAGAGAGAGTAAACAATGATGTGATCTGAGTGATATTAGTGTGGAGAGACAATAATAATGAAATAATTCTAAATCAATAAATTATTAGTGAGAGGAAGATAAATGTAGACTAAGTATTGTCTATATTTACCAGCGGTGTCGCTTTGGGCCAAATCAGGATCAAAAATGCCCTAAAGGGCCAGAATGTATTGATATAACCTGTTCACAAACTGTTAAAATATCAATTAATTCTTAAAATTAAATAATAATTTACATTTTTTCAGTTCCTCCAGGATTTCGTGATTATTTTTAGGATTTTTTGCAATAAAAAACAAAGTGTTTATGGTGCTAATTTGGAAATATTTGCGCTTATTTCTGACGGTAAATGGGACTTTTTATTCCTCGCTGTACAGGTCATGGACTATAATATGACATAAATTAAATCTGAAGCAGCTGTTTGGTACAAGTAAGAGTTTTTGACAATTTTTGAGAAAATCTGCAATAAACACCCAATTATTAATGCAAAAAAATGTGGGGATTTGTGTGAATTTCAGTGATAATTCTCAAGAAACTGGAGCGACTGATTGATATAATTTGGCAATAAACGGATAAAAACTGAATTGATTTGATAACATAATATTTAAGCACGGCTGCACAGAGGCGCAGTTGGTAGAGCTGTTGCCTTGCAGCAAGAAGGTTCTGGGTTTGATTCCCGGCCCCGGTCTTTCTGCATGGAGTTTGCATGTTCTCCCTGTGCATCTTTTTTTTTTCCTCCCACAGTCCAAAAACATGACTGTCAGGTTAATCGGTCTGTCTAAATTGCCCCTAGGTGTGTGTGTGCATGGTTGTGTGTCCTGTGTGTCTCTGTGTTGCCCTGCGACAGACTGGCGACCTGTCCAGGGTGAACCCGCCTCTCGCCCGAAACGTTAGCTGGAGATCGGCACCAGCACCCCTCTCGACCCCACTAAGGGACAAGGGTGTAAAAAAAATGGATGGATGGATATTTAAGCACATTTAGTGTTTAGTCTAAAGCAGTGGTTCTTAACCTGGGTTCGATCGAACCCCAGGGGTTCGGTGAGTCGGTCTCAGGGGTTCGGTGGAGCCTCTGCTGCGGAGGTAAAGACACACTTGTGTAAAGTCGTGATGACGCCCCGCTTTGCCATCACTTGCTGCAGAGGATCACGTTACATTGCTTAGCCAATCAAAGCTGCGGAGGAGCCCTGATTGAAGGAGCTCCACTCTCAGCATGGATTTGAACTTTTGTCTTTAATTACTTCAGCAAAACTCACCGTTTTTACCAAATTCTATAGTCTAAATCTGCTCCTTAGTCGCATCTTTTCGGGGTTGGTACTGCCTCTAGTGGTGTGGGGGTGGTAACACAACTAATATAATTACATTACTAAATCAGAATACTGCAAAGTATTTTGTGTGTCGGGGGGGAAGAAGGGTTCGGTGAATGCGCATATGAAACTGGAGGGTTCAGTACCTCAAAAAAGGTTAAGAACCACTGGTCTAGACTCTACAGGGCCACATAAAAAGCTGCGGCAGGCCGGATTTGGCCCACAGGCCTCGAGTTTGATACATAAGTGTTGCGTTTGAGAAAGAAGAAAAATTAGGAACAAATGGACGCCTGAAAAGATAAATATTGATCCAAACCACTCTAAAGTTTGAGTTTTTGATTACAAAATTTAAAGAAATCAAGGAAAATCTCGCACAGAGCGATTTCCAGCCCAGCAGAGAGGTGACAGGTGTAGCTGCAGGCGAAGGTGGGCTTTGATTAAGCCGAGAAATCCCCGATTACAAATGCATGGAGTGAAGAGGAAGCCGAAGCCTCGAGTGACGCCTGGTAGGAGGAAGAAGGGAGTAATCGTGCTGGAAAAAAACGAGTAGTTGGAAAATAAAGGAGGAAATCTGGAGTGTGTGTGTGTGTGTGTGTGTGTGTGTGTGTGTGTGTGTGTGTGTGTGTGTGTGTGTGTGTGTGTGTGTGTGTGTGTGTGTGTTGATAACAGATCAACACCTCCACCTGTCGCCTTCCTCTCCCTCCCAGACGTAAATGTGATGGTGGGCTTTATAATTTCTTTGTTTAATAACCAGAGCTTCCTCGATCGCACACAACAGAGGCAGGATTGTAATTTTTCTGTCAGATTCTGCAACTGGCAAACACACACATGATAATTAGGCCAGAGAAGCTTCCACACGCTGGTCTGTTTAATTTCAGCTGGGCAGATTACAGTTATTACGTGGAGGAACAGATTGGCAGAGCGCTCTGCCCTTTTTTATGTCCTTGACAGCTGGAGCAGCTGCGACTCAAACATGCAAGGTGCAAAGAGCTTCACTTTTAATTTATTTCTTTGATCGTCTGAAAACCAACGTTCCAGCTAAAAACTTTAAATTAGTGGTGCTGAGAGGATTGTTTGGGAGAGCGGTGGTAACAAAATGAGTCACATGTGAAATCAGATGTTTACATACATCTGTGGGTCTGAAAGTCATTTTGATTTAAATGGTTTTTATTTTATTATGGTCGCTGTTATTCATTCTCGTATCCAGATATTTGTTTTGTAGAACAAAACCTCTTTTTGTTGGTCTGTAATGTTTGTTCTGAATCAAACTCTTCTTATAGTCATCACTATGCTCCTCTTCTCTTTTTTTTTAGAATAAATACACAAAATTAATCCCATGCAGCTGCATCACTAAAGATTTCATTTCATTTTTCATTTATTTATCTAACTACTAAAAAATTATGAATGAAAAGGAGCAGAAAAAAGTATAAATTTATAACATCAGCCACCTATTCACATAAAAAATGTTATTCAGCTCAGAAGAATATTAGACATATTTTAAACACACACAGATTATTCACAAGCTCCTGTTGCGATGTTAGCTTTGATGTTAGCTTTGATGTTAGCGTTAGCTGCCGCTAAACCAAACTAACATTTCTTTACTTTTGCTGTTTCTGGCTGCATTTAAAACAATGAATGTGCCTGGATGTTGCAGTTAAAATCCACGAGTTTTGAATGTCAAGAAAACCTCCCAGTCATATTTAGTTTGTTTAAACACAGCAGTGTTTTAACTCGAGCTGCAGCTGAAATAAAGACGTTTAGTTTTTATTTTTGTGAGGAGCTCAGAGCGAGGAGGGGATTTAAAGAGACTTCTAAACACGCTGACGGCTTGTCCACGACCTCCTACGACTGTTATGAATTTCACTCCTCCAATCTGTGTGTGTGTGTGTGCGTGAGTGCGTGTGTGTGTGTGTGTGGTCCTGCCACACCGGCGAACGCTAATTCATTTAAACAGGAGTGTGTGTGAGGGTGTGTGTTGGCTGGCGTTGTGTTTACATGCTTTTCAGCTGAGCTGTGTTGACACTTTGCAGGGTTAGTCGATGATGAGGATGAGGATGAAGAAATGGTTGAATTTTCATCACCTGCACTGCAAAAACACAAAACCGTACCAAGTGTCTTTGGTCTCGATTCTAGTTCAAATATCTTGGAGCACTTAGAATAAAACAAACTTTAGTAAGATATAGGAGCTTGATTTAAGTAAATAATTCCTTAATATTGATGAAAAAAGTTCTGGATTATTTCACTTTTAAAAGACATTTTTCTTGTGTTATAAATGAAATAATCTGCTAGTGAAACTAGAACTTTTTTTTGTCAATAATAAGGAATTATTTACTTAAAACGGGCTTCTATTTTTTGCTAAAAAGTTACTTGTAATTTAAGTTAGTCTTATTTTAAGTGCACTAAGATATAAAAATGCACCAGAAACTATCCAAAAAAACTTGGTACGACTTTGTGTTTTGCAGTGTAGAGGTATTGTAGTTAAGAATAAAAAATTCTGCCAGAAACTCAGAAATTTTGTAGAAAACTTGGAAATTTGAGAAAATTTCTTAAGGAAATTTTCAGCATTTAAACTTCAGAAATTTCCCCTTTTTTTTTATTTATTTTTTTTAGAAAATTTCTGACAATTTCAATGTATTTTTTTCTTGCAAATCTTTCACTTTTGGGGAAAAACAAGAAAAAAAAAACATTTTCCCCATGTTATAAGTGAAATAATCTGCCAATGAAGCTACTACTTTTTTTAAAAAATTTTTATCAACGTTAAGGACATATTGAGTATAAGCTTTTATTTCTTGCTGAGAAGTTACCAGCCGAGTTTGGTTTTACTTCAGATGCACTAAGATATTTGCTCTAAAACCTACATGGTGAGATTTTGCAGTGTTCTCAGCAGCAGCAGAGTGAAGATGAGCCGAAGAGGCTCCGATGAAGAAAACAATCAGGTTTTATTGTTGTTTGTCGGGACTCTGAGTAACCCATATATCTGAACACACTGGCCTCAGAGCTTTTATTTGCTGCTTGTGGGATTGCAGCTCTCATTAAGTGGAGCCTCTTCCTCCTCTAGACTCGCTCACAGGCTCTGTCCTCACGAAAACCTGAAGCCAAAGCATCTTCATCGTCTCGTGCTTCAGCTGAGCTCTAAATGTCACCGTCTCTCAGCCGGTTGTCTTCGTTCGGTGAGGAGCTCCTGTGTTTCAGTGTGAAGCGTTTGACGGACGCGCCGCCGCCTGAAAGCACAGCGATGCCCTCTGCATTGATTTTCTTTTGCCGTTTTATAATTATGTCTCCTCTTTTCATTTGCCTCCCCCGCTCCCTCTATTCCTCCCTTTCATCCCGTCGCTCTTATCTCCCCGCTCTCACTTCTATTTTTCTAATCCTGTCCTCCCCCCAGATCCATTTTCTGCCTCTCTGCTTGTTATCTTAGCCATTTTCTCTCTTTTTTTTTTTTTTTTCCTATTTGATCTCAACTTCTTAATTTCTTTTCTCGTCACTTCGTTTGGTTTCACTGTGCAGCTCTTCCTCTGTCATCAGGATCTCTTTCTCAGTCTGGGAACTTTTTTGAATAAAAGTACTTTTAGGATTATTTACTTTTGAGTAATTTTATTGTGACGTATCGTTTCTTTTGCTTTTCTTTTGCACTGAATGAAAAACAAACATGTTTTAACCAAAAATTCACCATAAACAGACACACAGCTGCAGTTTTTGTTAAAGTTTCAAAGAAAGAAACTGATTTTTAGAAATGTTTCTTTAGTGTGATTTAGTTTTGTAGTTACGACGGAGCATTAGGGCCAGACTAAGAAAACATAAAATGTTTATAATAAAGTCTTGCAATAATAAAGTTCTAGTTTTACCAGAATAAAGTCAAATTAACAAGAATGAAGACATACAATTATGGGAATATTCATATTATGAGAGTGAAGCTAAAATAATGAGAATAAAGTCGTAATGTTGAATATTCTCATATTTTGACTTTATTGTCACACAAATTTACCCTTAAAAATAATTCTTTCACAATTAATTCATAATATTTTGACTTTATTCTCATTTTAATGACTTTATTCCTGTGATTTTATTCTTTATGCATAGTGTGGCCCTAATCCGCCGACGTAATTTTGTAATTATTTATCTGAATTATTCAAATTTTGGATGTTAAAATACCAACATTTCCACGTAACTTTATATTTTGGTCCGTCAAATGATGTAATTCTTAAATATCAATTCATTTTTTTAAACTTACTAAAAATTTGTTTTTAAATATTTAATATGAAATATAAAAAATATGAACACATTTTAATATTTTTAATATTTAAATATTTTTTCGAAATTGAATATTAAAAATATTCAATATTTTAGTATTTTTTTTATTTTTTAAATATAATTTTTTTTATATTTCAATTTAAAAAAATCTTTTTCAACATTGAATGTTTAAAAATATTGAATATTAAATGTGATCAGTTGATCATTCAGTTAAATGATTGATCAGCACTTCAGTCAAATACCTTTTCCTCCTCTTGAGTAATTTGTCACCACCGTTACCGTAGTAACAGTAAGTTGGAGTCGTCCTGCTCTGGTTCTGCTGTGTTTTCTTCCCGTTTCCTCCAGCTGTGTCGTATTTCTACGGTTCGGTAACGTTTCCCCTCTGCTCCGTTTCTCCGCAGCGTCTCTGGAGTGCTCTCCGTCTTCGCCGTAGACGGACGGATCAGGCCCGACGCTCGCCGCCTCTCCTCCTCCTCACATCCACCCAGAACTTCCTCCAGTCGAAGCTCCTCACCTCACAGGTCCGGTTCTCTCCACAAAGACCGATCCTGGAATAGAAGACCTTCCTCTTTCTGTCTTTTGTCCCGCTGCAGACGTCCTGCCGTCTCTTTTTGGCCTTTTTCAGTCCAGTGCTTCAACTTCCTTCAAGCTCGACTGAGATTCTCACAGACTGCAGAGATTTGCACACTTGATTCATGAAGGAACATTTATGAAGGAAGTTTTTGCACCGTTTAATTTGTAGCTGCACAATAATTTCAGCGCGTCTCCGTCCTGTGTCCGTCTGCGGCTCTTCCTCCTCTGCTGCGCCCTCCTCTTCCTCCTCATCCTCAGAGTGATGCGTTTTACGCCGCCGCCGTGTTTTGTGCTCTGGTCTCTGTGTGTCATCCTGTGAAACGGCCCGTCACAAAGTGTTAGATGATGCGTGGTGAAGTGTCCATGTCGCTTTCTGCTTTTTACTCCGTCTGTGTTCTGAACCGTGAGGCTGGAGAAAAAGGTTCTGGGGTAAAAAACGGGCCGGGTCGCCCAGGTCAGGGGTGTCCAAACTGCGAACCAAAAACAATACAGTTTGATCCTCTGACTGTTGATTTGTGATCAGATTAAAACGATCGGAAACATAATTTTCTGACAGGAAAATGTAAAGTACAACAAACTATTTGACTTTTCATAAATAAGCTTCAAATGGAGGTAAAAATCAAGAAAGAAACTGATTTGGGAAATTTTTCTTTTTCTTGATTTTGTTATTTTTTTGTTACTTATACAAATTATTTTCATCCTTAAAATATCAAAATTTCCACTTAATTGTATATTTTGGTTCATCTGATGATGCAGTTTTTAAATATTAAATGATCATTTGATCAGTTACTCAGTGAGTAATTTTTTTACTAAACGCTTTTTTACTCTGACTTGTGTAACTTTTTGGACAGTTACTTTTTCCTTTTGAGTACAATGTTTGGTTCCTCTGCCCACATCCTGTTCTGATTACTGAAAATTAATTTATTCAATTGAAAACTAGTTGTAAACATTTAAAATCTACCGCAGCAGCGTCCTAGGTGCAGTAAATTTCTGTCAAAAAACTCAGACATTTTGAGAGTACTCTGACAGTTTCTAGAGAAATTGAAGGAAATTTCTGAGCTCCAAAAGCCAGAAAAAAAAAATGCTGAAATTTTGACAATGTCAGAAATTTTCTACAAAAAACTTGGAAATTTCTGAATTTCAGCTGTTGAAATCTTTCTAGAAAAATTCAGAGATTAATCAGAAAATTTCTGAAATTCCAGGAGAAATTTTCCCCTTTTCTTCATGCACTTCTGTAGAAACCTCTGTCATGTTCCAGCTCTATAACACACAACAGAATACTTCATTTGCTCGACTTCATTTCACTTTTGATTCAACAGTTTCTGCCCACGTGGCATAAAGTTTGGACTCCCCTGATCCAGGAGGGAAAATAATTCGAGGGAGATGAAAGTGCAAAGAGGAAATTCCCTCGTCGTCCCCAAAAGGATTCTGGGAGTAAAATTAATTTGTGGATCGGGAAGAAAAGAAGGAGAAGCGGCTCTGGGAACGAGGAAATGTTTTGACTCGAGATCCTTCACTCTAATGAGGAGAGGAAGAGAAGAAAAGACGTTAGAGATGACAAAAGAGGAGCCGCTTTTTCATTTCCTCTGCCTCGTATTGCTTTGTCTGCTTCTCCATCGCGGTGCCTGGAACTATTTTTAGAAAAGTTATCTTCAGAAAGTGTAGCCGTGCTGCGAGCCGACGCTCGTCCTGCTGTTATTTGTTACTCGTTAAAACCAAATACTCGGCGCCTCGCAAAAGTGTTTGAACTTTGTTGTTTTGTCATTTTCAAAAGCTGAAACGTTTGGATTCAGACGCACAAAGTGGGAGGAACGTCTTTATTTACAGATAAAAGTCTGAAAAGTGAGGACGGCGAGCAAAAGCCACCAGAGCCGAAATATTCTGCAAAAATGAAACGTAAGAATCTGAAAAGTGTGGCGTACACCTACAGACTCGAATGTTGCACATTTCTAGGACAAATATGTTGGCAAACTTGAATTGAGACAAAACTAACTTGAAAATAACTTTTCAGAAAGATGCAGGAGCTTAATTTCAGTCAGTAATCCCTGGATGAATTATTGGATGAATATTAATTCCAATAATTGATATTGATGGAAAAGTTCCAGCTGATTATTTCACTTCCAGTAAGTAAACTCCCAGATTTTAATGTTTTCTAGAAAATTTCAGTTTTTGGCAGAAATTTGCTCCTTTTTTCTATTTACACTGCAAAAACACCAAATCTTACCAAGTATTTTTGTTTAGGTTCTAATGCAAACATTTTAGTACATTTGAACTAAGACGAAACTAACTTACAAGTAAATTTTCAGCAAGAAATAGGAGTTTTATTTTAGTCAATAATTTATTAAAACTGATAAAAAAAAAACGTATTGGTTTCACTGGCAGATTATTTAACTTATGAGGAAAATGTTTTGTTATAAGTTAAATAATCTACCAGAAGAACTAGTACTTAATTTAATCAATGTTAAGGAATTATTGACTGAAATAAACTTTAATTTTTTGCTGAAAAGTTAAGATTTTGTGTTTTTTCAGTGCAGACTAAAAGAGACTTATTACACTGCAAAAACACCAAATCTTACCAAGTTATTTTTGTCTATAGTTTCTAGTGCAGATATCTGAGTCCACCTGAAATACGACAAACTAACAAGCAACTTTTCAGTAAGATCGTTTGTGCACATTTTTACTAACTGGAGCCATTACATCTTGTAGCCAAGAATTACTGACTTAAAACAAGCGTAACTATTTTGTCTCAGTTCAAGCGTGCTAGAAACCAGATATTCTTGGTCGGATCAGTTCGGCGTACGCCACACCTCAGATTTAGTCAAACTTTGTGTTGGTTTAAAACCTGAAACTCTGAATCTCTCAGCTGCGATTCGACAAAAAGCCAAAGGGGAAAAAATCCTTTGCGAGGCGAAGCGTCGTTCAAGTGTGATCAGTAACTTTAACCTGTGCTGTAAATGTGAACTACGGCCACTCACTGTTGATATTATAGGCATTTAAACTGCATAGAGAAGCACACGTGTCTGTAATGAAGCCGAACTGTTAACTCCTTCTCCTCTAAATGTGTAAATACGACATGTAGCCGCCGGTATAACGGCGTCAGACAGACGCTCTCATCCACGCCGACGTAGCACGAGCTGCTTCTGTTCAGGTTTAAAGGTTTTCATTCGTAATCAGGTTAAAAATCATCGCCAATATGATTTACAGAAAAATGTGAAGTACAACACAAAGTATTCATCTTTTTATAACCCAGATTTAACAAAAGGTAAAACCAGGAGACTTTTACTGAAAAGCCAACTTTGCTGCAGCCAAATCAGCCTTTTCTTTTTCTTAAATTTGGACAAATACAGCGAGCGTTTTGAAAGAAAGCGATGCAAATCCTGCTGTTGCTACTGAAGATGAATTTAATCAACTGAGCACAACAGAAACTAAAAACTAGATGTTTTCCTTTTATACAGAAAAATTTACTACGGCGTATTGGGGCCATTGTACAAAAAGAAAAAAAAAGTAGTAAATTTCTGTCAATTTTGAGTGTAATCTCGAAAATGTTCTAGAAAAAATAAGGACATTTCTGAGCTTCGAAAGTCGAAGATTTGCAAGAGAAAAAATAACGTTGAAATTGTCAGAAATTATTTCTAATGCTGAAAAATGTCTAGAAATTTTCAGGCAGATATTTGCACTGCAAAAACACAAAAGTCTTACCAAGTATTTTTGGTCTGGTTTCTAGTGCAAATATCTTTGTGCACTTTAAAAAAGACTAAACTAACTTACAGGCAACTTTTCACCAAGAGATATGAGCTTGTTTTAAGTGAATAATTCCTAAATATATGTGAAAAAGTTCTAGTTTCACGGGCAGATTAGTTAACTTATAGAAAAATTTATTTTTAAATGCACAATAATCTGCCAGTAGATCTAGCACTTTTTTTTTTTAAATTATTGACATGACAGCTCATATTTCTTGGTAATTTTTTCATATTTCACTGCACTAAGATATTTGCACTAGAAACTAAACCAAAAATACTCGGTCAGATTTTGTAACACAGCGTCGCTAAAATCCCTGTCACGTTTTGGACCTACAATAAATATCTTGGTGATCTATTTGCTTAATTTTAGGTTGTTTTTTCATCTTTTCTTGTCCTGTGAATACGTTTGAATCTGCATTTTTGGCGCACGTGGCAAAACATTTTCACAGCCTGGTCTACAGGAAGCGGGACGCCGCCGCCGGGACGCCGCCGCCGCCGGGACGCCGCCGGGACGCCGTGCATTTAATGGGATTTCATTCGTCGCTCAGCCATTCGTGTCTCGCACAGCGCAGAGATGTCTGCTGATTGGATAGTATCGATCAGTCCTCCTGGACTGTCGGGGATTGCAGAATCCTCCAGGAAGCGTCTGAGCGTGTTGACTGGCCCGGAGAGTCGGAGCCACTCGGCTAAAGCACAACTGGTTATTTCACAGTTGGGGGGTGGGGGGGGGAGACGCTGCGTTCGTGTGTTTCAGCAGGAAGGGGAAAAGCTCAAATTGGAGTTTCCCCCCACTGGCTGATTCCAGGCTGGGAAAGTGTTCAAAACGAAAGTGGAAAACAGAGATTGATGAGGGGAAATGCTTCTGTAAAGCGAGAGCTGATCCAATCTGTTGAGTTATTAGCAGCTTGAAGCGGTAATCTCATCCGACACGTCACTTCTTCCAGAGTTCAGTTTGTTTACGGCACAAAGATTCACCAAAAATTACCATCCTTTGGTAGTTTGCATGAAAAATCCATCTGGTCCATATCAATTAAACAAATTATCTCCCATTCATCCAGTTTAATCCGATCAGATTATCAATAACCAATTTATTCCTGCTTCAGTCGTATCCAGTTTTCCACATAATGCCAGCTGGCTCAAGGTTATCTAAGGAAGCCCAGCTGGTTGCGTCAAGTCGTTTATCCTGAGTAACCATGGCGACGGCTTTACCTTTCCCGACCAGAACCAGCAAACAAGGATGTAAAATAAAATCTGAAAAAATACAATCACATTATGTGACAACATGTCAGAACTTAGTCTCAATATTTAAGTGCAAAATAATCAGCTTGTTGGCACAAAATGGCGGAAATGAACGACGTGAGTCGGGATGAAACCCGACGTGGGAAGAACGAGACTCCATTTTTGCTGAGGCCTGAAGGTTTACAGCAACGCAGCAAGAGGAGTTGCTAAAAACATTTTAGGTTTTTTTCTCATTTTAGTTGTTTATGAAAGAAACTCTCAAACACTGACGGTGATTATAAAAGTCCTTATTGTTACAGTGCCGTTACAGAGTATTTGCTCCCTTAAAGATTATTTCAAATCGGAGGTATTTTAGCTGATAAAATATAAATCAAAATGTTTTCCAAATGTTTGTTCATCCAAACCAACCAAAGTGAAAAAATAATTTCCCCTTGAGCCTCATAAGTGTTTGTGATAACCGTTTTGTGTCATTGTGAAATAATTCTGTCTCCCTCTTGTTTTTATTCAGCTACATGTTACGGTTTTCCAGTGTTCGCCTCCTGTTTGAGATCCAGACTTTGACTAGGCCGATTCAGAATCTTTATTTTTTAACTCTTCAGACTCACTTGTGGTGTTCTGCTTCAGATTTTCTTCTCATCATGAGTTTGTGTAAATTATCCAGGTCATAAACCTGATAGCAGTCCCACACCATGACTCTGCCACCACCATGTCTATCTGTAGGTATGATGGGTTGTTTGTTTTTTCAACCAATTGCAGCAGAACACAAAAGTTTGGATCAGATTTTTTTCTGGTAGATGTGAGACGGATCAGTGGATTTAACTTTGTAATGCTCACCTTGAACGGGACCTAAATTCACATTTTGTTTAGCTTTTGTATTTCTATTTGTGTCCCAACTGCTTCTAAAAACAAATCGAGCTCTTAAAAAAAAAGAGAAAAAAGAACTCAGCTGCTTTTTTTGGTAATAAGTTTGTTTTCTGGTATCTGGAAAATTAGTCATTTCAAAAACCTTCTGATTTTATCATCACAAATCTGCAGCCTGTCACCTACCAACCCAAGCTGAGCTCCAGCACATTTGGTCAGCTGGTTTTATCACTGTACAATGGCTGCTGGAAAAGACACGTGTTTTGGTTGTTGACTTATTATCCAGAAGCCACTCGCTGCATTCTTGTTAATTGAGCAGAAGGCTCTACTTCTGCTTTTCAAAGATGTATGCTTGTGTAATTGCACAGCTGTTTGCCTCCATATTCAGTGCAAGTGTAAACGTTGAGTTGGGGGCGTGGCCAGCAGCAGCTTATTTGGATTTAAAGTGACAAGACGCCACAAAACAGCTCTTTCTGAAAGAAACTCTAAAACAGGCAAGCAAAATCTCGTTATCTAAGAATGATTTTATGCAAAAATGCAATGAACATGTTTTGTGCAGCCATTGGACTGATGCGAACCCGTTGAAGAAAGCCTCTTAGTGAGGCCTGCAGAGCTGCTCTGACCTCCTGGATGAGTCGTTGATGTCCTCTGGATGTAATTTTGGTTATTTTCTCTACTTCTGCAGATGTTCACCACTGTTTTTTGATCATTGATGTTGCCTTAGAAGTAGCTTTATTTATCTTTTTGCATATATTTTAGGTTGTATTTAAGTTATTTGTTGATTCTAGTCATCTGTTTGACCTGGTGTCACTGTTAAAATTAAACCAAGAAATTAAGATTATATTTTCACTTACAGCCAGGGTTGGGTTGATCAAACTTTTTTTCCCCATAATATATGAAATCATCATATAGGGAGCAAATACTTTCTCACAGCTCTGTATATTAATGTAATGGTTTGCAAAAAAGAGCAATTTTTTGTTCCAATACAATCAGAAGAGACTGAGCTGAATGAAATAAAGTATCAGTACCTGATGTGTTTTAGCTACTTTGAGTTATCCAGGTGTGTTTTTCAAAAGATAACACAGAAATTCAGATTATTCTCGTGCACAATAGCCGTGTATCAACCTGATCTGCAGCCGGGGTAATTTCTTTATTTCTTGCCGTGCTGCAGATTGTTCGCTCCCTCCTCACAGGCTGCAGAGTAGCTCCTCGTCCAGAGGCATGCTGGGAACTCTGCCACTGTGTTCCTGGCTCCGACTTTCAGGTATAACCAGCTCGAGACGTAGCCGCTGCGCCGAGGTGTCCAGGAACCTGCCTGAACCGGCACACTTTTCCTAACACCCTCCAAGACATTTGGCACCAAGACGCTGATACGTGTTAAAGAAAGCCAGAACAAACCTCATGTTGCACAATATGTCTCACACACACACGCGCTCGTATGTAAGGCATGCACAAACAGACACTGTGCGGGACTTACATAAACAATACATTCTCAGTAGAAACCCAACGCTAGCTATGCATCAACAAAACTACAACCTAAAGCGAAAAACTGAAGTAGGGTTTCAGTTTGGGCCTTGATGGCGGCATGTTTCCGTTCTGTTGTTTTAAAAAGGCATGTGAGCGGCTGGCTCCCCGCTGATCTACATGTAAGGTGCCTAATGATGGATATCAATGAGAATACTGATGAGTATATTCAATAAAGTCATTAATCTCAATGTATTCCGTTTACTGTGCTTATTCTCATGTGACTTTGCACACTGTGAGGCGTGTTTGTGCTTAGCATGGAACAAAATACAGATATCTGCATCTGTACTTTAACTCGTTAATCTCTGGTGTGTCACACTAACAGCAGAGATATTTTGGTAACGCCGACCGAATGTTGGCGTTATTGTAGAAAAAAAATAAAATGAAACATTTTTGTCAGAAAACTCAGATTTTGAGAGTGATCTAAGAAATTTTAAAACAAATTAAGAAAATTCTGAGTTCCAAAAGTCAAAGATTTGTGCAAATTTTTTTTATTATTATTTTGATATGAATGTCAGAAATTTTCTAAAAAAACGTTGGAAATTTCTGAATTTAAAATGTTGAAATTTTTCTAAAAAATGTCCAAGTTTTGTATACAATTTCTGAGTTGCAGGTAGAAATTTGCTCCTTTTTCTCTATTCTACATTTAAGTCTACGATTTTGGCCCATGTGGCAAAAAGCTTGGACTCCTCTGCTCTAGGTGGAAACAATTCTGGGTAAATTCCTGTCAAAATTTTGTGAGTAATGTCAGAAATGACTTGAGTCATTTCTCGGATGGCTACTTTTTACTTTTACTTGAGTAAATATGTCACTTGAGTATAATTTTTGGGAGCGCTCCCTCCTCTGACAAGCAGGCTGTCTGGAGATGGGGGGTTTAGCAGGGCAGTGGGTTGTGGGACTGCTGAATGTAATTGTCTGAAAATTGTCTTCAGGCTCTTCTGAACTAGACCAGCCAGACAGTGGAGTACTTCCATACATTGACCTATAAAACCCATTGTCTTCATGAAAGATGCAGACTGTAAAGGAAGTGACTTCTAAAGCTGGCTGTGGATTTTGGAGGTGATTTATTTTTATTTATTTATTTTGGAGTTGGTCTTCATCCAGAAAATGAATAACTAGGTTTTTAATAATACTAATAAAGTACACCAACACTTCCTGGCTGGCGGTTGAGTATCAGTGCCTGTTACTGATAGGATCTATCAAGAGTTTTAGCAATCCTTCCTTACCTTGGTCATGTCTGAACATTTTGTTCTTCTGGACTCCATATTGACTCTCCACTTGACGTCACTCTCTTCGAAACTCGGCCCGCTCCGCCATGACAGACGTTAAAGTCCGTCTAAAAACAGACATTTAGTAGCCTAATATCGGTTTTTCATAGCTGATTTAACTTTAAACTGGCTACGAGGTCGGCAGCATAAACAGACAAGGATACAAACCAAACTTGTTATTTTATTTTCTGAATTTTAACGAAGAAAGATGGCGGCGATGGATAGCAGAGGTTACACAGGCAGCCGTTAATCGTTTTGATTGGCAGCTCTCGGTGTAATCACACGTTTACAAGGTAAGAAGATTAATAACGTTCATAAACTTTATAAGTAAATGTGATTAGAAAGTTGATATCCAATATTGCATTGCACAGAAATTAGCGTCTAACCATTGGTAACCATGGAAACAGTGCCGCATTGTTATGTAGCCTAGCATGTATGGAAAAAAACTGGTTAGCATCTCGTCTGCTGTACGTTTTTAATGGCGCTCCGGTTTAAGAAGAAATGCTGTTCATGACATAGTGATGTGAATCATGTGATGTGAATTCGGTCAAAATCATTAATTAGATCAACACGTTAGGAGGAAGGAGGTATGGGTCGGTTTCTAAGCTATCTGTTCAAGCTTCTGTAAATACTATGAGCCCCAACCAGGTGTGTTACGTTCACGGAGAAATTAGCTAGACTCGAACAAGTAGAAACCATAAATAAACAGACAAAAGCAACTTTGGAAAACA
Source organism: Poecilia reticulata (assembly GCF_904066995.2). NCBI lineage: Eukaryota > Metazoa > Chordata > Actinopteri > Cyprinodontiformes > Poeciliidae > Poecilia > Poecilia reticulata. The sequence continues at coordinate 21,170,899 of NC_088840.1, read as the reverse complement.
ATTTGAGTCGCTCGGTTCAATACTCCTGAGCCTCACTTCCGACGTCCATCATGGCGCCTCGAATGATTCAGTGACGTAGCTGCGAAATGTTGCAGTTCTGGAATTACACGATATCTTCACATTTGATTTTTCTCAAACCTTTGAAACTTAGTTTATCTTTTTTGGTGCCAAAAAAAAAGCCCTTGGATGTTTCTGTTACTGTGATTGGTTAAAATTAATTAAACATATTAATTAACATATAGAAATATTCTAAATGCTCAATTTTATTATATGAAAAGTCAGATTTATAGAACATGAATATATCTGTGATTAGGAAAGAAAAATCTGTATTTTTACAACTTTATATTTTGAATTGTGAATCTGAGAAATATGTAAAACAATAATTAAAAAAAAGAGAGCACCAGGACCAAACTTTGGCATAAGTGGAAAGCACAATGACAGCTTGAATTCTGGATAATAAAATGAGGAGGAGGCAATCAGTTCTGTAGCTTGGAGACTTAACAAACTAGTAACCTATGGAAGTATTTAAGAGCGCACTGGCAAGCCTAGTCTGCCTCTAATTCATTACAGAATGCTTGTGACAAAAACTCATCAGTACTACTTTTTCTCCCAACTACTTTTGTCACCAAACTAACTTACTTTATATTAGCAGGTTGTGCAGTTTTTGTGCAAGTCTCACTTTTTTCCACATAATCAGGCTGTATTTTAAGCCCTCTTGTTGTTGTCATTTGGCAAAAAATGTTAAAACATTCTGGAAAGCAAGCTACATCCTCAGCTGATAATTGTGGGTAAATATGTAGTGATTCATGGGCATTTACTTTTAAGAGGGGACAATAAAAGTTAAAACTCTGGGAGTTTTCTCTGCAGTTTTTGCTCCCTGATGGGCCATGTTTGGTAAACCTGTTGTCTTGCTTTCTTGTTTATCGTAATGGAGAGAAGGTATGATAGCTTTTTGGTTGTAATGTTCACCTTAGCTGACACATATCCATCCTTGCAAAGGTAGAGCAATACCTGGTCATAGCAGGTGCTTTATCATCATTAATTGTGACCGAAAAGGTTCTTTTTTGCCCAGAAAAAAGCCTTTTTTAGAATTACTTACTCACTTTGAAAAATCATTGAGGTTTTCTAAAGGTAAAACATGATAAGACGACCTTTTAAAAAATGGTTTTCTACTGATCATGAGTTGACTTTTGCTATGCCAATTTAAGGTCTCTGCATCATAAACCGAGAGCCTCTGAGCTCCCGGTTAATGATGCTGAGCGTTACCTAACTAACTTTTATGATGTGCGAACACATAAGAAAAATAAAGGAGACTTGATTTAGAGGACAAACAGATCAGCCAGGATGCTACATTAAACAGGATCTGTTAAAGAACCAGAACTGGAAGTTTTTATAGTTTTTGATCCCGGCAGTTCCACTGAGGCAAGGTCAGGTGGTGTGTGTGTGTGTGTGTGTGTGTGAGTGGGGGATTAGCTGGAGAGCAGGCGTGAGGGATGAAGAGAAAAAGAGATATGACAGAAAATCGCTTGCAGACAGTCCCTGGCTGGCCTCTGCTGAGACTCGAAGCAAACCCTGTCAGCACTCGGGGCTTTTTGGTCCTGATCAGAAGAGATTCCCAGAGTTGCTGTTGATTTGTGTTTGTTTTCTCTCCTTCAGTTTTTATTGCAGCTTTGATTCTGACTATCACTCATTCAGTATGTGGCCAGATCTGACAATCCATGTCAAGTTTACTTGTATCGAGCACGGCGGCTCAAAGTGCCTAAAAACCATCAAACAGTAAACAACCATGAAGCAGAAATAAACACTGAATTTAGCCGAATATCATCATCAAATATGTTGATCAATGTTCTAAGAGGCAACTCTAAACATGTGGGTTTAAGTCTAGTTTTAAAGCAACTCTGTTTCAGCTGTTTCTGAGTTTTCTTGAAGTTTGTTCCAGATTTGTGGAGCATAGACGCTGAATGCTGATTCTCTGTTTGGTTCTGGAGATGCAAAGTAGACGCTAACCAGAAGGTTGATACAACAACAGCCGTTCAGTGATTTATAACCTAACAACAGTATTTTATAGTCTGTTCTCTGGGCTACAGGGAGCCAGTGTAGGACTGTGGAACTGGATGATGTGCTCTAACTTCCTGGTTTTAGTCAGAACACCAGCAGCAGCGTTCTGGATCAGCTGCAGCCGGAGGATTGATTATATTTTTAGGCAGCCCTGTGGAGACACTAGCTGTGTTCCCATTACAAATGTGGGCAAAACGTTTAGTCATTTAATCCTGGAAATGTTCTTCACCTGATAGAAGACTGACTTTGTAATATTCTCTGTGTGTGCCTGAAGGTTCAGGTCTGAGTCCTGATTTTGGGCCGTAATAACCGAAACAAATGTGTGTGACACATTTTCCAGCTGTGGCTATTTTTATCTAGTTTCCCCTCTTTATACTTTATTTCCTCTTTATTTCTCCTTTTCTTCTGTCACACCCGACGCTCTGCATTCCCATCTTCCTCCGCCGCGCAAACAGGCGACTGCATGAATTAAACATCTGAGGCAGGGTACACGCTGGTTTGGGGATGGGGGGGGCTTCGACCACACACCGTGTGTGTTTGTCTTTGTGAAAGTGTGTGTGGTTCTCGGCACTTGATACCGAGCAGCGGGAGTTATCGCATCTCCTCGTCGTTCAAAGCCAAGCTTCTGGATCTCTGCGCTCTCCAAGTTCCCTCATATCTTGTTTTCGCTGATTGCCTTTGATTTCGCTCTACATTTTCTGCTTCCAATCAGTTGTTGGTGTCAGATGATCTTTTTTGCTGCTTTTCATCTTGTCCCGTTCTCCCGTATCGGGTCAATACAGCTGGTGTGGAAACCTTTCACTGCAATTGATCTCGCCTGGTGTGCAGAGAATGCGCTGCTTGTATCCGTGTCTCTGTGCGCATCTTTATCTCTGTGTCTGCAAGCAACAAAAAGGAACATAAGTATGAACATATTTCTGCAACACTGTGCATCAGAGGGAGCCTCTGTCTGCTAAAGGGAGCTTATCAAACAGTGCGGAGTGTTGATTCAGTCAGGAACAAGCTAACATCATTCAGGGTTCACTCTTTACCCTTCTGGCTGTGTTCTCATTTCAGACGTTTCATCTGTCTTTATCTCACCGTGTTTAGCCATGACCTGCGTCGGCAGGGTTTTACCCGGCAACGTCTCTGAGTTAAAGGTTTTTCTGTGAGAAATGATGAAGTCGCAACGCATTTAGCTCACATTATGAATGTTTTCACGGATCATAAACACCACAGCTGTTATTTTAGTAATCTGACAGTTGAGTAATTGAATAGAAAATTTGATCAAGTAAAATGTTGGTAAATACTTCTACAACAGCAGTATCAAAAATGGCTACCAACATCGGCTCAAATGTTCATACTAACAATTGCTTGTAGTTTGGAAAATTAACCTGTAACAATAATAGCACACTTTTTAAATGGACCAAAAACGACACAAAAATCAACCAATCAAGTTTATGTACGTAGCACATTTCAGCAACAAAACGGTTCAAAGTGCTTTATATCATAACAACATAAAAATACAAAGTCAGAAGACACCACATAGTCAACGATTGGGAAAACCTCACGCATTACATTTTGCCAAATGCCATCATTACACATCGAAATGTTGGTTAATGTTTCATTTATTATGGTTCATAATCAACTTAAACAGCTGGGTTTTTAATCTAGACTTAAAGGACATCAGTGTTTCAGCTGTTTTACAGTTTTCTGGAAGCTTCTTCCTGATGTGAGGGGCGTGTATGCTGAATGCTAAAAGTATATTCAATTTAAGCAACAGGTTCACAAAGATACTTATAAAAAAATACCTATCCTGCAGTTTTTATTTTATGTATTCATCTTCAGTCAGTTTAATAGTTGAACTCTCACTTTACCTCACTTTTGTGTTTATGTTAGTGACGGGATTTGGCTCCTCCGTCACACACAGAAACATATATGCCAGCTTTGTACCGCCGGGATGGTGGTAAATTTATGTCCCGGTTCGTCCATAAAGCAGCCGGCTGTGCACTGTCTACAGTATATCTGAATGTCTCCGCTCTATCTGTATAAATACACCCGCCGCGCTCTTCGCCACCATTTGCTCCAAACCAGCCACCAGGCAGCAGCTCGGGGAGGAGAAAGCGTCCAATGTTTCATGAACTGCACCAGTTAATTTAAGGATGCTTACTGATCCTCCGTAAAACGCTAAAAACCCGGACATGACCAACAATCAAGGGAAGCTCGGACTGAACTTGAAAATCGTACGTTATGCTAACACCACTTAGCTTACGTCAACAACTTATAGGTGGTAGTGAGAGCGTTGCGCAACACATATAATCACTCAGCTGAAACACGGTGCAATAAATAATAAAAACATAATTTAACGAAGCTACAAGGCAGATAATTTGCCTTGAGGAATTTTAATAATGAAGTTACAGGAATCATTACAGCCGTACTATGCAGCTTCGGTTCATATATTTCAGTGAGAAAAGCTTCAGGTCTGCAGGAAAATGCTTTCAGGACAATCTCCTGTGGTGGCGCTGCTGAGCCCGGAGGACCACACAGAGACACCAGATGTGCTTTTCCCAGCTCTTTTCACCGTTGCATGTGCAGCAGGGTGACATGAAGGACAGGTCAGGGTTACCGTCGAGTTTCTGTGACGAGTCAGCTGCAGCAAGAGGAGGGAAACCAGACGGTGAATGAGCTTTATGTGCTAATCTGAGTCCGATTTGGTTGGTTTTAAGGTTGTAGGCATATCTGTGTGTCCTCCACAGGTAGAGTGAAATAAATGTTCGCCCTCTGTGGTTCCCCTCTGCACTCGGCAGTGATGGAACGTGCCTGATCCCCTGCTGGGGAGCCAGAACCCGGGGGCCCTTAGGCGCCACTGAGGATGGAGGGCTGCTGTGAGCGCGCTCATTAAACCAGCGCTGCGCCCGACCTTAATGATATCCGCCGGCTCCAGTCTTTACTCCTTGCCCCTGCTCCTATCTTTCTCGCTTTTCCCCTTCACCTCCCCTCCAGTCGTCCTCCTCCTCGGCCCGGCGCTCCGTCTCTTTTAGGGAGAGGAAGTCGAGCACGTTTGGTGGCGTTGGAGGGAGAGGCGCTCCGCTAATGAGCAGCAGCTCTGACGGAGCCAAAATGGCCGACACATTTCTCACTCCTCCTCTACCTTTGTGAGCTGCTGACTTGACACACAAAACCCAAAATATTACCAACTATTTAGTGGTCTAGTTTCGATTACAAATACCTTAGTAAACTTTAAAAATGAACTTACCATCAACTTTTCAGCAACATATTGAAGCTTCTTTTAAGTCAATAATTTCTTAATATTAAAAAATTGACAAGTTTGACCAGATTATTTCACTTAGAACGAGACATTTTCATCATAAGTGAAATAATACATTGTACATTAAAAAAAATCAATATTAAGGAATTATTGACCTAAAACACGCTCCTGTATCTTGCTGAAAAGTTACTCTCAATCTCATTACATTTCATTGATAAAACCCATTAACAAACTGTTAAGTGTCTGCATCGACAAGTTCTGCTGAAAATTAAATATTTTAAAACTCATCAGTCCCTCCAGGATTTTGATTGCGTTTGTGATGTGATTTATTTTTTTCTTTGCAATCGAAATCACTGATTTTGTGGAGCAAATCTATAAATATCTGCAAGAAATTTAGCAATATTTGCACTCATATATGATGCAAAATATGACTTCGTTACTCGTCACATCTATTACAAACGAAAGCTTTCCGTTGAGTAAAGCCGAGGTAGCAGTGAAGTCGGCGTAAGAGATACTGCCACCTGCAGGTTGGAGTTAGCATCACTTAAAATGCTTTTGAAAACGTTTGTGGAAAAAGTTTCAATAAACGATTATATGTTGCGATCTGATGAATGCGTGAATTTCTGAGATCATGAAATCACGAAAAAACACATTTTGGTAGCAAATACATAAGTGCTTTAATGAAATTAGTAAAATAACATTTAGTTACACAACTCTTATCTTTAGCTTTATTCTATGTGTCTCTTTGGACTATAATGGGCCATGTAAAAAGTTACGACGGGCCGTATTTGGCCCCTGGGCCTGGGGTTGGACCCGTGCTTTAGAGGATAAAAAGAAGAACAAAAAACAAAGAGGGAATGATGTAACAAGTTGGCTTTAGTGGGAAATAGTCGTGTTTTTGTTGTTGTACATGACTGGAAGAGTGAAGCGTGCGGTGGAGCTGCTGTCCTGGGGGTTTAACGTGAAGACCTGTTTGATGGCATCTGTGCTTTCATCCTCGGTCTGGATGAGTCAATATTCATTTAAAGCCCTTTCATTCTTCCTTTCCCCACCTGTGCAGGAGATATTTGAAGTCGGGGGACGTTTCCAGTAAGTGGGTGAATGATTAACCGAAATATCCTGGAACCGGCAGCTCCAGCGTCACTGGTTACATCGACACAACCCGATGACAATCATTAAAAGAAGATTTATGGTCAAAAAAATATGAGAAATGATAAAAAAATATGTTCTTTGCCGTACAATTAGCTTCTGTTCTCACAGAAAATTCACAAGTTTCACAACATTTGTATAATTCATGACTGCTGCAGGCAGTAGATGAGGGGAACAAACAGAAATACTCCTCCTACCTTGTTGTGCAACCTTGTATGTGGGTTCTGGTTAACCATGGATCTGCTGGGAAAAAAAGTTATCTGGCAATCAGTTTCAAAGCCTTATGCAATCATTATCAGTACGTTTATTCTGTTTTTTCCTTCAGTTCTTTTATGTTGCAGTCAGAATCCAACACTTTTTTTTTTGTCCAGAAAACAAAAGCATTGTTTGAGAGATTGTTATTTTGCAGTTAATGTCGCATTTTGTCTGCACATTATTATTATATTATAAAAAAAAAAAAAGTCAAGGAGTGAGGGTAAACAATATTTTGAAAGTATAAAATACCACACAGGTCAGGTTATTGAAGAGCAGAAATGAAGCATCTTTTCCCTCGAAGAGACAAAACAGAAACTGCGGTTCTGTTACAAATATGCAAAAAACTTTGTCAATGATCCGCTAATGTCAAAAAGAGCACAATTTTGCAATGACTGTGTTTCTGTTAAATAAGGAACACAATAAAAATCACACTTGACTAAGTTTGTTCACTTGATAATTCATTAAAAAACATAATCCTCCAACTACTTCCTGTTGCCGTCTTCTTCATGGTTTGCGCCAGTGGCAACTTCCGGTTACGGATCATGTGACTCGTGACTCGTATTGCAGTTTTGTGGCCAGAAAAATTACGTCATTTTAGCGCCAAAACTTTCTAACGAAAAAGGGAAGTTTTTCCAAATTGTTATCACTTCCATATTTTGTACGGAATTTGAACTGTAATCGATAGTTTTCAACATTTTATAGCTTTAAAAAGGCAAGAGAAGTTATTGTGAGAGAAGCTGTTAGCCTCGGAGATATTTTAAACTGAGTTTTGCTTCATTAATAACATTTTTACCTGTCACCAGTTTAAAATTAACGCTTTTTAACATTTCATGACAGTCATTGCTCCAGCTAATTCTGAACTGTTCTGTTTAGTTTCTTTACCTAGCATATATGAATAACTACTGAGGATAATAATGATAAGAAAGCGTTGACCTGCTCAGACTTTCTCATCTGCAGATAAAAACATCATGTTTACTTCAACGATGAGCCAACTGGAGCTTTTTACAGTGCTTAAAAAACAGCTCAAACTTTACAACAGTAACAAGTGACGCACGGCGTCGGGTCTGATTCCAGTTAGTCCTCGACTCCTCTGCAGCTCAGGCTTTCAAAATGACCAAAGAGTACAAAACCGCGTCCTTGCCCAGTAAATCTCATTTCAGTCGGGGCCACAGATGGTACAGTCAGAATTTGGCTGGACAAGACTGTGAACCCTCGGACCCAATCTGCTTTGGGTCAACATTGGCAGCTGGTGGTTGACGCTTGATGTTTTCTCAACTCTTCTTCAAAATCCTTTTTTGAGTCTGAGTAGTTCACTGCTTTCTTTCCCCAGAAGTAGCAATGTTTAGCAAAATGCCATATCCAGGAAAGAGGTTTAAAACCGATTTTATTTATGGTTGGTGAAAGATCAGCGTTCTGTGTAAATAAATAATACACAATTGATGAAGTGGAGTTGTGTAATATAGCAAAAACATTCAGGTTTTTTTTTTTTTTTAAGTAAATCTGCTTGTGAACTAGACCCAGACTTCTGGTAAGGTACTGATTACACATAGCTACTCCATAGAATCACAGGAGTGACGATGCTGACTGGATCCACAGCAGCAGCACAATGTAAAAAACGAGCCACGGCTTGAGCACAGGAAGAAAATCTACATCGACGCTTGTTTTTAAAAAATTTCCTGTTGATTACTTTGATGTTTTCCCCATTTGGCTATTTTCTTCTAACCAGTCTGACGTTAAACGATTCAGATTTCTTTCTTGGCGTGAAATTGCTTTCATCTTTCTTTCCAGGACTTGTCTTTGAGCGAACTGTTGAGTCTTGTGCATTATTGCCCCGTTTTGAGGTTGTAGCAAATATTATACAGCATGTCAAATATGTATTAAATGTTTTTCTTTCTATGAATATCAGTGCAGTTTTTGACGTAGTTTTCCCAGAGAGAGAATAAAAGCAAATCTAAAATTCTTCCGCTAATGATGTGCAGTTTTCTTTAGCTGCAGTTTGTTTGGTGACTACTCAGGAATAAGTGTTGCTGTAGCAGCAACCACATCTTTATCGTCTTATCCATCACCTTATTATCTTATTCTCCATGTAAAGACTCTTTAGGACACGTGTGTCAAACTTAAGGTCCAGGGGCCGAATTTGGTATGCCGTTGCTTTTTATGTGGTCCTCTAGACTCCAGAGGGACACATAAATAGAATTTAACAGTTGTGTGTTTTTTGTTTGATTGAGTATTATTTTCCCAATCAAAACAATCAGTGTTTATCTAAACATTGACAAATTACATCAATCAGTACCTCCAGTTTTTGGCAATTCCAGAATCAACAGATTCCCACAATTTTTCTGCACTAAAACGTAGCTGTGATTTTATTCCAATACTTCCGCAAAAATTGTTAACTCCCAGCTGCAGGTGGCAGTATTTCTCACTTCTACTACACTTCTGCGTCCGCTTTACTCAAAGTCAAGTTTTAGTCCGTTTGATGTGGCAAGTAACAAATTTGCCGTTATACATGAGAACAAATATTGCACAATTCCTTTCAAATATTTTTACATTAGCACCATTGCAAAAGAAAAAAGACAATCACAAAATCCTGAACTGATTATTGTAAATATTATTCAATTTTAAAAAGTACTTATTGAAATCAGAGACGGCTATTTATTAATAGTTTTTAAAAAATTAATAAATCTGGCACAACATTTATAATCTTGATTTGACCCAAAATTTAAATGAGTTTGACTCAGCAGCTGTAGACTCTAGTCATATTGATCTTCATATTTATCTGTAATGGAAATTTGGATCTGAAAAGTTTGGGAATTGTCTCTCTATCTTTGGTAAATCAGGGCAGCTTTTGCCTAATTTTAGGGCCGAACAACTAATCAATAACAATATATATATCAATAGACAAGTGGTCAATATCAATAGATGAACAGATTTACTGAACTCCAATCTGGTACTGCAGAGCATTCTGGGAGATGTAGGCAGAGGAAAGACTTAAGCCAATCAACCTTTCACAGCCAGCCAAGCTAGGTTGGTGGAATCGACTGACTCGCTCACTCGGTGGTTTCCTAGCAACACACTCACTGTTTAGTTACCTAGCAACAACCTATGAGCAGCTGGCACAGCAGCAGTTTATGCCTCATAGCTACTTAGGAATGAACAACGGCGTGGAATAAAAACGAAAGGTCACGCCACCAGTTTGGGAGAATTTCAGATATTTAAAATAAATCAATAATTATCAATATTGACTGAAATGAAACTCTTATATTGTGATATGTTTTTCAGCCGTATCGTCCAGCCCTACCTCATTCATGAAGCAAATTAATTTAAAAGTCTTTATTACAAGCAGACACACTAAAATCCGAGAGATTCTGATTAAAAATATATATTTTAATTGAACTAATTTGTTGGACCTACATCAGCTTTGATCTGTTGATTGAATTTCTCCGTTTTCCTCGGCGTTCGATTCGCTTTCTGTGGAGCTGCAGGGACCGACTGGGTGTGTTTTTCATGTGCGCTCACTTTGTGGATCTGTGTGTGTGTGCGTGTGTGTGTGTGTGTGTGTATGCATGCGTGTGTGTGTGTGTGCGCGTGTGTGTTCACTTGCATTTCTCCCTGTGCGTGGGAGAATAAGGACTATTTCTCTTTCGTATGAAAGGTGCAGAGTTTGGACAGGTCGGGACGAAAAAGGCCTGCATGATCTCGTGACCACTTCCACACACAAACACAGAACCGCAACCTGGCATCGGTTGAGGCGAAAGCGAAGACATCCTGTCCTCACCTGATCTGGACAACAAGGGCGACTTTTTCTCCTCAGCCTTCACAATAAAACAAAATGACAAGTATTCTTCTATTTCCAAGCGCCAGCGCTGTGGAACGCTGGCAGCTGATTGGCTCGGAGGAGATCTGCATAATGTGTGGGCTGAAACTGACTGTGAACAATAAGCGTTTCAATGCAAACGGGCAGTTTAAGATCTATGGCAACCAAACAGTGAATAAACAGCGACTCGAGGAACAAAAGTCAGTCTCTGTTCCCGTCTTTCAGCTGCAGTTAAATGTCTTGTTGGCCCACATTCTGTTTAAAACATCACAATCTGGCGTTTATCTCTGAGTCGGACTCGCAATCACAAGATGCGACATTTCCATGCTAAAAAGAGCGCTGAAATGAACGGTGACATCACTGTCTCTGCTCTGGCAGCCATTACTTGAAAGCTCCGTGGTGTTTCTGTTCAGCGCCGGGACTGATTTATTGATCGAGGCTGTGTGTGTGCAGGCCCGCTCTGAGGGATGAGGAGGATTATACATCAGGAGTGTGATGCTGTTGACACTCCTGTCGCCTTTACAGCACCGACATGCCAAGGCCTGGACGCCTGCCCAGCCTCACTGCGTCCGAATGTACAGAGGAGGGGAAAACAGGCAAGTTTGAGAGGTCAGTGGAGGAGTTTGGATGTGAGGGAGAGTCAGGCTGGTTGGGAGTTTCTGCCATGTTTTGGTGGTTGGGGGGGAGCATGGTGGGCCAGCTGGCTGCCTCTGGTTCCAGCGCTGCCCCCTGTGGGTATCCGGCAGACTCTCCCCCACCGCTACAGCTGGGATCTGCGTGCCAGAAAAGACAGAGCTCACAAATGCGCAGCTACACACAGACGAACACATGCATGTCGGTCTGGACTGCAGGCCAAAGATGGGATGTGGAGTCGGAGAGCTCAGCTGTGCAGCTTGGCACCGGGCTTAATTAGAGTTGTAGAAGTTGTACAACACTTCTTAAGAGTCGGTTTAGTCAGGCTTAACCATTTCTAAATATTGATATTCTTAAAATCCTCTCTGCAGTTCTTAAATTCTTACTTGAAAGATTAAGTAACAAGGGAATGTTAGTGAAAATACTAAAATACTGCTTCAGAAAAACCTCAGATTTTTACTCTACCTTTAAATCTGGGGTATGTAACCTTTATAGATGTTTTTATTTTATTTTATTTTTTCATATTTGATAAACTGTCACCATGTCGTAACAGTTTAATATGAGACAGATAATCTGTAAAAAAGATTGATTTCCTCCACTTCCTTCCTGAGCTACTACAACCAATCAGAGCCAGGGGGCGGGTCTTAGTGCTGTCATGCACTCCTGGCTCTGATTGGTTAGAAGGCAGATGAGATAAAAACATTTTTCCCACAGATTCTGTGTCATACCGTACATACCAACATAGTGACAGTTTCAACAAATATGTAAAGAAAATATTTTACAGCTTTAAAACTGTCTCTATTTTCAGCAGTATAATCTGATCATCTGTGAAAACATTGAGCTCCTCTGCCTTCTCGCTATAAACTTGCTGCCATGTGCACAAATACACAGCAACCAATCATAGCCGGGCGTTGGCGCTGTCAATCATCCTCATGTACGCAACAACTGGTTCATCACAATGGAGTCTGATTAATGGACCCAGCTTTGCATCCTTTACATGCAGAGAACAGGAAACATGTTTTAAATACGTCTCTACGGTACTTTTCCATATTACAACGCAACATGAGTGATTTAGCAGATGAGGATGAGTTGGAAATCTTTGCACATAAACTTGGCAACTTTTCTACTTCTGTTAACATATTAGCTGTGTTGGTTTTCATTCTTTATCCACTCGTTGAGTTTTTGGTTATATCTCTGTGTAAGTGAGTGTTGGAATGAAAACTTGTTTGTTTTAGCCAGACTCTCTAAAAACCAGCGTTTTCTTAATGGAGAGAGAGAAACCCATCTCTAGTTACACGTGTTCACAAACATTAAAACCGCAGATCAATGTTTAACTCAAACCTTCTGAGTGGCTGAGGAGCAAAGTCGTATGTTTTCGACGGCTCTGGTGAATGTTTGGGACAGCAGGAAGACGAGGAATGAGGTCATGCGTTTTGGAAAGCAGGAGGTCCAATTTAAGGGGGTTGAAGAAAATTACAAATCGCTGTGAGAACAAAACGCTGGTAAATCAGAGGAGAGAAGAGGTGGAGTGATGTTTTTCTGTGCAGCCTGTAATGGCTGTCCTTTCCTTTTTCATGCATGTTGGGCTGCAAGACGTTTTTACCGTTTGGTTTTATTATGCATAGAGAAATCATTTCGTAATGAGAGCTAAAAAAAAAAACATATCAAAATCTAAAAACTCAACGATGAGCATTTGACACTATGGATAACTATCTATCTCATCGTCACTACGTTTAAAATTCCCATCAATCACAAATATTAAAGTAGGTTTCTCCTCTGTATGGTTATTATTCACCGTTTTCCTGCCGCTGGAGCACTAATTATGTCGACCACTTCCACTGAGATTGTCCAGGAAGTTTTGTTGGCACGTAGTGAGCTGAGTAAGTTTTAATCAACCGGATTGGCCTTCCTGCATGTTGCATTTCTCACACACTTGGACGTAGAAGCTTGGATAGGTCTGGTCCTAGCTGATTGCTCTTTATCAGACTCCAACAGATGAGTGGAGGCGAACGTGGCTGAAGAAAGTCATTTTAAATTTATTTGTGCTCTTGTAGTCCAGGGACAATAAAGCCCGTCGTCTGCTGCTGGGGCTTTAGCCACCAAAAAACAGAAACATCAGCTTCTGAAAATGACTGACAGCGCTGCAGAGAGCAGATCAGAAACGACAAACTGCTGTGTTCTTTCGTAATCGGCATTAATGAACTGGTACAAGACATACAGGTTTTTAAATCTACAGTAAAAAAAACTACCACTTAACCTTTTGAAAACCCTTGAAAACCAAAGACGTGCTTTCATCTCTTCAGAAGCATAGAGAGCTCTGCCTGATTACCAAGTTCGGGTTTGTTTTTGTGTCTCCGGTTGTCCGTAGCAATGGACTTGTCAAGGCAGATGATGACGGTAACTGCAGTTCATTTCTTCAGGGAAAGTTCCCAAATCTGAAATGACGAAGGAGCGAGTCTGACGACAACATTCAGTTTGAGATGTAAACACACAACATGCTGTTATCCCTGTTGGAAGCAGTCAGCGCTCCGACAGTCTCGTTGGCAAACCAAAGCAACAACTCTAAATAATAGTAAATACTGGTGAACATGTATAAAACAATCTCACTATTTTTTTAAATCAGTGATTTGTTTGGTTTAAACTCCTAAACATCTGTTTCCCTGTAGCAGCTAACTGCTGCAGGAAGTTCTGATTAAAAACAAAGCCTGCATTTTTTTTTCCCATTTAGAAAAAGGAGATTAATTTATTTTTTATTTGCAACCTTTAATGTATTTAATATTGTATGAAGAGGCTTAAATTAGAAATCTGGAGATTGTGTAATTTTTTAAAATCCAATTGATTAATGGTCAGAATTAGCTGCTTGAGAATCTAATTTCTACTTGAGAATCTTTGGCAAAAGTAAATGTAAAAAAAGGTTAATAGACTCTCTGTATCCAACCTAAATGAGCTTAAAATAGTTTGCAAAGAAAAATCTGACAGTATTCTGTAAATCTCAAGAAGGAGTTGAATCATTTTAATACATAATTTTAATAAATTTATAAAGAATATATACAGCTCTGGGAAAAAAGTAAGAGCCCACTGCACTGAACCCAATTAAAACCTCCTGGTTATTCCACCAAATATTGATTTCTGAGTTGAAACGTTGGTATTGTTTCTAAATCAGTATGAACTTTTTTTTGTTGCTTCATTAGAAGTCTGAAAGCTCTGCATCTGTTTCGTTATTTTGACCATTTGTCCTTTTCTGCAAATAAATACTACATTTTTGCTCGTATTTTCAGAGACATGTCAGTTTATAGAATAATGTTAATTTTACTTAAAAATATACCTATAAAGAGTAAAATCAGAGAAACGGATCATTTTAAGGCCTCTTAATTTCTTCCAGAGCTGTTTATATATTAAGGAATCAGAACTTACTAAAATAATTTCGTTGCAGCCGTAACTCCCCTCTTGTTTTGGTATTGAACACGACTCCTGCATTAAGAAGCTGCTTCTGTCAGATAAACGAGAGGAACATGAGGGGGAATATGAGGGAAAACAGACGGAAACACCTTTCGTTTCATCCAGCCCAGGCGTCAGTGTGAGGAGCATTACCGCTGTCACACGCCTCAACGTGGAAACTGCAATTCACCAGACACATCGTACGACAATATGCGCTCCCAGCATGATGTGTTTTGACAGATCCGAGTCCCTGAATATTAAACCGAGCCGAACGGGGGAATGGAAACATCTGGGCCAAAGGGTTAGAGCAGCATTTCAGTACGGGGGACGTCTGGAGGATACAGACCCGAACACAGCAGAATTTATTCGCTCAGAGTGACATTTATTTCTCACGGCGCCACCCACACGGCTGCTCTCGACAACACCTGTGCGTCTCGAAAAGCGGTTCTCCAAATGAAGAAAGCGAAAGAATAACACAGTCGACAGCCCGTATCGCAGCGAGAGTGTTGTGACACGAGTCCGGCCCGGTTGAGATGAAGTCACGTCAGGCGCAGAGAGCCATTGATCTTGTTTAAGCTGATCAAGGAAGGCGTTGGGGACGGGGGGCTGGCAGACAGACAGGTGCAGTAAATTGATAGAGTGGCTTGAAGATATGAAACTGAGACAGACGGGGAAAGATGAAGGGTTATTTATGAACTGTCTCTTTATCTCAGTCGTCCTCAGTGATGCAGAGAGACAAGAGAGGGTCCTCCTCCCTCCCACCAGGACTCCCACAAACCCTCACAGGGATTATAAAGCTGACATGATGCATACAGGATATACAGTAACCTTATCAAGCCGCGCAGAGCAGCAGCACTTTGTTAGCGCTCACTTTGATTAATAGCAGATAAAAGGAACTGCTCTATTTACTGCATGTAGGTCAGCTTGTACCGGCTCTGCTATTAAGTGGCAAACACTTGACGTGCCAAAAATATATTAAACTTTACTTTCAGTTTACTCGCTGTGAGACGCAGCGGCGGTGGGACGGTGCACCTGGCGTCTGACTGTATCTAAAAATATTCATTTGCTCAGTAGTTTGTTTGTTTGGGGAGTTTTTAAATCTTTTTAACGTTGGGAAACCGTCCACATGTGGAGTCTCACTTATTCCCTGCATTGACACACAGCTGAAATGATCCTGATCCATTATTTTTCTTTCACATAAGAAGAAGTGAAGCTGCTTGACACTTTCTAAAGTTAAAACCTTAAAGTGGACCTATTATGCAAAATTCACATTTTGCACATTTTTGTATTTCTGTTTGAGTCTCAACTGCTTCTAAATAAAAAAAAGAAAACACCCAGACGTTTTTTTTTTGGCAATAAGTAAATGTTTTTTGTGTGTTTAGAAAATAAGCCGTTTCAAAAACCTTCGGAATCTAACATCACAAATCAGCAGGCACTCCCTGTTACCTAGCAACACCTGTGGAGTTCCACCCGTTACCCAGCAACCCTAGAAGCTCTCCAGCACTTTTAGTCAGCTGGTTTTCAAATTCAAAAATACTTTATTAATCCCAAAGGGAAATTAAATGTTGCTGTAAATCACTAATTTAGATTCTCCAGAGTTATTGAAGATAGTGATGGCTTTTGCGCTGTACAATGGCTGCTGGAAAGGACAAGTGTTTTATTCTTGACTTACCATCCAGAAACCACTTGCTGGATTCTATTAAAAAAAATTTTCAAAGATGCACGGTTGTAAAATTTGCGCATCTGTTTTCACATGCGAGTGTAAACATTTGGGTAGGGGGCGTGGCCAGCCGCAGCTTATTTAAAGTGACAGGAGTGACGGCTCATTCTGAAAGGAGCTTAAAGTAAGCAGAACTGAGTAGATAAAATCTCATTATCTATGAATGATATTGTGTAAAACATGTCATGAACATGTTTTTGAGAGCCAATAGGCCTATCCTAAACTGTCCAAGGAAGCGTGACAAATACTTGCTTTGCTGTTTAAAACTTTGAGGAGTTTAACTGGCGATACTCTGAGTAATCAGTTCTCAGATCCTTGAAGCAGCTTTTGTAGGACAGTTTGTGGATGGATCAGGAATGTACCACTGTGATGCCTGCCAAGTTGTTCAGACAAGCTCAAACCCATTGAGTGCTGGGAAAAAGAGGGAATGTCAAACAGGATGTCAAAAAGAGACATTTTTGTACGCATGTATTGGCAGTCGTCCTGCAGATAAACTAACATGTCTGATAAAAAGATAAATATGGGGAGGAAGAAGTTTCAGGACTGGAGAACTGGTTGTTTTCCCCCTGCTAAAGTCCAGTTTCATAAAAATGTCCTATCACTCTTGTGATCATAGCAACAGATCTGTTTGCTGATAATCCATGTTTATGCAACTCATGTTAGCCGTTAGTGCTTTATATTGCCCACTCAAGTGACAGCGACAGCTTTGCTGTAAATGACAAGAACAGGAATAACAAGTTTATAAAAGAAAGTTGTTTCAACAGCACAACCGACTTCTGAGTCATGAGAAAGTAGTTTCACTTGGGATTTAAACAGCTTTTGATTTATGAGCTTATTTTGAACCCATCTTAACATTAATATTCCTTCTTTTTCTTTTTTCAAATATTTGTGAGATTTGTAGTTTTTGTCCTTTACTATTTCAATCATGTGGTAAATATTGTATGGGTAGATTCATATTACAGTTTGAATCAGACCTCCCAACTTTCAGTAAAGTATTTTCACTCAGTATCCATAGAGACGATTAAATGCTGGAGACATTTGCTACTGCTTGCAAAATTTCTGTCCTCAGTTCCTTGTTGCTACTTGTTGAATTTCTTCTGTCTTTATCGCTGTTCATGGCATAAATTGCTTTCCCTGAGGTTTGATGATCTATTTAATGTGAAAAAATGCCAGATTTTTGTGAAGCATTTATTTTGTTATGTAACACAGAGTGGTATTTATAATCATCTCTCTGCTATTCTCTCCTGTAATTCACTAACTTCTGTAATTATCTACTTTCTGTAGAATGTACGCTTGGCTCAGCGGTTCTGAAATCTGAACAAGGTGACGTCTTTTTTCCTCTATGAATGTAGAGCTTGTGTCAAACTCAAGGCCCAGGAGCCAAATCTGGCCCGCCGTAGTTTTTTTTGTGGCCCTCTAGACTCCAAATTAAATCAATTATTCCCTCCAGTCTTTCACAAATCTGCAAAATTCATACAAAATCGACAGATCCCCACATTTTTCTGATTTTACTGAAATTTTTTCTCAAAATTGGCCAAAACATTCAGTTCAAGTGACCGCTGCCTCAGCCTTACTTGATGTCAATCTGACCAATAAAGCGATTAATTAAAAGTCATATTTAACGTCACACTTTAGCGTAAATATCATAAAATGTCCTTGCCAATATTTCTAGATCAGCACCACAAAATCACAAAAACATCACAAAACTGATCAGTGTGAAAGAATATTCAATATTACACTTATTGAATGCTGAAACAAACGGCTAATTATTGATATTTTAACAATTTAATGGTTTTAAGGGCACAACCTGCCCTTTAAGAACATTCAGATTTTTGATACAGCCCAAAATGAAAACAGGTTTGACACCCCTGATGTAGAGGAAGACTAATATAAGGATGTGGTAGAACAATTAAATAAAAAAAAAGTAAACCTGGAGATATTAATTCACAGCAGTGCTCCACAGCAAAGGGAAAAAATAATGCAGAAAAACAGTTGAAAAACAATTCAAAACTGTTCGTATTCATATTTTTTCCTTGCTCTGTGTCGGCTAAGCTACCCACAGACCCGTTGCCATAGCAACTGACTGACAACAGCTCCACTAATGCATCAGCATTCAACACCAAAAAACATCAACATTTCCCACACAAAGAAAATAACATTCAGTCTCTAACAGCTTTATATTTTCAAGCCTATTTATTTTGCCATTATTAATGAATAAGCTAACACAAAGGTTAGCTTGTTAATTAAGCTAACCCAGCTACAGCTGAACTTGACAGCTGTTGCCAGCTCGATGAGCTACAGCAGCTATTGGCTAATCTAACACAGCACTGGTTTGATTAGCGAATTTGAACACCTGCTCTACTGATGACATGTCAGAGTTGGTAACCTTGTTTTTCCATTTCTAACTGCAACACAGCGAATTGAGCAGCACAAATACACGTTACGGTCGTCAAACTTGAGCTATTACAGCTGACCTCATCACCATGGCAACGTGAACTCACGGCTGACAGACATTTGATAATCAGCAGCTTCTTTCATCTCTGTCCCACTTAGAAACACTTTGATAAATCCAGCCTCAAGTTTTCAGCAGTTGTTGAAGTGATGGACAGCGCGGGCAATTTCACCTCAGAGTTTTGGGGGGATAAAAAGGTGTAATCAATCTCGATTAGCTATCGGAGGCTTCAACGAGGATTGTAAAAGTAACTGTAGCTGCTGTGGTATTGAGTTTGATGCGTCGCCATGAATCCTGCTTTATTTTCACCGACTCTCACCTGCGAAGCTGTTATTCTGAAAATCAATGTCTTGTGCTCCCAAAACTTAAATAAACAATAAAATATCTAAAATACAATTTCTTCCAAGTTACCAAAGGCTAGAATTATGTTGGGTTTTTTTTGGGGGGGGGGAATAAAAGTTCACTATTGTCAATCTGAGTGGCATTGTTGTTAGTTTAAAGAGCGTTTCTGTCTTCTTGGTAGATGAATGTGATTTACAGGGATGCGTCCCCCTGTGGTGTGTTTCATGTGACAGATGTTCTCGGTTTCATATAATGGCTTCATTCTGAGTTTTAGCTGCTGTTCAGGACACAAACATCAAAGCTGGTTAATTGGATGTTGGTTTGTTTAGTGTTAAGATTGGACGTCAGTTTTTTTACAGGCTGGATGTATTTAAATTTTAAGATTTTCTGTGTTGTTACTTTCTTATGTTACTGAAAAAGTTTAAATTCAAGAAAGCATAAACCAAGAAAAACACTTTAGGGTTTGGCCACATGACTTTCTAATGGGTGTTTTTATACATGTTTTCAATGAAATTAGCAAAAAAAAGATATAAAAAAAATGTTAGCAATTCTTCCTGGCAATAAATCTTCAACCATTGGAAAAAAAACTTCCTTATTTTCCTTTAAATTTCTGAGTATGTTGGTTGCAGCCATGAAAAATCTACCAGATTTTCTCTCCCGACGCCAAACAGCTGTGCGACGCGTTCCTCACTGGAGCAAAACGAGCCTCGATATCAATGGACCCAACCTGAACACAGAGAAATGGTGAGATGGGATTCTGTAATCAGTCACTAATACTGGTGGGAGAACAGCATGCCTGACCAAACTGGGTGACCAAACTGGGAACCAGTAAGAGGAGAAGGTGGGGCCAGACTGTTCACTTAATGAATAAGCCTGTTATAAAAACACATTAATATATTAATGACATAATGAATTAAAATGTCTGATTTGATGGGAAACTTAGTTTACAGATGCATCATAATCCATTATTTTGTTGTTTTCAGTTGAAAGTGGTTTTTATTCATCGTTCTTTGGTTGTTTCTTTGAAAAATTTCTTCCAGTTCCAAAGTTAAAGTTTACTGGTCATTGTGAGGGCGACCTTTCATGATCAATATTTTATTCTAAAATACCCTCAAAACAACAATATTATCGTTAGTCATTCAGCTGAATTTATTGTGACAGGCCTTCACTGTGTATTGCTTATATTCAAACTTCAATTTCCCCAATAAATAAAGGACATGAAACAACAGTCGGCAGCTGAATAACCTGTTTGGGCCTCCGTAGGGAAACCTGAGGACGTTTTTTAAATGAATTCAATCCTCATAGTCAACAAATGCTTCCTTATTAATGTTTTACCATTTACATGGAAATGAACAGGCTTTCCAACAGTGCAAGATTTATTCCCAAAAAGCAACATTACAACAAAGAAATGAAGGACTAAACACATTTTTATAAAACATTGATGTCAGCAATCAGTTTGCTATAAATCAGCATGTCCACTCATCCATAAAGTCATGTCTATACATCAGTCTACTCCTCCATCCATGCGTCCCTCTGTGCATTGCTCTACATGTCAAAGACTGACCACTGCGGATAATGTAAAGTGAAATGTTTTCAAAGTTTGAGCCAGAATTGGACTGACAATGCTGGAGATTTGAATGTGGAAGAGTCTGAAACGTTGAAACCGTGTGTCGGATAAAAACATTTTCTTTTCCATAACGCAGTGGACAGATTGTCAACTCTTCACGCATCAGTGCTTTTGTCTGAAACACGAGAACTCCCGAACAGCTGAAGGCAGTTTTAGGAAAACGTATGTTTCCTCACATGTGACATCTGGTGCTAACATAAGCAATATTTAAATAAAAATATGTCATAAAAGTGGAGCAGTGTCTCATCAAGCTGTTAACCCTCCAAAAAAAGCCAATAAGGTTACATAAGTATTTACATGTTTTTAGGATGTTTTCAACCCTGGGTTGGCAAATCTGTTCAAGATTAAATCTGGTTCATTTCCCCACTTGGTGCGGCTCAGTTGAATAGAACCAAAAAGGTCCAAAGGAACATCGGACCTTCTTGTGGGACGCAACGCAAACATCAGGTATTTTTAATTGAAAATTCTGATTTTTTTCTCTCTCTAATTCTCACTAAAAACAGATGAAAATAAAAAAGGGCATATATTTGTTTTTCATTTAGTTCCATAATAATTACTCACAATAAGAGCTGCCTAATAATTCTATTAAGAAAGCCTAAACTTCACTTTTACTTTCTGAACTTAAATATTCATGTTTGAGGTTCATCAGCTTCCTGGGATAACAGAGAGTACTGCAGTTGATCAACAAAATAAAGATAATCCTACCAAGTCTGTTTTACAGTATTTGAGACATCCTGCCTGATTTAAGGCAGCACCTTGTTTTGTTCTCCCTTCATTGAAGACAATAACCTTTCCATAAATAGCTACGTTTCCATTGACCATATAATTGTGTAAAGTCACATCTCTAAAATATTTTCACTTCATTTTGAAAACTCTTGTTTTTCGATAAGTTTTGCCTCTTAAGTTTAGTTTTTTTTTTTTATCATATTGAACCTACAGCGGAAACACTTTTTTCACACCACACCAGTCAAGCCACCAAGAAGACGACAGGAAGTAGTTCGAAGATTATAGTGTGGCTTTTTTTTTTTTAAATGACTTATTGTGTGAACAAACATATTCACTCGTGATTTTAATTTTGTTTCTCGCTTAATGAAAATGCAAAGTTGTGTTTTCCGGCACCAGCAGAATGTTGACAAAGTTTTGCTCACGTTTGTAATAAAAACATAAAAGGTGTCATCATTAGGCCGGTGAACAGCCTCTGCAGTGTCATGGTTGTCAAGGAAACGAATTTTTGACTGTTGAAGACGTAAAACTTTAATAACTACCAATTTGCTAATCTGTTTGATGAATGTTTTGGATCGTTGTCCTAGTAGAGCACGCGGTTATGTCAGTGTTTCAACCTTCAGTGAAATTCAGTTCAATTCAGAAATACTTTATTGATGCCAACGGGAAATTGAATGTTGTTGTAACCCATTAATTCAAAGTCTTCAAAGACTAACTGTAGATGGTGATGGCTGTTGTAGAGGTCTGTACTGCAGCCGATCTGAAGAAGCCTCTGACTGAAGACACTCTGTTTTTGCATCTGTCCGCCATTGGACTAGTTAAAGCAGACTGATATTAAACTTCTGGAACGTGCTGCACCTCAACCCTGTAGCAAATTAACTAACTTTGCATAAAAGTCGAATCAGTGCCGGGAAACCAGTCGATTCAAATGAGCTCCAACGTTTGTGATAGTCAAATATTCAGCCACAGTTACGCCTCCAGCTTATTGATCTCTACAAAAATCATAAAGTCAAAGCGCAACAGTGTAAAGAACATTTATCCATATATTAGTGGTGGTGTATGTAAACAAAAAGGGACACATTAAGACAGCTGACGTGTTTTTCTTTATGTTTGGGCGTAAATTTCACCAATTCAAGTTACTCAAACAATTCAGAAACTACAGATATTTTAAAATAATGCTTTTCTGGTGATAAAACAGTCCTACATTTGTTCCCACTGAAAGTGGCTACAATCACACACAGGCCATTGAAGAGAGAGGAAACTCCATAATGGGATCCAAAGAGCTGTCTGGAGGCCTGCAGGAGGAACTGTGCAGCAGCTTAAGAGTCTGGTAAGAGATTTAAAGAGGTCTCAACAGAATTTGAAAACACTATGCTGAAAATGGTGAACAAGTTGAGAAAATTCAAAACTGGCTGTCCAGGCAAATTCCTCCCAAGAGCAAACGGTCTGTGAGACTCGGAAAACATTCCCCGTCATCTCCAAAACGTCGCAATGGGACCTGCAGCAGGATCTTCTACGAATGAACACAAATCAGAAAGAGAATGGACAAGTTTAGCTGTCAGGAGAGATGTGCAAGTAGGAAGAAATATAAGAAAAATATAAAAGCTAGACTGCAGTTTTCCACAGAGTGTAGTGAAGACCTGGCCTCCTGGAATAATGTTCTTTAGACAAACTAGCTTAAAGCTGAATGTTAAGGAAGATGTGCAAAAAGGAAGCCTTTGATTTCTTAGAAACAAAAATAAAAATTGTAGGTATAGAACCTCATTCCAGATGTGAAGGATCGTTTGAGTATTTGCAAGCATACGTCTAAACTGTTCATCTGAGGGCATAAGAGGATTCTTGAAGAAAATCTGAAAATATCAAAAAAAAAGTTTGAAGCAGAATTACGTCCCGCAATAAAAT
Source organism: Poecilia reticulata (assembly GCF_904066995.2). Taxonomy (NCBI): domain Eukaryota; kingdom Metazoa; phylum Chordata; class Actinopteri; order Cyprinodontiformes; family Poeciliidae; genus Poecilia; species Poecilia reticulata. The sequence goes on along the minus strand of NC_088840.1, from coordinate 21,147,539 downwards.
GATCCAAAACATATCAGTAAATTCACCAAGGACTGGCTGAAAACTAAGGAATGAAAGTCATAATGGGTTTTCTATCAGTCGAGATCTAAGATTATTGATTATTTTGGGGGTTTTAAATATCTGAAATCCTGCCAGAGAGGAGCCATCCAGATTTCCTCTCATTTTCTCCCTTCTCTTTATGCCTCTTTTTTAAAATTATTTTTAAGCACAAACCTTAAACTGCTGCGGCGCAAGTTACTCAACAGGTTGTTGCTAGGTGACCGAAGAGTGAGTGAGTTGCTAGGTGACCGAAGAGTGAGTGAGTTGCTAGGTAACCAAAGCCTGGGTCAGTTGATTCCACCAACTTGCTTTTAGCTAGCCGTGAGAGATTGAGCAGCTAATGTCTTTCCTCTGCCTACATCCCCCAGAATGCTGTGCGGTTCTGAATCAAGCTCAGTAAAATTATTGAACCTTATATCTGACATATTTTCTATTTATATTGATTAAGTATCTGTGGTAATATAAATTGTTTTGATTTATTTCCCAGCTCTGACTGTGAGTTTAAACTTTTCACAGCAACTGAGATGCCATAGAAGCATCTGAGTAAAATTATTACGTTAGCACTAGCTATTAGGTTGTAGGGTGTTCTAAATTGCTCTTACCTTGAAAATTTGTGTTTGTCAATATATTTTGTAAGACAAAACAAGGGTAATTTCTTTCCTTTTGATTAAAGACTGAACACTTGCAGGTGTTTTTTCACAAAGACCTATTTTTCTGCACGTATTTATGTATAACTGCAGTCCTGCATGTTTAAAAGACAATTAATTCAAACTTTTACACAAACGTTTTGATTTAAATTTGCCGTGATTAGAATTCACAATCTTCCCACAGTAGCTAAACATCTAATTTTCAGGCTGTTTAACCTCTGAAAGACACAAATGTAACAACATAACACCACTTCATCTTGGCACGCTTATTATGCTAATCAGAAGTCCGGAAAGTGTTTTAAAAATTAGAGCATGTGCTGTTTTATTACAATGATTACCATCGACCGAAAGCGGCAGAACAATTAGTAAATTGACCCGTCTTCTCAATAATTGCTGTGCGGTCGGTTGTTTATTATGGGGGCGAAATATGAGGGAGCCGTGTCTAAAAATGTTTCTCAGCTTCCGATGTGTCGGCTCCCGGTTTATTTTAGCTCGACGCCTGTTCTTCTCAAAGCCCCACGCATATTTCTTTTTTTCTCACTGCAAGCACACAAACTCATCATTACTTCAATGAATCCCTGCAGATGGGAGCTTCTGCTGCTGCAGCTCCACCGTCTCGGCACCTGGCCTAACATCTGGAAGGAGCTTTTAGGACGTTGTTAAAAACACGTTTTTATCCATCTTCTGTCAGATGCAGCTGTTGAGATAAGATATGAGATGAGCTTTGTATGTTTCGCTCCCAGATGATTCAAACTTTTTCTGTCAGTTTTGGTTTTAAAGCCCTGCAGGGACACAGGCGTCCAGGCCAGCGATGCATTCAGTGATTTTCTAATGATGATTCAGAACAAGGAAGTGATTTAGACCCAAAGTTCCTCTTTGTTGAGTTATTTTAATCCACCAACACGCTCCGAGCTCGGGGTGGGCGATATGGACTCAAAAGTTTTACCACGATATTTTATAGTAATATCGAGATAACGATAAAAGTGGCGATAAGAACTGTTGGTTACTTCGTTTTTAGGTGATTTTTTTGGTGACTGAACTTCACAGCAATCATAGCTGCTCTTGGAAAAAGACACAAGTTACTTAAAAAAGTTTGCATTTAATCATATTTTCACATTTATTGATGCTCTTGATGAAAACACAGTGGAAAAAAATAGTAAAATGAATCCCAACAATAGGGACAGTTTTAGAAGATTGTAATCACTGCTAACTGAAATTTATCGTAGCAATGATAAGTCAGGATTCTTATCATGGTAAGAAATTTATCACGATAAATGATAAACGATCCGATAACCTTTAAATAATCTGTTTTTCTGCTTCGTAAAGCTCCTGCTCTTACACAAACACGTGAACATTTCATTGGCTTTGTGGAGAACCAATCCCATACCTATATTTATCCGACTGTTAAAATGTAAATGTTTTACTTTGGTGAGCGTCTTTTAATGACAGCATGAGAAGAAGGTGAAACTAAAAGAAGCACAAACATTAGAGAGCGTTGCCGCCCGCTCAGATGACGCTACAGAGCAACATGAACACAGCAGACTGCAGTTTTATTGGTAGTTACTGGTTTCCAGCTATGCACACCTTATCCCAGTGCCGTCGCCTAATTAAATCCAGAACGGATCAAAATATCAGGAGTCTGAGCCTCGGAAACGGCTTTCAGAAACAACAGAATCTTTTAATTTCATTTTTTTTAACAGAAATGTCCAGGATGAGGAATCACTGCCAAGTCAACAACAACCTTAAACATTTTTTTTATTAGTTGGCAATGTTTAAACCTCTTATTCTGACGATATTTGTTATAGTTTCAACTGAAACCGAATCTCTTCCACACCAGTAGATGACATGGCTCCTCAAACCATCGATGGCTGTGGAAAGTTTGACTTTTAAACAAAATGTAAGTGGCTCCTGTGCGCTTGACTGCAAAGCCTGTGGGATGTTAATCGTTGTCATCTGTACCAGTCCATCAGTGAAACTTTATGGTGCCCCAAGGGGAAACTTGCTACACAGTCAGCAGTTACACACAAAGAAACTACAACCTCCCCAACAACCATCATGCATGAACATGTGCAGCAGCAGAGGCCACATTTTAGAGCTCTTCCACCTGGATGCTCTGCTGTTTCCATGATTACGACATCATTTAACGACAGCCAGTTATCTTTCGGACAGCAATCAATGTTTGCTGATAAAATGTCTAAATATGGTTCTACATTTATGTTTCTGTACAAATGTTGGCATTTTCATGTAAAAATACTCCTAAAAGTACTTTTTTTCCCCCAAAAAAAGTTTCTCAAGTGAATGTAATTAATTACAACTATCAGGGCTGTGTAATAATATCGATTTTGCGATATATATCAATATTTTCTTTCCTAGAAAAAAATGTATATTCATCCGTAAGTATCGTAACATCCAACTGTCACCTTGTTCACTCACCTATGCTTCACTGGGAGAGTGATTAGGTCATCAGGCTTAGAGTGATTCCTTCAGATGTTAAGTGTCAAGGTTAAAAAGGTATCAAACTATTCAGAGCAGGTACTTGTTGCACTTTATTTACTTTACAAATGCATGTAAGCTACAGTTTGTACTGTTTCAATTGAAAGAAACATGTTTTCCCACCACTTCTTTGATTCATTTTGTCCAGCTGTCGACTTTAAGTCTGTGTCCATGTCCAGCCAGAGCCAGGTATTGTGTAGTTAGTGCTTTTATTCAGTTTTCAATTAAATTAATTCAATCCAACTCTATAACAGTCACAAAATGTCACCAAAATCACTCTGTCCCTCTAAAATATTTCAGAAAATCGCAAATGTGTATTGAATTGTATCATTTACTGAATATCACAATATATATTGAATCGTGAGCAGAATATCGTGTATCGTGTCATGAGATTGTTGTATCACTACAGCCCTAATAATTGCTAGTAAAATTTTAAATATGGTTAAAAATGACCATCATTGCAAACTAAATGAATCACTTTTCAGTCACAATTTCACTCCTATTGGCTGTTTTGGGAACTTGACTATTACAAAACAGTTTATATGAGCAGAGACAACAAGAGTGACAAAGACAGATGTTAAAACAATGCCATAATCGATAAATGACATCATGACCCACATAGGATGCATTCAGATCTGTGAATGAACCAGAACTAGTTCATATCCTTGACTGGATTAACTGTTTTGGCACTGATACTCCCATTCAGTCGGATAGTTGTTATCCATCTGAAGTGAAGAAAAAAATGGAAAGTTTCATTTTTTTAAAACTTATTTCTGAAGTAAAGTCACTTTTCAGAGTTGCATTTCAAAGTAAATTGAATCGAATTGCTTTTTCTGCCTTTAAAGTTGAGATGTGACCCTCCTTGTCCACTGCTGGGGGTTTGGTTAATCCCCAGGGACACTCTGATCGAGAACAGACACGATACGGGTGGTGGATGCAAGACTCACCCAACGAATCGATCCATCAAGTTTCTCCTTATTTATTCTTACTTAACAAACAGTCCAAAGCAGATTTGGTCTGAATGTTCGGATCTCTCCCTTTGCCTTAGTTTGTACCTTTTATATAAAAACCTGTCCCTTAGGATTCAGCCGTAAAATCTTAACAAGGAGTCAGTAAAATCTGCCGACTTCACTCGACACCAGTCGCGGGAAATTTATGGGAAAGCAGCAGTTTGCTGTAAGTGTGTAGCGGGTGGAGCGTGGGCGCTGCTGTGCCATCAGAGCGAGGGGAAACCGTTATCACCGTTCCAGTTTACCCCGGGGCGACCTGGCGTGTGGCAGTAATGTGCCTGTCACTGCATCCGTGGAGCGCGCTGAGTGATGAGGAACTCCCTAACTGCTAAACACCAAACTGATTTCATCTGCAACTTTTCATATTCCCCTTTCTGTCACTCCGACTCGTTCTCCGTGTGTCCTTTCCTTCCACTCCTCGCCTTTCTCTTTGTCCCGCTCCTTTTTCCCTCCTCCTCCTCCTCCTCCTCTGTGATCTAAACAAATTAGGAAGCAAATGAGGAGGGAGGAGTGCTGCGGGTGATGAGGCATGCCAGAATGTCAACAGATGAGAAGGAGTGCTGATGAGGAGAGTAATGGATAGACAAGGAGCAACAATGCGATGAAAAGAGAGAAGTATTCCCTAAAAAGCTTGACTTGAAAAGAAATGATTAATGAGCCCAGATGTTGAGCTTCTTTTCTGGATGAATCCTAGCATTCCCCATGACGAAGCAAGATTACGTCCCAGACGGAACATGGTGTAATCTGATTCTGCTTTCGGCTTTGACAACTTTTCCTTCAGAAAATCAACTACATTTTTCAGGGCTTTGTTTTGTCGCGCTCCAGATCTCTGTGGCGAAAACAGCAGTTCCATTAAACTGCATCTTTATGGTGCTTTTCAAAGGTAGAAAAACTAAATCTGGCTGCTGTATTTGGTCTCTAATTAGCTAACGAATGTTTTAAAGTGGGCTGCACAGTGGCACAGTTGGTAGAGCTGTTGCCTTGCAGCACGAAAGTTCTGGGTTCGATTCCCGGCCCCGGTCTTTCTGCATGGAGTTTGCATGTTCTCCCTGTGCATGCGTGGGTTTTCTCCGGGTACTCCGGTTTCCTGCCACAGTCCAAAAACATGACTGTCAGGTTAATTGGCCTTTCCAAATTGTCCCTAGGTGTGAGTGTGTGTGTGCATGGTTGTGTGTCCTGTGTGTCTCTGTGTTGCCCTGCGACAGACTGGCGACCTGTCCAGGGTGACTCCGCCTCTTGCCCGGCACGTTAGCTGGAGATGGGCACCAGCAACCCTCCCGACCCCACTGAGGGACAAGGGTGTAAGAAAATGGATGGCTGGATGTTTTAAAGTACTGAATCAACCAAAATCCTTCTAGTTTTGGGGTCACGTGACGCGTGGAGGAGAACCGGCTGCTGTCGGGTCGCTGAGCTCCAGGAGGTTCTGCTCGCTGAGGCGTGGTTAAAACTTGTTTATGTGCAATTTGTCTGAAAAAACAGGAAAAAACCCTTTACTTTAGCGTTGGTTAAAATTCGTCCAGCTGGGAAGACAAGATTCCAGCCAGACATGCTGTAAGTGAAGTAATCTGCCAGTCCACATTAAGGACTTATTTACTTAAAACAAACTCATATTTCTTGCTTTAAAGTTACTTGTAAGTTAGTTTTGTCTTATATTTGGACTAGAAACTAGACAAAAATACTTGGTGATATTTTGCGTCTCTTCTTCCAGACTGATGCAGCTGTAACTCCAACATCATTGCAGTTACAAAACAGTATCATTACATAATCACATGCTACGATTATGCCTGTTATTTTATTATACATCAAAGTATATCAGCATTTTTTTTTTTTTTACCAAACCTCTTAATTCTTCGTTTAAGAACATGAATCAGAATCCATGCTGCCATGTTCCTCATTTCCAGTCCGATTCTTCTCTTCAGTGGAGTTTGGTTGCGTTTTCCTCTCGGCTCCTCAGAGGAACGCGGCTCACTAACAACCTGCCTGTAAAATGGGTCAGGCGTAGAACATCAGTTGAAACTGCTGCTAACTTCCTGTGTCAGAGAGCTGGTTTGAAATCCAGCAGCCCACCTCGTCCTCCAGCAGGAATAAAACATAAGAGGACCTAACGCTGGCGTAGCCAGAAGGCGGCCGGGCCTCGGCCGTCCCCGTTGCCCTCGCCTGGCGAAACAGGCCATCCATAATGAAGCCCGCTCTGTCGAGCCAGAGCAGCAGCCATGACATGTTCTCACATGTCACTCTAAGCCTTCGTTTTCTCCGCCATCGACTCATCGCCAACATCTGTCGCCTCCTGCGTGAGGACTGCTGTGTGAGAGGGTGAGGGAAAGACGCTTTGATCTGCCGCGCTTCCTTCACAGCTCTCCCACGACGGCTTTGAACAGCGAGCGCTGCGCCGACCAGAGGGGGAGAAATGTGTTCCTCGCTTGTGTCTGTCGAGGTCGACTTGTGTGATTTATGCCCCGTTAGCGAGGCCTGATCGGGATGCTCGAGCCGCAAAAAAAGCTAAACATGAAGCCGATTTCCTCCACTTCCTTTGCTTCCTTCTCTTTATCCTGTAAATATTAGCAAATCTGTCTGTGAATAAAGATTTCATTAATCCCGGCGACGGGGACGTAGGCAATTAAAACGAGCGAATCGAAGGGGAGGGGCACAATTGACTGAGTTAAAAGGTCAGAGGGGTTAAATCGGAGTGAAAAGAGAAACAAGGAAAGGAGCAAGAGGGAGTGATTAAAAAGTGAAAGGAGATTGATTCTTGCATCCATCTTTGGAGACTAAAATAAGAACTAATCAAATGTGTGGGTGGGAATCTGCAGTGGAAAGCCCGGGGCAGAACCGGGGTCAACTCAAAGACAAAAACAACCACGGAAAACGTTTAAAGATTCATTTGTCTCCATCTGAAAACTGCTGTGGGAGTAAAATGGTGTGCAACAAAAAAAAAAAAAAAAAGGGATGGCAGAATCACAAGACTGGAGCTGAAATATATAAATAAAGGGAAGATTTACTGTAGCTGGCACAGGTCAGCGCTACGTCTTTATTGAAGACGGAGCAGCGTGAAATTCCCACACCCACATCCATGTAATCCCAAAGAGCAAATCCAACTTTCCTCAGCTGATCTGCCACCTCCCTTATGCTCATCATGGTGGTTTGTAATCTTATAGTTGCAGAAAGCAGCTCTACTTGCACTATTTTTTTTTTCCTGTAACTTACTGACGATATGTTTTGGGCAGATTTACATTCACAGTTTAAATATTCAGCAGTTTGATCCAACATGAGTTTCACATGAGAGGAAACAGACGGTCCTGCAGACGGATCATTTGTTTGTAAACAGAGCAACTTGACTGCAGAAGGAACCACTGGTTGCCATGGTTACCAGCATTGATTGTGCTGTTTTAGTACCATCCATCCATTTTCTTACACCCTTGTCCCTCAGTGGGGTCGGGAGGGTTGCTGGTGCCCATCTCCAGCTAACGTTCCGTGCGAGAGGCGGGGTCACCCTGGACAGGTCGCCAGTCTGTCACAGGGCAACATAGAGACACACCTAGGGGCAATTTAGACAGGCCAATTAACCTGACAGTCATGTTTTTGGACTGTGGGAGGAAACCGGAGTACCCGGAGAAAACCCAGGCATGGACAGGGAGAACATGCAAACTCCATGCAGAAAGACAGGGGCCGGGAATCGAACCCAGAACCTTCTTGCTGCAAGGCAACAGCTCTACCAACTGCGCCACTGTGCAGCCCCTGTTTTAGTACCAAAACCTGTAATGAATGAATTATGTTTGGAGTTGTTCTTGTCACTCTGATGACCGTTAGACCCTCCCGTTAATTTACCGGGCGCTGGGTGGGTGGACGTCTTGTCCGCTGCGTTGACGGGAGGTTTTCCTAAAATGACCCTTTCGACCACTTCTTGAACTTCAAGCATCCGATTAAGTTAACTTTCGTTTTCAACTTAAAGGATTCCAGTTAGGAATCCTTTAAGTTTCCAGTTAGGTGGTATCAGCTGCTGATTTAAATTTCCCCCACAAATAAATTTGACCTCGACACGTGTACCATATTCTCTTTCCAGTCTTGGTCAGCTTGTTCTGTCTTTCTAGAGTCACAGGAAGATTTCAGTCTCTGCGCTCCAACTTTCGATTTGTTACAGGTTTAAAAATTGATGCCATATTAACAAGATCTGTCGCTTTAACAACTGGATGTAACTCAGAACATTTGAAAGCATCCAGTTAGGAATCCTTTAAGAGCATATTTGTGTTTTTTTCTCACTCCAGCAAAGTAATTACGGTCAGTCAAAGTGATATTGCTTTCATCTTCTCTGAGGCTTTTGACTTGAGGAAAGCATAAACTGCTGCTTTGTTTACGATTTGTTTTTGAAATAAAAGCTGAGGCATTCTGAAGTGTTCCTCACAGTGGAGCCAATCTGCCCAGAAACGCGTCTAGCATCCGTACAACATGATGAAACAGTCATGTAATCTCGATGTAAATCCCTAAAAAGCAGCCGATGCTCTCGGTCCGCCTTTCCAACACAATGCAGCAATCAGACATGTCCTGATTTCTGCAGGTGTGGAGTCGGGCCCACTCCTGTCCACCCATGGGTCGCCACATAATCCACAGACGTCCCAGCAGTCGTCGACAGCTCGGAGGACGTTTGGGTTGGTACGTTGGAAACCGGGTTGTGAGTTTAAAGCTGACAGCTGCAGCGGGGAGCTGGAGCATTAGCATTCACTCTGCACGTCCAGGTTTTTACTCCTGCGTTTCTCCTCAAAAGCAGGGAGAAACTTGCAGACTGCAGAGAGGGAGGAGTGTGTAGTATTTGTGAAAACCTTCTTTCTGCTGCCAATGTGTAGCAAATGGCGTCAAATGCAGAGCCGTGATGAGGTTTATCCCCCCCATTAGAGATCTGTCGCAGCTAAGATACCAATATGTCAGCTAGCAGTTGACATATTGATGCCATTGGCTTCATCATTCCTAAGCTAACCTATGTTTGTAACATTCCTCGGGTTAGAGGTCAACCAAACACTCTGAAATGTTCCCACAAAGTGTGGATAAACTGCAGATGTTGGAGAAAGAGTCACAATTTGATTTATAAACCGTTAAAAAGTCTCTGTTTTCACTCCGCTCGCGGGTTAATTTGCCCTTCTCGGTGTCTGACAGGCAGGCCGCCGGTAGAGGTAGGTCAGGTCTGCCCTGTGTATTGTCTTGAAGGCATGACGCCAGGCTAAAATAGATTGGTTTCCCCCACACAGAATTTTTTTATTTATTCACAGTACGATAACTAATTATAAAGAAATAAGTGTATAAGGTTAATTATTTAAATTAAGGCAGATTATTTTGATTGTCCTTAGAGCGAAATTAAAACCAAGATTTAAGTGCCAAAGTCCTTAAACTTTATACTTTAGTAAATTGTTAATATTGAATACAGTCTGAGTCTACTGTAATGTCAGGATAGCAGTCTAATATCTTATTTATTCATCGTTTGATTGATGTTAAACTCTATTGGAGAGAATGTGGTACAAGATACTACAGATTCGATTTGTTTGAAGACATTTAAATGTTTCAGTTATTAGAGACTGAAGTGCAGAAATTTGAGGTCAGGGAAATGTTTGTTTAAAATAATTTTTTACAAAATAAAGAGACTCGGACTTGATGACATAGACGACCATCAACCTTTTAACCTTACAGGTGAAACAAACTTTTTAAAAAAAGGTGGCTTTTGAAATGGACCGTTTAATTATTTGAATGTAACGTCACCTGATGAACACAAAATTTTACAAGATTGATATGTTGACATCAACAGGAAGACAGTAACCATTATTTGTCTTACAACTTTTAAAACCAATATAGCAGTTGTTTTTATTTGTTGTATTTCTTTATCATGCTAGCCTTGGTGCTCTTGGGGGCCCCCTGGTGGTTTGCTTACCTCGCATATTCCTTGGGCCGGCCCTGCACACCACCACCATGTTTAACTGCCGGTATGATGTTTCCCTGACATGCTGTTTGTGTCATCCCATAAGTCTTTTCTGGTAAATGTGAAATGATCCTTTGTGAGGTTTTCAACCCATGAAAGCAACTTTTGTTGAATTACGACCTCTGACCTTAGCTGAGCATGTGAGGCCTGCTGTGCTTCAGATGTTGCTCTGGGTTTTTTGTGACCTTCTGGATGAACCACAGATGAAATCCTGGAGGAAGTTTGGCCGCTCCTGGGGACGTTAACCCATGGTGTCAACGCATCTTTGAAAAGTCTTATTTTTTACCTAAAATTAAGGTCTTAAAATAACTTAAATTCATTTTAAAAGTACATGTTTGCCTTAAAAACGTTCCAAGTCTTAAATTCTGTATAGGCAGGACTATTTAACCTCATTTCTATGTAGTTTTTAATTTTCCCAGAGGACGTTTCTGTCAGACGGCTCCATTGCGCGACTGGAGGTGGTTCAGGCTACCGTTAAGCTAGCTGCCAATATGTAAATCCTTGCTAGCTGGTCATGTTTTTCGCATCTGTTATGGATAAGTTTGAATTTATCACCAGTTGGCTTGAAGATGTTTAACTTCGCTGTTTCCAACCCAAACAAGGTTCTGCGGGAAAAAAGAAAAAAAAAGCGTAAGGCTGTAGAGAGCACTGAAAAATATTCAGATTTCTTCTGTAATTGTCTGTTGTGATGCAGGTTCTTTAATTTAATTCACAACGGTCTAATAAAGGTCTTACGTTTGAGTTGGTGAAACCTGCAAAACATTCAGGTTTGTTTGTTTATAGCGCATGTCAGCAGGAAGGCACTGAGCTCAAAAACCTGATTAAGATCAATTAATTCAGTTACTTTCTTACAAACAGCTTCATATAACTTTGTTTCTTCTAATAATGAAAATAATCGCAATTTTATAATTTGCTCAACAAAAAAAAAAAGCGAATTTGATCAAAAACATTTGCATTCAAGTTCAACCAAAGAGGAAATACTTCTTCACAGCTCTGTGTGGAAAGGCTAATAAATGGATTCAAAGACATGGAAATGAAGGAAACATTTATAATGTCAGGATGTTTCAGCCTTATGAAAGCACAATATACTTTGCTCAAAAAAATAAAGGGAACACTTAAACAACACAATATAACTCAAAGTAAGTCAAACTTCTGTGAAATCAAACTGTCCACTTAGGAAGCAACACTGATTGACCCTCGTCGGGTCAATCAGTGTTGCTTCCTAAGTGGACAGTTTGATTTCACAGAAGTTTGATTGACTTTTAGTTATATTGTGTTGTTTAAGTGTTCCCTTTATTTTTTTTGAGCAGTATAGTTCCAGTTAGTTATACTTAAGTAGCGTTTTTGTTCCTTTAAGTCAAATGTTCTCAAGTTCAGTTTACAGTATTTAGTTGTAATAAGTTATAATAACCTTTCTCTGGGTTCTGTTGGTGACACTGAGCTCAAAAACCTCATTACGGTCAATTAATAGTTAAGTCACTTGCGTTGTGCAGGTTTCCTTTAATAACTGAAATAATCACTGAGAAACGGCAGATTTGGTCTAAAACATTTGTGTTTAAGTTCAACCAAAGAGGATCGTATGGAAGCACAGCAGCCCCTCAGAGTGTGGATGGCCTGACTTTTCTCTCTCTATCAGTGGGATTACTTGAGCCTATTTATCATTCTATATGAGTGTGGCTTGCATGGGTAATTGTAAATTAAGTGGATTACTTTGCAGTGGAGAGCCCAGGGGGAATTAGAGAATCTCTGAATGGATGCAAAATCCTCTCCGTACTGTAGCCGCCAGGTCCCAGCGCAGCATCAGCACTTTCTGCAGCAATATCGGTGCGAGCCTCTCTGAAAGATCCTGATTTAATATCAGCTCGGTAGATTTAATGACACCGGCGCTCATTATGTCTCGGCTCCCTGAAGAGGGGCCGACGCTTCGAGTGATTGGCACATTCATTCCTGAGTGTGCTTAAAAGTAGCTGCTTTATTGGGGTGTATGTTGGACCCTGCTTTTATTCTGTTCAGCCAAGACAGAGGTTTCATTCTTAATTGCGAAGTTTGAAAGTAAGTGAGAGAGGGCAAAGTAGATGTCAAGTTTCTCTTTCGGGGCTTTGCGTAAGATGAAACTGGGAGATGCATCCTCTGCCTCCTGGCTTCAGTGGCCTTACGCCGTCCAAATCCCCCAAATCAAAATCCACCTCAAATGAATCGCGGTGGAATACAAATGAGGAAGCAGTGGCAGGGATTTCTGTTTTAATGAGGACAAAAACCTTTCACCACATCTACCCTGAAACGCTTCATTTGCTGCTGCCTGCTGGCCGACTCTTCCCTGCAGAGATCTGGGGTTGGAGCCGTGGCGTTTCAGAGCTGTTCACTCAGGGCCCTGGCAACAAGCGACGTCCTCCCTCCCACATCCCCCAAACATTTAAACCCTTCTCAGTTTGCCCTGGAGCCATCTTGGCTCGCGAGTCGAAAGGTCACATAAAGTAAATAAAGAATGCGGAGATCACTCGGCATCCCACACACCGACTGAGCAGCGCTTTGAGCAGATAGCCAAGGCTACACCATTTAGCATTCAGTAGCCTGAAGCAGTCCGCGAGCCTGGCAGTCTGAGAACAGAAAATCCTGAGTGGAGGTTCACTCCCACTCACTTGCCACAGCTTCGTCAGTCACAGAACCGCCTGCTGAACCTCTGGCCTTTTTGTCGCTGTGCCATTTGTGATCGTCAGGTAGGAGAACGGACAACAATATGGAAATAAATAGTTGCCGCAGGTAAGGAGCGAGGTCAGTCCTTTGACAACTGCCTCGTTACATAATGGATGTTTTTCAGTCTCCCTCAACTTTTACACCACCGGCATAAGCAGGAGGAAGTTTCCTTTGCAAACAAATAACATGGATGCATCTGGTTTACAATCAAAGTCTATGGTGAGGCGCTCGTCGTGGCGCCATTGGCACATCTAGGGCCGCTAAGATGTGAAGCGTTTGGCACATCCAATGCGTCCAAAACGTCCGACAAATAGGCCGGCAATGGAAAACGACGGCGAGAGTGATTTTGACGCATCTGGCGTTCTCTCAACACGTCTTATCAAGATGATCCCTCCCAAAAACGAGTCTGGGTGGAACAAATGTCAAATTATTGTGAATGAACACTGCGCAAACAATTTATGCTCCCCACAATCAAAAAGAGCATTGCTGAATTACTTCAGTAGATTTCATATTGTCATATTATGTAAGCAATGTTACAAGCACTTTTCTAACACTATTTGTAGAAAAGTATTGAAATCTTATCGGCATACATGGCTACAACAATCAAGGTTCAGCTACTTGAAGTCGACGGCTAATCAGAGCTGAGCCAACAGACTATAGCTAAAGTCTTCTCAATCATGCTAATAGCTACATGGAGTAAAGCTAGTAGACTGTCAGACTCGAGCTAAACGCTAATCAGTGATGCACCAGAGGATTCTAGGACTCTAAATCATGTTTAACCAAGGTAAAGAAAGCTAACGTTAAACAGAGTCAAGCTAACAGCTATTCAGAGACGAGCTAAAGAGCTAATCAAAAACAAGCTAATAACTATTCAGAGGCGAGCTAAAGAGCTAATCAAAAACAAGCTAATAACTATTCAGAGGCGAGCTAAAGAGCTAATCAAAAACAAGCTAACGGCTGATCAGAAACAAGCTAACTGTTCAGAGACAAGCTGAACGGCTAATCAGAAGCAAGCTAATGTGTTGTTCAGAGGCAAGAGACAGTCACATTTTTCAGTCATATTTGATGTATATAGCATTTTTACTTCATTTTTATTTTTATTACAACTGAAATTATCACAGTTACTTGATTGTGCTATAAAAATGACTCTTTATGCCTGGAAAATACAAAATTCCGCCCCTATAAGCGCACTGCTTTATTTTAGCCAAAATTAGATTCATTAGCAGTCTGTATCGGAGGAAGCTCTTCATGCAGCTGAGAGACCGAGAACTGGGTCACCTGTGAGTGCTTTGGGACAAAAAGAGGAACCCACTGCAGCTTCCAGCGCTTGTTGTGAAGACTGTGAATACATGCAGCAGAAGAAGTTTGATTAATTGCTAGTTGCAATTTTGAAAGAGATGGCTTGTAGAAAGGTTTTAAGGGTCGCTTATATAGCAACAAAGTCGATAAGTTGGTGGCTTTGTTTACCTCTGATAATCACGCCATATGTTGTCACTTCATCTCTCCATAAAAAAAGAGTGCAGCTAGCTTTGCTGTTGTTATTGCTCAAATTTATGTTGGGATTTTGTCACTGATAACATGTTACGATCATCTCAGGAACTTGTAGCAACACAATCTCATGGAAAAGTGATTTTTGTATGCAACTGTTGAGTTGTATAAAAGTGTATGAAGCACTGTATTTACTTTTAGCAACAGTAAAAACTGCAAAAACACAAAATCCTACCAAGTAATTTTGGTGTAGATCCTTGAAAAAATATCTAACCACACTTAAAATGAGAATAAACTGACAAGTAACTTTTCAGCAATATACAGGAGTCTGTTTAGTCAATAATTTCTTAATATTGATCAAAAATTCTAGTTCCATTGGCAGATTATTTAACTTATAATAAATTTCTTCCATGTTATATTTTTCCATCAATATTAAGTAATTATTGACTTAAAATAAGCTTTTAAATCTTGCTAAAAAGTTGCTTTTGAGTTAGTTTTGTCTCATTTCAAGAGTACTAAGATACAGCTCTGGAAAAAATTAAGAGACAACTTAAACTAATCAGTTTCTCTGACTTAACTCTTTATAGGATGCCTGAGTAAAACAAACTTTGTTCTTTTATTGTTTTAACTCAGGAAGAGTTTGGAAATCAATATTTGGATTGATATGGACGTCGGAAGTGAAGGACAGGACTGTTGAACTGAGCGACTGAAATTGTTTTCCCAAATTGTTTTTGTCAGTTTATTCACGGTTTCTACTTGTTCGAGTCGAGCTAATTTATCTGTGAACGTAACACACCTGGTTGGGGTCATAGACGGCAAGTTTGAAACAGCTAGCTTAGAAACCGACCCGTAGCTCCTCCTTCCTGACGTGCTTATAAAATTACCGACTCCACCTGAATTCACACCACATGATTTATATCTGTATGTCATAAACAGCGTTTCCCCTTAGACAGGAGCAGCATTAAAAACGTACAAAAGATGAAAAGCTACCAGTGTTTTCCAGACATGCTATGCTACATAACAGTGTGGCACTGTTTCCATGGTTACGGCCAGATGTGTAGCTTCTCCATAATACAATATTTGATATGTTTCTAATAATACTTACTTATAAATAATTTGAACGTTAGTCTTCTTACCTTGTAAAAAGTGTTCGCTGCAAATCCGCAATCACACCACGGACTGACAGTCGTTATGATTAACGGCTGCTACCCATCGCCGCCATCTTTCCTCATTAAACGTTTTACAATAAAATCACAAGTTGGCGTTACGTATAAAGGGCCGATAAACTGGACCACAACTACCTGGTAAGATGTGTTTTGTTTCTACCATGGTTTCTAAGTTGAGATTTTTCAGAGTGATGTTTGGTGCTGGTAAGATACTGACTTCACCACACAGCCAAAAATAAATAAAACAAGACATGGGGAAAAAAATCCAACGTTTCCCAGTTTTCTCACGTTATAAACTGGCATTTATCTCCCATACGGAGGACAGGTGCATACCTTCACCACACTCTGGAGGCTTAGTATTTACAGTCATTAGTGCCTGCCTTCGTACCAATACACACACACACACACACACACACATGCCCTTTGTCGCTGAAGCAGCCCAGCTTGTTACATCATCCAGAGCGAAGTTTATCAGCACCTGATCAGCAGAAGCCTGAAGACTCTCAAAGGCTGTTTTGTCTTCGCTCTGCCTGAAACTCCCTGAACCCACAGATTACCTTCCAGCCGCGCGTATTTGTTTACCGCGACCTGAATTTGCAAGTCTTTGTGGCAGGCGGCCGTCTCTGCCGGGAAGGGGTTTTCACACGGCGGCGTTTATCAGTGCCAGGGAAGCCCAACTCTCCAGTGATCCAGGTGTTTGTTTAAACAGCGGCCTGGTTTATTTGTTCAGTCGGAGGTTTTGAACAAGCCGAGTTAAGTGTGTGATTTGGTAGGAGTGGTTCTGATCTTATCATGTCATTCACACTGATGAGATGCTGTCAGAGCCACATGATTTACTGAAAGAGATGGTTCAATATTACGTCATTCCTTATGTTGAAACTATAATTTAAATGTTGTCGTTTTCCGTCATTTAGCTGAAGCCTCAGTTCGAAGAGACGTTGAAGGATTAAAGTGACGTCAGCGGAGAATCATCAGGAGAACGATACAAACACGGCGCAGCAAATCAGAAACCAATAATCATAAAAACGAGACAGCCGAGCGTCTGACCTTTTAATCCCAAAGCAATCTGTTTGCCCAACAGTGAAACACAGGGGTGGCGGTGTCATGCTGTGGTGTTGGCTTTTCTTCTGTTTGTCTTTGTTTTCCATCAGGATGGACGTCATCCCAACAGTTTCAAACAGTTTTTCAGTTTGGACACAAAACCTACTTATGTCTTCTGGAGAAGAGAAAGTGATGAAAGTTTGTTTTTATTAGCGTCACAGTGAGCAATAAAATGAAAACAGGCGCTTCTTTTTCTCTAACATGAAGCAGATTAAGCTCCTAAAGTCATCATGTTTCCGTTCATTTCTCAGAAGTCAAGGGAGAGGTTATTTTGAGGGACCAGTCAGAAGCTTTTTGACCCGTTTTGAGTCTAAAACCGGAGTTCAAAAAGGGAAAATAAAAAAAATAATATGACAGAAACCGTTGGAAACTCCCTGGACTTTCAACGTATTGAGACTAAACTTTAAAGGTTGAACACACTGGGAGTCAGGCTGATCTGTTTTACTTTATTGGTACATGTCCCACACCTTTTACGCTGCAGTTTTTCCTTCCACTTAATTTTCTTGTGGCGTGTGTCACAGGAAATACAAGCATTTCTGTATTTAAGATGTTTTTTTAGTCTCATTTAATATTAATTTCTGATAAACTGGTTTGTGTTTTTACTGACTGAATATCAAATCATCAAAATAAAATGAAATGAGCCATTTCACGGTCATCATGATGTAAAATAAATTGTTTCTGAATGACAGAAATTAAGTTTTTGATGATTTTATATCCATCCGTCCATTTTCTTGACACCCTTGTCCCTCAGTGGGGTCGGGAGGGTTGCTGGTGCGTCTCCAGCTAATGTTTCGGGCGAGAGGCGGGGTCACCCTGGACAGGTCGCCAGTCTGTCGCAGGGCAACACAGAGACACACAAACAACCATGCACACACACACACACACCTAGGGACAATCTGGAGAAAATCTACCATGCACAGGGAGAACATGCAAACTCCATGCAGAAAGACCGGGGCCGGAAATTGAACCCAGAACCTTCTTGCTGCAAGGCAACAACTCTACCAACTGCACCACTGTGCAGCCCTATGATTTTATATCATAATCAGAAATAAATCAATTACTTGTATGATAAATCAAAACAAACTCAGTAATTTTCATTTGTAGTATTTATCATTTTTCTCTTTTCTCTCATTTTCTATCAAAAACTGGATGACAAAAAGTCGTCAGTTTGGTGTTTTGGTCTCAACTAGTTATTGTTTGTTTACAGAGACTAAATCATTCATTTTATTTGCTGTATTTGCTGAGTAATTTTTCTATATTTAAAATGTCTTCCAGTTCCAATATTAAATATTCATCAGACTTTAAGGCATATTAATTTTTCAGAATGTATTCTTGCATTATTATGCCTTTATGTTACTTAAAAATGGTCTAAAAAAACCAATATTATCATTTATCGCAATAACATCTGGGACAATTTATCATCCAGCAAGATTTGTAATCGTGACGGGCCTAATTGAGATGAATATTCCCCTTTAAAAATGTCCCCATGTATAATTTAATTCCTCTGTATGCCGGGAAATAAATCAAAGATTAAGCCGTCGTAAATGCAGCTCATCATCCTTTCCGCACCTCGTCTGCTTAGAATAAACTCCACTTCTCAGAACAAACCCAACATGAGGATTTCATTTTCCTAATGGGAAGAATCGACGCCAAAGGGATGCGTTCCCTCTCTTCCAAGTCTCCTCTGTGTTTTTTTTTTTTTCTTTCTCATTTGTGCAGATTAAAAAGCGGGATGTTTGACATGTGTTGCTTTGTCCAGCTTCTAAGGTTTCACAGCTGCAGAGCCTTTCTTGTCCTCTCATATTTCAGCACCGACAGTTCTGAGGAGGAGGAGGAGGGGATTTTTATTTTCTGTGGTTGGTATATTAGAAGTAAACACGAGGAAGGATGAGGGAGCGGAGAGCAGCAAAGCTCGTTGGACGTATTCCCAGTCCTCGGCACCATCGATCTGAGACCACACAGCCGCAAAATGTTCCCAAGCAGCTTGGATAAAGTAGGAGTATATGGTTCCTTTCATGAAGGGCTGTTAACACAGTAGTCTGCTAAAGCCACCGAATCCAGTCCATTTTAAAAATAATTAATAATGGGGATCCAATCCATCTAAAAATAACACATCGACTCAAATTACCCACATTCTCTGGTTTCACGTGTCGCTTAACAACCAGACATGTTTCATCAAAAGGAGCTGAGAGCAAAAAATGCACTAAAGTAAAAGTAGCAGAACAAATACAAAGAGTATTTGTTGAAACGTCTACTCAAGTAACTGATTAAATTAATCATTTCATATTTAAAAGTTCAATCCTTTGATGGACCTACATGTAAAGTAAAGTTGGAATTTTGGTATTTTAAGGACTAAAATGACAATAATTCATAAAAGTAACAAAAAATAACATTTTTGGCCATTTTTTTCTTTCTGAATCAGTTTCTTTCAATGCAAAACTTTAAAAAAAACACTGCAGGTCTCGTTACTTTTTGGTTAAAACACTTTTGCCTTTCATTCAGTGGGTAGAGAATCAAGTAAGAGTAGAAATACTTCATTATAAAATTACTCAAGTAAAAGTAAAAAGGTATTTGGTAAAAAGGTTTACTCAAGTAACTGATCAAATTATCAATCATTTAACATTCAAAAGTTACAAAACCCAACGGACCAAAATAAGAAGAAAATAGTTTTTAAATCAGTTTCAGTCAATAAAAACTTATGAAACTTTAGCAAAAACTGCCCGTCTGAGTCTGGTTGAAACACGTCTGTTTTTCATTCGGTGGGTAGAGAAGTTTACTCAGGAGTGCAAATACTTCATAATCAAATTACTCAAGTAAATGTAATGTAGCTAGTTACCACCCGGCTCTGATTAAGTGAAAGCTCCTCTGGGTAAAGACAAAGTCAGGAGAGGCTCTGAAGGATTCCTGAAAGAAGAAACTGTGACTGCGTGAGCGGCAACAGACGGATGATTTAGGGAACACGTTCAGCTGCAGGCGGTCGGCAAACCCTTACGACATATAAACTATTTAACAAAGAATCCAACAGAACGGCCATAAAGACGCGAGCAGCCCGCTGGAACGACACGCAGGCCTCTCCATCAGCAGCACGCTCCCACGTCGAGTGCTTTCCGACCGCAGGATGCTGGCCTGCCTCCCAGCCAGCCCCGCTAATTAGTCCCCCTCTCTTCTGAGCTAATTGGCTGGTAAAAAATGAGGATGGCCTCTTCACCCGGCCCCGAGTGTTGTGCCACCAAATGGCAGCGAGGAGGATTATGTTGGCTTATGAGGCATGGTGACACTCGGCGAGCAACACTCCTCCGCTATTAGTTTCCCCTTCAAGAGGGTCGCATCCGCCGCGTCGCTCGGGTTTGTTAGTGGGTGAAGCTTCAGCCCAGTAATGTGTTCTCATTAAACGCCTTGGTGTAAATTAACAAGCGGATCATTCATTTAACAGGACATTGAGGTCTGGGTGATATCAGTGTTACATCATGTAGTAATAAAATTTTTAAAAACCTATTTACATTTTTTTGTTTTTTTTGCCTGTTGGGATAATGGGTTAGAGATCTGAGGCTTGCTCCTGACAAAAGGCCTGGTGTTACACTCAAATGGGTCAGAAATAAATCAGACTTGATGAAAAGTCCCAGTTTTCCTCTAAAATACAGCACAGTATGAATGCAAGTGTTGAGCAACATGTTTTTTTTACATATTTGTTAAAACTGTCGCTTTGTTTTGACCCCTTGTAGCGTCACGTCACGTGTGCAAGATCCCGCCCCCATCTGCCTGCTTTAGGGCAAAACCCTGCTGGCTAACGATGATTAGCATTGGTTTTAGCTGTTACGTTATCAGTATAACACACTAAATCTTAAATGTACACCTAATATATAAACGAAAAAAGGAAGAAGAGCTTTGCTACTAATTGTCAACACTACAACAACTAGATGACAAGGTCAGGAGAAAGATTTAAATAAGAAAGAAATAGCGAGGGAGATGGAAGTAGCTCAGTTATGCTAGCTTGACTTTGACAAATGTGACATGTAGACATGCTGTGGAATTTGGTGTGTTTTGGTATGCTCTATAATATGATGACATATCATCAATAGAGCAGGTGTTAAAATTAGCTAATCAACCACCGCAGTGTTAGATTAGCTCAGAGGTTCCCAAACTGTGGGGCGCGCCCCCTAGGGAGGCGCCGTGCCATTGCAGGGGGGGCCGTCTGGATGAAAAAAAACATGAACGCTGTTCATGGGTTTTTACCTTAGAATGGCCAACTCTGTTATTCCTATGTCAATTTGATACAGTAGGGGCTGCCACACTTCCCATATCTGTGTCCTTTGTCTCTTTTATCAGCATTTAAAACTGTTTAATCCGTGTGGTAACCTGTTTCTCCGAGCTGCCTTTAAACGCAACATGAACGCTACGACACTCGCACTGGGTTTACCCCTGTGCGGCAGCGAAGGAGACCTGCTGCTGCTGTGCAGAGCTACGCAGGTGTGTTAGAATCATGGCAACAAACCAGCAAAACGCAAAGAACTTTTCAGTTTTTCCCCCAAACTAATTGACTGAGTTAAGTAAAGCTGTTGGATGCAGGTAAAGTTAGCTAAAAGATGACTAGCTAATATCAATACAGCACATTAAGCGTTAAGCTTGTTAACAAGTAGCCTGTAGGCTACCGATGTTGTTGTCTATGTTCAGCTACATACATTCATTTTGCCCCCAAAAAAGTCGATCCCCCACCCCCACAGGGGCAGGGACAGGGAGTGTCCAAGAATCCTCTCTCCCCCCTCCAGCCCCCTCCCACATGTCGTTCAACCAGACAGCCATTTGTAATCCATAGGGGGGGCGCAGGAGAAAAAGTTTGGGAACCACTGGATTAGCTAATAGCAGCAGTAGCTAGTCTACTTCAGCGATCACTTGGTAGTAAAATAAACATCAAGCCTAAAAACTTAATACTGTACTGTAATGTTTTGTTCTTTGTGTGGAAAATGTTTGAGTGTTTTTTGGAGTTGAATCCTGAAACATAAAGTGACATTGTTGCTGCAGCAGCTAGCATAGCCTGTCATGAATGTTCAGTCTGGTTAGCATGAACACCGATGACGGCAGATAAATGTTTTTTATCTGCTGTTATGGTAAGTTGCTTTTCTATCTCTAGCACATTTAGCAGCGAGTGCATGAGGATGATTGACAGCACTAAAACCCTCCTCCTGGCTCTTATTGGTTTTTTTTTTCAGTCTTGGTTCATTTCTTCAGACGAAAATAGCAGCTCAGGGAGGAGATCAATATTTTCCCAGATTGTCTGTCTCACAACTAACATGGTGACAGTTTTATAAAAGTTACATACCGCAGCTTTGAATTCTCTCTTGTTCAGCCAATCAGCAGCAAGAAAAAGGAATAGCAGACCTGGATTGGTTGGTTTGTAAAACCCAGATATTAGCTTAGCATTATGCCTAATTATTTCAGCATTTTCTTTCGAATAGTTTAGGAAAAAATCCACGAATAGGAAAGTTTTCCATGAATAATTTGAAGTTGTGGTCCGTAGAAAAATCCAGGAGTAGGTGACTCCTCAAGTACTGAGCCGCAAATAGGTGGGGGTCCACTGCATTCCGCATACCATTGTAACCATTCTGACCTTTGACCTCAACAAGGCTTTTTTTCATCCACACAAACTGCTGCTCAGTGGATATTTTCTCTTTTTCAGATCATTCTTTTGAAACCTGAGACCTGGTTGATGGAAATCCCAGTAAGTCATCTAAAATCCTCCCTATTCGTCCCACTTTAAGGTTATTTCATACACATATACGCACATACACACACATTCGAACATATAAAAAGAAAACCTTGAAAAATAAATTTATATCAACTCATACATCTACTTTAACTGAATGTTAAAGTAGATTAAATACTTCATAATTACAACAAACCATAAATACATCTATAAAGTCAATCTTAATCCATTGATTTGCTAGAACATAGTCGGCTGATTCTTTATTTCTGTTTAAAACAGTTATAGCAGTTGAACCGGTGTGCAGTCGGGTGAGAGCAAATGCAACTTAAAGGCCTGTTTTGTTCTCCGTTCTGTAACCAAATCTATTAAAAACAGCAAAGATAACCGTCTGATGGATAGAAATGATATTTTACCACCAGCAAGGTGATTTCCAGAGCGCTATTAGCCCAAGCTTGGCATTCAGTGGATGATTAAGTGAATGACGGCGCATCCCTCAGGCTTAGTTTCGGGATTTTTTGACGCCTTTTTATATTTATTAAAAAAACTTGACTCTTTCTCGGCAGGTTAAACATTTTTTTCTGGATGGATTTGATAAATCCCAGCTGAGAACGTTTCTGTTACAGTAAACCTGAAAGTATAAATGACAAAAAAATGTGTAATACTTTAAATTATTAGAATGAAAATGTTAAACGGAGGAGTGTAATTTCTATTTTTAAACCCCTTTCTATGGGTTTACAGTCTTAATCTTACTGTAAATGTTTGGCTTACTTTGCACTTAAGTTAATTTTATGATTTAACTGTCTGTACCTTTTATTTTTTGTTTTGCATACTGTAAAAACTCCACACAAAAAAACTCATCAGACTTCCTGGTTAAAAACAAAAACGTTAAATAATAATAAATGCAACAGCGAGGCACGAATGTGGCCAGAGAGGAAATATTTTACTTATAGGAGTAATAAATAACTTTAAAAGCAAATTACACAGATATTACTGCCAGTTTAAATGAACTCTGGTATTTATACACTGTGAACTTTAGTGCATTTTGTCCCATTAGAGGATGTATATTCAAAACACACAGATTGTTATTGGTAAAATAAACAAGAAATGTTCTTCCACTTTAAACTATGCAGTACACTGTAAAAAAAAACTTGGCTCAGTGTAGTTTGTTGCTTTGACTCAGTAAAGTTGTATCAACTTTACCCGTCAAGTTCAAAACACTTAATAAAAGTTATTGCTACAGCTTCAATTAAGTTGACTTATCTGTCTTTAGCAATTATAATAAACTGATAATTAATTACAATAAATTTTTATAAAGTCACCCCAATCTTTTTAGGTTTTTACATTATTACATCAAGTTGACTCAACATAAATTTTTTTTAATTTTTATAACTTTTTAACTCATTTCTAAACTAACCTTGTAATGTTCATTTTTTACTCTATGGATTTTTTTTGGTTTTTGTTATTAATTATGTTGGTGAGTATAAATAAAAAAATACAAAGTTTTATGGATATTAAGTCAGAAAATTGTTCAAAATTCATACAGCTGTGTTGGTGTGTTAAAAGGAAGTTGGTTGTTATCTGATTTAATCTGAATAAAGGTCGAAATATTTCTCCTTTCGCTTCCTGTTGGGGGCGGGTGGCAAAATATATATGAAAACTGAAAAGCAGAAGTCTCATCTGCATGTTGTGACCGCGTTATGGTGCATTGAAACCCTGAGAGAGGAGAACAAAACGGAAAATAAAGTCAAAATGGTTAATTAAAAGGCTAAAACAAAGATAAATCCTCACTTATTCTTAAAGGAGACGGTGTTTCGCTTCCTTTTGCGTCCCCCAATTATAAAGTTACAATCAGATAATTTACACCGGTTATGAATGGGTGCTTTCCTCCAAGTCCCGCCCCTTCCGTTCCCACACACGGACCAATCAGCGGCGCCGCTTCCTCTCGGTGGGACGTAACGTCAACTGGCGTCGTGTCGGGATTGGAATGTTAGCGAGCAACAATCGGAACAACTGAGCACTCGGTAATTGGACACTCGGTCTGAGGAATCCTGCCTTTTTTTCCCAGCGTATCCCTCCAGTTTGAGGCTGCCGCTCGCTTCCCTCTGCTCGGCCGGACAACTTCGCCCGCTCCGCCGCTGTCTTCCGACCATGTTCTTTTGATATTTGTGAGGGAATGAGCGGAGGTGATAAATAAGCAGAGAAATGCAGGGATTTGTCAGGTTACAGTTGGACCGCTGAAGCGTCTCCCGGTGTTTTTGATTCTTCCAAGCCGGGCACCATGGAGCGATAAAAGGACAACATCCAGCCGGAGAGGCGTTCACACCGCCGGGGATTCTTTCTTTCTTTATTCTTCTTTTTCTTTTCTTTTTTTAAAAAAAAAATTCTACCCGGTGTTCAACATCCACCCTCCACGTCTGGGAGAGCCTCGGGGACCCCGGCCGCTGGCGCTCCAGCCTGGATGAGGGGAAGCGGCCGCAGCGCAGAGGCTCCGGACAGGTCTTTGTCGGTGCGTCGCTGGATGTGGTGAAACTCCACAAGCGGCGTACAAATCGCCCACATGCGCTGGATCAATCGCCGGATCTCGGAGCACAACACGAAGAAGGGGGGTTGGGGATGGAGCGATGCAGCCGGGGCTGGTGAGAGCCTAACTTGGGGCCACTTTAGCTTTGTTATTCCTGAGCAAGTCGCCTCTGTTCCCGGGACACATGCAGGCCAAGAAACGCTACCTGATCCTGCTGTCCGCCGGAGCGTGCCTGGCGCTGCTCTTCTACCTTGGAGGGGTTGAGCTTCCAGCGGCCAGGAGGAGCCGGCAGGACCGCAGCAGGAGCGGGTACCGGCCCGAGCAGCCGTGGCCCCACTACTCGGACCCTTTACACGCCTTCCTGCCCTGGGATCAGACGGACACCGAGGATTACAACCTGCACATATCTCCGACGCAGAAGCGGGACGTGAACAGGAGCGTTTACAGGGGCAAGCGGTGCCGCATGGATTCCTGTTTCGACTTCTCTCTGTGTCAGAAGAACGGCTTCAAAGTTTATGTTTACCCCCAGCAGAAGGGGGAGAAGATCTCGGAGAGCTACCAGAACATCCTATCCACCATCGAGGGCTCCAGGTTCTACACCTCCGACCCGGGACAGGCGTGTCTGTTCGTCCTGAGTCTGGACACTCTGGATCGGGACCAGCTGTCCCCTCAGTACGTCCACAACCTGAAGACGAAGGTCCAGAGCCTGCCTTTGTGGAACGACGGCAGGAACCACCTCATCTTCAACCTGTACTCCGGAACCTGGCCGGACTACACGGAGGATCTGGGCTTTGACATCGGCCAGGCCATGCTGGCCAAGGCGAGCATCGGTTCTGAGAACTTCAGGCCCAACTTCGACGTTTCCATCCCGCTCTTCTCCAAGGAGCACCCTCGGACCGGAGGGGAGAGGGGTTTCCTGAAGTACAACTCCATCCCGCCTTTTAGAAAGTACATGCTGGTGTTCAAGGGGAAGCGCTACCTGACCGGGATTGGCTCGGACACGCGGAATGCCTTATACCACGTCCACAACGGGGAGGACGTGGTGCTGCTCACCACCTGCAAGCACGGGAAGGACTGGCAGAAACACAAGGACGCGCGGTGCGACAAGGACAACGCGGAATATGACAAGTAAGTTGGATTTCACCACGTTTCAAAAGCTTGTTTTGGAGCTTTTACGCGCCAGGCGTAAAAGTCTGTGCGTAAAAGTGGATCTTGCCCACATATCCAAAACGCCGCAGCTGGCGCTTAGCACATGGAAATGTCAACCTGCGCCTGCAGCGTGAAGTTGGGAGTTGTGAGGTTTTTCAGGTTAGGCATCCAGCTGTTTACAGGGCGGATCCAGATTTGTGTTTTGCACTTTAAGAGTTTGATTTACTCAAGTTCATCCTTAAAAATGTCAGATTTCTCCTCAACGACTAATTGAAGGTTTAAAAGAATTGCCCTCAAGGTAGCAGCTTCCTGTTGTAGTTCATTTATTTATATAGGAAACGGAAGTAACATCATGTCAGTTATTTAAGTGAGCATAATAGTTTAGTGTCATTTATTAGCGGTTAGCATGACTAACATCTGTCTCTGCATGGAGAATGCAGATTTGTTACTGCAACTTTGACTTTGCCAAGAAGCTGCTGAGCATGTTCCAGAACAACCCGAGGTTAAAAGAGGTCAGGAGGATAAAATCTGAGCTCCTTGCTGCAAAACCATCCCGTTATCTGCTGAAAGTCTTGCTCTCTTTTGCTTTCTCGCAGCCCTGTTGAACTACATGGCGTTTCTTTTTTTAAAAAAAAAAAAAAGATTCTTGTCTCTCACTGGTTTGATTTTAAACAGTTCACTGATATTGAAACTGACTCAAGTTGAGTGTTTGTACCACATAAAAACTTTAAAGAGTGTTTATTAGACACACAACAGCTCTTACATGTTAGGTGTTAATCAGAAAACAAGGCGGTTTCCATTCAAGCTGAAAACTATTCAGCATAATTTATTTTTTTACACATTGTCAAATACAATTCAGTTCAAAAGTACTTTATAAAACCAACAAATTAAATGTTGTAACACATATTACAGTTTTCTCCAGAGAGTTGCTGTAGATGCTAATGTCTGTGGGTAGGAAAGATCTCCTGTAGCAGTCAGTACTACAGTGAGTTTGAAAAGGCCTCTGACTGAAGACACTGTCTCTTCTTGATTTCAGGAAGAATCTTTGTTTGTACTATCTCCGGTGGTCCAACAGAACAGAACCGGTCTGATTTATCAGCATGTTGAGCTTTTTAAACGCCTGGTTCTGAAATCTGTATTGGAATTTGTGAACAGAAATGTGAATTTAACATGAGTGGTTCTGGCTTGAAGGACTGAGGAAGTGCAGTTGTGCTGAAATGGTAGAGATTTGAAGAAACACAGATCTTTAAATCCAGACAGGAGTTTTAAACTTATCATTATTAATAAAGATAAAAATGTCAACTTATTTACGTTTTACACAGCTTGTATTTACATTAGTTAGCTAGCAGTAAAACAAATACACGATTACTTTAACTATACAGTAAGTAAAAGTGAAAAATACATGCGTTCCTTCCTGCAGGTCACTCCAAGTTTCCTCGCTTGCCTACAAATTTATAGAAAGCAAATTCTTTTCCAAATTTTTAAACATACGGATAATTTTAACTCAACTTAAAATGATCTTAAATTAGGAAAAAATTATCTTTGTTACTAAACTTTCAAACACATCAATAATTTTAACTTTCCTACATGTTGATCAATTAATCAGACAAAAACATTGACACATTCTACAGATTTTTCATTATACCATTAAAGGCTTTTTTAAAAATACATTAGTAAAAATAGATTCACCATAATTTATTGATTCCTCTATGAAGGCTCGTTTTGGACTATAGCACCAATGTACGGAAAACTGATAGCATCAATAATGAGACGTATATCTTGTTCTAAATCGTTATTTTTTTTCTCATGTGGGAATCTTAACATAATGTGAGATAGCATTAAAAAAAAAAAGTGTTGGCGTAAATAACATGCAGTGGGGTTTTATTCATACATTATCACTAAGACTCTGTTATTAGTGATCAGTATTTTTGCCTAATCAGCAATCTGCAAGACACAACTAGAAGATCACTGAAAATGTCCTAATCACGCACAGATTAGCAGTACAGTTTGGTCTGATGTTCACTCTACCTGTTATTATTGGATGATGGCAGACGAATGATCCGTTTAAAAAAGTAATGGCATTTGGTTATACACAACCTACAGAAAAACTGGTTTTATTTAGTTTACGGCTGTATTTTCTTATTTTTATTTCCAAAAACACGCTGGTGAACATCCCTATCGCCCGTTCTGCCAAGATCAGCACGTTTTCTGGGGGAATCTCTGTATTTTGTACAGTTTTGACTGAATTACTTCTTTAAGTATGTCATTTTATTTTTTTTCAACAAATGGCTTTTTTTGAGTCTGTATACTTCAGTTGACAATTAACCAATTACTAAATTTGTTGACGATTATTTCAACAATCGATGGTAACCATAGATTAATCAGAAGTAATCATGATTGATCCGATTAATCGTTTCAGACCTATATCATTTATTAATTCAAGTTATTTACAGACCTGAATCTGTAAATAACTTGATCACAAATAATCCGACTCCTGACATGTGTAGGTCTCTCAGCTTGACCTCAGCTAGGCGTTCTCTCCTTTCTTTCCCTACTTTCCTTTACCTTTTTTTCCCCCCCAGGCAGAAACCCAGGTTTCCTGAGGGAAACTCAGCATTTTGTACAGTTTTGACTGAATAACTTCTGTAAATATGCCATTTTCTTCAGCAAATGGCCTTTTTTTTGTGTCTGCATATTCCAGTTGAAGATTAATTGACTACTAAATTTGTTGATTATTATTTCAACAATCGATTAATTGCGATTAATCATGATGAATCATGATGAATCACAATTGATGACAGAGGAGTCACGATTAATCGTTTCAGACCTGTATTATTTATTCAGTTATTTTCAGACCTGAATCTGAACCTCTAGGTCTCTCAGCTCGGCGTTCTTTCCTTTCGTTCCCTACTTTCCCTTCTTTTACCTTCGCCGCTCCGCTTGCAGGGAGCACCGCAGCCTTTACGAGGATCTGCACGGACACGTCTGATTTGCACCGTGTATTTAGCGCAAATTAAGTGAAAGTCAACCGTGGGAGCCCTCCGCTATGAAACAGTCGTTAACATCAGAGGGACCTCA
Organism: Poecilia reticulata; assembly: GCF_904066995.2. Taxonomy (NCBI): domain Eukaryota; kingdom Metazoa; phylum Chordata; class Actinopteri; order Cyprinodontiformes; family Poeciliidae; genus Poecilia; species Poecilia reticulata. The sequence goes on along the minus strand of NC_088840.1, from coordinate 21,118,493 downwards.
GGCTTCCCGCTGCGTAGTTTATGTAAGGCAACACCTTTGATTGAATTATAAAGCGATTCGGTGCAAATAAATCAGTCATAACGGGTTAATTACAGCTTCAATTTGCAGGCGTTAGTGGCATCGTTGCTATCTGGCCCCCCAGGGGACGGCCAATTACCTCTAATTTTGGAAACCTCGGTTTTGTCAAGTTGGTAATTAATGAATCCCCGCCACCTCCCCTTTGGTGGAGCAGCTGTAAGCGGCAGGTATGTTTCCACGCAGAGGGCGGGGTCGTCCCAGGTTCACAGGGTTGAACTTGGCTGTCGGGTTGGCTCCTCTGGGAGTGACTCGGGTTTGAGTTCCTCGGCATTCACGGAGCCTGGATGAACTGGAGGCATGTGATGACAACACTTGTCTTCATTGTTCTTGGAGGGCATGTTTGCGTCGAACTGCTGCTGAGGTTAAAGGCAGAGGCCAGGAATATTTCGGCGCGCTCTGTCAGAGAGCGGGAGACGCCGGAGCTGCAGGCGCCGATAAGGAGCTTTCAGCTCCGTTTCGCTGAGAGGGAAAGACACTTCTCTCCTGAACTCGGCGTGAACTCGAGAAAACCTCAGACTAACTCGTAAAATGGGAAAGAGCTGGAACAAAACTTCACAAGCACGCACTTGTCTTTCCATCCGTCATCCCCACCAGTTCTCTCGCTCCCTCCATCCATCCCGCTGTCCCCTGGAGAGACGCGGCGTCATCCGTGATCTGGCCTACCTCTGCTCCGCGCGTCGCTCTGCCTCCCGACGGATCACACGTCTTCCCCGGATCATCTTCCGATCGGATCATCGATCCTGCTGTAGTTCAGGGAAATCTGAGTCTTTGTTCCAGTGTTGTGTGTTTTTACAGTTGATTTGCTTTGATCAATACCACTTCCTGTTAGTCGTTTCATTTCCAGCATCAGAGCTAGATTTGATTTCTGTTCCAACAAGAAAGACTCTGAAAAATCTATTTTTAATCTTCTGTGCAGCGCAGAGTTTCTGTTCCTCTTCTGAACTCCTCTGTGGTTTAAAACGTCTGCATCAAACAAATTTGGCTTCTGTGCTCCGTCTGCAGATCTGCTCTGGCAACAAAGTTCAACCTAGAAACGAGAACCTCTGCTCCTGTTATGGTTTAGTAACCAGTTTAAAAATTAATCAATCTGATGCCTTTTTCTTTTTAATCAACTCTAAAGCCCTGTGGGTGCCGACCCACGCTCCGCAGAAACCCTGACAGCGCGCTCTCAGGTAAATGGATTTCCATACAGTTAGACGAGCGATGCTCAGCGGGTCAGATGCCTGGCAGGGAGGCGTGTGCTGGTGTGATGTTACCACGGTAAACACCGCAGCTTCGCTGTGTCACGGTGTTATGATTGCAGCTCTAAAATCTGGTATCTTGCTTCTTTTTTTAAGCATCTTTGATGATTTGCTTCTTAAATGTTTGCAGAACTGCTGGGCTGATTTTCAGCCTTTGACATGACCGCTGTTCTAAACCAGCAATTAGGAGAGACATGAATTTAACTAGAATTTCAAATAATTTTATTTTACTAAGGCCATTGTAGATGGGGGCGGGAAAAAAAGTAAATTTCTGCCAAAAAAACCAAACAAAAAACTGATAAATTGAGATTAATCTGAAGAAAAACAAGGACATTTCTGAGCTCCAGACGTTGATTTTTTTTTTTGATATTTTGAGATTAATCTGGAAAATTTTCTAGAAAAAAAAAAAGTCAAATATTTTAGACTTTTGAAACTTGAATATTTCCTATTTTTATTCTAGAAAATTCCTGAGTCTTAAAAAGAAATTTGCTATTCTTTTTAAATAAATTTAAATATCTAAATGACCCTAATCCACCGTCATAATTTCAAGACGGCAAACTTTACCTTGACGTTGCCTCCAGTGGTTGCTGCTGTCCGTAAGCACAATTTGCACGTAGGGCAACGTTCTTCCTCTGTTTGTCTGTTTTATTACGTTAGCTGAAGTATTAGCATATAGCAAACCTAATTGTATTAAACAGGGAGTTTATGGGACTTGCCCGGGCTTGCAGAGCTACTAGCCAATTTTCCCTCCACTTTATCTTTGACCAGACGTAGAAAACTCTTACACCACAGGAACGACCATGACAAAAAATAGAAACCATGACTTTTCCATGTCTCGGTGTTCCTTGAAACCAGTAATCGGCGCATGCGTAGTCGCAGGAAAGCCAGGAATGCACATCATGTGTGAGAGCAGCTGCAGACCTCGTCCACATACCTGGGAGCTCGTTTAATGTCACTGCACATCCACCTGCCAGCGTGCACTCGCCCTCCTCTCCGCCCGTCTTCCAGAGGTATGCGGCTGGAAGTCGGCGCATATCATGCAGAAAATGCCTCCCACCCTCCAGCGCCGCACACACAGCCCCTCACCACGCTCTGTACATTTATCCGATTGATTTTCTCTGCCGTAATAGCCTTCAATTGGAGCCACTCCGGTCCACTTTCATGGCCGAGCACCGATGAAAGGAGCCCATTCACCGCTACATTATCCAGGGAGTTTTCAGGGCTGCTGACAATAATCCTCGGAGAGGACAGTGGAGGGCTATTATGGGCTCTGCAATTGTTAAAAAAAAAATTAAGTTGGCAGAAATCCCATGCTTTGTGCTGACTAAACCTCTTTAACCAGAATACATCCTCCACATGATACACTTTTCCTGGTTTTAGTGATTCCACTGGTGCAAAATCATCCCTTCTATTTATAAGATGCTAATTAGAATAATTTAATCTTTTCATCAGATAACGCCAGTCATGTACTGTGTCACACTCAGACAGTCGTTCAGTACTTCTCAAGTGATTTGCTGTTTCTAGATGGTTGGAAAAGTGTCAGACTAAACTGGACAACGTCCTCCAGCTTTTTGACGTGTCCCTGGTCCAACACACCAAACGAAATGATAAACTCCTCAGCATCAACTCAACTTATAAATATGAGATTCAGGTGTTTAGAAGCAGAGACGCATCTAAAAGCTGCAAACACCTTCACCCTATTCCACTGTCTAAAGTTGAAACCAGGACTGAAACGATTAATCGCGATTAATCCATTATTGAAATAATAAACTAATTTAATAATCGATTAATCGTTTACTGTAGTATACAAACCTTCCAACAAAGGCCATTTAGTGAAAATAACAAACAAAAAAACATAGAGAAGTAATTAAGCCAAAACTATAAAAAAATTACACATTTTCCATTTAAGATATATAAAAAAAAAACTTTGTCTGTAAATCTGCTCTAAAACCGTTTTCTCTCTGGTAACGAGATAATGCCTCCTTGTATTTTCAGCAAGTTTGTAAACAAATATTAATGTAGTTTTTAGTTGGAGCTGAATGATTAATCGAATCAATCGCGATTAATCGATTAGTGAAATAATCGTCAGCTAATTTAGTCATCTATTTATCGTTAACTAGTCTATATATACAGGTTCAACAAAAGGTCAATTACTTAAAGGGCAAAGATTAAGCTAAAACTGTACAAAAATATCTTCATTTTGTATTTAAGATTAAAAAAAACAACAACATTTGTCTAATTATTTTCTACCTAAAACTCAAGTTTATAGTTTTAACTTCACCTGGTCCAAATTAGGTAAAAAAAATTAAAAAATTTACCACCTTTTGTAATTTAATTATTAACCAGTTAATCAATAGATCAGCCTACCTTCACTAGCGTTAACATTTATTCCATCCTTTGCCTAAAGGAAAGCTGTTATTGCATTTTACCCAATAAAATGTTTATTATTTAAAACAGGAATTGCATTTGTTGAAAATTCAGAATGTGCCAATTTTTATATCTGATTAATGGCGATTAATAAACGATTGAATAATTGATTACTGAAATAATGATTCATTTCAGGCCTACTTGTATCTGTCCATTAGCCTGTCCTTGTCCTTCTTTCCCTCTATCTGTTCTTCCATTTGTCAATCTGTCCCTTTAGTCCGTCATCCTGTCACCCGTCTTCTTATCATAAAGCTATCATTCCTTCATCCTTTCATCAGTCTATCAGTAGTTAAACCCATAAATCCACCCTTCTGTCCATCTGTTTATCCATCCAGGTAATTTATCTGTCCACCCATTCTGGAATCTGTCCATTAATTCAGTGTTTTTCAACCACTGTTCCGCGGCACACTAGTGTGCCGTGAGTGATCGTCAGGTGTGCCGTGGAAATTATTCAATTTCACTACGGTACCGTATTTTCCGGACTAAAAGCTGCTACTTTTTTCCTTAACTTTGAACCATGCGGATTGTAGCCCGCTGTTGCTTTTCTGCGGATTTTTCTTCAACCACCAGGGGGCTCTCTAGCATGAAGTGAATCATTACAAGTCCAAATTGTGAAACAAAGAAGAACGGCTAATTTTCATTTAGAACAAGCACATGCTAGCAGCAGGCACGACGGAGAAATGTTTTCAAACTCGTATGATGCAGCTTTTAAGTTGAGGGTTGTCGATCTGGCTCTACAGGAGGGAAATGGAGCCGCTGCACTTAAGTTAGGTGTGAACGAAACCATGGTTCGGCTTTGGAGACGGAGGGCTGCGTCCTTACAGCAGATTTATTAGGACGCAGCATTCTGCTGGGTCCTAATGGAAAACCGAGAGCAGCTTCCAGTTTTTATTTTATTTTATTTTTATTTTTTTAATTGAGGGTGCTAGTATGGTGAGCTCTATAGTCCGAAAAATACGGTAATTAGTTTTAAAAGAATTTTTGAAAATGAATTATCTGCAAATAATGTCATCTTCAAGTGTCTGCTGTAGCAGTAGCAGCGGCGTAATCATGTAATTTTCTCACCACTAGATGGCAGTAGGTACAGAGCATTTTACATTACAACCAGATAATTAGTGATGCATGAATATTACAGGTAGCAGTGAGAGCACTGAATCTAGAAAGACTGTGATGACAGTGATGGAAAAGACAGTGAAGCTCAGCAGTAGTTGGGTTGGAAAGAACATGGGTCCATTTCCCACAACATGTCTGTGTGAAGTGAGCTTCTCAAGCCTGGCTACTATAAAAACTAAAACCAGAGAGAGACTGAGATGTTGAGGAAGAGCTTTGTCTTTCTTCAATTTCTGCCAGTAAATCAGCTGTTTTCATCCAAACATGCACAGGTTTCACACTAGGTGGGTAAAATATACAGATATTGACATTTTGTACATGCAACTCTTCATATTGTAACAGTGAATATGAAGTGAAATGTTTCCCAAATATTATTGCTTCTTTCAGAATAAGAATTATTTTCTGTATTCTGGCTATAAGATGCTTGTGGATTAGTTTGTAAAACACTTTGACGTTTTCTACAACTTCTTTAAATTTAACACCACAGTGTTGTGGCTGTTGAGGTGTATTTTTGAAGTGGACATGTTAAGTGCAATTTGAAATAAGAAATGTAAAATGTGATAATACATTTTTGTGTTTATTTGATTCCTATTCAAGAGACTTTGATAAGAATGACTATATATAGGCGGCTACAGAGTATCTTTATTTCCATTTTTAGTTAGTGGTGTGCCTCGGGATTTTTTCAATTAAAACAGTGTACCTTGACTCAAAAATGGTTGAAAAACACTGCATTAATCCATCCATGTTTCCCTTCATCCATCATTCTGTCCATCCATTTATCTGTTTGTCCATCCAGTCATTAATTTTTCTCTTCATCCACTCCTGAGTTTATCCAGTCATCACTCCATAAATCAATCAGTTCCCTCTATTTATCTGTCCACATGTTCATCCATCCAACCATTTGTCGTTTTGTCCGTCCTTCCTGTCTTGGTTTTTACTGTAGGAATATCTGCCACAAACTCACACCTGACTTTTAAATTTAAACGTCAAAATCGGAGGAAACGGGGGGCTTTTATTGTGAAAAACGTGCAGCAGGAACCCTGCATGTGGGTCGAAGTTGGATCAGTTGGAGCTCCGTGTCCTTTTGGCAAACCGATTATCCTGCAGAAATCAAAAATGCAAGCTCATCTAATAGCCCGAGTCAGTCGCTTCATTGCTGCGATGGAGAGTGCCATCAGAGTCTGACGGGACGTTTCTGAGGCCGAGCAGCTGCGTCATCATCCCCCCGTTTAAAACCCAACCGGCTCTGGTGACTCCTATCGATTTTGTACTGCAGCTACTTTACGGGCCGCCGCTCCAAGTCACCCTGAGGGGAAACTTTAGGACGATCAGGAGGAGTGAAGGGAAGCAGGAACTGGTGACGGATTGTTGTTGGTGTTGGTTGTTTAAATGACAGGAGCAGCAACCAAACCTGTGAGCAGACTGAGGTCGAAATATGAACATATTCTACTCTCAGATCCCCAACCAGAGCTGGGAGCTCATTTACATGAGGAACTCTTTTTTTATTTTTTATTATTTACTTTTTACTTTTTGTTTTACTTTTGCTTGAGTATTATGAAGTATTTCTACTCTTGAGTAAAATCTCTGGATTTTCTACCCACTGAATGAAAAACTAACATGTTTTAATCAGAATTTCACCAGACACAGACCTGCAGTTTTTGTTAAAGTTTCATAAGTTTTTTTTATTGAAAGAAACTGATTTGGAAAAATTTTCTTTTGCCTGATTTTGTTATTTTTTGTTACTTGTGCAAATTTTTGTCATTTCTGTTCTTAAAACACCAAAATTTCCACTTAACTTTACATTTTCTTCAGTTTGATGATGTAATTTTTAAACATTAAATGAGTGATTATTTGATCGGTTACTCAGTCCCAGAGTAGACATTTCACCAAACACCTTTTTAAGACCGTTATGAAGGGAACTTGAGACCTAAATCTCCACAGAAATGTACGATCTTGAGTAATTTCTTGGACGGCTACGTTGTACTTTAACTGGAGTATTTCTACTCGTTTAGTGTTTGGTCGCTCTCCCCCCCTCTCTTGCTGATTTGTGGCCGTCGTTGCCACGTTTCCACCGGCCGCCGTTGACAGAAACTCTGCCGGTTCTTCCTCCCCGCCGCTCTCCTCTTATCTTGGTGAGACGCTGTTATTTCGAGTGGGAGCCGCCGCTCTCACGTGAATGTCGGCGCCCGACTGCGGCCTCTTGTTGGAGATTTTTAAGTGGCTGAGCGGGAAGCAAACAAACATTTGCGCTGCTGCAGGAGAGGGTGTCACACTTCTCGGGTTGCCATTGTTTGTTTTTTTTTTTTTCTGTACTCAGATTAATAAATCATGAATATTTCATTATTGCCTGCTCTCTCCTAGATAAAGCGCCCGGCTCGTGATGGAGAATGCTAATGATGTAGAGGATAATTAGTTAGAATGCAGTGCGGTGTAATTGCCGCCCTTTGATATTTTGGTGTGTGCGTGTGTGTAAGAGGCAGATTTAAGCCTATAACTACATAAAACCTCTGTTTGTTATTCCATCTTATCAGCCTGTGTAGCCATTTCAAATCCCCTCTTTCAGTGCTGAGATCTCTGCCTGGCGCTCGTCTCATCACGGCCGTCTCGACTGCCAGTATGTGGGGCGAGTCGGCGTGTCAGGGTAGTTCCTCCTGCCTGACCCCGTTTGCCTCTCAGGCTGCAGACTTTGACAAAGTTAATTTGTTTTCCAAGTTACATGCCGACACTTTCTAAATATCGGAGAAGGAAACCGGAGTCTGCACATCCTTAAAATATCTTAAATACATGTATAGAAAATTAAGACCTCAACATGCCTTAAATTTGTTAAATTAATGTATCTGACTACATTTAAAATGTTATCAGGACAATTTAATGTCGTGTATTCGTGTTATTTTTTTCATTCTGGCAAAAGTTTGAGTCTTGCGCACACATTTGTGAGTCGAGGCGGTTGAATCTGCGTTTAACTTGCTGCTAACATGCTCTGGCTAGCTACTTACCTCTTTGTGTCTGTCCTGGGTAAGTGCAAATATATCAGTATCAGGACGAAGATCATACATTTCCATGGAGGCTCATTTCATAATGGTCTTAAAAAAGGTTTTTAATAGCCTTAAATTTATGTAGCTAAAATGAAGCCCTTAAAATGTCTTAAATTCATTAAATAAAACTAAGTTGGGCTTAATAAGTTAATCACAGGGCTTAACCTGTTTGGTTCCTCAGGTTTCAAACATTCATGCACAAATTAATTGGTGACAATTTTTACACCAATTTTAAGATTTATCAGTTAATCTGTTGGCCAGGTTTCTGGTCGGTGTTGGTACAAAATAGTAAAATATTTGGGCATGTTGTGGCTTTTTACCACCATCAGCTTGAACTGTTGATGCTAGGCAGGACCTGGTGTTGTTTTATGCCAGGTTCTGACGTTGCAGATAAAATCAAGATTCCAGGCCATATTTTCCAGTTTTTTATTGTTTTGCTTTGTTGTATCTAGCCTCAGTTTCCTGTTTTTGGGTGAAACCAGGTGTGGCTTCTGCTGCTGTAGCCCGTCTGTTTTAAGGTCGAACATGCTGTTTAGTCAGAGACGGCGTTCTGTCGTAAACGAGTGGTTAGTCGAGGAGTTATTTGTTTTACTTTGATCCACGCCGCTGCTGTTCATTGGATATTTTCTGTCTCCGTGCATCGAAATCCCAGTAAATCAGCAGCTTTGGAAATGTCTGATTTCTAGCAGTTGCTGCTATCTGATTGATTTGCAGACGATTGAACGAATCCCATGTATTTCAGCCTTTTATAAGAGAAATATTAGCAAAGTAGGTGACTTTTTCTCCCCAGAAAACAATCCAAACACAGCTGACCTTCAAATCATTGAACGCTTCTCGTTTGAGATCCCAAGTTTTTGTTGCAACTTGCTTTCATTTCAGCAGGTTTTTCCTGTGTGCATCTGCTCATCCACCCATATCTGTGTGTGTTTGATCGCTCTTTGTCTGCAGACACAGGCGTGTAAATACAAGCCTGTGTGTGTGTGTGTTGGAGGGAGCACACATGATGGCCGGGGTCATGACCCTGCTGTCTGAGTGACGAGGACAAAGGCCCACTCTCTGACCCACATTCACTGACGGATTAACAACACAGCCAAGCCGACCCCCAAACTCAAAGGTGGCGGCGGTGGGAAGCAAGAGAGCGGAAGAACCGCAGAGAAGAAGTGGGGGATGGGAGGCTTGGACACTGAAGCCCAAGTCCAACAGCATGCATCCTGCTGCTGCTGCAGGCGATAAAAGAACACCAGAACAAAAAGACACTTGAAAAGTAAAACATATTTAAACGATTAATCGTGATTAATCGGTTGTTTAAATAACCATCAACTAATTTAGTAATCGATTGTTAACTGGAGAATACAGACTCTAAAGAGCCCATCTTTTGAATTAAGGAAAAACTTAATTGCAAAATATATGTATACACTTTGGATTTAAGATAAAAACACTTTTTGTTTATACATACACTGCAAAAACACAAAATCTTCCCAAGTCATTTTAGTTTAAAGTGCAAACTACACTTGAAATAAGACAAAACTAACTTTTTGGTAAATAATTCTTAAATATTGATGGAAATACTAGTTTGACTGACAGATTATTCCTGTTCTAACATGAGAAAAATTTATTTTTGTAAGTGCAATAATCTGAAAAATGAAACTAGAACTTTTCCATCAAAATAAAGGAATTACTGACTTAAAGGAAGCTCATATTTCTTTCTGAAAAGTTACGTATGAGTTAGTTTTATCTTCTTGTGTACTAAACTAGAAATTAGACCAAAATACTTGGTAAGATTTTGTGTTTTTGCAGTGCATGTTTTAGCAAAAACTCCTCGAGTTGCAAAGGTTTAGCCTCAGATTCACTAAAGACAGCACAGCCATTCTATGTTTATTTCCTTTTGGCTGATTGATTCTTGTTTATTTGTATATCACTTAAAAACAGCCAGCCAGGAAAACTAAAGCAAAAAATATTACATGGCAAATGCAATAACTGCACCGTATTATATAGTTTTAAAAGCCTGCATAAAAAGATAAATCTGAAGTTTAGACTTAAAAAAAATCCTGGTTACATAAAAAATTTGCAGAATGTGCCATTTGTTTTGTCTGATTAATCATCAGAGTAATCGATTTCTAAGATAACAACCCTAAAATATCTCCACTTTGTTCCCAAACCAGCTGGAAATGACTGTTTTATTAGCTCTAATTGTAAAAATGTGAGTTAATGTCGGTGCGTGTCCCTCCCCAGGACTGTCAGGAAGCTTTTAAAAAGACGGAGCTAATGAGGGATCTGGGATTAAGAGCTGGATCCGCCTCTCTCGTCCTTCTGTCACAGCTGAAGGCCTCTCATCCCTAACTTGTGCTGATGTAAAAGTTTGCTGGCAGAGAAAGAAGCAAAGTGAGGAGCTGAGCAGTTTTTGGAAAGCTCTGACAGCACAGAACAGAAAGGGGAACAAGAACCTCGCTGTGTTCCTGTGAATTCAATTAAACCAGACAGCTCTGTGACTGGCTGCGGCAGAAACTGATGATCAGGAGAGACTGATTGGTCCTCATTAAATTTTACTGCTGACGGCGGATGAGAGGCGGATACTGGTTCTGTCTGCAGGTTGGAGAGGTAGTCCGAGTCGGGTCTCGGCTTTTTCACCTTCCGGCACGCAGAGGTTGATTCTTGAAGAAGTTTCTGTCCCTTCAAAAGCCGGGAATATATAACTTTAACAGCTTTACTGCACTGCAAAAACACAAAATCGTGCCAACTATTTTGGGTCTTGTTCACATGTGTCAAACTCGAGGCCCGTGGGCCAAATCTGGCCCGCCACAGCTTTTTATGTGGCCCTCTAGATTCTGGACTTAACACTGATACTTATTTTCTGAAGTTACACATTTATTCCAAACGTGGGGGAATTGGACGCACTGTAAAACGAGCTTTATTAAAAACAATTTTTTCTGATTTTATTGTTCTTTTGACTCAACTTCTGATTACTTAGTTTCAGTGATTTAAAAAATGTAGGTGATTTTGTTAGGGTTTATAGTGTAAGTGCTGTAAAATTGGCTCAGATTAATTGGTCTGATTTCCACCAATTTTTAAGGCTATTTTTTTTCTGCATTTAATTGATCTTATATTGGTGTTTTCTTAACCTAACTTGATTATTTTTGCAAGAAATATCAAATTTTTCTGAAGTTACACAATTTTTGCACACTGTAAAACTAGCATTTTTTAAAACGAGTTTGATGTGGTTTTTAGTTTGGTTTTATAGTGTAAGTGCTGTAAAATTGGCTCAAATTAATTAATTTGCTGTTTGCTTTTGTTATGAATTTTTATCAGTTAAAAAAAGGCATATTTTAGTGACACATTTCCACCATGTTTGTGGTCATTTTACTGAAGTTTTTTAGTGTAATCACTGTAAAATGAGCTCATTAAAAGTCGTATTTCACTGTTTTCCTGAGTCATCTAAAGCTTTTCCTGCTCTTCCAGCATACAGAGGAATGTTCTCTGGTTAAAGATGCATAAACAAATGTTCCTTTTATGAGCTCTAGCAGAGATTAAACCGAGATGCTTGAAAGGGAAAGCAGAAATATAAATGCTGGAGGTTTAAGCTCCGGCTCCTTTGCTTTATAGAAGGTGAGCCTGGCAGTAAATGACCCAGCTTCCCCCCTCCCCCATATGGACCACAGCGTCGTTCGCTCCTGGCGATGACGATGGCGCGCCAGCCTTCATCAGCCCGGATCTGCTCTGCCAAATTCCTCAACCCTTAAGAGATAAGCAGCAAAGCCAAAACTAAAGAAGAGGAGGAGGAGGAGGAGGAAGAAGAAAGCATTTGGTGTCACCAAGGAGAGTCTTGGTACGTGCAGAGTGTGGGTGTGTGGTCGCCTGCAGAGAGCTGTTTTCTTAGTTTTATTAGGAGTTTGTTTGCTGCTGCTGCTGCTGCTGAGTGGAGTTTATTCAGCAGCTTGAATGAAGCTGCTTTTTATAGCACAGAGTGGTTATTGGCTATAATTCTGGTTTATTTAATTAACACCTACGCTCCTTTTCAGTTTCCATCCATCTTCTCCTTTCTTTGCTGCTCTTGATTTGCAAACGGTAATCGTTTCTGACGTGAAAAGCCAAAAATTTTGAATTTGCTGTGAAAATATTACTTTTTTTCACAGTCTGTCACTTTAAAGCTAGAAACTTCTGCCTTTGGTAACGTTTTATTTGAAGGGGTGTGCATAAAACTGACATGAAGCTGTCATAAACGTGATATAACACCTGCTATAGACATGAAGGAGTCTTAATAAATGTTTACGACTGCTGTCATGAAGTGTTATTAGGTAAATAATGACACTTTTAATGCAAAGTTCCTCTAATAGTTGCATTAAACGTCCATTATTTACCAAGTAACATTTCATGACAGCAGTCATAAACATTTATTAAGACTCCTTTATGTTTATAACAGGTGTGATATCATGTCATTGTCAGTTTTATGCATTATTAGTCCGTTAATCCAGAATAAATCAACGGATCCGCCCTGGACTGATGAGTCGAGCAGAACTGGCTCAACTTTTCACATGTTGATGTTAGAAGTTCATTTGCTACAAATGATCAAACGTTTACTGAAGGAAACATTCAATAAAATGTTTATTTCCTCATTTAAAAAGGGAATTGAATTGTTTTATCTGAACCTTTTAAAGTATAATATGTTTTTTAAATAAACCTAAGCGGTTAATGAAAAATCTGCATAGTGTGCCAATTTTTTTTATCCGATTAATCGTCAGAATAAACGATTAATCGTCAGAATAACTGATTAATCAGCTAAAAAAGTTGATACCTAAAATAGTTGTTGGCTGCAGTCTTAATCAATAAATAAATGCAGTGGTGGCTGGAGTGAAAAGTGGGTCTAGTTTTGACTTGTGGAGCTTGAAAACAGACTTGCAACATTTTTCTGCGGTTTTTACTTGTTAAAAAATGAAACCCATGAATCATCTTCCTTCCACTTTCAGATTATATGCTTGTGGTTGTAATGTGACAAAGCAGTACTCTTCTAAACCCAGAAAAATAAAAATATTGTGTTCAGTTCAAATTTTCCGCGATGTCGGCGGAGTTGGGTTCTTTTTCTGCCTGCATGTCACTTTCTGTGGTTGTATCGCCGAGCCTTTATGATGCTTTCCCTTTGCACTGCGGCTTCCTTTTTTTCTGCATCCTGGCTTACCGCATCCTGGCCCATGGCAGCAAATTAAAAACATGTAGAAGGAGAAGAAACCCGAGCGAGTAAAACCCAGGGATGCCGTCAAGAGTCGCAGCCTCGGAAATGAAGACAGAACAGAGAAGCGGAAAGATGAAGTGGAAGGAAGATTCATAACAAAGAGCGCGGCTCGACAGGCTGTGCTTTTTATTTTTCTCTGCTCAGGTGAAGCGAAGAGTTTATTTCCCCGGAAAGTTGTGGCGTGACAGCACTTTGTTTTTAAAGCTGGTGCCTCTTGTTTGCCAGCTCACTCGGTAGCGTCGTTCTGCGGCTGTCGGCAGACAGGCAGGCGAGCGGCGGCGTGAGATGGGAAGGTTGGCTGCAGAGAGGAGGAAGGTGGAGTACATCATGCGAGTCTGTGAGACCCAGGATTTGCTGCTGGGAACAGAAATTCAGCAGGTTGGGAATGGTGCTGGGGGAGGAAGCTGGTTCTGTGTGTTGGTTTCTCCTCGGCGGCCCAATCAAAACCTTGGAGGCAAAGTTTGAAACGTCAACACTTTACGCTGTGAAGCCGTAGCTTTATATGAGGCCCTCTAGAATCTAAAGACCAAGAGTGATTAAATATTATGTTATCAATCCAATCAATAGTTTTTGATTACTGCCAAATTATATCAATCAGTCCCTCCAGTTTCTTGAGAATTATCGTGGAAATTCACGCAAAATCAGCAAATCCACACACTTTTCTACACTGACACATAATTATTAGTTTATTGCAGATTTTTCTCAAATTGTCAAAAACTTTCTTACTTGTACTAAACAACTGCCTCAGCCTTAATTAATGTCAGATTATAGCCTATAATTCATACAGCGAGTGATAAAAAGTCACATTTACTGTCATAAATAAGTGAAAATATTTCCAAAGTAGTGCCAGAAACAAAATCCTGGAGGGACTGAAAAGATGTTCAATAATATTTAAATTTTCAGGTTTTATCAATACACTCTGGCACAGCCGGCCCTTTAAGAGCATTCATGACCTTGATTTGGCCCAAAACGAAAACGAGTTTGACACCGCTGCATACGCCACGTAACACACCTGATGGTCCAGTAGACTCGGTCCAGTCTGCTGGACTGATTTGTTCTCTTAGTGGCCAGAATCTCTCTGCCTTTAAATCTAACAGTCAGACACTTAAAGAAGCAGCAAAAGCAACTGAGCTGGATTAGCCTGCAATTAACTGACTGTGCTATCCAGGACATGCTACTATTGAAAACGGAGTTGTCGGCGTGTCATGGTGGTCTTCAGTCAGAGGCCTCTTCAGGTGTGTTGCCAAACTGACTGCTGCAGGAGATCTTCCCCGCTCATTTACTGCATCCCCATCCATGACGACTCTTTGAAGATGATTTGAGTTGGAACAACATTTAATTTCCACTTGTGATCAAGTATTTTTGAACTGTGCTGCATTGAAACCTGATGGTGTCTCAAACTGCAGATGTTCAGAAACACAGCAGCTCCGACACCAGAAGCCTCTTTTATTCTTCCTGCGTTCCAAACGCTCCTCTTCCCACTTTCCAAGTCGTGACATCTTTTGTACGAGCGTCGCTTCATTCCGGTGCGCAGTAAATGAGCTCCCGTTGCTGCGGGGAGCTTTCTGTGCCGCTGCCTCTATATTGAGGCCAGAGGTCAAATTCTCCTGAGGTTTCTCAGACAAACACGCGTGTGGGTCTGTCTGTGCAAAATAAAGCGGCTCTATTTGCGAGCAGGTCCGGCCTCGGGTTTTCAGGCGATCCTGTGTCCTGGGAATGTTTGTTCTCGGTTCAGTTAGGAATGAGCGCCTCGAGGCGCCTCATCACTGCTCTCTTTTTTTTATTATTTTTTTTATGCATTACTGTATATTTTTGTCACTTTAAGTCGGAAAATGTTGGTGACTCAGAATGTGAAGCGCCAAACTTAAAGATGCACTGAAGCAGGAGTTGGATGGGTAACTATTTATAAGAAAAGCCAATTTATTGCTAATGTTAGCATCTATTTGTTTCTGTACATTTCTGCTGCTCTGTCTATATAACAGACGGGAAGAAAAACATTTAGTTCGACGCCTCAGCATGAATCAGACTTTTAGTTTTTCTAAAATGATTTTTGAATGTGACATTTTCCTTCTTTTTTTTTTTTTTAAGGATAATAATAATATTAATAGTGGCTTGTTTATATTAACTTCTAGATAAATTGTTGCCACTTATTTCTTAGCTGTATCTGGAAAAACTTAAGAGGCCACTTAAAATGATCAGTTCTCTGATTTTACTCTTTATAGGTTTGAGTAAAATGAACATTGTTCTTTTATTCTATGTCTCTGAAATCACAAGCAAACATTTTGTATCTATTTGCAGAAAATGAGAAAAGGTCAAAATAAGGAAAAACATGCTGAGCTTTCAGACCTCAAATAATGTAAGGAAAACAAGTTAATATGCATTTAGAAACAACAACACTGTGTGTGTGTGTTGCTCTCTGACTCTGTGTGTTGCTCTCTGACTGTGTGTGTGTGTGTGTTGCTCCCTGACTGTGTGTGTGTTGCTCTCTGACTGTGTGTGTGTGTGTGTGTGTTGCTCCCTGATTGTCTGTGTGTTGCTCTCTGACTGTGTGTGTGTGCGTGTGTGTTGCTCTCTTTAGCTGATTCAGAACCGGCTCCTTCCATCTGCACTTCATGTTTCCCTGTGCTGCCGTTCATCTTTCCGGTGCTCTCCGACCTCTTCCATCCCCGCCAACACACACACGCCTCTCCGGACCCCCGACGTTCTCCGCAGCGTCTTGTTTGGTCAGCGCCGGGTGCTAGCGCTAACCGAAGCTAACCACTCATGTGCAACACCCAGAAGCTACGATTTATGAATAATTCATCCACAGAGGGATTTTTTCTTCACTTGCTGTACAGTAGTACGGCATTCAGACGGGTAGTCAGTGGAACTCAAACGCCTCCTTGACGATAATAAAGACGATGATAATTATTATACTGGGAACTAAATTAAAATCTGACCAGACAGACATAAAATAGATTTTCTCTTAGTATTAAATGTCTTTTCCTGAGTTGCTCAGCCTTGTTGTTCTGTAAAAGTGATGCATCTCTGGTTGGTGAAATGAAGGAATAATAAGTATTAGAGTCTTTTCCTGTGAGGATTAAATGAAGCTTTGCATTTGTTGGTCACTTAGCAACAGTAAGGTTTGATTTATTTTTCCCTCAATGACCAATACAGGTATTAAAATGGCATGAAGATAACTGGTTTTACCAGGCAAGCGAATAAAATCGCCTGTTAATACACAGAATTGATTAAAATTAGGGAATATTTTGGCTTTATATCATCTGAATGTGACTTCTCTCTATACCGCAGATAATGACCACACCTGCCTTTTAAGGCGATAAAACACAGTTTTTGTTGCTTCATTATAAAGTCATGGAGCTGCGACTGAGTCAGGTTTGTAGTGACTTTACTTCCCGAGCTAATCAGTGCGTTGAAGCAGGATTAGCATCCCGTAGCCCTGCTAATCACTTCAAAGCTGCCCACATTATCTGTATTACGCTCCCCATCGGCTCAGGTCCCGTTAATTCAGGATGCAAACGGCCAAACTTTGCTATTGCGTGTTCCATACGCTGCACTCCGCCTGACCTTTCTCAGATGCATGCTGGACACGCTCCAGATTTGCTTTTGTTGCCCTTTGGTTTTTGTTTAGCAGATTCAGCATTTTGACCAGATTTATATTCACCAAAGCACTCCGCCGCTGGCCGTGGTCTGGAGACGCAGAAAGAAAGTTCATGTTTACAGGAACTGGGATATCTAATTAAACTACTCGTTTTGTGAGGAAAATGTAAATGAGACGCTCCTCCAGGCTGAACGGCGTTGATGTTTGGACACATTTCCTACGACTCGTTTCCACCTTTCCTCCCGCCGCTCAGCTTGTTGTGCTCAGACCCTCCGCTGTGTGAGCAGCCAGCAGCTCCAGGTCCGATCTGCAGCGTATAGTTAGCGATTGTCAGATAGCATTACCCAGCATTACTTTATCAAGGCCGCATGTGTCAGGCCGTCACTCCTTATCAGCCTGTTAGCACACGCCTGGATGCACATCCCTGTTTGCGCTAAGTAAGCAGCGTGCAGCAGGAGCCTGAAACACTTTTAATTCGCTCATCTGTCCGGACTGTCATGGCGACGTTGTTCTTTCTGTAGGAAGTGGAGAAAGTACCAGGAAGTACCACCCTAAGCTCTGATGAGGAAAATCACTCCAGGCAGATTTTAGTTTCATTTACCAGGATAAATTCACACTTTTGTTTTCCTTAATCTGCAAAATGTGCCCCGAATCCAAACCCTGAATCCAGTTTTCTTTTCAGGATTCGGCTGTGATGAACTTTTCTTTTTGTTCACTTTTTGTTTGTATGGGTGACGGTAAAATACTTGTAGGATATCTTTTTGTTTCTCTTTTCACGGTTCCAAATCCAAGGTTGCAAAAATGAACCCAAAACTAACCAAAGTTACTCTTCTTAAATCTGTTTGGGATGTTCCTAAACTCATTCCTGTTTACTTTCCTCTTTCTAATTAAAACCTTTGTTAAAAAACAAACCTTTATCTGAAGAACAATCCCCTTGTTAACTTTTTTAGATAGAATGAAGAATAGACGTTGGTTTCATAACACAATTATTCCTTTATGGCATTAACTGTTTGTTCCCAGTGATTTATCGTTACAGAATCTCATTTTAAATCCATGGAATTTATATAGAAATAATTCATTGTCCACGGATTTTCGATTGATATAAATTGAGACTGATTTGTCTGCGCTAAAACCGGGTCTCTGGACGCGTTTCTTCCCTCCACCTCGAGCTCCTACTTAATCTGCTTTTTCAAACAAAGTTTCACCGCAGAAAAACAAACTCCTCGGAGTCTGAGCGCATTATGTTAATGGGTCGGTTAATAGCCGGCAGAAGTGCATCCCGCATTTATGAATCAATATGGCAGTAAGTGGGGGCCTTTATCAGTGGCCAATGGGAGCTTAAATGGGCCACGGAGCGCGTGAGCGCCAGATTGGTTGGCCATCAGGGTTTTTTTTTATTGAAACATGTTAACAAAGTTGAAGTTGATGGAAAAAAATCTACATTTTTAGAGCTGGATGTATTGATCAGATGATGGAGAGTAAATTGGGTTCTATTAGTTCGATGTTGGGCTCTTTGCCAGACAAATTCAAGCTTTTAGTTTGTTTTATTAATGGCGGCTTTGAAAGAAATATGACTGCAGACGGTCAAATTTGATTAAATCTGGCTGTCTGCATTTATTGTCACAATTAGACTAATTTATTTCAGGAAACTCCTTTTTTTTTTTTTTTTTTGCCGTGGCTTCACTTCCATCTCTGATTAATTGGCCTGCTAACAAACGTACAGCGTCACAATCAATGGGTTACCTGCTGCGTTGATTCGGACTGATCCTGACACTTTTTGTCTCGTTATCTCGTGTAGATTCCCACTGATTGAATAAATAATCGGCACGCCGCTCGTTAAACACGAAGCCCTCGCTGTGAGAGGTGGCGCCGCTGCTTGTTTTCCTTCAAAGCCAAGTGATCCTAATGGTGACTTTGATTAGAAAACATTTGCTCCGATGTAACCAGAGGTGCTTTCTCTTTCAGTTGAGGTACCAGGTAATTTTTCTGTTTCACTCTGCAGTTAAAATTAGAAACCTTTTCAACAGCTAATTGTCTTATAACAAGAGCTACAAGCCATCCTGCTGATTTATTGGTTTTTAAAATGATCACTAACTAATGCAGTAATCGCGATTCATCACTAACTGGAGTATGTAGAGTCAAAAAGGGCTTTTCGTTCTGAAAAAAAGAGCAGTAACTAATCCAAAACTGTACAAAATCCCTATAAAGTTTGCATTTAAGATAAGAAACATCTTTGTTTGTCACTGTTTATCCAAAACTCCTCAAGCTTTAGCTTCATTCTGTTCAATTCCACTAAAGGAATGCTACGTTATTGCTTTTTAAGCACTAGAATGCTTATTTTGTTACTTAGAAAGGAATTTAATTGTTTGTTCATCATATATGAACAGGTTTCAGTGGTTAGGTGGAAAATATGGAGAATTCTTTAATCCGATTAATTGATTAATCGACAGTTTAATCAATTAATCATCGAAATAATCGATTAATCGTCAGAATAAACAGTCGTCAGCTTACCTGGTGTTTTTGTTTTTTCTAAGCCGTGTCTTCTCCAGCTACTGGGTGCGGTTCCAGGTCCTCCCAAAGTGGTTTTCAGAGATGTGAATGGGAGGCGAGAGGTGGTTAGTGCTTGCAGACAATGGCTTCTTGCGGCTGCCGGCAGGAAGCTGAGCGACTTTAAATCAGAGTGACAAGGCGACACGCCACAAGCAAAGGCAACTTCCGGCTCTCTGCCTCCAAAAGCAAAAGCATCTTGCTCTCTTTCCACCAGTCCTCGGGCTCGGGGCCTGGGAGATTCGCTCAGGAGGTGTCGGAGCCGGTGACGGTTCTGTTTCTTGTTGTCCCGTCGAACTGCTGTGACTCACATTGAGTCGCCATTTACCCTGACATTTCAGAGCTCACTGTGCGTCTCCTTCATCCAGGAATTGCTGTTGAGACTCTAAGTGGAAAGCTTTCCAGAGTTTTCTTTAAGTGTGTGCTGCAGGTTTTCTAACTGTTGAAGTGAATATACAGCCACTCTGGACTTGTTTTTATGTTTCATTTAAATGTCCTGATGGGGATTTTACTGACTTGGACATTAATTCAAGTGCTTCAAGAAGGGGTATTTTGTCGATTACAGATTTTCTTAATACCTTTAATGTTTACATATATACAGTGTTTAAATAGTAAAATACTATATTCCTTCATAATTCACATGGTTTACATTAATATTATGTTTGTGTACAACTGAGTCTGATAGACTCGGTTTGATTAGGGTCCAAAGTTTTTCAGCTGCTGTGGTTTGCAAAACAAACAAAACAAACTAATTGAAAAACCTGTTCCCCTCCTCACCAGTGGTGGCGCTGCACCAAGAATCACTGAAGGAAAGTTGAGAGAAAAGATAAAGATAAAAGATAAAAGAACTGTCAGTAAATATGTTCAACCCAAAACTCCCCAAGTGTTTTAACTTTAAAATTCTGTTAAAAATAATAAAAATCTCCTATTCAGCAACTTTTGCTGTCCAATTTTTAGTAAGTCTGTAAATCACTCATAATTATGGGTTATTTTTTTTAGGTGCAGAAAGAAAACACTGCTATAAATGATGAAGCGTCATTACAGGAATGCGATGTTATTGCATTTTAGGCAAAAAAATTTCTTATTCTAAGAAAAAATTTAATTATTTGCATTTTTGAATGTATTTCTAATATTGTTTAAAAAGGCTGAAATGGATCGACATAGAATCTGCAAAATGTGTTGATTTTTAATCAGATTAATCGATTAATCATCAAAATAAGATTAATCGATCAGTAAAATAATTGCAGCCCTATAAGGAAGAATAATCCTCTCTGCGCTTCTTCTGTTGAATCCTGTGACGTAATATTTGCATCAAATTATAAAACTTGTCTGTAAAGTAAAGAGGCTGAAATTACAGCTAAAGGATCATTAATGCGTTCACGCTCTCAGAAAACAGAGTGAAAATAAAGTCAGTCTGCAGCATTTAGCTGTGAAATAAGAAACGCAGCGAGGGAAGTTTGCAGCGGAGGTGAATTATGAGCTCAGATGGGTGATTCTGGTGAGCTGCAGCGAGGCCGACCACAGGATGCCTGTAAGCACAACACAAACAGAGAGCATGTGTGTTTCTGAACCCAAGCAGACCACAGAAACTCACTCCGAGCCTGACCCAAACCCAGACACAGACCTCGGTGTGTGTGTGTGTGTACATAAATATGGATGTATGAGGAATGCATGTGTGACAGTGTTTGTTTAAAACCACAACACAGCAGCTGCTGGGGCCGGTGTGGTCAGCGCTAACCCCCGCTGCACCCAGGCCTCATTTACCATCATATTTCCAGTCTCTTGGGGGGTTCTGTCTCCAGCCGCACACATTTGCTCTGCTTGTATTAATTAAGCGTCCCTCAGTGGAGGGCTGTTGTTGCACAGGGCTCGGCAGTATTTGTGTGCGACATTGAAGTGATGAAGATCGGCTCTAACCCTTTAGCAAAAACAACGATGAGGACGAGCAGCGCCAACGATCTAAGCCGGCTTTAATGGCTTTATCTAAAGCATCATGTTTAAACATCAGCTCTACATAATGGCCTTAAGATGGGATATAGTTTCTCCTCATTAATATTTCAAAGAGAGTGCTAAAAGAGGTATTAGAAAAACAGACTCAGGAACATGGAAACTTTTCTTTCTCAGATTGTGAAGTTTAACAGATGAAACGGCTTCTTTCTGGATTAGACTTTGACTGATTAAACTGCAAAAACACAAAATCTAACCAAGTATTTTATGTCTAGTTTTTAGTGCAAATATCTTAATGCAATAGAAATCAGACAAAGCTAACTTGATTTCACTAACTTGATATGTTCCCATTTTATAAGTGGAATAATCTCCCAGTGGAGCTTTTTCATTTGTACGAAGGAATTATTGACTTGAATAAGCCGGTGTATCGTGCTGATACGTTACTTGTAGGTTAGTTTTGTCTTAGTATTTCTGGTGTATTAAGATATTTGCACCAGCAACTAGACATAAAATACTTGATCATATTTTGTGTTTTTGCAGTGTGAGAGCGAACCTGCTTGAATCCTGCGACTCTTTACGAGAACAATGGCAGGAACTGCATTGTTGAGTCAACTCTTCCGAAACAAACATGTCCGACTTTGACTAAACAAAAACAATCTCCCTGGCTGCTGGTTGCTTGATCGGCTCACTGTTTTGCTGTGATTCATTTCTGCAGGGAAGTCGGTTTGAGCCGCACGACATGCTGAACTGATTCACATTGGTATGAATGCAGATGCAGCAGCTGCAGGTCTGTGTGTCGTATCATGAAGAATCACATCACTGCTGCCAACATTTCAACGTTACAGCAATGTTTAGCGACTCTTTAGGCCCTTTTTTATATAAAAAATCTGTTTTGGTCAAAATTGGTATCCGCAGGTTAGACTTTTTAAAGATCGGTGATCGTCTCGAAACTAGAATCAGGGCATCTTTAGTGTAAACATCAGAGTAGATTCTGTATCTACTTGGACGACTCACGAGTTCATGGGTCGATTTTTGAGGATCATCTCACCCAAATGGTGATCAGAACCGAAATCAGTGGATAAATAAAATCTTCTGACAGTAATTCATAGGGTTGCAACTAATGGTTATTTTATCAATCGAATAATTATTATTCTGATAACTAATCAGGCAAAAAAACGGCACATTCTACAGATTTTTCTTTTTTTTTTTAGAAAATATCAGAACTACATTAAAATACGCAAATAAATAATTTAATTAATCATCTAAATAAGAAAATGAACATTTCATTGCCTAAAATGACATAGTAAATCTGAATCAGTTGATGCTAAAACTGCCACTTAAAGAGTTTGGACTAAAACGTATTTTTAGACAGACGTGTTTTTATCTTAAATACCAAATTTCTATACTTCTTTCTACGGTTCTGCTTTAATTACTGCTCTGAATACATTTGGGTTTTTTTTTTATCTGCATTCCCCAGTTAACGATTAATCAGAAATTGGTTAATGGTTATTTCAATAATAGATTAATCACAATTAATCCGATTAATCGTTTCAGACCCAATTGAATTTAAATAAACATACAGAAGGGCAACATCAAAAAGCTTCAACATAACAAGTTATGCTAAAATATCAGTTACACCAAAACATGACTGAGCAGAGTTCGAAAGGTGAACTATAAAAATGAGCAATGGTTCAGTTACATAGGTGAGAAACGGAGAATCTGTTGAACTGGACTGATAAAACTTTACATTAAATCCCAGTTAAACCAAACACTTTGCTAAAAGTGCCAGTGTGAATAATGGCAGAAGGTCCAGTTTATTCTTCCAACCTCATTGGGACGTTTTCTCTGGGTGGGACTGGGTGCAGCGTGGAAACCTAGCATTGTTTAGCATTTCAAAGGATTTCCTGCAAGAAAGGAAACGATGGGAGTGGATGGATGAGTCGATGCCAGCCAGACTAAAAACCCTGACTCTCTCTAAAAGTTTGGATCTTTCTTGTATCAATTATAAAAGTAGTTCTGTTGCTTTTCCAAGATTCCCCTCTTGCGTCTGACGCATTGCTTCCTGCAGCTCTTCTCC
Organism: Poecilia reticulata; assembly: GCF_904066995.2. Classification (NCBI taxonomy): domain Eukaryota; kingdom Metazoa; phylum Chordata; class Actinopteri; order Cyprinodontiformes; family Poeciliidae; genus Poecilia; species Poecilia reticulata. The sequence goes on along the minus strand of NC_088840.1, from coordinate 21,095,206 downwards.
CTGCTTCTCTCTGAGCCAGGCCTCACTTGCCAGGAGAGACATTTCTTGAGGGTGTAGTCGGGGTGTTAGGAAGAGAAATTAGAATGCATGGTGGTATTTTTTCTTCTCCCTCCCACTCTCTCAATCCCTTTGGCCATAGCTCCCTCCTGGCTTTTCTTCGGACTAACCCTTTTTGCCGACCTGTCACTCACTCGCTGCTCGGGAAAATCCGACTTTCTCTTCAGCCGGGGGATCAAAGCCGGGCCCAGCCGACATACGAGAAGTCACATTCTTGGGCTTTCTGCTGATCCGCGGAGACCTGCCTCGCTGCCCGGCAGTAGAAAAACGGCCCAGTCTTTGTCGTTTGTCTCCCGTTTCTCCCCCCACTTTCCTTCTCCTTTTGCGTCTGCATGTAAATCATGAGTCACGCACAAACTGGCACACCTCAGTGGCTTCATCGGTTTATGTGCGTTCGAGTCCAATAAGGGATTATTCCCAATAGAATCACTCACAGAGAGGGCAGGGAAGAACTCAACTTACCTTCACCGCTTCAGTGATGGAGGGAGGGGGAAAGCGGTGGCCTGTGGGAAGGGTGAAGCTGGAGGAAAAGACTGAATATCTCAGTTGAGTGTGATTTAATGGGAGGGATGATGAATGTGGTGCATTTAATCCAGGAGGGAGGCAAGGACTCCATTCTCTTGCTCCACAGACTCTCTTAGGTCCAAAACTGATGACATTCATCAGGGGGAGGACAGGGTGGGTCGGGTTTCCAGGAATGACGGGGGGGTTCTGCTGTTAGAAAGGCCGACAGATCTGTTTTTCAGATTTCACTTCCTCTCTGAAGACCTTTGAGTTCGGCTTCAGAAGTTCATATTTTACTCCCCAAAGTCTCGTCATTGTTTAATCGTCAAACTGTGAAGCAAGCTATTAAAGTTCTGCCACAAAATGAAACTTGGATACTTTGGTTGAGAAGAACAAATTTTCTACATCATTACTGTTTCTCCCAAGCGTTTTTTCCCTCCAGTTTTTTCTTGACAAAACTGTGAAAACTTTAAAATTTGCTTTCTTGCAAAGGGCATCAAGAAGTAACAGGTTTTTCACCCAGAAACCTGCTGCGCCTGATGTTAGCGGCGCTAGGCAGTCATCCAGCAGCCCACCGTGTTTCTGTGTTAAAAATGTTAAAAGTTACAAAAATTTGCAGGTGCACGAACAGGCATCATAATTTGTCTCTACCGTCACTGTTACTGGAGTTACTGGAGTTTTAAAAACTCTATTTAAAACAAACAAATTACGTTAAGCCTGGTGGGGAGGCAATTAAAGCCTGGAGGCCCGCCAGGCTTGTAGTACATTGAGGAAAGCCTGAATAGGAATGTTTTTCCTGATGTTTAGTCCTTTTTTCAGGGGGTCCACTCATCTTTTAAAAGTCTTAAAAGGTCTTAAATTTATGTAACTAAAAATGGCCTTAAAATGTCTTGAATTTTAAAAATGTAATCTGGCCTTTAACACGTGAACCACAGGTGGCAGGGATATTTAATCTATTTGAAGTTGTTTTTCTTGTGGGATTTTTCTGTATGCATGCAAACGTCTTCACTGCTTTCGGCAGTTGAGGCTACCGCTAACTAGCCGCTAATACATGCTTGCTAACTAGCTAGCTAGCTTTTTTATGACTTGATTGCATCCAGCAGGATCCCCCAACCATTCTCTATTTTTATAGTATTCCAGTCTTAAATTTTAATCGAGGTGGCATTAAAAATGTCTTTAAAATCGACTTGCTGAAACCTGAAGATACCATGTTTTGACTATCAGTATGTTTGTGCTTTGGTGACAAACTGTCCTTTTTGCTGAGTATCTTTTTTTTGCATTTTTTTTATTTTTTTATTGAATGAAACGATTTGAGTTTCCTTGATCCATAAGCCGCAGGGAAATGTCTCTCTTTCTCTCGCCTTCTGTTTTTTAATCTTATTTCTCTCATCCACAGCATGACATCCAGAAATAGACCTGGACAAAATGGTCCGCTTGCTAACTGCATGCGTCAGAGAGAGATGGGAGCAGAAAAAAAAGAGGGAGAGGTAGCGGAGGAGAGGAGACGCAGCAGAGTGAAGTGAAGGACAAGCAGAACAGAATGAATATGACCCATCATGATGCGCTCAATAACTCCAGCAGCAGCCTGTTAAGCCCATCAGACGCAGACCTTTACTGCTGTAAAATAAAGAGAAAATGCAATGTTCTCAACTCTCCGTCATGATAGAGTTTAATATCCGTTTGCTGCAATAACGTTGAGAGAGAGAGAAAAAAAAAAGGCAGGTTGATGTCTTGCCGTTCTGAAAGCCCACAACGTAATATTTTCACGATAACGGCATTTCGCGCTGGAAGAAGACATCAGCAGACGCAGAAGTCAGCCGGGATGTGGAGGGTTTTTGCATTATGTTGGCAGAGGATCCACATTACAGGCTTTCCAGCAGAAAACCTGCGTGGTTTATTGTTGCTTTCCTGGTTCAGGCTGATGGATCTGTGATGTGACCAGCATAAGGTGATGTTCACCTCGTATCTGGGATACGAACACAGATCCTACAAACTGCGAAGGCAGGACTCCAATAAAGATGTTAAAGCTTTTGTTGCCATTTAGCTGGTATTAACCAAGAGATTATCAGGCTTTATCATTTTCATTGCTGTTGCAAGAAAATCTACAAAATGTTATGTTTCTTTAAGTCATGAATTCCTTCACACATTAAAGCGTTTAGAAAATTTGCTGCAACGGTCATTTTATTTATATGGCACATTTTCAGCAACAAGGCAGCTCAAAGTGCTTTACATGAATTAGAAGGAAATACAAATTAAACAAAACAAAAAGGTAAAAGTGTAAAACTACATATTGGTTCCCCATTTTTAATAAGAATAAATAATCCATAATTTATTAGCTAGGGGATTTCTCTGGATTCTTGTTCTGATAAAACTAAATGTTGGATCCAGTTGTTCTGGGTTTGTACAATGAAAAGCTAAATGTTGGTTCTCCATGTTTGATTATGGTTCTGCGTTGCCAGGTAGACGGTACTTTATAAGTTTGTTCTAGATTTATTAACTAGCAGGAGTTTCTAAAGGCCTCGCTTTATTAAAAGTATAAAGCTAAAAGTTGGTCTAAAGTAGTAAGTTTCTAAAAGTAGCTGTGTAGTACTATAACTGTACTGTAGTACAGTAGTAACTGGTTTGTCTATGTGTGATCCAGATTTACAGATGTAAACGTATCTGTTGAGAGTTCATCAAAACCCAAATTAAACTATTAAATCCTTCTGGGGTTTTACTAACAACATTTTAAATGTCTGTTTAAATCCTTGCTGTGATCACAAAGCTCCATTTATTATCTAGTTGCTTCATTTTCTTCACCCATCCAATTTGTTTTTTATAAGGATGTTCAGATAGGTTCTTTCTTTGTCGACATCAGCAGATGACCACAAGTTTTAACTACCCAAATGTTTGCTGAGCCTCATGTCTGGTGTTTATTTTAATTAAACCACTAGTTGTTGTTGTTTTTTTTTTTTTTTAATCTACAGACAAATCTTTTAGCACGTCTCACAATTTACATTAAAAAAATACTCAGCGATGATTGATTTAATCAGACTCTGGAGGCGTAGTAAACTACTTTTATGTGTTTTCTGCCAAGTTAGAAATGTAAATATTATAAATTTGTTAACCTGATGACAAGTTCAAGCAGTTATGAGGCACAGTGGAGAAACGTGAAACTGCTGCTGTGGCAGTTACTCAGCAGGTTGTTGCTAGGTAACCACAGAATGAGTGAGTTGCTAGGTAACCAAGGAGTGAGTGAGTGAGTTGATTCCACCAGCCTAGCTTTGCCACCAGTAAGAGGCTGTTCAGTTGAAGCCTTTCCTCTGCCTACATCTCCCAGAATGCCGTGCGGTTCCAGACTGAGTTCAGAGAATATTCTGTATATTCGATACTGAATATTGTATCACTTGTATTATCTGCTACTTATTGCTCAGCCCTATTGCTGCCTCAAAGTCGTTGGTGACATATTGATGCTACTTTTCCGTTTGCCGCGCCGTTAAACTGATGTTTATGTTACTGCAAAAACACAAAATCTTACCTGTATGTTTGGTCTGATTTCTAGTGCAGATATCTTATACTTTAGATAAAACAAAAGTAACTTTTGTGCAATATACACTGCTCAAAAAAATAAAGGGAACACTTTAACATTTAAGTGAACACTGAAGTGTTCCCTTTATTTTTTTGAGCAGTGTATATAAAACTTGTTTTATGTCAATTATTTCTTCAAATTGGTAAAAGAAAATGTTTTAAAAAGTGCTTGTTCCATTGGCAGCTTACAACAATACATTTTTCTCATGTTATAAGTGGAATAATCCACCAATGGAAGTAGTACTTTTTCATCAATATTAAGGAATTATTGACGTAAAGTATTATATATATTGCAGAAAAGTTAGTTAAACGTTAGTTTGGTGTCATTTCAAGTGTGTTAAGACATTTGCACTGGAAACCAGACCAAAAATACTTGGTAAGAGTTTGCGTTTTCACAGTGTGGACAGATTTTCTGTTTTCTCAAATAAAGGGAAAACCTAGAGCAGGGATGCCCAAAGTGCAGCCTGTGGTCTGCCTGTATGTATGCCAGGGGTCAGGGGTCAGCAGCCCAATCAGAGCGACCCAGACTTCCCTGTTCCCAGCCACTGGGACCAGCTCCTCTCGGGGAATCCTGAGACATTCTCAGTGTAGAAACACAGTCCCTCCAGCGTCCATTATACTGAACCTGCAGTTCAGTATAATCATACAAAATTAGCCGGCCAGTACAGGTGGTTGATGCAGATGGAGGTTTTGTATTATTAATTTTTGCAAAATTATTACCAACAAATTAAAACCTAGAAACGGTAGACGTCTTTCACTCAGAAGCAGCTTTGCTGGACCCAAATCTGGTAAAACCCTGCTTATGTTTTGGATCTGCAACGATTTACTCAAACATTTCCAACCAGATTTTGACTGTTTTTTTGTTTTATTTAAAATATTAAATGCTTAGTTTATTGTTGAGCTGGTAAAAAAAAAAAAAACTCCTACAAACAGAAACTGACGCATTAAAATCATGACTTCAAACAAGAACCATCAATGAGACATTTTAGATTACAGACACAATTATTTGCGCCGTTTGGTTCGATTTCTGGTGGCAAATTGATTTGCGGCGTCTGTCATTTTAAATGTTCAGATGAGCGGGAAGTCGAGCTGACGTTTTTTCTTCCAGGTCGATGTCATTTTCAATTGAATACCGATGAGATCGGTATCTTCTGGCTCCTCCATCCCCGTTCCTGTTGATCTGCTGCAGAAAAGTGCGTCATCAAACCCCCTTCGCCCAAACCAACAAACAGTATCTGTGTTTATATAACCTCGTGAATAACTAAAAACTTCAGCAGAGGCCCCTTCCTGGACGTCCGGCCTGAAATCGCGATGGTCTTCGATCCGCGGCGCAGAAATTAAATCTGCTTTCGCGAGCCTCGACTTGAAAGCACCGTGTCTTTCTTTGAAGTAAAAGAAAAGAAAAGAGCAGCGAAAGTGACAGTCTTTTCCCAACATGAAGCTGTTGCAGGAGACATGATAAAGCAGAGCGCCTAGAGCGCAGCCCGAGGAAATGTTTATGGGGGTTTAGAGCTCTAAATAAATCAGCTAAACTCTACGTTTCCCTTTTTATTCCTTTCACTTTCCCGTTTTCTGAAGGGCGAACGATTGCCGAGGGAAGCTTCATCGGTGACAGGCCGACTCTGCGGCGTATCCTAACGCTTTCCCATTCCTTCTGTTGTTTGCTGCATGCCGTTTGTGTGTGCTGGTATTATTCTAACCACATATGTTTGTGGCGGGAAGGCGCCGTGCGTCATAATGTGCGCGGTCCCACTGCTGCTTTTACTTTGAGTGTGTGTGGCATGAAAGCCGGGGCAGCGAGGCCATATGGTACGCTCAGCGGACGATCCCATCCAGCAGGAACAACAGAGAGCGAGCTTCTCTGCGTTCAGGAAGGGGGCCAGAGAGCGTTCCCTCTGAGCCTCATTAGGGAATCTGGCAGCAGAGAGGAGGAGGAGGCGGCGATGAAGGCAGCTGGTGGAAGAGGAGGATGGGATGTATAGGTATGGGTTAAGAACAAAGGCGGGAAAAGATTATGAAACCATGCAGCAGGAAAAACTGGGATTTAAAGGTGACCTATCACATATTTTCCCTCTAAAACATTCTTAGACCATGAGATGTTGGTCTGCTCAGTTCTGACCGTTCTGAGCTGTTTTAGTACGTTCTGTCACTTTAAATCCAAATAAGCTGCTTCTGGCCCCAACTCGACGTTTACACTCACATGAGAAAAGGCTGCAAACTGATGCGCAATTACACAACCATTGAAAAGCATTGGTAGAGTCTCCTGCACAACCAACAATAATGCAGTCGGTGGTTTCTGAATGTTATGTCAAGAACAAAACTCTCGTCTTTTCCAGCAGCCATTGTACAGCAGTGAACCTAAGTTTTTTTCTGGACTCATTTATGAACATATTTTCATATACAAGCCTTTTATTTTATTTATAGGTGATGTTTAAACTACTTATAGTTACAGTCACAGTTTTCAGTTTTATACTGATTATGCTTGTATTGCCTTTGTCAATATGTAACACTTTCCATGGAGCTTGTGAACAAATAAATAATTTGCCATTTGGGGTCAAGAAAGTATATTCCATTCTATTCTAAAACCAGCTGATCAAACATGCTGGAGTTCCGCTTTGGTTGCTAGGTGACGGGCGGAACTCTGCTGAGGTTGCTGGGTAATTGGCTGGGGTTGCTAGGTGAGGGCCAGTGCCTGCTGATTTGAGACTTTACATTGGGAAAGTATTTGAAACGGCTGTTTTCCTAGACACCAAAAAAACATTAACTTATTGCAAAAAAAAAAAAACCGCCAAGGTGTTTTTTGTTTTTGTTTTTTTACACATTTTGTCTGTGTTTAGAAGCAGCAGAGACCCAAATGGAACTACAGAAACATGAAAAATATACATTTCGCCTTAAATGAAGCAAAAGAAACATAGAAGAACATCTCCAGGCTTTCCTTTTACTCCGTTCAGCTTTCATTGTCATTTTGTCCTTTCTTATGTCTTGATTTGCTCTGATATTCATGCTACCACCTTCTAAAAAGAACAACAAACCTTCTCAAAGCGGTTCGGGTTAAACATGGGGCCTCATACGATCCTGCTATACCGCTGGAAGATGGATGCATAGAGAGATATTTTTAAAAACCTAAAGAAGTGAGGCAGTGATGATGTGTGATCAGGAAGACGGTGGCGCCATGTGAGGCCTGAAACACACAGCTGGGTGTTGATTAGTGCAGAAAATGGCTTGAAGCTCTTCGCTCCAACATCCTGGTTCGTGTTTCCATGCTGCGGATTGTTGTGGTTCGTAGTTCAGCTTCCGCTAATTTACCAGAAGAGACGTCAGGCTCCGTGAACCCCCAGGGGTCAGGGAAGAGGTCGCTGAGCCGTTTGAGCGTTTGCTTTTCTCAGCTGCTGATTTCCACCTGAGTTTTGCAGCTCAGATCCAACAGTGACATCACATCCAAAGACTGCGTTTTACTGTTCCAAGTAGGAAAACCAGTTTTAATCCACATTTTATGCATTCAGTCACAAAGTAAGATGTTCACAAATAGAGGTTGGACATAACTGTGTGTACCTCTGTGTGGTTTAATAGGACACAAACAGACTCATAAATAGTTTATACCTGCAATATTTACTGCTTTATATTCATGGCAGCCACACTGGACACTGAACTCTGCTAATGAGGACTTCTTGTTGCATTTCTAATAGAGCTGAATAACAAGATGCAATATCTTACATTGTCATGTAAGATATTGCTAATTTATTGTCCTATCAATATGGGAAATGACTGCGTGAGCTAAAGCTCACATTAGCTAATTATATACAGCTGAGGCCAGATAATTAAATTAGCTGTATAAACAAGAGAAGCATTTTGTTTCACTGTGTCAACTTTTCCTGTTTCAGGTTAGTTGGGATTACCTAATTTTGATTAGATTTGTATAATTTCATATTGTTCACAAATCACAAAATTTCGGATAAACAGAGGAAAACCTGTGTCTGTGTTTTATATCGACGCTCCAGACACTCGACTTTCTCATCATGGAAAGCTCAAAGTAAATCTGCCAAGACATCAGGAGGAGAATGCAGATCTCTGTAAAACTGGTTCGTCGTTTCCAGACAGAAACTGAGAGCAGATTGAGCTTTTTCTGTTTTCGAGCCCAAACTTTTTAATCTGTTGCCTTTGAATATCAGACGGGCATCGTCACTTCCTGTTTTAAAAACATGTCTTCTTTCAGCCGTATCTGACTTTTGAAAGAAACAAGTTCCCCTTTGGGACCAATGCAGTATATTTATTCTATTCTAAAAGCCAAAAGAACTGGAGTTGTGCTTTGGTTGCTAGGTGACGGGCGGAACTCTTCTGGGGTTGCTGGGCAACAGACTTGGGTTGCTAAGTGAGGGGCAGTGCCTGCTGAATGTGAGCAGTTTCACTGTTTTAAGTTGACTTTTATTCTTTTATTTATCTTGTTTTTGTTAAGGACTTTGTGCAAACGTCTGTATTTTTTGCGCTTTATATGTAAATTGGATTTGAATTCATAACCTCAGAACAAGAGGACTTTCGAAAGATGCAGGCAAAACCTGCGAAGGGTCTCATTAACCAAAGTGAAGCTGTACTTTTCTATACCCTGAAGGAAGAAGTTGTCACTCTAAAAGCAACACAAGATGGCCAGACTAGTTTGGACTCGGGGGACTTTAATGGAGGCTTTTTGTGGACGTGTCATGTAGTTTGATGAAACTAAAATCATGATCTGAACCGTGGGAAACGCTGCCAGCCCTGCAAACCCCAAACACACACTGCAAAAACGCAAAATCTTACCAAGGATCTTTGGTTTAGTTTCTAGTGTAAATATCTCAGTATGTTTGAAAGAAGTCAAAACTAACTTACAAGGAACTTTTCATCAGTCAATAGTAGCTTGTTTTAAGTCAATAATTTATAATATTAGCAATAATCTCTAAATCTCATAACATGAGAAAAATGTTACAAGTTAAATAATCTGCCATTAAAACTAGTACTTTTTAATCAATATTAACATTTCTACGTAAAACAAACCTCTTTATCTTGCTGAAAAGTTATTTGTAAGTTTTTCTTTTATTTCAAGTCCACAAAAATGTTTGCATTACAATCTAGCCCAAAAATCCCTGGTAAAATGTTGTGTTTTTGCAGTGCGCTCCCTATTGTTGTTTTCTAAAAAATTCATAGAAGTTGCATGAATCAATAGATTCATGGCAAATCTAAAGTCTGGGAGTGAATTAGGTGCTTTAATGAAAACATGAAAACAGAGTCGTCAGCTACCAATAGCAGAGATACAATGTCGAGCCAGAAACATCACAGGGAAACATGCAGGTCCAGACTCTCGGCAGCACAAGGGGAAATACAGAAAGCGATAAAAGGGAAGGAAATCTGCGCTTTTGAGCTGTAATTTATTAAATTGCTTAGTTACACCACAAACAAAACAAGAAGTTTCCCTGTGGGGAGCTGTAATGAGCCAACCACTTCCTGTTTGGCTGCTATCTGCCTCTGTTAAACATCTGACTCTGGATGTTGGAAGCCTTATCTGCTCCTGAAAGGAGCTAAACAACTAATCCAAAAGATGAAAGAGACATTAGGTCTAATATTCAAAGTCAGGTAAAGAATTATGGAGCCAAACATAATACACAGTAAATTCATGGGACGTAGTTAATTTAATGTACTTTGTGTGCTAAATTAGATGGATGTTTAGAGGAGGTAAACTGCTGCATGTTGTTTTACAATAAAGCTGATTTTTCTTTTCTTCCTCTGAGTCGTTTCGTTGTTCAGTTTCCTTTTTGAGAGAAGAACGAGTGAACAGGGAGAGGAACTAGTGAACAGGGAGGGGAACGAGTGAGCAGGGAGAGGAACTAGTGAGCAGAGAGGAAAAGCTTTAGGGAAGATATGAAAATGAAAATACAGAATTTTAAGAAAAAGGAGATCTCAGCCGTTCCCCTTTATCCATCCATCCATCCTGTGTTCATCCATCCATCCATCCAGTGTTTATCCATCCATCCATCCATCCACCCTGTTTATCCATCCATTCGTCTATCATCCATAGACGGATGGATGGATGTCATTTATCCATCCATCCGTCCATCCTGTCATTTATCCATCCATCCTTTTGTCGTTCATCCATCCATCTTGTGTTTATCATCCATTCGTCTATCATCCATAGACGGATGGATGGTTGTCATTTATCCGTCCGTCCATCCATTCATTCCTTCTCTACTGTTTCCTGTCAGATTCTCTCTGACTGTCAAACTGAGGTTGGATGTTTTTGCCAGAATCGGGTTCAGAATAAACCAGAACAAGAGAAGGAAGCAGGTGATCGGCGCCGCAGACGGCGTTCCCTTAAATCCTCTGCTTCCGTCTGTGACTGTTTTCCTGCAGGCGGGGTTGGAAGTGTCAGCTTTCACATTGATTGTATGTGTGGGTGTCAGAGATGCAAGCACATAACAAAATATTTATCTTACAGAAAAACACTCCAGTTAGCGGGATTCACTTGAAGTCCTGGGCGGATGAGCGATCAACCCATAAATGCACCATTTTGCACTTGTATTGGGAATCTGTTGTGTGTTGCTCTTAATGCGCTACTTTAAATGCAGATTGTCTTTAAGTCACTATTGACTGGGCCGATTATTCAGCACAAGCTTTTTGGAAAGCAACCGAAGCCGCCTGAAGTTGTTCTGATCGGTAGTTTTATGTAAACGGGACGTCTAAAGAAGCCGTGGTAATAAACCCTCAGCGTTTTATCAATTTCTGCTCTTAGCTCAATGTTTTTCAGCCGCAGATTCTCCAGCTCTGCTGTCAGATGGTAAAACAGTGCAGTGTTTACCACTTATATTACTCTGAAGTTATCTGGGTTATTATATCAATATAAACCGATATCATCAGCCAGGACTGCAGGTCATCTGAACTATTTAGCAAACAGATTGTTGGAGTGACTGTATCTCTGAGCTCAAACAGAGCAATGCAGCGTTTCTGAAGGTTGTGTTTATCTTTCCAGAGTTAATCAAATATCGATGCCTAAAAAGATGAATAATACAAAAAAGGACAGCCATAGGAAAGACTTTATCCTCATGTTTTAATGTTTTTGAAGAAGTTTTGCTGTTTTGGAAAAACCTAAAGAAATTGGATATCAATTTTAAGCATCCAGATGATGCAACGTTCAATTACCTAATAAATTATATGTGAATATAAACCTTGAATGTCCGGCCATCATACTGAGGGAGGCGGGTTGTGAGCTCCAGAGATAAACGTGTTCAGACACGGAACAAAGGCTAAAGATAAAAGCTAAAGCTGGAAAAATAGACACTTTTACGGCGAAACAAGTTGAATCTGAACAGCCGCTCAAAGAGGAAGAAGCCACCAATCTGTCAGAAACACTTTGATACAAAGACCATATTTTATGCTGACATTAAATTCCTTCAGATGCAATCATAGTCGTCCCAAGTGTGATGTACGGCGGTGGCAGCATCATGAAGTGGTGGTGTGCTAATGCAGGAGGGACTGGTGCCCTTCACAGAACGGAAAATGACGCAAGGAAGAAATATCTTCCATGTTTTATCAAGAGATGATGAGAAAGTCAACCAATAAACCTGACTCTGTTGATCCAGTTCTGTCTGGATGAATTTTGGCCCAAATTTCAGAAAACTACACTGAAAAAACTGAGTAGTAAAATTTACTGAAAAAACAACTTAAATTTTAAGCAAATGTGAATACAATACTTATATCTAGTAAATTATACCAATACAAAACTAAAGATTATTGAATAAATTAGGTCAATTTTGCTTTGAACAAAACGTTGTTACATGGACTTAATAAAAATAAGAGCAAAATATTGATTACAGTTTGGCATAATTACTGCTCTGTGCCGTCAACCATTGGCTATTTTTAAAGTCTTTAAACTCAAGTTAGCGATTAATCAATAGCTTAATTAGTTGACAATTATTTCAAGTCGATTAATCACGATTAATTCGATTAATCGTTTCAGCCCTAGTTGTTTCCTTCAGTTAGTATGGAAAACGGGACACTGCAATTTCATCCAACAACTTCCTGCCTTTTTGTAACAAAGTGTAAGTCAGGAAAAGCCTCGTGTTATTGGGATGTTACTCCCAGCGGGCCGCGCAGTTGAAAATAAGTGCACTGCACTGTCAGGCACTCGGATAAAAGCCCACTATATTTAGCGTTTGGAAGTGGAGCAGTGATGTTTGGAGCTGAACATAAAATACAGTGAAGTGATGGATGTATTTCTGTTCTGCTCTGTGATGCTGCCTGTCCGTATTTACTCTGAAGTGTGAGCGCCGGTATGTAAATCTGCGTCTCATTCGTCTGTGTTTATTCTCATGCGCGCTGACAGCCACCAGCTCCCAAACAGTCTAACTAGAGATTGAGTCTGAAATCCCGCTTTGATCCCCACATGTTCCCCTCCTGAACTCTCTCTCTCTCTCTCTCTCTCTTCCTCTATCCATCCATCCACCCATCCTTCCCTTCTGTCTCTGAATCTGTGGAGCCTCGTCTTTTCATCACGTCGATATTTACTGCTGTTTACTGGTGATGTCTGGATGTTTTGTAATCTGTGTCTGTGTTGGTGCTGACGCGGTGTTTCCGTGCGGAGGGTGGGGGTCCGGTCCCGAGGCCGACAGCCCGGCGAAACCAGACGCACCTTTAAGTCAACCTGACACCCTTTTGTTTGTGTTTTATGTCCCTTTGCGTTCTCATTTAGTCTGCACCTCGGCGGCGGCCTTCGGTCCGCCCTCAGAGGCTCGTAAAGCAGTTTCAGAATGAGTTGTTTGGTTTATCACCTGGCAAGGCTAAGAAAGCAACTTTAAATCTGACAGTCTGGCCATCAGGCAGACGGGACCATATTTATTCCTTCCCAGGAATGTAGCATCACATTTTATGACGCGTTTGTTGGTAGCGTTGAAGCTGCAGTTTGTAACTCTGATGTTTGTTTTTTCTTTTCTGACAGTAATATTACACTGCAAAACACAAAATCTTACCAGGTATTTTTTTGTTTAGTTTCTACTGCAAACATCTTAATACACTTGAAATAAGACAAAAGTACTTGCAAGTAATTTTTTAGCAAGATTTAGAAGCTTGTTTTAAGTAAGTAATTCCTTAATATTGATGATCTTCTGTTGGCACATAAATTAACTTCTAACATGGGGAAAATGTCTTGTTATAAGTTAAATAATCTGCCAATAGAACTAGAACTCTTTCATCAATATTAAGGAATTATTTATTTAAAACAAGCTTCTAAATCTTGCCGAAAAGTTACTTGTAATTAGTTTTGTCTCATTCAAGTTTGCTCATTAATTTGCAGTAGAAATTAAACCAAAAATACTTGGTAAGATTTTGTGTTTTTGAAGTGTAGACAGTTAATCCGTGAAAAGATGAATCTCCTCCACGTTCTATCAGAGCTACTATTGCTGTCTAAAGAAATGCGCCACTCTCAATAAAAAAAACAACACAAAAATAAACAAAACAATTAGAGGCAAGAGGTGGGTCTTAGCGCTGTCAATCATCCTCATGTAGTCGCTGATGAATCTAAGAGAAACGGCTTGCTGTTATAGGAAAACTGTTTAACTAGCTTTAGCATTCAGTACAGTCTCTGCCAGCTGCAGCATTAGCAGACAGCCATGGGTAGAAGGTTGTCACTGAGAGTGATTGACAGCGTTAAGATCCGCCTCCTGCCTCTGATTGGTTGTTTGTAGTTGGCGCAGGAGAAGGCAGAAGAGCTTGATTTATTTTATTTTTTTTCACAGATTTTCTGTCTCATAAGCTGTCATGGCAGAGTGACAGTTTGCAAAAACAGATTTGTTTCTAAACGCTGCACACTGCAGCTTTAAGGGCTGACTCCAGCCACCGCCTTCAGTGCGTACTTCTTGCTGTCGTACATCTGATCTGCGCCAGAGGTCTGTCCCGTTCTCTTTCCACTGAAAACCATTCATATTCATTTTGAGCCCTTTATATTTTATGACATCAGAAAGTTGGCAACAACCCACAGCATTTAATAAAAAATAAAACGATTGCAGGCACCAAAGCTCCAGCGCCACAGCAATTTGTTAATTATGTTGCAGATGCATTTGGCCATTTATTTTTTCTTCCCCCTTTCACTAAAACGGCATGATTTTATCTAGCTGTTCAGATTTACCAAATTATTATGTTAAATGTTGGACAAACTGAACTTTCTGACCCTGAAGGCCGTCATCTTCAGACATTTATTATGTCTCTATGGAAACGGCGTTTGTTTCATCGTCTGCCATTAAGACAAGCTAAACTTTTCCTGTTTAAAGTCATTAAGGATTACCAAAAATAGTTTCTATGAAACACTCCAAAACCTGGACTTTGTTGACCGTGTCCACTTTGTAACTGATTTGTTGACATGATTGGGACCATTTTCCATGTTTATGCCCAGGCTTTAACTTACTGGATGATATTTGGAAGTTTTTGTCAAATGTTAACATTGTGGCCAGAAAATGTCATTTTAGTGACTAAACCACTTGTTCTTGTCTCCAAAACCAAAGATCTTTGTTCCAGAGAACATTTTAAACTCAAATCTGGTTTTTTATGGAGAACTGGCTTCTTCCTTACTGAGCAGCCATTCAGTCCAGGTTTGTACTGGACTCCTTTCACTGTGAGTAATGAAACTTTCACCAGGTTTTGGCAGCATCTTCACAAAATAAATGACTTTTTCTTTTGCAACAATAAACTAATGTGGATTATTTTAATTATATAAATTAAGCAGTCTGAATTTTTATTGTAAAGATGGAAAAGTTAGGTTTTACAGGTTTGCCTCATTAAAGAGAAAGGCATCCAGTTTTTACATTTATTTAGGTCTCAACTAGGAAAGACGAGGGGAAAAGATTGGGTCCATTTTGAGAAATAAAAACAGGATTTTCTGAGATTGCTTCCTGTATTTAGCCAAGTTTGGATGCAGCAAAGTTTGCTTTTGAGAAAACCACAAAGCTTGGTGACAAATACGTTGAGTATTTCCTATTGGAAAAATGTTTTCATTTAATTATGTGTGGGCATCTATCGCATCGTTCATCATTTATTGTGATATTTTCACCTGTGCATTTGAACTTCTTCCATCTAACATATGAACAAACATACCTGCAATGCTCAATGAAGTCATTTAAAGCTCCTTTTTGCCCCCCACACGCTCTTCAAAGACGGCCCTCCCCTTTAACTGTCTCCCCGCGGATGAAACGGTGAAACAAAACATTAAAAAGATCAACAGTTTTCATTACAGCAGCTAATTAAATCAGCCCCACTTTAAACAGTTCAGCTCAAGCGCATCTTTTATGTCCTGCACGCCCTTCGCCTGTGTTCCTGTTTGACTGCGAGTATCACTGAGGGCCGCTCATTGTCTGCCTAATCCCAACCAGCTTTATTTGTGTGAGCATTTGTAAGGCCTCCGTCTCGGCTTAGCGTGACTTAATGCCGCTGAGAGCAGAGCCACTTCTCTACCTTTGATCGGCGGTGGGAGCCAACGCACGGCTAAGGCCACACCAGCATCTCCAGGAAGTCTCCCATCCTTCCCTCTCACTCTTATCCTTCCTCCATAATCTCAGCTGCTGCTGTTTCTTCTTCTTCTTTAGTTTTTTTTTTTTTGCAGTGACACAGCTGCACAAAAACCTCCCACATGTCTCAACGTCGAGGTGCAGCGAACCGTCACAGCTAATTCCACGCGGCCGCCCGGGTTTCACGACATAAGCAGACAGTGACGGAGCGATCTATAATTTTCCTCCTGCTTCTTTTTTTTTTTTTTTTTTTTTTTGAAGACTTCCCCTCTCCGTTTCCGTTTCGTCGGCAGAAATGGGAGCCGGATGAGGGAATTCCTCGTATTTATCCCCAGCTGCTGCTCTGTTTTCTGGTGTTTCTATGAGAACAGAGCCGCCTCCTTTGGTTCGATGCTAATCACCCAAACCGCAGGTATTTTCCTTCAATGTGAGGTGAAAATGTCCGAGTTGTTTCAAAGAGGAATAAGTGAATTAATGGCATGATAAATTAAAACAACCTCAGTCATTTCTATTTGCAGTAAAGTTTGCCTTTGTCAGGAAAAGCAAAAAGCTCTGTGAGTTAAAGACAAAACTTTGTGTTGTAGCCAAAGTTTCTTCTACTGAAGTAGAAGAAACTTTGGTAGAATAAGTTTTGTTCAGAGAAACTTCGTAATTCTTTTTATTTGTTGTTTTTATGTTTTTGTTAAAATGTCCTCCAGTCCAGTGTTGAATTTAAAGTTTATAGATATTTAAGAATGTGTTACTGCATTTTTACACCAATATATTACTTGAAAATAATCTTTAAAAAAAACAATACTATTATTGTTTATTGCAGTAACTTCTGGGACAATTTATCGTGCAGAAAAATGTGACTAACCCAAATTTTCATTCATACTACTTGATGAAAATGGGATATTAGTAGCTACTAGCAACTGCTGGATACTACCTATCATCTTCTTTTTATAGTTATAATTATTATTTACTCTGTGTGTATAATCCGTCCATAAATTAGCGCCCTGACTCTGTTCAGTCTGACTTTAGCCGCGCTCCAGGCTGCTCAGCTTAACCCTCCACACCGATTAGTCATTCGACGTTTTACTGCTCCGCTGCGTTTATTTTTAAAAATGCTTCCAATTTCTCTTTATGCTGGCACTCCCATCCGCGCGCTCATGCCAAACGGCTGAGGTTAGAGCAGGCCAGATGATGTAATGATGCAGATTTTTCCAGAGTCGATCACATGGGAACCGGCTCAGCAGAGCCTTGGAGCAGCACAGCAGCACCCGTTTAAATGTCTCATTTTTCGTAGCATTACGGCCACAAGCTGCAGTGTATTTTCATTTTCTAGGGTTGCAAAAACACACAATCATTTTGTTTAGTTTCTAGTTTAAATATCTTAGTACTTGGAATAAGACAAAAGTAACATACATGTAACTTTTACACAAGAAACAGGAGCTTGTTTTAAGTTACTAACTCCTTGATTATTTCACTTACATCATGGGAAAATGTCTCGCTATATGTGAAATAATCTGCCAGCGGAACTAGAACTTGGTTGCTAGGTGACGGGCTGGGCTTGGCTGGTGTTGCTAGGTAATGGTGCGGCGTCCATTGATTTTGAAATAAGTGAAAAAAGTCTAGTAGTTTTATCATCAACATTAAGGAATTCTTGGCTTAAAACAAACTCCTGTATCTTGTGGAAAAGTTACTTATAAGTTAGTTTTGTCTTTTTTTTCCCCCACCTGTATCTAGAAACTAAACCAAAAACACTTGGTAAGATTTTGTGTTTTTGCAGTGCAGCATGTTGGAGTAGCTCTGTTACGTTACTCCTGATCTGTTCTTTTTGTAGACTTTGTTCCTATTTTTGCTTTTATTCCCTCTGGTTTTGGAATAACAGCATTTTTTTTTCTTCTCTTACTTTTTTACTTTTGGGACCAAAAACTGAAGTAATTCCTGAACAACAACCAAGAGGAATAAAAAACGGAGGAACTTCAAACCACCTCTCCCATCCATCTTATCCCCAACTCCAACATCTCTCTGCATTGCTTTCTAATCAAACAGCCACAGGTGAATTTAAATAGTGCTTTCTAACACCTGATGATGTCATCCAGGGCATGTTACTGTGGAGCCTCTGCTGCTCGTATATTCATCTGTTAGCTCGTCATGTTAGTCGGGTAACTGTCATACATCACCAGCCTTCAGTCAGAGGCCTTTTCAGATATGTTGCAAGACTAGCGTCTACCCTCACTGCCCAGATACTTGGATGATTGCATTTGATGAACATGGGATACATAAGCACATCACTGTGAACTATGGAAATGCAAGGAATCCACTGGTTAAAAGAGGATCCCAGTTTTCCAAAACTTAAATCTCCAAAACCAAAAAATGTGATCAGTCGATAAAATTAAGTCAATAACATAACATATCGCGATACACACTTTATTAATATCAATAGGTAATACATTCTAATAGAATATTCAGTGCATAGAATATTCACTGAACTCCAATCCAGAACCGCACGGCATTCTGGGAGATGTAGGTAGAGGAAATACTTTATTCGCTCAACCTCTCACAAGCAAGGTTGGTGGAATCAACTGACTCACTCACTCTCTGGTTACCTAGCAACTCACTCACTCTCTGGTTACCTAGCAACTCACTCACTCTCTGGTTACCTAGCAACAACTTGAATAATGTGGCTACCCCGTAGCAACTTGATAAATTTGCGCAGCAGCAGCAGTTTAAGGTTTTGCCACCGTTCGTCAAACTGTTTTAAAAATAAACAGCATGGAGTGAAAGCTGGATAAAAGAGGAAAGGTCACACCACCAGCCTGGCAGTAACAAAAAAACCGAATCAATAATTATTGGTATTGTCTGATATGAGACGTAGTAAGTTTTTCAGCCGTGTCGCCCAACTTTGTGTTGAACTCCTACATAAAATCCCAATAACATTCATCCAGTTTGTGCTTGTTGAAATGTAAAAAAAAAAAAAAAAGTTAAGCGGCTATAAATAAATGTGAAAGCTGCTCCAGATGACATCAGAGGCTATAATGTTTCTGCTTGTGGGTCGTAGCGGTTATGTATAGCCGCTTGCTCACGTTCCCACAGCATCCAGCTTGTTTTGCTGAGGCTTTCATCCCTAAATAAACCAGTGGAAGCCCAGTTGCTGTTCGCCTGTGTGTTTGTCTCTCGCCTCACTGGAGCGGACGGCTCGGTGCGCCTTGACGTGTTTACCCTCCACCGCAGATCGTGGCCGCGGCTATAGGCCGGCTGTGTTTGGAGACTGGAATGAGAGCGTGAGCTTGTTCGCGCCGAGGTCGACGGATCAGAGGGGGGAGCAGGTGGAGGCTGCCACTACAACCCCCCCCCCCCCCTCGGTCCCCTTTCATCGTGGCAAAGGTTGGAATCAGGTTGGGAATGGCTGCCGACCCCGAGCAGGAGGCATTCCAGCATTCCTCTGCGGTCAGAATCAGAGCAAACGAAGCCGCTCCCTGGAGATCAAGGGGCCGCCGGGTTATTTCTAGAGCTGCAGCAAGTGGTTACTTCAGCGATCAATTATTCTATCAATCACCCCGGCGATTAATCGATTAATCGTATGGAAAGATTTATACATTCTTTCCAGATTTTTTTTGGAGATGCATAAAAAGATGAATATAAACAAATAATTTTATTTCTTTTTTAAATGAGGAAATAAACATAGCCTGAAAGGCGGGAACACGGCATTCCTTCAGTAAATCTGAACCGGGTGAGGATAAAACCAGGCCTGGTTTGGTTAAAATGTATTTACAGACAAAAGTGTTTTTATCGCTAATGCAGAATGTGTGGTTTTGGTTCACTTACTGCTCTAAATATTTTTATTTTTTCAGCAAATATTAGTTTTCAATAATTGATTAATCTGATTACTTGTTTAAACCCTAGTGTTTGTTTTTCAGCAAAAGGCCTTTTTTTTACTAATCAATTAATCATGATTAATCAAATTGTTAATTTTCATCTTTTTTTCAGCAAAAGGCCATTTTCTAAGTCTGATTTCTCCAGTTAACAATTAAACTATTACTTAATTAGACGATCATTTCACCTGTTTCAACCCTGATGTTTTTCCAGTAAAATGCCCTTTTTTGGTTCTGTATAACGATTAATCTATTACTGAATTAGTTGATAATGATTTCAATAATTAATCTGATTAAACTACATTTGTTATAAAATATAAGATGAATATAAACAAATCATTTTCTTTTTTTTAATAAGAAAATCATAATTTCTTAGTTAAAATGCAGTAATAGCATTCAGCAAAAATATGAAGCTAAAACTTTTTCTCCTGATGAGTTTTGACTAAAACATGATTATAGATAGCCATATTTTTTATCTGAAATACTAATGGTATATATATATATATATATATATATATATATATAATTATTATTAGAAATATTTTGGCTTAATTTCTGCTCTAAATATGATTTTAGTCTGTGATCTCCCGTTTACGATTAATCAGTTACTAAAGTAGTTGATTCTTATTTCAAAAATCGATTAATCACAATTATTCACGATTAATCATTTCTGCCCAAATTATTTCAATACAAGGGCTGAAAGCTGTTCTGGATGTCCCAGAACAGCATGAAATGACCTCTTTTTTTTCTTTGTAGACTCCAGTTAATGATTAATCACGATTAGCTCTACTTGTTCCAGCACATGGGCTGAACGTTGGGCTGGATGTCCCAGGTGAAGTCAGATCTCCTGCCTGCATCGTCTCAGAATCTCAAATTGAAAATATTCCCTGAAATCAAACCTTTAAAAAAATGACTCGTATCATAAGCTTTAATGGTTTCTTGTGCAAGCTGATGTGAGAACGTAGCGTGAGCAGAATGAGTGTAGGGAAACAAGTGAGCCAGCAAGCTGAGGCAGCAGATAACAGGCTATCAGGGAGCTCACACGCTTGTAATCCACCTTGTGATAGCTTCAGCTTTAAAGTATCAGGCAGAGACCAGCACGGATTTCCAACTTCCTCGGTGCTGAAACCTTCTTATGTGATGCTTTTTTATGATTTTTC
This sequence comes from Poecilia reticulata, assembly GCF_904066995.2. NCBI lineage: Eukaryota > Metazoa > Chordata > Actinopteri > Cyprinodontiformes > Poeciliidae > Poecilia > Poecilia reticulata. The sequence continues at coordinate 21,074,548 of NC_088840.1, read as the reverse complement.
TGCAGCGTGCTGCGTTCTCCTTGCTGTAATTGGCAGCTCATTCCAGCACCAGGCTCCCCTTAAAACTGGTTTAATGCTCAGCTCTTTATGTGTAACAAAGGATTTGTTTTTATTGCTGGAGAGGTCTTGATGGCGCACAAGAATTTAAAATGTCAGCTCTAATCTCTCAATCTATTTCCAATATCTGACATTTATTTCCTTAATTCAACTAATACATGTTTGGGTTATTATCAGTGAGGGACCTAATTAGGGAGGTGCAGCTCCAGGGAGCTGAAAATCTCAAAAATCTGGTTCCCATTTTCCATTTGCCATTTTTTTGTCCTGCCTTGTGGTTGCGTTATTCTGCAGAGATGCTGAAGGCCTGCAGAAGAAAATGAGGAACGAGACCAGAACCGAAGCGTGCTGTGCGTGTGTGTGTGTGTAGGGCAGAGTGGGAGAGACTGAATGATTTATGAAGATTGATGGCTCACTGTGCCGGGCTAAAGCAGCAGTACATCAATGTGGGAGAATGTCACTCGGTCCTGGAGGATTGTGCACACAGCCTGACGGGCTGTCTCATAATTTTTATTTTTTTTGCTGATGCAGGATCAGCAAACAAATGTGCATCGTAATGAAATGGGCCGAGTTCATGCGGCTCTGGTGGAGCTGTAACTTAAATGAAAGGCGCTTTGTGTCAGGATCAGCTTCTTACCTCCAGAATCTTGTTTCAAATGAGTATTTATGGGTGAATTCACACCAGACATGTTTAGTCCGCTTTAATCAAACTCCAGTTCGTTTGTCTAGAAAGTGCAAACTCCAGAAAAGCGACTGTGCTCCTCCTAAAAACCTCAGTCTTGGTTCGGTTGAAGTGAACTCTGGTGCAGTTTGAATTCATTTATGAATGCCAAACTCTCCAAAAGCAGGAAGTAGTCTATAGTGCAAAGCATTCTGGGTAAATGGAACTAAAACAAATGTGTGAGTCTGGCACTATCACTGGAAATGGATCATAGTATTTTTACAAAAGAAATCCTACAACCTCTAAAATCTGACGCCACATTTTCTTTTTTCACATTTTGTCATAAATTTTGCTGGACGATATATTGTCCCAGATGTTATTGCGATAAATGATAATATTGTCGTTTTGAGAAAAGTACAAAGATCAAGTAACTTAATTTTTTTTAACAAATATTTAACATTGGAACTGGAAGACATTTTAGGTATCCAAAATAAATAAATAAAACAACAGAAACAATAAATTTGTACTGAAGCCTCTGTAAACAAGATTGCCTTTCAAAAATAGGCTACTTGAGACCAAATCACCAGATTGTAGCTTTTTGTTGCAGTTTTTGTTAAAAAGAGATACAAGAAACAAACATCGATTTTATCATACGATTAATTGAAGTATTGCTTATTACGACAGACTCACTTGTCGTTTCCGTCGGTGTTTCTTGGTGCAGCGCCACCAACTGGAGGGGAACTGGATTTTCAAAGGTTTTGGTCCATTTTACAAGTGCAGTTTGAAAGCAAAGCATATAAAACTGACTAAAAGAGAGATTTATTCACGCTTAAGTTGCTGTTGCTGGTTTAAATCTGACCTTGGGTTGGCATCAGTTAGAAATACCAGGGCATAAAGTTTACACCAAGTTTTAGCATCTCCCAATTTAAATGTTGACGTCAGTGTTGCTTTACGCCGTCGACTCTTTGCATTTCAGGGATGTTGACATTGAAAAACTGTTGAATTAGTAGAAAATGTTGATCCAAAACTGCACAACAGCTGAGTGGTTGTTGGATTTACTCGTGAAATAACCTTCAGTAAGAAGGCTTTCTAAAACCAAAACAGTAGTTGTGGATCTGGAGGCTAAAGTCAGCCAGCCGGGACAGACCATATGCTGCTCCTGCTGTCCGGCTCTTTGCTTTCCTTAACGATGTTCTCATGGGTGAACTGCGCTCCGAGTTCGCACAGCATGACTCTACTCACTGACTGTTAGTCCACAACATTTCCGTACAGTGACTCGTCTTCCAAACGTAAGCAGACAAACACAACAAAGCTCCATTTCACATAAACGAACGTTTTTAAACGGCAACGAGCGCTGTGCCGAGGTTTGATCATTTCCAACAATCGCAGCTATTTATCTTAACTCGGAAGGGCAATTATACAAAGATAATTACTTTGATGTGCAGCAGGAAGCTTGAGGTTTCACTCATGCATGCATTAACAAGTTCAGACTGTGTAAACTACTCCTGACTTGGCCCAATTATTCTCACAGCCCTGGGAAAGCACAGAGACGGATGGCGTTTGATGAGGAAATGGAAAGTGGAAATCTTTGTTTCCAGAAAGCCGCTTTCCCAACTTATATGAAGAGGCCTTTAAAGAAAGCTCTTTAGGCTGCGTCCATTTAATTTGATCTCTTGGTTCTCTTCAGTTTGTACTTGAAACCAAACATTTGCAGACACTGCATGAAAACACACACAACCTCTTCTTTTTCCTGACTTTAAATCGACTCACATTTTCACATTGGGTGCAACTGGAGTTTTCAAAATGATTTGTCTTTCTTAAACGGTAAAATAACTGCTTTTATTCACTCATAACCAGGAAAAAATGTCTTTATAAATAATCTGCCAGTGAAACTAGACCTTTTAAAATAAATATTAAAGGTTTTTCTTCCCTTCAAACAAGCTAACATATCTTATGGAAAAGTTACTGGTGGGTTAACAGAAGGAGATATTTTAAGGCACCACATCAATGCTGCTTTCTTGTGACTTTATTAAATATCTAAATAAGTTTAACGAGATGAGAACTGTGGACCTCCACAGGTTTGGTTCATGCTGTTCAGGAAGAAGACTGGTTCTCTTCTTGTGATAAAATGTTTTTTTCAAATCCACCAGAAAACAAAAACTGTCTGATGCTCTTAAGAATAAATTTTGAAGAGCCACAATCCAAAAAGAAGAAAACAGGTTGAAAATATGCTTTATTTTTTAAATAAGTACCATGTGGTCTAATTAAACTAAAATAAAAATGTTTGTCCATTATGGCAGCTTCTTCAGCGACCAGCTGAGAAATGGCAAGTGGACAGAAATGGACCTTTCACTTGGACAATGACTCTAAATATCAATCAATCAAGTTTATTGGTGTTGCACATTCCAGCAGTAAGGCTGATCAAAGAGCTTCACATCATAAAAAACACCATGAGAAACTAAACTTTACATTTTGTCGCCTGAAATGATCAATAAGTATCAGTTATGTTGGTCAATGATTAATTTATTGTGGCTCCAAAGCAAATCTTAGTTGTTGGGTTTTTAGCTTTCATAGGAAGGATCTCGGTGTTTCAGCCGTTTTGCAGTTTTCTGGAAGTTTGTTCCTCATTTGGCTGCATCGAGTTTGTTTGAAGGAATGGGCCAAAATCCCAGCAAACAGTGGAGAAAAGATTGTTGCAGAAAATTCAAAATGTTTGACCCGAATCCTACAGCAGTTTTACCAAATACTAAAGAAACACTGAGTTCCATTAAGTCTGAACAGCCACCTGTTCAGAGCTGCTTTTGAACCGTCATAAATGAACAACATTTTGATGTGTAATAACGGCTCTTTGCAAAATGTGATGTTTACTGGCTGACTGTAACAGAGCGATCTGAACTGCCTTGTTGCTGAAATGTGATGTATGAATAAACTCTATTGACTTATTTAAGGAAATGGATGTAAATTCCTGACTGTGAAGAAAGTAATAACATATTTCTGTTTATTGTTGTGACATTTAGCAAAATAAAAAATTCTGCTGATCCCATCACCAGAATTTGTTTCTTGAACTTCTCCAGTTCGAGAAACAAAATGCCCGTCTTTTTATACAACGTATGCAAATATCTGTCTTGGAGACGTTTCGCCTCATCCGTTTTGCTTCTCCTTGCTTTTCTTTACGTAAATATATTTTTTAGATGGATCCATTTATCTGCTGGCGTCAGTGATCCAGAGTGTGATCCTGCTCTCGTCGTCTCGTAGGTTTGATAAGTTGTGGGATGAGAGGCCCGGGCCCAGCGAGGCGCTTCGTGTCGGAGGGAGTTAATGTCCTGGCATACGGAGGGAATGAATTAGGTGCTAAAGATGAGCGTGTTGCAAACCAGCCATGTTCAACATCCAATCTCATCACAGGAGGAAAGAGGCAGCTGAGTAAATCAGAAGTTGTAAGAATGTGTGGAAGGTCGTCATGCCAGGTTTGTAATGGATCTCTTTGACTGTTGGGCGTGGACGGCCGTAAACAGCTGCACCTTTTCGAAATCTCTCCTCTTCTTCCTCTTCTTCTCTCGATCATTTATCCTCTACACGCGCGTACGCGAGCTCTGGCACCTGGGGAAATGAAGATGGATGATCAGCAGGGCGGCGAGAAGCTCAGGAGATAATACAGCAACATTTACGGCCACCTATTTAAGCAAAAACACATTTCACACACCCCACTGTGCCTTATCTGGCTTGTCGTGGAAAATGGATGCACTTAGCTTTGTGCCGTTGCTTGTTGGTCGTGTTTAAACCATTTGGCTCGTTGCAGCCGGTGAGCTTTAACTGTTTGTAGGGAAGAAATGTGCTCATAAAACTCGTCTACAAACATCTGATTCTTTCTGGCAGAAACGATTAATCGTTATTAATCAGCTACTTGGATAATCAATGTAATTTAGAAAGCGATTAATCAAGTAATCATTAACTGGAGTTAACTGAAAGCCATTTTCTGAAATAAACCCAACATATTCAGAGCTGTAATTCATGCAGAACTGTACACAAAATGTTATTTTGTATCTGACATAAAAACAGTTTTGTCTGTAAATGGGTTTCACCCAGAACTCAAGTCGTAAAGTTTTAGATTCACCTGGTTTCAGATTTACTAAAGAAATGCTATTGTTTGCATTTTAGCCAATGAAATGTTTATTTTCTTTTATTTTGTTTCAAATACTTGGTCGTTTATGGAAAAAACTGTAAAATCTGATTAATCGCCTGAATAAGCGATTAATTATTTAAATAATCGTTACTTGTGTATAATAGCCTAAATAAATATTTTAAATGTGCTGGGGAGTACACAAAATATTAGCATATTTTTATTGTATGGAAAAGATATTAATCGTCAGAATAATCAATTAAATTATTTGAATAATCATTAGTTGCAGCCCTACTTGTGTGTAATAACCTAAATAAATATTTTAAACGTGTTTTTCTGGGAAGTGCATAAAATCGCTTTTTGATGATTGCACTAACAAGCAGCCATACAACATTGCATCATCTTCATCCAACAATAAAAAAATCCAAACGCTCTCTTTTAGAACCAGAGAAAGAAGCTTATTAATCACATCTGGGGCCTGTTGTACTGACTGAGCTCCTCAGAGAGAGATGCTTCATTAACACCAACCCACTAGAAACCAGGCTAACAACACACACACACACACACACACACACACACTGTAAACTGATCATATATGCGTCAGACGCAAGTTAAACGGTGAGAGCGATCATGCAGACGCACTCCATACTGCTCTGTCCTAACCTTTGCATGTGCATCGATCTTAGCCTGGCAGGCACTTGTCCATGCATAGAAAATGTCTACATCGATAATCATCACACACACACACGCCGAGGCAGAAGGGTGTCTGTTTGACTTATTTATTTATTCAGCAGCCGCTTCTGTCCAGGTCAGGTCGTCTCCAGCAGCTTAATGGACACCAGGCTCTGCTGCATGGAAACATTAGCCAGCCTGAGCGCCTCGCTGCGTGTTTTCGGACTGACAGCCGAGAAGCAAACACACACACACACACACACACACTTGAGGCAGGGGCGACTCTGAAATGCTCAGGCTGCTCGTCTGCAGCTACCGTTTGATGTTTTTATAGCAACTCCCAACCTCTCCGTGGCGTTCCCCGGCTGACCTCGCAGGATGCTGCAAACCCACACAAACACTCAGTGGGAGGTACAAACACTGGGATAAACCCGAGCACAGAGGAAGTGTCTGATTGGATGAAACCAGAGGAAGTGACCGACTTTCCTGTTTTGGGGGTGTTGTGTTCCCTGAACGGTAAATGAGGTGTGCCGAGGAAGTGAAAGCTCGCAGCTGAAGCCATTAACTCACACACATCACGCTGATATGTGTGTTTTGGTTGTTTGATTTGGAGCCGGATCTGGTTTAACCAATTCCCTTGGAATAACAAAAAGAGTTGGTTTGCTTTTTTAGCATCACATTGCAGCACACAGAGTTCAAGTCATCAGCTGCGTTTTCGTTGATCGTATAATTGCTCAAATTGGAATTAGAAAAATAAATGTGCTTAATGGAAACACGACAATTTTGATTAAATGTTTTGTGCTAGGAGGATGTAGTTGTTTGGAATGTATTTCTCAAAACTGCAAACAAAATACTTTTTTGCATCACAAGTCATGTGATCAACAACTGAATGATAGGAAGTGGTATTAGGATGATGGCGGACATGTTTATTAACGACGTATTGTGTGAACAAACATATTCACGTGTGATTTTAATTGTGATTCTTTAATGGAAGCACAACAGTTGCAAACAGTTGCAAAGTTGTTGGGGGTTTTTTTCAACAAAGTTTTATGCACATTTGCAATGGAAACGCAGCAACTGTTTAAAATTGTCTCCAGTTTGGAAAGGACATCAAATATGGAAAAATAGTTGTATTTCTAGACTTTATTCTCTATCAAATTTGCATGAAAGATTTATCCACTCAGTCGTTTGCAGTCTTGAAAACTCTGGAATCAGCTGATCAAACTTTATTTATGCAGCACTTCTGCAAATAATACAAATTATTTATAATACAAATAAGACAGAGATAAATGTAACAACTATGGGAATAAATTAGATGATCAAATCAAGTCCAAAGGATAAACCAAGTGAGGGTTGGTGCCTCTGCAACTATTGTTTAGGTAATGGATGAATAACTCTCGGTTATTCTGGCGATTAATCGATTAATCAGATGGGGAAGAAATGGCACATTCTACATATTTTTCATTTAACCATGTAAATCTTTTTTATACAGTATTAAAAATACATTTATCAATGAGTATGAAGAAGATCAATTCCCTTTTTCAATAAATATAAAATATTTTCTAACTTCAAATATAGAAAACTCCCACTTAATATTTATATTTATCTTAAATTCAGCATGTGTACTTGGTTGTACAGTTTTGGCTTAATTACTTCTCTAAATAAGTTCAACAAATGGCCTTCAGTTAGCAATTAATCGCGATTAATCGCTTTTAGTCATGATTAACCCGATTAATCGTTTCAGCCTGTGGTTACTGATCTTGGTAACTTTTCTTCAGCTTCTTGTTCTTCATCAATCAATCAAATTTTATTTGTATAGCACATTTCAGCAGCAAGGCATTTCAAAGTGCTTTACAACATTAAAAACAGATACACAGAGTCATGTAACATTGAATAAACAGTAAAAAAAAAAAAAAAAAAAAAAAAGCCTTTTCACCTGTTCAGAAAACGTTGTGGTGTTTCCCACAGATGTGAGAGGAAGCTGTGGTTTGTGAAAAGCTGAGCACCTGCTTCCATGTAGAGGAAATGAACTATAGGAGCTTATGAGAAGTGCAAACCCAGCTGCTTCATTTCTGGGAACTGTTTGGGGTTTTAGGTGTTTGTGTCCTCCTTTAAAATGTAATTCAGTTCAAACTCGTGTGCAAACTAAAAAGGAAGTCTGGTTAATTAGCATGATGCAGATTTCAGGGCATAACGTAAATGAAACTTTAACTATCCAGGTGTAAAACAGGGCAGAGTTGCTTGAACTTCCTGCGTTTGATATAATGTAGCAGTAAATGTTGCTCTGAACCTGGCAGCACATTATCAGCCCATCTGTCTCCTGATGTCTGTGTTTGACAGTCGCTCTGCTGCTTGTACAAACCTCCAGGCCAGAACATTATGGAGCCCCTAATGGACCTTTCTAATGGGTTTCAGACAGAGAAAATATAAAACGTATCACTGCAGCGTAGTGCGTAGCCCTGCGTGTTTCACCTTCGGTTCAGTTTCAACAAGAACCTTTATAATCTGAAGCTTTCAGTTATTGCTGAACGTTTTCCCTCCTGGTTTCTTCTGTTCGATCTTTAGTGGGTTAGGCTGATATGAGATGTTTGGGTTTCCTGTTCCGGATGTAAACATGATGATGCTCAGCTGCCGTTCAGCTCATCACCAACAGCGATCTGTGCAGAACAGACACGTTTGAGTTAGGGCTGTGTAATAATATCAATTTTGCGTTATCGATATTTTCTTTCCTAAAAAAAAATCGATATTTATCCACAATTATTGTGACATCCAACTGCCACCTTGTTCACTCACTGCTTGCTTCACTGGGAGAGTGATTCGGTCATCAAGCTTAGAGTGATTCCTTCAGATGTTAAGTGAAGGTTAGAAAGGTATCAAACTATTCAGAGCAGGTACTTGGTGCACTTTATTTACTTTACAAATGCATGTAAGCTACAGTTTGTACTGTTTCAATTAAAAGAAACATGTTTTCTCACCACTTCTCACACAAATAATGCTGGTTGGGATTAGGCAGAATCATTTTGTCAAGCTGTCGACTTTAAGTCTGTGTCCATGTCCAACCAGAGCCAGGTATTGTGTAGTTGGTGCTTTTAATCAGTTTTCAGTTAAATTAATTCAATCCAACTCTATAACAGTCACAAAATGTCACCAAAATCACTCTGACCCTCTAAAATCTTTCAGAAAATCGCAAAAGTGCATTGAATTGTATTGTTTGCTGAATATTGCAATATATATCGTATCGTGAGCAGAATATTGTGTATCGTATCGTGAGATTATTGTATCACTACAGCCATAGTTTGAGTCACGTAGATATCAGGAAACACTTAAAAACAGAAGCAGATTGATGATAAATGAAGTTGACATCACTTAAATTATGACCTTCTTTCCTTTCTTTCATAAACTTTGACATTTTATTAGAAAATCTTAGAGCGTGAAATGTTGCTTTTGGGATTTCCCCAATAAACATTTGAAAGCAACAAGGTGAATATTTACATTTTCTGATCAGTTATCACTTTAATGTACCAGTGATTTTATTTATGTAGCACATCTTCAGGAACAAGGAAGTTCAACGCGTTTTACATCATAAAACACAAGAACACAAGAACTGATTTCTTAGGCAGACCTGTGAAGTTACGGTCGATGCGACTAAAGATAAACACATGGATGAGTTTCTAGATCTTGCTCAGACATTAATCCTCTCCTCCTGGAAATGTTCTTCAGGTGACAGAAACCCGACTTTGCAACTGTCTTTATGTGGCTCTGAAGGTTCAGGTCAGAGTCCATCACTACTCATCTCTCTCTTGCTAAATGTTTTCCGTTTCCTGTTTATTTTATCTCTAAAATGACAGAAATCTCTCCGTTCAGTTAAAATTTGCACATTTCCTTTGACTTTTTAAATTTGCTTTTCACTTTCTTCAACATTTTGGAGTATTTTACCAGTCTGAATGTTAGAAAGCACCCAGCTTCACCCTGTAACTGAGAGTTTAGCTCCCTCCACACATCTCTGTAGAGATGAGGTTGGTGTCCATGAACCGTTCAGCTCCTCCGATCGTTTAAAACAAAAATATGAAACAACCAGGCTTGTTCCGGTGCAGCTGTTTCTGTTGAAACTCGGCCCTCTGTTTGCTCCGAGTCGTTTGTGTTTGCAGTTTATTAGCGCGGCTCTCTGGTCTGCAGCCTCTTTACGAATCTCGGCTGATGGCTTCCTCTGTGACTTCCCTCCCTCTCGCTCTGCGGCCCACGCAGGCCTGCCTCTGCCGCTCTGACACCTGAGCGCGCAGGTTTGGTTACTTTATCTAAAGGAAAGCGGTGGGTGGAAGGAAGCGCACAGCGGCACATCAGCTCTGGAACAGGCGCGCTCGCTTCACGCCGAGAAGAAGACAAAATGTCAGGGCTGGTTGTGGGAGACAACAGCCGGCGCTGCCATGGAGACCGCTGTGGAGTACGGCTGCAGAGGATGACTGCCGCGCTTACATTCGCTCAAAATGTCACAACACCCGAGGTAGGGGTGGAGGAGTCGCGCCTGGGCCTGATCACTATCAACCTGTTTGCTTTTTTTTGTGTTTTTCTCGCGCTCTGACACAAAACCTGCTGATAACTGAGACCTTTCCAGGCGCCACTGTGACCTTTATTTGTTTTCCAATCATGATCCGTCCTGTTCTGCTTCACACCAACCCGGTTCAGAGGGTTTCCCCGCTCAGGGCTCTGACGCTCCTCTTCACCTTTGTCATAAATAGCATAATGAACACGGTACATGCATATTTCACAAACAGCAGGACCATTAAGGAGCCCATTAGACCTCCGTTTGGCTTTGGCACGTCTGATATATTCCCTGCATGTTAACTTGATGCTTAATGGCCAGGCGTTTTCCAATCATGCGCCTTGAAGTCGGTGACGCAGCTTTTAGCAGAGGCTCAAAGGGAAAAGAGACTTACTGAAGGTAAAGTGTCCAATGCAGCCGCTACAGAAGTGTGTTTTATTTATGAAAGCTCTGGTTTTTATTAAGGCTGAAGCGATTAATTGTGATTAATCGATTATTGAAATAATCGTCAACTAATTTAGTAATCTATTAATTGTTAACTGGAGTATACAGACTTAAAAAGGCAATTTGCTTAAAGAATAGCACATTCATGTCGGCAATTAAGCGTAACATATACAAAAACTATAGAGAGATTCTTCATTTAAGATCAGAAAAAACTTTATTTGTAAATATTTTCTACCCAAAACTTCACCTGGTTCATATTCTGTAAGTAAAATACATTAAGCATCTTTTTCTCTCCTATTGTTGTTGGTTAATCCAAATATAATCGACAGATCAGCCTACATGGTATTGATGAGTCGAGCATAAAGCACAGAGCTTTTCACATGTTGATGCTAAAAGCATTTTATTTTAGCTGCAGGTTCATCATTTGCTACAAATAATCAAGCTTCCACTAAAACAATGATCTGTTATTGCATTTTAGGAAGTAAAATGTTTATTTTCTTTTTTTTTTAAAAGAGGAATTTATTTATTTGGCATATTTTAATGTATTCTGTAAACTCTGCAGAATGTGCCAAGTCTTTTCACGCGATTAATCGATTAATCGTCAGATCAGAATAATCAGATAGTAACTAATCGTTAGTTTCTCTGTTTAGAAACTGGTGAGATTTGTTGAAAATCTTGCCCTTTTTTTTCCTCTCTTGTTTTCAAAGCGATCTTACTAATTAGTTGAACATTCGTCTTCCTCTGTAGGCAAATTCCTCATTGTTTTTCTGTGAAGATGCAACACAAGCTTTCGTGTCAACAGTTGTGCTCCAAATGCACTCGGTGTGTATGAACACACTCACGGTCGCGGGCCTCTGGGCTACCGCAGAAAGAAAAACGCTGCGTCTCCTCCGCTGCGCCTGCTGCCAGTCATCTGATGGCTTCGCTCCGAGCCACTTGAGGCCGCGTTCGCCTCATCAGCAGCTCGCTCGCTTTCTTCCTGTTTTAACCGCAGCAAACTTTCCCGTCGCCGCAGGCCGTGTGAACGGCTGACTGAACGACTGGTTGGCTGGCTTTAAAAGGACTCCCAGACTGAGGGCTGGTGTTTGGTGTTCTCTGCTTACAGTAATTGGTAGGATCAGGCTGCTTCAGGAAAAGGGTGGCAGCGCTAGCATCATTCAGGAATCAGGATTATTTACAGAAAGGAAGGATTGGCTTCTGGAGCGCTGACTGGAAGTTTAAAAGAAGGATTTGACAACAAAAAAAAAGAGAAAGTATTTGGACTTGTGATAAAACTTGGCTGAAGTTGAGGGTTCCTGTTTATTCCACTTTTAACTCTAGTTCATTTGTGAAGGTGCGAATGCGCAAATCTTAATCAAAATGAAAATTTCCTCCTGAAAACCCAGGTTTCAGTTTGGTTGAAGTGAACTCTGGCGCGGTTTGAGCGCCGAGTGGACCAGAGACTGATCAAAAAGCAGGAAGTGGAGTACAGCGCAAGGCATTGTGGGTAAATACAACCAAGACAAACTTGAGTCTAGCGCTAGCAGGATAAATTGTACTTGGTCTATAATCGACGACAAAAGAGACAACTGCTAAAATCTGACGCTACTCCATATTTGTTTACATTTTGTGAAGAAGGAAGCTGCACCCTTGTCTTCTTCAGAGGTTTTCATGTTGTTTTCTTCAGTAGTTCTTGGTGCAGCGCCACCACAGGCGAGGAGGGGAACAGGTTTTTCAAAAGGTTTGGTTTGTTTGACAGTGCAGAGTGAAAGCAAACGGCACCAGCTGGAAATGTAACGAATGTCGCAGCTTTGGTCCCAAATCAAACCGATTCTCCAGGACTAATGTGGAAATATCCTAAAATCCATTTTTACATTTTTAACAGGAAGGATTGCTTAAGTAAGTTTTGACAAAGCCACCTGTCTGGTTCTCAAATGTTTTGCCGTGTCTCTAAATTACTACAGTTTCCTTCACATCTGTTGGAACTGTTGCCTTTAAAACAAAACATTTCACATTTGGCTGAAACATATTTACAGATAAATGTGTTTGTTTCTTAAATGCAGAATGTATAAATATTCTCTGCAGTTTTGTCTTATTTGCTGCTCTAGAAATGCAGTTTTTTTTCAGCAAATTGCCTTTCTTTTTGAGCCTGTGTACTCCAATTAATTAGTTACTATTAGATTATTTTAACAATTGATCTTTTTTTTCTTTTAAAGGTATTTCTTCTTCTGATTTTTTTTCCAGCGAATGGCATTTTTTTTTGTCCGTATTCTCCAGTTAATGATTAAACGATTACTAGATTAGTTACTGTTATCTCAGTAACTGATTAATCGTGATTGATCTGATTAATCACTTCAGCCATAGTGTAAATGTTGCACAAAGAAAGTGGATTATTTCATGTTCAATGCTATAAATTTTCAGTAAATATGTGGAGCTCCAGCTGCAGTCGTCACTAATAATCAGTTCTGCATTATTGCAAAAATATCACTTGCATGCAGCTCATCGTAGATTAATGCATTTCATCCAACATGCATTAACACACTGCATGGAAATGATATATGTGGCCAGTTGGATGAACCCAAGAAGTTTTATAAACCCTTAACCTGTAGAATGCAAACCTCTCCTCCAGTTTACATCTTACTGAAATCCGATTATTGGCAATAATGGAATTGCTATGGAGCATGTGGCTCCGCTCCGTGCTGCTTGGGGAAGGATGGAACAAGCTAAGTGGGGAAAACGGAAATGAAGAAAAAAAATAAAGAAAAACATATTTCCCAGGTTGCCAACTCAGACGTTTTAGCTTATCTCCCCAAACCATGCTCTGCTTTCCAACCGGCCTAATCCAAACCCATCCTCCTGTTTGACCTCCAGGCTTCCCGGCCCCTGAGGGGGAACCAGTAAGAGTTGAAAATCTGCTTCTTTAGACGTTTGCAGGAAGGGAATCAAAATCTCAGGTGCTGCGTTGAGTCGACTCTGCTGGTTTTGCTCGTTTCCACCGTTTCCAGCTCTCCTCAGACGGTGTTTCACTTTCTGCGGTACAAGTGCTAACAGAGGAGAAAATAACAGCCTTGGCGAGCGCCAGAAAAATAGGGGTTATGAGTCCGGCTGTAGATAAGAGGAGAAAATGAGAAGGTGAAATGATTGTCGGGGGAGTAACAGCGCAACAAAGGCAGCACTGAAGGATTCAGAGGCAAAGAGCTTAATGTGGAGCTCTTTTCTGATAAGGAAGCGAGTCTGTGAAAAGGAGGCAAACTCGGTGAGACGAGTGCCTGGCGGATTTGTAAAGGCGAACTGCCGGCATCAACCTGTTTGAGCTGAACAAGAGAGAGCAGCTTAACTCTCAGCCAGTGAGGCTGCTGGTGCTGAACTCCAACACTAATCGAGCTTTTCTCCTTCTGTTTTCTCTCCCTGCGCCGGCCGTCCCCCAACATCGACCAACTCCGTCCAGGTAAGAAACAGTTTTTTTTTTTTCCCTTCCTCCCCGTTTCTTCCTGTGAGTTTTGTGTGAGAGTTTGTGGGAGGTCGGGTGGAGCGTGAGAACCGCCAGGGTGGCAGAGCAAACATTTCCCGGCAAATTAGCAAAACACACAAACACGTTTCAGACACTCTGCGCACGTTTGTAAATACGTTCCTTTTTAAAAGTGAAGCGGTGACGTATTTTAGGTCTTTAGTTTACCAGTTTTCTGAAGAGGGAAGATCAGAATACGTGCTGCTGCAGTTTCGAGATCCTGTTGTGTTCAGACCTTTTCTGCTTTATACCAATTATTTTTGTTTTCTTTGAGGTCTGTACAACGGAGTTTTGGGGCTGTTATTGATAAAATAATTTATAAAATGGTCACTGATCCAGGAGTATAAAAACAAAATCTTACCAAATATTTTTTGGCCTCGTTTCTGTTGCAAGTATCTTAGCCCATTTGAATCAAGACAAAACTAACTTACAAGTGATTTTTTTTTTTAGCAAGATAAGAGCTTGATTTAAGTAAATGACTCCTTTCTATTGATGAAAAGTTCCAGTTCCCCTGGCAGGTTATTTCACTGGGGAAAATGTCTTGTTTGTAGTAATCTGTTGATGGAACTGGAACTTCAATGTTAAGGAATTATTTACTTAAATCAAGCTTTTATATCTTGCAAAAAAATTACTTCTAAGTTAATGTGTCTTATTTCACGTGTGCTAAGATATTTGGACTATAAACTAAACCAAAATTACTTGGTAAGATTTTGTTTTTTCGAGTAATAACTCCAAATGTGCAGCTTGGATGGCTTGGTTAGCGCCGCTAACACCTAGCTTAGCACGTTTTATTTGGAAAACCTTGCAGTAAATCTGTTTGAGAAACAGCAAAAGCATCCAAATTTATCTACTAAACTATTAATGTTTGTATTGTATATATTCACATTTATACTTTTTAGTATTATTTATTCATTTTTTAAATTATTATTATTGTTGGAGCCTTGCAATGAAATTTTGCTCAATTTGCGAATTTTAAATGTTCAGTTGAATGAAAATAAAGTCTCTGTCTAAATGTCAAACATCTGCGCATATTTAAGATTTATCTGTGTGTCATTTAGGATCTAATGAGGAAAACCTCATCACATGTAAAACTTTTTAAATAATTGAGATTGAGTTGATTAAATTTAACACGTTTATGTTATTTTTAGATGCAGAACTTCAACATTCACAGATTATAGAAGGGATTATGTTTCAGATTTTCTGAGCTTCCTCTTCAACCCAAACCAGATTAATATATATCTGATATCAGACTCACCAGAACAGCAGCCTCTAGTCTCTCTCTGTGCAGGTTTTGTGTCCAAATGGCCGCCGGTTCATGGGGTCACCGCTGGTGCAGCAGGAAATGAATCATTCAGGCCAATATTTAAGGTTTGCTGCTTTGTTTAGTTTTGGAAATTGTTTGGACCTGAGGACATGCTGGGCTTCTGGGACGTTCAGACGGCCGGACGTAGGCTTTTCTATTCGTCTAGAGTGGCAGAAAAATCAGGGTGTTTGTCTCATTTCCTGTTTAGATCCTATGTTGTTGCTTAGAGAAATATATTTTTTCTTACATCCTCACACAACACAACACAATACGTAATTGATTTTATTGATAAAAACAATTTTTAACAGGTAAGTTTTGAGGTATTTGGATTTTTTTCAACAGTTCATCTCTTGGATTTACATAGTTTGTTTGGAGTGATGTTAGCACACTCAAGGCCGCCATCTTGTTCAACAAACATTTTTTACAGCTTCGATTTATGTAGACTTTGAATTCAAGTCAACTCTACAACAAAACAAAAGGCCCAAGCTAAGATTTTGAGGTGTTTTTACACAAATAAAGTCAAAATGTTACAAAAATGTCGTTGTCTTAGTCATGTGACCAGAATGAAGTCTGAATATTAACACTGCAAAAACACAAAATGTTACCAAATATTTTTGGTCCAGTTCAGGACTGTCAAACTCATTTCCAACTTGGGTCATATCAAAATCTGAATCTCCTCAAAGGGCCAGTTTTTCCAGAATGTATTGATAAAAATAAATTCAGCTGTTAAAATATCAATAAATAGCCGTTTTAGCTTTTAATAAGAGTTTCTTAAAATTAAGCACTCATTTTCACACTGATCAATCCATCCAGGATTCTTGATTGTTTTTGTGTTATTTTTTCAATCAAAATCTCAGATTTTGTGGTGATAATTTAGAAATATTTGTAAGGAATTTTTAGGGTATTTGTGCTAATATATGATGTTTTTGGCCAATTTTGAAAAACAATTTACAGTAAAAATCAGAAAAATACTTTTGTAATCTGTTGACTTTGTATGAATTTTGAGTGAATTCTGTGGATTTGTTGAAAAACTGGAGGGACTTTGGAGTCCCTCCAGTTTGGAGTCTAAAGGGCCACATAAAAAGCTACTGTGGGCCAGATCTGGCCCCCGGGCCTTCAGTTTGACACATGTGGTTTTCTAGATACAAAACAAACTTACAAGTAACTTTTAAGCAAGATCTGGGAGCTTGTTTTAAGTCAATAATCCCATAATGTTGATGAAAACGGTACTAGTTCCACAATAACGTGACACTCTGCCGTTACCAAGCAATGCCAGCCAAGCGCAGCCCGTCACCTAGCAACCAGTTTTAGTTCCACTGGCTGATTATTTCAGTTGTAACATGGGGAAAATGTCTTGTTATAAGTGAAATAATCTGCCATTGGAACAAGAACTTCCCAAAGCAATGGGACAACAGTTTTCCTCTAGGAGCGTCTTTAGACTTGGTTAAAGGATCAAAACGTCTCGTGTCCCCCGTCCCGTCTCTCCTGGAGGACACGTCTGCTGTGCCCTGATTGGTGGGAGGTCTGCTTGTTGTTTGAGGTCTGCTGGTTGTTTGCAGCTGCCGGTGGGAGGCTGTTTGGTCTACTCTCTCTGGACTGTTTGTGGACAAACAGGAGGACTGAAGGCTGCTTCACTCTCTCTCCTGTCCCTTCATGGCTGTTTCAGCTGGAGCTGGATGAATGGGATGTGTTGTGTCTGCATGTCTGTTAATTATACCCCAGACAGATATTCATATTTACACTCGGATGTGGCACAGACAAGTTTTCTTCATGTTTCTAAGCCTTTATGCAGAGAAAGCTTCCTCCTGGCTCAGGGAACAGGACTGTAAACATGAGCTGTGCAGCAGGTTCAAAGGTCAATGGCAGCAGTTTCATTTTCTTTAAACTACCTGATGTTTTTAGTGCAGCACTTCCAAAGTCTGGGTTATATTTAAGCAAAAAATAGTTTTTTTCATTATCATATTTAGATTTTTATTTTTTACTTAATGTGTTTATAAATGTATGTCAGAATATGACTTACGTCTGTTTCAGGACAAATTCACAGTAAGTCTGGACAAAAAGTCTGAATTAAATTTAGATAACGTTTTACTTAGCACTTTAGCATTTTTGCTGACTTTGAAAACATTTAGCGCGTTAAGCTTCCCCTAAATTAATTTTCTGGGTAACTTCTAAAGTACTAATTTACTTGTTTGATTTGTTAACACGAACTTTATTCCACCTAAAAACCTAGAGGCGGCTCCAAAAGCAGGAAGTGAACTATGTCGCAGAGAATTCTGGGTAAATGCAACCAAAACAAACACAAAGCAGGAGAAATGGGTCGTGGTCTTTTGCCAAAAGCAAGAGAAATCCTACAAATGCAAAAATCTGACACCAATACATTTTTGTTTACATTTTATGAGGTAAGATGTTACGCTCTGTATCCTCAGAGGTTTTTGTGCCATTTCCTTTAGTCGTTCTTGGTGCAGCGCCCCCACAGGTGAGGAGGGGAACAGATGGCGAACTACACCAGCTGAAAATGTAACAAATGTTGGGAGTTTTGGTGCCTGTTCAACTGATTCTATCTATCATGACTATCATTGTTTGTCAGCAGCTTCTCATTCTTTCTATGAAAACCTTAACATTGGTGTGTTTTTAGGACTGGAGCAGCTAGCTAGATAATCAAGCTGTTAAAACAGAGCGGTAAAGTATAAGTTTCCTTTTGGGTGTAGATTATGCAGCCATATTGAGACTCTATCCCTCCCTCTTCGCCGTCTCCTGTGAATAACAAACTTTTCTCTTATTTTCTCAGTCTATCTCTCATTCTTCCCTCTCTCCTCCTCAGTCCCTCCTTCCCCATTCAATAAACTCGGCTTCATTTGCCGCGGCGCTGCAGCGGGCTGCTTGGCAGACGTGACGGCCCTGTCGCGCTGCGCTGACGGTTGAATGCGGCGCGCCGAGCACACTGGTTGCATTGTGCTTTTGATGAGGCCCTACATCTTAGTCACTCGAGAGCCTTCATGTGCGACTGTGTGTACGCGCGTAGCTGACGGCGGGGGCATGCACACCGTGGACTTCGGCGTGCAAAAAAAAGATGCAAATGCAGCATTCTGGGAGCACATCAGCTGCACTTTGGCAGCTAGATTTGCCGCCAAGCAGCTGCTGACACAGGAATACAGGGATCTCTATTAATATAGCCGCTCTGATGAGTGATTATTACCTGGGCGCTCGGCTCAGCGCAATTAGCAACTGGCTAACACGGTTTTCTCTGAGGGTGAATCCCATTTCACGTCTTGTCCCCACCACTTAACCTCGCCTCCATGATTTGAATGTTCCTGCCAAAGGGGGAAGGGATGTTATTTACAAACCTTCTGTCAAACAACCAGCAGCGTCTGGAAAGGCATGAAAACCTTCCTCAAGCAATAGCTAATTACATCTGCATCTGTTTGGACTTACAGCAGTCAAAAAGCACGTAGAAGAAGCTCCTCTACCGAACAAATGTTAGAGAACTGAATAAACATGAGATCCCTTTTGTTTGAAAGCAGTGCAAGAAACTAGAACCTCAATTAAAATGAGCTGGGAATCACTAAAATCATCGGCTTGCTACTGATTAACTCAGGCTTCATGAAGTCATAAACTCTTCTGTAGTAGTCGATAAATGACTAATAAAGATTAACTCAAACTACAATAATCTTATCAGGTCTCTGGAGGCAAAACAGAAGAGATTTTAGGTTGTAATTCTGGTTTGTTGTTCAGATTTAAATGGGATCAAAACTTCTGGACCTTCAGCACCAGAGTTAAAACGCCTGATTCTGATGGACAGACCAGCATCTCTGTGGACTTTCGGTTCTTTTGTTCAAACGTGTTGAAAATATGCAGAAAGTACAGAGAACCGCATGAAGTAAGAAACTTTTCCTTCCCCTGTTTTAGAGTCCAAGTGTTTTTTCACCTGATAGTCCAGTCGGTTCGATTGGGACCAAAGTTTTCAGCTGCTGTGTTTCGCTTTCACACCGTGCTGTCAAAGAAACCAAACTAACTGAAAAACCTGTTCCCCTCCTCACCTGTGGGGGCGCTGCACCAAGGACCACTGAAGGAAATGACTCAAAAACCTCTGAAGAAGACACAAAGATAAAGTAACGTCAGATCGTGGTGGTTGTCTGATTTCTGTTTGCTAAAAGACCAGGATCCATTTATTCCACTTCTACTAGATTTGTACATTTGTTTTGGTTGTATTTACCCAGAAAGCCCTGCTCCATAGTCCACTTCCAGGTTTTGGAGCTCTCTCGAGTCTGATTCACATTCAAACTGGACCAGAGTTCACTTAAACTGAACCTTGATTGACCAAGGTTTGGTCAATAAATCAATCAATCAACTTTATTTGTGTCGCACATAACAGCAGCAAGGCGGTTCAAGGTGCTTCATATAATAAAAGCACAAAGTTTCAAAGTTATCAAGAAAACGGCACCCAGTCAACAACTGAACAAACATTACATTTTGATGAGTGCCATCGTTAAACATCAAAATGTTGGTTCATGTTTCATTTATATTTAAAAAACTCCCCTTGTTGCTGAAAATGTTCTATATAAATAAAATTAGACTGCAGCTTACATTGGCATAAATCTTATTTTCCAGTGTTCATGTGACTCTGTGGTTCTCGCTGAAGGTTATGGTTCTTATTCTTTCCCAGAATCCAGTGGGACTTTGACTAATAGGTCGGGGAAACCCGTAGAAATGGAGTTAAGCCCAAATCTTCAAGCTTACCTTTTAGTTTTGATCACATCGACTAAATGAGTCACACTGAGAAACTTTAAGGTCTGCTGAGGCCAAAGCTTCTTCCTCTTTAGGCCAGCTCTATTATCTCCTACGCTTCAATCATATTAAGTGCTTTACGGATTAAACTTTTGATGGACACTAAAACAATATCTCGAGTGCTTCCCTCGGCGTCTCCCTGAGGAAAAGCTGCTGATTCAGAGTCGAGCGCCGTGTTGTTCGCTCTCCTCTCGTCTCGTTTCCCTTCGTTTTTCCTCCCCGCCACACGAACGAACTCTCTGACTCGCACAGGCTCAGAACCGTCTTCCCACCTGATTGCTTTCCCATTTTTCTTGCTGGGAGATTTATGGTTAGGGGAATGTTGGAGACAGGCTATTACCATGTCCTGTTTGAACTCATCAGGCAGACAAAGTGTTCGGGGTGGCTGCGGCGACATTCGCCCGGCTCTTTTACCGAGACACAGTCCCTCCCACACCTCAGTTAACCCCACTTCAGAGGCTTTCCGCCGCACCGCAGAGTTTTTACTTTGCATTACGCCGCAGCGCTGATCTCCACGCTGCTGCTTTCTTTTCCTGCTGGAAGTGGAGCCATGTTTTCCCTGCACTGTGCCAACGTTTGCTCCATGAAGCGGCCGCTTTACTTCATCTGTAAGTGTGAAAAAGTGTCCGATTTTACTCCGTTTTAAATACCAAAACCAGTTCTAGAAAGTAATGGCGTCACAGATGTTTTTGCTCTCTGCTTCAAGATCAATATATCTGATTTTATCCCGACAGTAAAGTTGATTTAATTCAAAATTCTTCATTATATTAAATAAAATACAAAAGATCCAAAAGAAAAAGGAACAGTTGTACAAAAGGAAATCAAATTTTCCTGAGAAACTTTTATTGACATTAATCAATAATGAAGATTAAGTCTGTCACATTAAGCAATGAATCAATTGATAAATTAAAATTAGCTCGTTTTCTAGTCTGATTATTAATATGTTTTTGATAAGAAATTCTGCTGATGAAGACATAAAACATTTCATTCCTGGTTTTGATGTCCTTGGTAAGTGGTTTTTATTTGAAATATCTTTTAATTCCAGTGTTAAGAGTTCTTTATAAAATTCAACTTTATTTTTACGTTGAGAGCCCAAACTTGCATTTTTATGTCATTATAAAAATATTATATGAAAATGGTCTCAAAGTAACAATATTATCGTTTATCGCAATAATTACTGGGATAATTTATCGTTCAGAAAAATTTGTTATTGTGTCAGACTGGATGAAAATACGGTTTTCAAAAATTGAGTTGCAAATTTCTCCTTCTCGTCTTTCTAAATTTCTAATAATTTTTAAGGTAATTTATGATTTTAATGAAAATATTTAGTTTGATGTCCAATTTTTCAGATTACAGGAATGCTTTTAACTCGTTTTATTCTTTTCGGTAACTTTCAGAGAACTGTGGCTCTTTAAGCTGCTGAGTTTGAGTCGGAGAGCAGTGGCCTATCCAAAGCACCGTTTTCTGTCCTTACTCCTACCAAATATTTTGCCTAAAGCCACAAAATCTACTTAAAACCTTGCAAAAAATATCTTAAACTTCATAGAGCTTCCTTTATGTACCTTTGGAAGATGAAGACAAATAGATAAGTAGCATTGAAAAGGGGAGAAAAAGGAAAAAGCGTTTCAAAACAATCCTCCCAAAACATGTCAAAATGAAACCAAAATACCTCCATCGACTGGAGACGTCCCGGTTCTTATGGTCCGGTGGACGGCTGCAGCCTCAACATCTAAGTAAGGAGTCACTTCTCCGAGGCAAACATGCACAAGCAGCCATCTTGGACTCTCCAGTTTACCCAATAAATGTAGCTTTATGCCGTTAAATAAAGCTGTGAGTATCCAGAGAAAACCAGGCCAGGCTTAAAGGATAAAGCTCCTGCTGAGGTCCAAACGCTGCACCCTTCATGCTTCCCCAAAATGCTCATAAAACGGATTATTAAAACAGCAAAACACATCTGTGGAGGAGCCCGCTGTGTTGTAAATGGTAAATCATTACCCAATCAAAGTATCAGAGGGTTTTAAGGAAGCAAAGCAAACTGAGATCATAAAACAATAAATACAACATAAGTTCCCGTCTCATAAAATTACCCAATTTCACTTCTTTACACATTATGAAGCTAAATGAAACACTGAATATGGTGACTTGGTCTGTTTGTTTTTCTCCTGTTACTATATTCTTCATTTGTTTAAAACTCCATGTGTGATTTTATTTTTTTAGCAGTTTATATTACATTTTCTATTAGCTCATAAATAAGACTTTAGCTGAAGTGTAATTACAAAAGATAATTGCACAAATTAGTAACTAAGTTGAAGAAGCAAACGGATCTAAACACCAGTTCTACTCCAGTAAAGGAAAATGTTTTATAAACATCGAAAATACTTATGAATCCAACTCTGACCTTGAGAAATGTTTTTGTAGGTGAAAGTTCAAACCTGAGGATGGAAAAGCTACTGATGTTAACGGCTACTGTAAAGCTGTAAAGTTAGCTACTTTACAGCTTTAGCTTGTTTTAAAACCTGATAGACTTGATTCAGTTGAGGGACAGAATTGCAACATTTGTTACATTTTCAGCAGCTGCTGTTCACTTTCACGCTGCTGTATTAAATAATCCACACCTGTTCCCCTCCTCGCCAGTGGGGGCGCTGCAGCGAGAACCGCCAACGGAAACAACACAAAAACTTCCAGAGAACTTAATTCTTCATGAAATGTAGACCAAAAAAAAGGAGTATCATCATATTTTGGTGGTAGTAGGATTTCTGTTTTGTTTATTTGGACTCCAGTAGCTGTTTCCGTAACAACGGGTACTGGCGTCCACATCATTAAAACAACATTTATTACAATAAACAGTTACACACACTTATCGTGATATTAAAAACACAGCACATTAATTCATAAATGCACAATTATCTCACTTTATATGATAAAATAGGTATCTTATATTAGAAACATAACACATTTTCACAATTATAACATTTTGTAATTGACTAATTAAGCACGGCTCTTTTAAAAGCTCCAGCATTTGCTACATTCACAACAGATCCAGGAAGTGCGCTACATGTTTTCATTCCTCTAACAATAACTTTTGTCCAGCAATCCTGTCTTTGTCTTTTTGCCATTTCTCTTCTTAGCATGTTTGTTTTATTGTATTTACCCAGAATGCCTTGTGCTTTAGTCCACTTCCTGCTTTTGGAGCGGTTCACATATGCAGTCAAACTGCACCAGAGTTCACTTAAGCGAGACAAGGGTTCTTAGGCAGACCGGTTCACTTCTTTGGTCCACATCAGAGTTTGATTAGGCATTCACACTTCCACAAACAAACCAGAGTTCAATTAAAGTGAACTAAACATGGCTGGTGTGAACGCACTCAAAGTCCGCAACCCTTAAAATGTACTCTGGTTTCTCCATCTCTATAATTAGAAAATTTTATGAGATCTTTCCTAAAGCTAAAACTCAAGACTTCACGTCTTTGTGTGAACGTCCATCGGTCTCGTAGGAATGAAGTCGGTCTTTGAGTGTGTGAACTTTCTCAGTGGACTCCATCGCTTTGGGACGAGGGTTGTCACTTCCAGTCAGAAGTGTGTTGATCTGCCTGCTTCCCTGCTGCACACTCTCGTGATGTACTGTCATACCACACTGCCCGGTTCCTGTATAAATTTAATTAGAAACGACTCCGCTTTGGTTGGAGACGTACAGGGAGCAGACAGCAGTCGGCTCTCTTGCTGGGGGAATAATGAAAGCCACACAGCTCACTGGATCGTCCGGCGCTCATAATAGCCTCCTTGTGTTTTTGTGTTATTTGTTCTTGTTTGGCTGATTTTGTTTTCCAGCGTCTTTCGAGTGCTGGTGGGCTTCAGTTTTGGCGGTCATCGGCGCTCGAAGCGTCCATTTCGCCAAGCCTGAATTCCACACTTATCTGCAGGCGGCAGAAAGCGTCTCTGGGGAGCAGAGAGGGAGGAATTTACTCAGAAACCCACCCACCGCTTTTGGAGAGGTGCTCAAGGAGAGCAGCGTTAGCCGGTGAAGTAGCCATGTATGTATTTTAGCACATATCAAAGCCTCCCAGAGAGCCTCTTTTCCTCCTTTATCCCCGCGGCTCAGGGTGCATTGGAGCAATAGTGTTGATGGAGGTGTGTGCCCGCTGATAACGTAAACACTCTCAAGAGGCTTATAAAGAAAACGCTGCCGAATATTTCCCCCATTGTGCTGCGAGACAAATCAGCTGGCTGACGTAAATGGATAACGAAGCCGCTCCCTGAGCCAAGACGCTCGTTAAGGCGGCGGGTGAGGCCGCTGGACGTTCGGCTGTCCTGTTCAGCAACCGTGGCACAGTCAGAGGTTTGTTTTGCTTCAGTCAACACAAGTGTCACTTGTCATCCCTGAGGAGGGCCCGTCTAAGAACCAGGGCTCCCTGACAAGTCGCAGTGAGCGAGATAGTGGGCGAGCGATGCCAGATTGGCTTTCCCCTGCTGCTCCAAGCAGTCTGATAAACGCAGAGCCGGGTTAGAGTGGCTTAAAAATGTTACAGGTGTCACTCATTCATTCATTCTTTCAAGCACAAGCTGGGTTTCTTCCAAAGTGACAAGCCAGGAAAAGCAGGAAAATAGCACTTTCTGTCATGGCTTGAAGAAAGTGTAGATTTAAAAATGGCTGTTTTTCACCATTGGGCTGTTTTGGGGATCCAGCATTTTTTTTTAAAGATGACCCGTTATTCTTTGTTGAACAGGTTAGAACAAGTGTATGGTCTACACAAAACATTTTCCACATAATTATTCTTAATAATGAAAATTTACTATGCTCAGTTCTGCCTATTTTGAGCTGTTATTGGGCGTCTTGTCACTTTAAATCCAAATACGCTGCTGCTGCTCAACGTTTACGCTCCCACATGAAAATGGCTGCAAACCGATTCGCAATTATAGAAATGTACGTCTTTGAAAAGTATTAGCAGAGCCTCCTGCACAACCAATAAGAATGCAGCAAGTGGTTTCTGAATGATAAGTCAACAGCAAAATGCTCGTCTTTTCCAGCAGCCATTGTACAGGGGATACAGCAGTAAAACCAGCTGACTAAATGTCAGTGCTTTGGTTGCTAGGTAGCCGGGCCTGCCTTGGCTGGGGTTGCTGCGTAACGGGCAGTGCCTGCTAGCTTTTGATGCTACATTTCAAACGTTTCTGAAAAGGCTCAGACACTAAAAAACATTAAACTTATTGCCAGAAAAGGTCTGGGTTTTTTTAAGTCCGTTTTTAGAAGTATTTTCCATGCTTTTATTCTTCCGTTTGGGTGTCAACTGCTTCTAAAAACAGCCAGACATCTTTTCAGCAACAAGTTTAATGTTTTTTGGTGTTTGGAAAACGAGCCATTTCAAAAACCTCTTGATGTTTTGAATCACACTGCAACCCCAGCCATGTTCCAGCATGTTGGTTCAGCTGGTTTTACTGCTGTACACGACGTACAATGGCTGCTGTAAAAGACAAGTGTTTTGTTGTTCACTTACAATTCAGAAACAACCTGCTGTATTCTGGTTGTTTGAGCAGGAGGCTCGATTTCTGCTTTTCAAAGATGTACAGTTGTGTGCACGTGTTTGCAGCCGTTTTCAGGCGTGAGTGTAAACGTTGGGTTGGGAGGCGTGGCCAGCAGCAGCTTATTTGGATTTAAAGTGACAAGACGCCCTAAAAGAGCTCAAAATGGGCAGAACTGACCAGAATAAAATCTCATTATCTATGAATATCTTTGTTCAAAAAGTGTAATAAGATGTATTTTAGCCGGTTCAACAAAAGGAAGCTCCTTGTGAGTTTACTTTTCCGTCACTTTGTGAATCAAAGTGTAAAGCTCAGTTGCTCCCCTGGATGAAAACATTAATAATTTATGGACATCCATTGAACAAATGTCAGCCAGGCCCCCACACGACCCCCTGTGGAGCTTCTGTCTCACGCCTGGGATTGTGTTTTATTTCCTCTCCTTGTTTATTTCCTCTCTCCGTCTCCCCGAGCGTCCAGATCCTTCTCCCCCCGTCGACTCGGCCATTCATCCGCCCGTTTCCCTGGAGGCCTCTGGGTTTGAGGGGATCCCCTTCAGAGTGCGAGTTCCTCTGGAGCCGGGCCAGCGGCGTGAGAGCCTTTGTTTAAAGAGCGACCCTCTGTAGACTCGCTGTCAGGCTCGCAGAGAGGCCGGCTTGATGGATATCGCCGCTTTTCAGCGAGCCTCGCCTGGCGCTGCGGCTCCTCGGCCGGCTGGCCGGCCAATGGGAAACCCCGGCCCGCTCCCGCTTCTCTCTCTCGCCTGTTCATTTCCGCCGCCTTCCCCTTCGATTCCATCTCATTCCTGCTTCTGTCGCTGCCTGAACTTAATTATTTTTAAGGGTTGTTGTACAAGGTTGAGTTCGAGGAGCAAAGCGAATTAAATCTTTCTTTAATGAGCGCCTCATGTGAACTGCGGTCAGCTGCGCTGCCTGCGGAGAATTTTACACGTACATTTGAAGGTTATTAGCAAGCTGGAGCGTCTTCGGGTTCTTCTTTCATGCAGCTCTCAGGAATTTGCTCCAACGGGGGGAAGCTTTAGTATGCTGTTGATGTGATTAAAACATGAGCAGTGTAACGATGTAGCCTTATTATCTCCTCTGCTGTGACCCACAGTTGACTGTTTCCTCCACAGGAAACGTTCACAGGGTTTCCTCTACGTCAGGGTGTCCAAAGTGCGGCCCGGGGGCCATCTGAGGTCACCCTCCGTGGAGCTTTGGCGGCCCCCAACTGTAGTTCAAGAATGGCTCGGATTTCAGCTCAGATGGAGACTTTTATTTGTAATCAGGGTAAAATTATTAGCAGCATCATTTTCTTACAATGGAGAATGTTAAATACGAAACAAATTTTTTGTCTTTTTCTAAACACGCTTCTTTAATAAGTAGAAACGTTTGCAACGTACCGTTACAGATAAACAGATACAGATACAGATAAAGTGATCATGAATCTTGTTGTTTCAGAGTTTAAGAATCTGACTTTTTGTTTTCCAGTATGAAATTATTATTTAACTCAGATTTAATAACTCAAGAATTTTTAAAGGAGAAAAGTAGGACTGCAAGCTAATGATTATTTTAGCTATCAATTATTCCGACGATTAATCGTCTAATCATATAAAAATGGTTATCTAAAAATTATAGATTTTTCATTTAAACACTTAAACCATTTTTATATATTAGAAATACATTAAAAGATGAAAATAACAAAATAAATCAATTTTTAAAATAAAAAAAAATTAACATTTTACTGCCTATAACGTTTAGCAGTTAGCTCAAGATAGCTAGCTTGAGCTAACTAGCTTAAGCACCCATGCTTAAGCTAGTTAGCTATAGCTTAACTGGCTAGTTAAGCTAGTTTAAACATAACTAGCTTAACCATTCAGCTAGTTAACTAGCTTAACTGCAGCGCTGCAGAGAGCAAACGGGGAGGGAGCAGGTATCTGTAGCGCCACAAGGAGTGTTGATTGACAGCACTAAGACCCTCCTCCTGAGTCTGATTGGTTATTTCTAGTTAGCACTGGGAGAAGGTGGATTAGCTTGATATTTATTTTTTCCACAGATTATCTGTCTCATACATTACTAACACATGTAAAGAAAATAAAGTCACATAGTGCAGCTATAACTAATGTATTCTGGCCTTCATGCTTCAGACACGTTTTGAAGGCTTCCTGATTCTGGGATTCGGCGTCGTCTCATCACCACGGTGATTTAAAGAAAAATCCTAGAGGAAATCCTGATCTCTGACTTTGGTCTCCTGTGTTTCAAGCAGCGGAGATTTGACAGGATTCTCGTCCGTTTTAATGCGCATCGAGTGAGTTTTGTATAAATGATGAGCCAATTAAGCCAGACTGCAGAGGTAGTCTGATTACTGGAGCTTAGCGCCACAATGCGACCTAATTCGGCTGTAATGAGCGTGGCTGAGGAGGCCGGCATTACTCACTCTAAACCCCGTCCTGCAGAGATGAGCTCATTCTGGGGAAGCAGCGCTGTGGCTTTACAGATATCTGCCAAGTTCAGACAAAGTCATTGTTCATCTGGCCAAAAAGAGTCGGTGTTATTGTCATAACACGGTGAATCATGAATCAGACGGCAGCCGGCCCGTCGTGTCGCAAGAACGTCTGGAAAAGCTGACGAGGAGCTTTGTGAAATGAAGCAGAGAAAATCCCGTCCTGGAAAAACCTGGATCCCAGCACAAAAGGAAACGATGTTTTATTTTCTATCTGCTGCTTCACTGAAATGGTTCATTTCTGATAATTAGCAAAACGTGAAGATGGAAAAACAACACAGAGAAGAAATGGAATAAAGGAGATTAAAGGTCTGGAAAATATGAAGGAAAACATGAGAAGATGGAAAAATATTAACCATTTCATCACCAGGTCATCCATCCATCCATTTACTCACTCATTCATCCATCTGATCTTCATCCATTTATATGAATTTATCTGTTCATTTTACTGTAAAAGCTGGAAAAACTTTTGACTAACTGGAACTATAAAGTCTGTCATCTTGAGGGCAGAATTAAAATAAATTAGAGAAACGTTAAAACATTTCCAGCGTCTCTCGGAGGAAACTCACGTTAAGCATTTTCCTCTTTCTAGTCATTCTGCCTGAAGCTCCAATACATTTACAGAGTTAATTAATTAACGGCTCAATTTTCTAAATTCCTAAATAACTTCTTAATCAACCATTTTTTATTTTCAATGCACATAATTAAATCTTGATAAGACATTATATCTGCTGCTGTTGGATGGTAGATATTTTACGTAAACTTCACTTCACCTCGTCCTTTTAGGAATCTCTTTTTTTTTTCCTGCCTATTTAAGTAACATCCTTATCTAAAGCGCATCAAATCGACGTCCTGTGTCCCGTCCCGGCTTATGAAACCGAACCCAACGGGAACATTATCCCTTCCACTCCATGCACTCGTCCCCTGGTGGAGCCAGGCGAAATGTACGGTCCTGTAAATGACAGCCGGCAGATGGTGCTTCTGACAGCTCCGCTAGCATCCCATGACTGATCTCTGCTGATGTCTTTACCTTGCCGGAGGAGATGGGGCGGCGGTGGAATACCTTCTATGACTCATTAGAAGTGCCTCAACGCCAGCTTAGTCACAGGTTAAAAGTTTTTGGAGAGACGCAGCAGCGGCAAATTTTAGGCATTAATCTTTTCTCGCTGAAGAGCAGACGATTGGGACCTCTTGAAGTAACGAAGGGGGAAAAAAATCAAAACAAAGCCTCATGGGTGCCTGTGGGTGTTTTCGCGTGCCCTAATTAGTCCTGCATTTGCCTGAAACGTTCCCAGGCTTTCTCGTCAGGCTAAGTCCCCCTGGCGTTCATCTCGTTCTCCATCTACATGTTTACTATATATATATTCTCTCCGTGTTTTAAGTACCAGAGTTTTCCCGACGGGAGTTGGATTTCCAACACAAATAGACATAAAGAAGACGGATGAGATCTCTGCTTGGAGAGCAGAAGGAGAGGCATAAACACCAAGCAGTGCCATTAGCAAATGGCTCATGTTAGCACACCTACGGTTAAACAAGGCTTTAAGGCCTCTTTCCAGTCTTTAAGCTAACGTTACTCTGAGCGCTGAGGAAAGGAGATGATGGCGCATGAAGATGGACAGCTTAAGAAGAAGCTAGCAGTAATTTTAAAGAGGAATTGGGTAATATGATTAACCGTTTAGTCTGTGTTTGGAAAACTACAGAAAATTAATGCATAATTATACTTTGTGGTTGTTTAAAAGACTGATATTAATATGGAAACTGCTACTTAGATGACGATAAAATGATAACTTAAGCTATAGTTTAACGTAGCTAAATGTCACAGATGTCAATTCCTGATTAGCATTAAGCTAAGTCACATTTATTCTTCCGCTGACATTGAAAATAGCAAACAGTAAAATTCCATGTTGTCTTAGAACAAATCTAAGCTAAATATTTTGTTTCTACATAGCCTAGCGCAAAGCTAAATTCCCACTTAGCTTACCTAAATATTTTGCTTCGGCTTTACCTAGCACAAAGCAAAAGTCCTGCTTACCGAAGTACATTGTTAAACTAATTTAAAATGAAGCTAAATCTGCAATTTCAAGGTCATCCATATTACCACAGAAGTAATTCCTGTGATATTTTAGCACAGAACTACTGCTGGATTAACACAACGTTGGTGTCCCACTTATCATATTTAAGCTAACGACACATTCCTCCATTTCTGAACTGACGTTCATGGTTGGTTGCACATTCTAACTGTCCAAAAGCAAAAAATATAAATCCAAACTGCAATGCCTCAACAGAAAAGTTAATAATAAAACAGAACCAGAACTTACATGCTGCCACCATGAGCGTATATAAAGTTAGCATAAAGCTAAACTCCCACACAGCAAAGTAGCCAATTAGCCTAGCCAAAAAATAACTTCCCATATAGCTTAATCAGAAGCTAACTTAATACTTAGAAGCCCGTTAGCTTTGCAGAAATGTAAGCTTACAGGTAGCTAATCTTATATTAGCAGAATTTTAACTTTTGAATTAGCATAAAGCTAATTTAGCTTTGAACAAGAAAATTTCAAAAGAAGGTACCGAGCTGCAGGGATGCAAAAATCAAAGTGTGACACCTGTTTCTTTGATCGTTGCTAATTGGAGCTAAGGCGTTCGGAGCGTACCATTTTATTTATGTCAGAAACAAAACTATCAGCCATTAACTGTACGCCGCATTGCCATTACCAGCAAATTAATCTGGTTTTTCATTACCCGCCATTGCTGGGTTATGGGTGCAGAGCAGAACGGAGAAGCATACGATTCCTCCCTGCGGCCTCTAAATATAAATCTGTGTGACCTTTTTATTTCCCCAGATGTACCACCGCAAAGTAAATTGCATCAGCTTTCAAAAAAAAAAAAAAA
Organism: Poecilia reticulata; assembly: GCF_904066995.2. NCBI lineage: Eukaryota > Metazoa > Chordata > Actinopteri > Cyprinodontiformes > Poeciliidae > Poecilia > Poecilia reticulata. The sequence continues at coordinate 21,043,578 of NC_088840.1, read as the reverse complement.
AAAAAAAAAGCGCTACAGCTTTATTCTCTCTCATCTTGTCTGGCAAATTGCTCTTTTCTCATTTCCAAGTGAGGGTGATTTGTTTCGCAGCTCTGGTTTTCAGTTTTATTCTCTTTTTCTCTTAGACACAAAATGTTACTCCTGTAATTGTGGACAAACGTTTGTGCTTTCTATTCCTAATTTCTTGTTTTTGTTACCATTACCCCTAGGAAATAAGCAGAAGTATTGCTCTACAGAGAGGTACTATCTGGTTTATTTTGCTTTCCTTTTAGTCATTTTTGTGTTACTTTAGTTTTATTGTCCATACAATATCAATATCAATATTTTTTTCCCGTTGATTTTGATCTTTAGCCTAACTACTAAAAGCAAGTTTCTTCACATCAAGGTCAAAATTATGGAAGCAATTACTTGTAACTCATTAAGTACAGTTTAGCCCTTGGGCATGACTTTTTCCATTTAATTGGGATTTTTGAAGAAATGTTTTTGCAGTTAATCATTCATCTAATAAAAAAAAAGCAGTCCTCCAAACTGATTTCTGTCCTATGAAAAGGAGTTAATGATGCACTCCTCTATAGTTGGAGCAAATAATGACTTCCCAGAATGGTGTATCTCAACAATTACTGGATCCCATTTCTCAATGCACGGGGATGGGATGGTGTTTTAAGACCCTTGTGGCCTCGGCTACTCATTTATTTCCCTCTGCACACTTCCTGTTTATTATAGGAATCCTAAAAAAAAAATCCAAGACCTAATTTATAGGCTGAGGCATCCTTTCTGAGCCAAAAAAAGATGTTATAAAACTGTTTTCATGGACAAAAGTAGTAATTAGGGCATTCACCTACATGTTTGAAATCCCTGGAGAAACACTTGACCACAGAAAATACGTTACATTTAAGTAGAAAGCACTGCTTCACCTCAAATATCCTGGTTTTATATGTACAACCATTAAATGTGTCACTGAAATAAACTGCTTGAAGAGAAACTGTTCAAATTGAACAACTTGTTCAAATTAAATCCTTCTGATTCATAATCAGGTACAACAGATATTTCTAGTATTTTTGGATTATTATATAGTTGAATAATTAACAGAATCAAAAAAGTCACATTGGTTACTGATCATTTACTGTACTGACCACTATTATCAACTCCATACTGGTCTAATAGATGTAGACTAGTATAATGATCAGTAATGGTGTTTTTCTGATCTGTTAAGAGGTGAGATTTAAAGGAGAAACACAAACATAATTTTAGAGTCGCAGGAGGATAATCCATCATCTTTGGCATCAGAACCAGCAGCAGCACAACAGTAAAAGATGCCTTACTGTTGGTTCGACTCATAGTGTTTGTTCATGATTGGTTTTTCTACATTTGGTTGAATCCCTTTAGTTGAAAATAGCTTATTGGCCAAACAGGAAGTCACATTTATTGTGAAAGGTTTCCTCCTGGCACTGGAAACCCACCACCTCCAATTCTCTGACAACAGGGCTGAAAAAAGTTATTAATGATTAAAGTGGCCTGACATGCAACATTTACATTTTGTTTGCGTTTGTACTTCCGTTTGGGCCTCAACTGCTTTTAAAGGTTAAAATAACATCCAGCCAGTTTTTGGCAATTAGTTAATGTTTCAAAAACCTCCCAGAAGTTGAGTCGCTCTATGTCGTTGCCTAGCAACCACTGCCCGGCCCTGCCGGTTACCTAGCAACTCAAGTAAAGCTTGGTAAAGTAAAACTCCAGTTTCGTTGTTGACTTCCCATTCAGAAACCACTCGCTGCCGTATTACTGGAGACTCCACTTCTGCTTTTCAAAGATGTACGGTTGTATGACTGCTCATCTGTTTGCGGCCATTTTCACGCGCGAGTGCAAACGTTGAGTTGGGGGCGTGGCCAGCAGCTGCTTGTTTGGATTTAAAGTGACAAGACGCCATAAAACAGCTCAAAACATTTAGAACTGGCAGATTAAACTTCATTATGTAAGAATGATTTTGTGCAAAAAATGCAACGGACATGTATTGTTTAGCCCGTAGACCTATCCTAATCTGTTCAGTGAAGCATAATAGGTCACCTTTAAGACAACGGACCAAGAAATGTAAGCTTTGAAGACAGTGCAGCCTCTTGGCAACATGAGAAACTGCAGGAACGTTAGAAAACCAGGCTTTAGTTTGAGAAGCTCTACAGGAGTAGTTCATGCTACAGAGATTCAAAGTCAACATGTTGAACCTCACACTTACTCTCTAAGTGTATTACTGAACACAATGTCCTCCTCTTACTGCCAGAATGTTGAAAGACCGTGCTGCCTGCTGATGTGGAGAAACTCCTGACCTTTGGCATAAAATACATGTTGCTTCTGGGTATTAAGCAGCAGAAACCCAACAGAGGCAGCCATGCAGCTCTGGGTGATGTGGAGGAAGAAGGCCTCAAGGTTGGAGAGAAACATTCAAGGAAACACGCTCCGGTCTGAGTTTGTGTGTTTGCATTTGGACCTCAACCCACACCAGGGGGATTATCAGGCCTTCGGAAGACATCTTTGTCCAAGAGCTGCCTTACAAATCCATCACAGAAGAATCGCTCATGTTGGTCGGAAGGAGGCGTGTAGATCATCAGAGTGCTAATTAAACGTATTTAACCCGAGGTCGCTGCTAAAGAATACAACAGAAGTCCAGACTTAACCCAGCAGAGGAGAAAGCAAAACAAGCCGAGGCTGGAGGAGAGAGCGCAGAGAAAAAGTCTTAAACACGTTGTAAATGTTTTATTTAGCTGCTTTGAACATCTCCCTCTGAAGGCGTGTGAGTGTGTGTACGATGCTACGATGACCCACTTATTCCTGAGGATGATAGTCAGAGTAGATAAAAGACCAGAACTGCAGGGAGCATCTTTATTCTGTATACTACATCTGTTTTCCTTGTAAATATCCAAATATAGTCATTAAATCAGACTAAGAGGTAGTGGTTTTAAAAACGGCAGCAAATGAATGAATTGCAACATCGTCTATAAACTCAGTTGTTTTTTTTAAAGCGTATTAGGAAACAGAGAAATATATTTTACAATCTCAGATTGAATCTTCAATAAATCAACCTGGATTGACATGAGGAATTTTTCTGGATGATAAATTGTCCCAGACGTTATCAATAATCTTTAGCGAACATTTAACACTGGAACTGGAAATATCCAAAATAAATCAACAGAAACTACAAATAGTGAATTATTTAGTCTCTGTAAACAAAATTGTCCTTTAAAAAAGGGGATAGCTGAGGCCAAAACACCGGATTGAAAACTTTTATCATCCAGTTTTTGGTAAAAAGAGAGAAAATGGAAAAAATGAATCAATGATTGATTGATGTACTGCTTACTGGAATAACTATATAGTCTATTTTTAAGCAAGCAATCTAAATAAAACATGCAACCAGGTCGGTTTATTGGTTCTTTGGAACTGAAATCTATTTTTGCTGTCATAAAATATAATTAGTTGACATGTGAAAATATTGTATCTGTAAAACAAACAACCTCTAAGCCTCCTTTAATTTATCCTTTTCCATTAACAGTGTATTAAATCACTGTTTACTTCCCCCTCTCCATGTCTCATAACTTTATTAAATGCTTTCTCGTTGCTCTAATAAACCTGTGTGCTACAGTAGCTAGCAGCAGGAATGTGATGAACTTCTTCACAGCAGTAAAATAAACAGGAAAACGTGTGAATACTGCTGGTTCAGAGCGAGCGGCGGTGAAGAGCGCGGCGGGTGGATTTATACGGGTGAGCGGATAAACGAAACGCAGCGGGCTGCTGCGCTGTAGTTGATGCTCAATGAAAGCGTAGCTTCACGGACAAACCAGGAATTAAATTTATCACCTGGTCTCAACAAATGTGTTATATTATTCATGGGAAAAATAATATAATAAAATCATTTATAAAGATATTTTCACCCTGTGGTTTGTACTATAAAGTACCTATTTTTCATTTAATTTAACCAAATATGATTTTTTTTTCTCTTAAAAATAGCTGATTTTTCGCATTTTCCCATTCAAATGGTTAGAAATGAAGCCGGTGAGGCAGCAGCGAGCCTCACCTGGGATTACACAACCTCTCGCTTACTGCACCGGCTGCCATTATATGAGAGCATGCTCCTCCTGTCTGCATGTCGCCAATAAAATGGTTAAAAACATTTAATGTATGAACTGATTTTCCATAATTTAGCTTATGTATTTAATGTACTGTGTTTTTATTGTCACCAACTGTGTGTGTAACGTGTTTCGTGTGCTGAGGAGCGATCAGAAACGGCAGAGAACAGATTCGAGTCATCGCTGGGGGGCGCTCATGAACTCAGACATTGTGACTCCACAACTGCAGAGTAAGACACAGCGATCTAGCCATACAGCTCTGCGCTGATACAGAACCACGAGAAAGACGTGGGTTTGAGTTGGACTTTAACTGTTTCTCCCTTTGCTGTTAAGCACAGCACGAAATTAATAATATGTACATGTCTATGTTTGATTGAGATAACGGAATTATTCTGCAGCAGCGGCGCGGCTAAGCATCACATGTTAAAGAATAGTCTTTTTGCCCTCAGCATTGTACGCATGCGCAAAATTTCAGCAGGAAATTTATGCGCAAAATTGGGTTTGTGTTTGTAGCAATAACATGCAGGGGTCTAGATTTGTAAATCCGATTATAATTAAGTCGGTGCCTCACCAGCTATGAACCTCACTGCACCTCACTGTGGAGTATAGACATTTTTGTAAGAGTATTTGTGAGCCTGCTTCTTTATTATTAAATTAAATGGAATTTCTGATTTTTGTTTAGCTTTTATTCAGGTGAACAGAAAGTGAGCTATTATTGGTAGTTTAATTTTCTAAACTACAGAAAAGTTATTCGTTTGGGAAGCTCAAATATGAAAAAAATGGACTGATGATAAAATCCGATGGTAACACTGCTGTTGAGTTAGATTTACCAAATGTTTTATGTTATCCAATGTTTTATCTGATTACTCGATTAATCGTAAGAATATTTGATAGAATACTTGATTACTAAAATATTAATTTACAGCAGCCCGGGTGTAGTATCACAGCCGGGACCAGGAACAGGAAGCTTGAAGCTTTTTTTTTAAAACATGTTTTGTGATTTGAAAAGATAAAATCAGCAGAAATCGTCTGTTTTTGTGTGTGTGTGTGTGTGTGTTTTTAAGTTTTGATTGCGCTCTGCGGATGCCGGGGCAAAGCGAAGCGTCGGGTCCTTTCTAACTCATAATGTCGTTGTTATGATTAGCGCTACTATTAGCATTTATGGCTCTGGTAATTGGACTCTCAGTTGGAGGTAAATCTATTACCGCAGGATTAAACGGAGCGCTGTTCCCTCAGATGTTGGAGTAAAAAAAAAATGCGCAGCGTTTTATTTCTGTTGAATTGCTGCTTTGATTGGTGTCGGGATATGAAACCCCGTCACATCCTCTGGGTTTGTGTTTGTAGTTGTGCGACCGGTTTACCAGACGGTCTCTCCATTTGAGGCTTTAAAAGCGGCGGCGGCGGCGCGTTGACTTTCAGGAAGTGGAAAGTGTGCCATCGCCGGAGTGCAGGATGGGGGAGCAACAACACGGAGCTGCTGCTGCTGCTGCGGCGGCGGCCCATTAAGCAGAATTACACGCTCAGATTGGAAACGACATTCCGGTTAGATCAAAGGCGGTCTGATAATTTCCCTCAGCTCTGTTCGGCTGCACAAAAAGCTGAGTCTTGGTGGTTTTTTTAAGAGATGTGGCTCCAGGTCCGGGCTTTCCTGTCAGGTTTTTTAACGTACAACTTTAAACCGTCACTCGTTTCTTTAATTTCTGATCCAAAGGGCAAGATTATCCACTTTTACCTCACTGTGGCAGCATGTTATACAAAAAAATATATATATATAAAAAATGAGAGAAATAGACGGATCAAATAAATCACTTAATTTATTTGATCCGTTAGCCTAGGTTATGTAGATTAGTCGGCTTTTATCAAACTGTCGTTTATTTTCATAAAAGAATTCGGTTCGTTTTCGGAGATGTGAAAATTTAGATCTGGAAATGACTAAGAGCCCCCTGCACTGAAGCCCATTGAAAACCTCGTGGTTATTCCACCAAATATGAAATCAGAAGACAAGTACAAACATATTTTCAAATACGCAAAAAGCAAACAACATTGTTACTCAACACCATGTTGTTTTATCATAATTTTCAAATTTCTTTCAAATACGGAAGGAGATTAAGATTGTTTTTATCTCACTGTGAAAATTATTTCATATGCATTTCAAGCATATGAATTGTGCAAGAATTGAAAATGCATTTTTCTATTGTCGCCACTATCAGTGATATGTGAACTACAAAGCAGTGCATTCTGGGTAAGTACAACCAAAACAAGCGCAAGAGTCGAGCGCTAGTCAGAGAAATGGCTCCAGATAAATACCGCTAAGACCTACTTCATTTTTGTTTACATTTAGTGAAGAATGGAAGTTGCTCTCATGTCTTATTCTTAAGTTGTTCACTTATCATTCAGAAACAATTTGTTGCATTCTTGTTGGCTGTGCAGGAGGCCCCACTTCTGCTTTTCAAAGATTTACAGTTAAGTTTGCATTTAAAGTGACAAGATGCCCTAAAACAGCTGAAAGAAGCTCAAAATTGACTAAAATCTTATTATCTAAGAATAATTTTGTTCAAAAATTGGGATATTTATGTTTTGTATAGGCCATAAACCTACCTTAACCTGGTCACCATTGAGAAAACAAGACTTTGAAAAATTCAGTGAGCTGCACCATGTGGTGTTAATGCTGCTGTCCTTGATCAACCCTGTCTGTGTTTCCTCACTAAAACTTTTACCTCAGGTTACCTTTCCATGTTCCTGTCATTTGAAGCTAAGAGGCAGGAATGTTTCTGGAAACCAAAGTCACGGTTCTGTGGGAACAATATCCCTCCGTTCGTTCGCTCTACAAGAGACTGGCGCTCTCTCTGCTCCGCTGCACCGCAGACATTTCTGACTGCGTCGCCTCTTAATGGAAAAGCGAATGAGGAAGGAGATAAACCGGAGCCCTGTTTACACAACGCATTTACATTTTTAAGATTCCCAGTTTGTATCCGTGGGAGCACCTGTGAACAAACCGAGACGGGCGGGTTTGGGAGGCCCAACGTTCCTCGTCCTCGTTCAGGTCCCCGCCTCTGTTGTTCTTAAATCCTTCACAGATAGAAGAGTAAAGAAGCAGCTGCAGATGGTTAGAGAACGAGAGATCTTGGAAGCGCATGAAGGAGCTTCTCACAGACCTGCATTGTTCAACTTGAAGTGCTGAGCCAGAGCTGCCTCTTCATGTTCACTCCCGTCTCATTTGTATTGTCTCAGAGGAGGGAAGAGAGCGTTTTGATGAGATTATTGCTTTTATAGGGAAGGACGTGAACTTTCCTCTCCATCAAACGAGCTTAAGAGTGTTTTTAGATTTGAAACGGGGCTAATGTTTGGAGTAGAATGTGCGTTAAGGTGATCAAATATCGTTTAGGAGTGCAGAAATAGTTTGCTTTTATGGCAGCAGAGTTTCTACAATGACGCTCAGATTTTTTAGTTTTTCCTTAGTTGCTTCATTTGAGGCCAAAACCCCCACAGTGAAGCATTGAGCAGCTTAATTTAACTTCTCTAACATCATGTCCAGAGTTACTAGAACCCAATCACAGTTTTTAAATCTTTTTTTAAAAGATGCTATAACAATTTGGACTGAGGACAAGAAAAGTAATTTTTATTTTAAGTAGGGATTTGCAATATATTGATGTCAGATGTCTTAAATTCATTCAAAGAAATGTACATAAATATTTTAATCCCAGGCCTTAAATTTTGTTGTAGGACTGTTTGATCTTATATATGGTTATTTTTTTCCCAGGACTTTTATATCAGCTTCTTCTAGCTACTAATTTGTTAGCTAGCTAGCTAGCTTATTTTTGTATCTATCATGTGCAAGTAAAAATGTATCACCAGTTGGCTGAATAATGTTTTAGTCACTTCTACGAGTTGATATGAGCCATCAGAATCTACCATCCCCTCCATTTATAGTTTCAATCTTATATTTTATTCAAGCTGGCTTTTAAAAGGCCTTAAAAAGTCTTAAATTTGATCAAACCTGAGGCTGTACATGCTCTGGGTAGAGAATCATGTTTGTTTTTTGCTCATGTAGAACAGAAAACTGGTTTGGCTCTCAACTAAAAACATTTTCTTTTCATTCCACCCCGAGTGCTTGTTCTCCCCTGGGTGGGGAGCCTCATTGTCTGAATCAAAGGCTTCCACTGGTTTTAGCACGCGATGCATGAATATTCTCAGCACGTTACTTTCCGCTGCAATCCTCCCACCGCATAACTAGAGTTTGACTTTTTATTCCTGGCTGCTTTTGGAAGGAAAATTAGTCATCTTCCTCTCTCCCTGAGAAAATAAATGTGCAGAAATCCCGGTGGGTGACGGCGCGGAGTCATCCCAGCAGCGGATATGCCACAACTCCGACGGCGCGCGCTGATACGAGATGACTCGGGGATAACAGCTGCACCCGTGGAAACCTTCTCCGGGTAGAGAAGCGACACCTACTTCCTCCTTTTGTCTGAATGCTCCTCCATGTGTGACCGTCAGCGACGTACGAGACGACGCTTATCTCTGTCGGCTCACCAGTTAACAGGAAATCAAACTTCGTGTACGTCAGATCTGGTTGCAATCGATTTAAATTCTCATCAAACATCACAGCAGCAGTGGAGCTGGCGCCTCGTGTTTACTGCATGTCATTGAGGATGTCCAAAGTGGGAGCCGGGGGCCATTTGTGGCCCAAAAAAAAATTTTTTTTAAGGTCCCCAACTGCAGTTCAAAACTGATGCATATTTGTTAGTTTTATTCTAATCAGTATGAAGTTTTATATTACAACGCAAATATTTGACTTTTTACGCATTTTACGCAATTTATACGACATTTGAGTCAAAGTATAAATTTTGATAAAGTATAAATTAATTATAAAGTATAAATTTTGACTTGTCATAACAATGAGAAGTTGTTATAGAAGTTGACTTGTTGTCATAGCAACTGACAACAATGCTACTTTATGTTTCAGGATTCAACAACAAAAAACACTCAAACATTTCCCACACAGATAACAGAACATTCAGCCCATTGGAGCATTATGTTCTTAGATGTTTGTTTAGTGATTAATAAGTGATTGCTGTGATTAGCTACCACTGCTATTAGCCAATCTAACACTGCAGTGGTTGATTAGCTAATTTAAACACCTGCTCTCCTGATGATAGGTCAGAGTTGGTGCTTAGGTCACTTTTTGTAGCTAAACTGAATAGATCAAATTCCACAGCACATCTACATGCTGTGGTTGTAATAGTCAAGCTAGCATAGCTGACCTACTTCCCTAGCGATTTTTTTTCCCTAAAACTTTTTCCTGACCTTGTCATCTAGTCGCGCCGTAGACAATTAGTAGCAAAGCACTGCATCCCTTTTTCTTTTACATAACAGCTGTACTTTTAAGACTTAGCGCCTTGATAACTTAACAGCTAAACCAATGCTAGTCATTGTTAGCGAGCAGCTTTTTGCCCTCCGGTGAACAGTCATCATAAAGGTCATCTGCATTTATCTGAGAACTTCTTGGCTCAGCCTCCGTATCATCTTCTTTGTTTCTTGTTGTAGATCGTATTTAAACTGCTTTAAATCTCCTGGTTTTAATGATTTCAGGTTCACTTGCCTTGCAGATGGCAGTCTGCGATGTTTAATTTACGCTCTGCTTGAGAGGAAAGAAGTGTTCTTTTTCCTTCCCGTTTTTGCAGAAAGTGCTCTGAACTCCTCTTCCTTTCTTTGCGTCTCCTTCCAGAGCTGCAGCTGTAAATTGGCCTACTTCCATCTCCTGCTCTGTTCCCTCGTATGCTTCCATAATATTATTCTTGCAGGAGATATTAGCCTTTTGCTGAATCTGTCAGGCAGAAAGGATTTAGTGTTGGGTTCGAGCAATTTTAAAATTTTTTTTTTGTTCTCTGAAAAGACGTACAACAGCTTGGGTAGTTTTTCTTGGTGCCTCGGTGAGATGAGCCCATTTCTCTCCCGTTGCAGGAGGCTTATTAGTTTTCTCTGCTGTTCTGCCGGTTCTGGTTTCTCTCTGATGGAGCGGCGGGCCGGCTCATGATTGTCTGTGCAAAACTATGAAGTGATTTCCCAGAGTTATCGCGTGATGCTCTGCCTTGAAATGTGTTAGCTTTCAACATGTAGCTGCTCCAGGGAGTTCTTAAAAGTCTTTAATTCATTTAAGAATGAATTTAATCTCATATTCCATGTAGTTTTTTTTTTTTTTTTCGTTTGAGGAACTTGAAGTTGCTCTTTGACGTCTTCATTAAGTTCTGTGACTCTGGGCTAGGGTTGCCACCTTTCAGAAATCAAAATAAGGGACGCCCACTAATGCGCGTCGTCCTAGTCTCATAAGCGGGGGAGGTTCAATACGGGACGGTTCCGTATTTTAAGGGACGGGTGGTAACCCTACTCTAGGCGGCTGCAGCTACCGCTAACTAGCATCTAGCATACCCATGCTAGCTAGCTTTTTTGCGTCTATCCCGGGTAAATACAAATTTATTTCTGTTTGTCTTCATTTATTCCTTTTTTCCTTCATTTGCTGTGTTTATCCTTCCTTCCTTTTCTCTTGTTCATCCTTCCTTACTTTTTTCCTTCTTCCTTAATTCCTTCCTTCCTCACATGCATCCTTTTTTTTCCTTCCTTCCATCCTTCCTCAATTTATCCTTTCTTCCTTCTATCCTTCCTCATGTCCATCCTTTCCTCTTTTTTCTTTCATTCTTTCCCATGACCATTCTTCCTTCCTTCCTTATTTCCATCCTTTCCTCTTTTTTCATTCTTTCATGTGTTTCTCATGTCCACCCTGTCTTCCTCTTTTCTTTCCTTCATTCCCTCCTTCCTTCCTGTCTTTCTACCTTTGTTCTTTCCTTCCTCATGTGCATCATTTCTTCTCTTTTCTTTCATTCATTTCTCATGTCCATTCTTCCTTCTTTTCTTCCTTCCTTTCTTAACTTCTGTACAAATATTTTCCTCATTCTGAATCTATCCTATATAAACTTACTGGGAACTCTGGGAGTTGGGAGTCTGGATGGGATTCTCACAGGTTCAGTTTCCCCCCTCCTCTCTCTCTCTCTCTCTCTCTCTCTCTCGTCTTCTCTTTCTCTCTTGTCTTCTCTCTATCTCTGTTTCTCTCTCATCTTCTCTCTCTCTGCACATCTCTCCCACATCGCTGAGGCCACAGTTCCCACAGGCCCGAGGGCCACAGCTGTAGTCCGTCGACTTCTCCCCTTGACCTCTCCGCACAGCGCTGCTGAACAGCTGTTCCACACAGACACACTCTCTCACACACACACTCTCTCAGAGCGCTGCAGGTCAGGCCTGCAGGACGGGGCAGAAGGTTTCGGCGCGCTCAGACAGGCACATGCGGTCTGACATGAACACAAGGTCTCTGCGGTTTGCACAGAAACAGACGCTGCAAATCAAAGGAAGTCAAAGGAAAAGTTGTGCTAACACGACTCTGCAAGCTGCAGAACCACACTGCTGGGCCCTTGAAATCCTGGAAAATCCTTGAATTTCAATGAGGTGTTTGAAAAGTGCTTGATCTTCACGGATTTACAATAAAGTGCAATTTAACGTCTGGAATCTGGAGATGATGATGCAAAAAGGATTTTACATAAAATCACTGAAAACGGTGTCTTCAGTCAGAGGCTTCTTCAACCCCTGTAACACAGACTGCTACAGGAGGTCTTTCCTGCCATCTACAATAACTTTCTCTTATAGTTAATTTGTATCGTTTTTACTTCCAAAGTCTGGGTGCTTGAAAAGTTTTAATAAACTTACCTTGAAAATGCTTGAAAAGTTCTTGAGTTTCACTGTGGGAACCCCGACCCGGAACGACTCGGCTTCAGTTCAAACCGTCTTCACTTAAAGGCTTAGCCGACCCTTTTGTGGCTCAGGGTAGGGACTGCTGCGACCTTTGACCTCTGCCCGCTGACCCCAGCCCACTCAGGCCCTCGGTTCAGTCGTCTGAGACTCTTTTAGCCTCCATCTGTCAAACAGCTAAAATACATCAGTGGGAGCTTTGGGTGAACCTGAGCGATGACATAACAGGAGGAATGTGTGGAAATATTTCTGCAGTCATGAATAGTCCAAAAATGTAGATTTCAGGAAGTTAAATCACGATCTAAATATAGGAACATGTGACAGAATAATGCTGAAACAAAGGTTAAAAGGAATAACTGTTGCATTTAGAGCTGAATTTAGTTTCTTTCCAGATTCAATTCACAAATTTAAACATTTTTCTTTCTTGTCTAAGAAAGAAAAAACTAATTAGAGAAAATACATTTTTTAAAGTGGCTTTTATTTCAATCATCCCTTCTGTGTTGCAAGATGCTAATTGCTGTGCAACAATTACGAAGAAAAATTGGTCTGCTCCACTGAATTTTGAGGAAAGAATTTAAATTTTGACCCAAAAAAAAAAAGAAATACTAGGAAAAACGTCAGAATCCCGATATTGACTTCAAGTTTTTCCTTAAAAATGTAAGAAAAATAAATTTTAAGAGATAAAAAGTCAGATTTTTTAAGATTACCATTATGAGATCTCATAACTTCAACTTTCTTCATAGAATTTTCAGGAAAAATTCTGAATTCTGGGGGAAAAAAAGAGTCAGAATTCTGACTTTTTTTTTTTTTAGAATTGGGAGATTACTTTTTTCTTGAAATTATTTGGAGGACAAAAACTAAATTTTGAGGGGGAAAAAAAAAATCTGAATTCCAAATTTAAAATCAATAAATCAATTTAAAATCAAAATTGTGAGAAATCAGAGTTCCAACTTTTTTTTCTTAGAATTTTGAGAAAAATATCAGAATTCTGACTTTTTTCTTGGAATTTTGAGAAGAAAAGTCATTTTAAGAGAGAAAGTAAATTAAAATCAGAACTAAAAGTCTTTTTAAAACCTTTTTCTCAACATTGTGAGTTATTTTTTTTTCTGTGGCTCTAATCCTCTCCCACACTTTCTCTCCGTTTCTAATGTATCTCTGTCTCTCTGCTGCTTGAAGGAGAGTCATGATCATCCAGTTCATGCATGTTTCACACAATGAATGACGTGAAGCAAAATTACAGCGACTGGTTGTTAAAATAAAAGATGGTGGAATCCATTTCATAGACTCGACCTCCCTTCATGGCGCTCCGCCTCACTCTGCTTCAGATCGTTTTATTATTGTGTCAGACAGTTTGACGCATGAGTTGTTGTAATTACCGTTTAGGGCTGTTGACGTAGCTGCTGGTCAAACACAGGTCGGGTAATTTGTAACTTCTGGGTCAAACGCTTTCAGAAGGAATTTAAAATCAGTGTTCGTGTTCCGTGCCACAGCTTTATTTATGAAATTACATGATTCATATGGCATCACAATGCACGTTATTCGGAACAAATTCAGGCATTTACACTGGGGCTGAAACGATTAATCGGATTAATCGATTATTCAAATAATTCAGTAATCAACTCCTGGTTTTATAGCGGTGACTAATGATCAAATATGTTTAATTTCCAGTGCATTTCAAATTTCAAAGCAATTATATTTTTAGCCAATATTGTGTTATTTGTGATTAATACTGAATTTCTATTAATTTTGCGCTGTAATGGAGACGCCCTGGATTATTTTCACATTTTCTGAATAATGGTTCTGTTGGAACCTGTTTAAGTTCTGATGTACTGGAGCAGAAAATCCCGCCGCCGCCCGGCCTCAGATAACGCTTCGCCACGCCGCCGCCTCGTCACTCGGTCGCCAATATTACAACTCGCCCTCTGAGTTTCTCTTGCTGGAGAAGCCGACGCAGAATATTAAACTGCAGCTGCGGCGACGTGCCGTGACCACAGAGGTGACAGGTCAGAGGTCAGTCCCGACAAACAGCCACATTGCAGCTCATGCACACGCACTCACACACACACACACACACACACACACACACACGCACACACACACACACGCACGCACGCAGACACACAGAGGTCTGGAAACGGCAGCTGAATCTGAATGCTGACCTGCAGCTAAAATCCATGATCACGATTTCTTTACTTCCTTACGTTCCTTTGTTCGTTCCTTCCTTACTTCCTTCCTTTCGTTTCATTTCTTATTCTATCGTTTCCCCTCCATCCCTCCTTGTTTCCTGTTTTTCTTGTCCTTCTATTCTTTCTCCTTCTTTTCTCATTTCTTTCCCTTCATCCTTTTTCTCATTTCTTTTTCTTTTTTTCTTTCTTTGTTTTCTTTCTTCCTCTTTCTTTCACTCTTTTTCTATTTGGTTTCCTTTCTCCTCTATTCCTTTTCCTCTTTAGTTGTTTTTCATTTCCTACTTATTTCTTCTCTTTCCTGCATTCTTCCAGCCTACATCCTTTATGTCCTTCCTTCTTTCCTTCTTCTGCTTTTTGTATCCTTGCTTCTTTCTTTCTTCCTGTCTTGCATCCTCTCTTCCTGTCTTTCGTCCTCTTCCTGTCCTGCATCCTTTCTTCCTCCCTTTCGTCCTTTCTTTGTCTTTCTTCCTGTCTTACTTCCTTTCCTCCTCCCATCGTGTTCAGACGTTTCTCCGTTTTAAATCCTGAATCATTTCGATGTGTCGCATCAGAAACTCCCAGCTTCTCTCCACGCTGGGCGGCAGCGCTCTCGAATATTAAACTGCAGCTGCGGTGACGCGCCGTAACCCCGCAGGTGACAGGTCAGAGGTCAATCCTGACAAACAGCTCACACACCAAACAAACAAACACACACACACACACACACACTGCTCTACTGCAGCAGAATGTGAATGCGGACCTCCAGCCGACATCCATCCATGATTAATGAGCCGCCTGGTTAAGTTTGGGCTCCTTAATGAATCCAGTTTGAGAAGTTGAGGAGCCTATAAATATTTGACATGTCTCCCGAATGTGTTTGCATAATTGATGCAGGAATCTAAATTGAATCATAATTGCATCATAGTGGACATTTTCGTCCCTCCTCCACCTCTCGCCTTCATCACTTTATTTTATTTTTTCCTGTCCGTTCTCATTGACGTCCCCCTCCAGACCAAACGCGGCCCCTTCGCTCCAGCTTACGCAACACACACGCGCAGACGGGGGGCCGACAGACAATCAATGCAATCTCGGGGTGTGACTGACACATGGCACTGATGAACTCACTGGGTAGCATATCGCTTCGCTCGCCCCGCCGCCCTGATTGACAGCTGTACCTTCTCCCCGTCTCTCTCTCTCTCTCTCGCACACACCGTCTCAGACATCACGCTGCTCTCCAGTGTCATGCTGTGCTGACATAGTCTGTGTTTGATGCTGATGTCAAACTCGCTCACAAATGATTTGCTGTGTTCCTGACTGCCTGTGAGCGCGAGAATCAGACGGCAGCAGAGCTGGAGGAGGAATCAGAGCCGCGAAAAAAGCTGTTGCTTCGTTGAAAACGTCGGGAAATTATGCAATTAGGAAGCGTTCGTTAAATATTACAGTAACAGTATCAGCTGATGTTGACCTTCTGTCTCTTTTCTGTAATTTACTGACTGATTGTCTGCATGTTTACATGAGAACTGCAGTTTTTTTTTTTTTTGACGATCGCCGATAAACTGGCTTTAAAAAGCCTGACCTGCAGGTTTTGATTTTGGCAGATACCAATTTCTTTTCTGAAATGTTTCTAAATACAGTTAGTGATGCACCATTTCCTGTACTGGAAAAACACAAAATCTTACCGGATGTTTTTGGTCTGATTTAAGTCTAAATATCTTAGCACACTTTAAATACGGCAAAACTGACTTACAAGTGACTTTTCAGCAAGATATAGGAGCTTGTTTCAAATCAATAATTCCTTCATATTAATTAAAAATCTACTAGTTCCGCTGGCAGATTATTTCACTTATATGGGGAAAATTTATTGGCAAAAAGTTTAGATTTTAAGTTTATTAAACAGTTTCTAACAGGAAATGTCTTTTGGTTTTCAGGTAAATGTTTAGGTCAGCTGTATAGGGAAAACTTTATATTCATAATCAAACCACATTAAAGTTTTAGTATGCAAGTTTTATTTAAAAAATATTTCTTACATGTTTGTTGAAGTGCTCAATAGAAACAACCAGTCTTGGCGCTGTCAATCACCCTTGCACGCGCCTGCTCACCCTGACAGCAGACCCTGTCATGAGTGTTAAGGCTAGTTAGCATAGCCACCGATGACAGGGGGTAAATGGATTTTCTGTATCGTTGTGTTGTTTCTCTGCCTTTAGCATATTTAGCAGCGAGAACATGAGGATTATTGACAGCACTAAGACCCTCCTCCTGTCTCTGATTGGTTGTTTCTGGTGCATTTCTTCAGACGGCAACAATAGCTCAATGAGGAAGTGAAGGAGATTGATCTTTGAACAGAGTATTATTTGTCTTATATTACACTGTCACAACATTTTTAACAAATATTTAAAAAGCGTATAATAAAAGTTACAATCTGCAGCTTTAAGAGAAATAAATCTGGGTGAACTTTAATGACTGGACTCTTCAGGACGAGTCCATGTTCATGAAATCCTCTCCTGGAGCGACTGCTGCCAGAATCCAATCATGCACTGAATTAAAAAAGCAGCTACCTCTCCAAAGTCTGCAGAATAATCAGATAGAAAAGCTGGTGTATCTGCACTGCTGCTGTGGATTGGAGCCTGGCCTCTGATTGGTTGCGTTCAGGGTCCCAGGTGGCTCCAAAACCCCGGCTTTTATTTTGATTTAGAGGAATCTTCAGTGGGAATACATTAGAGTGTTTTGCAGACAAGGAATTAGGTGCAATTAAGTTTCTCCTCACCTATTGGGGGAAGAGTTTTGCTGGTGTTAGTCTGCAGATGGGACCTTGATAATGGTCAGCGGCGCTTTGAAAATAACAAGGCTAGTGTACGTGTGTGCGTGTGTGTGTGTGTGTGTGCGGTTTCTGCATAATGACGTGGACAAAAGTGTGAGTCGGAGTGTGAAGAGACTTCAAGAGTTTGGATAACGATTTATTAGAGAGAGCCTGCAGCGGCCGCAATGTGGATGGATCAAATTAAAGCGTTTCCCTCTCCGTCTCAGTGTGTGTGTGTGTAAGATGAAAGGCCTTCTCAGTGAGGGGCATCTCTGGCCTTCTCTTTGCTCTTCGTTTCAGTGACTCTGATGACAAAACGTGTCAGTGTTTAAAAGGGGAACCGCCGCCGCAGAGCATGTGCTGACATGTTTAAATCTGAGACCGTCTCTCACTCTCGCGGCGCTCCGACACACGAATCGTGCAAACCTCCGACACACAGCAAGGCACAGCTGGGCTCCAGCAAACATCCTCGGAGTCCGGATCCCTCATCCTCAAGATCACACAGTCAAGCGCCAATTACTGACTCTATCTCTCTCTCTCTGTGTGTGTGTGTGTGTGTGTGTGCGTGCGTGCGTGTGTGTGTGTGTGTGTGTGTGTGTGTGTGCGCGCGCGCGTGTGTGTGGAGGAAAACGGGCACAAAGAGCGATCTTTGGAGTCATCATGCTGCCCAACAGACCCAGCTCCAAACGAAATTAGTAAGGGAGAGCAGAGTAAACCAGCTTTTACTATAATATAAATACACAAACAAAGCTTTATGTATCCTTTCACATAAAATAACCATTTTTATTTGAAAGTGACCTACAAAATGTTGAGTAATTATGCTCAAATTAGCTTAAGCGATTAGCTCATACGTTGCAGAAATCTAAGAATCTAAGGTTTCCAATCTGAATTTTTTTTTTTTTTCTTTAACTGCAAAATCAAACTCAATTAAGAGTAGAAATAATAGTAAAAGAAAAAAAAGTATAGTGGAGTAAAAAAGTACATTTTTACTCAAGTAAATGTAACCAGTGCTACCTACTTTTTGATAACAATAGTAGCTAACAAGCTTAACGGTTGACCCTTTGCACGTGACGTCACGCTCTCAGAACTCCGCCCACTCCTCCCTGACGGACATTACAACCAATGCGCTCCTAAAGCTAGTCTTAAAACATCAGGTAAGCTAATATCGCTTATATTTAGTTGATTTCACTTGAAAAATGATCACGGGGCCCTGCGGGGTCGGCTGCAGAAACGGACAAGGAAGCAAACCAAACTTGTCATTTTATTTTATAACTTTTAATGAGGAAAGATGACGGCGATGGAGAGCAGCCGACTCGGTGTAATCGCGGATTTGTAGCGAACACTTTTTACAAGGTAAGAATATTAACGTTAATATTAACTTTATAAGTAAGTGTGATTAGAAAAATATCAAATATTGCATTATGGAAAAGGTACGTGTTTAACCGTTAGTAACCATGGAAACAGTGCCGCACCGTCATGTAGCCTAGCATGTATGGAAGAAAACTGGTTAGCATCTGTCTTGTGTGTTTTTAATGCTGCTCCGGTGTAAGAGAAAACACTGTTTATGACGTAGTGATATAAATAATGCGGTGTGAATTCAGGCAAAGTCGGTAATATCTATCAACACGTCAGGAGGGAGGAGGTACCGACCCAGTAAGCCGACCCGTACTTCTGTAAATACTATGAGCCCCAACCAGGTGTGTTACGTTCACAGACAAATTAGCTTGACTCGAACAAGTAGAAACAACTTAAAACAATTTCAGTTGCTCTGTTCAATAGTCCCATCCTTCACTTCCGACGTCCATCATGACGCTACGGATGATTTAGTGACGCAGTAGCAAAGAGTCAATAGAAATGAACTAGTCATGATTTAGCTAACATTAACCGAATTTAACGGCCTTACTAAACTCGCTCTTTTAGCCTTGGGGAATAAACGGCAAAGTATTTTTTTATGTTTGTGTGCCTTATTAAGAATATTCGGCACTGCCTAATAAATACTTGTGAGGAGTAGCTGTCGTCTGGGTTGAAGTTGACCTCACCTCTGACTGCTGTGTAGACGCTAAGCGTAACTGAAAAACTGCCTCGGTCTCTCGGGCAGGGGAAGCATCCGAGAGGACAAATTGAAAAGATTGCGAGGGTAAAGCCGTCATCGCGAATTAGCTTCGTGGCAGGAAGGGTTCTTGTTATCAGGGTGTTGGTAAAATATGCAGCGGGAATCGGGGATGTCAGGATGTGTAGCTGCAAGCAAAGTTTCTGATGTGTGTAAGTCTGCGTGACGATTTACAGTGCTGCCTAAATACATAAATAGTTTCCCCCTCCAGACCTTGTGTTGTTATTAGTCTGAAAATGTACATGTTAGAAGGCCTAAAATGGTAAGAAATGTTGCTTGATGATAAATTGTCCCAGACGTTATTGCAATAAACAAAAATATTGTTGTTTTGAGACTATTTTAAAGGAATATACCGTAGTGGTATATAAATCAAGAATACATTATCAAGACCGAATAAACTTTAAATTCTATTGAACATTTAACACTGGAACTGGAAAACATTTTAAATATCCAAAATAAATAAACAAAACAACAGAAACAACAGATTAAATGAATTGTAAAGATTTAGTAGAGACCAAAGGACCAGACTGAAGGTTTTTGTTAACCAGTTTTTGGTAGAAAGAGAAAAAAACGATAAATCATTCAAATTAAAATTACTGAGCAGATTTTATTTTATCATGTGGTTAATTAATTTATTAGTAATCTATGTGTTCATACAAACTTCATGTTTTTATTTTTTTAAAGAAGATTAATCCAAACCAGCCTGCTTCTGTGTGAAAATATAAACTTTGTTGAATCATGAAATAAATGATTTAACTGCATTCATGGCTGAGTAGACAGATTTATTTAGAATTGTCAAACGTGATTGGGATGTGTGTCTAAAATTTAGGTTTTAAAATGCCTTAAATTCATTTTAAAAATGTATTTTGTACATCAGTCTGTCTTAAAATTTGTCGAGGGAGGAGAATTTAATGTAGTTAGTTTTCTGGCAAGACTTTTCTGTCAGGCAAAAGTTTGAGTCGCACATAAACATCTTCATAGTTTGGGCGTTTTGCCATGCTTCATTGTAATGTCGCAAATTCCCTCAACCATTCTTTATAATATTTGGCTTTGAATTTCATTCAAGGTGGCATTAAAAAGTCTTACATTTGATTTGCAGAAACCTTGTTTCAGCCCATGTTTCATCCTGTGTTTAATCCTTTGTTTATGCTTTTCAGTGTGAATTGAGATTTAACACTTAAGTCAAAAAATGCGTCACAAAGAGGGGAAAAAAAACATATAAAAGTCAATAAGTCACATGGCCAGCCAAACTGTGAAATAAAAAATGTGATTTATAGTCTGGAAAATATGCTAAGTAGAACCCGATGAAGCAGACTAAAACATCAGACGATCTAAGGAAGCTTAGCAGATACATTTTTGTTGGTCTGGAAAGGATAATAAAGAACCTAATAGGCTTTGGGACTCCACTGGGAACCATCATCTACAAATGGGGAAAACATGCAACAGTTGCTTCGGAACGGTGCCTGGCCTATTAAAATAACTTCTGGGGAACATTGACAACGAACCCAGGAGGTCGCAAACGAAACCAGAACAGCTTTTAAAGCACAGCTGGCCTCACTTCCCTTCATTAAGGTCAGCGTTCATGATTCAGCAACAATAAATACGCTGGGTTTTTATCTGGAGTAAAAGTAACACGTGAAAATGTTCATGAAAAGAACAACATATCAGCGGTGAAACGTGGTGGTGTGAAAGTTTAGATGTGAAGCAAAAACACGTTTCAGTAGAGGGATTACCAGTCCACGTCACGTTGCGTCAGCAGCCGCTTTCCTGCGCATGTCGCCTTCAGAACGCAGGAAAGAAAATATCTTTCTATCTATTCAAACTATTTACAATAATAATTTACAACTCTCCACCAGCGCAGATCGTCTCTCTTCGCCCAGTGCAACTCTTTCCGGCGTCTGCAGCTACACGAGGTTCTATTTAGCCCATCTTTTCTGTTCCTCACACTGCATCTTTCTCATCCCGCTTCATTTTTAATTTCTGACCTCATCACCTGCATTGATGGATGCAGCCACATCTTCGTTTTCCCTCTAACTGTGAGTGCCCTTATCGCTCACTATTTAAGTCTTATTTAGACACTCAGCATGTCTCATTGGGAGCCAATGATCTTTCCGTGAACAAATAGTTTTAATATTGCTAGGTAGTCCGACCTTTCTGCCATTTATCGACTCACCTGCATTTACTGCATCACTAAGATGCATCTCATTCACTAATGTCAATAACTTATTTTATTATGCTGTGATAAACAGTTGTAGTACGCTGACAACATGCTAGCTAATGTTAAAACGGCAAGATAAAGGCGGGCAACCATAGCAACCGGTGAGAATTTAAAGGCCGGCTCTTTCTGCAGTCAAGTTGTGCTGTGTTTACAAACAAACAGTCCCTCTATAAGGAGGAAAATACTTTTTCACTCCTCTGTAAGACGATGTGTGGATGTTTCATTCTTTACGGTTTGGATTCGCTCACCGTCCAGCCCTCATGTCTGTCGTTACACAGATCCAAAACAGAGAAACAAAACCATAGAAATCCCTCAAACCTGTTTGCTTTGTAATTCATGCTGCAGCGCTCGGCAACAGGGGCTTTCCAGGGAAAGTCTGACGAGTACGGCTCATCGTGTATTGGCAGCAGAGATATTCTTAATATACATAAAGCAGTGGAGGGGGATGTGCAGCGCCTGCATATTGATGGACCGTAACAATTCAGACGTTTTCTGAATGTCTGCAGGTAGTTTAGGATTTGTGAAAATGATTCTGGTGTTGTGATTTGACTGAATTCGGTTAGAGTGACAGTGACTGAGAACTGCAGAGAGGAGAAAAAAGTAATAACCGATCCATCAGAGGGAAACACTGCTGACAGGCAGAAAGACCTTTCATATTGAGGTCTTGTTCCAGTTTGATCTATCCTCACGTCAAAATACTTTATATTTAACGTCATCTATCAGAATAACTTATATGTGATGTGTTTAAATAATAATGTTTAGGATTTATATCCACATGCTTGTCTTACCACCTGCAGCACTTCTGATTCTACAGACACATTACAGCATGATTGTTTGCATGAATTCTTATGTTCAAGGTAAATATGATTTCTTTGAAATTATAAATTTAAAAACTACTACTCTAGAGCACCTTTGTTTATTTCACAAAGCATCAAAACATTCCCTACATCTTTGCTAATGTCTAAATTTTGACCAAATTCCCAGAGAGCTCACCCTTAAACAGATATCCTATAACAGTTTTATCTAGTTGTACATTTTGATGCGCACCAGACAAAGAATGGATGTAAAAATGTTTGAGATTTATTTGACTTGCCATTCAACGTTGTGCGAGATTTGTATCGTAGAAGGTTAGAAAAGTATGGTGGCTCAGAAGGGACAACAAACTCAAAGCCGCAGTGCAACAGCAAAAAGCTACAACACAACAAATTAAAAGTCGCAAAGCAGTCGTGAAAAACTGCAATGCTGCAGCAAAAAACTGGAACACAACTAAATCTACAACAGAACAAATGCTAAACCGAAGCATTATATGCTGAACCGTCGGTAAGTTTAACATAACGTATGTTGTGTTGGGACTTTTGCATTTTGTGTTGGGACTTTTGCATTTTGTTGACCTCTCTGGGCTACCGTAGAAAAGTTATCATACTTCTATATAGCCTTCAAGCCTTAAAAGGAAATATTGAACCAAAACAAACAGTACATCCATAGAGGTACAGATGAAGTTTTTGTTGTTGTGGTTTTGTAATAACTTTATTGCAGAATCTTAGTTCATGGACAGGGCATCCACATCGTTAAACATGGTGGTGGCAGTATCATGGCAAAAGTGTTAGGCTCCCATTGTGTGAAGCTGATGAAGACGCACTCCAAAAGTCTTGCAAATGTGATTGCATATAAAAGCTAGCTAGCAAAGCAGTGACCTAAGGGGTCCAATACAAACATATCTAAAAACAAAATTGAAAACCATGCAACCTTTAGCTTCCTCTTCAGAATTATACCCTCCTTTGTGTTGATCTGTCACATAAAATCCCAGTAAATTCCATGAATGGCTGCAGCTGAAATGTGGCAAAAGGTTAAATTGATATTCTAACTGTTGCAAGACTCTGAAACTGGCTTATGTCATCATTGGCTGCAATAAAATGTGTATGTGTGTGCTGCGTCAATCATTTGATGGATTCCTCAACAGGCCTCTCTTGTCTGTACACGATGGCTTGGCTTTACCCTTTTTCAGTGGCCTTTTCTTTAGATTTAATGGTCTGTCTTCACGTCTGAGCCTGTATCGTTTAATTCATGACATCTAACTTGGGCTTAACCAAAGGTTTCTGGAGGTTGTTTGAATGTTTCTTGCACGGTTGCCAAAGTCATGAAATTAAGACGTAGCCTGCCTGCTCTGTGTAGTTTGGATATCAATCAATAGACAATAATTAGTTATGGGATGACATATCCATGCTGTGTGCTAACTCATCTTGGAAGGAGCAGCAGCTTCATAAATTCAGCAGACAACAATTACAAGCTCATGTATTAAGACATGAAGCCAGATTGGTAAATATTTCAAAATTAAAAATCCCAAACATTATTTTAGTTTTTCAGGTTTGCATATGCCATCGATTAATTTCTTTATCATCATAAATCAGTTTTCATGATGATAAAATTCCCTCTTAATGATAAATAAAATAATAATTACCTATCAATAGCTTTTATTTAATAACTTAAATGACTTGACTTTTTTTTATTACTTATTATTACATAGCGCAACCTTGGAACTGCTTTAAACTTACTTTAAATAATTACTTAATTAATATTTTATAATATAAATTTTGTCACTACTTTGACTACAGAAACCTCTTTTACTGACTAGCCAGATCGTTGTCGCTTTACTTTCCTGAATGTTGGCATAAGCTCGCTAGCGGTTTCTTATTAAATGCTTTCTCTATTTAAGTGGTACAAATTACATATGCCTGAGCAGGTTTTGATATCAAAAAGTGCCCAAAGTTTCTTACCCTCTAGTAATGACTTGACCTAAGGCCTATTAGAAAGATTGATAGCATTTAGCATCAACTAAGCAGCTAGCTTGTAACTGTTGCACATTTTATACTCGGGTAAATTGTAAATGCATGAGTATTTTGTGATGTGAAAAGTCTCTAAACATTACTATACTTTTCTTAACCTTTAACCCTTTAATTGAAGCTAGCCTATTACAGCACTAAGATTGTTAGCGTATAGCATCAACAGAGCAGCTAGCTTGTAACTGTTGCAATTTTTCTTTAGTTTTGCTGCCCCATTCCTTTATAAACACCTCCTAAATTTAGTCAGTGGATCTCAGTTTTTTCAGTGCTTCACAGAAGCTTGTTTATTTAGCCAGACATTTGTAACATTACATGTTAGAATGCTAATTGGAGCTAGCGTAAGCTGGCAAATGAACGCAAACTAGGTTAATGAATTAGTTTGTCCGTGTATAGCAGAAGTTGTACTTGCAGTTGGAGGAAAATTGAACGAAATTGACACACAGATGCCAACACACACACACTTATAAATGCACAGCTGTGGGGTAAATAAGTAGAGATGTAGCAAGTGAACGGACATAAATGCAAAGTAACACTGCAGATGCTTCTGCAACCCATGTTTGTCACTCTACCCATGTGAGAACACATTATCTGCCTTAAATGTTTATACAGGGAAACGGCTGGATGGATCCCTGAATAACACACACTCACATTCCCCTTCACCGAACACTATCTCTGTTAGGCAGGACTGCATTTATCCAGCACATCTGCCGCATTCTCATGGGAACATGCACAACAATATGCTCCAGCTTACACAGTTGTCCTTATTGGGGGCTTGAGGACTTTTTTTTTTCAGCTAAATTCTATTGTTAAACATTTATTTCTTTTATTTTTGTTTTAAATTACATGACTTCATGTGTGACCATCATAGTATTTATCATGTCTTAGATCAGGGGTGTCAAACTCATTTTCATTTTGGACCATATCAAAAATCTAAATGTTCTTAAAGAGGCGGGTGGCCAGAATGTATTGATAAAACCCATTGAATTGTTAAATTATCAATAAATATCTGTTTTAGCTTTCAAATTAAATAATATTGAACATCTTTTCACACTGATCAGTCCATCCAGGATTTTGTAATTGCTTTTCTGCAATTCAATCACAGATTTTGTGGTGCTAATTTACAAATATTTGTAAGGAATTTTTACAACATTTGTGCTAATGCATGATACTAAATGTGACTTGATGTAATTTTGAGTCTAGAGGGCCTCATAAAAAGCTATGGCGGGCCAGATTTGGCCCCCGGGCCTGGAGTTTGACACATGTTGTAGTTGATGTAGTGTTTTGTCATTGTAGTTTGTGAGTCACAGGTAACCAAAAATTTAAACCAAAGTTTGACAATTTAATAGTTTATTTACCAATCATTTTTTATCAACTTGAGAGCCCACATGGTTCTGCTCACAAGCCTCTACAGTTTTATAGCCCTGATTTTGTTCCAGACACCTATTATTAAACCGACGCACACAGAAACTCACATTTGGAAGACAGAAATTAGAGAGAGAGTGAGGAGGAGTGCATGAAAGACGTCCTGGAGGATGATGTAAGAGGAGTCACAAAAAGCAGCAAATTGGATCTTTTTTCTCTCTGCTCCTCTGAAGACAATCAGACTGGGTGGGGTTGTGAGTTTTCATCACTCTGGAGAACCACATTTAGCTGATGGACTGTCTGGTTGTCTGTTTGGTAGCAGCAGTGAAACAAAAGGAAGCCCTGTTGCACCTCAACTAAACTAAACTCTCGTTTTGTCCTTCTGTACATCTATTTCAGTACATTTCATGCTTAAAACTGTTGAATTCTTAAACAAGAGAAGCTGCTAGACCTTCTATTGAAGGTCTAGCAGCTTCTGAACAGAACAAAAACTTCTGAACAGTCAATTTGTTTTTATGTGAAAAGGAGACATTAGATGTGATTCCATTTACCCTAAAACTGCACAAATTGAAATTATGAAAATAAATTTGCTTCACAGAAATGACAATTTAGGGAAAGAAAATCATGTTTTTCACAAAATTTTTGCGATGGGCTTAGGTGGTTTTTCAGCTGTACCAAAATTAGTATATTTTCATATCACACAAGTCATTTGATCAACAACTGGATGTTACTACTGACGGAAATGAAGAAGACGACAGGAAGTGGTAGGAGGATGATGGCAGAACCTGTTTATCAGTGACTGACTGGGTGTACAAACTTATTCACGTGTGATTTTAATTGCATTTCTTATTTAATAAAGACACAGCAATTGCAAAATTCTTGAGAAAATCACAAGTTTTTACTTACAAACTTTGTGCTTTTCTGTGAAGAAAAGCATCAATAAAACATTTCCACTCCATGTTTTGCACTATGAAAGAACACCATTACACCACCGCAACCCTGAACTGTTGATATGACAGGACGGATCAGCGCTTTCGTTTTGTTTACGCCAAATTTTGACTCTGCTATCTGAATGTTGCAGCTGAAATCAAGACTCATTAAACCAAGTAACGTCCCATCTGTTATTGTCAACTGTTGATGAGCCGCTTTCAACTTTTAGCCTCAGATTATTCTTGTACTCACAGGAGTTTCATCTCGTGTTGTTGTCTGCTGCTGTACCCACTCTGCTCTGAGGTTCTGTGCAATTATAGATGTTCTGCATACATTTTTTGCACAAAGTTCTTAATTTTAGTCTGCCAAATCTAAATAAGCTGCTGCTGGCCACGTCCACCAACTCAACACTTGCACTCGCATGTGAAAATGGCTGCAAACAGATGCACAATTACCCAACCGTACATCTTTGAATAGCAGAAGTAGAGCTTCCTGCACAACCAACCAGAATATAGTGAGTGGTTTCTTTATGCTAGTAATCAACAACAAAACACTTGCCTTTTCCAGCAGCCATTGTACTGCGAATACAGAGTTAAAACCAAATGTGCTGGAGTTCTGCTTTGGTTGCTATGTAACAGCACAATGGCTGCTGATTTGTTACACTCTAAAAAAAAAAATTATTTTCCAGACACCAGAAAACATTACTTGTTACCAAAAAATGGCTGAATATTTTTTGGGGGGTTTTTAATGCTTGGACTGTTTTTAGAATCAATTGAGACACAAATGGAACACAGAAATAGTGTAAAATGTGAATTTTGCATAATAGGTCCCCTTTAATTTAAAACATGTCACATCAATCTGATTTATTTCCCATTCTGAACCTCATCATAACAGCCACATAAATAGAAATACCCATCACTCCTACTACATTGCCACAGCCATGTGCTTCTCAAATGCAATTCCCATCAGTTCCCTCTTCAGTACCTTCACTTCCTGACAGGACGATGCACATCTCTGAGTAATTATGTGCAAGTGAAAGCTCTTAATGACGGGTTACCATGGCAGTGTTGTAGCATGCTCTCATTAGGGACTAAAGACCCGATTCAGTTTCTCAACACTGATGAAAAGGCAGCAGAAGCAGAGGTCATCCTATTTGTTTCTGGTTTCATTCTGCCTGTGTTGTATTCGCCGCTTGCCTGACCTTGCTTATTATTATACATTTGTGTTTCCAGTCCCTCAGATGTGGGCTGCTAATACTGATTCAGGTGGTTGTTGCACACACACACACACACGCACACACACACACACACACACACACACACACAGATGCAGGTTAATGAAAAAAGCAAAGTTCACACAGAAGCACATTGTGTTGTTTTGATGGTTTTTATGCTCAAATAAAACTGAAGAGCTTCTTTATTGTAGAAAATAATGCAACACAGCAACAACGGGAAGCAAAGAAAGATGCTTCTATAAGACTCTTCAGTGAAAAGAAAACGATCTGTTAGGTGAATGATGTGGGAAGGTTTTCTTGAGAGGCTTCAAATGGACATAAAGCAACTTTTCAGCCTGTAAACACCTGGACAAAAATGGAGACAAATGCAAAGCAATCTGTATTATATTAAACATGAGGCGGTGGAACTGCCTGCTTAGACTTGTTACATGACTGTTGCTCATTAAACTCCACATTTATATTCATTGCCTTCAGATGCCGGTGTGTCTTGTGGGCTGTTAGCTTACTCACGCGGCGTCCGGGCGGACAGATGGCGTTGGAAATATGAGCTAAGATGGCTTCTTCGTCTCCGTCGACAGGTGACGGCACGTCAGTGTGAGGGCGTGCAGCTGTCGCCTGTCCTCGTTTTTGCGAGTCTGTGAGGATGCTCTGCAACACGTAGGTGTGAATGAGGGTGGGATTTTTATCGCCGGCCTTCGTGTTCCCACACATTAGTGGAGCGGGGCTTGAGAGGAGATGTTCGGCGGCTGCCGAGTTTGTGTTTGGGAGGAAAAAACAGAAAGTCGATCGCTCGATTTAATCCGTATGCAACGCGACGCACCGGAGGAAGCATTAGCAAGCACTGTCACACTCCCGCACAAAGCACAGTCACAGCATCATCAATGGTGCAGGATATATATCGGTGTCCTGTAACCTTCACCTTGTATGGATTATAGTTACTTTAGAAATGATTTTCTGCCTCTGAAGTCTTTTAACCTCAAACCTGGAGAACCTGTAGGCTCATTTTCATTTTATAGCACTCAAAAAAAGGACAGTGTGTACAGGCCTGTCGCAATAAATCAATTCATCTCATTGTGAATTAAAATGAGCTTCTGATCATTTCTCTTTCTACCAAAAGCTGGATGATAAAAGTTTTCAATCTGGTGCATTGGTTTTTAAAGGACAATTTTGTCCAGAGATTTTATAATTAATTTTATTTGTTGTTTCTGTTGTTTTGTTTATTCATGTTTGGATATTTAGAATGTCTTCCTGTGTTAAATGTTAAGTAGAATTTAAAGTTTGCTGAACTTTGAGAATGTGTTCTGGCATTACCAATATGTTACTTCAAAATGGTCTAAAAGCAACAATACTATTGTTTATCACAATAACTTCTGGGACAATTTATCATGAGGCAAAAATTATCATGACAGATCTAAGTATATAGCAAAAGTTTTTTGTTTTTTTTTTAGATTAAAATAGTGCATAAATTAATTACTTTATGTAATTTATGTTTATGGTGAAAGCACTACTAATTCCTATTGTAATGCCAATATTCTTATTTCAGCTCTTTGGAAGCCTTAAAATATTCAAAAACCCATCAAACCTCTCTTAGAATTGTCTTCTGAACGAAAACTTGGTACGTTGGTAGACCCCCATCAAAGCAAGGGAAAACGTACAGGGAGGCGGATATTTTTGCCATTTCTCAGGTTTACAGACCTTAAACTTTAGCACAAAATCCCCAAGAATTGTTTATCGGCTTCATCTTTGGTCAGTGTGGTGTTGAGGGATGGTGGCTTAAAAGTTATCAAAATGTTCAGTTTTTGAGCATGGGGCGTGGCCAAGCGGCAAACTTGCAAATGCATTTCCCTCAATATGATTGGTTGATGATGTTGGCTTCTTGATTTCTCATGTTTGGTTCGATGAACCTATCAGTCACCCAATTTGGCCAATGGACTTGTAGCAAACTGGCACTTATTTAGTCCTAAAAACACTTATTTGATGGAATGACGATCTATGGTGAGATATAAGTGGAAAGAAAAAAAACACGATGAATTTCAAAGGGCACACATGGTCCCAAATTGTGCCAAAATGACTAATTTGGAAGCTTTTATCAACTAATACCTTTTTTATTATTTTTGCATGAATTTTGGTGCAGCAAATGGTCAGATCCTGCTGCATACTTTCAAACACATTTTTAAGGCGAAAATGTCTCTTTTTTTCAGTTTTATGTTGTGTGCTTTGTTAATTTACTTTCACTCGTTAACATTGTTAACTTTTAAGCCTGTGGGGTATTTTCTGGAGTCTGACCCACAGCAGTACAAATAAACCTTGCAGTTCCTGAGATATTTTACTTTTATTCTTGACGTGTCAATTTTGGGCAAATTTCTGAAGAGGTTCCCCAAACGAGTGAAGATCATTTCCGTAAATTTGACAGAAAAAACTTTAGTTGCCGAAAACAGTGCGACTTTAACGTCAGCGCAGGAGATAAACGGGACCCTATGAGTAAGTAAGTCTTAACAATGGGACTATCTGTATTCAGAAAACGCTGAGTCAGTTTTGTCAGTGTCAGTCTCGGGTCACATCTGCAGTACAGTGTGATGCTGTTATCTAAAACACAGATAATTTGACGAGAGTTCAGGAAAACAGGAAGACACAGATAAAAAGAACAAAAACTGGCAATTCCACTAAACCATCCATCTAATATAATAGTTTCCACAAATGCCTGTCAAAACATGGAAAAGCAGCATGAACTCGCCAGACTGATGCACAGATACACTCGGTTTCTCCACTTCTGTCTCGGTTTATCACACGGAGACGGAGCCAGCTGTGTGGTGGAAGCAGGTGTCACTCTCAGCTCATTACCCCTGGCAGGGTTGATCACCCTGTTTGGAGAGTAATAAGACACACCTCGCTGGAGAAATGGAGGGATCAGGGAGCTGCAGGAGGGACAGAGGGCTGGAGGAAGTGAAAAGATGTCGAGTAGGAGGAAAATTAGCTGGCAGAGTGGCTGAAGACGGAAAGGAAAGAAAGCAAAGAGTAGAAACAGGATGTGGAGTGAAAACGGGATTCATTAAATTCACTTCTTCTTGCTCCTTTTCAAACAGAGAAGTAGTGGTGAGCTTATTATTTTGTCCCTGTGTGTTTCTCTGTTTTAAAAAACCTATTTGAAGTGAATAAAATAAAACCTGCTGTGTTGGTGAACTCACAGACAGTTTGTGTCTATTTTGCAGATATGACTACAAGGAGATGCTCCACAACTCCACCTTCTGCTTGGTGCCCCGCGGCAGACGTCTGGGCTCCTTTCGGTTCCTCGAGGCGCTGCAGGTAAAAAACAGAGAGAAGCACAAACACGCTGAACATCACCTTCCACTACTAGAAAGAATCATAATTACCCATCTAACACAGATCAGTTAGCTGTCTTATACTGTCAGGACATGGTGACATTTTAAATGTGTA
Source organism: Poecilia reticulata (assembly GCF_904066995.2). NCBI lineage: Eukaryota > Metazoa > Chordata > Actinopteri > Cyprinodontiformes > Poeciliidae > Poecilia > Poecilia reticulata. The sequence goes on along the minus strand of NC_088840.1, from coordinate 21,012,581 downwards.
AAAAACATAATTTTTTAAAGAAATAAGTTGCATTCGGCAGCTTTTACCAGGACAGTTCAGTCTGCCACACTGACCTGAGGAGCCTCACACCTTTCACTGCAGCATGCTGCAGGATTTTCAGGCTTTCTGGATCAGTTGTAACTCGTTACTGCTCTTATTTCTTAGTGGAGACAGATTTTTTTTCTTCCTCCAGCCTCACTTATCCCCCCATTCATCCATTTCTCCACTGCACTGTCCTTTACCTCTCCTTTCCAAACACTTCTGTCCACAGAGTGCGCCCTCAGAAGTGTGCTTATCTCACCATCAGCAGCCACACACACACTGCACTTCACTCAGGAGTGAAATATGCCCTTTTCTCTCCTTCCTCCATTTGTCTGACTCAATGATCCATCAGTTTTGCACAGTCGTGTTGGAGATGAAGGGTGCAGAGTGTGGAGGCTTTTGAGCTTTGCATACGGACGCCGCTCCGCTTTGAGGTCAGCGTCGTCTTTTTGGTTCACGTGCGGCTGCTGCTGCCGCCGCATCTGTGGAGCCCAGGGGCCGGCGCTGCTTCAGACGACACCTTTATGACCCGGGAGTGACAGGCCTGTCATTACATCAAACTACCAACACACACACACACACACCACCTGTTCCCTGCAGCTCTCCGCCCATCCTTCTATCCCTCTGCCAAAGGTCACATTCAGCCTCACTATCTCCCCGCTTTTCATCTGTTTTTAAGTCTGTGTATCCACTTTCCTTTTGGCTTTTGATCTTTTTATTTTTTGTATTCCCTTTTCTCCTCATCAGTCCTGCAGCTCACCACCTCTGAGTAATAAACTCTCCCACTCCTGATGTTACCATTTCAAACTGAAGAAGAAGAAAACAGCCATACACAAAGGCTGAACACTTGATATTAGGTTCAAAGAATTTAAACGCTCCGTCTCATTGATTTTCTTTTTTTTAAAATTTATTTATTACTTTGAGGCTTGTGAATGATTTAGAGGTCTTTTATAAATCAAGTAAACACACACCAACCAAGTAATTAAGATATTCTTTTTAAACATCTCAGACTTTGTGCGTGTTGCTGCTGTGGGATCAAATGTTGTATAATTTGGTGTTTTTCCTCAACTTTATTTCTTCTGTTTTTGCTGCAGAATAATAAACCACAGCATATCAATAGATACATGTTTGCTCTCTGGGCCTATATATTGCTCCTGATCTGCATTGCACACGCATCTTATTTTTATGTATCAGGTGTTGGTCAGAGCTCTTGTTTTATATTGTGTTGCTATGATCCCAGAATGTGTAACTTTTTCTTCAGGCCTGGATAATGATAACATTTTTTTTTTTTTTAATATTTGTATTTTCAGAGTTTATTTTTGTCTCGTCTAAAAGTTTATTCATCTGTTTATTCATCTGTTCATTCATCTGTTACACACGTCTGTCCATTTCTCCATTCATCCATCCATTTATCATCCATCTGTCATTTATCTATCTGCCATCTATCTTTCTCTCTCTCTCTCCATTTATCCATTCGTCTGTCCATCTCTTTTTCCATCTATCTAATTTTCTGTCATCCATCCGTTTATTCATCCATATGTCCAAGGTTTTAAATTAAATATGTAATGCTTAGCCTGATGGTGGCACAAGTTAAGCCTGGTGGCCCGCCAGGCTACACTACGGGAAACTGTATGTGCATTCATCCATTATTCTGTTTGTCTTTATTATCCATCCTTCATTCATTTCGATTTTGTTTTATTAAAATAATCTTAAAAATGTTTGAACTGTAGGAACCTTGAAGATGAGTTGTTTGAGAATGCCCAACATTACCGGCTTTAAAGGCTCAGCACTTCAATGGATCCATCCTGAAAATTAAAGGGACTTATTATGCAACATTCCCACTTTGAGCATTTTTGCATTTCCATTTGGGTTTCTGTTGTTTCTAAAAGTAATTAAAGTTATGTCAAAAATCAGCAGGCTGCCCCTGACCTACTAACCCCAGTTAAGCCCAGCCTGTTACCTAGCAACCCCAGCGTGACTCGGCCCCTCACCTAGCAACCAAAACTGATTTCCAGCACTTTTGGTCAGCTGGTGTTTACAGGTTCCTGCTGGAAAAGACAAGTGTTTTGTTGTTGAATGTCTGCAGCCATTTTCTTATCTGAGTGTAAACGTTGAGTTGGGGGGCGTGGCCAAAAGCAGCTCTTTTGGATTTAAAGTGACAAGGCGTCCTAAAAGGAGCTCAAAAACCAGAATTCAGCTAACTAAAATTTCATTACCTAAGAATAATTTTGTGCAAAAAAATGTACTGAACATGTTTTGTATAGCTTTGAATGTATCCTAACCTCAAGTCACCTTTACATTTCTCTCCCCATATTTCATATTTAGGAATCTCATAAAGATGGGCAAGCTTACTTTGCAGAAAACCACATTGATGCATCACAGATTAAAAAAAACATGGCTTCCCTATTTGTGTGTCTCAGGCTGCGTGTGTGCCGGTGATGCTGAGTAACGGATGGGAGCTTCCTTTTTCTGAAATCATCGACTGGAACACCGCCGCAGTCATCGGCGACGAGAGACTCCTCCTGCAGGTAACGGCTCCATGTGCAGCTCTCGCACAAAATCGCCTCCTCTGTCTGTCACCTGAAAGCTCCCAACAAATCAGCAGTCAAACCCAAACCCGGGCTGTCAGTCCGATCCGGGTTTGTTTCGCTTTAGGATGAGGTGGCCATCAATAAAGCAGAACTCCAGCAGCATACAAAGTCCCTCAAAACATCTTGCAGTGCCTCGGATTGTTATGAGAGGGCAAATAAACAGACCAAGCCAATGAATTTGGTTGGAATTGCCTGGGCTTCATAGGGAGAAAAGTAATTATATGCCCATTAAATCTTAATTTGAATGAAGTACGTGATAATATTGTTTGGCACGAGGAGCGCGGTGTGTGCAGCACCGAATGTGTTTAAGCCATCCTGGATTATTCTGCTAATGTATGCTATGAATTAAGATATAATGGCTGGAGAGCAAAGAACTATGTTTCTATTGTTATATTAAAGTACATATGACTAATGACTCTGTGCTTCTACTTAATGATAAAAACAGTACAACAGGCTTTTTTTATGAAGATCAAGTGCTTATTCATAGCCTTTAAAATTTACTTTTGTTGTCTCGTTCTTAAATAAAATACATTCCCATGTTTTCTTTTTTAAATACTTAACTATTGATAATTATTGATGAGTTTTTGTTTTAGTTTTATCTAAAATACTGTCAAACTGGCACAGTTTTCACTCCATGCTGCTATTGTTTCACTGTTAAGCAGTTATGAGGCACCGTGGAGAAACCTTAAACTGCTACTGTGCCAGTTGCTCAAAAGGTTGTTGCTAGGTAACCAAAGTGAGTTGCTAGGTAACCAAAGAGTGAGCGAGTCAGTTGATTCCACCAACCTTGTTTAGGAGGCGCCTCTGCCTCCATCCCCCAGAATACTGTGCGGTTCAGGATTATAGGTCAGTAAATATTCTACTTATTGCACTGCAAAAACACAAAATCTTATCAAGTAATTTTGGTCCAGTTTCTAGTGCAAATATCTCAGTAAAGTTGAAATAAGACAGAGTCACTTACAAGTAACTTTTTAGCAAGATATAGGAGCTTGTTTTAAGTAAATAATTTTTTTAATTTCAACAAAAATGTTCCATTGGCAGATTATTTCACTTGTAACGACATTTTTCCCATGTACTAAGTTAATTTATCTGCCAGTGGAACAAGAAGAAATTTAACATCAGTATTAAGGAATTATTTACTTAAAACAAGCCTCTATATCTTGCTAAAAGTTACCTTTAAGTTAGTTTTGTCTTATTTCAAGTTTAATAGGATATTTGCACAAGAAACAAACCAAAAATACTTGGTAAGATTTTGTGTTTTTGCAGTGTGAATATTCGGCAAGACATCCTGTCTATTTATATTGATAACATATCAATCACAATATATGTTATGATTGATTTATTGTCAATTTTATTCATAAACCAAAATAAAAACTCTCCAAGCATCTTTTGAAGATCCTACTTGGATATTTTCCAGCTAATCTGCCCTTTAGACCTGACGGGGTTAAATTTAAAGGTGAAGTCTGACATTTTGGTAAATACCCTATTAGTTTTCTTGCCGAGACCTGGATGTGAAATGAGAGTTGGTGCTCAGCAGGCTTGATCCTGCCATCTCGCTCACAGCTAAAAAGCAAATTAAAGTATCTCCCAAAATGCCAAAGCCTTCCTAGAGTTACAGAAATGAAGGCTTGACTCTTGACCTGAGCTGAATCCTGAGTGACAGGACTTGACCTGCTGCTTCAAGCGTCAACATCTCAAGTGTTGCTCAAAGGTAGAAATGGCAGATTCATGAAAAAACATTACTTTTTGTCTCTTTCTGATGGTTTCAAAGCTTTAATATTCCTTTGCCAGATCTGAAGTTAAACTTTCTTCAACTTTAGTTACATTTACAGGCTTTTAAAGTCACAAAAAGAGGGGAAACAACAGGACATACAGCCTTACACTTCCTGACACAAATGCCTTGTTTCCACTAAACAGCACAGCACGGGTCCATTTTCAAGTTACAAGATATATAGGGGGTCGCATTTGTCGTTATGATACAACGTTACCTGTGCATGATTTATTTTGTTTTATGTGAATATAAACAACTGATTTCAAGTTAAACTGTGATACATCACTTTCTTGTCAGTCTTCCTCCATTTGAAATTTACTCGTTTTTGCTGTTACATCGATCTAAAATAAAACTCTGGTCTTGGGTCGATTGAAGTAAACTCGGGTGCGGTTTGAATTCACATGTAAAAAGCCAAGCAGGAAAGAGACTAAATGCAGAGCATTCTGGGTAAACGCAACCAAAACAAACATGGTAGTTTAGAGAAATGACTCCTGGTTTTTTACCAAAGACGAAAAAGAAACCTGATGTTATTCCATTTTTGTTCACACTTTGTAAAGAAGGAAGTTGCGCTCAGTGTCTTATTCAGAGGTTTTCATGTTGTTTCCTTCAGTAGTTTTTCGTGCAGCACCTCCACAGGTGTGGAGGGGAACAGGCTTTTCAATTGGTTTGGTTCTTTTGACACAATGAGGTGAGAAATCAAACTGCAGCAGCTGAAAAAACCCTACTGGATAGTAAAGTATATTTCCTCGTTAAACAGTGCCCTGTAGTTTGCTTTTCATCTGCTGAATGTCCTGCCTGTGTTTGTGGCATGGCTGAGCTTTGTTTGTTTTCACAGATCCCGACCACCGTGCGCTCCATCCACCAGGACAAGATCCTGTCGCTCCGACAGCAGACTCAGTTCCTCTGGGAGGCGTACTTCTCCTCTGTGGAGAAGATAGTGCTGACCACGCTGGAGGTGAGGAGTCGAGGCACGCATCCAAGCATACGCTGCGCACACAGAGCCACCTGCTCCTTTGGCCTTCTGTGTCCTCCTGTTCTCTGCTGCTTCCTTTCTCATCAGTCGTTCTCTCAGAGGGCTTTGGAGTCACTGCAGACTCTGTAATATAAAGCTGGAGTACAAACAGAAGGCCAGGCTGAGGTTTAAACACAGGAGAATGGAAATACTGAACACTTTGATGAAAAACCTCTTAGTAAAATGATCTGATCTTCATTTAATTTGTACTCCTTTTGTATATTCATTCAAAATATACATTAAAAAAAGATCTTCAAGGAAATCTCAGAGCTTTCTTGTTAACTTGACAGATTTAATTCAGTGACCTTAAAATCTTATAGTGCTCAGAATAATGTTTTATAACACTCTATCAAGGTGGTAAAATTGAAGGATGGCAGTTCTCTACGATAATGTATTAGGGTCGTTTTAGATGGGAAAAAGGAGTGAATGTATGCTAAAAAACTCAGACATTTTGAGAATAATCTCAGAAATTTTCTAGAAAAAAGCAAGAAAACTTGTGAGGTTCAAAAGTCAAAAATTTGCGAGAAAATAACTGACATTTTGAGATAAATTTCAGAAATTTCCAAAAGTCTTTTTTTATCATTATTTTTTTTTTTTTCTGGAAAATTTGCCAAAAATAAAACTAACTCAAATTTTTTATTTATTTATTTATTTAACCAATTCTCAACTTTTCAAGCTTGAAGTTTTCCTTGTGTTTTCTAGAAGGTTTCTGAAAGTAATTAAAAATTTTAGAGGTTTGCTAGCAAATTTTTGACTTTTCAAACTTTTTTTGACGGACTTTTTCTCAGAATTGATTTGGCAGAATTTATTTGTATCTACAACGACCCTGATATTTCCTCGTAATTTTTAGATTATCAGTTTCTTATAATCATCAGAGAATCCCAGCAGCAATTATTAGTTTTCAGGAAGGTTTCAGAAAGATTCTTGCTCTTTTCTTTCTCTGCGGTTAATAGAAATGCCTCCCCAGTAATGTCATAAAATACAGGATAATTCTCAGTTTTAAAATAAACTCTCAATGATAAACTTTTATGTCGTAACATTTTGCAGAACAAAATGTTCCAAGCCTGCTGAGATCATCTGGGCATTGTTGAAAAACCTAAATGAAATCCATCAATCTGGTGCTTTGGCTTTGTAACTAATTTTATTTGCTGTTTTTGTTTATTTATTTTAGATGTTTAAAATGTCTTCCAGTTCCAGTTTTAAATGTTTATTAGAATTTAAAGTTTATTGATGTTTGAGAATGTGTTCTTGCTTTGTTATGCCATCAGCTCTTGAAAACAATATTATCGTTTATCGCAATAACTTCAGGGACAATTTATCGTCCGGCAAAATGTTTTTTTTTTTTTTTTAGGACAGTAAATTCATGCTGTTGTAAATATACAAACCATAGTTTTATGTTTTATGTTTGGATTGCAATATTTTTAGCATTTTAAGCAAACATTAGTCCAATGTACTTTTACGTTATCTTTTCATCTGTCTAATTCAACTTAAAAGCTTCAAATGCATCTATTTGGCTGACAATATACTACAGAAATATGCTTATTTTGTTATTATGTGTGCTTATTCATCAAATAATATTTAAATTCCCCCATTTTTAAACAGGTGACTCATTCTGTCTAACTTACAGTCGTAGAGAAAAATCTTGATTCTCCTCTTCTTTTCTCTAAAGCAATCTGATTTTTGTGATTCAGTATCCTCTGTTGAATTTAACTCCCAGTTATTTGGGGAGAAATTCAGCTATGTACAGACCCAAACTGCCCATTTCCACCCACTCCCACTGCACACAACCCAAGCTGTGGCCTCAAAGTCAAACTTTTGATCTGCCTCTACATCTTGGGTATGTTTGCTATCAAGCCTCGCCTCCCTGCGACCGATCACACACACCGAGTCAGAGGAACATCTCCATATGTCAAGGCGGCCAGACACACATGGCAGCACCGGGGCACGACCCTGCCGACACTCCGTCACTCTGCTGCGAAGTGCAAGGTGACACTGCGACAGCTTCTGACTCACTGTGTGCGTTTGGCAGGGAGTGTTGTTTGCTTTAACTACGCTGCCGGCTGAAAGCTTAATTCTAACTAATTGTTCTGCAGAAAAAGGTGCAGAGAGAGAGAGAGGAAGAAGGAAGGAAAATAGGATCACAGATGATATTATGCAAGATTAGAAATGCATAAAAATACTCAAGTACACAAATAAATTCCTTTTTTTGAATAAGAAAACGATCACAGCATTATATCTGGATTTTATGTGAAATGCAAAGTTGTCGGGTTTTAACTTTGAATAGGCAATTCTGACACGAATGTACTGATCCAAATCACTGTTGTTTCATATATGGGAGGCCTATCATGCTAATTTTATGTTTTTGTACTTCCATCTGGGTTTCTACTGCTGCTTGTACTGGTTTATGTTTTCTGGTGTCTGCAAAATGAGCTGCTATAAAAACCTACAGAATGTAACTTCACAAATCAGAAGGACCTGCCTGTTACCTGGCAACCCAAGCTGAGTTCCAGCATGTTTGGTCAGCTCGTTTTGCTGCTGCATGCGCTGTACAATGGCTACTGGAAAAGACAGATGTTTCATTGTTGACTTACCATCCAGAAACCACTAGCTGCATTCTTGTTGGAGGAGGCTCTACTAATGCTTTTCATAGATGTATGGTAGTATGATTGTGTATCTGTTTGCAGCCATTCTCACATGTGAGTGTAAACGTCGCGTTGGTGGGTGTGGCCAGCAGCAGCTTATTTGGATTCCTTAAAATGTAGATTTTGTGTTAAAAATGTGATAAAGATGTTTTGTATAGACCAATCCTAACCTGTTCAGGGAAACTTAATAGGTAACCTTTAAAGCAACGTCAGCATTCATGGATTTTCTTGTAATTTATTTGGTGCTTTTGAGTCCTAATTTAATTGCACAATAGGACAGACATTACAGTTTTTCCATAGTTTGACTGAAGGGCAACACAGTGAGCCAATCATGCAGTGTTTCCTGTCAGGAAGTGGCAACATTTCAACCAATCACAAGGTCAGTATTGCTGGATCTGGGCTGCTGGTGCACCCATTAAACTCACCAATTAAAGTCGAGTCCGCAGAAGCAGGATTTATCTATCATGCTCTAATTGGTTGATTGTGGCTGGTCTGAGGAGAGATTGAGTCGTCCATCATGTCCGACTGAGGGCCGCCGTCGGGGGAGGAGCCGCAGCCAAGCGAGCCGAATTGCCCGTCATAAGGTGTAAAAGGCTGCGGGGTTTGAAGGTGGCAGGACGGTTTTTTATCGAGAAGTCGACGGGTTTCTGAGGTAATCTGTTTTTCCGAGGCGCACCGTTATCGACTGCCCTCGGGGACGGAGCTCGGGAAAAGTAAAAGAAACTTCCAGTGCGCTTGTTGTTCTCTGTTTCCTCACATCACTTCCCCTCTGTGATGAATTTTTGCTTTGTCCGTGCTATTGCAGCAGCCCTCCCTTCAGCTGTGTTATTGGCTTTTAACAGTGAGAACAGCAATCACAACGCTCACTCTCTGCCTCCTTTCTGAGCTATATAAACGCCTTTTTGAGTTTCCACGCCAACAGCGAGGCAGCTCCTGATTCAATAGCAGCTATAAAACATGGCTGCAAACCTGTGTCTGTTTTACTGAAGCAATTTAGCTTGGCTCAAGGGCGCCGAGGCAATATCTCTGTACGTTCGCCCGCCTGTTCAGCAGAAGCCGGGGAAAACGGTGGCCATTTTCACGTCTGACCGTTTGACTGACTGCTCTATTTGGGCCCAGAAAGGATTGAGGCAGGCCTGACAGACTGACGCTTAGATACAGCTGATGACTCCGTCTGCATTGTCCGACTATCGCGTCCCCCCCCCCCCATGGCTTCCTCTCTGTGAGACGGACCGGCGCAGATGCCGCTGATCTAACCTCAGTTTGGCTCGTCTGTGAAATATTACACAAGAACACACATTTATTTCAGCTTTGCTTTGGGCTGCAGATCTTCAATAGCTGCTTTCAAGGCGGCATGAAGCAAACAGTTCAGGAGCTTAGCTACGCTTTCATCATACTTTTATGCTGCTTTTGAAATGTTTATTCAAGGTGGTGGAAGGTGTGGCAGAGGGGTTTTTGCATTTTAAGCAATTCTTTGCAACAAAGGTGCGGATTAGCATTTACAAATACCAAAATCTGAGGTCAGATATGTGATAATTTCATTTATTGCTCAAAGAACAGGCAGACAGTGGCTTTTAGGGTATTTACTAGGAATGCACTGATTGTCTTTTTTCACTTCTGATACCAATATATGAGGTTTACCTTGTCTGACACAGAAAAACTGAGCTGAATTGACTTAAAATGTTTGTTTTTTAAACATCTTGAGGTCATAACGAATAAACATTTACATCACAATCAACATTTATACAACAAATCTTTAAATGCAACGCCACAAAGCTAACCATCTGTGGATAAACGGCAGAATTTCACCTTTAAGTCGTCAGCTGACTTTGAAAACACTTGAGTAACATTCTGGTGTGAAAGCAGGAAGTTGTAGCTGCTTCACCTCGTTGTTGTGTGAAAACTCATCTCTGTGTGAAACGCTTTATTGGAGTGATTACAAGGCTCATTGATGGTCCTTTATGGTTTCATACAGTGTAATCTGAGAGGCTAACAATCAATCTTTTCATTCACTCGTGTAATTTTGATTTTTATGTGCTCTCGGGGACGGCTGTAAAATGTGTGGAGGGGGAGTTTTGTGTTGTTTTTCTAACTGAGTGAATCAAAAAACCTTACAAATTAAAAGTACATTTCCAAGATTCAAAGAAGCCAAGCTATGAAAATTAAGACAAAATTGTACTTTTTCTTAGAAAATGGCAGATTTCCTTTTGAAATTATGCTGATGTTAAAGCTTTTATGTTCTGTGGTTGTGATTATACCAAAGAAAAGACCATCAAAGGACTGTGTTGAAAGTAAATATCAAGCAGAGTAATTTTATTCCTAGAATCTTAGTTGTTTTTTTGTTTTTTTTTTCTGTTTGCAGATCATCCAGGACCGAGTGCTGGAGCACGGCTCCAGGAGCAGCCTGATGTGGAACAGCCACCCTGGAGGCCTGTTTGCCTTGCCGCAGTACTCCGGATACCTGGGAGACTTCCCCTTTTACTATGCCACACTGGGTCAGTAACGCACAAAACCCAGAGCAGCATTAACACAGAGCAGGAATTGTACAAAATTCAGATTTTATGCTCTTCCATCTGCTGCTTCTAAATAAGTCATTAATAATTTTGGGAATAAGTTAATGTCTGGTTGGTTTCTGGGAAACGAGTTGTTTCAAAAACCTCCCAGTTGTTAAGTCGCCTTTGACGGGCAATGTGCCGTTACCTAGCAACCCAAGCAGAACTCCAGCACATTTGATCAACTGGTTTTACTGCTGTATGTACTATACAATGGCTGCTGGAAAAGACAAATGTTTTGTTCTTGACTTACCACCCAGAAACCACTTGCTGCATTCTTGTTGGTTGTGCAGGATGCTCCACTTCTGCTTTTTAAAGATGTCAGGTAAAGATACCAACACCTGTGGTTGCTAAAAAAATCTGGCAACCACAGCTGTGGGTATTTTATTGTGAATTAGAGACTTTTTTTTTTTTTTTTTTTACATAATACACATAATTTCTGATTTGCTAAAGGGGCAGGAATGTTTCTCATGGTGGGTTTTTTCTGTTTTAATGTCAGAAAGTGGCTTTTTCCATATAAGCATCTTGAAATGATGGAAAACAGAAATTTCCCACTCGGCTCCCATATTTTCTCAAACTGAAATCAGGAACCAACATTTCCTGTGAATTTCCTCCCCTTTCTCTTTATTAGTTTTCATCCAAGAAGACGGTTTCCGTATCATTTCTGTTCAAATCCAGCTGTGGCTCCTGAACTTTATCTGATTGGCAACAAGAGATGGAATAAAGTTGCTGCTGCTGTGGCTGCATCAGGCTTGTAGTGGGGTGGACGAACGGGTCTGTGACGGATGTCTGTATTAGTTCTGCTGACACACCAACCCGTCCATCACTGGGTTTAAAGTCAGCAATGCTGCGACGAGGCCAGATTCCTGCCGCTACGGTTCAGCAGAGCCGATATTTCCCCCCGCCGCCACATTTCTGCAACCCTCTCCATCCCTGACTTCCTCACTCCATCATCATCCACTGCTGCAACACACACACACAGACTGCAAAATGAACTCAGCCAGGTTTTACTTCGGATATGGAAATGGATGGATGCGGTGACAGGCACAGATTACAATGGCTGCAGCTGAATTTGTTTGTCAAGGAGGAAGCAATTAAACATGGATGGGCTTTTAGGAGACAAAGTGGCTTGTCACTGATGGGTAAATGTGTGAAACCAAAGCCAGATCATTTGTTTCTAGCTGGCTTTTCTTCTTCCTCTCTCAGAGCCAATGAAAGGCTGCTGACTCTGTTGTCATTCACAACAACACTCTCTAACTGTAGCTGTGTTTCCACTACAATCAAATCTTTGTCAACATTCTGCTGTTTGAAAAAAACCCACAATTTTTCAACTGCAGTGTTTCCATTAAATAAGAAATGAAATTAAAATCACATGTGAAAAAGCTTGTTCACATAAGTCATTAAAAATCCTGGCAGCAGCCGATGTAAACATGAGATACAATCAGCCATCAGAGGAGACGGCGGCGTTGGAGCGACAAACCTCTTCTCCATGCATCGCTTCGGGGAAAATGTACTCTGCGATTTTACAGAAGGATTTTGGACTCAACATGTTCAAATGACACAACTTTTTATGAATAAAACAAACAGACGCTCCTTCATTGTGAGGCTTCACCAGCTTGAACAAGTCAAAGATCGCAGCCCTAATCCTGTCCTCCATGTTATGATGCTGCACTAAAACTTGATGCCAGAAGTACAAAAGCCTGTCTGTGCCTCAAAGCAGCCTGGAGTGTTTCTGCAAACTTCCAGGAAGTGAGAAGCGTAATGTGCTCATAGAGGCTGATAAAAGCCACCGAGTATCATGTGCCACAGGCAGAAAACGGCACGTGAATCCAAAGTTTAGCAACCCAGACAATGAACTCTGCAGGTTCTGTTTGGGGTTTCATCAACTCCTGGCAGCTCTAGACTCATACTTGCAGATTTCTGAAAAGTCTGCAGTGGAATCGCAAAGATACCGTAGTTTGCAAAGTTTGAAAACCGCATATGTTAATCTACTCAGAAATTGCTCAGTGGCAGAGAGACGAGTCGTCTGACGCTATCTCCTCCCCGCCATGCTTTGCTGGTTTGGGTTAGATTAGATTTAAATTAGGAGACGCTGGACGCCCTTTATGATCTGTCTGCCTCCGCGTCTTTTCCTTCCGTGTTTTCAGCTTCGATTATTCTGCTCCAGCAGGAAGTCGGGTTGAATCTAAAGTCACACCAGCGGTCGGTTGTCTCTTTATCAAGCTGCAAGATGAAATATTTAGTGATCGGGAGATTCAGAGTTTTTCCAAACACATTAACATTGTTGAATATTTTAAAGTTGTTTTGAAAAATGTTCATCCCTGCCAGTTAAACTGTTTGTATTTGTTCCTGCTGACAGCCTCGTCTCCACTGAAAATAGACTGAAAGATTTTGAGAATGAGCCTCTAGTTCTTTTTGACAATCGGCTCTACGCTGCAAGAAAAGCCCCAAACTTTTCAGTTTCAGTTTTAAGTTGATAATTTCTTAATATTGATTCAGAACAGTGGTAGTTCCACTGGCAGATGATTTCACTTAATTCAAATAATCTGCCAGTGGAACTATAACTTTTTCATCAAAATTAAGGAATTATTGACTTAAAAAAAGCTCCTATATATTGCTGAATAGTTACTTGTAAATTGCTGTACTGAAACAAATTTCTTTGTACTTCTGTACAATGACCATAAATACTGATTCTGATTCTGCTAAGCTGGAACAAACTTTCAGAAAACTGCAAAACAGCTGAAATACTGAGTACCTTTAAATATAGACTGAAAACCCACCAGTTTAGAGTCGCTTTTGAATCATAATCAATGAAACATTAACCAACAATCTGATGTGTAACAATGGCACTTGACAAAATGTAATGTTTCAGTTGTTGACTGTTCTACGCTTTTGTATTTTTATGATGTAAAACGCTTTTAAATGCCTTGTTGTTGAAAGGCACTGTACAAATAAAATGTGATCTGATTTTGATTTTCACTTTCTGCATTGTTGTTGGTTGTGCAGGAGGCTCCACTTCTGCTTTTCAAAGATGTACAGTAGTATAACTGCCCATCTGTTTGCAGCTGTTTTTAGGTGGGAGTGTAAACGTTGAGTTGGATTCGTGGCCAGCAGCAGCTTATTTGACCCTAAAATGTCGGATTTTGTGTAAAAAATGTATTGGACATGTTTTGTATAATCCATCGATCCAAACCTGTTCAAGGAAGCATAACGGGTCACCTTTAAGTTTCAGTGAGAGTCATTAAAGACTGCGTGTTTCTGTTTGTGTTTCAGGTATTAAACCGTACCCCAAGTTCACTGCAGTCATCCACGCCGTCTCCCCTCTGGTGTCCCAGTCCCAACCCATTCTCAAGCTACTGGTAGCTGTGGCCAAATCCCAGTACTGTGCTCAGGTAAATATTTGCCGTTATCCTTGAACTCTCGCGCCGCATTATGCGGCTCACGGCGGCCCGCTCCACAATTGCATTTTCCAAGCGGAGCAGAACAGCAGAGCTCATCCCGGGTCTGTGTGTGCTGTGAATTAACTCTGGAGGATTGAATTAGAGCAGCAGTTTGCAGCCGGGGTACATCTGTCTCCATGGCAGCCGAGCCCCCTTCAGCACAGCTGGAGATGGCGTGTATTGATTCCCCAGCTTGCTCCTTACCAAAGCGGGAAATGAAATGGAATTTGCTCCTGGATGGCCGGGTTTTTTTCTGTTGTTTTTGTGGGAGTTGGGTGGGTGTGTTTTGGTTTGTTTGTGCAGGAAACAGAGTGAATGAGAAAGTAAATCCAATTCAGTATTTATAGTTTGCAACGGTAGTGAAATATTCAGGGTTCCTATGGTTTTCAGGTCAAAACTCCACATTTTCAGGGTTTTCCTTCCCTTTTAGGCAGAAACACAAAACTTCACTGTTAATGTATTGGAGATGCTCAGAAAATGTTCTGACCTGCAATATTAAACTGGAGGATGAACGGATGTACTAAGAGACAAACAGGCTGGGGGAAAAACTGGTAGCTGAGCAGACAAATTGAGAAATGGATGGATGGATAAATAATGAATGAGTAAATAATGGATGGATGATTGGACAAAAGGATGGATGGATGAAAGACTGGGTGGATGGATGAACAAATGAAAGAATGGACAGATAATTGAACAGATCCCTCATACAGGCTCCCTCTGGTCTAATGAAGGTAGATCCAGGATTATATCCAGTAGCACAAATAAAGGGTAAATAATCTGTATCCCTTAGGGCTCATTCACACCAGCCATGTTTGGTCCATTTTAATCAAACTCTGGTTTGTTTGTGTAGAAGGTCCGGTTTGTTTGGGGCGGCGTGAATACACAATCAAACTGATGTGGACCAAAAAGTGAGCTCTGGAGTGCTCTGAATGCACATATGAATGCGAAGCGGACCAGAAACCGCTCCAACAGAAGGAAGTGAACTGTACCACAGAGCATTCTGGGTAAATACAATCAGAACAAACGCACAGGTCTAGCGCTAACAGGAGAAATGCCTCGTGGTCTTTTACCAAAGACAAAAGAGAAATCCTACAAATGCTAAAATCTGATGCTACTCCATTTTGGTTTACGTTCTGTGAAGAAGGAAGCGGCGCTCATGTCTTCTCCAGAGGTTTTTCTGTCGTTTGCATCAGTAGCTTTTGGTGCAGCGCCACCACAGGCGACCGGGGGGAACAGGAATTTTTGAAGGGTTTGATTCGTTGGACATATTGCAGTGAAAGCGAACCGATCAACGATCTCATAAAATTAACAATCAGGGCCGATTTATCGGTGTATCCCTATTTTTTTTTCAGGTGCTACAAACGATCAAGCGTAAAGGTGCAGTTATTGCATTTCAAGCAATAAAATCTGTATTTTTTTATTTAGTAAAGAAAATAAGTTTTATTTTAATTAATGTCTAGTATTGTATGAAAAAGATTTAAATTAAAAACTTGCTAAAAAAATTCGATTGTCAGAATAATTGATTAATCAATAACAGCCATATATCAGTCTCACCCCAGCTTTCTGCTTTGATGGAGCTGCTTTCCTGTTTGCCTTCTCCAGGCTGTGCGTGCAGAGCGGAGAGCCGGGTGCACAGCGAAGGGGGGCATTTCTTCTTCTTATCGCACAAAAAAACAAGAGGGGAGCTGCTGTGCTACGAGTGAGGATGAATGAATGAATGAACGGTGAACACCAGAGGGTAAAACTGGACGACAGAAACGTTGTGAGGAGCGCTCTGACTCGGCAGACCTCCTGCTGCGTGTTTTGCAGTTTCCTCCTCCCGTCGTTTATCCGGCGCACTCAGACAATACTTCCCTGTCGACACCCAGAGAGGGCGGCGAGCCGACAGAGACTCCATCTGTCTTCCTAATCAAACCGCAGTAGAAGTGTGTGAGCGCATTAACACCCGTCTGTGTGCAGCATACCTGTTGTTATCTCTCTGTGACAGCAGTATTTACCCCCCCATTAGCTTCCTGAAGGATTTCTTTTTTTTTTGTTATCTCCGTTCACTGAGAATAGGGAGACGATTTAGCGATTTATCAAACAGCTGTACATCATCTTCTTCCTCTGCCAGTGACATATTTTGCACGCTAACTCACAGCTGCTGCAGCCTTATGGGAATACCTCAGCACACATCCAAATATCTCCCAGCACATTGCTCTGCAGGTCCAGTCAGGGATCAGAGTCCCCCCGGGGCGAGCCGCGGTGTGTGTGACGTCGCTGCTGCCTGAGTAACACGAAGCTTTATTGATCGCTGCAGGGAAATTCCTGTGGTTCACCTCCGTTGGGACTGGGGACGCCTCTGAGCGGAACCAGGATGGGAGAATCTGCAGACTGGCCGGAGGACATCTCATCAGGGCAGACGCAGACTGAATGGGAGGCTGCTGCCGTGTCCCAGAGAGTTTTGTTCACCCCAAACCAGGAGATTAACGGGTTAAACAAGAGTGGATTTTCACTCCCAACGCCATCTCAATGTGGTTCCCATATCCGTCTGCCTAAGTCAGAGCACTGCAAGAAACTCTCCCAACACACTATAATTAAGGCTATTTTACTCAGACAGCTATTATTTGGACGATTAATCAATTGTTCTGACGATTAATCGATTATTCTGACAATAGATTAATATGATTTTTAAAAATTGGCACTTTCTGCATATTTTTTGTCTAATCACAAATACAAATAAGCAAATAACTCGATTCCTTTTTTAAAATAACCAAAATGAACATTTTATTCCCTAAAATTCAACAGCATAGCAGCTAAAATAATACTTCCAACACCGTGTAAAAAAGTCCTTTCTCCTTTCTGCTTGACTTCATATCTGTTAATTATGTTGTTTTTTATTAATTGTATTGCATAAAGAGAATTTTTTACTGAATTTAAACCGGGTGTAACTAAAACTACGTCATGTGAGGAGTTCTGGGTAGAACAGTTTTAGACATAGAAGATTATTTTTTCCATCTTAAATGCAAAATGCACATATTTTTGTACATTTTGGTGTTTTTGTACATTCTGCAAATGGCATTTGTTTGATTGAGTCTGTATGCTCCAATTAACGATTAATCAATTACCGAATTAGTCAGCAATTATTTAAATAAGTGATTAATCATGATTAATACGATTAATCGTTCCAGCCACAACTATAATTATAAACATTATTGTTTCAGAGACTGTTTTCTTCACAAATCCATCCATCCATCCATCCATCCATCCATCCATCCATCCATCCATCCATCCATCCATCCATCCATCCATGCACGTTGTCTTTGTCTGATCTGAAATGTGCAACAAAAAACATAAAAACATGATTAAACTCTTAGGCTGGAATGTTTGCACAACATTTTACATCTTAAGCAACTGAAAACATAGAATTAAGGAACAAATTAAGGTGGATTTAATTCTACATCAAATTAAATTTACAACTTAAAAAACATAATACTGGTGAACAAATTGTAAAGCAAAAAAAAAAAAAACAACAACATGAAATGGACACAAGCAGTTATGGGAAAGAAACACAAAGAGATGCAGAAGAACCACAAAGTGCCAGTTTGCCCAGGGGAAACTAAACTATGCGGCCTCAATAATGCAGGACATACAGTTGATACCAAAAGTCCTTCTGACGACTAAAGAGCAAAATAATTTATAAAACGATTAACACAAAACCCTGAAAGGAGGAACAAAACCAGGAACACAGAAGCAAAGACATTGTTTAGCTTTTTTTAGTCAAAACTCAGAGCAGACAAACGTTTTGCAGCCATAGAAATAAGAAAAGAGTTTTTTTGTTTCTGTTTAAGCCGTCTGGGTCGGCCTGACCTGAAGGACAAACGCAGACATGTTTGTTAAACCAAGAACAGCACGACTCTGCTGTCTGACTTTAACTAACAGCACTTTGTCATGGTCTGTGTCTCCATACCATTTCTCACCAGCCTTCTGTGTGACTGTAAACGTCTATGGGCGTGTGTGTGTGTGTGTGTGTGTGTGTGTGTGTGTGTGTGTGTGTGTGTGTGTGTGTTTCTGATTAAATATTAATGAATCCTGCTGTGGTAATTCAGTGAATCGGTTGACCTGCAGGTTGCTGCGTCGTTGTCTGAGTCATCTAAAACATGACATGACCGCAGCTGAGGGCGTGACCTTTGCCCCTGACTGGAAAACGTCCTCGGACGCCGTGATTGGATCGTTTCCCGTCTGAAATGTTGACGCTGCTGCTGCTGCTGCTGCTGCGGCGCGGTGATAATTGGAAAATATTTTATCGCTTCGTTTGCCCTTTGCGGCTCTTTAACATTGAATCAAGTCGTAACAAGGTGACATTTTCTGGCCGCGAGCCACATAAATGTCACGTGTTTCATGGTTTAAATCTGTAGGTTTGGTCCTCTGAGGGTGAAACAGGAATAAATGATTAAACATGCACAGAAAAGGATTCAGGGTTTCTGACTATAGTTTAGTTTTTTTTCATTGTTTGTCTAATTTAACTGGTCTTAATTAGTTTGTGCATTTTATACTTTTTATTTGCTAAATATTTTCACTTTTACTATATTTTTATTAGTTTTTTTATATCTTGTTTTGATTTTACTACTTTTTATTAATTATTATTAGTTAAATATTGTATCATTTTTGCTAGTTTTATTAGTTATTCTTAAGTTTTGTTTTGTTTTTGCTAATTTTAATAGTTATAGTCGCAGTTGTAGTTTTTTCATACTTGGGTTAATTTTTCGGTGCACAATTCAGAAAAGTCAAAGTATTGTGATTATTCTTACATTGATTGGTTTATAAATACTCAACAGAAGGTGCAATTAAAAAAATAAATCAGTTATTGAATCTGGAGTTTCCTGTGGAGTTGGGAGAAACGCCGACAGCGCCGTAAAAAAATCTATTTCACTTCGGTTTGAAAGGCAGATAAATAGATTCATACACATAAAAACAAAGGATAATATATCTATAATTATAAGAGTGTTTTTGTTATTTTGATAAAAGTGTGAGATAGTTCCAGTTGGTTACAGTTTTCCCCTTTAGTTTTAGTTAACTAGAGCAGCTTTACATTAGAAAAAAACTATTTTTTCTGTCTTTTCCAGATTATCGTCCTGTGGAACTGCGACAAGCCGCTCCCAGCCAAACACCGCTGGCCCGCCACCTCCGTGCCCGTCATCGTGATCGAGGGAGAGAACAAGGTGAACACGCACACACACACACACGCACACACACACACGCACACACACACACAAACACACACACACTCACACTCAGATGCCTCACAGGTGTGATTGCTATCATTTCTAATTACATATTCCCAAATGGTAAACCTACTGTATCTTTATTCACTCTGGGAGTTAATGAGTTTCGATTTGAGCCGCGCTGATCCCATTAAAGGACAGTTTTAGCTTTAATTCAACCTCAGTAATGAGAGTTTTTCACTCTGGATGACTGGAGGAAAATCCCTCCTGTGTGTTGGACCCCAGCTTCAGAACCACCAAGCATTTATTTGGTTTGGATTCACGTTTTTTACCTTAATTATGATCTAAATTATAATCAAGAATCAACTTTTGTTCGTTTTAGCTTCAACAAAACTGGTATTTGATTTTAAAATCCATAAAATAAAAAAGAATCGGCTGAAAACTGTAGTTGGCCAACAAAAATGATCTCCAGTATTTAATCCTACAAACTCAGCAGAACATCAGTTTGACAAAATATTATTGTTACTAGTCACTTTAACATTATTTTTACTATTCAATAAGCTGATATTGAATAATCATTATTATTACATAGCATTTAAATAATAATATTATAATTTATTGTGTTACTATTATTTTTTGTTAATCTGTGTTTACCTTCTACAGAGGTTAAACTTTCTGGATATTTCCCGTTTAATTATGTTCAAAACTTTATGGAAGTTTTATTTCTTGTCATATTAGTAAGTTTATATTAATATGACAATATTGGTATAAAGTATTCAAAATGAAACTTTTCATTTCTAGATTTAAAAAATTGTTTCAATCTAGCAAAAATCAAAAATCTTGAAATAAAATTAAAATAAAAAATGTTTTAGGTTTTTCTTTTTTTGGTTTTGATCCTTAATTATCAGAAAAATATTCAGGTTTTTCTTGTTTAATGAACCTCTAATTTCTCTGCTTTTGTTATATTTATGCTTGGAATAAAAGCTGGATTGTTTTAAAGTTTTTTTTCTTCATCTTTACCAGGATTTTCTGCAGTTTGTGATTTAAGAAAACCTTAAACTCTGCAGAGCTTCATCAGTGAAACGCTCAGAGCGGCTGCAGCTCTTCTTCATTTCGCTTTTTGACGATAAAACATGTTTGTAGAACCTGGAGAACATGTTGACCGTTCCCACTTCTTCTTTATAAATCCCTCATCTACTGAGGAATCGCTCAGTTTGTTGAATTATAGATGTCGATGCTTCAGACTCACCTGAGTGGAAGTGGTTTCCTCTCCGCTGTCAGTCAGTCAGCCGGCGGCGGCAGGCGGGTTTGTGGTTTTCCTCCCCTTCTCGTGACTCTCAGTGGTTTATTCCAAGCTGTCAGTCATAACAGGAGGCCTCAGCGTCTGAAAAAGTGAGCAGAACGGGCCCAGCGTTCTGCCTGCGTGTGTGTGTGTGTGTGTGTGTGTGCGCCAGGCGGCCTGTGGTTTGTTGTGATTGTGGTGTTTCTGTGTTTACTGCGGCGAGCCAAGCTGTGTTCTTCACCCCACAGAGGGAGACGCAGGCAGGGCTTTCTTTTCTCCATCCCTTCTTTATCCTGCAGCTTCCTTATTTCACCGTCTTCCTTCATCGTTTTTCTGTAGAAAATCATTTTTATTAGCAGAACAAAACGGTCGGTCTGGTCCGGATCAGACCGCCGTGCTTTTATACCCAAAGTGACCAAGTTGGACCAAACCGAATCGCTGCAGCCGTTTGACCGAACTGGAAGGCAGTGGGACGGTTTTAGGAAAAATGATGCCAAACTAGATTATGTCATCTTTCTGCTTTCTACTGGCCAGGAGACTCATGGTTTTAGATGGAGGAATCCACATCCTCCAGCACACGGAGGCTGGTTAACCGAGGATATGTTGCATTCATTTGGAGAAGATTAGACACTGCAAAGATATAAAACCTTACCAATTACTTTTGGTCTAGTTTCTAGTGCAGATATCTCAATGTATTTAAGGACAAAACTGACATAAAAGTGACGTTTTATCAACATATAGAGGCTGGTTTTAAGATAATAATAATTCCTTAATATTAATGAAAACACACTTGTTCCACTGGCAGATAATTTAATTTATCACTTTTTTTCCCCAGCTTATAAGTTAATTTGTCTGCAGATGGAACTAGTACATTTTCATCATTATTAATAATAATTATTATTATTATTATAATAATAATAATGGTTTTTATTTGTCAGCACCTTTCAAACACCCAAGGACACTTTACAACATTAAAAACACAAATTAAACAGTAGAAAACTGCTACAAAAACACAAAGCCACCAAATAACTAACAAAATTAAAGAGAGGAAGTTAACTTGAACAGATGAGTTTTAGTTGTGCTTTAAAAGTCAGAAGAGAGTCAGTTAAGGAGTTATTTACTTAAAATAAGCCTCTTTATCTGGCTAAAATGTTACTTTAAGTTAGTTTGTCTTATTTGAAGTGTTCTAAGATATTTGAACTAGAAATTAAATCCAAATCACTTGGTAAGATTTTGTGTTTTTGCAGTGCAGTCAGAGGATCTGTTTAAAAAAATGGCAGCCATTTACATCTTATGTTTGAAGGAATTTCAGCAGATAGATTTTTGTCATTTTTGCACAAACCTGAAACTGGCATTGGCTGCTTTACCGGTACAGAGCAGGTACAGTGTTGGTGAGGTGGGAGGGATTTCTGTGGTTTCTGTTGTTATTGTTTTGCTGTGTTTAAATAAACACCAATAAAAAGAGCTTGATTAAAAGCTACCAGAATTGCACAAAAATGTAAAAATTCACACAAAAACATAAAGATTAAACCCAACATAACCTTCTTAGTCAGTTTCTCGGCAAAAAACTGAGTTTCATTTTAAATTTTTACTTCCTGAAACCCTAATCGGCCAAATATACGATCCCCACTTGTTGCTAAGTGTCCGGTCGGCTGGTCCTCCCTGTCCTCCCTCCTCCTCCGCTGAGGAGGAGCCGGATTGCTGCAGGCGGATTCCCGCTGAGAAGAGTCCCGTTCCTGGAGAGCAGCACCAGCCCCAGGCTGATACGTCTCACTTCTAACGTTACAAACACCAGCCTCTCATCCTGCCTTTGTCTCGCTCCCTTGTTTGTCTCGCTGTCACTCTCCTGTCTCCTCGTCTCTTGTTTTCTTCTTCTCTGGGTGGAAAAACAAGAGGGAGAGCAGGAGAACGGATTGTTTGGTTTCCTCTCTTTGTGGCCACAGGATGAAGTGAGACTGAGGGCGAAGAGCTTCTCACGTTTCCTCTAAACTCTGATTTTCCCTCTTCGCCTGTCTGTCGCTCACACGCTGGAAATACGAGCAACACTTGAAGTGATGAGAGTCTGGACGCTTCGTGAGAGCAAGCTGGAGTCAAATCAATGTTTTCCACAGATACATCAACTCAATATGAGCAAAGGAAATCCCTTCCCCTTCCTCATGCACTGCAAAAACACATAATCTTACCAAGTAGTTTTTGTCCAGATTCTAGTGCAGATATCTTAGGACACTTGAAATAAGGCCAAACCAAACCAAAAATAACTTTCAGCAAGAAATAGAAGCTTGTTTTAAGTCAATAGTTATTTAATATTGATAAAAAGTACTTGTCACATTGGCAGATTATTTACCTTATAATAAGACATTTTCTCCATGTTTTAGTGAAATAATCTGCCAATGAAGCTGGTAGTTGCCTGCGTGGTGTTGCTGCGTGTTGTTGCTGCGTGTTGCCTGTGTGTTGTTGCTGCTGCGTGGTGTTGCTGCGTGTTGCTGCGTGTTGTTTCTGCGTGTTGTTTCTGCGTGTTGCCGGCGTGTTGTTGCTGCATGTTGCCTGCGTGGTGTTGCTGCGTGTTGTTGCTGCGTGTTGCCTGTGTGTTGTTGCTGCTGCGTGGTGTTGCTGCGTGTTGCTGCGTGTTGTTTCTGCGTGTTGTTTCTGCGTGTTGCCGGCGTGTTGTTGCTGCATGTTGCCAGCGTGTTGTTGCTGCGTGTTGTTGCTGCGTGTTGTTTCTGCGTGTTGCCGGCCTCAGCTGCAGCAGTGATTTACACCTGCGGACGGTGAGATCGGTCCCGGAGTGCAGGTGTT
Source organism: Poecilia reticulata (assembly GCF_904066995.2). Lineage (NCBI taxonomy): Eukaryota > Metazoa > Chordata > Actinopteri > Cyprinodontiformes > Poeciliidae > Poecilia > Poecilia reticulata. The sequence continues at coordinate 20,989,249 of NC_088840.1, read as the reverse complement.
CCTGGAGGAAACGGTCCAGCATAGAGCACAGAGGATGGGACCGTCTCCTCCATGCAGGTGGTGTTTTCCTTTAAAAGGCCGAACCTTTAGGAGCTGCTGAGCTCTGGATCAGAGGCTCCTCTCTACTGGCTTTAATGTGAGGGAGACTTTAACTAGACCACAAATTGAAATGTTCCCCAGATCCAGACGAGGAAATCCCTTCATCTCCAGAATTTACTCTCATCCAATCATTCCCCCGTCCATTTTTGCATCCTTCTGTCCTTTCATCCATTCATTTGTCCATCTATCCATCATCCATTCTTCATTTTTGCAGTTCTTTCCGGTTCCATACTTAAAAAATTTAAAAACACATAAATAATTGATTAAAAATCATGAATTAAGGATTCTGTGTTTTGATTTTAGCTTGGAAAACGTGACAGAACCATGTGTGTGTGTGTGTGTGTGTGTGTGTGTGTGTGTGTGTGTGTGTGTGTGTGTCTGCGTGTGTGTGTGTGTGTGTGTGTGTGTGTGTGTGCGTATCAGCACCAATTAAACCCATGTGTTTGTGTGAAGCTGTGGGAGTTGCAGCTCACATCCGGTTCAAATCTCCATCAAGAATCTGCTGTTTCTTTTCTCCTCCTTTCATCACTGCAACCGTTTCAATCTAAATATCCTCAAGATGTTGCTCCACTCCCATCACTCGCTCCGCTTCCTGTAAATATTCAGCGGCTGTCATGTATAATACAGGCCGGCTTCTTCTGCTGCAAAATGTACGTAGTCTGCTTTCAAACTGGCGTGGAGGAGAAGAGTAAATTTGTGCCACATGTATAACGCAAGACTTGCAGCATGTATCTGGGTCCGTTTCTGTGTTTTTATTGATTTAAAGGAGAAAAGAAGCGCCTGCAGCAGTAATGGAAACTTGTTTCAGCACTACATCACTGCTGAAAACGACAGGCCGCACCCTGCAGGAAGGAGCAGGAGATTTGCTTTTCCCTCCCCTCTTTCCAAGCCGCCATTTGTTGTTGTCATGGCCTGTTGTCTCCCCTGAATCCTGTGAATGTGTGAGGCGCCATTAAAAATGCATGCCTTAGATATTAGGAGCTAAAGAGTGAGGGGATTTATTTTTGAATTCATCTCGGGGTGCATTTTTCTGTCCAGATTGAAGGGAGGCGGCTGATCCATGCATGCCTAAATGTGATATTTTGCACAGTTTTGTTCTTCCATTTGGTTCTCAGTTGCTTTTTAAAACAATCTAAGCGCTTAAATGAAGACACCCAGGCAGCTTTTGGTATTAAGTTTAAAGTTTTTTGGTGTCTAGAAAAACTAGCCATTTCAAAAGCCTTCCTTCCAAAGGTTAAGACAAATTACATGCACACTGCGCTGTTACCTAGCAACCCTGGTAGAGTTCCACTCATCACCTAGCAACCCCAGCAGAGCTCTAGCACATTTTGATCAGCTGGTTTTACCTCTGTGTGCGCTGTACAATGGCTGCTGGAAAAGACGAGTATATAGTTGTTAACTTATCATCCAAAAACTACTTGATTCATTCCTGTTGGTTGTGCAGGAAGCTCCACTTCTGCTTTTCATAGATGTACTGTTGCACAATTGCAAATCTACTTGCAGCCCTTTTCTTGTGAGTTGGATTTATTGGGAGAAAAGTGACAAGAGGCCCTAAAACATCTCACTCTGAAAGGAGCCCAGAACAGGCAGAACTGACCAGACTAACATTTCATGATCTGAGAATTATTTTGTGCAGAACCATGTAATGAACATGTTTTGAATAGACCATAGATCTATCCTAACCTGTTCAAGGAAGTGTAATAGGTCACATTTAAAGCTAAATCTGCCATTTTTCTTTAAATGAGAAATCTACTTATATCCCAAGCAGCTCTGACTGACTGTGAGTCAGGAAAGTAAATTATCCTTTTTCTTCCTAGATTCTTTCAGCTCTAATTCAACTTCAGACTTTGTTCTGGTTCTGTTCGTGTCTTTGGAGAGGAGTGACTGTCTGATAACCATCTGGATGCTACCTGTCCTTCTCAGTGGCTGCTGAGTCAGCAGAGCTGCAGCCGTATTTCTGTCAGGACCTGATAACCATCTGACATGCGTCTGCTGGCTTCAACTTGGTTTATGGTTGGTTTTCCTTCAGATCCATGCGTAGCCTGCAGCTCCGTCTGCATGCATGACCTCAGTCACTGAGAGCAATTAAACCTCCATCAGTCTGCAGTTGAATCCCAGGAATGCTGGCAGGAAAATCCTTTGTTTTACCTTTTCATATTGCGTTAGTGCATCCAAACAATTAAGACTTATTAATTGTCAATTAATGGTTAATTAGATTTGAATTAATTCTTGTCAGTTAACTAATGATGTTTGCTTAGGCTTTTTTCAGTGTTGTAGTTTGGTCTCCAACCAGCAGAGGGCACCACGGGTCACCCTTAAGTGGGTCAAGTTGATAAGGAAACAAAGGTGGCAGCGCTATGCCAGAACAGGAAAGAGAAACAGTCTAAACAGAGTCCGGTTTGTGATGAAAAGTTTATTTCATGTGGTTCTGGTCATAAATATAAACACTCAACGAGCTCCTGAAGTTCACTCAGCTTAAGAAGTTTCTATTTTGTTATGTTTTATAAATTATTTAAGTTTAATAATGTGAGAAAACCACAATTTAATGTTTTACTCGGTCAGTATTTAAAACAGCTGACACAAAATAATGTTAAAATTTAACAATGTTTCTGTTTTTAAGTTATTATGAAATCAATTTCCCCATCATTTCATGAAAAAGCGGTCAGCCTCGTGTTCCAAGAGAAAACTCAGGTTTGTAAGAAAATGGCCGCTTATGAAATTAGCAGATCAATAAGATTGACTCATTAATCAATAACTTGCATCCCTGTATGAACATTGGTGTTGATTTATTTTTAATGCTCCTGCTGCTCTTACACAAACAACCAGGCTAAATGAAAAACGCTCCGGCTTGTTTAGTCGCCACTCGACCCAAATTAGCAGAAGATGAGAGGAAGAACTGCCAGCTGAGTGTCTGAATCAACAGGAAGTTATTTTACTGTTGAAATGCGACTCTTACAATGGCTTGTGCTCTTCTGAAAGGTTTCCATGGAGACGTATTAGCATTACGCTGCTGTAAATTCACTGTGAACTGCTGTCTGTCTTGGCTTCAGATGATGAGTCATTTTCAGACGTAGAAATCTGGAATAAACTGTTTGGATCCCAGGCTTTTGTTAGCATTGCTCTCTTGCTAGTCGACTATGTGTTTGTCATTTTCTCAGTGACATCACTGCTGTGCCTCCAAACATGTTTCTGTAATCAGTTCTAACTATCATGACCTAAACACATCTCTTTCCTCAAACCTCCTGTTGACATTTCTGTTACACTCTTTTCTTTTATGTGAAATAAATAAGATCAATTCTTATACAAACACGCAGCATTCTGTGTAGGCGCTTTTGTTTTCTACACTTCCTCCTTCCACTCAATTTTCCATGAACGTATCCATAGACAAAGTTTTTTTAGATTTTAAATGCAAAATGTACATATATTTTGTTTGGCTAAATTACTTTTCTGAATATTATTTTTTCAGCGAATAGCCTTTTTTTGAGTTCATATACTTCAGTTAATGATAAATTGATTACAAAATTAGTTGATGATTATTTCAGTTATGATTAATCATAATACAAATTGTTTTTGAGTTGATATTGTTTTTGTTTAGTTTTGTTATTTGCAGAACCCTATTTGAACATATTTTTGGGATAAAAGAGAAAATATTTTTTTCTTTTTCTGCTGCCTTTCCTTTTATTTATTTGTATATTTTTCTGTTGTATATAATTGTTTTTTAATGATTTTTTACAATTTGATTAATTGTTTTTGCCCTAGTTGCATGTAATAATAAAATGCCCTGAGATCAGATTTTTAGTTTCTAAACTATAATCATCAAAAGGAGCAGGAAAAATCCAACTATGTATAATGAATTGAGAATTTATCTAGTTCCCTTTGCTCTTTCTGTCTCTTTGAGCTTCGTAACCAAATAATCCTTTATGAACCCGGTTCTGCAGCTGTTCTGGCTCGTTTCTCACTCTGGGTTCTGTTTCTCCTCCCTGCAGGTCATGAGCAGCCGCTTCCTGCCGTACGAGTCCATCGTGACCGACGCTGTCCTCAGCCTGGACGAAGACACCGTGTTGTCCACCACAGAGGTAACTCCTCACCACAGCCGCCATCTTTCTGTTCGGCTACCTGCAGATCAAACACCTTTATTATGTTTCCTTGAACATGTTAGGGTAGATGTATACAAAACATGTTCACTACGTTTTTTGCTCAAAATCGTATAATGAGATTTTAGTTTGTTCAGTTCTGCCTATTTTGAGCTGATTTCATAATGGTGTTGTTTTAAGGCGTCTTATCACTTTAAATCCAAATAAGCTGTTTCTGGCCACGCCCCCAACTCAACGTTTACACTCAGCAAACAGATGCGCAATTATACAACCGTACATCTTTAAAAGCTTAAGTGGAGCTTCTTTCACAACCAACATGACTACAGCAACAACAAATAAATCACACATGCTTTTTAGTTAGCTCTGTGAAATGTGCACCGTACGTACAAAAAGACCATATTCTGGATCTATTTATTGTATTTCTACTTAATTTTATCTGTAGGTACTTTATTGATATACAGTTGTTTATATTTTTGGATATTTTTTTTTAGATATTTTTATATTCAGTGGTGTATATATTGACTGTAACTATTCAGGTTGACTATGGACTATTCAGGTGATCAAATTATTCTGGAACTCAACTTGGGTTGCTAGGTGACGGGCTGGGGTTGCTAGGTGACGGGCTGGGGTTGCTAGGTGAGGGGTTGGGGTTGCTAGGTGAGGGGCAGTGCCTGCTGATGTGTGACTTAGGTTTTTGAAATGACTCATTTTCCAGACACCATCTTTAACTTTTTGCCATAAAACAGCAGGGTGGGTTTTTTAAGTGCTTGGCTGGTTTTAGAATCAGTTGAGACCCAAACAGACGTATAAAAATGTGCAAAATGTGAGTTTTGCCTAATAGACTATCTTTATTCTGGTTTTAATTATAAATGTCTTGTCTTACGTTCACTTCTGTTCAGTTTGTTGTCTCTTGGAAACCCATCTGAGCTTGTCCGCTCGCCTAATTGGGAGCAGCAGTGATTTTGTTGTTTGTTTCTGTTTGTTCCACATGCTGTGGAAAAGTGTACCAGGATCATTCCTGGTTTTGGTGTTTTTTTTGTTGTTCTTTTTTTCTTATAACTGGGGACGAGTTCTGGCGCAGCACCATGGGAAGCCAGATGCTGCTTTGAAGAGCGCAGAATTAGATCTCATAAAAAGGCTGTTGGTGCGGATCAAGATGGCAGAGCCGAGGGAGGCAGGAATCCATCACCCAAAACTAATTCCACCTGTGTTCCTCCCATGAAGATAGCTGAGCACAAACTGTTCTCCGTGGGTTTTAGAAGTCGCAGCTTTAATGTCGGCTCAGAGGAAAACTTTTTCTTCACCGCGACGCTTTTGGGCTTTCATCTAAACAAAGTCGTTCTTTTTATCCTCCTGTTTACTCCAGAGTTTTATGTGAGGCGCAGTGGAGGGGACTGGGCCCGTTTTTGCTTTTGTTTCACGAAGATAACCTCAGTAATCAAACGAATTGTGAGAGAAAAACAATCCAAACCTATAAATGAGAGAGTATTTGCCCCCCTTAAAGGCAGGAGATTTTTGTCCTACTTTTCTTTGCTTATGATGAACTAAATTCACCTTAAAAAGTTAAAAATATGTTTTAAAGAAATAAAAGTCTTAACCACTTTATCCATGATGTTTCTTACCTTTACCAACTTCATTAAAGGATGCTGTCCTCTTTGGTTACCTGATCAGTGTTTTTCCTGTTTCCTAGCAACAAGGGGTGACTCAATTTACCACAAACCTCCGTAGAAGCTTTAATTTAACCCTTAAATGTATCACTTTGTATTTTACTTCTTGAATCAGATAACTGAAATTAAGTAATTTCTACTGTGGATAGTTAACTAAATGCTTAAAGTCACAGTTCATACGGATGCTTGAAATCCTTGAATTTCAATTAGGTGTATTCAAGTTTTGGAAAGTCCTTGATATCCATGTTTCAAAAGCATTATTTACAGGTGAAACCAGTTATTTTTATACACCCAATAAAAAGACACACAAAACTTTTTTTTTCTCAGTCTGAAGAAAAATCAGACTAAACTTCTTCTCGTTTAGGTTTGTTAGAATTATAAAAATTATTTATATTTGGTGAATTCCAAAAAATCTACCAAAACCTATTTTTAGAGATTTGTTTTGTAACTTTATTTAATTTGAGCATTAAGATCATTTACCCACAATTTGTGGGTGTTATTTGTGTTTTTTCTCAGAGAAGTCGGGCACATGGTGTGTGAGAGACATTACAAAACACAAGTTTAATTTACGTACAATGTTGAATACTATGAAGATGTTATTAACTAATACGTCATATAATAGTGAATTGAAATAGTTTCTTAATTAATTTGTAAAGTGTGGTGCTGGAAAAGATTGAAAACGTACTTGAAAAGTGCCTGTATTTTTACTGAAAAGTGTACCAACCAACCCAGCTTAAATCTGTTTGGGTTTTTTCCTCATGATATTGACGGTAAATTCTCTCCTCCTTGTTGACGTTTTGTCCAGGTGGACTTTGCTTTCACCGTCTGGCAGAGTTTTCCGGAGCGGATCGTGGGTTATCCGGCCCGCAGCCACTTCTGGGACAGCAACAAGGAGCGCTGGGGCTACACCTCCAAATGGACCAACGACTACTCTATGGTTCTGACCGGCGCCGCCATGTTCCACAGGTACGGCTCTTCTCCACAAGTAGGTTTTAAGTAAATGGTACATAATATAAATGGCAACGTCTACAGACGAAGTAGGCTTTTCCAAAGGAAGACGTTTCTCAAAAGCCGCATTTGATTGGACGAAACTAACGTCCGTCATTCGACTTTTTCTTTTACTAAATAGTTCACTTCTATGGATTCGGACTTTTTATCATTTGTTATTTTTCAGTTTCGTTTTACGGGCTTTCTAATGTAACCCAGGATATCAGAAGACTTCTTGGTTGGTTACACTTAGATACTAAAACGACAGGCAGGTTGCGTTAGATGGCCCGACATTAGCAGCGTCTTCATAACGTCTCCTCCCGCCCCTCTTAACAGAACATCCGGTTATATTTCAAAATAAGAGCATCAACAAATCGGTAGCGATTTTTAAGAAATGTTGATACCTTGCTATTATAAAACAAAAATTCGTTTTGCTTACTGAAACGATGTAAAACTGTATCAGAGGACTTTGTGTGATCACACTTATTACATCTAAGTGTGATTGTCCCACTTAGATGTAATAACGGCAGACAGATTGTGTTAGCCGTTCAGACGTTAGCAGCGTCTCCATAACTTCTCCTTCCGCCTCTTAATAGGGTATGTCCGATTACATTTCAAAATAAGAGCATCAATATAAATCATGCAGTTTTACAGTAGCGACTTCTCAGAAATGAGAGTAGGAAGAGGATGTTGATACCTTTTCATTACATTAAAAACAAAAGCCGTTATTGTTACTGAAATAATGTAAAACTTGCATAAGTAGTTAAAAACTAATAAAAACACATTAAAAACACAAAAGTTACTTAAATTGGTTTTTGAGACAAAGAAATTGTACCCTTAGCTTCTTTTTTTCTCATTCAACTTTTTATAGCAGTCACCAGAGATGATTTCTACAAGTTTCTGAAATATTTCTGCTGCTGGAAGTAGCCAATCAGTCAATCTTTAGCCAGTCTCTAGAAACGCCCACTTTGAGTCTGCAGAGAATCCCCTCCAGCTCGTCTCTGTTTTGATGGAGCGCTTTGAAGCAGTGATCTGCAGTTCATAAAGTAGATGTGATGTTCAGTGGAGCACAGCCTCAGGAAACCAGGGTTTTGACACTGACTACGTTTTAGAATAAGAGTCAATTTGTCTTGAACGCAGAGCTCTGTAGCTCCTACATGAGGCTCACCTGATGTCCTGTCAGCTTTAATATGGCTTCAGTCTGCTGTAGGAGGACGCCACATCAGGCCGGAGTCAGCCAGTCAGCACCGCCTAATCACTCCTAATATGGCTCTTATCACGCTGGAGTAGAAGCATCATTCAGGAAATATAATATGGAAGACACTCGTCTCTCCAGATCCCACCACTTACTCCCTATCCTGTTCTCTAAAAGTGTCTTCTAGTCATCTGTCCATTCATCCTTCCATCTATCAGTCCAGGTTAGCTCCCACCACTATAACAACTGTTGAACGATAAATTGTCCCAGAAGTTATTGCTATAAACAATATTATCGTTTTGTTTCGCTATGTAAAAGTAACTGAGTAAATGTAACTAGTTACTACTCAACTCTAAATGAAGCTAAATGTACCAATTTTTTAAATCCGATTGTCAGTAGCCGCCATATTTAAATCCCAAATAGAGGAACTCTGTTGTGTAATCTCAGCGTAATCCTAATCCAGCTCCCGTCTCTTAGGTACTACCACTTCCTGTACACCCACTACCTGCCCAGCAGCCTGAAGAACATGGTGGACCAGCTGGCCAACTGCGAGGACATCCTGATGAACTTCCTGGTGTCGGCCGTCACCAAGCTGCCGCCCATCAAGATCACACAGAAGAAGCAGTACAAGGAGACCATGATGGGGCAGGTGAGGAAGCACCAAAGTAACTTTATTATTATTACTAATAGACCATGATGGGGCAGGTGAGGAAGCACCAAAGTAACTTTATTATTATTACTAATAGACCATGATGGGGCAGGTGAGGAAGCACCAAAGTAACTTTATTATTATTACTAATAGACCATGATGGGGCAGGTGAGGAAGCACCAAAGTAACTTTATTATTATTACTAATAGACCATGATGGGGCAGGTGAGGAAGCACCAAAGTAACTTTATTATTATTACTAATAGACCATGATGGGGCAGGTGAGGAAGCACCAAAGTAACTTTATTATTATTACTAATGCAGTAAATCATGAAGCTTGTAGCGTTGGACCAGAACCTGAGTTGTTATTTTGATTTTCTTCCTTCTTCTGAGCCGTGACTCATCTTGCAGCCATCGTTTCCTCTGAGCTGCAGCCAGCTCTCCCTGCTTCTCAAAAGCTTGATTTATAACGCTGTACTTTAGCTAGGCCTCTGGGGGCCGCAGGACGAAAGCTCAGAAACAAGGGAACCGACGTCCAAATACCCCCCCAAAAAAAGACGAAGCGGCCGATGATTGATGGAGAAGCTTGTTGCTCCTCTGATGGTTTTCCCGTCTCTGCAGACGGAGCCTGAATCAGAAGTTGAAATGTTAGACGAATCGTTCCAGAGAATAACACAGAAGATTCATTCATAAAATCATCATGGATCAAACATGATTTAGTAGGTCTGAACCATTAGCTTTAATCGCTGTTTATCCAGTATTTAAAGCGTTTTTATCCATCCGTCCTTCAGTTGAGTTCCTGACAGGATTCCCACGTTTTTCATTCTTTAAATCTCAGACTCCTCCGTCTGTCTGAGTCTCAATAATCTGCACTGTTTAGATAAAGCAAGTTTATTTATTTAGCAACATTCATACACAAATACTTCAGAAAACATCAAAGTATGAACATAAAAGGAACAAATATTTCAAATAGCTCATTAATCAGATCCTTTGATGAAAAGCTGCTGTAAATAGAAATGTTTTCCGAACATAAAAATGTAACTCAGAGGGGAAAAAAAACATATTTAAGGCTCAGGACCGACCAAACTGAAAAGACTGAGGCTGTTTTCCAGAAATGATGGTAAATGAAGAGGTTTGCTGTGTTTCAGCCGTTGTTTACGTCCTGATTTAACGCCTCTGGCATCTTCTGCTGCAGCATAATGATGGAAAAGTTGCAACATATCCTGTTTATGACAAATTAGATTTATTGTGTGGGTTAAAAAATCACAGCTGGGACATTCAGACTTTCATGACAGTCAGATCTGGGTTGCATTTACCTAAAGTGACAGGAAGTAGATCTCTGAAAGCCTGCATTACTTAACCTTACTATATGTCATATTTTACATATGGTGCGTTTCCTCCTGCAGTCTTCTCGGGCGTCCCGCTGGGCCGACCCGGACCACTTCGCCCAGCGGCAGACCTGCATGAACAAGTTCGCCAGCTGGTTTGGCGCCATGCCGCTCGTCCACTCCCAGATGAGGCTGGACCCCGTGCTCTTCAAGGACCAGGTCTCCATCCTCCGCAAAAAATACAGGGACATCGAGAGGCTCTGACAGGACCGCCGCCCCCTCGGGGGAGACTCCACGCAGGGGGAGGCGCGCGACAGAGACTCCGTGGAGAGCCGGCGGAGCAGCCGCACCACGGCCGGGTGGACGGGGAGAGACGGCGCTCTGTCTTCCACTCAGCGCATCGCCAATGACCACAGCGCCGCCGCCGCTCCCCGGACCTGATCCGGACGGGAATCAGGAGGAAACAGAAACGATGCAAACAGAGACGCAAACAGAACTGGATGTTTCACACGGCGCGCACTACTGACGACAAAAGACAAGAAGGAACTGGGTTAGAATATTTTTTTCTACGAGGAAAAACCCTGGAGGACGTCGACTTTCCTGCTTTCTCCGCACATGTGCAGGATGGTGGAGAGGGGAGGGGCGTTTGAGCGTTCCTCGCCCGCATCAGGACATGAAACCGGACCCGGCAGATCCGGCTCCTGTAGGTAGAAGCTGTTCGCACACAGAGCTTTGGTTTAGTTTGCTGGTGTCTCCCATCAGCTGTTCCTCAAATTAAATTAAACTGGTTTCTAAGAGATCAATAAGTGGATCCAGAGGTCAAAGGTCAACAAACCTGGAAAAATCAAATGGAATATGGTGTCAGTTAACTGTGCTGCTACATTTGTGCCGTTATAATTTTTAAGATAAAAAAAAAAGGTCACCTGAGATCAACCTGCCTGTTATGCTTCCTCGAACAGCTCAGTGGCCTATACAAAACATTACTTCCTGTCACTTTAAATCCAGATAAGCTCCTGATAGCCACGCCCCCGAAACTCAATGCCTCCATTACAGACTCTGTCAATATTCTAACGTTGGAAAAACACACATTTGCAATTAAAATCCCGTGTGAATAAGTTTGTTGTGTTCATTGCAGTTTTGCAAATTAAAAAAATGTCCTAGCAGCAAAACCTTTTAATCGACAACGGGATTTTTTTTGTAATTGCCGTGTTTCCATTAAGCAAATACATTTTTGATGTGTCCAAATGTGCAATTCTACAAACGTATATCTTTGAAAAACAGAAGTGGCGCCTCCTGCACAACCAACAAGAATGCGGTTGGTGATTTCTTGACGGAAGGTCAATAACAAAGCACTTTTTTCTCATTTTTCCAACAGCCATTGTACAGCGCATTCAGCAGTTAGACCTACTGAACAAACGTGATAGAGTTCCGTTTTGGTTGCTAGGTAATGGAGTTCCGTTTTGGTTGCCAGGTGACGGGGCAGCATCTGCATTCCGTGAGTTTTTAAACGGCTGAGTTTGATCCTTTTAAGCACTTTGGCTGATATTAGAAGCAGTAGAAATCCTGATGGAAGTAGAAAAAGTGAAGTTTGCATAATAATCAATAAAACTGATAAAAGTTGCGTCATGTTTGTGCAGCTAAAAAAAATGGCAGCACATTTGATTGATACCAAATTTTCCTAATTTTTGCAAATATTTGACCTTGAATGACCTCTGGAAATATTGATCTCTTTAAAATGATCGCGGCTCAAATGTTTTACAGCAGTTTAATTTGATTTGAAGGTGGGGGATCGATCCGGCCTGGTGCCGGTTCCGTCCGGCCCTCGTCTCGTTTCATGACCCATTTTCCTCTCATTTCCGTCTCTCCGTCCGTTCGTAGCGCCGAACGCCGGAGAACAAACCCAAACCTTTTCTTGCATGAACACAATCCTAATGGAGTAAAGATAAATTTTTCATTTGACCGCCATCTTTTCTGTTTTTAATCGGCGCCATCATGACCTTGCAGTCTGCCTTCGCTGTTTGCTGCGCATCACGCTGCCTAGACGCCATTTTTCCTTTTCGTTTCCCCTCCACATGTCAGACGACCTCGGCAGTTTAATTGATTAAAACGTTTTCTCCTCCGTTCGTCAGGCCTCAGTTAAGAGAGAAGAGCTGGTGGTGAAGCATCATGTGTGACCCGCGAACAAACGTTCACCTGAAAACTCGGTCCTATCGGGTTCGATCGGTTCCTGGAACAATAGTCACATTTTATCCACTTTTTTTTATTTTAGCGATGCAAAGGCCTTTTTTTTTTCTTTTTTTTTTTTTACAACTCTCAGCATATATATCATATCATTTTTTACTGTTTTTTACTTGTTTTATCTGTTTAATCCAGAGTGTTGGGCCATTAAACAGAATCTGGGTTCAACGTACATCTGGTTCTGGTTTCATCCGATACGTCTGGATCCGGATCCGCGTCTTAAATGTCTCAAGAGAACTGCAACCAGAACAAACGGTGCCTTGTGAAAGTATCAGCTGGCTTTGATGTATTTTATATGACCAAACACAAAGTAGTACATAGTTTTTAAGTTTAAAACAGAGGCCCTAACTTTTATGAGCAATCTGAAAAGTGCGGAATGTTTTTTTTAAATATTTTTATTCAGCCACACTGAACCACCTGCAAGCCTGTTGGGCTTTATTTCTACCAACTTTACACATCTAGAGCGTCCCTCTCAGTGCTGAGCAGACGTAACCCCATAGCATGATACTGCCACTACCATGTTTCACAATGCAGATGTGCTCATTGTAGACAAAAATGTTGAATTGTGGCCTCATAAGAGCCACAATCCACAATTTGTGGATTGAAAAGATTCTCTGTTACCATAATGAGCCTCAAATTTAAACTTTAAAGCAGGAAGTAGAACATAAGCCACACCCACTTTACATTTCTGACCAGTCACACCATATTTGTTGAAAACTACCTAACTTTGCTTTAAGGTTCTCCACATCTATTTAAATTAAATAAAAACACAGGCGGACTACTTACTAATGATCTGTTGTCTGAAGGAAACTGGCTGCTTTATTCAGGCATGCCACACTTATCAGATTTTTTTATTTAATAACTTGGAAACATGAATAATTGTGTGAATGTTTAGTAGTCATTTGAACTTCTACAATGTTCTGGTCATTCAAGACGTTACAGCTACGATTATTGGTATTAAAAGCTTAATTTATTGAATTGTAAGTTTTTTTTAATGCATATTTTGACTCAATTGGAATGAATGGAAAACCTCATTCTGCCAAAAAAAAAAAGAAAAAAGCTTCGTCACAGCTAACTATTTCCACATTCTGTCAGTTTAAAATCTAGTGATACACTTTGGCTACTAGCTAGTGTTAGCCACTGTTCTGAAATTAGCATTTTAGCTTTTATCCAAGTAAAAGCTAATTGGAGAATGTTAATTTTAGGTCAACATGCTAGTGTTAGCCTACATGCTATTGTAGCTTTTTTATATTATAAAATATATATTTATATATTACCTAAGAACACTAGCACATAACACACTGCTCTGACTTCACCATCAACTTTAGCTCATTACGCTCAGTAGTAGTACCACAATAGTTTGTGGTACCATTAAAATGACGATAAGTACTACTTTCCTACTTTGTAGCTGTTTTACACATACACATTTTAAAAAGTATACTAAACATTTATATGCGCTTGTTCAGGACAGCAGTCCAGGGTTTCCCCAGAAAAGCCCGCGGTTCTGGGTGTTGGGTCAGTCGTTCATCCAGCGACTCGTGTTTTTGAGTTAAAAGTTGACAGGAAATTTGAAAATATCACTTGGTAATTATGTTATTGGAAGATTGAAGTTTAACACCTGAACACCAAATATAAAGTCTTAAAAAAGGGAGTCATTAAAAAACAAATAAATAAACAATGCTTAGCCTGGCGGGGGCACAAGTGAAGCCTGGCGGCCCGCCAGGCTCATAGTACACTGAGGGAAACCCTGCAGTCACATAAAGACGTGTTTTATGTCACTAAACTGATCACTAACTGCACTTAATCATATTTTCAAATGTATTGATACTCTTATTGAACAGACAGTGGAGGAAATTGTAAAACTAAGTTCAGTTTTAGGGGTTTTAAACTTCAATACTTGGAATTTATTGTGAGAATAAATTAATTTCTTAACACGATAAACGAGCAACATTCTGCACCGAATTCCAAAACTTTCTGGGATTTTTACGTTAAAGTTTCCAGTCATGTTTTTGGTTGTTGTGTATTTGCTTTTTGCAGGACATTTCAGTTATGAGCTACTTTGTGTTGGTTTATTGAACCCATTGAACGATGACAGGATACTTTTCCAACGCTCTGTGTTGGACCTGAACACATCAGGCCTGCGTCTCTGAGGGGAGCAGCTGATATCTGTTCAGTTTATTTCCTCCTCGCTGGGCACATCGGCCCGTTTCCGTCAGCCCGTTTCTGGGCACGTCGGCCCGTTTCCGTCGGCCCGTTTCTGGGCACGTCGGCCCGTTTCCGTCAGCCCGTTTCTGGGCACGTCGGCCCGTTTCCATCAGCCCGTTTCTGGGCACATCGGCCCGTTTCCGTCAGCCCGTTTCTGGGCACGTCGGCCCGTTTCCGTCGGCCCGTTTCTGGGCACGTCGGCCCGTTTCCATCAGCCCGTTTCTGGGCACGTCGGCCCGTTTCCATCAGCCCGTTTCTGGGCACGTCGGCCCGTTTCCATCAGCCCGTTTCTGGGCACGTCGGCCCGTTTCTGGGCACGTCGGCCCGTTTCCGTCGGCCCGTTTCTGGGCACGTCGACCCGTTTCCGTCAGCCCGTTTCTGGGCACGTCGGCCCGTTTCATCCGTCATACGCAAACGGGAAACCATCAGACTCATCGCCGCAGCTCTAATCTCACAAAAACATCCCTGCTAATCTAGATTTGGGCCGTCTCGGTTCTCTGCGGGAGTCAAATCATGAAGCCCCGGCACAGATTCGGAGGCAGCTGGGTCGCTCCAGATGGTTCATTACGGTAATGGTTCTGATCCGAGTGTGACGGAGCAAAGTGAGGGGAAAACTCCTCATCCCACCGGAGAGTTCGGCTGCAGCGTCTGGGTTTTATTTTCATCTTTCTGTTCAGAACTGGACTCCGAGTCTGTTCCTGATTTGTGCCTTTTATCAACAGGATCCCAAACTTTTTTAAACACTGGAGGAGTCGCAGCTTCACTCACAAACACACACAGCTGTATTGTTCTCATTGTTCTCGTGTTGGACACCGTTACCGTGGTGACGATGTGCGACAGCTTCCTGTTGATGTGCGAGGGAATCGGTGAAGCCCGGCTGTCCTGATGCTTTTCCTCCCTGTAACTAAGAGAAGACTTTTATAGAGGCCGCAAATTAAATAGATAAATGACCATTTTGTAAGAATGATTTATAATAAAAAATAAACTCATATTTGATTACAGACGAGCGTCTGCAGTTTGTTTCTGATCGATCAGCAGAGGTGGAAACTACATTCACTCTTACATTTATGTATGTATTGCTTTTGAAAACAGAAGAACTTTTAGGAGTATTTTTTACTTGAGTAATTTTACTATGATGCTTCTCAACTCTTGACTAAAATTTCAGGTTTTTTTCTACCCACTGAATGAAAAGCAAACAGATTTTAACCAAAATTTCACCAGTTTTGTCAAATCTTCAGGCTTCAAAAACCTGAAGCTTTTGTTAAAGTTTCATAAGTTTTTATTGACAAAAACTGATTTGGAAATATTTTCCTGATTTTTTTTTTGTCATTTTCATCCTTAAAAAGCTAAAAATTCCTCTTAACTTTACATTTCGATCCGTCTGAGTCGGAAGTTTAAATGATTAATGAATCGATCAGTTTCTCGGTACTTCAGTTGACTTTTTACCAAATACTTTTTTACTTGAGTAATTTGTTGGACTTTTTACATTTACTAGAGTATAATTATGTTGAAGTCGTGCTCCTCTTCAGTAGTAGTGCAGTTTATGGTTTCTCTACTCACTGAGCGATGACCGTTTTCTCAAACTGAGGTTCTCGGACCGCCGGTGGTCCGCGGGTGTCACCTGGTGGTCGGCCTGTAAATGACCGTTTCCCGTGACGGTAGCTCAAAGTGTTAAACGTTTTGGTCACTCAAAAGAAAAAAAAAACTCCTACCAACCCTAATTCTCATCAAATTTAAAATGATTAATCCCAAAGGGAGATTAAATGTTTTAACTGAATAATTCAGATTCTTTTTCATTTTTTGATTGGTGATGGATGTTTGCAGAAATCAAACTAATTCCAGTTCTCTTGTGAAGTTATACTTTGGTTTCGGTTTTAGAAGTACAAAATATTTAATCTTTCAACACTTCAAAATGTTCATCAGTGGCAGAACTTTGAAACAATTAAAGAACTATTTCAAATCAGAAGAACAGCTCACATCAGATCTTCATTACTCAAAGCTTTGCCCTCAAAACATTTTTTTCTAATAATTTCTCAAATTCTAGTTTTATTGTGTCTTTATAAAATTATAATTTTATTCTAGTAATTGCAACTACAATAAAAAAATCTGATACCAAAAATCGATTTGCTGCTGCTGATTTCTGCCTTCCTGAATCTTGTGGTTGAATCCTGGAGGAACCAAACATTTCCAGATAGTCTGCAGAGGAGCATCGATAAAAGCTTTTCTCTCTCGTTTTACTTGCGCTGAGTGTTTTTGCATGCGCGGCCCTTCGGCTGACCTGTGGCTCAGCTGCAGCTCGACTCTCTATTTGTACAGTAATGATGGTCCTTCAGCGCCGCGGCGACCGGCTCTGCGAGGACGGCTTTATTAGTCACCGCTCTGAACATCGATTCCCTCCAACGCCGCCGCTGTCCTCCTCCCTGCGGACGACAGCGCTGCGACCCGACTCTGACGCAACCCGGCTGTGTAGTGAATTATTAAACGGGTCGTATCAAACACGCCGCCTGCAGACCTGCGATGGCAAAGACTCACGGATCACGTTTCGTTTTCCAGATTATGTCCACTGTGATCAAGAATCCCTCCTTTAATCCGACGTCTAACTTTACTGATCTACAACGGAGGATTAGAGCCACGCGGAGAAAAACGTTTAAGGAATTACGAGAATGAAGTCATGTGACAGAAACGTAGTTTTAAAGTAGCCGTAGAACAACGAGAATAAAGTTGAAAGGATTGTTGTAATGTTATCAGAAAATATAAACACAAGAAAAAAGTTGGAATAATGTGAAAATAGTCAAATTAATACAACAAAAGTCATAATCTTCAGATTATGACTCATATTTTATAAGAATAAAGTTGTAATAATATGAGAATAAAGTTTAATTAACACAAGATAAAAAGTTGTAATAAAACGGCAATAAAGTCACAATACTTAGTTATAATGTTATGAGAATAAAGGTGTAATAATACGAGATTAAAGTCAATATTTTGACAATAGTCATATGAGAAAAAAGTCAAAATAATGAGAATAGAGTCAATACTTAGTCATGATCTTCTGAGAATAAAGTCGTAATAATATGAGAATAATCATAATATTACAATAATAAAGTCATAGTATTATCAGAGTACTCGTTATGAGAAGTAAATAAAAAGAATAAAATCATAATAAAGTCAAAATAATACAGGAATAAAGTAAGAAAATTAAGTCGCAATCTGACTTTATGCTGGGAATTTTATAATCCTAATACTTTTTTGAAAAAATAAAATAAAATCATCAGACTAAAGGTTGTAATATTATGAGAACTCATTTCTCCAATCCTTAAAAAGAAACTCGGAGAAAAACAAAAGTCCTACTGAGCCTGAAAGCTCCACACGATCAGAACCTCCATCAGGCTTTGAACAACAAAAAGGCTTTTTAAAGTGGGAAATAAAGAGAGAAAAGTGACATTTCAGCCCTAAAGAACAGAAGAATTAGCTGTGGAAATGTAGCAACCTGTTAGAAGCTGCCAGCAGGTGACTTTCAGGTGAAGTGGCGATGTTTATTAATGAGAGCAGCCTTTTTAAATTAGGACTTCCTTTGATGGAGCTTGTTGGAAATTCAAATTTAAAAAGCCGGAGCTCTCTGCAGGTTCACTGCGGCACAGGAACCGGCTCCTCATGCAGCGCCGCAATCTTCCAACCCTGACAGAAGAATTACAATTAGCTCAGTGATTTACAGACTTTTAAATACACAGCGTACGATGCAAAGTGTCTGCATCCGTTTCTCACTTTGAACCAAAGACCAGCGACTCAAACTGTCCAATCATGCTTCGTTTACGGTTCTTCTTTGGAGAAAAGGTGATTTTTCAGCCCAAAACTCCCAACTACACAGGAGAGACTCTCAAAAAAAGTAGCAGAAAGTAGCAGAAAAGCACCAGAAGCATGTTCTATCTCTGGTTCTGCACCTCCATTTTGGTCTCTACTGCCTCTAAAAACACCCGGACATGTTTGGGCAATAAATGAATCTTTTTTGGTGTCTGGAAAATGAGTCGTTTAAAAAAAACAAAAAAAAAACACAGGAGGCTACCATGCCATTGCCTAGCAACCCCAGCAGAGTTCCGTCCGTCACCTAGCAACCCCAGCAGAGTTCCGTCCGTCACCTAGCAACCCCAGCAGAGTTCTGTCCGTCACCTAGCAACCCCAGCAGAGTTCCGTCCGTCACCTAGCAACCCCAGCAGAGTTCCGTCCGTCACCTAGCAACCCCAGCAGAGTTCCGTCCGTCACCTAGCAACCCCAGCAGAGTTCCGTCAGTCACCTAGCAACCCACTGTATGCATCGTGGGATGGCTGACAGGGACAAGACAAGTGATTTGACAAGTGATTTGTTGTTGCTTACCATCCAGGAACCATTTATTAAGATTAAAATTCGTAACTCGAGCGTTTTTCGCCTGAAGAAAAGATCAGGAAATAGGAAATAAACCTCCAAAACTTCAAAAAAATTCAACAGCATTTTTGTTAGAATGATTTCTAGCAAACAAAGAAAACAAATAGTGACTTGTGTCTGAAATCTCAAAACGATTTATAGTTGAGCAGAGTATTTAACAGAGTGGTCAGACTCGGCCATAGTGAAGCACTGATGATGTTACATTGAGTCCAGAAGTGATGATTAGCTGTAAATACAGTTTAGTAATACGGTTTAGCCTCAGCGAGTCTCACGTCCTTCAACTCTGAGTCCAATTATCTTCAAACTTCAGTCTGGAGGAAGTATAGTCTGATTAAATACGTCTATAATTTCTTCATTCAGCCTGCAGCTACAGATACATGAAACATTTGATCTTTAGGTTAAATAAATCTGATTATAGATCATCGAGGTAGACAGAACCGTCTCTGCCGTCCAACCCTTCGTCCCTCGTTCTTCTTCTGTGGTTTCCAACACGCTGATATTGCCAGAGCTCCCGTTCCTCATGTAAAGTGCAGTCTGTTCGTCCGTCCGTCCGTCCAACCTGCAGGTCTCTCTCTGACCCCAGCGTGGGTCGGCGGCGCTCAGCTGCGGACGGCCAGCATGGAGTTGATCTCCCAGATGAGGTTCCTCAGTTGGTCCATGATCTGCTTCAGCTGCTGGTTCTTCTGCTTCAGCTTCTGCAGGAAATGCAACGACACGAGAAGGAAACTTATAAACTCGCTGCAAAAACACTAAATCTTACAAAGTAACCTGGTTTAAATTCTGATACAAATACCTCAGTACTTGAAATAAGATAAAACAACTTTTCCCAAGCAATAGGTGCTTATTTTGAGCCAATAATTCCTTAATGTTGATGAAAATGAGCTAGTTTCAGATTATTTCACAGAATGTCTTGTTCATAATTTGATCTTATGAAGCATCAAGTCTGAAATTGAGAAAACTTTTTTTGTTAACTGAAATAAATAAATAAATAAATAAATAAATAAATAAATAAATAAAGGTAATGAGGAAAAACTAACTGGAACTATAATGTGTTAATAAAACCAAAACGTACTGAAACCATTAACCCTTTATTTTTATGAATCTGTGCCTTTCAAACTGATGTGATTTTTATGCTCAGACATTTTGCAACATGGCAACATGTTGGGAGTAAAAACAAAAACGGAAAGCATTTTTTTATTGTATCTCCTGTTGAATATTCAACACCAAATCATTGTATAAATAATAAAAACCTTTTTAAAATCAACCACAGTATGAAAAAACTGAAACAAACTACTGGAAACTAACCAAGATATAACCATCAAAAACACTCTGAGGGGGTTTGCTGTGGTGGTGCAGGGGTTCAGCACAACCCACACATGGACGCCTCAGTCCTCGACGTGGCCGTCGCAGGTTCGATTCCCGGCCTTGGCGACCCTTGCCGCATGTCCTCCCCATCTGCCACCTTCCTGTCAATTAACTATCAAATAAAGGCCACTAGAGCCAATAAAACCTTTAAAAAAACACTAAAAACTGAATTTGACAAACAAAATGGTAAAAAACTCAAGTTTTAGGTTTCAACTTTCAAAGCCTGGTGTACAGTGCCTCGCAAAAGTATTCACTAAAACTACTACAGCTATAACTATTGGAAACTAGACAATGTTTAACTAACAAAAACACTAAAACGAACTAAAACTGAATTAGACAAAGAATCAACACTATGAACTAAACCAGAATGAAAAACTATTCTAACTGGTTAAACTTCGTTCTGCACACGGAGATGCAGGATTGTTTGGATTAATCAGTGCAGGGACTCGATTTCCTCCTGGCTGGAGGTGAAACATAAACACCCAGAGACGTTAAACTTCAGGTGTTCAGAACAACAAGCCTCCGCACATAAAACCTCATCAGGATGACATCAGAGGAGCAAACAAGCCGACCTCCAGCCAGGCTTTGTCCCCCGGTCGTCTCTGAATGCTTTGCTGAGATCTGAGTCAACAGCTGCTGTGGACCCAAAGCTTTACGCTCAAACTAATAATGGCTCCTTCACTGCCGCTGCAGCTGGAGACTCTGAACAATAAAATCAAGCACAGCTGCCAAGCGTGGGCTGCGTTAGAGGAAAGAAATTTAAATACCTGGAAACGTTTGGAGGTTTGGGCAAATTTAGCACATCAGAGGAGGAAGAGGAGGAAGAGGAGGAAGAGGAGGGAGCTCCTGTATCTGCAGTGCAGTGAAATCTATTAAGATTAAATCCATCTCGCTCTCTGTAACACTCCTTTAGCCATGACTAATTACCAGCCATTTCTGCGGCGCAGATAACACCTTGAGCAATCGATTTCACACGGCTCTGGTAATATCAGCTGTTTAGCTGATTGTCCTTGAAGATATTCCAGAGTTTGGAAAGCCTCCAGTCTCTTCCTCAGGGGGGATTTCTAAACGCTTCTCGAGCTTCTGCGCTTCTCACAGACGTTCGCTTTGATTCTGGGCGCCTTCCTGCGCGACTGCCAGCGAGTATTTTACAGGATTTGCCTCATTACTCCAACAAGTGAGACCCGAAATACCCGATTTCTGTGTGGTGCTCAGATGACGCCTCCTTGTTTTCAGGAAGTTTGTAAACAGAACAGTGCCGTTTTTAATTAGGCCTGAAACGATTAATCTGATTAATCGTGATTAATCGGTTACTGAATGAATAGTCAACTGATTTAGTAATCAATCAATGGTTAATTGGACTATATAGAATCAAAACTGTATAAAAAATATCTATATTTTACATTTCAGATGAAAAAATATAAAACATTGTAAACTTGTTCTAAATCTGGTTTGTTTATTGAGAAAATGCCTCCTTGTATTTTGGTAAGTTTGTTAACAAATAATGTAGTTTTTAATTAGGGTTGACATGATTGTGATTAATCGATTATTGAAATAATAATCAACTACTTTAGTAATCGATTAATCAGTAACTGTAGAATACAGACCCACAAAAAAAGGCCACTTCTGAAAAAATCCTCAACTTATTTAGAGCAATAATTAAGCCAAACTGTACAAAAATACATACATTTAAGATATATATTAAATAAAAACCACCGTTGTCTGTGAATAAAATGAACATTTCTCAAACGCCATAGTTTCACCCAGTTTATATCCATTAAAGAAATGCCACGGTATTGAATTTTAGGCAATAAAATGTTTATTTTCTTACATAAAAAAGGGAGTGAATTTGTTTTTATTTGCATGATTTATTTATAATGCTATAGAAAAAAGGTTTTAAGCAGTTAAATGAAAACTTTGTACCATTTCATCCATTTAATCGAATAATAAAAGGGTTAATTGATTCCTGAAGTAATTTATAGCTGCAGCTCCGTTTGTAAAATCTGCAGCATCGGCTTCGTTTCATGTTTCTCTGAAAGGAGGCATGAAGCTGCAGATCTTTCAGGGCAGCAGCCTCTTCATTACGAAGGCTGCCTGGCATATCGTGATACATGAATAATTATCAGAGAAATTATGCATCAACCTCAGGGAAATGCAGATTTCATTCATAACCTCAATTAGTGTGACTCTAATCCTTCACACCTATACATCCTGCAGCTTCACACCTATACATCCTGCAGACATCCTGCAGATTTCCTGCAGACATTCTGCGTTCTCTGGCGTTTAGACGTATTTGCAGCTCTGCTCAGACATGCAGTGACCAGTCAACAACTCCTGGATCGACCATCCGGTCTCTGAGGCGGCCAGCAGACTGGAAGGCTGCCTGACCTGCTGCACGCAGCAGAACCGCCTGCAGAGAGAGCAAAGCGGCACAGTGACCCGGGCTGGAATGTTAGCGGTGACTGGCGAGCTTACAGGCAGGTGCAGTCATGTGTGGAGGTGAGCACGTCTGTCTTCATGCGCTGGTTTGTGACTTATTCTGGGCTTTTGGGCTCCGACTGTTACAATGAAGCAGAAACCGCAGAAACGCACAGCAAGCAGTGAAACAGAGACGGATTCCCACTGCAGGGACGGTCTGTGTTCTCAGTTCACGGCCTTCAAAGTAAAAGCACCAGTGATGCAACGAGTTCAGCTACCTGTCGCTGCAACTAAAACAGAAAAACAACCTCAAATCAAAAACTGGATGAAGTATTTAACATGTCATAAAGGTGGACACTTATCTTATCGTATCGTTCATCATTTATCGTGATAAATTCTGATTGTTGTCACAGTAAAGTTCTGACAACAAACCGAATCTTCTAACATTTGGCTCATTTTTGTAAAGGATGCATTTATATTGTCATGTAACAGTTATGCATGAGAAACATGACAGTCGCTGTGTTCTGGTCCGTCTCATGGATCCGTTTCCCGAGCAAAGAAAGCTCAGCTGCTGCGATTCGCGTTTCATCCCAGCAGCTCAGGTTCTGCGTCTGTAAACACGCTGAACTCCACGTAACAACCTAGAAACAAAAACCAGCGCACAGTCGATCCGGGCTGAGCCCAATAACCAGGATTTCTGGTAATATGAGGTTCACTGGGTTTGTGTAAGCAATCTGAGAATTAACAGTCTATCTGAGTGTGACCCAAAACGAGGGCGGACAGACGACTGGACCGGGCCGAGATCTGCTTTGTAAACCGAGGGAAGCTGAATGTAAACCCAGCGAGCGTTTTACAAAGAAAGCCGAGCAAATCCAGGATTACTTTGACTTTGCTGACCAGACAAAACCCAAATCCCTCAGGCACCAGGTAGCTCAAGCTGCGGAGGGAGAAACCAGGAACAGAACCTGAAAGTTTGCTCGAGCCGAAAACAAAGAAATAAAAGAAACAAGAGGTAACTGGACAACTGTCGGGTTTGTTTTTCTGCTAAATAAAAAAATAGACCGGCGAATGAATATTTATTTTCCCAGAGAGAGAGAGAGAGAGAGAGAGAGAAGAGTTTGTAAAGGAGAAGTTTAAAACCTACTGAAGAATACTGAATTAGACTCATAACACCTGATAAACTTCATAAACATTCATCACTGCCATGAGGAGTCATTCAGTAAAAAATTACACTTTTAATGCAAAGTTGCATTAAGAGTCTTCAGTCAGAGACTTCTTCAAGTTCGCTGTGGTACAGACTGCTACAGGACACCCTTCCTGCCAACAGTCATCACCAGTATATACAAGAGTTCAATTAATATGAATTACAGCAACATTTAATTTCCCTTTGGGATCAATAAAGTATTTATATGGATGGATGGATCTGAAACACTCAACTCCACGTTAAAACCTAAAAAACAAACAAAAAGCAGCTCTGATCTACATGTTGTTGGATTTTATCATCTGGGCTCAGAAAGTGAAATCCAGAGTTTTCCTTCCTCTGGTTTTCCTCCGTGTGAATCGGATCAGAGCGGCCGAGCGAAGGAGGGGAGAGAAAGGAAATGAATTTTTCATAAAGTCCTACATTAAGACTCCACTTCAGAGACTCGGCTGCCGCTCTGGATCTGCTTGCTGTGTCGGGACAGATTTGGGCTCAGGCCACCAGAAGACGACCTCTGACCTCAGTCAATTAGTCACCAGCACATTCACGCGCCGCCGGCCCGCTGGCACGTCATAAA
Source organism: Poecilia reticulata (assembly GCF_904066995.2). Lineage (NCBI taxonomy): Eukaryota > Metazoa > Chordata > Actinopteri > Cyprinodontiformes > Poeciliidae > Poecilia > Poecilia reticulata. The sequence continues at coordinate 20,964,808 of NC_088840.1, read as the reverse complement.
AACCAGTAAACACAGTCCAGTGTTGGCCATTAAAAAGCCGCCGCTCTTCAGGCTAATTTGGCTTGATAGCCACAATCTTTACATTAATTAATTCTGCTGTAACGTCTTCACATTAAAGCTGATTGGAGAGGCTGTTCTGATCCATTACGCAGCACAGAAAATCAAAGTAATCTTGTTATAATATCATTATACGAAGGCATTTATCTTCTTTCCAGTCATTCAGCCGGTTTCATTACCGATTAAAGGGACGGCTGGCGCTGTGAGAACATGGAGGGCTTTGCTTTTTGATGAAGGGGTTTGAGATAATGGCGAGAATGAGATTCCTTCCTTTAAAACACAAACGGACGCTCAGAAACACGGCGCAGAGAGAGGAGGAAAAGCCTTCAGTCAGGATTCCCCGGCTAATCCGCGCCGTCGCTGGCAACTCAAATCGCAGCTTTGACTCAGACGGATCTGGCTGGGAATTACAAGTGTAAGTGTCTGAGCGAGGAGCAGGGATTAGAGAGCCGAGCGGAAATATTCCCACCGCGAACGTCGCCTTTATTCATGTAAACCTTTACCTACGACGCATAAAAACACGACTAATTCACTTCTACCTAAACAAAATACTAAATAAAAATAATCATTAAGTGTCACAGATGCTCCTGAAATGGAAACAAAGTTTTTATTATCCAAGATTAATCTGATCTGGTTCCCTTTACACTGCAAAAACTAAATTTTACCAAGTAATTCTGGTTTAGTTTCTGGTGCAAATATCTTAGTTCACTTGCAATAAGACAAACCAACTTAAAAGTAACTTTTCAGCTTGTTTTAAGTAAATAATTCCTTGATATTGATGAAAATGTGCATTGGCAGATAAATTAACTTATAACATGGGAAAAATGTGAAATAATCTACCAATGGAGCAACTATTTGTTCATCAATATTAAGGAATTATTTACTTAAAACAAGACTCTACATTTTGTTAAAAAGTTACTTTAAGTTAGTTTTATTTCAGAAACTAGACCAAAGGTAAGATTTTGTTTTTGCAGTGCAGGATTTTTATAAGTTTTTAAAAAAGCATGTTAAAAAAACAACTTTTGTTTATGATGTGGAGCAGGTGGTAGATGCCCAGGACAATGATTGTTTGTTTTAGTAAACACCATGTTGGATGTTTCTGTTTACAACATTAAATCCTAATTTAAAGTTATATTTCAGTGTCATGTCTGTAAATTCAGGTGGATCCTGAGTTTTTACTGCCGTATCGAAGGCTGAAGCTCAAACAGCCACAGGAAGGAAAGAGAAATTAGCCGACTGACGATTCTTACTGCTGAATATCAATTCACTCTCCTTTAATCTCAACGCCTTTTAATTATTTGGCGTGAGGGAAGAGATGCGGAAGAAACACCAAACGGAGAGAAACGATTTGCTGTGGCAGGAAGGAACTAGAGAAGAAGAAGAAGAAATCATTTGCCTAATCTCCGTTTTAGATTCTGGAGATAAAATATGAAACTAAATCTGGAGTTTTAATAACTTAATTATTAATTACACAGAATTTAAACACTCCAGGCAGTTGTTTCCATCTTCCATGTCTCCTAATAAATCTGCATAATATTAAAAATGATTTTAAATGTGAACAACAGGAAGGTTCTGCATTTGCCACAAAGCACCATTTTTGTTTAACCCTTCTAGACAGGAACTTGTCGGCGCCGACACATCTAAATTTGCAGTACCGTAATTCCGCCACACGTGGCGCTATCTGAAAAATTCCAACGGTTTCTGAAAGGGGAGACGTTGCACTTTCCAGCAAATATCGGGTTAATACGTAAACTTCGCAGCTGCAGCGGGTAATTAATGGGAGGGGGGCACTCGTTTAATAGATGGTAAATAACTTGCTGGATATTGAAAGTTCCGGTTCTTATGGGTACTTGGGTAAGTATATCATCTCACAGGACATTTAAAGAACTACTTACAATTAAAATAAGGAAGATTTATTTAGGCAGACGCTCGAAACTCCGGCATAAAAGGGTTAAATTACTTGGAAATGTCCTTTTTTTTTTTTTTTACATAATTTTCCACAGATAACATCCTATAATGATAAATCCATATTCTGTTTGCAAATGTCTTATTATGTTTATTTTAAAACCTGGGAGGAGCTTAGAGGTTTATAAATCAGCCAGAAATCAAAACCGTCTGCTTTGTTTTTATCATGTAACTTTGTTTATTGTTGTCCTTGATGGAAAAAACTTGAATAGAAATAAAACGTTGACTCTTCAAAAGATGGCAGATTTATTAAAGTAGATGTTTATCAGAAGTTTTCTTTTCCAAAGTCGATGTAATGTGTAATGTAATGGACTGTAAAGGTTGCAGACCTTCATGCTGGTCCAATAATCACAATAACCAATAAATCAATTAACTGCATGATAAAATGAAATGTCAATAATTTCCATTCTGCTGGTCAAAATTTTTTAAAGACCAATTTTGTTTACAGAAACTTAATTATCCATTTAATTTATGATGTGTGGTTGTTATTTCCATTACTTCAGTGGTACTCAAAGTGTGGCCCAGGGGCCATTTGTGGCCCTAGAAATGACTTTGTTTGGCCCCCAGCCACAAATGCTGACAAAAATAAAAATTTGGCCAAAAAAATAGAAAACAGCTGAAGACACAAAGCATTTGGAAATGTCTTGTTTTTCTTTAATAAATCAGCAGTTCAAACGCACATCTCTGATTTTGATCTGATTATTTAAAAAAATGTAAAAAGTTTGTTTTTAAGCAAGTAAAACTAAACAAAAAAAATCACAATAAACTGAATTTTAATTTAATACATGTTATTGCCTGCCAGTAGCTTAAATGTAAAAGTTTTGGAAAACGTTCAACTGTTTCTGATCATTTTTATCCATTTAGTCTGAATATTTAAAATTATCTTCCAGATCGACATTAAAGTTTGTTGATCTTTAAGAGATAATCACTGTATCACGTGAAAATGGCCTCAAACCAACAATATTATCGTTTATCACAGAAACTCCTGGGGTAATTTATCCTGCAGTTTTACTGTTTCACTCAAAACTAAACAAAAAATATAAACCACAAGCCAAACATCCAAACTCGCCACCGTGATTCACTAAAAACTAACACAAAGGAAAATAAACCAGATAAAAAAATAAAGTTCTTTGAAGCCAAAGTGGTTTATAATAAACTTGACAAAAACATAGAAATCAGCTCCAGTTAAGGGCAAAGGTGGTTAATTTCCGTGAGAAAGCAGAAACATGAAGTTATTCAGGGACGTGGTGGAAAAGTGACTCCTGTCAGGAGGAATTAGGACAACAAACTCGAGGGGCTCATATTTTTAACGGCTGCGTCGGCAGGAAGAGGCTGTCACACTCCATCCTTAATCATTTCTCTAATTTCTGCTCATAAAGCTGCTAAGCTGACAGCGATAAAATCTAAACTGCATTTTCTAATATTAATTCAAAGTCTTTACTTTGTATAATTTATTACACACAAAGAAAACAGCCCATTAATAATCAGTCGTGGTTTTCAGAGCTCTGCTACAAAAATCTGCCGTCCTTAATAAAAAACAAGTATTTCAGCTTTTCAGGCGCGTGACGGAGCGGAGGGAGCTGGAGGAAACCAAACGGTCTGAGGAAACCAAACGGTCTGAATAATGAGGCTCAGCAGGAAGCACAGATGATCGATTCACTCACATGATCAATCCTCATCAACAGAAGGTGATCAGAAAAGTTTGATTTCACTCCTGAGATCCATCAGACAACAGAAACGCATTTAATTTACATAAAGATGATGGAGAGAGAGAGGGAGAGAGAGGGAGAGAGAGAGAGAGAGTGGGAGGAAGAGAGAGAGTGAGAGGAAGAGAGAGAGAGAGGCAGACAGAGAGCAAGAGAGAGAGTGAGGAAGAGAGAGGGAGAGGAAGAGAGAGTGAGTGAGAGAGAGAGAGGGGGGGGGAGGAAGAGAGAGGGAGGAAGAGAGGGAGAGGAAGAGAGAGAGGCAGAGAGAGGGAGGAAGAGAGGGAGAGCAAGAGGAAGAGAGAGAGAAAGACAGAGAGAGAGCGAGCGAGAGAGGAAGAGAGGCAGACAGAGCGAGAGAGAGAGACAGAGGGGGAGAGAGGGCGAGAGAGAGGAAGAGGCAGACAGAGAGAAAGCGAGAGAGGCAGAGAGAGCGAGAGAGAGAGAGAGAGAGAGAGCGACAGAAAGGCAGACAGAGAGATAATGTGTGTAGAACTTGGTGGGGATCAGAAAACTTGATTTAAAGTATTAAAAGGTCAAATAAGGAGAGATATGATGCATTTTTGAAAACTGGATAATTTTTATCAATCTGTTCTGGTGAAGAAATAAAACGTTCTTCACAAACAGGGTGAAACAAACAGAGCTCTGTAACACGGGCCCGTTATACATTTAATAAACTCCAAGCCATAATTACATACAGATGCACCAAACAACCAAATCCTTCTTCATTGGTTGTGACAAAAAAATACTGAAGTCAGATTTTTACTGCTGCCCATTAAACGCATGGAAACGGAGTTCAGTAATTTTATAGGAATTATTTAATAAACTGAAAATAAATGGGGAAAAGCCGTTTTTCTCAGAGGGAACTTGTAAAAAGCACACGAGTCGGGGCGATAAGCCGCTTGCAGCTCCCTGCCCGCCTGGGGAACCCTCCGACGCTAAATCGGTCCAACTTTACCATCTGACAGTCCCTCCACAGGGAGGCAGGCCAAGCAGCTTTAATTTGCCTGACATCAGTTTAAAAAAAAAAAAAAAAAAAACCTTAATTGACTTTGTAAACTTTATGGCTTTTCCTCGAGAGGAGGGTTTAAGAGGCCGATTGTTGAGTGTTTGGCGCTGGCTTTCCCAGGGGAATTAAGTCTTTAAAGGGGCTCTGAAAGCAGATAAAAGCTTTCGCTCCCAGCAGTGGCAGAAATACAATAATCATGTTGTCATCCTTGCGTGCACCTTCCAATGGGGTTCTTTCAATACGTCTTCGGCATTGAGGTGGAGAGCTTGCAGCGTCAGCCGACTGTTGCAGAATGGCTGCCATCGATTTGGTATCCGAGGCCCGTCGCCCTCACGCCTCCTCCTAAGCACTTGCATCCTTGCCAGGTAGCGCCATTGATTGGGCTTTCCTCTAAGATTTGGTTCCCACTGATAATAAATGAGGATCTGGGAGGCAGCAGAGTGGTCGCTTTTACACAGTGTCCACTGGCGCCCTCTTGTGGTCCGTCAGGTACTGCGTGTAAATGACCGTTTATTTGCCGTGAGCTAAAATTTCAACACAGAGCAGTGAGAGCTGATGTTTTGTTATGACTTAACTTACTTATTTAATTTGAAATTATTTAACCGACGAATAAAAACAGTAGATAAATATAACTGATAAACTCAGTTAAATAAATGAAACCTAGATTAATTTTGTGCATTGCGCCGCAGCAAAGGGAAAAAATAACGCAGAAAAATCGTTAAACGACTCAAAACCACTCCCCCCCCCCCCGAATCACTCTCTGGGTCGGCTACGTTACACAAAGACACGTCGCCATAGCAACTGACAACAACGCCACTCAATGTTTCAAGATTAGAGGCCCAAAAAAAATAAATAGATAAAAATTCCCACACACAGAACAGAACATTCAATCGGTTACAGTTTTATGTTTTTGGGCTTGATGCTTATTTTCTTAATAAGTGATTGCTATGGTAGATTAGCTACCGTTGCTGCGGTGGTTGATTAGCTACTGTTGCTATTAGCTAAGCTGACTTTGCGGTGGTTGATTAGCTACTGTTGCTATTAGCTAAGTTAACACTGCAGTGGTTGATTAGCTAATCATACACCTGCTCTACAAATGATATGTCAGAGTTGGTATGAGGGTCACCTTGTTTTTTTCATGTTTTAACTGAACCAAAACATTAAATTCCACATCACATCCAAATGTTATGGTTGTCAAAGTCAAGTAGAATAACTGAACTACTTTCTTCCTCGCTGTTTTTTTTCTTAACTCTACCACAACTAGATAAGGTCAGGAAAAAGATTTAATTGACGATTAGTAGCAAAGCACTGTGTCCTTTATTCTTTTGTTCATCAGGTGTAAATTTAAGGCTTAGCACATTATATTAACTCCTAAAACCAATGCTGGTCATTGTCAGCCAGCAGCTTTTTGCTCTAAAACAGGGAGATTTTGCAAAACATAAAAAACTCTTAAATTACAAACTTGGAGTCGTGATTGATCAGCTGGAAGGTGAGTGTAAACAGCCGACATCTTTTGGCCGCCAATAGTTTTTAAACAAACTCTGGATAATATAGTGATTTAATCAGTGACAGACAGTAATGTGTATTATGAATTGGATGGATGGGGGCGAAATGGATTTAAAGTCTTATCACGATATTTTGTCAAGTAATAAAAACTATTAGTTTTTTCTGTATTTCTGTGTCGACAAGGCACAGTAATAAAAGCCCCACAAAACAAAAAATGCTACTGAAAAACATTCCCATATGTAATAAGTTTATTTAGGACACGATTCACAATCACTAAACTGCACAAAGTAACTCCATTTGATGATATTTTTTAACTAATTCATATTTATTGGTACTTGGTGAAGAAACATTGTAGAAACTAGTAAAACTAACAATCCCAATAATGTTTTGAGGGCAAACAATAAATCAGAATTATTATGTTAAGAAATGTATCATGATAAATGATCAATGATGCAATGAAGGCTCAACTTTACGCTGATACTATTAAACCCACTGCAAACCTATAAAAAAAACAAAAATAAGGTGTGCACTTCATAAATATATCTATAAAAACATAGTTCACACCTTCTAGTTCGCTCTACTATAAAACCTTTATGATGAAAACTGATCAAATTAAGTATTAAAATAAAAGTGCTTCATTGGAGGCACATTATGTACATAAAATGATTAGAATTTAACTTTTGCATTCATTTTAAAGAGAAAAAAGACGTGTTTTTTTGCATGTAGTCACTTATGTGTGTGCATATTTTGCACATAAACTTGTGTGAACAAGCCTGCATGTTTGCACCGAGATCTCGAAGCTGCCATTTGCAGGGTGATATCCTGCCGTGTCAATTTCAGACCAGGCAGGATGTCGTCCTTTCATCTCCATCAAATGTTTGTCAGGAGCTTATATCATCTAAGGTCACACGTCTCCTCTCACACTCAAAGCAAACATCAGATTTAGAGCCTTTTTAATGGGCAGCAGAGGGCTGTCAGGTTAAAAAAGACCTTTGATCTAAATGTTCTTCAAAAACCGACAACAGCTCTTCAAACGTCAAAAGCATCTCGTGGCTCAGTCGTGCGTTTAATTGGCACAATCGCTCACTCTCTTTAAACCGGCTCTCCTGTGGCACGTCTCCGGTGCAGCAATATAGGTTCTAATTACCGCTATCGTCTTAAGAGTGGAGCTAGCAGTGGGGGGAATAGCAAAGCACGCAGATTTGTAGAAAGATAAAAGAGAGGTAATTCCAATTTAATGCTTCCCCTACACCTGTAGGAGATTGCTTAATGCAGAAAGGAGCAGAGCAGGGAGAGGAGGCCTGTTAGCCGAGACTCACCCTCATGGAAACTAAACCGACTCTTCACATACCAAGCAGGTCTTCATGTTCTGATGTTAAGATTCACAGCAGCAAACAAACAGAAAAAAAAAGAAAAGCAGGTTTTTGTCCACAGAGTGAAGAGAAGAATGGAGGTAAAGAGAGGATTTCAGAATAGCTTTTAGGAAACATAATCCAAGGAGCGACAGAAATAATGAGAATATTGATGCTTTAACAAGAGGAGGGAGCGACGATTGGCATTAAATTATGTAAACTAAAAATGAAAATCCAATTTCTACCCAAAGCACAGATTTATTAAACTATTAAACAATCTTTATCTAAATTTCAAGAACTTCTCAAACCTTCAAATCGACTCAATAAAAACATTTAAATATTTTCCCACCAGAATAACGTCTGTAAAGACGTAAATATCTGACAACACAAAGCTCTCCATCCCTCATAAACAGTCCAATGACCAGTACAGCAGCTGTAATAAAAACCAGCTGAGAACTGCCCTCAACATTTAATCCAACAAAATGCTACAAAATATCTTGCTCCCAAAAGAAGAAGAAAAAAAAACAAAACAGCCACCAATGTTTTTCCAAGAGCTTTGAAGCTCTGGTGGCCCTTTGACCCCTGCCAAACAATTAAAAAGCTCCTGGCATACAAAGAGCCCCTAATGGGTTGCATATGTGTCTGCTAATAAGACAGAGGTTCGGGCGCCTGCTGTGCACGGCCTGCTAATGCTGGACACTGACCGGAGAGGTGGAGGAGGGGAGAGAAGTGATAAAAAAGGAGGGGAGGCAGGGAGAAATCAGGAGTGGAGCAGAGCAGCAGGGGTGACGTCTGCAGGACGGGGAAGAAGAAAACCTCAGTGTGTAAAGGTGAACATCTCCTTCCAGACGCAAGAGTTCAAAGTTCTCCTGAGATAATCTAAGAGGTATAAACATAAAACTTCACTAATAAAATAATCCAACTTCAGCTCATCTGTTTTCTCAAACCTGCAGTCAGTCAGTAGCAAACGGCCACTTGAACTGAGCCAGGTTCTGGTTCTGGTTCCTGTTAAAGGGGAGGTTTTCCTACCACTGGAGCTACATGCATGCTCAGTATGACAGAGTGCCGTAATTGGATGGCGGTACTGCCGTAAAGGTCGGTGGATTGGACGGCAGTACTCCTGTAAAGGTTGGTCCATTGGACGGCAGTACTCCTGTAAAGGTTGGTCCATTGGACGGCAGTACTCCTGTAAAGGTTGGTCCATTGGACGGCAGTATTCCTGTAAAGGTTGGTCCATTGGACGGCAGTACTCCTGTAAAGGTTGGTCCATTGGACGGCATTACTGCTGTAAAGGTTGGTCCATTGGACGGCATTACTGCTGTAAAGGTTGGTCCATTGGACGGCAGTACTCCTGCTGTTTCTAGATCAAACTCCCCACTGAGATTCATTATTCACAAACATCCAACTCGCCCAAAGACCAAAACAAAGACAGACGGATGAGTGAACCGTTTGAATTTATAAACATCCTCTTACTTTTAATTTCTCCCGTTTCCTCATTTGAATAAAGGAGGACAGACTCGGTAATTAACAAGGCATTAAAAAAGAAAGGCAGTGTGCAACGAGAGACGAGGAGGAGGAGGGTGATGAGGGCGCATGGGAGACAGCAGTAAGAGCGGGAGAGATAGTAACTAAAAGAGGAAAGAGAGGAGCTGTGGAGAATTAATAACAGGCGAGATCTCTCCAAGGCCCCCTTAATGGGCTGTGACAGGAATTTATTCACACTTAGGCTGGTATTAAATCAAACGCCAGGCGAGTGGCGGTGGCAGGCAGCGGCGCAGGGTGGGGAGGCAGGTGGAGCGCTGCAGACGGAGAGGTTTCTGCCGCGCCGTCACAGATCCCCTGCAGGGCGGAGGGGTTTCACTGCGAAAGCACAAAACCTTACAACCACTTCTGGTCTGGTTTCTAGCACAAACATCTTGAAATGAGTCAAAAACTAACTTTGAAGAAACTTTTTAGTAAGAAGCAGGAGCTTTGTAAAGTAGAAAATTCCTTAGTATTGAGGAAAAAGTTGAAATTTCAAGTGAAATAATCTGCCAGTGGACATTAGAGGTGGGCATTTATCGTATCGTTTATCATTTAATCTGATTAATTTCTTATAAGAATTTTGATTTATTGATGTTAACTGAGATAACAGGTAAGGTTAAATGTGTGTTCACTTCTTCCGACTATTTCAAACCGAAAAGTGATAAATTATTTTGTTCTTGGTTATGCATGGACATGTTTTCTCTGTCCTACCGATTGATTATTTTCTTGTTTATAAAATCCTGTTTGAAATAAATAAATTAAATCGATATAAATTCCAAATACGAGTAGAAAAAAACCCTCCTAAACTCTCAGTAGTGTCGAGATTACAATTATTTTAATTTTGTATTATTTTATCAATTATTCTGATGATAACTGGGTTAAAAAAAATTGCCTCAATCTACAGATATTTAACAATATTAGAAATACATTTAAAAAGATGCAAATAATTCAACTTAAATAAGAAAACAAACATTTTAATAATAATAATTAGAGGTGTGCCGATCGATCGGCCACCGATCATAATCGGGCCGATTTTCGTGAAAAAGTGCATGATCGGTGATCGGTGATCATTGGCTCTTGTTGCCGATACCGATCACCTGCATCTCATTTGGCAGCCTGCCTGTGCAGCTGGTCTCCTCTTTCCTTCACACTGCACAAACGCGCAGCAACAAATCCTAAGCGATGTGGAACTATAACGCAATGGGGACGTTTGCGTGTTGCGGCGGAAAATTGAAGCACGTCAAAATGCATCAACACAACGAAGCTAAGCTAAGCTAAGCTCCACCTGGTAGTGACTCTCACACCAAACCTCTGCTTAAAGCTGCAGCATCTAACCTAAAAAAATACATTTTACATGCGTATTAAAACTTTTGCTGTCCTAACATGAGACAGATAATCTCTAAAAAAATAATCAATCTCCTCCCTGCTTTGCATAATTACTCCGCTCAGTCAGAAACAGCCACTCAGAGCTAGCAGTAATCAGCTAGCCGCCATGCTAACAGGAAGTTTTCATTCAGTAACTCAGGATTGTTTATTGTAATGGAACCTTTATTTGCCTTTGAATGTTAAGTTTTATACTTTAATTTTTTGGCAATGTTGAGAGGTTTTATTTTGGCTCTTTGCATTATTTAGCCTCTTCAGAGCCTTCATATGTTATCAGTCTGTTAAAGATAGTATTACTGATAGCAGTACAATTTGCACAATGCCTGTTTTGTTTAGTTTTCTTCTTGGAAAAAGTTATTAAAAACAAGCTTTTGTCTAAATTAAGGTGAATTCATGGTTCCTTTTTCCACATAATGTAACCGGTAGTGTTTATGATAAAAAAATAATAATAATTATGTGATCGGTATCGGTGATCGGCCCTCATGGGTGATCGGAATCTGTATCAGCATGAAAAAATCTGATCGGCACATCTCTAATAATAATATAGCATTTCTTTAGTGAATTTGAACCCTGTGAAGTTAAAAATAAGCCACTTGAGTTATTGGTAAAACAGATTTACAGTGTTTTTAATCTTAATTGGAAAATGTGTATGTATTTGGTGCAGTTTTGACTTAATTATTGCTATGAATGGGGTTTTTTCAGTAAATGACCTTTTTTGAGTCCATGTACTTCAGTTGATTAATTGCTAAATTAGTTGATTATTTTAATAATCAATTTATTAATCGATTAATTGTTTCATCCTTAGTCGAGATTGTAGGTCTTAATATTTTCTCCACTGTTTGTTCAATGAGAGCATCAATAAATAAATATTAAGTGCAGATTAGTGGCACAAATCACAGTTTTCTGTGACTGTTGTCCTAAAGACGTTTATTTTAATGGATGTTTTTCAAGAACAGAATTTGTGTTTTGCTTAAAAAGTAGTAATATAAAGTTCTTATCGCCAATTTTAACATTATCACAATAGTACGATAAAATATTGTGAAAACTTCAAGTTCATGTCGCCACAAAACAACTATTGTATTTGGTATGTATTTGGTTTGATTTGGTGTTGTAAGGGTTATCTGAGACCCTTGGGAAAGATGGAAAGACGGAAGGAATGCAAACGATGAGTGATGTGCCAGTGACAGGACAGGCTGTCCCACGTCCCAGATGGAATGATTATCAAGCAGTCCAGAGAGCCTCTATGAATCATCCTTCCTCCATTCTGCAAAATGCACCATCAGTCAGCGGCCAGCCAATCAGTCAGGCAGGCAGGCAGAAAGGAAGCTGACAAAAAACACAGAGCTCGGTCCAAATTGACACTCTAATGAAAAAAGAAATCCTGCAGGCTAATTTATTTGTTCGTATTCGCAGTTGTCCTTCATTATTTGGCGTGTGACCAGTCATGTTGGGCTGTAATTTTTGGTCACTTGGGTGCCACTGGATTTGTTTTCTGTGTTATTGGAGCAGAAACACAGATGACGGGCGGGACTTTGAATTTATATGCACAATCACATCCAGTGACACCAGAGGTTTGGGCTGCAGAAACGGAGCGACTGCAACACATTAGGCACCAGCGGTTTATGGCTAATGAATCCAAAAGACTTACTCACATGCTCAGATTAACTTTACCCTGTTACTTGCAGCACTAGTACTTTATTAACCGATTAATCGATTGTTCTGACGATTAATTGGATAAAAATTGGCACATTCTGCAAGTTTTTTATTTACGTCTCTAATACATTAGAAATACACTAAAAGATGCAAATAAACAAATTCAATTCCATTTATAAAAAGAAAAATAAACATTTTGTTGTTGAAAATGTAGCAAAGGATGCATCTGCAGTTCATAAAACACTTCTAACATCAAAGTGAAACGCTCAGCCCTTTCTACTCGACTTACCAAGTCTGTGTAGGGATGATCTGATGACATAACAATCCAATTTCTTGGATTAGCCGATTAATAACAGAATGCAAAAGGTGCCAAATAGGAATTTTATTCATTTTTTACAGAATTTGAACTAGACGAAGCCAAGTCTGCCACATGAATATAATAATATTTTTTTATTATTTTAATTCAAAATGTATATATTTTGTACAGTTTTGGCTTAATAGAGCTTCGGAGCGTGACGTCACTGCTCTAGTCGGAGGGGTATCAGCGCCATCTTTGTTGCCACCGACAAAAACGACCGTCTCACAGATAATTTAGCTATGGATACAGAAATATGTGTACAGTTGGAAGTGGCTGTTTTCTCTCATTCAATAATTTAATGTATTAAGCGTTCATGAAACATTTGATTCAAGCACTTCAAGTTGCATGTAAACAGGAGAAGAAATGAATCACATTTAAAGTAAAAATTTGATATTTAAAATATTTCAGGTAATAAACATACACGTGATAGATTATATTTTTAAATAAACATTTTATGTGATTAAAGTAAACAATTATATAATCAGACATGTGTCAGGACACTGGGTTTTTGGGTATGTTTTACTTTCATTTTATTTAGCTTCATGTTTTAGTTCACTTTAGTTTAGCCCAGTGGTGCCCAAAGTGGGTCCTGGAGGCCCGGCATCCTGCATGTTTTAGTTCTCTCCCTGGTTTAACGCACTTGGATCAAATAATGGCTCGTTAGATGGCCTAAGGAATATTGACAAGCTGAAAAGGTTGTTGCTGCCACCAGGGAGAGAACTAAAACGTGCAGGATGCCGGAGCTAGAGGACCGAGTTTGGACACCCCTGGTTTAGCCTTTCATGGTCCTTTTGATATTATTTGAGGTATTTAGTGTAGTTAGAATTATATTATTGCTTTCCTTATTTTCAGTCCTTTATAGTGTTTCTAGTTAGGTTAATTCTTTAGTTAGTCCTTGTTTGTCTGAGTCCATGTCAAGTCTTCAAGTCAAGTCAAGTCTTATAGTTTAATTGTATTTTATCCTTCTAGTCATTTCTTATTTCAACCTCCCTGCAGGGATTCTAGTAATGTTTATTTCTTAATTTGATCAGTTGTTCTTCCATGTTAAAGTCTATATATATATCTTCCTGGTTTTTTCTTTGTTTAGATCTTCACCACGTTGCCAGTTGTTACCTTTGTTATCCCTCGTGTCTCCTATTTCATTGTGTTTTGGATTTCCTTGTTTTCCCTGGATTTTGGATTTAGTTTTGTTTAGTTTATTAAAAATAACATCTTCATAAAGTACATCCACTGCCTGCTGCGTTTGTGTCCACCGCCACATCATGACACAAACCAGATGACAGGGCCAATCTTTAAACATTTAATGTGTAATTAAACAATAAAGATGACGTACATATTATGAAATAGATCACACTTTAAGTAAATATTTGTTGTAGTTAACATATTTCAGGTAAGTAAACATGTTATGAAATAGATCCAGTCCTAGAAATTTATGTAATTGAACATTACAGATTACAAATGTGCTTATCATCTGAGGTAATACATTTTATGAACTTTTTAAAAAATATATTGTTTAAATATAAATTTGGTTAAAAAATAAAAAAGGGGTCAAAATGAAATAAAAATATGCCTCATCTATATGGTCTGGTAGAATAATTTCACTCAGATTTTGAGTTAATGGGTCACATGACCTAGAAGCTAAGAAATATAAAAAAAAGTGTTAATATGTTTGAGTTAATGAGGTACACAATTTGGAAGCTATTGAAGAAAACCTTTAATATTTAAAATATTGAATATGACTTAAACATTTTATAGAAGATAGTGTGCCTCGTTTAATAGCACGAATTACCAATTTTTTGTATTAGTTGGTCACAAGACAAAGCATTTATTTACAGGAGTGTTCGGAAATTGACGGTATCTGAACCTCCGAGCGCTTCAGGAGGCATCGGTAGAGAGCAGCTGGCCAAAATTAGCGTTTATAAATCGGATCAACCTTGAGCTGAACGTCCCTTACTCCGCGGAGGGCGAATATCCAGTAACCAATTTGCAAAACAACTTCGCCGCGGTCGTTAATAAAATGACAACACCGCTGTTCTGACTAGTTTGTTTTGGTCTGTGGGCTGCAAACATGGCGCCGAGCGACATAAACGTCATACGCTGTGACGTCAGCTCCAAAACTCTATTAGAGCTCTCCATAGGTTGTTTCATCAAATTGCCTTTTTTGAGTCCTTATACTCCAGTTACCAATTAATCGATTACTAAACTAGTTGACTTATTTCAATAATCGATTAATTATGATTAATCATTTGCAAAATGTATATATGTTTCATATAGTTTTGGTTTAATTACTGCTCTGTGTTGCTCTTTCAGCAATTTGCCTGTTTTGAATCTTTATACTCCATATACCAATTAATCGATTATTGAAATTATCGTCAACTAATTTAGTAATTTAGTAATTGATTAATCACAATTAATAGTTTACATGCTTTGAACAGTTTGGGCTTAATTACTGCTCTGAATACGTTGCTGTTTCAGCAAATTGCCTGAATCTGCATACTGGTGTCTTGATTAACCGATTATTAAATTACTTGACAATTATTTCAATAATTGATTAATCATGATTAATCATTGCAACCTTAATGCAAAAATAAACTTTTGCATACATTAACCCAAATAACATGCATATACAGAACGCACAAAGCATAAAAAATGGAGGTAGTTACATTGGAGACTACACACAGAAGTCAATTAAAATGGATACAATCACAAAGCTTCCCTGTAAGGACACTGTGCAGATTGATGAAAAGTGATGCCTCGCCCTTCCATCCTTCCCAACTCCGGGCAGATTGCGTCACCATCCATCAGCCCGACTCTGACAAACAGCAATTACCCCAATCGACGAATAACGAGAGCAAGGCTATCATTCACAGCCAGGATGCCTCATAAAGCAGTCAGATATTACCATGCAGGAGTCATTTATCTGGCCCTCCTCCAGCCCGCCTCTTTTCTACTACCTCTTCACCTGATGGCTCTGATATTTAAGACTGATACCTGTTCACACATCCCGCTCCAGGGAGGGATCCCAGCCACCCACAGCAACAAGAATGGAATGAAACCGAGAACTTGAGGGTCAATGAGAGCCTTGGGGATGGAAAACGGATTTTTTAATTGAAATGATTACTTTTACCCAGATTTCAGAGCTTACGATCCAGATAACATTAGACAGAATTTCTACGTGTTTTAAATTAATACAATTTTCCAAACCCACATTTCTTGATTTCTCTGCTTCTTTTTAGCCAAATCTTTAGATATAAACAAGGTTTACAATAAATTTATGGCAAACATTTCTACAATGGTCACTACAGTCTGATGGAGTGGAGTAGTGTTGAACAATATGGCTGAAAAACGTATTACGATACAAGTCAAAGTCGATAATTATTGATTAGGTTTTTGTTTATTTGAAATACTACCAGACTAGTGGTGTGACCTTTTCTGTTTTATCCATAATTTTCATTCCACATCATTGTTTTTTTATTTCTAAACCGCTGTGAGGCACAGTGGTGAAACCTTAGACTGCTGCTGTTACTCAACAGGTTGTTGCTAGGTAACCAAAGAGTGAGAGAGTTGCAAGGTAACCAAAGAGTGAGAGAGTCAGTTGATTCCGTCATTCTGTTATTATTGCTGAGACTAAGGCCCCGTTTACACGACAACGATTTCGGGGGAAAACGGAAGAGTTTTGTTGCGTTTGTAGTGTGCATTTACACGAAACCACCGAATGTTTTCTCTAACAACGGCACAGATTGAAAACAGGTTCCAGAGTGCAATGTTTCTGAAACGTTGTCGTGTAAACCTAGAAAACGGATCTTTTCTTCCAGAGAATCCCCAGCTCGTGCAAAGTATGACGCAAAACATAGCTGCTTTCTACAATCCACAGAAGAAGAAGAAACTACTCACAATGCTGGTGTTACTGTTTCCCCATCAGATACGGTTCCCTCAGCGTCTCTTCACCGCTCCGCACCGCCCTGGTGGCAAAATACACGGCTGCTTGTTCAGCGCTCTTATCTAGAGAACTACGGACCAGCCCCAGCTACAGACGAGTTTAACAGGAGGGGCATCGACTTATTTTGGGGGTCAAAATGAATCTAAGTTGCTGAACATAGACAACAACATCAGCAGCCTACAGGCTACTTGTTAACAAGCTTAACGTCCTGTATTGATATTAGCTAGTCATCTTTTAGCTAACATCACCTGCATCCAACAGCTTTACTCAACTCAGTCGGTTAGTTCGGGAAAAAAACTGTGCAGTTATTTACGTTTTGCTGGTTTGCTGCCATGATTCTAACACACACCTGCGCAGCAGCAGCAGGTCTCCTTCGCTGCCTCACAGGTGTAAACCCAGCGCAAACGTCTCAGCGTTCATGTTGCGTTTGAAGGCGGCTCGGAAAAACAAGTTACGACTTGTTAGCGACGGATTAAACTGTTTTAACTGCTGAAGAAGGTAACAGAGGACACGGATATGGGACGTGCGGGAACTCCTATTTTTATCAAATTGATATAGGAATAACAGACTGTTGGCCATTCCAAGGTAAAAACAATAAACAGATTCCAGTCCGGGGCCGCTACGGACACCGTGAAAGCTCAAAGTTATCCCACTTTTTCCAACTGCATGCGCCCTAATCAGACGCACACAATGCGTGTTCTCTCATGGAAATCCACATGCCTTCAAGTACAACTTTTTTTTAAACACATGCGCACTTTCAAAGTTTCAAAGAACCTAGCACCAACTAGGCGCAGCGAGAGCATTACACGTTTTCGATGTGCACCGTTACTGTGTAAACACAGATCGTAATCAGAACGTTATCGTGTAAACGATCCAACAAAAACGGAACAAAAGTGCCGTTTTTGTTGGATCGTTGTCGTGTAAACGCCCCCTAAACTACAGGTGTTTTCACACCTGATTGGGGAACAAAATTGCAACATTTGTTACATTTCTAAGCTGGTGCGGTTTGCTTTCACACTGCGCTCTGTCAAACGATCCAAACTAATTGCAAAACCTGTTCTGCCACCTCACCTGTGGTGGCGCTGCAGCAAGAACTACTGCAGGTAACGACAGAAACCTCAGAAGAAGACATGAGCGCAACTTCCTTCTTCACTAAATGTCAACAAGAGTGGAGTAGCTTCACATTTTAGCGATTTCTCCCTCGTCTCCCACCAGTGCTAGACTAGTGTATTTGTTTTGGTTGTATTTACCCAGAATGCCTTGCACTGTAGTCCACTTCCTGTTTTTTGTGTAGACATGGGCTGTTAGGCGTACCACCTCCACAAATCAACCAGGCTTTTTAGGCAAACAAATTAAAGTTTGATGAAAGCAGACTCAGTCGGCTGATCTGAATGCCGATTAGACATGTAGGCTGGTATTATTAAACCAAAGTTCTAATTAAAAAAAAAGATTACCATGATAAATGAACCGATGCAATAAATGCTAGCTTTTTTATTCTTTGGAATGGGTCCCAAGTATTCACAGATTTTAGCAATTCATAAATTTCAGAGGATCCCTTAGTTTTAATTATTTTTTAAGTGATGGTTTGATGCACCATGCTTGATTCTTGACGGCTCTCATCGTGGTGTAAAAAGGTAACAAGAAGGTCGTCTTTTCTCCGTTTATTTCAATCAGAACAAAGCCCCATCGTCAGACTCAGATTGGTATTTTCTTGACAACCTGTTACTCTGCATTTCATCCCTTCTTCTGACGATACATCTGTTCATTATGCGCAGCAGCAAGTGGATCTAAATTTTGACAGAAGTCCATTTTTTCCCCAACAAATAATATCTACTGTCAGTATTTCTGAGGCAATATTTGAAGCTGAACCAGCCTGACATATCAGCTGGAGAGTTGGCAGCGTGCTTGGACTTATCTTTTCACTTGTGCGTCAATCTCCTCACTCTGTCAGCAATCTGCTGCAGAACGCATCCAACTCCCCCTGCTTGCTCCGGCTGAATTTCATCAGTTTACAGTTTTTCCTTTAGGAGATGCTATCTGAAAAACGGCAAGCAAACGCTGACAATCTACAGTCGTCTTCAGATTCATCAGTTTATGCCCTCATCAATCATTTCCCTTCACATCAAACAGGCTGATCCTCTGCTGCTGCTGCTTTATGTGGTTTTCTTCATCTCAGATGCAACACATGGATGTTTTCTTTTGACTTCTTTCCCTCTCAGTGTTTTCTTTGTCCTTTACCCTTCACTTCACATATCAACCCCCACTGACAACATTGCTATCTGTTTGGTCATTCATCCATCTTCAAACGCTTTTCCCACATGAACAGCCCATTTCTCTCCTTTGTGCAAACAGGATGCTTTCCTTTCACGCTTCCCTTTCTCCCCCATCAGTCGCAAATATTTTATTCTCTGCTCCATCTGGTAAGATTTCTCGGGCATTTACTCCTCTTCCTACCCTTCCTTCTCGCCCTCTGCTTTATTTTGTTTTACATTTCATCTCCACGCCCTGAAACGGAGCCATCCTATCAGGCTGAAGCGACTGCAGCAGATGTAGCCAGGCCGCAAACATCTGCTTCCCATGTCCCGCCGCAGCTCTACTCTGCTGATCAGACTAACCGCTGATACTCCCTAAAGCTCGCCGTCGTCCCTGCTGTCGTGCAGCTGGCCGGCCCGGGAACAATCACAGCTGAAAATGTGGTAAACATGCCAAGCTTACAGTGAATATCTAAGTCGATGTCGGGGAAACCTGCTTCTAATTAGCTTAGCTTTTTTTTCAGTTGCGAAAATAAAAGTTACAAGGTTTCAAAAACAAAAACTGGCCGTCCTGATTAGAGTGTGTTGCAGTGGTTTAGTCTGTTTAACATGACACCGTCTTGGATAGGAAACTGCACCGCTTTCCCTCCCCCACTTGTTGCTATCTGCTGGAAAAATAAAAAGACTCCATTAGGGCTGCATCTAACAACTATTCTGACAATTCAGATTTAAAAAACTCACATTCTGCTGATTTTTTCTTAACCACTGAAGACTTTTTACACAATATTAAAAATTTAATACAAGATGCACATAAATTATCCCAAAAATCTTTTTTTTTTTAAATAAAATACATTTTATTGCATTTCTTTAGCGTATGCTGATCATTTGTAAAGGACGCAACTGCAGTCAGCAACTGAACTTTGTGTCTGTATACTCCAGTTAACTGATTACTAAATTAGACGATTATCTCAATAATCGATTCATCATGATGAATCCAACTGATAGTTTTAGCCCTGGACTACATCCTGTGGAAACTAAAGTCACCCATCACCTCATTAGCATACCGTTTTAAAACTGAAGCTTAGATCAAGATATCATTGAATATAATTGATCATTTTGCTAATATCAATTATATAATTGTGTGTCATTTATATCTGAATTCGCCTCATTACGTTCGCTGGAGATCGGCACCAGCACCTCCTGACCCCACTAAGGGACCAGGGTGTACAGAGAATGGATGAAAATCAAAAACATAATTTCACTTGGACCTTAGATTTGATGAACAAGTACAAAACAGACCAATTAAATCTACTGTCAGATTTAAACAAAAACTGCATTTTAAGAGCTTAATGCAGGTGCTTTTTAGAAAACTAAAACTGAATGTAAAAACTCAAGTTTCATTGTTCTAAAATCCAAATTGTAAACACAAGCAGTCAAACTTATACATTTCATATCATAATTACATATTGAGCTTGATTATTTTGTGAAGGATTAAACGTCTATAGAGGAAGTTATTTCTTAGAAGTGAGCAGCAGCTGACCACGACTATAAAGATCCAAAAAAGCAAAATTTATAATAATTTGCTGAATTATAACTTAAATTTGCTTTAGCATCAAAAACAAAAGTGTAGATAACTGCGGTGAACACAAACACACCAGATTTGATGTTTAAAATCAGTTTTAGATTTTGTAACATTCCCATCGCTTTAAGTTATGAATCTGATGTTGGAATTTGTCTGAATGTCTTAATACATATAAAATTAGCTGTTATTTATTTTAAAAAACAAAAAAACACTAATAATTTGAGTAGTTGTAACTTTAGAATTTTGATTTGAACTGGATGAATAATTTAATGATAGAAACTCTTTAAACCAAGTTGATTCTCGATTCTAAACAACCTGAGAAATATCAGGATACACAGAATTAAAAATGTACATAATTACATGAGCTTTTTGCACATGAAAAAGCCCAGAAAGCTCCAGAACATGTGCTGGGATAGCTGATGAACTCAAATTAAACCTGGGATTTATTCACCGTGAAGGAAATTGTTTGTTGCAACCCAACCTTCTTACCTCACACTGACTTCATTGTTTAGAGCGACGCCCTGTTAGCTCTCCATGTGGGATGCTGTTTACCAGAGATGTAAACGTTTGTCTGCCTTCAGCACTCATCACTCAGCTTTTCCATCCGTAGACGTTTGAATTGTTAATATTGCAATAACATATTCATTCTTGGTCAAATGCCTGTATAATCGTCTTTCAGCGCGTCGTGTAAACAAAGCGGTCCCACTAAAGCTAAGTGTTCAATTAGCAGATACTGAGCTTGGCTCGCGCACTTCAAACAAAACCACAACAGGACAAAACAAAGCTGCAGCTGTCCAGTTTAATTACACTAAAATATTATACTTTTCTTTTAAATGGCATTGAACATTATGCTGTTTGAAAGCAGATTCTGATTGCTGCATTTCATTCTGCTTTTATTGCTTTATTTCTCTTTGTTGCTATTTTAACATTCACAGTTATTGGAACCTCAGAAAAAGATTAACCTGAAATAAATGGCTATAATATGAACCTTTAACCTTTTTGTTATTAATCTGCACATATGGGTAATTTTTCAGTAGCTTTATTTTCTTGTAGGCTTAAACAACATCCCTTAAATATGTTTTATTGTCTTTCCCATTTTGAAGAACAGACAAGATAAACAGACTTGATTGTCGCATCATGAATGTAGCTCAGGGAACGACATTGGGAAAAAATACAATATTTTTCAGTTTCCCTTCATGTTATTGTAATTTTATAAAGCGTCAATAAGTGAAATAAAAAAACAAACAAGTACCACTACTATTGAGTGGATTTTCAAAATAAAAGTCAAATAGAACAGGTAAAATGAGCAAACAAGTTTTGTTAGAAAAACAAGTGAAAAAGTGTGAATTCTTATTATGAATAGAGATGTGCCGATCAGGTTTTTTCCTGCCGATTCCGATCACCGATACCGATCACATAATAATTATTTTTTTTAATCATAAGCACTACCAGTAACATTATGTGGAAAAAGGAACCATGAATTCACCTTAATTTAGACAAAAACTTGTTTTTAATACCATCTTTAACAGACTGAAAACACATGAAGGCTCTGAAGAGGCTAAATAATGCAAAGAGCCAAAATAAAACTTCTCAACATTGCCAAAAAATTCAAGTATAAAACTTAACATTCAAAGGCAAATACAGGTTCCATTACAATAAACAATCCAGAGTTACTGAATGAAAACTTCCTATTAGCATGGCGGCTAGCTGATTACTGCTAGTTCTGAGTGGCTGTTTCTGAGATTATCCTATAAAAATCCTTTATATAAAAATCCTATAGAGATTATCTGTCTCATGTTAGGACAGCGAAAGTTTTAATATGTATGTAAAATGTATTTTTTTTAGGTTAGATGCTGCAGCTTTAAGCAGAGGTTCGGTGTGAGAGTCACTACCAGGTGGAGCAGAAGCGGCGCTCCGTCTGTGAAATATTACTACCTGTAGCGCGTAGCAGCGGTTCAACAGCGAGAGCAGAACCAGCGTCTTACATCGCAGCTCAAAGACTTAAATCATTTTGCCGGTTATTTGTTTAGCTTTCTGACCGTCATGCTAATCCGGGTGAGTGTTTGTAGCTGTGCGCTGCTTTACCTGCTATCTGATCCTCCATATGTCTTTTTACTGCAGTGAGCCTCGATGTAGCCAAACCCCGTCAAGTATGGGATTGTTTTTATGTCGTATTAGCTTCGTCGTGTTGATGCATTTTGACGTGCTTCAATTTTCCGCCTCAACACGCAAACGTCCCCATTCACTCAGTGCGTTATAGTTCTACATCGCTTAGGATTTGTTGCTGCGCGTTTGCGCAGTGTGAAGGAAAGAGGAGACCAGCTGCACAGGCAGGCTGGGAAATGAGATGCAGGTGATCGGTATCGGCAACAAGAGCCAATGATCGCCGATCATGCACTTTTTCACGAAAATCGGCCGATTATGATCGGTGGCCGATCGATCAGCACACCTCTAATTACGAATATTAGGAAATACTGTAATTATGTGATTAGTAATGACATTCTAGTTGCAATACACTAATATTTTTATTTTTCTCACTTATCTCTTTATAATCAGTCATTACAATTCTTCAAATTGTTCCTGGACTTTTAGCTGCTTTGCCTTCAGGTGTTTGCAATTACAGCAAAACTCTGAACATGATAGTTTCTCTACAGCAGGGGTGCTCAATACGTCGATCGCGATCAACCGGTCGATCGCGGAAAGGTTTCGAGTCGATCTCGGCAGGTGACAAGCTGAACGCCGTAAGGACGCTGAGTCCAGCACTTCCTCTTCTGATAGGCTTATCAAAAATATTCACTAAGATCCTAAACGTTTGTAGCTTCATTAAAAAAGAATAATTATAAAAAGTCAACGAAACATGTTAAAATTAATAATCTCAGTAATTATTGTTTCAACAAGGTGTTGCGCAATTCAGTGCGTTTCGGTTCCATTAAAAAACAAAAGAAAAAAAAAAGCGACTCAAAGTCCGACTGACGAGCAAAGCAGGAGTTTAAATTAGCTACTCAACCACCGCTGTGTTCATGAGAGGCTTATTAATAATCGAGAAATAAATATCAAGCCTGGAAACCTGATATGTAACGGACTGAATGTTGTGTTTTTAATATAATCTTAGCTCGGCTTAAGAGCAGGTGGTTGCCACGGCAACGGGTGTGCTTAAACAACAAAGAGAGACAGGGGGGGGATAAAGAGGGTAGGAGTGGTTTTGAGTTGATCGTCTTTTCGGATTGTTTTACCTTTGCTGTGGCTCATTACACCTGCTGTAGTTTCTGAACGTTCAATAAACGACAAAAATGGACTAATTACCTCGTTCGTTTGTGAGCATTCGTCACAACATCAAATAGGACAAACATATTGTATTAAGTTTTAACAAATTCTACCGCGATAATTATGTGAAATTATATTAATTATATCCCGACTTCAGAAGATTTGCCTTTAAAAAGTAGAAAAAGTAGATCTTGGTCTCAAAAAGTTTGGGCAGGTCTGCTCTACAGAGTCTATATGTGGGAACCATCTCGGGTCATAAGAAAGGATAAGTACTAAGGAAAACCCCAATCTGCCTCCACCAAGAGCTGTTTGACATCATCAGATAAGTTTTGGCCAGTTTTCTATGGGACCAACCAACATATTCCACCACTCACAAATGCACAAATGCAAACCAAGCAGCAGCATCTGCAGCTAGGTTTGTACATGTAGGTTCGTATGTGCTTGAGATTTTCCTTTAAGCTTAAAAAAAGAAAAAATGTTTTCACATTTTTTTATTGTCTGTCTTTACCTTTAACATTGTGGAGAAAAAAAAAGATATTTTGTGTCAAATCTTGTACTTGGCGCACAGTGTGAGTCTGGGGTTGTGCACGTCCTAAGCCTAAATGCTCTTGGTCAGGTTACTGTTGTTTAATTGGTGGTTTGGCGCTTTTTCCGTAGGCTAAAAAGAAATGAGCAGAGTTTGATCCCTCCCGTAGTTCTAGGAGCAGTCGTGTGGATCCCACCTGAGCTTTTTACCATCTACGTGGCTCTGGCAGGATCGCCGGTTTATGAGTTTTCTTTGTGGTTTCGCGAACTGCAGAGTTGACGGGTTGACCGTGACATCTGCCGCGCTCCTTGTAAGGATAACTTGTAAAAATGCCGGAATTGGTGTGCTGTCAGTGGGTCATGTGCATTACGCGAATGTGGTCTGTATTCGTGTGGTTTAGGTTTGTGCTGGTTCTGTGTGACACACACATGATGCGCATTAGAGATGTGGTTGTGCCCTTGTGGGTCAGGTGATAGTTTTTTGCATATCCTCCAATAACATCCTGCAGGCCCATAATGTTGCATCATTTAAGGGAAAATAGTCAAGATTTTAAATGGTACAAGAATTAACATTTTATTTCCATATATTAGTTTATTTGATATGGACAATGCACACAAAGTCAGAACATAAGTCTGTAACTGATGTGTTGCACAAAGAATATAATAATCAAATTAAGTTTTAGCCAGAAAGTAGATTAAATATATAATCCAGATGTGCACCAGTTGTTTTCTTTGAGAATTTCTTCAGCTTTTCTTTCCCAGTGAAAAACATATTTTTAAATGTATTTTCTCACTCTGGATAGATGCAGTGCTGCCTGATTGATTCCGTATCTCAACACGCTGTAATAATGAGTTACCATAGCAACTGGTTGTTTACATGCAGGATCGGTTGCTTTAGCCTTACCAAGCTTAACTAAATCCTAGAATAATTTCCCAAATGAGTTCAGGGGGAGATTTTGTGGAAGCAAAGCGTGAACAATTAGAGAGTTTAGAAGACTTTGACTTTTTTATTTCATTCTAATTGGAAATATGATGAAAAAAAATAAAAATAAAAAATAGTTTGAAGCTCCAACAAGGAATATGAGGAATATAGAAGGATCTGTTGAACCAAGACAGCAGTAGAGGAAAACATTGCAGATTATTTCATTGC
Organism: Poecilia reticulata; assembly: GCF_904066995.2. NCBI lineage: Eukaryota > Metazoa > Chordata > Actinopteri > Cyprinodontiformes > Poeciliidae > Poecilia > Poecilia reticulata. The sequence continues at coordinate 20,939,585 of NC_088840.1, read as the reverse complement.
CTCTACCGGGCCTTTGGCAACATGTGCAGACAGATTCTGCAAACTCTTCATCATCTTCCCCAGTTTCACTGCAACAACAACAAACAGAAGACCTTTCCTCTCCAATATCCTCACACACAGCACTAAAAACTACTGAACAAGTCAGTGGTTTTCTAAAATGTATTTCTAACAGGGAAACGGATAAATTAAACGAGCTCAATTCTTTCCCATTTGAACTGGGGGGTAAAAGTCATCAGTTTGGTGTTTTGGTCTCAACTCGCCCTTTTCTTGAAGGACGATTCTGTTTACAGAGAATTCATAAATAATTTTATTTATCGTTTGTTTTGTTTATTTATTTTGGATATTTAAAATGTCTTCCAGTTCCATTGTTAAATGTTCATTAGAATTTAAAATTTATTGATCTATGACAATGTGTTCTTGTATTACTTTGCCATTTACTTTAAAATGGTCTCCAGTCAACAAAGTTATCGTTTATCTCAACTTTTGGAACAATTTATGATCCAGCAAGATTGCAAGGGCAACAATAAAGTAATAACTTATGTTTTATGTATTAAACACACTTAAAGACATTTTGTAGAAGGAAGAAAGTAATTCTTCTGTGCATCGTGTCTACCTGGTGCTTTAAAGCTTAACTGCACAGTAAAAGGCAGGATGCGTGACAAATGAAACGTTCAAGTCAAATAAATGACTCCCTTCCTCAGCTGCCACTGCAGCGTATAGATTTTGTTAAAGGAGTTATATTTGGTACATTTACCTCATTGCTCCAGTAAACAAGTGTTTGTTACACGAAGAAACAGCAACATAATGATTTTTACCAGAGCATGCTGCTCGTCTCTCTCTGTCTGGCTCATATTTGTGGACACGTGTTTGTACAGCCGAGTGGCGCGCAAGCTGTTGTTCTTAATAAACCACATTGTTTAGCTAGAAAGACTCTCACCAAGAGAGGAAATAGATTGGCCTTATAATCTATTCCCTTTCATAAGAGATGCAGAGATTCATTAAAGTTTCAAAAGGTTGCTACACAGGTTTTATTCCCCGTTTTAGCTGCTGATATTTCCTCCATTTTGGGCTGTTGACGAAGCTTTGGTTTTTAAATATACACGACTCTAAACATTACCAAAAACATAAAATATTCAAATTAATAAGTGGATAATATTTGGAGGAAGACAGCAATTCAAGAAAGAGGACGACTTATTTCAGTTTGAACTAGCTGCAGCTATCTAATACCTTAGTATTCTTCTGAATAAACTATGGATTATTGAGGCAATTGCATCTATATGTATAAAATCCTAAAATTTAAACGACTGTAGTTTCATTTCACCTAGATTGTACATCTTCTGGAAATGTTAAATCTCAAAAACTGACATTAAATCCATTCATTGATGGCAATCAAAGTTTGTGAGTATTTGACTGACCATCTGAAAATCATCTCATTCTGGTCACAGACCTGGTTTATTGATGCATCTCTACACCATTGTTCTCAGATTTTCTGTTTTGTGATACAGCCCAAAAGGTTTTGGCCTTTCCTTTGATGTACATTTAATCATCATCTTCTGATTCTCCATCACACATTTTAAATTACTTGCAATAAATGACCTTGTGAAGCAACATCCACTTAGCTGCACATAATCAGGTGGATTAAACGGAATCACCTTCAACTGTACGTTACTGGATAAAGGTTTAAAATAAAGCTGGATTCATTTAAAGGCGACATATTATGCTGCCTTGATGTGGCTATGGGCTGTGAAAAACATGTCTGTTACATTTTTTTTGCACAAACTCATTCTAGAAAAATTTGATTTTAATCTGCTCGGTTCTGCTTATTTTGAGCTCCTTTCAGAATGAACGCCCACAGCTCAACGTTTACACTCGCACATAAAAATGGCTGCAAACAAATGCGCAATTACACAGCTATACATCTTTGAAAGGCATCAGTAGAGCCTCATGCACAACCAACAAGAATGCAGCAAGTGGTTTCTGAATGATAAGTCAACAATAAAACATGTGTCTTTTCCAGCAGCCATTGCACTGCACTTACAGCAGTAAAACCGGCTGACCAAACATGCTTGAGTTCTGCTCTAGTTGCTAGGTCACGGAGTTGGGCTCGGGTGTGGTTGCTAGGTAACGGGGCAGCACCTGCTGATTTGTGACATTACATTCCGGAAGTTTTTTAAATGGCTCAACAAACATTAACTTCTTCCCAAAACAACGCTGAGCTGCTTTTGGAATCATTTGAGACCCAAATGTATTTTTTTTTTCTTAAAGTGCATTTTACACAACAGAAGCACTTTAAAACAAAACTGAATAAAGAATAAATAGAAAGAATGGGCTGAATCAGGAGAGGCTTAAAATATTGTTGATTCAGTGTGTTCTACGTTACTTTGAGAGAATAAAAGGCTGTTTAGTGCACTTAATGCGCTAAACAGCCTTCAAAAGCACTTTAAGGGTTCAGAGGTAAAGAATGGGAGGTGCTTTAGTTCTTTTTATTCATCTTTCAATGCTTTATCGCTTGACAAGAATCAATCTGCATACTAATGCTTTGCATAGGGCAGGTTCACATCGGAACCAAGATTATCACTTAAACTACAAAACAATAGCCTCAAATACCAACGGTGGTCAAAGCAACATCTGCTTTATGTTCGCTGACAGAACAGAGGGATGTGTGTCAGTATTTGCTGAAGCACTGACATTATTAAAGCCTGCATTGGCTTGTTTATTTACTTAAGCAGCGTCCTGGTGCTCTCTCTGTGGGTGTGGACGGCTTTGTGGGGAACGCTGCTGTTTCTTTTGGACGGGGCTGCGTGCGGTGGAGTTTGCAGGGTTCGCTCGCTGTGATGTTACTGTAGTGTTAACATTTAAAAGCAGCCTGGGGAGCTGTGCTGAACTCTCAAAATAACCACTTCTTACCTCTGCTGCTGACATTTCTGACCTTGGACCATTATCATTGCAGCAAACAGACGGCTTGGCGCACAAGTACGAACAGACCAACAGTTTCAGCTCATGCACATTTATAAAGCACGCGCAGGAAGAAAATCTAAAGAGAAAGTTTCCTTTTTCTTACCTTTAACACACTTAAAGATGTTTTCAATAAAGATTAGAAATACCTTAAAGTCCTACTAAATAATACACGATGAGTTTAAGTGAGTCTACCTTGTTTTACAATTTATAACTGTTAAACTTTGATGATACTAGCAGGCAGTGTGTGTGGCTGCAGGCCGTTTACCTCACCTGTATTTATGCAGGTTCTGGGTTTCACTGACCCAAAGCTGATATTTGCACACAGTGATTTAAAGTCATCTTGATGTAGACGCTTCCCAGAGAGAGATTAAACCTAATCCAGAGCTGAAAATAATCCAATGACAAATGTCAACAAATCAAAGTGAGGTAGTTTGTTTCCTGCTCCAGAGGCAACAGCAGCATTTTCTCTTATAATTGAGTTCTCATTCAATTCCTAATTTATTACTTTTTAATTCCCGTCTCTCCTTCCTACACATTCAAAAGTTCACACTATCTGATCAAGACTTTCTGAACACATTAGAGATTATTTTATTCTGCATAGTTTTTACAACACAAGCAGAAATTCACCAGTTAATTAATTTCCAACCCTTCAAATTGACCTTGTGCAGCTGTGGTGCAGCAACACAGAGAGCAGGATGAAGGTCCATGAAAATGAGACGGCGCAAAACACGAAGCTTTTTACAGTGCAACATTACACGGGAAAGCAAAATAAACACAAAAATAAATGTATGTTAATAAAATACTTCAAAGAAAAACAATCTAATAAATGGTAATGTTTGATACAAGTTTTGCCCAAGAAAACTTGCAAAGCCTGGTGGGCGACTTAGCAACCGTGTTTTTGTATTAAAAAATATCACTTTGACAGGAAATGTAAAAGTATGACTTGGTAATTATATGTTACTGGAAGGCAATGTTGACAAGACTTCAACACACAACTAAAGACCCTTAAAAAATGAATTAAATTAAAACAAACATTAATTTTTTGCACGATAAATCCCAAAGACGTAATGAGCCGACCCAAGGCTGAGATCCCTCTACATTGTAACACAGAATATAAATCTAGAATTTTAACGTTTATCAAGAATGTCAATGTTGTTAAATCTGATTTTGTGGTTCCAGTTTTTAAATTAACATTTAAATTAGAAATTTAAAGGAACTGGCATGTTTACTTTCTGAAACTGCAAAAAACAAGCATAACTAAAAATCCACGCTTCATACTGTGTCGGGTTTCTTTATTTCACTATAGAACCGCAAAACAGTGAAAACTATAATAAAACGTATATCTCTAAGCATGAAAGTTTCATAAGCGCCATATAATATGGTGTTCTTTTTTCTTTCACAGTATTACAGCATACAAAGTTTAACAATCTTACTTTTTTAACCATATTTAAGATGGTTATGCATTACAAACAATTTATTTCAACTCAAACCTACATAAATATAAGAAACATGTTACAGACAGCTGATGTAGCTTAAAGAAGAAACCATGTTTGGACCACAGATAAACAGCGACTTGCCAACTTCTAGGTAACCATGGCAATAATAAACATTACAACAAGCTTTGTAGTTAGTTTGTTGTGTTAAAGCTCAAATCTGATGCTATGAGTTTAATCTTTTTGTTTGAGCTCGGTTCAACCACATGTACATCTCAGTAGATCACAAAGATCACTGAATCTACATTGAAACGCCGTTAGTGGTGCTGGTGTAAAGGAAGAGGGGCCCCCAGGTCAAATTCTACTCAAGGCCCCAAAAGACACTGGACCGGCCCTGCATAGTGAAATCAGCCGCACTGCGCACTTAACTTCAGAAAGAGGGAAAAAAAAGTGCTTTTGCCTTTTTACTACAGCGTATAAAAATATCTGGTTTCAACTGCTTTCCATCAAATGTTTGAGTGAACTTTACTACAAAACTGTGCAGTTTGAATATCAAGCACTTTCAAGGACTTTCCAAACATTGAAAACAACTAATTTAAATTTTAAAAGGACTTAAAGCAACTGTACCAACCCTGGAAACAAAATTATCTACAAAAAACAAAACAAACCAAGTCTGTTTATGATATATAATAAACACAAAATGTTTTTATTCAGTTAGTATTGAGGCTCTTTCTTTCCCAGAGAAACTCTATTGAGCAAAATCCACCATCAATGTAAATTATTGCTTTGAAACCATAAAATGCTATGAACTGCTTCACAAAAGAGGTTTTATACAGAAAAATGTATTCATTTCTACACTCAAAGCACTTTTTACTTCACAACTGCTGAACAAGCTTGGAGGTCTGCCTTATTGAATAAATGCTACATTAAATAGCTTGTTCTACTATGAAAACCAGTGGAACCAAAACTACAACATTTTTAGAGATGGTTAAAGGCTACAAGCAATAATATAGAGGATCCAATAAGCTTTTTTTCCTGAATGACTTCTTCTCTTCGGCTTTAAAGTTCGCAATTTAGGTTTTAAGGCTTTGATACGTGGAGCTGTTGTGCTTTATAAACCACACGAGAGTTTTTGTCCAGATCAGGGAGACCAGAAAACTTCTGAAAATGAGTAGAAACAGCTGCTTCTAATACTGTGTCTAAAATTACAGAATAAGTCGCCACTCAGGGATGGAAAGCTAGAAGATTATTAGAAGAACTAATCACTGTTTTATTGTCGGAAGATCTTCATAATTCGATATTAGCTGAATGAAATTTTCAGTCAGAGGAAACTATAAAACTGCAGGGAGTGAATATGTTGGAAGAGTTAATGTTCATAAAATATCTCTTTGCAGCATGAAAAGCCAGCCACTTTAAAAGGCAAAAACAGATTAAATTTAATTAATTGCAACTGGAGTGGGACTTTAATTTCACCAACAAGAGCAAACTACAAACACTGTTCCAATGAAATGGAAAACAGCTCAAAATTTAAACACAGAATCTCAAATAAAGCAGAAATCTGTTTGAATTTATCAATAGACAAGGATAAGTGATTCTAGCACAAGACGTTGTCCACCTCTGCTTTACAACGTGTAAAAATCTCATCTAATTCCCATGGCCTTTGAAAGCGGTATGGCAAATGTGTTGTTGAGTCTGCAGCCTTTGATTTAAAGTGTCGCCCTTGAGCGCTGCTGTCCTTATCAAATCACATGTAAACGACTCCGGCCTGCTGCAAAGCAACTCCACACAGCGCAGAGAAACACCACAGGCACGTCGTTTACCAGAAGCATGCGTTTAGAGATCGCGCTGCATATTAAAGTTTATGATGTAAGGTGCATCTCTCAGCTTAATGCATGTTTTAAGATTGCCTGATATGTTTTTTCCCCCTTTCTTCTATATTGAAGTTATACTAAAAAATAAAATCCACACCATCTGCCTCTGGCTGACGAGCTGAGGTTTGACTAAAGATCGACGTGTTCAGGTTTAGTCACGGCTTGACACATTTGCGTCTGACTAAGGGTGACTTAATAAAAACAACACCGTATTGACCAGTTAAGATCCGACATACTGCATGTAGAGATGGTGGAACTAAAATAACACTCTTCTATGTAATTAAGTTTTTAATCTTTTTAAAATACTGACGACGGTACTCAGTGCGGTCCGAAAAAAAAGAGAAAAACTGCTACAGAACAAAAGAAGCAGTATGAGTCCTAAAAATCTACATACAGAAAACAAACAAAGTTTATAAGACATGTCTAAGAAACAGCACCTGATGCAAGGTCTTCAGCCAAGATCCAAAATACTGTTTTCCCTCTGTCAAACCATGTTGTCTTTGTTATTTTTAATAGATTCAACTAAAGAAATGAGAACAATTGGGTCTTTGTCACAGGCTGCTAGTAACCAAGAGACTACATATCCAATTTAAAATTGGTTCTTTGCCAAGTTGTCAGTTATTTCAAAACAACCTTGAGTTTAAAAGGCTTTTTATGCCAGAATCAGTCACAGATTGTTGTGAAGTGGCTAAGCAATAATTATTCCTTTAAAAATTCACATAATGCAGCATTAAAAAGAGGCAGACAATTTTCAAGACCTTCAGGAAACCTTAAGAACTGTTGTGCAAGAATCCCACAGGAAGGAATATGTCTCAAGATTATTTTTACTAAAATTAAAGCCCACAAATGACCCACTATTACCAGGATGAATCTAAATTGTCTCTCCATAATAAATGAATGTAAATTAATGCAGAAAAGTTAATTATACAGGTTCAAGACAGCCAATGTTAAGAAATAAAATTCATTCCCACAATGCCTCAGTCATTAATTAAAACGCCTACAGAACCAGACTAATATTTAGGGGCAGCTCAAAGGTTACCGTACTAATCAATAAGTCCATGAATTCAGTTAAACTCAAAAGAATTTAATAACGTTTTCTCCGTCTATAAGACCTCTCTTCTTCCGACTCTTTCATTAACTTGCAAAAGCCCATGTCAGTCATTATAACATCTTTTTCTGCGCTAAGATTCACCTTGTTTGTCTGCATCGTTCGACTCCCATGACATTTCAGCGCTGACTGACACGCGATGTCAGTTTGAAGAAAAGCTCCCAGCACAGCGCTTCGCAGTCTTACAACGCCGCTTCACTATTAGAGTCTAGAAAAAGCATTTCTGACAGTAAATAAAGCTGAAAAAGCTTTTACGCCTGTTTGATGTCTGACACATGAAAACTGCTCAAAAATGAACACCATAGTCAAAAGAAAGAGGAGAAAAATCCAGCTATTGCTGCTGTCTTATTAATATTTAAAACGCAGCTAGCTATGATTTCCTTCCTCGGCTCTGAAAAGACATCAGGATCAAAACGAGTGAAAGATTTGGAGGTATAAATTTCTGTGAAAAATAATTTATCCCCCACGTTAGAAATATTTCAGCCAGAAATAAAGTAAAATGTGCTGGTTCCTTTTGAAATCAGGTTATAACAAGAAATAATATTAGTAAGCATAACTATGCGGATGATACACAGCTCTACATCACGATGTCAACATCCGACTCTGAACCCATCCAAGCACCGAACAGATCATTAAAACAGATAAATGTGTGGATGTGCCAAAAATTTCTCGAGCTGAACAGAAACGAAAGTGAAGTTATTATTTTTGGACCTAAAGCTTCAGCTTCAGTTATCACAACTAAAACCAGAGATCAGGCCAGAAACCTGGGAGTAGTGATGGACTTTGACCTGAACCTTCAGAGCCACATAAAGACAGTCACAAAGTCGACCTTCTATCACCTGAAGAACGTCTCCAGGATTAGAGGACTTATGTCTCAGCGCGATCTAGAGAAACTCATCCATGCGTTTATCTTTAGTCGCATTGATTACTGCAACAGCGTCTACACAGGTCTGACCAAAAGACCAATCCTCCAGCTGCAGCTGATCCAGAACGCTGCTGCTGCTGTTCTCACCAAAACTAGGAAGTCCATGAAATACTGTTGTTAGTTTACAAATCACTGAGTGGCTTAGCATCACAACACATGAATGACCTGCTATTCTAGACCTGTCAGGTCTTCTGGTTCTAGAACCAAACATGGAGAAGCAGCGCAAATTTTTTATGCTCCACTAATTTGAACTAAATGTCCAGAAAACAGAAAAACAGCTGAAACGCCGAGTTCATTTAAATCACAACTAAAAACCCACCTGTATAGAGTTGCTTTTGATTAGTAGTAAATGAAACATTGATCAACATATTTGATGTGTATTGATGATTTTGATAGAGGCATTTGACGAGATGTAATGTTTATCGTTTGTTTCATAATTGGTAACTTTGCTTTAATGATGCAAAACACTTCGAACAAAAGCTTCCTGAGACAATTAATTAAATTCAAAAATAATCCATTGATCCTAGAAGGAAAAATAAATGCAGTTCTAAATCACACTACACAATTTTCTTCCAAAAACAAAACAAAAAAAAACTTTCCAGTGACAGTGAAACATTAATGTTGGAGTGGCCTATTCAAAGTCCAGACTTTTGCAAACAGCTAACATCTGAGCTAGCATCACTTGCCACCATTTCAGAGCAATTTCTTTTTGGAATATGTTGCCATCTGAAATTACATTAATGGCTGTTAAAATCTGTAAAAGAGAATGAATTAATATTTAATTAATGCAATGGCTGAATTTATATTCACTTGTTTTATTTATTTTATTTTAGTTTTTAAATTGCTGAAATAGTTTGTGGGTAATGTATTTTGCTATGTCTTTTTGTAATGTTTGTAATGGCTGATTTGTAATTTAATTTAATTTTGTTTGTGTCTTATGGAAGACCATTATGACGTTTTGTAATGTCTATAAAAGTTGATTTAATTATGAATGTTTGGACTATCCTGGAAGAATAGTCTCCTTAAACCCTTAGATAAACACATAAATAAATAGTTTCCTACTCTGCAGTGTATAGGAGTGAGGGACAAAGGCAGTTTGTGTGGAAAGGACAATTAGAAACCCCAACAGGGGATTTGCTTTAAGTTTTAACCGCCACAGAGGAGCAGGGCTCCGTCTCCTGCAGCAGGAGGAAAAAACCTAATCAGGTTTAATGTTGTACTGGATTATGAATGCAAACCACAAGCCCAGGTGCGACCACCTGCACAGCAACAAAATGCACAGATAGCTGAGAGTAGCTGAAATTCTCAAAAGAAATAAATTCCCTATTAGCATTTAATAGCATTTCCCTGTAGCCTCCAAACCTCATTTAAATACACAAACTCTATCAGCAGATAATAAAGTTAACCAAGCGTAGCCCCTTAATTCTGCTGCACGTTATCCAAACAACAGCAAGTCGGCCTTTAAGACATCAAATCAATGCTAATGTTTCACACTACCTGCCTGGAAGAAATTTCATGCTTAATTTCCATTTGTAATCTAGAAGATAATGTGGAAACTTTACTTAATTTTTTTTTCCCTGTAATTACTGTTCACACATTATCTCATGTTAGCACTGACTGGAAACCCAACCTGCAACACAAACACGGCTGTGCTACCAAGATAGAGAACATAATACCTTGTTGACTTCCAGGATTTCTCTCCTCTCCTCGCTGGTGAGGTGGCTCTGCCCGCCAGATCGGTCCTCATGTTTGGAGCCGTCGTCCTCCACAAAGGGTATCAGTTGCTGGGAAGGAGAGAGCAAACAAAAGTGTGGCTTTACTACTTACTGCAAGCAAAGCAGCTGCACTCAGATGACTGACGCAGATAAGGCGGCACCGTTACGCGGCACCCAAGATGCCAAATTTTAGTACTTCCATTTACTGCTTCTAAAAACAACTCAAGAAAAAACAAAAACATCCTGCCGGTGTTTTTGGCAATGAATTTATGATTTTTGGTGTCTGGAAATTGAACCATTTCAAAAACCTTCAGAATGTAGCGTCACAAATCAGCAGGCACTGCCCGTTACCTAGCAACCCCAGCAGAATTCCGCCCCGTCACCTAGCAACTAAAGCATAACTCGAGCAAGTTTGGTCAGCTGGTTTTACTGTTTTATGCGCCGTACAATGGCTGCTGGAAAAGACAAGTGTTTTGTTGTTGACTTATCATCCAGAAACCACTTGCTGTAATCTTGACGGTTGTGTAGGAGGCTCTACTTCTGCTTTTCTAAAATGTACAGTCATATAATTACGTGTCTGCAGCCATTTTCACGTGTGAATGTAAACTCTGAGTTAGGGGGCGTGGCCAGCAGCAGGGTATTCAGATTTAAAGACTAAAATCTCATTATTTAAGAATTATTTTGTGCAAAAATGTTTCTCATAACCCATATGCTAACTTGTTCAAGAAAGCATTATATGTCACCTTTAAGGTTTCATATTTATTGTAATAAAATCTGTTTTCAAAATAATCTGGATTTAATCCAAGAATTCAGCATTTTCATACTATTCTTTCTCGAATAATAAAACTGATATTTTATTCTCATGTAAAGTTTGGATTAACGTGTGCTCTCATCTCACTCTCAGATACAATGTGTGACCCATCAGCTGTCTTCTACTCTGGTTTCCAAGAAGCAACAGAAAAAAGGGGGATTGAGTGTAAGCTCTCCAGCTCCGGCGGTCTGATTCGCCTCTCTGTGAGAGGAGGAGACAGCGAGTGAGAGATTAATTCATTTTTAAACGCTCTGTGTGCTTGACCTTGTCTGCTTGACACCACCAAGAGGCTGATGTGCAAGAGATTTCAGGCTATGGCAGCATTCTGGGGAGCCGCCTGGGCCGCCGCATGCTTTCTGACGTCATACTGCCCCCTGCTGGTCAACAACAGGGGGCGATGGGAGGCGAGAAGCAAGTTTGCTGCACTTTTTTTAAAAGCTAGATTGTGCAAACTAAAACGAAGCAACTAAATACCTAATTATATCTTTTTGTAAGGGGAAATCATACTGGTTTTGCACACCCTAGACGGCTCCAGTAGGGATTTTATCTACACTCATTATGCGCATGAATATCACCATTTGGTGTTTTCTTTTGCTTCTTTTCTTGGCCGGATTATACAAATGACGTCAATAAATTATAAAAACAGGCTGTACATGTTTGGATTTAAGTGGATTTTCTGTAATTACACAGGCTAAAATGCAATATTTGACGAAATAATCCTTAGCAATTTGCAGAAAAACACATTCTGCTTCTGGCGTCATCCAGTTGAAAATCTAACATCCAAACTAGTGAATTTAAGGCGAAACTCCAGTATTAAGGCAAAGCTGAGGCCGTCAACATTCCAGATGTTTCCCGCTAGCTGGCGTTAGCTTCTCTAAAACCCCTTCTAATGTGAGCTTTGGCTTATTTTGTTCTGTTGGAACATCCAGAGTTAAAACATCTGGCTGAACGTGAAAAATTTGGAGGCAGTCATTTTTCATCATTCCATCCACTTTGTGCCACCATGTTTGACGATTGGTACAATTTGACCCTTCAAATATTATTGCAGTAATTATCCCAAAACGCCGCAGTCTTTGTCCTCTACAGTTTTAAGCAGGGGAACCAGAACCTATATTTAGTCTGAGTCCAAATCAAAGGGAACTTTGTAAAAATCTGTTAATAATCCAGAGGATTGCATTTGTTTTTCTTTGGTGCCTCAGATACCAAATGTTTTAGAACCAAACGTTCACTTCAAGTGAACAATTTACTACCTTTTTCCATGAAAGACAATGATTCAAAATCTATCCGAGTCCAGATGTTACCTTTAGACCATTTTAAAGCTGACTGAAATGAAAGACTTGCTGTTCATATCATTTTTGGGGAGAATTTCTAGGCAGCGTTACTTCTTCACTAAACCTTCCCCTTATTTATTTCTTCCTCTTAGAGGCCTTTAGGATGAATTCACACGAGGCTTGTTTAGTCTAGTTTAACCAAACTCTGGCTTGTTTGTCTAGAAAGTTCAGTTCGCTTGCGGAGTTGTGAATCAAACGGATGCGGACAAAGAAAGCAAACTTTGGTTCGCCTAAACGTAGGTCTTAGTTCAGCTGAAGTGAACTGTGGTGCAGTTTGAGTGACTCTGTGCATAAAAGCTCCAAAAGTAAAAAGTGGATTACAGCACAGGGCATTCTGGGTAAATACAAATAAAACAAACGCACGACTAGCGGAAGAAATGACTCTTGGTATTTGACCAAAGACAAGAGAAATCCTACCAACCACTAAAATCTGATGCTACTCCATTTTTGTTTACATTTTGCAAAGAAGGAAGTTGCGCTCATGTCTTCTTCAGAGGTTTTTGTGTCGTTTCCTTCACTGGTTCATGGTGTAGCGCCACCACAGGCGAGAAAGGGACCAGGTTTCTCAAAGGGTTAGCTGTGTTTGACAGAGTGCAGTGTGAATTTGAACCCCAGCAGCTGAAAATGCAGCAAATGTAGCAGCTTTTCTCCCCAATCCAAGTCTGCCAGGCTATCAGGTATGAAAACACACCAAGTATCTAAAGGTGTTATTCACAAATGAGAGGAAAATGGAGATGGATTGGTGTAGCATCTGAAAACAAAGAACTATTAAAATGGCTTAAATCTCAACCTGTTTAAAAGTATTTACACTATGCTTAAAAACTAGATCTGTGCCAAAAGAAATCCCACAAGATCAAAAGACTCCTGGTGAGAAGATCAGTCAAATATCCAACTATCAGCTCGTGGAAAGCAACAAAAACTGGTGAAGGTGTATTTTTAGGAGTACAGGGACTGTACGTCGCTTGTGTTTAGAGAAAACTCCAGTAAAATAAAGCTTATGTATGAATATATCCAAATTACTGACTGGACAGATATGAAACAAGCTTAGTTTATACAAGAAAAAGCAAAAATATTCCTGAAAGAACAAAGTCGCTGTTGGCAAAAACAAAGTTAAGCAAACATAATGGAGCCTCTCCAAAACTCTGACATTCATAGCAGACAAGATGATAAACACAGATTAGGCTGGAAAACCTCAGAGAAAACACTGTTTCACTCCAACTATTTTGGATAACTTTACTATAAACACCCCAAAGTTTTTGGTTAATTTCAGTTTAGCCTGAAGCTGTGCAGCTGCTTGATGACTGAAACGATCAAACTAATAACCAGAGCGAGAGGGAAACAAGCAAAACAAGAAAACCTGGAGGAAGAGAGGGCAGAAAGAAAGGTTCGTAAAATTCAAGCACTTTTCAAGGCAGGTTTTTCAAAAATTAATACAAATGAACTAGAAAAAAGACTTTGTAACTTAGACATTGTAATAGTATATTACAATGTCTAAGTTACAGTAGTATTCTATATTCTACAGTAGAGATAACGGAAACTAAAATAAAACAAAATGTTATTTTTGAAATGTTTCACACACCTTGTACACCTGACTGGTCAGAGAAAAGTAAAAAATAAAAAAAATCTTTATTAAAAAATGTTCTTGCTAAGTTTTCTCGCATTTAACAAGCAGAAATAATTTAATAACCTAAAACAAGATACATTTGGTCCGATTTAACTTCAGGTAGCAAGAAAAAAAGTATCTGTGTGTTTAAATTATCTGGTTTCAACTGTAAATACTAATTTAAGCTTTTAGTCAAACAATAGATTGCTAATTATTACAAAACTGTGCTGTTTGATTATTAGCATTTTTAAGGACCAAACCTTGAAAACACCTCACTGAAGTTCAAGCATTTTCAAGGATTTCCAAGAACCCTGAAAAGGTCAAAGTGAAATATTTAAATCTAAACTAAAGATGAAAGAGGTGAAACATTTCACCCATTTGGGTTTCAAAATCACCAATTAAGGATCAATAAAGGAAACCTTTAAATCCTGAGAGTTTCCTGGAAAAACTCCCAATCCAACCCGTGATCTTAGAAGAAGAAAGAACAACAACACTGACATCGAGTTGGACATTAAACCAAACTATAAGCTGCGTCCCAGAAGGAAAACAGAAATGTTTTTTCATCAGATCATTTAAGAGCAAAACCAATCCACGTATCGAATCCTGAGGGTCGACTCTGGCAAAGGAGCAGGAAGGAAATAAAATGTGCTGAGTCCAGCTGGGAAAAGATGGATTCAGAACGCTCTGTGCATGCGAGTCAGAGTAAATGCATGTGCAAGAATGTGCCCGTGTGAGTCACAACCCCGGCCTCCTCTGCAGAAAGATGGATGTGGTTTCCAGCCTGACAGAGAGGAATGAGCTAATGAAGTTCTCCAGGTTGCCTCGGTGAGACAAGAGGAAAAGGGCAGATGCAGAAAAAAAAGCGGAAACGGGAGAAAAAAGAAAACAAGTAATAAGAAAATAACAGGGTGAACGGATAAGGAGAGAGGGAAATGAAACAGCTTGACTGTTCGCTGCAGGAAATGACAAGAGCTGCGGCGGACTGGAGCAAGAGTGAAGTGGGAGAAAAGGAGAATTTGGTGCCTTGCAGAAAAATGTATGCTCCCTAAACCTTTTCCACCCAACAGCCACAGACTTAAATGTGTTTTATTTAAATTTTATGTGACAGTCCAGCACAAAGCAACGACTAACTGTGCAGCAGAAGGGAAAAGGTTTCAGCAAAATGTGAAAAGTAAACCATCCACATCATTAATTTGGTAGAGTCCACATGTAAGTAGGCCTGAAAATAACCAATTCTGCTGCACGATAAATTAGTTATTGCGATAAACGATAATATTTAAAAATAATGCACACATTCTTAAAGATCAATAAACTTTAAATTCTCACAAACATTTAATACTGGACCTGGAAGACATTTTAAAAATCCAAACCAAATAAAGCACAGAAAAAACAAGTAAAATAAATTATAAACAAAATTATCTTTAAAAAAAACAAAAAAAAGTGTTAATCCAGTTTTTAAATTATGCAAATAGAAATGATCGAGTTTGCTTTAATTTATCATGCGATTGATTGATTTATTGTTTATTGTGACAGGCCAACATGTATGTGACTTAATCTCGTTTGAATCCTTCAGTTTTTTAGAAAACTTCATGATTCGAACTGTATTATAAAGACCAAACAGTGAAACCAGAAGTGTCCAAACATGTGGTGACAGGACCCAAAAACGGTCGAGGTAAAAGCAGTCAAAGGACACAAAGATTATTAAAATATTTTAACGTTACATTTAAATTGGTACCTTATTAAGTGAAACATTAACCAACATTTAGATGGAAAAATTTAATGTTTCATCTGTTGATTTTTGTGTCTTTATGATGGAAACATTGAAATGTGCTCTACAAATAAAATTTGATTTGATTTTAACTACATATTTTAACAAAGGTTTGTTGTTGGTAGAAAAATGGTAAATAATTTTTTTTAAAAAGGACATAAAAGTGTTGTTTTCCTTCAATATATTCCAAATTATTAGAAACAGAGTTTGATCCACATTTCTTAAAAAATCTCGCTTCATTTAGCCTAGTTTAAGAAATTGGTGCGCAAAGTCTGCGTCCAAGTATAAATCTCTCGAGGTTGGAGGTCTTATTTTCTATAAAATTAAAGCAATAAATGTGGCTGATAAAAGAAGAATTCTGGGAAGGTTTTTTATTTGCCTGCATTATTTTTTTTAAGTGTTTGCCTCAGTGAATCTGCATAAACTGCCTGGAATGCTGAACCAAATTTGAGGTGTAACGCCATGCAAAATTACTCAAAAATTAAGGGTTTTTTTCTTAAATCAGTCATAAAGTATGGCATACATATGGAGTCAGTCCTGTTCAATTCCATCCTCTTAAATTGCACTGATTTGCACATCTGCTGGCTGAAATGTCCTGGATTTAAAAACATTGAAGTTTGTAGTTGCAATGTGACGAAAAGGTTCAAAATGTATTACATGTCCAAGGAACTGTAAAAATAAAAACTGGCCTGCAGAAAAAGAGCCAATACTGAACAGAAAAAGGAAAAAAGCTCAACTAATCATGTAAAGATGGAGAAAGACGGGGGGAAAGCTGCAGCTAGCGCCAGCTGGAGAGGAAAGGAGCCTGATGTGTGCGCTCAGTCCAGCTGTTCATTAAACGGGTCTGCTGCTAATTAGGCTGCGATGAGGTCACACCGCTCGAGTCATTGATTCCACTTCCTGTTTCAGGCAGCCAATAGCGAGCTGCTGTCAGGCTGGCACCTGAATTTTCCCCGGGATGATAAACGAGGCAGCCGCTGGGCCAAAATCAACAACGCTCAGCCCCAGGCAAACACGGTGAGCTAAGTTATTGGCTGGTCAGCGCCGCTCTGGGTCTCCAGGGGAAATGAATACACATTTAAATAAAGGTGGAGGATGAAGGTGGAGGTCAGGCGGCAACAGCAGGAGGAAAATGCCGCCCTCATCGTAGATTTTGATTTAGAGGTGGAAAAACAAACCGCTGTTCAGATATTACTCAACACAAGGTTGGCATTAAACAGAAATTTGTTCCAATTTAAGACCCGTCTCCTCCCACATCCTCCATTTTCCCCAGTGGGAGTCTGGAGACCAGGATTAGCTCTGAGGCAATCTGTAGAGATCGGGATGCGACTGCTGCAGCCGCAAATGCAATCAGAAAGCAGCGGAAAGCCAGGCTGCAGCGCTGCTGCACATGTGAAGAGCAATCAGAGTGTTTAAGTCTGGGTGTGTGATTTCACATGTACCAAGAGCAAACAAGCCTGCATGTAGACCAGAGGTGAACCAATTAAATGTTACTAATCGATCGTTGAAATAATCGTCAACTAGTTTGACGATTATTTAACATTCGATCAATTGTTAATTAGAGCATACGGACGGTAAAAAAAAATGCCGTTTGAAGGAACAAAAATGCAGTCAGATTTGTAATTAAGTCAAAACTGTACAAAATACATATACATTTTGCACTGAAGATAAAAAATAAACCTTTTCTGTCAATTATGTGGAATAATTTTAGCTTCACAAATTCTGTGAAAGGTATTTTGTTTAACTGCAGATCAATCCTTAGCTACAAATAATCAAGCAAACAGGAGGAATTATGTGTTACTAAATGTTAGGCAATAAAATATCAGTTTTATTTTTATTTTTTTAAAAAGGAATTCTATTATTAATTTGCATCTTTAAATATATTTTTAAATGGTTAAATGAAAATTGTGCAAAATATGACAATTTATTTTGTTCAAATAATCAATTAATCGTAAAAAATAATTAGTGGAATAATAGATAGGAATAAATAAATATAAAGCAGAAAAATGAAACTAATCTTGTGTTTAAAGGGAATAAATACATAACATGAATTACAGAGGGTCAAATTTATATATTCTAAATTAAACTGTGTTAAATGTAGTAACTCAATCTGTTAACCTCTGACCTCTGGGGGGATGGAGTCCAGCCCGGCGCAGTTCTCGTTGCATTTGTCGTAGACCAGTCGCAGCTTCCGAAAAAGAACGGAAAGCATCCGGAGATGTTCCTGAAGTTTCCCCAGTCGGTCCTGATGCGTGTTGGGGTGATACGTCACTCCATTGGGTAGCTGAGAAGGAGAAGAGACACGGATGGTTAGAGACACAGATGGTTAGAGACACGCCTGGTTCATTTATCTGCCCCAAAGGACAAAATGAGGCAAAACTGTTGGACACTTTAATTTATTTTAATCCCATAAATCCTGAATTTATCTCAAATTCTCCAAAAAAAATACTTGTTTTTGCCATCAGACGTTAAGACAGCCTAAATGTAAATATGGCACCTAAAATTAGTGTAAATTTTTTAATCTCAGTTTGATTATTTTTATTGATGTTCTCAAACAAGACTTTTAACATTTTTGTACAATTATTGATGTTCATACTGTAGTGTTTTAAATACAGCTAAATACTTTTTAAAAAAAAAACTTTACTGCTTTTATCCTATCTGAAAAAAACATAAAAAATAAACGCATATTATTACGGTACGTTCTTATGTAAATAATTTATTCTTTACTTATATAATTCTTCTACAATCTGAAGTAATCTTTTGATTCAAAGCTGTGTAATAAAAATAATTGCACAGAATTTAGTTTCTACAATTTTACATCCAGGTATTCCATTCCCAAGTCGCCTAGTGTCACTAAAAAGCCTCATACCCAAAATTACAAAAACCTTCGACTTTTGGTCACATGGTGTCTATTTTAATGTACAACCAGAAGACATTAGTAAGTGTAAATATATATTTTTATTACAGAATCTAGTTCAGGGTAAAGATTATTTACTGATTGTCGGCAAAATTCTATTTTAATTCAAAATTAATTCACATTTATTCTTCCATAAACCATGTGTAGTTCGCTTTGGTCACTTCTAACATTATTCTTAGAATATGAATCAATAAACATTTGTAGCAGTGATACACCTGCCTGGTTGCATTTGTAAAATAAGATGCATGAAGCTAATTAGCTTAGCTAGCATCTGAAGGGTTAAGGATCCAACATATTTTGAAATAAACACAACAACAGAAAAAGTTGTAATTGCATTAGACAGCTCAGATCTTCTGGGGCGTAGCTAACTTGCTTATTTAACGCAGCTTCACAGAACATATTCTTTTTACAAGATTAAATCCCAATTCAGCATCATCAAAACAAAGTCTTCCAGCACGGCTGGATGGATGTTTGTTTGTTTTCAGGATTACTGGCATTAAACTACAATGGTGTTAAAAGCAACAATGCATTCTTTCATTGAGAGGATCAACAAGCCTCTGAGGCTCCAATGTCTGATTATAAACATCCTACATAACATGAACAAGCCTGCCTGCGGGCGAACAAGGAGACAGAGAAACAGAGACGAGACGGGAATAAAGAGAGCGGAGGAGAGAGGATACAGGAAGAATTTTTATTAGTAAGACAGTCTGTGATCTAAAGAAACAAGTCACAACAATGTTGTTTGTGAATTCTGCTGAGCAAGAAGAATGCGTGTTTGGCTCTGATGCAAACATGCAGCAGGGAGAGCGACTCCGAGGACGATGGAGACGTTCAAGTTGACCTCGACTTTAAGAAAACCCAAAACCGAATGTGGATTCAGGGAAAACTGAGCAACAACCTAATAACTAAAAAGAATCAGAAGAAGATGAAATTTAGACATCAGCCTGACCTCAGAGGAAAAGACGACGGCCATTCTTGTAAACAGAGATGGGTAGTAACTAGTTATATCTACTTGAGTGGGAAAAAATGTGCCAGTTAACTTCAATGAAGAAAGAGCAAAGATGTACGACATAAACCTAAAGTTTATGTCAAAGTGAGACTTCTTGTTTGTACACAGGCTTTGTTGTTCTGGTGGTTTTTTATCTGCTGGAGATCAATAAGATACAATAAACACTATATATTAAAGTATATTACCCTGCTCTAATGAACACATCACCTATTTAAGTAGTTTTATGCAACATTTATAACTGAAAAAGTGTCTCCTCTGCCAGAATGTTGCTTTAGTTTTAAAAATGCCACATTTTTGACATATTTTCACTTTATATTGTGTGTTTAATGACACCATTTTAAAATAGTAAATCAGATTTTTTTGATCAGTTACTCTGTACTTACTAGAGTTTCAAATGCTTGTCTTGAAAAGCTACATTTTGTTTTTGAGTAAAATTTTTACCTACTCCACCCATTTCCACTTGTGAACAAAATAAGCAGTTAGCTAAAAACATCAGGCAAGAAATGAATTCTGTGAAGATATCAGCATTTATTCTTCAGAGCCCCTCTAATTGTTTTGATATTAGAATTAAAACTCTGTTTTCAGCTACAGCTTCATGGGAGACAAAGTGGAGGTGGTTGGGGAGAATAAATGTCGGCGTTCACCTGGAAAACAGACTGAACTGAAGGGACAGAGCAGACAATACTGAAAGTTTCTTAAGGAAACTTCGATCCTTCAGGGTTTACAACCAGATGCTGCACAGATTCAACAACCTGATCTGTTCTGGTTCTACTCTGGAAGATCTGGAGTTGGTGAAAAGAAATTCTTCATAGAAATCAAGAACATTTGATTTTTATGAAGCATACGTTTCATGAGTCTGCGTTAGAACAGCCATGTTTTCAGTCAGAGGCTTCTCTAGATCTGTTGCAACAGAGACTGCTACAGGAGATACGACATGATCACAGCCATCAGCATCAGAACCTTGTGAAGTACAAATTACAAAGACATTTGATAATTACACCAGAGCGGTGAGTATTATTATTATTATTGTGTCAAATGAATTAGATTTTTGGCTGTTAAAACTTATGCAAAAACTCATAAAACTTGGCGGATGCATCAGGCTTGTGTGACAATTACATATTATAAATCCAGGAAAAGTGATGGTTGGACGGACAGAACTTTCAAACAACGGCATTTTTTCTCCCAACTTCTTCATTTAACTCTTATCTCCATAACAATAATGTGGAAGATACTTAAAATATTTTAAACTAGGCGTCTTCTAATGTACCAAAGGTGACTAAATTATTACAAGTTTTACTTTTTTCCTGTACTTAAAAAAAAAAAAAAAAAAAGAGTACATTAATTTTGCGGTCGCACTAAGCCAAGTTGTCGTCATCATTTGTCAGAGTGATACGTGCATTTATTTTGGTAGAACCACTGGACAAACTTTAAAAAACATCTAATCCATAAAGTTTGTACACATGCTGCACGATTTCATGTCATAGTGAGGCACATGGACTGTGAAACAGCAGCTAAAGTCCAAAATAACATATCTACTAACTTACAGGAGCTCTGAGTCCTTGAAAGCAAATTAGAAAGGATAAAAAAAAGTGACTCAAAACGTGAGCAGGTAGAAACAGACCTGCATGTTCCTGAGTAGCTGAAAGATCTCCATCGTCCTGAGGACGATGTCTTGGACAGTCTCCTGGCCGATGCGACACAGTGAGGAAGTGTTGACATCTCTGGCAGCCTGGGTCTGCTGCTGCTGCTGCTGCTGTTGGGGCGGAGGAGGCTGACCAACGAAAGGAGGCACTAGAGGAGGGGTCGTCATGGAGACGGCAGGTCAGGATGCTGAAGGAGGAGAAGGAGCAGCAGGTTTGGGTCCGGGTGGAGTCTCCTTTAAGGCTGAACTACATCAGCACACCTTTACATTCCTTCAATAAAAGGAAATTTCAATCCATATTACTGGTTTAATTGGAAACAAAGAACATTTTACATCACTATAATGAAAATACAAGCAACTCTACAAGTTTAACAGCTGTTACACACACTCATCGTTACAATACAAGTCAGACATTACATTTTAAACAAGTTTTACGTTAGTTAATAGCTTTAAAAATGTTATTGCGGACTTTCAACAGCCCCTTGTCATAATAAGTAACGGAAAGAAATTTTTGCCTAAGCTAACTCAAACCATACAACTTCATCTTCGTTTGCTTTAGTGTAATCAAACTGACCCGACGCGACAATAAACGCTGCATTTTACTGAATGTTGATGTTAACAGCTAATTAAACGACGGGTGATGTTACCTTTGAGGTGATAATTTTTCTCTTTCGTTGACATTTTAAGCCCTGCTAAAACAACCAAGCTTCTCTTGGGCACAGCTGCTGCTAAGTGTATCTTAGTATCGCGAGAGTACGTCGTTCCAGAAATCATGCAGTAAATTCCAGAATAGGTGCGCCGCTGTCTTTCTTCTTCTTTTGGTTCCCTTCCGTCGCCTTTCTTCTTGTTATTTTTTCTAGATTTAGTTATCATATAAAATATTATTCTCTAATATTGATGATAGACTCCACATTTTTTCCCTGTATGGGAGAAATGTCTTGTTGAAAAAGCATTGCGCACTGCACATTTGCTTAGGTTAATCTTGATGTATTTTTTTATACAGAGAAACAGCGCCCCCAGCTGGTATGTCATTTGTACAACATTAATCGCCACACATGCTAGACAGCTTGGCACCAGATTCAGTTTTCCATGTCTGCGACGCCGCCATATTGGGAGGGTCAACTTGTCGTTTTCCAGTATTCAGAGTACAGGAACTGAAACTTTTCTACAATAGTGACTGCATACTGAAAATATTCTTTGTATAGCCAAAAATGAATTTAATTATATTTTATTGTATGAAAAAAAGCCTCTGGACTAATTTAGCGAAATACAGCAGAATGCTACAAACTTATTCAGTCTATGAATGTCTGCTATGACCAGCTCTATGTTAAATGTGCTTCTGTCTTTATTTGTACAGATTTGAAATCACTTTCAGAAATTTTGTTCTCTCTCTGATTGTATAAGATTTTTATTTAAAAAGAGAAAAATTTGTCTTGTAGGTTGAAAAGCATCCTATTGCAGAATTCCTATTATTAATTTCAAAGTTCACCCTTTAAAATTCTGTCATCTGACAACTAGTCATCTGTGACTAGAAACTAATTGTTTTTACACCTTTTCTTGGCAGAGTAAAATCCAAACTAATTGTCATCTGACAATTAGTTTGTGTAATCAAAACCTGAACTGTTTTTTTTAAAGAAATCGGATTTTACTCTGCCAAGAAAAGGTGTAAAAATACAATCTTGCTTGTGTTACCACAACTTCTTAATTAAAAAAAAAAAACAATTGAAGGTTGACTTGAAGCAAAATGCATGTTTTCTTTCTCTTCCTGAGCGATTTATCACTGCAAAGCAAAAAGAAAGTGTCAATCATAGGTAGATTTTTAACGTGTTGCTGGGGTCAAACCGCAAGGAGTAAAAAATGAGCATCAAAGATCTTCATCTATCACAGTGGCAGAAATCGTATCATTTTCACATTTGCACATCTCGTCATCTCTGCTCGCCTCAGACAGCATACTGTACCTGAAAGAAAGCAGCTGCTTTTACCCGCAGCTTCAAAACAGATTAAACTGGAAAGAGCTTCACTGAACGGCATCAGAGGTGCTGCAGTCTGAACAAACAGACAGAATATATCCAGATAGAATAATAAAAACAGGAAACAAGCTATTTTAAAGTCAAAAATAACCTGGAAATTAGCTTTACCGGTCATCACTTTCAAGAAAACGTAGTAGTAATTATTAGCTTAAGGGGTATCAGCACTAAAAGGGATTATCTTTGCACTCTCTAGTGCATTACTCATGCTTTAATTAAATATGTGGCTCCTCCAGGGAAATACGCTGGAATGAAGAGAGAGCAGTGAGTTACTCTGAGGGCAGCTGCATCTAAAGTCCATTCAACTCTTCAAAGCAAATTCACTTGAAAGAGCCGGGATTAGAGCTAAATATTCAGTTAATGCGCAGTAAAATGATACAAAAAGGGCATTTACTGACCACTTTAATATTTTAATTTTATGCTACAATAATTTTAGTTTTCCTCATAG
Source organism: Poecilia reticulata (assembly GCF_904066995.2). Classification (NCBI taxonomy): domain Eukaryota; kingdom Metazoa; phylum Chordata; class Actinopteri; order Cyprinodontiformes; family Poeciliidae; genus Poecilia; species Poecilia reticulata. Next base: position 20,916,019 of record NC_088840.1, on the reverse strand, counting down.
TTAGATGGCATGAAGAACAATTAATTTAAATTTCAGTGTTGACTGAGTGGATCAAATAAAACATTTAAATAATTCCAATAGTTCATTAAGTTTTACAATGTAAAAAATAGATATTTTCTCTTTAAACCACATGTATCAAACTCGAGGCCCGTGGGCCAAATCCGGCCCGCCGTAGTTTTTCATGTGGCCCTATTGTAATGTGCTTAAATATTACTTCATGAATCAAATCAATTGAGTTTTTATCTGTTTACTGTCAAATTATATCAATCAGTCCTTCCAGTTTCTTGCGAATTATGGTGGAAATTCACACAAAACCAAATTCCCCAATTCTTTTGCACTAATAATTGGGAGCCTATTACAAATTTTTCTCAAAAATTGTCAGATTTTACTTACTAAATAGCTGCTTGGGTTTTAATGTGTCATATTATAATCCATAATCTATACAGCAAGTAATAAAAAGTCACATTTACCAACATAAGTACAAATATCAAAATATTTCCAAATTAGTACCATAAACACTTTGAATTTTATTCCAAAAAAAACAACTAAAAGTCCCCAAAAGTATCACAAAATCCTGGTGGGGCTTAATAAATGTTCAATAGTATTTAATTTTAAGAATTCATTGACATTTTAACAGCGTGTGAAAGAGTTTTATCAATACATTTTGGCACAACCGGCCCTTTAAGAGCATTCAGGATCTTCATTTGGCCCAAAACTAAAATGAGTTTGACAACGGCTGCTTTACACAAACTGCTATCATGCCAACACATACAGTGTCTTCCAAAAGCATTGTGTTTATTTGTATTCAGCACCTTGACTCAACATTTAAGAATCAATAAAAATATATAAAAGACACTCAAATTTTTAAATTCAGAAAGAAGAAAAATTAGAGTTTAATGTGATTTTTTTTTTTTTTGCAGTAAGTCGTTAAACTATTACAGCTTGTGCCATCATAATTAAATACACACAATTATAGGAATTAGTACAAAGTGCACTTAAAATGCAGTAACATAAGTTTGTCTGAGACACTGCAGTAAAAGAAGACGTCTCCCGGGCCGTCCTAGTTGCTATGGAAACGAGTCTGGTCGGGTTCCTAGTTTTGAGGATTTTCACACAGCGTACATCCAGGCTTCAGGTCAGCCTGCCGCTCCATTTGAATGGTAATGGAGTGGAAGTTGTAGGAGGAGAAACAGGCCTGGGTCATTTCCCTCAGGACGGTCTGGGCATCAACCGAATCATCTGGAGAAACGGAGACAGACAGAAAACAACACTTACAATTTACTTATTCTATGTGTAACTGAAATGCTGTTGACATCTAAAGTGAAGAGACCAATAAAGCCGAGAGTTTATTACAATAAACAAATTTAAAAAAAATTTATATAAGGTATATTTTAGTTCGAAAAAGCAAAAATGTGACTAGGTGGCCTTTTTATTACATAGGATTGGATGATATGGCTAAAAAAAAGTTTGGTTTCACAATATAGTTGTTTCTTATCAGTCAATATTGATAATTATTGATTTTTTTCATTGTTTTAAACAAACTGCTGGGCTGACTTCCCTGTTTTATCCACAGTTTTCACTTCACTCCGCTGTTTTTTTTATTTTTAAGCAGTTATGAGGCACAGTGGTGGAATCTAAAACTTCTACTGTGGCAGTTACTCAGCAGGTTGTTGCTAGGCAACCAAAGAACGTGTTGCTAGGTAACCAAAGAGCAAGCGAGTCAGTTGATTCCACCAACTGACTCACTGAGGGGGCGTTTACATGACAACGATCCAACAAAAACGGCACTTTTGTTCCGTTTTTGTTGGATCGTTTACACGATAACGTTCTAATTACGATCTGTGTTTACACACAGTAACGGTACACATCGAAAACGTGTAATGCTCTCGCTGCGCCTAGTTGGTGCTAGGTTCTTTGAAACTTTGAAAGTGCGCATGTGTTTAAAAAAAAGTTGTACTTGAAGGCATGTGGATTTGCGTGAGAAAACAGCATTGTGTGCGTCTGATTAGGGCGCATGCAGTTAGAAAAAGTGGGATAACTTTGCTGAAACACCTTGTTTGAGCTTTCACGATGTCTGTAGCGAGCCCCGGACTGGAAGCTGTTTATTGTTTTTACCTTGGAATGGCCAACAGTCTGTTATTCCTATATCAATTTGATCAAATAGGAGTTCCCACACGTCCCATATTCGTGTCCTCTGTTACCTTTTTCAGCAGTTAAAACAGTTTTATCCGTCGCTAACAAGTCGTAACTTGTTTTTCCGAGCCGCCTTCAAACGCAACATGAAAGCTTAGACGCTTGCGCTGAGTTTACACCTGTGAGGCAGCGGGAGACCTGCTGCTGCTGCGCAGGTGTGTGTTAGAATCATGGAGGTAAACCAGAAAAACGTAAACGACTGAGAAAAACGACTGAGTTGAGTAAAGCTGTTGGATGCAGGTGATGTTAGCTAAAAGATGACTAGCTAATATCAATACAGCACGTTAAGCTTGTTAACAAGTAGCCTGTATGCTACTGATGTTGTTGTCTATGTTCAGCTACGTAGATTCATTTTGCCCCCCAAAATAAGTCGATGCCCCTCCTGTTAAACTCGTCTGTAGCTGGGGCTGGTCCGTAGTTCTCTAGATAAGAGCGCTGAGCAAGCAGGCGTGTATTTTGCCACCTGGGCGGTGCGGAGCGGTGAAGAGACGCTGAGGGAACCGAATCTGATGGGGAAACGGTAACACCAGCATTGTGAGTAGTTTCTTCTTCTTCTTCTTCTTCTGTGGATTGCAGGAAGCAGCTATGTTTTGCGTCATACTATGTATGAGCCGGGGATTCTCTGGAAGAAAAGATCCGTTTTCTAGGTTTACACGACAACGGAAAACGGTACGTTTCAGAAATATCGCACTCTGGAACCCGTTTTCAATCTGTGCCGTTGTTAGAGAAAACATTCCGTGGTTTCGTGTAAATGCGCACTACAAACGCAACAAAACTCTCCCGTTTCCCCCCAAAATCGTTGTCGTGTAAACGGGGCCTGAGTTGAGTTGCTAAAGCCTTTCCTCTGCTTATATCTCCCAGAATGCAGTGCGGTTCAATGAAATTACTGAATATTTTATCACACGTATCATTTATGAATACTGATCCCATTTCTAATCTGATTCTTGTTACCGATTTATTCTCCAGCCATATTATAATGTATTGTTTTGAACCACAATGCCAACTCTTAACAACTAATTGAAATACAAAACAATCTGTGAAATAAATGACTGACTTTTCTCACCTATTGCTATGTGTGCAGACAGAACTGCCTGATTCATGGTGAGCGCCCAGATGTGAAGGTTGTGAACCGCTTTGACTCCGTTTACAGCCAACAAACGGTCTCGCACATCACTGTACCGCACCCCCGATGGCGTACCTGCAACACAGTTGGGAAAAACAACAAAGGCAAAACTGAGAGAAAATGAGCTAAATCTATGATAATGTATACTAAAAGTGTAGTGATGACCTTACCCTCCATTAGAACAAGAAGGATGTCCCTCATGATGGTGAAGGTGGTGCATAGGACCAGAATGGAGAACAAGAAGGTGCAGATTGGATCAGCGATTTTATATTCTGGCTGGAAGCAAAAAAATAAATAAATCAAAAAACATAACTTAATAAATAGCTATATAATAAAATGCTACATTTTTTTTATGAATAAATTAGATCTCTCTTTTAAGCACAAGAGCAAATTATCTTGGTGAAATCCTTAAAAGGGCAGCTGCAATGAAAACAAATCTTTTGTTTTGGACTGGAGACCATTCCCAAAGCAGGAAGTGGATCATGGGGCATTTTAAAACTTCTACTGTGGCTGTTACTCAACAGGTTGTTGCTAGGCAACCAAAGAACGTGCCAGGGTTGCTAGGTAACTCACAGGCTAGAATCTAAAACTAGAGGAAGAAAAGACTCATTGACTTTTACCAAACGCAAAAGAGAAATCCGACAACCGCTAAAACCTGACACTACTCCACTTTTGTGAAGCAGGAAGTTGCGCTCAGTGTCTTCTTCGGTGGTTTTTGTGCTGTTTCAACACAGGCGAACAGTGCAGCGTGAAAGCGAATCATCAGCCGAAAACGTAAAATAATGTTCTAATGTTGGGTCCCAATCGAACCGAGTCTGCCGGACTGTCAGGTGTGAAAACGCCCTAAAACACCTTCCTGTTCAAGATTATCTTTGAGTTTAAATTAAAACTTTATGAAAACTATTAAGACCATTTCAGTAATTTTCAAAGATATAGTAGTTTCACAATAACAACTTTTAATTAATAAAATAAGACTTGAGATGAGGAAAAACTTGCATATTTCTATCTCTCAGACATTTTAAACATCCGTTTGCAGTTTCTACCACATAAAAAAAACACACTCTTTAAAGCCGAGTTTGGGTTTGAGCCCAAATGCAGAACAAGATACCTTGAAGAAGATGATGATGGCACTGACGAGCACGCTAACACTTTGGAGAAGGTCTCCCATCACATGCACAAAAGCTGCTCGCACACTTGCATTCGCCTGCTGAGCCCTCTTTCCTAACACGCATAAAAATAACGAACATTCACATCATGTTACGCCATTTTAGTGTCTCAATGATGTTGCTGTTCTTCGATTGTACCGTTGCCTGCATGGTTTTCTTCCATGTCTATGCAGTCGTTTGAATAGATGTTGTTTGGGCTCTGAGTCTTTTCTTTTCCTCTCTTGGGACTGTGACTGTGTCCATGTGAGGCGAGTCCACCGTGACTGTGGCCGTGACCCGACTGGTGAAGGGTTAAAGCCATTCTGTTGGAAAATAAGGACCAATTTCAATCAGCGCTATAAGAAATGCTGTTCTTCAACCTGTTAAACAACAATTATTGAATACTTTAGCATAAATAACAACTATTTACTCACATAATGTTGGCCACCACTGCACAGCCTGAGGTAATGAGCATCACGTGGCCCTCGATCTCGTAGTCATCATGGACGATGCGCTCCACAGCGAGATAAACCAGCACTCCTGTGACGATCCAGATGGTGAAAACTGACAGCAGAGCCCCCAAGATTTCTGCATGGACAACGAAACAACGTTGCAAAGAAATCAGTTGAGAATTCACCAGAAAACATAACCAAACATTGACCAAATGGTTATGGGGCAAGAAGCTGACCTTATTTTACCAGGTAGTTGCTTCTATCCTAACCTAAACTAGTTTCTTAGAAATGTTTTTGGCAGAGCAATAGTAATTTAAGATTCAGCCTAAAACTGGATCTGGAATTGCAGCTACTAAAATGAAATTTGTGCAGGATGAAAAAGATGCTAGCTTGTTATTATCAGTTAGTTTATAACCATGAAGTTAATTAACCACGTGCTACCAAGAAGCTAACTTTCCATCCACACTCTTAAGACATTTAGGGCCATTAAAAAAAAAATGTATACACTTGGAATAAAAATAAACTCCATACAGAAAGAGCTTGAGGGATTTATAACCAGAGCCTTATTAATGCAGCACAAGAGTATTAACAACTGCATCCATTAAAGAAGCTAGCATGTAGCAAATTAGTAATCTATCTTCATTTTTAGTTAACAAGGATCCGACTAGAAAAAACAACAAAAAAGGAAAAAACAAAGATTCGTGGCATCGTTCCAGTAGTAGTATCTGGTCATCTCACAGTCCTGTGTGTCCCCAAGATACCTGCACTAAAGATTAGCTAGCTAGTAGGAACTGCTAGCTAGCAAAGTAGCTGCAGGCTAGCCAAAAAATACTATGGTAGTGTTGAGAAAAATTATTATTTTGAGTGTTTAACACAGTTTAAACCTTTTAGAACGAATTTCTTAAGTTTGAACAGGTTTGTGTTAGTGATTTAAAACCCGAAGAACTATAGGATCTGCAGGAGAGTTTCGGCTCAGACCCCTGGAGTCTTATCATTAAAGACAGGAGGTCATAAATTAACATATGCAGGAAGGTGGAGGACATTATCACTTGAATTACTGTGAGAAAGGGAACTTTGGTCGGTTCACGTAACCAGGATAAGAAGTCTTCTAAAACCAACATCTGACATGGTGCAAAAACTGAATATAACATAAAATGTTTTAAATCACTAACATTTAATTTGTAAGACATTTTTCTTAGTTATTAATAACATGTTTTGACTAAAAATTCTATTATCTAGTTTTAGAATTAATTTAGTTAATGATGAATGTATTTGAAATTGTATTATTTCTGACTATATTAGAGTCACATGAAAAGGTTTTGTTTAGTATTAGAAAATACTTAGGTTTATGGTGAATGAATGTCTTAATTCTTATTTGTTTCTAATTCCTAATTAGAAACAGGAATTGTACTTCATTATTTTCTGTTGATATTATATCTATTGCTTTTGGTTTGATATCAGGACTAAACCTTGGAGATGCTGAGTGCAGAAGAACAAATTGGGTTTTTGGAGAACTTTTCATTGAATTAAAAGTACAGTATTAAAGGTTTGTTCCTGGCAGAGCAGAAGAGAAACCAGAATTTCACAGCTACCTGTGAGGTTCCTGCATTTGTTTCTCTTGGCCCAGATGGCTGTAGAGCCGGATAGCGTTAAGAAAATAAATTTAAAATAAGTTAGTTTTAGAATTTATCATGACTTGATTGAAATACCATAATTATAGTTTTAAAATTTATAACATATTCTGACCTATTGATCTATATTTTAGTGTAGTTAAAGCAGATGGTTTGTCAAGATCTCCGATCTGCTCTTTGTCTGTTGGGAAACAATCAGTAGGAAGTTCTAGCTTTTCACACTGATTTGTGAAAGCCATAAACCACCATGAATTCGGAGAGTCTGCTTCCACCTTATTTAACAAAAGGTGTTTGATCTTGCGACCAAACTGCGGGACTTTTTCTAAATTTAAAAGGGCCAGAGATGCCTTCCAATTGGTCAAGTAGAGATACGCCTTATTTGAATACATTAAAGAGGAAAACACACCTACAGGTATAAAAGTTTGTGCACAAGGGAAACAATTCAGAAAAAAGCTGATTTATTTTACTTCTGCACCAGCTCTTTCTCCAAGGACGTCCTTGATATTTCTTTGTCTTCTTGTCTCAGGTAACAATGTTTGTATCTGTCTTTCTTTAGTTTCCTGTACTATCTTATTTACTTATTATCGTATTTACTTCTGATTGGATTAAATCCTGTAATTCTGTGACGTCAACACGCATTGTTGTGTTTTTGTCCCCGCACGTGGCCACGCGAGAGAACCCGGGATCAAAAGGAAGTATCAGAGCCAGAGTTTTGCTAAATTTACCAGTAATATAAAATTCTTCCTTAACAGTAGTCATTCAACCAACAAGGTCTATTGTTGGCATGTAGATAATGAAATAAATGATAGTCTCAAAATTGTGTTTTCATATGTACAAAGAGTGTGTTGTATTAATGATTTCAAACTAAATGTTGTTGGAAAGGAAGCATAAATGCAACAGATGCTGTTGGACCCGTCCTATGACTCGGTACCTGCACGATGCCAGCCGTAGTTGAGCCTTTGTGTGGCAGGTTTAGATGAAAGCCAGAGGGAAAACAAGCTAATGACAAAGCTGGCTAGGTCAGTCAGAAGGTGAGCCGCGTCCGTCATGACCGCGAGGCTTCCTGCCAAATATCCTCCTGCAAAAAGGAGACATTCTAACAATTACTAAGGGTCTGGCATCAATATTTTGTAACTCTGATGCTTCCAGTTGCATTTGACCTCTTCTACATGTGTTAACTGGGCATTTTGGAGTAAAAATAGTTGTTTTTTTGAAGAATGCAGGAAAAGGAAAGAGAAAAGACAGGAGGTGGAGATGTAATGAAAAGTTGAATAAAGAAAATGAGAACAGAACAGAGTTAAAAAGAACAAAAGGACAAAAGCTAATGGTCAAAATTAACCAGTATTGTCAAAGAACACTGAGAAAGACTTAGGATGAAACTAATAAAGCAAGAAAAGGGATTTAAAAAAAATAACTTACCAGCAATCTCGCCTATCATGAAGAGCAGACAGACGATGGAAACAACGTACAACCTCCTCCTGGCAACTTTTTTCTCCGTCTCTCGGTCCTGCTGAGCAAAGCTGTTGTCGTGGCAATGCTTGAAAGTCCCATCCTTCTGCAGTTCTTCATGGTTTGGCACACTGTAATCAGAATACTATGCAATGTTACAGAAAGTTAGAAGGTTGAGATAAATTCATCCCCAAGAAACAGAGATGGGGACGATTTCATTAAAACGCTGGAAAATCTACAACCCCAAAAGTCCAGAGAGTCCAACTGGTGATGGAAATGATCTTCTGAACCCACCTGAACCTGCACCAGCCTCTGCCACACTGATGAGGGGAAACGAGGTTGGCTCCTTGTGCAAAATATATTTTTATACACGTCGATGACTAGTTTGGTAAGTTGACAGGGAAAAATATTTATAATCAGCATTTCAGGACTACAGAACATGTTTAAAGGAGATCTAATATGCTTCCTTAAACAGGTTAGAAGGTTTCTAGAGCTACACAAAAGAAATTATTTACAAAGAAATAATTCTTAGATACTGAGATTTTAGTTTGCTCAATTCTGCCTATTCTGAGCTCCTTATAGAAGGAGCCGTTTTAGGGGCTCCTGTCACTTTAAATCCAAATATTCTGCTGCTGGCCACGCCCCCAACTCAACGTTTCCCCACATGAAAATGGCCACAAACGGATGTACAGTGACAATTGTATATCTTTGAAAAGCATTAGCAGAGCCTCCTGCACAATCAACACTGCAGCAAGTGGTCTATGTGTGATGGGCAAATGAAGCCTCATGAAGCAATGAACCTTTCCAGCCCTTTGCTTTGCAAAAAAGTTCAGTACTCGATGCTTCATGGCTCACTAGTGACATCTGCTGGTGAAACTGTAACAGACTTGTCACGCAGGTGGATCATACTTCCAAAAACTACTAAATGCAATATTGTCACAAAGTTTTAATCAAACTTATATTTAGTAACAGGAGAATCAATGAAACCATATTTAATCGTCATATGTTTTAATTATTAAAATGATTTAGCCAATCTAATCCTGGTTTATGTTGAATGTCAGTGGTTGTGTTGGGTTTTCTTTTATGTCAGACTGATTTGACAATAAAGACATTTGATGTTTTAATGTCTCGGGAGTGCAATGCCTGTTGGGGCGTTCGCTTTTTCTGGGATTTCTAATTGGCTCTCATCCCTTATATTTGGCTACATGTTGAATTTTTGTTCTGCAATAGCATTAAATCTGTTTTTGCTGTGCAAGACTGATATATCTTTACTAATCAGACAACAAATAAAGAGGGTAAGAAGGTAAGAAATTGGGAGGTGGAGGGGTTGATCATTGTTATCCAAGAAGAATTTTATTGTGAGGATCATCTCAAAGTATTCCCAGATGTCAGAGATTTTCCTCTTGCTGGATCCATTTCAGACAATCCACCAAGTTTACTTGTGTAGCACATTTCAGCAACAATGCAGTTCAAAGAGATTTACATCATAAAACCACAAAAATATAGTTATAAAAAAACAATCTAGAATTGAGAAAAGCATAACAAACATTAAATTTTAATGAGCGCCATCATCAATACACATCAAATATGTTGGTCAATGTTCATTTTATTTTGGCCACTGAAGATAAATATCCTCCTCTGATGCGAGACCAAAAGGACAACATACCCATGATGCAGCACGGCTGATCGCGCTTTTATTTTGAAAACCGACACGCAAAATGAAGCAGTCACGTGACCCAGGCAATGCGAGGCCTCGTTTGTTGGCAGTCACGTGGTTTTCAGCAAGACAACACAAGCCTCGAAGCGGGGCTTCATCGGACACGCCCCCTTTTTACTCGGTACAAGCCTCGAAGCCTGGATTCACATAGCCCATCACTAGTCTACACTTTTACCTCTTTGTAAACTTTTTATACTTATTTTTCTCTAGCTTCTCTTTTGTTATTGTGTTCGTACTTCTTCCAACTCATGTAAAGCACTTTGGATCGCCTTGTTGCTGAAAATGTGCTTTATTAATCAAATTACCTCACCTGAAGGTGTTTAAGCAAAGTATGTGTCAGAGGGTGTGCAATATTACCAAATCTGGTTATTGCAACTTTATTTTTCAGAGATTTTAAAGAGTTGTTTCTATTAAGTATCCATATTTAGGCTTATTAGATTGACTTAATTACAGTTTTATGAGTTTGAGACAATTAAAATGACCAATTATGTAAAATAAAAACAAACAAAAAAAACTCTCAACCTCTCAGCCCTTAAATCTGAATGATAATTTCCCCTAATCAAAAGTGATCGAATAAATCGGTTGATCAATAAGCTAATTTAGGATAATTAAATGCAGGTTTGCGCACAGATCCCACATTAGTAGAACACGAAAATAAAAATTAAAAACGAGTGAGAAATCGCCTCTTTTTGCAGTTTTTACTTTGTAGAAATCACCGATATTCAATACAAAATAAAAGTTCGCCTCACCTTCCCGGGAGGGAGTACGCTTTGCTGTGTTCTGCCAAAATGTGCCGTCGCTCTGGATCCTTGCTTTTGAACATCACTGGAGGAAAATATCAAACACCAATTTCCAGTGGACAAAAGAAAACCTTTCACAGATTCAGATCCGCTTTCCTCTGGCTGAAGCTTTGCTGGTTCTCCACACGCCGATTGCGAATATTTGCACCCATCCTACATTATAATTAGTGCAAATAACCAACGCAGCCGTGTGCAAATTGCAACCCGTCTGAAGAGGGAGGGGGGTGGGGGTCGGGTCGGGGTGGGGAGAGGTGGCGGTTCGACGTTGGGAGGATGCAGAAGTTGAAAGCTCATTGCGACAAAAACAGCCAGTGGAAACACTTGTGCAACTAAGTTGACTCTTTCTTAAAGTGGAGAAACTGGTGATTGCGGCAGCGGCCCAAACTCTGCCCGCTTCACGCAGCGCCCCGCAGCAGCAGCAGCAGCCGACACTGCGGGGGTTACGCAACCCGCTGGAAGTGCCGTGTGCCGCGGATTCCTCGTGCGGAATCACATGGTTCATCCGCGGATCCCCAAACCGGAGTCAAATTTATTTCAGATTAACTCTGCTGGTGGAAGTCATGGGTATTGTTCTGTGAAAAACAAACAAACAAAAAAAAAAACAGCTTTCCTGCTGCGAAATGTTTGGATTTTAGTTGAGGTGTTTCTTGTTTTTGTTTGGGGGGCGCATCATTAATCACCAGAATTATAAATAATAAACAGAAATGAGAAATATAAACATGAAATGTAATTCATTTCTTTTCATTGCGATCAAAACAAGATGAACAGAAACTTAAATGAGTTAAATTAAATCTGATTTTCAAACAAACATTTAGGTTTTGATCAGCTGGAGCTGAGACATTGATTGACTTATTCAATCAATGTTTGATTCAATCATTGAATCAAACATTGATTGAGTGATTAACTAGTGTTGATTGACTGATTGATTGATCTTGAAACACACTCACCCAAAACTAAGCAACTAAGCCTCCAAACCACCAGGGGCCTAAAACAATGCTTCAATTTCACCACAGTCCATAAATCTATTCACTTATTTATTTATTCTGACAATAGAACAGAATATAATAGAAATAGAAACTATTTCAACTATATGTCCAGTCAATTACTCAGATTTACACACTGAAAATAACACTTGATATGACGTTTCACCATAAATATTAAAATATTCAAAGTGCAAACAACAATCTTTATTGTGAAGACTGATAACAGCTGATGCTGTAATTTAATATTTTGTTAATGTTTGGTTTGGTCACCTCTCATCTGAAACTCATTTGTTCCCGAAATTAACACAAGAGGGCGACACTGAGTTATATACTAAAGGAAACCGTTATGATTTAATATTTTCAAATGAGATAGAATAGAAAAGAAAAGAAATGTTATTTATTGTCCCCTCAGTGAGGAAGTGTCTACAGCATAGACAAACTGAGGTAAAAATATGAAAACATCAAAAATAAGAATAGAAGACAACGGGGGAACTGGCAACATAAGGATAACTTTTTTTTTTAATTTTAAAAATAGCATGATCAGACCAACACATTTGCAGCTGAGTAAGAATGATTTTAGAAATGCTTGATACAATTTTTTTTTAATTAAGCTCGAGATTTCGAGTTCTTTTCTTGCAAATTTTCAGCCTTTGGAGCTCAGAATTTATTTATTTTTCCAGGAAGATTTATGAGATTAATCTAAAAATTTCAGAGTTTTTATTTCACAATCTTTCAACTTTTGGGGCTTAAAAATTCCCAGGATATTTCCAGAAAATTTTGAGGTTTTTTTTTTTCTTTCAGAGTTCAGAAATGTCAAAACTTTCTCAAAATGTTTTCAAAAATATCAGTTTTATTCTTGCAAATGTTCGATTTGTAGAGCTCAGAGATTTCCATTTGTTTCTAGAAACTTTCTGAAAATAATCTCAAAAGTTGTTTTTCTTGTAAGGTTAAGAAAATTACAGGTTTTAATCTAGAAAGTGTTTCACACTAATCTAAAAATATCTGAGTTGTTTTGAAGGCAATATAGTCCCATATTCAATCAATCAATCAATCTTTATTCCAGACCAAAAAGGTCCATAAAAAAGGTAAAAACAAAATAAGAGAAAAATAATAAAATAAAAACATGACATTCACTGAGTCACAAATAAATGATGACACCAATGTTTCCACAATCTTGAGAAAAATCTCACTGTACTAAAAACAGGATTTACTAAAATTGCAATTATATTATTGCATGACACAGAAAATCTACACATACATCTATACATGAGATTCCTGAGCACAGCTGCACATGTGGGAACATCATTATGTACAAACATATGGCCAGCACTGCTCCATCTAGGCACTCTGAGTAGGAGCCTCATGCCGTCATTGTAGGCCACATAAAGTTTTTGCCGGCTACTTTTGTTGTATCTTCGCCACAGATGGTGGGCCGTGTAAAGTGAAGTGCAAAAAGCTTTAAAAAGAGCTATCTTCACAGCGCTGATCCTCACAGAGGATGAACACATACTAAACTTTCTGACCAAAGTATTAGCTTGTGCATACATCATACAATACTGCCTACGAATGTCACAATCATCAGACAGGTCATCAGTTATGTAATGTCCCAAATATTTAATTTCATTGCATCTGTTGAGGACAATGCCAGATAAAGAGAAGTCAGGGGTTATCAGATGCTTATCTGCCCTACTTCTAACAATCATAACATTGCTTTTCTTAGCATTATATTTGATGTCAAAGTCACAACCATATTGGGAACAGACCCTTAATAGTTGTTGAAGGCCAGCATGGGCTTAAGATTACCAGATCAATGACCCTAACACGTCATCGCACGTCACAAATCCTCATCCGTTTTAAGCGCAACATTAACACCATGACACATTCACACAATTAGTCTTTTTTGTTGTCGTTTTTTTTACTCTATTTGAAAGTTGGTTCAGTTGCTCTTTTCTGTATGTCTAAAAGTGGAACCAGTGGAAGTCTAAAAATAGCTTCTGGCGCTTGTTTCGGTTCGTCCGGTCCGATAAAGACGTCGTGTGTGTTTGGTTGCCAAAGCGAGCGGACCGCCGCTGGGTTGCCCCGGGCAGCGGAGAGGCAGGACGGTGGCATGGGAGCAGTTAGTCACACATGGCTGTGCTTAACATTTACCTCACAAAAACAAGAAAGCTAAATGAAGAAGCCCTTCCTCTGTCCCCGAAGATACGCAAGCCCCGTCGTCATGGCAACCACCAACGTCCTCCGCTAATCGTCGAGCGGATCCGATAAAAACCGGACAATGCATCGACGTCAGTCACATTTCCCTGTGAGGTGACGACATTTAGCTTTTTTCTTTTTGGCTAAAAGGACTAGCAAGGGTCACGTTTGGAAGAGAGAAAGAAGGGAGCGATTTCCTCATAAGTACCGTCCGGTGGAGACCGGCTGAGGAGTTCACCGGACTGGCGTGATGGACGTGGTCCTGACCAGACTGCGGGATTTCTCCTGCAATACTTCAACCTTTCATGATGGCGCAGTTTGGGAGAACAGACCCAAACTACGCCACTTCTGGCCCCTGAGAGGGGCGCACACGGCCGGAAGGGACGGCAGCCGGTGGGACATTGGGAGCGCACTGGCCTGGCTGCGAGCGGAGCTGGTAAGACCGGAGCTGCGGAGTAACGAGTTACATTTACTCAGTTACATTTACTTCGATCGATCAATCGAGTTTAACTGGATAGTAGGTTTCAGCAACAAGGACGTCCAAAGTGCTTTACGTCATAAATACACAAAAATACAAAGTCACTGAAACATTATTTTGCCAAGTGTCGCCGTTACACTTTAAAATGTTGGTTCGTGTTTCAAGTTACTTTTTAGACTAATGTACTTTTAGGTTTTTTTTACTACGCTGTACTTTTTACTTTTACATGAGTAACTTTATTTTGAAATATTACTACTCAGTAAAATACCCGGATTTTCTATCCACTGAAAAAATAAATTTATTTTAGTCAAAAATTCACCAGACACCTGCAGTGTTTGTTAAAGTTTCATAAGTTTTTATGGAAAAAAACTGATTTGGAAAATTTTTTCTTTTGCCAGATCTTTTTTGTTTTGTTACTTAAATTATTGTGATCTTTGTCCTCTAAATACCAAAATTTCCACTTAACCTTATATTTTGATCCGTCTGATGATATAATTTTTAAATATTAAGTGATCATTTCATCGGTTACTCAGTGCACGAGTAGACTTTTTAATATTTACTTCTTTACTCTTACTTGAGTAATTGTATTATGAAGCATCGCTACTCTCACTCTTAATGAAAAACATTAAGATCTGGTGAATTTCGGTGTCAGAGATTCACCAGACACGGACACACACCTGTGGTTAGAAAACTTATGAAACTTTAACACAAACTGCAGGTGTGTGTCTGTGTCTGGTGAATTTCTGGTTAAAACAAGTCGGTTTTTAAATCCCAATCCAGAAATTTCACTGAAGTGCGAGTACTTAATACTTTTACTCAAGTAAAAGTAAAGCATATAGTTAAAATACTCCTAAAAGGAAGTTTTTCCAAGTTAGCCAAGTAAATGTAACTACAGTTGCTACCAAATCCTGCCATTAACAGAAGTTTAGACTTCAAATTTTGGCTCATTATGATAAAAAAAAGACATATGAGATAAATAAACCCTTTGTGATGAGAGAAAAGCAAGATTATTTAGATCAAATTACAATTTAGCCTCTAAGGAAAAGAGAAGAACTTTATCCCCGCAGCACATCTGAATCATAAATCCAGCTTAAATGCTAAGATCTTCATTTTCCCCGCAAGTGAAAGAACTTTGGAACAAAGAAGCGTCTTGATTGAGTCTTTTTGCTCAGCAGCTCTTTCTCTCTTTCTCTCTCTCTCTCACACACACACACACACACACACACGCACGCACACACACACACACACACACACACACACACACACACACACACACACACACACACACACACACACACACACACACACACACACACACACAGTGACAGTGTGAAAGGGACCAGCGTTTGGCATAATGAGTTGGAGCCCAGCAGGCCCCCGTCTCCACTAGGAAAGTTCATGTTTCATCTGTGAGTCGTTGAGTTTCTGACAAAGGCAATAAGACCGGCATCTTTCAGCCGGAGCACGGACTCTGCGACTAGAGCCGTAATTAACACAGAAAAGAAATGCAGATCGGCCCGCCGGGGTTTTTGTTCAAGACATTCCTGAATCCTTGAAAGCAAACTTGGATTTGGTGAAGCTCGGGAAATCGCATTTTACAGTGGATGTAATTAGATGAAGAAGTTAAATTTACATTTGAAAGGAGAGATGGTTCAAATGCTGCAGTTTGCACAGAAAATCCACCAACAAAAAACAAAAACATTTTCATCGAAGCCTGGTAAAAACCGTTTGTCCGTGATGTATGTAATGCACCAGTTCAACGCTATGAAGCTTACCAGGAATAGACTAGACCACAATTCTATGTAGTTAAATTGGGGCCATAAAGTTTGTTCAAAAGAAAGAAAATTGAAACTGAAAAAAGCATGAAACTGAATAAAGTTTGAAAATAAAAAAAAGTTTTGAAATATAGCAAAGGTTGAAGCTGAATAAAAGTTCTGAAACTGACAAAAGTTTGAAAATCCAAAAAAAGTTTTGAAATATAAAAATAGCTTGAAACTGAACAAGAATTATTTGAAAGTGAAAAATTATTTTGAAAGTGACAAAATTTGCAATTGAAAAAAATTGAAACTGAAAATTGTCTAGAAACTAAAACGTTTTGAAACTAAAAAAAAAAAAAAAAAAATCTGGAACTCAAAAAGTAGTTTTCAACATTTTCTTCAGTTTTGCGGCCTGTTTTTCCAGTTTAAATTTTTTTTTCCAGTTTCAAATCTTTTTTTCTTTCAGACTGAATTTTCTTTTCTTTTGGACCAACTTTATGGCTCCAATTTAGCTCCATAGAAGCAACGATCATCCACTGTGAGAAGAAAAAAGTGCCGATCCAAACAAGATGGCTGTTAATGATATTTCAGTAATTAGAGGCCAACATCAACTGAACGGCTTCGTTCACTTCCTCCGCTGTTATTGCTAAAACCATAGACATCATATACGTATTTATGTCTTTGGCTAAAACTACAAGCAGACTACATTTCCAAAACAACGCAAAAAAATCGACGTCATCGTTCTCGAGTTCTTCTCTTCGCTGATTGGCCAGGTTGAAATTCCACCGGAAGGAATCCGAGTAAACGGGAGAAAGCCACGATTTGATTTTATTAGAGCGGAATAACGCAGGAAGGACATGGTCAGTTTGATTGAGAAGAAGTCCAGTTCCCCCGCTTTTAATCCACAAGTCTGACCTAAACATGTGTTTTATGTTCAGATGGAGATGCGTTCCCAGGACCAAGCGCTGATCCGGCAGCTGATGGAGCTTCATTCTGGCATCCAGGAGCTGAAGCAGGAGCTGTCCGAGGAGGAAGAGGAGGACACGGATGAAGAGGGCAGCTGCTGGGACTCTGATAGCGACGGAGGAAGCAGAAATTTATTCTTCCGTCAGAAGATGAATCAAACTTTTTATTCAGCTGGAAAAATGACCCACAGGAGAAGCTCTGTGCCTTAATTTTCTAAATATGTGCACAGTTAGCTTGCATTTTGTAAAAGTGACAAAGAACATTTAATCATGAAAGTCTCATCTGTCTCACATCCTAAACCAACAAAGCAAAATAAAAGAGAAAAAGATAGCTCTGGTCGGTTGTTGCCATGTTTTTTGTGTGACTGTTGTGGCCTAAAATGACTGAGATTGTAGAACCTTGTTTCTGTAAACTGCTATTTAAAATTATGATAGTATAGAAGAGACTGAATAAAAGAGGGAAAGTCTGGGTGAATTGGCTCAATAAAGCTGCTGGGACAAATACTTTTAACTATTTATTTATTTATTGTTCCTCAACTTCACATTCATTATGATTTTACTGTTCAGAATCAGAAGAACCCTGCAGAAGTGCAGAGCGTCTTTTAGGCTGCGCTCACACTGCAGCCTGAAGCGAACCATTCAATTTTTTATTTTATTTTTATTTATTTTTTTGCCTTAATGCGGCCTGTATCTGATCTTTTCATGACAGTCTGAACAACACAGGTCAGATGCTTTTCGAAAGCGACCCAGTCCACTCGGGTATCCGATACGTATCCGATTCAAATGCGACCTAACGTCCCGGTCGCGTCCATCCGACCTGAACGCCACTGACACTCAACAAATGTTACTATTTTGCGGGAAGAAAAACAACCATGACGGACTGTAATTAGCATTAGGTTGTTAATATGCTGGTTCCGGCTGGACAACAACTTTAAAATCGATACGCTCCACCGTTAGCCTCCGGGTTTACTTCTGTAAACACTGAGCTCTTCTTCTTCTTATGGCGGCTGGCAGAACACTGAGAACGCTGACGCTATTGCGCCCTCTACTGCGCATGCGGGACACTTTCAGGTCGTTGCCCGTTCACACCGCAGAACGCATTCAGGTCGCATTTATTTGGAAGTATGAACGACCACGGCAAAAAAATTAAATTAAATTAAACAAAATAAAATAAAAAAATCCGATTTGACAAAAAAATCGGAACAGGGTCCCTTCAGGCTGCAGTGTGAACGCAGCCCTGGTTACTCTGTCTGCCTCCATTACTGTCCATGTAGCATCTCTACTCTGTTCAAACGATGCATTCAGCGTTCCTCTGTTGTGTCGGATTCTTTACTTCTGGCTCCACGGATTCCCTTCGTCAGCTGTAAGTCCTTCCCAGATGAGAAGCATCCTCGTGGGGTTGGCTCATGGCTGGTCGTCCCCTTGCGCCTCCAGCCCCCCAAAGCTCTCCCTGCGCAGTCTTTGGATCTCCGTGTTGAGCCCCAGCAGCGTCTCAGCCAGCTGCACGTCCTGCGAACGCATCTCCAGCTGCACGACAACAGGCAGAGGTCAGAGTGCATCCAGGCCCGGAGCAGGCGCTACTAGATGTGTTTATAAGTGGCCGAGTAAAGATTTATTAATGCATTCACTTAAATAAAACTGGAAACACACATAATGAAACAAACAAATATGTGTTTACAAACCTTTATTTAGCCATAAAAACTTAATGTGATCAATGATCTATTTGGCAAGAGAAGTAAGACATTTTTAAATAAAAAAATCATTAATAAATATTTTACTTGAAATTTTGAATTAAACAATTAGTATATATATATATATTTTTTGGTTAATTAAATGAATAAATCCTACAAAACATTAAATACACATTGAAATATATGTGTGCTTTTGACAAAGTGGATTAAAAATGTACAGAACATTGATAAATATGTTGATTTTTCAACTGTGTATTCAAGTTTCATAAAAAAAAATAGCCTCTGGGATATTGCAATTATCTTAGGGATTTTTTTTTTTGCCATCAAAATCACTGATTTTGTGGTGACAACGTAGTAAAATCTGCCAGGAATTTTGAGACATTTACGCCTTTTTCTGTAAAAGTGACTTTTTGTTACTTCCACAACGACGTCGGATGACAACGCGACATCAGATAGGGCTGGTAAACATACTGCCACCTTCTGGTGGGGGCGAGAAACACTTAGACAACAATGTTTCAGACCATATCTGCAGAAATTTCCTAAAAAACTGAAGATATTGATTGATGTAATTTGGCAGTACACAGCTGAAAAACTTCTTTGATTTAATAAGATAATACTTGAGCACACAAATGTGATCTTAAATGTTTTATTTATGCATCCCTCTGCAGTCCAGAGGGCCAGATGAAAAGCTGTGGCGGGCCAGAATTGGCCCCCGGGCCTTGAGTTTGACACCTTTTATACTTTTGGAGAAGTGGATTAAATGTAAGCATCAGCCGATCACCGATCTCTCAGAATTAAGGAAATCAGTGCTCATAAATCAGTGCACTCCTACATATTAGTCATGTTAAGAAAGATTGACAAACTTAATTTGATCACATTTAGCAAATTAACTCTTTTCTTTTCAAACTGAAATTCAGAAATACTTCAAAAATTCAAAAATTCTGTTTTCCGTGCTGAAAGGAAGCGTTAAGTCTCACCAGTTCGGACCGGAGCCAGGTCAGAGCTCCATCTATCTGCGCCCGCCGCAGCTCCTCGTTGGCCTGCTGGCTCCTCCCGATGCCGCCGCCGGCCTCCCTCTGACCCGCTCTGGACTCGGCGGTCACCCTGAAGGCGTGCATCAGTTTGTTCTTGACGTTCTCCAGGACCATGGTGGACACCGTGTCCTCGCTGTGGCTGTCCCGCTCCATGCCTGGGTAACTTCTGCTAAACTTTCTGCAGCACAGTGAGACCTGCTCCTTCTTCTCCTGCTGGAGTTTTGAGTGTCTCCCTCTGAACTGGCTTGTTTTGTCATTGTTACTATGGAGAAACACCCTTCTCCTCGCACCTCCCTCCTCTTGGTAGCCCTAATAAGAATGGTGGAAGATCTTGAACAAAGACTATTGTTGCCTCCAGAAAGAGCTGAAAAGACCCCTCCAACCACTGCCACCCCCCACCCCCCCACACCCTCCTCCTTCCCAGCAGATCCAGCCCCCTTACAACCCCGATGTGAGAAATGTGCAGCGATGGAGCTTTCTCTTTCAGCTGAAAGGCCTGTGTGTAAACCTGCAGAAAATCAATCACCCCCCCCCTTCGCATCTCCCGGTAGACTTCTCTTTGCTGCGTCTCCCTAAATAAGACCTGCTCTTCAGATTATAGCGGACGGACAGGTTGAGCGAGCAGCAAACACAGCCTCAGTGTTGGCTGATTCAGAGGCACAAAGGCCGTCCTGCGGTGAAATATAACCAGGCCTTTTGTCCTGGAGTTAAATCCATTCCCCTCTGGGTCGGTGGGACGGTATCTGGCAACAGTGAGCAGCTTTTCCCCGTCCTGACTCCTGCATAAAGAGGAGAAAGGCCTCCAGTGTGTCCGGCAGCAGAAAGAGAAACCAGAAATTAAAAAGATGCTCAGTAACGTGTGACAGATGCACTGCAAAAACGCTAAATATTACCAAGTATTATTTCACCTGCAGCTTGGGAAAACGTCTCGTCGTAAGTGAAATAATTTACCAGTGGAAATAGTGTTTTTTTAAATCAATATCACTTAAAACAAACTCCTTATCCTACTTGAGAAGTCACTTGTACAAAGTTTTGTCTTATTTCAACAAGACAAAGCTTGTTTTATTGACGTAAAACAAGTTCATACACTGTAAAAAACAAACTAAATCTTACCAACTATTTTGGTCTGGTTTCTATAGTGCAAATAGCTTATTACGCTTAAAATAAGTAAAAACTAACTTACAAGTAATTTTTCAGTAATATAAGGAGCTTGTTTTGACTAAATATAGTATTAATATTGATTAAAAACATACGTTTCACATTGGTAGGTTATTTCACTTACATTAAGGGGAAAATGTCTTGTTACAAGTGAAATAATCTGCAAATAAAACAAGTTCTTGTTCATAAATATTAAGGAATTATTGACTTAAAACAAGCTTTTATGTTTTGCTAAAAAGTTACTTGTAAGTTATTTACTTCCAAATTAGACAAAACTAAGATATTTGCACAATAAAACTAAACAAAATACTTTTTAGATTTTGTGCTTTTGCAGTTTATTTTATTTTAAGTCAATAAAACAAACTTTGTCTTGAAATAAGACAAAACTAACTTACAAGTAACTGTTCAGCAAGATATAGAGCCTCGTTTTAAGTCAATTAGTCCTTAATAAATATATAAAGGTTCCAGAGCTACTGGCAGATTGTTTCACTTATAACGAGACATTTTCCTTCAAATCATAAGTGAAATAATCTTCCAGCGGATCAACTAGCTTTTTTCATTCAAATGAATGAATTAGTAACTTAAAACAATCACCCATTTCTTGCTGAAAAGTTACTCGTAAGTTAGTTTTGTCTTTTTTCACAAGTATTAAGATATTTACAGTAGAAACCAGACACAACTACTTGGTGAGACTCTGTGTTTTTACAGTGTGCTGCTTGTCGGGGCTCATCAGAAGTGAGTTACGGTTCTGTTTGTGTTGAGTTCTGTGAAGCGTGAGAAGATGGTGGAGGTCGTCAGCTCTAAAGGTCAAGGCGGCGCGGCGACGCGTGACGCCGATGACAGCAGCAAACCAGCCGCAAGCGACGCCGGCTGAGCCTCAGATGGAGAGAAACGTTTCCTCTGCAGACGACTCAACGGGTCGCTGTCAGAGTCATCAAATGCATTTTCATCTAAAGGTAAAGACAACCTGTCTAATATTAATTAAAGGTTTGTGATTTGATTAATCCATCAGGAGATCTGCTGTGCCTTTTGAAATGCTACATATTTCCCCTGGTTATTCTTTATGCTGTCTTATATGCATTAACATTAAACTCCTGTATAAACTTCATAAGTTTTATTTGGAAAAATGTTTGGGAAAGTTTCTCTTCTGATTAAAACATGTTGTTCTTTAGTTTTGGAATTAATTTTTTAGGATTAAAAAAAAAGAAGAAACATACGAGAATTTGCACCTAACTTTATATCTCCGTTTGCTTAACATCATTTTTAAACATTAAAAAAAAATTATGTGATCAGTTAATATTAATACACACAAATTGGAACCACAGAATATTTACTTAAAACAATAACATGTATTTATATTTACACATTAAACCAACTGAGTGACGACGCTCCATGAACATTTATTTCACATTTTTATTAGAGGTTTGCAAACTATTTGTGTCCATTTCACTGTGCAGAAAGATCCTATTTAATGGCATTTGAGGAAAAATAAATTAAGCAAATGGATTAAATCATTTAGATCATTTTTTACAATAATCTTTCAGATTAGCTCAGCATAAGAAACTATTCTTTGTCCCAAGTGTCATGTTTTATCTACTGAATGACATTACTGCCCTCTAGTGGTGAACAACTCCCACTTCCATTTTATGATTAGTTTACGTTCAGTTGTATTTTTCAGTTTATACAGTAAATGTTACAGTTTCTAAAGTAAAATGCAGATGCTGTTATTTTTTAAACAGCCAATTGTTCCTTTTCCCACAATTTATATGTCCATATTTCTATGCTTTGCTTTGGAACAGATTGTGTCTGGTTCCCAAATCTCTTCCATGCCACAAAATAAAGTTAATATAAGTATTTCGAGTTTTACTCACATTTTTTAAACACAATTATTTAGCATGTGTTGCAGCAGCCTGAGGGACTGCAGGGCT
Source organism: Poecilia reticulata (assembly GCF_904066995.2). Lineage (NCBI taxonomy): Eukaryota > Metazoa > Chordata > Actinopteri > Cyprinodontiformes > Poeciliidae > Poecilia > Poecilia reticulata. The sequence goes on along the minus strand of NC_088840.1, from coordinate 20,893,322 downwards.
CACTGTTCGGTCAGCTGAGTTTGTTCAGTGTCACATGGTCGACATATTAGCTCAAGAAAAGAAAAAAAATGAAAAAACTTTGATCAAACATGCAATGGTACAACACTCTGGATGTAGTCGTGGTTTTCTGCATGTTTTCTCGAGTATCTGGATGGTTTTTCACGTCAGAATGACACAAACAGAACAAGAAATGTGTTTTTGTTATCGCTAATGTAATAATAATAATAATAATAATAATAATAATAATAATAATAATAATAATAATAATAATAACTGGACTGACAAAAAAGGTCTAGTCAAAGTCTGAACTTAAACCTGGTTGAGATGATGTGACATTCACGTAAAAAAAAACTTCAAATGTGGCAGAAATAAAGAAATTTTGCAAAAAGAGTGGATCAAGCGTCATCTACAGTGATGTCAGATATTTTTACCACAATGAAAAAAAAAAAAGAACGGAGCTCCATCTTAAAAAACAAAAACGGTCTCATATAACTGAACTAAGTTCCTCAAACTTACTTTATTCACATTTGTTTCACATGACAACTCAATAAACTTTGCATATTTACTAAGATGAACGTAACTTGACGACTCCTTTTTTTTAAAAGTTGTTTTAACTGTTTTCTTTTTTCAGTGCATGTTGCTGATATTTTTGGAGTGATTTTGGGGGGCATGATGGCGATCAGCATCCCTCCCTGCATCCCCCTCACATCAGGACCGCTCCGCATGCTGAGGAGGCTTCAACCCGCGTTCCCGCTGCACAACACCACGCGCCGCCATCTTGGCTGCTCCACCTCCAGGAGGAGCGGAGGGCTGAGACCCGCAGCGGAGACCCGCACGGCGCCACAGAAGCGCAGAAGGACATACGATCCCGCACGGTGAGTCATGAATGTTCAATGTGAGCTGCTGGGATTTCTGTGTGACTTGTGACGCGCTCGCTTCGGGTTTTGCCCCTGCGGATCGTCACCTGTTGGGATGCAGCATCGACGGTTTGTGCAATTTAAAATTTGTTACGGTTGAAGCAATTTATTTTTATTTTAGTTTAGTTTTTTTGAAAGACGCAAGCAAAAAGTCCGCAGAAATCGCGTTTATCGACACGTTTGTTCCTTCATTAGAGAAGAACAACGATCAGCCACAGCGGTTACATCATACTGCTGCAGGTGCATCACACCTGACAGGGTATGGCAGGCGGTTGTAGTATATAATCACAACACGCTTCAACCTCAAATGGCCTTTCTTGGTAAAAACGGATGTGAAATTACTAAATTATACGGATCTGAATTAAGTAATTGTGACATCATTGTTGGACTTTCAGGATTTAAGAAAGAACATGCAGTAGTTGGGTTCTGCTTTCAGTCAGTGGTGTTCAAAGTGTGGCTCGGGGACCAGTCGTGGCTCTTGGAGTGATTCCGTCAGGGTCTAACCGCCATTTCTTTTTAGTTTATTTAGGGCAGGATAAAGTCATGTGAACAAGGAAAATAGAGGAGAAGCTGTTTATGGTTTCATATCCATGCTTGTTTTTTGCTTTTATATTAATAAAACTAATTTTAAAATACACTGCTCAAAAAAATAAAGTAAACACTTAAGTAAACACTTAAGTGTTCCCTTTATTTTTTTTAGCAGTATATATAGATATTTATAAATATTTTATAAAAAAATATTAATTAATAAATAAATGTTTTATTTATTTTATAAATAAAAGTCTTATGTGCATCGTATATACAGATAATTCCTTATAATAAGGCTTCTCATATTCAAATTTCTTTTGTATTTCTATTATTTAATTATGCTTTGCGTTGTTATGCATTTTAGTTGATATGGTACACTTTTCATGTATCTTGTGTCATTTATGGTGTTGTTTTAATTTTGTTTTCAATGTAAAACAGTCTGCAACATTTGTTTAAAAATGAACTATACAAATAAAGTATTATTATTATTATTATTATTATTATTATTATTATTATTATTATTATTATTATGATTATTATTATTATTATTATTATTATTATTATTATTATTATTATTATTATTATCATTATTATTATTATTATTATTTGTGTGGGTTAAGGACCACAACTGAACATCTGAATATTTGAGGCTCTCTCGAAAAATGCTTATAACTGTTTATATTGTTTGAAAAGGGCAAATTTTCCACAAATAGTTTGGAATAAATGTGTGATCAGGTGACTGTAGAGCCTGAGCCATTCAGTCAAACATGTTCGTATTGCTCATGCTTTTCTGTCCGTTTTGTTTCAGGCCCAGCGCCTCCCTCTCCCCTTCCCCCTGTGCTGAGGCGGCGGCGGCGCTGAGACGATGTTTTATGCCCACTTCGTTCTCAGCAAACGTGGGCCGCTGGCCAAAATCTGGCTGGCGGCCCACTGGGACAAGAAGCTGACCAAGGCTCATGTGTTTGAGTGCAACCTGGAGAGCAGCGTGGAGAGCATCATCTCACCAAAAGTGATTTATTTATTGCCTCTTCATTACGCCAATAATGGGCTTAAAGGAAGACTTTTGTCTGTAGTTTCAAATTTTGTATAAAATTGGGTCTCAACTCGAAGTTTTACTTTAAGATGAATGTTTTCTGTCAGTCAAGTTAGCAAATTCCTCCACAACAATGTCAAAGGCAGATGCTGCCCCCTGGTGGCGATATGGCTAAAAAAATAAAATCTCAGATTTTTTAAATACCAGATCCGATTTTAATCCATTTTTTTCTTGCTTATTGCTTTCTAAAAAAAAAAGAATGGCAGAAAATATCTTCAGAAAGTGGCTTTTATTTCAATCACCCATTCTGTGAGTCGCAATACTGAGTATTAGGGCTTAATTACGAGAATATAGTCATAAAGTAGCAGAATTTAAAATAACAAATTAATAATCAATCTTTTTTTGCTAATTTTCCATGTTGGGGTTCACTTAAAATTACTTCATTCTTTCAATATTACTTTATTCTGTAATATCAACAGTTTATTATTGTATTATTTTGACTTTATTCCTGTATTACTACAAACAAATTCTTATGATATTATAACTTTAATATTGTAAAAATATAATAAAAAATGCAAATCTGACCCTAATATTTTGTCACAGAGTTGATGTGAATTCAAAGTCCAAATAAACAGAAGGTGTACAACACGCTTGTGAAACAAGATGGCCGCCATCGGTGTTCTGACATCGTTCAGTTATTGATGGAAGAAAAAATATATATTTTTCCAAAAATTACATTTTCGAAAAACAAAAATCTGAAAACAATTTATCCCCCCAGGTCGAGTTTGAGGTTGGTTTTGATAACTTTTTGAATGAAATGATTTGAAAACTGCTTCTTGTTTTTGCTAACACGATGTTTGCCTGTTAATAAAAGGTTTTTGTTTCTGTTATTTATGACTTTGGGGTTTTTTCTGTATTTTTTTCTCAGGTGAAGATGGCTCTACGGACGTCGGGACACCTGCTGCTGGGTGTGGTGAGGATCTACCACAGAAAGGCAAAGTACCTGCTGGCTGACTGTAACGAGGCTTTCATCAAGATCAAGATGGCGTTCAGACCAGGTGCGCCATCTTGTGTTACCATCGGTTTCCTCCTGTAACGTCACAGCTTCAGGTGCTGCGTTTCCTCGGCCGTCACATTTCAAAACTTTGGGTTTTTTTGGTGTGTAGGAGTCGTGGATCTTCCAGAGGAGAACAGAGAGGCGGCTTACAACGCGATCACGCTACCGGAGGAGTTTCACGACTTCGACCAGCCGCTACCAGACCTAGAGTGAGTCCGCCGGGTTCTAGGACAAGATCATCCAACCATCGGTCGGTCTGCCCATCCGTCCGTCCATCCATCCATATATTGGTTTGTCCATCCATCCGTCCGTCCATCCATCCATCCATCCATCCATCCATCCATCCATCCATCCATCCATCCATCCATCCATCCATCCATCCATCCATCCATCCATCCATCCATCCATCCATCCATTGGTTTGTCCATCCATCCATCCATCCATCCATCCATCCATCCATCCATCCATCCATCCATCCATCCATCCATCCATCCATCCATCCATCCATTGGTTTGTCCATCCATCCATCCATCCATCCATCCATCCATCCATCCATCCATCCATCCATCCATCCATCCATCCATCCATCCATCCATCCATCCATCCATCCATTGGTTTGTCCATCCATCCATCCATCCATCCATCCATCCATCCATCCATCCATCCATCCATCCATCCATCCATCCATCCATCCATCCATTGGTTTGTCCATCCATCCATCCATCCATCCATCCATCCATCCATCCATCCATCCATCCATCCATCCATCCATCCATCCATCCATCGGTTTAACCATCCATCTAACCAGCCAGCAAATCCCCCCATAATTTCCTATTCTGTTAATTTTGCATTAAATTTCTTGTTTTGATCAAAAGTGCAGGATAATCTTGAGCTATGAGACAAGAGAGTCTAATTTAAAAGCTCCACATTAAAGTATCTGAGTGCCTGTAAGAGTTTCTGCTGCTTAAATCAAAGGTGGCAACAGGAATGTTTGGTGATGCGTTTTCAACAGTGACATCGATGTGGCTCAGCAGTTCAACCTGAACCAGAGCAGAGTGGAAGAAATCACCATGAGGGAGGAGGTGGGCAACCTCACGCTGCTGCAAGACAACGACTTCGGTACGCGCTTTCATTTTCAGACCAGTCAGAGACACGCCCAAAGACGGGACGGGGGGATTGATGGCGTTGGGCTTTTCTGTCTCGCAGCCGACTTTGGCATGGACGACCGTGAGATGATGAGAGAGGAGAGCGCGTTTGAGGTGGACATCATGGGTTCGTCGGCCTCCAACCTGCTGCTGGAGGCGGAGGGCGGAGCTAATCAGATGGCGGACAAGTCCAATCACCTGGAGTACAACGAGCAGTACAAGGATGACTTCGGAGACAATCCCCTGGAGAGCAACGAGGGCGGGATGCTTGGTACTAAAGCAGAGAATCCTTAGTGGATTATACTATTTGTGTTATAAAAAATATTAAAACTATTATTTATTTTTGTATTTTGATGTAGTTGACAAGCTGCTAAGCAACGAGGATGGAGGTGGCATATTTGACGACCCTCCTGCCATCAGTGAGGGCGTGATGATGCCTCAGGACAACGGGGAGGATGAGGACGACTTTGACGCCCTGTCAGGTCCGTTTCACAAACAGAACCTCACTCGCAGACGTTAGGGTCTCGTTTTGGAGACTGAAAGATTGCAAACCTAAGGAGAAATTCATACTGCAGAATAAAAAAAAGTTGATGTGCAGCTTAGTTTAATGGAAATCTAACAATATGAAACAAACTCCAGCAGTTCAGTCAAGAGGAGAAATTTGTTTGAAATTGAGAAAATTCACCATTAAGTCAAATTCCTGCCCCCAGTTTTTCACTTTAGAAAACCCAGTTAAAGCTGTACTGGAGAATAATCCTGGAATAATGGAAAAAATGCTTCAAAAAACCCACCAACAAATGATTAGAATGAGTGTACGTGGCTGTAAGTGTATGCAAACCAGCTGCGTCTGGTCTCATTGTCAGCCGGAGCCCCGGACAGTCCGGACTCGGGCCCAACAGAACCGGCGCCGGCCATGACGGACCAGCAGGAGCAAACGGCTCTGGCTCACAATGAGGAGGAAACCTTCGCTCTGGAGCCCATCGACATCACAGGTGAAATTCGAAACAAGCGTTGAATGTCGGTCCGTGTTCTGCAGACCCGGTCTAGAGTCGGGTAACATCGGGTTTCCAATCGGTTCCTGCAGTGAAGGAGACCAAGGCGAAGCGAAAGAGGAAGCTGATCGTGGACAGCGTGAAGGAGCTGGACAGCAAAACCATCCGAGCGCAGCTTTCCGACTACTCCGACATCGTCACAACCCTGGATTTGGCTCCTCCCACCAAGAAGCTGATGATGTGGAAGGAGACCGGAGGAGTGGAGAAGCTCTTCTCCCTGCCGGCTCAGCCGCTCTGGAACGCCCGGCTGCTGAAGGTACGGGACGGAAACTCCGGGACGGTCAGAGGCGTTCTTCTTTTAAAACGCCACCTTCACTCTAGATGTTCACAAGATGTCTGACGCCGCTGGTCCCGGATGAGCTGAGGAAGAGGAGGAAAGGCGGGGAGGCGGACAGTCTGGACGAGTTCCTGAAGGATCTGGAGAACCCGGAGGTGCCGAGGGAGGAAGCAGCAGCGGCTCATCAGCAGAGAGACATCATGGGTAGGAAACTGGATTTGAACACATCCAGTTTGTTTTCGGGTCATTGGGAACAAGCAGACGACGCAAAAAGTATACTCAAGTAAAAGTAGCACAACTTCAACATACTTTCACTAAGTAGTACTCAAGAAATATATTTCGTAAAAGTACTGAGCAACGACAACATAGAGTCACATTAAGAAAAACAAAAAACTAAATTACAAGAACGAAGTTGGACGACTTGATTCTCGTATTAGTTTTGGCTTTATTGCCATGTGACTTTATTCTTATGTTATTATGAGTTTATTTTTGTAATTTTATTTTTTGAATTTAACTAACCAAACCATCAGTCATTTAGTATTTAAAAATTACATCATCAGATGGACCAACATACCAAGTTATGTTGAAAGTTTGGTATTTCAAAGACCAAAATGAAAACAATTCATAAGAATTACAGAGTAACAAAATCAGGCAAATAAAAAAAAAATCCCAAATCAGTTTCTTTCAATATAAAACTCATAAAAATTTAACAAAAACTGAAGGTTTGTGTCTGGTGAATTTTTTTGTTCTCCATTCAGTATCCAGAAATTTTACTCAGGTAAAAGAAGCTATACTTCATAATAAAGTTATTCAAGTAAAAGTAGAAGTACAGCGTAGTAAAACTACTTGCAAGAGTTTTTTTTCCCAAAAAAAGTTACTTAAGTAAATGTAGCTACATAATAACTACAACAAAGTACTGGTAAGAAAACGTCATATGGGAATAAAGTCAAAATAATACGAGAATAATGTCATGATAATATGAAGCTAAAGTCATAATATTACAAGAGCAAAATCTTAATAATATGAGAATAAAGTCATATGAGAATAAAGTCATATGAGAATAAAGCTGTAATAATATAAGAATAAAGTTGTAATAATATGAGAATAAAGTTGTAATACTATGACTTTATTCTCGTAATATTTTTATTAGCGTGGCCCTAATACTCCATCCTAACCAACCAACTCTGGAACAGTTTTTTGTTTTGCTTTTTGTGTGAAATGCTGCTTGGATTATAGTTTCAGTTCTCAAACATATTAATAAGAAGATGAAATGGACGACGTTAATTCTTCCCGAAGCAAGAATAAAGCCGTTTCCCCCTCTGTTTTTGATTACATTTGGCCTCCGCCCAGACCAGACCATCATGGAGGAGGCCAACGCGCTGCAGACCTCGGCGGTGGAGGGCAGCAGGACGACGCTGGACGAAGCCGCCATGCCTCCACCGTCCTCTCAAAGAGGCCTGAAGCGCAAATCCCAGGACTCAGATCCGACCCTCCCTGTAGGTTCACTCTGGGTTTTGTTCATTGCAACTGCGCTGCCTCCTCTGATCCTCCTAAATCCAGACAGGAAACCTGGACGAGCAGCAGCAGCAGCAGCAGGGACCAGACGCCGCTGCCTCTCAGCAACTGGAAGCCGCCGCGGTGAATTTGCCCCCGGAGGACGCCGCCGCTAACATCAGCCAGCTAATAGAGCTGGACTTACTCGCCGACAAGGACAAGAAGAAGAACGACAACGACTCTGAAGAAGAGGTGACAGGAAAAATGTTTTTACTTACGTCTCTTTAGTTTGTAGCTTGGATTTAAGATGGTTTTGTTGCGACAGGAGGAGGAGGCGCAGGGAGGAGAGCAGGACCAGGAGGAGAGGAGGTGGAACAAGAGAACCCAGCAGATGCTTCACGGCCTGCAGGTACGAAACACGCAGCACGAGTTAGAGGTCGGCTTTTATCGTCTACCTCAACAAATAAGGTACATTTATCTACGATGGCATGTTACGGCCACTGTAGATAGAAAATACAAACACACAGAGGGGTAAATTTATGCCAAAAATCTCAAATTTACTTGAAAAAATTCATGGAAATTTCCAAGTTTGAAAAGTTGAACCTTTTCTACAACAAAAACTTGTACATTTCTGAGTTTTAAAAGTAAAACATTTTTGTTTTTCCAACTTTTTCTAAAAAATTTCTGAGATTAATCTCAAACTTTGAACTTTTTTTCATGACTCTCTAAACTTAAAAATTTCCAAATTCTTTTGAAAAATCTTCTAAGATTAATTTCAAAATTTCTATTTTTTTTCTGGCAGATTTTCAACATTTCAAGCTCAGAATTGTTTTTCTTTTCCTTTTTTTTCAAAATCAAATTAAAATCAACATTTATTTGTTTTTTGGCAGAAAGGTGCTCATTTTTTACAGCGACCCAAACACGCCATCATATTACTCCACTTCCACATATTTTTGAACCAGAACCCAGACCAGGGAATCTGACCCTTTCTCCTCATTTTTTTATTTTTATTTGACCACTTGGTTCATTCTGTGTAGCAAACACCGAACATTCAGGTAATCTTTAAGTGTGGAAACAGAAAAAAAAAAAACATGGCAAGTAACTCCCAAAGGTTTTCATCCCAATAATCATGGAGGCCAGTTATAATCAGCATTATGTGACGGCAGTTTTACTCTCTTACATCACAGAGGGTGATGGCCAAAACCGGAGCCCAGTCGGTCAGCCTGTTGGACCTGTGCAGGAACAACAACAGAAAGCAGGCGGCGGCCAAGTTCTACAGCTTCCTGGTTCTGAAGAAGCAGCAGGCGGTGGAGCTGGTCCAGGAGGAGCCGTACAGCGACATTGTTGCGACGCCGGGACCTCGTTTCCACGTCATCTAGAACGAGGCTGCCAGAGCAGCAACGCAGAAAGAAACACTCTGCTCCGACGGCCATGTTTGTTTTCATTTCACTGAAGTCTTTCTGATTTGTTGTTTCATTTATGTTTAATTTCTGCCAGCAGAAGTGGAGAAAAATATCCAAAGAGTTATTTGCTTTGAAAAAAATATATCTAGACCAGAAAAGTATATTAAAATGAACTTATTTTGCACTTATCAAATTCCACCATCAGTCTGTGATCGTCTAGCTGTCAGAAACTGGTATTTGTTGTAATCCTGTGTGCACAGAATGCAACGTGCACCTAATAAGTTTTGTATTTGTCTTCAGAATATCACAGAATAGTAACAAAACTTCGTTATGGGTAATGAAACCATGAGTTGACTGGAACACCTGCATGCCGTCTCCAGAAACAAACGTCGTGCTGCTTTAGGATTTCATCCCTTCACCTTCTACGGACGATAATTTAGCAGCTAATTCAGTGTTCTGCTGTATTATCACGCAGTGTTGTTTGTACGCCAGATATAACTTCTTTTATACGTGAAAGTAGATTTAATATTTACTCGTGACTTGACCACAAAGCAGCAGATCACCAGATTTCTGCTTCCCGTTCAGTTAAATCAGCGTAATCTACTGTTTTTTAGATGCACTTCCTCCACTCCAGCTGACTGTGTCAATGTCTGAGCACGTTGTGTATTTAAAAATATGTAATTTCATTTTGTAAAAACGCAAAGACAAATCATCAAAGTGCTGCAGGTGTTGTCTAGAAGCACTTTAAAGTCAGACTGGTTTATGAGCTACAAAAAAGAAAAAAAGAAAAAACGATTTTTCAAAATAAAAACAAGACCAGTGTGAAAAATTACAAAGTCCAATTTATCTTCTGACTGGAAAAGAAGAAATTTGTTATCAGTGGATTTATATTAGAAAATATGAAGTTAGAAAGGTTTATGGAACGAACGATTCCACCATCCATCCAGTTTTCTAACCATTAATTTGTCATCATTCCGGCGTTTAAAGGGGACACATTATGCAAAACTCTCATTTTTATACTTCTATTTGGGCCTAGAGCAGTAAACTGTCATGTAACAGAAGCATGTTTTCTGATTGCTGGTTCAATACAAACAAGTTACAGAATTACATGTTTAATTTATGGCTGAGTTGGAAAAATTACATTCACTTTGGCCCTCAAGTCTGTTTGACGTGATTTTGGCCCATGTGATAAAAAGTTTGGATGTATGCAAATGGTCTCAATACAAACATCGCATTTGGCCTGTTGTGAGGAACTCCAACATGCTAAAGCTAACAGAGGGGATGATAGTCATGGAGGAAACAGAAACAGTCCCGGTAATCCTTGATGATTTATTTGAGTTGATACTTTCATTGTAATATTTATGTTTTTCCTGATGTGCTACAACATAAAAGGAGATCAAGAAAGTCTGGTTCCTTGGAACCAGACTTTCAACAGTCAACAGACTTTCAACAGCAACAGTTTTAACGGAGAGTCCGTTAAAACTGTTGCTCATTGTTTAAGAAGCTAAAGGCATGAGTCTTTGTCTTTCTGTCCCACTACGTACTAATAACTACAGGAGCAGCCATGTTGTCTCCTTCTGCCGCTTTTCTTCTCTTGTGTCGACTTCTTTTCTTCTTCTCCCCTGGTTCCGTCTTCTTCAGCGCCGGAGTCGGCACACCTTTCTTCTTCTTCTTCTTCAGGCAGCTCAGAGGGTTGGGGTTGCTCTGTTTCCTCTTCCTCTTCTTCCCCCGCCTCTCCCCGACTTTCTGGCTGATGCCCTGCTCCTCCTTCAGGCTGCGGATGCTCTGCTGCTGGACCGGGGTCACCAGCTCCCCCAGCTGAACGGCCTGGACGTGGTCCAGGGACGCCTGGCTGGGCTTGTCCAGCACCATGGTGTTGAGGATGATGTAGAGCAGAGGGACACCTGGGATCTTTTTGAGTCCATCAGTTACTGCACGGTCCTGCACAGAAATGGACAACAGGATTATGCAAAATAAAGGTCTAAAAAAGCCTAAATTGAAAAGCTATTTATAATTCTCCTTCCATTCCACAGTAATTTTTACAATCCAAGACCCCCTTGTGTCTTCAGTCCGGCTAAATAAAACTGATAAAAATATTACATGACCTTGTGAAAAAAGAGAACTTATAATTATATATATATATATATATATATATATATATATATATATATACACACATACACTGTAGGAAATTCATTTTCATTTCTAAAAAACCAGCAGTTTATTTATTTTTTTTACAATGAGTGTAGATATTTGTGAGAGAAAAAATATATTACTGGTACTTTTAGAGTCATTCAGTAGTTTAAATTAAAATTAAACAGTTCAAACATGCATTTTTTAATCATATATATTTAAAAAATATGACTCGGTTGTATTTAAATCCCACTGATAGGCATGTAAATACAGTGTGCCTGGTGTGAGCAGAGTTGGGTAATAACTAGTAACATTTACTCAATTACATGAGAAAGTAAAAAAAAAACTTTTAGGAGTATCTTTATTATGCTATTATACTTTTTATCCTTTCCTTGAGTAGTTTTATTATGAATTATCTCTGCTCTTACTTGAGTAATATTTCTGGATGTTCTACTCACTGAATGAAAAACAAACATGTTTTAACCAAAAAAATCACCAGACACAGACACACACCTGCAGTTTTTGTTAAAGTTTCACAAGTTTTAAATTGAAAGAAACTAATCTGGAAAAATGTTCTTTTGCCTGATTTTGTTACTTATATCAATTATTGTCTTTTTTGTCCTTAAATTACCAAAATTGGAACTCAGTCTGATGTGATTTAAAAATATTAAATTATTAATAATTCCATCAGTCACTCAGTACTTGAGTAGACTTTTTAAACAAATACTTGTTTTATCCTTATTTGAGTGGTTTTTTTTGGGACGGCTACTTTTTACTTGAGTAAAAATATGCTGAAGTAGTCCCACGTTTACTTGAAGTACTGTTGTCTTTACCACCTCTGATGTGAGTGCGTACCTGCGTGGCAACAAAGTAGTGGTGTGGGTTCGTCTCCTCCAGCATTGACAGCAGACACTCAGACGCTGGGATTGGGTTTTTCAGATGTGCACATTTCCTGACCTGAAACCTCTGCAGGATGAGTTTAGCTCCATAAAGCTGCTTCCCAAGAGTCACAAGTTCCTTCAAAGCACAGCTACGGATGAGACAAACGCATAAAGCACGCAAGATAAAATGGATCGACATGAACGCTGCCCGCAAACAAGTAAAGGTTTTCACCTTGTGGTGCAGAGCTGGATTTCTCCCATCAGATATTTGGGCATCTGCTCCTTGATCTGGATCTTGTTCTTCAGCGCCGCCTGACAGAAAGTTCCGTCAATGAGGATCTGAAAAGGCTCCCTGAAGCTGAAGTTGTATTTGAAAAAGCTGATCGTTTTCTTAGCTTGTTTCTGTCTTTTGATCTTCATGTTGGATCGTTTATCGCTGGAGCTTTACGTCGCTTAACGGGTTCAAAAATAAACCCCGCTTTTGCTTTACTTTAGTGGCGACAGCACATATTTACAACCAGAACCAGCATGGACCCTTGCGGAGAACACAACACGCTTGGGTGCATACCTTTTACGAGTCCGATTAGAAACAACGAAGCGAGAAAAGTTCCGATTTTGTGCGACATTCTGTTCCCGCTGTGTTGGGAGAGCACGCTGCAGCTGCGATTTCTCGGTAAAACAATTCACATAGTCATGTCGATAAATAATTAATTGAATAAATAAATCTAGATATTAAGGAGTTTTTGAAAAAAATAATTAGTTCCCCCCTAAATTAGTTTAGGGAGAACAGATTATTTTATTTCAAGCTAAAATATTTGGTTCCCCACAGGTAAATTTGGCAATTAAACAGCTAATGTTTCTACTGTTAATCACGTTTGGCAAAAAATTATTTCGGCCATTATTTTAGAAAGCCGTGTGAAATTTTTATTTATTTAAATTATTATTGCATAAAAATGGTAAAATACTGTACAGAACATTGGGTAATGACATAATAGAATACATAGTTCACAAATAGAAATAAGGCAGTAGTGCAAGTAAAAGAGATAGTAATTTCAAGGCTCCAAGTGGCTTCATCTGTGGGATTGGGTGAGGTGCGTATGGTTGCATAATGCAGTAATTTGCATAAAAACAGATTAAGTAGAGACTTCTTGACAGAAAATTTGCATTTTTGAATATAAAATTCAGCCATAAATAATATTAGGTTAATTACATGAAAAGTTGCTTTTAGAGGAGCAGGCATTGTAGAATCCAAAAAGTACATCTGTGTACAAAAGTGAAAAACTACTGAAGATATTACAACAGGGGTGTGTGTCTGAGCGTCATTACGTAGAAACGTGACGCATGGTTAGCCCCGCCCCTGTGTTTTCCTTCCGGAAACAGACGTCATGATGAAGGTAGCAGTGAGGTAGCGGCTGCGGCTCCACACGGTTCATGGTCGGCAGTCACCTCTGACTCGTAGCTCCCTTCGGCTCGAGTCGGGAACCCCGCTGAAGTCGGCTTGGCTCGGTGCTTTTAATTTCTCTTTAGCTCGGCGGCTAACATCATGGCGGCCACGGATCCACGTTTCTCGAGTAACGGCGGGCCGGCCAGCAGAGGAGGATTCCCCGCGGGGGAGAGCAGCAGCGACCGCGACGGGCCGGGCGGCAGCAGCAGCGGCGGCGGAGAGAGCGAGCGCGATCGGGCCACCTTCGAGTGCAACATCTGCCTGGACACTGCCAGGGACGCGGTCATCAGTATGTGCGGCCACTTATTCTGGTAGGAGTCGGTGGTTTGTTGCTGTTTGGGAGTAGTTTGGCCGTTTGCGCGGCCTCCGTAACCCGTTGTTTGTGTGGCTGTTAGCGGCGGAGTCACGCCCCATTATGGCCCGTTTTATCAGCTTGTTGTCCGTCTGACTGCTGCCAAGATGGCTTACGAGTTTTGTTTTTGTTAGTTTTGTTTTGATTTTTTTTTTTTAATCAAAACTCATCTTTTTTGCCGGAGAAACGTTTTAAATACCCATTCCATTCTTGATTAGCATATTTACAGCGTTAACATGTGATCTGCTTTGAAGGGAAGTGGTTTAGACTCATCATATGATCTGATTAGGACCAAAAATGTTCATCAAACGCTAGTTTTTGCAATTAAGGACATTTTTTAAACTTTGTAATAAGAAAAATATTATAATAATTTCACTAATTTGGATTATATGTAGTTTTGAAAGTGATAAAATGCATTAAATGAGAAAAAAGTTTATTTAAAAAGTCGTTTTGGTAATGATTAATTAAATTCCTGAAGACTTCTAAAATAAAAGTGAATGATAAATGGTAAAAAAAAAAAAAAAAAGTCCACTTTCATAGCTAAAGATTAAAAGTAAATCATTACAAAAACATTCAGGTAATCTACGGAGTTAAAAACACATAAATCCAAGTTTCTGCATTAATCAGCTGCAATGTTCTTATGAAATCTACATATTTTTGTTCTATAACCGTTAGTGTTTAACATAAACTTGTCAAAGTCTTTTTCACCTTGAAAAGCTTTCATTCTAGCACTTTCTCTTATCTGAGGTTAGGCTAACCTTGCGCAAGATGCAACCTTCGAACCATGTGTGCGAAGTGGAAGCAGCTCAGTGATGTGTTTCCCATTCACGCCTGTTCCTGTGCTCCAGTTAAAGCTGAAGGCAGATTACAGCCCAGCAGCAGATCTGCGTTAGCTCCAATGGTATCATAATCCCAGGAAGAAGAAGAAGAAAAGTCACGTTCCTCCACCTGGGTACCAGCGGGAGGTTGTGGCTCTATTTTTAAAGTGACCAAGATTTTCAGATTCACTTTCCAGATGTCGTCTCCTCTAGAAGTGCTTTGCTCAACAGAAAGAAAAAAAAAAATCTGTTTCAGGGTTGAAAGGTTGAACTGTGGCCCAGATTTAATCACAAATATTAACCTGGAGGACAAATAGTCTGAAGCTGATGTGATTCTTATGACGTTTAAAGCAAAATTTCGACTCAATCTTTAGCTAAGCATCAATAATAATAATAATAAAGGAGCAGTAAAGTGGTTATTTTTTCTCATGTTTTGCTTAAAGATCAGTGCCTGGGTGGGATGTATGTTTAGTGAAACATTTACAGTAACTTGTGTGTTCTTGTACGCTGTGTTTTGTGCTGATGTAATGCAGTTGCCATGTTGCTTTAATCCCCTCTGCTCTTGGAAGTCGAGCTTAATGTGATGAAACTGTGATGAAACTCATCAGCCTGCAGAACCGCCGGGGTCAGCTCACCTGCTGCAACTTCGAATTAACGTTGCATTATTGCTGCAGCAAACTGCGTCGCCGCGGCGGTGTTAATTAGTCGCTGGGTTTTAATGAACGTGGATACGACCAACGAAGGAGCCGATCAGTTCAGCAGCTCTGCTGTCTGTGTTTGAGCTTCAAATCCTTTAAATGTCTTAAGCTGAATTAAGTTACAGCTGGTTTCTAAATAGATACATCGAGGTTTCTGCTGTTGTAGCTAGAAATTTAGCACATCAGCATCTCTGTTATGCTTTGGAAAAACTTGATGATTTCACTGTGAATATGAACCGCTGTGCCACAGTTTGACTCCTCTCTAATATATTTAAATATGAACAAAAAGAAGCTGCATTTGAGAAGCAGCTGCTCATCTCTTTAGCTTCTAAGAACGAAGAGAAGCGTCACTAATTTCTGAAAGTAAAACACAATAAAGCATTTTTCTCACCTCACACAGTGTCTCATGTCTTACATATGATTATCAATACATTTTTATGTCAGTATCTAAAGTTCTGGGGACATTTTTGGCCCTTAAATGATTTTGTTTCTTGACAAAAATTCAATAATTGTAAAGAGTTTGGCCAACAAAATAGAAAACAATCGATGACCCAAAAATTTTGAATTTTTTTCTTTCTAAAAAGACGAAAAAAAAAAACACATCTTAAATGGACAAAATCATCAGCAACATTTACATTTCAGAGACATTTTTCCCCTCAATTCAATAAACCAGATTTACAGCCACAACTATTACTTTACTTTCTTATAACTTTTAATATCTACTGCAGAAAATCTTAATTTTTAAATAGTAGATATTTTATTCCTATTTTTAGGTTTTAATGTAAAGAAAAATGTACGGTATTTTCAAAAAGATTTTCATTTTCTATACATATTAGCACAACAGTTTCCAGCCTGAGATCAGGAAGAATCCATAAAATAAAAATGAGTCATTCATAAAAGCGACTATTCCGTGACAAAAACCTGAAAAATAACTAAAACAAGCGTTAGTTGTTATATGTACTTTTAAAACTTCAGTAAGTTGTTTATATTTTTTAATCAGAGTCCAGAGTTCTGTAGCTCGTTTTCAGCAGCACAGCAGAGTTTTGATCGGCTGGTTCCTGTTCGGTTTGGTTCACTTCAGGCCACGTTTATCATCCGTCCTGAATGTTTTTGTGGTTATGAAAGTGAAGGAAAAAACAAAAACAAGTCCTGCCAGTCGGTCATGAACCGAGTTACTTGATGTAAGTTTACCTGACGAAGGAGTCGCGAGGAGACGACCTTCAGGCTGAAGGTCTTAGGAAATAAGCCGTACTTTAAAGATGGACCTGCAGCTACGAACCTTTAAGATCAGATGCAAAGAAAACACTGAAACATGCAGAATTCAGCCAAGATGCTCAAACTCACCCATCATATCGGCTCCATCAGCTTTAAATTGTCTTAAGACGCATTAGGAAGAGTCACTCGGTTCCAAAATCCATTATTTTGGAACCAGGTTATTTTTATTTCTTATGTGTGCAAAAGAGCATCAACAGTCTCAGCTTGGAAACGAAAGTAGCGCCACCTTTTAAGTTCCTGTTGCTGTAATAAACATCCTGTTGCAGGTTTAACTCGACCAACTCGTTAACGTCGACGTCTCAGGCTCAACATGAGCAGAAATACATGATATTCAGAGTATTTTGTTATTTTAGACCTACATGAGGTCGTCCACGACTGATCACATTTATTAAAATATAGTTTTATGAGATTATGTTTAAAATTAACTGCTTCTTCTGCCTGTATGACTCACCACCCAGGGCGCCATTCCAACAGGGCGCAGCTGAATCGCTTAAAAAACAGAGGGGAAAAAACC
Organism: Poecilia reticulata; assembly: GCF_904066995.2. NCBI lineage: Eukaryota > Metazoa > Chordata > Actinopteri > Cyprinodontiformes > Poeciliidae > Poecilia > Poecilia reticulata. Next base: position 20,876,301 of record NC_088840.1, on the reverse strand, counting down.
TGTCAGCTACGCATGAGGAGTTTTTGTCAGCCTGTTCCGTCATCATAACTTTCTTTTTCAGTTGTATTTCTACAATCAGTTTGATTTTTTATTGATTGATCAAAATTTGATCAATCAATAAAAAATTGATCAAATTTTTTATTTTTGAAAATTAAATTTTTGATAAATAGGGATTTATTTTGTCAAAGCACTCTTTGGGCGGCCATCTTGTTTGACAAGCACGTTTACAGCTTATTTTTATTTGAACTTTGAATTCAAGTCAAATTTATAGCAAAATACTAGAGAAGGGCTATGATTTAATTTTTTAATGTAATGTCAAAATATTGTCAGAATAATGTCGTAATATTAGTAGAATATTGTAATTTTATGAGAAATCAACACAAAAAAACCAAAATGAAAAATGTTGAGCATATTGTGAAGTTGCACTTTAGTACAAGTTTTAAAGATAATTCTTAACACTTCATAAAATACTTAATCTTTCAACATTTCAGCATCAGATTGGTTTCAGTATCTGGACTTTGAAATGATCATGCAACATCTTGATAATTAAGTTTTTCTCAATAAAACAACTTTTTTTTTCATGTAATTTGAAGGTTTTTTTTCAGGTAAAATTGTTTCTCCTCTGCTGATATTATCGCTATATTCCTGTAAATAAACAAAAATTCTTGTTTTATTAAAGAAGTTGGAGGTTAAAAATATAAACATAACAGATTTGCCTGGTTTTGGTCAGTGAAGTTGTGGCAGGTTTCCTGCAAACGCAGCACCAGGTGCAGGTGATGCTCTGCTCTCGGTTACACACCTGACCCACTTCTGACTATTTTTAGCCAAGTTTTCAAGTTTCCCCCTCCGAGTCGGGTTCAAGAACAAAGAAAGTATTCGCAGAATAAACGCAAAATTTAGTCGAGTTAAATTTGACTACATTTATCTATGTGGCACATTTACAACAATCTGAGCTGACCCAAGTGTTTCACAATTACAGCATCATAGATAGATGTGTGATAAAACAGTTTGATTTTAAAAGAAAATACGATTGGCAGTAAAAAAGAAGGATAAACTAATACTGCGAATAAAAACCAAACATACTTACATTCCCAAAAACTGGAATCAATTAAGTGTGAGTTGTTTCCCCTCTTTTACAAGAAGATTGTCTAAAATTATGAAAAATCATTTTGAGGAGAAAAAAGCTTTAATAATTACCTTTTTGTTATGTTGGAGTTTATTCTCCAAATATTACAACTTTATTCTGGTAATATTAAGACCTAATTCTCGTATTAGTTAGACTTTATTGTCATATCATTTTAATCTTGTTAAAAAAAAACAAGCATTTTGTCGTAGAGTTGACAATGGAAGCTGTAAACAAGATGGCCGCCACAGGCGCGCTCAAAATCAGGGTTTACACAAATTAAATCTTCAAAAAATAAATAAATAAATCACCCCCTTTGTATTTTTTCATTTAGATGCTAATTTCTGTATCATACCAGCAGAAACATTAAAAACTAGAGAAATATTCACATTTTCATCCCCATAAATCTCTCCTGTGAGTTTTTCCCTCAGCGTTTCTCCACACGTTGAAGCAGCAGGTCAGGAAACCAGCATTAAACCAAACAGGCAGCAGGAGCGACTTTAACAAAACGCATCTATTCTGCAGGGTTTTTTTCCCCCTCATCGCCTCTAATCTGACGCTTAACATGAATTTCCTGCAGGAATGTTGATCTGAGCATTTAGAGAGCAGGACATTCTTGTCTGAGTGTGAACTAATCTTTGTTTATTTGTGCCTCTGCAGCTGGCCCTGCCTTCATCAAGTAAGTACCTGCTTTGTTGTCTCTTTTACACCCAATCACACACAAACAGGTGGATAAATATAATTTTTTTTTAAAGGCGTGGTTTTGTAGAAAAATCCCAAAGACTCAAATCCAAGTGAAGAAAGTTGCTATGAAAATCTAATGTTTACATGTAATATTAGTAACTGCTACCTATAATTACAATTGAAGTCCAAATGTACCAAAACTACTATCCATAAAATCTATAAACTGCCCCTTGATTCCACATCGATTTAACTAAATAAAAACAATATTTCAATTGAAATCTTCACATTTTTCCTGACATTTGACTCGATTAATGCATCATTTTTTAAGTTTTCTGCCAAATTGTGTCTTTTAAACGAGGTTTCTTCCTTTTTTTCCCTTCTTCGTTTTCAGTGGTTGGAGACGCGGCCCAGCCAGCAACAGTGTCCCGTCTGCAAGGCGGGCATTAGCAGGGAGAAAGTCATCCCGCTGTACGGCAGAGGGAGCTCCAGCCAGGAGGACCCCAGGTACGCCTCCGGTCCAGTCTGGTCCGGTCCATGCTCGGTTCTGATCAGAACCGCTTGCTAGAGCGTATTTTGGCTACGTTCACACTGCGTACTTTTATGCTCAAATCCGGTTTTTGCTTTTTGTTTTGTGGTCGTTCACATTTCCAAAATATACGGTATGCGACAGGTATCTGATCTCCCAATAGCAAACAATCTGAAAGTGTCTCGCATGCGCAGTGACGTCACACGTAGAGGGCGTGCTCAGTGTTTTGCCAAGAGCCATGAAGAAGAAGAAGAAGAAGAAAAAGAAGGAAAAAACAAACAAAAAAAATAAAAACGTACCTTGCGGTTTTACAGTTTTCATCCGAGCAGAATCAGCACATTAACGAGTTAATCCTCATTATAGTCCGCTGTGGCCGTTGTTTTTCTATTTGCGGTCGCAGAATAGTGACGTTTTGTCGAGTATCAATGACGTTCAGGTCGACTTAATGCGACCTGGCCATTCAGAGAGCCAGATTCGTGTCATATTTAGGACCCGCATGTCCAGGTGGCCTGGGTCCCATTTGAAAAAATCCGATCTGCGTTGTTCAGACTGTGATAAAAAAAATAAATAAAAAAGATCAGATGCATTGAGGAGGAATAAATGGATTTAGGTCACGTCCGGAAAAATGTTGCTTTTGTTCTGCTCAGGTTGAAAACTCCGCCTCGGCCTCAGGGACAGAGAACCGAGCCTGAAAGCAGAGGAGGGGTGAGTGAGACGCTGTTTTTTTTTTTTTTTTTTTTTTTTTTTTACGTTAGCAGATAATTTCCCCTAAAAACGTGATAAGTTGACCAACGGGTTTCCTGTCTGCGTCCAGATGTTCCCCGGCTTTGGAGAAACGGGCTTCCACATGTCTTTCGGGATCGGAGCGTTCCCCTTCGGCTTTTTCACCACAGTCTTCAACGCCAACGACCCCTTCCACAGAGCAGGTAGACCACTAAACACGAATCAAAACAATCAGTTTACACTTTATCTGGATCGTTTCTCATCAGAAATCTAGTTATTGGATTTATAAAAAGTAAACTAAGGATGTAAATATTACACTAAGGTCATATAACCAGAATAGAGCGGGGAAGTGTAACTTTTTTTCCTTTTGAGTGTCTGGAAATTAATAATACATTTTGACATGGTTGTCCATTTTACTTGTTGTTTTGATTGGCTAATTAAAATACATTCCAGTTCCAGTATTAAATATTTGCTAGAGTTTGATTCTGTTTTTGGGGAGGATGCATTATTATGGCCTAACTGCACTAATTTTGTTGGTCTGCTGCACAAGATCCCAATAAAGCACATTAAAGTTTGTGGTTAAAAAAGGTGCAAGGCACTGATTATGTATAAATGTAAAGTTATAATGCGACAAAGCTTCCTTATAATCTCCCGTCTCTGCTCAGACCAGTATGTAGGGGATCACCAAGCCAACGGTAACCTTAACAACGGCAACAACAGCTGGCAGGACTCCCTCTTCCTGTTCGTCGCCATCATCTTCTTCTTCTGGCTGCTGAGCGTCTGATGACGACGACAGTATGAAAATAAAAACAAGACTGGAGACACTAGCGCGTGCACACACACACACACACACACACACACGATTTTCATTATGTAACCTGAGAAAAAGCTGCTGAGAGTCAAGAAATACAGGTTTTCTCCTCCACTCCGCCCCCAACACACACTGACACACACCTGCTGGGTTAACACTGTAAAAACACAAAATCTCACCAGGTATTGTTGTCTAATTTCTAATGCAGATATCTTAGCACACTTGAAATATGAGAAAAATAATTTACAAGAAACTTTTCAGCAAGATATAGGATCTTGATTTGAGTAAATAATTCCTTGATGATGATAAAGTATGAGTTCTAGTAGCAGATTAATTTATTACACGGGAAAAATGTATCTGAAATAATCTGCTAGTGGAACAAAACATTTTACACGGATGGCAAATGACGAGCCTTGTTATAGCTTATAATATGGGAAATTATTTTTGGTCTACTTTTTAATGCCAATATGTTTATACAATTGAAATAAGACGACAAGGTTTTCTGCACAACACAAGATCTTGTTTTAAGTGAATAATTCCTTAATATTCATGAAAGTGCAACTTCCTGTCAGATTATTTCACTTATAAACTGGAAAGTGAAATAATCTGCTTGTGGAAATGGTTATTTTTTAATATTTAGGAATTGACATAAAACAAGTCTCCATTCCTTCCTAAAAAGTTACTTTAACTTAATTGTCTTATGTTAAGTGTACTGAGATATTTTCTTTATAAACTAAACTATAAATACTTGGTAATATTTTGTGTTTTTGCAGTGAATGTTGTTTATGCAACAAAATAGATCACAATCCAGAGCAGGAGTCAGCAACCTTGCTTTTTAAATTTTTTTTAACTCTGTTCTTTACCATTTTAGGTCAAAGTCAGAGCCACAGGTTGCTGACCTCTGACCCCCCCAATAATCTAGGGCCACCTCTGTAGTTGTCAGCACAGAGTTCAGTGACAGTATTAAAGTTTTTAGCCGATGGAGCAGAAACAGCCGGGATGGGTCAACCTTCCTCCTGGTTTCTGTATTCAGTATCCGTACGGTGGAAGGAACGGCAGTCGGTTTCTTTACGTTCGTCTTAAACTGCCATTACACTGTGAGGTCACCTGTGGATGGAGCCGTCCTTAACGTCTGGTGTCTTTTTGTTTGTTTTCCCCAGAATGCAGCACAGTTTTATTTCAGAACGGATCCATTGAAATCTTAAAGGTGCCACTCACAGGACTTTTGCAGAATAAATGAGTTCTTTGGACTTTTCCCACTGAAACGGAGCGATTACGAAACACTTATGTCTTGTTTTGTTTTATCTGTGTGTGTGTGTATACATAATATATTTGTATATATGAATATTGTAAATGCTGTTTATGTGATTCTGGGAGCTACAGACGATTGCTGAGACGTGAAAGTTATGATTCTGTTTCTAAAAAAGCAGACCTTCCCTATTGATGTGAATGATGAGGTGAAGTTTCCTTTTTCCTGGACAAATAACTGACAAAGTGTAAAAAAAAAAAAAAAAAAAAAAATAATAAAAAATAAGCCCAATCTTTATAGTGATACATTTTTTCCAGCCAATACCAGATTTTTATTTTTTATTTTAAAAGGTGCTTCGGGTTTAATTTTTCTTTTTTAAATTCAAATGAAATACTTTGTTTATCCCACAGGGAAATTAAATAATCTTAGTGATTTTTAACATGACAATAAAGAAGCAGAATATTACCTTCACTTATGAATAAAGTCTTACCAATTATCTTTGCTCTAGAGTAAATAGTTTGGTACGTTTGAAATAAAACTAACTTTCAAGTAACATCTCGGCAAGACGTGAGTTTGTTTTAGGTCGATAATTCATTAATGTTGATTTTAAGAACAGTTCTGGTTCCACTGGCAGATTATTTCACAGATATTTTCATCTGTTATACAAGTAATCTGCCAGTGAAGCCTGTTCACTGTGTTGAGTCAAAATCAACTGGTGCTGCAGCGTTACCTAGCAACCCCAGCAGAGCCCCGCCCGTTGCCTAGCAACCCAGGGGGAGTTCCAGCACACTCCAGCTTCAGACGATTTTGCTAAAAAGTTGCTTATAAAGTTTTGTCTTATTTCAGGTGTGCCAAGATATTTGACCTAGAAACTAGACCATCTTGGTGAGACTGTTTTTGCCGTGTAAACCTTTATCTGACTTTAATTAAACTCAGAGTTCTGAGTTTTAGTGCACTTAATATTAGTATTTGACCTGCTGATTAAGGGAATAAATCGGCCAAACCGATGGTGCGTCTCTAGTTGCAGTTTTCTAACCTGTTGGATCTGGAGATTGTGTTTAAACCACGAATCAAGTCTTCTATGTTCCCACCAGAGTCAGAAAAGAAACTGAAGGTCATCTGAAGGACGGGCTGTCCTTCCGCCGCCACCAGGCCTCGTTCTTGTCTTACGTATTTGTCAGTCGGAGCGACTCTTTGTACCGAGGGGCTAATGTGACACTAAAACAGGTGACTGAGGTCACAATGCAAATGGAGACTGTTGTGGAAAAACCAAATGTTCCTGGAGATTAAAGTTGATTGAAATGTTTGCTTTGTGTCTGATTTAAAAGAAAAACGTGACTTTTTCTACAGGACTTTAACCACTCAACCCTGTTTATCCAATATTAGAAACACATGAAGACAATTTAATTCTTTTTAAATAAAATAAACATTTTATTGCATAAAATGTAATAACATTCCTTTAGTGCAAGCTTGATCATTTGTAGCAATTGAAAAAATACTTAACATGAAAAGCTCAGCTTTTTCTGTTTAGAGCTAATTGATTATTTTTGCATTAACCAATTGATAGCAAAAAGATTAGAAGCTTTTTTGTTTCTTACAGAGTTTGAACCAAGTGAAGCTAAAACTATTCCACTTGAGTTCAAAGTAGAACATATTTACACATGAGTATCATTTTATCTTAAATGTGAAACGTAGATGTTGTATTTGAACAGTTTTGGATTAACTGCTGCTCTGACTGTTCTTTCAGTAAAATACATGTTTGGGTCTTGTTGGGAATGGAAATCCCGGTCAATGAATCATAATTTGTATTGATACACGGAGCATAAAATCAGCCAAGAAAATCATTCAGACTTTACTTATTTTATTCACTTTCAGCGCTGAAAGGAGACGCTTTTACCATTACATCCGAGAAGTTTCTAAAAAAATCTGCAGCGTCTCAGGAGGAGGAGGAGGGTAGCTGATTATATGGACTGAAGACTCTCCCTGAAATCACACCATGTCTCTGTCCTGATAAGTTTCTGTTTCTCTGAGGAATCAGCCTGAGTGTCTAACAGAATCAAACATGTAACTCTTTACTATGGGCCCTTTGTCTAACAGTGTGACTCTTTCTCGACCTGGTAAAGCGTCTCAACAGTCTGTACTGTAAAATTTTTTTTACTAAATTGCTTGATTAATTGTTAATATTTTCAATGTAATAAGGAAAAATGTACTGCTTATGAAATATTTTAAGGCTCAAGTCTATGTGGAAAAACTAACAGATTGATTTGGTCAATGTTATTAAATGTAAAAACTTCAAGATCGGAGAAAAGAAAAGGCTTCTTAACAGTAGACTGAAACATTATTTACAATTTTATTGTACAATTCTTATTACAATCAAATGCATAAAATACAGTACAGTGTATAAAATATATTTTTTTAAATGTTTAAAACTTTTCTATGCATTCTTTCCTATAAATAAAAGTCACAACAATGGAGTTGATGTGATTTGAAATGTTACATTAAAAGCCGTTTATCTGAGCAAACTGATGTAAAAACTGGAGAAGGTCACTTAAGGTAAAAGAAACGTGGAAATCAGAAACTAGATCCAGATAGAATAAAACACATAATTAAACAGTAAATATTAGGATTTCACAAACATGAAAAACTAATTAAAAAGGTGCAAAAAGCATTTTAACTTTGGTAAACGTATTTAGGAGGGGGAATAAAGCACAGCGGGCTAATTAAAGGGAGCAGAAGAAGAGAGACGTCTTCCTCATTTTGCCTGTTTGTTGGATTTGTTGAGGATCTTCATGAGGTTTCTGGACATAAAATACGGCTTCTCCAGGGATCCATTGTTACGCTCCAGATCCTCCACTGTGAGAACAACAGTCGAGTTTTAATCAGCTACTTATAGTAATAAACAGCGCCCTCTACTGGTACTGGAACATGAGCGTAAAAAAGGAGTCTTGGAATAAATTCATATATCTCAGTTTTCTATCCTCCTTTCCACGTCGGCCTTATTTATTACATTTGCAATTATTTTAAACATTTCATTGAATTAAATTATTGCCCTGATTGTAAAAAAACACATTTTTACCAAGTATTTTTGTATAGTTTGTAGTGCAAATATCTTAGTATATTTGAAATAAGATCAAACTAACTTGCAAGTAGTTTTTCTGCAAGACAGGAGCATGTTTTGAGCTAATAATTAATATTCATGAAAAAGTCCCACTGGCAGATTATTTCACTTACAGTGTGGCAAAACATTTAACTTTTTCATCAATATTAGAAATTATGTACTTAAAACAAGGTCCTATATCTTACAGAAAATTTTTGGCTGAAGTTTAATAAGATATTTGCACTAAAAAGTATACCAAAAATAATTGGTAAGATTTAATGTTTTTGCTGCGTGCAGGGAGGATTAAATGACAAGTTATTTTCTTTTAGCTAACCTAGCTATGTAACCTAGCTTACATAGCTAACCTAGCTATGTAAGCTAGGTTAGATAACCCAGGCCAGCTAGCTAACCAAGCTAACTAATCTATCTAGGTTAGGTAAGGTTAGCTAGCTAGAGAGATATTTCTTGGTGGTAATAACGGATGACGGTACAGTAGTGATGTCCGAGTTGTGATTTGCGTTTACTCACAGAAGCAGAGGAAGAGCGTGTCGACACACATGTTGTAGACGCTGAAGAAACCGTGAGCTATGAGGTAGCTACCAAACACCACAGTCTGAAACAACACGAACATACATGGATAGATATAAAATACAGCTCGGTGGTTAATGATAGACAATAGAGTGATCATCAGCTCACAATAATTGGCATCCAGTAGTAGTTGAGCGTTTCAGAGTGAAATGTGTTGCCAGGGAGTTTGATCCGTCCAGAGAAGAAGAAGAACGACAAAACACCTGAAGAGAAAAATAAACAACACTTAACATTTTTAGTTCCTGCAGGGAGACATCATTTACTTACAATTAACATTTCTGTGAAATATAAGAGTTTGTTTCAAGGAAATAATTCCTGAACAATGATAAAAAGTACAAACTCCATTTATAACATGGGAACAAAGTCATGAAAAATAAAATCAATATTAAGGAATTATTTTCTAAAAACAAGCTTCTACATCTTCCTTAAAAGTTACCTGTAAGTTAGTTTTGCCTTATTTCAAGTAAACTGTTTAAATGTTAAACTAAACAAAACTACTTGATAAGATTTTGTGTTTTTGAAAACAGAACCCATTTCCTCACCTACTCCTCCAACCACAAGCAGTTTTCCAAAGAACAGCAGGATGTCGGTCACTTTATCGAGCACCACCACCCTGTGAGGAGGAGCAGGAGGAGGGAACATAAAACCAGAACCGCGTCACAAACGGCGGCAGAGGATGGAAACGATCTGATCACTTTAACGAGACCGCAGCACAAACCTTACGATGTTTCTCATGAGCAGACTGAAAGCGTTTTTGGCCGAGACGCAGAAGTTCTTCCCATAAATAGCAATCTGACGAAAAAAAAAGAAATATTTAGGAAACATTATGAGCTTTTCATGGTATCATCTGATATTTCTATGTGTTACTGAATGAACTGATTCCTCACCATGATGTAGGCGTTCCTGTTGATGAACTTTATAAACTTCTCCAGACACCAGAAGCAGCATTTTAAGCAGCAGAGAACAAAACGGGCACAAGGGTTTTGAGCCGCTGGAAACGAGACATTAAACTTTTGAACAAAAACAAAAATCCGTTTCATTCTCATCTAAAACTATTTACTTACAGCACATTGCCCATCTTAACATTTTAAATCAGCTGAAGGGGACTTACATTTGGTCTTGTGGTTGATGTACTCCAGTATAATCCTCACGATTTGAACCAGCGTCAGGATTAAAGAACCGAAGGCGAGAGAGCCAACATGGAACCTACAATACAGCATAAACATCACGAATCCCAGTTTAAATGAGAATATAACCAGAAAGGAGGCATGGTGACCACAGCGGTTTAGGTTTAGCACAGTAAAACATTTTGCTAAATAAATCTATCAAATCATGTGACGTCTTGAACAGGTTAAGATAGATTTATGGGCAACACATGTTTGTTACATTTTTGACACCAAATTATTCTTAAATAATGAGATGTTAGTCTGCTCAGCTCTGCTCCTTCCAGTATGAGCTGTTTTAGGGCGTCCCGTCACTTTAAATACAAATAAGCTGCTGCTGGCAACGCCCCCCAACTCAACGTTTACACTCACAACTGAAAATGGCTGCAATCAGATGAGCAATTATAAATCTCTGCATCTTTGAAAAGCATTAGTAGAGCCTCCTGCACAGACAAAAAATGCAGTGAGTCGTTTCTGGATGGTAAGTCGTCAACAACAAAACACTTGTCTTTTCCAGCAGCCATTGTATGGCAGTAAAACCAGCTAACCAAATGTGCTGGAGCTCTTCTTGGGTTGCTAGGCAACAAGCTGGGAACAGCTGGGGTTGCTAGGTAACAGCACAGTTCTCCACTGACAGATTATTTCATTTATACCAGGAAAAATGTCTTGCTACAAGTAAAATAACATGCCTTTGGAAGTGTTAAATTTTTTAAGATTAATATTAAGGAATTGTTGACTTAAAACAAGCTGCTATATCTTGACAAAAAGTTACCTGCAAGTTATTTTTGTCTTATTGCAAGTGTTTTAAGAAACTAGACCAAAAATACTTGATAAGATATTGTGGTTTTGCATTTAAGGTTTATATTTAAGTTTTTTATCTTTTTTTTTACTAGGTTCTTGGGACGCCCCGTACGCCTCAGCGCTCTGAGTGGTGGGCCATTTTTTCCAGATAAAAACAGAAAAACAACACTTTTTCTGAGCACACAGTCTAACATTTACATACAACAGATTGTAAAACCTAATTAAAACGTCAGATGGAGCTTTAATATTTCTTTTACTTTAGAGGAATAATAATTTGAACGTCGCTAAACTATAAATGAAAGGATTACATCTCACTTTCAGTCGCAGAAATCTAAATAACTAAACTCTTTACATTACCTGAGCGTCCGCAAAAAGCTGGCACCCACAGGAAACACGGGGATGTCGTCCGGCTTGGTGAAGGCCCAGTAGTAGGAGGCGAAGGCCCCCGCCAGCGTGCACTGCCCCAGGGCGATGACGAAGTTCACACACCACAGGAAGGCGAACGCGTTGTAAATCTGCAGGTTGAACATGTTCTTCTGGAAGAGGCCTTCCTCGTTGTAGCTGATGAAGATGCAGCTGGCTGAAGGGCACCCTGGGTAATGTGATGAGTTGAAAGTCTGACAGCAAGCCAGAGAGACGTTAGTGATGAAATTATCCCTGTACTGAAAACGTATGAGGTCATGGTTCAACCTGAGGGTTGCAGGTCACGTTGCCGGTGATGCTCGAACAGCCGCCGTGCGACGAATTTAGAGTCACCACTTTGTAGATGGGCTCTCCTGACGTGGCCAAGTATCTGCAGGTCCCAGTTCAGCCAAAACAAACACTGGAGCCCAACGGTCAGAGCCGGGCAGTAACTACTTACATCTACTCAGTTACATGTAGCTACTGGAGTAACATTTCTGAAAATATTTACTTTTAGGAACTTTTCACTACGCTGTACTTTTTACTTTTACTTGGATAATTTTATCAGGAAGTATCTGTACTCTTGAGTAAAATTTCTGGATTTTCTACCCACTGAATGAAAAACTAACATGTTTTAACCAAAAATTCACCATAAACAGACACAAACCTGCAGTTTTTGTTAAAGTTTCATAAGTTTTATATTGAAAGAAACCGATTTGGAAATTTTAATTTTCTTTCACTTGAATTTGACTTATATGAATTATTGTAATTTCCGTCCTTAAAATACCAAAATTTCCACTTAACTTTATATTTTGTTCTGTCTGATGATTTAATTTTTAAATGTTTGATCAGTTACTCAGTATTCGAGTAAACTTTTTTACCAAATACCTTTTTACTCTTATTTGAGAAATTTCTTAGACGGCTAATTTTTACTCACTTGAGTAAAAATATGTTGAAGCAGTTGTACTCAAGTGAGAGTTCATACTCTGCCCACCTCCACTGACAGTAGCCAAAGGAGGGCATACAAAAATTTTACTCAAGTAAAAAGTACTGAGTAACTGATAAAAACATCAATCATTCGATATTTTAAAATTATAGACAGACAGAGCAAAACAAAGAGGATATTTTGGTATTTTAAGATGAAAATGAAAATAAATATTTAGGACTGAAATGATTTATCACGATTCACAGATTATTCAGTGAACTAATTTAGCAATTTATAACCGTTAGCTTCAGGAAAGTTAAAGGATACATCGCGGTGGCGCCCCAGTAGGAGACGCAGACCAGCAGCAGAACAAATGTGACCAGTGGGAACGCCAGGGAAGACATCATGTGACCAATCGCTCTGCAGGTGATAAACAGGAGTTAATGTCTCAAAAACAAACATCTTTATACAAAATCAACATGAATCGAAGCAGCTCAATCAGAAGAGGGTTTTGTTATGGGCAACACAGGCTGTGTATCCATTACAAATATGCACAAAACTTTGTTAATATTCCGCTAATATAACCCCCCCCCCCAAAAAAAAAACAATTTTGCAAATGTGGTGTTTCCATTAAATAAGAAATGCAATTTAATAAATAAATAAAATTGTATAAAATCACACATAAATAAGCCTGTTCATGCTAAAAAAACAACTCTTTAATTGACATTGCCAGGTTTCTATTTAGCAGATTTATTTTCGTAGTTCCAATTTGAGCAATCACATGTGTAGCAGGGTTTTATTTTAACAATATTAGAGATGTGAAGTTTGTCAATTTGGTTTTTTTTACTGTTTGAATGTTTAATGTTAAGTCAACAAGTTGTTTCTCCAGACATTTATTGCCATATTTAAGTTCTGTTGCGATGCTCTTGGCAGTTGGTGGTTTCCATAGAAACCAGTAACTGACAGCTCCTCCCCCTTTTTTTCTGTTGCCGTCGGTAACTGTGGTATTAGAATCAGCTCTGTGTTTTATTTACAAATATTATTTTTTAACATACATTTTAGACAAATTGAATCATGTACAGTGTTTCATGACTGATTTTGCTATGTTTTGCTTTGTTTTGAGAGGGTTAAAAATAAAATGCTAACTGCTGCCAACTGCTCATTGGGAGCTATTGCTTTGTAGTTTATTTATTACATTTTATTTAATGTATAGGGGCAGAAGCTGCTGGACTGATGTGAACCACCATCTTGATTTCCTCTTTTGTTAGAATAAACACAATGAAGTCAACTTGAGACGAATATTGACAGGTTACAGACGGTCAATGGAAACGCAGTTATTGACAGTCACCCAGGGCAGCAATAGAAATGGAGCGCACAAGCACCAAGTAAAAAAATATAGCTCTAGTTATACCTTGAACAGGTTTTCTATTGCTTATTTCCCCGCCATTTTACTGCTTTCCAGTTGTGATCCGACTCACCTGCTGGACTCCTGAATGAGAGCGATCGCTATCAGGATTCTGGTTCTGAGGAAGATGAGGGTGAGGAGGATGATGACTTCCACCACACAGAGGACTATCACTGAGGGTCAGAGAAATTATCCACACCAATCACTCACAGCTGCTCATTCAATAAGCATCATTGATAAAACTGTAGCTTTTGTCCCGTAATTTGAAATCTGCTTTTTTTATTTATTCAGGGAATCTCATTTTCTAAAAGAATAAACAGAAAACATTTTTAAGGAAATTATTCACAACACTGCTGAGGAAAGTAAATGCTAGCAATAAAAGCAGATTAGAACAGCAACTAACAATTATTGTCATTTGTTCCAGACTTTTCCATCAATTTATTGATCTCATCAGGTTCCTACTGACCCAAAACGTCAACAATTTTCTTAAAAACTGAGAATTAACTGAAAACACAAAACGCATTTGGATTGAAAACAAAACTAATCTTACTAATGGCCAGCCAGGTCTCCTGGACTTGCAGATAAGTCTGAAAGTTAGAGGTGAATCCGATGTTAGTGATGCTTGCAGACTGTTGTTTGTAGTTATTGTATTCCCAGTAGCAGTGCCAGATTCCTGCGTTGGAAAATTACGGATTAATCAAAGCATCTTAAGAAACGGAAGCTAAAATTTAGAAAAACAGCTTAAGATCACAACAGCAATGAAAAAAAGACTTTAAAAGTGCCGTTAGCCGTTAGCTACAAGACAAAAAAAACAACAGCGCTGTAAATATGAAAGCAGCTGAGTTTTTACCGTAAGCGCCAGATGCCAGGAGTGCGATGATGATCAGCCAGATCATGACTGGAGCGATGAACCTCAGCAGCAGCAGGAACAGCAGACTGACCACCATGGCTATCACCAAACCACTAAAACCAGTTAGACAGACAGGAGCAGCAGGAGGAAACCAGTTACCAACGAGACAACAGGAGATCAAAGCTTAAAACATGAATTTATTTCAAGAAAAATACTTAATTCTCCTAAAGATTAATGATGTGAAACAAAAAAACTGCAATTATTTTTTTTTTTATTTCATTCTAATTTTTATTTGTAATTTTCCAGTTGCCTTATGTCCGTGTTTTTATTACTTTATGTGTGGAAACTACAAAGGTTGTCACATCAATCCCGAATTCGGCAGGTGAAACGATTAATCGGATTAATTGTGACAAATTAATTATTACAAATAATTGTCTACTAATTTAGTAATCGATTAAAGCATGCGTATCAAACTCAAGGCCTGTGGGCCAAATCCGGCCCGCCGTTGTTTTTAATGTGGCCATAAAATCAATGTAATTTTTATCCGTCTACTGCCAAATTATGTCAATCAGTTCCTCCAGTTTCTTGTGAATTATTCTGGAAATTCACACAAAATCAACAAATACCCACACTTTTTTGTGTTAATACATAATTGGGAGTTTATTGCAGATTTTTCTCAGAAATTGTCAAACTTTCTTACTTGTACTAAACAGCTGCCTCATCCTTATCTGATGTCAGATTATAGTCCATTATTTATACAGCGAGTGATAAAAAAGTCGCATTTACCGTCATAAATAAGTGCAAATATTTCCAAATTAGTAACACAAACAAAATCCTGGAGGGACTGAAATTAAATAATTTTATTTAATTTTAAGAATTCATTGATAATTTAAGTTTGGCGAATAATTTAAGTTCATGTTGATAAACAGGTTTTAACAACATATTCTGGCACAACCGTGCCTTTAAGAGCATTAATGATTTTGATTTGGCCCAAAACAAAGATGAGTTCGACACTCCTGAATTGAAACCTCAAAAAAAGCCATTTGCTGACAGCGGTTTCATCTTTTGTCACACATTATCAAACATACACTAAAGGAATACTATGTTTTAGAATCTTGGGCAATAAAATGTTTATTTTGTTATTTAAAAATTAACTGAATCAGCACAAACAGCAGTAAAACCAGCTGAACAAATGTGCTGAAGCTCTGCTTGGGTTGCTAGGTGACGGACTGGGGTTGCTAGGTAACGGCACAGTGCCATGGAATGTGACTTAGTCTTTGAAACAGCTTTTTTCTCCCCAGATAACAAAAAAAAAAAAAAGTTAACTTATTGTCAAAAATGGCTGGAAACAGCTGAGACCTATATGGAAGTACAAAATGTACAAAATGTTACATTTAAAGGGAACCTGTAATGCTTAACTCACATCTGGAAAGTGAAACTGTGTTAGTCTAACACAATTTCTAACACATAAAGTGGTCAAATGTGAAACTGGTGCAGCTCAGCTAAAAACTCACACTAGAATCCACGGCCAGGCTGATGAAAAATCTTCAAAGATCCGGAGGACAACGTTTTTCATATTGAAGCTGTTGATTATGTCTCTAATGAGGAGAAATTCAAAGATAAGTTGCATTAGAGCTGCTCTCCTTTCAAACTTTGGATAAAAACCAAGACTTAACAAGAACTAAAGAAAGACGACATGGCGGCGTTCATCTAAAACAGGAATGACCAACTCCAGTAAAATTCTATAACTTTTCAAGCATTTTCAAGGGAAGTTTGGGTTTTTTAGAACTATATGAAGCTAAATTGGGGTCATAAAGTTTGCAATTTTTTTTTAAACTAAAAAAAAAAAAAAAAAAAAAAGAAAAAGAAGATTTGAACGTGGAAAATAATTTTGAAACTGAAAAAAATAAAAGATTTGTAACCAAGAAAAATAATAAACCGGAAAAAAATAAGACAAGAATAACAGGTAATTTTTACATTTTTTCAGTTCAAATTTTTGGTTCCAGTTTCAAAACAGACATTTTTTTAATTTAGCTCCATATAACTCACCTGAAAACAAGTTTGCACATTTTTATTAAAAATGAAAAAAAAAGTAGCTTTGAAATTTTTTCCAGTTTTAAAACAGACATTTTTGAGCTAACTTTATGGCCCCGATTTAGCTCCATAAAACTTACCTGAAACAAGTTTAGTCTGATTTAACTTCAGACAGAGAGAAAAAAAAAATTTGCGTTTTTTTTTATTAGATTTCTGAAAACATCTGGTCTCACCTGTAAATAAAGTTAATCCAAATTTACTTTTTAAAAGCGTTAAATTGCATTTTATTACCAAACTGTGCAGTTTGAATATCAACCACTTACAAGGACTGTATACAGAAATCAAGCATTTTCCAAACCTTGAAAAGACGTAATTGACATTGAAGCATTTCAAGGATTTCAAGCACCCTGCATCTTGATTACCCTCTGCAGAGCTGAATTGAGGCGTTTTGCCTCTGAATTAGTAGCTCTCCAGGAACAAACACCTTAAACACTACAGAGCCGTTTCTACATTAACCCATTTCTCCTTCAAACAGACACAAAAAACAAGACGGACTTTAAAAAGTCTCCTTTAATCATCAGATTAAAGTAGCAGACTCAAACTACGGCGCCTGAAACTAGTATGTTTTGCGAGGCGTCTAGAGGCCGGCGTGCGTCCCTGAAGCCACCGCCACCCAGCTGCTACGCTAAAGCCGATGAAAACTCACAACCACTGACCGTGAGCTGGTGATGAGGAGCAGGGAGGAGGCAGAGAAAAGCTGAGGTTTACCATCTGTTGGTGCTGCAAACATTTTCACGGTTAGCGGTTTGTGTCTTACCCAGTGCCGTTCTTGATGAGGTTCGCCGTCTCGTTAATCGAGCTCGGCAAACCCGGCGTGTTGGCGAAAAAGCCAGGGATTGAAGCTAGTTTCTGGATGTCGGGGAAACATCTCCCCAACGCTGAAAAAAGAAGAGAGAGATCTGAATAAAGGGGAATTATTTGTCTTTTAAAGTTGGTAAAACTGGTTAATATTTAAACAAGATGATGCAGTCATAACATTGTGGGAATAAAGTCGTAATATAACGTTATAATCTTAAAAGGAGACTTATAATTGTGATAAATTGAGGAATGCTGAGCATCCTGTGTTTATATTTTATATCTATTTTACTAGTAAGGAAACACATCAGCTGCAGTGTTCAATACGACTTTATTCTGGTTAAATTAAAACTTAATTCCCGTATTATTACTAAAATTACTTTATTTTGGTAATATTGTGACTTTATTCTCAAAATATTACAATTCTGTTCTTGTTATTTTGACTTTATTCTCGTATTATCCATCCATCCATCCATTTTCTTGCACCCTTGTCCCTTAGTGGGGTCGGGAGGGTTGCTGGTGCCCATCTCCAGCTATCGTTTCGGGCGAGAGGCGGGGTCACCCTGGACAGGTCGCCAGTCTGTCGTAGGGCAACACAGAGACACACGGGACACACAACCATGCACACACACACTCACACCTAGGGGCAATTTGGAGAGGCCAATTAACCTAACAGTCATGTTTTTGGACTGTGGGAGGAAACCAGAGTACCCGGAGAAAACCTATGCATGCACAGGGAGAACATGCAAACTCCATGCAGAAAGACCGGGGCCAGGAATCGAACCCAGAACCTTCTTGCTGCAAGGCAACAGCTCTACCAACTGCGCCACTGTGCAGCCCCTATTCTCGTATTACTACAACTTTATTTAAGTAACATTACTTTATTCTCAAAACATTATAGCTTTATATCTTAATACTGCGACTTCATTCTTGGAACACGAGTTTATTCTCGTATTACCACGACTTTTTTCTGGTAATTTTCGTCTTTGTTCTTATAATATTAAGACATTATTTTCATAATATAACTTTATTCAGGTGTTATTTTAACTTGTATGAGTTTATGCTACAATTGTGGCTTTATTTACACAATTTTATGACTTTATTCTTGTAATTTTCTCTTATTAATTTCTGTAATTTTCTTCTGTTTTATCTTTCTTGGCTTGACTTTACTACTCTGTCGTACACAGGAATAATCAAAGATATTTCCTCACCTGAGGTTGTTGGTATGTGGAAGAAAGGACAGAGCTCTTTGCTCACAATTTCTGAAACGCTCTAAAAATAAGATAATTTACAGTTTTAAATAAACTAATTCAGATTTATGGTAAAACAGAAGCAACAAAAAGCTGTAGCTCACCAAATCGGTTGTTTTCAGGTCCAATGATGGGACGCATAAGCTTTGATTAAAAACTTCCTTTGCTGGTTTTGCAGGGATATAATCCAGAGGGCTGACAGCCCAGAAGGTTGAAGGACATTTTTCTACACAAATCTGGGGGAAAATAAAAGCTTTGTGTTAAATAAAGTGAATTCAGACAGCGGTATAGCAAACATAAAGCTGGAGTCTGTACCTGCGTGGTTGGGCACTGCAACCCGTTCAGAGTCGTCACCAGAAAGTTCACAGACGACGCACATTTCAGAATATCGAAGTAGAACAAGTGTGGTTTGTCTCTGGAGGAGAAAATCAGGTTTTATTACAAGATTTAAAGCTGCCATATAGTAATCACACCCCTGAACCTTTTTCACTTCTTTTTGTTTTACAGATTACAATAAAGTTCAATGTATTTTCATTAACGTTAAAGCAACAAAGCATTCTACAAAGTACACAGAAGAAATAAACTCTGAAAAGTGTGGCTTGCATTATTTTAGTGTCTTCAGTCAGAGGCTTTTTTAAAAAGATTTATTGCAAGACTGACTGCTACTGGAGCTCCTTCTAGAAGTCACCAGATGATGTCATCACCTAATTTGCATATCGGGTATCGCGTAATCCAGGCAGTAGAAGAAAGGATTATCTAATTTGAATAAAAATACTATAAACATTTAGAACTACAATTAAACTTCATAAAATAATTGAATAATGGCAATTTCATAATGTAAATAAATACTTTGCGATGGAGTATTAGGGCCATGCTGACTATTTTTTTCTTTTTAATTACAAGAACAAAGCAATAATACTATTAGAAGTCATACAGGAATAAAGTCGTAATATTTCAAGACTAAATAATATGAGAATAAACTCGTATGAGAAAAAAGTCATATTACGAGACAAAAGTCATAATACAAGAATAAAATTTGCTAATATAAGAATAAAGTCTAAATATTATGACTTTATTCTCATAATTTTATGATTGTCATAATTCTATTTTCTTTATTTTCTTAGTGTGGCCCTAGTACTCCATAGTACTACATAAATCAGTTTTGTATAATATTAAATTTTACTCAGTGAAAGGTGGCTCCACTGAGTATTACTGAAGAGAGATATGCAATTCCTTTTTAGGTTTTTATTGGTGAGAAAATATTAAAAACCATCAGTTTGTTTCTACTTCACATCTCTGCATTACTGTGTGTTGGTCTGTCACATAAAAGCCACATGAAAGAGATTGCAGTTTGTGTTTGTAATGTGACAAATTTGGGAATGCTGCTGCATTATTAGAAAATTATAATGAAAACATTGAGGACCTACTTGTTGGGTCCGATGCCACAGAACCAACCGGTTGAATTCCTTGGAAAGAGGACATGTCTGGGATCTCCGTAGAGCCAAGCTAAACGGAAAAACAAAGAAATTAAACATTTTTTTAAATTTAGCCTTTATTTACCAGGATAAAAACCCACTGGGATTAAAAACCATCCTTTTCAAAGGAGTCCTGGCAGGGAGGCAGCAACACAAAAAAAGAAAAAGAAAAGAAACAAATCAAAGTTTGTTTAAAGCCACATCTAAATCTAAAATTATTACCCAAAAATCGGAAAATTTAATGTGGCTGCAGCAGTTTTTTTAATTTCCCCAACCCAGCCCAGCCACCAGGGGGCACTGCAGCTTGCACTTTCGCGTTTTGACGAACCAGCTCCCAGTTTCCATGTCACACATACAGTAAACAAAAACACAACTAGAACCAGTTCATACCTGGACTTATTGGGTCAAAATCTGATCCTAAATCAAACCCCTGCGGTTTGTTTGTTCTCAACATTTCCACAGACTTTTCCACCTTTGACAGATTTGTTAGCAAAAGTAAAGCAAATCCAAATTCGATTATCAGTGATTTTGAAACGTTTCCAGTGGAAGTAAGGTTGACACACATATTGTGGCAGCAGATAACCTGCTTAATCAGTCTGATGTATTGACTCTAGATAAGAGAATGTGCCCTGAGTGCTGGAATGAGATTGAGGACAAAGAAATAAAGACCTGCTGGCTGCACAATGACAGGAAGTTTCATTCACAGATGAGAGGGAAACACTTAAAACAGTTCAAAGAAAGAAAGGAAATCAGTGTTTTCTAGTATGTCCAAAACATAAACTCCAAAACAGATACAGATCAGTGTAGCTCGCTTTTCTGATTTTTTATAAACTACATTTACAGTATGTTTCTGTTCTGGTCATTTTTGTTGTTTGTTTATCTTACCTCATTAGTTTAATTCCTTTCTGTGTTTAGTTTTAGTTTATTCTTATCTCCTGTTAATACATTTAGATCTGGATTCCTTTACTATTGATTTTCTTTCTGTCTATTGTTTGTTTAGTTTCAAGATAAGTTAAATTGTTTATCTTCCATCTTTCCCTCATTCTTCCACCCCCTTCTGCACCTACACTGCAAAAACTCAAAACGTTATCAAGTATTTTATGCCTTGTTTATACTGCATATATATTAGTACAGTGAAACCAGAACTTTTCTATCAATATTAAGGAATTATTGATATAAAACAAGCTCCAATATATTGCTGAAAAGTGATTTGTAAGTTAGTTGTTTTTTTCCAAGTGTATTAAGATTTTTGCACTGGAAACTAGACTAAAAATAGACTTTGTGTTTTTGCAGTGCATTCTCTGCTCCTTCCTCATACTGTTAGTTTGCTTCCTTGTCCTCCATTCGCCCCGTTGCCCTGCTGATCCTTCCTGCTCCAGTTTCATAAGTCTTTCATGTCTCGTTAATAAATACAAAGCCTCCTGAAGGAAACAGCAGGAAAACCTCAGAAGAAGAAATGAACACAACTTCCTTCTTCACAAAATGTAAACAAAAATGGATTAGCATCAGATTTTAGTGGCTTTAGGATTTCTCTATTGTCTTTGGTAAAAAATACTATGAGCCATTTTTCCTGCTAGCTCTAGACTCTTGTTCGTTTTGGTTGCATTTACCCAGAATTCCCTGTGATTTAGTCCACTTCCTGCTTTTGGAGAGGACTCCAGTGCGCTTCATGTTCACATATGCGTCAAACCGCATCAGAGTTCACATTAACCGAACTGAGACCCAGGTTTGTAGGCTGACCAGAGTTCAGTTTTTTGGTTCACATATTTCAAATGAACCAAACTTTTACAGAAATGAACTAGTTGGACTAAAGTGAACTAAACGTGAATGAACCCTTAAAATAGAGAGGAACCAACTCCATTAAGCATTTTTGGTGCATCACATCTTTGTTCCTCTACATTGGAGGTGTCTAAAGTGTGGCCTGGGGGCCATTTGTGGCCCCTGCTCTGAGTTTGTGTGGCCCCCCCAACTACAATTCAAGAATGATTCAAACTGCAAACTTTTTATTTTTAATCAGGGTGTAATTATAAAAGTATAACATAACTTTCTTGCAATAGAAGATGTTAAGTACAACACAAAGTTTTTTTGAATTTGAATGTGAAAACTGCTCTGCATGAACAGTGGAAGTTGTTCCAGAAACTTTTGGATCTTTTGGGTTCACTCACCTAAGATTCCTACGCCGATGTAGCCGAGGATGACGACCATGAACAGAATACAGCAGATTATATCCGTGCATCCTCTGTGGAGAAAATTTAAGAAAAGTCAGGAAGAATTTGAATACATCAGAGTAGAATAAAATAAAATAAATAAAGTTTCACCTTTTCTTTATGGGTCCATCAAAGGTTGGGTCAAACTGAGTCGGTTCACCTGGGAGCAGAAAACAGTCATTAAACATTAATCAGGGGACGTCACTGTTTATGGTCATTATCAAGTAAACAGTAGCAATGAAGACATTGTGAACTTTTAATCACCTTAAGGAAACGGACAGAAATGTTTATCAGTGTCTATATGAAAAAAACAACAACTTCCTGTTGCTTTTTAAAACAAAGTGTTTCCTTGAGTTTTCAGGGTTAATAAGTTACTGTGGAACTGAGTAAGGAAAACTTTTTAAAGCATGTCAGAATATTTACTTGCATTTTTAACCAAGATACATTTCAAGGTTAAAGTTTTACTGCAAAAACACGAAACGCACCAAGTATTTTTAGTTCTAGTGCAAATGTCTTAGTACACTTGAAATTAGACAAAACTATCCTAAAAGTAACTTTTTATCAACATATAGGAGCTTATTTTAAGTCAACAATTCATTAATGTTGATGAAAAACTACTTGTTTTATTGGCAGATAAATTAACTTATTAACATGAGGAAAATGTCTTGTTATAAGTAAAATAATCTGAAAATGAAACTAATACTTTTCATTAATATTAAGGAATCATTTACTTAAAATTAGCTCCTAATTCTTGCTGAAAAGTTACTTTTAAATTAGTACCCTTGAAATAAGACAAAACTAAGATATTTGTACCAGAAACTAAACCAAAAATACTTCGTAACATTTTGTGTTTTCACCGTTTATAAGTTTATTCTTCTTTCTGCTCCTTCTGACTCAGGATTTTTTGTTTTTGTTACATTCATATTCATTATTACGTGTATGAAATAAAACGTAAAATAAAAATGTACTCTCCAGAATCTGGACACACTTTCCAGTGTTATCCTTTTCTGCATTTTGAAACAAAAAGTGTATTTTGGCTGCTGTATGCAATACAAAAGAAAGCAACCAGGACACTAAAATAAAGTGGAAATATACAAATCCATTACTTTTTAAATGTACTGAAATTCTTTGATCTTGTAAAATTCAAAACTCCAATTTATGTTAGAAATCAAGAAGCTGTTGATTACTGAATGTGGAAATGGGAACAGAGGGAAATATTTGCAGTCTGATCGCTTGAGCTCAGTCCTGACATTAAGGTACGATTTCTGCTCTAAAGTCACATAAAAAGAAAATCACCTATTCCGCTCTGAAGACTATTAGACATGTTTCAAATACAAACAAAACAAAAAATACACAAAACATCCATTTATTTGTTTGTTCCATAAACTGACACCTTTAATTTTTTTAAAACCTCAGTTTCTCTTAAGCTGCATTTAAGTTATGGTAAAAAATTACTTGTTTTATCTTTTTACACATCGTTTTCAATATTGTTTGGTAAATTAAATGAAAAGGTTTTAAAATATTAAACTCTTAATTCATAAGTTTAAATAAGTTTGGCTGCATAAATATGGGCTTTGTTTCACAAATCAAGGCCAATTCTTATGCACACTTTTTTCTTCCACTCAACTTTTCAGGTCTCTGGACAGACGGCTTTCTTTGGCAATGACCTTGTTAACGTTTTAACGACCTTGTTAACATTTTTACGACTTGTAAAATCAGGCATGTTACTCATGACAGTCCGGCCATAACATTAAAACTTTAATGGTTTTTTTATTGACCTTACGCAACATTCAAACTGAGTTTTCATTTACTGTAAGCCATTATTACAACTTAATGTATAATTTAAGAGTTTTACTTTTTGAACAGAATTTCAAAACTGAGTTTCCCGTTTTATCATGAGATGCACCATTGAGGAGTTTGTGAGGAGTCATGCTTGCTTCCTGGAATAAACGGTGAGTTTCATATTTATGCTTTACAGGTGCAGAGCGTTTTAAAGAGCGCTGCACTCACGCGGACTGAAATCTAAATATCATTTGAATGTGGGACATGCATAGAGTGTCACAAACATTTCCTGGTTTCAACAGAATAATGAGAAATGTTTATTTTAACGAGCTGAGTTAGCTTCTGCCTTGGGTTAGTGTGCAGGAAAAACCTGCTGAGTGAGTTTTTTCTCATACCAAATACAAGCAGGTCTTGATAATCATTTCACTGCAAAACCAAACTCGCTGAACGGGTCTTTATCGAACAATACCAAAAGCAGCAGGTGGAAATTTTCTCTGATTCATGCAAACACAGGATGATGAAGTTGTTCTTCCAAAGGGAGTGGCGTTTCTTACTGCAGCTCCGCTGTAATTACCTCCACTGGGACCGATTTGAATAGGAGTGAATGGAGACTGTGTCAACATTATTCTCCGAAATGTGCCAGAGGCTTCGAGTAGGATGCAAATACTGAACCAGGATGCAGGAAGTTCAGAGCAAACCATGCAGGTGCAGCCTGAGAACGTCTTAGATTCACAACTACAAGCAAACTTCTTAGGTTTCAACCTGAAACAAATAGTTTTAAGGCTGATTTGTCAGGGTCAAAATGTCACCACTGGGGAGGGAAGTCTCAAAAGACGTTTGTTAGAATTTAATGAAGTGGTTCTTGGAAGAGACTTGATATTTGCTTTGTAGCTGGGAATAAATTGGCTACTTATCCAGTGAGTTTTACCTCAGAAAATATGAAACTTTTTGGAAACCAGAGATTTTTCTGGTTTGTTTACTAAGTGACCAAGCTAATGGCTACAAATACAGGCTAGTAAAAAATTATCCATCTTCTACTTCAAAACAAACTCAGTAGCAACATATAGTCCTGTCAAAATAACACATTTTGCTGGATGATAAATAATTGTCCCTAGAGTTACCGTGATAAAAGATAATATTGTCGTTTTGAGACGATTTTCAAGTATTATACTGATAATGGTATAATAATGTTTAACTCAAAGACTGACGAACTAAAATTTTATTTTGTAACCAACACAACAAACAAGATATAACAGAAGCTATAAATAAAGTGGATTAGGAAGTTGTAAAACCAAATATTGTGTTTTTTTTCACGAATAATTAGGAGTCACGTTCCGCCAGATATAAAAACTAAAAATAGAAAAGATAAGCAAATCCAGTAAGCAGACTTGCATGAAATCCACTTGGTAGACGGCACAAAAAAACAAGAACTAATTTTACTACAGCTCTGATAAAATTTTATATGCAAGGCGGCCATATTGGATTGGAGATGTTCTGCGACTTTCCCCACATTGAACAGATTGTTCTTATGTGACGTCATACTGAGCTGACAG
Organism: Poecilia reticulata; assembly: GCF_904066995.2. Classification (NCBI taxonomy): domain Eukaryota; kingdom Metazoa; phylum Chordata; class Actinopteri; order Cyprinodontiformes; family Poeciliidae; genus Poecilia; species Poecilia reticulata. The sequence goes on along the minus strand of NC_088840.1, from coordinate 20,850,798 downwards.
CCATTTTGGTAGGTATCAGTAACTAGCGGTCATGACAGTTGCTGTGGAGTTGCAACAACAATAAAAAAAAAGCCCACAAGGAATTTAAACAACAATTTAAATACATTACAACTACTTGAGCAATCTACCCACTTCTGTGTAAAACTAGGATAAATATCAGTGATATTTACTGTAGTACTTTCACCCCAACTAGCTAAATTAGCTTAACTAATGTAGCTTTTATCTGCTAGCCAAGACCGACATGTAGCCTACGTGTTTGTTACTATTTGAACTTACTCTGCCGACCACCAGAACCCTGTTATTCACATAATCATTGATTTTATGCATCTACAGATTTCAGGCCTTGAAGCTCCTCCCATGTTGTACACACTCTTCATGTTCACCAAGTATTGAATTGTGTCATATCATGAGATCTGAGGCAGTTTGTCCACATCCGTCTCATACGGGTCGACCCAACAGCAGCTAATTTGCTGATATATATTCCTCTTGTACTTTGGTCAAGAATGTGAATATCCTTTCTTTTTGGTGCCGCAGTTCATCTGCGTTTGCCTACCAAGATGGAGCTTGCCTCTTATAAATAAAAATGTAATGCATAATTATACAACCCATAAAATATTTTTTATGAAGGACTGAAAAAAGATTTACAGTAAGATTTCGCCATGAGGGACAAAAGTCTGAAAGATCAAAGTTTAAGTACTACAATCTGTAGATCCACAGCCGTCATACTGTGGGACCACTGGTGGCACTTTGGTTGATTTCAGTTTTACTCTGAAGAAATGATGGTAGTAGTTTGGCAAATATGTACAAATTTGCAATATTTCATTCACTTTAGAGATCAAAACTCAAACATGTTTCAGTCTCTGGATGGAAACCAGTTGGATTTGTTAATTTATGTTCTCTGTGAACTAAAGTAAATACAAGCTAATAATAATTATAATAATAATGTACTTTCTAACACTAAAGCAACATGTTTGTTCATGAATCTGTATGATATTGATTGGGAAAAAGATTTAGTCAAAAGTGCAAAGTATTTCTACTTTGTCTACTAAATGTTATATGTACGGCGGCCATGTTCGATTTTGAGGTTGGATTTGTTATCAGGGTGAAAAAAAAAGTCACAGTATGGTTTTAAAACGCCCCCAATCAAAAAGGAAGTAAATTTTGATTAAAGTAGTACAAGTTCTGTTTTATTCTCCGTTAAAGGTCCATAAAAAAGTAAAAAAATAAAAATAAAAAAAAAACACTCTGAAGAAGCAAAGAGGAAATAATTACAAATATAAACTTATCCACTGACGTTGCTTTGTGTACGGAGCTTCATATTTCAGTTCTGCACAGTCTGGTGTGTGTTTAGAGTAAACAATGACACTCGCTCACCGTGTTCCCCTCCCACGGATATAAAAGATATTCAAGTTTTTTATGTCCTTGTAAAAACCGGAGAGAAAAGCTTTAAAACCTGCGGACTTTGGATCTCAGTCAAACTGAAGAGCATTTTTACAGCTGAAATCAGAGATCAGTGACCTTCACTGAGGAGGAAAGACTTGAGTTTCTAGTTACAGAAATACTAAATGTGTGTAATGATTAGACATTTTGAAAAATAAGGCTCTGATTTCAGGACAGAGGATGAAAAAGTTTATCAAACCAAGTTGATTTAAATATTGTCATAAGAGAAATAGTGTTACTTCCCCCCATGTAATAAAAAACCTTTTTACAGACAAAATAATAACTTTTACATAACATCTATCATTCAACATGCTGGTAGAGGCTCAGAAACAGCTTTAATGTCATTTTTATTGTTTTATTCTTCAACAGGGCTCAAGTCTGAGACTTTATGTACATTTTGCCACCAAATGTCCTCAAGAATCAAATAAACTTAGAATATGAGCTTCATTTTTACACAACCATCATGTTAGCAGAGTTGACTCATTTTAAAAAAGTGGAGATTCGGACATGCTTCAGTTCTGTGTGGAGTAATTTGACCCACTCTGAGTCCAGACTTTGACTAGGCCAATCAAAAAAACTTTTGGTTTGTTTAAGCCATTCAGAAGTAGCTGGTGTGGTTTGGATTATTGTTCTGCTTCAACTGATTCAGGGCTGAAACAATCAGATTAATCAATTATTGAAATAATCGTCCACTGATTTAGTAATTGATTGTTAATCGGAGTACAAATACTCAAAAAAAGCTGAACTGATGAAAGAACACCACACTCAGCAGTAGCTAAACCAAAAAAAATAAAAAATACAAAAAACATTATGTGTATTTTACGTTTAAGATTAAAAAAAAATGGTAAATTTATTCTACAAAAATTCCTCAATTAACAGAGTTCCATCTTCAAACTGTGTTTCACAAATCTCCTAAAAACACTTTTGCTAGTTATTCACGGTTAATCAAAGAAAATAAAAGAAAATCAACTCTTATTTCCTTGTTTTTTCTAGAAAATTTCTGAAATTGATCTTAAAATTCCAAGTTTTTTGGTGGAAATCTACAAATACTAATAGTAATAAAAAATGTAACCTAAACTGGCCCTAACAGACCGTTTTACTGATCACCACCGTTTTGGAGTCGAAATTTTAAATCCAGAACATCAGATATTTGGAGACTGGATCTCTCAGTCACATTTTGACAGAAAACTTCTAATTGCTGCACTAAAAATACTGATTTCCTAACAATACAACTTTAGAAATGTGTATACGTTTTGGCCTCTTAAGTAAAATAAATAAAACTTAAAAGCTTCAGGAAGAGGAACCTGAGGGAACTGACCCTTGTCTGTGTTGTTTCGTGCTACAGTTAGCTGTGAAAAAGTCAACAAACCCTCCCCGCAGGTAAATATCCAGGTGACACCTAAAATAACTTCAGCTCATTAAACACATTTTGTATGCAAGGTTAGAATCTCTCAGTGCATTAAATTTAGCATTAGCTACAGCAGAAAGGAGGAAAGAAAATATATTTGTATGTCTTAAAACACCGTTGGTACTTTAAGATGGCAAAGGTTAAGTTAGCTTAGTTATTTTCTGTCCTTTGGATCCATTTCCTGTTTAAATCCTGCATGGACAGTTAATAATCTGACTGGAAATTTTGCTGAAACGGTAAAGAAAGTATGTTTTTATCGCAACATGGTTAATATAGCTAATGATTTGAGAAGTGTAAGCTTAAAACAGCATCTAATGTAGATTAAAATTTTTATGATTATACTGGTTACATACTATGTGGGTTGTTTTTGTTGTTTTTAATTTGATTTTTAAATGCAGATATATTTAAGAATCAGTTTCCAGAGAGACGCTTGGAGGCCGCATCATTGGTCAGCTTAAAACATTTCTTCTTCCAGTAAATGTTTGATCCTCCCTCTGCTGTCCTGAGAGTTTCAATAGAGGATCAAAGTGCAGAGAGACGCCTTAACTTTATACGTTTCCGTCTCATCCTCCCTGCAAACACACGTCCTAAAGCTTCAGGGCTAATTTACAAACGATTTGTTGAGATTTTAATAAGCAGGTTTGTGTTTTCTGACCTCTGATTGGTTAATAAGAGCTGCACATCAATTCATTGATTCATAAAAACACCTGCTGGTGTTTGAAAATCTAACTCTCACTGCAAAAACACAAAGTAATTTCGGTCTAGTTCAAGTGGACATATCTTCATTTTAACTTTTATAGTAAAGGAAAAGGTACTAGTTCCACTGGCAGATTGTCAACTAGACCTTTTTCATCAATATTAAGGTTGAAAAGGAAAAGTTTTTATCCAGCAAATCTTCTACCATTTTTCCTTGAAAATTTCTGAGGCTAATCACAAAGTTTGAGTCTTTTCTAGAAAATTGTCAACTTTTCAAATTCAGTGATCTAGTTTTATTCTGGAAAATGTCTAAGTTTAATCTCAAAATTTAATTTTCTTAGTAAATTTTCAACTTTTTACAAATTAGCCTAATAATTTCCTTTTTAGTAAAATTTCAACTTGCCATACTCATACATTTAAATATTTTTTCCTAAAAAAAAATCTAAGATAATCTCTTAGTTTATTTTTGTTTTTTTAGTAAATTTTCAACTTTTCAAACTCAATGATACTGGTTTGTATCACTGGTTTGTTGTAGAAATTTTCTAAGATTAATCACATAATTTTCTTGTGTTTCTATTTTTTAGCACATTTTTTCCTAGACATTTTCAGGTGGAAATGTACTCCTGTTTTACTCTATAAAAGCTACATTAAGCTGTCTATAGATCAATTTAGCACAACTGGATGAAAAGTAAAATTAAATATTTGCTTGATATTACTGTGATCCACAAACTGTGATAATTTCACTCTAAATTCCTTTCAAGTTATTGCAACCTGCCTTTTGAATTTATAATCTAATCTTATTGCAACTGTTTTTGCTTTAAGTTTATTTAAAACACATATAGTACATGTGTGTGTTTTTATGAACTCAAAGATTTGTTTCTTATTTCCTAAATGAATAACTCTTCATGTCACGTTTCACATTTCCTCAATCATAAGTTATCTTATCAGTACTCCTTAACTCGCACGGTTGCACCATCTTGGGGATTTTAAGAGGAGTTTGATGACGTAAATTACCGAAGAAAACAAGCATGTCATTTTCTATACAGTCCAGTAAAGTACCAGTTTAGAAAAACACACCTTGCAAAATCACATCCTGCTGAAAATCAGAAGAAAAACTGTAAAGTTAAACACTTATTCACTGCGTCTCTTTGTCTTTAATCTGTATTGTTATGGTTTTATTTACTAGTAACAGTCAGTACAATTTTTAGTAAAATTTATGATAATAATTAGTCAACATTCAGTTAAATTTACTTGAATAACTTTTTGAGCAACTTTATTATAAAGTATCGCTACTCTTGAGTAAAATCTCTGGATTCTCTACTCACTGTGAGAAACTTCATTGAACAAAGAATAAATTTGTTTTTATTAAAATAAATAAATCAGACACACATGCAGTTTTGCCTGCATGTGTGTCTGATCATTTATAAGTTTTGAAAACTAAGTTTGATTTTGAAAGATATTTATTTAGAAAAAAAAGTCTTTGCTATTTATATGAATAATTTTCATTTTTATCTAAGAAATACTTAAAATGCCAACATAACTTTACATTTTTGTCCATCTGATGATTAAATTTTAAATGCAACTTGTACTTACTCGAGTAAGTTTTTGGACAGCTACTTTTTACTTTTACTTGTTTAAAATATATGCTGAATTAATTTTGAGAATAATTTCAGAAATGTTCCAGAAAAAAACAAAAAAAAACCCCGAACATTTCTGAGTTTGAAAGGTCAAAAATTTACTCGATAAAAACAGAATTTTTTTTACTTTTTTTATCCTTGATTCTGATGAAAAAGTGAAACTGCAAGACATTGTTCCCATATTATAAAAGTTAAAACGTCTTGTTCCACTTAATTGAGAACAATTTAACATTTCACTCATTTCTAAAACAATAGTTAGGATTATTTTTTGGTTCAATTTTTATTCTGAATATATTTAATTTAAAAAAAAAGTTGCACCAACAGGACAAATATCAACTTTAGCTGAATGACAAATTTCCACTTTTTCATATTAATTTAAAGCTGCCCTCGTCTTACACAAGCTAAAATAGCAAAAATATTCGCCGAATAATTTCAATAAATTGATATTACAAGCATAATATTACGAATAATTAAAAAACAATGGAGAATATCTTGACTTAAAGTAAAAATAGGTAAGCTATCTCTGAAAGTGGGACCTTCTATTAATGCGACTCCATGTGTCAAACAAATTTAGTGATACACTGGCTGAGTGACTTTTAATTACATTGTTTTTTTCTTTCAAATGGACAAAAAGGATGGATTTTACTTTAACCTTTCACTGCAGTCTGAGTGCAACCTGAAAGAAAACCACCTCTATCAAACATGTTTTCGAGGTTACTCTGCAAAATTAAGCAAATAATTAAGTGGTTATATCTTGGTCAAGTTAAAGGGAATTATTTAATTACATTGCATTTTGGAGTAGAGAATATAGCAACAAATTAAATGTGAACACACTAAATATGAAGGTGGGAATGCATTCATGTTAAAACTGCCGCTGCTCAGTTTCATTTCCCCATCTCACCTTCTGTTTCGGGCTTTTCTAGAGAAGATAGCAAATTAAATATGAACACACTAAATATGAAGGTGGGAATGCATTCATGTTAAAACTGCTGCTGCTCAGTTTCATTTCCCCATCTCACCTTCTGTTTCGGGCTTTTCTAGAGAAGATAGCAACAAATTAAATGTGAACACACTAAATATGAAGGTGGGAATGCATTCATGTTAAAGCTGCCACTGCTCAGTTTCATTTCCCCATCTCACCTTCTATCTTGGGCTTTTCTATAATCATTCTGTTCTTCTCTCTGGTCAAAAACAACAAGCAGGTACCAAATCTAATGGAGTATTTCATAGTGATGGGATGTAACTATACTTAAGTAATTTTTTGTATGCATCTGTACTTTACTTAAGTAGATTTAAAGGCGGGTACTTTCGACTTTTACATCAAGTATTTATTTGTACTTTCTGCTTCACTACATTTCTATTGACTCTTTGTAACTACGTCACTTAATCACTCGAGGCGCCATGATGGATGTCGGAAGTGAGGAATGGGAGTATTTAACAGAGCAAATTGTTTTCCCAAATTGTTTTTTGCCATTTTATTCGTGGCTTTTACTTGTTCGAGTCGAGCTAATTTGACTGTGAACGTAACACACCTGGTTGGTGTATTTACGGCGGTATTTACAAAAGTTTGAAACAGCTAGCTTAGAAACCGACCCGTACCTCCTCCTTCCTGACGTGTTTATAAAATTACCGACTCCACCTGAATTCACACCACATGATTTATATCAGTATGTCATAAACAGCGTTTCCCCTTAGACAGGAGCAGCATTAAAAACGTACAAAAGATGAAAAGCTACCAGTTGTTTTTTTTCCATACATGCTAGGCTACATTGTTTCCATGGTTACTGATGGTTAGAATCGCAGTTCTCCATACTGCGATATTTGATATGTTTCTAATAATACTTACTTATAAAGTATTTGAACGTTAGTCTTCTTACATTGTAAAAAGTGTTCGCTGCAAATCCGCAATCACACCACGGACTGACAGTCATTATGATTAACGGCTGCTACCCATCGCCTCCATCTTTCCTCATTAAACGTTATACAATAAAATCACAAGTTTGGTTTCTATCCTTGTCTGTTTGGGCAGCCGACCGCGCAGCACCCTGTGACCAGTTTTACTGCGAAATCAACTAAATAAAAGCAATATTAGGCTACCAGATGTGTGTTTTTGACAGGCTTTGCCGAAGCACACTGGTTATTTTTTGACGTCCGTCATGGCGGAGCGAGCGGAGTTCATAGAAGAGAGTGACGTCAAGTGCAAAGCGTCGCGTTACATCCACGTCGCATTGCGCTTTTTAAAATTAGTTTGTTAGTTTGAAAGTAATCAATGGCGAGAGGAGAACAGGCCCACTGAACCACTGCAAAGCCATAAAGTACCGTTAGACCCTCATTCTAGAAGAGCAAGGCGGACACTTTGTACTAAATAGACAAACGCAAAACTTTTGCGAGGTAAAGTTCCGATGAGGCTCGATTGTCAGTGAGGCTGACTGACAAGCCTCACTGACAAACGAGCCTCAGGTATTAAACATATTTTTAATTAGACCCACATTCCTGCATTAAGTTTTTTTTATTGCTCTGTAATCTAATCAAATGTCCTGTTTTCATTAGCTGTGAGCTAATCATCATTACAATTTGTGGAAAATTAATATGTATGATGTGTTTAACTTGTGAGCTGACTTAAGTATATGAGCTTTTCATAAATATTATAATTTATTGAAAATGACTAAGGAATGCTAGAGTGAAGCAGGCCATCCCTGAAATCACAAATCTAAAATTTAAACTGTGTCACAGAGAATAAACACATTAAAACATTCTTTATTATCTGCAGGATTGTTCATTAAAGTGGCGCATTACTGATGTATTAAAATTAAATACGATAGGTACACTTATATTACATTAGCCTTTAGGTAATACATTTAGCAAGTATTACTTTTAATACTTTAAGTATTTTTTAAAAGCCAGTACTTTCTTACTTTTACACAAGTAAAAATATTAATGTGGTACTTTTACTTTTACTAGAGTACATTTGTGTCTGTTTATTTGTACTTTTACTTAAGTACATTGTTTGGGTACTTTCTCCACCACTGGTGTTTCAATACAAAATAAACCCTGACATCCAATTTAGTTTTCTGCTATGTAAATTAAAATATTACTACTTTCAGTCTACATGCTCTGAACATTATGCAGCGTGAACCTGCCCTGAAAAGACGTAGTCGGTGGAAACTAACGGGCGATGCCGACTCACCGTATTCGGAGTCCGGTCTGTCCTCTTCATTTTTCCCCATGTTCCTCCACCTGCCGTCCTCCGGTGCTCCCGCTCCGAACAAAACCGCTAAACCGGACAAAACAAGACGCTAAAACTGGACTAAAAGTGGCTCCGCTGCGTTCGAACAGACCATGGTAACTAAGTGAGGAAATCTTTTCCTTCCTGGCAGTTCTAACTACGTGCTGACGACACAAACGCACCTGCTGTGGGATGCGCACCTGAAAGCTCCGCCACAGATAGTCAATGGGGAGAGAGGTATCACTCCTCAGATCGAAGCGAAGAGAGTGAAAATTTATTGTATCGCTGTTTGTGTAATACGAGGACCTCTTCTGTTTAATTTAATTAACTGACTGAATTTTGTGACAGTGTTTGCGCTGTTAAAATTAGAAAGTTGTATTTGGAGACCAATTAAACATTGTTACCATGGAAACTGAATACGGATCAGTATTCAGAGGAAGATTATGGCAAAAAAACAATACATGTAAAATCAATCCATTTTCTTTACACCCTTATCCCTTAGTGGGGTCGGTTGCTGGTGCCTCTCCAGCTAACGTTCCGGGCGAGAGGCGGGGTACACCCTGGACAGGTCGCCAGTCTGTCGCAGGGCAACACAGAGACACACAAGCAACCATGCACACACACATTCACACCTAGGGACAATTTGGAGAGGCCAATTAACCTGACAGTCATGTTTTTGGACTGTGGGAGGAAACCGGAGTACCCGGAGAAAGCCCATGCATGCACAGGGAGAACATGCAAACTCCATGCAGAATGACCAGGGCCGGGAATAGAACTCCCAGAACCTTCTTGCTGCAAGGCAACAGCTCTACCAACTGCGGCAGTGTGCAGCCCACATGTAAAATTCAATAATAAATATTTTTTTTAATTAAAAAAGAAAACAAGAAACATGACTTTAATCTTAAAATTCTAAAAAGTTGAGTTTTGAGGTTGTGGACTACAAAAAAAATTAGAAAGCTGTGGTCAGATTGCTCAATTTGGAGGCTAACCAAACACAGTTACCATGGAAACTGAACATGGGTGAGAGAAAAAACATTGGTGTCCATTCACGGACTTCTTAATCGAGTCCTTTCTGAGGAGGATTATGGCAAGAAAACAATTAAATAAGAATTACGACTTTCATATTAGAATTCCGAAAAAAATAAGTTTAGTCTCCATGGTTACTCTGGTTACCATGGAGACTGAACATAAGCCACAGAAGCGATATTATTGACCATTAACTGATTTCTTAATCTGAATTGTTTACACAGGAGTATTAGGGGGTGGGAGGAATAGAAAAAAGAATTGTGATTTTAATCTTATAACTCTGAAAAAATTTTTATTTAACTTTGTGATTAAAACCAAAATTCTGAGGAAATTTTTTTTTAATTCTGATAAAAAGTTTCAAATTAAAGTCAGAATTTTGGCACTAATCCAACTCCATAGAAGCGTGTCAACAGTAACAAACTTTTTTATTAAATCTAAATCCATAAACATAAAAACCTGTTTCAATTGTTACCTTATTAAAAGGAAAAACAATTTCAAAATTCTTGGGGTAATCATTTGCTTTCTATTTTAATGGCAAAATTTTTTACTCTTCTTGATTTGTGATCGGGGGTCCGAAAAAAGTATTTTCTCAGGTCACAATTGGTCCCCGGGCCACACTTTGGACATCCCTGATGCATCTGATCCGATTTTGTTTTAAATGTGTATGAAAAACCGCAATAATGATAATGACTCAGAGTGAGACATCTTTCCAATTAACACATCTCTAACCTTATCCAGCCTGTCAAAAGATAATTCTAACGCCCCCTGCTGACAGTATACAATAACAAAATGTCAAAAATAAACTCTTTTGCCGTTTTATTTCACTACAAGTGACAGAAGAAACAACATGTATAAAAAATAATACAGACAATTAAACTACCACAAGCATCCATCCACAAACGGACACAATAAGTTCCTTTATGAGTCCAGAAAGGCCTTCAGTTGATGTTCATGTTTTTGCCACAAAGCCTTGAGTTGGTTGGCACAACAGGAAGAGTGTGGATATAAAAGACTTTCACATATAAATGAGCGGGTAATGAAGGCCTCCAGCACAAACGTTTGTTTCTGGTATATTTTTCTGCAACACCAACATGACTACACACACAACTATCGTGAGTAAATTTTGTAAAACCGTTTAAAGTCTGGTCCTTTAAAATGTAAAGGTTATGATTTCTGCAATAGCGAACGTAATAAAGTGACAGCTTTAGGAAAATGTAAAACATGACAGCACCACAAAACCGGCAAGGCCCCACTTCTACAGTCGACTGTGTGCACATGTAAACGTAGCAGGGTTTGATCCGAAGGCCCGGTGGCTTAAGTGTTTTAAGAGTTTCCCATGAAGGCCATCCCGCAGTCGGCTCCCGATTCCGAGCAGGCGTCCATCCGGGCCAGCCTGCTCTGCTCCAGAGCGATGGCCTCTGCAGAGTGCTTACACTTCTCCGACCCACATTGACACGTGAAGTACTTGCTCTTAATGTCCCAGAAGCGGTCGCCGTAGTCAAACCTGAAGACAAACGTCACTTATTTACGACGGCGTCTTACGGACATCGTAGAGATATACATAAAGCAGAATTACATTCCTACCAAAAAACAAGAAACAAAAGGAATAGAAAAGGAAAGTTTGAGACTAATCTGGGACATTTTTAAGAGAAAAACGTGAACATTTCTGAGTTTGAAGAGTCAAAAATTTGCTAGAAAAAACTCAGAGATTTTCAGATTAATCTCGGAAAAATTTGAGGAAAAAAAACCCTGAAAAAAAGAGTTTGAAACATTTAAAAGTTGCTAGAAAAACTGAAACTTTGAGATTAATTTAAGAAATTTTCTAGAAAAAACTTGTACATTTCTGAGTTTCAAAATTGGAAATGATAAAAGAATAAAAAAAGAACATTTTGAGATTAATCACAAATGTTTGAGGAAAAACATGGAAATTCTTGAGTTTGAAAAGTCAAAAATTTGCTAAATAAATATGAAGTTTTGTGATTAGAAATATTCTAGGAAAAACTTGGAAATTTGTGAGTTTGAAAAGTAGAAAATTAGCCAGAAAAAAAGAAAAGAAAGAAATGTGGATGTTTATTATTTTCAATAGTTGAAAATTTGCTAAAGAAAAATCCAAAAAAATTTGACTGTAATATCAGAAATTTTCATGCTTTGTCCTGAAATATTTTATAAGTGTAAAATTTGCTAGAAAAAACTCAAATTTTGAGGTACATCTTAAAAAATTTCGAGAAAAAACATGGAAATTTCTTTTGAAACTCATAAAATTTCCATGTTTTTTTCTAGCAATTTTTCTACTTTTCAATTTCAGAAATGTTCATTTTTTTCATTTCTGAGAATAATAAAAAAAATTCTGACAAGTTTTTGACATTTCAACCTCTTGTTTTGTCCAGAAAATTTCTGAAATTTTTTGGCAAAAGATTACTTTATTTTCTTTGATCTAAACGGCCCTGGCGTGTCATTCTTAATACTCGTCAGGGAAGTGAAAAGGCCGTAAATCGTCGTCTCACCCCAGTTCCTGTCCACTCAGGATGTCTCTAGAGCTGAAGAAGGCGATGCGAGGGAAGCGCAGGTCCTGATGCAGCATGAACACGCGCACCGGGATGAGGTTTGGGTCACACAGGTGGTTGATGAAGCGGCTGATGTTGCCGTAGTAACGTGCGTCTATGCAGTAAACCTCCCCGTCCTTCAGAGGAAAAAACAGAAATTGGGATTGCAAAAGCAAATCTCTTGAGATTATAGAACTTGATTTAATCAATTAATTGAATTGTTGTTTTTTTAAAGATTACATTTTTGGATTCTTTTTTTAAATGGATGCACTTCTTGAGTTTCCATCCGTTTCTATTTATTCAGGCCAACTCTATAACAAAATAAGGGTCAGGCTTCTTTTATTTTCATTAAAAATATTTTTTCTCCGTCTGGTTTACCTTGTTGTCGAGGTCAAACAAGTAGGAGTCGTCTTCTCGAACATCAGCCTCGGCGTCAGAGATCAGCTCTCCCACATATCTGAGTTTGAAGAGAAAAAACGTTTTGTTACGTTCTGCAGAGCAGGACGGCAGACGAGTCGTGAACGCTTCTCGTACTCGCAGATGAAGCTGCCCTGAGGAATGTCCTGCATCGCTCGGACTCCCCAGCCCATCTTCTCCGTCCTGTACAGCTGCAGGCGGACTCTGAGAAGCAAGAGGTCAGAGGTCATCTGTCTCCTTTTGAGTCTTCTGCACGTTTTCCAAGTATACATTTCTTTTCTGGTTTAGATGTTAATGTTTGTAAAGAGTAAAAAAAAAACAACAAGAAAAACAAACAGAATCTGTGAAAACAAAAAACACTAAGCGGTGGATGGGTGGGTGGATGGACAGATGGTTAAAGATTGAAGGACAGACTGATGGAGTTATGGATGGACGGATGAATCAATCAATAAACAAAAGTCACTGTCGAAAAAAGAAACAAAGAAAGAAAGGAATAGAAAAAGAAAAGCAAAGAAGAAAAGAAAAAAGCTAAAATAAAAACAAAGAAATAGAAAAATGAAGCAAAAAAGAAACAATCAAAGAAACAAAGACGCAAAGAAAAAGAAAACCAAAGAGAAAAAAATAATGAACTAATGAAAGAACAAAAGAAAGTAAAGGAAAGAATCTGAAAAAATAAGAAAGGAAAGAAAGATATGGGAAAAATAAAGAAAAAAGCCAAAAAGAAAAACAAATAAAAGAAAGGATCAAAGAGAAAAGAAACAAAGAAAAAAAGAGAAAATCTGACAAAACATAGAAACAAATAATATAAGAATAAAAGCATAAAACAAAGAAAATAAAGGAAAAAGAATCAAAGAAAGAAAGTAGAAAAGATAATTTTCTTCTTACTTGGGACATTAATCTGAATCTGAGTTTTCAGTTTTTCAAACTTATCCAGATGTGTAAAATACTTTAAATGTTTTCTGGTTTTCCTTAAACTACTGAAAACAGTCAACATGCTGCTGCTTAAATAATCTGTTTGACAGAAACCCTGTAGATTAATAATCTGTAATCTGTGGTAGTTACTTTATTCCTGCTTGGACGACTCTGTTCTTGCATGTCCGATAACACGAACACGCCATGTTGCATTCAAAGATGAGAGGAGGTTCGATTTTGTTGAATTCCTGAAGCAGCCGTTGATCCTGCAGACAGAAATGAGAAAAAAAACATAAAATAATTCAATCAGATAAAGTTTCACATTTAATCTGACGTAAAACTTTTAGTACCGCATTAAAAACAGAAAGTAAGATGAGAGAAGATACCAAAACTAGCTTGAAACAGTCCAAACAGCAGCATAGTTTTACTGTTTAGTTTTATAAAATGTGTGTTTAAGTAATAAAGGATAATTCCTGAGATGCTACAGCAGGTGTTTACCTTGTCATACCAGCAGCGGATGCTCAGCTGCCCGCAGAGGCAGTTACTGGAAGAGCAGTCGTCAGTGCAGCTACAATGCTACAAACACCAAAAGTAGAAGGAAACTTTGTGTTTATTAAAGCAAAACCCCCCCAAAATCAATTTTTTTTATACAACATGAATGTAAAATAAAATGAGATCACCTGTAAGTGTGTGATATTTCGATCTATGTTCATTGCTGACGTCTCGCAGTTTTCAGAAACGTATTTATAATCCGACGGACATCCTTCGTCGTCCACGGCGTTCACGCAGGGGATCGGTATGTTTTCGTAGCCCTGCGCCACGTCGCTGCGACCGACAACAAATCGTCGTTCAACGAGCGAAGAGCAGAAAACTTCGTGAAGCTGGGAGGGAACAAACCTGCAGATGATTCGCTCTGTCCGGATCAGCCGGTTGGTGATTCCTCTGCGCAGCTTCCTGTTGATCTGTAGCGAAACCCAGACGGGCGTGTCGGGCCGGGCGAGGCTGAGCGGCGTGTCGCCCTCCCTGTTCATGATGTCGATGTCCGCACCTCTCGACAAAAACAACCTGCAGAAAGCAAGAAAAGTTCAAGTTTAAAGTGTGAGGCTGCATCGATTAATCACGATTAATCGATTATTGAAGTAATCCACAACTAATTTAGAAACTGATTAATTGTTAATTGTTTTCACATCTAATAATCCCACAGATTGTTTCTTTTGGAGTCAATATTTACCCAGATAGTTGGAGTAACATTCGTGATTAATCGATTATTGAAATAATTGGCAAGCTAATTTAGTAATCAATTAATCGTTAACTGGACTAAAGAGAGATTGTGTTGCTGAAAGAACAACACAATCAGAGCAGTAATTAAGTCAAAGCTGCAAAATGTATACATATACACTTTGCATTTAAGATTAAAAAAACTCTTAGCTTTCAGAATTGTAAAATAAAATTAGAAATAACATTTCAGTCGACATTTACGTTTTTATATTAAATAAACTGACAGATTGTTTATTTTTTTTAATCATGTTTATCCTGATAGTTGGAGCAACATTAGATCTCGATTTGTGATTAATCAATTATTGAAATAAGATGCCAAAGGAGATATGCTGCATGTCTCTTTATCAAAACCGATTAACATACCAATTAGTAGGGCTGAAATGATTAATCGTTATTAATCAACTATTGAAATAATTGTCAAACTAATTTAGTAATCCATTAATCCTTAACTAGATTAAATAGACTTAAAAAAAGTTCCTTGGCTGAAGAAACAACACAATCAGAGCAGCAATTAAGCCAAAATTATAAAAACATATGTAAACATTTACACCTATGATGAAAAAAAACAAAATGAAGTGGAATTGTTTTAGCTTCACTTGTTTCAATTTCTGTAAAAAAAAACACAACAAATCTCCTATTTCACACTTTTTTATATCTGGACATTAATCTGTTAATCCAAAAAAATAGTCAACAGATTATCGCTACGATGTGACGACGATAAAAAGTCTGCAGAATGTGCCAGTTAATGGTGAGAATAATCGCTGGTTGCATTATGTGAACTCACGTCACACACTCCAGGTATCCCTCTCTGGCGGCGATGTGCAGCGGCGTGTCTCCATGCACGTTAACCGAGGCGAGGGAGCAGCCGGAGTTCAACACCAGCTCTGCGATGTCGATGTTTCCGGCGTACGCCGCCCAGTGGAGACACACGTTCAGCTCCTGCAGCACAGCAAAGAGCTTATCCACCGATATCCAGGAATCCAAACCTCCCAATGTTAGGAACTTAACCCCTTCAGGCATGAACTATCATCATTTATGGCAGGATTTTTTTCTAAAGTGTTTGTGATTTTCTTAGGGCATAAAAAAGGTGGAAAAAGTTTTTTGTAAAAAAAAAAAAAGAAAAGTTCTCCCTGTGCATGGTGGGTTTTCTCCGGGTACTCCGGTTTCCTCCCACAGTCCAAAAACATGACTGTTAGGTTAATTGGCCTCTCCAAATTGCCCCTAGGTGTGAGTGTGTGTGTGCATGGTTGTTTGTCCTGTGTGTCTCTGTGTTGCCCTGCGACAGACTGGCGACCTGTCCAGGGTGACCCCGCCCCTCGCCCGGAACGTTAGCTGGAGATAGGCACCAGCAACCCTCCCGACCCCACTGAGGGACAAGGGTGAAAGAAAATGGATGGATGGGTTACTTGATGTCACAATATTCCTTTTACCTTCTACAGTCGTCTACAACAGAAGGAGGGACCGGGTTTTCCTGAGTTGGTCGACAGGCTTTTTCGTCTGTCCGCCATATTGGATTTAACAAAATCTCCTTGCAGTTGCAGCTGATGGCCAGTAGTTGGCATGATGCACTAGTGCCCACTTCAGTGGTGTGTGTGTATTTATACCATAAAAATCCACAAGAAAATGACCTTTACTGCAGTGACCGCTATGCATGAAAGGGTTAAATGGAAATTAGATATTTTTTGGGAAGCAAGTAATTCTGTTTTATACTAAAGTGCCAAAGAAATCATAAAAATTCAAGCAGAAAATCCATCTTATGTTGCCTTTAAACACCAGCTGAGGCTCTCACACATTGAGTTTCTCATTTAAAAACAAACTTTATTTTTTAAACACTCACCTTGTCTTTAATAGAGACGTCGGCTCCTCTGTTCAGCAACGATTTGATCACTTGAACGTGTTTGTGCTCTGCAGCCCAGATGATCGGTGTCCAACCACCGTTGTCCTGAAATTGGAGAACCAAACCCGTTTGTGTTTATATCAAATTTCTGAAATATTAGATAGTAATCTGTTGGATTCACGGTACTTTAAAGTTTATTAATGAAGAAATAAACGTTAAAGGGCAGTTTTATGTATTTTCCAGGCACTGTGTTGACTTCAGTTGTTATAAAAATGCTATATTTGTCAAACATGACTTAAAGAAATTTGCCTTTGTTATTTAAGGCCTTGAAATTGAGTCACTGTCTCTTTAAAAACTCTGCCTTCATCACAACATGGCTCCTCTATTAACCCTTTTATAAAGTTTTTTTTTTTTTACCAGCATCTCTCTGAGAATTAGCTCAGATAACGAGCTCAGCGCAGTTCCACCAAGTGTTTACTAATTGATACTGGCTAGTCTGAAGGAGCTGAGTGAAGGAGGAGCAGCGCCTCGAAGGCGGGGCTACGTCCACCCAGGTGTTTGCTGAGTGGTTGCCATGGAGATTAAAGGATTTCTCAAACATGCATGAAAGAATCAGAGCAACACATAACGTGGCGTAAAGCTTAAAAATCAATTTTGCAAAGCACTGCTCCTGTATAAGTTGGATTTCGATACATTGATGTGAATAATAATTGCAAATGAGTGTGGAAGGTGCTTTAATAACCTTATATTTTTTTAAATATCCACTATAAATAAAAAGATCTTGTGACTGAGGTTAATGATTGTAGTTCTGCTCCCACCTGAGCATTTACATCCACCTGGCCGGTCTCCAGAAGCATATTAACTATTTCCAGGTTCCCCAGCTTGGCTGCGTGGTGGAGGCCAGTGTATCCATCCTCCTCCTGGTAAAGAAACACAAACAAAGTGACTGAAACCACAACAACAACAACAAAAATCCAGTGTAAATGCGAAATGTGAGCACGGATACTCACAATGTGATAAACGCAGGCGCCGTTCTGGATCAGGTAACGAGCCACATCAACGTGATTATTGATTACAGCTTCCAGCAGAGGAGTCCTCAGGTCTTTGTCTTTGGCATCAACCTGAGCTCCAGCCTGGCGCCATTAAACCACAGCAGGAGGTTAGTTAGCTGGGTGCTGAAACCTGTGGATGACCAGCAGGCTGCCGCGTTTACGCACCTGTATCAGCATGTAGCAGACCTCCAGCAGGCCTCTCTGGGCTGCAGCGTGGAGAGCTGAACGTCGGTTCTGAGACTCAGGCTGGTACGTTGGATCGATTCCCTCCACTGGAAGACAGAGAAACACAAATTAACTTAACGCTCTTTTTGCCGTAAATTTGATAAAATAATAGATTTTTTGCATATTTGTTGCAATAATAATCTTTTACAAAATCAATCTCGTCGACTTCCTCCTTGAGCTTCTATTGCCTTCTGAAGAAATGCACCAGAGACAACCAATCAGAGACAGGAGGCGGGTCTTAGCGCTGTCAATCAACCTCATGTACTCGCTGCTAAAAGAAACTACTTACCGTTACAGAAAACCATTACACTGCTGTCATCAGCGGCTATGCTAACTAGCATAATGCTAACTAGCGGACACCCAAAATTGGAGTCATAACAGGTAAATTCAATAAAACGTAAAAGTGTTGATCCTTCGTGTATGCTACTAGCATGTGCTAAATGAAAATGGGCGCTTCCTTCTTCTTCTTCTTTAGATTTCAACAGCAGCTTGCAGTCATTATTGTTGCACTACTGCCATCTACTGGATAATAATATCTATACCTCAAATTCTCATAATGATCCCAGTATTATTTAAAAAACGAAAAATCTTCTTTTTTCCCCTCAATGCTATTTAACTGATCAACAACATTCTCAAATTTCTATTCCCTATTACCTAATTCCATTTTAATGGGCGCTTTCTTCTTTTTTTTTCAATTTTGACTTCCAATGATTCACTTCCTGCTAAAGAGCCAAATCCACATATAAGCGGCTTATAGTCCGGAAAATACGGTAAATGAAAAAAAATCTAAATGCTCTCTGGTATTGTTCAGGGGGCCGGACCAAATGTGGAGGCGGGCCGGATCCGGTCCGCGGGCCATAGTTTGGGGACCACTGGTTTATAGTTTGCGAGAAGGCAGAGGTCGATTTTTTTCAACTATTATATGTGTCAGCTCCCAATGTTAACTAGAAACAACCAATCAGAGCCAGGAGGAGGGTCTTAGAGCTGTCAATCATGCCCATGTGGGCGTTGCTAAACCCCACCACCCATAAAGCCCATAAACAGCAGATCCTGTCAAGAATGCGAAAGCTAGGTTTTCCAGTCACGGCGAGTTGTTTTATTTACATTTAGCAGCGAGTACATGAGGTTGACTGACAGCACTAAGACCCTCCTCCTGTCCCTGACTAGTTTTTTCTGGTCGGGAGCGGTGCATTTCTTCAGATACCAGCTCAGGGAGGAGGAGGTGGTGGAGGCAATCGATTGTTTCACAGATTATCTGTCACAACATGGTGAGAGTTCTAACAAATCTCTAAAAACGTATATTTTTCTATAAAGTTACAAACTGCAGCTTTAAAGAGCCTCTCTGGTGGGTTAAAGGACAGCAGACCAAAGACATAAACTTATCCTGATGCCTGCCTGGCTTCTCCCTGCAGCAGATGCAATAATCTCTCCTTACCTGCATCATCATCCCTGGTGTCTGGGCTAATGTCTCCTCCCTGACATTTTGCTCTTTCTATTGTGGCAATAAAGATTCTTTTAAATATGTGGAAAGCAGCAGTGAGCACAAATTCTGTACAGAAAATAAAGAATGTAATGAAAGATTTGGTTTATTCCTGGCATTAACTAGCTAACAAGGGATGTAACAATATGAGCATTATTGCTAATATTAATGCTAACTAGCTTAACATGACATACTGGCATCATTTAGCATAAACATCATTACTTAACTTACAGTATTTGGAAAAAACTGTAATGTTTCTGACACACACCATGCAGAAATACTCAGCAAAATGTCTCTGGTTGGTGTAAGAAAGAGGTTAGCATCTCTACGCTCATGGTGCGTTTAAAGATGGCTCGGAAAAACCTGTTATGGCATGTTTAACAGCGGTTCAAACTGTTTTAATGGCTGAAAACAGATGACCCTTCCAGATATCTGTGACATATGTTGTTTTTTTCTTTTACTGTGCTTATTATGGTATGCCACTCACTCAGCATCAGCAGCACTCGCTGGACCTCTCCTTGCTTTGCAGCAGGATACAGCTGCCGCGGGTGGAACCTCAGTTTCTTCCTCCTGGTACAGAAAGAGCAGTTTTGATCAAAAATAGTAAAGAAAATGTGTTTTCTTTTTTCTTTTTCTGGATGACAATGTTTACATGCCTCTACTGCAACATATGATTATGTGAAATTATTATTATGTGAGCAGAAAACAACTTTCCCCCAATTAAACAGATTTTAGCAAAAATGATTGAATTCTGCACAATTTCAAATTGATAATCCAAAAATTTACTCTCAATATGCTTCTAAAAGTACAGAACATTGGGTGCATACTAATAAATAATAAAAT
Organism: Poecilia reticulata; assembly: GCF_904066995.2. Lineage (NCBI taxonomy): Eukaryota > Metazoa > Chordata > Actinopteri > Cyprinodontiformes > Poeciliidae > Poecilia > Poecilia reticulata. Next base: position 20,830,778 of record NC_088840.1, on the reverse strand, counting down.
ACTAAAAAATTAAATTCTAAGAATAAATGTTAAACTTTTCTGTCTTGTTAATGAGATTTATAATCTCAATGAGACAATATGTATAAAGGAAAAAAAGTAATATATTAATATATTATACTATATATGTACATATTACAATATTTACATATTATTCACATATTACATATATAAATATGTAATATACATAAATAATAGAATGTAAATATGACATAGGTAGAGCATATATATATATATATATATATATATATATATATATATATATATATATATATATGATATTAAATTATTATTATGATAATAAAGTCATTAATTATTATTATTAGAATGATGTAATTATAAAATATAATCAATAAAGTTTATTCTACTTCATTATTTTCTATTATTACTGTATTCTAATAATTTTATGACTTAATTCTCACAATAATATTTACATATAAATATATCATTAATTTTATTTTATTAGTGTGGCCCTAATACTCTGTTGTACTAAAATCTAAATCCATGCAGTCTCTAACCTTTCCATTTCCTGTGTGAGAATTGCTTTCTGCAGCGCCGCCCTGCTGGGTCCAGGTGGTAGTGCACTGGGGCTGACTGACTTCCCATTGGGCATGCAGAGAGACGGTCCCACGCTGTCCACTCCCTCCTCCGCTGGAGGAACGGCAGGCAGAGTCGTGGCTGAGGGGACGGGCGGAGGAGGCTGCTGCTCCACTGTGGGAGCTGCCAGGCCGTGGCTTCGCATTCGAGCGCTAAGAAGACACAAAAACAGGGAATCTGCAGCTTTCACCAACTCAAATATAAGACTTTTCAAGATGTTTTCAAGACCATTGCGTATGAAATTTAAGACTTGCATCACTACAGAAATGTACAAAAGAGAATTTCATATTTTATACGGTAGTGCTAAGCTTCCTCGCACATAAAGCGAGTAGCATTATATCGGTCAGAATATGAAGAAATCCAACGTCGTCCAACCAACTGGGGCAGTGAACCCCCAGTGTTTTATAAGTCTGGCGGGCCACCAGGCTTTACTTGCACCCCCACAAGGCTTAGCTTTGCTTATTTTAGGTGTTTTTAAGACTTCATAGTTGGAGTTAAGGTATTGTTGATAATGTCTTCCAATAAGTGATATTTTAAAATTTCCTCTCAACTTTAAACATTTTTTAAGTCAAAAACACAGAAAGTTGCCGGATGACTGCCCTAGCTTCCCTACCATCAGGCTTGGCTGGTTTTCTGGGGGAAACCCTGTGGCGATAAAGTTACACTTACCAATGATCAATCAATCAGTAACACTTATTTGAATGGGTGTGCATAAGACTGACATAACACCTGTCATGAACATGAAGGAGTCTTTATGAATGTCTATGGTAGTTGTCATGAAGTGTCATTCGGTAAATAATGGCACTTGTAATGCAAAGTTACTCTAAAAGTTGCATTAAAAGTCCATTAAATATGCCAATTTTGCATTAAATTACCATAATTTACAAAATCATGCAAAATCATATTTGTAGAATATTTCAGTACAATATTGTACCTGACAGGCCTTTCAGGCATCTTCCCGTCCTTCATCCCTCCTGTTGAGGCAGTGAGAGAGGGCGCCGTCGGGGCTGATGGGGGCAGGGAGGGCGTGGTTGTGGAGGAGGCCGACATGGTGACCACTGTGGTTGCAGAGGTTGATGCCGAGGAGGGGATGATGATCTCCTGGGCCTCAGAGGCGTCTTCCCCACAGTGCGGACAGAAAAGCATCCCGCCGCCGTTGGCCTTGCTGCGGCCGCCGCTCAGTACGGTCACACAGCCGCGGTGGAAGCGATGAGCGATCCGCTGGTCCGGGCAGCATTCCAGAAAAGTGCCCTGAGAGAGGAGGGGAAATTCGAAACAGATCAGAATGAAACACGGAAAGATGTGATAAGAAACAAGGAGGAGGAAGGAATCCTAATTTTACCCTGAATCCACAGGTTCACACTTACTGCTATGCAGAAGTACCCACAGCCAGGACAGCAGTGGTGTTTCACCATGTGGGAGCGATGGACGTCACACAGAACCATGAGGGGAATCCGGCTGGACGGCCGCATCGTCTCCGCTTTCATGGTCCAATTGGTGCAAGCCTGGAGCTGAAACCCAGCGACAGAGGAGCCGTCAGACTGAATTTAAGACTTTTGATTATATTTAACCGCCTGAACTAAACATTTCAAATTTATTATTATTAAGGGTGAACTATTTTGCTTCCTTGAACTAGTTAGATCTATGAGCGATACAAGACATGTTCATTACATTTTTACATACAATCATTCTTAGATAATGAGATTTTAATCTGCTCAGTATCTTAAGATCCTTTCATAATGACCTGTTTTAGGGCATCTTGTCACGTTAAGTCCAAATTAGCTGCTGTTGGCCCCGCCTCCCAAATCAACATTTACACTCGCACATGAAAATGGCAGCAAAACAATGCACAATTATACAACCATACATCTATGAAAAGCATTAGTAGAGCCTCCTGTACAACCAACAGGACTACAGCAAGTGGATTCTGGATGGTAAGCCAGCAACAAAACCCCCGTCTTTTCCAGCAGCCATTGTACAGCAGTAAAACCAGCTGATCAAAAGCGCTGGAGGTCAGCTAGGGTTGCTAGGTGACTGGCTGGGTTTCGCTGGGGTTGCTAGGTAATGGTGCCGATTATTACTCAACATTTTTGTTTTGTAGACACCAGGAAACATAAACGTGTTGCAAATTAGAAGAAGCAGAAACTCAAAAGGAAATGCAAAAACAGATTTTTTTCCCACTTTTTCTAAAAAACAGAAAATTCTTGATTGTCCTTCCTTTATTGGGCTGCTGAATTTCTTTCCATTTGCATCTAATGTTTCAGTTCCTTCTGATCATTTGCCTTTATTTGGTCCCTTCTTTGAATATCTTTGGACAATGGCTCCTAGTTTGCCTCTTTTCAGTCTAGTTCCTGTCAGGTATCAGCTGGACGAACCTCTCCGTTGAGGCTTTCCGTCGCCATGCACTGTCTGCTGACCCGCTGGCTGGTGCTGTCGACTCGAGGAGCCTCCATCCTGCAGCTGCACAGAGGAAGCTCCTCCAGCCGCTCCATGTCGCCTGCTTCGCTTCCATCTGCAGAGACATTTCACATTTAACCGCAAACAACAAAAAATAAAGGCTAGAAATATATTCTACACTAATTATAGCCAGAAAAAAACATTTAATCTGGTCATTTTTAATTTATTTTGTACAATTAATTAGCTACTTTTTACCAAATATTTGAACAGACAAATTAAAGGATCCTGATTGTGAAGATTAAGTAACATTTTTACTAATCTGTACCAGGCAGACTAAATCATTTCACATCTAAAAGAGTCTAAAAGTGGATCCCAATTGTTATTTTCTTTATGAACACTGACTGAAGACAAGCACATTTGAATGAATCTATCAGCTGATCAGATAAGGAAATGCTTTTCCAGCTAATTTGACTGTTTACATAAGAGCCTTTTATGTGGTCCACAATTTAAAGACAGTAACATTTATAAACCGACCAGCAGGAGGGGAAAGAGTCAGACTGTCAGCAGCAGCGATGTCCAAATCACCCAAAGGAACCTCTGTGTATTCTGCAGACCTTTCTGCTGATAAACAAAACATAGATACAAAAATCACCTATGTTTTACAGAATGGATGGAGACGAGAGTAGAAGAATGATTTATTCAAATAACTGTCATTTATTAAGGGGAAAGGCTGCACTATGAGTTTAAAAAAATTCAAAACAAAAGTACAAATTAAAAGCTGTGGTAACTCATATCATTCAAGTTTCTTCAAAGAGTCGAAGTGGCTGGTAATTCTTTGGATCTCCAGTAGCAGTCAGTCTCATAGCACATCTGAAAAAGTCTCTGACTGAAGGCTGTTGCTACGTGACAATCTCATGACATGCTAAGCTGGATGACATCATCAGCTGTTGACAAGGACTGCTAATCAACTTCATTTGCTTTTGCCGCACCTTTTTAAATCTCTGGTTAGAAAACTGGAATATAGTCCAGGTATTATTTTAGCTTTTGAGACGGTAATCGGCTGTTGCCGGTTGTGAAAACAACACCTTGTTGCCACAGTTACGCATCATAACAACTGTCCAAAAGTGAAACTTAACAGTACGTTCACACCAAACGAGTTACGCGCGTCTGGTTTACGTTCAAAGTCAATGTGGAGGAGTGTCCGACACTCCAAACGCACCGCAATGGGCTCTCAGCGCGTCTCCACGTTGACTTTGAATGTAAACCAGATACACGAAACGCGTTTGGTGTGAACGCACCATAAGAAAAACAAAAATCCTTCTGGTTGCACAGAAGCCAAAACCAGAGGGAATAATTTTCCAAACATGAAACAAAGAGTAATGAAAAGTGTAGAAAAAGAGCAGAATCAGAACAAACATGCTGCCACCAGGAGCAGAAACAATAGCAGCTATTCTAGAAACAATACGGTAAAAAGTCAAAAACAAAGAAAATCTGTGAGACGGTGAATAATTGTTCACAGACTTTTGGAAAACTAAGCTCTTTAAGCTCACCCTCTTCGGTTTCCCCCAAATCAATGGTGATAGTGTCTTTGTCCTGATCCGACTGCGGCCGCAAAGACTTTCTCTCTGGCTCCAAACTCTGCAGGTCAGAGAACGAAAATAATATATTTGACATGTTTGGATGGGATGTTCAAGCTGCTTTCATACTTTCAAATTTGTGGATATGAGAAAAAAAACATTAATCAACAAAGCATCAAATTGACCCAAAGCTGAGCTGGTGTCAGCAATTCTCTCAGTGTATTATAAGCCTGGCGGGCCACCAGGCTAAACATTGCTTATTTATTTTACTTTTTTTAAATGTTCATAGAATGAAAGAACAATGTTCAGTTTACTCAAACACATACCTATAAACAGTAAAATCAGAGAAACTGATCATTTTAAGTGGCCTGTTAATTTTTTCCAGAGCTGTATATTTACGGATCTGAAATAATCACCTGATCTTCTGTGTTGGTAATTGGCTGCTTCTCTTCACCTCCATTTTCCAACTGAAAACCACAAACAACCAAATTATGGTTTCACTTCTTCCACACATGAATAAATAAAATCACCAGTAATGTCATTAGGCCTGTCACCTTTTCTGAATCTAGAGCAGATAAATGGTCCCCATCGTCAGCAGACTTCCCCAAAGAGTTTTTGCTCTTCGCTAAAGCTTGATCTGTAACAGACTCCGCCTTTTTATGAAACAGCTGCTCGCCCTAACAGAAACACAAAAGAGGCCATATGGACGGCACAGGAGAAATCGAGCCAAACGTTTACAAGCCAGAAAAACAGAAATGATCGACTCACCTCAGCTTGAGTCTTGTTTGAGAGTTTTTCACATTTCCCCGGTGCGCTCTCAGATAGCTTCCTCTTTTTTGCAGCTTTTAGAAACAAAACAACACGAGCAGCAGTAGCTTTAGTTTCACAGAAAAAAATGGCTTCAGGGTCAAAGGTCAATGTAACAAAAAGAGTTTTAATTAAAAAAAAAACTGTCATCTGAGAATTTCTAGAGGATTTAAAGTTTGGATGGATGGATGGATGGATGGATGGATGGATGGATGGATGGATGGACGGACGGACGGACGGACGGACGGACGGACGGACGGACGGACGGACGGACGGACGGACGGACGGACGGACGGACAAACAGATGGATGGATGGACGGACGGATGGATGGACGGACAAACAGATGGATGGATGGATGGATGGATGGATGGATGGATGGATGGATGGATGGATGGATGGATGGATGGATGGATGGATGGATGGATGGACGGATGGATGGACAAATGGATGGATGGATGGATGGACGGACGGACGGATGGATGGATGGATGGCCATGTTTTTAAAGCCACTAACCGGTTTCAGAGTCGGATCCTGACGGCGTCGCTGTCAGAGCATCAACGTGACTCACCTGTTAACAAACATTAAAATCACACAGAAACCCTGAAAATATTCATTCACTTCTATGTGATCCAACTCGCCCTCACCTGGCCCAGCGGCGGCCGGTTCATGGTCTTCCGGGCTCGGTGGATCTTGTGTGGGCCTGGAGAGGCGGATGGAGTGGAGGAAGCAGAAGGAGACGGGGAAGAGGAGGCGGAAGGAGCTGGAGGGAGGTTGACCTTGCTGGTGGACGGCCCAGAGACGCTCATCTTGGCTCGGCCAGGAGACAGCGGGGACAACGTGTAGGCAGAGGGAGACATCGAGGAAATGGACTTTGCAGCATGACCTATTAAAAGATAAATACATTAAAACAAAATCTGTAAAAGTCATGAAAGTTAAAAACAAAGAAAACAAAATAATTCTTAGATACTAAGATGTTAGTCTGCTCAGTTATGCTTATTTTGAGCTGTTTTATATCCAAATAATTGGCAGCCGGCAATGCCCCCCGATTCAACGTTTACACTCTCCTGTGAAAATGGCTGCCAACAAATGCACAATTATACAACTGCGCTTATTTGAAAAGCAGAAGTAGAGCCTCCTGCACAACCAACGAGAATGCAGCAAGTGGTTTCTAAATAGTAAATCAAAACATTTGTTTTTTTCCAGCAGCCATTGTACAGCACATACAGAGGTAAAACCAGCTGACCAATCATGCTGGAGCTCCACTGGGGTTGCTAGCTAACAAGTTGGGCTTGATTAGGGTTGCTAGCTAATGGCGGAGAGCCCGTGGAATGTGTCTTAACCATCTGAAGGCTTTTTTGAAACAGCTCATTTTCTTGACAACATATTAACTTATTGCTAAAAAATGGCTGGATGTTTTTTTTTTTTTTTTTAGTGCATGGGTTGATTTTAGAAACATTTGAGACCCAAATGGAAGAACAAAAACATGCAAAATGTGAATATTTCAAAATTGGTCTCCTTTTAAAACTGTTTTGCCACTTGGTCAGTGGAAAAAGCAACAATAAAAACAAAAGAAATTCTTCAAACATTACATGGAAACTGTTTCTCTTTCCACCACAGTTTCACTCTTCAGAGATACAGCAGCTTAGTCATACTCAAGTTGCCAGTTTTCTTTATGAGATTAAAAATAGCCTTGCTCCATAAACCCGTGGTTAACTTTCTCATGTTAAGACGCATAGGGATGGTGTGATTATCTGCAAGCTTCACCTGCAGCAGGTTTGCTCAGCGGCGGCGAAGGAGGAGGCGACCACGTCTCTCCATCATCAGCAGTGTCAGAAAGGCCCTTTTCCGTCTTCTTACATGTCAGCGGTGAAAGCGCTTTGGCTTCTAACATGGAAGCAGACATGGTGAGGGCTGCGACATCTGGTAACATTCAAAACTTTTCTGTTCATTTTTATTAAAACATTAATGAAAAACAAAACAGATTAAAGATGTTTTTCATGTCCAGGAGTCAACTTACCTTCGTTAACGTCACTGGGAACGGCTACGGACTCTGTTGGTGTTTCTGGGTCGTCTTGGTCTGGGGTCTCCTGGCAGGGAGCAAGAAGATGACAAATTAAAAGAATATTAACGTTTACATTATTAGTTTATTACATTATTTAGAAGCCGCAATGAAGCTACACATATTTACTCTAATTTATAATTTCCTGAAAAACTGATAAATAATAAACAGATCAATAAGCTTCTGGCTTAATATCTCACCATTACAGTTTATTTTAAATTGGTTTGTTTTTAGTATAGACCCTGCGTTAAAGCAGTCATGAATTTGTGGTAAAAAGTGGTAAAGGTTGGGGCCGTTGAGAGTTATTCGGACAGTTTCAACCACAGCATGATGCTGCCAGAAATAGCACAATGTTCTTAGATTTGAAAACCTCTTCATGATCCCTACAGCTTGTCAAATGCTTGATCTTAAACTGTCTCTCTACTGATGCTAATCCTTTTCTCCAGAAAGCATCACACTGTGGAAATATGCAGATGAGTGAGCCCTGCAGAGGCCAGTGAGGGGAGCTGAGGTCAATGAAGTATGAACTGCAACTAGACTGCTGCTGCACAACATTCTGCGTCAAGCTATTAAAGCTCAAAACTTTATATTATCCAGCTGATGTTGTATGCTTTATTTATTTATTTGATCATTCCTGTAAACTAACTGAAATAATATTGTAATCTTAAATGACAAGTTTTCATCAACTGTACGCATCAAATGCTCATAATTAATGGAAATAAAGGGTTGAAAACGTGAATCGAGTTACTGGAATAAATTAACTTTTTAAAGATTTTGTAATTTATTCGAACATTTTATTACCTGATGTATCACAAAGTTTAATTAAATTTGTCTGCAAAGCAGAAATATAATGTAGTTATCTAGCTTGTTCCTAAGCCATTTACAAACTACTGCATGTATCAATAATTCCATGATTTTGGGGATAACTGAGAACTTTAAGATGTAATAACTTCCGCTGAAAATAGCCGGAATAAGCAATTCACTACGTAGATTTGAATCACTTAAAGTGAAAAAAATTACTTTTTTGCACCACTGTCTGCTCAAAAACAACAAGCTGACTTCAAAATGAAAACAAACGCATTGAAAAGCGGTTTCACACTGTAAGAAAGCAGCTTACAGGAGATTTAAAGCTTCAAACAAAAAATAAAAAAGGATAAGTATAATCAATAATACAACTATCATAAAGGTAAAACATCACAAGCGAGGCTAACACTGCTAGCACTCTCTGCTTGTAAAAAATGGCCATTATTAGAGACTAAATCAGAAATATGCTTAGTGAAGAAAGAGACGTCGTTAGCACTTATTTGCTTTGTACGTTGGTTCGTGTACAACATGATAAATAAATGTTATTATCGTTAACAAGCCTTTAAAGTTCATGCAGCTTTTCTACCTTTGTCGTTGTCTGAGGAGCCGACATGTTTCCCAGTGAACGTAAACGGTTATGAACGTGCTACGTCCATAGACTCGGCAGAACAGACGCCGCACGCGCTTCGTTCCACCGCAGAAACGGTACGTCACCGCGTCCGCCATATTGCTATTGGCAAGCTCATAATAGAAAGCAGGACAACTGCTTGAAAACGTGAATTTTGTGAATTAGATTAACTCTAAATAATACCATCAGCATTTTCAGGAATCATACTGGTTGTTTTATTGATCAGTATTAGATGGTAGCTTTGAAACTCTCCTTGACATACCTGTAAAACTATCAAAATTACCTGATTTAAGTCAGTTTTAGACAACTGTTAAACTGTACTTGTGTCAGGTGTCTTATTAAAAAAAACTAATAATGATAGTTGTTGTAGTTATTATTATTAATATTATTATTATTATTATTATTATTATTATTATTATTATTATTATTATTATTATTATTATATTAATAGTGTATCACTATTGTGATGTTTTTTCTTGCTCAAATGGTTGTAAGTAGTTCAGAATCGTAACACTGCTAAGGACAATTAAAAGTCATTCTTCAAATAACTTATAATAGTGAAGCTGTAGTTATTTTGACTATTTTGTTTTCTGTAAAGTATGTTAAGGAACCATTTATTGTTGTTTTTCGGATGTTAATTGAGTTATTACACCAGAATTTTCTTATCAAGCAAAAAAAACAAAAACAAATATAGCATCAATAAAAAAAATCAAATGATGCCTCAATCTAAATTAGATAAAGAACAAAGAAGAAACAAAGTTATTGGCATATGCAAGTCTGAAAGAAGTTATCAGTTCATTTTAAAGGATGAAATATACAGTGGTGGCGTTTCCGAAGCCACTCACAACACGGCGGCAAAGTTTACGTACAGTTTGAGGTTTGAACGCTCACGTAGCATCTAAGTGTTCTATGTCTATGTGTGCGTCAGCACGCCTGAACGCTGGGTCCCCGCCCCATTTTTCTCTCCCAGTCCATTGATTTTAAAATCGCTGATCAGAAATCAGCAGGCGTGCTCTTAATTCACGGCCTCGCCACGGAAGAGGCGTCGTTCTGAAACAGATTCAAAGTCAGTTTTACTGGCGAATCGCCGGTGGTTTGTTATTCCCGGTCACGAGACGGTACTTCCTGCGAGAACGAGGCCGAAAAGTAAACAGAAATCGAGGTGGAAGCATTTTTCCCCCCCGGAGTAGCTTTGAAATGTGCAAATTTAGCTGGTCAGCAAGTGTCTCCTAGCGTTTGTCCCGTTCAAGAAAACCAACAACGGCGGGCTGAGACAGAAGGGAAGACACCGAGGTGAGTTGTTGCAAAGTTTTAACCGTAACTGTGTGAGTTTTTGCCTTTTGTGTTTGGTTTCCAGGAGATAAGTTTGATACTAGCTAAAGGTGGCTAGCAGTCGAGTGGATAAGCTAGCTTTGCTAAAACAAAGGAGTTAAAATGTATATTATTTACGTTTTATTTGAACCAGTTGTGTCTATTAAAATAACCAGCATGAAATTGATTGATTTAAAATGGGTTTCACAAATTAATAAGTATTTTACAGCTTTTTTAATCCGCCCAACAATGATGATAGCTAGCCGTGTTCTTTCAAAGCAACTAACTAGTCTAGATGCCATTATGTTACAATATAACAGCGTTGTTTTTTTACTGTCAAGCTTCTATTGCTAGAAATTATTTTTTTAATCTGATCTGAATAAAACGCGCTGTGGTTTCAGTAGAGAGAAATAAAACTGAATGCATTTTATAAGGTTTTATTCTCAATGGGCTGAAATGTGATTGGAGAGTCACAGATTTTGTTCAGATCGGCCAATAGCTTCAGCCATTTATGATTCTGCTCTGCAAAAGATCAATAATTAACACCGATACTCTAGAGTAAATTTCCAAGTTATTATAAAATTGTAGTAGAGTAAAACAAAATGTCTATATTTTCTCAAGAATGGTCTAAACGTAAAGAGCTGTGTTGGGTGTTTTGCTGAAAATGTACAGTTTTGATTGGAGATCACTAACTTTTTGAGTTATCTGCACACCCAGAAATGTAGAATTGTTCATAATCATAAGAATAAAGCCTATATAAATGTATCCAAACCATTTCTTGTGCAATGTTATTGCATATTGGGGTTCTCTCTGGGTACCTCACTTATTAAATGTCAGGTTAGGTCCGCTTATCAAAGTGGAACCAACCTAACATTGGGGTGCATTCATTTTGAGACTTAAAGCCAAGTTTTTGTACAACAGAGTGTGATTATGATCAAGAAAATAGCTTTGAACCATCAGTTATCAGACAGAAATCATCCTTCTACAAGTGCAAATGGGTGTATGGTTGGTGTGAGTCTTTCTGCAGCAGGCGGCTGTGTCTGTTTTTCTTCAAAATGGCCAAAAATACAAAGGCACAAATGGAAGAAGAAGTGAATTGATCAACGCCGTCGAGAGAAAGGTCAAATTGAGACACGGCATCTCTTTTGAGGAATTGCTTATCAAGATGAACCAAAACCAAAACAGTTTCCTAAACATGAGGGAAAACAAACATTTGCAAAATGTAGTGATAGTTATAAATATACCTTCTAACATCCTGTGAAATTACCAATAAAAGAAATGTATGCAGTTTTTTTTAAAAATCCCACCTTTCAATATTTCAATATTAAGAAAAAAAATTACTTGTATGACAATTTATTCAATGCCACAAGATCTATTCTGGATAAATGACTCAAACAGAAACATCCCAAGCTTTGGGAACACCACAGTGAGAGCCATTTTCCACAAATGGAGAAAGCCTGGAACAGTGGTGAACCTTTCCAGGAACGTCCGGCTTTCCAAAATGACTCCAAGAGCAAATCCATGACTCATCCAAGAGGTCACCAAAAAACCCCCAAAAAGAAACAGAATAACGTCTAAAGGTCTGCAGGCTTCACGTGATACAGATGATGCAACACAGATGGACTAAACAAACATTTCTGAAAGTATCTTGTTGTAGAAATTATCTACAACAAGCTGAAATTATACAACTCTGTGAAAAACAAAGAGCCCACTGCACTGATCCCCATTAAAACCTCCTGGTTTTTCCACCAAATATTGATTCCTGAACTCTTCCTGAGTTAAAACATTAGTGTTGTTGTTTCTAAATGAATATGAACTTGTTTTCTTTGCAATACTTGAGGTGTGAAAGCGCTGCATCTTTTTTTTTCTCATTTTCTGCTAATAAATCCTAAATATTTGCTTGTGATTTCAGAGACATGTTGTCAGTAGTTTATAGAATAAAAGAAAAATGTTCATTTTAAGTGGTATCTTAGTTTTTTCCATAGATCTAAATTCTGCACAGTTTTTGGCTTAATTACTTGCTATTCTTTGAGTCTGTATGCTCAAGTTAGTGATTAATCAATTACTAAATTAATTGGCAATTATTTTAATAATCACGACTAATCCGATTAATCGTTTCAGACCTAGTTAGAAAGGTTTAATTATTCTGGAAGTTTAGCAGAGTTTATTTGGGGCCCAAACTGTGAGAACGATTCTTCACAGATTCTTTATTTTTATTTCATTTCTCTTCTTCTGACCTGCGTCGCTCAGAGTCTGTTGGCCAGACAACATGGAGACTGTGTGTTTCCGGCTACCGGGACACGGGGACACGACCCTGAAGCACATGAACTCCCTCCGGTCCCGCCAACATTTCTGCGACATCACCATCGTGGCCAGCAACAACCAGACCTTCAAAGGTCATAAGGTCGTGCTGGCGGCCTGCTCGCCCTTCCTGAGGGATCAGTTTCTCCTCAACCCCTCACCCAGGCTTCAGGTGGGTGAGATTAAACGCACAGCACCTTCCTAGACGCTGCTGTGCACCGTGGAACATATTTTTCATGCTTTCTCCAGGTGTCGATGCTGTACAGCTCCTCGGTTGTGTGCGACCTGCTGCAGTCGTGCTACACCGGCATGCTGCAGTTCAGCCCTGAGGAGATCGTCAACTACCTGACTGCTGCTAGCTACTTCCAGATGGAGCACATCGTGGAGCGCTGCAGAACCGCGCTGGAGAGATACGTGCAACTAAAGAACCCCAGTCTGCTGAAAGTCAGTCCAACAGTTGATTTGAACCACGTTGATCTACCTTCTCTCTCACTATGAAGAAGTAAAACTGTGCATTTTTCCTCCTTCTCCTTTCTATTTTTAGATGGAGGAGGACGGTCAGGTCAGACCGGTTATTCTCAGTGCCAACGTTCATTCAGTGGCTTCACCTCTGACCACTCAGCCCTCCCCCATCGAGCAGCACAGCCCTGCAGTCATCACACTGGAGGAAGAAAACAGCGAAACATCTGCTCAGCACACCGGCGACAGCCCCGTGCTGGATGAGCCTGACGCCAAGGTGATTTTCACACCTCGCATGCGAACGAGACGCACTAAACTAAACAAAACAGGCATTGTGCAAATTGTACTGCTATCAGTAATACTATCTTTAACAGACTGATAACACATGAAGGCTCTGAAGAGGCTAAATAATGCAAAGAGTCAAAATAAAACCTCTCAACATTGCCAAAAAAATTCAAGTATAAAACTTAACATTCAAAGGCAAATACAGGTTCCATTACAATAAACAATCCAGAGTTACTGAATGAAAACTTCCTGTTAGCATGGCGGCTAGCTGATTACTGCTAGCTCTGAGTGGCTGTTTCTGACTGAGGGGAGTAATTATGCAGAACAGGGAGGAGATTGATTATTTTTTTTAGAGATTATCTGTCTCATGTTAGGACAGTGAAAGTTTTAATACGTATGTAAAATGTATTTTTTTAGGTTAGATGCTGCAGCTTTAAACTGAGGTTCGGTGTGAGAGTCACTACCAGGTGGAGCAGAAGCGGCGCTCCGTCTGTCAAATATTACTACCTGTAGCGTAGCAGCGGTTCAACAGCGAGAGCAGAACTAGCATCTTACATCGCAGCTCGAAGACTTAAATAATTTTGCGGGTTATTTGTTTAGCTTTCTGACCGTCATGCTAATCTGGGTGAGTGTTTGTAGCTGTGCGCTGCTTTACCTGCTATCTGATCCTCCATATGTCTTTTTACTGCAGTGAGCCTCGATGTAGCCAAACTCCGTCAAGTATGGCATTGTTTTTATGTCGTATTAGCTTCGTTGTGTTGATGCATTTTGACGTGCTTCAATTTTCCGCCTCAACACGCAAACGTCCCCATTCACTCAGTGCGTTATAGTTCCACATCGCTTAGGATTTGTTGCTGCACGTTTGCGCAGTGTGAAGGAAAGAGGAGACCAGCTGCACAGGCAGGCTGCGAAATGAGATGCAGGTGATCGGTATCGGCAACAAGAGACAATAATCACCGATCACCGATCATGCACTTTTTCACGGAAATCGGCCGATTATGATCAGTGGCCGATCGATCAGCACACCTCTAGCGCCAACAGACTAGAGCTAAAACGATTAATCGTGATTAATCGATTATTAAAATAACCGTAAACTACTTTAGTAATTGATTAATCATTAACTGGAGTATACGGACTTAAAAAAAGGCAATTTGCTGAAAGAATAACAGACTCAGAGCAGTAATTAAGTCAAAACTGCACAAAAAAATCAGTCAAGTTAATTAGTGGAGCGCATTTGTAAGAGCTTAACATCATAAAAATATAAAAATACGTGGAAAACATTAAATGATTAAAACATAAAATTTTTCCAAATGCTGCCATTACAGTTCAAAATGTTCAATTTGAACCACTATGAATTCAAAAAATTATTTGAATAACTATTAATTATTATAAGTTATTAATAAATGATTCATTCAAATAATTTACAATATTTGAATTTATAGCTTAGATTTTTAGTCTAAATCTACAGTATAAAAATATACATTATTAATTTAAAGACGTATAAAAACCTTCTTTGTCTGTAAATATGTTCTGCCAAAAACTTCCATAGTTTTATCTTAACCTGGTTTAAATAAAACAAAAAAAATCTATTGGGCTTTTTTTTTTCCCAAACAAATGATCAAGCGGAAACTAAAGCAAATCTGTTAGGGTAGCCAATAAAATGTTCATTTTCTGATTTAAAAAGAATTTTAAATGTTCATTTACATTTTTTATGTATTTCTAATATTGTATAAAAAGGCTGATGTGGTTAAACAAAAAAAATTGCACATTTTTAAATCTGATTAATCATCAGAAAATAATCCTTAAAAAAACATTGCTAGCTACAGCCCTAATGGAGACAAAAATTAAAACTCCCTCCAGCATTTATGTAACTTGTTTTAGTGAATTTTGGGTTGTGACTCTGTGTTGGCCGATTTTTATTCATTAAATGACTGTTATTAGCATCTGGAGCTAAAATCTGTCTCCGCTTCCAGCACGTCTCCTGCAGCAACATTTGAAGACCTGCATAAAACCGTTAAGCAGCTTGTGAAAGACCTCAGGACATTACAGGAAGCTGAATTCAGTTTCACTCTCCTCTGCTAGACTCATTGTGTGAGAAAAGAACCTGTTTGACAACACGAAGTAGGCTTAGCGAGCTCAAGAACCAACACATCACACTCTGACCTAAACAAACTCAGGAAACAGGAAACCTGGTGATTAACGTCTAAATAAAACAAGGTTTCAAAGCCATTTCCAAGTCTGTGGGTTCTGGCAAACCACAGAGAGATCCATTATCCACTAATGTGGAAAACATGGACCGGTGGTGAGGCGTCCCAACGGGCCGCCCGACTTAAATTACTCCAGAGAGCCCTGCTGACTCACTGAGGAAGTCCAACCAGCCCAGACTGCAGGGCTGCAACTACCAATTATTTCTCTAACTTGATTGTTCTGACGAGTAATCATATTTAAAAAACTGGCACAGTCTACAAATTTTCCATTTAAATACATTAAAAGATGGAAATAAATAATTTTTGATGAAGAAAATAAATATTTGACCTTGTAAAATGCAATAACATAACTTTCCTTTAGTGCACATGTGTCAAACTGGAGGCCTGTGGGCCAAATCTGGCCCACCGTAGCTTTTTATGTGATTATTAGTCGTGATTATTATTACAGCGAGTAATAAAAAGTCGCATTTACCGTCATAAATAAGTGCAAATATTTACAAATTAGTACCATAAACACTTTTTCATTGCAAAATGAATCATGAGATCCTGGAGGGACTGAAAAGATGTTCAGTAATATTATGTAATTTTAAGAATTCATTGATATTTTAACAGTTGGTGATCAGGTTTTACCAATACATTCTGGCCCTTTCAGAGCATTCATGATCCTGATTTGGGCCAAAATGAGTTTGACTCCCTGCTTTAGTGAATTTGAACCGTGTGAAGCTAAAGTGACGCCGCCTGAGAAGATTTGTCTTGAAAGGTAAACTAACATTTTATTGTTAACTCCAGGTAAACGCGATGGGTGAGGAGGACGAGAACCGGCCGGAGGACTACAGCGTCTACAGAGTGTACATCCCAGAGGAAGAGCTGGCAAACCGAGGCGGGGAGGCGGACAAGGGAGACTCTGTCGATGTTCCTCAGGATCTGTGCTACCCAGAAACCAACAGAATCTTCATTGCGGGAGACGGCAGCGAATGCGACTTGGACTCTGCTGAGGATCTGAGTTTCGGGGGCCTCAAAGCGTTCAGGCGAAGACTGTCCGAGCCGAAAATCAGCCGCGGCAGAGGGAAAGGCAGGGGGAGGGGATTCAAGAAGCGAAAGTGGGGATCGTCCCAAGAGAAAAGGTCGCCGACCTTAGCTCACCGTCAAGATCTGTGGTATGCTGCCGCTGCTGGACTGGGAGGGGGCTTTGCCCTGGACTTCAGCCAGGAGGATCTGAAGACCGCAGCAAATTATTTTGTTGATTTTCCCCGGTTGGACTTCGCTTTGGGCAGCGTTCACGGTGAAAAGGTCTCCCCCATGAATCAGTTCTCCCTGGAAGAGTCTGGCGCCGGCGAAGGGAGTTCTGGGTTGAACGCTGTCGGCACAAACGAAGGAGGGGACGAGTCCGTCACTTCCAGTGTGACGGGGCCTGTAATCTGCGAGCACTGTGGCCTCACTTTCCCCTCAGCACACTCCCTGGCCATCCACTCCCGCTCCACCCACCTGCTGTACGTCTGCCCCTGCTGCGGGAAGCACTTCCACCACTCCAGCAACCTCACCCGGCACATGGCCGTGCACCGAGGGGCCGCCAAGGCCCACCAGTGCCCCCTGTGCTACAAGACGTTCACCCAGAAGTCCACGCTGATAGACCACATGAACCTCCACAGCGGGGAGCGGCCGCATCGATGCGCCTACTGCCACGCCCGCTTCGCCCACAAGCCCGCCTTACGACGCCACCTGAAGGAGCAGCACGGGAAAACCACGGGGCAGAACTCCCTGCACGAGCAGGAGGAGCGGGAGAGGGCGAGAGAAACTGCAGTAAGAGAGCCGGAGGAAGAACAGGAATGCCTGGTTACTGAACAAACGGAGCAAGTGTCATGAGCAAAAACATGTTCCATGTTCTGTTAAACCCAATCTTCAGTGTATTTTATCAAGATCTTTTTTATCGGGATCTTTTTGTGACAGGCCAACACGAGGTGGTGTACTATTGTGAGGTAGAAGAAAAAAATCCAGTTTTTACAAATGAAAAGATGAATTATGTGGCATGTGTAGATTCTAGCAAGGGCTGGACAATACATCAATAATAATATATATCATGAAAGACACGTGATCAATATCAATAAAAAATACGTCTGATAGAGTAGTCAATAATTTTACTGAACTTATATCCAGAACCACATGGCATCCTCGGTGACGGAAAGAGGAAAGCTAAGCCAGCTAAGATAGGTTGGCGACATCAACTTACTCACTCACTCGCTCTTTGGTTACCTAGCAACAGCATGTTGCTAGGTAGTTTAAGATTTCACCACGGTGCCTCATAACTGTTTAAAAATTTAAAACTGAGGTGTGGTGTGAAACTTTGGATAAAGTAGGAAAGGCCATGCCACCAGTTCAAACTAATCAATAATTATTGATATCGACTGATACTAAACACATATCATTTGACATTTTTCAGCCATAACGCGCAGCTCCGACAGAATTTCTACCGGCCAATCAGAGAACAGAAGAAGTTGTGAACGATGACGACGTTTTTCTGCTTGTAGTTTTAGCCATGGCATCGCTGGAAGTGGCCGAAGCCGTTCAGTGCGTGTTGGCCGAGCTTCAAAAATACTTGATTAATATTAACAGCCGTTTTATTCGGCTTTGCACTTCTCTTTGCAGTGCAGGATCAGGCTAGGGCATGACGTACGTCACGGCCGAACGTTAGCATTGGGTAAAATTTAAAACTTCAAAGACAAAGCGTAGAGAAAGGGGCTTGTTTTTACGACGCTAGTACATTTATATTCATATGTTTATATTATTTAAATTAGGGCTGGACTATATAGCCTAAAATCAATGTTATTATATATTAAACAGTTCATTAGCTGCTTATCTCCCTTTTCGGCCACCGTATTTACATTTGACATTTCCTCCATTTTCTCAACCTCACCGTCTCTCTGGCTTCTTCTGGATGGGGTGGAGTCACGTGACTGCTGAATGTACACGTAGCGCGACGTCTTAAAGAAACACGAGCATAGTCTACTAAAAAGATACGTTTTTTTTTTATTAACACTGGTGTTTACAAGTGGGATCCAACCGACCTCACACCCATATCGTTTGTATCAGTTGCCTCAGTCCTCGCACAAGGGTTAAAAAAAAACTCCAAAAATACCGAGATGTGCAAAATGGCGTCGGTCATAAATTTGGGTGTTAATTTTTCGGTTTATCGCCTTGGCCAATCGTCGTTAGATGCTCACCGTCCAATCTTACTGAGCTTGAACAATTTTGCTAAGAAAAACGAGCATATTTCTCCTTTTTGAGTCATTCAAAGATATGGAGCCACATTTCAGATTTCCATTGAAACGTCCTGCTTTGTGTTGGTTTATTACATCAAAATCTCCTAAAATACACAGATTTATGGTTTTAACTTTAATGTGAAAATGGTTCAAGGGAAATGAATTGTGAAGCATTCATGCTCATCAGCTTACTGCAGTCTGCTGGATCTGCTTTTCAAAGGGTCATGGTGACGTTATTGATCTTAAAGTGCTAAAAATATTAAAATGCCTTCATACGTTTACTGCCAAACCACGTGTCTAGTGTGAAGATAAATGGATAGTAAACAAGCAATATAAATGGTCCTTTCTGGTTGTAGCTAGTAGCTGTTAAACTGCATCTGAGTAAACTGTACCAGTGGATATTATGTGAAACTCCCTGAAGCCAAAGACGATTATTCTACCAGTACTTTTTTTAACATATCTGAAATTGTTGTGAACTATTTTCTCTTTTGGGTTTGAGTGAGATTTTGTAATGTGTCATGTAACAAAAAATGAGAGAAAATTACTAACATGTCTTGTTTTTAATGTAGATATTTGTACTGTAATGGTAAATCAGTGATTCTCCTCTCAAACTGTTCATCTGCTGCACACAGAAGGTTGATTAAAACTCATCAATGATCCGAATATCGGTTTGAAACAAGGGGAGCTGCACAGGTAATAAACTTGGAGAGCACTCAGGAAGGATTTAAGTTTGGTTATTTTCACAGGGGATGCAGGACGCTTATTTATTTTGAAGACTTGTAGTTCAGTTTAAAAATATATCTATTTAAAGTCTGATGTGTAGCATTTAAGCCTAATTGTCAAAATAAAATACTGCTTTCAGTTGCATAGAGTTGAAAGAAAACAAGACTGCATCTTAATTATTTTTGCACTGTATATCTATTTAAAGAACATTTTTTTTAATTTTCAGACTTATTTCTTCATGATTTATGGCAGATTTTTCTCAAACGATCCGACTTTAAATGAAGATGAGATTTTATTCCGTATTGTCTGAAAATTTGGTCTTTATTAGGAATTTGATCCTTCTGTCAAATTCCTAATAAAGCCGTGAAGTTTTATATTTTCACTTTTAAAAATGATCTGAGGAGTCCAGAAGAGTTCAGGATTTTGGCAGGAAAGATGTGCAGAAACCTTATAAATCCCAGTTTTATGGAATTCTACTTGAGAATGTGATTTATTAAATTCAACAAAAATACAGGCCAGCTTCTCGCTAAAAAGAAAAAAACAAAACTTCTTTTATTCCAGGAAGTCTTCACTGTAGACCACTTGGTTCCTCTTATCCCTGTAGGAGCCTTTGGTGCTGTTCTGCACAGCTGGAAGAGTTAAAAAAAGAAAGAAATGACGGGCGTCGACCTTCAGAAACAGACGTCTCAGTGAACAAGAGAAGAAGAGTTTACCGAGGGAGGCCCACACTGATTTTCCGGTGGCAGCGTCCAGCATGGGCTGCTTCCTGGCAATGCTGACTCTAATATGAACGTCTCCCACCACAGCTCCATTCAACTGTCCGAAAAAAAAACACAAACAGGCAAAAATAATCAACAGTTTGATGGAAACATTTAACCTGAAGACAAAATTTAGACATTCTGTGATTCAACTTTTACTTTTTAATAAAGGTAAATTAAGTGGTTTTGGGTTTTATCAATTAATAGTGTTTGGGTTTTAAAGATTTAATTTTTGAAAAATTGTTCCCCCCCACCAAATCTTTCTTTGGTTTTCCATAGTTAAGTGTGATGTCGAGATTTCCCTCGCTTACCTAAAACACAACTTATCATTAAAAGTAGTCAAGTAATGGAGTGAAAATAAATGGAACGCCTCCATAAAATGTAAAAATAGCGCAGTACCAACCTCAGCTACAGCCTGGTCTGCAGACTCCATCTTCTCAAACGTGATAAATGCACAACTGCAAAGAGAAACAGGCGGAAGAGTTCAAGTGTTCATATAACAAGGAGAATGCATCAGAACGTCAGGATAATGGTTAGCATAGCAGAGTACTGGTTCCGTACTTGCGCGGGTTGTCCATTGAGAGGTCGATGAGGTTCCCATGCTGGGAGAAGGCCGAGCGCAGGCTGTCCTCCACCAGGCCGGAGCCGTAAACGTACACCGTGTTCCCCTTACGCACACCTCTTCGCTCCGGGTACGAGTCCGATCCTAAAAGGAAAAAACAAACAAGAATCAAAACCACACTTATCAGTAATCCATACTTTTCAGTAATCCATCTGCATTTTTTTTATTTCAGTTTATCTACAAACTGAGTACATGATAAGGCTTGGTGAAAAATTTGTTAGTTGGTTTTATTTTAATGCTTTCAATGTGTCATAAAATATTTTAAAAGGTAAATAAAAACCACCTATGAAGGTCTACTTACTTCTGAAAGGTGCGTCTCTGTCTCTCTCCCGCTCCCTGTCCTGGTCTCTGTCTCTCTCTCTGCTTCGTTCTCTGTGTCTTTCTCGTTCCCGTTCTCGTTCTCTTTCCCTGTCTCTGTCTCTGTCCCGGCCTCTTTCTCTATCCCGTTCCCGTTCTCGATCCCGATCCCGATCCCGATCTCTGTCTCTTTCCCACTCCCTGTCTATGTCTCTGTCCCTTTCTCGGTCCACGTCACGGCTGGACGACATGCCGCCTCCTTCTTCTTCATCCCGGTATCGGTCGCTTGAACTAACGAAGCTGCAGGGACGCAGAAAGACACTCAGTCAGACCCACAGAGGGACAGTTTTAGAGGATGGGTTCAGGTTCAGGTTTTCACCTTTCATACAGACTCTTCATTTGACCCCTCTTTCCAGACTAGAACAAATGACACAAAGAAACTTCAGAATAGAAAGCAAAATGTATATATAAATAACATAAAATCTCATTTATACCTCATGTGGATCATCATCTGTAGAGACACTCCTTTGGAAGGGTAAGAAGGCAGGAGCCGGACCTTTTTCTGGGTCCTGGTGAAGTGGAACAATAAAAGAAGAAAACTGGTAGAAAAGGAGATAAGCTGCATGTTCCTTTATCAAAACCAATTAATGTACAGATTAGTTGGGCTGAAATGATTAATTGGATTAATCAGCTATTGAAATAATTGTTAACTAAATTAGTAATTGATTAATCGTTAACTGGAATATGCAGATTCAAATAAGGCGAGTAATTAAGGAGTAATTAAGCCAAAACTGTAAAAAAAATAAAAATACTTGTAATTGTAAATCTGTTTTATCCTGAACTCCTTAATTGTCAGTTTTAGTTTCACCCGTTTCAGATTTACTAAGCTATGTTACTGCAGTTTAGCAGTAAAATAAAATGCTTATTTTCTTATTTTAAAAGGAAATTAAATATATTTTTTTATTTGGATTTTTTTCATGTATTTCTAAGATTATATAAAAAGGCTCAAGTGGTTAAATGAAAAATCTGTGGGTGGTGCCATTTTTTTAATCAAAGTAATTAATTAATCTTCAAGATAATCTGTAGATTAAATCGATTACTGAAATAACCATTAAGTAGCATTACACACAATGCCTCATTTACTACACAGGACTGAAGAATACCATTTACTCAGATCATCAAACTAATTGAAATAACAGACAACGGTAATCAAAGTGACAAAAAAAGCAAAAAAGAGGAAATCTGTGTTTTCTGGGGTCCAAATTATTTTCCACTGCCCTGTATTTAATGATACAGTACCTTAAGTTTGATTTCTAGCATTCGGGAGCGTTTGAAGCCGGAGTTCTTGGTCTCTGATTTAATGGCGCTGATGGCTCCTGACTTGATGAGCATTTTAGCTTGCTCTGTCGCTGTTGCGGTATCAACAACAGGCTGATCCGACAGCGCTGCAAAACAAGGCAGTGAAATATTTAAAATAAAAACCAACGAAGTGTTTACATAAATAAATGGCAATTGATAAGCATTAAAAATATACATTTTCTCTGGTTTATCTCAGCACTTGACTAAACACAATCAAAGCAAAAAAAAGGATATCCTAGATAAGGCAGTTCAACAAATGTGTATTTTATAAGCTGGTTTAGGTGGTGTCACAATGGCTTGCTGTTATGGTCACAGTTCTTAAAATTATCATGTTTTGCATTAATTCGACCTCGTCTTACTTATACATATATTTATTTTTGTTTTATATATGTACATGTAAAATATCTTCAAAGATAGCAAAGTGGAGCTAACGTCAAATTCCTCGTTTTTGTGCAAAAACCATGACTAGTAATAAATTTAGTTATAAATCTATTAAAAAATCAATCAAAAGCACTTACTCCGTTTCAAGCCACTCTGGTTTGTTTGGTTGGTTGAACTCTGCTTCTTCAGTGCAAGAAGAGCCTTTTTCTGAAATTACAGCAGTTAAAACACTTAGTAGCTGTTGACTGATTTTTCAGCAGTACAACCTGTTAGCAACTTCACAAGAACCACAAGAAAAGCTGACAAATCTATAGATTACGTCTTACTGCGCTCTTGATACACTGAAATATCCCCAAAAAGGGGAAAATAAATATTGTTTCATTTTATTTTATGCTATTCTATTCACTCATCCACAAACATTATTAATATTAAGTATAAATCATTTAGCATCTTGCAGAGCAAAATTAGGTGAGCATTTGAGCCTTTAAGCAATATTTATCATGGTAACGGACCACTACAATATAAAAGGAAACAATTCAAACCAGGAGATTACCTTTTTCTTAAGTTTAGCATACTTCTTCTGTAGAGACTCCTCTTCCTCCGTTAGTGAGTTCGGAAACAACACCATGACAGAACTAAAGGAAGCAAAAAGAGGCAAAAAGGAGCATTAATAAAACAGAGCTTTTATTTTCAACCACCGTTAGCCGTCTAATTTAACAAGCCAGAAACGGCAGGGTAGCTGCTATCCAGAGACTGTTTTGTAAACAAAACAGAAAATAGCACAAACAGAGTTGCTCTATTAATGCAGCCCAGACATGAATTATTTTATTCTAAACTAGTCGTAATAACTCACCACCTTCTCTGGAAGTCAAACGGCTCAAACAAAAACACCGACGCGTAGATATTACGTAAGCACGTATTTTATTTATTTATTTTTTTCTTTTTTTAAAATCTAGCCAACAAAATATACATATAATTATTGTTGCATATTACCAATTTCATGAAAAATATTCTTATATGTATTTTTTTTTTTGCACATTTTTATTTTTGTTATTTTTTGTGTGTGTGTGTGTTAGCTTCAAGTGCTAGCTACTTCCGCTTTGGAGTTCCGGGCAACTTCCGCAGCGACAGCAGGGCAGGACAGGACAGAGCTTCATGGTGGCAAGATTCAGTCTGTTGATGAAAGACCATGGACAGAATACGTACGTTGTGTTTTAGCGGAAGATAAGCATATCCTTTAAATATTCCTAAATAACTTAAATGTGTTACAGTTTGCTTTCTTGCATGCGGAGCTAGTGAAGGTTTCAGTTAAACTATTACTTCAATCAACACCAGATCGTATGTACAGTTGACTTTACTGATCTAATGTCTGTAGCAGGAACTGTTTTCTTGGTGCACTTCATCTGCTAAAGTCTAATAGATCGATTTTTATAACAACCTGCGGTTTACATGTGTGAATAAAGCTTTGATGGTTTCTGTAGTGTGGTTTATGTGTACGGTAGAAAATTAGAGTCACTGGACGAAAAGAATAAAGTGCATTTTTAGTGTAATCTCATAATTCTGACTATTTCCCCATCAGAATTATGACTTTAATCTCAACATTCAGAAAAAAAAGAAATCTGACATTAATCTCAGAAATAGGAGAAAAAAGTCAGAATGAGATTAACCACCGGGGGATTATATAGGGTTTTTTCTTTTTTACATATCCAAAGATTAATTTATTTTGTGTTCAGCCAGTATTGTTTTTTCACGACCCACCTCTTTTGGAAATGCAACTTCTACTTTGTGAATTTTTTCAACTCTTCTGACGTCAATCTCAGAAATAGGAGCTAAAAGTCAGAATGAGTAGAACTAACTGAAGAGTCTTCTTCTTTGAATTAAAGCCAGAATTCAAAATTTTATCTCATAATTATGAGATGAAAGTTATAATTTTTTTTAAAGACTATAACCCTCTTCCAAATATGTGTCTGTTAAAGAAGCATCTGTGTTGTTTTGAGTGCAGATGTGCCCCCTGTCGGCCCCATGGACCTGCCGCTGTCCCTGCTGGAGATGGGGCGCTCAGGAAGGTTTGAGCTCATCACACACCCGCTGCCTGACCAGCCTTTGCCTCCCCAGAGCACGGTCAGTACAGGGCAGGTTTACGGTTTAAAATAATAAAATTTCACAAGCTTGACACATCAAACGGAACTATTATCTGTTGTTCCTCTTCTTTTATTTGAAATCTTTACCAAATTGCCCATAAGAACAAAATTCCACCCTGCCTATTTCAGAAGAGAGATTTATACTGGGGGGGAAAACATATATAGTGCAATATGACTATTTTATATTACCTATGAAAGAAGATCAAGCATTTCTCCTGCCTGGTGCGGACCACTGTTAAGGTGGATATTTGTTTTATCTGATGTAGAATTACCAGCATGTCAAGACAAAAAAACTGACTGTAAAGTATGTGTTAGTGTTGCTGCTCCAGGACCTAAGCAAGTTATCAAAATCAATTCCATTTCTCTACAGAAAAAAAATTGGAAGAGAAAATCCTGCTATCAGTTTGTGACTTTAAGCTTGAGTGAACTTGTATTATGCTGCTGCAGGACACAATCAGGAAGAAAGTTTTGGATTAGCCAAAGACTTTAACCTGATTGAGATGTGATGGCAGGCACTAAACCAGGCTGTTTGTGCCCGTAAACCCTCCAGTGTAGTTGAACAATTCAGGATTAAAATTTCTCCATAAAATTGTAAAATTCCTACTACCAGTTATCAAAAACGCTTGACTGAAGTTGCTGTCGCCAAACTGCATGCTATGTTTATGAGGAAATTATAGTTTCACACAAGGTCATGTTGGTTTGGATAATATTTTTACCTTAATAAAGGAAATTATCAGAAATTTCTTTACTCTGGCTATATAATACAGTGAAATATTTAAGTGTAAAATAACAAAATCCGAAGAAATTTCGCAGCACTTCAGAAGTTACCATTTTCCTTTTGACTGCATTATTTGTTCTCCTATTGTCTTTGAATTAATGTTGTATTTTGCAATTTTTGTCTGTTATCCTCCAGCTTAATTTAATCTAAGGCTGGACAATAAATCAATAACAACACATATCATGATAGACATTAATAGATAAAAAATGAGAACAGAACAGAATATTTCATAAGTTCACTGAACACCGATCCAGAACCGCAAAGCTTTCTGTGAGGAGGTTGAGAAGCTTTAGCTTTAGCTTCTCAACCTCTCAGTTTGGTGGAATCAACTGACTCACTCTCTCTTTGGTTACCTAGCAACTCACTCATTCTGTGGTTACCTAGCAACAACCTGCTGAGTAACTTGTGCAGCAACAGTTTAAAGTTCCGCCGCTTTTTAATTTTCTTAACTGGTAAAAAATGAAAAACAACGGCATGAGGAGAAAACTGTGGATAAAACAGGAAAGGTTATAACACCAGTTTGAGAGTATTTTAGATATTTAAAACAAACAAACAAAAAATGATCAATGTAAACCAATATGAAACACTAATATTGTGAAATGTTTTTCGGCCTTATCGTCCAGTCCTAATCTTATTGATTAATAAATGGGGGAAAACCGTAATATTTCTGGTCTTATCCCTTCCTCCACAGCTTCCCCATGGACTCCCACCCACCAGCCTGGGCCTGGAGAGAGAAGTGGAGAAACGGTTTCTACAGGACCCGTCCTGGCTGCCCATCCATGACACAGACTTTGCCTTCCAGAAGTTTCTCAAGTATACCACACTGTTTATCATCTTGATGTCATTATTGAACACTCACGACTTATCATTTCACTCATAAGAGATGAATAATCACCATCATAATGATATGTTGAGGAAGACGCGATATTTTCTGTGTTTTTCTCCCCAGGGTAACTGAAAGGAAGGTTGATGTCGACTCTTTGCTCAGCTGCGGCCCGTCTCCGCTTCACTCTGGGCTCTCGGTCGTCAGAGATCCAACCACAGGGATGCTGCTGGACTTCACAGAGGTGACGCTTTCTCTTCTTTACACCAATAAGCCACTCAATCTCTGCAGAACTGTTGTGTAAAACTGCTGCATTAATGCTTAAACTAACCCCATCTCACTAAATAAACCAATATCTGTACTTTTTTGGCTTGTTTTTTTAGGTTTTACTTGAAAACACTGGCCTGTCAGCCAAAAACTCGCTGTCACTGCAGCGTCAGCCTGGGCCTCCTTCTGAAAGCCTTCGGGGAAGCAACACTAACTACCCCTTCCTTCCCGGTGAGAGATATTGATATATTGATCCAGAACTTCCTTCCTGCTGTGATTTGTGGACAGGATTGTCCAGAGGTTTTAAACTCGTCTCTAATTTTTTTGTGCTATGAACCGAGCAGAGTTTCTTGCAATCTGGCTAATATTTCTTTCAGCATGTCATGACAGCTATGATACTGTCATATAGCAACAACCTTCAGTCAGAGGCTTTTTCAGATTCGTTGCAAGACTGACCCCTACTGCAGAGGCCTATAGTGATAAACTGTCCCAGAAATTATTGCGATAAATGATAGCATTGTTGTTTTGAGACCATTTTAAAGTAATATATTGATAATTGCACAATAATGTAAGTTTTTCCTCTCAAAGACTAACATAGTTAAAATTTTATAAAGAACACTTAACACTAGAACTTGATGACATTTTAAATATGCAAAATAAAACTCAATAACCGAACATAAAAAAAAATGTAAAATAAAAAAACACACAACAGAAACCATAAATGAAATTTATTATAACATCTCTTTGAACAAAACTTTCCTTGAAAAAATATAATCAGAATGAAAAGTATCAAGATCATTTTAATTTATAATGTGATTAATTGATTGATTAATTGCTCACTGCGACAGGCTTACTACTGGAAATCTTTCCTTTCCACAGCGTCATCATCTATAAAGACCCTTTATGATATGAGTTACAGCAATATTTAATTTCCATGTTGGTTAAATAAAGTATCATTTCACTGAATTAAATTGAACAAACAAGACTTTTGTACAGAAACTTAAAATAATGTAAAGATGTTGCTATATAATTTGGCTAAACTTTATCAACCAATCTTACAATAGGTTTTAAAATAAAACATATTTTGGTAAAGTCTAAATAAGGTGAAAGAAAAATGTTAACCTTAAAGTAGAGCTTGCAGAACTGCTGGTTGAAGCCACTTGAAACATTTACCAGAAGCTCTGGATCCTTTGAAGCACAATATTAAGAAGAAAGATTATTTTTGCAGAGTTTTGCTTAAAGCAGCTGATCAATCTTTACCTTTTGATTTTTCACAGGAGGAATGGAGGAACTCACTCTGGACCAAATTAAGACGAGATCTGAGCAGGAGGAGGAAATAGACTTTGAGAAAGGTTGTTTGTTTGTTTTTTTCTCCGTTTTAAGAGTATAAGTTTGTAAATCACCGCCACAAAGGAAATAACATTTCATGTTATCGTTTACCTCAGATTTACTGAAAATCCCTCCTGGACTCAAAGCTGGCATGGATTTCTCTGACACAGGTTTGGTTCAAGACATTCAGAAAATATATAAATTTGCTCTTAATACTTTGAGATAATTTATTCACTGGTTCCTGCTTTTTCTATTTGCTCCATAAAGATGCCAAATTAGCAAAACCAGAGGTGAACCTCATGTCTCTGCTGTCCACACTGGAGGACATTCCTGATCTTCTGCCTGAAACAGAGGAGAAGGAGGATGGCAAAGCAGGAGAAGAGGCCGTCAAACTTCCCAGGACTAACAGCCTGGAAGACCTGGGAATAAAGGTGTTTCTTTTAATATCACCACTACTACTATTACTACTACTAAAACTAGCCTGGAGGACCTGGACATCAAGATCTGCTATTTAATTGGACTTCTCCTTCTACTATTAACGCTGCTAGGGGTATAGAAAATTAATTCACTTACGATTAATTGCCGATTAATTGTTTCTTAGATTAAAATTTGTTCCAATAAATGAAGTAACAAAGTCCTTAGACCTTCTTTTAGTGTTGTAGTTTGACCGCCATCCAGAAGAGGGCGCCTCTGTTCATTCATAAACCAAGCAGTAGGTACAGATTTAAAGATGGCGACCATACCAGAATGTGGAAAGGAAACGGTCCAAACGAACTCCGGTGTGTTATGCAAAATACACTTTATACGGTTCTGTTTTGAAATATTATCTTTTATTTTAATATTCAGCAACTTAAGAGATTCCGGGTTTGTTATCGTATATTTTATAAAAATGTCAGAGTTTAACAATGTGTGAAAACCACAATTTTCGAACACGTATGGAAAAGACTGGTTAGCATCTCGTCTTTTGTACGTTTTTAATGCTGGTCCGGTTTAAGGGGAAACGCTGTTTATAAGTTATTGATATAAATCATGTGATGTGAATTCAGACAAAGTCGATCATGTAAGCAACATATCAGAAGGAGGAGGTACGGGTCGGTTTCTAAGCTAGCCGTTTCCATCTTTTGTTAATACCGCTGTCTATAATCCAACCAAGTGTGTTAAGTTCACAGACAAATTAGCTCGACTCGAACAAGTAGAAACCGTGAATTAACTGACAAAAACAACTTTAGAAAACAATTTCAGTCGCTCCGTTCAATACTAGCGTCCTTCACTTCCAGTGTCCATCATGGCGCCTCCAGTGATTAATGATCAAGTGAAGTAGGATCAATAGTTCTTTCAAGTCAGAGGACTCCAAAACTCTTTACAGTCACTCATACACACATTCATCGGAAGTAGGAATCCAACACACTTCAAGTGAAAAAATTTTAAGGACTGACAAAATATTTTTTTATATTAAAAAAATATTTTTTATAGAATTAGACAGAAAATGCAGCATAATCAACTCTTTAGAACATAAACTGGAGTGAAGTATTTTTCTCCTCTGAACAAAAACCTTGTCAATGTTTTAATCTTACTAATGTTTAATGCATCACATAAATTGGTAAATGAAAATATGAAATAACTGGACTTATTCTTGCTGTAATTAATCACTTTAAAACAGAAGCTTTTAATAAATTAATTTTTTTGTCCGTCTTCAGGATGCAGAGATTTCCCGTTCCCAAACACAGGCTGGAAAAACAGACAAGTCAAAGCCAAAAGAGAACGCAGAGGAGAAAAAGAAATGGGCCATCCCTGTGGACATTTTGTCACCCTGCGAGGATTTCTACAAACGCATCCCAAAACCGGCGTTCAAGGTGGCGACTCGCATGTGATTCATTTCTGAGTTATCTCTGTCTGGCTGCGATGGAGCGTCCGCCGGTGCCTGACTGTCTGCCTTCCTCCGTTTCAGTGGCCCTTTGAGTTGGACACTTTCCAGAAGCAGGCTGTGCTGAGGCTGGAGGCCCACGACTCCGTGTTTGTAGCCGCTCACACCTCAGCCGGCAAAACGGTGGTGGCTGAGTACGCCATTGCTCTGTCCCAGAAACACATGACAAGGTGAGAAACTGTTGGTGCAGCTTCATTACTGCCTGCCTAAAGCGGAAGGAGGAACATATGAGATATAATGGCAGGAATTTGACCGTTTCTCATTTTCTGTAAATAAATACAACATTTTTGCTTATAATTTCAGAGACATGTTGTCAGTAGTTCATAGAATAAAATAACAATGTTCATTTTACTCCTCAAACATTTACCCATGAAAAGTATATAGGTATATGACCGTTTATAATTTTAAGCAGTCTCTTCATTTTTTCCAGAGCTGAATGTGTACATAAATTGATTTAATAAAAACAAATTAGTTTTAAACAAAGGAGTGGAAAAATGAAATAAAACTCAATATGTTGGGAGTTTATGTGACTGAATTGCAGGTTAAATGGATCATTTCTGCAGCAAGTTTATCGGATTTCTAATCTCTTGTTTTCTGTAATTTAAATCTTTTTAGTGGGCATTTATAAAGGCACCACATTACCAAGTGATTAGCATACTTTGTTAAAAACCCACTTCTCTCATGAGCCAGAGGTCTCAAGTCACTGTTGACTTCAGGAATATTCTAAGGACAATGAAACCAACATCTGGTTTCAACGAAGCTTTTCTGACTCCACCACTAGATGGCGCTGAAACAGAATAATCAAAATATGAATAAAGGTTTTAATGTTCTGAATTTATCTTTATCATCAATAATCCCGTCATAGTTGGAGCATTATTTAGTAGGGCTGCATGATATAAGAAAATCTTTCAATGGGGGTAATGTTTGCAAATGTTGCGATATGTGTCTGTTTTCTTTCTTTCAAGACAAACAGAAAATTAAACCAACTATTTTTGTTTAGATGCTAGTGCAAATATCTTAGTACAGTAGGTAACTTTTCAGAAAAATAGAAGCTTGTTTTAAGTGAATAATCCCATAATATTGATCTTATAAGCAGACATTTTTGCACTAGAAACTAGACTTAGTGAGATTTTGTATTTTTGCAGCGTATTTGTGCTTCCAGGACTACACACTGGTACTGTGATGTATTGATAAAATATATTGTTCATGATTATTTCATAAAAAAACATTTTGTTAACTCCTTATCCAATCCAGCTTTACTTATAAAGTATTTTAAATTAGGATCAAAGTGTGAAACAGAATACATTAAAACACTTAAAACACAACAAATGCCTTTACAAAAACACAAAAACATGAAATACAGAACAGTTAGTACTACTAATGATCCTAATTCAACCTGTTTGGACCTCTGGGTTTTTCTAGGACCATCTACACGTCTCCCATCAAAGCTCTGTCCAATCAGAAATTCAGAGACTTTAAAAACACTTTTGGGGACGTTGGACTCCTGACCGGAGACGTCCAGCTCAGTCCAGAGTCTTCCTGTCTCATCATGACCACAGAGATCCTCAGGTACCTTCATGTTGAGTATTTTGCTTTCATTATGATGAATAAAACGTCTACATCGACTTGTCTTGCTGCTTTCTTTGAGGTCGATGCTGTACAACGGCTCAGAGGTCATCAGAGACCTGGAGTGGGTGATCTTCGACGAGGTCCACTATATTAATGATGCCGAGGTCAGGCAATTTCCCTGGAGGCTTTATTTCCTCTGCTTCCTCTGAGAGAATAGCAGTTTTTCTTCTGTTTGTGTTCCCCAGAGAGGGGTGGTTTGGGAGGAAGTGCTGATCATGCTTCCTGATCACGTCAGCATTATCCTGCTCAGCGCCACGGTGCCCAATGCTTTGGAGTTCAGCGAGTGGATCGGGTAACTGCTTCAAACGATTATTTTAGTAATCAATTATTAGGTTTGACCGATTGTTGAACCCTCTGAGTGGCCGCCTTACTAAAATTATTCAAGAGTACATTGTTGACTCATTGAGGAGGTTACAAACAAACTCAAAAGGTTTTGCTGCATCTAATGATTATTTTAGTAACTGATTATCTTATCAAATATTCTGACGATTAATCTGGTTATTAATTTCAGCCCTAGTAACTTCTCAAAGCTAAACTGGAAGTTGGAGGCTGTAAATCTGTTCTGAAACTCCTGACCCGAGTCCTTTGGTCCCCAGTCGTATTAAGAAGAGGCACATTTACGTGATCAGCACCATGAAGCGGCCCGTACCTCTGGAGCATTACCTGTACACCGGAAACAGCACCAAGACCCAGAAGGAGATGTTCCTGCTGGTGGACGCTGCAGGAAACTTCCTCACCAAAGGGTACGTCTCTCCAGCCGCTCGTTTAGACGACACCAGTGACCGGCGTCTCTGACCGGCGCTTTTTGACATCGGGTCTCGGAGGGAAACTCTTCTGCAGCAGCCCAGCGGAGGTGTGAAGAGCTGTGCAGGTGTGAAAGCGCATGTGTGCAGAACGGATGACTTCAGGGTTTATTCTACACATGCAGGGGGAGAAAACAAAAACAATTGTGGATAGCACTGTACTACTTCATCTGTTCAGCTTACCATAACTTACTTTATTTTAGTAATTTTACAACTTTATTCTCATAATACTATGACTCTATTCTCGTTTTAATTCCGTTTTATTCTTGTGTAACTTCTTGTGATATTGACTTTACTCTGGTAATTTTATGACTTAAATTATTTTCCGTTATGGGCCTAATACTCTGTTGTACGTGAGTTAAGCCTTACAGTGAAGTGGAAGCTAGTGAGACGTGTTTGATTGATATGCTAAACTCACAGTGCCATCTAGTGGCCTGGCATGACAACTACAGGTGATGTCTAAACGTGGAACTTTTTCCACATGAGTAAAAATACCGGCTGTTTCCAGGCGGCGGTCTCGGTAAATAAAAATAAAAATTTGTCTGTTCAGCTACTACACTGCTGTCGATACAAAGAAGGAGCGGACCAGCAAACACGCCCAGTCATTCGGCACAAAGAGCACGCCTCAGCACACCTCAGCCAGCCAGGTAATCGTCCTGCGTTGCCTCTTGGTTCCACTCACCATCACAGTTTTTGTGTTCACATCTCATCCTTTTTGTTTCCCTCCAGGACCGAGCGGTGTGGCTCACGCTGCTACACTTCCTGTCCCAGCGGCAGCAGACCCCGGTGGTGGCCTTCACCTTCTCTCGGACGCGATGCGACGAGAACGCCCGCTCGCTGGACTCCATGGACCTCACCACCTCCATCGAGAAAGCGGAGATCCACTCCTTCTTCCAGAAGAGCGTCAGTCGGCTGCGAGGAGGAGACCGGCAGCTGCCGCAGGTGAACAGCTGCAACTATTTAAACAACGAAAGTTGATCTGTACTGAGGTGTAAATCTGTTATTCAGAAGATTGTAGAAAAGTTATTTAAATTCACAGAGGGACGGATTCAAATCTATTTAGTTCATTTCTGATGATTATGGCTTTCCGTTTCTGAAAACCAAAGTGAAATTATTCAGATATTTAGAATATTATACACTGCAAAAACAGTGTATAATACTTGGTATTAAGTACTTGGTACTTAATACCAAGTACACTTGAATTAAGACAAAACCAACTTAAAGGTAACTAGTTAGTTTCATGTTTTTCATGTATCTGTAAAACATGCAAAATCAACCTCAGATCTAAAACCTACGGAAAACCTGTCTTGTCTTGTTGACTAACTGTTCCTGTGCGCTGTAGCAGAATATGTTGTGATAAACGGACTTCCTTTGCAGATCTTGCTCATGCGGGACCTTCTGAAGAGAGGCATCGCCGTCCATCACAGCGGGATCCTCCCGATCCTGAAGGAGGTCATCGAGATGCTTTTCTCCCGAGGTCTCGTAAAGGTCAGTCGCTGTTTGTTTTCAGATTAAAGTTTGGTTTTAGATGATGCAGAATTCAACATTTTCAGGTTTCTACACTTGGATCTGAGTCTCGGATGCCTCTAAAGCTCAAACAAACACAAAGCCGTTTTTGGCAATAAGTTCATGCTTTTTTGGTGTCTTGAAAATGTGCTGTTTTAAATACCTCCTGATTGTTAACTCACAGTGCGCCATTGCCTAGCAACCCCAGCAGGCACAACCTGTTACCTAGCAACCCAAGCTAAGTTCCAGCACATTAATCAGCTGGTTTTACCACTATATGATCTTTATGCAGCTGAAAACTCCCACTTGTGGGACTAGTAAAGGATTATCTTATGAAACTTTACCAAACCTTACCTTACCTTGCCTTACCAAAAGGAGGTTTTCTCTCAGAAAACCTGTTAAGCCCAGTGGTAGGGGTGGGATAGCTAACATGTTTTTGAGTTAAACATTTTGTAATGTTGACAGAAAATGTTTAAATATTACTTGGTAATTGTGTGTTATTGGAAGACATTATTAAAAAATACCTAAATCCCAACTATAAAGTCTTAAAAAGTCACAAAAAAATAAAATAAGCAATGCTAAGCCTGGTGGGGGTGTAAGTAAAGCCTGGTGGCCCGCCAGGCTTATAATATACTGGGAGAAACCCTGCACTCTGTTGACCCATCATCCAGAAACTACTTGCTACATTCTTGTTGATTGTGCAGGAGGATCTACTTCTGCTTTTCAAAGATGTAGAGTTGTATAATTGCGCACCCGTCTGCATCCATTTTCACGTGTGAGTTTAAATGTTGAGTTAGGACCATGAACAATAAAAGTTTATTTGGATTTATATGGGCTGCACAGTGGCGCAGTTGGTAGAGCTGTTGCCTTGCAGCAAGAAGGTTCTGGGTTCGATTCCCGGCCTGGGGTCTTTCTGCATGGAGTTTGCATGTTCTCCCTGTGTATGCGTGGGTTTTCTCCGGGTACTCCAGTTTCCTCCCACAGTCCAAAAACATGACTGTCAGGTTAATTGGCCTCTCCAAATTGCCCCTAGGTATGAGTGTGTGTGTGCATGGTTGTGTGTCCTGTGTGTCTCTGTGTTGCCCTGCGACAGACTGGCGACCTGTCCAGGGTGTACCCCGCCTCTCGCCCGAAACGTTGGCTGGAGATGGGCACCAGCACCCCTCCCGACCCCACTGAGGGAAAAAGGGTGCAAGAAAATGGATGGATGAAAATGGATTGGATTTATATAGAGGCTCTAAAGCTAAAACGATGATTTTGTGCAAAAAATGTAATGAACATGTTTGGTATCGCCCATAGATCTATCCTAACCTGTTCAAGCAAACATAATGGGACATTTAATAAGTTGTTTGCTGTAATCTCTTCTCGCTCGTTTCTGTCCCCAGGTGCTGTTCGCCACGGAGACATTTGCGATGGGAGTGAACATGCCCGCCAGGACCGTGGTGTTCGACAGCATCAGGAAACACGACGGCACCGGCTTCAGGAACCTGCTGCCAGGTTTGAAGCGCTCCCCGCTTTCTCTGTCATTGGACAGACAGCCGCATTTTGATCCAATCGTCTGCATTTTGATCTGCACTTCAAGGCGAATACATCCAGATGGCGGGCAGAGCAGGAAGGAGAGGCCTGGACGCCACAGGAACAGTCATCATTTTGTGTAAAGCGGGCGTTCATGATATGGCCGATCTGCACGCCATGATGATGGTGAGTCCCTCCATGTTCAAAAACTCACAGCAGAGACTTTTGCGATGGGAGTGAAAATGTGCCGTTTCAAAAGATAATTCTCCACTCATCATGGGCCTAAATCTTTATTATATATACAACCACCAGAAAAACACAGTAAAAGATGCAGAAAAATGTTTTTTTTAAATAAGAAAATAAACATTTTATTGCCCAACATGCAGCAGCAAAGCATTCATTTAGTGAACTTGAACTTGAAGAGGTTTGGGTAGAAAATATGTATAAAGTTGTTTTTATGTTAAATGCAAAATGTATACATATTTTGTATAGTTTTGGCTTAATTACTGCTCTGAATATGTTGGGGTGAAATGACCATTTGCTTTGAAAAGGTCATTTTCATAACAAATGACCTTTTTTGAATCTATATTCTCCAGTTATCGATTAATCGATTGCTAAATTAGTTGACGATTATTTCAGTTCACCACGATTAATCGTTTCAACCAAAGTTTTCTATCCTTCCTTGCTTTGTCGGGAAATAAATGTATATAAATAGAAAAATAGAAATAAATAGACATTGATTAATAAACAAATATAACCTGCAGTTGAGCTTTCTGCTGACAGTGTCAGAAACAGTCTGGCCTGATTTCTGTCTGTTCGGTTTAGGGAAAGCCCACCATCCTCCAGTCCCAGTTCAGACTGACCTACACCATGATCCTAAATCTGCTGCGGGTCGAAGCGCTCCGAGTGACCGACATGATGAGCAGGAGCTTCTCTGAAAGCCACAGAGACACTCAGGTGATGTCTGCAGAAAAACCACTCGGCAGCAAACAGAGAAGCAGCAAGAGGAAGTCGGTCTGAAAGCTGACGAATAAATCTGTTTTTCTTCTTCCTGCTGTTGCAGGCACACGAGAAAAGGATCAGCCATCTGAAGCAGATGTTGGCGTCTCTTCCCCCTCTGGAAACAGAGGGCCAGCTCTCTGATATCTTGCCTTATTATCACATAGCAACAGAGATGCAAAACACCAGAGAAGCCCTGCAGGTAACACCAGTCAGTTGATTAATAAATAAATATAAAGCACATTTACTGCAGAAAGTTTCGGGAACAGTCCAGTTGTGTTGTTGTGAATGTAAAACAACAATACTCTGCACTCCCATTGGATTCATTTATATTTTGACTTTCTAAATTCAAGTTCACTCAAATATTGGATGCTGACAATCATACAATGATTATTTGTTTCATTCAGAAAAGGTGCTCTTCTTGTTAAGTGCTAGAGCCAGTACTACTTAAAGCACCACAGTAATCTTAACATGCTTGAAAAGGTGCAGGAAGAAGTAAAAACAACTTATGATCCCCACAAACTCATACCATGTTTTCAGATGGACAACCACAATATATATATATATATATATATATATATATATATATATATTAGTTTAGTCTGATGTACAAGTTGCTGTGACAAGACGCTGTGGGGCATTTATATATGTATATATATATATTTATATATATATATATATATAAATGCGGTATATATACACTGCTCAAAAAAATAAAGGGAACACTTAAGTGTTCCCTTTATTTAAAGGGATAAAGGGAACACTTAAGTGTTCCCTTTATTTTTTTGAGCAGTATATACACCGTATTTTCCGCACTATAAGGCGCACCTTCAATGAATGGCCTATTTTACAACTTTTTTCATATATAAGTTGCATAGAATAGACGCTGCAGTTAGGGTTGCCACCCGTCGAGCCGATACGGGACATGATTTGCTCCGTTCTCTACAAATGTAGAAGTGTAATAATAAAGAAGTGGTCCCCGAGTACTTTATATAATAGTCTGATCCAGTCATTGTTTCACTCACGGTGTTGGCGATATTGTGCCCAACTGCTTTCTGGGTAACACAGACCAACCGACACGCTGCCGCCACAGTCTCTGTCTCTCGCCCCCCACCCCTCCGGCTTTAAATGTAGTCGAAGCACCCCGGATGAATATCTAAAGCCACTTTGTTGGCATAAAGAATGTCAACAAAACAGTTTGACTCGGGTCGGCGAGGAGAGCTTTTCGCGACTGGGCCGGGGCGTGGCCTGACGATGGTCACCCTTCTCCGTTTTCGCACAGCATGTTGGTGGAGAACGTGGTGCTAAATGACCTGCAGACGACCTGATTATCAGGTCGGTAGGTAGGTCAGTCAAACTTTATTAACAAACCAGCGTTCTGACAACTATCCCAGCATGCACCGAGCACTTCTTCTTCTACGGGGGAAAATGAAGTCGGCGGCTGCTTACCGTAGTTGCTAGACCTGTTGTGGCTCAATATTGGTCCATATATAAGGTGCACCGGATTATAAGGCGCACTGTCGGCTTTTGAGGACATTGCTTTTGAAGGTTTTTAGGTGCGCCTTATAGAGCGGAAAATACGGTATATAAAATAAATGTTTATATACACTGCTCAAAAAAATAAAGGGAACACTTAAACAACACAAGTAAATCAAACTTCTGTGAAATCAAACTGTCCACTTAGGAAGCAACACTGATTGACAATCAATTTCACCAGCTGTTGTGCAAATGGAATAGACAACAGATGGAAATTATTGGCAATTAGCAAGACACACTCAATAAAGGAGCAGTTCTGCAGGTGGGGACCACAGACCACTTCTCAGTACCAATGCTGTCTGGCTAATGTTTTGGTCAGTTTTGAATGTTGGTGGTTCTTTCACACTCGTGGTAGCATGAGACGGACTCTACAACCCACACAAGTGGCTCAGGTAGTGCAGCTCATCCATGATTGCATATCAATACGAGCTGTGGCAAGAAGGTTTGCTGTGTCTGTCAGCGTAGTGTCCAGAGGCTACAGGCGCTACCAGGAGACAGGCCAGTACACCAGGAGACGTGGAGGAGGCCGTAGGAGGGCAACAACCCAGCAGCAGGACCGCTACCTTCACCTTTGTGCAAGAAGGAACAGGAGGAGCACTGCCAGAGCCCTGCAAAATGACCTCCAGCAGACCACAAATGTGCATGTGTCTGCACAAACGGTTAGAAATCGACTCCATGAGGATGGTATGAGGGCCCGACGTCCACAGATGTGGGTTGTGCTCACAGCCCAACACCGTGCAGGACGCTTGGC
Source organism: Poecilia reticulata (assembly GCF_904066995.2). Classification (NCBI taxonomy): domain Eukaryota; kingdom Metazoa; phylum Chordata; class Actinopteri; order Cyprinodontiformes; family Poeciliidae; genus Poecilia; species Poecilia reticulata. The sequence continues at coordinate 20,791,950 of NC_088840.1, read as the reverse complement.
ATTTGCCAGAGAACACCAGGATTGGCAAATTTGCCACTGGCGCCTTGTGCTCTTCACAGATGAAAGCAGGTTCACACTGAGCACATGTGACAGACGTGACAGAGTCAGGAGACGCCGTGGAGAGCGGTCTGCTGCCTGCAACATCCTTCAGCATGACCGGTTTGGCAGTGGGTCAGTAATGGTGTGGGGTGGCATTTCTTTGGAGGGCCACACAGCCCTCCATGTGCTCACCAGAGGTAGCCTGACTGCCATTAGGTACCGAGATGAGATCCTCAGACCCCTTGAGACCATATGCTGGTGCTGTTGGCCCTGGGTTCCTCCTAATGCAGGACAATGCTAGACCTCTTGTGGCTGGAGTGTGTCAGCAGTTCCTGCAAGATGAAGGCATTGAAGCTATGGACTGGCCCGCCCGTTCCCCAGACCTGAAGCACATTGAGCACATCTGGGACATCATGTCTCGCTCCATCCACCAACGTCACGTTGCACCACAGACTGTCCAAAAGTTGGCGGATGCTTTAGTCCAGGTCTGGGAGGAGATCCCTCAGGAGACCATCCGCCACCTCATCAGGAACACGCCCAGGCGTTGTAGGGAGGTCATACAGGCACGTGGAGGCCACACACAATACTGAGCCTCATTTTGACTTGTTTTAAGGACATTACATTAAAGTTGGATCAGCCTGTAGTGTGTTTTTTCACTTTAATTTTCTGTGTGGCTCCAAATTCAGGCCTCCATTGGTTAATAAATTTGATTTCCATTGATGATTTTTGTGTGATTTTGTTGTCAGCACATTCAACTTTGTACAAAACAAAGTATTCAATGAGAATATTTCATTCATTCAGATCTAGGATGTGTTATTTGAGTGTTCCCTTTATTTTTTTGAGCAGTGTATATATGCTACACATATATATGTATACTATATATATAGTATACATACACATTTGGTATACAATAATACAGATATATATTTACATTTAATATAAACATATATATGTTCATATAAAATAAACATATGGCAATATATTTTTTATGCACATACAACATTTATTTATATATAAGTATACCATATAATACATGTATAGTATACATACAGACATCTGTCTATATAAAATAAATATGGCTATAAATTTTTATACATTTATAAAAATAATATAAAAATATTTATATATATATATAAAATAAACATATGGCTCATATATATAGATGTTTTTCTATGGTATTTTTAAACCGGAGCTCCCGGCGAGAACCAAAGTTAGAAAATATGTCTGTCCATCCCCCCCGTCCCTCTGGCCATCCTCCCATCTCTCTATCCATCCCCCCATCTCTCTGTCCATCCCTCTGTCCATCCCCCCATCTCTATCCATCCCCCCATCTCTGTCCATCTCTCTGTCCGCCCATCAATGACAGACCGATGTATCTATCATGAATGTTTTTGTATGGTCATGTCAGACCGGAGCACCCGTAGAGAACCTAAGTCAAAAAGTCCCTCCTTCCATCCGTTCCTCTCTCTATTCCTTCTCTCCCTTCAGTAAAAGTACTTCCACCATCCCTCCTTTGTGTGGTTTCTGCCTTTTACTCTGTCTTTTGTCCGTCGAGAATTTGCTTTTGCTTTATATTTGCTGTCATTGTCCGAGTCTTCAGTCTCTGTTCTAGCTTTTGAACATCTGACTTTGGACCCAGACCTCCCCTTCAATTGATTGTCGCTTTCGTCTTCGTGGCAATCTGTTGAATCCTCTGTGGACGTCTCCTCAGCTGTGGGGCACGAACTGCGTCTTCTTCGGGAGGAATCTGTTGACTCATCGTCTGAATTATCTCCAAATAGTCTTGAATCAGGCGTTAGTCTTCCTAGGGGTAGTGGATATTTCTGGTTGGAATCTGTCGACTCTTCAGTCATGTGCTCATAATCTGTATCGCTTGAAGACTCATCTGAAAATTTTTCTGGTTTCCTGATTGCATTCGAACTCTCCGCTGAAGAAATGTCCGACCTCAGTGGATTATAAGGTTTAAGGTCCCCCAGAAATTTCTCAATTTCTGGTTGGAAGGCCTTATATTCCTTCAGGAAAAAATTGATTTTATTCTTGAAATAATTCAAGCGTTTGTTCATCTTCTCGTCTTTATTTGATTCCAATTTAAACTTGGAAATCTTTCGTTTGGTCCCGAGTTTTACTTTTGCCTTCAACTCATCAATCTTCTTTAGCTGCTCTTCCTCGGCCTGCTCCAGATCTTTGATCTTCTTCTCCATGTCTTTGTAAATGACCTCCCAGGAAAGTTGGTCTGAAAGTCTGTCTGTTAAGACCACAACCACCGTTTCTAACTCTGTGTTGAGGGCTGTGAGCCTTCGTTTCTCATCTACTGCGCACAGAAACTGGTATTTCAACATGGGCACATTGGTCGCTTGATGTCTCAACATTTTGATCATTTCCACTAGTTTCTCGTTCTTTTCGACTGCTACCTTCAATTCTTCCTGTTCCGCCGCTACTTTCTGCTTCACAGTGACCAAGTCGTAGATTTTTAATTTCTGCCTTATCTCTCTAAAGTAGCTGTCTTGAAAGGCCATCATCTCCGTGCTTTCCCTTTCCTTCTCTGTGAACTCATCAAATAGTTTAGTCTGATGTACAAGTTGCCGTGACAAGACAGCAACATTTCTTCTCAACTCTCTGTTAAGAAATGTCAGCCGTTCCTGCTGCTGCTGCGCCGCCATTTTCAAAGATTTCATCACAGGTGCCTCAAGTAGTTGTTCGTTCATGTTTTTCATCACGTCAAAAAGCAGATCTCTCCTTTTGCATAGGCCGTCCACTTTTTCTCTCTCATCAATCCAGATGTCAGACTCCAAATTCAGCTTAAAGAGCCGTCTTTCGCATTCTTTGAAAAACTCCCTCTCGTCTCTCTCCAGTTGTTTCCGGCTTTGATAACGGCTTCTGCGCAGCTTGGCGTTCTCGAGTTCTGCGTTGATTTTCAGGAGCTTCTGCAACGCCCTCCTGTTCTTCCTGCGGACTTTTTCAGCATCAAACACAGGAACTGTGTCTTTCTCCTTCTCGGCTTTATACATTTTGAGATTTTTCTCGCAGGTGAATCCAAAAATGTCAGAGCTAAACAAAATGTAGGTCGGACAGCTTCAGGGCCAAAATCCAACTGGAGAGAATTCTGATGACTCACAGACAACAGCATCAAAGGATGACATCATCAGTCTGTGTGTGACATCATTGGTGTGATGTCATAACCATCCATCAGGGCTCTCTGTTTTATAATTGTTGCTTAGACATAGACGGAGTTTGTCATTCAATTGTAGTTTTAAAAACTTACAAATTGAAAGAAATGTTGTAGCAAGGCTCTAATGATAATAATAAACAAATAAGTAATAATAAAAGTATTGATGTAAAGATGCTTGTGTGGCTTTTAAAAGTGTCCTGAAAGCTGCAATTCCCTCACCGTCTCAAGTTTTCTCAGTAACAGGCAATCTAACATCTGCAGTTTTCCTCAGAAATGTTTGTTTAAATCTAAATTACTTAAATTTAGATTTTTGTCCAACGGACTCACCGAAAATCAAATAAAAACGCAGAGCGCCGTCCTGGTTTACAGAACAGCAGTCCTGGAAAATGTGAGAGCGTGGAGGGAGTTTTAAACCCGGAAAGTAAACGTTGCCATGGCGATTCAGTGTGGTTGCCCAGGGCAACCCCTTAAAGAATTTGTGGCATTCTACATTGTTAAATCTGTCCACATGATTGGATGGATGATCTTTCTCTCTACATACCTGGGGCCTGCTTTGCCTCCTGAATGCCTTTAAACAATTCAACTATCTGACCATTTGTTGTTGCCTTTTAGTTCGTTTTTTTAATGGTTTTAAATGTTAGTAAGTCACTGAAATTCTTGCCTTTCGTTATTTTTTTCTTTATTTTTAAAAACATAAATAAATTCACCTTGTCCAAATCTTTGGAAACCGCTTTGGAAAAATAAAACCAGTATTTAAATTGACATCTGTTGCTCTGCTTCCATTGGGAAGCAGCTTAATGTTGGTAAAACGTCATTATGAGGCGTCAAATTACTTCTTTTTTTTCCCCCCATTTGAGAAAACATAGGGGCACCCAAATGACCGTTACTGCATGACGGATATATATATAACTTAATTTCTTAAAAGTCTGACACTTTTTTTTATTTCGGGAAAAAAAGGTATTCAACAAATTTACTTTGTTTTTCCACTGATATATCAGTCATGTTAACAGCTTCATTAGTGTAACATTCTATGAACATTTGCGTTTAGATCTGACAACTGTGGAGCTGATAATCGTTCATTTTGTTTTATATTTTCAAGCGGACCGTCTAAAACACTGTTGGGTTTACCAGCTTAAGGCGATTTATTTTGTTTTAAATTTGCAGAGAATATTCTCAGTCTCTCATGAGCAATTACATTTTTGACTCTCTTAATAGTTATCTTCTGTTTTAAAATACGTGACAGGAAACTTCTCATTAAGCATTTTAATGACTTGTGTTACTTTTAGGTAAATTATGAACATCCCTAATTGGCTTCATATTTACCTGCTGTCTTGTTTTCAGAAAGCCATCATGGAGTCTGTGAACGGACTCAAAGCGCTGTCTGTCGGTCGAGTTGTCATCGTCAACAACAAGCAGCATCTTAACGCGCTGGGAGTTATTCTACAGGTAGAAAACACACCCTGGACTCGGGGATTACGCTCTCCCTTTTTCTCACAGTTGTAAACATCCAACCTAATTTCTTAAGCTTTTGATCATCATGTATTCAAGTATACTTTTTTCATCTGTGAGCAGTAAAAAAAAACCCATCTTGGTGAGCCGCTATTAGCAGCAAGTGTGGAATTTCTTTGTTCTATTAATAACTCCGTCTTGTTTGTTTTACAGGTGTCCAGCGACTCTGTGAATCGCACCTTCACGACGCTCATCATCTGTGAGAAGGGGAACGAGGAAGTGGCTGGAAAGGCTGAGGACAGCACGTCTTTCCAGCACCTGTACAACACAGCTCTGTTCATACCTGAAGGTAGAGCTGCACAAACCCATAACATCAAAGTAACAGTTTATTGCGCCTCTTTCTATGGACCCCTTGCATGTTATTGCTTACAGAAAATTTGCGCCTGTGCACAACGCCGGAGGGCAAAAAGATGATTCTTTTACGTCCCATCCATAGCTGCGCTGCCGTGGTAGAAACATTTTATGAACTTAATGAAACCTGGAGATGTAGGTATTATTAATTTAGTGCAGTGCGCCACAGCAAATGGAAAAATAACGCAGAAAAAACATCAAAGAACAACTCAAAACTACTCGTATTCTTCATTTTTCTCGCTCTGTCTGCTACGCTACAAAGACTCGTTGTCATAGCAACTGATAATGACGCCACTTTATGTTTCAGGGTTCAACACCAAAATACACTCAAACATTTCCCACCAAGAACAGAACATTCAGTTGGTTACAGTATTAAAAGCTGGATGCCTGTTTTGCGATTATTAAGTGATCGCTGTAGTTGATTAGCTAACCTAACACTGTGGTGGTTGATTAGCTACCGCTGCTATTAGCTAACCTAACACTGCGGTGGTTGATTAGCTACCGCTGCTATTGGCTAACCTAACACTGCGGTGGTTGATTAGCTACCGCTGCTATTAGCTAACCTAACACTGCGGTGGTTGATTAGCTATCGCTGCTATTAGCTAACCTAACACTGCGGTGGTTGATTAGCTAATTTAAACACCTGCTCTATTGATGATCATCTCACCTTTTTTAAAACATTTTTAACTGAACTGAAACACTGAATTCCACACCACATCTATATGTTGAGGTTGTCAAAGTCAAGCTAGCATAACTGAGCTATTTCCCTCTTCCTCGCTATTTATTTTCCTAATTAAATCTTTTTATTGGCCTTGCTATCTAGTTGTCGTAGTGTTGACGATGAGTCCCTTTTTATTTTAACTGTCAGGCGCATATTAGAGATCTAACACGTTATAACGATAACTTAACAACTAAAACCAATGCTAGTCATCGTCTGCTAGCAGCTTTTTGCCCTCCAGCAGGGAGGCAGTTATGACGTCCATAACTGCTTTCTTTTTATATGTAAACAAGCAGGCCTTTCAGATGCAGGATAATGTTTTTCTGACGTTGTCTTGCTGGTTTTGTCAGGTCCATGCAGCCACACGGTGCAGAAGTTAAAACTTCAGGACATCTCCGCCATCACAGTGAAAACCCTCAAAGTGATTCCCGACAGGATAATCGATAACTACAACAAGAGGCAACAGCTGCGGTTCAGGTGCCGTCAGCATCCATCTTTCATGTTTTAATGAAGGGATTGGGACCCAAACCTGTTTCTGAGGCCATTTTTACATTTCCAATAGGGGCGAGCGGCATGGACTTAGAATTGTGTCGCAATATTTTGTGGTACTATAGCGATAACGGCAATCATTTACGCTCCTTGGTGATTCAGGGCCGACCCTCCCGGACAGGCCATCTCCACGGCGACACAGGAGCTGCTGCGCCTGGCCGAGGCGAACCCGGGCGGCGTGGCCACCCTGGACCCGGTCAACGACCTCCAGCTGAAGAGCGTGGACGTGGTGGAGGGCTCCATGAGGCTCCGCGTGCTGCAGGACAGCCTGCGGGACTTCAACTGCGTCCACTCGCCCACCTTCGCAGAGCAGGTGTGTTTTTCTGGACGTGTTTAGTGTAGAGGGATTACCAGTCGACGTCACGTTGCGTCGGCAGCCGCTCTACTGCACATGTCACCTTCAGAACAGGCGAGAATATATATTATTCTAACTATTTAAACTATTTACAATAATAATTTACAACTGGCAGGGACTCATTGAGAGCTGATGATCTTACCGTGATCTAGTTGCTTTGACATGGCTAGCATGTTAACGTCCGACGTTTCGGCCGTTTTCTCTCGTCATTTATCGACTCGCCTGCATTTAATGCGTCATTAAGACGCATTTCACTCACAAATGTCAATTTAGTAACATAACTTATTTTATTACGCTGTGTTAACCAGTTGTAGTACGCCGACAACATGCTAGGTAACGTTAAAACAGCACGATCAATTCGGGTAACCACGGCAACCAGCGAGCGTTTAAGCCCGCCCGGCTCCTTCTGCAGTCAAGTCCGCTGTGTTTACGAACTAATAATCCAAACATTTAATAGACTTAGGATTAATTGTCGATTAATTAGATCCAAATTAGTTCCAGTCGTTTATTGTTTAGTGTTGTAGTTTGGCCACAATCCAGCAGAGGGCGACAATGGTCATCCTTATGTTTGACTTTAATAGTTTCCTCTGTCAGTATTTAATACAACTGACTCAAAATAATGTTTTGTTTTTTTTGTTTTTTTTCATCCGGCATATTATGAAAAAATTTGAGTTTATTGTTGCAAGAGAAATGAGAATTTTATTTTTAGTTTTTTTATATTTGAAGATATTTTAATCATCCAAAATAAAACATGACGGAAATAAAAACCACTTAAAACCAAAACCATGAATAAAATGGATTATGTCTGAAAAGAAAATTGCCCTTCAGAAAATATTAATCATCTGAATGGAAATTGAGCTCATTTTAATTTTCCATGCGCTTAATTGATTAATTGCTTATTCCAACAGGCTTGCTTGCATCCCTAGTTTAATAATCATCTTCTTCCTCTTCTTTATATTTCTGAGAGGCACAACAAATACAGGACAAAGCGGTATTAATGAGAACAGAATATTTAAAGAGCTAATTAACACCACAGCTCTACTTAAGACCCTTGTTTTGTAGCACGCCCTGTTTGTTTCGTTTTTATCCCTGCTCCAGTTTTCCTTCCATCTCTCCATCAGTTTCTCCTCGAGCTTCATAATAATATCAAACTCTAGCTTTAAACATCTGCGTCTAAGCTCTCAAAACAAGCAGCTTCAGTAAGGTGATGTAACCCGTTTCTATAATTAAACCTACAGCCGCGGCTGAACGCCGTCTCACACGCACAGTGTGTCTTTTGAGCCACCTCTCTCATTACTCTGCATAATAAAAAGATCTAACTCTCCGTATCACACCCTCCTCTTATCTGCCCTCATGTCTTCAGTCAATATTCTGGGTTTTATCTGCTTATTAATGCAGTGTGGATGAATAATGAGAGATGTTTGTGCAGTCATGAGGAATGAAAGTAAACCGCAGTTTAACCCTGAATGGAGAAGTTATTAATAGAAAAAAACTCAGATCCTAGAGCTAATGGACTCGGCAAGTTTTGATCTAAATTTCTGCACTGAAAAGAAGATTATCTTACACAGGAGCCACACTGCAAAAACACAAAATCCTACCAAGTATTGTTTTTCTGGTGTAAATATCTTTGTACATCTAAAATAAGACAAAACTGACTTACAAGTAACTTTTTATCAAGAGCTAAAAAATCGTTAATATTGATAAAAAAGTACAACTTTCACTGGCAGATTATTTCACTTTTAACATTGGAAAATATCTTGTTATAAGTGAAATAATCCGTCAGTTTAACACTTTTTAAAGTCAATATTAAGGAATTATTGACTTAAAACAAGCTAATATATCTTGCTAAACAAGTTGCTTGTAAGTCAGTTTGGTCACATTTTAAGAGTATTAAGATATTTCCACTAGAAACCAAACCAACAATACTTGGTAAGATAGTTTTTGCAGTGTACAAACCTTCACAGATCTTGTTTTTGTTTTTACTAATATTAATATCAAGATAAGATTAGAATATGAAACAGGTGAAACAAATGATAGCAATCAGTCTTTCACACCTACAGATCAATTATTGAAGCATATTTTTACTCTTATTTTTACTTTGTTTGAATCCTCTTGTAGGAACAGGAATGTATCTAGATGCAGATTTTTCATTTCGGCCTCATTTTTCTCTAATAAGTAGCATCAGTTTAAGTTCAAATTAAATAACTTGGAACGTTACCATCTCGCCTTTTACTACGTCCCAAATTGTGAAAACCTAAAACAGAAAGAGGAAACATTTTCTACCGTTAAACATGTTGCTTCAAAGCCTGATTGTTTCTGCAGTGTTTCTGTTTTACGGTTCATCTCGTGTGTTGCTCTGTTTTGGTTCCAGTTTGCTCGTATTAAGGAGAGGATGAGCGTTCAGGAGGAGCTGGACCGGCTTCTGTTCCTGGTGTCGGACCAGTCCCTGATGCTGCTGCCTGAATACCACCAGAGGATCAAGGTTTGGATCTTTCCACAGAGTTTCTGTTTGGTCCTTAACAGTCGATCAAATTGTGTTGAAGACTGAAGTTTGAAGGAAATAATTACTCACCGTGAAATTGATCATGGTTTATTGTGTTTAACTAGAAAATTGGGATCAGAGCGGAAAGTTTTTTGTAAAAGTACGATTCAAGTTTTATGTACTTTTACTTAAAACTTTGAAGAGCTGATTGAAAGAGAGAAAAACTACATTTACAAAACTCTTACAGGATTTTTCTCTTTGACTTGAACTACACCGTTACAAGGCATAACTACTTTTACACCAGATATACTTCCACAGCTTCCTTTCCTCTAACATGTGGCTTTAAAAAGGGCGTCTATTATGCAAAATTCACTTTTTTATGTTTCTGTTTGGGTTTCAACTCCTTCTAAAAACAACTCAAGCATTAAAAAAACACTTAGCTGTTTTTAACAATAAGTTAATTTCTGTTTCAGAAACTACCATTTGTTAAGTCACATTTGGCATTACTTAGCAACCCAACCCTGTTACCTAGCAACCCAAGCAGAGCTCCAGCACATTTGGTCAGCTGGTTTTACCTCTTTATGCGCTGTACAATGGCTGCTGGAAAAGATAGGTGCTTTGTTGTTGACTTTCCATCCAGAAACCACTTGCCGCATTCTTGTTGGTTGTGCAGGAGGCTCTACTAATACTTTTCAAAGATGTGCGGTTGTATAACTGTGCATCTGTTTGCAGCCATTTTCACCTGTGAGTGTAAACGTTGAGTTGGGGGGCAGAGGTCGTGGCCAGCAGCTGACTGTTTGGATTTAAAGCTGCAGTATGTAACTTCTACACAAACATGTTTAATCCATATTTATTAAGTGTCACCATGTTGTGACCACATGGTTTGAGACGGATAATTTGTCAAAACATCGATCTCAACTTCCTCCCATTGCTACTATTGTGGTTTTCAAATATGCACCGCTCCTGGTCAAAAACAACCAATCAGAGCCAGGAGGAGGGTTCTAGCGCTGTCAATCAACCTCGTGTACATGCTACTTAATGTACTAATGGTGGAAAAGCAACTTACCATTACAGGAAAGCTGTCATCTGTGGCTATGCTAATTAGCCTTAGCATTGGTGTCAGGCTACGTTGTGATGAACCAGCTGTAGCGTAACAGAGACGTAACAATTTATCATCTAGCAGAATCTGTTACCGTGACAGGCCTACTAGAGCTATCCTAACCTGCTCCAGGATTTTAAGGAAGTGGGTTCAGTCCTGCAGTCGTTCGTCAGTCTTGATCCTGACCAGGTTTGTTCATCTTCCTGCTCTGTGGCCCTCAGGTCCTTCAGTCGCTGCAGTACATCGACAGCAGCGGCGCGGTGCAGCTGAAAGGCAGAGTGGCCTGTCAGATCAGCAGCCACGAGCTGCTGCTGACCGAGCTGCTGTTCGAGAACGTCCTGAGCCCGCTGGCGCCCGAAGAGAGCGCCGCCCTGCTGTCCTGCCTGGTCTTCAACCAGAACACGCAGACGGAGCCGCACATCACCAGCACTCTGAAGGAGGTGAGGAGGAGGAGGAGGAGGAAACGGGCTCTGCTCCCTGCGCGTCACGGAAAGTAGTAGTTAATGAAGCGCCGCGTTGCAGAGACGCCGCAGTGACTCATTTTGTGTAAGGCTGTGTTGACCTGATGCATAACGTCCTGCAGAAAGGACAGCGAGGCCTCGTCTCCTGACTCACACCGGGTCACGTATTAAATCACTTTCTGCTTCAGAGTGTCGGGAGCAGCCTCGACATGAAAGAGCTTTACTGGAGCTTAAATTAGTGATGACCTGAGTCGCTGTCTGGAAGAAAAAAAACACAGATTTCCTGGGAAAAGATCCTCCTGTTGACACCCAGCAGCAGCTTGTAGAGTCTGACAGGTTTGATCCACTTTGTCCCGTTTCTCTCCTTTCAGAGCATCGAGCGCGTGCTGTCGGTGGCCCAGCGGATCGGGCAGCTGCAGCGGGAGTGTGGGATCGCACAGACGGCCGAGGAGTTTGTGGGCCAGTTCAAGTTCGGCTTGACTGAGGTGGTGTACTGCTGGGCCAGAGGCATGGTGAGGATGTCCACGTTGTGACCCAGTTCTCACTTTTTACACCACATTTCTTGCAAACTGCAGCGTCCGACTGTTGTAAGAGTTGTTCATTTGAAACCAGTAAACCCTGATGCATCTCTTGGGGTTTTGTAGTAATTGAAGGAGCGTTCACTCTGGCCACTTTTAGAGAGTTTGATTTGTTTATGGAGGTGTAAATGTGCAATCAAATCCTGAAAAGCAAACTCCTGTACGCCTAAAAACCTCCGTCTCAGCTGTTGAATTGAACTCTGACGTAATTCAAACGGATTTGTGAATCAGACCAGAGGCCACTCCAAAAGCAGGGCATTCTGGGTAAATACAACCAAGCAAACACCATAATCTAGCGTTACAGGACAAAATGGCTCGTGGTCTTTTGCAAAAGACAAAAGAAAAGTCGTACAAAAATCTGACGCCACTCCATCGTTGCTTACATTTCATGAGGAGGAAGTTGAGCTCATTTGTTCTTCAGAGGTTTCTGTGTTGTTTCCTTCAGTGGTTCTTAATGCAGCGCCACCACAGGCGAGGAGGGGAACAGGTTGTCAAATGGTTTGTTTGACACAGTGCAACTTCAAAAAGAACCGCAGCAGCTGAAAATGTAACAAATGTTGCAATTTTGGTCCCCAGTTGAACTGAATCAAATGGATTCAGTTCACCTTAAACTTCAACTCGTTAAGAAAATGTCCTTGGGGTGTTACGAGAATAAAGGCATAAAAATATGAAAATAAAGTCAACGTATTACAAGAGTAAATTTGTAATATACTTATATTTATTCTCATATTTTTATAGATTTTTCTTGTAATATTATTATGACTTTATTCTCATGATTTTATTACTTTTTACTTTATTTTTTTAATATTGACTATTGTAATTTATTTTTTCTTAGCGTGGCCATCGTGGTCATAGAAAAGGAATCAAAAATAAAATCGATTAGAATAAAAATAGAATCTGAATGTTATTTTTCAGCCCTACCTAATGATGTCACATTAACTCGAGCTGGCCTATAAATAAAGTGTTTTTGAATCATATTTAGTTATCGCACCTGTATGCTCCGTTACATTAATCCACCCATTGATTTATTGATCAGTTGCTCCACTAACTGATCTCCTGTCCTGCTGCAGCCGTTCGCTGAGATCGCGCTGCTCACAGACGTGCAGGAGGGCACGGTGGTCCGCTGCATCCAGCGCCTGGACGAGGTGCTGAAGGAGGTGCGGCAGGCCGCCCGCATCGTGGGAGACTCCGTCCTGGGCAGCAAGATGGAGAAAGCCTCGTTGGCCGTCCGCAGGGACATCGTCTTCACCGCCTCCCTCTACACCCACTGAGAAAACGAACCTGAAGGAAGAACGAGCCAATCATGTAGAAACTGGACAGACAAGGAGGGGGGATGTTTGTGCCTAAAGAAAGTGGAAGCCAGCTGATGTTTACATGGAAATCTGGGAGAGATTTTAACTAACAGACCAAATACTTGAGGAAAAGGACGTGGAGTTTGGGTTGTAAATTATTGTACAGAATTAAAATCTGTTCCCAAAATGCTTACATGATTTCTTTAAAAAAAAAAAAAAGTGTTAAGATTATTTAGGGAGAAAATTGAGGTTCTGAGAAGATAAATTAATCATATTTATCAATAAATAAATAAAAAGATCCTAATAAGGATTGTTTCAGCAGGGCTGGTGAAAGATTATACAGGGCCTGAGGCACAATTGGATTTTGGGCCCCACTTCCTGTTAATTCTACAACTCTTGTAGCTAATGTTCATGTTTTATATTTTATTCTATTTAAATGTATTTCTTCAGTAATGGGACATATTAACCAACATAAGTGCATTAAAACAACCGTGTAAATATGGCAACTTTAGCCACAAGGGCTAATTTTCAAATTTAGTCCCCTGGTTTATGGTAAAAAACAAAATGAATAGAACCATGCGCAGCATAGCATTTACAACAAATTACATTACGTAGTTATTTTAGCTACTTTTAAATTTTATTACTTGTAGCCAATTAAAATGCTGATTTGAAGAAAAATTGAGTATTCTGTATTGCCAATTAAAAGGGTTTTTAATTTAAATTTTATATTCTGGTCAATAGAATGAACAATCAGTCACTTCCTATTGTTGCTTTACCTCTTTTTTGTGTTTATTAATACTTGCGTTTCCATTGACCATACAATTGGTGCGATTTCACATTTTGAAAATAAATTGGCCTAACAGAAACAAATTTTGACATTTTTTGATAAAGTTTTGTCGCTTTAATTAGAGGGTTTTTTTTGGCCATATCAAAATTTATTTCACAAAAGTGCATTGGAAACTATTTTCTCATCACATGAGTCACATGATCAACAACAGGATGTTGCTACTGGAGCAAACCACGAAGAAGACAACAGGAAGTGGTAGGAGGATGTTTTTAATGACTTATGAACAAACTTTGTAGCGTTTCTTGTTTAATGGAAACACTGCAACTTTGACTTTTTCTTTTTGTTACATTATCGGAATATAGACAAACATTTATTTGTAATGGAAACTCAGCTACTGACTTCTCTAGAGTCTAGACACATTTTGAGCCTATTAAAGGATTAGTTTTGATGATCAGATTTGCCAAATATGTCATAACAGATTTTTTATTAAAATTAATCACTCTTAATTTACTTAAATTCAGCTATAACTAAAAAAAAAATGTTTTCAGTGGATATTTTTTATATTTAATGGTGCAGATCTGGATTTCTGTTTCTGCCAAAGCAAATATTTTATATTTTATTTTCTCCATTGTTGTAAAGCTCTTTGCCGCTCAGTTCGCTTCTGCTTTGGGCCGGCTCTCTTCCAGCCCACATTCCGGGCTGTCGCTTTAAGACGAGGGTAGTTTTGTGTTTCATTAATTCAATATACAGCGACGTGTTGGTGAAGAAACCTTATCGGAGCAGCAGCCGCACGGAGCGGAGCAGCGGAGCGACACCGAGGATTAAAACCCCGTTAGAAATAAAAAACGCCTCGAGTTTATTTCAAACCGAGCGTGTTTTTAAGATGAAGACATCCTGAAGATGGGTTTAACGCATTTGGAGAAATAAAATCATCGAAAGGAGGGGTTTTTTTTCTTCTTTTTTTTCTTATTTTTAATATTCACCAGCAGCTGGAGTGAAACATCCGACTAAAGGAGACGTACAGAAAACCGGGAGGCATGTCGTCTGAAAAACACGGTAAGACTGAGACGCATTTTCTCTCTTTTTTTGTCAGATTGGTTCACATTTTGCTCCATCCCGAGCTGCTTGCTTCAGCGGGAGGATGCGCCGCTGTGTGGGTGCAGCATGAGGGGGAGAAAATCACCGCAGGGCCTCTAATTATCACTGTTAAAAGTGCCCCCGTCAGGGTAGTTTCGGGTCACTTCCACCCCGGCGACACGATTCCACCCGTATTTCATCACGAACCACCCAGAATGCGGCGTTAAAATCCATAAAACCTCAGTTTTAATCTCTCATGTCCATCATTACGCACAAGCTTACGTACGTCTCCCCAGACTGTTTGATGTGGGTGTCCTCTGCATGCGCGTGCCTTTACTTGCTCGTGCCTCCGCTAATTAATCAATAATAAATAAATAAATAAATAATGACAGTAATAGCTGTGGGTCTGCAGCCATAGTTACATCTAATATTGGGAGCGGAGACGGAGCTTGGCATCCAGAATGAACTGGACTGAAAACTGGAGCTGATAGAGGAGGGAAACAAAGGACGAGCAGCAGCAATAAAGAAACAAAACGGTCTATTACATTGGTTCTGCATCATACGATTTATATCAAAACAGTTTCAGAAATTAATTTTTAAAAACGACTTTCTATTACAGCTAGAAACTAGTGATCAGGTCCTGAACCTCCAAAGACACATAAAGACAGTTGCAAAGTTGGTCTTCTTTAATTTCTAGGCTTTATGGATTAATATCCCAGCACGTTTTACATGTTTATTTAATCTATTTTTGGTCTAGTTTCTAGTGTAAATATATTAGTGTTTGAAATAAGACAAAACTAACTTACGAGTTATTTTTTAATAAGATATATGGGCTGTTTGAGGTCAGTAATTCCTTAACGTTGATGTTTAAAAGTTCTGCTCATCGGCTATTCCTACATCACGTGAATTACATCACTAAAACACATTTTAGAGATTAAAAAAGAAAAAAAAACTACTTTCTATTACAGCTAGAAACTAGTGGTCAGGTCCTGAATATCCAAATACACATAAAGACAGTTACAAAGTCGGTCTTCTATCAGTTCCAGGATTAAAAAAACTAATATCCCAGCAAGCTTTATATATTTATTCATTTTATCTAGCTTCTAGTATAAATATCCTGGCATTTGAAATAAGACAAAATGAACTTACAAGTTACTTTTAACTTGTTACTTTTACTTGTTACTTGCTTGTTTTAAGTCAACAATTCCTTAATTTTAAAAAAAGGATTATTTCACTTATAATATGGGAAACATTTTGGTCCCATGTCACATGATTTACTTCACTGAAACAGTTTATAGACATTAATTTAATAACAACAATCTATTACAGCTAGAAACTAAAGTGACCAGGTGTAGTGATGAACCTTGAAGACGGTTACAAAGTCGGACTTTTATCATTACAAGAACGTTTCTGGGATTAAAGCACTAGTGTCACAGCAAGATCTGGAGAAACGCTACTGGTTCCAGAAAGTGGCAGATTATTCACTATACATTCCAATCTGCCAGTGGAATGTATAGTTCCACTGGCAGATTATTTCACTTATAAGTGAAATAATCTGCCAGTGGAACTATATATTTTAATCAATATTAGGAAATTATTGAACAAGCTCCTGAAAAATTACTTGTCAGTTATTTTTGTCTTGTTTCAAGTGTACTGACATTTGCACTAGAAACTTCTACTTTGTAAGATTTTGTGTTTTTGCAGTGTGAAATATTTGGTTTGTCTCTCTCCGTCTCAAACTCAGTCAGATTAGATTATTGGTACGTTTGTAGTGATAACTACAAAAAGCAGCAGCTTTAACTCTGCACTGCTTAATTGACTTTGGACAAAATTTAGATTTTCTAAAAATGTTCCTAGAGGAAACATTTTAGTCTCAAATTTAAAAAGCTTAAATTTTGAAAAAATCAGCTGCAACTCTCAGATTGAACGCGGTGAGCCAGACAGTTCTCTCAAATTGATCAAACTCAGTGTAAGTATAATTTGTCACAAATAGATCAATATGTTATGGTGTATTGTTCTATTTGCCATTTTATTTTAAGCAATCATTCAATCAACATATTACCAAGCAAAATCAAGCTTCCTACTCCGCAAAAAGTGCTTTTTCCACTGGTGGATTTTTTAACTTTTAACATGGGAAAAATATCTTGTTATAAGTGAAATAATCTGCTAGTGGAACTATTACCCTTTTTAATATCAATATTAAGTTATTATTGACTTAAAACAAGCTGATAATTCTTACTGAAAGTTACTTGGAAGTTAGTTTTGTCTTATTTTTCCCCCATTGAAAACTCTGCCGAACATGTAGCATAATATCTTAATGCTTTGGTTGTAAGCAGGCTGACTTTCTTGTAATTGTTCAATGGAAATTGCTATTGTTAGATATCAGAATATTGGTTGTATGTAGGTTGTTTTTTGGAATAAGCGAGGAAACAAACATCAGCAGCAGTGTTTAATCCATTTGTTGCAAATCTTATGTTTTGTGGATTATTCCACGTGAACGCTGATGTCTTGTGAGAAATGTTTTGCCTCTTGTTGCCTGTCGGTCCTGTAAGCATGGGAATAAAAATGCCTCTTGGTTGCTTTTGCAAATAAACTTCTTTTCCCGTCTGTAACCTTCGCTGGGTGTCTCTCTGTGTTTCTGGTCCACTTCCTTCTTGTGATGGGCGTTAAGGAAACTCTACATAAAGCGAGTCGTCACTGCAAAAACACACAAAGTCTTAGAAAGTATTTTTGGTCTAGTTTCTTTTGCAAATGTCTTATTACACTTGAAGTAAGACAAAACCAACTAACAAGTAACGTTTCAAAAATATAAGAGCTTGTTTTAAGCCAATAATTTCTTAGTATTGACGAAAATGTATTAGTTCCTGTCGGATTATATTCATTTATAATATGGGAAATTTTTTTTGCTGTAAGTGAAATAATCTGCTAATGGATCAAGTACCTTTTTAAATTTAATATTCAGGAATGAATGACTGAAAACAAGCTCCTACACTGCAAAAACACAATCTTATCAAGCGTTTCGGTCTAGTTTCTAGTGCAAATATCTTATTACAATTGAAATAATACAGAACTAACTTACAAGTAACTTTTTCAGGATTGTTTTAAGACAATAATTACTTAATATTGATGTAAAAGTATTAGTTCCACTGGCAGATTATTTTACTTAAAACATTTTTCTCATAAGTGAAATAATCTGTCAGTGGAACTGATACTTTTTCATCAATATATTAAGGAATTATTGACTTAAAACAAGCCCTTAATTTGCTGAAGTGTTACTTTAAAGATATGAGCTTGTTTTAAGTAATATTGAAAAAATGTCTTATTAGTGGATCTAGTACTTTAAAAAAAATCAACATTAAGGAATTATTAACGACGCTCCTATATCTTGCTGAAAAGTTACTTGGAAGTTAGTTTTGTCTTATTTCATATGTACTAAGATATTTGCACTAGAAACTAGACTAAAATACTTGTTAAGATTCTGTGCTTTTGCAGTGCAGCTGCTCGGTTCAACATCCAGCATGCACCTGTTTCCCCCCTCACTTCCCTCCTCCATGTCCCTGTCAGGCAGTATTATCTCAGCTCCCCTTTATGCTGTGAAAACACGACACTCCATCAGTCATTTTCTGACAAAAACGGAGAGAACTCACAGGTGGGAGAAAGCAGACGAGATTCTCCACGATGAAATGCCACATGTCTGACTGATGATAAACAGAGATGAAAAGGGTATTTGTTTCATCGTCTTCATCCTGAGGCGTGAAAATGTCGACTGCTGTCATCATTAATGCAGAGATGGAGCAGGTTGGAGAATATATGGCCTTCCTGTACAATTCTGCTTGATTCTCATCTCCCTTCACTGCTCTGTATTGGATTTCTCCCATGTACTTTGATTCCCTCCTTTGGGGGAAAAAAAAATTTTAACTTGAAATTTGATACTAAAAAAAAAGTCTGAAAAACAGGGCTGCACAGTGGCGCTGTTGGTAGAGTTGTTGCCTTGCAGCAAGAAGGTTCTGGGTTGCATGGAGTTTGCATGTTCTCCCTGTGCATGCGTGGGTTTTCTCCGGGTACTCCGGTTTCCTCGTTTCAGGTCCTCCCCCCCAAATTTAAAATTATTTTTAGTTTCAAATCTTTGTTCAGTTTCAAAATAATTTTTCAGTTTTAAGAGTTTACGTTTCTGTTTCAAACATTTATTTCCAATTTCAAAACGAAAATTTTTATACAAACTTTGTGGCACCAATTTAGCTCCATATGACATTTAGACGAGCTGCGCTCACATCGTGTCTGTTAACCGTCGCTCTCCTCCTCTCAGGACTCGACGACTCCGGCCGTCAGACCATGCAGCCGCCCCCGTACCTCCCTGGCCCCCCGGATTCCAACATGCAGCAGCATCCCAACATGGCCGCCGTGCCGGGCGCCCAGCCCGGTTACCCCGCTCCGCCGCCGCCTCCCGGCTCCGACGGATACCTCCAAGAAACGACGTTCCACTTCGGGGCTCCGGGCGCCGCGCAGGGCTACACGGTGCAGACCCAGGGTCCCGGAGGCGCCATGCAGCACCCGCCCGTGGGGTACATCCACCCGGGCTACCCGCTGCAGCTGCAGCCATGCACCGCTTACGTTCCCGTCTATCCCATGGCGTCGGTGAGTCACAGACCGACTCCGAAACGCTCACAGATTTATTTTTTCTAACTTTTGTTTTGTTTTTATCTATAAACTTCAGGATTAGTGTTGCCACATTGAGGCAGTTTCATGCTGCGTTTATTTATTTTTAGGTTAAAATCTTGATTTTTAAGTCAACCTTTGCTTATTCTAACTAGAAATATTTGACGTTTTGGGTGAATCTTAATTGAAAATCCTTTTATAAGTTTTATTTTTTATCATCATCAATATTTTTGGTAGTATCGTTTTATATTTAAAGGTAAAAAGTTCACGGATTAGTAAAACAAGTAAACAAAATTGGTTCCTAAACATTTAACATCAAAGTTCGTCTGATTTCCAAAGTTTTCATTCAGTTTTATTTTTAGTCCATTTTAAAGATAAAAGATAAATATTTCAGAATAAATTCAAGATAGAAACATCAATAAAGTTGATTTGAATTAGAATTTGTAATTTAATTTGAAAAGTTTGGAAACTTACCTGGAAAATCCTTGAAAAGTGCTTGAATTCTACAATGGGAAAAGAGTGCCATCGCTGCTTTAAGCTTCAGTTTGAATCATCTAACCGCTCCATGTTCGGGTCCGCTCAGGGTCAGCCCTACATGCCAGCAGCAGGAAGCCACCCGGGGATCCCCCCAGGCCAGATCCACCCCATGCAGATGCCCCCCAGCATCACCCTGATGGACCGCCGGCCGCCCCACGACTACCTGCCCATCGCCGTGTTGACCACCGTGTGCTGCTTCTGGCCCACAGGCATCATCGCCATCATCAAGGCAGTGAAGGTAAAAATAATTTTATTATTGTACCTTTATGTCAGAGTAATAAGAACTGCTAATAGCGGATAAAGACACTTTGGATAATTTAACACATCTCTGACTTTGTGTACTAAACAGCTGCCTCAGCCTTAACTGATGTCAGAACCACTGAAAACACATTGGAGCTGACAATCACATACTTTACTACAGTACGATTAAAAACAGGTACAAATGTTTGACCCAAAGTTGTACCAGAAGCTGGAACATAGCAAACCACAAGCAGCAAAACTCTGCAAATACTTGAGGCTCCTTCTATAAAGGCTTTCAGCTGCCAGTTTTAGCAGTTCAAACACCAAATATACCTTAACGTGCATTAATAGTGGACGCCATCTTGGCACGACCTCAGCAGCTAGCTCAGCGTACAGACCTCAGCGTGGTCTGTACGCTGAGTAATAAAAAGGCATAAATAAGCGTTAATATCACTAATATTTACAAATTAGTACAACAAACAGCACCCCAAAGTGATTTTTATTGCAAAAAAAATAAAAAACAAAAAATTACAAAAACAATTGCGAAATTCTGGAGGGACTGGAAAGATGTTCAACATGATCTCATTTTAAGAATTTATTAATGTTTTTAACGGGTTTTATCAACACATTCTGGCACAACCACAAAGAGCATTTATGATCTTAATTTGGCCCAAAACAAAAATGAAGTTTGACACCTCTGCTATAAAACCATCCTGCAAAACAAAGTGCATGAAGTGTTTGGAGCAGCAGAAGGTGGGAAGCTGTTTCAGTTAGAGCTGTGCCGGAGTTTTTCCATGCAGGACGCGGGGATCACAGCTCCTTGCGGTGGCTCTCCTCACACTTAACGAGTCCTGTTGTTCCATCTGTGTGACGGTAAACCGGGCTGACCAACATGCACTCAACATGCCACGTTACGTAACCGCACCACTGTCAGTGCAACGGGACAGAATGGATTTCGTCCTCCGGGCCCGCTCAGCTGCCTGTGAGCTGAGCGGAGCTGACAGGCCGTGGAGGCGCCGGTCCGAGCGGTACAGTATGTGTGGCCGCTGCTCGGCCCCGGCGGCATGGGCGGGCACACAGTCAGCCGTGCCCGCACCTGACCTGTTTAATTTATTTATCTTTTACCTCCGAGTGGTCAGCCTTCTATTTTTTTATTATCTCGATTTGCTCCTGCACTTCCCGTATCTGTTCCCCGCATTTTTTTTCTTCAGCCGTTACAGCTGTTTAATCCGTTGTTAACGTGTCGTAACGTGTTTTTCCGAGCCGTCTTTAAACGCAACATGAGCGGTTACGGTGCTAGCTCCGGCGGGTTAGCAACCGAGACATTTTGCTGTGCAGATCTGAACCCTGGTGTGTTAGAAATTAAAATCATGACAGAAAACCAGTAAGGCAAATAACCTTTGCACAGTTTTCTCTAAACAAACCGAGTAAGTAAAGTAATAAGCTGTTAGCTAGCTAATCCATGACAATTAAGCTAGTTAACAAGAACAGGCTACTAATTTTTGCTATCTATCTTCAGAGGTGGGTAGTTGAGTAACTTTTGGGGGAGAAAAAAGTTTTACTGCACTGTGCGTTTTACTTTTAGTAATAGTAATAGTGACATTATTCCTTCTACTAACACTACTACTAATAGTTTTGCATTTAAAATACAAAGTG
Source organism: Poecilia reticulata (assembly GCF_904066995.2). Lineage (NCBI taxonomy): Eukaryota > Metazoa > Chordata > Actinopteri > Cyprinodontiformes > Poeciliidae > Poecilia > Poecilia reticulata. Next base: position 20,770,395 of record NC_088840.1, on the reverse strand, counting down.
CTTTGTTCATATACATCTGCAATATTTTGTTTTCATTAAAATCATAAAATGAAATTCAGTTTTTCTTCATTATTACATTATTACACTGTGTCATCACAGAGTGAATTATGAATAACTGGTACACATTGAAACTTCCATGATTTCTGAAAACATGGGTGAAACCATTCCCTCCTTGAACATTTTCTGTATTTTTTTTACAGCTAAAATAAACAAAAATAGCCAAATGCTGATTTTGAGGTTTAGGTAGAAATAGACTTCAGAGATTGGAAACATTAGATTTTTGCAATATATAAGATAATATTTAAAAAATCTGAGCATAATTACTCAACATTTTGTACATGCCACTGTTGACATAATTAGTTTTTGTATTAATAAGCAAAATGGATGTTTTATTTGAAAGTTATACGTTTGTTTATGTATTTATATTAAATTAAATACCTATTTACTGTTCCCCTCCCTAAATACGTGCTTGCAAAATTCCCATGGAGCTGGGTCTGTCGCTGCCGTGTGTTTTGTGTTTGTGTTGCATGCAGCGGCCTCTTCCTGCACATGCAGCCTGCGCTGCAGTGAAATCGATCCATACATGGTGCTGTCTTGCTCCCACTCATGCACCGTCTCGTTATGCAACGTGTTTCGCTCAGTTCGCCTCTCTTTTCCTGTCCACTGCTCAGGTGCGCATGGCGATAGCCCGAGGGGACATGGTGACTGCGGAAATAGCGTCCCGTGAGGCCCGCAACTTCTCCTTCATCAGCCTGGCCGTGGGCATCGCCTCGCTGGTGCTCTGCACCATCCTCACCGTGGTAGTCATCATAGCCTCGCAGCATCACGACGACGACTGGGACCCCTAACTGGTCCCACTTTCCCAGCCAGAACGTCTGAATATTATCTATCTAACTACTGTCAATCGCTTGGTGAGGAGGGGGGGGAAGGAAAATGCACCGCTTCTGCTTGTCGGCCCTTTCTGTACAGCTACCCACACAGTTTAAAGACCTAACCTGCTTCTATCAAACACCCACCAATGGCCAAAAATAGCAAGCGGTTGTTAAATAGGTCCAGAGTGACCACTTAATATTTGCTTTCATATTAAAAGTATGAGCTGCAGGATGGAGACAAACCTTCTTGTGTTCGCGATCCATTTGTCTGCTGCTAATTGATGCAGTTGGGTAACAAACTGTAAGTCACTGTGTGCTTAATATTTCAACAACCGACTCGCAACGTTCATTTATTACACCGCAAAACACTAAATCCAAGTATGTTTGGTCAGGTTTCTGCTGTAAATATCTTAGTACACTTGAAATAAGAGAAAACTGACTTCCAAGTGACTTTGTATGAGCTTGTTTTGATCAAACAAGCTTATTTGCAGAGCACATTTCAGCAACAAGGCAGCTCAAAGTGCTTTACATCATACGCACACAAAAATATAAAGTCATAAAGCAACAATTTCAACATTACGTTTTGCCAAGTCATTACAAATCAAAATGTTGGTTAGCGTCGCTTTAATTTTGGTTAAAAAGCAACTCCAAACAGGTGAGTTTTTAGTATATAAAATTCTTGACAATTTCTTAATTTTGATGAAAAATTACTAGTTCCATGAGCAGATTATTAAACTTTTAGGAATACATTTTTGTCATATTATAAGTGAAATAACCTGCCAATGAAACTACCACATTTTCATCAATACTAAGGAATTACTGACTTAAAACAAGCTCTTAAATCTTGCTGAAAAATTACCTGTAATTTGCAGAAACCTGACCAAAAATACTTGGTAGGATTTTGTGTTTTTGCAGTGTAAGTTAGATAAATGCACTTTTAGTCCTGCTCAGAGCATAATGCATCATTGTTGGAGCATGAAGTAGTTTTTATTTGTTTTTATAAAGGTTTCCTGCTCCACAAGGCACTAATTTGTGAAGATGGATTGGCCTCTATGCATTTATACGACTGTCGTCATGCATGGGACCCATTCTAGTAATTAAGTAATGGGACTCAGATGGCGTGTCCTTTGGTTATGTAATGTTTCCTCCAAATCAGAGGCAGTTCAACTCTAGGCAATAATCGGGACCCACACAGGTCTCAGATGAGCTGAATAATTTAAAATGATACTCATTTGTGTCCCAGCTAAGATTTATCACTGGTTTTACCGACACTGGTTGCATCGGCCCATTGTGAGCCCCAGCCTGAGCAAGACACACATGGGGCCCAACATGCAGCATCACCAGAAAGTATTCACACCTCATCACCTTTTCTATTTTTTTCATTTATTTATGAATTTTGGTTTCATTTTTTTTCCTTTCTTTTTAAACAAAACCCACACCAGACAGCCTACAATGACAAGATGAATACAAGTTTTCAGTCATTTTTGTAAATTTAAACAATAAATGTTAAATATATATTCAGGTATGTAGCTTAATTTTTTTGGTTTAATCACCTTTGGCAGCTAGTTGTGTTCTACTGACTCCTCTACAAGCTTGGTTTGTTGTGTATTTTCTATTCTCTGCAGATCCTCTTGAGGTACGTGCAGGTGGATAGGCGTGATGAATCGACAGCCTGGATTTAAATCTGGTTGGACATTTTAGCAGTTTAAGAACTATTGGTGGGCACACGTCGGCTAACACTCTAATAGCATAAATATTTTTTTTCATTTATGTTTCCGGATAAATTTTAAAGCGCACATTGCGTGTCTCTTTTGTAAAGGTTCAGTTGAATAAAATTCAGCGTCAGTGTTGAAGTTTTGGTTACCGACTGTTAAGAATTGTTCCAGTATTAGTATTCAAGCTTTTATTTTGAAGTGAGTGAAGACTGTTTATGCATTACTTTGTTAAATATTCTCAAAGTGACTCGTTTATGTGAAAGAATACAAGATTTCTTTAGTTTTAAATATTTATTTCGATACCAGTAGGTGGCGGTAGTGGGCACTTTAACTTTGTTTTTTGCCAACAGAGTGGAAGAAAACTGTTTAGACATAAGTTCCGCTGTTCTGTGAGATCGACAGAACAACGCTGTGATTATCACCATGTGCTTATATTTTATCAGCAGCATAACACCATGACATAGAAGATAGATCGTCATATACTTTATTAATAGCTGTATGACATATCCTGACTTAGCGGCTAACCAGTCAGATCATCATCAACGAAAAGGGAGGCGAGTTTTATACGTTTTGTAGTTGACTGCAGCTGCGGCTAGAAAATACACTTTGAAACCACGACAATGCATATATATCCATCTAGTTATCATTAAAAACAATTCATTATATTATTCTTTTAGTTGTATCTTGTGTATAAGCTGAACTGAGCTACTGTAAATGTCGCGGACCTCTTAATGCGCATGTGCACGCATGCGTACTCACTGCATGTATGCTACTCTGAACGTCTCCGGACGGTCTCTTTTTTCACCCCGATTTAATTTACTTAAAACAAGAAGCTTACACGAACAAACCAAAACGGCCAGAGGAGAACAAGTTCTAAACATAAAGGTATTGTAGAATATAAATCATAGTGTTAACATTAAATTGGTGCTAAAGTGTTGTAAGGGCCGACATAATTTGAATTAGCAATTTAGCATTAGCTTCCACTAAAAACGTGTTGGTAGGATGGTGTGATTATCAGTTGCTGTTTTTGTCCAGACATGATTCTAAAAAGTTTAATTTCAGTGTCACCAGACCAATTTCTCATAACAAAATGCACATTTCATAAACTCTCCAAAATCTCTAAAATCATGTTTCCCCCTTATTTTGTTTTTTGTTGTTATTTTTTTTATAAAGTAAACTATTTAGTTTGGTTTTTGGCTAAATCTGTAACAAAATGTGGAGGGAAAAAAAGAGGTTGTGAATACTTTCTGATGTTAGGTGTCAGCAAACTTTGCTTTAATTTCAATAAAATGCCAGATGAGATAGCACTATTACAAATGATAGGTTTTCTAATTTATTTATATATTATTTATTTTCTTATTTATTTAATCCTGACCCTTGCATCAACCTTGTCTGCTGTAATCTGTAGTGAGTCGTTGCAGCTACCCGATACTCTGAATTGGCTTACAGTTAGTACCTCGTGATGGTAATGATGATGATATTGCACTTTGTAGTAACCAGATAAAATGACACAGCTGTTTACATTTATAGATCTTATAGTGCATGATGAATATAAATCTAGGCTAATGGGCTTTTAGTGCAAAAGTAGCTGTGCTCCCAGCAGCTGATGGGAACATTTCCTAAAATATTCAATGGGTTTGTGATGCAGTATTTTCCAAAGTGGTAAACAAGCTACTCCAAAAAAAAAAAAACAAGAAACGGAGACATAGATAGAAAGAATATACAGATTAGATCTGCAGATATTCTTTTTGTAAGTAATTTAGAAGAGTTTTAGCCTTTTTTTTCCTGTGGCAGAGCTAATATTTACCCTCTAAGACTCTGTTCTTAGTACAGCAGTAGACATATGAGGTAACATAACCCTGCATGTCGTCCTCGGTTTGTTTCCATTTGTCCTAAGTATTAAGGATAGATGTGTGCGTTTCTACAATGTAGCTCCGAACAGCAGCTGGGCTGTTGTCTCTGAGAGGTATCGTGGCTGTGAAGTCGCTCTATGAACTTTTATCTTAGGGTTATGAAATGAATGTTTCAAGTAAAAGAGAGAAAATATTAATGCCTACATTGTGTTGTAGCACTTTCTGCTCTATGAAAACTTTATCCCTCCCTGTGAGTCCCTGTTTAATGATAAATGGACCTATTACATATCTCTTCTGCTCCACATTGTTTCTCTGCTTCTCCCTTTGATGATGATACTTTTAAAAATAATATAGTTATTTAAATTTACAGACAGTATTTAAAAAAGAAAGATATATGCTGTAGTTTGTAATTAAGAGTATTATTAATGGCGGTGTGTTATTTTCTGTATATCTGGGAACATCTGGGCCTTCATTTATTAATCAGAAAAGGATTTACCCTGCAGCTGTACTGTAATTCTTAAAAAGGAAACGTTATTCTTTTGTAAAATCAGTTGTGGGTTTATGTTTAAATTATTTTCTTTTACGAGTGTCATGAATTGTCTTAGCTAACTACTTATTTGGATGATATTTAGTCATTTCTAGTCATTATAAATAAAGTTATTAGGTTTAGGAGACAATTATTTTTTCACATTAGTTTGAAAATCTTTTTTCCCCTTCTAAATTAAATCATAATTTGAGAAATGTTCTTTTTATTGTGACTATTTACTTTGTTTATACTTGATATTAGAATTTATTTGATTATCTGAATTATTTAAATGCAATAAAAGGCTAAAGTGAAATGGGGAAATACTTTTCGGAGCACTGTAGGGTTTATCAGAGTATATTCACCCTATGGGTAGGACAGCAGGTGTTTGAATTAATTAACTTTCTCTATATTGTTAGCATGGCAGACTGTTGTACAGAGAATGCTAATAGTTTTAGCATGCTAATGCGCACGGGGAAGGAAATGTAGAAATAAACTGAAAGTTACCATTACTTTTTTTTCTCACTTTATTTACTTAGAATAAAAAATATTTTACAGTGATGAATTTCTACAGGTTTGTGATTAAATTAAATTAGACGACGCCTAAATTGTCCCTCACTTTTCTTAGATGTTACTCTGACTGAATGGGTCATTTGTGTGAATTTTCACTTTGTAAATTATTTTTCTTTGCACAAAAAAACCATAAGCTCGCTTTTAAATTGAGCCTGTACATGTTAGCCTAGCTAAGGTTAGCTCAGGCTAGCCTTACTGTCTCAAACGGTTTTTAACTTGCCTTCTCTCACCTCTTTGTTTTGTTTTAATCTTTGTACATATTTAAACTATGTTATATGATGTCTTGGTCAGCATATTAGAGCTAGCAGTTGTATTGTATCCATTTTTGATGGACGACTAGCTGGTGCTAAAGCTAACAGCTGAAGCTACATTAGCTTAGCAACGCATCACTGCAAGAAAGCCAAATAAAATATACCTCTGAAAGTCTCAGATTTATATTGTATTTATTAAAGTTATAGTGAACAGGTGTACATTTTTATCTTTATGCATTTTACCCATTTTCCATGTTTTCCTGTTTGATAAATTCAGGCCCTGCTATTATATACAGACAATGATATTCAGTGTTGCAGCGTAATTGAGGCACAGTGCTGTTTAGTATTATTATTGTAAAGAAGGCTTTGGCGGTAAGTGTGTCTGCTGAATATAGACTTCTGTTAAGTGGCATTAGGCTGCGTCTCCCTTTGTGCTTTACAGTAACTGCAGCTCAGAGGTGACTCCCTGTTTATTTCATTATCTTGAGTTTTTTTAGGGGTTGCTTGTTCAAGGAGCCAAAAACTACCTGTGTAAACGTGGGGGTTTATTATTCTCATGTTTTGGGCTGTGTTGCACATGCATTGGTTGCTTCTGAGTTCAGTTGTTTGAGTAATGAATAAAAAAATAATTCTGATTTGTGAACAAAAATGTTTGGTGCCTGGTTTCTGCATCACCTCTCCATCCTCTGTCTCTGTGGCATCTCATCTCTCCCTCATCACTGGGATGCTATTTATAGTTGCCCCGGTTTTTCTTCCTCCCTACTCTGTCACAGAATGATACACAGAAGCTCTCACAATCTTGTGTTTAATCACAGGAGGTCTTGTGGCTGTTTGTTTTGCAGCTGCTGACATTTCTGCACCACAGAAAAGATAATTATCTTCCCCCAAATCTTTCCACTGTAGAATTTGAATGATTGGATTTTGTTGTTTCTGTGGAAGATTAGTTGCTTTAAATGGCTCCAAAAGCAATTTCATCAAACAACGTCAGTCCTTTTCCCAGGGGCGATCCTAACCTACTTGGGGCCTTGGGCGAAAACATTCAGAACCCCTTCACCCCTGAAAGGTCATTTAATCTTCCATTTACCAGCACAAGTTAACTGAATCTTTTTTAATATCTCATTTGAAAAAACACGTGTGATGCAGCACACCTCTTTATTTGTGGGGTGTTTAACAAAGTGTAACATCAAAACATTTAAAGTGACAGCTGGGATATTTTATTTGAATGGATCATTTCAGATTTAGGTATGGAAGAAGATTATGATCAAAAAAGTCCTATGGAATGAATTAAGACCTAAAATGTCCATCATCTTCCTGAAGTTTTCAGTTTATAGATCTGAAAAGCTTCAGTTGCTACAAATTGGAGAAGTGTTTTCACCCAACACTGCAAAACAAAACATCTTACCAAGTATTTTTGTTTAGTTTTTATTGTAAATCTCAGCATACTTGAAATAAGACAAAACTAAGTACTAGTTCCAATGGCAGATTATTTCACTTACAGCAGAACATTTTCTCCATAAGGTTAAAAAGATTAATTTACTATTTATTTTAAACCTCTTTACACATTTCTTTATGTCAGAAATGCCAAGAAATGCACTGCAAAAACATACAATCTTAAGTATTTTTGTCTAAGTTTCTCATTCAAATACACTTTTACACTTGAAATAAGGCAAAAATAAGTTATCAGCAAGACATATGGGCTCGTTTTAAGTAAATCGTTGTTTAATATTGATGAAAATGTAGTAGTTAAATTGGCAGATTATTTCACTTATGGGGAAATTGTCATAAGTAAATTTATCTGCCAATGAAACTAGAACTTTTTCACCAATATTAAGGAATTATTGACTTAAAACAAGCTTTTATATATTGCTGATAAGTTATTTTTGAGTTAGTTTTGCCTTATTTCAAATGTAATGTAATTAATACATGTGAAATAAGACAAAAGTAACTTACAAGTAACTCATCAGCAATAAATAGAGGCTTTATTTAAGTCAACAATTCCTTAGTATTGATTTTAAAAAGTACTAGTTACTTTGACAGATAAATTTACTTATACAAAACATTTTCCTTGTGTTTTTAGTGAAATAATCTGTCAGTGGAACTAGAACTGGGTTGCTAGGTTGCGGGTTAGGCTTGGTGGGCGTTGCTAGGTAACGCCCACCTAGCAACGTTTTTCATCTAGTTTGATGAAAAACTAGAACTTTTTCATAAATATTAAGGAATTATTTACTTAAAACAAGCTGCTATATCTTGTTGAAAAGTTACTTTTATGTTAGTTTTGTCTCATTTCAAGTGTACTAAGATCTTTTCACCAGAAACTAGACTAAAATCACTTGGCCAGATTTGGTATTTTTGCTGTGTTTTCTTTTTACGGTGGACTGTAAGCCTCCAGTTTCAGTTCAACAAGCGCAGATATTTTCCACCCAGCTTCCCAAAACTCCATCCATCACCAGGCCTGATGCTGCGGCGGCGGCGATGGCAGCCCGGCATGGTGCAGCAGGATGACACAAACACACACAGTGAGACATCCAGCGAGGCTGACCCAGGGGAAGCCCAGACTCTGTGATGGAAGACGGAGGCGTGCAGCTCGAGGCCAAGCTAAACGATCTCAGAGACACCGGATCTCTTCAGGAAGCTAAATGGCCATCTGTAATCTCACAGACACAGGTTGGCTCCACTCCCTCTTATTTTCTCTCTAATCTTTTTTAATCCAATGCATGCTGATTTTTTTTCTCTTTTTTTTTAACTAGAAACCTTGTCTATTTGTTTAAAAATGTAAGAATATAAAACTTTTTTTAAGTTAATCTTAATTTTTGGGAGATAAACAGTGACTTTCTAAGAAGGATGTTTATAGGATGAAGTTTCAGCCTCTGATATCTAGGATGCAGTTTTACAAAAACATTTTTTTACATATTTGTTGAAACTGTCTCCATGTCATGACTGTAGAGATGAGACAGATAATATATGAAAAACATTTAGCTCCTTTGCCTTCTTCCAGTGCAAACTAGAAACAATCAATCGGAGCCAGGAGGCTGGTCTTAACGCTGTCAATCACCCTCGCATGCACCTGCTCATCCTTACAGCATAGCGCAAGACAGCATGGCCACCAGTTATGGCAGATTAATGGTTTTCCTGTTGTTTCTTCATCATTAACACATTTACGTAACAGCGTACACGAGGATGATTGGCAGCGCTGCATTTCTTCAGGCGACAATCACAGAACAGGTGGAGGTGTTTGATCTTTTCAAAGATTTTCTGTCTCATATTCCACTTTTACGTTATGATGAGAGGGTTTAGCATACATGTAAAAGATGTTTTATAAAAAAATAAGTACTGCAACTTTAAGATGGAGAATAGAGATCATGATTCAAAAAGCTGCATTTTGTTAAGTTCCAGGGAACATTGTACCAAAATTGCTCTAAAAACCAGATAATATTTATTATGTCCTGATGCAAAAAAGCCCAAATGGAAAGTGGGTGTACTTTCTTTTCTCCATTTGATCAAGAGTTCACGTTTGAATCAATGTGATTGATGTTGTATCCATTCATTCCTTTTCAACTAAAGGTCCTAACAGTTCACAGCACAGAAAAGCTTTCTTCGTGGCTCACTAAACAGCACATTAATTCAAACAGCTCTACAGTATAATTATCATTTGTATAAATAATTTAAACGACTCTAGATAGTAAATATGGTGGCGATTGTCATGTGTAAACAACTATAAATATTGTTTGCCAGCAGTTGGGCTGAACGATGACAGCATTTGGCTGAATGTGAACAAATTAACATCCAGGTGGTGCAAACACAGAGCTGGCAGAAAATCAGAAACTAGGCAAGAAAAAATAAAACGAGCTGCATCACAGGACGAAGAGAAAAAACATCAACAAAATATAGAATTACGGTCCAAACGAGTCCATCAGCGGATAACTTGAATCCACGTTGGCTCCAGAAGGATAAATTCTGTTCGTTTGTCTGTTTGCCTTCAGTTTTCTTTTTTACCGAAGGACTTTGGTTTTAATGTACTGGCAGAGGCAGACCGGCGCCGTGGTGCAGTGGCTCCTCAGGGGCCGCAGGCGGTGACGGGATGGCCCGGCCAGCCGCTCAGACATTAGCAGCTTTACGTACGCTGCACTGTAGGTCATCAGAAGTTGGTAGGCTTTAGCCTGAAAGAATACAGCAAAGTTGAAAGGTCACCAGAGGTAAAGTTAGAGAATCAGAATGGAGTCTTTCTCCATTATTTCACCTCTATGCAACGATCTGTTAGTATTGGCAGCATAGCAACCTTCCAAGCCACGGTTCTGCAACCGCCATGCTTCACAGCTAGCATTGCATGGTATCACCTAGACTTCTCCAAACAAACCTAATCATTGTGACCAAAGAGCCTAATGTTGGCCTCGTCTGACCAGGATTGTGTTGATTTTGGACGTTTCCTTTGTGACAGCAGTTTTGTTTCTATTGACCGTGAAATTGTGCAAAATGGAATTCTGCTGCAATTCTGCAGCAAAGTGCTTATTTGTAGACAATTGTGTCCTTGGACAATGCACAGCTGGCTTCCCAAGAGGTCTTAATGAACTGCAAATTTAATTGAAAGTTGAGTTTTATCATTCGAAACTGTTCAATCCTGACTACAATTTCCTAAAATTGCTGCATAATTATGCCTCTTCAACCACTGTCCTTTGCTGTGAGAGGTTTTACTGACAGACCGGCCCACCAGAACATGTCTGCACATTTGTAGTTAATAGCCAACTCAGTGACTTTCTTGCTATATTCATCAACATTTCAGACAAAAAGTTAGCGTCAGCCAAAATCGGAATCAGCAGGTCAGGCTTTTTAAAGATCGGTAACCATGATCGGCAAAAAAACTGCAATCGGTGCGTCACCAACAATCGATCATCCCTGAGTCACAGATCCCGTCGACTCCCTGAGCAATAAGAAGACTAGACGCCCTCTGTTGTTCATAAGTGGATGTTTCTGTTTGAACCGTTTCAGTCATACATTTAGGTTTTTCAAACAGAATCACATAAAAACCCTTTCATGCATTAATTATGATCCTTTATGTCAAATTGTTCTAGTATTTTTTTCTAGATGATCAGTTGTAATTTTCTCCAATACAAAGTTGTTATTTTGAAAATACGTCAGTCGTCTTGGTGTTTAGGGGTTACTTGATGCCTACAGTAGAAGGAGGGACTGGATTTTCCTGAGTTGCCTTTTCGTCTGTCTGCCATGTTGGATTTAACAAAAATTTTCTTGCACTTGCGGTGGATGGCCAGTAGTTGGCAGTGTATTGTATGATGCACTCGTGTCCACTTCAGTGGTCTGTGTGCATTTATAACATAAAAACCCACAAGAAACACAAGAAAATGGCTTTGAGATAGCTGTCCACTGCAGTGAAAGGGTTAATTATTTGTACCAAATGGAGCCTGAGAACCTGATCAAACAGGATTTGTTTATTAAAACATCCACTCATCCACATGATTCACATCTCACCTGAGCAGGTAGTGAAGCTTCAGGAACAAGGCTGTAGTTAGAGGTGACCTTCGAGTCCCCCCACTGGCTGGGCGGCGTACTGCACCCTGTGTCCTCATTTCTCAGCAGAGGTCTGTTTTCATCAGAGTCTTGCTCGACATCTGAACCGCCGGCCTCGGGGTTGATGGGAGGGAGCTTCGTCACCAAGACGAGATGTGACATTCTGCTCTTCATGGTTTTCTGAGGAGAGAGACTGATCTGATTGCTCTGACACAAGACTGGAAACCACAAGTACCGCAACACCCTTGAATTTATGCTTAAACCGAGAGAAGCACGGCTTCCCGAGCGTCTGGAGTTACGTTTCTATTTAACGTGAATGAGGGCAAACCAGGGGAGCTTCAGTAAAGTCAGTCAAACAGCAGGAGGACAAACGGCGACAGTCGCAGTCGGCTCACCTGCGTTTCATTTGTCACGAAGTTGCGCTCCTCTAAAGTGTCAGACAGCGTCCTCAAGCAGTAAGACATGTCCCAGTACACCAAGTACAGCTGCAGAGACACAAACAGGAGAAAACAAACGGTTTGCTGAACCTGTGATCTGATTCCAGCTTGGTAAACAACATCACACAGATCAACTGTGGTGAACCTGTGACTTTATATAAAACTTCATCTGTTTGACATTTTGTCATGTTAGAGCAACAAACTTCGGCGTGTTTTTCCAGGGATTGTATGTGACAGAGATTGCATGTGCGGTGAAAAGACATTCAAAAAGTAGATTTTTCTGAACATATTTTGTAGCATTGTCTGTAGGTCAGCAATGGGGTCATCGGCTACAAGCTAATGAAATGAACAAGTTTGGGACTTCTACAATTTATTTGATTTGGGGCAAAAATTAAAACACAGTTTTCAGATTTTAAATAAGTACCTGCATTTGTCCGGCGCAGTTCTGGACCCAGTCGGCAACACCCACCATCAATTTATGCTTCATCATTCTCTCATTCACCTGGATCAACCGAACGTCGATGTTGATGTTGATCTGATCGAAGAGAAGAAATGTAGCTTGTTAATGAGTCCAAACGTGTCCAGGTATGTGCTGAAATGTAATGCCAGGCTTTACTTCTTTGTTACTGTGATGAAGAATGTAGATGATGGCGGTGGTGAGGAGGATGGAAACCAAGCTGACGGACAGAATGAGGACCCAGTAGTCGGTAACGGTGATGTACAGGTGGAGGGTTGAGAAAACTGCACACCACAGCACCACATAAAGCACCTGGAGGGAGCAAAACACTCAAAAATTAAAGTATATCCATCTGCATGTCTAAGGAATGGTCCAATGGCAAGTTTTGTTTCTAATACGTACTCAAACTGTCATTTACTCATGTAAATGATTGAACATGTAATATTACAATAATCCTAATTATTGTAAGATTGAAAGATGGAAGATTAATTTACAATTTATTTTAAACTTTCTAAATATTTTTTAAAATCAAAGATGCCAATAAACACACTGCAAAATCAAGTAATCTTAAGTATTTTTGTCTTGTTTCCAGTACAAATTTTGAATTAAGAAACTCAAAAGTAGCTCAACAGCAAGATATAAAATCTTGTTTTAAGTAAATAATTCCTTGATATTGATGAAAAAATACTAATTTCATTGGCAGACTATTTAAATTATAAAGTGTGGAGATGGAGAATTGCCACCAGGGGGCGGAAGTTTGGCAACCCCTAGTCTAGTCAAAGTCCAAAACTAAACCCAATGAAGAATCTGTAGAAAACTTGAAAACTGATATTGACAGTGTGCCTCTAATTGACTGAGCAATTAAGCAAAGACAAAGTCCAACTTTAGATCAAAAAGCTTAGATGCAGCAAAAAATGGTTCCACAAAGCATCAACTGAGGTGTTTAGATATTTAAACACAAAATCTTACCAAGTATTTTTATCTAGTTTCTAGTACAAAGATCTTAGTACACTTGAAATAAGACCAAACTAACATAAAAGTATCTTTTTCATAAGATACAGCAGCTTGTTTTAAGTAAATAATTCCTTAATATTGATGAAAAAGTTCTAGTTCCACTGGCGCCGTTACCTAGCAACAGCAGCCATGACCAGCCCGTAACCTAGCAACCCAGTTCTAGTTCCACTGACAGATTATTTCACTAAAAACACGAGGAAAATGTTTTGTACAAGTAAATTTATCTGCCAAAGTAACTAGTACTTTTAAAAATCAATACTAAGGAATTATTGACTTAAATAAAGCCTCTATTTCTTGCTGATAAATTACTTGTAAGTTACTTTTGTCTTATTTCACATGTATTAAAATATTTGCACTAGAAACTAGACTAAAATACTCGTTAAGATTTGGTGTTTTTGCAGAGTGTGACTCTTGTTACACACCTACCAGATCATTTGATGAGTTTATTAATGCAGCACTGTATTTATTTATTTATTTATTTTTGTTTATTTGTTAGCACAATCTACAAGACAAACTCGCTGTGTTCATCGCAGAGTTAGAAGTTACACAAATAGTTTTTGTCACCTGATGAAAGAGGGAAATGCTTGCTTCCTGTGTCTACTTTACTCATATTTTTTGACTGTCTAGATAAAAATAAGTTAATAAGGAAGATCGAAAAAACCCAAAGAATATAAAATGAAGAAGTAAAAGCAGAGAAAGAGTTTGCTAAACTTTAAATACCGGCGCTAAAACAAAGTGGAAAAGGCCCGAGTTGAAAACCATGTATCTTCTGACTGAGGGGACATCCAGAGCTGTTTTCAGTGGCTCTTCCAGGTCTCTAACAGGAATCTGATTAAAACATACAGAAAATGTATTAATTCAGATGAATTAAAATCCTGTATTTGCTGTGAAATGAAATGATTTGACTAACCTCAAAACCTTCCTGCTCCAGTTTGGATCGACAGAGATCCAGATCAAATCTGGGGCTCAGCGCTGAACTGGTCGGGATCGCCGCGACACACTGACCTGCCAAGAGACAAGAAGAAAAGATTATTTAAAGCACATTTGTGTCAAACTCAAGGCTCGGGGGCCAAATCTGGGCCGCCATAGCTTTTTATGTGGCCCTCTAGGCTCCAAATTACATCAATTAAGTTTGCAAATTTCACACAAAATCAACAAATCTCCACATTTTCTTCTGATTTTACTGCTAAGTTTTCTCAAAATTTGTCAAAAACATTTGGCTTAAGTGACTGTTGCCTCAGCCTTAACTAGATATCAAGTTATAGTCCGTGAAAGATAATTCGAGTAATAAAAAGTCACATTTAACCTCGCACATTAGCGCAAATATTAAGATTTCCTACAAATATTTCTAAAGTAGCTCTACAGAATCTATTGTTTTGATTGGAAAATGCCACAAAAAACAATCAGAAAACCCTGGAGGGACTGGTCAGCGTGTTTTAAAAAACACAAACAAACAGCTGTTTCTTCATTTTTTTAACAGTTTAATGGTTTTATCGACACATTCTGCCACAACTGGCCGTTTAAAAAGATATTTGATTTGGCCCATAACTGAGTTTTCAGCCCTGATTGAAAGGTTCAAACTTAAAGAGGGTCAAGAATGAACAAATCCAGCTGTGTGGAAACATTGAAGCTTGGCTGTTTTGAAAGAAAGCCATCTTGGCACATTGAAACTGTAAAAAATTCCTCTATGAATCAGAGATAATTGGGAAACTTTTTCTCAAATGTGACTAAAGAGCATAGCAACTTGTAAAAAGGGGGCGCTGAATACAAATGCGTAGTAAGTGTTCATTTTTCACTTATAAAATAATGTAAGGACAACGTATTGTTTTCCTTTCAAGTCCGAATTATTCAATACTTTGTGTTTGTCTATCATGTATAAATAAAATACAATTAATGGAAGTTTGAGGTTGTGACAATAACTAAATGTAAGAGGCTTCAGCTGATTTATTTTATATTTCATCTCCACATAACCTTTATCAAAAACAGCTAAATATTTGAGAGAAATTTGTGAAGAAACATAAATAACTTCAACCTTAGTTATATTGACACCAAGAGTTGGAAACCAGTTTTTATACTCCTGAAAGAAATGGATAAATAAACTCAGACATCCAAAATCTACAAACTGGTTTAAAAACATATATTTTCCAAGTTATTTTTGTAAATATATTTAGATATAACTAATAACAATTGATCAGTTAATGAACCTAAACTCAATTTGTTTATATTTGTATTTGATTCAGTCAAAAATGTTCTTGACTGAAAAAAAATCAAATTGAAGCGTAAAAAAAATAAAGTGAAATGACGCCACCTGTTAATAGATCTTTGATGAACAAACATTAATATGAATATAACTCGTATTAAATTCTAGGTATTCCTTTGATATTGAAAGAATAAAAGCAGCATTTTGGTACCGTTTGTCCATCTGGATCTGTTGTTGTTAGTCTGCTGGTCCGTTTGGGTTCGTCTGATTTCAGAGTCGACAGCTGTCTCCTCCGACGCCTGGCAGTCCCCATTCCTGTCCTCCATCAGGTCAAAGGTCACAAGGTCCTGAACAAAAAGTAAGAATAAAATCTCTCTGCCAACCTACTTAAACTTTAACTGGTCCAGAAAAAGAACATAATAATCATTATTCTGGGGATTTTCCTTAGTAATGTGACAGTAGCTTTATAAACAAAGTCATCAGGGGAACTAATATAAAACATTTGTGTGTTTTTAAACACCAACAAAAATATTCGCTCTGTTTCTTAAGTTGCTAAAACCAATGTTGAAATATCTTTTAAGATTGTTCAGTTGAAACATTGAAGGTTTCAGAAAACCAGCAAACAAACAGAGCAAATGAAAAAAGGTCAAAATATTCAGAGCAGTAAAACACAGCAGATATACATACTTAAAATAAAAATGGCTGAAATAAAAGACAGCATCTAACACCAAATAGCTAAAAGTAAGAAAAGAGTTGTTTACTTTTACAAAAGTGGCAAATGAATTAGCTGATGCTAACGCTAATAGCTTAGCTGTTGAATAAAGTGAGTGAAGATTAAAAACATTTGGCTTAAAATAGAGAATTTAACTGGTATAAATGGAGCTACGTTTAGGTAATGTGCACTTGAAATTGTTCAAAACATTTTAAAAATAATGAGTTTAAGTTGGAGCAAAAACAGTTTGAAAATGGCCGCCGCTAACGCCGAAGCTAGTAGCTTTACTGGTGAAAGTTTATGAGCAAGAATAGAAAGAATTTACAATTAAAACAACTGGATTTTGTACGTTTTATATTATTCATCTTGTATGGAGTAATTTAAAGTATATTTTAATGACTTTTGCTCTGTGTGAATGAGTTTTAAAGCAATCCTCTTTCATTTACTGCAGACTTATCATTTACATTAAACAGGTTTTACACTCAGTAAAACCTGTTTTATCAAATATCACAGGTCATAAAGTGAATATTTGTGAACTAATGGGTGAAAACTGCAGTTATGACTAATTCTGCATAATTATCAGCATTAAATTACACCGGGTTACAAAAAACATATTCTTTGGAAGTTATCTGTGTGGGTTTTTTTTTAAAATGAATCAGGATTATTTTTGCACCGCTGAATCCAAAGATGACGTCCATTTTTCTCAATCAGGTCAGGATTTTATTCTAATTTGATTTAGAGAAATCTGATCGTCTGACTAAATTGTTGACATTCTTGTGACATTATCAGTTCATTAATATTTCTCATCCAAAACCGGTTTTTCTGTTTTCTAACAGAGTGCTTTTCGTGGTGTGGTGTGGCGGTGGAAACCAAACGCAGCAGGCAGTAGACGTGGGTAGAAATAAGTGGATGTTTTAATGAGGAAAATCAACCAACAAAAAATATCCAAAAACAAAACAAACTGGAAACACAAGGAAACAACAAGTGGTCCAGGGAAGGAAACATGGACCGGCGAGGCGTGACTGGGATAGAGAAGCTTAAATACTGGGAGGTAGTAAACGGATCAATGGACCTAACAAGATGAGATAAATGGTGTGAGAAGTTGGCACAGGGAAGCTAAGGAGATATACTGGGAAAAACAGGGAGGAAACACCAGGGAGCTGAAAATACCTAAACCGGACACATGTTAAAATAAGAGACAAAAAGACCTGAGGGAAAAACATAAACAAACCTAAACAGAAAGACGGCTGGTCGATCAATAATAAGAACTGGGGGACGTAGAGCTAGAGAAACTAGAAGATCTGAACAAAGAGATAAACTAGAATTACTAAAGAAAGACTAACTAAACCTAAAGTGACAAAATAAGATCTAGAAACACTACGGGGGGAGCTAGAAGGATTAAATAAAAATGAACTGTAATCACTAAAGAAGCTCGACGTGAACTCAGACATACAAGAGAAACAGAACCTGACTAAAGAATAAACCTAACTAGAAACACCAGGAAGGGCTGCAGATAAGGAAAACAACAAGGCAATTCTAATCACACTAAATAACCTCAAATAATCAAACTGGAATGACCATGAAGGGCAATGATGAGATCAAACCCAAAACCAAAAACCCCAGAGTCCTGACAGTGTGTTAATTAAGTGCTGCAAACTTGGATTTCTGTAAATTGAATAATAAACACTGATAAGGGTGAGTACATGTAAACTGAACTTTACGACTTCACCTCTCCTGCTCATCCCTCATTGGTCCAGATCCTCAGGAAACCGATCCAGATGTGAGAACAAGTCTTGCATTTTGATGCTCATGTTGCTCCATAGCTCAGAAAGTTGACCCGATTGAGCAAAACCAACGAGATTTTTGGACTCGGCTCATTAAAATGACCCTGAAACAGTTGGAAAAACCCCAGGCAGTGTTTTTGGCTGTGGGCCAGTGTCACGTTATAACCGGTTTCCAAGAAGCTGCTTCGGGCTTCACAGCTGGTGCCAGGAGCTCTTCTGGGTCGATACGTGAGGCGGAAAACTTTCAGCATATCATGGTTGGAAAAGCAGAACCTTTGTGCCAGAAAGGCTCTGAAAACGGCCTCGGCTTTTATCTCATAAACACGTCGACTGTTTACTTAAAAGAAGCATGACAGCCAGCAGGAAACCCGGCCACTTCTGCTTTTGGATCCTATGTGACATTTACTCTAGTGACACTGAAACTTCATGCTCTCATTCTCAGACTTAGCTTTCAGAAACTCTCCTCCTTTGTCTTTGTTAGAAACCGTTTCCAGTTACTGTTGGTAAACAGAATCAAGTAAAAATCCCACTCGCAGACCCAACCTTCTCCCTCCATCAGCGGCTCTGTCACATTTTTAGCAGGAGACTGTGAAAACACAGCCCCGCCTCCGAGAGCTCCTTTCATTTTCACTTCCTCGTTAATGAAGACCTGCTGACACAGAGCTCTGATCGCCTGATAGCGCAGACTGCATGCATGCAATAAGCAGCCTGTCTTATCTTAAGCAGCACGCTGAGTGCCTTGTTACCACACTGACCAAATTACCAGTAAAAAACATCTTTATCTGGAAGCAGCATCTTTCAGCGTGTGGCGTTGCTGTAAACATGGCACCAAAAACATTTCCTGCTCAGTATGAACTCAGCTTGAATATGTGTCAAAGGATTAGACGTCACATATTTTAATAGAAAAGCGTTTTTTTGTTTTTTTTCAGAGTTTGTGTCTTTAAACAAGAGGAAGTCTGCTAACATTTTTCAAACTTTTTCTCAATTAAAAAGTTTGATTTCGGTGAGAAATAGAATCAAAAAGCAGCGTTACGGATCCGGAGATGCTGTTTCTGAACGTTTCCCACCTGTGGCTCAGATGAAAGTCCATCTTCTGGTCGATGAGTCTCCGCGTCGTCATTCTTCCTGAGAAGTGTAGAGCCTTTTAAACTGGTTCCTTGAAAGCAGCTGGATGCCAGTTCAGACTTCGTCTCTTCTCCCTTTTCATGCCTGAACGTGTTCGGCTTGTTCCTCTCTTTCGCTCTCTGGCTTGTGACTCAGATCATCTGTGCCTCATGACTGCAGGAATGCGGTTTGTGATCCTCATGTCTGCAGGAGGAGCAAGAAGAAACCCAAGCGGAACTCCTCTATGGTCCAAAAAGGACGTCTGGATTCAAAACGATTGCTTTTTTTTAATGCATGGAGTGCTTTTATTTGATCAGGATTTGTAAAGATAAGTCAGCTTGTTGACGTTTTATTGGAGCTGTTACACATTAACTCGTGAAGTACAAAGAGTCAGTGGAGGTCATGCCAAGAGTTCAGATATATTTATGATTCTTTCACTGAAGACAAAAACACGGATAAATGGGAAGTGTCTCAACCGCAGAGCTCCATAAATATGGAGAAGTGAGTGAGACTTCATGTTGTTTAATGTCTTTGTTTTTCTAAATAAAGTGTTTCACATAAAGTGGTTTAATTTGAAAATGAAAGTCCAACCGCTGCCTCAAAACTGCAATGTAAGTCAACAATTGAATTGTTTTGGTTTTAACTCAGAAATTAAAGTTCATGAAGTTGATTTAACAAGTTGTCCAAACATTGTTTTTAAGTTCATTTATCTTGAATTGTGAGTTTTAACTTACTGCTGCAATTTAAACCAAATAATAATTTCACAATATGCAAGAAAAGAAGGTGTGACAAAATTAATAAAAAAGTTAACACAATTTACTACTGTAAGTTTATCCTTCACAAACACATTTAGGTTCAAAATATAAAACTTGTTACATTTATTTGACTTAAAGAGTAGAAGATAGTGTTTTCAAAAGGTATGTTTAATCCTACAAATCAGTCAATTCAGAAAATATTTGATCATTTATTTAAAAAGTGGGAATTCCAGACAGTATTTTGTCTATTTCAATGTCAAAAAGTAGTAAAAAGGAGAAAAATGTACTAAATACACAAATTTAGGCTTAAGATAATTTTACCAACATGTTTCTTTGGCCTGGAGGTAGTGTTAATGGTTTGTAGTGAGTCCAAACTAGACAGAAAAGCTGAGAAAGAAACTAAATATTAGCGTGGCTTTACAACTTTAAAGAGTTTGACCTCATTACCCAAAATAAATCTTCAAAAATATCTTTGGAAACCTACAAAAAGCTGGTTGAGAATTACAAGAAGGGAGTAATAAAGTGCCAAAAGAGTTTTTTTTTACTAATTTTCTTTTAAGAGAGTAAGCCCAAAATTATTTACACCCCAGGAAGGTTTATAATTACTTTATTCCACCCAGATAAAATGATACAGACATCTCTCAAAACAGAATCAATTAGTGTAAAAGAGGAATCAAATTTATAAAAGTCTACTTTTGTTTTATTTATGTTTTATTTAGAAAATGTCATGTCATAGAGGATTCATTGATTAAAGGAGTCACGTGACCTCCTGATTAATGAAAATGTTTTGGCACAAGATGTGGAAAGCCACATCAGAGAGCTTAGGAAACTCTAGAGGAGCTGCAGAGATCCATAACTCAGGTAGGAAAATCTGTTGGCATGGCAACTGTTAGCTGTACACTGAACCTGTAAGAAAATAGCTTTTTATTGGAAGAAAAACAAGCTGTTTTCCAAAACACTGTAAGTAAATGTTCTACTTTGACTAAGATTAAACTTCCAGAACAAGAAAACACGAAATGTGACAGATTTTTATCACGCACAAAAAGGAAAACCCCTCAAGCGACTGGAAAACTAAAAAGTATGATTTAAAAATCTGTTCAACTGGAGAAAGTTATTGAGTTTCTGGTCAGTTCTGCCCCCTTGTGGCTGAATTCTGGTAACTGCAGACAAACTGATTTGTAGCATTGCTGTATTACATGATATATTGAAATACTTTTATTGTGTAGTTTTTATTGGGTGATTAATATGACTATTGGATCAATTATAAATTACAACTTGATGTTCGGGTTTTGGATTTTCATAGCGATGGCGACAGAAGTAGCAGTATTGTTGAATTTCCTCCACTTTATAATGTTGATAACATGTTCGGATTCCTACCAATTCCCTGTTTTGTTTATATTAACTACGAATATTATTATTACTATTATTTTTATGGGTTTGTATAGTGAAACAGCAGCATTTACAAAAAGATTAGGATCCAGAATCATAGAGAAGTAATCTAGATTGATATTAATGACAACAATCTTCTAACAATAGTAGAAGACGTAGTAATAGTGGAGGAGAGCAGCTGAATCTCAAATGTAAAGTAGCCAAGTTATAATTATAATAGTCACAGCAATAGTAGCTGTATGCTTCCACCTGTACATCATGTCCAACTATTCTAATAATAAATGAACATTTCTACCATTTTCTTTATTATTATTTTTAAATATTATTATTATTGGTAGTAGCAGTAAAAATATGTAACAGTAATGCCTTAATAATTACACAAGTTTGTTTAAATAATACAAACACAAAATTAAAAAGTAGCGTTTGCTAAAAAAAAGATAAACATAAAAAAAGTGAACGGAGACAAGGTTTTGATAGGTCCGAGTCGTGCGACGTACATTGCGTCATTTCCTGTTTTATTTTGACAGATCGCGGCAGTCACGTGACCTCCTGATCATATGACCTACCGGATAAACAAGAGCATAAAATGTGCACCAGTCAGTGAGTGACAGTTGGTTTTTAGTTCAGGTGGCTTGTTTGGTCACTCGGCTACGTTTTGTTTAATTTGATCTGTTCGGAGTGAAGAAGAAGAAACTTGGAGGACCTGAACCAAACATGGAAACCGGAAGTTTGTCTTCTGCTCTGTTCTTACTGCTCAGTGCGCTGCTGTCCGGATGTCTTTGTGCCTACAGCCCGGCTCAGGTACACTGAAACTGTTATTAACCCATCATTATTATGGTATAACACTGTTATATGCTGGTCGAAGCAGGTAAAAACCGCATTAATAAAGCTGATGAATGTAGTGGTTTAGTCAAACCGAAATGGAGAAATTCAGTTATGTCATCTAGTGTCAAACTCCACCTGCTTTATTCCAAATTTACAGGAACCAGAATTTCTCGTAAAGCTGGTTTGGACTCGTGATTTTTTTACAGGCTTTTGGAAAAAAAAAATATTCCAAGCTGATTATATCTGCTGAAAGGTTTTTTTTGAAAATTGTTTTTTCGCTTGACACAAACAAATGAACCTTTGCACTATTACAAATACTCTATATAGCCTTCTGTTGTGCATGAAGAGCAAAATTGAAAGTGAATGCCTTAGCAGTTTCATATTTCCAGCGAGTTAGATTACATTTTTTATTCAGTGATAATTCAGTTCCACCCGGATACAGTAGTTTCACTGACAACAGGATTCCCAAGGTAAAAACTCTGCATATCTTCATATCTCTAGAGGCGAATTTCAAAATAAATCGGATTTGGGGCTAAAGATGCTCAGAGCCCCATCAATTCGGATATCTTACATAATATTCTACATTCTTACTCCTGTTTGTTTGGTTTTCTATTTAACATATCTACAAATAGGCTCTCACCAGCTATATTATTAGGTACACTGGAAGTGAAGCTAAAACTGAGTATCAGGCGGAAGAAAAACTTGGAACTTGCGATTTAGAAACTACCATGGTTGTCGGCGCCAGATGGACTGGTTTCAGTATTTCAGAAACTACTTTTCTATTGAAACTTTCACACACCACTATCTCTTGGGTTTACAAATAATGAATAATAAAAGGCAACAATGGGTTGAATAACGGCTGAATACGATCAAGGTATGATGAATATCATTGCAACCTTAAATCAGAAGGGCTCGAGTAACAGATGGTCTCATCATATATCATTTATGTCAGCTAAGAATAGGAAACTTAGGCAATAATTGGCACCAACTCACCAAAACTGAACAATAACAGACTGGAAAAACATTTTCTGGTGCAGTGAGTCTTGATTTCAGTGGCAACATTCAGATTATTGGGTCAAAATTAGGGGAAAATAAAATAAAGGAACTGATCTATCCTGCATTATCAATGGTTCAGGCTTGTGGAGGCATTGGGGATATTTCATTGACACAATTCAGCATTAATTAAGTATTGATGCTGATAATTTCCATCTCTTTATGATGACTTCCTCTGCATTATCCTACTTTCAGCAGGATAATGTCACAAAAGTTGAAATCCCCTTAAACTGGTTTCTGGAACATGATGGTGTATTGTTCTCCAATGGCCTCCACAATCACCAGATCTCAAATCAATAGATCAATGTATGTGGAGACTTGCGTCATGGATACGCAGCTGATAAACCTGCAGCAACAATGGGGATCAATCATGTCAACATCTGAAATGTCTGAGAAATGTTACTGATATTTTGTTGAATTGATTCCACAAAGAACTTGATCAATTCTGAAGTTAATCAGGTTGTAGAAATGTTATCCAAAGAGTGTAGTCTTCTTATCTGCGCGGAATATTATGGACATATTCAACAGAGAGTCTCACATTCCAGATTTCTAAACCGGGCCAACCTGCGAACAGAGAACTTCTGGACAAAGGCGTCAATTTTCTGCGCCGTTTCTTTTCATCAACGGCAGTGGGGAACGTGAACGAAGCCGTTCAGCCCGTGTTGGTCACGCTTACAAATACTGAATTAGCATTAATAGTCGCCTCGTTCGGTACTTCTCTGCTGTACTTCTCTCTTCGCAGAGGAGGACGGCTGTTTACGGCATAGACAACTTCCGGCAAGCTTTTTTTTTTTATATTTACAATAAAATGTACAGCAACTTACATAAACAGAAACTAAAATAACGAGGAGGCTTAAGGAAGGCAAAAGAGCAAAAATTACAAACAGGAAAAGGTTACAAATAGAAAGAGGTTACAAACAGGAAAAGGTTAAATACGGCAAATTAGGGCAGTTTCCGGTAAGCTTTTTTTTCTCTTCCGGTTAGCTTTACAGAGTTGAACTGGCGCATTACACATGACAGACGTTAGAAGTTGGGTAAAATTTTAAACTCCAACAGATTCCATGCTTCCATATCGTTGGTATGAAGCAAAACAAAGAAAAAAGGGCTGGGTTTTTATTTTAAAACTTTTTTAAACCAGACTTCTTGCTCCTAGGGATTTTTTTTCTGTCTCCTCAAACCTCCAGTCGGTCGAGGGAGATGATCGTTTGTACTGAGCCAGGTTCTGCTGGAGGTTTCTTCCTGCTAAAGTGGAGTTATCATCATTAAATTCTGAAAATACTTGGAAGAAAGGGCAGCATTGTTTAAAATTGACTTTGTTTCAAGTTTATGCACTGTTATAGTATTATATAACATTATAGTGAACCCCTGGTGGTACTGCCTGAGTTTATTATAAAAACTAATTCTCAGTCCAGCCTTCCTAAGAATGGTTGTAAATGGCATAATGGAGGAGCGTTGATGTGATAACTTAATTAAGGTGGAGCGTAAGACAGAGGAGGAGCTTCTTAAAGAGACAGACGCATCAAATTTAATTTGTTATGGTTGATAAATTCAGCATTATTATAACAGCTAAAGGTAACATAGTTACTTGATTGTGCTATAAAACGGCACAACGTGCCTGGAAATCTATATTACCGCCCTTTAAGAAAAAACTTTCCAAGTAGAGTTTGGGTGTTGCTGATAATATAATATATCCACACTCATTCCAGATGTTAAACTCCACTATTATTCAGGTGTAATCATGTTTTCTCCACCTGTTTGCTGTTCTCACAAACAGAAATGAGGTGAGGTTGCTCAAGGCTCTGCTTTGTACTTCCCTTTCACACACTCACCAGACTGTAGCAAGACTGCTGATGATACAGATATTTTTTCATGCCTCAACCTGTTCTGCTTTCAAACATTCAAGCTATTCATCTTTCCCTTTGTCAGCCTTTGTTATCCTCGACGCTAACTCTGTACCATCTCGTCTGTGTTGCTTAGCTTGACCCCCTGGTGTTTGAGGAGCAGCTGCTGTGGGTGAGCGGCGCCCAGGGTCAAGTGAACACCTACAGAATCCCGCTCATCACTTTTACTCCCCAAGGAAGCCTGCTGGCCATTGCCGAGGGCAGGAAGTCGTCGTCCGGAGACATAGGGGCAAAGTTTATCGCAGTGAGGCGATCCACTGACAAAGGCAGGACCACCACACTGAAAAATATCAAATAAAGCTTCACATACTTATGGGCTTTGGATAGACTCGTGGATCACGTGAAAGCTTTTGGTTTCCAGAAAGTTGAGGTCTGTTTCACTTCCATCATCTGCCACAGGAAACACTTGGTCTCCGACCGCCTTCATAGTGGACGACGGCACCTTTCCGGACGGCTTGAACCTGGGCTCCGTGGTTGTGGATGAAGAGGCTGGTTCAGTGATTGTGATCTACAGCATCTGCTTCCACCTGTACCACTGCAAGCCGGCTAGCACCATGATGGTGGAGAGCTGGGACGACGGCCTGAGCTGGAGCCGACCCAAAAACCTCTCGGTCCAGCTGGGAGTGAAGGCCTTCGCTCCTGGGCCGGGATTCGGCATCCAGGTGAGAAAGGAGATTCCCGATATGCTTGAATAACATCACATTAGAATTTCCCAGTTCTTCATACATGAACTTTGACCTCTATGGAGAGGTCAGCATGTAAGAATCCTGATTGGACTCAATAAAACTTTGGGACCCCTTGTAAAATATATTGATAACTTTAACTGAAGAAGGATTGATTTGATCTTTGATGTAATAAGATATAAGTCGAGGGGAAAAGGAGGTGGGTGAGACCTGAGGATTAGTGATGCACCGATTGCAGTTTTCTGGTCGATCAGCGATTACTGATCTCTAAAAAGCGTGACTTAGCGATTCCAAATTTTTCAATACCAGTTTTCTGTCTGAATTGTCGCTAAATGTAACAAGAAAGTTGCAGAGTTGGCAACAGTGAGGCGGATATTGTTAAATGCCAACGTGTAAACATGACCTGGAGGGTTGGTCTCTCTCACTGCAGAGCAGGAGAGGCCAGTGGTTGATTTTTAGACCTTTGCTGAGGTAGATAAGATCGATAAGTATCAGCTGATCTCCCAAAATTAAGGAAATCAGTGCAGATAAATCGGTTGCCTGTGTTGAGTCCATAGTTCTTGCTAGCTAAATCGATGCCCCTCTAATGAGTTGTTCTTGTTCATTTATGCCACTTTTGTTCTGTTTTTGTATTTTCTTTATGATTTTTTTATGGCCAAATTGAAAAAAGAAGACAAAATTTATTTGTTGTTGCTTTGATTTTTCATGACGGATCCCTCAATAAAACAGTTTGACGCGATACACACACGCTTCCAAACTGCAGCAAGCATCCTTAAAAAGTTTTAAATTAATGTATCTAAAATTAGAAATGTATAAGTTGGCCTTAAATACGTTAACACAAGTCCTAAATTTTGTTGTGGCATTACTATTTAATTTTGTATATTTTATGTAGTTTATTTTTCTCAGTTGAGGCTACCGCTAACTAGCTGCTAATAAAACCCTGCTAGCTAGCTTGCTCTTTAATTTCTATCATTGGTAAGTGCCAATTATCTCCAGTTGCTGGATGACACTTTTGTTGCCAACCTATATGATGCTACATCCCTTCTTGGCACTTCTATATAAAATATGCCGTTTTCTTGTACGTTTCTGTTATGATTTAGGTCTTAAAGTTTATTCATAGTGGTCTTAAAAAGGCCTTAAAATGTCTGAGTTAGAAAAACCTGCAGAAACCCCGGCGTGGCTGTGCTGGTTGCTGGGAGACGGCGCTGGGAGGTTGCAGTTTAAAATGTAGTTTTCAGATTGTCAAAGTAAAAATTTGCCATCACATTTATCAAGGAGGAGAAAGAAGTTTTAGATGTACAAGCAGAACTTCATAGGGTTTCTCACGTTTGACAGGATTCACCAAGCGTATGCACCCAGTGCTGTACTCCTGGTTAAAATTATTTTTCAGGATGCCACACTCTGTTAAGTGGCAGCATTTTGACTGCAACCCTGCTGATGAGGTGATGGGAACAGGACAACACTAATGGTGCTTCCTCCTCATCAGTGTTACTGTAACTGATGGTGGAGATGCAGAAAGTGCCTACAGAGAGGAAAGCTGCAGCAAAAACCTGTTTAGCGAGTTCCAAGAAAATAAGATAATAATTACCTTCATGCCATGTTTTCTGCAATCCAGCCACATTTAAAACAGTCCTGGAGGGTCTGCAGACCACAGCTCAGTTTTAATTTTAACCACAAATAAAGACTTTTCATGTAAAATTAGCTAAACTTTAAGCTGAATGGCCTGTTTTACAGCTGCACTTTATTGCGGTCATAAGAAATCACATGTTATGTCTTTCACATCACATGCACATAGTTAAAGGCCTGAGATCATCATTTTAGAAGAATCTTTCTGAGTCATTGAAAAGGTATTCAGCTCCTGAGTGAGTCACTGTGTTTATTTTATTTCCTTCATAGCTGAACATTGAACAGTTGTGGTATTTTTTTTTTAAATTCTGCTTACAATAAAACAGGAAACAAAATTAGTTCTTGTTTCGAGTCAGAGGGGGAAAAAAATCACCTTAAAAGCCTCAATAAACATCTGATGTTTCAAAGTTATGTCGATTTCCAACATAATTTAAAAAAATCATCCGTCTGGATTATTAAGGCTGAATTTTGCATTTCATTTTGTTGTTGTGTTGCTGCACTGAGACTTGCCATGCTCACATATTAATGTAGTGGCATTTATCTGATCTGGTCACAGTGGATTTGCAACATTTTGTCAGTTTGTGGATGAAAACTGCTTCTGTAAAGCAACAGAATCATGATTTTCATCCTTGCTCATGAGGTTGATGGGTTGCTTTCATACATTTTTCACTCCATACTGAAAATAAAATAAATGTCCTAATTTTCCATCTTTGCCCCCATTTTTAAGTGTGAAATATTGATATGCGTGGAAATTTAGCCGTTTTCTTCACGTAAGCTGGAGCCGGAGTAAACAAACCAACATGTCATCTCCAGTTTTAGGTTGGATCAGGCCAGGCTGCAGCGAGGAAACCCGGCTTTATGGATCCCTCTTCATGGCAGACCTCTCTGCATGTGATAACATGGTTTTATAGCAAAATTACCCACAAGCTAAGAGCTCAGATGTTGTTAACTCTTAGTGAAAGAAAGAGAGTCCCAGCCTCAGTCACTTGATAATAAAAGTTGTTTTACTTCTTTGCACATGACAGCACTGAGTTATTATAAGCAATTTTCTCATTAATAGTCTGGGCATTTTGTTGCAATTTGGGAGACAGTCGGAGTGAACCGTCTCCAGGCTGAGTTTTATGTTGAAATGACTTTTAAAGGGGGAAAAAAAAGTTTTTTCTTAAAGTGCGCAAAATGTAGCTATATAGAGACTAATAATAGATTGTGAAAAGAGCAGATAAACAGTTTCCAAAATGAGGAACTGCATGTTAGATCTGAAACCATCCAGCATGATTTTATGTTTTCAAAACAACATTTTATTGATTCACTTGGATTATCTGTTCTCCTAACACCCATACAACACGTTTAAGTAATTTGGTTATCTGTTGGTGGATAAAGAGAAGTTAAAATCATCTCCCTGATTCCAACTGTGCAAACACTACTGGGCGCTGCATCGTCTTTGTCTGCATCTTTTTGCTAAGTGATGCAAGCTTCATGCAGATAATTCGTTTGATTTGCTTCCATTTTGTTTGTTTTCCTGTGGATTTCGGTGCAGGTACTCGACAGGGCAACGCTTTGTGTCGGGCCAAAGAAAATAAGAATGTAAAGAAATAGCTTTTCTTTTTGTTTTTGCAAAGTTACCAATATTATTGGCACCAATAATTTCTTTATTTTTTTCTAATTTGACAAAACTTTGTCACATAAGATTTGCAATGCACGTCTTTATCCGACATCATAGCTGTTATGGATTCTTGGTTTGTGAATTTTTCTACACTTTTAGCGTAAGATTATGCTGTAGCAAAGGAAGATGGATTTATTTTTCTGTGTTTTTCAGACCTCCTCCAAAGGGGAGGATGTGATTGGGGGAAGTTGGTGGGTATTTTGAGGACATTTTATTCCTGGTCCAAACAGGAACAATGGACTTTGAAGGTGCTGTTTACATTGCGGGCGCCGGATTATCGGCCACTGTGTCGCTACAACCTGTACACAAAATAATTCATGAGTTTGCTCTCTCCTTCATCTCTTTTCCTACAAAACAGACCTTGAAATCTTATAGTTTAATATAAAATAGAAAGTTTGACACCCTTTAAGGTACATTTATATATTTTCATTTAAGGTTCCTCTCTCAGACATCTCTCATATGGTTGCAGATGAAATTAGAAGCTTTTCTCCCATTTGTAAGCAAAACCAACAGAAGTTGTCCAACGCTTGAACTTTCTCTTGATTTTACATCCCATCTCTATTGATGTTGTTTTTATTATGCATCCTTTGCTACAAATGATCAGCCACAAGTTGAAGGAATGCTATGTTATTGTATTTTCAGCTAAAAAGTATTTGCTTTCTTATTTAAAAACGGAATCGAATTATTTGTATTTTGTATGCGTTTTTAATACTGTATAATAAAAAATCTGCAGAATGTGACATTTTTTATTTTCGATTACTTGATTAATCATCAGAATAAACAATCAAGTTACTAAAATAATCATTTGTTGCAGCCCTAAACAGCACTCTGACAGTTTGTGTCCAGGATGTGTGGGGTTTGCAGCGATATTAGCTGCCCTTTCATTCATTCCGTTTACCTAAAAAAAATGATAAAAACCTGTGTGATAACAATAAGAGCTGTTAAATTCTCCACCCTTTGTGTCCTTTTGTGCTATAGAAGCGCCTTGATCCTGCAAAGGGGCGGTTGGTGGTGTGCGGCCATGGGACGATCGAGGGGGACGGAGTGTTTTGCATCCTGAGCGACGATCATGGAGAAACGTGGCGCAACGGAGCAGCCCTGAAGAGCATCCCTTACAACCAACCGAAGAAAGCTCAGGACTTCAACCCTGATGAGTGCCAGGTACGTTTCTGTCCAGATAGAGAGGATTGTACGCTGCAAGATCCCATTTTTTTGTTTTATTTATTGCGCTGCTTGTAGCACAAAGATGATGTTTTCTCCAACTATGACTAAAGGTGTTTTCGCACGGAACGGTACGGTTCCAGCCCTGTTGTGTTCACATTACACTGAGGGCGCCATCGAAGCGGTGCCGGATGTCATTATTTTTTAAACTAAACAATGGTTTTGATGTAGCAGCTGGCTGTACTCGTTCATCAGCGAGTAAGAGGAGGAAAAAAAATACCTCATCATTAGACCAGGTGATTGCACTATATTGAGACGAATCCACTGCTAATTAAAACTAATAATAAACATATTGAAAAGAGCACTCTTTACAAAATAAAATACAGTGTAGTGAGAGCCAG
The DNA here is from genome assembly GCF_904066995.2 of Poecilia reticulata. NCBI lineage: Eukaryota > Metazoa > Chordata > Actinopteri > Cyprinodontiformes > Poeciliidae > Poecilia > Poecilia reticulata. The sequence goes on along the minus strand of NC_088840.1, from coordinate 20,739,923 downwards.
CTGTCAACGGAAAATCAACGTCTTGACTCCATAACAACCAGCGGCCAATCAGCTGCTGGTTCTAAGCAGAACCGCTTGGCCGGCCCAATTGGAACCACAGCTCCTGTGGTTCCATGGGGCCGGGGGGAACCGGTCGCAAGTTGTAATGCGAACACGCTCGGAACCGTTCCGTTCCGTTCCGTGCGAAAACGCTTTAAGAAAACTACAAATATCGTCAGTTGTGTGGTGTGCAGTTCCAAATGTCTTTGGATTCTGCTTTTTGTATATATTTAAATGTTTTAACTGTTAATAGCAGGTAAAGTTAAGTCACTGACAAACAGCTGATGCTAGACTAAATCTGAGATCTATCGCCCCCTGATGGCTGCTATGTTTTTTTTTTCCAACACAAAATCTGGCTTTCAAACGTTTTACCACAATTGCCAAAGGTATTGAAGGGCTATCATTCCCTTTTTACAATTAAAAATGAAAATAAATAAATAAAATCAAACATGCATTATTACAATTTTTAAAAAGAGAAAGAAAGGAATTACTTTATGTCCAACATAGTTTCTCAAGTGTTTGCCTTAATAGAAGTAAAGATTTCCAGCTTTTTATACGGAATGTTTTTTTTAAATTTTGCTGTCTAGAAAATGTTTTTATTCTACAACAATGAAAACTTAATTTAAAAACCCTCGCTGCATTTATCAAAGTTTAAAGAATCATTGTGCTCAAGCCTGTTTTTGAGGAAAAAGTCTCTGGAAGTTTGAGATCTGACTTACTATGAAGGATTAATAAAAGAGAAATGGTTTGTGTTGCATCCAACATTTTTTTTAAAACATAGAACAGTTTTAGATATATATTAAAATATATTCCAAGCACAGCAGACGGTTGGTTCCTGGGTCCTTGATTCAGGACAAGATAACAGATGGATGAACAGAACAAAACAAAACAAAGTAATTACACATTCAACAGAAGTTCAGATTCCATTTTCCCCTATATTTTCACTAATTAAAACTCAGTGTTGGATAATATTGTCCCTTTCTGGAGACTTTTTGACCACATTCACTGCTTTTACAAACAATATTTAGATAGTTATATGTAATAAATAATGCTTTTCTTGATGTATGATTGCTTCAACTGCAAGATTTCAAACCTCTGTTGATGTTGCACCAAGGGTCTCCATTTTTTATTCTATAAACAAATTAAATGTAGGTATTTTTATAAAGATTTTGAGCATTTTTTATGCTCTGGAAAACAAATTCCTATTCCTAACATACCTCCTTTCTTTCGAAACCTGCCCGTTTGTTTCTGCCTTCCTGCAGCCCGTTGAGTTGATGGACGGCAGCATCATGATCAACGTCCGGAACCAGAACAACTACCACTGCCACTGCCGCATCGTGGTGCGCAGTTTGGACGGAGGCCTGACGCTCCCGGTGGAAGAGGTGGTCTTCGACACCGCGCTGATTGATCCTGCAGTCGCGGCCGGAGCTCTGCAGAAAGACGGGGTGGTCTACTTCACCAACCCGTCCAACGACCAAAAGAGTACATACTTTTACAAATGTTCGCTTTTGTTAGTAAAATTAGAAGAGATAAAGCTACCTAGCTTAAGCTACGTTCATACTGCAGCCGGAAATGACCCAATTCCGATTTTTGGTTCGCCTTAATGCCACCTGTATCTGATCTGTTCAGGACAGTCTTAACAACACAGATCGGTTTTTTTACGAACGCGACCCAGGCCAGTTGGATATCCGATCTTTTCAAATGTGACTTGAATCCTAACGACCAGGTCGCGTTCATCCGAACGGAACGTCATTGATACTCGACAAACGTCACTATTCTGCGTCCTGATATGCGCAAGTTGGAAGAAAGACAACAAACCTGGCGAACTACAATGAGGATTAAGTTGTTAATATGATGGCTCTGATCGGACAACAACTTTAAAATCGATACGCTCCACCGTTAGCATCCATGTTTACTTCCGCAAACACGGAGCTGCTCTTCTTCTTCTTCTTCTTCTTCTTCTTCTTCTTCTTCTTCTTCTTCTTCTTCTTGGGGATTAACAACTGGCGTTAGTAGCATTATCGCCACCTACTGGTGACGAGCGTGGTTCATTAGGATCTATCTATCTATCTATCTATCTATCTATCTATCTATCTATCTATCTATCTATCTATCTATCTATCTATCTATCTATCTATCTATCTTATATAATCAAATTCTATGAAGCTATTTAGTTTACTTTAAAAATCAAAAAATGATTTGTATCTGCTTACTTACTATCCAAGTTCTTTTTTAATAAAAACCGCAACCTTTTCCTTAATAGTTTCAATTTCTGTCTTCATATAGTTTCTGTCTTTTCCATATCTACAAACATGGCGGTTGGCGAAACACTGAGTACGCTCTCTATATGTGACATTATTGCTCCCTCTACTGCGCATGTGGGACACTTTCAGACCGTTTGCAGATCACACTAGATATACGCATTTATTTTGTAGTGTTTACAACAAAAAAAATCGTAATTGGGTCCATTCAGGCCGCAGCGGGAGCGTAACCTTGCTGAACTCTCCTCAGGAATAAACCTGACGCTACGATGGTCGCTAACGGACGGAAAAACCTGGGAGAACAAAGCCGTCCAGATCTGGCCAGGGCCGAGCGGCTACTCCTGCATGACATCTCTGAACAATGACTCTGTGGAAGACCAGAAATACATCTTCGTCATTTATGAGAAGGGCCACAAGGACATCATTGAGACCATCTCATTTGTGAAGATCCACCTGTATGGCGGGCGGTAGGACGCGCTGGTCAGAGGTAAGAAGAAACAACTTCACCAGGAGTCAATCGATGAAAATATTTTCACTTTCCTCTGACTTCCTATTTGATTCTGTTTATTTCTCAGATCTAAACCTTAAAGGGAAAAAGGATACAAGAAGATAGTGCAACAACTTTCTCAGGAAGAGAATAAGAGACTTTTTACACACACTTAAAAAATGGATGTTGGGAAAAGGAGTCCCTGCACTGTGAATTTCCGGCTTCTTGGTCTGTTTTTCCTACTTTTATTATTTTTATATCAAAATCTTATTTTGCCAAATAATTGATGAGCCTCAATTTGTATTTTAATGGACAAAGCCTGGATAAACAGGAGATTCTTGGGGAATACAAATGAAAGAATGATTCAGCACTGCAAAAACACAAAGCCTTACCAAACACTTTTGGTTCAGTTTCTAGTGCAAATATCTTACCACACTTGAAATAAGACAAAACTGGGGGTGCTATGGTGGTGCAGGGGCAAAGCACAACGCACGTATTGAGGCCTTGGTTCTCGTGGCGCAGGTTTGATTCCCAGCCTGGTGACATTTCCTGCATGTCTTCCCCCTCTCTCATTACCCTATTTCCTGTCAAACTACTTTCAAATAAAGGCCACAAGAGCCAACAAAACCTTTAAAAAGAAATAAGACTAAACTAACTTACGAGTAACTTTTCAGCAGGAAATAGGAGTTTGTTTAAGTGAATCATTTCTTAATATTGATGAAAAATGCTAGTTCCACCGGCAGATTATTTCATTTATAACATGCAAAAAATGTCTTGCCATAATTTAAATAACTTGTCAATGGAACTGGAACTATTTTTTAATCAATATTAAGAAATGATTCACTTAAACAAACTCCTATTTCTTGCTGAATAGTTACTTATGAGTTATTTTTGTTTTATGTCAAGTGTACGAAGATATTTGCACTAGAAAATAGACCAACGCTACCTGGTAAGACTTTATGTTTTTGCAGGGATTTATGCTATTTTTACCACGTCAATTATATGATTTACTTTTAAACGTTTTTAAAGAGGCTTGGTGGACTAATTTCTAAAAACAGCAGAAAAAAAATGACATTTTTCCTTCTACTTTATGGAAAGATTTTACATGGGAGACATGCGGGGAAATCCAGCCTGCATCGAGTCGCAGCTCACGGATGATGTTTGTGTTCATCCTAGATGCTGAAACTACGACTTCTGTCTTCATTCCAACTATTTCTGATGTTGAGAACCAAAAGGTCTGAATCAAGCTGCTTCCTAGAGTAACCATAATATCAACAGTTATAAATAATTTTATAACATTATATAATATATAACATTATTTAAAGTGACCTAAATTTAGGTCACTTTTATCGGTACATAAAAAACGGTGTAAAGCACATGTGTTAAACTGGAGGTCGGTGGGCCAAATCCGGCCCGCCGGAGCTTTTTATGTGGTCCTCTATGTTCTAGACTAAACATTAAGTCTGTTTACATATCATGTTTGCAATCAAATCAATGCAGTTTTTATCTGTTTACTATTAAATTATATCAATCAGTCACTTCAGTTTCTTGTGAATTATTGTGGAAATTAATGCGAAATCAACAAATCCCCACACATTTTTGTGCCTCAACGTTAATTGATCTCAAGTTATAGTCCATGATCTATACAGCGAGGAATAAAAAGTTGCATTTACCGTCATATTTCCAAATTAGCACTATAAACATTTTGATTTTTGCACAAAAAAAAAAAAAAAATCAGAAAAACAATCGCAAAACTCTGGAGGGACTAAAAATATATTCAACATTATTTAATTTTAAGAATTCATTAATATTTTTGACAGTTTATCAATACATTCTGGCACAACTGGCCCTTTAAGACCATTTATGATCTTGATTTGGCCCAAAGTGAGTTTGACACTCCTGCGCTAAAGGTACTATGTTTGACAGGTTGGGAGGTTTGATGCAAAGAAAGAGGTTCTATGTCAGCAGAATGAGTGAATTTGTGGGAACTAATGTAAAATATGCAAACTGGTTGAGAAAAATCCAGAGTCTTCTGCAGAAATCTGACATTCAGAGTAAAAAACAACCTTTTTGTAACAAGACTGGATTCTCTGCTATGTAAATTCAGGTTTTTATGCTGTTTATTCGCTCTAAACTAGAGGACTTCATATATTTTCCAGTGATTTTGACTGTTATGGGTTTGAGTTTCACATGTTAGGAAAAAGCACAGGAAATAACTGTGAAATTAGATCCCAGTCCACTTTTTAATTCTTTCCACAGTTTCCAGCCACTGCAGTGAAATCCTGTTTTTAACATGAAGCAAAACTTTTATTTTTAAATCGGCCTTATTGTTTTGGGATTTCATTAAATGTAACAGTCAGATATCTGGTATAGCTAAACTATGAGGTAATTACTTTCTTCATGATTCATTTGAGTTCTGAAATTATGTATTTTCTTCCCTCCATAAATTCATGCATGATTTTTTGTTTTGTTTTATGTAATTATATAAAACAATATAAATAGTCGTATGGGATGATGCACTTATATATTTTTGTAATACCTCTTGTTGAGTTTAAGTGATTTAAAAACAGTTGCAATGTTGGTTTTTTGGTTATATTTGTGTGTGAAAGAGATGAGTGAATATGACCTAATTATCATTAAATACTTTGAATTCACTAATATTTTTCTACGGTGGTTAGATGACAACAAACATCTAGTTTCTGTCTAAACACAAGATAATACCCAACAGCGGTTTATTTCTTTATGTTTTCCATTACAAGACACTTTAAACCCATCACTGTCTGCTGGTGGGAGACTCTTGAGCCTTTTCCTTGTGACTTCATAAATACAAATCCCCAACATGTTATTGTTTTGAGGGACTGCTGTTCAAATAAATAAAATCAGTTTGCTGATAAGGTGTCATATTTATTTATGGAAATGATTTAACCTGTAGATCTGAGTCTGATCCTGATTCCTATTACTGTTAAAATAAAAACATAATCCTATGAGAAGTGGGATTGGAAGTTATAACCAGGAGGTTTAAATGGGGCTCTTAGTTTTTACAGAGCTGTATCTTTCTTGTCATTATGTTCAAAACTATGTTTTTTTTAAATCCTTTCTATGCTAAACTTTTATGTTTTTAATTTGAAAACCAAAAAAATGTAACAAAATTATTGTTCTTCAAAATTTACAATAATCTTTCCATAGTAGATATTCATCAAAAGGAACAAGTTGCTCTTTTTTCAACAGCTATTTCACATGAGCAGCTCTAAATGACTTTTTGTTTGTTAAACTCATCTAAAAATTGACTCTTCAGGTTATAAAAGTTGTAAACTCCTAGCATAAGTATAGTTGAAAGCAGATATTTATGTACAGTATGAGAAAGACACAGCTTTTTATTTCTGACATAACATTAGAATAAGACCATAATAGTGCTCACCGGTCCAAATTACTTTTCAGATTCAAGTAAATTTTCATTTAATTTGAATATCAAGAGGCGGTAAAAATACAAAACACAAGTTAATTAAGGTCCAGATTGAGGTTTTGGGGAGTTATCATGTTATTTTCAGGTGTTGGTCCACTAAGTTTTGTTAAATCAAAAGCCATTGCAGTCATCCACTAGGAAATGTTACATTTTCTTTTGCTGCCAAGCTTTAAAAAGGGAAGCTGGTTTAGGATTTGACACCTGCCCACACAGTCCAACTGTACTAATACTTTAGTAACCAGGGGATTAGTGTGATGGAACTGGTCCAATCTAAACTTAATAGAGTTTTATGGCGTAATTTGAGAGGAAGACAAGCTGAAAGCTGATTTTACATCAACCTGGGCTTCTCCTCCAGCTGTTTATTCACTTTTAGTAAAGTTAATAAATGTTTACATCCCTGTAAATAACCGGTTTTTGTTCACAGATACAAGCAATTTTTTTATTATTCTGTTCAGTTGCACATTTCTTTGAATTAGTGTTTTTAAACAATGGCATTTTTTGTATTATGCTGTAATTTTGCCCTTACTGTACATTCTTTTCTTACTTCATAATATTTCCCCAATAAGTGACAATAAAAGTTATCTTTACTCTATTTTTAAGTAGGTCAACATTTCAGAATATATATATATTTATTATTATTATTATTATTATTATTATTATTATTATTATTATTATTAGTAGTAGTAGTAGTAGTAGTAGTAGTAGTATTTGATCTTATGTAGGCTGCTAATTTTCAGAGAAATTGAACATTGAGTTTTTTGTATCAGTCCATTTCATCAAAACAAAACGATAAATTTAGTGTATCAAGTCAGTGTTTTTCAGATGAATTTGTAAAACAATAAACTTTTAGGTTATATTTAAATTTCCTACATTTTTTTTTCTTTTACATATCAAGTTCTTGTAACAATAAACTGTGTGCATGGAGCGTCCCTGATTACCTTAAATCCCAGTTTTGGCTGTCAGAGGCTTTGGGAACTACCTGAAAGCACTGTTGCTCTACATGCAATATGTCATTTCTTTGTTGTTGTAATTATTTATTCTTTTGTCGTACTTGGAATGTTTTCTATTTTTAAAATCTATAACCCACATCGATCAAATGAACTGATCTCATGTTAAAGTCCTCTAAAACAGCACTTGATGGAATCAAACAACAAGACGGGATAAATAACAGCTTTTAGTATTGTTTCTAAATATATAGACTCTTCTTGAAGGAAGTACTTTTCCCTCCCAATTTTTATTTTTCAAATAATATTAATAATTGTCACATTTGTCGTTTCTGTTGAGGTCCCAAACGGCTCCCATCGCACGAAATTCACCCAGTAGCCGTTGACGGCTCTTTAGGTGACGGATTGAGTCCAGAATCAACAATTTTCTTTTCCCGTTTTCGTTTATTTTTTTAGGGGGGGAAAAGGAACAAGAAAGTAAGCCGAACACCTCCTGTTATTTTGTACAATATCGATCTAATCAAAGTTGGAGGCAGTTTTTGCAAAGACGTTTTCTTTCCGTGTGTCTCTGCGTGTCTTTGCAGGAGGTTAGAAAGCTACACCGTAGCAGCGAAGCTAAGCTTATTCTGCGATACAACCTCGAGACAAGTCGGGACAAGACCAGGTCAGTGGATGGACATTTCCAACACGCTATTAACTCTTCGGTTACATTAAACTGAACCCGAGTATGTCCTTGTTACCCTTGATGGTTAGCTAAAGCGACGTTTAGTAGAGAAGGTGTGATATTTTTGTGTCTTTATTGTTGTTGTTAGCCAACGGTCATGTAGCATAGCTTGGGAGTTTGATTTTAAGTGGACGCGTTGGCTGTTCAACCGGGGAATGTTTTGCTTGTTTTATGCTACATATGAGATGTTTAAGTTGTTTCTGGTGTGATTGGGTGTTAAGGATCAAAAACTACGCAGCAGATGTTACCGGATAAACGATAGCTTGGTTTGATGCTACTGGTAGCTTCGGCTAGCCTACCCTGCTGCTTTAGCATACACTGCCATCACTTGAATTAACATGTTGCATCACTTATTTATAAAATAAGTAGCTTTATAGCCCTACGTTGCTTGTATTTTTGTAATGATTTCAGCTGGTGGGTTGTGTTTACAGTGGTAGTTTTCAACCGTCCTACGTTAACGGCTCTAGGCCGTTCTCCTCCGCCATTTTGTTTTGTCCGCTAATAAAAAAATCGTTTGTTCTGCTTCATCTCTGTTGCCATCCGTGAATGAGCGTCGTGAACGCGTCCGGGTGTAATGTGAGCGTGTGCTGGAATCGAGCGGTTCGTTTTTGGGGAGTAGTGGACGTCTCAGAGCTGCCGTGGGTGTTGAAAGTGTGTTATGAAACAACGCAGCTCCCCTCCTCCCCAAACAGAACAGAGAGGGCCCTGTGTGTAAAGGCAGCTAACCATAATTAGCTACGAGATACGGTCGTTTTTCATCATCATACTTCAGGCCAGCGCTGCAGGTGGACGTTTTGTAGCTGTGGACTGATTTTTCTCTCTCTCTCCTCAAAGATCATTGCCACCCATGGTTGACAGGAGCTTAGCAGGCCCTCTTTGTACGTTTGGTCCCCTGTTAATCCCCGTACAACACGTAGTTCACCAGCCATCCCACGACCTAATTTTCTAATCTCATCTGGCTATTGAGGCACGCTGGAGTGCTGCTGTTCTATGATCACAATGTAAAACCATCAGTTTGGATGTGAATCTATGTTTGTTTGCCTCGTGTCAGACAGATGGTACTGCAGCAATCAAATCAGATATTCAGTTTTCCTTTGATCAGCTCTGATTTCTTTGTGCTTGATTGTTAAATGCATTAGAATTGAAAATTACGCGCATCAACAAACATAATGTTCTGTGGTTGCAAAATCAGACAAAGCTTAGGGATATAGACGAATAAATTGATATTGTAGTGATTTTATTTTGCTTTGGATTCAAAACTACTTACCTTTTTCTTTTTTTTTTTTTTTTTTTGTCAAAAACTACCGTAAATATTTTTCTTTTCAGAAAACGTGTTAAGTCTGGCGGGCCACCAGGCTTTATTTGTGCCCCCACCAAGCTAAGCATTATTATTATTATTATTTGTTTATGTTTGCATTTTTTAAGACCTTATAGTTGGTGTTCAGGTATCAGTCTTCCAATAACACATAATTACCAATTGATATTTTCAAATTCCCTGTGGGCTGTAAACATTTTTTAGCTTAAAAACAAGTCGACCCACTGGATGAATCACTGACCACCAGGCTTAGCAGGTTTTCTTGCACTGGGGGAAACCGTGTTTTATAATCAATGTCTGGTGCTTTTAATTGTTGAGTTAAAATTAAAATTACACAAATGACTTTTTATTGGTCATATGCCTTAAAAAGCGATTTTCGGTTAGTAGGTCAGGGCAGCTGTGGGTCGTTTGCTTCCTGTCTGAGGCTCCTGGTCTCAGGTAGAGGTGGGCGATGTGCAGTTATTAGATTGTGAAAAGAGCCACACAGTATATTCAGCCACTGTGGTCACTGTGAGCTCAGTGTGGGCAGTATCACAATTGGATGCTGTATTGTTGATGAACCTTCGGTGTCTCCAGTGGTTTCACCTTGTGTAGGTGCTTTGTGACCAGAAACGGTGGGCATAATTATGATCATGCAGGAGAGAGGCTGAGAAAATGTGGTTTAATCGCTTTCTGCGTACAACAATATCATTACTATGTCTTATTCCCCTCACATTAAGCATTCATATTTATGAAGAATGAATATGTAGGTGGCCAGCTGAAATGGGGAGGTCATAATATTGTCTACAGGGCAGAATCTGTGTATTTCTTTCCTACGCTCTTCCTCTGACTCATCAGTTTTATCTCTTCTTTTAGCTTCATAAATGGGTGGAGATTAAGTCATTTAACTCTAATAAATGTAGCACACGTTATCACATCAGTGTGCTGCACATGCTGTTATTAGTCCTGATTTTATTTCATGCAACATTTTGCTATCAGTCATTATATTAAACTAGTAAAAACAAATAAATTGCTCCTTGACGTGCTGCTCCGGCAGTACCTGTCGATTCAAACGGTCAGCATTTCTTCCCGTTTGTTGGATATTTAACTGTAAAAACATTTTGTTTGGCATACTGAAAAAGATGCAATCTTTGCTGTGTGAGTTAACTATTTCACATATTAGGAGGGGATTGTATCTATCATGTATTATGCCAGATTACTTTGTAATAATTGCACAGACTATCAGTGTGAGTTCACTTCTGGTGAAATCACACACACTGGTACCTGAGCTGTGGTTTGGTTGTGGAGTTTAGCTATGTTAATATGTCAAATATTAACTTTGTGAAGGGAATGAGCAGCTGAATGAGTCTCAGTAAAAAGGGAAACTCCTGTTTATTTTTGCTCACTTGGAGTGATCCAGAGTGAGCTCTTTGTTAGTTCACTCCTCACATGAGATGTGTCTTTAGGACATTTAAGATAAAAATAACTAATGTAGTTATTAAAAATTCAAATGTTTTTGTTTGTGTGATTGTTTTCAGAACCTTTTCCTTTTTCTTTTTTTTTGTAACCCAGCATATGTTGACTAACATGCTGGGTCGGTTAGTGACAGACTTGTGGTCCAGTTTTCCTCTGACCATCATCTCAAGCTCCACTCAGTAGCATAACTTTGTATGTGTTGAAAAAACTCTTGGTTTTGTTTTCGTCCCAGCATTGGGGACAGTTTTACCCAACATTACTCTTACAATAATATTTTATTCTTACAATAATATTTTAATATTTTGCCAGCACGTTTTTTTTTTTTTTTTTTTTCTGGCTGACAGTAAACTTTACATAATAATCTTAAGAGATGCTAAAAGCTTGATTGATTTAGGCTCCGTAATGCCAACAAAGTGTTTTCCACAGACTATAACAGTGTGTTATTTTAATTGGTACGTTAAAATAAATATTTTTGTAGGTGCTTGTGTGACTTCCTAACTGAAATAAACTGGTAGGGTTTTTTAAAAAAAAGCCTTTGTCAGGGGTATGAATATCACATGATTTATTTTTTTTGTAATAAAGCTTTTAATCTTTATTTATTTAAGTTGCTTTATGTGAAATCTTTGGTGTTTCTGAAGCCACATTTCAGATCGGAAGAGTTTTCTGTCTTGTTTTCGTTTTTATTACTCATGTCATTCATTATAATAAAGTATCACAGCTCTATTTGGCTTTATTTGCCCATGATGGTTTTCATCATGGACAATCGGTACAGGCTAGAGTTATTTGACACCTTTCAGAATCAGTGGTGAAGACCCAATTAGAGCGTAATGGACGCTGTTCAGCATCGATGTTTAAAGCAGTCGGACGAGGTCAGAGCAGCAGCTGCGTCCTGCTGGAGTGGACAGATGTCCACGCTGGGTGTTTTTTATTGATGATGCTCATCAAACGGAGTTTAATCTGAAGGCCTGCTGGCTGCCGCGAACCCGTCTCCAGGCAAGCGGGGAGGGAATAACTTGCAACGTGTTGCCATAGTAACCTGGATCCTGCGTTTCGGTCTCTTCAGACCGTTACCAATAATGAACGCGGCGCTGCATCAAGCCCGTTCTACCACAATGCTGAAACCGACCTGCAGGCAATTAGTGCCGTTATGATGATGATGTGAAATATTTGTGCTGTGATCAAAGGGTTGTGCAGTTTAGTTTAATTGTGACTGCAGATATATTTATAAAAAAAAAAAAAAGCCATCGCTAACGGCTTCACCAACTTGACCAGCACCATTTGCTGCAGATCTGATGAGCTCTCCCTCTTTATCAGGCTTAAAATGAAAACATGTTCCCAGTGATGCAGTAATGTCTGCCCTTTTAACATGTTGTTTTAAAATATTAATGTGTTCTGAGTGAAATCCACTTAAATGTTGGTAATTAAGACTGACGCTCAGGAATCAAACACTGGAGATGGGTTCAGTTTCAGATCATTTACAACATTCATTTCTTACATCACTGTGTTACGTAATTTACACACAAAAAAATTAGATGTAGAAAATTGCCTTAATGAAAATATGTTTAATATTGGTGATGGGTAATTATTGTATTGTTTATCCTTAAATAAATTCTGATTATTATTTTTTTCTTTTTTTCTGCTGTTTTCTCCTTTGTTGTTTACATTTTCATTAAATGTAAAAAAAAAAGAAAATAGGATTAAATGCAGTTATTGTGTGATAAAAATCACACTTTATGTTTAAAAATGTTTTTATTGTTGTTTATATATTTTAATTTATTAGTCTTCACAGTTTCTGGTTTTTAACTAAAAATACCTGCACATCATTATTGAACACGGTTATTTATTGTATTATTAAGATCATCTAAATATTTTCATTTGTAAAGATGAAGTGTGATTTATTGTAAAGTATTATTTAAAGACAATAACAAAATAAAAAATGTTACAGAAAAGTTGCTCTTCTCTTTAGTTTTTCCAAAATAATCACCTGGTTTAAACTGTAAAAGCACATTGTTCCATTTCACCCATCAGGCTGTTACTGTTGTGCAAAAACTAAATTACACTGAAAAATGTTGGAATCTGGTATTTTTACATGTGCAAGTGAGAAAAAACCCCCACAGAGATAAAACTGCATTTATTCAACTAGATGAATAGATTAATCTTTCTTTAGTGCGATGCATTTATAGAGCCAGCAAACCTCAAACAGACCATCACATTTTATGCTCTGACTTCTCAGACGTTTCCTGTCGTTTTCAGACTTTCTCTCTCTGTGTGTGTTTCCTGAGCATCCCTGGTGTCGGGTCGCTCACCGTCTCTCCCTCCTTGTCCCCCAGTCTCAGGGCTCACCATACTCAATGAGCGGACAGCGCAATGTCAGAGCGCTCTGGGCAAACTGCAAAGGGGAAGGAAGGCAAAACCAAGTATGCGTCTCTCAACTTGTTTGATACATACAAAGGAAAGAGCCTTGAAACACAAAAGCCTGTTGGTGAGTATTTGCTCCGTGTCGCGTTGCTTACACATCAAAGAGAAATCTTTTTTTTTTTTTTGAAGGATCTGTTTTTAGTTCTCTACAGACAGACCTGCTCATTCATGCTCCAGGTCTGTCTTGGTTTCTGCTGGAACCTTGACGCACAGCTTTGTTCAGCCTCTCATTGATCTTTTACCCGTCTTTGAACTTACTGTCTTTGTTTTGCAGCAATAGTTGCACCTCAAAATACGAGGGGTGCACTGATTTACCGGCCTTCCGATTCCCTTAATTTTGTGAGATTGATGATTGGCCGATACTTGGATGTGAAACCGATCTTATCTACCTTAGCAGAGGTTTAAAAATCGACCACTGTCCTCTTCTGCTGTACAGTGAGAGGTTTGACTGACCGGTCAGGTCTGAATGTTAGCAGTTAGCAATATTCACAGTTTCTCTGTTTTGCAACATTTCAGACAAAAAAAAGAAAAATTATAGGCCAAAATTGGAATCGGCAGGTCAGGCTTTTTACATCTTGGTAATCTGCAATCGGTGCAGCTTTACAAAATACGAGAAGGTTGTGTTGTAAATTATAACAAGCCTAGACTGATAGAAATGTTCTCATCTCCCAGGTTATATTTTATTCAGGGGTTCCCCATTAGACTTCCAGGAACGCACATCGCTCGTGTGTCGTTGTTGTGTCTGAATTTAGAAACTCATGTCTAAGAATTGTTACTCTACATGCCACCCACCCTGTAACCTTAGTTCTTCCTCGCCTGAGTTGCATATTCAACAGAGCTGGCAGCAAACCCGATCCCTGTCATTCGCCCAGTCCGTGCGCCGAGTAAACATGGCGGGCGTCACGTTTCAGTGGTCCGTCTGTGCTCACAGCCCTCTGTTCCCCCCGCCAGTTCCCCCCCGCCATGGCCTGCAGTCTCTTGGTAAAGTTGCCTCCGCGCGGCGCATGCCACCACCTGCCAACCTGCCCAGTCTGAAGGCGGAGAACAAAGGCAACGACCCCAACGTCTCGCTCGTTCCCAAAGACGGCACAGGATGGGCAAGCAAACAGGAACCAGCAGACCCAAAGAGGTAAAGCGGGAATGTTTGTCTGTGGTTTACTTTTTTACTTTTTATTTAAAGTGTTTGTATAATTGAACATGGACAATTCCCCATATTCCATATTCATGGAATACACAACCTGGAATTGTGAAAACAAGAAAATACATCAAGAGAAAAATAAATCAAAATTATTAATGAATAAAAAAGCACAACACAACTTTGAAGCAAAACGATTCTTAATAAATATTCAGGACATAATTTTCTAAGTATTGTAGTAACTCAATTCATCAAATGACAAGATATATTTTGAAACGGCGCCACCTTTGGTCAAAGAGATCAATTTTTCCATTGGATGCAGCTCTGGAAACAATGAAGAGACCACGTTAAATGATCAGTTCTCTGATTTTACTCTTTACAAGTTTATGTTTGAGAAGAATGGACATTATTTTATTCAATGAACTGCTGACATGTCTCTGAAATCACAAGCAAAAATTTAGTATTTGCAGAAAATGAGAAATGGTCAAAACAATGAAAAAGATGCAGAGTTTCAGACCTCAAATAATGCAAAGAAAACAAGTTCATATTCATATAGAAACAACAACACTGATGCTTTAACTCAGAAATCAACATTTGGTGGAATAACCAGAAGGTTTTCATGGGGTTCAGTGCAGCGGCTCTTAGTTTTTTACAGATCGGCTTAATTCTGGATTCTGTTTCCATTCAGTTGTTATTGGGGGTTTCAGATCTTTCCACTTCATTAAGACCAGGTTTTTTTCAATAAAATATGTGTAATTCATCTTAAATGATTTAACTCAGCCTCCAATAAGTAAAACATAATTTGTTCCTCCAAAATGTTCTCCTCCTCCCCCTTAATGTCCCTTGGAGTTTGGATATCAGGACAATGTGTGTAAGATCTCCTACTTTTGCATGTTTTCTCTAAAAAAAACTTGTTGGTTGTCTGGGACTCGTTAGGCTCACGTGTGACTCGTTTTTTTTATTATTTTTTGTCGACAGTACCGATGCATTGTCAGCACCGCAGCCGGAGTCGCAGCAGCCTGTGGCTTCACAGATAGCTGCACCGACCCGCCCGAGAACCCCACCAGTTTCAGAGGTAAGAGGCACATCCTGCTGCAAATACCAAACACAAACACACGAGTCTGATGTTTGTGTGTTTGTGCTCTCCTCAGGCTCTGGCCCCACCTTCAGCACAGGCCGTAGGGGCAAGGTCGTGGGCACAGGCCAGCGTTACACATGGAACACAAGGGGATGGTGAGTCCAGATTTAACCGTTTCCTGTTTCCTCCATGATCTCTTTGTTGCCACCAAGTGTCCTTAGGTCTGTCCCAATAAGCAATAGATCAATTAATCACATGACGGATTAAAACAAACTCAATGATTTCCATTTGTATGATTTATCATTTTTCTCTTTTCGTTCTCTACCAAAAACTGGATGATAAAAGCCTCCAGTCTGGTGCTTTGGGCTCAACGAGCCGTTTTGTTTACAGAGACTTCATAATTCACCTTATGTGTTTCTGTTTATTTATTTAGGATGTTTAAAATGTCTTCCAGTTTCTGTGTTAAATGTTAGAATTTAAAGTTTATTGATCTTTTAGAATGTGTCGTTGCATTTTTATGCCATTACTGTTAAGTTACCGTTATGAAAATTGCCTCAAAACCACATTATCGATTATCACAACATCTTCTGGAGCAGCATGTGGTCCAGTGGCGACAGGCCTAAGTGTCCTTCCTCGCCCGGTTTGCAGGTGGAAAGGGATCAAACCTACCGTCGCCGTTCTCTCGCGAGGAATTTCCCACCCTGCAGTCGGCTGGCGACCAGGACAAAGCTGGCAGAGAACCGGCCACTGCAGATCAGTGGTATGGGCCCGGACCAAGCCTCCGCCCCCAGAGTGAGCGCTCACCGCACCGCCCAGCCCGCTTTAGTCCTGCCACCGAGCCGGAGTTCTCCCGCGCCTAACCGACGCTTTGTACGTCTGCTTTTGTCGTTGTTGTCAGACGTTACAAGTTGGCGGGACGGTGGGGGCCGAGCCTTGGCGCCCACCCTGCCTGGGGAGGGGGCAGCGGAGGGGGGCACAGGTGGAGCGCTGGTGATGGATGGGACAGCTGGGGTCCCCCATCCAAACCCCCAGATCCAAGGGCCACCTAGGAATCCCCCTGCAGGCAGCCCCGCCTTGCCCCTGCCCCAACCCCCCGTGGGGCCCGGGTTTCCTCCATATCGAGGGATCATGCCACCCTTCGTACGTTTTCCTTTTTATTACCGCCGCCTTATCGAAAAACAAAAAGAGTTTAACCAGGGTTTTTAATGTTTGTTTGTTTGTAGATGTATCCCCCCTATCTCCCGTTCCCGGGCCCCTATGGCCCTCAGGGGCCCTACAGGTACCCGCCACCTGGGGAGGGGCCACCTCCAAGGTGTGTATCCACATATTTTCTGTTTGACCTGTTGGAAGCAGTTATTCCAGTGTTTTGATAGTTTTTTCTTTATCTCTTCTTCCAGGTTCTCTCGTGGACAGGGGCCCGACGGCAGGGCCCAGGGCGGCCCTCGGGACTCAGGGGAGGTGGTGAAACGCCCCTCCATCTTGAAGCAGGACGACCTGAAGGAGCTGGATGAGCTG
This sequence comes from Poecilia reticulata, assembly GCF_904066995.2. NCBI lineage: Eukaryota > Metazoa > Chordata > Actinopteri > Cyprinodontiformes > Poeciliidae > Poecilia > Poecilia reticulata. Next base: position 20,723,089 of record NC_088840.1, on the reverse strand, counting down.
GACCACGACGGAGACGACGGCTGGGCAGGTACGGAAAGAAACGGGCTCTGTTGCAGCTCTGACACAAATCAAATAAATGTTGTCGGGATAAAATGGCGCTGAGGTTTTTATGTTTTCTCTAGAATTAGTGCCTCTGTCTCATAAATGTTTAAGAAACAAGAGTCAGTGAAATTTGATTAATTGAAATGCATCATGGCTGTATTTGACCAGTTTTATTACATTATGGGTTGTAGAAATGTGTTCATCATGAAAAATCTGTTCTTTCTGCCTTGCATAAGTGTTTTACCTTTGGAGCTTCTTCACATTTTGTGGAGATAAATCCACAAATTTCAGTGATTTTACTGGGACTTTATATGACAGAGCAACACTAAGAGCTGGATGGTTTGTTTACTATTTACTATGAAACCTGCCAGTTGCTTTCAGCACCAACTGATTTGCAAATGGAGCCCACCTGTGTGTAATTTACTCTCAGTATAAATCCAGCTGTTCTGTGGAGGCTTCAGAGGCTTGTTAAAGAACAAGAGTGAATAAACGGCTTCATCTAGACCAAGGAACTCTGCCTGAGATGTTTTAAAAATAAATATGTACAATTTTCAGTCTCTAGATTTGAAGGCTAGTAGAGATTTGCTGGAAAAGTTGCAGCAAAATGCATGCCACACTTCTCAGATTTTTAGTTGTCAAACATTTAGTAAAAAATCTATAATTTTCCTTCCACTTTGAATATATATACAGAGCCTATTAAGGTTCTGAGTTAAATGTGGAAAAGTTTCAAGGAGTGTGGATTAGAGATGTGCCGATCAGGTTTTTTCCTGCCGATACAGATTCCGATCACCCATGAGGGCCGATCACCGATACCGATCACATAATAATAATTATTATTATTTTTATCCTAAACAAATACCGGTTACATTATGTGGAAAAAGGAACCATGAATTCACCTTAATTTAGACAAAAACTTGTTTTTAATAACTTTTTCCAAGAATAAAATTGTACTGCTATCAGTAATACTATCTTTAACAGACTGAAAACATATGAAGGCTCTGAAGAGGCTAAATAATGCAAAGAGCCAAAAATAAAACTTCTCAACATTGCCAAAAAAATTCAAGTATAAAACTTAACATTCAAAGGCAAATACAGGATCCATTACAATAAATAATCCAGAGTTACTGAATGAAAACTTTCTGATAGCATGGCGGCTAGCTGATTACTGCTAGCTCTGAGTGGCTGTTTCTGACTGAGCGGAGTAATTATGCAGAGCAGGGAGGAGATCGATTATTTTTTCAGAGATTATCTGTCTCATGTTAGGACAGCGAAAGTTTTAATACGTATGTAAAATTTATTTTTTTAGGTTAGATGCTGCAGCTTTAAGCAGAGGTTTGGTGTGAGAGTCACTATCAGGTTGAGCAGAAGCGGCGCTCCGTCTGTGAAATATTACTACCTGTAGCGCGTAGCAGCGGTTCAACAGCGAGAGCAGAACCAGCGTCTTACATCGCAGCTCGAAGACTTAAATAATTTTGCGGGTTATTTGTTTAGATTTCTGACCGTCATGCTAATCTGGGTGAGTGTTTGTAGCTGTGCGCTGCTTTACCTGCTATCTGATCCTCCATATGTCTTTTTACTGCAGTGAGCCTCGATGTAGCCAAACTCCGTCAAGTATGTCATTGTTTTTATGTCGTATTAGCTTCGTTGTGTTGATGCATTTTGACGTGCTTCAATTTTCCGCCTCAACACGCAAACGTCCCCATTCACTCAGTGCGTTATAGTTCCACATTGCTTAGGATTTGTTGCTGCGCGTTTGCGCAGTGTGAAGGAAAGAGGAGACCAGCTGCACAGGCAGGCTGGGAAATGAGATGCAGGTGATTGGTATCGGCAACAAGAGACAGTGATCGGCGATCACCGATCATACACTTCTTCACAGAAATTGGCCGATTATGATCGGTGACCGATCGATCGGCACACCTCTAGTGTGGATATTTCTCCATGACGACGTGGAGCAGCTCCTTTTTGTTTTAGTCTCCAGTCCCATTAAATTACCTTCTAAAGCATCGCAGTGGAAAACATCTTTATTTATGCCAGTAAATAATTAAGGAGCCGATGGGATAGTGATAGTGAATGAGTTTGATGCTTTTGTGAATATCACATTTCTCGCTTATCGAAGCAGAGTGGCTCATGTGGCTAGAAACACTCGGGGTAAAAAGAGAGGCTGGGAATCAAATTGATCTGAGCGATGAACAGAAACGACGCTGAAGCTGCTTCCTGTCCGAACAGGGGCCAATGAGGAGATCGATTACTCCGCCAAGCTGAAATTCAGCGATGACGAAGCCGATGAAGAGGGAGACGAAGACAAAAAGGAGAGCAAGAATGACTCGCGGTACGTGAACAAGTAGGTCTATTTGTTCCAGAGGTTTGATGCAGACGGGGTTTTGCTGCGGTTTAGTTTGTATGCTTGTCTTTCCTCCTCAGTGAGCAGCAGAGGTCCCAGGACGCTCCCGCTGCAAACTCTCACTCCCGAGCCTCGGACAGCGGCGGGGAAAGTCGACACACGCCCCCCTCGAACGCTGACGGCGCCCCACAGCCCCCCTCCAGCAAGCCAGGATGGGCCGAGGAGGGAAGCAGCGGCTGGGGAAACCAAGGGGCGCCATCCAGCTATCAGGTGGGAAGTCAGACCGCAGCAACCGTCTCCTCTGCAAGGCACTGCTAAATCTGGAAATGCACAACACTGTAAAAACAAAACGACAACAAAAAAACACTCAATCTTACCAGGTGTTCTTGGTTTAGTTTCCAGTACATTTGAAATAAGACAAAACTATCACATAAGTAACTTTTCAGCAAGAAACAGGAGCATGTTTTAAGTGAATAATCCCTTAATTTGATAAAAAAAAAAGTTCCAGTTCCACTGGCATATTATTTTACCTTCAACATAAAAAAATCTCTCATTATAGTTTTGTTGCATTTTAATCAGATTTTTTGCTCTTAGAAAGAAACTGCCTCCTCCAGATAAATGTTGCAGCTGCATCAAAACTAGCTTTGGGTATTTTCCCTAGTGTCGGCGTGAAGGTTGTAATTTTAACATCGCGACCGACCAACCTGGTTATTGATCCGTATCGATGAGAAACGATCAGGGCCCAGTCCGATGCCTGCGATTGGACCTGGACCTCCCTGCTTTTTGCATGCTGCTGTCAGTGCAGATTATGGCTAACCGTGTCTGCCTACAGGGGCGCAGGCCTGGATTGGGTGGCCCCCGGGAGCAGCCCTCCCCCCCACCTGGGCCGCTCCTCGGACCAGGGCCCTACTCCTTTTATCGACAGGTAGCCGTTTGAACGGGGCCTCATAGATCAGCCATTCCTGCCATGACCTCATCCTCCGCCTGCAGAGTGTATGGTTCAGCCATCTTTGCAGATGTATCTCAGTAAATTAGAAGATCACAGCAGGTTCAGTCATTTAATTCCAAGAAAGGAGATTCAAAACACACAGTGATCGATTTCAAGTCTTTGTGTTGATAGAAACACAGAATTCAGTTTCAAATAAATGGAAAATATTAAATATATGCCAATAGAAATGGGTATTTAACACAGAAATGTTACTCATTTGGACCTTGATTTCCAAACAAAATTTAAAACTTACTTTCCTCTGAAAAGAGTCATTTGGACATCTGAGTTCTTCTTTACACTCAACTTTACATTACAATGCTTTGGATAAAGCTCTGTGAAAAGCTAGCTTCTATAGCAATGACCATTTGAAGCTTATGCAGCAGGAACACAGAAAACACTGTTTCCTGTAACAAAACAATCCCTTTTTATCCATATTATGTACCACAGAAACTGAATGTTGGGATTTTAATCAAAATTAACAGAATCAAATGCTTGAAATATATCAGCTTGTGATGAATCTTGAGTTTCAAATTTTGAATTAAATCACTCCAGTAAGTCTTTGATGATGTAATTTAATGAGATGCACCTGTTTTAGTTTTAAATCCGCTCTTTTGTTCTTTAGTTCCGTCTCTGTTTGAGATTCATTCATTGGACATTTTGTGACACATTCCAGCTGAGTCATCTTCAGGACTGAACTCTTCATCGTCACACATTCAAATCTTTCTGTGACTCTGCAGGACCGGCCGCACGGCCAGGGTTCGCTCCTCGGCCCGGGAAAACCCGCCGTTGTCGCCGCCGCCACCCAGCTCCAGCCAGGATCAGCGGGTCCGACCGCTTCCTCTCAGCCCGGCCTGCTGGTCCACGGCTCCCAGGGAGACGACGAAGACGAGACCTGGCGCCAGCGCCGGCAGCAGTCCTCCTCTGAGATCTCTGCGGCCGTGGAGCGAGCCCGTCGCCGGCGTGAGGAGGAGGAGCGCAGGATGGAGGAGGAGCGGCGGGCCGCCTGCGCCGAGAAACTGAAGAGGCTCGACGAGAAGCAGCAGCAGCAGCAGGGCAGCGGCCCGGCAACCGGCGGCGGCAGCAAGACCCCCAGCCTCGACGGGAACTCCACCGCTGCTATGGCCGGCAGCCCCAGTCCATCGGTCTCAGCGTCCTCCCCGAATATCAGCCAGCCGACCTCCCCCTGCGTGGACCACGAAGAGCCTCCGGTGCTGGCAGCCCCTTCCGGGTCCGGCTCTGCAGCGAGTGACCGCCGGAGAGCCAGCAGCAACAGCAGCTACGACTCCACTGCAGGTCAGCCTCACAGGCAGGGTCCACACGCATCGTTAACAAGTTTTGTCTAAAAGTAAAGCGGCGGTACGTAACTCTTCCAAAAATATGTGAGTCTTACATATACAGTTAAAACTGTCATCATGTTGTGACATTATGTTCGGAGAATCTGTGAAAAGATTGATCTCCTCCCTGAGCTGCTGTTTCCACCTGCAGAAATGCACCACTGGTCAAAAAGAACCAGTCAGAACCAGGAGGAAGATCAATAATGCTCATGTACGTGCTTCTAAATGTGCTAATTGTGGAGAAACCGTTCTAGGAAAGCCGTTTATCTGCCGTCATTGGTGGTCATGCTAACTAGCCTTAGCTTTCAGGAAGTAGCTGTACAGTAGCAGAGATAAAGTAGGAGAGCGTGAGTGTCTCCTTCACAAGAGTGATTTACAGCGCTAGAACCCTCCTCCTGGCTGTGATTGGTTGATCATTTTAACAATTATAAAAAACTTGTAAAGCTCCATAATACAGCTTTAAGGCCATAAAATGTCTAAAAGTAATTTAAAAATGAATGTTGACCATAAATACACTAATCAGATCTGAATTTTTTTTAAGGCTACCGCTAACTAGCTGCTAACAAATCCTTGCTAGCTTTTTTGTGTTTATCATGAATTAAGTGTAAATGTATCGCTCATTGGCTAGAAGATATTCGTCTTTGCTGTAGTGCAGAAAGCTTCACATTGTGTGGTTAAAGCTGTGAAGCTGTGTGAGAAACGCAGAACTACTGCCAGGAGCTGCAGGCGGACATCAGAAGTTTCAGTTTTGCGATGCTTGATTTGTAGCGCAGCATGTTCCCCCAAACATTCCCTACATTTCTACTTTGTTTCGGTCTTAAATGTTAATCATGATGGCATTTATAAGGTTTTAAAAAGTCTTAGATTTGACTTCTTGAAACCTCCCTGAATTAGTAAAGTCCTGTGTGGTTCATCCAGGGAAGCTTTAACTATGTTGTCCACCCGTGTGCAGATGTCCAGCAGTGTCCCCAGCCAGCTGTGTCCCAGCCACAGCAGCCCACTCTGGATGTCCCTCCGTCAGTGGAAAGTAAGGAAGAGGCCGCAAGCAGTCCTCACGTCCGTGCAGGAAGTGGCGGTGAAAGAGGCGTCGAGCCGGTGAAGATGGAGAGTTCTGGCGTAGGAGTGGGCCGTCAAGCCGGCGGTCCTCCTGGCCAGGGTTACTCCAAGTACCAGAAGTCTCTACCGCCTCGCTTCCAGAGGCAGCAGCAGGTCAGGGCTTCCCTTTGCCACATGTTTTAGATTGATGCTCAGACTGGATGTCCAGAAGGGTCGAATGTATCTGCTGTTCTGTGTGCAGGAGCAGCTTCTGAAGCAGCAGCAGCAGTGGCAGCAGCAGCAGCAGCAGCACAGCCAGGCCTCCCAGAGTCAGCTGTCCCCCCAGCCCCAGGCGCCTCAGGGCCCGTCCCCAGGCTCCACGCCCCAGCCGGGCCCTGGGCCAAAGCAGGGCGGACCCCTCTATCAGCCGGGCAGCATGGTGCGACCTCCACCTCTGCCCATGAATTTTGATCCTCGCTGGATTATGATGCCTTACATGGACCCTCGCGTGATGCAAGGTCGCCCTCCTCCCATGGAATATTACTCAGCTGGCATGCACCCGTCTGGTGAGTCGATGCAAGATTAAAACAACTCAACAATGAAACCAGGGCTGCATCTAGTGACTGTGTTAATAATCGATTATTCTGATTATTAAACGAGTAGTCAGGCAAAAAAAACTGGCACATTCAGCAGATTATTTAACTGCTTAAGCTTATTTCATGAACTATTAGAAATGCATAAGAAAATGCAAATAAACAATTTAATTCTTTTTTTTTATTAAATAAGCATTTTATTGCCTAAAATCAGTGTCTGCTTGATCATCATGTGTGTGAAAAGACGCATCTGCAGCTAGTAAAATACTCAGCTCAGCTCTTTCTGCCTGACTTGATCAGGACGGCATAAGAATAATTTGTATAATAACTTAATAGGAAACTTTTTATGCATTTTTACAGAATCTGAACCAGGTTAAGCTAAACCTACGTCACTAATTACTGCTCTGAGGGTCCTCAGAAAATGGCCTCAGTTCTCTAGTTAACAATTCTTTTATTACCAAATTAGTTGACTGTTTAAATAATCAGTTAATTTTTACAATGAAAGCAACATTTGTAAATTAACATGCTGATTGTAAACTGCGTTTTTAGTGAAACATAATTTCGCTGTTGCAGGGCTTATTGGTCGTGAACGATCCGATTCAGGCGGCTCTGGTTCCGAGCCTTTCGACAGGCAGCAGCAGCAGCAGCAGCATCCGGGCCACCCTCACCGTGGGACCCCCCCTATGGACCCAAAGCTGGCCTGGGGGCCCGAGGTGTTCCCTGGAGGAGCGGACAGCCGCGGCCTGACGTCCCCGTTGAGACAGAAACAGGCACTGGAGGAGGAGGAAGTGGGGAAAGGGCCCAGGTATTCATGTCTAATGTTTCTGACCGTTTGGCTTTAATTTAAGTTATTTATTATTTCATTTATTTGGTGTGTTTTCACACCTGGAAGTCCAGTAGATGCAGTTCGATTGAGGACCAAAATTGCAACATTTGTTGCTTTTATACTGCACTGTATTAAACGAACCAGAACCTTTGAAAAGCCTGTTCACACCCTCGCCTGTGGTGGCGCTGTACCCAGAACCACTGAAAGAAAATGACAGAAAAGAAGACATGAAGATAGCATTGTTTGGTAACACTTTATTTGAAGGGGTGATGCTGTCATAAACATGAAGGAGTCTTTGTAAATGTTTATGATTGTTGTCACGAAGTGTCATTCAGTAAATAACGACACTTTAGATGCAAATTTGACTTTTAATTGACTTTTAAAGCAAGTTTTTGAGACTTTGTAATAAAGGTGTCATTATTTACCAAATGACACTTCATGACAACAAACATAAAGACTTCTTCATGTTCATAACAGATGTGATGTCATACTTATGACAGCGTCATGTCAGTCTTTTTCACACCCCTTCATATAAAGTGTTACCGATTCTTCTTAGTGAAATGTGGACAAAACTGGAGAAGTGTCAGATTTGAGTAGTTATCTGGTAAAAGACCACGGCCCATTTTTCCTTCTTGTGTTAGACTTGGACATTTGTTTTAGTTGTATTTACCCAGAATGCACTGCGTCTACTTCCTGCTTCCTTATGCATTCATACGGCACCAGAGTTAACTTCAACCGAACCGACACCTAGAGTTTTCTGTTCTGGTCCTCATCAGAGTTGGATTGTGCGTTCACACCTCTCCAAACTAACTGGATTTCCTGGGCAATCGAACTAGAGTTTGATAAAAGCGGATTAAACACGGCTGGTGTGAATGCATCTTAACATTATCTGCATCTTTGGCTTCAGTTACTTGTATCGTTCTAACTTGCACTTCTCTCCGTAGAAGTGACACTCCTCCACACCGCCTGCGCGACGGTGGACTGGGACCAGTTCAGCAGCCCAGCTCATCATCTGGCACCTCCAGTCAAACTCCTCCTCCTCCCGTTGGTGTGCAAGTTGGCAGCCAGGGAGGCACACACCACCCTCATCACTACATCGGAGGGCGGGGCAACTACAGCAACTTCCCCGACCAGGGTGCAAGGATGCCTCCCCACCCGCAGCAGAGGCAGGGCGAAAGGGGCAACCAGCCCCACGGCTTCACCCACCCAGATGACGGGCCTTCTCGAGGACCTCAGCAGGTGCAGATCTGGGGAGCCTCACATTCTCATTACGACCGTAACGGCCGTGCAGACCTCCCCGCCGTGGAGGGCAGCGCTCATCTTCCCCACCACCACAGCCACCACCATCAGCAACCTCAGTTCCCCCTGCACCCCCACAAAGCAGAAAGCAGTCGTGACAGGGGCGGCGAGGCTCCCGCCAAGAAGACGGACTCTTCTCCACCTCTTCACCAGCCATCCCTGTCATCCTCATGCTCCTCTTCCTCCTCCTCCTCGGCCAGGGAGGAAGGGAAGGCGGCCCAGCATCACCCGCCGCCTCTGAGGGAGGCTGAGGCTGGCATAGGGGAGAGAGGCAGCAACAGTCACATGAAACCAGACAAACCAGGCCCCACTTTTCTGGCCCATTCCAACCAAAACCCTCTTCAGCATGGCGGCCATAATCAGACTCAGCAGCATCCTCACTCTAAGCCAAACCAAAGAGGAGGGCGCGAGCATAAAACGGAGACGCAGTGGGGCCCACGGCCTGGAAGCAACAGCATGGGTGGGGGATCGTCTCACAGCAGGAGGGGTAACAACGCAGGAGGAGGAAGAGGAGAGGACCCCTCCAGTACTCCATCAGACCACAAACCCTCCAACCAGACAGGAGGCAGCAACCCCAACAAGAGGGCTGGTCCAATCAAGAAGCCTCTGCTGAAGGAAATAAAGAGGGAAGGAGTGGAGGTTGATGGAGGAGACAAACAAGGCAAGGAGAAAGAGCAAGATGGCGGCCAGCCCGCCTCCTTGAAGCAGGACACTTCCTCCATCCCCCAGAATGCCTCGACTGCAACAAAAGAGGAGCAGAACCATACAGCTAAAGCCAGGAGCGGAGGGAAAGAACGGTCCTCTGGAGGTGGAGGAGGCTCCGGCAGAGGGTCCAAGGATGTAGACACATTGTCTTCTGGGTTTCCCTCCAGGAGGGACAGAGACCGCTCGTTCGAAAGAGGCGGAGTGCCTGTGAAAGGGGGCAGGCCCAGTCGGGGACGAGGAGGAGAGTTCTACCGCGGTGGCCGTGGTTACCGGGGTACGTACACTGCCAGTGCTGGACCAGCTGGCGGCGGTCGTGGCAGGATGGGAGCGAGGAGTGGGAGAGACTACCGCTCCTCTACTGGGGGCGGCCACCACCAAGAAGCCAAGGGTGACGGATCCGGTGTTCGGCACGGCCAGGACCGGTCTCAGCATAACCCGGCGAGAGCGAGGAACCGCAGCGAGACCCGCAGCGAGGGCTCAGAGTATGAAGAAATCCCCAAGAGGAGGAGGGAGCGAGGTTCGGAAACGGGCAGTGAGAGTGGGGGCAGTGACCTTGGTCACTCTGACAAGGACGAACACCAGAAACCCAAGAAAAGTTCAGAGAACGCCGGAGCCACAGGGAACATCTCTTCAGTGGCGCCCAGAGTTTCTCAGGCTCGCGTGTTCACCCCCAGGGGGGTTCCCTCTAGGAGGGGCCGGGGTGGAGGCGGCGGAGGGGGAAACATGTACAGGGGCAGTGGCACCGTCGGAGGGCCTGTTGGGGGTCACCGGGTTGGACCTGGCTCAGGGTCTTACGCCGGGTCATCAAAGTCTGCCGCTTCAGGCCGGAAACCGCAAGGTCCACCTCAGACCTCTGCACCCAAAGATCTGGGTCGAGGGGGTGGCGCAGGAGAAAAGAAGGACAAGGTGGTAGACGGAGGCCAGAATCAGGGGGCCAACCCGCCTCCGCCATCTTTACCTGCCACGGCCCCTCCTGCTGTGGCGTCCGCTGAGAACGGAGGAGTGATCATCCAACAGGCTGCAACCAATCCCGCCCCGAACTCAGGAGGCCCGAACGCCCCCCCACATCCTGCCAACCGGGGCCACCCTCCTGGTGGGTTCGACCGACCCCCGAGGCGACGCCGTCACGGCCGCTCTCAACACCAGCAGGACAAGCCTCCCCGCTTCCGCAGACTGAAAGAGCGAGAGAACGCCGCGCGCATCAACGGCGGAGTCGGCGTCATCGGCGGCGGCAGACCTTCGTCTCCTTCCCTGAATTCGGTTCAGGACAGCAACGGAGCTCCGGCGGCCGCCCCCGTCGCAGGAAACGCCCCGAACCACGGCTCCACTCTGAGCACCAACAACAACAACAACAGCGGCGGGCAGCAGCCCAACAACGCAAACAGCCACCACCATCACCACTACAACCAGAGCAACGCTGCCCCAGCCCACGCCCAGCACCACCACAACCACGGTGCCAAGTCTCCGGACTTCACCAACCAGAACTCGGACCAGGCCAACGAGGAGTGGGAAACCGCCTCTGAGAGCAGCGACTTCACCGAGTTCAGAGACAGGGACGCCGGAGGGGGGAAGTCCTACGTCTCCCACCATCACCATCACCCGGGTAGAGGCGGTGGCGGCGGCCTGGTGGATCGAGACATGGCCGGTAAAGAGCCGTCTGCGAATAAACGAAGCTTCTCCAGCCAGCGTCCCGGGATGGAGCGACAGAACAGGAGGGTCAACACCGGAGGAGGCGGAGGCAGAGGCCCTCGCGGCCCCCCGGGCGGCGGCGGCGGCAGCGCTCCCGCCAATGGAGGTGGCAACCGCGGGGAGAAACGTGGCAACTGGCCATCGCCCAAAAATAGGAAGTGATGGAGTATTAAGATGTTTTGTTAGACGAGCCCACACACCCACCCTTTCATCTTAACCCCTTCTGATTGTTATTTCATGGCTTATCTGTTGACTCCCCTCACACATTAGTGGATCGTGCCGTTTTATGAAGATGGTATTCATACTCACCTCAGCTGTTCCTTTTACATCCTGCGTACCGTCCGTTTATGTAGCGTTGTCTCTTTGTTTGGTCTTGCTCTCCTTTAGTTCATGGACCCCCTTCGTTTTCTTTTTAACCGCCCTTTAACAAACACTGAGAAGCATGTGGCTGTATCGCTAAGCTACACAAGCACCAACACGGCAGAATTAAAATGTTTGCTTAGAAACCCTGAACATGTTTGGATTGGGTTAATTTTTCTATTTATGCGTTCAGTTTCCACCACTCTGACCTGGGTGGGACTCGGGTAGCACAGGTCTGCATTGGTTCCCTCCTGGAGGCAGAAAACTCGTTTTTAATCACTTCAGACCATAAAAGGTTGAGGTTTCTGGTGGGTTTTGTTGCATTTTTAGTTGGATTTCAGCCCCACACATGAACACAGTTCTGTAAAGCAGGTGATTAAATATTTCCCCGCTCACATCCACCCCTCCCCCACCCCCCCAATTCCTCCATGAAAAGATTGTCTGGTCACTGCTCGGTGCTCACCTCCACCTGGGTTGATTTGTCGTTGGTATAAGTGTTTTTGTTCCTTGTTCAGATAGACGGTGTGAATTTTATTTTTGCTCTAAATTGTTAACCTGCTCTGACATTTCAGTAGTCATTAGTTGCTCCTTTATTTTTATTTTTCTCTCTGTAGGATCTCTTCTTCTGGCCTCATCGTAGCATAATCCTTCCCGGCAGAAATCCCACAGGCTGCAAACCCCCCAGCTGAATATAGTTTGATCAGATGTGTTTTCCCTGTGAGGACTGTACTGATAGCATGATGGCTTTATTTTAACAACCATTATTTCCTCAGCGACCGGCGTTTTAGTGTGCGGGTTTTTTTTTTGTTTTTTTTTTCAATCGATTCTGACAGGAGAGGGAAAAAAATCCTCCATCTAAACGCCGGTCCAGATGTTTAACGCAAATGTTTATTCTTCAGTAGATAATCGTATATGTTCAAATAAGCACTCCTTGTAGTATTTTTGTTTCATTTCATCTTTTTTTTTTTTCTTTTTTTTTGTTTTGTGGTAACGTGTTCGGGGATGTTACAGGACGGGTTTTGCTGTCCGGGCCCACAGATCGGAGCTGGTGTTGTACTGTTTTAAACCAACCCTCCCCTCTTTTCTCCGCTTACTGCCGCCACGCAGAGATCCGTCGCTCCTCGAAGGACTCGACGTCTGAGGGAGGAAAACGGTTTCTCGCCCGGCGCACATGCAGACGGGGCGGGCCGTTAACCGGGACAATGCCAAACATGTGCAGTTCACACGGTCCGTGGGATTTTTACTTGCAACAACAACAACAAAATGGTGACCTGGAGTGATGTAGGATTACACTCGTAAAAAGTGTTTTTTTTTTTTGTTGTTGTTGTTTTTAATCACACGTAGGAGACGTAAAGCAGCTTATAATAGCATCCAAAGTGAACTAAAACGATTTCCTCATTTGCATCCATTCTGTCACTGCTGTAAGTTGGGGCTCTTGTTTGTTTACTGACAATAATTTTGAAGATTGTCTCTGGGATGTTGTGAGTAGGGCATTTGATGAACTGTGTGTGTGTGTGTGTGTGTGTGTGTGTGTGTGTGTGTGTGTGCGTGTGCGTGTGTGTGTGTGTGTGTGAGCGAGCGAGCGCGCCCGTGTGCGTGGGTCGGTATGTTTTCTGGTGTTGACTCGGGGACGGGGGGGGCAGCGACTGGAGGGGTTGAAGCGAACGGCAAGCGCACTTTCTGCCTTGTTTGCCCCCCCCCACCTCCCTCTCCTCTCCACATGTGATTTAACAGCTATAAATCTTCTTAAATACATCCACGTGTATACATTCAGCCGTGTGTATATGTTCAGCATCCACATGAAGACTCTCTGCAGAGAATTGTCACTTTCTTTCCTGTAATTTAAAGCATCTGTTCTCCAGCAGGCGAGTGAAGTTGGACGTTTTAATTTTTCACTCTGAATTCTTCTTAGCATGAAAACACCGCTGGGTGCTGCTTGCATTGCCTGTTACTGGTTTATACATTGATAGCTGTACACTTAACACTGGCTCCAAGAGTCTCTCATCCCTCCTTCAACGTTGACGTGCACATTAATGTATGTACCCATGTTAAAAAGATGAACACCAGTCGTGTGTCCCAGCGAAAGATCTCTCAAAGATTGTATTATGTTTCCAGAAATACCGAGGTACACCGGGTGGTTTGAGCTGTTTTTAGCATTTATGGTTTTTAGTAAAAAAAAACAAAAAAAAAGGAGCCGTAATATACACACATGTATGTATATTGGTATGTATCTAAGTTTTGTCTACCCCAACTTACATTCCCACAAACAAATGTTGCAATTTTTAGTTCAAGGGAGCAATGTACAAGCAGAGAAGTGTCTTATTATAATAAAGTTATACAGAGAAGGCAAAAGTTAAATAAACTACTTTTGATTTAATGGAAAATAATCGTAAGTCTCGTTATTGACGTGACGTTTTCTCTGCAGCCGCATGAAGACTGGAAGTCTGGGTTCAGGTAACAAAATCGGCTGACAAGCATCAATATGTAGATCTGTTTAAATGAAAACTATCAAGTTAATTTAGTGAAATAATTGTGACTCATTTCCTCTTCAAGGGGATTTGCATGAGATGTCTCACTGCAAAAACAATCTTACCAGGGGTCTGTTTTATAGTGCAAATATCAAAGTAAAAGTGAAATGAAACCAAACTTACAAGTAACTTTTCAGCTAAACATAGGAGCTCATTTTGAGTAAATTATTCCTTAACATTGATGAAAAAGTGCTGCTTCAACTGGCAGATTATTTCACTTATACTGTGGGGAAAATGTCCTAATACCAGTACATTTTCATCAATGTTAAAAAATTAACGGAAGCTCTGATCTTGCTGAAGTTACTTTTAAGTCAATTATGTCTCAAGTGTACTAAGAGATTTGCACTAGACAAAAATGGACCTAAACACTGGTTTTTATTTTGTTGTTTTTTGCAGTGAGCAAAAAGTCAGACAATTCAAAAGATTTATTTTTTTCCAGAAACGTCCAAAGTGCTGCTCTTAATTATTCAAGTGTTCACAGTTCAGTATGTGGTTGATTCAAATATTGTGTAAAAGATGTCGAGGTGCAAATGTTACTGACCTTTAAACACACAAAGTCTCCACGTTTTGTCGGCCTTGTTTTTGTTCTTTCAGTTTAACATCATAGTAAACAGGACTGCAAACATTAAGTGACTCACTGAAAAACAGACTTGGTTGCATCTGGTTACTAAATTTCACTAAATAAAGCAAGAGTGATGAAAATCCTGAGGAACTTGGCCAACCTGGAAGTAAACTGTCTGAGCAAACAAACTAGAGCATTTTATGCTGCTTTTCTGGTGAAAATGTGAAGATTTTTAATTTTCCGGCCAGATTTTGACTACCCAATATCTACTTCCATGACGTTGTACTTGACTGGACAGAAAATACCTTAGCAATACCTGGTCTCCATGCTGTACAGGTAAGGTTTACTCAACAGTTTTCAATAGTCTGACATTAAAAGTCCTTATATATTTTAAATGTTCTAATATGTTCATCTGGCATTTCTCTCCGTAACTGGCTTCATATTCTGACAAGATATAATTAATGTTTCTGTGTTTATATTAGTCAATTTTGGTTTGGCTACTTTTTCTTCAGCCATTTTAATTTTCTTTAATAATTTGTTTACATAAGGTTTTTAACTTGTTTTCAAAATTATTATCACAGGGATTCCTACACAGGATTGGATAGTCCTCAATGTAACATATTTTCAGGTCTGTATAAATACCTAAAATATTTTTAGGCTTTATTCCCTATATAATTTTCTAAAACTTGTAAACATCCATTGTTTAACATCCAACCATTCATACGTCTTCTTCATTCCACTTTTTTTATTTTTGCAACCCAAATTTAAATTTGCCTAAATTAAAATAATTTTCCATAAATTCATTGTTTTCTGCTCAAGATTAGACTGAAAAGGGCTGAAAATCTCATTTTTAATCACTTCAGAAATAATTTTTAATCCCCACTAGTGTTGTACTACTGGAAGCTAGCAATAGGGGGCAGCACTGAGCCGTCGGCCGCCATAGGGAGAAGAAGATCCTGCTTAGTGAACCGGGAGGGGGTGTCCATTTTATTTACACTAGAGAGATAGCTTTGTAACTGAAAGTCGGCTTTTCTCTGGCTTCAAAAGTTAAAAAACAGGTAGGTATTTATTCTAATTGGACTGGGATATTTAATAAAACACGGAATATAAGGGGATTCGAGCGGAAGTCGGTCTTTAGCTTGAGGCCTGTTTTCTGACGCTGCGCCATTAGCCGTTTTTAGCCTAGCTAGCTAACTTTGGCTTCAGCAACCACCACATTTGTTTAAAACACATTTATAATCAGAATCGACACCTGTTAATTTACACATTGCGATATGTTTGAGGAAATATTAAAAGTTTTAGTTTTTGAAAATAAACCTTCACTTAAGGTTATGACTTAGTTGTTTAGCGTTAGCCATTTTAGCTCCGATGGTATGGATTTGACTCATAGCCAATATATTTTGGGTCAAGAGAGCTGTACTCTATTAATTCCCTCTTTGGCAATCATTTTTATGAGCTTGCAAAAGGAAAACTATTACTGAGGTGGGTAGTCGGGTAATAGTTGCCCTACTTCAGCATATTTTAACTCAAAAGTAAAATGTAGTCATCTAAGAAACAACTCAGTTAAGAGTAAACAAGTATTTAATTAAGATGTCACTCGAGTTATGAGTAACTGGCCATAACTTATTTTATTTTCTAAAATGATGTCACAGACTTGAATATAAAGTTATGTGGTATTTTAATGAGGAAGATGGAAAAAATGGAGACATGATTACAGAACAACAAAGCCAGGCAGAAGAAACACTTTTCTTTAAATTCTTCAATATAAATTTATGAAACCAATGATCACAGTATGTAATGTGAAAACATTTGTTAGAACAGGGTGAAGTGCTTTCTTTCATTGACTGGGTGGTATTTATCGGATTGATCTCCAAATGCCCCCAGCAGATGGAAATAACTTTTAAACAACAAACTTGTGTGAAATAAGACGTCTCACTTCAACATAAACAGCATTTTACGTTGCAATACTTCATCGTGATATTGCTCAATATAAAATGTAACGTGTGGTGCAGTAAAATTACTCCTAAAAGTTAATTTTTTCCAAATGTTACTCAAGTAAATGACTGATTAACCTCTGGTTAATTATTCATTCAACAGCGAGGAAAGGGAAACTTAACGTCCACTTCTTTTGACCGAATGGTTTTAGTAGCTGCTTTATCTTAAAACCTCTTACTGTACGGTTTTTGTGGTTTCCAGATCAACACGTTATTTAGAAATATTTCACAACTGTTTGCCTAATTTTTGCTTTTGATTCTGATTAAACTAGAGGCGCTAAAGACGTTTAATGGTTTTGTCTGCTTCCTGTTGTAGATTTTTAGAGATGAGCAGTTCGGAAGAAGTGTCGTGGATTTCCTGGTTCTGTGGACTGAGGGGGAATGAGTTTTTTTGTGAGGTAAGTGACCCAACTCTCATCGCTTGTTGACAGTAAAAGCTGAATTAAAAGACATGTTTGGTTCCAGATTATTTCAATGCTTTGCTTCTTTTGTCTTATTAAAACCATAAAAAGCTACTTATTTTAGTTTGTCATCTTCTACTTCCGTTGTGATTCTGATCCTGTTTTGATCTGATTCGGTTTAGTAAACATTGTGAAATCAGAATTAGTCCTTCTAACTTAAGTCAGTACTCAGCGTCTGGCAACTTTTAGATGAATTTCTTCTTCATCTGGTTTGAGTTAAATTGATGAGGAGGTAAAAAAAAAAAGCCATTAGATTCAGTCATATTGTATCAGAGACACGTTTAAGATTCGTTGATGCATTCATTGTTCATACAAGCTGGATTAACTATAGATTAGAAGCATTTATTAAAGGTCCAGATTTGCTTTATTATGGTGAAAGAAGGAAATGGGGAAGCTGTTATGTCTGACTTTATTCCTAAACCTCATCTTTTTATCCCCTCCATCTTTCCTTTAATCCTCCTTTGTTTAGCGGTCCAAGTATTTATCTCTCCATCATCAATCTGTTTATCTTCTTATGCCTTCATTTGTCTGATTCCTCAACTCTCTACTGTGTTTTATGCATAAAAAACAAAACCTTTTGTTTGACCCAGAACTCATTAAGTAACAAAGTTGATCTGGGAAAGGAAATGTTTTTAAAAAATCTCCCACTAAGTGTCTTTTACTCTCCAGTTATTAGTCGGTTGATTAAAATAAATAATCAATTGATCAGCCCTACATTGTACGGATTAGTCGAGCAGAAAGTAGATGAATAAAACAGAAATTCAGCTTTTATAATTTAGATAAAAATACAACCTGAACCGGGAAAAAATTAGTTGTTTTTGACGTTTAGTTTGGTTTTAGTGTTATTTTAATTTAAAAGAGAGTTTAATCAGGTGTTTCTGAAACTTGTCCTGCAGAGCAGCGTTGTCAAACTCAAGGCCCGGGCGCCAAATCTGGCCCTCTGTAGCTTTTTATGAGGCCAAAATTACATCAATAAGTCCCTCCAGATTTCCACAAATCTGCTAAATTTATTCAAAATCAACAAATCTCCACATTTTTTTCTGGAAAAGTTTCTTAAAATTGGTGAAAGCATTGAGTTTAACTAACTGCTGCCTCAGCCTTGCTTAGTTTTTTTTTATTTTTGCTACAAATTATAAAGCGTACACTATAGGAAAGTTGCTGTCGCATTTTAGGCAATAAAATTTTTGTTTCCTATTTTAAAAAACAAAAGTTTTTGTTAATATTTTTCTAATATTGTATAAAAAATCCTTTAATGGTTCAATGAATAGTTTGCACAATGTGTGACCCGGTTTATCTCACAGCATGAAAACTTCCGAACAAACTAAAACTGAAAACGTTTGACTGAACCTTCTATAAGAACCAAACGGATCCAAATCGATGCTCGCGGCCCGACCCGGTATCAGTAGAAGTTCACGTTTGGTCTTCTGTGTTTCCCTGAACTCCAGGTGGATGAGGATTACATCCAGGACAAGTTCAACCTGACGGGCCTGAATGAGCAGGTTCCTCACTACCGCCAGGCCCTGGACATGATCCTGGACCTGGAACCGGGTCGGTACTGCTGCCTGTAGTAGTTCTGTTTGGCTTTCATCTGTTTTCTCTCATCAGAGCCTTTTCCTTTCATTTTTTTCCCCCCAGTTTGCTCCAGATAACGTTTTCCTCCTCTTCCTCCTCGTGTTTCACGATGTTTTAACCTCATGAAGATGTTTTTTCTGTGTCTTCAGACGAGGAGCTGGAGGATAATCCCAACCAGAGCGACCTGATCGAGCAGGCGGCCGAGATGCTTTACGGCCTCATCCACGCTCGCTACATCCTCACCAACCGAGGCATCGCGCAGATGGTAGGCGCCAAACCCAAACTGTGGTCCTGCAGCTCGACCCGACGCTCCGGGATCGAAGACAGGAAATCATGACTTCCTGCTTTTTTCCCTTCAGATCTGATGCAACTGGAAATTAGTAAAGAAACACCAAATAATAATTGAAGCCTCAGTTGCTCGTTATGTCGTCAGAATATGAGAGTAGATGAATAAAACAGAAATTCAGCTTTTATAATTCAGATAAAAATACAACCTGAACCGGGGGAAAAAATGAGTTGGGCCAAATCTGGCCCTCTGGAGCTTTTTATGAGGCCCAAATTACATCAATAAGTCCCTCCAGATTTCCACAAATCTGCTAAATTTATACAAAATCAACAAATCTCCACATTTTTTCTGGAAAATGTTCTCAGAATTGGTGAAAACATTGAGTTTAACTGACTGCTGCCTCAGCCTTGCTTAGTTTTATACACCCTAATTGATACGGAGTCTAAATTTCTTAAAATTCCTTACAAACATTTCCAATTTGGCTCCACAAAATATGCAATTTAGATTTTAAAGGAGGCAAAAACCGTCACAAAATCCTGGAGGAACAGCTACTTACTGATACTCTAACAGTTTAATGGGTTTTATCAACACGTTCTGGGACTACCGGCCCTTTAAGAACATTCAGATCTTTGATATGGAGCAAAGTAAAAATGAGTTTGATACGCCTGATGTAGAGGAACAAAAATCTTCCAGTCAAATTAAACTTACATTTTTCTGGTAGATTCTGCAACAAGAAACCAGTAAAAATGTCAAAACTTCAGGAGTTACAGATTAAATGTTTCTATAAACTCAATGAGATTTTATCCCAAATGATCTTGAATTTCTAAATTAAAATCAGAAAAACTTTATTAGAGCTGGAGTTTTGTTTTGTTGTCACTGCATCTCCTGTAGCAGTCAGTAAAACACCAGAAAACGCCTCTGACTGAACCCACTCTGTTGTTGGTTCTCCATATGTTTCTTCATTTTTATGTCTGTTTTATTAACATGAATAAGTTTGTTTGACGTTTTGCCTCAGTGATTAATTTACTGTATTCAGTAAATATTAACGGTTTGTTTTAGACGGTTTGCAGATGAGAACAAATTGACGGATCTTCAGTCTGAATCCAAGTCAAACACATAATCAGTTCTCTGCTCACTAAGTCTGCATGTATCTATTTATATCTCAGTTATTAAATTATGTCTTTATTTACTCTAGAAAGTATAAAAAATAAAAGAATACTTTCTGTTTAGGCCTTAAAATGTGTTTCAGGTTAAAAAATAGATCAAAATGAAAAGCTACATGTTCCCAGTTTGACTCTGTTTTGTGTTTTTCTGCCATCAGCTGGAAAAGTACCAGCAGGGAGACTTTGGATATTGTCCCCGGGTTTATTGTGAGAATCAGCCCATGCTGCCCATCGGTGAGTCAGATAAAGGAGTTATTTATGACGGCTGCTTTTTACGCTTCTCGACGTTTATTTGATTGAACCTGATTTGCTTCCGTTGTTGGGAGTCGGAATGTTTTCATGAAATGTTTCCTGAATTTGTGGAAATGGAAGCAACGCCTTGATTAAGTTAGGAATATTAGAGAAAAGGGAAATAATAATAATGCAGATCAGAAAATTACAGCCAAAAGGGGAAAATCTGGAGACAATTGAGAGAAAAAGATCAGTTTCTCTGATTTTACTTTTTATAGGTTTATGTTTGAGTAAAATGAGCATTTTTCTTTTATTCTATGAACTTCTGACAACATGTCTCTGAAATTACAAGCAAAAATTTAGTTTTTATTTGGAGAAAAGGAGAAATGGCCAAAATAATGAAAACAATGCTGAGCTTTCAGACCTCAAAGTTCATATATTCTATATATTAATATAGAAACAACAATCTTAATGTTTTAACTCAGGATTGGTTCATAAATCTGTATTTGGTGTAAAAACCAGGAGGTTTTAATCAGGTTCAGTTCAGTGGCTCTTGGTTTTCTTACAGAGCAACGAAATATGTTAAACAATTTCCCTGTTTTTGTTTGGACTCCATCTGGTTATGTTCTGTTTTGTCCTGAATGTTTCATTTTAATGTACAACTCCTTTTAAATGTTATTTTATTTTGGCTGCTCTTATTCATTCTCATATCCAGTTATTTATTTTCTAGATCAAAACCTCTGTGTTTGTCTGTAATGTTTGCTCTATTCACACCAATTGGTGAATAAAAACAAAGATGTTTTCATTGAGTTCCTGTTGACCTCAGGCCTGTCGGACATCCCAGGAGAGGCCATGGTGAAGCTCTACTGCCCTAAATGTATGGACGTTTACACACCCAAGTCCTCCAGACACCACCACACAGACGGGGCCTACTTCGGCACCGGCTTCCCCCACATGCTCTTCATGGTTCACCCCGAGTACCGGCCCAAACGGCCCGCCAACCAGTTCGTCCCCCGGTTAGTGAAACCGTTTCATTCTGTTCTGCCTTCATGTGGCTCTGAAGGTTCGGGTCAGAAACCACCAGGCTCTGCTTGACGTCTGTTTGTCACCGTGTGTTTCCTGCAGCCTGTACGGCTTTAAGATCCACCCCATGGCCTACCAGCTGCAGCTGCAAGCCGCCTCCAGCTTCAAGAGCCCCGTCAAGGCCATCCGCTAGGAGCAACGACGAAGACGAGGAGGAGGACGAGCGTGGCGAAAGGAAAGTCAGGAAAGAAGCACGTGGAGAGGGGTCAGCTGCATTTCCCCCAGATGGCCCCTCGCCATCATGAAGACTGTATTATTTTTGCTTTAGATTAGCCCATATGAGGGGAAAAAGGGTAAAGATTTAAGTGTGAACGAGACGGAAGAATAAAACACACACACACACTTACACAGATATGATCATGGTGAGAAACACACACACACCCACTCATGTAGACGGAGCCACACACTTTAGATTCACCGAACTCATCCGTGCCAAAAACAGAAGGTGTGAGGAAGCGGAGAGACGGAAGGACGGAGGGATGGAGAGACGGAGGGATGGAGAGACGGAGGGATGGAGAGACGGGGGGGCTTCGTGGCGCCGCAGGCTGTGATCCTCCATCTCTGCTCGGCTTCCTCTCCCGTTTGGATGCTGCTGGGAGGCGGTTCTTATTTTTACTTTCTCTTCATCGGAACAGGAAAACATGGAGGCATTTCTGGGGCGGTCGTGTGTGTTAAATTTGCCTAAAGGTGCAGAAAATAATCAAATCTGACTTTCTGAGTCGTCAATTGTAATTGATGTGTAAAAACCTCCTGCATGCGAAAAGCAGCCGCCAGTAGAAACGCAGCTTCTGCTCCGAATGTCGGCAGATTTCCTCCTTCCCCGCAGAAACAGTTTGACGTCGAGACGTTTCATCCATTCAGACCCTGAAAACGCTGGTAGATGGTCTGTAGGACTCGCTGTTTGTCAACGCAGCTGGTTTTAGTTTGTGTTGTTTGTTGTTTTTGTTTGCTTTCCTCTAACCAGGAAGCTGTGAATGTGACCTTTTGACCCTGCTGGCTTGTTTGGTTTTTATTTTTTAGCTAACAGACTTGAAACTCATAAATCTCAAAGACGGGAGTTAAACTTTGCTCTGATTTCAGGTTAATGTTTCTTTATACTTTAAAATTTATGTTCATTTTTAAAAATATTAAATATAAGGGTTCAGAATCGGACTTAAAATATGCCATTTGGTTTGATCAAACATCTGAGTTTAATTTCTGACTTCGTCATCTAGCAGATAAAAATCTTTTATCTTGATTTATATTTGGATGACCTCCATCAAATATTTGTTTTAGTTTGCAGCCTGATTGTTTTTGCTGCTCCTGCATAGTTTCGCAGATTGTTTTGTTTTAGTGTTTAGTTATAATCCTTAATCTGGATTAGACGCTACAGAAACTATTTTTGAGAGTTTTTACAAACAAAAATGATCACAAACTGATTTAAATTACTCATTTATTGTAAGACACTCCAGTCTAGATTTGAAAAATTTTAGTTTTCTTGTTAAAATAGTCAGTGATTCAAAAAAGCTAAAAAATAAATGAATCGGGTGATTATGAACCTCCTGACGTTTTCGTACCACAAAGTTTATAAAAATTTTCTGAAATATTTTTCAGATGCTGAATTTTGTGGATTCAGAGATGGAAGTATTGGAGAGGTTTTGTTTGGTGCCGGGGTCACGGGGTCACTTCATTTCCCTAAAACGGCTTCCTAAGCCTGGACTGAACAGCTTTGTGTGAGTTTCTTCTAGTTGTTGGTATTTATTGCCTTCTAATCATCATTCTGATCAAATATCATGATTAATCTATTTGTATGTCTGCTGAACGGTTTCTGCTGCAGCCCTTGTGGTTCTGATCCACGTTCTGGCCCACGATCAAACCAGAATAATGAAGTCGGTCGGTAATCTGTGTTTTCACTCTGAAGGTTTTGCTAGAAACATGATGTGGTGCCACTTTGGCCGACTTAGATTTTTTTCTTTTATGTTAGTTTTCTTTGATGTTTTGGTTGCATCCACAGGCTCTGACCTCCTGGTTTCTACCTTTTCCGCTGTCTAGCTGCCTCCATATCCGCAGTAACCAACTCTTAATTCATAAATAAAAACATAAACATGTCAAACTATTTCTGAGGAGTTCGACAATCTGAATCCGTCAGCTCGTTCTTCTGCTGCACCGATCCGACTTTAGCCTCTCCTGTTTTTATTTATGTTGAGCTTCAGAGACGGCCTCTCCACCAGACCTGTGTTTACCTTTTCTTTTCACCTTTTCCTCCCAGTTTTTGATGGATTCAACAGGCCGTACCCTCTTTTGTGTGACTGCAACAGAGTTTTCTTTTCAAGACTTCATGACACAAGAGAAACTGTATTTATGTGTCCAGATCTTAACTCATGTTTGTGTTGTTGTGTTTGTGCGACTGGAAGGCTGAGCAGGATTCGGAAACTCAATAAACTTCTATTTTCTTTTCATGTCTTTTGTCGTCTCTGTTGAAATTCAGCCTTGGTGCCACCAGGTGGCACTATAGAGAAAGTTCAAATTACTTTCTGAATATTTGGTCACAAATTTGTATTTTACTGGAGCATAACTTTGTCAGTGTAATTAATATTTACTGTAATTCTCAGACTGTATTTAGATCGGAAAAAATGACATTGTTGTGGTTTATTTTTGTAAACGGTACATATATTAATATGCAAAATTCACATTTTACACGTTTTTATACTCATATTTATGTCTTTGTTTCTTCTATAAACAGTCAAACTGCATTAAAAAAAACAAAGACCCAACTGTTGGAAATAAGTTTGTGTTTTTTGGTGATTTGGAAAATGAGCCGTTTCAGAAATCTCCCGAATGTTGAGTCGCGTTGCGTCGTTACCTAGCAACGTCACCTAGCAACCCGATCGAGCGCCATTACGTTTGGTCAGCTCGTTTTATTGCTGTGCGCCGTACAACGGCATTTCAGGGATTAAAATAGTGAAATATATGAGGTGGAATGGACTTAATGCCACATTTCATAAAAGTGCATTTAAAATATATATTTCTGTCTGAAAAAGTCATTTTGTGTGTGTGCAAAATCACATTTTTACCTAAGGTAAGATTTACCTACA
This sequence comes from Poecilia reticulata, assembly GCF_904066995.2. Taxonomy (NCBI): domain Eukaryota; kingdom Metazoa; phylum Chordata; class Actinopteri; order Cyprinodontiformes; family Poeciliidae; genus Poecilia; species Poecilia reticulata. The sequence continues at coordinate 20,698,923 of NC_088840.1, read as the reverse complement.
CTGAGTCAATCAAGAATGAATTAAAATGCATTTAGATTGTTATTTTATTAAAAAATTTAGCAAAGAATATAGCAATGACTGCCCTGGCTAGTCCAGTGAAGTGAAGAAAAGATGAAGGTACATTGCTTCTAATATCCACCAGCCCTCTTACAATGAGCAAAAAGGAGGATCCCACGTATGGAGGCCTTGGTCCTCGACGCGGCCGTCGCCGGTTCGATTCCCGGCCTGGCGACCTTTGCCGCATCGCATGTCTTCCCCATCTCAATACCTACTTTCCTGTCAATTAACTATCAAATAAGGCCACTAGAGCCAATAATAAAAAATATATATATATAAATTTATTTGATAAATATATACATATGTCAGTGTTTTTTCTTATTTTGGACATTCCCAGATTACGATAATGCTTAAGAAAGTATCAATTTGCATAAATAGGATGTTAGGAATAACTTTATTTTCTACTTTATTGGTAAAAATTTACATTTTAGGACTTAAAATGAATCTATATTATGTACGGGGAGGACTGTCATGGTGGAACAATTTATTTACAAACACCTTTTCTACAAAAGTCGCCAATTCTGATGTTTTATATGCAGATTCACATATGATTCATCATTAAACTATTCCTGAATCCCAAATGTCTGTGTGTGTTTTTCCTGTAGAGAAAAAAGGGCGTTTTCCTGTTTTGGGGTGTGACTGCAGGGATATTTCACATGACTCTTGACAAACAGCAGTTAAGTGGGCAGATTTCCACAGCATTAGTACAAAATCACAAGATTGCATTGCTGTTGCTATGGTTATGTTTACCTCCAGGTCACTCTTTAGTCCTCCTGCAGAGACGCAAACAGGAAATTAAAACTGCTTTTACAGACAGCTTGAGCATATAGCATTGGGAATGACTGGAACGTCTGGGTTTTCCTCATGTGGCTGCTAAGTTTCTGCAGTGGAAGAAGAGGAGTCTTCCTCTTGACTCAGGATAACCTCAAACCGCAGCTTGGGACCTTCCCTTCTCCTCCACCTCCTGTTTTATGAGTTGTTTGAACGCCAGAGGAGTCAGAGGCTGGCGCGCCGCGCTGAGACGGTTTCCAAACGCAGACAGTGTTTGAGTTTGAATCAGATGCTGCAGTTGGGGAATCTGCCACACCCAGATGCAACAGTTTGGTTTTGTATAACTTTTAGGTGGCATAGTAGAGTACAAATCTGAAAAATGGGCCTCATTGGAAAACATATTCTACATTATTAAATGACTATGAAGCATTAGGGCTATGCTAAGAAAAAAATAAAAATAAAGTAATAATATGAGAGTAGTCATATTAACAGAATAAAGTTGTACAAGAATAAAGTAGAAAATAATATGAAAATAAAGTTGTAATAATATGGAAAAATGTCATAATTTGACAATAAAGTCTTAATAATTTCAGAATAAAGTCATAATTTTACAACTTTATTCTTGTATGACTAATTTATTTTCATAATTTTATAACTTTACTCTTGTGATTTTATTTTATTTCTTAATATGGCCCTAATACTTATCATTATAAAATGGAAAGTTGAGTGGAAGGAAGAACTGTGGCAGGGAAAGGTGTCTCAGGAACAACTGTCACATTTCTTTTTGTTAAGACACTTCTAAACCAGAGACAACATCAGAAGTATCTATATTGATAAGTTATTGATCAGTTATTGAGATGCTGATTTCATTTTCTAACTGGATTTAGTTCCATCCACGCTGGATTCACGGTTTTATTCACCTGAGCTGAACCTCATAAGAATCTATGAAGTTATTTTTGTCTATGGAAGCAACATGAGCATCGTTGGCGCCTGATTGGTGCCACAACTAATTGGGAACAATTTTGACATCTTATAGCTGATATTTAGCTGCTTTTGAAGAGGAAAATAATTTAATTTTCACACTTTTTTCTTTTACTGTATTCTTTGTACCATTTGTATATATTTTTTCTAGTAATATGAAATGTGTTGGTTACTAAATGCAAACATGAGAATTAGCTTCTAGGGGAGGAGCCGTCACAAGAAACTGATCAACCAATCAGAAGCAGACTCTGTTGTACAGCCAATAAGAAGAGCTTTCTTAAAATAAACAAAACAATGTCATTTTTCACACTAAAAATGTCAACAATATGTTATTAAATACATAACTATTTTTAATTTAATGTTTAAAATATGCAATTACACTATTCAATAAAACATGTTCACTGAATTTCTGACTCATTTGTATATTTTGGAAACTGTAACAACGAGGAAACATGACTTGTGTCTTTTTATTCATTACACGACCAGAGTCCCAAAGCCACTGAGTCAGTGTGTTAAAAATATAAATGAGTCAGATGGATAACCTGACCATCACAGTAGAGCAAAGTCATATGATTCTGATGTTTTGGAAACAAGAAGATGTTTTCATTATTTTTTAAATACTCAGCAGAAATTAAAAAAAAAAACACCTGGAGAAAAAAACTATTATACTTTAAAACAGAAGAAGGAAGACGTCACTACAATGTAACAAAACATATTCATTTTTTACATTTGATCGAAAGAAAAATTATTTTCTTTGCAGTACAGTCCCTAGAAAAAGTTTTTACACCCCTTTTCTAGGAAACGGTGTACAAACACGTTTTCTAGAAAAGGGGGAAAGATTGATGTATAAAAGCAAATCAATTTGATCAAGAACACTGATCTTTTTGGATGTAAACATTTACAAAAACAAAACCTTTAATGTCAAAGTGAAAATTGATTTCCACAAATGCAAATTTTTGCCCCATTGAAATACATGGTGGAATTCACTAACTGACGTCAGTTACTAGAGTTTCCACTCTAGTAACTGACGTTTTTGAACTTTTAATGCTTTTTTTACAAACAAAATGATGCTGTTTACTTTATGGAACTATCATTGCTACAGCTCTTTCTCTTTTCTGTCAGACTCTTCTGGAGTACAGCCATGTCACACTTTCTCCTATTTTTTCAATATATTTCTCTCTTGTGCTGTTTCTATCTGTTTCTATGCATTCTGCTTGTCTACTTTTCTGTTTGCCTTCTGCTTCTACTAGTTTTACTATCTGCCAAGGTCTTCTGCAATCTTTAATCAATTTTAGCAATTCATATATCAAAATGTTCTGCTTCTTCTGCTCCTTTATGCTTTTTGGTTTGTTATAATTCACTTCAAATATTTCTGTTTTTTTTTTTTACTAATTTCTGCTTCTGCTAATTTATCCTTTTTGCTGTTTCACTGTTTGTTTAAATTATTTCTGGTTTTGTACTAATTTCCGCTTCCTGTGATAATTATGCGTTTTCTTAAGCAAATTGACTTTTTCAAATAATTCAGGTTGCAAACAAACTCCTGCTTCTTCTGCTGAATTCTTCTAAATTTCATTACTTAAACTTTTTCTACAATGTATGACTGTAGCTTTCTTGTATTTCTAAATCAATCATTCTGCAAATATGCTTCTTTTGCTCCTTTATGCTTTGTTTTGCTATGTTTCACTTTTTCAAATATTTCTGGTTGTGTACTAATATCTCCTTCTACTAAATTTATGCTTTTTGATCTGTTTTACTGTTCAACTGTTTCAACTATTTCTATTTCTTCTGTTTTCTTCTACTTCTTAAGCTTTTCTCCACTTTTTCTGGCATTTCTGTAGAAAAAGTGGAGCCCAGTTGAGGCCTAGAAGCAACCTCAACTGCTTCTAGGCCTCATTTCAGAAAAATCTGGAAGTCGCAGAAGTGGCATATTACCATATCTAAACTCATTACGAGGCGTTTGTGTAGAAGCGTCCCTAACATGTGTTGGCAGGTGTAAAGATTTTAAAAGTTCATCTCCAGACAATGGCACTCCCGTACAAAATCTTCTAGTTTTTTCTACCAGGTTGTATGATGGAAACACTCCTGCTCTTTGAAGAGTCCTGTTATATGTAAAAGGCTGGAAGATGCCATATGCTGGTTTGGGTCGCTCGATGTTGTGGAGCCCCAGTCCGGCTTGAATCCAATGTGAAACTGTCTTAAAGAAACTCATTGTCAAATTTGTTAGATGTAGAATAATAATGATGATCTGCAAAGTTAGGAAGCTGAATACAAATAACAGATCTTATGTGTGTATATATATGTACAACCCCTCTGTGACGTCATAGGACAGTTTACTTATCTAGCCACGTCACCGGTGTGTTGCGTAGGCCCAAGGCAGCTGACGTCAGCAAGGTGAATCACATGACAAGCTGAAGATCGAACTTCATGTCACGTGAGTTGGAGAAGACTGCAGAGAAGAGTAGGAGGCGGAAATGGGCCCTCCAACTACAGACGTATTTACGTTTTATTCGTGTGTATGCTCCCAACCAACAACATAGAATTGTTTGTGAATAAAAATATAATGCCCCTTTTCCAGTGTTGTGGTACTCGAAGTCGGTCTTGGTCTCTATGTCTCGTCTCGGACTCGACCGCATTTGGTCTCGGTCTCGGGCGCTGAGGACTCGCATTTTATTTCAAGACCAGTCGAGACCGCAACTGTGAAAATATCACTAAACGTACAACATACTGTCCAGTTTATTTGTTAATGTCTTTGTTTTCAGTGGATGCAAAACGCACCGATTAAAATCCAAGTAATTACGTGTTTCTGTTACTCCCCCCTCCCCCTCCCCACCTTTCACTCGCAAGCGGCGCTCCAGGACATGCGCAGTGGTTTTCTCTCAGCGGCAGAAAATGTCTGTCTAATCGTCAGTAATATAATAACGCTGCATAAATCATAAGAAATCCGATGGCCACAGCTAACTCAACATCGCTTCGCTTTCACAGACGGTGGGGATAACGTCTAACATTTTTCGTCACTTAGAAAAGTAGCTCAGAGAAGGTTAGCTCCGTTGGCATGATGTTAGCAAAGCTAGCTGTACGGAGACACATAAGCATTTGTGATGAAAAAAAGTCACTCACTGCCTGAATTATTGTGCTGAGGTGCAGACTGACTTGTCGCAAATATGGGACAACGCCGTATCCAAAAGTCTGCAATATAGTGATGTGACATTCAGAAACAGTCGATTCTTCTCCACGGCTCTTTACTTATTAGATAGGACTGGAGAGCCGTTGTTCTATCAGATTACCATACGCTGTCAGAATAGCACACATGCGGTGAATACCATGCCTGCGCATGCGCATTAAGAAGTCCAACCGTCAGTGGAGTTGTCAGTTCAGCATACGCAACAAGTTATGACGAAAATAAGTCATTGAATTGTTTATAGTATGACATAATGTGATAACTAGATAGATATACATGCGTTGTCGTGGTTTCAAAGTGTATTTAAAGCAGGGTCTAGCTGCAGTCAACTACAACACACGCCCGTGTTGTGGTGTTCCAGAAAAGAACAAACCTCTAGATTTAAGATTGTTACACATTTTTGGGTATGATTATGCTCCTATGTGTTGGAGGCTGTTTGGTTGTAAATGTGAAGATAAAAGCAATATAACAAATCGCCATTGGTGGCGCTGTTGCTGTGCACAATGAGATGTGAGCTGAACATGTAACAAAGAGGAAGATGAAGTTCCCCGTTCCTGAATAAACGTTGCCATGTGCTATCTCCAGTTATCTGCTTGAATATTATTTTTATTTGACCTAGTGTATCATACACAACACGTGTAAAACTCAATAACCTACTTAACCGCTAAGTCAGGATGCCATATAACTGTCAATAACCAAGTGTATGATGATCTATGTCATGATTCTATGTTGCTGATTAAATAAAATCATATGGTGATGACAGCGTATGCATGTTTGAGCTAAGCGTATGACGATCTGACAACGTATGCTGATCTGACAGAACACCGTGAGTTGGTGCTAAGCGTATGACGATCTGACCTGACAGAACACCCATTCTTTGTTCTTGTAATACTCTGTGTACACTGCATCATTATTTTATTTCATTATGTATGTTAATATTTAAATTAACAAATAATGAGCAGCTCAGAATGCACATTGCTCTTTGATTTTCATTCAAAGTGGCAGCTGTAATGTCTGCCATGGTGTCAGACTGCCTGGCTTCATGTACCGGGAGAGAGAGAGTGAAAACAGTCAGGATGAGCGCTTTCTGTTTGGTTACTTCTTGCTCCTTGGTCAGTGTTCATAGTTGAGCGTTATTTACCATCAGGCATTGCCTCAATTGCTATATTTAATGGTGCAGACAGTGGCGGTTTCTTACATAAGCAATATGGGCAAATGCCCAGGGCGTTATCTTTTTAGGGATGGCACGAGACCATCACACATTGTAGCACAGAGATGGAATATTTAACATTGGTAAAATGTATTAAGTATTTAATATTTATGTGTTTTTATGGGAATATGGATCTTTCAGATCATTTTGAGAAGCAATTTTGATCATATTTTACATTGTATTGTGTCATGTAGCGCGGGGCTCTGGTCTTGGTCTTGACTCGGTCTCGACTTCCCTCGGTCTTGGTCTTGACTTGGTCTCAAACCCTAAAAGTCTTGGTCTTGTCTCGGTCTCGATACACTCTGGTCTTGGTCTTGTCTTGGTCTCGGGTTAGGTGGTCTTGAACACAACACTGGGCTAAGCCGATGAACTTTTCCTATTGGCACTGATTGTTCAAATATGCAATTTTCTCTTTCTTTTCTTTTCTCCGGTGCAGTTTGGTGATTCCTGCAGCCGATGAATAAGGATCAGTCTGTCTGCCACACGCCTTCGTCCCGATTGTCAAAATGTTGGGCAACACAGAGGATCTGTGGGCAAAACAGCAGAGCGGCATTTCCTCCTCCCTCAGCATTTCAGCATCGTGACTCTGCAGAAGTCATTTCATAACTCTGACCGCCCTCCAGCAGAAACAAACTTCACGATCCCCTCCCAGATAATCACCAAATTACTCTCATGGAAACAGAAAAACCTTGAAAACACACATCTCCAGTAATCTGTTTGTTGTTTGTTTGCAGACTTTCAACCACAACAAACACTCAGGAATGTTTGAGAGCAAACCAGACAAGATGGGACCTGACCAGAATCCCTCCTGCCAAATGTCCAGTTGGTTCTTTTCCACCTAATGAACTTTAAATGAGAGGAGACAGGAATTTCCCGCCCTTAAAGGTCCACCATTATTATTCACTGACCAAGATATACACTGCAAAAACACAAAATTAACAAGTATTTTTATAGTTTTATAGAGCAATTAACTTAGTACACTTAAATTAAGACAAAACTAACTTTAAAGTAACTTATCAACAAAATACATCAACATCAGTTCCTTGATATTGGTGAAAAATAGTTAAATTGGCAGATTACTTCACTTATAACATGGGGAAATTGTTTTGCTGTAAGTAAGTTTATCCAATTGAATCAGAACTTTTTCATTAACTTTAAGGAATTACTGACTTAAAACAAGCTGCCATATCCTGCTGGTAAGTTCATTTAGTCTTATTTAAAGTGTAATAAGATATTTTCACTAGAAACCAGACTAAAAGTACTTGGTAATATTTGCTGTTTTTGCAGTGAATGATATACAAAACATGTTCATTACATTTAATACACAAAATCATTCTCAGACATTTACATTTCACCCCACCAGTTCTGCTTGATTTGAGCTTTTTTAAGGAATGTGCTGCGTTGGAGTGACGTCACGATTATGCAAATGAACTGCTGCTGGCCACGCCCTCCTAACGGAGCATCTATTTTAGCATCTCTGACAGAAGAGAAAATGGCTACAAGCAGACGCACAGCGGCACAAACAAAGCAAAAGGCAAAAAACATGTCAGGAGAAGATGATTATTTCCATTAAACTGATTAGTTAATGTTTGTTATGTATTATAAGAGCTAAAGGATCAGTTAATTATGAGCTGGGAACTGTTGAACGGGTGAAATCTATCCGTTAGGTCAGCGTGAACAGGAACAACCAATAAAAACAGGGAAGTACAGAAAGTGATCTTGATTTTTAAAAAATAAAACTATTCAAAACATGACCTTCTCTCACTGGAAACATCAGCTATTGGTTTCCTTCTGTGACACTTTTAATTTCCTGTTTTTCTCGTCAAAAGCCGACTGGAAAGCTCACGGTTTTATAAACTTACTGAGGGAAATGTGTTGCAGCAGCAACAAATATTTCAAAACAGCAATTGAACCGGTAGAAGCAAATATTTTTCTCTGTTGCAACTTGATTTTCAGCCAGTATTTCCAGGTGTCAAAAGTACTCACATTCTTTAATTAAGTACAGATACGTGTACAACAAATGAATAAAAAAATTAAATAAAATGAAACTTTGCCATAGTTTCGATCCATTTAGTTTTCTTCTCGTGAAGTGAGTTCTTCTTCTTCTTCTTTGATTTGATTGCACCAAACTGAAAATGTTTGTGCATTTGGTGGATTGTTTCTGTCTTTTTTTTAACGATCCTCGTGTGATAAAAAGTAGAAGCAGATATTTCTCTTAAAATGTAGTAAGTAAAAGTAAAAGTCATCCAAAAGATACATACTCAAGTACCTTAAAAATCTTCTTAAGTACAGCAATGAAGTACTTTTACTTTCTTACATGACACTTTTGTCACTGGAAATATCAACAACAGACATCAGAGTCTGATTATAAAAACAAGGTTGAGAAGAGAGAAAGATGCAGGACAGGAAGAAGTACGGTAAGTTGGAAACTCACTGCTGGCTAGAGCATCATCAGATAAAAAAGGTGAAGGATCTGAAACACAGACAAAAGGAACAAGATTATTTCCTGTTGTTCCGCTTTGAGCTTCCAGTTTATCTTACGCTGCGCTAAAAATGTGGCTTTGCAAACTCATGCTGAATTCTCTCCCACCTATGTGCAAGGTTTATTTCACCAGGAAATCTTTCTCTTCTGCTTCGCTTACAGTTTTTGCCCGTCCTGTCCCCAAAATATTTTCAGTGACATCACAACTTAAAGGGGACGTCTTTAGAGAAATTCACATTATCTTCAATGTTCTCTTTCGTGCTTCCATTTTTTAAGAAACAGCTGACTGTTTCTCAAAAAAACAGTCTCTGCTGTTTTTTGAGAAACAGCAGAGAGAGAGAGAGAGAGAGAGAGAGAGAGTTTTTTTTCTTAAAAAAAACATCCAACCATTTTTTGGAAATAAGTCAATGTTTTTTTGGTGTCTGGAAAACGAGCCATTTCAAAAACCTCCATTAAGGCACAGCGCTGTTACCTAGCAACCCAAGCTGAGCTCCAGCATGTTTGGTCAGCTGGTTTTGTCACTCTATGCCCAGTACAATGGCTGCTGGAAAAGACAAGTGTTTTGTTGTTGACTTATTATTCAGAAACCACTTTCTGCATTCTTGTTGGTTGTGCAGGAGGTTCCACTACTGCTTGTCAAAGACATGCGGTTATGTAATTGAGAATCTGTTTGCAGCCATTTGTATTTGCAGTCTAAACTCTTGAGTTGGGGGCGTGGCCAGCAGTAGCTCATTTGGATTTAAAGTGACAGGAGTCCCTTAAACAGCTTCTTCTGAAAGGACCTCATATAGACAGAACTATTATTGGAGAATCATTTTGTACAAAAATTATAATGAACATGTTTTGTGTCGCCCATAGATCCATCCTAATCTGTCATGTTTAAATAGATATTTCAAAAACAGAATCTCAGTCAGTTGATTTCTCATCCTCAACAGTAACCCTGAAAAACTGATTTCTACCCTCTAATAAAAAATAAAAATGTTGTAAACTTGAACTGTGACCTCTGCTCCATGCGGCTCTCCTGTGAAAACTAACAGGTGATATCAAAATAAACTGCAGGAAGATAACACACAGTAGGTTTGTATTAATCCACTATTTTGTTAATGTTGAAGTGATGGTTTTACACATTTTCTCTAAAATTAGGCAGATCAAAACCAAAAACCATCGTTTGAAAACACAATGTTCTATGTATCCACTGGCTAAGAAGTTAATAAAAACCTCTATATCAGCGCCGGAGCCCGAGCTTCTGCTGTGGGAAAGGCGTTCAAAGTGAATATTTATCTACTCTAGGTAAGATACTGAATGCTTGTAACTTCTCAACAGAACTCCACTATAATGTCTCCATGTGTGTCTATACCTTCATAAAACAAACTGAAATGGTTCCAGTTTGTGAAAATGTAGATTTCTTAAAATTTCCCAGTTGAATCATGGCTACAGGTTAAGGAAAAGACGTCAATAAACAAGTTGTGATTCACTCCAACTGTAAATACGTTCTGTTTCTATCATCTGCTCTGATTCCTCCCCCTTCAAATGTCGCCCTGGGCATCTGCCCATTTATATCAACATTAGCTTCCGTGGGATTTGGTAGCTTTTGAAATCCTTGATTTTTACTGGAAAATGTCTAAGAAATTATACCTGAGTTGGGTAATTAAACATCTTTTTTGTCATTTTTCTAACAATGCACAAGAACATAGCGAATGACCTGATTCCTGGAGATAATGACTAAGGAGACATGTTCCACTGAAACTGAAGAAAAGGAATGTAATCTTGGGGGTTAGAATTTCATCTAAACAGATGCATTCTTAGAACAAAAAAAAGCCCCAAACTGTGGCTCTTGGTTGTATTTATTTACTTTTGAAAGATTTTAAAAACCGTTAATAATAAAAAAGCAAAAATGGCTATCAAACAACAATAGATCTTTTATGATAAATTAATAAAAGGGCCACCATCACTTGCTTCCTTATGAAGCACTAGAAAGAGATAAAAGGAAGCCAACATGAAACCCTGCAGGAAACTGAAGCTGCCCAGTAAACGCAAAATTCTAAACTCATTGAATGAGGACAAGCGATGTGATATTTCCTTGCATTGTCCAGAGAGGACTCTGTTACAGGTCACACGTATTGTTTGTTGGTCGTACCAATAAATATTTATATGCATGCAAATCATTGGAACTAAACTAATCTAAGGTCAATCAAAGAATACATTTAACTTAATATAACTCCTCAAAGCATTACCCGTCTTAATTGAAAATGGTATGCTCCAGGAGCTTTCAGCAGCACCTGGAGCTCCCTTTGCTGCTCCACCCTGCCTTTAAAGTTTGGTATTTAAAGGCGAACTTTAAACACACCCTGAAAAGTACCTAAACAATTAGCAAACTCAAATTAAACCAATAGAAATCAGAAACAAACTAACATTCCCCCCCACATTCTCTCTGAACAGGAAAGATGGCCAGCCTCCCTATACCAAAAACAATGTTCAACTAAATGTCACAATGTAACTGAAATAAAGAACTGAAACAAAAAGCATTTGGTCTGTAATTCGGTCTAAATTAAACACAACATAATATCGATCATTTATTAGGGATGGCACAGAGAGAAGTAAAGGCAGAAGCGTGTCTGCGATGCTCTGCTTTGCACACCTGTGTCGCATTCAAGGGACGTCTATAAATGAATTATGAGTGCAACAATGTAGAGAATTTTAAACTTATAATGATGAAACACCAAACAACCTAAAATTATAAACCACGAGCTAAGCATAAACAGTGTGGGCTTTTTAAGTGGAGGGCATTGATAACATCTCCAGATGTTATATATGTGGCAATCATTAACAAGTGTACCAGCATTTAATTCTCTTCAAACCTGTTAAGAAACTCCTCACATTGTGTTAAACTGGTTTGGTAAATATGAGTTTACCAAAGCTGAAGTCATAACATGGAGCAGATTAAACTTTAGTTTCAACAAACCTGCTTTCATATCTTTGTTCATAATTCTTTTCAGACATAATCATAAAAGTTATCTTGATGGGTTCTGTAAATGTTTGAAGTGTTTGTTTGCGTTGAAAGAGTCAAAAATAAATAAAAAAGTTTTGTTTTGTTTTTATTCAGTGCCTGAGTCTGTCTCAGGAAGAACAGTTTTTATTCAAAATAAATAGAAGTTAAATATATAAAGTGTTCATGCCAGTGATTAAAAAACATAGTTATAATGTTTTGTTGACATGCACAGGTTCACAACTTTTCTTGATTACTTTCAACCTTGATGCCACATTGAAATAAATATAAACAGTTCAGATGTATTAATATGCAGAAATGAGCACATTTTCATTTTCTTTACACACTTTGAAAATGATGTATATGTGCTGCTAATGTAGGCACAATCTTCCAAACACATTGTAAAACTAGCATTCTCATTTTTACAAAAGTCAGAAATCTGTTTATTCAAGAACTGAGCTGAACTCTGACAGACAACACTTTGTTGTTTATTCATCAGGCCTATTAAATCAAATCCAGTCATAAATAATCAGTCACGGCTGATTAGTGGGTGAACTCACGGCTGCACAGTGAACCCACTGACTTTTTACAGCAGCCAGCTGCTCCTCTCTGTTGCAGGTACTGCGTACCACCGCTAAATCTTTTAGGGGTACGCAGTACCCCGCCGTACCCCCTTACTATCACCCCTGCCCTGGTCATAACATATAAGGTTAGTTTAGTCAGATATTTGAAAAATTATATTTTGTGTATATTTTATTCGAATTTTGTGCTTTATCCATAGAACCTGTTTTGTCCCTATTCTCAAGAATATATATATATATATATTTATATAAAACTATATTTACTTGAAAAAATTAACATTGAGGACTATTTTACTACGCTGCACTGTGACCTTTACTTGAATAATTTTATTTTGAAGTATTTCTGCTCTTACTTGAGTAAAATTTCTGGATTTTCTACCCACTGAATAAAAAACAAACATGTTTTAACCAAAAATTCACCATAAACAGATGCACAGCTGCGGTTTTTGTTTAAGTTCAATACGTTTTTTGTTGAAAGAAACTGATTTGGAAAAGTTTTCTTATGCCAGATTTGATTTTTTTTTCCTACTTGAATTATTGCCATTTTGGTCATTAAAATACCAAAATTTCCACTTAACTTTATATTTTGATGATGTAATTTTTAAATTAAGTGTTTAATAATTTGATGAGTTACTTATCACCAAATACTTTTTTACTCTTACTCGAGTAAGTTCTTTTCAAATCACTTGAGTAAAAATATGCTGAAGTAGCTCTACTCTTGCTTGGGTGAAATGTACGGAAGCCGAGGTGCTCCCCCTTCCCCCACTGCTTTCTGAAAGGTGACCCCCGCCCACATTTACCTGTGCCGAACCCATCGTACCGTGAAGTCCTCCCGCCCGCCCGGACCGGATCACGGTGACGTCTCGGTCCAGAAGGTGGAGGGATATAAAAGCCTCCATGTCGGAAAAACTCTGCTGTTCCTCCCGGATCATAACGGTCTGAGTTTCCACAGACACGCAGCGCCTTTTCCGTCTCCTCCCAAGAGTCTCCTCTCCTGACAACTTTTTATTTGTTTGTTTTTCCTCGACTTTTCTCCAAAGATGAACAGAATCGTTTTTGTCTTCGTCGCCGGACTCGCCTTTGCAGTCGGTAAGCAGTGGCTAATTAATTTAATCAATGAAATTAATCGAAGATAACTGTTTCATCGGTCAGAGTGCATGAAGAAACGGCAATTTATCACCTTTTTTTCCTACTGCTTTTTACTTATGATTACAATTTGTGCCATAATTCGCCCCAAGGACAGGTTTGGAGGTTTTAAAATTAGAATTAACAGTTTTACACTGTTTTTTTTTTTTTCAGTTAATGAGGTCACATCATCATTTACCTTTATGTGAAATACCACATTATTTCGTCTCCTTTACATAAAATGTGGTTCAAATTTAGTCAGGTTGGTTTTGTTTGGAGTCCAAACTTCATCTTTTTGGCTTCAGGTTTCAGGCTGGGTGTGTTCAGCTGATGAGTCAGAAATAAACAAGATCCAATAAAACAAACAAACAACAAAACAAAAAAACTTTCAGCCAATTATGAATAAAACGCCGTCACGTTTGGGTGGGGTCGTTTGACACGGAAGGCATTTTTTTAAAGATTAATTTGGATTTTGGTAACCAAGTTACATTTCTTTTTAGCATTAATTTATTTGGATGTTGCAAATATAACGATTGTGTTGGATTTTGAAAAGATTACATGGTTTTCATAAAGTCCTTTTTAAGGTTTAAAAAACTTTCCACTGTATGAGGTATAACTAGCTAAGATACTTTTAAAGTTAAGAGATGCTTAAAATCGTCATGGCACAGATCCAACAAGCTGTAAAACTCTGGTTTATTTTGACCAGATAATTAAATTTGGTAGCATCAGGATGTTCTTTGAGTTTTTGATCTGCCCTCTGTTGACGCCATTGGAGAGCAGATTAGCTCGTTTTCATGTCCAACAGTGTGACTGGAGGTGATTTTGATGCGTTATCTGGCTGAAAACAGCCACCAGCAGATGGGTAATAAATGAAGGCAACATCGCTCAGACCAGCTGCGCCAAGTAAAAATCTCCCACATCTGTATTTGGCCTGAACCATTGACCAAAACTATGATGCATTCATGCCTCTGGTTGTTTACACCAAATTGTGGTCCAGCCGTCTAAAAAAAGCGCGACTCATCAGACCAGGCAACGTTTACCTAACCTTGAGCTGCTGTATGTACAATCAACTAAATGAAGAGGTGTACCTAATAACATTTCCATTTAAATTATGGTAAATTGTGTCATCTGTGGTTGTAATTGGAAATTTAGGAGCTCCGTTGTCTGAGGACTGAAAAAGGTTGCACCTTCCAGGCAATTTTGTTTCAGATTTCACTTCAAATGGCAGGGAGATAAACAACAGCAACAGGGAGGGGTGGGGTGAGTTTTCAGTTATTTTTCTTGCATCATAATAAATAAGCTGGAGTTGTGGTTTGGTTTCGAATATTAAGAAACGGCTTAAAATTACCCTGAGCAGGCGGTTCAGAAGAAGCAAATCTGTCTTACTTTACTTCTGGGGAAAATTTGTCTTGTTCGTAGAAGTTTCAGTGAATTTTTGCTGCAGTTTTGCAATTCGAGGTGGGTTCGTTTTTTATGTAGTCTGCTTGAAACGTCTTGCATAACTTACCAAAAATGGGTCACATGCAGTGGTGCAGTTATTGGATGATAAAAGATGAATGTTGTGGGATAAGGCAAAAGGAGCTGATTGTTGGTGCAGTTTTGCTAAATGGGTAACATCATGCTGTGAGTTGTGGCAGCAATAAATAAGTTTTGAATTGTTATTGTGGCCAACTGAAAAATTCCTTATTTCAAGGGCAACTGTTGTACAACTCAACGTTCAGTCTCCTTCTGGGCTAGTTTTAAATCTTTACATTTCTTTTATTTAACAATTTTGGCACTAGCAGGTTGTTGATGTATAAGGCTAATGCTAACATCACTTGTTAATTCCATGTTTTATTACAATTCCAATATATAGTGTATTTTATTTATAAAGCATACATACATAATCCTTATGTTGCCTCAGGTTCAATGTATTTATTCTAACAAAAGAGGAAATCAAGATGGTGGTTAACTTTAGGCCAGCAGCTTCTGCCCCTGTACATTATATAAAATATAATAAATAACTCTAAACAAACTACAAAGCAATAGCTTCCAATGAGCAGTTAGCAGCGGTTAGCAGCATTTTTTTAAATTAAACCTAGCTAAAATTGACAACAAATTTAATAACAGTTAAACATATACAAAACATAGCAAAATTACTCATAATATACTGTATACCATTACATTTGTCTCAAATGTATTTTAAAATATAATATTTGTCAAGAAAACTCAGAACTGATCCTAAATGGTTACAAACAGCAACAGAAACCGGGAGTGGGGGAGGGGGGTGAGGGGATGAGCTGTCAGTTTCTGGTTGCTACGGTAACCACCAACTGCCAAGAGCAACGTTAACGAATTTAAACCACTAATAAATGCTCGGAGAAACAACTTGTTGACTCACATAAATAAATAAAGAAAAAAAGCTTCACATTCATAATAAAACCCTGTTACACATAAACATAGTACACAATAAATTGCATAATTTTTTTTTATTATGCTAATGAGAAGTCCAATCCAAACTTCAGTTTGAATAATCTACTGGGCAATTGTAGCTTTGTTGCACTAGTTTAATGAATAGTAAAGAAATCAGTTCTGGAGATATTTGCTATGCTAAAGCTAACAGGTTGTTTATTTTTGTAGGCTAAAGCTAATGTTGCTTGCTAACAATATTAGCTTTAGCCAAATGTTTTAACATGACAATTTACTGATTTACTGGTTTCCAGAACATAATAACCAATAAATGAGTCAGAAATGACTAATTTTATTTTTAAAAAAAAAGATTCAACGCTGTGAGTAATTGTAGTTGAATGACATATTTGCTAAGCTAAAGTTAGCAGTTCCTTTATTTTGTAGGCTAAAGGTGATATAGCTTGTTAATACATTTGCTAATTCCAATGTCTGGAGTCCAATAAATCAGTCAGAGATGACTCTATTAGTGTTTTTTATTTACAAAGCAAAGTATAAACATACATGAACACAGTACACAATAAAATAAGAAATATTTTATAATGAAAAGCTAACTTCAGTTTGTGCAACCTGTGAAGAGTCAGTTTAACCTTTATATGTTTCTTTATAGATCCACCAGTGTCAGTAACTGATGGATGAAAGGCGGAGCTTAGGTTTTTCTGCAGCCTGTGCTCTGCTGGATTCACTTTAATGCTGTTTTTGCAGGTCGGGGTGAGGCATCGTGTTTGAGTTTCACTGCAGTATTTTTTCTACACTCTTTAAAATCGGTGAATCATGTCCCGACTTGGCAACCCTTGCCTGAGAAACTCTGCAACTTGTAAAAGTTGCCTTCTCGCATTCCTTAAACACAGAGGACATTCAAATATACCATCTGTCCTGCATCCATTGTGTCCCGGTTTTGTTTTGCTCTTGGGGTTTCTTCCACCATCTTGACTCGCTCTCATATTTCAGACCACACCGTAAGAGAGGGGCGGTATATTCCCATCGTGTCTGTTTTTCTTCGCTCCATGTCAGGGCACTGACCTCACTCCCACGTTGCTGAGCCTAAATATATGTTACTTTGTGACAGAAGATTGAGTCACAAATGCAGATAAAGTTATTTGGGAATTGACCAGGAGGCCAGGTTTAGGGAAGTGGCTGGTTTCAGCCATGCTAGCTGCAGGAATCAACATGTCACAGGCTGCTGGGAGGTTTCCCCAAACGACTGCCAGAAAAACAAGCACAAAGTTTCACCTCCATGTAACTTTGAGCCTGTTATGTCACGACTTTTCCAGAGAAGGAAAAATAAAACAAGGTGGCTGTTGATTTAGTAGCTCTTGGATGTACTTTGTATCCAGTTACTTAAAAACTGTTTAGTTTTACTGCTTTCTTGTGTTTGTGCTTTAGTTTCTACTGAAAATCTTTTAATTCACTTGACGTAAGACAAAAGTTACAGCAACATTTCTGAAAGGTATATGAGCTTGTTTTAAGTAAGTAATCCCTTTATATTGATTAAAAAGTTCTAGTTCCACTGGTATATTAATTTAATCTAATGGAAAAATGTCTTATTAGAAGTGTAATAAACTGCCAGTGGTGCTAGTACCTTTTTAGAACCAGTATTAATGAATTATTTACCTAAAATAAGCTACTATATGTCGCAGAAATGTCACTTATAAGTCAGTTTTGTCTTATTTAAAGTGTATTAATCTGTCATGATAGCAAATTTAGCTGGACAATAAATTCTCCCTGAATTTATTGCGATAAACGGTAAAAAGGTTATTTTGAGACATTTTCAAGTAATATATTGGTGATGACATAATCTACAAAAACACAACTTTAACTTCTAATCAACATTTAACACTTTAATACCCAAATAAATACACAAAAGAAAAGAAACGACAAATGAAACTAATTATTTAGTCTCCGTGAACAAAATTGTACATTTCTCCTACCATGTTTTAGAAAAAGCTTTTGTCTTAATTTTAGAAAAACTTCTTTTTTTTTCTTTTTATAGATTTCAGCTTTTAATTTTCTTCCCATTCAAATCAAATAAGAAAACAAAGTATTTAATTAGCACCCGTGCAGATTAAATTGCCCCTGTTGCTTGTTTTTTTTTAATTGCAATGTACACATAATTATTTCCTCGACAAAGAAGCTTTGGAAACGACGTTTGCTTAACGTTTCACGTGATGATCTTGTTTACCCACTGACTGGACCTAAAATGTTTCCACAGTCTGACTCACGGAGCGTCTCTCAGTTTCAGCTCATTCTCAGAGTCACAGCTTACTGGATTATTTTTGTTTTCTAACTTGGGATCCAACTCCCTCTTGACTTCACCTGAACACAGAAACAAATAAGTTGACACCTGAACAGAACTTGTTTCAACTGGAAGCAAACTACTTAAAAGTGATTGCAACACAAACGCCCTCAGGTTTAACAGACGCATTTTTGTTTTTCAAGGTGCCAAAATGCTGCCAAAATGATTCACTCTTAGTTTGATCATGAATTAAACTGACCATTTTGTTCCTTCTTTATTTTATTGTAATTAATTTAACTGCACCTGCCTTTATTTTGGCTGTCTTTTCCGGGTTTTTTTCTCTGAAGAGTTTGTTTTAGTTTTGAAGCTTGCAGTTCTGTTGACCGAACACCAGGGGGCAGCATAACACCAGGAACTCATCGGTGCCACACCTATTATCTAAAACGGGCCGTTTGTTTAGAGACAGAAATGCTTTTCATTTGGACTCTTCTCCATACAAAAAGAAAGTACACCCGTTGCTAATGCTGGGGTGTAATTATATAAATAATTTGATCTTTACTGGGTTCTGAAATTATTGCAATCCAAGTTTAAGTTTACAAAACTACACAAAACATGAAGCCATAATGGAGGGCCCTTCAGTGATTAAACTAAGTACATCCAGGTGACATTTCTAAGTTCTGCTTGACAACTGATGACATCACCTCTATAGTGTTGTATAATAATTTATCTACAAATGGAAAATGTTTAATTCTAACAACTTCCTGATGCAAAAAAATGACAATTAAAAACTTTCATATGTGATTTATGTATAAAGTGCTCCTTTACACGCATAAATATAACAACCGGGTCAGAATGACGAGGCTTTTAAAGGCTGATTAAAATGGTCCAGTAACACCAACCAGGCCTCTAAACTCACTTACTTCACTTCTGTAGCTGTTTATGTTGTTGTCATGCCCTAAATTTAATATTTCTGAGTATTTAAACTTTTATTTGATAGGAATGGATACAAAAACAGATCTATGGTGTTTGTAGCCAATTCGCATCATTAGAAGTACCTTTAAAAGTTGATCTTAAATCAGTAAAAGGGTAAAAAACAAAACAATGTATTTAAAGCTACTGAATGAAAAACGGTTAAAATTAATACAATTTTAGTTCATCTTCATTTTAAAGTCAGTTCTGGTCTCAAAATTAGATGGAAGTGAGTTTTCAAAGCTTACAACTCTTAACAGAATAAAAATAAAACCTTTTCTGTTTAGTTAATCTTTAAATAAAGGTTAAATGGGAATAAAATTAAGAATTGCTCATTGTTGAACGGTGTAAAGTTAGATTATGGTTTAATTCTCAGGAATTATGAGTATGATGTGATTATATTGCTCATCTTAAAATAAAATGAGTTGGTTTGTTTTGTCTGGATAATTTTTTTAAAAAAGGTTTGAATGTTTTTGTACAAAAACAAACAAACTTTCCCAGCCCCTTTTCTAATTTAAGAAGCTTTTCATTTAAAGGGGCGTCTCTTCCTGCTCCAGGAGTGAAGACGGTTCTGGAAGTGACGTATTAACGTTCCAGTAAAATCTAAAATTAATCTCATTTCCTTACAAAATTAGGCAAAGATAAATTGTTTCCAAAGCTGAGAATAAGTTTAATAAAAACTAATTAAAGTTTACACTGCAGCTGTGTGTCTGTTTATGGTGAATTTATGGCTAAATTATGTTTGTTTTTTTCATTCAGTGGGTAGAAAATCCAGACATTTTCCTCAAGTAACAGTAGAAATACTCCTAAACTTATCTTTTTTTAAAATCTTTTTAGATAAAGTAAACGTAACAAACGTAACAACCTCTGATCATCTGGTGAGAAACAAACAGTGAATTTCGTCTTTCAGCCTCTTGGAAACTATGCGCCTGGTTTTGTCACTGACGGAAACATCTCTGGGAACAAAGCTCGCTTTGCGTCAGAGCGTGTCTGGACCCGAACAGAGCCGGGAAGGCGTGCCGGATCGGGTCCGACCGGATCCAGAGACTGTAGAGGGAGGAGAGGCATGCGGCCGTCCGGCTGCATTGCTGAGCGCTGAGGTCCTGCTGGGCGACGGGCGGGGCAGAAAACACCTGACGCCGTTTTCAGGCCTCTGGGGTTTCAGTCTGACAGAAAATAAGAATAATGAGAACTACAAGGAAATTATGTTACTATTATCTCTGTTTTCTTGTGTTTCATCTACGTTGGAGCGAATGTTGTTCCATAAACTCTGGCCACAAAGCTTCATCTCATTAAGTCAATAATTAGTTTCTGAGTAGTTTGGACTTTTAAAATAACTAAATATGATGTTTAAAGGAAACACAAAATGCTTCAGTGACTGCAAAACAAGATTAAGTCAGATATATTATCAACACAAACCAAAATTAATGTTTTATTTTTTTAGATTAATCCTATGGACTACTTTTTGTCTCGAAATACAGATTTTCCGAAATCATACGTTTGCAAACATTACTAAAAAGACAATCCCATCAATAAGACTGTCTGGAAATGCAAAGTTAAATATATTATTAATTGTATATAATATTGTATATTATTGGCACACTTGTGATTTTTCTGTTTTTAAAAAAAAATATTTTAATTTCTTTTTCTTTGTGCTCTGGTGCCAATTTCACTTGCTCTAAAAATGAAATCACTAAAACCACA
This sequence comes from Poecilia reticulata, assembly GCF_904066995.2. NCBI lineage: Eukaryota > Metazoa > Chordata > Actinopteri > Cyprinodontiformes > Poeciliidae > Poecilia > Poecilia reticulata. Next base: position 20,678,198 of record NC_088840.1, on the reverse strand, counting down.
AATAAAGTTAAAACACAAAATTAAGATAATCAGCCTCAAGATTTATAACATTTTACAAATATAACAAAGAATTAAAACGCACAAACAAAACTATAACATTAATGCCAACAAGGCTGCTGGTTTTATTCAAGTCTACATTTACCAGTCATTGTTTTAATAGTTTTTATGTAATAAACTGACACAAATCACTCTGTGATAGTGAAATAAATGATTTTTAAAAATAACTTTACGTTTACCTAAACTGAGAAAAGAGAAACAACAAAACGTTGAAACTTTGCAGCTCAGGCGAACAAACGGATATTTTTTACACACTCCAGAAATAAATGATCAGCAGCAGAAAGATGAAATAAGTTGTCCAAAATACTTACAATACAAACATGGTGGCAGCATCATGCTGTGGGATCCTTCCCTTTAGCAGAGGCGGGAAGCTAAAAACAAGAAACAAAAAACTCAGACACAATGGAATGGTTTCTGGCCTAGTCAAAGTCCAATTTTTTTTTCTGTTAAATTCAACTTTAAATTTGATGTTCATCTGCCTCCCATCCAATCTGAGATATTATGCAAAGACAACTTCCTGTTTCTAAATGTGACACTTTCTCCTATAAAGGTGATTCAACAAAAATATTGACTCGCCACACTTTTCAGATTTTTATTTTTAAAAATCCTTAATTTAAGTTCCACTTGTTACTTATTTAGACTCCAAAACTACGTTTAAAGTGTGCATTACGAGGAGCAACAAAAGCCTGGGTGCAGCCAAAACCGGCGCAGCGAGCGCTGAATCACCATCCTTTACAGAAACATGGGTGAACTTCAACTTTCTTATGCAAGTACTTTAACTATAAAGTACTTTAATTAACCGTCAAGAAGTACAACGCAACTTAATTAGTTTTAGTTTACTTCATAAGCAAATGTTTATTTGCTTTAAAGATTTGATAGATGACATGCTGTGGAAATGCCCACAGCAGTAATAAAAGTATTTGTTGCTCAAAATTAAAGAGGCACAAGCAGCACTGCAAAAACACAACATCTATTTTAAGTGTCGATACATAAGTACACTTGAAAAAAAACACAAGTGACTTTTCAGTAACATGTAGGAGCTTGTTTTAATTAAATAACTACTTAATATTGATTAAAAATTACTAATTCAACTGGTGGATTATTTAAATTATAACAAGACATTTATAGAAAAATAATCAGAAAAAACACAAAATTTCGTTTCTTAGTGCACCTGAAATAAGACAAAAAACTTTTCAGCAAGATATAGCAGCTTGTTTTACGTAAATAATTCCTTAATATTGGTGAGAAAGTTCTAGTTAAAATGGCGCCGTTACCTAGCAACGCCAGCCAAGCCCAGCCTGTCGCCTAGCAACCGAGTTCTAGTTCCACTGGCAGATTATTTCACTAAAAACACGAGGAAAATGTTTTGTTTTAAATTGATTTATCTGCCAGTGGATCAGGTATTTTCTTTAAACCAATAGTAAGTGGTTAGTTACTTTAAAAAGCTCCCATTTGTTGCAGAAAAGCTACTTGTAAGTTAGTGTTGTCTTATTTTAATTGTATTAAGACATTTTGATGTCAAAATTAGACCAAAATACTTGGTCAGATTTTGTGTTTTTGCAGTGAGATGAGATTAAACGAGTACTACAACAGAATTTATAGTATTTTTCTTTAAGGAAAACATCTGCCAACTTCAGAAAATGTCAAAGAAAAATGATCAAAGTATTGATCTTTACATTTTGCATGTGAGGAATCAGGTTTTCTGATCAATAGTTTTGCTCGTATTTCAGTTGATTTTTTTCACAAATTTTCTGTGACTGATTAGTTTCTGAATGTTCTTATGAATGAATGTGTTCATGGTCTTTTGTCCTGTGATGGATTGGAAATTTGATTAATTAATGAATAATTTCTGTTTATTTAACCTAAAACAAACCAAAGGATGCGTGACTCTGGTTTTACTCTCAGATGTTGTTTATTTCCTCTAAACAGTTTTTACTTGGGTGTGTTGTTGTTTCTTTCTTTTTCAGTATCGTCACTTTTTTTGCTGGTAAAAGTAAAAATAAGAGAAAAATCAGCAGGGTTAAATAAAAAAGGCTTCCAGAAATGTCAAATAATAATCGATCATGACCAATTTAAAAGGGGGGTGGGGGGGAAAGAAATCCAAAATATATCAAAATTAGGGGTTAAAAAAGCTCTTGAAATCAGGTGTTTTAAAATCTACAAATTAAATAAATTCAACAGATTGTTCTATTTTTCGTTCATTTTTAACTTTTACATACATTTCTTGTATACTTTCCTAAAGCATCTGATTAAATTCTTCTCATTTTTAAGGCCCAAACTTGCTGCGTCGACGTTAAAACATTTCATGTTTCAAAACATGAACATGTAATAAACATTTCAGGTCCAGTCACGTTTTAAACGGCTACATTCTTCACAAAATGTATTTTTAAAGTGACAGTCGCACTAAAACGCATCTTTTTGTCTGATCCGTGGTATGAAGTTGGACCGGACTTCATGTCTTCCTTCAAGCCCTCAGCAAACGTTTCTACAGCATTTATTTATCCTTCATACGGGTCCAAGTTTAACTCCTTTTGTTTTTTTACTGCTCATTTATCGTTTTCTTCACAAGTAGTTCTCTGTGTCGTATTTCACCACAAAAATACCAAAAATAAATATTTCAGTTAACAGTTTCCAATAATCAAAGATTGTTTAAAGGTCTATTGTTAGAAAATGATAACTATAAATTCGTTCTCACAATCAAAGTTTAACATTTTAGGAATTTAAAGTCGGTATTTCAAGTAGAGTTCAACACATCACCAGGATTAAATGAAAATAAATAAAACCAGGATAGATTGGTTTATTTTGTCCATATTTTAAACTCAACATTTCCCATCAGCCATTGCTTCATTCATCCATTATGACGGCGTTCAGATAAAACATTTCTACTTTTAAAGTTGTCACATTTTGGGCCAGAACTCTGCGATCTTCACAAAATGTACTTGTGAAAGTGGCACTGGAAGCGTTTCACCGCTTCGTCTTGACCGGAATGAAGTCGGACCGGTTCTGACGGGCTTGTTTAAACTTCCAGGTCTACAGTCTGTAGCTCAGGGAACACATTTTTAAACACTTTAGTTTATAAATCACAGAACGGCTTGGCACCAAAACACATTAAAGAACAGCTTCAATGCAACACAAATCTGGAATAAACTAATGCAAAAACAGCCGAAACACTGATTTCTTTAAATCTCAAGTCCTTCCTGTTCAGAGTTGCGTTTAATTCATAACTTGATGACGGATTAATCTGGTTACATTTACACTGCAGGCCTTAATATATTGATGAAAAAGTCTTGGATCCAGTGGCAGATTATTTCGCGTCGTGTTGAAACTTCTGGGTGACCCACTGAACTTTGACACACACTGCGAAAACACAAAACTCGTCAAGTATTTTTAGTCTAGTTTACTTAAAAGTAACTTTTCAACAAGATATAGAGCTTTGTTTTAGGAAATAAAAAGTGCTAGTTCCACTGGTGCCGTTACCTAGCAACGCCAGCCAAGCTCGAACCGTCACCTAGCAACCCAGTTCTACTCCACTGGCAGATTATTTCACTAGAAACACGGGGAAGTTTCTTGTTATAAGTTTATTTATCTGCCAGTGAGTCTAGTATTTTTCCATCAATATTAAGGAATTATTTTCTCATCTTGCTTAAAAGTTACTTTTAAGTTACTTTGTCTTATTTAAAGTGTGCTAAGATCTTTCCACTACAAATATTTGGTAAGATTTTGTGTTTTTCGCTTTGTGTTTATTTAGCTAAATCATTTTAGCCAAATGAATGTGGAACTCTGAAACTTGATCTTGGGATATGTTAATAAAAACTTGTAGAAATACAGTGAAATTTTAATATTTGAATAAACCAAAGAAAAACAATTATGCTTCAGGTTCAAAGTGTAAGTAATGATCCATTTGAACGCTTGTATCTCTGACTCATAAATCAGAACGGGTCACAAAGGAAGGAACAGTCTGTAACTATTTTAATGACGTACTTTCCACCAGTCACAAGATACTGGGATGATAACTGGGCCAACTGGTTCTGCTAAAACATGCCGTTTCATTGTCGGTGTTTAATCACACATACGGTGAGCCAAACATGGCAACAAGCGGCTCAACATGGCGGCAAAGACAAATCCTGAATTAAAAACAAATGTAGTTATGGTTCAGTTTCTACTATTTTCTGGTTCAGCAGCTGGTAAAATATGTTTTACATTTAAAGCAACATTGGAGAAAAACTTTGTTTTATTTCTATTTATAGTCGAGGATTTTTATGATTTTACAGTCAGACGATTTAACCCAGGGATGTCCAAACTTTTTGTCAAAATCCACAAGTTGAAAGTATTGAGTACTTTTTTTTTTTCTCCCCAAATTGAAACTCAAAAATATAATTTTTAAATCTTTTTTTTTTGCCTGCACAACGATAAATAACACATCTAACATTGTACATTTACCATTATTTGGCCTTGTTATTCTCCATTTTTTTTTAAAAGTCTATAAAATGTTTCTAGTTTATTCCCAAAATGTGAATCAACAATTTTTGCTGTATTTAGTCAAATATAATGAATGAATGTGTCCAACTGCGTTCTATTCAATGCAACAAGATTAAATAAAAACTGGTGTTTTACTTAACAATTCACCGTTTTAAGAAGATGAAAAACTCTCCATGGAAAATTTCAGAGGACCAGATTTAGATCGGACCTCACAGAATGAATCAAATGGCCACAGTTGGCCCATGCGCCGCACTTTGGATACCCCTGATTAACCTTTTAGCAACACAAAGTGGTGTGTTTGTCCCCAAATCTGCATATTTTGTACACAGACATCTAGATGTGAGATGAAATCATGTTTATTGTTTCAATGCTGTGACATAAAGTCACTGACTGTGAAGCCAGAAAAGCTGCATTCTCCGTACGTCTTCCTGACAGTAAAACCAGTTCACCACAGTTGTTTTTTTAAAGGTTTCTGTCGCTCACCAGCAGCTGAACAGGAAGAAGGAAGGCAAGACGTGCAGTAAATGACGGGAATTGAAAACTACACGTTTGAAGCACCAAAGTTCAATCAATTTCTAAAGTAACTTCTGCTAAAGATTAACTTAAAAATAAAGTTGAATCTCGGAGGAAGGAAAAAAACTGTAATTTTATTACTTTTTAGCTGATAAAGCCCCGTTTGTTGTAAAAACGGCAACAATTTCATGATTTAACACTTGAAATGTATCCATGTTAACATCCAGACATGCTGGGTTGCTTGTCAGTGGGGAAAAAAACTAAATGATTAGAAACTCATGAGTAAAATCTGGATTTTTCTCCAAAGAAACAGCAGATAAACCTTTATTTTAATCCAACATCAATCAAAACTTGGATCAGGATGAATTAAATAAAGTTTTCCTCTATTGTGCTGTTAAGAGCTTCTTTGCTCCAGTGGTTTTATTTATTTAGGTTGATTAGAGTTGTATTTATAGCTGCCTCGTCTCGCTGCTTCCTGCTTCTAAATTTGTAACAAATCCAACACGGAAATGTTTCATCTTGGAAAATCCCAAACCGAGTTTTATCTTGAGCTCATCAGTGTGTTTTCAGATCTTTTACATGCCAACATACCTTCCTTTTAATGCCATCATTTGTTTTTAAAGAAACCTTAAAGTCCTAAAACGTCTCTAGTCCTATCCTTCGTTTCTTGGCCTCTGGGAATTTAATTACAAATCAGGAGTAATAGCGGTTTTTATGCCAGGTTCATGTAATAAACCGTGTCCAAAAGTAAAACTTAAATAGTAAGAAGCATTTCCATCACACAGTTGGGTTGCAGAGGCTTCAGTTTCGAGAGAGATCATCCTGACCCTGATGCACCTTTTGGCCTCCGGCTACCAGGAGGATGAAACTCATCAGAGGAATGAAGAAAAACCAGAATGCGAAGCAATGCAGTCCTTCTGCTAAACACCCAGTGACTCAACTACACAAAAGAACAAAACGCCATCTGTCTAACTACTTAGCTAGATGGATATCTAGCTAGATAACCAGAAAAAGCACTAGAAAGGCTCAACTATCTAGATAGTTGGCTATACAGTTTACCATCTAGCTATTTAAATAGTTGGCAAGAAAATGCACACCTAATTAGCCAGATAGTTGGTTAATTATCTAGCTAACTCCCATCAGAAGTCACCTAGCTAGCTAGTTGTGCCATTTCTATCCATTGTTGAGAGACGGAAACAACCATCGCTTCAGAAACTCGTATCTCTACCCGGGTCTTAGATATTTCAGGCAAGACACAAAAATGAGCCACAAACCAGAATGTAAAACCACTCAACATTTATTAAATCCATGCATTTGGCCAAATGGAGACACGACTCACCCACAAACACGACCAGCGATGCGTCCCTGAGGAGGAGGTCGTGTCTGAGTGCGAGGACCTCATACTTTCATCTCTCAGCCTCGCACCCCGAGACGTCGCGAACCCCTCCAGCTGTCCCCTTACACACAAACTATACAGATCCTCTCAGACTGCATGAAACTCTCCCCTCTTGGCTGCTAACCATTTAAGGAGTTGTGTTTTCTTAGATGTTTCACCTTTTATTCTGCTGCTAGAACATTCTGACCCGCTGCATCCTGTTCTTGTGCTCCTTATCTAACTGTGGTACAAACTGGGTTATTCATCTTATCCTGAGCCGAAACATTTCAAACTATAATGTGGATACAAGTTTGTAAAGGGTTTAACACAGTGTTGCAATATGAAGCTTTATGTTTGATACTCAAAATATACAAAACTCACTTATTTCTCCACACCACCTAGAGAGTTGGCTAGCTAACTAGCTGGTCAGCTAGCTCCCATCAGAAGTCGCCTAGCTATGTATCTAGCTACATAGCTAGCTAGCTGGGTAGCTAACTAGCTAGATGTGCCTTTTCTAGCTACCTGGACAGTTGACTAGATGGCTAGCTAGCTCGCCTCAGAGCTGGTCACCCAATCCGTAAGCAGAGACTTTCTCTATTTATTTAACTTGTATACAAGTCCAGTTGTTCTCTTCCGGCCTCATGGTTCTGTTCAAGAAAATTAGTAAACATAAAACTTTATGATGTGGTTTATAAAGTCTGTAAGATCCCAGACCCTGAGATTTATTTGTCATTCAAACTTAAGACACAAGGAAATAAAAAGGTTTAATACCCAATGATGCAGCACAAACTCATTTTGGATGCAGAGAATCCGTCACCGTTCAGCGCAGGGCTTCACTCAGACGTCTTAACGATGACACCAAGTGAAGCACATTTTGTTTTTATCTATTCCTCCCTCTGCAGCCTCTCATGATTACTTTATCCAACACAATCTGCCAGTCTTATGTGCTGCGGTTGTAAGTGAGCGTGCAGATAAGAGGGCAAGAATCAAACTTAACAATGAGGAGGAAGAGAGACGTGGAGAAAGCTGCAGCGCCATTTAAAGCTAGAGAATGTTATGAAAGAAGGTCATTAAAGGCCGTGGGGGAACTTTCATTATGCTATGTGTAGCATGGTGGTGGCAGCATCATGCTGTGGGGTTGTGGAGGTTCATCACCAGCAGAATGATCCTAAACAAACAACCAGAGCTACAATTAAATTAGGTTTAGATCGATCAGTAGTGTCCAAACTGTTTTCATTTATCAAATTAAATTTAAAAAAAATTGTCATTTATTATTTTAATAAAGATTTTATTGACGCAAATGTAATATTTTTTTAGATGCAAAAATTAAAAAGGTTTAGTAATATTGGGGTCAGTTAAGTTACTGAATGTTTTGTGGTCCTATAATACAAAAACCTGGCCAATGAATTAGAAACTTGTGCTATACCAATTTTTTTGTGTGTAATTTTAAGATTATTTTATTTGTCAGTAAAATTTGTCAATCTAAAAGAAATTTGAAAAATTGTCCATTCCTCCAGAACTGCAGTTGGGAAGCCACAAAAAATTATCCAGAGGGCCACAAATGGCCCTCGGACCGCACTTTGGACACCTTGGTTTAAATCAAAGCATGTTCATATTGTTGCCAATAATTTTTAAGTTTTGTTTCAAATAATGTCCGTGTTCATTGTGACAGGTTTGTTATCGTTTCATACTTTAGCCGCCTTTTAAAGGACTGAAATCGTTTCTGCTCTTCCTCATTTTTTATTTTTATTTTTTTAAACACCTCTGTTGGTTTCCTGCTCTGATCCAAACAAGCGGTTCTGCTGTCAGTAACTTGCTGTACTCATCTATTTACAAGTAAACATTTCTTCTCCTCCTTTCTGTCTCTTTCCCCGAACCCTTGATTCCTCAAACCCAACAGGTCAAAACCTGGAATGCTACAAATGCAGCATTGGCCTGTGGAACCTCTGCTTGACCACAAAAACCATGTGTAACGTCGGGGAGCGCTGCTTCAGCGGCGAAGGGGGAACGGGTGAGTCACTCATCAAAAACGCCTCGCCGTGATGAGATAATCATTCACAACCGCATTCCTGAACCGCTGGGTGACTAATTTGTTTTTTAAGGAAATGTTTATCAGCAGAACATGGTGGTGGTGGTGGTGTGGTTTCCAGGCATTTGCTCCACCGGCTCCTCCCCATACCCAGTAACTGGTTGGGCCGGCCGGCCTTTGTGGCACAGAGTCGCTTTTATTGCTGTGGAGGAATGTTGGAACATTTTCAGTCGGCCATGTTGGTGTATTTTCCAACAGTAAGAGCATCTCAGCTGGATTTAAACCCAGTCAAAGACACTCCACTCCACCTATCGAGTAACTTTGGTCTGGTTTCTAGTGCAAATATCTTGGTATACACTTTTTGGCAAGAAATGGACCCGTTTTAACTAAATAATTCCTTGATATTAATGAAAAAGTACTGGCTGCATTGGGAGATAAATTAACTTGTAACATGGAGAAAATATCTTGTTAGAAGTGAAATAATCTGCTAATGGAAAGAATTTTTTTTAAATTAATCAATATTAAGGAATTATTTACTCAAAACAATTCCTGTGTCTTACTAAAAATAAAAAATCAAGGAAAAACAAGAAATAAGATGAAACTAACTCAAAAGTAGCTTTTCAACAAGATATCATGACTTGTTTTAAGTAAATAATTCCTTAATATTGATAAAGTGCTAGTTCCACTAGCGCCGTTACCTAGCAACGGCAGCCCGTCGCCTAGCAACCAAGATCTAGTTTCACTGGCTGATCATTTTACTAGAAACATGAGGAAAATGTTTTGTTTTAAATTAATTTATCTGCCTGTGGATCAAGTACTTTTTCATCAATACTAAGGAATTGTTTACTTAAAATAAGCCTCTGTCTTGCTAAGTTACTTGTAATTTAGTTTTGTCATATTCCAAGTGTAGTAAGATGTTTTCACTAGAAACTAGACCAGAAATATTTGGTAAGATTTAGTGTTTTTGCAGGGCAAAACCTTAATCCTGTTTAATCTGAGAGGTGGATTGCTCTCAAATGTAACAGGAAGTGAACTTTCAAAAAATATCCGCAGGATATGTACCGAGAAGTCATCACATTTCCCTCTCGCCACCCAAATATGAGGCAGCCATTTTGGTTCTTTATGCTCGGCAATGATTTTGGGTTTACATTAACTCTCCAACCCTCCGTCTTCAGGGAGTCTTACATTTATGTATGTAAAATGACGGCCTTAAAATGTCTTAAATTCATTAAAAAAAAAAATTAAGTTGGCCTTAGATAACAAGTCTTACATTTTGTTGTGGTAGGATTACTCAGTTTTATTTTTTTGTGGGACTTTTGTCAATGAAAAGTTTATCTTTGTGCTTAAAAGAAACACAAAGAACTAGCTGGTAATATAGCCTTGCTACCTAGCAAGAAAAAAAAACGAAGGGAAAGTAGAACTTGATTTTAGGGAAAATGCTGCAGCTGAAATTAAGTGTCTTGGGTTTTATTCATATTTTTTCTGCTCGTTTCCACTGACATTTTATCTCTATAAGTTTCTCTTAGCTTATCAGCAATAAACAGACACAATGCTTATGACATCAGTGTGTCTAACAGCACTTAAAAAATGTCCCATAAATAGCAACACACACAAAAACATGATCAAGTTGTACTACTGGCTTAAAAACACTGAAACAAATAATTAAAATAGAATCAACATCATGCAAATCTTGTGTAACATGAATAAATGTTATGCAACAGAAAGTTTATCATATTTCTGTAAGTGTCTATATGAGTAAAACAGCATTTTCAGATAATAATATATAATCTAGGTCAATTATAAATGGTGTTTAAATATATTTGTTTCTTTATCTGTTTATTTTTTGGTTGTAGGTAAATATTTTCATGAATTAAACAACCACATGGATATAAAGTGGTTTTGTTTAAGAAAGAATGAGGAAAATAGAAATGTGAAGGTGTGAAAAACGGCTACAATTTAAAAACTAACAGTTCATTCACAAAATATCAGCAGGTATTTTATTATTATTAGTTTTTATACACATATAAACCTGAACCAGGATGTCGACTTGGATTCTGTTTACCGTAAATTCTCTGACTCGTTTTCCTGCCAGTCATCCTCACTTTGTTTCCTGGCACATAAACCTTCAAAATCACAAAACAATCATGTCAAGATTTTAAAATCTGATGTGTCATTTTCTTTTGCCATTATGTCTCCGGTGATGGTTTTAAATTTACAATCACTTGGAGTTAAACACTTTGCCACTGAAGGGAACGAGCACAAGCAAAACAAGAGTTTACCTGCATGACCGCTTCATGCATGTCTTTGTGCAGGAAGAGGGAATCGGCGTTAACACACAACTATCATCTTCTGATCGATTAACTCGTTATTCTGAGAAAACCAAGCAGAAATTAACTGGTTATTTTAAGAAAACCAATGGGAAATTAACTCATTATCTTGAGAAAACCATAAAAATCAGGTAATTAACTCGTACAAAAGTCAGAAACTTGACTCAATCCATCAGGAAATGAACTCGTTATTTTGAGAAAACAATCAAGAAATTAATTTATCTTGAGAAAACCATTGGGGGAAAAGTATATGTAGAAAATGTTCACTCTCACCGTCTGTACGACACACAAAAAAATCCCAAATACTTTTTGTTCAACAACTAAAGTGACTTTAAACATGACTTAAATACCCCAAAAAGCCACAAGTTGAACAACTTTCATTGAAACGGGTTGAAAATGGATTTACTGGTTGATAGTCAAACCTAAATAGTGTTTTTTATTCTTCTACAGGTGATGTGAAAATCAAAATGAAGGGCTGCCTTGAAGTGGCAAAATGCAACCAGACGGAGAACGTGAACTTACCCGGCACCTCCAACACCACCATCTACAAAATGACCAAAACCTGCTGCAACACCAACCTGTGCAACGCGGCGCCCGGCCTGCCCGGCGCCTCCGCCCTCAGCCTGGCAGCGGTCACCATGTTTTCTCTCCTGGCTGCCAACTTCATGGTTTAATACTCCAGAAAAAAGAGCTTACAGACACATAGCACCATCATACACGTTCTAGCACTAGATCTTTGTTTTTCATGCATGTTTTAAAGTGATTTTTACATAATTTAATTCCTAAAAATTAAATTAACTGGAAATTAAGCTAAAATCTAAATTTTTTGCAACACATTTGCAAATTCTGTGTTCTTACAACTTTACGGATTTTGTATTGAAACGTAAACATTTTGCTCTTGGAACAGATTTAAGCCTTGGTGATTGGCTACGTTTAGCTAAAATAAACAGGAAGTTGTTATTTTACGTCTGTCTAAATATAGAAAAAGAAAATCCAGATACAACACATTAATACCAAGTGTTAACATAATTTGATTTGTCTTTTTTTATCACACAAAGGATTTTTTAAAAGACATATTTAACCGTTTTTCAGCAATTACCTTGACTAGCTTGGCCAAGCTAAGCTATTGTAAGATGACGGCACAAAATGCTATTTGTTTCAGATGTGCTGCATTAATTTGGGGGGGAAAAATGAGCTTTGTTTGCATTTTATCTCAGAAACCAGAAACTGAAATATTTCTGACTTACTCTTGCTTTAGCTTAAAAGATTTTAACCCTCTTCTTGGGAACTAACAGGCTAACGTTAACCGAAATAAGTAAATGCTGGTTTGGTTTTCTGTAAATGTAGAACAAGTTTCAGTCTTATTTGTGACATATATTCCACTTTTCTTTATTAAATTTTTTTAAAGGCATGCCAGAGTATTTCTGGTCACACAAATACACTTATAGAGCCGGATTAAGTTTTCTGCGTTTGGTTTAGCCGAGTTAGATTAGCTAACCTAATGTAAGATAAATGCAGTAGCAAATGTTTGCCAAAGTGCCGTTTGTTTTTAATGACATATATTATTAATTCAAAGTAAAAAGGAGCTTAATACGCATTTCTACTTCAACTCAGTATGTTAGAAACTGGAAACTTAATCTTAAATTCAACATTTTCTTGACCGGTGACTTGCAAAACGGCTAGCTTGCTAGCTAGCTCACAATATAGAAAAAACCCACATATCTTTCTATCGCACATGTGACACATTTTCCAAGTATTGAAGAAAGAAAACTGAGGTTATTTTTGCAAACAAAAGACAGATAAGTAATTGTCATTCTCAGTAGCTAGCTGTTAAACATGCTAAGCTAATCTAATGGTAGATATTACATAAAGTACGATATATTTTAGTTTTAACATTGGAATAAGATCTGGAAAGTATTTCTTTCTGCTGATTTAAAATTAATGCTGTAGAAGCCAAATAGAACGCGTTTGGTCTTTAAACATTTCTTTTCGTATTTCTAGGTAGTTGTTTGGTTTTGTTTTAGCCGCCCATCTTTCTTTTTCTGCTATCTTAAAAATGATTAATTATAAAAAACACATGACTCCATCAGTTTTATTTGGCTTCTTGATGTTTGTGTCAAAGTTATACATTTACAGCGGTTGATCAGAAACTGTAGGATGAAAGTTTTTACATGTTTTTTAAGTTGTTTAGGTTGCGTTTCCTTTAAAGGTTTCATTTATTTACGTCAACTTTCTCTTTGTTATGTTTCTCTTCCTTTTAAGGATGTTTCCTCAATATTTTCAAAATCAGAAATTTGTGTCTGACTTTAAGGTGAAATGTTTCTTTGTAAAATAGTTTTTGACAAAGGTGAATAAAATTGGAAAATGGGGAAAGAGTGAGCTGTTTGTTTCAAGGTGTTTTCTAAACAGAATCGCCATGGAAACGTTCCCAGACTGACCAGTTCTTCCAGTATGACACACAAACACGACTCGCCTGTGTGGAAAACATACGTAAAAAACCTGAAATTATTCAACATTTTGATAATTGAGTCGGGACATAACAAGACATTGAGAAAAAACATGCATTTGAAAGTGGGTGAAATTAATGTTTTGAACACAAATACGAAATACAAACCGGATTCCAAAAACGTTGGGACACTAAACAAATTGTGAATAAAAACTGAATGCAATGATGTGGAGATGGCAAATGTCAATATTTTATTTGTAATAGAACATAGATGGCAGATGAAAAGTTTAATCTGAGTAAATGTAACATTTTAAAGGAAAAATATGTTGATTCAAAATTTCACAGTGTCTACAAATCCCAAAAAAGCTGGGACAAGTAGCAATATACGTTCAAGTTTGTTATACGTTCAAGGAAATTGAACGTATAACAAACAGCTGGAAGACCAATTAACACTAATTGGGTCAATTGACAACATGATTGGGTATAAAAAGAGCTTCTTAGAGCGTCTGTGTCTCTCTGAAGCCAAGATGGTAAGAGGATCACAGAAAGATGGTGTTGTACAGAAAGAGTTGCTTATGGCTAAATTAGGGTTAGAGTGCGGGTTTTGATGTCTTCCATGTTTTTATGTCTTTGTTTTTAATTTCTTTTTATTTCTTTTCTACGTTTTAATGATGTAAAGCCCCCCGGAAAACGTCCCAGTTAAACGACGTCTAACTAAAGACTAAAGTTCTGCGGGGTTTAGAGTCCCAGTTGACAGAGTTCAACTAAAAACCTAGAGGTTGGAGTCCTTGTCAAACGATGTTTTTGACTAAAGTCCCTGAGGGTTAGAATCCCAGTTAAACTATGTTTAACTGAAGTCATAAAAGGGTGCAGGTTTTAATGTTTTCATCTTTTTTTTATCTCTTTCTTTCTCACTATTTATTCACTATCACTTGCTGTTTTTATTTTAATTATGTAAAGCACTTTGAAATGCCTTGCTGCTGAAATGTGCTATACAAATAAAATTTGATTGATTGATTGCAGCAATACCAGAATGGTGTTACCCAGAGTAAAATAGCAAAGACTTTTAAGTTATCATCATCAATTGTGCATAACATCATCAACAGATTCAGAGAACAATCGTTGTGCGTGAGGGTCAAGACCGTAAAACTACTGGATGCTTGTGATCTCCGGGCCCTTAAACGTCACTGCACCTCAAACAGGAATGCCACTGTCTAGGAAATGACAGCATGAGCTCAGGAATACTTCCAGAAAGCATCGTCAGTGAACACAATCCATCCGCCGCTGCAGCTGAAACTCTAGAGTTTCAGCTGCAGCTGGCTGAGCTTGTGGCTAAACTCCACAAGCTCAGCCATTTGCACTGGGCCAGGAGTGATTTAAAATGGAGTGTGGCAAAATGGACGACTGTTTTGTGGTCAGATGAGTCACGATTTGAAGTTCTTTATGGAAAACTGGGACGCCATGTCATCCGGACCAGAGAGGACAAGGATAACCCAAGTTGTTATCAACGCTCCGCTCAGAAGCTGCATCACTGATGGTCTGGGGTTGCATGAGTGCTTGTGGCCTGGGCAGCTTGCATGTCTGGAAAGGCTCCATTAATGCAGAGAACTATGTTCAGGTTCTAGAACAACATATGCTCCCATCTACACGTCATCTCTTGCAGGGAAGACCCTGCATTTTTCAACAACATGATGCCAGACCACATTCTGCAGCAATCACAGCATCATGGCTACGTAGGAGAAGGATCCAGGTACTGAAATGTCCAGCCTGCAGTCCAGATCTTCACCTATAGAGAACATTTGGCGCATCATAAAGAGGAAGGTGGGACAAAGAAGGTCCAAGATGATTGAACAGTTAAGCCGTTTTCGCTCTGCAAGGAACGGTTTCAAAGTAGTCATTCAAATGTCATTTGCATTAGAACTTCCGACCGGTTCCACCCGGCCCCTTTGAACCACAAGAGCTGTGGTTCCAATCGGGCCGGCCAAGCGGTGCTGCTTAGAATCAGCAGCTGATTGGTTTAGAGCAGTGGTTCTTAACCTTTTTTGAGGAACCGAACCCATCAGATTCATACGCGCATTCACTGAACCCTTCTGTAGTGATAAATAAAATGATTTTTTTCCCAAATTCAAGACATAACTTCTTAAAGTTGGGTCACTTTAAGAAGGTCACTAAGTCTTCTTAAAAGGTAGGGTCTCTGAAAACAGTTCTTCAAAATATAGTCAGTGTCTTCAGTAAAGTTGAGCTGACTGTCCAGAAACGACCCAAGGTATTTAAAATGTGCCACAGTTTCAACAGGTTGGCCATCAAGAGAAACTGGAACCACTTTAAGGTCTTGTTTAGATCATTTTTAGATCTTGTTTAGATCATTAGCTCTACATTCTTAAGAGAATAAAAAATTAATAATAAAGACTTTGCGGTATTCTGATTTAGTAATGTAATTATATTTGTTGTGTTACCACCCCCACGCCACTAGAGGCAGTAAAAAACCCAGAAAAGATGCGACTAAGGAGCAGATTTAGAAGTTCACCGAAAGCTATAGAATTTGGTAAAAACCAGGCACGTGCAGAGGGGGAGATGGGGGTGTTTGAGCACCTGCCCTTTTTGCTCCTTGCCCCAAAGTGCCCTTTCGGTCAATTTTTTATTTATTTATTATTTTCTAAGCCCTCTTCTGACACATAAAAACATGTACTAAAATGATTTGGCTTTTTTTTTTTTTTTTTGTACAACATAATAAGCCCTCCGGTCACCTTGTTACCTTTGACCTTTTGCCCGTGACGCATGACGCAATTGCCTCTCGCGCAGTGAGATAAGGCGGCTAACTGGAGCTCAACGTAGCGAACGTTCCAGATTACAGAACAGTTTTTGGTGAATTAAAAAAAAAAAACGTTTTTGGTGAATAAAGTGGAGTAGACTTGCTACTTGTCAGATGACGGAAAACGTTGAAGTATCGTTTCTGCTTCAGCTCGGAGTCGCGGTTTAAGCAGAGAGGTAATGAAATACAACAGACACTGACAGGCCTCTGCGTCTGCCTTTCTCTGAAGAACTACTGAGCGGGAGGAGACAGCCAGGTGAGGAGAAACTGTTCTTATCATTCAGTATTTTTATCATACAGACATTAAGCTGTTATTGTTGTGCTATTAGCTAGCTGATAGCTAACGACTTTGCTAGCAAAGCTAGATAACTAAAAAGCTTCTCCCCTGTATCTTTAATAATATCAGTCATTCTTTAGTATCGCTTATGCAACAGGGGAGCATCGCCCGTCCAAAACCGATCATCTCCATAATGGATATATGTCCGATCTTCTAATTTCCTTTGCTGCATAATGTATATTTCATTTATTCTGGCGTTAGGTAAATGTATCAACAATGGAGAATAACACTTAAATAAAAGTCCAACAAGGATATTCATTTAGAATTAAAAATAACTCACCCTGCATTATCATGATATATATAATGAATAAAATAAAAGTGACATTAATGAAGGGGAAAAAAAACTCAATCCAGACTTTTAGTTTAGGGTCTGGTTCGCAGAGTATGAAGTTAAATTTGTTTTCCCAATTATTCAATGGGGAAAAACAAACAAGAATTGTTTTGATTTCATTGTAATGATTTCTTTAAGAACAAGTCGTTTTGTTTAAAAAACTTTTTTAAATTAAATAACTAATTTTTGTCTTGTGAACTTAAAAAGTTATTTACCAAACATAAACATTTATTTGCACACATCAGAAATCTTTTATTGCAATTTTGGGCCCTGCCCACGACTCATGTGAGAAACACAAGTAAAACTTTGAGTCAAACAAAAACTTAGAATATTAAGAAAAGATTTATGACATGCACAAATAAGTTTGTTTAGCAAAAAAAATCACTTCATGAGACAAATGTGTGACTTAAATTTTTTAAAAAGTTTTTTTTAAGTAAAACTCAGTAGGCTTTTCTCATGGTGACATGCATTAACAATTCAATGTTTGCTTTTGTTTTTTTTCTGCAGTTCCACGTTAAAGTTTGATGCAGCTCTGCTTTCCTGAATGGACCGTCTTCATCTCCACTGCAGCAAACAGGCAGCTCTTTTATAGATTACAGTCACTAAAAGGTTGCATTGTGCCCTTGTTTACATTTTTAATAGTGTAATTCTGTAAAGACAAAATATGTCTGGTGGTCCAGCTCTGATTTACATATCCTGCTAAATTACGGGTTTGAATATTGCAATACTTTCCTATAACAAAATAGACCTGCAGAAAGAAACTACTAATAAAATATCTTACATATGTATAGTTGTATGCTCTGTATAGAGATGTTCCTTAGCTTTGATTGTATCTCACAATTTTGTAATTTATCATTGTTTATTAAACTCTGAAAGCTGTTTGTTCATATTCTGTCCTAGAAGACGGTTAGATGTGCCCTTTTTGTTTTTTGTTTTTTTGAGCACCTGCCCCTTTAGTGGTTTCTGCACTGGTAAAAACGGTGAGCTTTGCTGAAGTAAATAAAGACTCAAGTTCAAACCCATGCTGAGAGTGGAGCTCCTTCAATCAGGGCTCCTCCGCAGCTCTGATTGGCTAAGCAATGTAACGTGATCCTCTTATTGGCTAAGCAATGTAGCGCGATCCTCTTATTGGCTAAGCAATGTAACATGATCCTCTTATTGGCTAAGCAATGTAACGTGATCCTCTGATTGGCTAAGCAATGTAACGCGATCCTCTTATTGGCTAAGCAATGTAACATGATCCTCTTATTGGCTAAGCAATGTAACGCGATCCTCTTATTGGCTAAGCAATGTAACGTGATCCTCTGATTGGCTAAGCAATGTAACGCGATCCTCTTATTGGCTAAGCAATGTAACATGATCCTCTTATTGGCTAAGCAATGTAACGCGATCCTCTTATTGGCTAAGCAATGTAACGTGATCCTCTGATTGGCTAAGCAATGTAACGCGATCCTTCAGCAAGTGATGCCAAAGCGGGGCGTCATCACGACTTTACACAAGTGTGTCTTTACCTCCACGGCAGACGCTCCGCCGAACCCCTGAGACCGACTCACCGAACCCCTGGGGTTCGATCGAACCCAGGTTAAGAACCACTGGGTTTAGACTCAGCCGTTGGTTGTTTTGCAGTCAGCCGTTGATCGGGTCCAGCTGGCTCTCACTAAGCGGTTCTTACTGTATTTTGTAAAGAGTGCTCTTTTTAATATTTTTATTATTATTTTTAATTTAATTCCTCTCTATTCCTCTCTATTCTGCTGCTACCTGGTCCCATGATGATGTCATTTTTTCCTCCGCTTACTCCCTGATGAACGAGTACAGAATGAACTATCGGTTCAAGGCTTTGGCCGCTGCATCGAAACCATTGATTAGTTTAATAAATAATGACGTCAGGTTCAGCATCGATGACGCCCTCAGTTGTACGCAAACACAACAGGGCTGCAGTTCGGGTGGAGCCGGACCAAAGCGTTCCGTTCCTTGCAGTGCGAAAACGATTTTATTGGCCTGTATTAGACATGAATGGAGAGCATTCATATTTCTAAACCTGATAAACTGGTCTCCTCTGTCCCCTGACGTCTGTTGACTGTTGGAAGAAGAAGAGATGTCACACAGTGGTAAAAATGGCCTCTCCCAACTTTTTGGGATTTGTTGACGTCATGAAATTTTGAAACAACATATTTTCCCCTTAAAATGATACATCCTTAAACTTTTGATGTGTGATTTGCGTTCTGAATAAAATATTAGATGTTGGCACCTCCACATCATTGCATTCAGTTTTTATTCACAATTTGTTTAGTGTCCCAACTGTTTTGGAATCCGGTAAATAAAGAGAATCCACATCTATAAATGAACCCAGTCACCATTAGGAGAACTGTGTAGGTCTCAGTTACATTTGTGTTGTTTAGTTTGGTATAAAGAGTTTCAGTAGAAAACCTTAAACATCTTATGAAACTTCTGTGTACAGGATTCCTGTGATGCCAACATTCCCAGCGACATCTTTCCAAAACAAAAACACAACGAACGAATCTGTTAATATAAAAAAGTCATTTTTAAGACAAAACTCCATTTTGAATAAATTATGATGATACATTTTACACTTTTTCAGAAATTATTATGAAAAAGTCCAAATATTAAATTCACAATTTCAATAGTAAATGTCACCTCACTTTTTTTTTCTGCCATATCAATTATTTTAAAGCTTTATATAACTTCCATGATTTAAAAAAGAGAAATATATGTACATACTTTTTTTTTTTAATTCAACCACAGATTTCATTATAATTTATTAAGACATGTTTTATAATGAGAGGAGAAATGCATTTAGCTTCAGATCGAGTTA
The DNA here is from genome assembly GCF_904066995.2 of Poecilia reticulata. Taxonomy (NCBI): domain Eukaryota; kingdom Metazoa; phylum Chordata; class Actinopteri; order Cyprinodontiformes; family Poeciliidae; genus Poecilia; species Poecilia reticulata. Next base: position 20,658,659 of record NC_088840.1, on the reverse strand, counting down.
ATCGGTTTGTCATCTCCTAAATGAGTGGGAATCTAATATTTTTTCCCCTTCTATTTAAATAAAACAAATATACAGTTAAAAAAGTTCTCAGAACATTTCAGATGCTTGTAAAATTGTTGTTGCTATCGTGTATTTCTCCACACTCCCTCAGCTGCTCCTTTATTCAAAAGTACAAAAGGAGGAAAAACACCCATCACACACCCTGCAGCCATATATTTATATAAATTGCTGCTGTCACCAATTGTCTCCATACTTCTGACCTCCTGCAGCCTCTGATCGTCTCTATTTTCATCTTTGAGCCGAAACCCAAACACTGAATGAAGATGGGAAAACTGTTTTTTGGTTTTGTTGTAGCCATTGCATCCTTGGCTCTGGGTAAGAAACATTTACAGCTGAACGAATTGTAATGTTGTCATTTGTAATATTAACTTGTATGAAACAAAGATGTGCTGTTTTGAGTTAATGTTTGAAAACATTAACGCTTGTTTGTTTGTTCAAAAGAGTCAGGCTGAGATAATGAGTTAATCACAAGAAAACCATGTGGGAAATGTCCAATCTCAGCTTCCGTAGTCAAAGTTTGATACTGTTCCAACACAATCAATTCAATCCAATCCAACTTTATTTATAAAGCACTTTAAAACAACCACAGCTGATACAAAGTACTGTACATTAAAACACAATAAAAAATAAAAAAATAAATAAAAATCAGAAACCGTTGCTCAGTATTCCAACAACAACGTCTCCATTTTCAAAATGTTCAGACCAAACCAGGTTTTATTTTCAACAATAGAACCTGTAGAGATAACTGCGTCCTTGTTGAGGCTTACACTGCAAAACACAAGATCTTACTAAGTATTTTTGGTCTAATTTCTAGTGCGAATATCTTAGCACACTGGGAATAAAAAAAAAAAACTAACTTAAAAGTGACTTTTCGTCAGGGAATATTAGCTTGTTTTAGGGCAATATTGATGAAATGGTTCTAGTTTCACTGTACGATAAGTTAACTTGTAACAAGACATTTTTTTATACATGTTTCTAGTGAAATAATCAGCCAGTGGAACTAGAACTGGGTTGCTAGGCAACGGGGTGGGCTTGGCTGCCGTTACTAGGTAACAGCGCCAGTGGAACTAGAACATTTTCATCGACATTGCAAGGAATTATTTATTAAAACAAACCTCTGGATCTTGGTCAATAGTTACTTTTGAGTTAGTTTTGACTTATTTCAAGTGATGTAAGATATTTGCACTAAAAAACTAAACCAAATGACTTGGTAAATTTTGTGTTTTTGCAGCCAAAAATTCCAAAATAACGCAAAATTGAACCACTGCAGGAGTGCAATACAACTCTAATCTATCAATAAAAGTAGAAGGAATACCTTTCCTTTAAAACCAACTGTAAATCAAAATATTTCATAGTCAGATTTTTTTTTAAATAACCCACTTTGGCTTTTTATGTAGCAGAGTTTCATGTAGAAATTTCTGGAAATAAGCTGATCTCACACATTTCTAAAAAAAAAAAAAATAGGGATGAGAAAATGTACTTTTCTCAACGTTTTAAAGTAAAACAAAGAAAGTAAAAATGAAAATACACTTTGTTTTGTTTGCAGAACTTCAAAGATTGAATATTATCCAACAGTTATTGAGGTGGTGCTTGACGACGCCTCGCATTAAGGCGCAGTCAGCCGAAACCGATAACAATAAAGAGCTAAAACTAAACTCCACCAGTCAGAGATAACTTCAAACCATCACACAAAACTCTACTTGTTTTTACTTCACCTCAAATCAGAAAGTTATTTCAAAGACAAAAGACTTCAACAAGAAAATAAAATGTTCATCGACGATGAAGCATTTCTTAGAGCTAAAAGCTAAAGTTAGCAAGGATCTACAAGATAATCTTGATGTTTTTACTCTTTGATGTTTGAGGTTTTAGTTCAACTTTAACATGTTTCTGTGTCTTTTTCAGTGGATTCACTGATCTGCCGGAAATGCTCGGTTAGCATCTTCGGCTTCTGCTTGAACACCGCCAACGAGACCTGCACCGGGAACAACACCGTCTGCTTCACTGGGAAAGCGAGTCAGTTGCCTTCTTAAAGCTTACAAAATGTTTCGCTCACGATTAGCAGTAACGCCACACTCACACCAGGGTTTTCTGACACAAAATTAATGAAAACCTCACATTTCCCCTGCAGATTTTCCTTCCATCACAGGCTTTGGTGGCTTCAGCAGCCAGGGCTGCAGGGTGAACGACACCAACTGCAACAGAACCACGACGTCGTCTCTGCTGCTGGGCACCGACTACAACACCACGATCGCCTGCTGCGAAACGGACCGGTGCAACCCCGTCACGCTGATCAGCGCCGCCACGACCACCAAGATGACCTTCAGCGCCGCCATCACCGCCGCCGTTCTGGCCTCCTTCCTGGGAAGCATGTTGTAATCAGATTACAACACGCTACCAGCTACATGTAGCTTCTCAAGCTAAATCAGTGTCCAATGTAAATCTATAAGCAATAAGTTACTAATTTATTTGTTCAGGCTTTGTTCTCGTCAGATCATGGAAGTTGATCAATGGGATGTTTCGAGGAAACGTTGAGCTTGTAAATCTTTCATGATGCTGGTTTGAATATTTTTTACTCTAAATGTATTTAACTTTCTGAAATAAAATAAATCTGTACATAAATCCTAAAAGTCTCAGTTTCATAAACTTACTCTACTTAACTTGATTGTTGGGAAGTTAATAGTCCAAATAAATGGAGAATGCATAAAAAAAAGTATCCTCACTTTTTAAAAGTTTATTTAATCTGCAGTTTTCAAACTCGTACATTACTTTTGATTTAGTTTATTTGCGGCTTTGCAAATGAGTCCAACAAGGAGAAAACATTAGAAAAAGTCATAATAGTCAATTAGATGTAGCATTAAAATCTGCAAAATATACAACAGAAGCAAAGAAAAAACTAAACAAAGGTGAGAAACTTTCTTTGGTTTCCAAAACTCATGTTTTCATTGGAGATCTTAATTATATTAAACTTTAAAAAATACAGATTGTCTCATTAAGATCCAAGATCTCATTTAGATTCTGCTACATTGTTTGCAGCATCTAGGAAAAGTGACTCTGGCTGAGACGTAACTTTTCTTGGGATCATTTCTTCCCACCAGACGGTTTAAATACAAAACATCAGGATAACCTAACAGTATGAGAGGCCCCAAGGGCCAAAACCTACAAACTCTCTTACACCTACTATCAAACTCTTTCATTCACTATCAAACTCTCTTTCATTCACTATCAAACTTTCTTACAGAGTTTGATTGCAACGGAAGTTAACTTAAAATTTAATTTACGATGTCATTTAAAATATTAGTTGCCTCTGAGTCGCTGGCGCTCAGCTATTTTCCTGTCCGTGAAAACCCGCCTACTCCTGCCTGGGGTCCAATCAGAAACTGAAATTTTAAGTTAACTTCCGTAGTGAATGCAAGAGACTTTGATAGTGAATGAAAGAGAGTTTGATAGCGAATGAAAGAGAGTTTGATAGCAAATGAAAGAGTTTGATAGTACGTGTCAGAGTTTGATAGTACGTGTAAGAGAGTTTGACTGTGAATGTGAGAGTTTGATAGTTTGATAGTACGTGTAAGAGAGTTTGACAGTACGTGTAAGAGTGTTTGATAGTACATGTAAGAGAGTTTGATAGTACGTGTAAGAGAGTTTGATAGTATGTGTAAGAGTGTTTGATAGTACATGTAAGAGAGTTTGATAGTACATGTAAGAGTGTTTGATAGTACATGTAAGAGTGTTTGATAGTACATGTAAGAGTGTTTGATAGTACATGTAAGAGTGTTTGATAGTACATGTAAGAGTTTGATAGTACGTGTAAGAGAGTTTGATAGTACGTGTAAGAGAGTTTGACAGTACGTGTAAGAGTGTTTGATAGTACATGTAAGAGAGTTTGATAGTACGTGTAAGAGAGTTTGACAGTACGTGTAAGAGTGTTTGATAGTACATGTAAGAGTTTGATAGAACATGTAAGAGAGTTTGACAGTACGTGTAAGAGTTTGATAGTACATGTAAGAGAGTTTGATAGTACGTGTAAGAGAGTTTGACAGTACGTGTAAGAGTTTGATAGTACGTGTAAGAGAGTTTGATAGTACGTGTAAGAGAGTTTGACAGTACGTGTAAGAGTGTTTGATAGTACATGTAAGAGAGTTTGATAGAACATGTAAGAGAGTTTGACAGTACGTGTAAGAGTGTTTGATAGTACATGTAAGAGAGTTTGATAGTACATGTAAGAGAGTTTGACAGTACGTGTAAGAGTGTTTGATAGTACATGTAAGAGAGTTTGATAGAACATGTAAGAGAGTTTGACAGTACGTGTAAGAGTTTGATAGTACGTGTAAGAGTTTGATAGTACGTGTAAGAGTGTTTGATAGTACATGTAAGAGAGTTTGATAGTGAATGAGAGTTTGATAGTACGTGTAAGAGAGTTTGTAGGTGTTGGCCCTTGGGACCTCCCATATAACAGGCCTGATGTGTTTCTGTTACAGTTTTAAGAGCAAAGTTTCTGCATGCAAAGTAAATATTTGTTATGAATGGAAGACAAACAGTTTAGGTTGAAAGTAAGAAACTAATAACTTAAATAATTGGGGCCTGAGATGCTCTGATTCTGACTGAAGGGAGAAATGACCAGATTTATAAATGTTTTCCTGACGACAGCGCTGAGGTTAAAGGCAGGGCCTTGTTTCAGCTGCACCCAAAAACCAAGAAAAGAAACAATAAACCTGCCTGTCAATGCAGTGATGATGTTCATGCCATTGTGCTTTAGTCTGATTTCACTTGTTAATTTCTGAACACTGTAATTATGAACACCTTACAAGATCAACTGGTTTTCCATATAACAAAGATAATTTCTTAGAATAACTTCAGCTTTCATAGAAGGATCAAGGTTTCTGCACAGCCTAAAATGTCTTTTAGGCCTTAAAACTCCTGAAAAATCAGATTTAATTCCAATGTTTACATTTACATTTTTAGTGCTGGTCAATTATCAATCTATGAAGAGACTGAGTGAGTAATATCCACTGAAAAACCTTAAAAACAAAACAAAAACAGAAAATAATGAATGTGCTATAAACCAATCTAGCTCAGCTAGCTGGCTAGTCTTACACTGAGAAAACCGAGAAAACATAAATACACACTTTTTAAAACAGAATTAAAAATATTAAACCATAAATTATTGTGTTTTTTTTTAAAGAAACTATGTTTGACAAAAAGTTTGAGACAGTCCTCTCTGGTATTTTGGGATTTTCTCAGGACAAAATAATTACACTGTAGTGAAAAAAAAAAAAAGAGGTCAAGTCCTTTTAGACATTTTTAAAAACTTCTAACGAAGCTGAAAAATTTAAACTTTTGTCATTACGAGGCTCCACACCCCATAACATCCCCACCCTGCTCGTACCTATAAATCTCTGACTGCTTCCAGCCTCATCACTTCTGACGTCTAGCAGCAGCAGCAGCTCGTTACCTGACAGAAAAATACCTTCTGGCCTCAAGGACCTGAACCAGGAAGCAAGCAGAGATGGGGAAGCTCCTTTTTGCCATTGTTGTGGCCATCGCATCCTTTGCTTTGGGTAATAATTACTTATTCTACTAAAACACAAATTTGTCATGTTTGTATGGCAGGAAAAAAACTGCTTTGTTTTTTTAAAAAAAGATATGTTTTAAACTTGAATTTGACTGTTTCTTATGTTTACAACAATGCAAAGTTATGAACAATAATAGGGAAAGTTAACCGTCTCATGTTGTGTCTGAGAATATTCTTTAAACTCAAAAAAGAAAAGTAATTCACGCAGTGCAATCGGGATGAATTTAATTTCCTTCCAGCTTCACTGTCAAAAAAAAAGTTTCACTAAAAAAGAAAAGAAACACGAAAACTAACTTTAATAAGCAGAGCTTCTAAATCTTAATGAAACTGCTTTGTGTAAAATGAGTGAAAGGTATCAGATGACGTCCAACTGGCTTTCACCACACCTCAAATTAAGGAGCGGCCAGCCGGATATTTGGAGGAAATACCAATGACACTATTGGGCTGAGAACAAGCCTTATTTCAAATCAGCATCATTCCCCATGAAGGCTGAAGCTTTTCTTAACGGTAGATGTTACGTTTTTAATGAAACTGTTATGTTCCTGTGTCTGTTTCAGTGGATTCACTGGTCTGCAACAAATGCTCCGCTAGCGTCTTCGGCATCTGCCTGAACTCCTCCAACGTGACCTGCACCGGGAACGACACCGTCTGCTACACTGGGAAAACAAGTCAGTAACTTTCTTATTCAGCCTTTTTTTTTTTTTACCAGTTGATGATGCAACATTAATGCTAAACTTTACGTTTCCTCCGCAGGTTTTTCAGTAACGGGCTTTGGTGGCTTCAGCAGCCAGGGCTGCAGGGTGAACGACACCAACTGCAACAAAACCACGACGTCGTCTCTGCTGCTGGGCGTCAACTACAACACCACGATCTCCTGCTGCGAAACGGACCGGTGCAACCCCGTCACCATCACCAGCGCCGCCCCGGCCAAGATGTCCGCCGCCATCACCGGCGTCATCCTGGCCTCCTTCCTGGGAAGCATGTTGTAATCAGATTTCACCACGCTACCAGCTACATGTAGCTTCCCAAGCTAAATCCCTGTCCAATGTAAATCTATAGGCAACAAGTTACTCATTTATATGTTCAGGCTTTGTTCTCGTCCGATTATCAATGGGATCTTTGACATTGTAAATCTTCAATGATGTTGGTTTGTTTTGCTTAATCAAAATGTATTTATCCTTCTCAGAATGACAAAATAAATATCCACATAAATACTTAAAGGTTTTTGACTAATTTGCTTGAATTGAAGTCAACAGCAGAGATGATGGGGAGTTTTACATTTATTGAGAACGTCTCAAACCTGAGACATGCAGAGTGGGTCCAGCTGGTTCTGATGCTTTTACCAAGCAGTACCTGCTGATTCATTCTTTTATTGGACCTAAGAAACATCAGGCCAGGTGTTGCTGTTTCTGTAGATGCTTTTAGATCAGTTTGTATTGAAGAATCTGAACCCGCCAGAGGTCAGAGGTGACAGAACTCAAGTAAAAGTAAAAAAAAGTATTTGGTAAAAATTTTACTCAAGAACTGAGTAACTGATCAAATGATCAGTTATTAAGTATTTTAAATTACATCATCAGGTGGACCAAAGTACAAAGCGGAAATTTGGGTATTTTAAGGATAAAAAAAATCAGGTAAAAAATAATTTTCCCAAATCAATAAAACACTTATAGAAACTGCAGGTTTTATTTGTGTGTGGTTAGAATAAATTGGTTTTTCATTCAGTGGGTAGAAAATCCACAAATTTTACCCAAGTAAGAGTAGAAATACTTCACAATAAAATTACTCAAGTAAAAGTAAAAAAGTACAGCGTAGGAAAAAGTTATTTTTCCACAAAGAGTTACTCTAGTAAAGGAAACATTAATCAACAGTCTGACAAAACGAAATGCTTAAATTGTTGATGACTTTGTATTTCTGTGTTTTTATCATTTAAACCAGTTTGAAATGCTTTGTTTGGTAAATGTGCTTCCCAGATAAGGTTGATTGAAGTAAATGTTTACTCTGCCGCCTGTATTGCAGCTGGACCAGCAGGTTTATGAAGAACGGCAGCGCCTCGTTTTTCTTTGAACCCGATGACGGGATTCAGTTAAAAGGGAGTGTATTGTTGTATCTGAAGCCTCAAACCTAGAAAAGAAACAGCAGACCTCTGCTGTCAACAAGCGATTGTCGGCTGTCGCTATGTGAGAACTGAACGCTGCAGGTCAATAACTGGGATTCCTTAGACACACACACACACAAAAACCCCTTTTAAACTAATTTGAATATTAAACTATCTTAAATGTGCTGTTTAATGACCAGGATTAACTCTAATATGTGTGTCTTTTTATGTAGACTTGACATTTGCTGAGAGATTGTGGTAAATAAACAAACTGAAATGAAGTGAATAGAACATAAGGAGTGTCAGGAAAGGTTTTGACGGCCAAAGGTAAAACTTCTGCAAAGTTCGTCCAGATATTTGGATTAGCTTCAGATTTTGGGGGAGGATCAAGATTTCTGCACAGCTTAAAAAACTCTTATCTTGATTTAATAGGTTTTAAAAATCAAGAAAGCTTAGATTTTTGCACCTTTAAAATTGCTGGCTAGCTAGCAAGTTGAATAATCGATTTACGTAGCGCTTCGGTGAAATAAAATCCACAAAAAACAAACACAAAGTCTTACCAACTATTTGGTCTAGTGTAAACATCTTACTACTCTTAAAATAAAGCAAAATTAACTTACAAGTAACTTTTGAGCAAGATATATCAGCTTGTTTTAAGTAAACAATAGCTTAATATTAATGAAAAAGTGCTAGTTCCGCTGGCACTGTTACCTAGCAACGGCAGCCATGCCCAGGCTGTCACCTAGCAACCGAGTTCTAGTTCCACTGGCTGATTATTTCACTGAAAACATGAGAAAATGTAATCATCTCCCAGTGGAACTAGAACTATTTTATTACTACTAAGGGATTATTTACTTAAAACTAACTAACTTAACTTGCTGAAAAGTTAAGTTAGTTAGTTTTGTCTTATTTCAAGTGGACAAAGATATTTGCACTAAAGCTGAACCAAAATAATTTGTAAGATTTTGTGTTATTGAATATGTTTTTAAATATCCTTCCATCTTTGCTGCCAAGTTACACGGAGTGACTGGATAAAACCCACATTAATTTGTTGCCCAGTTCATGTGTACATGAGTTTATTTTATTTGCATAATAAATATTAAACAAACTTCTATTTGTTTAAGCAAACCACACTGTCCTATAATCTGGGACAGTAATCTTGTGTGTGTTTAGATTACCTCAGAACAAGATAATGATACTGTAAGAGAAATACCAAAGCAGAATAAGCTGGAGTTCCTCTGCACATTTTTCAAGCTTCTCACTAATCCTCGAGTTCGTCCTCTTTTGAGGGTCCAACCCCATAAAGTCTCCACCCTTCATGTTTGTTTATATAAACCCGACTTTTCTCCCAGTCTCATCACTTCTGACATCTAGCAGCAGCTTGATACTTGAGGAACAAAGACTTCAGCCTCACCTGATAGGATCTACTGCCTTTGAGGAAACCAGGAAGCAAACCAAGAAGCAGAGATGGGGAAGCTCCTTTTTGCTGTTGTTGTGGCCATCGCATCCTTTGCTTTGGGTAATAATTAATTATATTCTACTTAAAAATAATTTCCAATGTTTGAAGGCATCTTTACACAAAAAAAAAAAAGATTCAGAAACATTTTCAGACTTGAACTTGTTTTTTCTTGTATTCTAGGAAATGCATGTTCAATTAAACGTTCTTGTAAAACTAAAGATTATGAATAATAATCATAAAACTCTCCCATCCGGTGGGAACGACGCATTTAATTCAAACTGTAACAATTCAAGTCATTGTAATGATTAAATTACAGTATTTGTAATAATTAAGTAATTGTAAAAATTACTTTGTCCTGCCATGCCACTAGATGGGCGCTGTGTTTTTAAATCTCGAACAAAGAAAAGTCATCCAACGCAATCAGAATTAAACTAATTTTAAATAAATTCTTTCAGTTAAAAAAAAGAAAAGAGAATGGTAAAAATTTAGTTTTTTGTGAAAATGAGCACAATAGACTTGAATTATCTGGATTTTGATTGACAAACTGGATATTTTAAGGCGATACCGTTGATATTCATAACAATAACTAAATAGGATGAAATATTTCATAAATTATAGGAGTCATAGTTTATTACATTTCAACAAACTTTGGCTCCAAAAGTGGTAATTATGTAAAGTTAAATTATTAACCAATCTAAAAGAGAAATTTGCTTAGTCCTCTTTGACATCTTGACAGAAACAAAACTGTTTACAGATTATAAACAATTTCATCAAACTTAAATTAAGACATATTTTATAGAGTGACTGTAGCTGTACCGGCTAACAGGCAATGGTCCAATCCAGTAACATATCAGTGGAGAAAATCTCATATTTTATATATTTCATTGGGTTCAGGTGTACTTTGTTTTTTTTTTGAAACCTTGTTTTTTTTGTAGCCAGAGCTTTTTCTACTGGCCCTTTTTCCCTCTTTATCAACAATTAAATAATGGTTTATTACAAAAAAAAATTAGGTTTCACAAACAAAACAGAAAAAATAAAAGGATTAACAAAACTAAAGAGGGTTAAGTGCAACACCAACAATAAGACAAAAATAATAATAAACTAAATTCAAAACAACCCCAAAAAATACAGTAATCACTACCAAACCTCCCAAACACAAACTTCTAGGTTGATTAGAGTCGATCAGGAGCAGAACAAAATATGTTAAAGCTGCTCAAAACAAGCAAACAAACACAGTGTACAAATCCTCACAGCGTCTGATTGGCCGGGTTGTCGTCCAATGGCGTCGCTCTGCAGCCTACAGGAACCAATCAGCTAGGGCCACAACACCGCCAATAAAAACACAATACAAGTTAATTTCAAACAAGAGCAAACAGTGGCTTCTCGTCAAAATCAAAACCTATTTATATTATTACTCAGCAGAGCTTCCAATGGATTAATAAAATCTTAATTTAAGTGGAAAAAAATCTGAAAAAACTCCTGGTGTGTTTTGGTTGTAGCTTATTCAGTTTTTGCAGCTAATCAGAGAAAGACTTCAAATATTGAGTGTAAGAAAGTTTCTCAAAAAGGTTAAAACAGCTGAAGCTGGAAAATGTCTGCATGAAATGAAGAAAATATATTTTTACTCTTTGGTACTTGTTATTGAAGGTTTTAATTAAGCTCTCATGCGTTTCTGTGTCTGTTTCAGTGGAGTCGCTGATCTGCAACAAATGCTCCGTTAGCGTGTTTGGCGTCTGCCTTAACGCGGCTAACGTGACGTGTGGCGTCAACGAAACCGTCTGCTACACTGGAAAAGCAAGTGAGTGTAACCTCCAGTAACCCAACAGTGTTGGTGAAACAAAACTAACGCAAATCTCCAATGTTTCTCTGCAGCTTTTCCTTCCATCACAAGCTTTGGTGGCTTCAGCAACCAGGGCTGCAGTCTGAACGATGCAACCTGCAACAAAACCACGACGTCATCTCTGCTGGGCGTCAACTACACCACCACGATCTCCTGCTGCGGAGCGGACCGGTGCAACCCCGTCACGCTGAGCGGCGCCACCAAGATGACCTTCAGCGCCGCCATCACCGGCGCCGTCCTGGCCTCCTTCCTGGGAATCATGTTGTAATCAAATTACAACACGCTACCAGCTACATGAAGCTTCTCAAGATAAATCCCTGTCCAATGTAAATCTATAAGCAATAAATCTACTGATTCATAAGTCCAGGCTTTGTTCTCGTCAGATCATGGAAGTTGATCAATGGGATGTTTCGAGGAAACGTTGAGCTCGTAAATCTTTCATGATGCTGGTTTGAATATTTTTCAGTCTAAATGTATTTAACCTTGTGAAATAAATCCTTAAACTTTCTCTTTCATGATTATTTACTTCCTTAACTTGATCTCCACAGAAGGGATGATTACAGCTGTTTGCCAAAGTCTTCATACCTCTTGAACTTTTCCATATTTTCTCTCATTACAACTAGAAACATAAATATATTTCATTGGAATTTGATGCGAAAGAAGAAAAATTATACATGATTCAAAACATTTTTAACAAATAAAAAACTGAAAAGCACAATGTGCAAAAGTATTCAGCCCCCTTTTCTCTGAGTGCAACCTATGACTAAGCAGAGTTAAGAGAAGTTGGTTAAGAGGAACATCACAGTACAATGAGTCAGAATGGCTCAGTCAAAGTCCAGACTTAAATCAAATTGAGAATCTGTTCTAAGATCTGAGAACTGATGTTCACCAACGCTCTCCATCGACTCTGACTGAGCTTCAGCTGTTTCGCAAAGAATGGGCAGAAACTAGAGATAAACACTAAAGACTTCGGGCACCAGTCTGAAGTTGTGACAATTCATGAGTCTGCAGTTGTCGGGAGATCAGAGATGGACAAGAGGCCGAGTACAGAGAGCTGCTGGACCGCTTGGTGCCACGGGGGGAACGGTCATCTCATCTTCAATGTGAGCAAAACAAAGGAGATGATTTCAGGAGGAACAGAGTAAGATCAGAAGGGAGAAGAAGAGGAAGTGGTAGAGGAATATAAATACCTTGGTGTTCGTTCGCCTTGACAACAGACCGGACCGGACTGAAGCCGACTGTAAGAAGGGACAGAACAGACTGGACTTCTGGAGGAAGCTAAGATCCTTCACAGTTTGCAGCAAGATCCTGCAAATCTTCTATAAGTCTGTTATTGAGCGTCCTCTCATCTGCTGTCTTCTGCTGGAGCAGGAGCAGCAGCAGCAGCATCAGAACCAGGGACCTAACGAGGCTCAATGGCCTCATAAAGAAGGCTGGTTCTGTTCTGGTTCTGTTCTGAACTCTAACCCTCTGAGGAATCTCTGGAGATGACGATGCAAAAGAAGGATTCTTCATAAAATCACAAAGATTATGGACATCTGTCACCATCCTCTTCATGAGAAGTTGATGATCCCTAGACAGAACGTCTTCAGTCAGAAGCTTCTTCAGATTTACTGTAACACAGACTGCTACAGGAGATCTTTCCTGCCAACAGTCACCACCATCTACAATAACTCTGACGAATCTTAATTAATGAGTTACAACAACATTTAATTTAATTAGTACAAAATTAATCCATCCATCCATTTTCCTGCACCCTTGTTCCTTAGTGGGGTTGAGAGGGTTGCTGGTGCCCATTTCCAGCTAATGTTCCAGGTGAGAGGCGGGGTCACCCTGGACAGGTTGCCAGTCCAGGGCAACACAGAGACACACAGGACAAACAACCATGCGCACACACACTCACACCTAGGGGCAATTTGGA